>NC_064628.1:513376519-515876519 GCF_023864275.1 Schistocerca cancellata | reverse complement strand
AAAGGTGCCTGTAACAAACTGCTTGTTCTGTGCTTTCATATTCGTTAGTTGGTGTTACTAGTCTGTAGCCTTTATGAATGGGAACTTTATTTCCGCCAAGATGGATTAATAAACCTTTCTTATGGGTGCGTTTATTTTGTACCGAGCAGCAGACATCCTACGTAATGGATACGCCCAAGAGATATTTATTGTCTTGTCCTGCATGCTCCGTTCTATTAATGCCACGAGTAGCCTTTCACAGTTAACATGAGCCAGAGTTATGGACGTAAAGCTACATCCTGCCAATTACTAAATGCATTAACGATCGGCTCCCTTTAGTAGCACGTGCCTGCAGCCGAACACTGCTGTTCACAGATACCTCGTTACCTCGACGGATCGTTTTTCAAATACACTGTTAATGACGAAAAATATGATATTTTACAGAGTTCGTTCGTGATGAATATACACACAAAATTTTTCATGCCGACAAAGGAAAGATCGGGCACGTGTAATTCTCTCTGTCTCTCTCTCTCTCTCTTTGCATGAGTGTGGTTGCGTAGTTGCTCGCGTGTGGGAGTGGTGAGTATGGCGAGGGGGGGGGAGGGGGGGGAGGGGGGGAGGGGACGCAGAGTTAAAGTAATAAAGAACAAATGTAGCATAGTCCTGCTAACATTCTTTTTATCATGAGTATGATTCGTGCATTGTCTGCGAAATAATAATGTATCTTGTAAACGACTCTGGTCGCTACATTCCCATTTTTGATGTTTCACGCAGTTGAGGCCACACCCACCACAGAACCACAACTTCGATCCAACACTTCAGAAACTCTCTATACGGCCCGTTATAGGCCACTGCGGTCTTCGTGTACCTGCTCGTCTCGCGTACAGCAAGTTTCACATCCTCATCACTCCCACATCAACATGCAAATATCGATCATTATACGCCGTTAGAACTCACTTACACGCAGATATTGTTACATTTGTCATTGTGCATGATAATTGTTTCGACTCTGGCTCTTCTCTGATTGAGCGTGGTTAATATTGACTGTTCTAATCGAACAACAGAGTACGCTGCTTGATCTATTTGCTCATCTTCGTCCTGCACTTTTAATTACCTACTGTACACTGTTCTTCCATCTCTTCGGAGTTTGGATTAATTCAAGCAATTTTTCTTCTGGGTGTCATACCCATCACAGTTAGTGTAGATGTCAGTCGTTGGTTCCCATTAAATCGTTGCAGACGATACCGCTCGACATGTGACGACTGAGGCTAATTACGCTGATTTGTCGATGATAATTTAATCTAATTTTATTTGGTCGTTTTGCATCTATAAGCAAAAGACGTCACACTTTGTTTAATCGATGATTGGAGGTTACTGAATAATATTTGCCATTATTCAATAACCTTTTGTTCCTGAAATCTTGAGGTACACGAAATATAATTCACGGAACATTTATTACTTTTAGAATGCATACAGTTCGACTGTGAAGTGTAAATAAAGATAATTTTAGAAATTAACATTGAAATCTTGAAATCAGTTAAGGAGTTTTTGTGTTTGTAGCAGTAGAAAGACGACTTGATGGCCACTGAAAGAAATAGAGTAACAGTAACACCCTGTATTAATTTTCATTTTCCAGCAGTTTTCGAAATTAAAATTCCATTGTGCTTAAAATGTAAAGTAAGGCACAGATTTTAAATGAGAAAATAATTAAGCATGAGCTTGTTTTTCAACCGATGGACAGATGGACGCTGGAAATCACTAGAAGATACAGGAAAAAGTTATACAGATTAGGGAACAATATGTAAGACGGAATTGTGCATATAAAGGAAATGAAAATGAGGGCGAGGGGATAAGTAGCCTGTGTAAGGGATGTGACTGAAGAATGTGGAGTCTAAGAGAATATGAGATGAAAGTATCAACAGATTAGTGGAAGGTGCGTATATGATACTGAGAAACATGCAAGAAGAAGAACGATATAACTGAAGACAGTAATGTCCAGAAAACTCTAGAGAAAGCTTTGCTCTATCACTGGATGACAAATAACTAATACGATCAGTATATGGTAAGGTGACGGTCCTAACTCCGTAAGACTATCCGTGGAGAAAACATTTATACACTGATCAGCCAGAACATTATGACCACTTGCCTAATAGCCAGTACGTCCACATCTGGCACATGTAACAGCGGTGACGGGAGCCGTAGCACGGAAGCACTGAGGCGTTGGTGGGTTGCTGGAGGGACTTGGCATCACATCTCCACACACAAGTCACCTAATCCCTGTAAATTCCGAGAGGGGGCCAATGAGCTCTGACGCCACATAGAATCACATACCAGATGTGTTCGAGCTGGTTCAGATCTGGCGATTTGGGGGGCCAGTACATCAACTGGACTTGCTACTGTGTTCCTCGAAGCACTCCATCACACTTCTGGCCTTGTGACAGGGCACATTATCTTGTTGAAAATTCCATTGCCGTCGGGAGACATGATCGTCGTGAAGGGGTATATGTGGTCTGCAACCAGTGTACGATACTCTTTGGTCGTCAAGATGCCTCGCACAAGCTCCACTGGACCCACGAATGCCCAAGTGAATGTTCCCCAAAGCGTAATGTAGACGCGGCCAGGTTGTCTCCATCCCATCAAGTAGCTGTTCCCCTGGAATACGACGGATTCGTTCCCAGACATCGGCATGATGAAGAAGTTATCGGGTTTCATCAGACCATGCTACGATCTACCATTGCGCCAGCGTCCAGTGCCTATGGTCACATTCCCATTTCAGTCGCAGTTGCCGATGTCGTGGTGTTAACATTGGCACATGAATGGGCCGTCGGCTGCGGATGCCCAATGTTAGGAGTGGTCGGTGCACTGTTTGTTCAGACACACTTGTACTCTCCCAGCATTAAAGTCTGATGTTAGCTCCACAAAGTTGGCCCCCTGTCCTGATTTAGCAGTCTGCCCAGTCTACGACGTCCGAAGTGTGTAATGAGGGGTAGCCGCCCAGCCCCGTGAGTTTGGATGTGGTTCGTCTTGGTGTCACTACGTGTTGAAGACACTCACCACAGCACTCCTAGAACAACAGACAAGTCACGCAGTACTCGTGCAGAGCCTCCAGGCGATCTCAGTCTGTCCTCGGTCGAACTCAGATAGATCCCGCGCCTTCCCCATTCTACACACGGACAGCGCTCTCACTGATACTACATGCACCGTGCGTGTGTCTGACCAGCAGTCATGCCTCGCTATATGACGCTTCGTTCAGTCTGTTAACGCCAAAGAACTGATTTGGTATAAGGGGCTGCATCGTTGCTGGTTTAAAAGGTCGCGTAAGAGCTTACTGCTTCTTTAATCGTACTGCCAACCACAAAAGTTCCACCTACCTCAGTACGGCGTCTGGTCACCAACCCGCTTCTCTGCAACGTAGATACTGTTCTGGCGTTGTTAAAAAGCAGCGTTGATGAAAAACATTTTCAATACTTACGTTAGCACAGTCCGCATTAACTCTGTAGTTAAATGTCATGTAAATATCTTACAACAATTTTCTCGTGGAGGGTTATGGTTTCATCTCTTAGAAAAATGTCAAAATTCGGCAAATAGTTCTTTATTTGCTTTAGATGCCAAATCAAATAGGTTACACGATTTTCACAGTTTATCCTCAGCTACAACATGAGTTTTACATTCGGTCCTTTTCAGTGGATTTCTTTGAAAGAAGTTGCTCGTCAACTATTCCGTAAACGATTACGAAATATGCCATGCGGAATTCTTCACAAAGGCCGAGAGTTCACACGCGTTTATCTCTCCAACTAATTCCTTCACAATCTGCCCGTAAATGCATCTGCTTTCACGGCGGTATAAACCGAACGCGAATTAACAGTACTTTCTTCATTTTACATATAACTTTTTCGGAAACATTCAACATGAACTGCGCGTCCGACAGCGAGACCACAACTGTCTCAATGCCATTGCTCACAGCGCATATACTACTTGATAGAGCGCGGGAAAAACTTCACTCTGATCGGTTGATCAAATGAACAGCCAATCAGATCAATCTTTCAAGATCATATTCGCGCCTAAACTGTTTTACTTCAGTTAACATTCACAGATACATTTACGTCATTTTATGCAGCAAATATTAATAGAATGTTCCACCAAACCAAACCAAACGAAAACTAATCGTGAAATAACTTTAGAAAAACATTACTCTACAAATAACTATTCTGGCTGCCTTCTTACGCCGGCCGCGGTGGTCTAGCGGTTCTAAGCGCTCAGTCGGGAACCGCGCGACTGCTACGGTCGCAGGTTCGAATCCTGCCTCGTGCATGGATGTGTGTGATGTTCTTAGGTTAATTAGGTTTAAGTAGTTCTAAGTTCTAGGGGACTGATGACCACAGATGTTAAGTCCTATAGTACTCAGAGCCATTTTTTTTTTGCCTTCTTACAAAATCAAGCACACTTGGATATACATCATCAGCAAGTAAGGAGAATTACAGCTTGTTGCACACTATCCCACGACCAAGTTACATATTGTTTAACACGAGATGATACTGAATTTTTACGTGTGTCCCGCATACACACTCTAATTTACTCACATTTATTTACACAACAAAACAAATAGTTATTAAA
The DNA here is from genome assembly GCF_023864275.1 of Schistocerca cancellata. NCBI lineage: Eukaryota > Metazoa > Arthropoda > Insecta > Orthoptera > Acrididae > Schistocerca > Schistocerca cancellata. Next base: position 515,871,926 of record NC_064628.1, on the reverse strand, counting down.
TGAATATTAATTCTTACTGAAGTCTCTATTACGAAAACGAAAAATAGTGAACGTTATTTAAGCATGAAAATTCAAAGATACTGACCTAACTTTCCGTAAACTTCAGTAATGATTCCAACTGATAGTAAAGGACAAACTGTTACGCATCCGAACTGACTTTAATCTTACTAGTGTCGGTTTTTGGTATTTTAGGTAATTTTCTCTAATTTTGAAAATATCCCAGCCAGAAAGCTGAGATTTTGCAACCAGCTTCTTTTTAATAACAAAGCACTACTTATTAAGTTTTATCAAAATTGAACCATATTTGGTGTGGTTTATTTAGATTCATAAGGGCTTGAATATTCTGCCACTGGAACTGACACAAGTAGCGCTTCCCACGGTCATGCTACCGACAGGTGCGAGTGAACCATGCCGAGGTACAAGCGGCTGTCACAGCCACCCACTCCAAAGCTACGAGCCCGTACTGCAAGGTAGCTTACTGCAATAAAATGCTATTGCGGTTTGACTTGTGACGTTACAGACCGATCAAAAAGTTTCCGTTTAAGGGCGTTGCAACAGAGTATACGAAATGTACTGCGACTCCGATGCGGGTATATAAGAAGCGACATGTAGTCAAGGGATTAGTGTGGCATTTTTGTCTTTCCGACGTGAGTGCGGTAAATGTGAAACTTGACCAACGTACTGTTATTCTCTTCTTGGTTGCCGAAAGACGAATACCTGTAGCCATCCACTGGAGAATGAAGAACGTGTATGGGGCAGCGTGTCTGTTGGAAATCACAGTTGTGAAATGATGCGCCAAGTTTCGTGTTTCACGATGACGCATGTCCCATATGGCAAAGGTGGCGCCAACTCAAGGAGCACCTGCCTTATAGTTCCGATTTACCCCATGCGATTGATTGAAATAGACTTTGAAGGTCGACAGTTGCTGTCGGACGAGGGGGTACTGCAGGCGGTTAAGGACTTCTTCATGCAACAGATCATTGTTTCTTACCAAACGGGTATCTTCAGAGGGGTGATTTCCTCATGGTTCACTGCGATTTTACCCGATTGGCATACCGATTCTGGACTGTACGGCCTTCGAACGGAAACTTCTTGATCGCCCCATATAATAACCGTGATTAGTGAAATCAAACCAGAAACCTTACAAATAAAAATATTCAGCTCCATCAGGTCTACTCAAAAATGATAATTTTTGTATTTTCATCCCACTAGAATTACTAAAGACGAGTATACTTCCGTCTGTTTCCAATACAATCCAGGCAGTATGAAATCTTTGAGTAACGACATCAAATAAACACCTGAAACTGCTGTAATTCATTCACTGACAATCAGTTCTGGTCCAGCAACCCCCTTCAGGCCCTAGATGAAGATTACGTCAGCTTCAAGGAAGGTTTCGTAGCATCACAATTGCTTCCAGCTGAGCATCTGCAACATGTACATGATCTATTATCTATCCTCCAGACTGTCAAGAAACGTGAAGCACACAGTAGGGGAGGACGAAAAGAAATAACACTTATGAGTTGAGAGAGTGAATGATGTTTTTTCGATAATTACAAAATAGAGTAAAATTTATATAGAACTTGGCAGTACCAGTCCACCTATCTCTTGGACTTTGTGCTCCCTCTGGCTTGGGTACATTCAACGACCGGATTGGGAAGGGTGTCAACAATCCATTGCATCCTACCTAGAGGCAAGCTGGTCCATAACTGATGTAATTGGTCCTTAATTACATGGATGCTGGCTCTGGGACCGAGTTGACGTCCGTACTAGTCCTCCATATGTTCTATCAGGGAGAGATCTGGCTGTCTTGCTGGTCACGGGAGTACCTTAACATAACGTACATAGCTCGTAGAGACATGTGCCACGTGTGAACTAGCATTCTTCCCTCAAAGAAGTGGCACCACGCTACTGTTCCATGAGACAGAACTTATGAAGAGGCAGGATATTCATGAAGTACCGTTGTGATGTCACAGTTCCCTCAAAATCTATCAGGAGTTACCTGTAGTAATACCGCTGGCTACTCAAAGCACGACGCTAGGAGTGACATCAATTCGCATCTCCAAGTCATAGGAAGAACTGGACTCCCCCATGGTCGCTGTCAAACTAGCCGATTATGGTGATCTGGAGTAGAGTAGAACCGTGAATCATCGCTGAACACATGGCGACATCATTAATCAGCACTCCTTGCTCCATGGTCACAGTGCCACTCCAAACGCAGCCATTTGTGTTGTAGTGTAACATAGGGAGTAGTTCTCTCGTCCGGCGGCCACTGCTAATCTCCAATCAGTGGTGTGGGATGACACATAACGTTGAATGGGCTCCATTACTTGTTTTCGGGTGACATATGGATGTGAATAGGTTACAGTGTCTCTGGAGCTCAATACGACGACCCTTTTTTGTGATGATCAGTTATTGTCGAATGGAAATGTTAACAACGGGTATGGCTACCCCAACGGTTATCATGCAGTCCACTATTGGGCCAATGTTCCATCCGAATACGCCACAAATCTTGATATCACACGATTGCGCCAGTCGTTCAATTAGAGACCCACAATGAGACTCCCATACGGCAAGTGCTGATACCCCGGTCTCAAACGAATCTGCTTCACAGTGATTACTCAACATCTGATACTTCGCACCCCTTATATATCGCACAAGGCCTGGTAATAACACTAAACACATACTCCAGTGGACTTTCGACATGTCACACAGAAATGCAACTCTAATCTATACTACTATACAAAGACAGTTTCTCACATAAGGTTACTATCATAAAGCTCGAAAAGTTCTTGACCGATTTAATTCATACTTCTACAACATAATCTAATAAATGTTCGAATGGCCATAGACTACAATTTTTTAAAAATTTTATACCATATGTAGAAAAAATATCGAAGATTTCTCGACCGAATTACTTAAAATTTTGCATGGTAATGTAATAAATGTATAATATAGGTCACTCTGCAGACATACGATACATATCTTTTTAATATACATCGCATAAAAGACCAGACATAAAATTTTTGCTACTGCGCTAAGAAAAACCGAAAAGTTGTTAACAATAATCTCGAAAAGTTCTTGACCAATTGACTTCCAATTAAACACGATGCCCTATTAACTATTTGGATGCAGTTTAAGTATATATTTTCTGTTCAAACGGACTGCGAGAAAGAAAATCCTGTGGTCTTAAAATTCTTTTCCATAGTCATTTTTAGCTATCATACCAGGGCATTTAAACTTTTAGACATCTTGTTCCTCTAATCTACAGGGTAGACGGAATGTTTCTCTTTTTTTATTAACAGAGCAACTGAGGTTTGATGCTGGGGAGAAAAATAACTGATGATGGTCGAAGTAGAGGGGATATAAAATGTAGACTGGCAATGGCAAGGAAAGCGTTTCTGAAGAAGAGAAATTTGTAAACATCGAGTATAGATTTAAGTGACAGGAAGTCATTTATGAAAGAATTTGTATGGAGTGTAGCCATGTATGGAAGTGAAACATGGACGATAAATAGTTCGGACAAGAAGAGAATAGAAGCTTTCGAAATGTGTTGCTACAGAAGAATGCTGAAGATTATATGGGTAGATCAGATAACTAATGAGGAAGTATTGAATAGAATTGGGGAGAAGAGAAGTTTGTGGCACAACTTGACTAGAAGAAGGGATCGATTGGTAGGACATGAGTTGAGGCATCAAGGGATCACCAATTTAGTATTGGAGGGCAGAGTGGAGGGTAAAAATCGTAGAGGGAGACCAAGAGATGAATACACTAAGCAGATTCAGAAGGATGTAGGTTGCAGTAAGTACTGGGAGATGAAGAAGCTTGCACAGGATAGAGTAGCATGGAAAGCTGCATCAAACCAGTCTCAGGACTGAAGACCACAACAACAACAACAACAACAGAGACATTATCATTTTACAACAACAGATGGTATTTTCTATATGAACTTAATTCTGGTCTGTATTACTTCATGATTCATAATGAACACATTCAAACAGTTGTTTGCCTGCTGCTGGCAAGTATTGTTATAGTGGTGCACTTCTTCTACGCAGATCATTTTATAAACGTAACTCTCCTTTACTTAATGAGGTGATGAAAATTTGCCATTAAGCACTTTTTTACTTATTCTTGTAGTGAAAGCGCAGAAAAGTTATTAATGTTATCTCTAAATTTTAATTAGGGAGATAAAAAAGACAGTGTTGTAAAGGTTTAATTTTCACCAGTTGCATGCGTTAACACGTTCCTTAGTTAATTTAATTTTTTACTTTTGTGCTACTTTGTGATTATTTGCGTTTTTCGCTATTTTTAAGAATATCATTATAAAATGGAACCAGATTCAAGGACTCCATGCAAGTGAAATGTTTGACACCAAAACTGCTAAAATTGACTGGCCTCTAAGCAGTCCAGACCTAAACCCTATACCACACATGAGGGCCAGACTACAGGATACAGTATTCAAAGAATATCATCCATGCAATAGCAGCCAGCTCAATTGAACGTGTTCCGGAGGAATCGCACTCAGCCATCACTGAAGAGACAGCTGTGTTTACGGAGAGTTTTGGTAGATGGGCTCAAGGATGCTTTCATAATCATGGACAACAAGGAATTTGTTTTATGGGAATCGTCTTAAATGGTAAATTGTGACATTTTATGCTCATAACATACATTTTTCCCTCTTCAATTTCAGTCTTCTTTCACCAAACAGCAAATGGAATTCAAATGGATTTCAGAGCCCGTTAAAATGCACCATTCGAATCATGTGAAGCCTGTGACGTCACCGGCTAGTTCTTTGCTCTGACTGCAATAAAACTAATTCACAGTGATGTCTTGTTTTGGAATTTGCGTTTTGGAAAATGGATTACAAATGATGTGTAGTACCACATTGTACAAATACATCCATAAAAACTCTTGAAAAATTGTTTTTGAGTGTTCTAAGAAACGAGAAGGTGTGTAATAAATGGTTGCACTGTACCGGCAAAATGCCACCACGTCGATGCCCAAGATCCCTTACTTAATTAAAATTGTCCTGCACTCTGAAGTTAACATTAATTTACTCTGAGATACACTTTCCATTGTTACAAAAGAGGATCATTCAACGAAATTAAACGGTCGGTAAAACTGTCACTATAGCCTTTTCGTCAAACATCATTGGTAATTCTGTTGAAAGAGCGATGGACTGTAGAATTGTAGAATATAATATAACAGCCCTGGCGCGCTGGTTCGAATCCAGCTCTTCCCCCACCCCTCCCCCCACCCACCCCATCATTTTAACTTATTTTTAAAATGAATCGACAGCCCACTCATATGAAAACCAAATCACAATTGCAATACTTCACCACAATGATTAGGAACAGAGTATTATTGTGTTTACCTTGACGTTTACGTGGCCTTACATTTGTAATAGCTATTCATACACGTCATGTCCAGAAACATATTTTCTACTTCATGTGACGACGCACTTTTTGCTTCATTAAAAACAATATTTTCTTTTTAATCTTTGTACTGTCCAGCTGGGACCCTTATTGTTTAAGCTTTTGAAATTTCATTATCTTACATAATGAAGTTAAGTCTGCTTCAGAAACCGACGTTAAATTACAGTCAAAACAGCAAAGTCCTTGCGTTTGTGTTACCTGCACGTTGTACATGCTTTATATCTCTCCGCATACAAGACCTCATCGTCTTACACCCCGTCGTACTGTAGGAGCATGGTGATATCTTGACTACCAGCAATGCTTTCCAAAAGAAGTGGATTTTTCTTCTCAAAGTACACGCATTTATACTTAGCTGTCCATTTCTCAGATTCAAATTAATGTGAAGCTATATACAGGGTGGTCCATCTGAAGTTTCGGATGAGATTATCTCGAAAACTATACATCAGGTAAAAATAGGGGGTAAGACAAGTTCGTAAGCTCAAAAGGAGACATGAAATGATACTACACGTGAACTCCAGCCCCATCCCTCTTGGGTGGGGGGTGGGGGTGGGGGGAAACTTTTAAATCTTAAATGGAAACAACAATTTTTTATTGCCGATTCGAATTCTCCATAAAAAAGTAATCAAGTTTTGTCTGAAACATGTTTTAAACCATTGACAGATGGCGCTGAAATCGAGAAAAAACTAAAATCGGGGACAAACTCTGATTTATGTAGAATTATCCGAGAAAGATGCATCAAAGCGATAAAAAATCTGCACCAATTCTTTTCTTACACCAAATTAAGCTGTTTTTGTACAAAATGTACGGTATCCTTCTTCTATCGTTACGCACAAACAACGACATGGACGTAGTAGAATGATGTTCCCATGTGGTGCTTCATTAGTGAGAGTCCCCTTGCCTGTCACATGTTGGGGTGCTTCATTAGTGTGAGCCCCATTACCTCTCACAATTTGTGGTGTTTAATTAATGAAATCAGCCACGAACAAATAGTTTAAAATTATCCCCACTTGCTTCAATGCATAAAGACAATCGTCTGCGAAAGTTGTCCACAGTTTTGAGCAGCACATCCCGTGGTATGGCTGCACACGCTCTTCGAATGCGTTGCTCCATATTGTTTCTGGTTGTGGGCTGTCTTTCATAAACAACATTTTTCAAATAAACCCACAAGCAAAAATCAGGAGATGTTATGTCTGGCGAGCGTGGAGGCCATTGAAATGGTCCGCCACGTCCTATCCACCGACCAGGGTACCGTAAATTTAAAACGTTCCACACAGTTTTAGCCAAATGGGGAGCTGTTCCGTCCTGTTGGAACCACATTCGTTGCCTGGTGTCTAAATCAACATCTTCCATTAGCTCCAACAAATCATCGCGGAGAAGTTGTAAATAAGATTCCCCAGTAACATTTCGGTCAAAAAAATATGATCATATCAAGTAACCGTTTAAAATTCCACACCAGACCATTAACGACCATTTGTGTTGATTGTCAACGGGCCTGAGTTTGTGTGGATTAATTCACCATTGTTTCTGAATGTGGCTTCATCGGTGAACATAACGTGTCTGCCCATTGGCAGAAATGCTCGCATATTTGCATATCTTTCGGCGTTAACGCCTGTGTCAGTGTGATATGATACACAAGATATTCATGAGCCTTCAAAATCCACAAAACAGTTGATTTCGGTATTCCAGTTTCTCCATGAATCGCACGACTACTCATTTAGGGATCCAGTTGAACACAGGCGAGAACGGTAAGGGTACGAGCGTCATTTTCATTGTATTCGCGATGCCGAGGTGGACGGGGCATGCATCCATTTCGAGCTCTCTGAGTGCAATTTCGAATAATGTTTTCGCTTGGATGTCGTCTGTTTGGGAAACGATCCACATACAATTGCGCAGCTGCAGCGTAATTGTTATGGCATTCACCTAAAATTAACATCATATCGACAATCTCTGTAGGAGAATGGTGAGTCCATGTTTCGCTAAAGAATAATTTACATTCGTCAGTTGATGTTTACGGATCATAATCTGAAAGTGAAGTGACGTCTGATCGCATTGCACCGACCTTTATACTGAGCCATAGTTCGCAGTTTGGCCACTGTAGTGCGACAGTCGGGTGAGTAATGTAATTGTGAAGAATTCCCTAACGATATTTTAATACTATTCCGTCTCCCTCCATCAAAAACTGTGGCGGGTAGGATACATTTTGTAAAAAAATAGCTTAATTTGGTGTAATGAAAGAATTGGTGCACATCTTGTATCGCTTTGATGCATCTTCTCGGATCATTCTAAATAAGACAGAGTTCTTCCACAATTTTAATTTTTCTCGATTTCAGCGCCATCTGTCAATGGTTAAAAAAAATGTTTCAGACAAAACTTGATTACTTTTTTATGGGGAATCCGAATCTTCTATAAAAAATGGGGATTGCCATTTAAAATTTAAAAGTTGACCCCGCCCCAGCCAAGGGGGCGGGGTGTTGGGGGTCACGAGTAGTATCATTTGATGTCCCCCTTTGAGCTTACGAACTTGTATTACCCACTATTTTTACCCAATGTATAGTTTTCAGCATAATCTCATCCGAAACTTCAGATGGACCACCCTCTATAATGCAAACTTCAGATGGACAACCATCTATAGCGCAGCCCACCACCGAAACGACGATTACAGTGAGTTTTTGCTAAATATATTTTCGTATTTCGAACTTTTAAAAATATACACTGAAGCGCCAAATAAACTGTTATAGGCATGCGTTTCAAATATAGAGATACTGGTAGAATACAGCGTTGCGGTGGCAACGCCTACATAAGACAGCAAGTGTCTGGCGCAGTTGTTAGATCGGTTACTGCTGCAGCAATGGCAGGTTATCAAGACTTAAGTGAGTTTCTAACCAGTGTTATAGTCGGCTCACGAGCGATGGCACACAACATCTCCGAGGTAGCGATGAAGTTGGGATTTTCCCGTACGACCATTATTTCACGAGTGTACCGTGAATATTAGGAGTCCAGTAAAACGTAAAATCTTCGACATCGCTACGGCCGGAAAAAGATCCTGGAAGAACGGGACCAACGACGACTGAAGAGTATCATTCAGCGTGACAGAAGTGCAACCCTTCCGCGAATTGCAGCAGATTTCGACGCTGGGCCATCAACAAGTGTCAGAGTGCGAACCATTCAACGAAACATTGTCGATATGAGGTTTCGGAGCTGAGTGTCTACTCGTGTACCCTTGATGACTGTACGACACAAAGGCTTACTCTTTGCCTCGGCCTGTTAACACTGACATTGGGCTGTTGGTGTCCGGAAACATATCAAATTGTATCGAGTGGATGGACTTGTACGGATATGGAGACAACCTCAAGAATCCACGAAACCTGCATGTCAGCGGAGAACTGTTCAAGCTGGTGGAGGCTTTGTAAAGATGTGGTGCGTGTGCAGTTGGAGTGATATGAGATCCCTGATACGTCTAGATACGACTGTGACAGGTGAGACGTACGTAAGCGTCCTGTCTGATCACCATCATCCATTCATGTCCATTGTGCATTCCGACGGACTTGTACAATTCCAGCAGGAGAATGCGAAACCCATCACGACCAGAATCGCTAGGGAGTGACTCCATGAACACTCTTCTGAGTGTAAACACTTACGCTGGCCACCATACTCCCCCTACATTAACATTATTGAGTATATGGGGGACAGCAAAGTGCTGTTCAGAAGATATCTCCACCCCTCGTACTCTTACGGACTGATGGATGGCCCTGCAGGATTCATGGTGTCAGTTCACTCCTGCACTACTTCCGACATTAGTCGAGTCATATAATATTTTGAAGGAACAGCCTCAGTTGCGCAAATTTTCTGGTCCTTACCAGGTTTCGGCTAAATTAATCTAGCCTTCTTGAGAAGCATAAAATTACTACAACATGCCAGAGTAAGGCACAGTCAACATTAAAATTAAACCCTATAGTACCGTGGTACCATGTCGAATTAAAACTACTTAAGTGAAGTCCAGCCCCAGCATCTCTTCACCAGGCGGTCGGTTGGCAGTGGCAACTACGTTGGCACTCATGCAGTGTAAGTAGGCTGTTTATGTTTTCTTTATGTAAGTAGGCTGTTTATGTTTTCTTATTGGCAACGTTACGTAGCGCTCTATATGAAAATCACTGGCTGTGCTGTGTGCAGTCTGTGGCTAGTTTGGATTGTTGTCTGCCATTGTAGTGTTGGGCAGCGGCAGCTGGATGTGAACAGCGCGTAACGTTGCGCAGTTAGAGGTGAGCCGCCAGCAGTGGTGGATGTGTGGAAGGAAATGGCGGAGTTTTGAAATTACATATATTATGACTTTTGATGATATTAAGGTAAATACATTGTTTGTTCTCTATTAAAATCTTTCATTTGCTAACTATCCCTATCAGTAGTTAGTGACTTCCGTAGTTTGAATCTGTTATTTAGCTGGCAGTAGTGGCGCTCGCTGTATTGCAGAAGTTCGAGTAATGAAGATTTTTGTGAAGTAAATGATTTGTGAAAGGTATAGATTAAAGTTAGTCAGGGCCATTCTTTTGTAGGGAATTTTGAAAGTCAGATTGCATTGCGCAAAAAAATTGTGTGTCAGTTTAAGCACAGTCATGTATAAATGTTCTAAGAGGACGTTACATATGGCGACCCTGCCAGGATACCTCACTGGAATCTTCTGTTTTTTTCTTGTAGTTTGTGTATTTAGTGTAGCTTTTGTTTATTGCTAGCACGTAATTATAGAGAGAATTTCCTTTGTAGTTGTGGTTTTTCATTGTTGCACAGTAAAACAGTTGTGGCATGCATGTAGATTTGCACCAAGTTTTTCGCAGCTGCAATTAACTACTTATTAGTTTCAGTTCTATGTTAACATGTTCTCTTATTTTTGCTCTTCAAATTGTGTCTTTTTGTGCTATTGTGTGAAATATTGTGACAATAATGGCGTGTGAAAAACGTAATACTAGGCTCCAAAGTAAACTGAGAAATGACAGTGAAGACGAAAGTAGTGTGTTAGCGCCACCGTGTAATGAAGTAACTAATGTTCAAAGTAGTAATTTGGTAATTGTTCATAGGGAAATGGAGCGGGCGGCAAATAATGGCGTAGACAGTGAAACAATTAGTGAACAGGGAAGTATTATCGATCGATCGGTCGGTAACAGCTTGCCTCAGGAATCCGAAATGACAGGACACAATCTTGCAAATACTGTAGTTCAGGTTTTACGTCCTCACCCTTTTCTCAAATAAGTCAAGACACATTTTCTGCTTGTCAAAATGTGAATGTTGCCGGTGCAAATGCACTGCCGAAAAGTGTAGAGGAACAGATTCCAGACACTAATGCATTGTTATTACAATTAATGCAACAAATGGGACAAAATCTTCAAAAGTTAGACACAATGGAAAAAAATCAGAGACAAACACAGCAAAAGTTAGACACAATGGAACAAAATCTTCAAAAGTTAGACACAATGGAACAAAATCTTCAAAAGTTAGACACAATGGAACAAAATCTTCAAAAGTTAGACACCACACTTGAACAAACACGTGAAGATTTAACCACTGAGTTACATAACATCGAATCGAAATGTCAAAAGGTCTGTAATGACGTAAAAACACAAATTTGTGAGCATTTCCAACCTATTTTTTCGCGTCGTCAAAATGCATTACAGAATCACGAAGCAGCCATAAAAGAACTGCAAACTATTGTTCATGAAAATCATGAGACCTTGCAAGCTAAAATTGACTCAGTTGCATCTACCGATTCGGTTACGCAACTTGCAAAAACTCAGGAAAATTTAAAGGACACAGTAGATACCCTGAAAATTGGTTCAGAAAGACACATGGAGGAAATAAGTACACTATCGGAGAAATTAGCTGAACTTTCGGATCAGGTCACTAACTTATCTACAAAGGTAGATGATGATCTGAATGACACAAGACCTGTAGCCTTCACTGACACAGAAGAGTATGAACAAATAAGAAAATTCAAACAAAATCAAAATCAAATCAATACACAGTACAAAAGAGAAATCCGGGAAGTACAAGATCAGTTGACGCAGGTAATACAAGAATTACACATTTCAGAGGACACTCGCGCCCCAATACGGGAAGAGGGACATAGAAATACGGAACAGCCACAAAATAATAACACAGGGCATTTCGGAAGTTATGAAAGAAATTGGCAATGTGCACCGAATTTTGAGATGGAACCGCCGACATGACGTAACAATGACTGATTTGCTACTCGCCGACACGATGATTTTGACTATAAGCTGTTCTTACTACATGTAAATTAAAAACGTTTAAGAATTCTGCCAACGACATTCATCCACAAGCGTGGCTCCATCAATTCTCTCATTGTTTCCCTCCTAACTGGTCATTAGACACAGATTAGAATTTATGTGTGGCTACTTAGAGAATGAACCAGCTGTAAGAATGCGATCGGTCATTCACGATTGTCACAGTGAAGGAGAATTTTACCATGCGTTCCTCTCAGCATATTGGTCACAAGCTACACAAGACCGAGTAAAACATAGCATCATGATGATGAAACACTTTGAACAATCTGAATTTTCCAGTCTTGTCAAATATTTTGAAGACATGTTGCACAAGAATCAGTACCTATCAAACCCATACAGCCCCTCAGAGCTCATCCGCATTTGCTTAATCAAATTGACTGAACATTTACGACATATTATTTTGGCAGGACGTTGCAAAGACGACATTGAAGCTTTTCAGGAACTCTTACAAGAATTAGAAATTGACACAGACAGTTGCGGGATGCGAAAACGGAAACTACAGGTCACATCCGTCACAATTCCGTGACGACAGAAATAATAACTGGACATGACAAGGCTATTCTCACAACACAAATCGTGACCAAAACAGACACCACCCATATGACAACCACTGGCAGAGTAATAGTTACAGAGAAAGATCGCATTTCCGTAGTAATGAATATGATAGAGACAATCATAGAAACAGACAATTTGGCAACCAGAACTATTATTATCACGGGAGACAGAATAACTTCAGACGCAACGGTCCACCGTGCAGTGGTAATTCAGGGAGAAATTCTCCACCACATGACTGACAAACAACAAACTATGTAAACTACCGACAAAATGACAGACCTGAACTGCATCAGAACTGGTGGGATTTAAACAGAGCAGGGTACTCTCGACAACGTGAATTTGTAGAAGTTAGGTCTCCAAATCCCAACAACGACGCGCGCCAATCAAGGAACAGACAATGACTCGCACCGCAGGCTGCCGCGTGCGCCCGCTGGGTCAGGGAAAAATAGCATTGACGCTAACCTTGAGCAAAATTCCAGTATTCTTTACGGACGAATACCGCATGATAATTGCATTCAAGTTGAAACTCTGTGTACTAGGAAGAGTAAAGGTTTACACCACATTTCACATGTAAAACCGTTTATTGAAAGATAATCTGCCTTTTAACTTTGTCTTTGCCATATAACTTTTCACTTTACATTACTAGTATGCTTTGTCAGACTTAGAATCTGTTTGCGGTGTTTCTGTTTCGTATCTGCACAGTTTTTCTCTATTATTCTGGAAAGTAAAACAAGTTTTTGTAGTAACTTTTGTTGTATAGCTACAATGAGACAGCCTCTTTCGTAGCACGACAATACGCTACAGCACAGTACGTTCTTCATCACAACAATAAGCGTAATAACTAAGATATCTATACGCACAGCATTTCACTTTTGTTTATCATGAGGTAAGTACATTGGCTTCTGCAGAACTTAGCTTTCGGAGGAAAATAACTACGACACTTCCACAGAGATTATCTTACAACAAGATGCACATTTAGCGCTACAGGACACGCATTTGAGTGCTTAATTTTGTACTTAAACCATATATTTTTCAAGATTTTTGAAATACAAAGAAAGTTTTCCGTGATACATTTCATTCCATTACTGTAATTTGTAACACCTGAGGGTATAATTACATTAATCCTCAGGGGGGTACACGTTTACTTTGTGTACCATGTGTTTGGCAAGCACAAGGAGCCCTAACTAATATGGTATTTGCTTATACAACTTTACACATTGGTACCATATTTCTCTAACACATAAATTACACAGCTATCTGATCATTTAACTGAGAGAGACAAACTTTTTTACTACGGCAGTGACAGATGTTTACGTAATTACACCGTTGTATAACTTCACACTTACGAAATTGTATTTTGTCTGTACTTTGTGAACTGTTCATATTTTTTCTGACCCATTGTGATATTATGAGGACTTTGAATGATATATTTGGTATGGGATCACGATTTTTAAAGTACGTTTGAGGCAGATGACACTTTTGACATGAGCAGAGAATTTTTTTTAATTATTGGAGGAAGCTACGACGATTTTGAGAATTGACTGAGATGTTATGATATTATTACGACGACGATGTGTATTATGCCATTGAGGTATGTTTATGATTAATAAGCCCTGTGCTATATGAGGTATTTGATTAAGCTACGTATCTGTTATGATGAAATATTGAAGAAGTGTCGACGAATAAGGTAAGGAATAATGAATAGTGTTTAGGGACTCTGGTTTGTGAAAAAGGTTGTTAGAAACCAAGAATCGTACTTTAAGAGTTATGAAATGTGTGTAAATGCGTGTATGTATCACAATGCCGGCGAAAATTTTTTGGACACTGTTATATTTATAGGATTATGTTTCTACAGATTTGTAACGCAAATATTTCGACCTGTGAAATTTTATTTATATCAGACTGTCATTGTAGCGGAAACTGCTGTCGTAAATATTTCGGTAAGAAAGGTAAGTGACTGTGACGTAATGCGTTGTGAGCGGCCAGGTGTGCCAGCCGCCTTGAGAAAAAGCCATTAGGTGGAGAAGAAAGAGGCCATTAACCTCGCTATTGACATTCCTTTGTAGAAAGCATCGCAAATATGACACGCTTTGGAAACATATGATTATACTGTGGAGCACATACTTTGTGTTGCTTACTGAAATGCTTATGAATTGATGGGAAATATTCTTACATCTGCACACCTGATTATGACAAGTGTCTTTATACGAGAATTGAGAGAATTTCTACTAACTTATGAAATGCCACATAGCTATTGAATGATGTTTTTATGCTTTGGTTTGCGTAATTGCTTATTTCATTTAATATCTGTTTTCCAGCTGTGTTGCAGCATTAGTTTTATAAAATAAACTTAGATGCATTTGCTAATGTGAACACTTTCTGTCAACAGATCTATTAAATAATTATTTTATGATCCACATTCTTCGAAAAAGGAGCTTTTGGAATGGAAAGAACAATAAGAAGGGACTAATAACAGTAACTGCATATGTAATTTTCTTTTCAAGTACTTGGTAATTTTTTGTAGAATTAGTTTTTGTGGTGCACCACTTTAATTACATAGACATTAAGATGTGAATATACATTTCCCTTATCTGCATTCTTGTTTTTACTGTAATATTTTTTCTGCTTGAGCTATGTCATGTATAGATAGAAGTTTTATATTTTTTGTATTTTTTATATTTGCTGCTGCTGTTTGCCAGGCATAATGTTACTGAATTTGACTTTGTATTACGCTGTTAAGCCAGTTTTACTACGGATTTATTTCTCTTGTTTGCTGCACAGTGCCTTATATTAGTTGTAATTTTGCAATTTCTTTGCCAATTTGAATTTTTTTGTCATTGCTGTTTGTGTTAATTATTTTGTGCTGCTGCATTGCCTCGTCCCTTAGTTTAGCATCTAAGCTCAGTAGATTTAAGTTAGCGTAAGAGGGGGTAGACTATAAGAGAATGAGTTGCGATTAATTGGAAGAAATGCATTGAGAAGTTATACAAAAAAAGTACAGAAAGCAGGAATAGGTAGGATTTTCTTGGAAATACATGATGAGGTAAGATAATGAAAAATAAATAATATTGTAAGAAAAATGTGAATATATAATTACAGAAAGCATGCTTGGATAGGATTTTTTGGTGGAAACAAATGTTGAAATAAGACGAAAAATCTATGGAATGAAGTTTTGGTTTGGACTGCAGTACCAAATGTTACACTGAAAACAAACCCTGTCCTTTCCTTTTGTGTTATCCCACTATGTGTTTGTGTACCCTTGTGTATTTGTTTTCTTCCCGTCTCTGTGTAGTTTCATAGAATTATTTCTTCTTCTAATACTCAGCTACATGAACTATGATGAGGAATACTGTTATCCTCAAATATACTTTGCATTAATAATACGTTATTTACTTTGTAAAGATGTTTAGACATTATTTATTCTGTTCTGTTTTAATGCTCATGTGTAAAGTAGATGTTTCAAAAGTTATTCTGATCTTTTATGTATTTACTTATGTCATAATTCCTGTAACACTGATGTATATGTTATTTCGATTCTTTTGTAAAGCTTGTACTACAAATGTTATCTGTAATGTTATGTTCTTTAATGATGTATTTTGTACCTTTGTAATTGTATTCTCATGTTATAATATTGTAATTGACACCAGTTCATTAAATTAAGTAACTTGTAAGCATTCATTTCACTGCACACATTTCTGTTGGTCATAGTAATGCACAATATGTGAGAAGTTGGGACTGTTAGTGTTTACACGTGTGTTGATAATTCAGCAAGGGACTGGATAACAGCATTGCTGGTTCTAAGGACAATTCCAAAAAATTTCTTGAGTGGACAAGTGGTGGTTATGTACTTGTTATATTAACTGCAAGACTCTTCAATGGTGATTGTGCACCCGCACAGTCACAACAGATGGCTGCTGGCCATCTCTACAAGGACTACAGTGTGTCTGCATCTCTGATGACCCACCAATACCATTATTTCTACAAGGACTACAGTGGGTCTGCACTTCTGGTGGCCCACCAATACCACAATCTCTACCAGGACTACAGTGGGCCTGTCCACAATTTCTACAAGGACTGCAGTGGGTCTGCACCTCTGGTGGCCCACCAATACCATACTCTCTACCAGGACTCCAGTGGGTCTGCTCTGTGATGACCTACCTACCAATCTTCTTCAAAACGTCGAATGACTCTGCTGTGGGTTTGCTCTGTTGTGGCCCATTACCTGTCAGCATGTCAAGAGTCAGCACTGTCTTTCAGTTGGAAGGACAACACTACTTCTTCAAGACTGCATGGAAATCCACTACTTCCGTGTGCATTGTCTTTTACTGCTCAGACTTTGAAAAAAAAAAACACTGAAATTTTACTGTGATGAACAATCTGGACTGTCTTTATGGGCTGTGAGAAAATTTTAGCTTTTGACCAACATTGTATAAATAAGTGTGTGCATTTGATATCTTTGTTATTGTAATTATGAAAAATTTTTTCAAATCATTATTGGCCACTGCCCAAAATAATTTGTAAAATTTTTTTTGGGGAGCATGGGGGCTATGTAAGTAGGCTGTTTATGTTTTCTTTATGTAAGTAGACTGTTTATGTTTTCTTATTGGCAACGTTACGTAGCGCTCTATATGAAAATCACTGGCTGTGCTGTGTGCAGTCTGTGGCTAGTTTGCATTGTTGTCTGCCATTGTAGTGTTGGGCAGCGGCAGCTGGATGTGAACAGCGCGTAACGTTGCGCAGTTAAGAGGTGAGCCGCCAGCAGTGGTGGATGTGTGGAGAGAGATGGCGGAGTTTTGAAATTACATATATTATGACTTTTGATGATATTAAGGTAAATACATTGTTTGTTCTCTATTAAAATCTTTCATTTGCTAACTATCCCTATCAGTAGTTAGTGACTTCCGTAGTTTGAATCTGTTATTTAGCTGGCAGTAGTGGCGCTCGCTGTATTGCAGTAGTTCGAGTAATGAAGATTTTTGTGAGGTAAGTGATTTGTGAAAGGCATAGATTAGTCAGGGCCATTCTTTTGTAGGGAATTTTGAAAGTCAGATTGCGTTGCGCTAAAAATATTGTGTGTCAGTTTAAGCACAGTCGTGTATAAATGTTCTAAGGGGACGTTACAGCAGTATGCTAAGAATTATTAGTCGAGTCCATGGCATGTCGTGTCGCTGTAGCACTTCTGCGTGCTCGCGGGGGCTCTGCACGATATTAGGCAGGTGTTCCAGTTCCTTGGGCTCTTCGGTGTATGAACCTTCCACGATGCCAACATGTGTTCTTTTAACCCATAGTGAGATGCGCTGTCCATTGCGCCACAGAACGCGTCGTGCAAGCAGCCTGGTGCTGAGTATCTGGTTTAGCTGAAATTAGTATTAAGCTTTGCCAAGAATAATTTAATTGTGCTTTTCATCGTAATTAGTGATTTATAATCGACAATCTAGATACAAGATACGGACCCTCTGCAAAAGTTCTACATTTCTTTAGTTTTGAGCGAGTTTAATGATGTTGCAGGGAGCAGGGAGAAGAATGTCCGTCCTTGCATATATCGTAGCTCCAAAAGACTGGAGCATAAACGCATCAACTTCAGCGGTCACAAAATTTCTTTCTGTTGTCACTTAAAATCTGTAAATGTATTTTTCATCACTAAATAGCATATTATCTGCAGGAAAAGTACATAAAAACCTAGTAACTTCTGTTAACAGTTCTGTAACATACATATAACTTCGCCTTACTGCTAGTCTGTAACGTCACCAGAGCTTCAGCCATACCAGACCTTTTCCGATCATTTCCTATCACGTGACCAAAACTTGATATTTAATTATGTGTAAGCCTTAATTACATAGCAATTAGAGATATTTTGTGAGAATATTGACTGTAAATGCGATTTCAATATTATAATCTCTCAGAATAACAGCAATCCGAGCTATATTTTTAACATTGGAAAATAGCCTATACTGAAAGTGAAGAGATGGCTGTCGCAATCATTCATTCAAATGTAGAGATGTGTTTCTGTGAAAGAAATTCTGTTCGATAAAGATATTCCAAAAAACTTAAGGAGAAACTTTCAATCCATCCAGTACACTCCTTCTCCATAAATATGTATTATACAGAAATTTTATACCCAACTATTGTCTGTTTTGCGTTCTTCCTTGCAATCGGTTTTAACAGAAAAGAGTGAAGCAGTATTTGCGTTTTACCGGCTTATTATTAGAATATTATTACGGAATCCAATCGTACGGAACCATGTAACCTTTTGCAGATTAAAACTTTACGAAATACTGTCATTGAAACAATGATGCTCACAGATCCATCAGCAGAAGACGTTTCTCATACGCAATATAATAATAATCCTAAACGATTTAGCCATTTATTTGAAATGACTTCAGTTTCCATCTGTTGGCAATGACAATAAACAACGCTTAAGGTCAGAGAGAGAACGGAAGAGGATGTGGACAGAGAGGGGGAAGGAGGGGATACAAAGAAAATGGGGGAAGAGGAGTAGACGAACAGAAAGAGGGGGAGAACGAGTGGACAGAGAGAGGGGAAAAGTTTCCCACATATATTTTGAATTGCGAAGCCGGGATCACCAGTGATTATACAGCCACCGATGGCGTCTACGTGTACGGAATTACATTGACATCCGGCCTTGTCTTCTGGGTGCTTCAAGCAATGTATATAAAGTTCACTATTCAGTTCATTCGTAATGGTTTTACTAAGTGGGTGTTGGAATCACAGTCAACACACAGAAGCCACAAGAAGTACACTTGTCTAGCCTGTGACGCTCAGTCATGTAACTGTTGGACGTCGCTTTCACGTCAGCAGTATGTAAGAGTGTTTTTATCGGGATGTCGTGTCGGGTGGCGGGGAAAGAGTCGTTGCCCTGACTGTGTGACGTATCGGCCGGAGGCGGAGGGCGGCGTTGGCCCACCACGTGACACGCGACGCGCATGCTGATGGCCTGCCCTGGGCGCCAGTTTCGCCAGCCTGATGTAACGTCCTCGGGCAAGCTCGAAGGTGACTTATGCAAGGTGTGACACGTGCAGCGGTCTTAAAGTTCGTTTCTTTAGGCTGGGCGAAGAATTACTTAGTTTTATATCACAAATTTTATGGGCATGCTCTTAAGCAGATACGGTTCATAAGTAAAACGGGTAGTCACAAAGTAGTAATTATCATCTCGGAAACTTCAAACTGCGACTGTGAAACGTTGTGATGGCGACAGCTCTCGTCCAAATATTGCTCCTTCATTATGACAAATTTTCTCCATAATTACGAGAGGTGTTCAGTACATCAAGCAACACAGTTTTTTCTCGGCCAGTTTAAGTTTAAAAAATTCGAAATTGGTTGTGGGACACAGTGGGATATTCGCGCTTCAGCCCCTATAGTTTCATGAAGCTCCGATAGGTCACCGCGTCTGTAACAGACGTTCATTCCAAGAAGAGAGTTGTTATTCAGTTTCCTTTTACGGAAAAGAAGAGCATCGCAGATATTCATAGGTACTTATAGACCGTCAACGAAGACATATCGGTGAACAAAAGCACGGCGAGTCGTTGGGCGAGGCATCTGTCATTATGACAACAAGGTCGCGCAAAACCTGTCCGATCTTGCGCGTTCCGGCTAGCGCCACACAGCTGTTACTCCTGCAATGGTAGAAAGTGCGGACACTCTCATTCGAGATGATTGACGGATGACATTCAAACATCTCACTGCACACACTTTTCCTCCAGTTGTGGCACTTAACGGTGTGTGACCGCTGGGTTCCTCTCTGCCTAACTGAAGACCTTACGGAGCAACGAAGAACCATCTGTGATGATTTGCTTGCGCTTTACGAGGCTGATCGGGACAATTTGTCGAACATCTTCACAGCCGAAGAAACAGAGATTCATCACTTCCAACCGGAAACAAAACAGCAATCAATGGAGTGCCACCACACCGCCTGTCCTCCAAAGAAAAAGTTCAAAGCTCCATCCTGAGTCGGTGAAGTCATAGAGAAGGCCTTCTGGGAATCTGAGGTGGTTATTCCGTTTCATGTCCTCCCTCACGGTGCAACGAACATCTCAGATGTATCGTGCCACCGTCAGGTAATTTAAGAAATGACTTCAGATTGTTCATCGTCACAAAAATCTAAACTAGCTTCTCCTTCTCCACGACAATGCAAGGCCTCCCATAAGTCTGCTCACCCGAGAGGAACTGAGGAGAAATCATTGGTTGAAAACAAAAATGGCTCTAAACACTATGGGACTTGACATCAGTCCCCTAGACTTAGAACTACTTAAACCTAACTAACCTAAGGACATCACGTACATCCATGCACGAGACAGGACTCAAACCTGCGACTGTAGCAGCAGCGCGGTTCTAGACTGAACCACCTAGAACCACTCGGCCACAGCGACCGGCAAAATCATTGGTCTCCCCTTCCTCATCCAACCTACAGCCCCCATCTCTTTGTCCCAATGGAAGATGCGCTCCGTGGGAAGCAGTGCGTGGATGATGGGGAGGTCTTTAAAGCAGCAAGACGACGACCAGTAGAGTTATACCACGCGGGCATAAAGGCCCTCTCGGTAAAGCAGCGTAAGGCCATAGCATTGAACGGATAACATTTTTTAAAATAGGGTTTTATAAACAAATGTATATTGAACAAGCGGTAAAGGAAACAAAAGAAAAATTCGGAGTAGCAATTAAAATCCATGGAGAAGAAATAAAAACCTTGAGGTTCGCCAATGACATTGTAATTCTGTCACAGACAGCAACGGACCTGGAAGAGGTGTTGAACGGAATGGACGGTCTCTTGAAAGGAGAATATAAGATGAACATCAACAGAAGCAAAACGAGAATAATGGAATGTTGTCGAATTAAATGGGGTGATGCTGCGGGAATTAGATTAGGAATTGAGACACTTAAAGTAGTAAAGGAGTTTTGTTATTTGGGGAGCAAAATAACTGATGATGGTTGAAGTAGAGAGGATATAAAATGTAGACTGGCAATGGCAAGAAAAGCGTTTCTGAAGAAGAGAAATTTGTTAACATCGAGTATAGATTTAAGTATCAGGAAGTCGCTTCTGAAAGTATTTGTATGGAGCGTAGCCATTTATGGAAGTGAAACGTGGACGATAAATAATTTAGACAAGAAGAGAATATAAGCTTTCGAAATGTGGTGCTACAGAAGAATGCTAAAGATTAGATGGGTCGATCACATAACTAATGAGGAGGTATTGAATAGAATTGGAGAGAAGAGAAATTTGTGGCACAACTTGACTAGGAGAAGGAATCGGTTGGTGGGGCATATTCTGAGGCATCAAGGGATCCCCAATTTAGTATTGGAGCGCAGCTTGGAGGGTAAAGACAGTAGAGGGAGACCAAGAGATGGATACGGTAAACAGATTCAGAAGGATGTAGGCTGCAATAGGTACTGGGAGATGAAGAATCTTGCACAGGATAGAGTAGCATGGAGACCTGCATCAAACTAGTCTCAGGACTGAAGACCACAACAACAACAGACAAAAGAGTGTAGAATTCTGAATAAAACCAACCATCTTTCAGAACAAAAAGTGTGTTGCATTACTTATTGAATGCCCCTTGTACAGCAAATTCAGGTACGTAGCATTATTTCTGAAATCGTGATTTAAACTGTACTACGAGCAAAGACGGAGCAGGGTTGTGGCAGTTTTGATTCGTACGTTCGTAGTTTCACCTGTACGTTACTAGGAAGGAAGAAAGATGCTGACTACCTCAGTGTGTTCACCTGCCCTCGTACGAATATTAAATGTTTATCCCTACACACAATAGCTATTTCACAGGAGCAACTCTAGGTCAAGTATTCTTTTGTCACATGCGATTCCATGCCAGAAGCGATTGCGACAGAGTCGAGATAGTTAGTTGCATAAATGAAGAATATTCAAATATGATTTTAATTCAATGGCCCGTTAATTTTTGTAGCTAAGGCACAATGGCGATATATTTTTAATTATCATATAACAGTCTCCAGCATTACAATCAGTCACAAGTACATTTTGAGACTCAAAAAATGGTTCAAATGCCTCTGAGCACTATGGGACTTAACATCTGAGGTCATCTCGACTTAACAGCTGAGGTCATCTGTCCCCTAGAACTTAGAGCTACTTAAACCTAACTAACCTAAGGACAACACACACATCCATGCCCGAGGCAGGATTCGAACCTGCGACCGTAGCGGTCGCACGGTTCCAGACTGAAGCGTCAACAACCGCTCTGCCACACCGCTCGACTTGATACTCAACCTCACTGATTAACTATAATCAGTAACAAAACCAGAAAACATCTACACATCAAAAGTAATTGAAGATCAAATACAACCTCATTATAAATGTGAATCATTAACATAGGCAAATATTGCGTTCGTAGACAATAAGAATTTAACATTCAGAAAATGAAACTGACGGCATTTCATCTACTTTACAAACTCAAACAACTCAATTTAATTAAATCTCTAATCAGACTGAACACAGTTATGATAAATGCAATAGCAACCACTTTCTCTGCACTCTGAGATCAGAGTCCACATTTTCCTTCGCATTGCAACCATTTTTCTACGGGCCTACTTTCAGTGTATGGTGTCTCACAGACAATACAGTAAAATTCTTTAGCGTCTTATGATTGTGGAGGTGTTTGCATTTCTGTTGTTTTTCCATTGCCTTTTTCTTCAGTGAAATCTTTTATGATTTTTTCTTCACCTGCTTGGCCTTCTTTCATCTTTGTTTCACTTCAGATTCTTGCCTGATAGTTTCTTTTCCAGTTGCGTCTGTGTTAATTGTTGATTTTTTTAGTTTTGAGATCTGGATTTCCCATTTTTCAGGGAGGACGCTTTGTGTGAGACCATATTTCCTCCGGCGAAAAAAGTGGTAGGGTGAGCTTACAGGTATATGAAAGTGGCTGAACAGCCACATCGTTGTATCTAGGAGAAGTTGTCAAAGGATCATTCAGTAATGAAGGAGAGACAGAGTTGGCTTTCATTACCAGGGTTTGGGCCGTCTGTGACGAATAAAGAGTCGAAGTCAATCCCTCGGCATAGACTGCGACTGAACGGATTTCGTTAGAGAAACCATATTTAATTTTCTCTCGTTTCAAATCTAGCTACAAAACAGTTTTAATAGCCCTGGAACATCACATACACTTATCGTTTTCCTGCATGTCTTCGCATCCAACCATCATAGGCATTATTCGCAGCTTTTTTCAAAAGTCCAAAAACACAACAGTTTAACGGCTACAACGTAAGCGAGCAATAAGGAGGAAACGATAGCAAATTTATTCCGTTGTCTGCACTGGAATCCAGAGTATTAACATGGATATGTGAGGAATGGTTATCTAACACAAGCAAAACTCTATGATTGGGAGACGCATCGGTGTGTTTCTTGAAATGTTTCAGAAATACAATAAATGTTGTATCTTGCAGCCATCCGAATGGGTTTGCTGTCCCAATGGATCCTATGGGCGCTTCCCTAACAAAATGATTGAAATGATTGTAATACCGAGCTGTAGGAAACATAAATAAGTGTGGAATGGCATTCTCCATGGCATATACATCGAAGGCAACAGTAACTGAAGTACTCTTTCTGATTGAATTACGGTAACTAACTGCACGTGCCACCTTTTGTTACGACTTAACCAGGTTTTTGAACCCTTCTGATGCCTGTTTACATATGTCCCAGAGTTCGTGTTGATGTTTTTCATCAACATTATATGTGTCCTACAGTTCGTTGTGATGTCTACCAACGACGTGTTCATTTTCATAGAAATGGTTTACATTTATTTCGTCGCAACTTATGGCCTTCGAGAGAGACTTGTTGCTAGAGATGCACAAACTAACAGTTTACGATTACTCTTCGTAAACGAGTGTAACCACTTCTCACAGGCCATCCCTTTTTCAACCAAAGGAGCCGGCCGCCTCAGATAGCATTTAATTGTAAGGTCAAAAGCCAGTCCGAAGTATGTGCCAACACAACGGGTTATATATTTTGACAGTTCACGTTAGCTGGGCGTCGGTAAACATTGTTATGGGCAGCGAAGGTCACGGTAATGTTATGGGTATTTCGACCTTAGATCATCTTATGTCATTTCCGTAGATATCGCAATAAAGAAACGCTATCCGCTCCATGTCGATGCGGAGTTACACGTAAATATGTACCACTTCGTAAGCCTCTGCATAGCTTGATAGGTCCCTGTGACCTCTTGCAGTCTTCCTCACGTGTATTCTGGGCACCTGAAAGCCAAATAAGAAAAGCCCTTGTCACCATTGTACCCATAAAACTGTGGCAATTGTAACCATATTCTGCGGGATAGCCTCTATTATAGCAGTACCAACTAACTGATTCGAAAATCAGCCACTGTTACTTAACGTCCAAAGTCTAATACGTTAAGAGAAAAACTCTCACTCTCTGTGTAAATAAAACTACAATTAACAAATAAATCTATTACAGGTCGTACTTTTATTTTCCAAAATATAACATGGGTGGCTGGAAGCGTTAATCACACGAGACGGCCAGCACAACACCGCCAAACATGTTCTCCTAGGCACGCCGCACGTATTTGGTCTTGTACCTTCTCCCGCTCCCACGATATTTTTACCAGCAACAGCATACCTCTGCCTACCCTATCATTCGTAGTGTATTAATGCTGACTCTTACTTTGTGTGTCAGCTCAACACAAAAATTTGCATTATTAGTTGTTGATTAGTGCTGGATCTTACACAAATTTGGAAAGCAGTGTGACCTCATCACACGAGGGGCCTAGTAACAACCAACAGAATGTACTTAGAGATGATGCGGGCCTATACAGCGATTTTACTTGAAAAAAATTATCCGAGTCTGTGGTTTGAATATGAGGGCTGTTCAGAAAGTTCCGATCGGTCGTGAAACAGAAATCACCATGAAAATCTGATGACGTTTTGCACAGGTGTGTTGGATAGTGTCCACAGCATGCCCGTCGACAGCGTCACGTCGCTCTTTTCACTTCTGAGTGCACAAGTAGCATGTAGCTGTACATAGAGCAAAGTTCAGAATACGATTTTTTAATGTGTCACTATAGTGTGGATCCTTTTGTAAAATGACGGAATATATTTACTTTTTATTTGTAGTTAAAAGTGACTTGAAACTGACACGAAGTGCAGATGGTACAAGTTTGCTTGACAATGACGCGTAGTCGAAATTAGCTAATCGCACTATTAAATAAAAGCCGCATTAGAGCCTACTACGGATCATGTTTACGATTATGAAACATATGGAAACTGTGGATCCTCCACAAATACAAAATTTTATTCTTTCGGAACTTATACCTTGGAAATCATTCTCCATTCAGGCGTCTTGCTACTCGACTGTGGCCGTAAATGAGATGCTTGTCAGCTACCACATTTAAAGTATAGTCAGCCATCAACAACCTGTAAAAAGCAGGAGAAACTTTCACGTCAGCCTAACGTAACACAAACAATAATAATTTAATTGTTTATCCTGGGACAGTATGATATAACTGTGCTGCAGGTCGGATTACAATGGCAACATGTTGCATACGACGCAGTTAAACAACTGTGAACGTCGGGTTAACGGAAGTCGAGCGTCAATCCCTGTTTGCTGCTGATGCTGTGGTGTGCGGGAATAGAAGATAATTCAGACAAAATTTATAGTGAGCGTGATAAATGACAACTATCTCTAAATGTAGAAAAATTTAAGTTAATTCAGATGAACAGGAAAAACAATCCCCTAATATTCGAACGCAGCATCAGTAGTAAGCAGCTTGTCACGCCGAGTGAGGTGGCGCAGAGGTTAGCACACTGGCCTCGCATTCGGGAGGACGACGATTCAATCCCGCGTCCGACCCTTCTGATTTATGTTTTCCATGATTTCCCTAAATCACTTCAGGCAAATGCCGGGGTGGTTCCTTTGAAAGGGCACGGCCGACTTCCTCGCCTAATCCGATGAGACCGATGACCTCGCTGTTTGGTCTCCTCCCTCAAATCATCAAACCAACCAGCTTGTCACAGTCACGACGATTAAATATCGTTTTGCAAATCGATGTGAAGTGGAACGAACATGTAAGGACTGTAATAGGGAAGGCGAATGGTCCACTTCGGTTTAGTTGGAGAACTTTAGAAAAATGCATTTCGTCTGTAAAGGAGACCCACCATAGAGCACAAGTGTGACGCATCTTTCAGTACAGATTCCCATCAGATCGGATTAAAGGAAGACATCGAAGCAATTCACAGCTAGCGGGAAGTCCTGTCAGCCAGTGAGCGTTGCGAAGATGCTTTGGGATCTCCAATGCGAATCCCTGGAGAGAAGTCGACGTTCTTTTCGAGAAACACTATTGAGAAAATTTAGCGAATCAACATCAGACGATGACTGCAGAACGATTCTGCTGCCACTCTCATTAGTTTCGCGTACGGATCACGAAGGTAAGAGAAACAGGGGATCGTATGGAGGCATATAGACAGTCGTTTTTCCCTTGATAAATTTGCCAGTGGAACAGGAAAGGAAATGACTTTACTAGTAGCGTCCCACATTACAGTGGCCTGCGGTTCCTGTATGTATGTTGATGTACATGAAGGTCCCTTATCGGTGAAACGGTGTATCTGTGATTTTTGTGTCGTACAAGAAAGTGTTTCTTCTTATCTTCACTGACAGCTATACGAATTTGTGTACGTAACGTATTGAGCAGCTGCTAGACCTGCGATTACAATGCCGCTCTACGTCTTGTGGGTTGAGAGCTGGTGAGTTGTGAGTGAAGTACTCAGGGCGCGTCCACGCGTTGCGCACGGTGCTGCAGCTCACGGTTGCGGCAACGCACCACGCGCCGCCAGCCGCTGAGGGTCAGCTTCAAGATATCGCTTCATTCGTCAGAGGCGTCTGCAAACTCGTAAAGTGACGCAGTAGCGAGGCGCTACACGACGGCCATTAAAATCCGTGTGCGGCTGCCCAGATTAGGTATTCCGTGATTTTCCTAGATCGCTGGGAATGCTCATTTGACAGAGCACGGTCGATTTACTTTTGTAAGAATACTACTGGTTTTCTACAGATTTAAACCAGTAGGCAAAGTGCTTCACCTTTAATGATCTCGATGTTGGAATGATTTTTCAAGCTCTGAAGCTAATACAGGAAGATAAAAAGCCCCAATCCGTCAGAGAAAATTTATTTTGCAAAATCATGTAAACACAGACTATCTACAATCAAGAAAGCTTCATGCAAATGTATTTTAAACATAATATCTGGGTATGTGCTGCATATCACGCAGCCCATCGTAAGCTTGAAGCCTTTATCTGCATTCGTAACTGCCTGTAATAAACGAGATTCGGTAAGAATAATTAACTTCGCTAACATCATAGCCCTATTGAAAAGAAGGTGTAGAGAAAGATGAAAGAAAGTAAAGGAACTCATTGCAGTCTACCAGTTACAAAGCCAAGGTGTTCCTAAAGTAATACCCATTTTCCTCTTTCATTCTTTTTTAAAGTTAAAATGAAGTAAAAATCTTAATTGAATTATATTAGCTTTCAGAACTTAAAAACAACAAAGTGTCCCGAGAAAACCAAACAGTGGCCGAACTATGGAAAAAGGCTGACAAAAATGCAATTACATCCCTTCAGTGTGTTTTCCGTAAAATATGGAAAGAAGAAGAGATCCGCACAGAATAGAGAGCAGCTCTCATCTACCCTATCCACAAGAAACGTTCGAAGACAGACTCCAACAGCTACAGAGGGATATCACTGCTGCATATAACATATAAGATTCTTTCTAAGGTCCTTTTCGACAGGGCAGAGCCGCAATTGGACCCGCAAGTCGGGGAATACCAGGAAGGTTTTAGAAAGGGCAGATCATGTTCGGAACAAATACTAAACCCCAAAAACATCACGGCATACCAAAAAGCAAGGGCAAAGACATACGTAATCTCCTTCATTGATTAAAAAAAAGCATATGATTCGTTGATAGAGAATCTCTTTTATCAGTCCTGAAAGAAATGGATTTGGGTAAGAAAACAACTAATATTATAAAAGCGACCCTTACAAATACATTTTCGAAAGTTAAATTTATGGGCGAATTATCGGAACCCTTTGAAATAAAGTGCGGGAGTGCGACAGAGGGATGGGTGTTCACAGTTGCTGTTCAATTGTGCGCCTGCGAAAGTAGTCAGAGAATGAAACACAAATATTAAGAGTGGTATAAGACTGGGCCGCAAAAAGACGAACCTTAAAGTAAATTGCATTGCTTTTGCAGATGATATGGCCCTGTCTGCTGAAACAATGGAAGAAGCACGGGAGCAAATCCTTGAACTAAAGAAACAAGCAGCTAAAATACTTCTACAGATCTCCTTTTGAAAAAACTAAGATGTTGACAAACATCAAGCACTCACGTAAATACCTCA
Organism: Schistocerca cancellata; assembly: GCF_023864275.1. Classification (NCBI taxonomy): domain Eukaryota; kingdom Metazoa; phylum Arthropoda; class Insecta; order Orthoptera; family Acrididae; genus Schistocerca; species Schistocerca cancellata. The sequence goes on along the minus strand of NC_064628.1, from coordinate 515,843,273 downwards.
AAGTTCAAGAACAAAAGATTGAAATAGTAAAAGAATTCAAATATCTCGAAGAATGGATTAGTTGGAATGCTGGGGAAAGCAAAGCAATGTAATCCAGAAAAAATAAACATTAATTGGCTTCCAACTAAAAAAAATACGTAAAACAAAAATTCCCTTTCATGGGAATCCAAAATTACACATTACAAGACTGTGAATAAGCCAGAATCACTGTATGCAGCAGATACACTAAACATGAATTTCAAAGGCCAAATGAAGAAACTTGATCGAAAGGAAAAAAATTTAAGAAGTCATAGGACAAAAATTTCAAGACAGTAAGATTATATACATCAAAAATGAAAGACTCTACAAGGCAACTGAAAAACTTTCAGATACTATGCGAAAAAGGAAGATAAATTTTTATGATTATCTTCTGAGAATGAATTCCAACAGATTAACTAAAGAAATCTTTGACTTTTTCCGTAACCGCAAAACGAAACCCATCTGATTTAAAGAAACTGAGAAAGACCTAGTGGAATTAAAGATTTCAGAAATATCACTTATTGATCGAACAGCTAAGTTAATTACTAAAGATGAAAACATAAGGGTCCAAGACAAATCCACACAAAAGTCCCAACCCTTCATCTCGGAAGAAGAGAGGAAAAGAAGATCAGAAAGACTAAAGAAATACTGGGCCCTAAGAAAAGAATAACGCACAGAGAAATGACTGATCCAGCTTACCCCAAACAGGGTGAAACGAAAGAAGAATTAGCCTTTTGTTACTATCATATTAGATGGTAGTTGAATTTTATGGAAATAGCGGCGTTTAGTCGAACTCGAGACCATAGTGGTTGGTTATTTTGAAAATAATTTAATATCCAGCACAATCGCACAAATCTGAAAGGAAGTGATCGTTTCTGGCCATCCTCAGATCATGAAACACATACCGTGGTTTAATCTCTCCATTGCGGAAGCTACATTGTGTACGTCACTGAATTATTTCACACCACGTTTCGTATCATAAATATTAATAAAGAAAAGAGAAAATTTCCAATGAACACTAACCGATGTCATAGGAAGAATATTTTTGTTCCTCAACCACGTTATTGTCCAGATGTGAAAGAGACAAGTAGGAGCCTCGCTGCACGGTTTCCATCATCGGCGACTAGAGTTGAAGGGGAACAGTATATTCTAATCTTGAGAATCATCTGAAAGTCGCAGCGGTTCTGGGATTCAATCTGCAGTAACTTGTTTACAATGCTTACGACTTATTAATGTGGGAGAGATCGTCGGTAGCCCCACCTTTCAGTAATCTTTGGCTTTCCTCGTTCAGATAATTTTAAACCAACTCACTCATGTTTTGGTAGTAAACACTGTTCGCAAAATGTCGCAAACAAAGAACTTTTAACCTCCAAAATAATTCTCTGTCTACGGTGTCTCTTAGAAAAATCTGCAGGTTTTTGTTCCTGGAATCGGGAGTGCTTTGCTGCTAAAGCATATTGCAACAGTTCTATAAAGATTTGATATCTGCAGTCACTCTTATCAATGAATGTCAACTTCAACAACGAGGTAAAAAAATACCCAAGGAAGTAGTTCATAAGGTAATATTCGCGTAAAATATGGACCCAGGCAACAGACCTCTTTGCAGGGTGCCTTCATTCACTGATAACTTCGAAGTGAATAACATGGAATATTCACAGTAACAAACGTACCTATTTTACCGGTAGTAGTTGTGCAAACAGGTATTTCACTAAGTAAAATACACACATAAAAAAAAGTTCTGCATCATACCAGTTCCCAAAACTCCTGAAGATAGACGTTGACTGTGGATGTTGTATCACGGACACAGTCCCTTTGACCATTCATAGTGTCACTAAACCTAACCAAAGATGTAAACAACCGTGCATGACCAGCGCCTATTAGACGGAGGGGGTCCGACAGCCGATCAGTTCCAGTCATTCCACCAGGAAGGAGGTACACGGCTCGTGTTGTCAGTAGTTCAGTCATACCTAGACGGTCAATACCGCGGTTCGATCGCGTCCGGATTGTTACTTTGTGCCAGGAAGGGCTCTCAGCAAGGGAAGTGTCCAGGCGTCTCGGAGTGAATCAAAGCGATGTTATTCGGACATGGAGGAGATATGGAGGAGATACAGGGAAACACGAACTGTCGATGACATGCCTCGCTAAGGCCGCCCAAGGGCTACTTCTGCAGTCGATGATCAATACCTACGGATTATGGCTCTGAGGAACGCTGACAGCAACGCCACCATGTTGAGTAATGCTTTTTGTGCTGTTCACAATAGGACGCATGATGCGCAATGGCGAGGTCCATCTTTACAACCATGACACCATGCAGCGCGGTACTGATGGCCCCAACAACATGCCGAATGGACTACTCAGGATTGGCATCACGTTCTCTTCACCGATGAGTGTCGCATATGCCTTCAACCAGACAATCGTCAGAGACGTGTTTGGAGGCAAACTTGGTCAGGCTGAACGCCTTAGACAAACTGTCCAGCGAGTGCAGCAAGATGGAGGTTCCCTGCAATTTTGGGGTGGCATTATCTGGGGCCGACGTACGCCGCTGGTGGTCGTGGAAGGTGCTGTAACGGCTTTACGATACGTGAATGCCATCCTCTGACTGATAGTGCAACCATATCGGCAGCATACTGGAGAGGCATTCGTCTTCATGGACGACAATTCGCGCCCCCGTCGTGCACCTCTTTTGAATGACTTCCTTCAGGATAACGACATCGCCCTACTAGAGTGGCCAGCATGTTCTACAGACATGAATCCTATCGAACGCCTGGGATAGATTGAAAAGGGCTGTTTCTGGGCGACGTGACCCACCACCCACTCTGAGGGATCTTCACCGAATCGCCGTTGAGGTGTTCGACAATCTGGGCCAACAATGCTTTGATGAACTCGTGGATAGTATGCCTCGACGAATACAGGCATACATCAATGCAAGAGGATGTGCTACTGGGTATTAGAAGTACTGGTGTGTACAGCAGTCTATACCGCCACCTCTGAAGGTCTCACTGTATTGTGGTAGAACATGCAATGCGTAGTTTTCATGAGCAATAAAAAGGGCGGAAATGATGTTTATGTTGATCTATATTCCAATTTTCTGTGCAGGTTCCGGAACTCTGGGAACCGAAGTGATGCAAAAAGTTTTTATGTGTGTATTAATATCAATCAGTGTGCACTATGCACTCTCCTTTCATGCGTTCATTAGTTGAATGCGAACAACGAATCACGACACAGCAAAGCTGACAATGAAATTGTCTCGTAAACCAATATTTTTATGACGGCCAGTACAGCTGACCGCAGGGAGTCACGGTGTAGAATGGAGAGAGAATTAGGACCGTTGCCCCGCAGCTTGCCACACTCTTCAGAGACATTATTTTGAGCTGGCTATTGTATTTGAACGTGAATTGCAACAATGTGTTCTCTTCACGTACATACAGACAAAACGTTTGTTTTTGACAGGGTAATTGTTAACATTCACTCAGAAATAAGTTACATAGTTCCAGTCACTCGGTTTCGACCATGGTTTTCGGAAGTTTCCCTTAGTTGTCAGACGAATGCTGGACGGACCAGATCTCTAACAGCTGCTCCACTAGAGAATGAAAGGAAAAAGTGGTCCACAAAAGTAAAATGGTAGCGATCCATGAATAGCCCTTCTTGCTCATAAGCGTAACACCAGCGGGAAAATTCTATTAGAGCACAGAAAAGGCTAATAGGCTTATATTTTAAATGACTGACCAAAAAGTGGGGTACCAACTGTCACGTCATATCTTTCTCCTCAGCTTCGAAAATTTTCCCAAAAATATACATGCAAATATACATGTGCTGTTTTCAAAATGCAACTCACATCTCATTCCCACATTTAACCCACCTGTAGCTCCTTCATGCTGATTATTCAATCGCTGTAAGTAGCTCATACCCATCCACTCCCAGCTGCTCATCCTCACTCACTCTCATTATCACTGGCTCTCAACCTCTTTCAGTTTGTCCTTCTCTTTATTTCTTTCCCACTGGCACTACCTCTTTCTCTCTTGTCCTATCACTGTTCTGTCACTGTCAACTACTGTATGATCCACTGCCACTGTGTCCCTCTGTTTCTCTCACACTGCCATTGTCTCCTTCACTCTTCCAATACCACAACCACCGTTTACTATCGCCCAGTACTTACTAATTTTCTGTCGCTTTCGGTTGGCACTGTCTCCTTCTCTATTACCAGAAAAAAAGCGCGAATATGTTTGACTGCCAAAAATGTTAGGAAAATTTTTAAGGGACTGTGAAAGGAAGAATGAGGCAGCTGGTACTCCACTTTTCAGTCATAGATTTTTAAAACAAGAGCATAATAGTCTTTTTTGTGCTACGATAGGAGCATTTTTCTGCTGGTTTACTTCTTTCCCCTGCTGCAACAGGGCATCTCAGTCGTATGAAAAGAACTGTATGGTCCAGGAAAATTTTGATAATTTACTTATGAGAAATTGAAATAACTCAAAACTAATTTTACACCTCACCCCGGATTTTACGTCCAAAAAATTTTGCATGTGCATCAGTACTATAACGTGGGGATTCCAGAACCATTGTGATGAACGGAGACACACTACAGCACGTTTCTCCGTGCCACGTCACTCTATAAACTACGTTTTCGCCTCACACGGAAGTTTACGTGCGATTTTACGTGTAAAAGTAGGTTAAATTTGAACCTCTGTATCCCGGAAGGGGATAAGGATATTAAATTTTCAAGGTTATTAGAGATCGGAATCTTGGGAATATACCGTAAAATTTTGAGCCATTTTCTGTTCATAGTCGCCTAGGAATCTGCGGCTCGGTTTTGATGTCCATCAGCCATGTTTTTCGGGCTCTCTGAAGAACCTAAACTGCAGTAAGTGTGTGATATTCAAACTTCGACGCTGCGCTGTAGGATACTTACAGTAAGACGATCCTTCTGTTGAGTATACAAATGGTCCCTAACCCAATAACTATCTAAACAATTTAACCCAACCTTCCTGTCACCAACACGCTGAGGTGACAAAAGTCATGGAATACATCCTAATATTGCCTCGGACCTCCTTTTGCCTGGCGTTGTGCAGCAGGTCGAGGTGACATGGACTCAACAAGTCGTTGGAAGTCCTATGCACAAACATTGAGCCATGCTGCCTCTATAGCCGTCCATAATAACGAAAGTGGTACCGGCGCAGGGTTTTATGCCAGCTGATTCACTCAAACTGTCCACAATATTCTGCAAATCAATCGCGAAGAATTGCGGCTCGGTGACATGGCGCATTGTCACCCATAAAAATTCCACCGTTGTTTGGGAACATTACTCAATGAATCACTGCAGATGTTATCCAAGTAGTCAATCATGGCCATTTCTAGTCAGTGATCGGTTCAGTTGGACCAGAGGACCCAGCCCATTGCATGTAAAACCGGCCTACATCGTTATGGAGCCAACACCAGCTACCACAGCGCCTTGTTGACAACTTGGCTCCATGGCTTTATGGGGTCTGCGACACTCTCGAACCTACCATAAGTTAAAACCAACTGAAATAGGGACTCATCTGACCAGACCACAGTTTTCCAGTTGTCTAGGATCCAACCGATATGGTGACGAGTGCAGGACTGGCGCTACAGGCGACGTAATGCTTTTAGCAAAGGTCGTCTGCTGCCATAGCCCAATACCGCCACATCCCGCCGGACTGTCCTAACTGATATGTTCGTCGTACGTCTCACACTGACTTCTGCGGAAGTTTCACGCAGTGTTGCTTGTCTCTCGGCATTGACAAGGTGGTGAGAGGTAATTCCAGAAATTTTGTAGTCTCTGCACACTCTTGACCCTGTGGTTATCAAAATACTTAATTCAGTAACTATTTCCGAACTACCATTACGTCTTCAAAATGATGCGTTGGCAGAAGAGCCAACACCGTTTAGCTAGAGGAGGCCGAAATGCACGCGTTAAACTCACGCAGACCGGCGTGAGGTCTGGAACAGTTAAGGGAAATTATAGTAGCAAATAAAGTACGAAGCTCTTGTAATACTTAACTTTAATCCACAATTGGAGAACATCGGTCTGACGGTACAGGCTTTATAAGATAACCAGCAAAAGATAAATGGCGCCTTGCTAGGTCGTAGCAATTGACGTAGCTGAAGGCTATGCTAACTATCGTCTCGGCAAATGAGAGCGTAATTTGTCAGTGAACCATCTCTAGCAAATACGGCAGTACAACTGGGGCGAGTGCTAGGAAGTGTCTCTAGACCTGCCGTGTGGCGGCGCTCGGTCTGCAATCACTGACAATGGCGACACGCCGGTCCGTCGTATACTAGCGGACCGCGGCCGTTTTAAAAGCTACCACCTAGCAAGTGTGGTGTCTGGCGGTGACACCACACAAAATCTATTAATTCCCGTCATGCAGCCATAATCACGTCGAAAACCTTTCGCATGAATCACCGAAGTGGAAATGACAGTTCTGCCCAGTGCGCTGCCGTTTTATACCTTGTGTACGCATTACTAGCGTCATCTGGGTATGTGCGTATCGCTATCCCTCGTCACCTCAGTGTAGAAGCCGAGGTATGAAACCCTACAAATATCCTATCTATGAGCGGCGTTTTGGAACATATTGTGTAGCCCATAATGTCGCATTCGTACCAATAAATGTCTCAGGCGTTTTAAAAGTTCTATATTTTTCACAGTATTACATACACAGATTGGACTGGTGCACGAACAGAACCGTTAACTCACCGAGGTAGCATTGTGACAACCAATAGTCGTTACGACTACAGTGCCTGACAAAATGAGGACAAAGCAAGAAACGAATTTTTGTGTGCAGGAAGATGCGAGCTATTTATCTCATACAACAGCACAGCGTGCATTCAGAATAAATTATGGGAAAAAAGACCATGTAAACATGGTGTGTTGGTGTCGACAGTTTTGCCACAGTGGCTGTAAACAGAAAAGTCACGGTCTGCCATGTGTGGCAGATACAACCGTGGAAACTGTGAGGGAAAGTTTCGTTCGGTCGAAAAATGTTAATGGTCTACTCAAGCCACGAACTTGGAGTATCTTAGCAAAATACATGAATGATTTTGTGACGACAGTTACATCTCAAACCGTAGTCTCTGCAACTGGTGCAACAAATAAAACACGAATATTACAGCTGACGCCTTCAATTTTGTCTAACATTGCAGTAAGTACTTGAGGATCTACATCTCACCTCCAAACTGATAATCGGCGACGAAGCAACCTCCAGTTTATCTGGAAAGATCAGTGCCACCATGTGGAAGTGTGGGGCATTGATAATCCTCTTGAAATTGTGGCGCTTGAAAGAGATTAGCCAATGGTTAATGTGAAGTCTCTCAGACGAAGCTGTGTGGTCTGTTTTTCTTCTGTGAGAAGACTGTGACGGGTGCCTCTCACCTTCATATGATTTAGTTGTGAATGTTTCCGCGACTGACAACTGATTCCCAAATTTCTTCTTCCAACAAGATGGGGCACGCTCCACATCGGCATCTACAGGACTAATCTGCAGCTCACACTGAAGTGCCTGGCAGAAGGTTCTTCCTCCCCTCCACCTTTTTTTCTTTTTTTTTTTTACTAAAATGTGGTAAACCCAACTGCCCATACGCAGGAGAAGTGGGTGGCACAATGTTTGAGTCACTGCTTCAGTTTTTATCCGTGTCTAAGGAAAATGTTATTCCATCAGATAAATAAATGGCAGTAATAAAATATGGGATAAATTCATGCACCATTTAGCAATAATAACGTGAAGCGTAGTAGAAATTTTGACTGTCCACAGCTTATTTTTACACAGATATTGGACACGTCATGGTACTACAGTTTAAGAATAAATAAAAAACGTAATTCATATATACACTCCTGGAAATTGAAATAAGAACACCGTGAATTCATTGTCCCAGGAAGGGGAAACTTTATTGACACATTCCTGGGGTCAGATACATCACATGATCACACTGACAGAACCACAGACACATAGACACAGGCAACAGAGCATGCACAATGTCGGCACTAGTACAGTGTATATCCACCTTTCGCAGCAATGCAGGCTGCTATTCTCCCATGGAGACGATCGTAGAGATGCTGGATGTAGTCCTGTGGAACGGCTTGCCATGCCATTTCCACCTGGCGCCTCAGTTGGACCAGCGTTCGTGCTGGACGTGCAGACCGCGTGAGACGACGCTACATCCAGTCCCAAACATGCTCAATGGGGGACAGATCCGGAGATCTTGCTGGCCAGGGTAGTTGACTTACACCTTCTAGAGCACGTTGGGTGGCACGGGATACATGCGGACGTGCATTGTCCTGTTGGAACAGCAAGTTCCCTTGCCGGTCTAGGAATGGTAGAACGATGGGTTCGATGACGGTTTGGATGTACCGTGCACTATTCAGTGTCCCCTCGACGATCACCAGTGGTGTACGGCCAGTGTAGGAGATCGCTCCCCACACCATGATGCCGGGTGTTGGCCCTGTGTGCCTCGGTCGTATGCAGTCCTGATTGTGGCGCTCACCTGCACGGCGCCAAACACGCATACGACCATCATTGGCACCAAGGCAGAAGCGACTCTCATCGCTGAAGACGACACGTCTCCATTCGTCCCTCCATTCACGCCTGTCGCGACACCACTGGAGGCGGGCTGCACGATGTTGGGGCGTGAGCGGAAGACGGCCTAACGGTGTGCGGGACCGTAGCCCAGCTTCATGGAGACGGTTGCGAATGGTCCTCGCCGATACCCCAGGAGCAACAGTGTCCCTAATTTGCTGGGAAGTGGCGGTGCGGTCCCCTACGGCACTGCGTAGGATCCTACGGTCTTGGCGTGCATCCGTGCGTCGCTGCGGTCCGGTCCCAGGTCGACGGGCACGTGCACCTTCCGCCGACCACTGACGACAACATCGATGTACTGTGGAGACCTCACGCCCCACGTGTTGAGCAATTCGGCGGTACGTCCACCCGGCCTCCCGCATGCCCACTATACGCCCTCGCTCAAAGTCCGTCAACTGCACATACGGTTCACGTCCACGCTGTCGCGGCATGCTACCAGTGTTAAAGACTGCGATGGAGCTCCGTATGCCACGGCAAACTGGCTGACACTGACGGCGGCGGTGCACAAATGCTGCGCAGCTAGCGCCATTCGACGGCCAACACCGCGGTTCCTGGTGTGTCCGCTGTGCCGTGCGTGTGATCATTGCTTGTACAGCCCTCTCGCAGTGTCCGGAGCAAGTATGGTGGGTCTGATACACCGGTGTCAATGTGTTCTTTTTTCCATTTCCAGGAGTGTAGATATGTTTGCATACTATCAGTTCTATTTTGACAAGAATGCGATAGTCTACCACGGCCTTGCAGTAGGAACCATCCCCATTATCTGGATGAATTAATTTACGGATACCACGGGAAACCTACGTGACGAGGGCTGAAAGGAGATTTAAGGCTTCATCCTCCAGAATAAAAGGCCTGCCAGTTTAAAAGGGAGCGCTCTCATTCCGCTATGCCTAGTTAACTATACTCTTTTGCAAAGAAGTTATTTGCTAATGTAAAAAGTAGTGTTGCACTGTTCACACTTTTATCACTACCAGTCACTGCACACAGTATACACAGGTTCATAAACTAACACTTTGTTGGCTGACATATGGATCATGGCGACGGTTTGGTTTCCATTTTGTGTATCTCAACTTGTCGGCTCCTAGCGTGAGAAAATAATTCAGCATTCTCCCATACTGAGTGACGTGATGAGCTCAGAAAGAAGATTGTTGTTGTTGTTGTGGTCTTCAGTCCTGAGACTGGTTTGATGCAGCTCTCCATGCTACTCTATCCTGTGCAAGCTTCTTCATTCTTCATCTCCCAATACGTACTGCAGCCTACATCCTTCTGAATCTGTTTAGTGTATTCATCTCTTGGCCTCCCTCTACGATTTTTGCTCTCCACGCTGCCCTCCAATACTAAATGGGTGATCCCTTGATGCCTCAGAACATGTCCTACCAACCGATCCCTTCTTCTTGTCAAGTTGTGCCACAAACTCCTCTTCTCCCCAATCCTATTCAATACTTCCTCATTAGTTACGTGATCTACCCATCTAATCTTCAGCATTCTGCTGTAGCACCACATTTCGAAAGCTTCTATTCTCTTCTTGTCTAAACTATTTATCGTCCATGTTTCACTTCCATACAAGACTACACTCCATACAAATACACTCCTGGAAATTGAAATAAGAACACCGTGAATTCATTGTCCCAGGAAGGGGAAACTTTATTGACTCATTCCTGGGGTCAGATACATCACATGATCACACTGACAGAACCACAGGCACATAGACACAGGCAACAGAGCATGCACAATGTCGGCACTAGTACAGTGTATATCCACCTTTCGCAGCAATGCAGGCTGCTGTTCTCCCATGGAGACGATCGTAGAGATGCTGGATGTAGTCCTGTGGAACGGCTTGCCATGCCATTTCCACCTGGCGCCTCAGTTGGACCAGCGTTCGTGCTGGACGTGCAGACCGCGTGAGACGACGCTTCATCCAGTCCCAAACATGCTCAATGGGGGACAGATCCGGAGATCTTGCTGGCCAGGGTAGTTGACTTACACCTTCTAGAGCACGTTGGGTGGCACGGGATACATGCGGACGTGCATTGTCCTGTTGGAACAGCAAGTTCCCTTGCCGGTCAAGGAATGGTAGAACGATGGGTTCGATGACGGTTTGGATGTACCGTGCACTATTCAGTGTCCCCTCGACGATCACCAGTGGTGTACGGCCAGTGTAGGAGATCGCTCCCCACACCACGATGCCGGGTGTTGGCCCTGTGTGCCTCGGTCGTATGCAGTCCTGATTGTGGCGCTCACCTGCACGGCGCCAAACACGCATACGACCATCATTGGCACCAAGGCAGAAGCGACTCTCATCGCTGAAGACGACACGTCTCCATTCGTCCCTCCATTCACGCCTGTCGCGACACCACTGGAGGCGGGCTGCACGATGTTGGGGCGTGAGCGGAAGACGGCCTAACGGTGTGCGGGACCGTAGCCCAGCTTCATGGAGACGGTTGCGAATGGTCCTCGCCGATACCCCAGGAGCAACAGTGTCCCTAATTTGCTGGGAAGTGGCGGTGCGGTCCCCTACGGCACTGCATAGGATCCTACGGTCTTGGCGTGCATCCGTGCGTCGCTGCGGTCCGATCCCAGGTCGACGGGCACGTGCACCTTCCGCCGACCACTGGCGACAACATCGATGTACTGTGGAGACCTCACGCCCCACGTGTTGAGCAATTCGGCGGTACGTCCACCCGGCCTCCCGCATGCCCACTATACGCCCTCGCTCAAAGTCCGTCAACTGCACATACGGTTCACGTCCACGCTGTCGCGGCATGCTACCAGTGTTAAAGACTGCGATGGAGCTCCGTATGCCACGGCAAACTGGCTGACACTGACGGCGGCGGTGCACAAATGCTGCGCAGCTAGCGCCATTCGACGGCCAACACCGCGGTTCCTGGTGTGTCCGCTGTGCCGTGCGTGTGATCATTGCTTGTACAGCCCTCTCGCAGTGTCCGGAGCAAGTATGGTGGGTCTGACACACCGGTGTCAATGTGTTCTTTTTTCCATTTCCAGGAGTGTACTTTCAGAAACAACTTCCTGACATTTAAATCTATACTCGATGTTAACAAATTTCTCTTCTTCAGAAACGCTTTCCTTGCCATTGCCAGTCTACATTTTATATCCTCTCTACTTCGACCATCATCAGTTACAGTTACAGAAAGAAGATAAGATGTTAGAATTATCCGTTTCAGAGCTTTTGAGTAAGCTTTATTGAAAAAAAAATATATAATGCGAAAGTAGGGCGTCAAATGACAGATTTGTTGTTATTATTATTACTTGTGTTACTTTTATAATAACAATAGTAATAATAGTTACTATCATTCACTTGTGTTACATTTTTTACCAAACCCCTACTCTGTGTTATATAATCTGCCTACATTGTAAAGAATTCATTGCATAGCTAAATAATTTTTTTTAGTAAGCTCTTTACTCTCCTTTTGCAATTTATTGTACAATTTCATTCCTTGGTAGGAAATATTGTTTTGAATTTTATCTTAGTTGTTTCTTTATAAATGGAAATCCAGCCTAGATATTGTACCCTTTTAACAGACAGACCTCTTTGTGGAGTCGTTATTAAGGTTATTAAGTTTTAGATTGTTCTACTCGCATGGTGCGGTCAAAATTCACAGTGTTTTGAAAATATCTTTTTGATGAATAATATTACTATTTTCAGTTTTAATTTTACGATTCTAACGATTTGGAATAGAGTTCACATTTGACACATTTGTTCCCCAGAAAATAATTTCACAGCTATGGATTGCATGCATATATGAATATCACGTAAATCTTATGAAGCTACTTCACAACGGCAGTATTTCAATATTAATTTATTTATCTTCTGAAAATAAGTGACTGGGACTTTGAAACGTATTGTGAGGATTTGCACAGGGCTTATTGGTTGTACGTTGAGAATCGTTCGGCGTTGGTTACCTACCTCAGTTAACACCCCTGAGCTTATTGCTGGAGAAGAGGGCCCAGTGGTGGGCAATGCTAGAGGCGCGTGCCCCTGTGACGTAACCGGCTGGCGGCCTCCCAGAGCCCCCCAGCACCGCCGCCACGCCCCTCACGCGTCGTATAAAAGAGGCTCCTTACACCCGCCACCCATCGTTCCGTCCACCAGCACGCCGACGACATGTACAAGGTAGGTCTGCTACTCAGAAGGTAGTCCTTATTTAAAACGTCCGTTACACGATTGCCATTGCTTCGGCCGCATACGTTTAGTGTCCAGAAAGTTTACATACTTGCCTAGAAACCCACATGTGGTGATGTGTTCTTCTGTGTTTTTCGATGTGATCCATAAGTAATTCAGTGCACTATTTCAAGCTACGCAACAACTTGTAGTTGTCAAACGGAAGATACTTTCTAAAAGGGGCCTCTAAGTTAGGCGTCACATAATTTGTCTCACTGCTTTTCCCCAGCAAGCATTTTGCTAGAAAGATAACTTTTTGATTTGAGGGTTCACTAAAAGTTTCTATGAACTAGGTTTGGGATTTAAGGAAGATGCGAATGGCATCAACGATAATCCGGGAGGTGTGGCTGGAGTGTCAACAAACATCAGGCCAGCTATCCTTAATATGTCACTAGCTTGAGCGAACAATTTTTAATGAACAGATCAATTGTCATAGGTCTCACATCATTTGATTTGTTTGACTAGTTTGTGTCATCCGACGTGACTGTCCTAAGATTTTCATTGCCTTGGTGACAACACATTAGAGGTTCAAAGCACAGCTCGGCAACATCAGTTACCTGCTTTTTATACAACTGTATGCCAAACATCTGCAACTAAGGTTACTACTTTTTTTTCAAAAAATAAAATTTAATTGAAGCGTACAGAGCATATTAAAAGAGTTACAGGAACGAGATCAATCAGAATGTTCCGAGAGCTAATTTAAGCCTCCAGCGCGATCCCAATAGGGGATTTCTATTTACTTGCTTACTGATTTGCAAATTGTTTAAATATTTGTCTGCTACGTACAGGTCAAGGTAGACAGTAAAATTTATTGTGTATATTACGTATTACTCCGTAATTCCATTTGATAACTTTTTTTAAAGAGATAGTAATTTCCAGCAAATTTATTAATTGCTTAGATAAATATGTGAGAAAACTCGCATCTGATGACTGAGATTAGTCAATAGATTACCTGTGGTGATTTATTTGCGCATTAATTACAATTGTCGCTGTGTACTCCGCATACAATGTCTCTGTTTGCTTGAGAACTTCTCTTTACGGGCATGAACAGTAGTATATTATCCACATAGAAATAAATAATTCTCAAACATTCGCTATCGCTATGTGTTTCTGACATAATATAAAACAATAAAACTTCCATCAGAGGATATTTGCAAACTCTTAGAACACACTTTTGTTTTTATCATCAAGGCAATTTAGTTGCTACTACCTTGGTCCGAACGTCTACCGTCGTGATGGCAAGCCTATAAATTTCAGGTACCGATGAAACAGTCGTGTTAAGCCTATGTCAGCACTATGTACACTAGTGAGCAGCCCACAGTGCCCGGTGCTGCAGTAGACAAATATTACCATAGTGAAAGTATATAAACGGTACAAAGGCGAATGGGAAATCATTTTAGCGACGATACGGGACGAAAAGAACAAAAGCCGCGGAGATAAGTGATTTTGAGTGCTAATTATTACGCCTCGGCGCCTGGAAACGATCATCAGGGATCATCAGTAAGAAAAACAGTCTAGGTTGCAAATGACAGCAGGAGTTTAGTTAGTGTTTCGGCTTTTTGATGAGTCTTCAGAATTTGTTTGGGTGCGTACAAAAATTTTGGCTGTTTATGAGCAATGTATTACCTAAAGTTCCCAAACAAATTATGGAGATGCCTGAAAAAGGCAAATTAAACTGTTTTTCTCACAGAAAGTATATCTCTAAGGTTGGAGCAACATACCCATGGAGTGGGAGGATATTAATGATCATCAAGGAAACGACGAAGCTATTTGACTGTTCGCGTGCTGTTCTCGTCATCGATGAAACCACCGATAGGTGACGAAGTACTGGACGTCCACGACCCATCACTGAATGTGAATGTCGGAGGTTTGCTCTCTCTTTAGGCCGCCATCGGTGGCAGATCTGACAACAGAACGCGCTGCCTGTGCAGAAACTATTATTTCCTAGTACACCGTCCGGTGCATATTGTTGAACAAGAGAATCCCCAGCCCAAGACACCTATGTGTACCCAATTTGATCAAACAACTTTGCACATTAAGATCGGTGTGTGCACGGTGTCGTCGAGATTGTACCATGGATCTACGGAACATGCCGCCGAATAAAAATAATCACGTTTTTGTTACTTCACGTTCATGCTCGTGTCCGGAAATACCATGAACCAGGCGACTCACTGTTCGAAAGATGCAGTGCGCCACGGACACATGCTGGTGAGTGCAATATTATGCTATGGAGGACGTTCACCTGGGTTTCTATGGGACCAGCGGTGGGGACCTGTGGTAGTAACCGAAGGTACCATAGCTGTTGTGGACTACGTGAAGGTTATTGCGAACCGTCTGCGTCCTTCCCAACTGATGTCCTCTCCGATGACGATGGTATCTCCCAGCAGAGTAACTGCTCGTATCACAGGGCCAGAATAGTGCTACACTCTTTCGAGGAGCGTGATAATAAAGTCATGACGTCTGGGCCAACGAACAGTCATGACGTCTTGGCCACCGAATTTAACTGATATTATACTTCGGAGACGCCATGAGGAGCCATCTCCGTGCCCAACAATCACCGGTCCTCAGTTCGCGGGAATTGCATGACCTGTGTATAGACATGTGGTAGTACATACCTCCGAAAACCGACAAAGTCTTGTCGTATGCACGGGACACAGAATCGCTAATCTATTGCGTACCAAAGGCGGACCAGCACGCTGTTAAACAGGTGGTCATAATTTTTCGGCTCATCAGTGAATATCTTCAATGATTTACTCTATTTTCAGTAGCTTAATAAATGATATTTAGGTGCCGTATGATTGCAGAAACGCAAATTGGCCTGCTTGTTTTCAGCGTTGCATCACACATATCATGTTCCATGTGTTACCGCAGTTTATAACCTACGAAAATATTCTGCTTCTTCAAACGAGTGTCGCTCACTTCACATTCCCCATTTCCAGCTTATTTCAGTTGTGTAGGATGTAGCATTAGGACTCTACGTGTGATGAATTTTTGTACGAAACTAAACAGAATGGCCGAAAGTTATGGTGAAGGTTTTTCCATGTCAATATGTGCCGTGTGCGACGCGAAAATGTTCTGGCTAGAAAAAGCTTATGGAGCAATTGTAGACACAGTATCTGAGCAGGCTGTCAAAGACAGGAGCGTTGTGAATATGACAGCAAGTCGCAACTTGAACGTGGGGTATTGGGCTTTGCAAGACGATAGGGTCACAGAATGTAGAGGATTACACAAAACTTTTGGATTTCGAACTCTGCAGGGGGGGGGGCATCATTATTTCAAAGACAATGTTTCCACGTGCTTAACTCGGCGCAGAGGACGACCACAAGAGTCAGACGAACAGATATCGCATCACTTCAGCAGAGCAATGCGGTAAGGCAGTTTATCAATTATGAATCTGTTCGAGGCTGATTTGAATGTGGGGCGTCAGAAACACATTCCTACCAGGAACGTAAGTTCTAGAAGGCGACGAGAGACATCACATCCAGAACCCTTGCATTTTCTTTGGGGAATCACTGTGTTACACTATCCAGCATTTCGTAGAACAGTACCGAGCTCCATTTTCACACATTCCTGAATGTTTTCTAACTAACGTGACTCGGCCAAAGAAATTTAGGCAGCAATCTGAAAACACGACGCTAATGTTATTCAGTCTACATACACTGAAGCTCCAAAGAAACTACTATAGGCATACGTATTCAAATACAGAGATATGTAAAGAAGTAGAAGACGGCACCGCCGTCGGCAACGCCTATATAAGACAGAAAGTGTCTGGCGCAGTTGTTAGTTCGGTTAATGTTGCTACAATGGCAAGTTATCAAGATTTAAGAGAGTCTAAACGTGGTGTTATAGTCAGCGCACGAACGCTGGGACACAGCAACTCCGAGGTAGCGATGAAGTGGGGATTTTCTCTTACGACCATTTCACTCGTGTACCGTGAATATCAGGAATCCGGAAAACATAAAATCTCCGACATCACTGCGACCGGTAAAAGATCCTGCAAGAAAGGGACCAACGACGACTGAAGAGAATCGCTCAACGTGACAGAAGTGCAACGCTTCCGCGAATTGCTACAGATTTCAGTGCTAGTCCATCAACAAGTATATATGGGCTTTCGGAGCCGAAGGCCTACTCGTGTACCATTCATGACTGCATGACACAAAGCTTCACGTCTCGCAATGGGTCCATCAACACCGACATTGGACTGTTGATGGCTGGAAAGATGTTGCCTGATCGGGTGTCTCGTTTGAAATTGTAAGGAGCGGATGGACATGTGCGAGTATGGAGACAACCTCATGAATCCATGGGCCCTGCTTGTCAGCAGAGCACGTTCAGGCTGGTGGAGGCTCTGTAATGGAGTAGGGTGCGTGCAGTTGGAGTGACATGGGACCCTTGATACGTCTAGATACGACTCTGATAGGTGACACGTACGTAAGTATCCTGTCGGATCACCTGCATCCATTCATGTCCATAAGCATTCCGAAGGACTTGGGCAATTCTAGCAGGATAACGGGACACCCCACACGTCCTGAATTGCTACAGAGTGGTTCCAGGAATACTCTTCTGGCCACCAAACTCCCCAGCCATGAACATTATTGAGCAAATCTGGGATGCCTTGCAACGTGCTGTTCAGAAGAAATCTCCACCCCTTCGTACTCTTACGGATTTATGGACAGCCCTGAAGGATTGACTGTGTCATTTCCCTCCAGCACTACTTCAGACATTGGTCGAATCAATGCCACGACGTGTTGCGGCACTTCTGCGTGCTCGCGGTGGCCGTGCACGGTATTAGGCAGGTGTACCAGTTTCTTTGGCTCTTCAGTGTAATATTTCCAAATGTCCTATAAATGGTCCGTAGGATACGATCTCCAAAAAACACATGTACTGAAGAAGTCGCAAATTTGGTATATTCGTGTCCATTATGAGTGATAGGTTGTTTGAGTGAAGTATTTCTATCACTGACCTTAGCCATTCCACACTATTTCTGCAGGAGCTGTTACTATACTGTCTTGCGTTATTCACGCTATTCGTGATAATTTTTTCCTGTTTCACTAAGTGTTAATGTGTTTTCGCCGTCATGTTACATGCTTAAATAGAGAAAGCAGTAACATGCAACGAACCGGATTGCCTACCACTGGTGCCATTTCCTCAATTAAAGTAAATTAATCAAGCAGAAGAACTGCCCAATTTTCTTCTTAACTAAAAACTACAAAAATTATTAGTGGTTCCGGTTCTAAGCTTCTTTGATACCTAGTTGTTACTGCGGTGTTTCACACTGTGGGACAAAAATAGTTGTCACGTTGTCACCTGTCGAAAGTGTAGCGTCCAAATAAATTTAAATTGTCACTTACTGCTTTACGATAAGGTAGAAGGAAGCTTTAAGGAAAAAAAATGAAACACAAGGATCAAGAAAATGACTTAAAAGGCATATCAGATGCTTAACAACTCATTTTGAAAAGGGAGATGGAATTTTATCTTTGCACATAAAAGAGTATTCCCTTATACGAATTTTTCTATAGCTGATTTCAAAATCGTCAGATAGAAAATCGATTGAAAATTTGAATGGATGAAAAATTCCTGCTTGTGTGTGGCCCAGTCTTGGTGAAAAATGTTAGAGTACTTCACCCATTACAGTGGCTATCATTCATCTGGATCAAGACATGTGTTTTGTGTATATCTGTTCCAGTTAAACACATTATGCATTGATATTACTGGCAGTACTCATAACAAGATGCTGCTACGAGGAAATCTAAGAATCACCGGAATCAGGACTCTTACAAAATAGTTGAGAATGCATTGATGCGATTCTCAGCAACAATTAAGCAGTAGACAAAATTTAAAGATCTGAATGAAAATATTTTGGCACATACAATTGACTCGATGAAGGTTTTAGCATCGATTCGAATATAGAAAAGTTATAAGATTGTTCAGTTCCGTGACAAGGAAAAATCATCATACTACTACTAATACCATCTTGAAGCTTCTGAATTCTATGCCCGAAAACTGTGGTGGATGTATAAAACTTCATAAACATGTAAGCATTGACTGACGTTACAGTGAAAATCTGCAGTTAGCATTTCGTACCTGTTACAGGATATTCGGCCTGTGTAATAAGCTTTTACTTTTCGGTATTTCCTAGAGCTCTGTCCGAACTAATCTTGAAAATCCAATGGTACCAGCTGACCGCTGTGTCATCCTCAGCCAATATGCGTCATCGAATGCAAATATAGAGGGGAATGTACTCACCACGCCGCTCTGCCGACTGTTGTCAGCTTTTGTACCTGGAAATCTTTTGTTAACACCAATAAAAAAGTGAACACCACTTACAACATGCACTCCTTCCCCAAGTGACACCGGTTTCAATGTATTGGCAAAGAAATCAATAACAAACAAAGCTGGTTCAATTACTTGAACACTCACATTCCGCATGTAGCTTGGAAAATTGAAATGCACACGAGATAAAGCATGCTCCATTTCAAACAATTTACCTATCCCCTCCATTTCAGCTGAGTGAATTGACTGATAGCTAGCTAAATAACGTCAGGTCTTCTCTGCCAACGCTAGTAGACAGACTCCCTGCAAACTGAAACACCTATGTACTTGCATGTCCTGAGAGAAAAGGCAACTTCGAGACCCATCAAACCGTTCTTTTATTTCAGCTTGTTCTGGTCCTGGCCGCAGCCGCCTGCTGCGTGAGCGCCGCCCCCAAGGCCGGCCTGGCCCCCCTGGCCTACTCCGCCCCCCTGGTGGCCGCCGCCCCCGTGGCCTACGCCGCCCCCGCGCCGGCTGTCGTGACGGCGCACAGCTCGCAGTACATCGCGCAGAACTTCAACGGACTCGCCGTGGCCGCCGCCGCCCCTGCAGTCGCTGCCGCGTACCACGCCGCGCCTGCCGTTTATTTCAGATAAACAGTTACCTGCAACCTCTTCATAAGGATAAATAAAGCCAATTTAATTGCAAGCGTCTTGTTCGTGTTATTATTTTTATAAATATTCATTCATCCTACTTCCTGTACATTCCCTAGAACAGATAAGATTATTTCACAAGTTACTAAAAGGATCACCTGTTGAATGACATCATTATTATCCTGCAATACTTTGTACATTTCTCTGTGTAGCTTGTGCACCAGTGTGATTTGCTGTTCAGAAATTCTAATTAATGATAGAGAGATTTGCCAAAAGTAGTTCTCAGGCAACACTTCCAAAAAGAACAGAAACGAATCGCCCGATGAGCGAATTTCTTTTCCAGAACGCTTCCCTGTTTGCTTCTTTAGACAGTCAGCTTGCTTATTTCCTTTGTCACCCACTTCTCAATTGTCTGCTTCATAACTCTCTTTATCTGCCCAGGTTCTGTGACTACCGTTTCTAGACATGTAAATACCTGGACAACTGAAATGTCTACTGCGGTAGGCATTCTGGCAATGTCTACAGCCGCAGAGAATCTTTACTGAACACCATCGCTTCTTAGTACTTAGTATTCCACTTCTGTGCACTTTGATTCATCCTGAAAATTTGGGAGGAAGCAAGCGCTTATCGGTATGTCTGGTGTGACAAGCGAGATTTTCCTCCGTCGCTCGGCCAAGGTCAAGACGGAAGCGCCTTATGCATGCTATGAACAGAGCAAACAAAGAGATTAACCAGTGATCTTACGAAAAATTAAATGTTTAAATATTCTTAAAAAACTTGGCCACATTATGTAAAACTTAGCCAATGTCGAAGGTTTTGAGTCCCAGTATTACCTGAAAATTAGTTTCGTCAGAAATTCAGTTTTTCGTAATTTCTGAATCCTGTAATATTAAACTTAGACTGTTGTACATTTGGAATTAGGTTAAGTTCATCCCACAAACAAACGGTAGGAATTTTCATGGGGCTACCTCCTCTAGCTTTTTAATTATTAATCAAAAATGTATATAACAAAGAGTTAAAATACACTCTTTTAGTACATAACATTAAACGCTAAAATGACAACAGTTTATTTGACACAAGTAATAATGGAATAGTGCAGACTTTCACTAGGATATTGTACTTCAACAGAGACACAAAAATAAGTAGACAGCTCAGAGGCCACTATCTACATTCGGTTTCGTTTGGAAAATCCTAAAGAATTTCATACAATATAAACAGAGTATAGATTTACTTTGAGAAAAAATTAAGACCATTGTAGGTCTTCAAGTAACAATGATGCAAATACTGTAATTTCGGCGTGAAAAAAGTTTCTGCGTGAGGCCAGTTGCTGATGCTGGAAGTAACTTAGAATTGACGTCCGCACCGAGAATATAAATGAAGACCGACGTGTCTGAACTAAGAAGGTTTCTCGATCGTCTTTAGCCATACGGAATGTACGCTACGCTTTAGAATGTGCATTGATTCTCTTCGTGTCGGTGTTCGCTTAAGCCTCGGACGGCTTTAATGACAAATGACGTGATTTTTTTCTCTCTATGGAATGAGATTTCACGTATATCTAGTGAAACTGTGTGAAAGTGAACTTACTTCAATCAGTAATTTAACTGGAGAGTTCGTGCACCGTTTCCGATGTTCCGTTTCGTGTGCCACCTACTACATTACAGAAAACTGCGTAGCAAGTGTCTGAGATTATTCTCCACCGATGAGACGAGCAATTTGCTTATTGCATCGAAAAACAAAGAGTAAGTATTGTTTCTGAACTGTCAAGTGCTAAGTACGATAGAATAATTTTAAGGGTTTTCTAAACCAATTCTTGTGAGAGGGAAGTTTTGTCAGAATACACTACTCAGTTAAACGACAGCAGACTTTTATTTCTCGTTGGGGTTCCTGACTCCTCTACCTTGTTCTTAGAAACTTTGATTTTCCTTTTGGCGAGCTGAACAGTGCACCTGCGGACTGAAGACTATGAACAGTACGTTTTCCATCGCTTTCTGGTCGTTCACACGTATGTTTTTTAGGACCTTGTAAAAGGGCGTGTATTAAAAAATCGCACAAGGCTACCAAAAAGTTCCATCTTTCAAAATAAATAACAAGAAGCAAACTAATTTTTAGTCGCAGTTCCAAAAAATGTCCCTTGAAGTTCAACCCACTCTTCACCATCACTAAATTGTTAACTGAGGCTCCCGAGTTGCCTTACAAGCTAATATCTAACTTTGGAATATATCTCTCGCCATAATTAATTTCCGTATGTTCAGGCCTTTTTCAAGTACACATGCTTCTCTTGTGAATATCGTTCACGTAACAGAACAAGGGAGGCAGATAAATGGGAGAGCTATTACACAAACAGCTGATAACCTCATCCATCCCAGTTACTGACAAGAATAATATACCGAACAACGAAAAAGAAAAAGGAGCATTGACGGTCTGTTTGACGTTAGGAATGGTAAAGGCATCAGAGAGGGAGTTCTGGCGTTGTGCTTGACAACAAACGCAAGACTTAAGAGAAATCAAGATACGTTCACAGTATTTGTCGACTTAGGAGGAGCATTCGACAACGTAAAATGGTGCTGGATACTAGTAATTCTTGGAAAAATTAGTGTATGCTGTAGTGAAAGACAGGAAACAGACAGTATGTGCAAGAACTAAAAAGGAAAAATAAGAAAGTAAGAACAAATAGAAGTGCTCGGATAAAGAAAATCCTTAAGCACAGATGAAGCCCTTATCTCTTACTGGTCGATATGTGCAGGGAAGAATGAACGACGGAAAAAATGGTTCTGGAGTGGGAATTGAATTCAAATTAGGGAAAGTGTTAATGATAAGATTCGCTGATGGCATGACGGACGAAGGAACAATGATTTAAAAATGAAGCTATTAAAGGGAAAGAGGGCGTTTCTCGCTAAAAGATGTTTACTAATATCAAACGTAGGTATAAATTTGAGGTTAACATTTCTAAGAATTCACATTTAGCGTACAGCACTGTATGGAAGTATTTCACGGAGTATGGGAATACTAGAGAAGGAGAGCATCGCAGGGTTCGAGATGTGATATTATTGAACGACAGCGGAGATTAAGTAGACCCTATAAGATAGAATGTAGCAGTTCCAGCGCACAATCTGTGCGGAAAGGAATATGTATGTATGTGTGTGAAATCTTATGGGACTTAACTGCTAAGGTCATCAGTACCTAAGCTTACACACTACTTAACCTAAATTATCCTAAGGACAAATACACACACCCATGCCCGAGGGAGGACTCGAACTTCCGCCGGGATCAGCCGCACAATCCATGACTACAGCGCCTTAGACCAGGAATATGTGAAAACAATGACTAGAATAAGGGACAGGATGATAGGACATGAGTTGAGGTACCACGAAGTAACGTTCATGGTACCAAAGGACATTAGCGAAGGCAAAAACTGTACAGAAACCCAGAGACTGGAATATATCTATGAAACAATTGAGGTCGTTGGATATCAGTTCTGCTTTGAGACAAATTGTAATGGTTTACAGTAGCAGAGGAATTCGTTACAGGCCGCATCGAAGAACTAACAAGACCGACGGAAGCCCCAATCCCATAAGAATCTTACAGTTTACTGTTTTTACCTGCCTTCGCCCTACTCTTACAGCCTTACCTTTTGTTCTCCATTCATTCTCCAGGCTACCATCTCATTAATATTGCATTGTTTTGACATAGTCTGGTACTGAAATGAAACGCCTTCGTTTTTGTTATATTAAAGTACCTACATAACTAAGAAAGTTATCTGTCCTTGAAAAATGCTCCCTCGTGTGGTTAAGTTGGAATAGAATAGGACACTTGCTGACAAGTAAAAATTAAGCCTTCTAATTCTAAAAGAATACCGCTTTTAAAACACCTGAAAAAATACATGAAGACCACAAGAAGTTACCCTTTCCTAATATCGACCTGAGTCGAAACAAGGCCCCTGGGGTAGACAACATTCCATTAGAACTACTGACAGCCTTGGGAGAGCCAGTCCTGACAAAACTCTACCATCTGGTGAGCAAGATGTATGAGACAAGCAGAATTCCCTCAGAATATAATAATTCCAATCCCAAAGGGAGCAGGTGTTGACAGATGTGAAAATTACCGAACTATCAGTTTAATAATTCACAGCTGCAGAATACTAACGCGAATTCTTTACAGACGAATGGAAAAACTGATAGAAGCCGACCTCGGGGGAGATCAGTTTGGATTCCGTAGAAATGTTGGAACACGTGAGGCAATACTGACCCTATGACTTATCTTAGAAGAAAGATTAAGGAAAGGCAAACCTACGTTTATAGCATTTGTAGACTTAGAGAAAGCTTTTGACAATGTTGAGTGGAATACTCTCTTTCAAATTCTGAAGTTGGCACGGGTAAAATACAGGGATCGAAAGGCTATTCACAACTTGTACAGAAACCAGATGGCAGTTATAAGAGTCGAGGGGTATGAAAGGGAAGCAGTGGTTGGGAAGGGAGTGAGACAGCGTTGTAGCCTATCCCCGATGTTATTCAATCTGTATATTGAGCAAGCAGTAAAGGAAACAAAAGAAAAATTCTGAGTAGGCATTAAATCCATGGAGAAGTAATAAAAACTTTGAGGTTTGCCGATGACATTGTAATTCTGGTAGAGACAGAAAAGGACTTGGAAGAGCAGTTGAACGGAATGGACAGTGTCTTGAAAGGAGGATATAAGATGAACATCAACAAAAGCAAAACGAGGATAATGGAATGTCGTCGAATTAAGTCGGGTGATGCTGAAGGAATTAGATTAGGAAATGAGACACTTAAAGTAGTAAAGGAGTTTTGCTACTTGGGTAGCAAAATAACTGACGATGGTCAAAGTAGAGAGGATATAAAATGCAGACTGGCAATGGCGAGGAAAGCGTTTCTGAAGAAGAGAAATTTGTTAACATCGAGTATTGATTTAAATGTCAGGAAGTGGTTTTTGAAAATATTTGTATGGAGTGTAGCCATGTATGGAAGTAAAACATGGACGATAAATAGTTTAGACAAGAAGAGAATAGAAGCTTTCGAAATGTGATGCTACAGAAGAATGC
This sequence comes from Schistocerca cancellata, assembly GCF_023864275.1. Taxonomy (NCBI): domain Eukaryota; kingdom Metazoa; phylum Arthropoda; class Insecta; order Orthoptera; family Acrididae; genus Schistocerca; species Schistocerca cancellata. The sequence continues at coordinate 515,818,529 of NC_064628.1, read as the reverse complement.
TGAAGATTAGATGGGTAGATCACGTAACTAATGAGGAGGTATTGAATAGAATTAGGGAGAAGAGGAGCTTGTGGCACAACTTGACAAGAAGAAGGGATCGGTTGGTAGGACATGCTCTGAGACATCGAGGGATCACCAATTTAGTATTGGAGGATAGATCCTTATTGTGCATTGCACAATACATATAATTCCCCAAATTAACGTTATACTGTTGTTCTTTCCTTCTGAGAACAGAGAAGAATCTGGAGGTACTACGTACACAGGGGGAAGTGTGACCTGCTTGATCTGGTTATTAGGACCAGTTCGTTTCTCAATGACCCGCTTTTTTATTTGTTTAATTTACAAGCACATTATTAGATTTAGAGGCGGTATACGAATTGAGTACATGACACGTTCTGCGATGGGCAGTTACAGTAATAGTTACTTTATAATTTGGGGATAAGCATCGCAGTTAATACACTGTTGTCGCAGGATGGTATCTCGCGACCTCAGAGCTGAGCGTGTTAAGTCGTAGCACGTCCATGCGTTGCGTATATTGTGTTGCAGCGGTAAATTGCGGCAACGGCTCACCGCTAACGTTAGCAAATCAAAAATCATGAGTCGCATTATTTATCAGCGCACACTCCTTCTCTGACATGGTTGTAGCGCGTTCAGGATAGTAACGATACACCTGGAAAATCCCTCAACAGACCTACTTCGGGGCTGTGTGTCTTTGTACTAGTCCGTCGTGCAGATAATAACAATCATGTTGCCGGCACTAGTTCTCTGTAATATTGAGAAATTCAGACATAAAACTGAGAATGTTACGCGAAATATATTGGGCGGCAAGTTTAGAAACGGTTTTGGTATTCCTACAATTTTTCTATTGCCTTTGTTAACAGTAAATGTAACAAGTAAGGAAAGGACAACAGAAAAGAAAAATCAACAGTAACAAAAATTAAAAGATGGGGCTGAAGGACACCCCAGTTCTCGGTACATGTTTTGTTATCCTCCATCTCCGAATTCATATTTGACAGTTTCGGTTTGCTAATCATGCTCTGTGACAGTAAAACGTAAACGTTTTCTTAAGGTCCGTGGCCCAATAAACGATGGCTCCGCCACACACACAAAATTTTAAATGCCGTTGGCACCACAACAATGAAAGTCCGACAGCAGCAGTGAAGATCTTTCTGGACGATTTTAATGCCCAGGTTGAGAGGGGGAACGAGGTGTTAAGGGAAACCCGGCAAATAAAAAAGACCAACAAAACTGGAAAACTGTCTTTGAAATATATGTGAACCACAATCTTCAAGAAATGTGCACGCATTCTCAGCACCTGCCTGTAAACGAAATCACATGGCGACGCCCAACACAGCCGTAGGAGAATTCCAAATACACCATATCGCCACATTTCCAAAGCGCAGTTCTGAAACAATGAATGTCCAAAAGACTGTGATCGCATATGTTTCAGTCATAAAGTTCTGATGCATGGCTCTTTACAGAAAGTGCAGCTGTTATGTTGCGATTCAACATCAAGATACTATAAAAAAAAGAGGCAAATTCAAAGAGATATCTCGACGAATAGAGAAAGATTTCAAAGTAGATAAAAAGATGCAGGCTGCAAAATAAATAGAGGGCTCAAAAGCAGGAAGAAACATGCACGTTGGAAAGACAATTGAAGACAGCAACGTAGTATAAATGCTTGGAGCTAAATACCACACATCGAAGAAAAAATAATGGAACGTATATTTAACACAGCGTGCTCGAACAGCAAAGCAAATATTCACTCAAAAGTGAGAGTGTGAAATGTAACCGTTGAACAAGACAAAACAAAACTATCAACTAATTAAGTCCCGCGAATATTATATTGGGAGCAATCAAATGAAAATGAGAGAGATGAGAAAAAAGTAAGCAAACTGTTTATTATTTTAATAATAATTGTCATAACTCTGAATAGATTTATCCCACTGTGAGACAAGACAGTTAATGAAACTTCCTGGATGATTAAAACTGTGTGCCAGACCGAGACTCGAAATCGGAACCTTTGCCTTTCGCGGGCAAGTGCTCTCTGGTAGAGCACTTGCCCGCGAAAGGCAAAGGTCCAGAGTTTGAGTCTCGGTCCGGCACACAGTTTTAATCTGCCAGCAAGGTTCATATCAGCTGCTGAGTGAAAATCTCATTCTGAAGACAGTTAATGCCTTCATGGAAATACGTGTGCAGTTGCCCACGGATCAATGACTGTACCCAGGCGTGCACCTCTTCGTCTGAAGCAAATCGAAGGCCATGAATTTCTTTCTTCAGTGTTCTAAACATATGGAAATCGCTGGTGAGAGGTCGGGACCATATGCAGAATGCGTAAGAGCTTCCCAGCAAAACTTCTGTAGCGTAGTCGATGCAGCCTTGGCAACATGTGGGCAACCGCAAACATTTTTCCATGAAAGCATTGATTGCCCTGTCTTACAGAGGGATAAATGCATTTACAGTTACGGCGATTACTTCTGAAATAATAAAGAGTTCACTTTTTTCTCTCTGTGTTGTTTTCATTTCACTACTCCTTGCAGGCATTGTCAAAATGGGATATTTTAGTTTTATTCCTGCTCAGGGATGAAATCTGTTTCCAGTTGCGTGTATATTCTTTTAATTAGAGAAGCCTGACATTGCCAGAAAGATTTTTTAAATAAAAAAGAATTGAAGTGGGGAAAACTTTTAATGCCTGGACCGCAATGTTTCTATGACAATTAAAGTAGATAATTAGTTTCGATTGCTATCTGCAACCGTCTCCACATCGTTCAAAATGTGAAAAAGCGGTGAATTTGCATTGGAAAGCATCGTCAGCTGTAGTCAAGCAAAACATGCATTCGTAAATACCAAGACCGTTATTTTCTTCGTAGTCAAGCAATATTCGTAAATACCAAGAAAATACTAGTCTTGGTATTTACGAATTCGTGTTGTTGCGTGACTACAGCTGTTGATGCTTTCCAATGCATATTCACCACTTTTTCACATTTTTAACTATCTTAAGATGGTTGCATATAGCAACTGAAATTAGCTATCGTGTTTCAGTTTTCTTAGGAATATTGCGGTGAGACAATAAAAGATTTTTTCCCAATGTGAGTAATGCACTGTTTTGCTCTTTTACAGTCACTGAAATTTTCGTTGTTGACACTGTAACTTTGACTGTGGGGTGTAATGATCAATGAACATCTCATCTAAAGTTTGAACGTGTTATAAGCTACCAACATAACAATGTACTTTCTTGAGAAAAGGTATGCCATAACATTTCCTACTCTTCCAGTCGGCTTAGGGATCATAATGACGTACATAAGTTTTGTCCTACGTTTGTAGCTCCCAGGTACACGAACCTCATTGTAACTGTAAAAAAAGACGATGGCTAGTTCAAGTTGCAGTTTGCTTGCCAATCTTCTTCGTGCGAAAGGAAAGGAGTTAAAACATTATGCGGTGGTACCATAGAACCTTAGTTACGTAGGAACGTAATCCTATGATGTAATTGAAATACAAGCAGCCAGTTACAACAGCTGAAATCAATACACGAGCTCGCAAATTTTGGTTCATGCCCGTTATCCGGCAGGAGACGGTAGAGCGGGATATTTCGAGGAATTTCTCTCTGATTGCGGCGAGCAGACGTATCAGGTTATTGAGCTGTTACCAGGAACCGCGGAGCAATTATGAGGCACAGGTAATGCGAGTGGAATGAAGTACGCGTTAACAGTAGGGAAGAGGAGAATTTCTGCGCAGTACACATCTTTCGTACAAATGACAACGGTTGTCTACTGCTGTACAAAACACATGTGTATTGTGTACAACACAAGATGTTTCGAGACTGGTTTTAAAAAAATAGACAAACGTCAAGAAAGTGGTTTTAATGCTTCAGGATTTATACATGGTCTCTCCCCTTGAGTACAACGCACAGAACGTTCATACAACTACGTCAAACTGTGTTCAACTTGCGTGTTACATTGGCTTGAATGTTGTAATATTTCTAGCCTTGCAGCCATCATATTCAGCTACTCTCAGCTCTTCTTCGAGCAGCTGAGATGGCAGCAGTGGGAAGATGAGATAACGTGGTGTGTGGTACCGGTGACAGACGGTTTGTTCGGTACCTGAGAAAGACCCCTGAATTGTGCTTCTCCTCCTTTATTGGCTGCTGCGTTCGGAAGCAGCGCGCCGAAATGATAAACTTCTGTTTTTAATATTAGGAAAACTAAACAGTGAATTTACCTGCATGTTATACAAAAGCATCTCTCAATAGCATGCTACCATTCCATTATTTCAAAAGTGTTAATAACCAGCAAAATAATAAACAACTGCTAAACGAAAAGGAGATCTTCGGATCTTTTCTAACATGTATGGCGGGCGATCAGAGCTGATTCTGCAGTCTGGGAAGGCAGAAGACATGTCTGTCTTGGTCGGCATCGTTTAAGAACTTGACTAGCAATCTTTGGTTATTTGGACATGTAACTGAAAACAATTTGATAATACTTACGCAAATACGCGTGGTTCATGGTGTGGGTTCCTGTAGTCAAGTCCTAGTTCATGAACCACGGGCAACGTATGAGTGGCCAAGTAAGTGGTCCCGACAGTCGGGATACCAGTTACTTTGGAATAAGGCTGGGCATCTCGGACATATTCTGAGTCGTGTTCACCTTTGTGCTCATACGGCAAAGACTACCAAATCCACCGGTTAGTCCCTCAGCCGTTAGGGGTAAAACCCAATGGGACTCGAGGCAAGTAAGGCTAGTAACCTGCTTCCCTGGTACTTTAAATATGATGCTGGCAACAATCAGAGCAAAATGCCTCGGACTTTTGGAGGTGACTGAGTCCCACCTCTAACTGACAAACCAGGGACTCCTAAGATACAACTTGGGAAGCAAATGGTAATGAGATGGGGAGCTATTAATATCAATGGGGGCTACTCTGGGAAGAAGGTAGAGCTGGCAGAGGCTGCAAGTAAGATGGGGCTGGACGTTTTAGCTGTTAGTGACATTCGGGTAAGGGATGAGAAAGAAGAGGAAGTGGGAGAATACAAGGTCTACCTGTCAGGAGTCAAAGCAGGAATGGCACAATGGGGTGTAGGGCTTATCATCAGGAAAGAAATGGAACCCAGCGTAGTTGCAATAAGGCATGTAAACGAACGACTGATGTGGATAGATTTGACAGTGTCTAGCAAGAAAATTAGGATTGTGTCAGTATATTCGCATTGTGAAGGGACAGATCAAGATAAGATGGATACTTTTTATGAGGCACTCAGTGATGTAGTTGTTAGAGTAAAGGACAAGGACAGTGTTCTTCTCATGGGTGATTTTAACGCCAGGATTGGAAATCGAACAGAAGGGTATGAAAAGGTTATGGGTAAATTTGGAGAGGATATGGAGGCCAACAGGAACGGGAAACAACTCTTGGATTTCTGTGCCAGTATGGGCTTAGTAGTCACAAACTCGTTTTTTAAACATAAGAACATTCACCGGTATACTTGGGAAGGCAGGGGAACCAGATCTGTCATTGACTATATAATAACAGATCAGGAATTCAGAAAGGCTCTGAGGGACACACGTGTATTCAGGGGATTCTTTGATGACACTGATCATTATTTAATCTGCAGTGAAATTGGGATTGTGAGGCCGAAAGTGCAGGAGGTCAGGTCCATATGTAGGAGGATAAGAGTGGAGAAACTTCAGGATAAGGAAATCAGGCACAAGTACATAACAGCGATCTCAGAAAGGTACCAGTTAGTTGAATGTAGTCAATTACAGTCATTGGTAAAGGAATGGACAAGGTACAGGGACACAGTACTAGAAGTGGCTAAAGAATGTCTTGGAACAGTAGTGTGTAAAAGTAGGATGAAGCAAACAGCTTGGTGGAATGATACAGTCAAGGCAGCCTGTAAAAGGAAAAAAGAAGGCGTATCAAAAATGGCTACATACCAAAACCCAGGTAGACAGAGAAAGTTATGTTGAAGAAAGAAACAAAGCCAAACACATAACTGCAGCATCCAAGAAGAAATCGTGGGAAGACTTTGGAAACAGGTTGGAGACTATGGGTCAAGCTGCTGGAAAACCATTCTGGAGTGTAATTAGCAGTCTTCGAAAGGGAGGTAAGAAGGAAATGACAAGTATTTTGGACAGGTCAGGAAAACTGCTGGTGAATCCTGTGGATGCCTTGGGCAGATGGACGGAATATTTTGAAGAGTTGCTCAATGTAGGTGAAAATGTGATCAGTAATGTTTCAGATTTCGAGATAGAATGGGATAGGAATGATGATGGAAATAGGATCACATTTGAGGAAGTGGAAAAAATGGTCAATAGATTGCAGTGCAATAAAGCGCCTGGAGTGGATGAAATTAAGTCGGAACTCATCAAATACAGTGGAATGTCAGGTCTTAAATGGCTACACAGGGTAATTGAAATGGCCTGGGAGTCGGGACAGGTTCCATCAGACTGGACAAAAGCAGTAATCACACCAATCTTTAAACATGGAAACAGAAAAGATTGTAACAACTACAGAGGTATCTCTTTAATCAGCGTTGTGGGTAAAATCTTCTCAGGTATTGTTGAAAGGAAAGTGCGAGTATTAGTTGAGGACCAATTGGATGAAAATCAGTGTGGGTTTAGGCCTCTTAGAGGTTGTCAGGACCAGATCTTTAGCTTACGGCAAATAATGGAGAAGTGTTATGAGTGGAACAGGGAATTGTATCTATGCTTTATAGATCTAGAAAAGGCATATGACCGGGTTCCTAGGAGGAAGTTATTGTCTGTTCTACAAGATTATGGAATAGGAGGCAAACTTTTGCAAGCAATTAAAGGTCTTTACATGGATAGTCAGGCAGCAGTTAGAGTTGACGGTAAATTGAGTTCATGGTTCAGAGTAGTTTCAGGGGTAAGACAAGGCTGCAACCTGTCTCCACTGTTGTTCATATTATTTATGGATTATATGTTGAAAACAATAGACTGGCTGGGTGAGATTAAGATATGTGAACACAAAATAAGCAGTCTTGCATATGCGGATGACTTAGTTGTGATGGCAGATTCGATTGAAAGTTTGCAAAGTAATATTTCAGAGCTAGATCAGAAATGTAAGGACTATGGTATGAAGATTAGCATCTCCAAAACGAAAGTAATGTCAGTGGGAAAGAAATATAAACGGATTGAGTGCCAAATAGGAGGAACAAAGTTAGAACAGGTGGACGGTTTCAAGTACTTAGGATGCGTATTCTCACAGGATGGCAACATAATGAAAGAACTGGAAGCGAGGTGTAGCAAAGCTAATGCAGTGAGCGCTCAGCTACGATCTACTCTCTTCTGCAAGAAGGAAGTCAGTACCAAGACTAAGTTATCTGTGCACCGTTCAATCTTTCGACCAACTTTGTTGTATGGGAGCGAAAGCTGGGTGGATTCAGGTTACCTTATCAACAAGGTTGAGGTTACGGATATGAAAGTAGCTAGGATGATTGCAGGTACTAGTAGATGGGAACAATGGCAGGAGGGTGTGCACAATGAGGAAATCAAAGAAAAACTGGGAATGAACTCTATAGATGTAGCAGTCAGGGCGAACAGGCTTAGATGGTGGGGTCATGTTACACGCATGGGAGAAGCAAGGTTACCCAAGAGACTCATGGATTCAGCAGTAGAGGGTAGGAGGAGTCGGGGCAGACCGAGGAGAAGGTACCTGGATTCGGTTAAGAATGATTTTGAAGTAATAGGCTTAACATCAGAAGAGGCACCAATGTTAGCACTGAATAGGGGATCATGGAGGAACTGTATAAGGGGGACTATGCTCCAGACTGAACGCTGAAAGGCATAATCAGTCTTAAATGATGATGATGATGATGATGATGATGATGATGATGATACGCAAATACGCAGTTCGTTGTTACGTTTAGGCATCGTTTAAGAACTTGACTAGCAATTTTGGTTATTTGGACATGTAACTGAATACAATTTGATAATACTTACGCAAATACGCAGTTCGTTGTTACGTTTATTTTCTACGATATTGTGAAGAATGAAAATTATTTGTGAATCGTGAAGTGGACTATATTTGTGGAGTTCCTTGTTTGCTACAGCCTCAAGATAACGGATTCACGACCTACGTGCTGTCTTCTGCGAGGGTACAACAACTACAGAAGACTGCAGCTTGGTGAACATTAATTAGAACTTATGGAATCCACTCTGGGCGGTAAAAGCAAACAGGCATCTCGCGAGTACTGCAAATGAGATCAGTGACACGTCATATGTGGTAACGCATAGGAGGTATGAAGGGGTTTATCACACGCACATAAATCCCTCTCAGCAACTATCTCTATCTCCCTCTCTTTCCACTTGCCGTAATGACAGTTATGTCGTCTAAGTATCGACACTTAATGTTTATTTCTGAACTATGTCGTCTTACGGTAGATCCGTATTGATAACACCAAATCTCGTCACACGTGATGTTTCTTTTCCGTATTCAAGGTGTGCGAGACAAACAATTGCCATACTTTTCTCATCTTCAGAACTTTCTGGAGAATGTCTTGAACATTTCATTTAAGATGATGGTCCGTTGCGATCTGTGGCACAACAAAGTCGACACACTACCGCCACACATCCGCTAAGTAACACTCTCTGCTCACAGCTTAGTCGAATCCACATCCGTTGTTTAGAGTTTTTAGTTCAAACTACTACCGTAGTTATTCCAGCAGATTGTTTGCACGCCAGGAATAAACTCTGTCTCGGAACTTTTCGGACTGACGGTGTATAACACTCGGTCTACAAATAATACTTGCGGCATGGTGGCTGATGAAAGCAACCGACTCAACAGAAATCGAGTGAAACTGACCGGTATTGGTTGCTTTATGGACGTTGTGAACGTTAGCTAGAGGACAACACAATGTTTAGTCCACGTACATTAACAACTGACTCCATCCGAGGCTTAGGCGGACACCGACACGTACAGAATGACAGCACATTCTATAGCGGAGCATAACACATGTCACATGGCTAACAACGATATAAGATGGTCCTCAGTGCACATACTTCGCTCTTTATTGTATATTCTTGGTGAGGAGGAAACTCTCGCTCCTATGATGCTTCGAGTGTCGGCGGCAATGGTGACTCTGCACCTTTTATGACCACAAAATTATTTATATCGTTGTTAGTTGAAGAACTACAACGGTCCGCTCTCTAAGTAATGCGTACTCTGTTTATATTGTATAAAATTCTGAGCCCGATAACTTTTAAACTTTAAATTGAGGTCTAAATCATGTTATTTAGTGACATATTAGACACATTACACACTATTTCGTCCGCTAGCTAAAGTATATAGAAGCTAAAAAAGATAAAATCCCAGAGCAAAACTTCGGTTTCTATCGATTCAGGTACCCGCGTCAGCCACCTCGCCAAAGGTGCTGTGTATGAGTGCCACGTGTGTTCGAACGTCCCGTGCCACATATCAGAGATCATGCTGGCCTCTTCTGTACTCACTAAGTCGATTACTGGTGGCCTGATGAATACAGACAGTATGTGAATCGCGATGCCATCAGTATGGCTGAATGTTACACAGTGACGGCACATTCTTTCGATCTCTTTGTATTTTCCATCCACGTTAAAATAACATGCAGTTAAGAAATAATTTATGCACTCTGGCAGGTGGGCACCAGATTCGCTTGCTACAGGAATGGCGCTCAATCGCCGACCTAGAGTTCGGTTCTATGTACACTCACTTTTAACGGGCCACAGATCCTGAAGATTATCAAAATAATAACAATATAGGTCTAGTGTTATTGTTGTATGAATACGTTCTGTATAGTCTGCCTATATCAACGCTTACTACATCAATTCAGTACAGCTTTCCAAGAAACTGCAATTCAGATAAATACATTATCTGAAAATAATTTGTCCAAAATTTGAGAAATACCTGTATGTTGCAGCTGTTTTAAGAACTACACTACTGGCCATTAAAATTGCTACACCAAGAAGAAATGCAGATGATAAACGGGTATTCATTGGACAAATACATTATACTAGAACTGATATGTAATTACATTTTCACGCAGTTTGGGTGCATAGATCCTGAGAAATCAGTACCCAGAACAACCACCTCTGGCCGTAATAACGGCCTTAATACGCCTGGGCATTGAGTCAAACAGAGCTTGGATGGCATGTACAGGTACAGCTGCCCATGCAGCTTCAACACGACACCACAGTTCATCAAGAATACTGACTGGCGTATTGTGACGAGCCATTTGCTCGGCCACCATTGACCAGACGTTTTCAATTGGTGAGAGATCTGGAGAAAGTGCTGGCCAAGGCAGCAGTTGCACATTTTCTGTATCCAGAAAGGCTCATACAGGACATGCAACATGCGGTCGCGCATTAACCTGCTGAAATGTAGGGTTTCGCAGGGATCGAATGAAGGGCAGAGTCACGGGTCGTAACACATGTGAAATGTAACGTCCACTGTTCAATGTGCCGTCAATGCGAACAAGAGGTGACCGAGACGTGTAACTAATGGCACCCCATACCATCACGCCGGGTGATACGCCAGTATGGCGATGACGAATACACGATTCCAACCTGCGTTCACCGCGATGTCGCCAAACACGGATGCGACCATCATGATGCTGTAATCAGAACTTGGATACATCCGAAAAAATGACGTTTTGCCATTTGTGCACACAAGTTCGTCGTTGAGTACACCATCGCAGGCGCTCCTGTCTGTGATGCAGCGTCAAGGGTAACCGCAGCCATGGTCTCCGAGCTGATAGGCCATGCTGCTGCAAACGTCGTCGAACTGTTCGTGCAGATGGTTGTTGTCTTGCAAACGTCGCCATCTGTTGATCAGGGATCGAGACGTGTCTGCACGATCCGTTACAGCCATGCGGATAAGATGCCTGTCATCTCGACTGCTAGTGATACGAGGCCGTTGGGATCGAGCACGGCGTTCCGTATTACCCTCCTGAACCCACCGATTCCATATTCTGCTAACAGTCATTGGATCTCGAACAACGCCAGCAGCAATGTCGCGATGCGATAAACCGCAATCGCGATAGGCTACAATCCGACCTTTATCAAAGTCGGAAACGTGGTGGTACGCATTTCTCCTCCTTACACGAGGCATCACAACAACGATTCACCAAGCAACGCCGGTCAACTGCTGTTTGTATATGAGAAATCGGTTGCAAACTTTCCTCATGTCAGCACGTTGTAAGTGTCGCCACCGGCGCCGCCCTTGTGTGAATGCTCTGAAAAGCTAATCATTTGCATATCACAGCATCTTCTTCCTGTCGGTTAAATTTCGCGTCTGTAGCACGTCATCTTCGTGGTGTAGCAATTTTAATGTCCAGTAATGTACAACCATATATAACTATTTAAAAAACAGAGTTTGTGGAATAATGTTTGTTAACTTAAGAACGAAGTGTGTCATCCGGATAGAGCATCATCAGGTTATGTTAGAAGATCAGAAATTTTATTTCAAAAAGCGTCCGTCATTAAGGCATGATGACTCATAAAACATACTAAAACTCAACCGCATATAGGCGGCAACAAGCACAGCAGGGTGGAACAGGACCTCGCGCGCAAACCGTTAACAGTCGCACACCGCAGTGGCCCCAGAGGCCTGACCGCATTCAGATAGTGTGCATATTCATATGGGTACGCTGTGTGATTACTGCCGGGCCTCTGGGGCGAGATCCAGCTCTACGCTGCTCTGCCTGTCGTCGCCTCTCTGAGGTTGCCTTTTAGTACGTTTTATGCGGGAACCATACCTTACTGACAGATGCTTTTTCGCAGACAACTTCTGTTGTTTTAACATAACCTGCTGATCTCCTATCCGGGAGAAATTCGTCGTTCTTAAGTTAATAAGAAACGTTCTTTAATCTATGACAGTTTTTTTTCTAATAGTAGCAAAGGAAGGTTCCTGTACCACTATGCCAATATGGAATGTAATAATTTTAACCTTGTATAACTTTGACAACCTCATAAGCAATGGGTACAAAATAGGGGTAACCAAACACCATCACCACGTACATCTGAGATTGCGGACACTGATGTGCATAGTATGCCTATGCGGGCATATAAATGCTGTATTTGAATGTTATTCCCACGATGGAGACAGCTAGTCTTTCTGTTTTTTTTTCCAACATTCTGATGTTCACCGGCTCTACCTGTGGAGCCACCCACAAGAACGGCACGGGAACGTTTTAAACGAGATTTTCAATTCGTTATAAACTCTTAATGTTTTATGGACCCATAGTTCTGACGATACTGTGATACTGTGTTCTCCGTATTTAAATGAAGAATTTGGAAATTAATGGATGATGACCACCCTCTCCTCTAGATCCGCACCTGATAAATTGGTATAAGAGCACAATTTCGTGCACTTTCTGATGCTCATCTTCATTTACAGGAACTTCAGATCTAGCTGCGGCAAGAGTACATTGAGTTACCTAAAGCCTCGAAGGCTGCTGCTCTTGTACGACAGTTGGAGTACTTTTTAATAAAATTTAGCAATATCGATCATTATATCAGTCCGGAACCGCGCTGCTGCTACAGTCGCAGGTTCGAATCCTGCCTCGAGCATGGCTATGTGTGTGATGTCCTTAGGTTAGTTAGTTTTAAGTAGTTCTAAGTCTAGGGGACTGATGACCTCAGATGTTAAGTCCCATAGTGCTTAGAGCCATTTTTTTATCATTATATTACGAAAGATACTTACTTGCACATTAGCACCAATAATAGTTACTGTCCATAATTTTCTGGTTGCAGTATTCTGTCAGTAGCTTTCTTTTCACGTGGAGTTATTTATGCTGCAACGAACATTTTACACACACTAAGTTTGAGAAAAAATTGTCTATGATTGTGTCTTTAAGTCTCTCATATGATCCATACTTCCAATATACATTTTTATTTATAGTTATCTTGTGGCAGGTCTCTTCTTGTTCGCGTTTCCTTCCTAAAATGTAATAAGGAAATGTAGTTCTGCCATGAGCAAACAAGATGGCGGAACAAATGAACATCACACAAACAATGTTAGGAAGCTCTACTCAACCACCCTGTAGAGGCATGAAAACGAGACATCTAGAAAAAGTAGGTACACACAACTACGTACACAGTCAGCCACTCTCCTCAGCAGTCACCATTTCAAAAAGCCTATTCACAGTCAGCATATGATCAACAAATTTTGAAAAACTAGTACTGCAAGCAAAAAAAAAAGAAAGTAAGTCAAAGAGTAAAATAACGAATCTTTGTTTACATCACAACATAACGACAGTAGTGCTGAAAAAAGAGAAAAAAAATTAAAAAGTGTCGATAACATCATATTAGGCCTAAAATTTGAAAAATTTTCAGGTATCAGACAGCGGACTGAGCACTAATGTGTAATACTGAGATATATTGAAATTTTCCTTGTTAATATTTCCGTCTATAGTTTTATTAATTTAAATACGTGTAGTATAAACTTACAAACTGGTATGCGTTATAATGCATACATTCTGTATGTATTATTTTACAGAGAATAAATGAACTCAGTGAAAATGGAGAAACTTCTCCGAAACATGTTTCGTTACTAAAACAAGAAAAATTAAGTATTCTCAAGGCAGAACCATATTCCTTTATTAAATTTTTATCTATCTTTATTTTCATACTTTTGTCTTAATTAATGGGAGCCACTTCATTTCTTTATGTCTGGTATCAAGGGAGGCAGTAATGGGAAGTATGGCAAAGAGAATAAGGTTGCAACAATAACTTTCCTGTCTGCAGAGTCGGTTGAGGTGGACCAGATCGAACTTAACTTGTCTCCTTTCTTTATTCAGGGTCTTGCCACGTGACGCGTGACGTCTGACGTTTAGCATCAGTACGCACTTAACAAGCTGTGCTTGCAAAGAAATCTTTATAGGGCGCACAGAATTACTGAAGAATATCACCAACGTACGCATGTTGCAGGAGCCTGGAGTGCATTCGAAGTTCAAACATTGTGATACCCTACAAAAGTGTCAACGGGGATTCAGGAAAAGCCACTCAACAGAGCTTGTTTTACCCATTAGCATATCAACAAAACAAAGGATCCAGGTGAACAGGAATATTCGATCTTCCTAGATTTCCGAAAGGCATTCGACGCTGCACTACAACGGTGGTCCTGTAACCAATAACTACCGTATGGAGTATCTTGACAAGTAATCTATTGGCTTAGTGAAAATTTGTCTAATAGAACCCATAACATATGGGCGAAATGAAGGTAAAATTGTTGGTAAGGAAATAAGTCTCTCGAAGGGGATACAAGGGGTTTTCATAACGTTGTAACTAAGACCTCGAAAAAATAAATTCGATACACGTTGAATCCACTCGTCAAAGTGAGTAAGAAACGCGCTGGATCCGCCATTAGAAAATGGCGCAAACCACTGATACACTACGTTGGTGAACAAAAACATGGAAACATCGGAAACACATTACTACGTCTAATACAGTGAACGAAAGCCGTTGACATTCAAAGCAGCCTCCAGTCGTCTCGGAAAGGTTAAGTACAGATCCTGCATGCCTTTACAAGGAATATTATGCGATTCTACCTGCACAATAGTGGCAAGTTCAATTAACGACGATTGAGGTGTATAGCGATCGCGGAGCCTTCTCTACAAAGTAGATGATAAAGGCTCACTAATATTAACTCTGGTAGATCTAGTGATAGTGGTGGCCAGCGGAGATGTCACACGTCATCCTCATACTCACAAGACCAGTCCTGGATGATACTGCCTCCGTGCATAGGAGTCCTATCCTCTTGAAACACAGCTTCACGATTACAGAATAAATGTACCATAGGATGGACCTAATCAGCCAAAATGGTCACGTAATAGTTGCCAGTAATGTCAACTTGCAGAGTAACTATAGGGTCCATGGAAAACCACCACATGACTGCCCAAATCACCACTGAACTCCCACCATATTCCACTTTTGGGACGTGAACTCGGCTAGAAGTTGGAAACAGTATCGAAGAAGGCTCGTGCGACCATATGACATTATTCCATTGCAACAGAGTTCATGGTTTATGGCTTCGGCACCACGTTTCCTGCACCATTTGCCTCACGGATGAGTCGTTCTGGAAATCCAGTTCGCCCTGCAATTGCCTCATTATGAAGCTCCTCTTCGCGTTGTTTTGGAGTTGAGAAGGCACTCGAGTGCTATATAGAGTTCTGCAGTAACCTTTTCAGCGGCCATCTCCTTACTTTGGTTGTAATCCTCGTCAATGACAGTCTGTCATGATTACACAACCGCGTTTCGGCTTTACCGCATGATGTTTTCTGGCTTTTCCTGTATGTAGTACAAATATTCGATGCGATGTCTATTGAAACACTGAACACTTCGCTTACCTTGTTTACAGAACCACCCACCATATGAACGCCAACAATATGCCCCCGTTCGAATGCACTGTGCTCCGACATAATGCACTCACAAGAACACACGACAATCGTTCGATCACGACTGACACTTGCAACCTACTGAGGACATTGCACAGCTGACTCTTGTGGTCAAATACCACAGCATCCCCATTTATGTTCAAGGATGTATTTCCATATTTTTGTCAACCATCGTATGTTATGACACTCTCATGGTCATATGCATTATCGACAGGTGGTGTTGGACGATAACTTCAGTATCTTGCATCATTACCTGCAGTTCTATAACCATAAAGAAATCATTCTTTAGAGTGTCATGCCACAATTCGTGTTCTGTATTTGAATGGTAGCAACGCTACAAGAACCCTTGCTGAGGTGGTGATAGTGAACGGTAACCGTCATTTCGCACAGCTGTCAGAAAAGTCTGACGGGCAGACCGTCTTACTGTGAAAATCCGGGTATGGCAAGAGTAGTGGAGGCCCTAGCGCTCGAAGACAAGCGTATCACATCCGAGGCGACAGTGGAAAAAGTGAAAATCAGTCGTTGATCAGCTTACAACGTCTTGAAGGTTCTGAACCTTACAAAGACCGTCGTCCTCTGGGTTTCGCGACTGCTCATACTCTTTCAAATGTTCGTCGAACTAAGACAGCAGCAGAAGTATTGCCAGTTTCGACAACGTCTTCAGCAGCGTAATCACCGTGGACTAGTGCTGGTTGTATCACTATGATTCCTCGACAACAAGTAGTGGAAACGTAAGAATTCACCGCCGATGAAAAAATGAAAGACCGAACTATCATCAGAAAAGGTTATGTAGATTATTTCTTTGGGACTGGCATGCCATCATCAGGAAAGGTTATGTCGATAATTTTTTTGGGACTGCCATGGTATGGTACTAACAGATTACGCTTGTAATGGACAAACCTTCGTAAGAGCCTGCTACCGAAAGTTACGGGAAGCCAGCTAGTCGAAGCGTCTTGAGAAATAGTACAGGCGGGGTAATCGAGTGTTTTCTTTCCACGACAAAGTCCCAGTTCGTTCCGCACATCCAATTTCGTTCCGCACAGGACGCTGCTACACATTCTACTCACCTGGCCTATCAAATTTTGCCTCACCTTCATATTTTCCTGACATGGCAAATAGACGAAACTTCTTCCTGTTTCTTCGAATCAAGAAGACATCGCATCATAGACATTTACAGATTAATCACACGGAGATTTTCGAGCTGAAACGTTTTCTGTATAGCAACCAAAGTCTCCGACTTGTTATCCAACGTTGGGAAAAGTGTGTTTCATTGACAGGTGAGTATACAGAGAAGGACTAACAGCACTCGCATGGTCGCAGCTGGATAACAAGAACTCCAAGATTACCGTACGTATGTTGGATGCAGTCCACATTTTATCACGAACATATTTTACTGTTGCCCGGTATTCGTTTTTACTTTAATTACTAAACGTGTGACACCAGTCACTTAGCTATATGTCATAAAGCTTTGTGTCTGTTCAAAAAAAGTTAAACAGAATTATTACAAGTATCACTCCTACCAACAGTGAAGGTCATTACAGATATACCCACTACTTTTTGGAACATGAGGAGGCTAAGGAGGTACCGACTATTCTCCACGCATACTGCCTGCTGCTACTACAGTCAAATACTTCCACCTTTAAACATCAATAACAATAATTATCATAAATTATTTACACTTATTCGACACAAAGTAATTGGTTATTTCTGAACATTTTTTTTTTTTTTTTTTTTTTTTTTTTGCCTGATGAAACATATCGTCATTATACTGTCGTATCAGTTACGTACCAGTCTTTTACTTTCTCTTGTTGCGCAGCTAAACTGCGTGCTTTGGCACGAGTTTTGACGTATACCTCCGCTGTTTAAAGAACCTACTGTAACGTAATAGATCATTAGCAATCCGTTGAGGATACGTTGCAAACCTGACGTAAAGAATGCAAACGTCATTTTGCCTTGAGCAGTAATGAATACAACATGCCGTGTCCACAGCTAGCTGTCAGACTTAACGAATAAATAGTGACTGTGGGGTATAATGCGGAGAATACACCATTAATTATTGTGTGACCTGGGCTTTACAGGATCTAAATTTTGCTATACAGAGCTGTCGAATTCCAACACGAACTAGAAGACTTTCTCAGTCTTATTCGCTGCGTAATACGACTTACTCAGAAACAACCTACATTCTCATGTGATTTCTGAATAACAGAGCTGATGCGAAATATTCCCTTGTGTACAATAGGTAGATAGCGTCCCTCCCAACAGCTTTATGCGGTTGGACTGAAATGTGAATTATTTGCACGTCAATTTGACGTTTGTTGCATGCTGACTTCTTAGAATTGCGACTTCAGTGGTCTTTAGTATATTTTAGATCTTCTTCATATTGGACACCTCCACCAGTCTGCTGATTGAGAGTAATCACACTGTAATATCATCATTAAATTCTGACACTGTTTGCTGACCTCTGCACTTGCAACAGTCTTCAGCAGTTTAATTTTGGTAAGATAATGTAGCATTTTACTCTTCACTCGGAAAAAAATCCATATCTAAAGACTGTAAAGTTTCACAGATCACACCAATAAACAAGAAAGGAAAACAGTTGTAATCCAATGAATTACAGACTCATATAACTGATATCCATTTACAGCGTAGTTTTGAAACATTTACTATGTTCCAACATTGTAATGTTCAAACACTCTTGTGCAGTGCAGGAGCAGACGACATGTTGACCAAAACATCTGTGTAAGTGAAAATATTAGCCAGCCCTAGATGGAATGGTAGCCTGAAACCAGATATGGCACTGAAATAAAACGTTTTAAAAAGTATTCGTGGTTGGCTGCGTCACTCACGAACTACTGTGATACACCCCGAAGAAAACGATGTAGTGATACACAGCCAGCATAGCTTCAGAAAATGTACTCTGAAACAGTTGTCCCTTTCTTCACTCGTAGTAGTGATGCAATCTACAGGGTATCTCAGACTGGTTCAATATTTCTAGATATTCAGAAAGATTTTGACACAACTCGTCACAAGCGCTTTCTTATCAGATTACATCGCTAAGGAATGTCGTCTCAGTTGTGTGACTAATTTTGCTGTCAGAAAAGTCACATTGGGTGTAATTGACAGCAGGTTATCGAGTGAAACGAAAGTGATGTCTGGGATTCCCAAAAGATGTTATATATCCTCTGCTATTCCTAACCTCCATGAACGATTCAGTAGATATCTGAACAGCCCTCGCACGTGATTGTGTGAAAAATGGTAACTAATCGTAAACAATAAAAAGTGTAAGGTCCTCAACATAGCTAAAAAATTCCATCGAAGTTTAGTTACACCGTAAATCAGATAAATTTATAGGCTGTCGATTCAACCTAATACATAGCGAGTACAACAACGAACAACTTAAAACAGAACCATGACATAGAGAATTCTGTGGAGAAGGCGAACCAAAGACTCGGTTGTATTGGTGGGACACTTAGAAGATGCAGCAAATCTTCTAAGGTTTGTGTTCCTCTTCTGGAGTACTGCTGTGTGGTATGGAATCTTTACCAGTCAGGATTGACGGAAGATAGAAAAGTTCACAGAAGGGTAGTGAATTTTGTACTATCGAGGAATGCGGTACAGATTATTGGGGATGTGATACGTGGGTTGGGGTGTTTATCATTTAAACAAAGGGGATTTTCGTAGCAGTGAGGTCTTTCCACTAAATTTCAATTATCACTTTCCTCCCTCGTATGCGAAAGTATTTTATTGAGCAGCATCTACATAGAGGGTATTGCACTAATAATGTTTCAATATCAACATTTTACTTTACTGTATGTGTTGTGTTTTTAGTGTTTCTATATTTTTGTCCACACCTGTACTGTATTAACGGGTTGCGCCACTTTCTGAAATGTAAAATAAGAGAAATCAGAGGTCGCACGGAAGGATTTAGGAGTACATGTTTCCCGCGTGCTTTTCGAGAGTGGAGCAGTTGGGAAGTAGTCTGAAAGTGTAAGTACGGAAAACTGCAACCAGTCAATTTCTTTAAACAATTGTTTAGTCCATAAGCGTGTTTTCCAAAATTTTCAGGTTCATCTTCAGGTGGTGCACAGAAGATTACACGACTATTTCGTAGCGTAATAATCGGTGCTGGCTCTGTGGCAAGAAGATGGAGCATGCTTTAATATATGGCTGAGAGCAGTGTTTATATGGCAATGTTTTGTATACAACACTACTCAGGGTGATACATTAAACCATGTTCCATCTTCTTGTCAACATTACGCTACGCACCACCTGAACATGTCCCTGAAAAGGTTCAAAAACCTGTTATGGAATAAACAGACATTTCAAATAAGTGGCTGGTTGCAGTTTTCTAAAAAGAAAAGAAAAAAGAGTCACCGGTTCTTAAGCGTCCGTAACGCATAAACTTAATTAATCCGCAAGTGGTAACTGCATAGTAGTCATGTAGATGTGGGGTAGCGTTTCGTACATCATCTTAATAGTGGCCGTCACCACTGTTATTTCATTCAATGTAGGGGATATTTTTCTGTAGAACTTTAATACTACATACTCTACTTTTACGTGATCAGGCCCAAACGAACTGCACGCTACTACAACTTTCTGCTCCATCACCTTACGTGCATCACTGCCATCTGCCATCCATCCGCATTTATAGCTGACTGTTGCATGTCTTCACGCTGGCTATCCATCAACCTCTACCTTGGTCCTGACGGGTTTCCGTGACAACCTGTTGTCTTCCATCTGGGCCACATATGCAGCAAACTGTAATCGCTTGCATCTTATGATTCCTGCTATATTAATACCTCGATACAAGTCTTAGCTCGTCACGTGTTGGAGCAGGGTTTTATATAGACGAATCTTGCATTTGAACTAAATGTGTCTTTCGACATCAAGTAAATGTGTGACTCATCACTAAAGTTAATGGATCTTCTGTAATACACTGAGCCACATTGACACTGTGACAAATAAACTGAAGCCGAAGAACATGGAGATATGTGCTACACGTGGTACATCAGCGCGAGCCGTTCCACGTGCCTGCAAACGTATGTGTGGGCTGAGGTATCCTAGATCTGACCAGATGCTTTATTGAGAAAATTTAGGAATCATTGAGATAAATATGCCGCAGCGAACGCATTTAATGATGTTAAGCGTGGCCTGAGCATCGACAAATTAGCCACAATTCGACCAAAATTTATATTTGTTGGGTCGGTAGTTGTGGCTTCAGTTCGTTAGCGGAAGTCCTCAGACGTTCTCCGAGGTCCCTTTTCCGTGTGACGCATCAGCCTTCCTTAGACAATGTGCGAGTACTGTTTATCGTTCGTCAAGGTTATCTGCAACAAAATTAACATTTGGCTTTCCGCTCAATGACGACAAACCACGCCTTGTATTGTGGGGTGTATGGAGAAGGGGTATCGATTTTGGCGTCCCCTCTGGGCAACATCGACAACAACCGGCTATCCAGCTGCTCCAGTAACTAAATTGGACAGTACGATGGATGTGTCAGTCACCTGTTAGCAATCGTTTGGTGTCAATCTGGAGTACACCATGAAGAAAAGAAGATGGAGTTGTCAGAACAGGATCCCTCCAACTTCCCCAGTCCGAGAAATAAGTGACAAAGTGAGGTTAGTATGGACTTAAGTAATTGAAAAAATTTAATTGCAGAACTATTCAAGCCTCATCAGTTAATAAAGTATCTGATCTCCTTGTAACAGAACCATCTGTTTCCTCTCCCAAATAACTAAATGTTACCACACACCTCCCGTGGAAACTGCAACTTCCCTGTGGTCTCCTAACTTCTACAAAGGTACCTATATTGAGCTGTGCGTTATTTATATCGAAAATTTGTATAAAAACATAGGCCGCTTTCATCCTACGGCTCTAAGGAAAAAATTGCATTCTTCGTTACCGGAAGTGAAGAATGCTATAATTAATATCTTTTCTTTGCGAAAAAACCAAAGGGAAAGTCGAGCTGAAAACTCCCGATAAGGCTAATGAGAGTATTAAAGTCTAAAAATATAGAAACTTGCATTCCTTCTTTTGTTGACCACAAGTTGGCAGTAATCAGGAAAGTGGATAGATAGAGACCTCGAAGAAGAAGAGATTATGGAAGTCGTGTACTCTCTCTTCCATGTTATAGGTGTTAGGAGGTTTACGAAGAGATATGATAAAGAGAAAATTATCAGACAGAAGACCTGTTTGTTAACCTTCGACTACCGAACCTTTTCAGCCGTTCTGTTTTTTCCTTGAACCAGGTATTCTGAAGATCTTTATGTGCCAACTGTCAAGCGATCCTTTCATTGGCTTCGCTACGGGCACATCGCTAAACAATGTCGGTCTCAAGTGAGAAGCGTCAGTTGTAGTGGGCCTCATTCTGTTGAATCCTGCTCCGGTCCGCGCGACCGCTACGGTCGCAGGTTCGAATCCTGCCTCGGGCATGAATGTGTGTGTTGTCCTTAGGTTAGTTAGGTTTAAGTAGTTCTACGTTCTAGGAGACTGATGACCACAGAACTTAAGTCCCATAACGCTCAGAGCCATTAGAACCATTTGAACCTGCACCGGTCCTATTGCTATTTGCGCTCACTATAATGGGTGGCGCGGGTGGTGGTGGGGGGGGGGGGCAGGAGAGGAAGGGTAACACCCAACCACGGATACATTCTGTCCTAAATATCATATACGGTGACGAGTTCGAGAACTAGTTACGTTCAATAACATTGACTTCAGGGATGCGCTGACTTGCTCGTGTGTTAACCTACAAGTTTGTCAAGGGGGACAAAGACATTTCTTGCCTTCGTCGGTTACTGCTATTCCGACAAATTTCAGTGCTCCAGTCATCCAAAACATACAATTTTTCCCGCTGCTGACCGTCTTCAGCATGTAACGTCAACAGCGCGGAAGCGGGGACGTAACTCGATGTGTGGATGTGTCTCAGCAGACGAACACCGCCCACCGACCTCCTCGACGGCAGGCAGAAATAAGCAAACACAGTAACGTATGTGAGTGTTTTCACAAGTAAACCTACCCAAGGGAAATACTTGATCGGCTTTGATAGTATAGTAAAGTCATAAGAAGATCAAAACAAACTGCGAAACTATTTCGAAAGATATCTGTATGGTACTAAAATTGGCAATCGTCCCTAAATAATGAAAAGTGCGAGGTGATGCATATAAGTGCTAAAAGTAATCCATTAAACTTTGGTTACACACTCAATCAATCAAATATATAGGTCGTAAATTCAACTTTATACCTAGGGATTACAATTACGAACAACTTAAGTTGGAAATGACACATAGAAAATATTGTGGAGAAGGCTAACTAAAGACTGCATTTTATTGGCAGAACACTTAAAAGAGGCTGTGTACATTACGCTTTCCGTCCTCTTTTTGGA
This sequence comes from Schistocerca cancellata, assembly GCF_023864275.1. NCBI lineage: Eukaryota > Metazoa > Arthropoda > Insecta > Orthoptera > Acrididae > Schistocerca > Schistocerca cancellata. The sequence continues at coordinate 515,795,772 of NC_064628.1, read as the reverse complement.
GTACCGCTGCGCATTGAACAGAGTACGTCGAGAAAGTTCAAAGAAGCACCATGTTTTGTACTATCGATAAATAGGGGAGATAGCATCGTGGGCATGATACAGGATTTGGGGCGGACATTAAAGCGAAGGCGTTTGTCGTTGCGGCGGGTTCTCCTCCTGAAATTTCAATCACCAACTTTCTGCTCCAAATGTCGAAATATTTTGTTTATGCAGACCTACATAGGGAGAAACGATCATCATAATAAAAAGAGAAATCAGATCCAACAAGGGAAGATGGTGTTCGCTTTTTCCGCACGCTCTTTCGGAGAGGAATAATAGAGAAATATTATGAAAGTGGTTTGATGAACCCTCTGCCAGGCACTTAAGTGTGATTTGCAGTGTATCCATGTAGATGTAGATGAAGATACAGAATGGGGTGTTAGGGATGAGTTTCTGTTCTAACCATTTATTGTAATTGTCTCCGTTCATAGCATCGTGATAATCTTGCAATTTAGATTTTGTAGCATAAGTTGCTTCTGTTCTCCATATGAAACCCATTGCTCTTCCAATGCGGACAACCGTAGCTCTTTGGTCTACACTGCTATTAGTCGTTGTACCCAGAACTTCTTCATACTTTCAGCACTTTCATACTTTCGTGGTGTGACACGTATGCATTCATGTTTCGTAGGTGAATACCAATTTTGTATATGACATCTTTCCATCATTTCTGATTATTCTCAAGTATTCCGCACGCCTTACACAATGTCGGAACGTTATATTAGGATAGTTCTCTTATTTTTACATTTTTGGAACGAGATCTCATATCTTTCAAAATTTTCCAAAACGTTTCCCTCCCCCTGAAAATTATTTATAGCAGGTTTTCAAAGTATAATGAGCTTTCTCAACGTTGGAATTTCCTTCTGCTGCTCACAAAAAATTATCATAATGCTTTATCCAAGTCTTCTAAAGAAAATTTGTCTAGAATGTCTTTGTTGTTTAGGAGTTTTAACTTCTTCCCCGATACCTTCCGCTTTTTTAACATTTTACGGAACTGATCTTACTGTTTTTTCTGACTTCACTGTCACTTTTTGCGCCCGCAAGATTGTTTTCTGTAGAGGTACCACTACCCGAGTGTGTGTTTGTGTGTGTTTGTGGGTTCTTTTCTTCTGGCACAGTTGTACGACTTAAGGTGCAAGCTCTTTTTCACCTGAATTTCTCCACTTTCGAGATATCTTCTTCTGTTTTGTACTATCAGCGGTATTCACGATTATGGATGTCACCGAAGTGTATCACTGGCGATATTCCAGCAGGACACGCTGAATCACTTTACAACTCACCTAAACGCTATGAGATTGGGATCCGTGTTCCTTAGTCACCGCTGTACTTGTTTAGTGCAACGTCATCGCGTGTTTCCAATAATGGCAACTGGAGTCGAAGCCCAGTAAGATCGTGGTTGGATAGTATAAGCCAGAATCCGTGTCAGCCTGGTGCTCACATGTTAGCACCTGAACAAGTATCAAACCAACGACAGACTCCGCTCACGATGAACTCATCGATAAGATAATAAAATCGACAATCACTGTTTCTCAGAATATGCGATAAAACAGTGCTATGAACAATAACGATATCCGCCACCTCGTTGCAGGCCTATTTCTTTCTCTTTCTGCCTAAATGATGAAGCCTACAAAAATATTGAAATAGAAGTTAAGATCAGCTAACTCCAATGGATAAAGCTTGCAACGAGAATTATTGATTAGTCAGCCTGTTATCATCTTGTTACGCGAAACATGGTCCAAGTCTCAGCATACTGTTCGGTTTCAAAAGTATTCCACCATGAGGGTTTGCCGTCTCGATAGCAATGGTGGCGTTGCTGTATCGATAAAAACATTCGTCGCCGCATCAAACACACCAGCTCAGTGTAAGAACCGGTGATATCAAATTAGTTGCCGTGCAGGTACAATCTGCTCTCAAAATCTTAATAGTTGTCTCGCTGTGTAAAGTTCTCCACTGTATCATAGTGGAAGATGACTGGAGACACTTAATAAGCCGACTTCGGTCTCCCATAGATGCAGACCTGAAATCACATTATGCAGCGTGCGGAGAGACATGACAATTATCTTGTGATAGTCGACGGCGGGGCTCCTACTGTGGTGTAGTCACCTTTCCATAGACGTTCTTCAGTACATGTAACAAATTATGCACCTGCTTAACTGAACCTTTTAATTAGCACCTTAATGCAAATTCAACGCGAGCCCATCATATTTCAGTAAAGTTCCAGATTAATGTAAACCGCAAGTCTACACCGGCATATTAAGCTAATAGGAAGCCAACTGGGAGCAATACACTGACGGAAAAAATATTGTGCTAGTAGCGCCACTATGAGAATGCAAGTCAGGTTTCCTTTGAATACAAGGCGTAACGGTCGTGAGCGTTACTTACCTTTGAGGCTAGACGTGGTGAGTTGATGTTAGTCAAGAGTGCATTCAAGGCGCAAAGTCGCCATTATCAGTATCTCAGTGGGTTCGAACGATGCCGTGTAATAGAGCTACGATGAGTTTGATATTCCTTCCGCGATATTGGGTAAAGACTTGGTTGGAATGTAGCCACTGATATGACTGTTGGGAGTGGTGATCATAGAATGTACGGTCCTAAGAAGACCGGGCTCCGGACGGCCATGTGACACTATCGAGAGGGAAGACCATCGTGTTCGGCGTATGGATCTGGCGCATCCTAGTGCGTCTGCAGCACCAATCTGACCAGCAGTTGGCACCACCGTGACACGACGAACTGTTATAAAGCAGTTGCTTCAAGGACAGCTCCGAGTCAGACAGACTGTAGTGTGAATTCCACTGACTCCAAACCACCTCCATTTGCGACTTCAGTGGTGTCAAGCGAGAGCTCACTGGAGGACAAGGTGGACGTCTGCTGTGTTTTATGATGAAAGATTGTTCTGCCTCGGCACATGTGAGGGCGTATGTTGGTTAGAAGGAGGTCAGTTGAATATCTGCAACCAACCTGCCTGCGTGCTATTCACACTGGCCTACCACATAGGTTATGTTCTGGAGTGCGATTTCGTACGACAGCCGGAGCACTCGTGGTTAGCGCACGCGCACTACACTGAAAATTTGTACGTCAAACTGGTGATTCCACCTGTTGTGTTGCCATTGATGAAAAGCGTACAGGGGATCTTCTCCAGCAGGATAACGCACGCCCACATACCGCTGTTGTTACCCAACATGCTCTACAGAGTTTCAACATGTTGCCTTGGCCTGCTCGATCGACAGATCTGTCTCCAATCGAGCACATATGGGACGTCGTCGGATGACAACTCTACAACGTCCACAAACAGCGTTAACCGTCCCTATATTGATCGCCCAAGTGCAACAGGGATATAACCCCACCCCACAAACTGACATACAGCTCCTGTGCAACACGATACATGCACGTTTTCAGCCGGCCGCTCTGGCTGAGTGGTCCTAGGCCCTTCAGTCAGGAACCGTGCTTCTGCTACGGTCGCAGGTTTGAATCCTGCCTCTGGCATGGATGTGTGTGACGTCCTTACGTTAGTTGGTTTAAGTAGTTGTAAGTCTAGGGGACTAACCTCAGATGTTAAGTTCCATAGGGTTTAAAGCCATTTTTTGCTCTTTTGCATGCTTGCATTCAATATTTTCCCATATAAACGGTTCTTAACGTACCAGAATTTCACATTCGCGATAGCTTTCATCGCGCTTACATTAACCTGTGACGTTACAATGTTGATCACTGAGGCGTAGCGCCTTCTCATCGCTCCTGTCACTTGTTAGGACGATATCATTATAGGCATGTTTTTTTTTCCTTTATTGATTTTCAATTCCCCCCGAAGGGGGCGGGCTGGCAGCAGCTTAGTACGCTGCTCTACAGCCTACAGCCTTTACTTTAAAAAACGGAAGAAGAAAAGAAACAAGAAAAACAGGCCATAAATCGGTGACGTCAAGTGTAAAATGGCGAAAAAATGCGGAAAGTTAAAACAGAAAGCAAAAAGGGTTGGCAACGTTAATAAAAGACACAGGAATCAGACAAGTAACATAGCACACACACAATTAAAAAACACGGGGACAGTCTGGTTTCTGTTCGCAAGAGATAAAAGGCACCCTCCCAAAAAACACAACACAGAACACCCACTGTAAAACACTCACTGTAGAACACTCAATGTAGAACACTGCACGAAAGTGGCGGCACAAAGATGACACTCCCGAGCCAAAGGCAGATGGGGGGGGGGGGACCTGGAGGAGGGGGAAGAACAAGGAGGGAGGAAGGAAAAAAACGAAAAAGGGGGGGGGAACCAAGGAGGAAGACGACTAATAAAGGGGGAGAAGGGCAGACACGAGAGGGAATGAGAGGAGGTAGAGGAGGGAAGTGTAAAAGGACTCGGGGGAGAGAAGGGGTCAAAGAGAGGGGAGGTGGGGAAGAAAGAGGATGGAAGGGGGGGAGAGGGAGCCCGGGAAAAGGACAGAGGAAAGGAGGGGGAGTGAGGATCAGAGTTGATAGGAGGGATAAATGGAGGGAGAGAGGGCATCATCCGGTACGGGGAGTTGATGGAAGCCACCTTGGGAAAGGAGATGTAGAGTGTAGAGATGGAGGGTAAGGGGGACACAACAGTGAAGACGTGGCAGGGGGCGGGGATGGGAGATGAGTGGAGCAACCAGGGGGTGAGGGGGTTCAAGGCGGCGAGAGGTGTAGAGGATGCAGACATGTTCGAGGAATAGGAGCAGATGGGGGAAAGGAATGAGATCATAGAGGATCCGCGTGGGGGACAGGAGGCGTGTACGGAAGGCGAGGTAGAGTGCATGACGCTCAAGGATCTGGAGGGACTTATAGAATTTGGTGGGGGGGGGCAGACATCCAGAACTGGCATAACAGAGGATGGGACAGATTAAGGATTTGTAGGTGTGGAGGATGGTAGAGGGGTGCAACGCCCATGTCCGGCCAGAGAGGAGTTTGAGGAGTCAGAGGCAGTTGTGGGCTTTGGATTGGGTGGAGCAGAGATGAGGGATCCAGGTGAGGTGACGGTCAATGGTGAGGCCAAGATAGGTGAGGGTAGGGGTGAGGCGGACAGGACGGGCACAGACAGTAAGGGAGAAATCCAGGAGCTGGAAGGAGCGAGTGGTAAGGCCTACGATGATTGCCTGGGTCTTGGAAGGATTGATTTTCTGGAGCCACTGGTTACACCATGCAGCAAAAAAGTCAAGGTGATTCTGGAGAAGGCATTGGGACCGTTGGAGGGTAGGAGCGAGGGCGAGGAATGCGGTGTCATCAGCACATTGCAAGAAGTGTACTAGAGGGGGGGGGGGGTTGGGGCATATCTGCCATGTTCAGGAGGTAGAGGAGAGAGGAGAGGACAGAGCCTGGGGCACACCTGCAGAGGGGTAGAAGGTGTGGGAATTAGCATTATGGATGGTAACATAGGAGGGGCGGTGGGAGAGGAAGGAGGCCATCAGATGGATGTAGTTGATAGGAAGGGCGTAGGTCATAGGCCTTTTCGAGGTCAAGGGAGACAAAAATGGTGGTGCGATGGGAGTTAAGCTGGAGGGAGAGGAGATGAGTGAGGCGGAGGAGTTGGTCATCAACAGAGAAGGAAGATCGAAAGCCACATTGGGCGTTGGGGAGGAGGTGGTTTTGGCGGAGGTGGTGATGGATGCGCCGGGAAAGGCTAGATTCCAAGAGCTTGCTGAACACCGATGTGAGACAGATAGGACGATAGGAAGAGACATGAGATGGAGGCTTGTTGGGTTTGGAGAACATCAGGATACGGGAGGTTTTCCACAGGTTGGAATAGAAGCCAGTGGCAAGGATGACATTGTAGAGGGTGGCAAGGATTGAAAGGAAGGAGGGAGGGCAGTGTTTGAGGTGGCGGTAGGTAATGCAGTCATGGCCGCGAGCAGTGTTGCGTTTAGTGTGGAGTGTGAGGCTGATGTCCTGTGTAGTGATGAGAGTGTTAAGTTCAGATGGTGGTGTGTGGCCCAAGTACTGGAAGCTAGGAGCAAGGGGAGGAACAGAGGTATTCGTATGGTCCATGACGTCAGGGAAAAGGGAATAATCAAAGTGGGGATCATCTGGGATGGAAAAAACATTGGAGAGGTGAGAGGCAAAGTGGTTGGCCTTACTGAGGTTGTCAGGAAAGGGATGGTCATTAAGGAGGAGAGGGTACTGGGGGGTGGGGCGGTTCCCAGTAAGGTGGTGGAAAGCAGACCAATACTTGGAAGAGTTTATGGGGAGCGTGGTGTTGAGTTGTGTACATGTCTGGCGCCAGGCACGGCGTTTCTTCGCAGTAAGCAGGTTGCTGATGTGTCGTTGTAATTGCCAGTGGTGGGTAAGTGTACCCCGGTCACGAGTGCGGAGAAAAGAGCGGTAGAGGCGGCGGGGCTCTCAAAGGAGGACGGCCTGTGGAGGCAGGGTGGGGTGGTGAGGGTGGATGGCTTTGGTGGGGATATGTGTGGCGACAGCGTCAGGCAAGGTCTGCTGCAGGAAGGCAGAAGTGCGAGAGATGTCATCAGGAGAATGGAGGGTAAGGTCGTGGCCGTCAACCTGGGTGTGAATGGAGTCCCGGTAGGCATCCCAGTTGGCACGGGAGTAATCATGGACAAGTTTAGAAGGGACGTCAGGCCGAGGAGCGTTGTGGGGATGGCGACCATTAGAGATAGTGAGGAGAACAGGAGCATGATCACTGCCAATGAGGTCAAGGACATCTGCAGTGATGCGCTCAAGGAGATTGGGAGAGGCAAGGACCACATCAGGAGCGGTGTTGGATTCAGGTCAGGTGTGCTGAGGCAGGGGAACCAGGTCCCTGGAGGGTGGTGAGATGCTTCCGCTGGAGGTTGGCAGGATCACGGCTGTGGATATAGAGGTTGGCAGCAATCACGTAGGTGGAGAAGGTGCAGTTGATGTGGGCCAGGAAATCGTACGGGATGGGGGTGCGAGGGTGGACATAAATTGTGGCACAGGTGATGGTAAGGGTGGGGAAGAAGAGGCTGAGGGTGAGATGCTCGGCAGGATTGTTAAGGAGAGGTTGGGGCTGGACAGGGTTGGTTCAAATGGCTCTGAGCACTAGGGACTCAACTGCTGTGGTCATAAGTCCCCTAGAACTTAGAACTACTTAAACCTAACTAACCTAAGGACATCACACACATCCATGCCCGAGGCAGGATTCGAACCTGCGACCGTAGCGGTCGTGCGGTTCCAGACTGTAGCGCCTATAACCGCTCGGCCACTCTGGCCGGCGGCTGGACAGGGAGGAGCTTGAGGTGGCCTATAGCAACTCTGCCATGCGCCAGAGGGTACAGGTTATTGGTGTGGTGAAAGGTGTAAGGAGCCATGGAGATGGAGATACGGGGTTGAAGGAAGGTTTCATTTAGGACGAGGGCATCCACGCGGTGCTGACAGTGGAGGAAGAGGAGTTTGTGGGTGGGCAGGGAGCGAATGTTGTGGTACAGGATACGGTAGGGTTGTTGTACCATAGGAGGGAGAGTTAGACGAGGGTGGTGAGGGGGGCGAAGGGGAAGTGGGCCTGGTTGTGGGAGTATGCGGCATAGGTGGTAAGATGGAAGATGGAACGGGCAGCGAGGGCGATTTGGGAAAGGGTGTGGGAGCGCTGGAAGGGGTGGATGTTTTGGAGCACAATGGTGATGAAACGGATGATGTCCTCGGCAGTAGGTGAAGGGTGGAACGAGTTGTTGGGGTGGATGGGGTCATCAACAGGATGGACAGGCACGGTGAGCTCAGGGGTCACTGGGGGGAGGTTTCGCTTTACACTTCTAGGAGTAGGTAGAATGTGGTTCGTTGCAAGTGTTGCAGGAGGGGGGAGAGGTGAGGTTGGGGCAATTCTTGAGGAAGTCTGAAGCAGTGGGGACAAGTCGGGGAGTTCTTGCAGGCAGAGGTAACGTGGTCGTTGTATGTGAGACAGCGTAGGCAGTGGTAGGATTGGACTGGGGAACGGGAGGGGTCCACCTTATGACGGCGATTGTAGATGAGGGCTCCCTCGGTGAGGAGGCAGTCAATGGAGGAGGAGGATTCGGTGAATATCCGCGTGAGAAAAGTCGTCCCGGCATCATTGAAGATGCGATGGGCCGAGCGGATTTCAATGTCAGGCTGGGAGTTGAGTTCCTCCAACACCTCAGCCTCCCCGATCACGGGGCTAAGCTTCGTGATCACAGCGGTGAAGGTTGGCGGACGTTGGGGAGGTTGAGGCTGACGGGGAGAGGACGGGGTGTGGTAGGGGGTGAGAGTTGCACGTTGGCCAAATTGGATACGGGGGATGCAGGAGAGGAGATCGGTGTGGAAGGAAGCATTGGGGGATATAGGCATGAGTCATCGACAGATGTCACCAGCTGACATGGACCTGAGTTACAGAGCTGCACGTACTTGTACTAGTAGGCGGCAGAGGTCAGCAGTTGACGGACAGTGCTAGCAGTCGTAGTCAAAACAACGTTGTAAAGTTATGTTTGATTAATGTTTAAGGTATTTGCATAATTATAATTGTTTTATATGTGTAGTAATTAGCAGTGTGAGTGTTGTATGAGTGAAGAAGAACAGAAGTAAATGAAAATTGATTTGTTTATTCACAAAGTACCAGTTAAACTATACAGGGGATTTACTATAATTAAATGTGCAGTCAGTTTATGGTACTAATAAATCGTGAGTAGAACACAAATTAATCGGTAATTTCAGAAGGAGTAATTTTATATTTGATACTTTTCTAAATTTATTTATTTAGCAATTCCCATAGAAAGAAATGTTTTACTATGATTGGTCACTGAAGTAAAGCGCGGGTTAGCGCGGGATAATACTGCAACCTGATTTGCTGTTTGTGATATCAGCAAATCAGAAAAATGCAGGCTCGTGCCAATATATGCTGGGAACAAAGCCTTTGGTGTGATCTAGGGAAGTCGGGGCTGAGGGTTCGAACTAGTAACATCTCATTGAAAGCAGCTCCGACGAAAGTACTATGAAATCGCGGAAAAATGCAAATTACGAGTTCGCGAAGTAGTAAAAAGCGTATTTAAGTGAACGGTATAGTGGAAGTCGTGTGGAATTTCGGACGGAATGTCAAAATTATTGCTTTTGACTGTTAGTTAAAACCGCTTGCCAAGTTAAAACTTTTATTTCAGTACTAGCCACATCCCGTTTACCGGACAACTCTATGTATGTTGCGGCCTGCAATAGACAGTAGTGGTCTAGTATTTTCTACTACAGCTTTTAGCTAGGCAAATGAACATTGCTGGACATTGGCAGGGCGGCAAGAAGTAACGTGCCGCGCCGCATCACTTACATATGGTCCCTAACAAATGTTTTCTCGAAATTTCGTTACTCTGCGTTAATTATTTTTTAATGTTGCGATTTTTTTCCGTTAGTGTATACGGGCACAACTCGACAAACACTCTAAACATGTGACCTGACATATGGAAAAAAAAGTATATGAGGCTCTAACTAACGCTTCCGAATTCGCTACGGATGTCAGCATTCATAAGAAAAAAGCAACGTTCCCCGCCCTGGTAGTGTGTCGAAAGATCTCGAAAAGTCGCAAAACAGAGAACTGTTTTGAAATCCTGTCAACAGACTTTTACCTTGGATAACTTCTTGGAATTGCGGGGAGTAGATGAGCACGTTAACAAGTTCCTGGAAAAACAGCCGACTGACTTTCCCTCTTCCCACTATCTCGGCCTGATTACAGGAATTTAGCGATACACTTGCCCCTCTATCAGTGCCTTCCGTGTTCTACTGAAGCTGATCGATATTACATCTTGCTCCATCCTTTTAGTCCAAGTATCGTGGAGAAGAGATTGCAAAAATTAATACCATAAAACAAAAAATATTTGCGTATGGGGAACAAAATTTTACACAGAGTTACTTCTTGATAAAACTCGATCCTAGATGGCGAACGTGGCCAAAAAAATGCGCGAGTTGCAAAAAACCGTTTTTCTTAAACAAGTAAAAAGCTATAGCACCGGATCTAAATGTGTTAAAAGAGAAAGTCGTGGGGACTAAAATTATCTATCGAGTGATTTTTTATAAGTATCGATTGCGTTCTTACATTTCAAGAAATCCGGCAAATCCATTGAAAGTCGGTTCTTTATAATTATTAAACGTTCACGTTGCCATACCCGCTAATTACTCTAAGTATAGCCCACGGTTTGTCAAAAAAGGACTTTTTAAATAAATTAAATATATATATATATATATATATATATATATATATATATATATATATATATATATATCGATTTTATCAAGAAATGGCGCTCCCGATAATTGGTTAGATGTTCTCTCTAGATGGCCGTAGAACAACGATTTTAGAATCATTTTCTTCCAAGAAGTTGTGCTAACATTCTACTAAATAATTTTTACGATTTTACTAATCCCATTGATCACAAAAGATTTACGAAAAACTTGCAGTGTTATTAGGCGTGTTTTCTAATTATCTTAATTTTTATTGTATGAAAATAACTTTTAAAAAGAGTTACTGCAGACATTTTTTAACGAATTTAAAAAAAAGTAAATTTCTATGACGTTCTGGAGCCGAAATTACTGTAGTATAGGCCCCTACACTCATGTTCAGGAGAAAACAGAACATCTTGGATTACAGACAGGCTATTCATAGTCATGGGACATGTACGGTAGTATGTTCTGTAAAAATGATTAAAATTTCAGTTACCTCGGTTCAGCATGTGATCAGTTGCCTAGTGGGTACAGGGTCCACCATGTCGCTTCGTAAGTACTTCCGCGCATGATGGCATCGACGTGTAGAAGACGAGAAGGAGTTCTGTGGTATAGCCATCCATGCTGCATTCACCTGGTTCCGAAGTTCGTCTTCGGTGGTTGGCATTGGGTCGCAGCGCTGAATCCGTCATTTCACCATATCACCATATCCCACACATTTCCGATTGGTGACAAGTCTGGTGATCTGAGGGCCACTACAAAAGGCTGACACCCACCAAGAAAGCACGTGTTCGTGCAGAAACATATGGTCGTGTATTGTCTTTCTGAAAAATAGTGTCTGGGGCGTTGTGCAGAAAGGGTATGGCTACGGCAGCAGGATGCCATTCACGTAGGTCACACTGATCAAAGTAACCTGGACTCGTACAAAGTGTGATTTGTGATTGTACCCATTAGCACCCCTCACCCCATAACGCCTTGAGTTGGTGCTGTATTACTTGTACGAATGCAGCCACTGTGACGCCGATCCCTCAGTCTGCGGCGAACCAAAATGCGGCCATCATTTTCAAACAAACAGAACCTGGAATCGTCCGGAAACAGTATCTGACACCATTACTGTCTCCTGTGGCGTCGTTCAATACACCATTGCCTTCTAGCATGTTCCTGAACGTTCGTCAGTGGTAGGCGGGAATGTGAACAACACGCACCTAACACATCCTGTACGATGTGTTACTCTATTCCAGTGTTGCGCCTTGAGTTGGTGCTGTATTACTTGTACGAATGCAGTTACTGTGACGCCGATCCCCCAGTCTGCGGCGAACCAAAATGCGGCCATCATTTTCAAACAAACAGAACCTGGAATCGTCCGGAAACAGTATCTGATACCATTACTGTCTCCTGTGGCGTCGTTCAATACACCATTGCCGTCTAGCATGTTCCTGAACGTTCGTCAGTGGTGGGCGGGAATGTGAACAACACGCACCTAACACATCCTGTACGATGTGTTACTCTATTCCAGTGTTGCGCCAGAGCCGAGGAGGACTCAGATCTGTCCTGTAATGCGATTTGAGTGTGTCGATTTTCTTGCGGGGGGGGGGGGGGGGGGGCGGGGGGGAGTTCAGGGTGGTGCGATCTGACCCATCTCGTCGTGTTCTACGCCCTTCAGTGAATCATTCTACGCACATTCGTTGCACTACCGAAACACTTAGTCCCTCACAAGCAGCAGGTTCCTGGATTGATGCATCAGATTCTCTCATGTCAATAACGCGCGCTCTTTCAAACTCACTGATCGGACGGTACAGCTCGCTCATACGGCTGCGAGGCATCCTGCACGCCTGCTCGAGTCATACTGATCCATTACCTTCAATTTATAGTGACAACGAGAGCCGTAGGTACACTTTACGGGTAGGTGCTGCTGCGCCGTGATATCGATACTGATGTTGAACTTTGGGGTCCTGCAGACCATACTACTGCAATATGAATGTGAACGTCCTATCTCTAGTCTCTCAAGTGTTCCGTTTTTTCTGATTATGACTTCATATCAAACGCATCGCTTTAAATGTTATTATATAGTGGATGCTAATAAATACTAGGATTTGTGTCCTGGTTCCTACGGAGCATAACGGAGAGCCCGAGATATCAAAGATATGCAAGCGCGGGCCATTCACAGTCAGTTTTCAGAGCGAGTGCGCGCCGGTCTCACCCCCACCTCCCCTTTCTCCTCCACTCGCTCCAGCTGACGCACTCCGTGCTTGCATACTTCATTTTATTACTTAATGAAACGTATCGTAGTACTTCTTTCTTGACAATATAACTATTTAGTACTAATTTCCATCAAATGCATCGCTGTAAAATGGTACTTGCGTTCACTAGATCAAAAAAGAATAAAAATTATCTATCAGCAATTTCCTTCTTCAGAATCTATTTTCATAAAATAAACAGTGAGATGGTTCGTTAAAAATACGCATCCATGTAAGTGAAAAGTGCAGGTTTTTCGTAGTCGTGTCCAGATCCTTACAATTTACAAAATCGTAAAGTTACTAGCATGTCAGCGAAACTCTATGTAATAAAAATAAGACTAACGCCACTATTGTAGGGCTATCGATCACTGAGAAGATCCATCCAATCATCGGGAGTGCTTTTCCTTCAAAAATCGTTATAACTCGAAAAATAATTAATTTCTATTTTTTATTTTTTAAAGAAGTATTTTTTGACTCACCGCGGCAATAGGTACAGTAAATAACGGGTATTGGAGTATGAATGTTGACTGACAACAGAGAAACCATTATAATGGTTTTTTCAGTGTATCTTGAAACCCAAGAAAGCAATCGATAGTTACAAAAAAACACTCGATAGACCTTTTTCAACCCCATGACTTTCTTCTTTAACGTTTTCGAACCGGAACTATAGCTTTTTACTTATTTAAAAACATTTTTTGCCACTATGCGGATTTGTTTGACGGCGTTTGCATTTCGGAGTGAGTGTCGTGAACAAGCAATTCTATTTAAAATTTAATGTCCTATACACTCATTTTTCTGTTTACAGGTAATAATTTTTACAATTCAACGCTAGGTTGTCGCAGAATGCGAGGATTATTTCTCTCATAAAGAACTCCATGAAGCTGTTAAATCATGCAGTGACAGCTGACCTGGTGTCGGTGTTATTCATTACTTCATCTTTGCGTATCTGCCCATATAATAGGAAAATTTGGTTTTGTACATTTTTACACAGTACTGGATGCAGCAGGACCTCATGGCAACATGGAAGACGCAGGTAACAATTTCAATTCTTAAAAATAGAAAAGTTTCAAATAAGGCCTCTAAGTATCGATCGATTACATTTTTGTTATGTGTTGCAAAAACCTTTGCAGGTACTTCCAAGTTGGAGCGAGAAACTGGTATGAGAGCTTGAAAATATTATTTGGTGCCTTGGAGTCAATACATGTTCAGAAAATAAAAAGGGGCAGTGGACGACATTACTCGTTTGCTATGAATATCACGTCGGCCCTGCAAACGATAGAAACGGTTGTCGCCACTTTTCTTAACGTTAAGTGATCGTCAAGTCTCTTGGACAAAATGGCGGGATTCGAAATTCTTTCAAGGATGATTATGGTATCAACCCCTAGCACCAGAAAGGAAAATCAATATCACATTCAAAGTCAATTTATTCGGACCTTTTCTTGTCTCCCAGGGCTAGCCGCACGGTGCAATATTAAGCCTACTTTTGTATATTCACAAAGAACCCATTAAGTGCGAGGTCGCAAAAGGCAAATGATGTTTATGCCATTCGACGCCCCACATATCCTTTACAATGCAAGCACAATATTGGTCGCTAATCGCAATGGGGGGCGTGACTGGAGACATCCCATGGTGGGTGCGGCATGAGGCTACGGAGTGTAGTTGAACTGCTTAATCGGCGAGTAACTCACAACAGTGATTTGATAAAAAGCAGACCAATCGCAGCAATAAACGAAGCAAAATTAGATTGTATCAACAACATCAGTTGCCGAAGTTGGCATTTCATCAGAAAGAAATCCAAAGAATTTCGCAGTGTGAAAGAAGTGGCAGATGAAATATTACCTTTTCTGCAAGACGAGTCAATGGAATTTGTGATGTCGTATACGGTCGACTGTGCAGGCAATGAACATGAGGGATACAATGAGGACGAAACATGCTTAACAAGGGGGAGTGATAATGAAACAGGTGTCGAGCCATGTAGCTCATCATCCTTGTTGGTCAGGGAGCCACAAATCTCGTCTCCAGTGAAACATAGTAAAGGACAATAGTTGTCCAAGAAGCAGGTACTAAAAATAATTACAAACGTGGAAGATAATTCGCAGCATAGCAAGAAAAGAAAGGTTATGAACAGATTTCGAATAAGTTCGCAGCAATATGACTGTGTAATGCGTAAGAAAGATTACGCATATTAAACGGAGGTCAAGGTGCACATGTTTGACCGTTTCAAGGCTGCTCGATAAAACTTACAGGATGTGGATGATAGTGACCTACTACGTTATGCACATCAAAGTGCTCGCGGCACTGATTACAGTGATTTCAAGGGAAGCAGTGGGTGGTTTCAGAACCTCAGTGCTACAGAACTGGAAGACGTAAGATAATGAAATTTCAAACAAAGCGTCAACTTGACGATGCACAGTTAACTGCGGAATCGGCGTGAAAATTTGTGGATGAGATAAACAAACTTATCCCATTGTTCAGTAAGGAATTTTTTTTTTCAACTCCTATCAGCTGGGATTTGAATAGGAAATGGATGTGAAAGGAACTCTGAAAATTAGAGCTATCAAAGGAGTTGTATGAAGATCAAATGGCTCTGAGCACTATCGGACTCAACGTCTGAGGTCATCAGTCCCCTAGAACTTAGAACTACTTAAACCTAACTAACCTAAGGACATCACACACATCCATGTCCGAGGCAGGATTCGAACCTGCGACCGTAGAGGCCGCGCGGTTCCAGACTGTAGCGCCTAGAACCGCTCGGCCACTCCGGCTGGCTGTGTGAAGATCAAGCAGCAGCAATGACTTAATGCATTCGTATACAATTATACCTCTTGTTAATCGGGATTGTAAATTAGCTGAGATGTTATTTATTGTTCTGCGAGAAGTTGGAGGTACTCTGTCCCCTACTATACTTTTTCTTGTGGCTGTTCTTGCAAGGGCGGTGCAGAATATTTACGTCGCAGCAAGCAACAATGGCAAAATGAGCATAAGAGAACTATATTTATGGCATGAGCACTGATTTTGGCCAATAGCTGGTCAAAATAGTTTTCCTTTGCTTGATTCCTTGCCTTCGTATAAAAATCATACTCCTTTAGAGCAAACTGTCCCTCCTGAACAGTGCGTAACATTGCAGTTCATACCGCCTAGAACCACTGGACAAATTCAGCCACTGATTGTTTGTTTATTCCTTGCATATAAAAAGTATTTTCGCACCACCTGCAGCTATGCCCTAAAGGATAGCCGATTCCACGATAAGCTCGAAGATGAACTGTTTCGCATTCGATTCGCTCCCTCAACCTCGTGTAGTGGGCAGCGCATCACAGCACCTTACTCACCATGTACTAAAGACTTATTCGATCTCGACTAGAATACGATTGTCTGAGTGCATAAGGTTTATCTTTCCAAGGGGCATAATCTTCATTGTAGAGCCATTCTTATCCGTCTATGAGCCGTGCGTTCGACGCTCACAAATTTCCTTTTAGTAGAGGCAGGGAAGATGCCCTTGATGGTTAGACGCCAAATTCTTCTTCGTCTTCTTCTTCTTCTTCTTCTTCTTCTTCTTTTGCCTTACGTCTTAGTCCTGCAGTTTCCGCAGGGACGGCGCGGCTACAATCGGATTTGGCAAGGTTAGTTTGAAAGGGTGGCTGGGTGCCCTTCCTGCCTCCACCCCATACCCCCTGGGACGGAATCAGTGTACCCCAGCTGGCTGCGTCTAGTGTAAATCATCACGAACGTGTTGCGAATGTCTGAGAGTCGTGTAACTGAGACGGGACGTGGGGACAAATCCGGAATTCACCTAGTGGGATGTGGAAAACCACCTAAAAACCACATACAGGCTAGCCGGGTCACCGGCCCTCGTCGTTAATCAGCCAGGCTGATTCGATCCGAGACCGGCGCGCCTACCCGAGTCCAGGAAGCAGCGCAGTAGCGCTCTTGACTAACTTGGCGGGTTCAGTTAGACGGCAAATGGTGTCCAGTAACTTTCATTTTCATCGCATGGCCTCCATGGACAGTTCAGTCTGTAAAAGTAGACACTGCACTTACCGATTACGGACTGCCTCCTGCAGAAGAGAAACTTCCACTCGTTAGTACCAGCTTTGATTCGTGCTTTCCTATCATACGTTTTGTTGGACGGTCTTCGCATTTTCCTTTATTCAAATATGATCTTCGTACACTGACCTGCCAGATTTCAGTCTATTATTTTATTGTGACCAGCTCGGAAAGTGTTGATGTAAATTGCAATTTTAATGGTTTCGTGGCAGTTCAGTGTGTAACTGGACAGTAGGCTCTGATTAACTTTGCCCGTTGTTTGAATATAGGTTTAGGCCCATCTAAAATTTAGGAAACCATCCCTTAACAATTGAGTTTGAAAAGGTCGCAACGGATAACGAAATGATTTACTATGGGGCAGTCAGAGAACACTACGTCCCGTTAGGTACACTTGTCCCAAGAACTACGTATTTTAGTAGCATGATTATCAATGAAACAAAAGTGACACTATTTTTTGCCGTGTAGGAAACACTAAATTAAACGAACACGGAAATAGCTTCAAATGATGAACTGTTTATTTTGGCTAAGTTTCCTTATGTTAACAGTCAAATGATGAAATCATTATTTGGCTAAGTTTTCGCATGTTAACAGTAATGTTTTGTATTTAATAGATAGATAAAACATTGTTGATACATTTTTATAAACGAGCCTATGGCCTCACGTTCACTTTAGGCTGGCAAGTCCTGTGCGGAGGGGATATCTGGGGAGCACGTGGTCACTGCTCAGTTTCGAAACACACACACTCACGTGCACTAAATACACATGCCAAACAAAATGTTGATAGCATTTTTGTAAGAAGTATTGTATGTACCTTGTGGTTGGCATCGAGCAGGATTTTGGGTGGCTGCATAGCCTTGCGTGAAGCGCTTCGAATTAAATAGTCTCATTCTTTGCCAAATGTACGCTCGATAAAATTTCACTGATAATTTAAAAGTCCACCACAAATAAAATAATACCGCAAGCTGAAATTGTTAAGGCTTGGGCTACGATTTGAGTCTATAGACCGCTTGGTCGCGCCTAACGGAAATCATCTTATAATCCCCCTGATTAACTGAACCAAAAATGGTAACCAGAACCTAAATGGTAATACAAAAACAACTAGGAAAAGAAATCGATGAGATTAGAAATTATTAACACATTCAAATACGTCCTTGTCCTTCGTTCGATATAGACGTTCTGAAGGAACGTCTGGTCGCTTACCTGTCTTCCGAACAACTCCCTGTAACCGTCGCGCGGAGCTTTGTCCGAACCGCCCGAGGTGGTGGGGGAGGCCCATGACCAACCTCTGCTACGTGAACGTTTTAGCTTTGCTCATCTTTGGCCAAGCCCTCCTATTCCTGCTTTCTGCTTTCCACCGACACCGTTTAGGTTGGTAGAAGATTAAGAAACCCACCACATCTCTGGTTCGTTTGCTACTTCATTCAATTAATTGTCACTTGACCACACACTTTCAGGAAGGGTGATAAATGGAAATCAGGACACAGAACGTGCACATAAGACTGAAAAGAAATATATCGACCCATATTGTTTTTACAGAGATGCAGTAGTTGGAGCAGAGATTAATTAGTTGCATGAAGATTGATTTAATTTTACAATTTTGTATGTCAGGTAGTATAGAGATTTGTTTTGGCACTCATTTAATCATGTAACAACACCTATTGTGGTGTTACAAGTGGCCTGATTATATGTGTACGTATACCGACGGATCCAAAATTCCGCAAGAGGATTATACCGAATTGGCTTTCTACGCCCTTAGCTCCAATTCTGTGAAGCCTTCAAACCGCCTAAAAGCGCTTCTATTTTTACGGCGGAGACAGTGGGACCTTTGGAAACACTCGGACTTGTATCTTCAACTCCCCTCTCAAAGGTACTAATCTTGTTTGCCTCCCAGAGCGTCCATAAAAGTATTGAACACTGGAGATGTGATAGATCAAAAATTCTGTATATATTGTACGTGCTTTTGGAATATGTTTGCAGTACATGGAGACGGCAGACAATCCAGTTGCTGTGGGTGCATTACCGCCCAGGTATCTACTTGAATGAGGAGGTTGATGTATTAGTGAAGCAAGCTGCCTATATAGCCACCGTCCTTAATCTGAAATTGCCGTATACGGGCCTCTTACGTGAAGTCAAGATGCCGGCCGCGGTGGACGAGCGGTTCTAGGCGCTTCAGTCCGGATCCGCGCGACTGCTACGGTCGCAGGTTCGAATCCTGCCTCGGGAATGGATGTGTGTAATGTCCTTAGGTTAGTTAGGTTTAACTAGTTCTAAGTTCTAGGGGACTGATGACCACAGATGTTAAGTCCCATAGTGCTCAGAGCCATTTGAACAAGTCAAGAGCCACGAAAAAAATTAATAGCGGGAGGTGTTGAAAGTGTTCCAACAAACAATAGGTGGTTCTTTGTGGCGTTACAATCACGACTTCCCTCAAAGCTGTTATTAGGAGGTCCCATTTCGATCGATCAACGATTTCCATGATCATTCTACTTAGCTTCAACCACGTCTCTTTTTTCTCTCTACTACATCGAATCAACATTTACAGCTCCCGAGCGTGTGAGTGTGATTGCGAATCGCAAGCTTATGTAAACTGCACCTTGTTTTAGAGTTCCAATTTTGACTGTGAAAACATTGTTGGTTATGGAATACCAGCTCCCTCAATCAGCTTGTTCTCTTTTGCTTGCTAAAGACATTTGGCTAAGTGAAGAAAAATGGGAAAAATCTGTAGGCTTTGACGGTGTGCATATTTCATCTTTATATGTTTCTTGTGATGATATTTCATAAATGGTGTATTTCAAAAATCACAACTGTGTAATTTACTTCTAAAAATATTTGTTCCCCATTTATTTTGAACAGAATTATAACAGCTAGGGCTGTTATATCTGTGAATATGGACTCATGTATTCTCTTCATACAGTTCCGTGTACATTGTCACCATGTGTTATAGGTGGCTAAACATAGTTCACACTCTGGATGTCAAATAAAAAAAATAGTTGTCATACCCGGGTTTGTGGAGAAGATACGGATGGCTGAATGTAGTAACAGACAGGAGCAGACGATAAAACGCCCCAGCTCAGAGTTACGGTCAGTTCGTGCTTTAAGACCTCCAGCACGTCCCTCACGTGCTGTGACTAAAGAAGCCGCGGCAGCCTTTGACTCACACATTAACTGTCGCACTCTGAATCATCGACTCCGAGAGTCTACTCAGCGTTCTCGGCTACCCGACGTTACCGACAGCAAATATGCGGTTTTATGGACCTAGAAATAATGAAATAGTGCCTTTTTCAGCCAAAAATTTCAAGAACTCTAGTAGCCGTGATAAATATTCACCATGTTCACTCCTAGAGTTGTGAGTTTTCACAAAAGGAAAATACTTTTAGAAAAGGTGATGTTTTCAGCTGATATATTTAGGTCTGTAATATCTTTCTTAAACAGGTTTTTAATTTATTTTATATTTCTGTGACTCCTTAATGAAATGGGCTTTGTGCCGATGGTGGCATGAGCAATCATTTCTTTCGCGCATGCTGAGGGTTTTCCATCACACATTCATGGTTGCGTATTGTCTTATTTCTAAGGTTCAACTTACAAATTACAGTGAGCAGTAAGTGATAACGAACAAATACCTTACTCAAGATCAAATACGTCTACTACCCAAGATAACTTGTAAGCAATAGGTGAATACAATAACTGTTACGAGAACCGTCTTAAGTTGCACAGGAGGAAGATTTTTTTTATTAATGACTGGTTGCAGACTGATTGTTCATTATAAAATCAGCCCGAGGAATAAAATGCAGCAGATGTTACAGTATAGAGCAATAAGGTTTATAAAAGCGCATTACAGTGGCAACACAATCTCTACAACACTAACAACTTTCAGAAATTGATGACACACTTGTTTTGCACCAGTCATACAAGTGGAAACTGGCCATAACATCAATAAGTGTGATAGTAGAGGTCACGTTATGTACTGTCACATTAATTGATATTTTAGTCGAAGTTTCACGTGTGTGACTGCTGTAACGCAAGACTTTCAGCAACTACTTTTGAACAGTATTAGTGTTGTTGAGGCTATGTTGCTACTTTAATGCAGTTTTACAAACATTACTGCTATATACTGTAATATCTGCTGCAGTTTATCCCTCAGGCTGGTGTGGTAATCGACAAGTAGTCCCGAACTGGTCAATGACAAATAAATGTACTTTGTGTACAATTTAAGAAGGTTCCTACAACAGTTATTGTAGTCACAAGGAAGTCGCGGACCAACTCCAACCACGGCATGCAGAAAATACTGAAATAAGTGAATATAGAGTCTCAAAGCAGACCATAAACTGGCTCAGTGTTCCGTGGGGTAAAGTTTCGCAATTAGAGGAAATCCAGTTCACCGGTAGTCTCCACAAAACAAAAAAGGGTAACAATTTAAAATCAGTAGGAAGTAAGTCACACACAAAAACAGCACTCTCATTTTTTCACAGAAAAAAGTGTGAATTAATTTACTTTCAATTAAACGGCACCGAGTCCACATACTTAAGTGAACACTCCCTACAGCTAGCAGCTATATCTGCGGTCTAATCTGAAGGTTCTGACTTCGGAAGACGAGCACGCTCACTAACCCGAAACACTCACCTGACAAACCGATAGGTGCCTAGGCATACTTTCATTCTCATGCACGGGAACGCAGTTTCAAGTTATTATAGCCAACATATTCGTCTCGTGAGAACCAGGAACTCTGTTGTTGAATATGGTGTTTCTCATTTATTGTTCTGTCTTATTTGGACATTTTAATTTTATGATCTATTTCGATGAAGCAGGATTACCTTCAGATCTAAAACAAAGTAAAATATTTATCCTATAATATTTTACGATAATTAAACAAAAAGAAACAGAATTGTGATAAATGTAGAGTTTACGTATGCAACCCACCTTGCCTATTCAGAAACTCATATGGGGTGCTGTGTTTTGCAACTGTGGTCAATGTTTTAAATACACTAATGACCATTAAAATTGCTACACCACGAAGATGACGTGCTACAGACGCGAAATTTAACCGACACGAAGAAGATGCTGTGATATGCAAATGATTAGCTTTTCAGAGCATTCACACAAGGTTGGCGCCGGTGGCGACACCTACAACGTGCTGACATCGGGAAAGTTTGCAATCGATTTCTCATACACAAACAGCAGTTGACCTGCGTTGCCTGGTAAAACGTTGTTGCTTCTTGTAAGGAGAAGAAATGGGTGCCATCACGTCGGATTATAGCCTACTGCGATTGCGGTTTATCGTATCGCGACATTGCTGCTCGCGTTGGTCGAGACCCAACGACTGTTAGCAGAATACGGAATAGGTTTGTTCAGGAGGGTAATACGGAAAGCCGTGCTGGATCCCAACGGCCTCGTATCACTAGCAGTCGAGATGACAGGCATATTATCCGCATGGCTGTAACGGATCGTGCAGCCACGTCTCGATCCCTGAGTCAACAGATGGGGACGTTTACAAGACAACAACCATCTGCACGAACAGTTCGACGACGTTTGCAGCAGCATGGACTATCATCTCGGAGACCATGGCTGCGGTTACCCTTGACGCTGCCCCACAGACAGGAGCGTCTGCGATGGTGTACTGAACGACGAACATGGGTGCACGAATGGCAAAACGTCATTTTTTCGGATGAATCCAGGTTCTGTTTCCAGCATCATGATGGTCGCGTCCGTGTTTGGTGACATCGCGGTGAACGCACATTGGAAGCGTGTATTCGTCATCGCCATACTGGCGTATCACCCGGCGTGATGGTATGGGGTGTCATTGCTTACACGTCTCGGACAGCTCTTGTTCGCATTGACGCCACTTTGAACAGTGGACGTTACATTTCAGATATGTTACCACCCGTGGCTCTACCCTTCATTCGATCCCTGCGAAACCCTACATTTCAGTAGGATTAGGCACGACCGCACGTTGTAGGTCCTGTACCGGCCATTCTGGATACAGAAAATGTTCGACTGCTGCCCTGGCCAGCAAATTCTCCATATCTCTCACCAATTGAAAACGTCAGGTCAATGGTGGGCGAGCAACTGGTTCGTCACAATACGCCAGTCACTACTCTTCATGAACTGTGGTATCGTGTTGAAGCTGCATGGGCAGCTGTACCTGTACACGCCATCCAAGCTCTGTTTCACTCAATGCCCAGGCGTATCAAGTCCATTATTACGGCCAGAGGTGGTTGTTCTGGGTACTGATTTCTCAGGATCTATGCACCCAAATTGCGTGAAAATGTAATCACATGTCAGTTCTAGTATAATATATTTGTCCAATGAATACCCGTTTATCATCTGCATTTCTTCTTGGTGTAGCAATTTTAATGGCCAGTAGTGTAGGTATGTGTTGGATGTAGGGGAGAGGCGGTATGGTAGAAGGATAAATGGAGTGAGTGTGATGGAGGAGGAGAAAGGAAGCAGAGAGTGGGACCTGGGCATGTCATGCGTTTAACGAGAGGGGACTTGCTGATATTATGGAAAGTATAATTAGGTAAAAATTACCATTAAAATACTAATTACGTAGAACAGTGGGAATGTCAAATGTAAACCGGAAAAGCAGTAAAGTTATGAACCTCATTTCTCGTTTTACCAGTTCACCTTTTGTAAGCATCCTTTTATAGCACCGCATTTCAAACGATACCTTTCTCTAATTTTTCAGTTTTCACATAAACTATGACTCATTTTCATACAGTTATGCGCACCAAGTGCACATTCTCGTAAAGGTGGTCTCCAAATTCAGACTGATGCTTGGTACTAATTCATATTTCCTTTGGTTACGTATGATCTCTTTGCCTGTGCTAGTCTGTTCTTTATGTCCTCTTTGGTTCGTCCGCCTCGCATTATTTTGCTTCCAAGGTGGAATAATTTTATCACATGATTTCTGCTTTTTCTTTTGGTGTTAAGTTTGCCGTTAACTTATTACTGCATCTTATTATTCCCACCTTTCTTCTTTTTACGCTTCACCCTAAGTGCACGCTCATTAAACTTTCCATTCCATTTAACAGGTTCAACAATTCTTCTTTATCTTTACTAAGCTTGCTAGTGTCATCATTTAGATCCTTTCACCTTTAATACACTCCTGGAAATGGAAAAAAGAACACATTGACACCGGTGTGTCAGACCCACCATACTTGCTCCGGACACTGCGAGAGGGCTGTACAAGCAATGATCACACGCACGGCACAGCGGACACACCAGGAACCGCGGTGTTGGCCGTTGAATGGCGCTAGATGCGCAGCATTTGTGCACCGCCGCCGTCAGTGTCAGCCAGTTTGCCGTGGCATACGGAGCTCCATCGCAGTCTTTAACACTGGTAGCATGCCGCGACAGCGTGGACGTGAACGGTATGTGCAGTTGACGGACTTTGAGCGAGGGCGTATAGTGGGCATGCGGGAGGCCGGGTGGACGTACCGCCGAATTGCTCAACACGTGGGGCGTGAGGTCTCCACAGTACAACGATGTTGTCGCCAGTGGTCGGCGGAAGGTGCACGTGCCCGTCGACCTAGGACCGGACCGCAGCGACGCACGGATTCACGCCAAGACCGTAGGATCCTACGCAGTGCCGTAGGGGACCGCACCGCCACTTCCCAGCAAATTAGGGACACTGTTGCTCCTCGGGTAGCGGCGAGGACCATTCGCAACCGTCTCCATGAAGCTGGGCTACGGTCCCGCACACCGTTAGGCCGTCTTCCGCTCACGCCCCAACATCGTGCAGCCCGCCTCCAGTGGTGTCGCGGCAGGCGTGAATGGAGGGACGAATGGAGACGTGTCGTCTTCAGCGATGAGAGTCGCTTCTGCCTTGGTGCCAATGATGGTCGTATGCGTGTTTGGCGCCGTGCAGGTGAGCGCCACAATCAGGACTGCAAACGACCGAGGCACACAGGGCCAACACCCGGCATCATGGTGTGGGGAGCGATCTCCTACACTGGCCGTACACCACTGGTGATCGTCGAGGGGACACTGAATAGTGCACGGTACATCCAAACCGTCATCGAACCCATCGTTCTACCATTCCTAGACCGGCAAGGGAACTTGCTGTTCCAACAGGACAATGCACGTCCGCATGTATCCCGTGCCACCCAACGAGCTCTAGAAGGTGTAAGTCAACTACCCTGGCCAGCAAGATCTCCGGATCTGTCCCCCATTGAGCATGTTTGGGACTGGATGAAGCGTCGTCTCACGCGGTCTGCACGTCCAGCACGAACGCTGGTCCAACTGAGGCGCCAGGTGGAAATGGCATGGCAAGCCGTTCCACAGGACTACATCCAGCATCTCTACGATCGTCTCCATGGGAGAATAGCAGCCTGCATTGCTGCGAAAGGTGGATATACACTGTACTAGTGCCGACATTGTGCATGCTCTGTTGCCTGTGTCTATGTGCCTGTGGTTCTGTCAGTGTGATCATGTGATGTATCTGACCCCAGGAATGCGTCAATAAAGTTTCCCCTTCCTGGGACAATGAATTCACGGTGTTCTTATTTCAATTTCCAGGAGTGTATTACCCCTATTGCTGAAACTTCCTTTTATTTTCGCCATTGCTTTGTCCGTGTAACGATTAAACATTGGAGGTGAAAGACTGTTTCCCTGTCTTATATTCCTACTAAACTAATCATTTCTTTCCTGGTCTTCCAGCTTTATTTTTCCCTCTTTATTCTTGTATATGTTACACATTACTCAACTGTCCCAATAGGTTACATATATTCTCTGGGAAGTTAGATGTCTTGCGCCCGTTTGCATTGTCGAACGCTGTTTGTAGGCTTACAAATACGATAACCGTATCTTGATTTGTCTATAGTCTTGTGTCCATTATCAAACACAAGCTCAAAACTGCCTCTCTGATGTCTTCACCTTTCCTAAAACCAAACTGATCGTCATCTAACAGATTCCCAAATTTCTTTTCGATTCTTTTGCATATTTCTATAGTCAGTAGCTACGGAACGTGATAGTGTGACATTTTTGCACTTACTGTTCTTTAATGTAGTGACTGCATGGTACCAGCAACCTGCCGGTCACGAAGAAGAGATCTGCCTATGTGCTACGTAAGGATGCGTTCAAGTGACGTAACTCGCTGGCCGCCTACCAAGGCAGCGTTGCTGCCATCACCTGCGAGTGCAACACGGCACAACGATGTGTGCCACGCCTCTCAGGCATCCTATAAAAGCTGCCCGTCCCACTCAGTTGCCACTGTACTGTGCTCACAGACGTCGCAAACATGTTCAAGGTACGTTGTGCATACTGCTGTTCACTACTAGCTAAGTATTTGAGAAAACATCTCACTATCGCTATTTACTGTAAGAAATGATCGTCCATTAAATTCATATTCGGAACATAGCATAGTTTTCTCCACATAATAAAACATACTGTAATATGAGTAGCTTCACGAGAAAGTATATTGACTTCAGGAGACACGTTTCAGTTGATATGTGTTCTATATGCTATGTACAGAGGGACACTTTTGCGAAATGCAGCTTTTGAGTTTGCACTGTCAACTGTAAGATGGGTTTTTTATCGTGCTAATGAAGTCTCTTTCTCATTCTGATTACGTATGTTTATATAATATAATATTACCCAGGTCTGGCTGCATGCTTGAAGTGACACAAGCACACCATCTCCTGCTCATACTCACCGAATTTAGGATCCAAAAGACAACATCAATTATGGTAGTGATTCCACCAGAGACATAGCCACGAAATGCAAAATTACTCTATACTTGTGTTCCTCTAGTTTCAGCGAAAAAGTAGAGGTCTTGGATCCTAGAAATTAAAATTTTCTTTCCAGTGTTGATAGATTGCTTTGTATCGGTGCATCCAGAAATCCGAAACTTCTATGACCACGATTAACAGAGCAGAAGAACTGACCACAGAACAATATGAGCAGAAATTACATGCTTTGAGATCTGAAACTTTTCTGATATGATTCATAATCATTAAACGCCGCTGAAGCGTCTCCATTGACTATGTAAATCAACTAGAACATGCAAAGGATTCTTCTTATTTTCGCCAGATAGCTATGAAAATATTTTAGACTGACTAAATATGGTTAAGGTTAAAAACAGTGAATTCTGTCTACAAAAACTTTATATGCATGAAGAAAGGAAAAAATGTGCTTTAAGTAACTTTGCAGTTTTGGTCATGGTTGTTATTCAGCAACCGTATTTATTTCAATGACAAATTATTCCATCAGCCTGATGACCTGGCAATAGGTAACCCACTGGCAGGCACCTTGGCCGATATTTTCATTACTTCACTGGAAGAGAAATTCTTCAAAAAAGAGGCACTAATGTACACAATTCCACTTTTGCTGGTCATCTGCTAAATTCCGGACACAATCCAAAATGCGTTGAAGAAATTTCCATTTTACGTAGTGACAGGAAAGGTCATGGGTCGATGTACTCGAAGAGTTAGAGATTTTCAAGCATATTTCTAAGAACGATGGCCTCACCCTCAATGAAGAGTTACAACTACGTAACAATTTTTTTCAGTGGTTTCAATTCACTGCTCGCAGAATTTCGATTCCTCTATTATTTAATATATATTTCCTACTTCTGGTTTAGAAGCATTATTTTCTTCTAATCTCACTGATACGTGCTGCTAAAGTTACCTCTATGCAAATATTTTCTGGATTGTACAGCTGTTTGTAAAAGTTTTTCTATGTCATTTTTCCCTTAGCGAAATATTAATTTCTGTAAACCCTAACAGATGGCTCTTTCACACTTAATCTGCTTGACTTCAGTGTTATTTCAAAAAGGGCTACAACGTTTCGTTCTATTTTTGACTTGAGCATAGCTACTCCAAATTCTGACTATTCCTTTTTACGTAAGTCATCTTTGTCCGTCATGAAAATTGTCATCGTGGTTAGTGTGTTTTTTGTCATACCTGATTTTCTATGTATTATTTTTTAGGATTTAGCAACTGTTCGTTCTGATGAAGACACCCCTAGTACGTGTCGAAACCTAGCTCATTATACCTCACGTTTATGTGCAAACGGTTGGCTGTTTAATCTTATATTAATGTTAATGAACTTTGCTGTTTTGGTAGACACATGTGTAAACCAGCGCAACCTGTGAAGCGAAATGAAGAAAGCAGCGTCACGCAACTGAAGACTAACGTCTATAAAATGAATTTTTAAGCCATCATAAACCATGCGACTACAAATGAATTCTCATGATTTGTTTCGTCGAAACTTTTGTATATCTTCAACAGTCAGTCTTTTAAATCCGCTGTTGGAGACTTCCTCCAGAGGCACTTATTCTTTATCAACTGAAATAATTTGTTGAGAAAGACACGACTAAACAAGTCAGAAAATGGAACTTCCTGACAGATTAAAACTGTGTGCCGGACAGAGACCCGAAATCGAGACCTTTGCCTTTCGCGCTCAAGTGCTGTACCATCTGAGCTGCCCAAGCACGATTTGAAAGGTAGGAGACGAGGTACTGCAGAGGTACAGCTATGAGGACGGGGTGTGCGTCGTCCTTGGGTAGCTAAGATGGTAGCCGGCACGGTAGATCAGCGTGTTCGGTCAGTGGGTTCGCTGCCTTCTGTAATTAAAAAAAAAAAAAAAAACAGAGTCAACGGCTCAACACTGAACTTGAACGAGTGTCCCTGGACATATGCAACGAACAACATGGAATAAAATGAGTACAAAAAAAAAGATGGTAGAACACTTGCCCGAGTTCGAGTCTCGGGTCGGCATACAATTTTAATCTCTCAGGAAGTTGCATATCAGCGCACACTCCGCTGCAGAGTGAAAATCTCATTCTGGAAGTCAGAAAATAAATAAAATTCTTTTGAGTTACGTGACAGTATCAAAGCGTAAAATTCTCCGATGTTTCGGCCACTGCTGCAAATGTCCTTCCTCAGATTGTTTTTCATAGTAGGTCGCAAAAACACTCTGAACACTCTGACTAAGGCCATCTGCAACAGTGGCCGAAATGTCGAGAATTTTAAACATAGAAAATGCGGTCAATACACAGAACTGTGTCAACAGCAGCGGAAACCTAAGCTTACATGTCACAAGACCTTTAAAGGAGACAAATTAAAATAGCGTGCTGAACTGGGACACGAAGGGGGAGGGATACCAACCTTTCGTAAACCGTACACTTCCAGTTTAGGAGTTAACAGCGCCTAGAACAGAGCTTAAACCTTGCACTTCAATAACACAATTTTCATTGAAACTATAAATAAGCTCTGCTAGTGTATTGTAGCGTTTACATAATGTTAAAGAAGAAAAGTGTTCTCAAACAAAGCAGCTTGATACAAATGCATATGAGGGTGTATTGGAAAGAACTGTCATTACAGTTACTGTGCAGTACCTTGAAATTGCCGCGCATGTATGTACTCAGTACATCAGTGTTTTTGTCTACAGATTGTGCTGTTGTTGGCCGCTGTCGCATGCTGCGTGAGTGCCGCCCCCAAAGCCGGCATCGCGCCGCTGGCCTACTCCGCCCCCCTGGTGGCCGCCGCCCCCGTGGCCTACGCCGCCCCCGCGCCGGCCGTCGTGACGGCGCACAGCTCGCAGTACATCGCGCAGAACTTCAACGGGCTCGCCTTGGCCGCCGCCGCCCCCGTCGTCGCCGCCGCCCCCGCAGTTGCTGCTGCATACCATGCCGCCCCCGCCGTCTATTTCAGATAATGGTTACGTCGTTGACACAGCTCTTCTCACTAAAGTGAAATAAAGTTATTTGCTAAGCAATGACTACTTTTATTTAATCTCCCTCCTGATAACATTTCGTTACGCTGTTATATGCTGAACGTATTACAATCACACAACACACTAGCCTGCTGTAGTAAACTGAAGAATAAATCCTTCCCAGCAGAACGCTAAACCAAGGCTGAATTTCCCTTGGAGGAGTGTAGTGCAGTGTGTGCCGATCTACAAAGAGTTTTCTCATGTGCGTTCTTTCCTAACTTTTGTTAGGTAATAACTTCTGTATTCCACTCACTCTTTTTTTTTTTTTTTAGTAATCACTCTGCAGTCTTGTCCGAGATATGTATCATCACTGGTTTAAGACGGTGTGATGCGGAATTGGCTTTATTGCTGTGGGAGCTATTTAAGACATAGCTGGCCATAGGAGAGTGGGGACGCCTGCTCACTCGTTAGTTACAAACTGTAGCTCCATCATCAAGATAAAGAATTCTGAAAATATTACCAGACAAGATCTATGTCATGTCTTTACCTGATGATCTAAAGGTATCAATGAATTCAATGAACGTATAGTAAAGAATAAATTTGAGATTGATGCAAAGGTACTGGAAGTTAAACGAAATGCGATCTCGATGTACGGTCAAATTTCATTTTAGCTTAAAAGATAAAGTTTCATCCATAAATTAAGCGGGAGGTATATCTAATGAGTAGGTGAATATCAAAAAAGGTCAGTTCTTTTTTGATTCACATAAATCAGTCAACATCTGAAAATTCACGGTTGATTGAAACTCTCTTGATGACAATTAGCCGGACGAGAGGGGTAGCCCCAGAACATGTCCCAGCCACATGGCTGGGAATTCCATTGTAACACTGGAAGTGCCAAAGATGGCGGTCTTTGTGAAACCTTAATGGCAGACATTTCACAGTTCATATAGAAATTAATAGTAGTCAGATGAATTGTGATAACTCAAAAAGAAACATGTACATTACCATTATTTGCACGAAGATTCTGATGGTATAATCAGATTTTCAATATATTTATTAGTTTAAAGTTTAGTATCTGACGATAAATTACACAAGTAACACCCAGCAACAAATTTCCAAAATCTAAACGGTTCATCCGATTTCATCGACCTAAATGTCTTTAGAAATCTATTAGTGTGAACCTAAATTGGTATGAATTACAGGGATGTAACTTAATTAGTACATGAGTTATTGGAGGTCAAAGTGGCCAATTACTATTGATAGTGTCGAGCCATAAGTACTCGACAGTTACACGAAGAAACGTTGGCAGCATGCTTATAAATATATTTATTCATCTATGTCTTTGTTTACATCCGATATATACTATTCATGAAGAAATTGGTTAAATATTTACTGTGTTTTAGAAAGCGCAGAGACATTAGGCTACTGGCCTACTCTTTGTAGCTATTCCTTTGATATATGTTTATTTAATTTGTTTACGTGTGTGTTAGAACGTGTTTATGGTCCAGCCGTACGAATATTTATTTAATTTGAAGTTATTTAAATGTAAATCCAGTATTTCGTATGTGTTTCAATATGTTTGTGAGTGCACGTTGGCTTGGAGACATGGAGGGAGAGCTCTTGCCAATCACAGCGCTCGTTTCTAGGAGAGACGTATGGAGGTTGGGGAGGAGCATCGTTTCCAGAGAGGACATGGGGGAGTTCTGGATGGTACAGCTCAGGACACGGGAGGTGCTGGAATGACGGCGCGACGGACGGACAGTCGGCGGAAAGGCTTGGGAAGTGGAGCAGTTTGCACGTGGTCGCGGAGGATAGAAATATTTCGGGGTGCTGACCTGTGCTCTTGTGTGATTTCTGTGGCTTCTGCAGTGAAGACATAGTATGCGTTCAGAAGTGAATATCTCGCGAGCTATGTCGCTGTTCATAACTAATTACATAGAGTAGGAATCTATTGTTTCCCTGTTATTCAACTAATATTTTATTTAATTACGGGACCATCGACACCAATAAGTGTTTTGTAGAAATATACCGCATTCTCAAAAGTGCTTCTACTATCGTACTCATAATTTAAAGTCGTTAAGATAGTACCTGCAATTTTCATTTAATTGCAATCTTTCATTTATAAATTTATTCATAATTCGCTATTGGCGAGTGATAGAAACCTTCAGCCATTCGATTCGTGTGTGGATTCTTATCGTATACTGTAGACTCAGCAGTATTTGGCCTGTAATGCGGCAACTACGTATCCCAGCCCCTAGACAACGAAACCAGCCAAAACTTTTAATATTGCAACTCTGAGTCTGAGGGTACGTAGTTGAGGGCCATCTCATTTCATTCATCCCACCATATCATTTCAACTGTCACCGACGTCTGGTTTTGCAATCGCCACAGTGAGAAAACGGGTGGATCTTTCACTACCTCTGCTAGGACAATTACAGACATTAAGTAAAGTTGGGTTGCAGGAGAAGATTGCTGGCAAAATACTACTGTCTCGTGTCAAAGTCATGTTATAATATTGGTACAACATACACCATTGAACCCACTTCCTTAGTGAGGCTGCTAAAACACTTTAGTGTCGGTACTCGAACCAGAGGTCCCCAATTAAAATTCCTGTGATAACAGAAATTTCTAACGTAAGTATTTTTATATCG
Organism: Schistocerca cancellata; assembly: GCF_023864275.1. Lineage (NCBI taxonomy): Eukaryota > Metazoa > Arthropoda > Insecta > Orthoptera > Acrididae > Schistocerca > Schistocerca cancellata. The sequence goes on along the minus strand of NC_064628.1, from coordinate 515,764,016 downwards.
AGACAGACAGTAACAGGACGTAAAGTTAATGTTAACGAGCCTTGCACCGGTGTCCTCCGCGAAATCCTGGCCTCTCTATGGTAGCGAGAGCATCTGCCGGCAACGATAATGACTTTGTTCCTTCAGATGTTTATATTAAACTATAGAACTACTTTTACATTTATTGTATACAAGTAAGTATTGTGCCTTACAGTGCACTGTTTTCCATATTATTTTTATTTCACGCTAATCAGTAACAACATGAACACACCTTCCAAGTCCTCCTTCCAATCGAAACAACAGACTTGATGCCACACTGAAAGTAGGTAACTGCGTACTATGATCGAGCCCAGGACAGAAATACCAAATTCGTTTTTATAGCTTGAGTGTGAGATATTCTTCGATTTTAATACAATATTATTCAAAACAGTGTTGATATTTCGACTCCTTTACCGTAAAACTGAAGCTAAGTTATTCTCTTAGCAGCGCGCACAATGCAGTCATGACGTTACACTGACAGCCGCACCTACTCATCCTCATCGTCCACGGAGTTACCAGTTCCACTAATTTATGTACTCTCAACTGCAGTTGATAATACACGATATTAGCTTGAAATGACGTCTAAGAACAGAAAACTTTTATTGATAGCATCTTAGATACTTTGAAGATCAAAAAGTAGCGCTGGTTTCGCTAAAAGAACTCGGGAGAAATATTACTGCACCGTTAATTCTTCGAGTCCCAACGATGTTTAAAAAAAATTAATTTAATTTTTTTTCACTAAATTGAGCTTTATCGTCGTAATAATAAGAGTACAAGAAGAAACTGGCAAAAACTAAGCAATCAAATGTTTTGAAGTTGTGGTTTCACTTTTGAACCTCTGGGACTTCGTTTAAAACCACCCATCATTTCAATGACACGTATTTAGAAGCATTTTCTATGCCTCGAACCTTCCATAAACTCTTAATACCTAAATCAAGCAGTAATAATCACAATCAAAAATGGGGTATCTTTTCTAGACACATTTCCACGTCTCAAAACTTCCATAAGCTCAATAAAAAACGAAATTGAGTCTAAAATATATCAAATTTATATCGAAAGTACATACTGAAGTGGTTTCCTTCCGAAACCATTCGTAACAGCAGTAGTACAACTAAAATTTACGTTACAATAACAACAGAAGTAACTCAGTGTACCAATAATAATAATAATAGTAATACAATGGTGATTTGAGGCAGAAACCATTCATACACATAGGGTTTAAAGTGCAGGTCTCGCAGTCAGCACTTCAAGAGGGAGGTTTTTCCATGGTCCGCGTCAGAGGAATGGATGGCAGACATATTATAGTTCATTGCATCGGAAGAACTGTAGACTCAGAGTGTGCGACACTGAACATCTGAATGCCTTACTTTATGCGCTCCCGTAGTCGCCCATTGGGGGAAAATGACAAATAAAAAACTGACGGTCTAATTTTGCAGCTTGAGCAGGTACATCGTGCACCGTACAACTGGAAAGTTTTCTGCTGAATAAAACAAACATCTCCACGCTATAGGATCTAAGTAAACCTATGGCTATCGTCTGAGGTTGTTGCCATGACTGAGCTCCTTGGCAGACTACGAGTTGATTGCTCATAAAACGGACGTGGGTTACCCATTCAATAACTGGCCCTGTGACTAAGGTAAATGCCATGCTGGCGAGTGTAAGATGAGTGGTAGAGATTCTCTTTAGCGTTCTCGGAGGTGGCTTTTCATACTTTGAATCTTGTTGAGATGGATGAGTAAAGTAAGACTTCAAATGGTTTAGCGCTGATAGAGTCTTTTGAAGTTCTGAATTACGCTACGGCACGGCACTGAGTAGTATCCGAGAGTCTTATGGTATCACGGATGTCTCTTGACTTACCACATCGCCTTTATCCACAAAACTGTATGCAAGAACCAGGCATTAGGCATTCTCCTTTAGAATAACAGGGGCGGAAAATGTAATGAATAAGCATTCTCAACAGCAACTCATCCAATGTGATGAAAGGAATTATGCCAACATAAATAACATTCGAAGAAGGGATAAATTGGGCGATATTTTGAAGCAGTCATTTGAGGTGCAGAGTAACGTGTAGGAGTCATTGCTATCCCAGCTCCATTTGGGGACGCGGTGTCGTCTTTGGCAGACAACATGTGGTTATCCACTTAAACTAGCCTGCCTCTGGTTGTTACAAAGTAAATGGCATCCTAATGTGAGAAAGAGATGCCGTAGAGGGAACAAGAAAGCGTCCTTCATGGTTACCCATGAAATACGCCAGGATTAATCACACCAGCACAAACAGCAATCCATACTGATATAAATGCAAATTCAACTAACTATTAAGTTTTCAAGATTAAACCGCACAACCGATTTCAATGAAATTTGTTATGGAGATAGCTTGAAGCCTGAGACAAGAACACAGACTTATATAGAAAATTAAATACTCTATTTTTACATCTGTACCCTTGGTCAAGGGGTAGCTTCTTTGACTAAAAACCAAAACCTCCTCAGTCCCGTGTTCGAACCCTGCCTTTTGTCTACCAGCGGCCTTGTCAATGAGAGCGGAGAAGCGTTCAGACGTTCAGGGCACTCTCTTGTACATTTGTTGTGGGAAACTGCAACTAAAAGGCTGAAGAGTCGGGAGTGGTCAACGACACGAGAACACAGAAGACAATAGAAACCATGTCTAGCCACAGGACATGCGGCCCGTGGCTGAAAAATTGTCAAGATGATCTCTCCATTGGTAAAAGATTCACGACTACTCCCTCATTAGGAACTCCAGCAAGCGGCTGTTAAGTCGTAGGTGAGCATGAGAAAAAGACAATAACGAACGGAAGAATAACGTTCTACGAGTCGGAGCGAAGAACGTCAGAGGTTTGAAAGTTGCTGAGAAGTTAGAAAATGTGAAAAGGGAAATGCTAAGGATCAATCTAGATATACTGTGGGTTAGTGAAGTGAAATGAAAAGAACACAATGATTTTGATCAAACGAGTGTAGAGCTATATAAACAGCATCAGAAAAAGGTATAACGGAGTAGGATTCGCTTTGAATAGGAAGACAGGGCCGAGAATGAGATACAATGAACAGCAGTGATATTGTTGTTCTCACCAGAAGCGACAGCGAACCAACACAGAAAACAAAAGGTTCAAAAATATATGTCATCGTCGCAGGCAGAAAATTAAGAGAAAGAGAGAATATATAAGGATATTAAACGGGTAATTCAGTATGTAAACGGAGCTGAAAATTTAATAGTCATGGTGGATTGGAATTAGATTGTAGGAAGGGAATGTATGGGCTTGGTAGTAGAAATGGGTAAGAAGAAAGACTGAGTTGTGCAACAAATTTTAGTTTGTAATAGAGAATTCTCTGTTCAGAAATCACAAGAGGGGTAATTACAAGCGGAAAAGGTCGAGATATACCAGAATATTATCCCAGATGCAAAATGACGTCTATGCTGATCATTTTTGGAACACAACCTACAACCAGCTTAGAGACAGAAGTGATGACACTTTCTGCAGCACCTGACCATCATTTTCCAGGACAATTCTCAAGAACGTACAGTGCAAGCAGTTACTGACTTGTTTGATTGATGGGGTTGCTAGTTCTATACCACCTACTGCACTCCCCTGACTTACGCCCTCGTGAGTTCAACTCGATTTCTAAACTGAAGGAAACACTTCACGGCATTTGCTTCAGAATTGCTACAAATTCGTCGGGCAATAGACCGCGCCGCTCGAACTGTCAACACAACTGGTTCAAATGGCTCTGAGCACTATGGTACTTAACATCTATGGTCATCAGTCCCCTAGAACTTAAAACTACTTAAACCTAACCAACCTAAGGACATCACACAACACCCAGTCATCACGAGGCAGAGAAAATTCCTGACCGCGCCGGGAATCGAACCCGGGAACCCTCACGCGTGAAGCGAGAACGCTACCGCACGACCACGAGCTGCGGACTCAACACAACACGCACTGCTAAGACTATCCTACGACTTCCACATCGCTGGCAACGCGTTATACACATTTCTGGTGACTACTCTGAAGGTAAGTAAAACTTTGAAACATGTATATATTTTGTACGAGCTGTAAATAAATAGTTGCCACTATTAAAGTTCCAACCCCGGTATATGTCATTTAGGGACGAAATAAACAGGGAGTGCAGGGAAGCTAAGATGGCACGGCCGTATAAAAAATATTAAGAAGTCGAAAAAGAAATTATTGTCGTAAAGACTGACTCAGCGTATAAAAAAGTCAAAATACTCTTCGGTGAAATTAAAAGCAATGGCGGTAACATTATGAATACAACGGAAATTCCCCTGTTAAATGCAGAAGAGAGAACGGATAGGTGGGAAAATTACACTAAAGTCCTCTATGAGGGTTTGTGGGGTACTTGTCTGATGATGCGATGGAAAAAGGACCAGCAGTCGATAAGGAAGATATAGGAGACCCAGTATTAGCATCAGAATTTAAAAGAGATTTCAACGACTTGAGGTCAAATAAGGCAGAAGAGGTAGATAACATTCCAACGGAATTTCTAAAATCAACGGGCGAATTGGCAGCAAAACAACTTTTCTCGTCGGTGTGTAGAATCCACAAGACTTTCGCTGTACCATCTGACTTTCGGAAAAATCTCGTCCACAGAATTCCGAAGTTAGCAAGAGTCGACAAGTGCGAGAATTAGAGCTCAGTCAGCTTAACAAGATGCTAAAGATACGGAAGAGTGGAACAGAAAATTGAGAATGTGTTGCATGACGATCAGTTTGACTTTAGGAAAGGTAAAGGCACCAGAGAGGTTGATAATGAAAGCAGGACTAAAGCAAAATCAAGACATCTTCATAGAATTTGTTGTCCTGGAAAAAGCGTTCTATAGTGTGAAACGGTGTAAGATTTTCGAAATTCTGAGAAAAATGAGTTAAGCTACAGGGAAAAACGATTAATATACAGAGTGTTCCATTCATGGTGATCGGGCCAAATATCTCACGAAATAAGTGACAAACGAAAAAACTACAAAGAACGAAACTTGTCTAGCTTGAAGAGGGAAACCAGATGGCGCTATGGTTGGCTCGCTAGATGGCGCTGCCATAGATCAAAAGGATATCAACTGCGTTTTTTAAAATAGGAACCCCCATATTTATTACATATTCGTGTAATACGTAAATAAATATGAATGTTTTAGTTGGACCACTTTTTTCGCTTTGTGATAGATTGCGCTGTAATAGTCACAAACATATGGCTCACAATTTTAGACGAACAGTTGGTAACAAGTACGTTTTTTAAACTAAAATACAGAACGTAGGTACGTTTGAACATTTTATTTCGGTTGTTCCAATGTGATACATGTACCTTTGTGAACTTATCATTTCTGAGAACGCATGCTGTTACAGCGTGATTACCTGTAAATACCACATTAATGCAATAAATTCTCAAAATGATGTCCGTCAACCTAATGCATTTGGCAATACGTGTAACGACATTCCTCTCAACAGCGAGTGGTTCGCCTTCCGTAATGTTCGCACATGCATTGACAATGCGCTGACGCATGTTGTCAGGCGTTGTCGGTGGATCACGATAGCAAACATCGTTCTACTCTCCCCACAGAAAGAAATCCGGGGACGTCAGATCCGGTGAATGTGCGGGCTATGGTATGGTGCTTCGACGACCAATCCACCTGTCATGAAACATGCTATTGAATAGCGCTTCAACCGCACGCGAGCTATGTGCCGGACATCCATCATGTTGGAAGTACATCGCCATTCTGTCATGCAGTGAAACGTCTTGTAACGTCGGTAGAACATTACGTAAGAAATCAGCATTGCACCATTTAGATTGTCATCGATAAAATGGGGGCCAATTATCCTTCCTCCCATAATGCCGCACCATACATTAACCCGCGAAGGTCGCTGATGTTCCACTTGTCGCAGCCATCGTGGATTTTCCGTTGCCCAATATTGCATATTATGCTGGTTTACGTTACGCACTGTTGGTGAATGACGCTTCATCGCCAAATAGAATGCGTGCAAAAAAATTTGTCATCGTCCCGTAATTTCTCTTGTTACCTGTGGTAGAACTGTACACGACGTTCAAAGTCGTCGCCATGCAATTCCTGGTGCATAGAAATATGGTACGGGTGCTATCGGTGTTGATGTAGCATTGTCAACACCAACGTTTTTGAGATTCCCGATTCTCGCGCAATTTGTCTGCTACTGATGTGCATATTAGCCGCGACAGCAGCTAAAACATCTACTTGGGCATCATCATTTGTTGCAGGTCGTGGTTGACGTTTCACATGTGGCTGAACACTTCCTGTTTCCTTAAATAACGTAACTACCCGGCGAACGGTCAGGACACTTGGATGATGTCGTCCAGGATACCGAGCAGCGTACTTAGCACACGCCCGTTGGGCATTTTGATAACGATAGCCATACATCAACATTATATCGACCTTTTCTGCAATTGGTAAACGGTCCATTTTAACACGGGTAATTTATCACGAAGCAAATACCGTCCGCACTGGCGGAATGTGAAACGTCCCCTTTGCAAAATTATTTAGGACTGTGCTGAAACTGACACACAATATTTTTAGCGCAACGCAATCTGACTTTCAAAAATCCCTACAAAAGGATGGCCCTGACTAACATTAACCTATACCTTTCACAAATCACTTACCTCACAAAAATCTTCATTACTCGAACTACTGCAATACAGCGAGCGCCACTGCTGCCAGCTAAAAAAAAGATTCAAACTACTGAAGGCACTAACTACTGATAGGCATAGTTAGCCAATGAAAGATTTTAATAGAGAACAAACATTGTATTTACCTTAATAATCATAATATACACTCCTGGAAATGGAAAAAAGAACACATTGACACCGGTGTGTCAGACCCACCATACTTGCTCCGGACACTGCGAGAGGGCTGTACAAGCAATGATCACACGCACGGCACAGCAGACACACCAGGAACCGCGGTGTTGGCCGTCGAATGGCGCCAGCTGCGCAGCATTTCTGCACCGCCGCCGTCAGTGTCAGCCAGTTTGCCGTGGCATACGGAACTCCATCGCAGTCTTTAACACTGGTAGCATGCCGCGACAGCGTGGACGTGAACCGTATGTGCAGTTGACGGACTTTGAGCGAGGGCGTATAGTGGGCATGCGGGAGGCCGGGTGGACGTACCGCCGAATTGCTCAACACGTGGGGCGTGAGGTCTCCACAGTACATCGATGTTGTCGCCAGTGGTCGGCGGAAGGTGCACGTGCCCGTCGACCTGGGACCGGACCGCAGCGACGCACGGATGCACGCCAAGACCGTAGGATCCTACGCAGTGCCGTAGGGGACCGCACCGCCACTTCCCAGCAAATTAGGGACACTGTTGCTCCTGGGGTATCGGCGAGGACCATTCGCAACTGTCTCCATGAAGCTGGGCTACGGTCCCGCACACCGTTAGGCCGTCTTCCGCTCACGCCCCAACATCGTGCAGCCCGCCTCCAGTGGTGTCGCGACAGGCGTGAATGGAGGGACGAATGGAGATGTGTCGTCTTCAGCGATGAGAGTCGCTTCTGCCTTGGTGCCAATGATGGTCGTATGCGTGTTTGGCGCCGGCATCATGGTGTGGGGAGCGATCTCCTACACTGGCCGTACACCACTGGTGATCGTCGAGGGGACACTGAATAGTGCACGGTACATCCAAACCGTCATCGAACCCATCGTTTTACCATTCCTAGACCGGCAAGGGAACTTGCTGTTCCAACAGGACAATGCACGTCCGCATGTATCCCGTGCCACCCAACGTGCTCTAGAAGGTGTAAGTCAACTACCCTGGCCAGCAAGATCTCCGGATCTGTCCCCCATAGAGCATGTTTGGGACTGGATGAAGCGTCGTCTCACGCGGTCTGCACGTGCAGCACGAACGCTGGTCCAACTGAGGCGCCAGGTGGAAATGGCATGGCAAGCCGTTCCACAGGACTACATCCAGCATCTCTACGATCGTCTCGATGGGAGAATAGCAGCCTGCATTGCTGCGAAAGGCTGATATACACTGTACTAGTGCCGACATTGTGCATGCTCTGTTGCCTGTGTCTATGTGCCCGTGGTTCTGTCAGCGTGATCATGTGATGTATCTGACCCCAGGAATGTGTCAATAAAGTTTCCCCTTCCGGGGAAATGAATTCACGGTGTTCTTATTTCAATTTCCAGGAGTGTATATAGCAGTTCATAACATCCATTCTTACAAATATCAAAACTCCGCCATTTCTCTCCCCACATCCACCACTGCTGGCGGCTCACCTCCAACTGCGCAACGCTACGCGCTGTTCACGTCCAGCTGCCCAACGCTACAATGGCGAGTATTACAACAATGCCAACCAGCCACAGACTGCACACAGCACAGCCAGTGATTTTCATACAGAGCGCTAAGAAAACCTAAACAGCCTACTTACATAGCCCCCATGCTCCCCACAAAAAAATTTTTAAATTGTTTTGGGCACTGGTCAATACATATTTGTTAAAATTTTTTCACAATTACAATAACAAAGAAATCAAATGCACACACGTATTGATACAATGTTGGTCAAAAGCTAAAATTTTCTCACAGTCCATAAAGACAGTCCTGATCATTCATCACAGTGAAACTGCCGTTTCTTTTCTCAAAGTCTGAGCAGTAAAAGACAATGCACACAGAAGTAGTGGATTTCCATGCAGTCTTGAAAGAGTAGTGTTGTCCTTCCAACGGAAAGACAGTGCTGACTCTCGACATGCAGACAGGTAATGGACCACAACAGAGCAAACCCACAGCAGTCAGTCGTAGGTTTAAAGAATATTGGTAGGTAGGTCGTCACAGAGTAGACCCACTGTAGTCCTGGTAGAGAGTATGGTATTGATGGGCCACCAGAGGTGCAGACCCACTGCAGTCCTTGTAGAAATAATGGTACTGGTGAGTCAGCAAAGGTGTAGACCCACTGTAGTCCTTGTAGAGATAATGGTATTGGTGGGTCATCAAAGGTGCAGACCCACCGTAGTCCTTGTAGAGACGGCCAGCAGCCATCTGTTGCGACTGTGCAGATGCACAATCACCATCGAAGAGTCTTGCGGACAATATAGCAAGTCCATAAACCACCACTTGTGCACTCACGAAGTTTTTGAAATTGTCCTTAGAACCAGTAATGCTGTTATCCAGCCCCTTGCTGAATTATTAACACACGTGCAAACACTAACAGTCCCTACTTCTCACATATTGTCCATATACTATGACCAACAGAAATGTGTGCAGTGAAATGTAACTTACAAGTTACTTAATTTGATGAACTGGTGTCAATTACAATTTTATAACATAAGAATACAATAACAAAGGTACAAAATACATCATTATAGAACATAACAATACAGATAACCTTTGTAGTAAAACAGGCTTTACAAAAGAATAGAAATAAACATGTACATCAGTGTTACAAGAATTATGACATAAGTACATGCATAAAAGATCAGAATAACTTTCGAAACATCAACTTTACACATGAGCATTAAAACAAAACAGAATAAATAATGTCTAAACATCTTTACAAAGTAAATAATATATTATTAATGCAAATTATATTTGAGGATAACAGTATTCCTCATCATAGTTCATGTAGCTGAGTATTAGAAAAATTCTACAACATAAGTCTTATCAGATAACCATATAAATACAGGAAGAACATAAATACACAAGGGTACACAAACATATAGAGGAATAACACAAGGAAAGGACAGGGTTTGTTTTACTGCAGTATTTTGCAAACAAAACTTTCTTTACTTCTCGGAGATCTCCCTTTGTTCTTCATTATTCCAAAAGTCCTATCTATACCTGCTTTCTGTACTTTTCTCGTATAGCCTTTCAGTGCATTTCTTCAAATTCATCGCAACTCATTCTCTTATAGGCTACCCTCTCTTAAGCTAACTTAAATTTACTGAGCTCAGATGCTAAACTGAGGGACGAGGCAATGCAGCAGCACAAAACAATTAACACAAACATCAATGACAAAAAATTTAAATAGGCAAAGCAATTGCAATATTACAACTAATATAAGGCACTGTGCAGCAAACAAGAAAAATATATCAGTAGAAAAACTAGCTTAACAGAGCAATACAAAGTGAAATTTAATAGCACTATGCCTGGCAAACAGCAGCAGCAAATGCAATAACTTATATCTAAACATGACAAAGCTCAAGCAGTAAAAATAGTACACTAAAGACAACAATGAAGATAAGGGAAATGTCTATTCACATCTTAATGTCTATGTAATTAAAGTGGTGCACCAAAAAAACTAATTCTACAAAAAATTACCAAGTACTTGAAAAGAAAATTATATATGCAGTTACTGTTATTAGTCCCTTCTTATTGTTCTCTCCATTCCAAGAGCTCCTTTTTCGAAGAATGTGGATCAGAAAATTATTATTTACTAAATCTGTTGACAGAAAGTGTTCACATTAGCAGATGCATTTAAGTTTATTTTATAAAACCAATGCTGCAACACAGCTGGAAAACAGGTATCAAATGAAATAAGCAATTACGCAAACCAAAGCATAAAAACATCATTCAATAGCTATGTGGCATTTCGTAAGTCAGTAGCTCTCAACTCTTGTAGAAAGACACTTGTCATAATCAGGTTTGCAGATGTAAGAATATTTCCCATCAATTCATAAGCATTTCAGTAAGTAGCAAAAAGTACGATAATGTTTCCAAGTAATGAGCGTGTCGTATTTGCGATGCTTTCTACAAAGGAATGTCAATAGCGAGGATAATGGCCCCCTTTTTTTTTCTCCACCTGTGCCTCTAAAAGGCACACACTAATGGCTTTTTTTCCGGGCGTCTGTCGCACAGCTGGGTGCCCACGACGCCTTACGTGAAGGTGGTCACTTAACTTTCTTACCGAAATATTTACGACAGAAGTTTCCGCTACAGTGACAGTCTCATACAAAAATTTTTCACTGGTCAAGAATTTGCGTTACAAATCTGTAGAAACAAAATACTATTGATATTACAGTGTCCAAAAAATTTTTGTCGGCATTGTAATACATTCATGCATTTACATACATTTCATAACTCTTAAAGTTCGATTCTTGGTTTCTAACAATCTTTTTCACAAACCAGAGTCCCTAAACACTACTCATTATTCCTTACCTTATTCGTCGACACTTCTTCAATATTTCAACATAACAGATACGTAGCTTAATCAAATAACTCATATAGCATCAGCTTATTGATCATAAACATACCGCAACAGCATAATACATATAGTAATCGTAATAATTACATCATAACACCTCAGTCAACTCTCAAAATCGTCGTAGCTTCCTCCAATAATTTCAAAACCTAAAAAAAATTCACTCCTCATGTCAAAAGTGTCATCTGCTTCAAACGTACTTTAAAAATCGTGATCCCATACCAAATATATCATTCAAAGCTCTCATAATATCACAATGGGTCCAAAAAAATATGAACAGAAAGTACAGACAAAATACAATTTCGTAAGTGTGGAGTTACCCAACTGTGTAATTGTGTAAACATGTGTCACTGATGTAGTAAAAAAATGTTTGTCTCTCTCAGTTAAATGATCAGCTAGCTGTGTAATTTATGTGTTAGATAAATATGGTACCGATTTCTAAAGTTGTATAAGCAAATACCATATTAGCTAGGGCTCCTTGTGCTTGCCACACACATGGTACACAAAGTAAGCGTGCACCCCCTGAGGATGAATGTAATTATACCCTCAGGTGTTACAGATTACAGCAATGGAATGAAATGTATCACGGAAAACCTTTGTATCATTGTACTTCAAATATCTTTAAAAATAAATGTTTTAAGTACAAAATTAATCACTCAAATACTTGTACTGTAGCGCTAAACTGTGCGTCTTGTTGTAAGATAATCTCTGTGGAAGTGTATTTATCGTCCTCCGAAAGCTAAGTTCTGCAAAAGTCATTGTACTTACCTCATGATAAACAAAAGTGAAATGCTTTGCATATGGATATTTTAGTTATTACGCTTATTGCCGTGGTGATGAAAGTACTGTGCTGTAACGTATTGTTGTGCTATGGAAAAGGCAGTCTCATTGTAGCTATACCACAAAAGTTACTACTAAAACATGTTTTACTTTACAGAAGAATTCAGAAAAACTGTGCAGATATAAAACAGATACACCGCAAAAGCAACATTGTAAATTGTCACTCATTAGTAGCGTCGTGATAAAATCGTGTAGCTGTCACATAAACTAACCACTGTGTCATCTGGTATCTCACTGAAAGTACTTTAAATCCAGAATGTATTTTCAAGTAAACCAAAATGTTGCATTAAAATCTCATTAGCAGTACTGGCAAATGTTCTAAGTATGTGAGCCTTATAATCGTTACGTAATCGTGCAACTAACAAGCAAGAATGTACACACACAATAACACTGTGACATCTGTTCACTATAACAATGCATTCGTAATTTCTGTTTAAATAAGTTCTCTTGGTTCTTGATTGGATATTTAACTTCAAACATTGTTGCATGGTAACAGTTTCTAAGTCTGACAAAGCATACTAGTAATGTAAAGTGAAAAATTTTATAGCAAAGACTAAGTGAAAAAGCAGATTATCTCTCAATAAATGATTTTACATGTGAAATGTGGTGTAAACCTTTACTCTTCCTAGTACGCAGTGTTTCAACTTCGACACAATTATCATGTGGTATATGTCGGTAAAGAATACTGGAATTTTTCTCAATGGTAGCGTCTATGTTATTTTTCTCTGAGCCAGACGGCGCACGAGGCTACCTGCGGTGCGAGTCATTGTTTGTCTCTTTGTTGGCGCGCGTCGTTATTGGGGTTAGGTGACTTAACTTCTACAAATTCTCCTTGCCGGGAGGGCTCTGCTCTGTTTGAATCCCGCCAGTTCTGATGCAATTCAGGTCTGTCGTTACGATCATATCGTCTGTCGTCATGTCGGTAGATTCCATAGTTTCTTTCTTGTCGGTCACGAGGTGGAGAATTTCTCCCTGAATCGTAACTGCGCGCTGGACCATTGCATCTGAAGTTATTCTGTCTCACTTGATAATAATTATTTTGTTTCCCATATTGTCTGTTTCTCTGATTGTCTCTGTGATAGTCATTACCGCGGAGAGGTGATCTTTCCCTGTAATTATTACTACTCTGCCAACGGTTGTCATACGGGTGGTGTCTATTTTGGTCACGATTTGTGTTGTGAAAATAGCCTTGTCGCGTCCAGTTATTATTTCTTTCATCGCGGAATTGCGACGGATGTGACCTGTAATTGTTGTGTTCCTGTTTTCGCATTCCGCGATTGTCAGTGTCAATTTCTAATTCCTGTAAGAGTCCCCGAAAAGCTTCAATGTCGTCTTTGCAACGTCCTGCCAAAATAATATGTCGTAAATGTTCAGGCAAATTGCTTAAGCAAATGTGGATGAGTTCTGAGGGGCTGTATGGGTGTGACAGGTACTGATTCTTGTGCAACATGTCTTCAAAATATTTCCCAAGACTGGAAAATTCAGATTGTTCAAAGTGTTTCATCATCATGATGCTATGTTTTACTCGGTCTTGTGTGGCTTGAGACCAATATGCTGAGAGGAAGGCATGGTAAAATTCTCCTTCACTGTGGCAATCGTGAATGACCGATCGCATTCTTACAACTGGTTCATTCTCTAAGTAGCCACACATAAATTCTAATCTGTGTTCTAATGACCAGTTGGAAGGAAAAAATGAGAGAATTGATGAAGCCATGCTTGTGGATGAATGTCGTTGTCAGAATTCTTAAATGTTTTGAATTTACGTGTAGTAATGAACAGCTTATAGTAGAAATCATCGTGTCGGCGAGTCGCACATCGCTCATTGTTACTTCGTTTCGGCGGTTCCATCTCAAAATCCAATGCGCCTTGCCAATTTCTTTCATAATTTCCGAAGTGTCCTGTGTTCTTATTTTGTGGTTGTTCCGTATTTCTATGTCTCTCTTCCCGTACTGGAGCACGAGTGTCCTCTGAAATATGTAATTCTTGTATTACCTGCGTCAACTGATCTTGTACTTCCCGGATTTCTCTTTTGTACTGTGTATTGATTTGATTTTGATTTTGTTTGAATTTTCTAATTTGTTCATACTCTTCTGTGTCAGTGAAGGCTACGGGTCTTGTGTTATTCAGATCATCATCTACCTTTGTAGATAAGTTAGTGACCTGATCCGAAAGTTCAGCTACTTTCTCTGATAGTGAACACATTTCCTCAGTGTGTTTTTCTGAACCAAGTTTCAGAATGTCTTTTTGTGTTGAAATCGAATCTACTGTGTCCTTTAAGTTTTCCTGAGTTTTTGCAAGTTTCGTAACTGAATCGGTAGATGCAACTGAGTCAACTTTAGCCCACAAGGTCTCATGATTTTCATGAACAATAGTTTGCAGTTCTTTTATGGCTGCTTCGTGATTCTGTAATGCATTTTCATGCTGCGAAAAAATAGGTTGAAAATGCTCACAAATTTGTGTTTTTACGTCATTACAGACTTTTTGTTATTTCGATTCAATGTTATGTAACTCAGTAGTTAAATCTTCACGTGTTTGCTCAAGTGTGGTGTCTAACTTCCGAAGATTTTGTTCCATTGTGTCTAACTTTTCAAGCTTTTTCTGTGTTTGTCTCTGATTTTGTTCCATTGTGTCTAACTTTTGAAGATTTTGTTCCATTGCGTCTAACTTTTGAAGATTTTGTCCCATTTGTTTCTGATTTTGTTCAAGCGTTGTGTCTAACTTTTGTAGCCTTTGTCTCATTTGTTGCATTAACTGTAATAACAGTGCACTGGTGTCTGAAACATGTTCCTCAGTGCAATTCGGCAGTGCATTTGAACCGGCAATATTTGAATTTTGAAAAGCAGAAAATGTGTCGTGATTTATTTGAGAAAACGGTGAGGACGCAAAACCTGAATCTACAGTATTTGCAAGATTGTGTCCTGTCATTTCGGAATCCTGAGGCGAGCTGTTGCCGACCGATCGATCGATAATGCTTCCCTGTTCACTAATTGTTTCACTGCCTACACCGTTATTTGACGCCCGCTCCATTTCCCTATGCACAGTTACGAAATTACTACTTTGAATATTTGTTAATTCATTACATGGTGGCGTTAACACACTGCTTTCGTCTTTACTGTTATTTCTCAGTTTACTTTGGAGCCTAGTATTACGTTTTTCACACGCCATTATTGTCACAATATTTCACACAACACAGAAAAACACAATTTGAAGAGCAAAAATAAGAGAACACATTAACATAGCACTGAAAATGATATCTAATTAATTGCAAGCGCAGTTGCGAAACACTAGGTGCAAATTTACATACGTGCCACACCTGTTTTACTGTACAAGAATGAAAAACTACAACTACAAAGGAAATTCTCTCTACAATTACGCGCTAGCAATAAACAAAGGCTGCACTAATTGTACAAACTACAAGAAGAAATCAGAAGATTCCAGTGAGGTATCCTCGGCTAAGGGTCGACATATGAAACGTCCCCTTAGGAAAATTATATAGGACTGTGCTGAAACTGACACACAATATTTTTAGCGCAACGCAATCTGACTTTCAAAAATCCCTACAAAAGGATGGCCCTGACTAACATTAACCTATACCTTTCACAAATCACTTACCTCACAAAAATCTTCATTACTCGAACTACTGCAATACAGCGAGCGCCACTACTGCCAGCTAAATAAAAGATTCAAACTACTGAAGGCACTAACTACTGATAGGCATAGTTAGCAAATGAAAGATTTTAATAGAGAACAAACATTGTATTTACCTTAATAGTCATAATATATATAGCAGTTCATAACATCCATTCTTACAAATATCAAAACTCCACCATTTCTCTCCCCACATCCACCACTGCTGGCGGCTCACCTCCAACTGCGCAACGCTACGCGCTGTTCACGTCCAGCTGCCCAACGCTACAATGGCGGGTATTACAACAATGCCAACCAGCCACAGACTGCACACAGCACAGCCAGTGATTTTCATACAGAGCGCTAAGAAAACCTAAACAGCCTACTTACAAATGTTACATGATATTACGTACTTATACGTTTGTGACTAGTACAGCGACATCTATCACAAAGCGAAAAAAGTGGTCCAACTAAAACATTCATATTTCTTTACGTACTACACGAATATGTAATAAAAATGGGGGTTCCTATTTTAAAAAACGCAGTTGATATCCGTTTGACCTATGGCAACCCCATCTAGCGGGCCAACACTAGTGCCATCTGGTTTCCCCCTTAAAGCCAGACGAGTTTCGTTCTTTGTAGTTTTTTCGTCTGATGTTTATTTCGTGAGATATTTGGCCCCGCCGCTATCAATGGACCACCATGTGTAAGAAAAGAGGGAACAATAATTTTGGAAGACCAGGAACGAATTGCTCTGATTAAAGCCGTTGTTAGACAGGGGTGTAATCTCCCCCCCCCCCCCCCACGCCCCTCCCTTATTGTTCAATCTATACATCGAAAAAACAGTGACCGAAATAAAGGCAAGGTTCAGGAGTGGGATTAAAATTCACAACGAAAGAATATCAATGATAAGATACGCTGGTGACATTGCTACCCTGAGTGAAAGTGGAAACGAGGTGCAAGCTAGGATGAATGGAATGAATAGTCAAATGAGTATAGAATATGGATTGAGAGTAAATTGAAAGAAAAACGAAAGTAATGAGAAGCAGCAGAAATACAAAAGTGAGAAACTTCAGAATTGAGGATCACGAAGTAAACGATGTTAAGGAATGCTGCTACGCAAACAGCAAAATCACTCATGATGGACGGAGCAAGGGGGACAGAGAAGGTGGAAAAAAGGGCAATCCTGGCCAAGAGCAGTCTACTAATTTCAAATATAAGCTTTAATTTGAGGAAGCACTTTCTGAGAATGGACGTTTGGAAAACAGCATTTTATGGACTGTGAGAAAACCGGAAAGGGGAACATCTAAACACTTGAGATGTGGTGGTACAGAAGATGTTGGAAATTAGATGGACTAATAAGAAATGAGAAGTTTCTCCGGAAAATCGGAGAGTAAATGAAAGCAGTGACAAGCAAAAGGGACAGGTGTGGCCGAAAGGTTCTAGGTGATTCAGTCCGGAACCGCGCGACTGCTACGGTCGCAGGTTCAAATCTGCCTCGGGCATGGATGTGTGTAATGACCTTAGGTTAGAGAGGTTTAAGTAGTTCTAAGTTCTAGGGAACTGATGACGTCAGACGTTAAGTCCCATAGTGCTCAGAGCCATTTGAACCTAATCTAATTCCCTCAGCATCGCCTGATTTAACTGCATTACTCGTTTAACTTTGTTTATGTACCTCCTGTAATTTCTTTCCAAAACACTGTGCACTCCATTCAACTGATACTGGAGAGTCATCGGCCAACCTCAAAGCTTTTATTTCTTCTCGCTGAGGATTAACGCCTCTTCCAAATTTATTATTCACGCCGTGTTCACTATACAGGGAAGTGCTGAAAGGTGATGCCCCCGAAATTCTTATGCGAAAAGTCTTACAGCTTTTCAAATGAAACAAATGTTTTTAATATTCCACTTCATTATTCTTCATGTCTACCTATTTATTTCTAAACCTAGTCACCAAGGCGACGAATACATTTCTCCCAGCGAGAAACCAGTTTGTTGATACTACAGAATATTTGACTTTGTTGACGGAGATTCTGCTTGCACAGCTTCATTACTATCGCAGTGTAGTCCTCGATCGTGTTCTTTAAGTTTTGGAAACAGATGAAAATCGGATGGGGCCAAGTCGGGACTGTATGCAGGATGATCGATGAGACTGAACCCAAGGCGTCGGGCTGTTGTAGACGTCGCAGCGCTCGTGTATGGACTGACATTGTCACGCTAAAGGAGAGGGTGCTCCTTGTGTGGACGAACTTTTAGAATTCGAAGCGGATTACAGCACGCTGTTTCTCCTGCACCGATATAGTAGCGTTACAAACTACCATGTCATATGATACAATTATTCAACTGATGATTCGGTATTATCAACATATCTTAAATTTTCTTTTATTGTAATGTCTTACGAATTGCCTGACATCTGACGGTATTTCACAGGTCTCACATAATCTGCATATGAAGTGGAATACCTGTGTATTGCACCTCACAAGTATTCAGTAATTGTACGGCTATTTTTTCCACTTCATGGGCGATCTCCCGATTCTGATGTTTCAGTGCTCTGTTAACTTTTTCTCGCCATATCATAGCTCTTATCTTATCTTCACCAACTTCATCTTCCACAACACTGTCTCAGTCTTCGTTACCCTTGTACGGATCATATACATATTCCTTTCGTCTTTGAACCTCTGTTTCTTAGCACAATACTACCTCGCAATTTGAGCCCTTGTTGTTTGCGCTTCTCTTTTCTCCAATGGTCCTCCAGTTTTCCAATAGAGTGTATCCAGCTTTCCAGTAGTCTTGCATGCCTGTCCAGTTTTGCATTCCTCCTCCAGCCAGTCCTATTTTGCCATTAGCACTGACTACCATATCGTTTTAGAGGTCTCTATTCTCTTTTAACATTTGCACTAGTTTTATATTTTCTCCATTCCTCAATTAAATTTATTATCTCGTTTGCTACCCAAGGATATCTAGTTTTGGTATTTTCTTCAAATAGCACACTCGTCTTCAAATTTCGCGCGACTGACATAGAACATGTGTAATTTATCACTTATCTGTCCAGCCATGTTTTTTGTAAATAGACCATTGTGGATTTAACGCTACTTCTAAGGCAGAAATCTAAAAAAAGCCTGGGACTGAAGCACCCAACAGATTTGTCACGGATGATAAACGAAGCAATTAATTACTCATTTTTCGAATACAAGTAGCTCGTTCACTGGTTAATTCTGGCCGTTAGCTGACGGAGCAAGGTGAAGCAGCTCTTCGCTGCGGAGAGATGTGTGTTCGTGTGATGCAAGGCGCTGGTCGCTTGCCAACGTTGGGCCCATCGCTGCCACGGCGCTAGCAGCCCCTTATAAAAGCTGGCCGCTTCAGCCACTGAGCACTTTGTCCACTCAGACGTCGCCAACATGCTCAAGGTACGTCTAGCGCTGCTGGGCGCTTAATAAGCTACACGAGCCGTGTTCTGCTGTTGCGCACTTAGTCATCTATTACGAAATATGGACTTTTTCCCTAAAAGCAATGGGAAATTTCTAAAGTAAACTTGTTGAATGTGTTTTAATTATTGATTATTGCGACTCCGTCTCGCTCAGTATTATGGTGATACAGATTCCATGATATACACTACTTGCTTTCCCATCAAATTGTAAACAGGAGATTTGGTTGTTTTGGGGAAGGAGACCAGACAGCGAGGTCATCGGTCTAATCGGATTAGAGAAGGATGGGGAAGGAATTCGGCCGTGCCCTTTCAAAGGAACCATCCCGGCATAGGCCTGGAGCGATTTAGGGAAATCACGGAAAACCTAAATCAGGATGGCCGGACGCGGGATTGAACCGTCGTCCTCCCGAATGCGAGTCCAGCGTCTAACCACTGCGCCACCTCCCTCGGTTTATGTAAACAGGAGAATTAATTATATATCTGCTATATGTCTTTTAGAGTTAGTGATGGAATATTATCGGGCAAGGAGTTTAAAGGAGAATCCTCCTTTGTATCATTGTGTGATGTCTTACGTGTTGAGTAGAGAAGTCGTGCTCGGAAATGTTACTTATAAGGAAGACGTGACGGATTAATTTTCGCTGTAGTCAAAAATGGTCATACTCCTTACCGACAAGTGGGTTTGGACAGTGGTTTCAGCATCTTACTAGTATCATGCATATACAGTTCACCATGCGTAAATGAATCATTGTGATTCAGGCGTCGCGTTGGAAGAAAACACCCCATTCCCAATGTTTGTCAGAACTGATCCGGGATTTTTATCAGTATGCAGGCAAGGTCGTAAGTATTGCCCCACCGAGCTATCATTCTCCTCGCAGGCTCAATGGAGAAACAGTCGGTGGTGGAGAAACAGTCGGTGGTAGCTCCCACCAAAGATGTCGGATATCTTCCAGATCAATTCAGGTAATCAGGAGACTGTCTGCACGAGTATTGTCCAGCTACAAAAGCAGTTCCTCCTCATATAAAAAAAGATAGAATTCGCACAAGACTACGCTGCATCTTTCATTGATCTATTCTCCTTAAGCAAATGCATTAAGTGGGGAAATGGCTTGAGAGGTCACCGTATGGAGTTAACGAACGATATGCCGTAGACACTAGTCGAAGGTGATGTTTTGTGGCAAGAAGGCTGGCTGCATCTGCTAAAGTAACAGTATTATCACACGGAGTTTCAAAACTGCTAAAAGTAATGAGATACCGTGCAGAAGCTAATATTTTGAACGATACGGTACAGTCTATGTTCTGTTCTACGTTTCTGTGTGATAGTTTTGAGTGTATGATACCTGTAGTGACAACTGTTCGTGTATTGCTTAAGAGAATGTTCAGAACTGAATGTTTAATTAACAGAGACGTCATAAACCACAACGACATTTGATCTTCAAACACAGATCATGTTGATTCCATAACGACAGCAGTTGGTGCAATATGTTACTGACCAGCATCTTTTGGCAGTCTTCTTCATAATGGTGCAACCAACACACATGAAAGATTATCACTTACATCAGTGTAGGATCAGCTCGCATGCCTACAGATGACATTGTTCCAATCCATAAATCGACCCCTGCATTTCACTGCTCTGACAGAGATACGTGTCAGCAACCGGTTTCCTTGCTCATGGACTGTCTGGTAAAAAATTTTTGCTAACGGTCGTGAATGACATATTCCGCTGTGTTCGAGAGAGGATCAACACTGTCTGCACATGCCCATTACAATACCATACACTTACACAGTGACGTATATCAGATGTCTCACATGTGACGGTAAATTTTTTGGAACAGCCATCCCTTCTACGACATAATCTTTCAAACTGTGAAACAATGTTTGCGGAAAATAGTTGTAAATTGGGTAGAAAGCGTTCATCGAGAGCGTTCCGACATCTCTAAATTGTTTACAAATCCTCTATGATCCTAGTAACGAAATATTACTGTGTAGTAAATCAAATATGATTGCAACAGGATGCAATATCTTAAGGCTGCGTATGAAGAACAACTCTTCAATGACCTCAACGAATGTCTGATGAGGAACTCAACTTTAGCGACAAATTTATACATTTTTTCCATTTTGTGCTAGTCTAATAACATCGCAATGGAAATATTATTGCTAACGACAATAAGTTCACAATCTCATAGGGATCGTCATTAGGGGATGTAAAGTTATTGGTGAACTTAAACTCCTCAATTGACAAATTAGATTTATCATGTTATTGTTATTGTTGTTGTTGTGGTCTTCAGTCCTGCGACTGGTTTAATGCAGCTCTCCATGCTACTATATCCTGTGGAAGCTTCTTCATCTCCGTGTACCTACTGCAACCTACATCCTTCTGAATCTGCTTAGTGTATTCATCTCTTGGTCTCCCTCTACGCTTTTTACCCTCCACGTTGCCCTCCAATACTAAATTGGTGATCCCTTGACGCCTCAGAACATGTCTTACCAACCGATCCCATCTTCTTGTCAATCTGTGCCACAAACTCCTCTTCTCCCCAATTCTATTCAATACCTCCTCATTAGTTATGTGTTCTACCCATCTAATCTTCAGCATTCTTCTGTAGCACCACATTTCGAAAGCTTCTATTCTTTTCTTGTATAAACTACTTATCGACCACGTTTCACTTCCATACATGACTACACTCCATACAAATACTTTCAGAAACGACTTCCTGACACTTAAATCTATACTAGATGTTAACAAATTTATCTTCTTCAGAAACGCTTTCCTTGCCATTGCCAGCCTACATTTTATATCCTCTCTACTTCGACCATCATCAAAACGCCTTTAATACTTTAAGTGTCTCATTCCCTAATCTAATTCCCTCAGTATCACCCGAGCTAACTCGACTACATTCCATTATCCTCGTTTTGCTTTTGTTGATCTTCATCTTATAGCCTCCTTTCAAGGCACTGTCCATTTCGTTCAACTGCTCTTCCAGGTCCTTTGCTGTCTCTGACAGAATTGCAATGTCATTGGCGAATCTCGAAAGTTTTTTTTTTTTTGTTCTCGATGGATCTTAATTCCTACTCCAAATTTTTCTTTTGTTTCCTTTACTGCTTGCTCAATATACAGATTGAATAACATCGGGGATAGGCTACAACGCTGTCTCACTCCCTTCCCAACCACTGCTTCCCTTTCATACCCCTCGACTCTTATAACTGCCATCTGCTTTCTGTACAAATTGTGAATAGCCTTTCGATCCCTGTATTTTACCCCTGCCACCTTCAGAATTTGAAAGAGAGCATTCCAATCAACATTGTCAAAAGCTTTCTCTAAGTCTACAAATGCTATAAACGTAGGTTTGCCTTTCCTTAATCTTTCTTCTAAGATAAGTCGTAGGGTCAGTATTGCCTCACGTGTTCCAACATTTCTACGGAATCCAAACTGATCTTCCCCGAGGTCGGCTTCTATCAGTTTTTCCATTCGTCTGTAAAGAATTCGCGTTAGTATTTTGTAGATGTGACTTATTAAACTGATAGTTCGGTAATTTTCACATCTGTCAACACCTGCTTTCTTGGGGATTAGAATTATTATATTCTTCTTGAAGTCTGAGGGTATTTTGCCTGTCTCATACATCTTGCTCACCAGACGGTAGAGTTCTGTCAGGGCTGGCTCTCCCAAGGCTGTCAGTAGTTCTAATGGAATGTTGTCTGGTCCTGGGGCCTTGTTTCGACTCAGGTCTTTCAGTGCTCTGTCAAACTCCTTATGCAGTATCGTATCTCCCATTTCCTCTTCATCTACATCCTCTTCCATTTCCATAATATTGTCCTCAAGTACATCGCCCTTGTATAGACCCTCTATATACTCCTTCCACCTTTCTGCTTTCCCTTCTTTGGTTAGAACTGAGTTTCCATCTGAGCTCTTGATATTCATACAAGTGGTTCTCTTTTCTCCAAAGGTCTCTTTAATTTTCCTGTAGGCAGTATCTATCTTACCCCTACTGAGATAAGCCTCTACATCCTTACATTTGTCCTCTAGCCATCCCTGCTTAGCCATTTTGCACTTCCTGTCGATCTCATTTTTGAGACGTTTGTATTCCTTTTTGCCTGCTTCATTTACTGCATTTTTAAATTTTCTTCTTTCATCAATAAAATTCAATATTTCTTCTGTTACCCAAGGATTTCCACTAGCCCTCGTCTTTTTACCTACTTGATCCTCTGCTGCCTTCACTTCTTCATCCCTCAAAGCTACCCATTTTTCTTCTATTGTATTTCTTTCCCCCATTCCTGTCAATTGTTCCCTTATGCTCTCCCTGAAAGCCTGTACAACCTCTGGTTCAGTCAGTTTATCCAGGTCCCATCTCCTTAAATTCCCACCTTTTTGCAGTTTCCTCAAAAAATAGCTGTGAGCACTATGGGACTTAACATCCATGGTCATCAGTCCGCTAGAACTTAGAACTACTTTAACCCAACTAACCTAAGGACATCACACAACACCCAGTCATCACGAGGCCGGGAATCGAACCCGGGAACCCAGGCGCGCGAAGCGAGAACGCTACCGCACGATCACGAGCTGCGGACCAGTTACTTCTGTTTTAATCTATTTATCATAAGACTTGGTAAAGGTATGTACACGATCTCATAGGAATCATCATCAAGAGATGTGAAACTTCCTGGCGGATGAAAACTGTGTGCTGGACCGAGAGTCCAAATCGGGACCTTCTACAAACTGAGTTGCCCAAGCACGACTCACGCCCCGTCCCACAGCTTCACTTCCGCCAGTACCTCGGCTCCTGCCCTCCAAACGTCACAATAGCTCTCTTCATAAGTCGTGCGTGTGTACCTCAGTTGGTAGAACACGTGCTCGAGAGAGGCATAGGTCCGGCACACAGTTTTAATCTGCCAGAAAGTTTCATATCAGTGTACACTTCTCTGCAGAGTGAAAATTTCATTCTGGAAACATCCCCAGGCTGTGGCCAAGCCTTGTCTCTGCAATATCCTTTCTTCCAAGAGTGCTAGTTCTGCAAGTTTCATGCGAGAGCTTCTGTGAACGTTGAAAGGTAAGAGACGAGGTACTGGCGGAAGTAAATCTATGGGGACGGGTCGTGAGTCGTGCTTGGGTTGCTCAGTTGGTAGAGCACTTGCCCGAAAAAGGCAAAGGTCCCGATTTGGACTCTCGGTCCGGCACACAGTTCTAATCTTCCAGGAAGTTTCATATGAGCGCACACTCCGCTGCAGAGTGAAAATCTCATTGATCACGTGACGCAAATGAAATTTCTGATTATAGACACCTTACCTCACAAATTTTGTTTATGATAAGACTTGGCTACTAATGTTATGAGTGAAAATTGCTACAGTACACCGTATTTGTTCATGATTTTCATTCTGATGCAGCTCCTATAACACATAATCTTCCTTGTGTTTTCATTCTGAATACTCGGAACAGTGTTAAAGCAGTACTTCTGCTGTAGAGTGATTTCTGCTTTCTCGGACTGCGATCACTCTCTGTATCTTTTCATTCACATCTGCTACAGCTTGTGCTGAT
Source organism: Schistocerca cancellata (assembly GCF_023864275.1). Classification (NCBI taxonomy): domain Eukaryota; kingdom Metazoa; phylum Arthropoda; class Insecta; order Orthoptera; family Acrididae; genus Schistocerca; species Schistocerca cancellata. Next base: position 515,739,401 of record NC_064628.1, on the reverse strand, counting down.
CGTCGTCGTGGCCGCCTGCTGCGTGAGCGCCGCCCCCAAGGCAGGCCTGGCCCCCTTGGCCTACTCCGCCCCCCTGGTGGCGGCCGCTCCCGTGGCCTACGCCGCCCCCGCGCCGGCTGTCGTGACGGCGCACAGCTCGCAGTACATCGCGCAGAACTTCAACGGACTCGCCGTGGCCGCCGCCGCCCCCGTCGTCGCCGCTGCCCCTGCCGTCGCTGCCGCGTACCACGCAGCTCCCGCCTTTTATTACAAATAAGCAGCCCTTGATTGACACACCTATATTTAACAAAAAATAAAATCATCTTACTAGCAATAAATAGTGTTTTATTGTCTTCCATCTGAAACAAAACTAGAACATACATGACATTCCCTGCATATCCATTCACTGTTTATTGCAAAAAGTCACACATAATAATAATAAGAATAAGATATCATACCAAGAACGTGGAAAACAAATTTTCTCATTTTGATCTACAGATGTCTTTGGGTTTTACATGTAGTGTATAATAATAATAATAATAATAATTTTCGTGATCTGGTAATAAAATCATGTCAGGAAGTCAAAGATTTGTCAAGATTAATTAAAAACAATTTGTCACAGACGACAGCAAAATATCAAATAAATATGAGAGGAAGCACGTGTCAATGTAAGTGTTATTGCAGTGAATTTGGCGGAACATACAATAGTAAATCAAGCAAAAGTATTTTTAGAAAGTCAGTTACTACGTGTTACTTGTATATCAATGAATATACGAGCATTCACAAGAGACTGTAACTGGTGACCTGGCAGTCGAAGTGCTGAAGTTAATGGAAGACCTCTGTTATCTTTTCTGTGATGGGATTTTCAATAGTGAAACATCAAAAAATTTTCAAACGTGTGTGAAATCGTATGGGACTTAATTGCTAAAGTCATCAGTTTCTAAGCTTACACACTACTTAACCTAAATTATTCTAAGGACAAACACACACCCATGCCCGAGGGAAGACTCGAACCTCCGCCGGGATCAGCCGCACAGAGTGAAACATCACTCCCTCATTGTCAGTTGGATAAGGATGGGGAATGAATTTGGCTTACTGGACATTATAGGCTTCTCCTTCATACATAACAGCATACAGTTTGTAGATAATTTCGAGAGTTCTACTCGAGAAACAATATGATGTTTGGTAATTACTATGCTATGCACCAGCGACATCTTACTGAAATGAGATATTTCCTTACCACAGTATTGGCCTTTGGGAGACCTCAGTGTAAAACTTGGTATTGATTTCTGTAAGTATCCATCTTCTTCTTCTTCTGCGGACTTGGTTTGCCCCTGTTTTCTGCCTCAATCCGTGAATATACTGGATCAGCTACTGTCTCATCACTTGAGACACATCGTCTGTACAGTCATTTCCCTCGAGGTTATCGATGTTTGCAGATTTTAGCTAGTCTTGTGGGAGTCCATATATTTATTTGCATTTTGTTTTCTAAGTTGTTCCCTTATCGACACATTTGCTCTTTTGTCCCACATGGTTACTCTTTAGATCTGTCTACCTCTGTTTCCACTGTCGTTAACTTTTGTTTCATCTTTTTCCTTTCTGCTCAAGTTTCTGCTGCATACCTCACAACAGGACCTCCAGTTGTGTCTTATATTTTTCTTTCTCCTTAGTTGTCATAAATTTATTCCTCCATACAATATTTTGCAGACATCCGGCTACCCTTACTGCGTTTGTCACTTGATTTTTCACCTCCATGGTTATCTTCATAGCTGATGAAAATAGTCCCTAGACAATTAAAGCTCATCATCTGTTCAATTCACACACCGTCATCATTGAAGCGAATAAGGTATGCAGCATTGCCAGAAAATGTCACATCTTACACTAGACAGCCAGGAAGGTTTTTTTAATAGTGCAAGGAGTCCATCATGCACTGATGAGACAAATAAAGTGGTACAGCTGCCTAATATCGTGCAGAGCCCCCGTGAGTATCTAGAAGTGCCGCAACACGACGTGGCATGGACTCGACTAACGTCTGAAGTAATGCTGGAGGGAATTGACACCATGAATCCCATAGGGCCGTCCATAAATCTGTAAGAATACGAGGAGGTGGAGATCTTCTGAACAGCATGTTGCATGGCATCCGAGATATCCTCAATAACATTCATGTCTCGTGAGTCTGGTGGCCAGCGGAAGTGTTCAAACTCATAAGAGTATTCCTGGAGCAGCTCTGTAGCAGTCCGGGACATGTGAGGTGTGGCATTGTCGTGCTGGAATTGCCCAAGTCAGTCGGAATGCATAATGGACATGAGTGGGTGCAGGTGATCAGACAGGATGCTTACGCAAGTGTCACCTGTCGAAATCGTACCTAGACATATCAGGGGTCACACGTCACTCCAACAGGACGCGCCCCACACCATTACAGAGCCTCACCAGCCTCACCTGCTGACAAGCAGGGCCCGTGCAGTCATCAAGGGTATACGAGTGGACCTTCGCCTCAGAAAGGCCATATCGATGATGTTTCGCTGAATGGTTCGCACGCCGACATTTGTTGATGGTCCAGCACTGAAATCAGCAGCAATTTACAGAAGGGTTGCACCCCTGTCACGTTGAACGATTTTCTTCAGTCGTCGTTGGTCCCGTTCTTGGAGGATATTTTTCCGGCCGCAGCGATGTTTGAGATTTGATGGTAGTACGGGAAAATCCCCACTTCATCACTACCCCGGAGACGCTGTGTCCTGTTGTTCGTGCGCCAACTATATCACGACGTTCAAACTCTCTTAAATCTTGATAACCTGCCATTGTAGCAGCAGTAACCGATCTAACAACTACGCCAACACTTGTGTTATATAGGCGTTGCCGACCACAGCACCGCATTCTGCCTGTTTACATATCTCTATATTTGAATACGGATGCCTATACCACTTTCTTTGGTACTGCAGTCTAAAATAAACATGTCGTTTTATTTCAAAATATAACTTTAGTATCAGCCATTTCAGAATAGAGAGGAACAACATGTAGGATATGAGTGTGAAAACTGAGCTGCGTACATATATTGTTTATAATGAAAAAATTTCATGGTTAGCTATTATGCTATCGTTGATAATGTCGTCGTAAGACGTGGACAAGGTTGAGGAAGGAGCTGGAGGCGGCGTTGCTGTGGAACTCATCCTGGAACTAGTCTTGACTGAGCCAGAGAAGCCACAGGAAGTTATACCAAATCGACAACTCTGATATTTAAGGCATTATCTTCCAATGAGAATTTGTGTATTACCACGACAACACCTAATAACTGTGAGACATCGTCATATTACACATTTTCTTCATTAAAAGAAGTATAAGAAACTGAAAGACGAGTTGCTGTTAAAAGAATATTTCGCTTTTCATATATGTTAATAAAGATGAGGTATAACGCTGTAAGAAAAGCCCAGTTTTGAAAAAGAACCAGCGCTTTAATTCATCTCCAAGAGGTCATCCTTGCCCGACGGCACAGTAATCAGCGTACAGGCCGCGCATTTAGACGTTCAAAACACTTAAATACAAGTTTTCCATGATATCTTCACACTGATTCTGGAATGTCTTTTTATGCATATGTACCTACATATTATCCTTATTTGCGAAGCGAAGACCATGATATCTTCACACTGATTCTGGAATGTCTTTTTATGCATATGTACCTACATATTATCCTTATTTGCGAAGCGAAGACCACTTTGCATTGTATCACATATTGAGCTCTTTATCCCCGGTCCATATGCGTCTGGAGCACAGGAAGTAAGATAGCTTCCGTGTACACTGCAGGTAGTATCAGTGGTCTTTATGGGAGCGATTTCTATGGGTCTGAGCTATATTCCTATGGCTCTCACTTAATATAGCCTTTGTAACAATGCATACTGACTTCCGCGAGACGGTTCCATATTTCAGTTTTTTCAGTATCTCAGTCATGCTTCTTTGCGGGTGAAATACTCAAGTGATTATCAGTGCTCCACTTCATCAACATTCCAAAATGGCTCGCATGAGTGTTTTGTAATCAACATCTTGCAAGCAATATCACTTGTAGATCCATGAGTTTTCCCCTGTCTTAGCAATGAACGGAAGTTTGTTATATGCTGTACCTATTACCGAACCTACGTGAACATTCCATTTCAGAATCATACGTAATGATATTTGTATAAGTTGACGGACCTCAACTGTCTCATTGAGGCTGCAGTCATAGGATACAACGTTTCTGCGTTTTGTGAAGTAAAATTTTACATTTATAAACAGTTGTAGCATATGAAAATCTTAGTACTATTCTCAAATATTATCAAGATTAGACTGAACATTAATGCAGCTTGTTTTGGAACAATACCTCGTTATGGAAAATGAGATCATGTGCAAAACGTATTGATCAAGCACTGGATGGATACGTAAATATTAGAACAGTTCGTTTCGGGAGGGATGTTACACAGTACAGAGGCTCTGTGTAGAAATCTCTAAACAAACAGCGACTGCTGCACAAATGGGGTTACAGAAGTTTCATATATTAGATTGTTAAAAGGGCAATGCGTGAAGCCTTCAATGTCTACCACAATAAAATCCAACCAAAGGGCCTTTCACAAAACAAAGAAATTCTGCTCATGTGAAGGCTGTCAGTAGCACCAAAGTTATAGCCTTCTAGGTCAGTGGCGGTAGAGTTAGAATCGTCCGTCCTGACAAGGGTGTTACAAGAAACCTAGAAAACTACAAGCCAAAATCAATTAATCTTAGAGCATGTTCTGAGCTCAAACGTAATGTGGTATTTCGAACGTAATGATCTTTTCCATGGCAACCAGCATAGAGTCTACTAATGGGATTGCACTTTCCTTGTATGACATCTGAAATCAACATGGACTGTAAGTATTACATCCCATTTCCCCCTTGGAACGGCTAGAACTGTTTTTTACATCTGACACGTGATTCCATCCAAGACAATATATACCTCCTGTCAACACAGAAATCCCCTAATGAATCGTAAATTTCGTTTCATATCCCGTTTGGTCGTATTTTCGTTAATACCCCTTTACGTGGTACAGAATCAAAGGATTTCGGAAGTCAGTAAATACTGAATCTACTTGATTCATATGTTCGATTGATTTCAGGTATCATACGAGAAGTGTAAGCCCATTTTTAGAATCTATGCTGGTTGCCATGGAAAAGGTCATTTGTTCGAAATACCACATTACGTTTGAGCTCATAACATGCTCTAAGATTCATTGATATTGGATTGTAGTTTTCTAGACCTCTTGTAACACTCTTCTCAGGATGATTCTAACTCTAGCGCCACTGACAGCGTTTAGCGTTTACTGTAGTAGAACTTCTTTGGGTTTTTGAAAGACCTTTTGGTTAGATTTTACATCGGTAGTAAATGAAAGCTTCATACATTTCTGAGCCGTGGTAAAAAAATTGCTGTTTTGAAGAGCGCGCCACAGTTCCTTGTGTGAAGCAGTCGCCCTCCGTTTCTGGCGGTGGGACCGCTGTGGTAATCGCAACTTTGGTGTCTCCCTCTGGTGGGAAAGCGGAAAGGTTACCTGTTCACGTGCATTTAAGGGGCGCTATGAGCTCTGTAGAGGAGTTAGATTGTACACCTCCCTTGTTCGCCCCATCCTTGAATACGCGGTGGTGGTGTGGGGCAATGCTGCCCCCACCCACCTCCGCCGACTCCAAACCGTCCAGAACCGGGCTCTCCGGCGTGCCCTCCACCTCCCCTTCGACTTCCCTACCCAAGAGCTCCACATCCTGGCCGAGGTGCCGCTTCTTCGTACCCGCATCCTTTCCGCAGCCACTTCCTTTTACCAACAAACCCGTCACTCTCCTAATCCCTCAATCCTTTCCCTGGGTACCCGTGTCCACCATCTAGCCACCACTCGATGGCCTGACCTTCTATTCCGCTCCCCATGATATCGCATGCACTAGCCACCTCATCTCATGACAACTACTCTCCCTCACATCATCGATCATCTCCCCAACATGTCATGTCATTCACCCGCCCCCCCCCCCACAGCACGCCACCCCCCACTCACCCACACCGTCCTCAATGTTGGCCTAATCATATGACAGGCCCTTCCTTTTTCCACTTCTTCATCTGTCACTGTCGGACTTCTTTCTTTCTCTCCCCCCCCCCCCCCCCCACTCCACCACCTCAAGATTGTTTGCCACCACCATCAAGACGCCGCCATGAAGAAGAAGAGGCCAGGATAATGGCCTTTCGCTTTCACTTAACTCTTACTGTTCCTCCTCCTCTCCTTTAATCTGTCATTTAACCGTAATTCCCGGCTAGCTAATGGGCCGTTCGTTTTCCTCACACTCCTACTGTCCCTTCTACTGTCCTGTCTTCTTTCATTCAAAAAGCACGCTGGCCGGTCAATTGGGCCGTTCGTTTTCCCATTTCTTCTACTATCGCTCTGACTATCCTTTCAACCTTAAAAAAAAAAAAAAAAAAAAAAACAGCACAAAAGCCAAGAAACGACCACAACCACCATGTTAACCCACATTATCAACACACCATATAAGAAGGCGAAGCGCCCTAGTAGTGCTAGAACTTCGTCCCCAGTAGAGGATACAACCCTCAGTCACGTGCGTCTGCGTCTGCGTCTGTAGAGGAGAGTAGGTCAGTCGAGTCGAGTCTAGTAAGTTGGTCAGCACTCAGTGTGGGGCAGTCAGTGTCTGTCTGCCGTCGGAGTGCGATTATGGCTGTCGTTTGGATCAGACTTTAAGCTAGAAAATGAGAGTCTTGCCACTCCGCCAGTAACAGAACTCAGCTAGTGGTCGCCCGGTCGGGGCTGAGTTCCTGCATCTGAGTCTGCGCTTTAGGCCGCTAGTCTGCTCGAGTTGCTTGGGCAACGGTCATTGGCGGTTGGATTGGTCGGTTGGTTGGTCGCGCACTGAGACAAGAGATGACTTGTCCGTCTTGAGCGTCGGTGCTTGTGAGGTCCCCACGTAAGTCCAGTGGGTAGCGCCGTATAGAAATGGGTAGTGGCTTCGCGGTTCACAAGTGAGCAACAGGAGCGGAATCACGACATCGGGCTGGCCGGGGCGAGCTGCGACGCCGTGCGACGGGAGATCGGCGTGCCTTCCTGCGTCCGTTGAAGCGGCTGGCAGCGGACGGTTCGGGAGAGCGTTGGGGGTGCTGCATCAGGTCTTCGCCAGCAATCGCAGTTTATTAGAAGTTAAGTGATTGGAGACATGTTGTTTCATTTACTTGTTAAATTCTACTTTTTTTCTTGGTGAGGTCACCAGCCGCTTTGTTTTGGGGTCGTCCCACCATTCTTCTCCGTTTGCCCACCCGCGGGAAGGTGGCGAATTGGGTGGTCGGTTTTTCCCTTGTGGAATTGGGGAGGTTTAGGGCAATCTGCGGTAACCCCCCCTCCCTGTCAATCTGTCATACGTTAATAGCTGCCTCTGTCACGTTTGTCGGATTCGGTGTTAACGAATTTATAGAATTAAGGTAAGGGCCGAATTCGTGAAATACATTTTTATCTTCCCTATCATCTTGCGAGGTGGTGTATGTGTAATGTAGAGCATGTTGTACACTTTATGTAAGTCTGAATTTCATGGGTTTTATTTAAATAGTCATTTTTATAAGGTTGCCACCCTTCCACCGTAAGAGCCCTTTCAAAAACAAATTGCACTTTTGGTGGAAAATAAGTTCTTAGAGTGAGTGTTTGTACCATTTCCATCCCTCTTACGGGGTGCATAGTTAATGTGTTAGTGTGTGAGTTGTTAAAAATTTTAGTTTAAAGTAATCTGGTGTGTTACAGATTTGCACCAGTGTAGATTTACAGAGGTCATTGTGAGCGGTCGTGACTACGGCAGTGTTGAAAGGGAGCGGAAGCTTCTCATCCCGAAGGCTCCTACTGTAACAAAAAAAAAAAAAAAAAATTATTCTGCCTCTAGATAATTGTAACTTGATATCTCGAGGGTGCTTTTCTGCTTATAATTTTAAAACTGTTTTGGAAAAGCTTTAGGAGTAAAATTCACATTTGTTAAATTGTAACTTGATATTTCGAGGGTGTTTTTCTGCTAACAAATTTTAAATCTATTTTTGAAAAGGCTTTTATGAATAAAATTTCCATTGGTTGAAATTTGTTTTCATCAGTTACTCCTTGGCAACTACTTCCACGCTCATATAGCGTGTTAATGTTTTTGATGAATCGCTAGAAAATAAAGTAAATTCTTTAAGAAAAGATTTTGAAAGTAAAATTTCATGGTTCAATTTCCCTTTTGACAGTCAAATGTTTAAAAGTTCTGTAACCCCATACATTCTTTTACACCTTTTGTGCAGCAGTCGCCGTTTGTTTAGAAATTTCTTCACGCAGACTCTATACCTCTATACCGTGGAATATCCGTTCCAAAACGGAGTGTTCTATGGATACACATCCATCCAGTGCTCGCTCAAATGTTCTTGTGAATTTTCTCCACATTTATTCTACATTCTCTTGTCTATAGTCAAAAGATTCAAACTCCTGCTGGAGATAATACACTACGCATCTTCATATTTCTATTTCTTTGTAATTTGGTGATCAAAGTTGCTTCAACTGCATTAATGTCGCTGATACTAGTTTTAAAGTAGATCTCCTCAAAGTGATTAAGTGTATTTCTTGCTATTAGATCCAATATGTTCCCACCATTATTGGGCACCCCATTTCTCAGTTCTACGTAGTGTTATTGTTTCGCAGGATGTCTTGTCAGCTCCACATTTTGCGAAGTGTAATTAACCCAATCAATTATTGCGTAATTAAACTCTCCTCTAAAAATGATTGTATAAGTATTAAAGAGTTTTTCTCAAAAATTTCTAGTTAAATCCTGTGGAAATCTGACGGGGGGATAGTGGGACTGATTTACAAACGTACGCACACCTTTTATACTGAGTCTTGCAAAATGTAACAGTTGTGTTACTAAATGTGACACTTCTGTCACTCAGTGTAACTGGGTTTTCTCTTTTGATGCTGTCAATTGTCAGGATGAGCATTCTAAAGCATTCTGTCAGGGTGAAAATATTAAATAAATTAACTTTTCTCTCTTAACAACATGTGGGCAGGGTGGGTTCTTCCTTGGCTCGGGTATGAGGTCGAATGATAACTTTTATTGAAGATCTGTACAACTGTATCTTACGGGATGTTCTGGTTCGGAGAGCGGCAGCTGTGTCGTTTGCGTAGCCTTCTGCTGCGGCAGCGGCGGCGGCGGCGGCGGCGGCGGCGGCGGCGGCGTCGGCGTCTGATTACGCGTAGCGGTGTGTATCTCGTGTCGCCGTCTCGCCCAGCTGACCGGAGACGCGCAGCGCGGGGTAGCCCGTTTAATTATTGCGAGCGACGTCGTGCATCGGATGGTGATACCTTGAATGTGGCGTCCCAGTATTTCTCTTCTCTAAGCGGCCGCGTGTGTTGTGCGTCGGCCAGCAGAGCGGCGCGGTGGGGGAAGGCCAGTGTCCCAGACTCGAACCACGGACTCCCGCTTGCCAGTCTTCGGCTGTCAGGTCTTCATCCCAGCTCACAGGTGACTGCTGATGTGAGGCCGTCTCCTTCCCGTCCTCACGAGTCACCCGGGTGCGTAAAATCAGACTTCAAATACCTTTTAACTTCTGTCTTCTGGCGCTGAGGCTGCTGCTTGCTATTCCATTACAGCGGCGGACTTGGTGCGTCTGTGCATGATGTAGTCTCTTCTTGCATGACGGTCCTCAGCACCGAAACTGACTGAGAACTACTGCTACTCTTCTTTTCTTCCTTTGTCTCTCGTCTTCGTCTCCGTCCCCGTCTCCGTCTTCGTCTTCGTCCCCGTCTTCATCTTCGTCTTCCTCTCGTCTTCATCTCTCGGGCCCACTGCGTCTCGCGTATTTATTCACTTCAGTTTACTGGAGGTGAACGACTCCACGGCCATTGCCTCTTCTGTCACGTTGAAAAGATTCTCGAAGATTCTTCTTAACGTCGGTCATTGGCTCTTGGGATGTAGGCGAGGGCCTTTGCTCACATGCGACAACTGAGAAACACGTGAGCCGGTCGGGCGATGCCCTGACGGCTGAATCGACAGTGCCCGCTTATGTGGAACTTGCTGACTTCACGGTCATTGTCTCTGCTGTTCTGCCCGCTGAATGCCAGTATGTAACTCTCTAAACTAAACCAAATTTTTCATTTATATTCTAATTTCTACTTCACTTTGATTTCATTAATTTATTTACTTAAGTACCACTCAACAATAAATAGTTTCGCATGCAGCTTTAATTTCTATTTTGGTGGAGCTGAGTGTCTTGTCTACGGTGGGCCACTAGCCTATACTTTCTCTATGTAATTAAATTCACCCTAAAAATCTCACTACTGTCAACTTTTAGTTTTAATGGGCACGCTGTAACTTGTATTATGTGAGCAATTATTTCATTTATAACAGGGTACACAGCCATCATATACTGGTTACATAAAGAAATATTTCCGCTGAGGACGTAACTTTATGCAATGTTCTTATTTGGAAATAAAAGTATTAGATTATTCAAGTCTTAGAAGAAACATATCTTTATTTAGTGAGCGCGACTACTTTTTATGAGCATTTTAAACTATGGAACTTTTTGAGAACGCCATGCGGGCTCGTAAAGTTGCGTCATATACCTTCACTGGGGAAATGTGCTTGTTTGTAACAAGATAAGTAATCAGAACCGAGCGAGGTGGCGCAGTGGTTAGACACTGGACTCGCATTCGGGAGGACGACGGTTCAATCCCGCGTCCGGCCATCCTGATTTAGGTTTTCCGTGATTTCCCTAAATCGCTCCAGGGAAATGCCGGGATGGTTCCTTTCAAAGGGCACGGCCGACTTCCTACACTAATCCGATGAGACCCTCCCCAACCCTCAGAAAGACAGTGCGACGACATTTGGAGCAGCACGGATTGTCGGAATGTCAATTGTTGTTGCGGTTTTCGTTGACGAGCAGCAGAGAGGGAGGCGCGCCGACCGTGATGCGCCCGGCGGCAGCCTCGGATACATGAGCGGAACCACTCGTCTGAAAAGACGATCCCGCACGGTGAAGCGAGCCGTTTCTCTGTACTCTCGGGCTCTAGTCGCGTGGGGTGTTTGAGATCCTGCGTAGCGTTTAATATCGTCGTTCTCAGTCCCTTGGGTCTAGGTCCAACCAATACAAGCAGTTATAACGTTTAATGATAAACTTCAGCCCCGTTAGGCCATGATTTTGGCGCTGTCGAATTCCGACACCAAAAACGATTTCTAAACAACAAATCCGCACTATAAACGAAGCTTTTGTACAGAATGTAGATGGCCCTCCTCCTACACACTTTGAGCAATTACGTTGGAATGCTTTACCAGTTGCATTTGCAAGCACGTAATACACATTGTGTTGTAATTTTAATGGGCAGCAATGCGTTATTGTTTCAGTTCTCCCTCATACTAAATTTATAATTTTTTTCTTTAATTTAGTATAGCCTATCGTCTCTATCGGCAACACAGTAAATTTTGTCTATTTCCAGTCCGCAAAACCAACTGCACTACTCCTACAGGACTAATTGCGTTTAGGCCTCATAGCTTCCTACTTACACAGTACTATACGGCTTCTGGCGCCACAGATCTGCGACAAAGCTGGTATAGGATCTTCCTGGAAGAATAAAACTGTGACTGGACCGAGACTCGAAATTGGAACCTTTCCGACTTAGAATCTCGGTTCTTGGCATAGTTTTAGTTTTACCACGAAGTTTCACTTCAGCACGGACTCCACTTCAGAGTGGAAATTTCATTTTGGATAGAGAGCATTATCAGTACAACACATACTATTTAAGTATCTTGCACAAAAGCTACAATCGGTACTGCATACACGCTCTAAACACACAGAAAGAAGAGTAATTGATATGTTCTACACTGGTTGGTACATGACATTAACTGTGTTTAACGTTATACATAATTCTACAGATTTATCACACAAAAGAAACATTCGTAAATCGTATGATAAGTGTGTAGACTTTTTCTTACAGAAAACTATCTCCTCTTTAAACTCGAACATAGAGATCAGTGGCTCTCACCGTCCTCTCGTAATCTCCGTATTTGATGTTAATCGTATTAGCGCTTTTACTAATATGAATATGTCATATTTTCTGAAAATGTATTATGACGCTTCAGTGCTCCTAGCTTCACATGCTGTTGGCTGACATACGTTTACTATTGCAAATGCGTTACAAAGTAATAAATGTGTAATTATAACACATCGCGTTTTGCGCCAGTCCACTGCATTGTATTGCAATTCTGAGTAGCTTAATCGATGGCTTTTATCGCCAGCTCTCTAATGATTTCAGGACCGTGAAAATATGGCAAGCACTTTCTGTGGTATTAATCTTACAGGTTCTAATGCTCTTCGCTATCTTCCACTGCGTATGTAGTTTAATACAGCTGTCGCATCTAGAAGCTGTTATCGTTAGTAATGTTCTTAATGTATTCTCTGCAAACTGGTGTACTTGCTTATTAAGTAGTTTATCGGTGGTATATTGTTACACTGTTCCTCTGTAATGTTATCAATCGATTCGGTCATACTGCTCGTGTTGAGGACGGAAGGCATTATCCAGCTTCGATTACTAATGTCTATTGAAAATTATTTTAGATTGACAGGAGCGGCGGCAGATGTAGAGGGTGTAAATAGAGATGGGGCCCCTCCACGCCCGCACCAACGTGGTGACCAAACCAAAAGTTCTACTGTCACCTCCGTAAACATGTTAGTTATCTAGTGGGTGGATCACAGGATGCTGGGCTGTGATGTTGTCCGTGCGTCTGGGTAAGGCTACGCATTAACACGGTCCATCAGGTGATAGATAGTGGACGAAACGCGAGTGAGGGTAGCGATTTGAAGAGCAGAGGGAAAAAAGTGCCATGGCTCGTGCCGTGGGAAAAAAACCTCTGCGACAGTGGGATGGGTAGTAAGAGCAGCAGTGGCTTACTAGCTGCGATAGTTCATGCAAGGTTGGATTTGTTAGTATAGGTATCATGCATCATTACCGTGACAGGCGATGGCGATGTGTCCCAGTTGCTGCGGCTGCTACTTTCCTGGAACAATCAATATCGTTATACAGTAGTGGGAGATCGGCCATAGATCATCTCACTGTGTGGGGGATGTGTGGAGCTTGTTTGCGTGCAGTGTACGGTACGGCTTCCCTGTATGGTGCCAGTTATTCGGCAGTGTATTTCAGCTGGATATCCAGTAAATGCGTCTGATTAACAGGGGCTCGCCTGTGCCGTTATGTTTGCGTAAGCTTGGCCATAGATGTTATGTCCTTGCAAGTATGTCTTTTGGTCTTTTATGTTTCCATCTATGGTTGTGGTCGTAGTTCCCCAGATTCAGAATAAACGGGTTCTGCGAATGTCTGGAGTTTCTGTATAGTCTTGTGGTGAGTTTGTGGATTACCTCCGTGAGAGTCTCAAGTCGGTATTCCCGCTGAAGGTCCGCGATGCGTGTGTATCGTGGAGCATTGCTTATGATTTTGAGTACCTTGTTTTGTATGAGCTGCAGACGGCGCAGGCGTGTAGGCGCAGCGTATCCCCAGACGGGAGCTGCGTACGTCATCAGGGGTCGGATAAGTGTCATGTACATGGACCTCGACACCCTTCTGTTCAGTGTGCTACGCCTGTTGAGCATAGGATAAAGCTGTTTGAGCCTCGCGCTAGCTCGGTTGGTCATGTGTTGTATGTGGTCCCCCCAGAGTAATTTCCGGTCCAGCCAGACACCGAGGTATTTGACTTTCTCGCGGAAACGTATTGGGCGTGCATGTAGAGTTATTGGTCTGCAGTAGCGGTGTTTGCGCAGTTGCTTCGGTCTTCTCGTGAACAGAACGGCTTCGCACTTGTCGACGTTTACTCTAACACGCCATTTCTCCAACCAAGGCTCAGCCACTCTGAGTGCAGTCTGTAGGCGTGACGTAATATTTGATGGTTTCCAATCTTGCGCAAGGATGGTTGTGTCATCCGCGTAGATTGCCGTCATTGTGTTGTGTGTGGTTGGGAGATCGTTTATGTAGAGGTTAAACAGTAGGGGCCCTAGGATGCTTCCCTGGGGTACTCCCGCGTGTATACCATGTCGTGTTGACTGTTTTCCCTGCACGTCAGTGTTGAAACTCCTGTCTGTGAGGTATGAGTGTATTAGACGCAGCAGCCCGTCGGGGAATCCCGCGTCGCTGAGTTTGCGGATGAGGCCGTTGTGCCATAGACGGTCGAAAGCCTTTTCGATGTCCAGGAACACTGCCCCTGTAGCTTTGTTTATGTTGAAGCCATGTGTTATGTGTTCAACGACCCGTAGGAGTTGTTGTGTTGTGGAGTGGTGATTTCTGAAGCCGAATTGCTCCGGTCTCAGGATGTCATTTGTTATGCAGTGCCTAGTGATGCGTTTGAGAATCACCTTCTCAACAATCTTACTGAGCGAGCTCAGAAGGCTGATGGGTCGGTAATTTTGTGGGAGGCTGTGGTCTTTCCCCGGCTTCCTGAACATCAGGACCTTGGCCGTCTTCCAAAAGGCGGGGAAGTGTTGGTGTTTTAGTATGGCATTCGTTATGTGTGTTAGGTATTCAGTTGCTTTATCCGTGAACTCCTGGAGGACACGGTTTTGAATGCCATCATGACCAGGGGCTTTCCTAGCAGCGGAATGCATTATGGCCCAGGAGACTTCGGCTGTGCTAGCATGTCGAATGTCGTCGCGCGATGGTTGGGCTAGAATGCGTGTAACCTCTTGGTCAGTAGCAAGTGTGAACGCTGGATCTGATGGTACCAGGTTCGGTGTGAATGACGCTGCGAGTGTTCGGGCCATTAGTTCTGCTTTCTCTTCCGCTGAGTATGCAGGTCCGTCGGGCCCTTGAAGTGTTGGCGTGTATATTTTCTCCCTGGTGAAGTGTCGGGCTAGTTGCCACACGCCAGGTCGTGTGGTGTCCAGCCCTTCGAGTGTGTGGTTCCACTGTTGTGTTCTATGTGTTTGTATTTTATCGTGTATGATGCCCTGTAGTCTGTTAATGTGCCGTTTGAAGTACGGGCGCCTGGTGCGCTGCCATTGTCTCCTGAGGCGATTCCTCATCGAGATTAGGCCCAGGATTTCCTGGGGCAGGGCCGCACTATGTTGTTGTGAGGTGCGATCAGGTATGGTGCCTGCCATTGCGTCCTGGACGGCGTTAGTGAGGGTTTCTACTGCCTCGTCGATTTGTGCTGTTTCATTAATTTCGTGTATAGGTGGGATGTGGCTATCGAGCGTTTGCTTGAACCTTGTCCAATCCGCACGCCCGTAGTCCAACATCTTACGTTGTTCCATGTGCTGCAGTGTTTCCTCAATGTATAGTATTACAGGTTGGTGGTTTGAGGGCAGATCGTTTTCAACGGAAACGTTGAGTGTCGATGTAATGCCCTTGATGAGGGCCATGTCTATCACGTCTGGCCTGTGTCCCCTCTGATAGGGAATGTGCGTCGGTTCAGTCGGCGCTAGTATGATGTAGTTTCTGCCAAGTGAGTGTTCGTACAGTTTTTTGCCGTTGGGATTTCGTGTGCGTGAATTCCATTCTGGGTGTTTTGCGTTCAGATCTCCAGCGACTATTACTCGCGGTGAAATGTTGAGTAGTGTGCTGATATCGCGTGTTGAAATGCCTACAGGGCTGTTGTATACCGATATCAGTGTGGTGTAGGCTCCGTTGAACTTGACTCTGACGGCCGTAGCCTCGATTTTTTCCAGTTCAGGGAGCTCTATGTTTGTGTGCTCGATGTCTTTGTGTATGACGATTGCAGTTCCACCTGCCACGGCGCCGCCCGGTCGGTCGGTACGATAGACACAGTAGCCAGGAAAGTTTAATTGTTTGTGCGGTTTGAGTTTAGTCTCGCTCAGTAGCGCGACAAGGATTCCCTTGCGCTCCATGAACGCGGCAAATTCTGCCCTTTTGTTGTGGATCGAGTCTGCATTCCAGAACAGGATCCGTGATAGTGTGTGTGTGTCTGCGTTATGGGCCGGGTGTGGCGTATTATTCATGTAAGAGTGTGAAAGAGTGTTGTGATGGCAGTGTGTATGACAGCCCAGTATTGCCCGGGTTCGGCGCTCATGAGCTGGGTGATAAGTGTAGTGACGGCCATCAGCACCTTGGTAAGGATTTCAATGGTCGTGTGTCGGGGGAATAGTGTTTCCAGTATTCCCCCAGGTGATGTGTTGGTGTTAGGTGTGGCAGCCTGAGGTGCTGTTGTGGTGTTAGCGGCCGCTTGTGCAGGTATTGGTGTGTTGTTTGGGGCGGCATTTGTGTTTCGTGGTAGAGGTTGTGGCGCCTGAGTTACTTCTGTGGTGAGGGGGATGGTAGTGTGAGTTACAGTCTCGGTGTCTTGTTGACTGTTTTCCTGTGTGTTGCTGTTCTGTTGTTGCTGCGTGGCCTGTTGTGGTGATTTCGTGTTCCCCGCTCTGTGTTTGCGTGTACGTTTATTCCGCCTCTGGGCTTGGGGTTCGGGGGGTTCTTGTGTGGATGTGTTTTCTTGTATATGGTGCGTTTCTTCGCAGCTCGTGATTTCCGGGAGTGGGGTCGTGTTGTTTGGGGGCATAGGTGTTGGTACCGATGCTTGTTGGGTTTCAGGTGTTGTCTGTGGCTGTTGTGTGGCTGTTGCAGCGGTTGTTTCTCGTGTGTGTGTAGGGCGCTGAGGTTCCGCAGCCTGTGCCGTTCCGCCAGGGCGTGTAACCGTGGCAAACGTTACGCC
Source organism: Schistocerca cancellata (assembly GCF_023864275.1). Taxonomy (NCBI): domain Eukaryota; kingdom Metazoa; phylum Arthropoda; class Insecta; order Orthoptera; family Acrididae; genus Schistocerca; species Schistocerca cancellata. The sequence continues at coordinate 515,722,730 of NC_064628.1, read as the reverse complement.
GTTCCTTACTGGGTTCGGCGCTGGCCTTGGGCGTGGTATGTCGTACAGTACCCTACTTCTGTCTTGTTTTCGCTTCAGCGCCTGTTTGTATGAGTTGCACTGTCTGAAGTTTGCCGCATGGGGCCCACCGCAGTTGGCACAACGTCGCTGGTTTGGCTGTGTTTGTGTGCAGGTGTTGGATCTGTGGTTGCCAGCGCATCCGCGGCAGCGAGTTGCCAGGCCGCAGCGGAGGGCCGAGTGGCCGAACCGCTGGCAGTTGTTGCATTGTTGGGGGACGTTGGGTGGTTCGTAAAGTTCTACACGCACGTCCATCCGCAGAAAGCTCTTTATCTGCAGGATGGCGCGGGAATCAGCCGTGTCGGCTAACTCAACCATGTAGTGTGGTAACGGTGCGTGTGTACGGAACCCTGTCATCCGGGAGGCACTTTTACAGTCAAATCCCAAATAACAGAGGGCCGCATGTACTGTCTCGTTGGGGGTGCTGGGATCCACTCCCTTGATCACGTACTGCTGGGTTCTCTCGTCCAGCGTCCTGTACGTATAGTGTTCGATCTTCCGATCTTTGAGGAAGGTCAGAAGATCTTTATATTCTGTGTCTGTGGCAACGTACAGTGAGGCCCTATCCCCCGAGTACTTTGCATGTAATGTGCTGTTTATGTGCCTTTCCGCGAATGCAGTGTTAAGGGCACTAAGGTTCCCATAGTTTTGTATAACAACTGGGGGGAAACCAGTCTTGTGTTGTGTGGGCACTGTTGTGGCTTTGTGTGTTTTGTTGTTGTTCGCCACAACTGTGTTTGCGTTGGGTTGTGTGTTAATGTTGCTAGCCTGAGGTGTGCTAGTGGGTGTAGGCAACAGCGCCTTTCGGTTGCCTAGCGAGTTTGGTTGCTCGCTTGTTTGTGCCGGTGTTTTTTTTGGTCTGCGTCTTGGGCCCTCCACCTGCCAGGGCTCTGTGTAATGGTTTTCTGTGTCCTCATCCGCCGTCGCAGCCTCGATTTCTTGAGGCTGCGGCGTCGGTGGGAGAATGGTACATGACTGTCCAGTGATGGGTGAGTGTAGCGTGATCTTCAGTGTACTTGTTTTTGTGGGAGAGACGTCCGCCCCGAAAAGTTCGGTGATAGTCCGGCGCGACTCAAGCTGCTTTTGCGCTTTCGCGCCAAGCTGTCGAGCGCTCCCAGACGCTCCCTTGCCTTCGGTAGCGGGCGGGGCGCGAGTTTCGGCGGGTGCAGTCGACCCTCGCGCCTCTTGTGTTGCAGTCTTGCTGCGGGTGATAGCAGGGGAAGTGCTAGTAGCGTCCGCCATTTCGCACTTAGGATTGTTTATTGGGTGGGAAGGAGGGAAACGACAATTTTACTTTTCTCGAAAGACAAGAGAAGTGTTACTTGTTCCCTATGGAAGTGGGTGGTCCCTAGTTTACGCTAACATGCGCTGTTTGTGTAAGCGCGGCACCTAAAGGAGGTGCGGGAGAAGAATGGCCTGCAGCACGCGGGCTTGGTCCCGTGAAGGAGCCCTGGTACTGCCTCAGAGTCCCTAAAAGAACGTGAGAATCACGTTGGGGGCAGGGTGTGTGTGCGTGGGGGTAGGTGGGCAGGGCCTGTGGGGGCACGGGAGGGGCAAGGCCCGTCTTCCGCCAATCCCACGAGACCTGCAGCCCCAGCAGGTCCCCGAAGTTGCCGAACCTTCACCCCCACCACACAACACTTCCCGCTGACACTGTGCTTCAGTTTCAGGCACCTTGCTACCATGCGTGATCGTGGTACCCTGAGATTTTGTTTGTCGTTTTTCGGGGTACAGAAGATGGTCTTTTATTTGTTGTGTGGTACTCAACAGTTTCAAAGGGAAGTTCGTCGATAGCTATTAGAGAATATGTTCGACGTCGTTCTCTTAGCCAAAGGATTACCATATGACGTCAGTCAAGAGAAATTACGTAACTTCAGAAAAGACAAGGGGTCCATGCGTCAAGGGGTTGCGATGTGTTTAGTGCACATGAGGCGAATCTTGCTTCCAATGATCAGGCACGGCCTACTAGAATCTCGACGACAACTATGCCTGCCTTCACATTCCTATACTGCCTAACATGTCACATCCAAACGCCCAACAAACCTGGATATCGCACGCATCGACCAGCTGACCAAATGGAGACCGACAGTTGCCTCTTTCAAACTCTGTCACTTGCCGATAACATTGTCTCATACGAGTACGTGGCGTCTTCATGTCCTTCAGGAGGATCACCGAACATGTGACGCTATTTAAGCCCCTTATATTCCCTTCGAAGCCTGTAACAACACTAAACGTTATCAGCACTAAGGCACTCTGGTGCCTGTTCTACCTGTCACGAGGAATTACAATTGTAAACACTTATACATTCGCTGATGATGTGTATGGTGGTGGTGGTGGTGGTATGTACAGGGCGCCCAACAATGTGGTCATCAGCACCTGTATTCAACCAGAAGAGTACAAGTGAGTGTGTCTGAGAGGTGCCACGCCACTCTCTCACTTCAGCAACATTGCCAGTTTTAACATTCATATTTTAGGACATGATCTAGTACTCCCCAGTGCTACATTTGCTATGTGTTGTTAATGACTTTTTCTACATCGTAGGCAGAATGTTCTTGTAACTGGCTGTGTAACCTGTAGAGAGCTTGTACCTCAGGGATGCAGAACAGCGAACAAGATGAATTGGGGGGCGATAAGTGGTGGGTGCAACAACCTGACCATGCGAGTGATTCTGGAAAACAGTGTTCAGTGGTTCTGACCTGTACAGGAACTTCTGGCTGACGTGCTCTCGTCCTTCCGCTTAGGGTCGGATAGAAGGGCGCTGGTTCACAAAAAATTTTACCCGGGCCAGGCGGTAGTCCATTGTGAAAGACGCCCGGATGGCTCAAAGCAGGTGGGGAAGTTGTTTAACAGAGACTGCTTTTGTGCGGACGATGTGGAAGTCGTAAAACTCTATAAATTTTCATGTTAGTCTTGAATGGTGTGGACAAAGCTGATGGTGTAAGTGTATAGTGTAGGTATGACTGTAAACCCTCCACCCCCTCCACCAGCCCCCCCCCCCCCACTGACGCCATGAAGTCGCCACGTTCTTTTAGGGGTTGTCCAGAAAGTAAGTTCCGATCGGTCGCGATATGGACACCACAGTGAAAACCTGATGAAGGTTTGTACATATGTGTTGGGTAGCGTCTCTAGTATGACCGTCGATTGCATCAAGTCGCTCTTTTCATTTGTCAGCGCACTGTGAGCGAGTAAAGGTGCCTAGAACAACGATGTCTCTCGCCAAGTATGAGGGCCCGTCGTGAGGCTTCGCCTTAATGAATGTAGCCCATGTAACACAACTGCCATGCACTTCCTTCTTCCTGTCAATTCTATGCCGCACCCTGCAGGGTCAGTGAAGACGCTCCTGCAGCCTTTTCGATGGGAAGTGTTCGATCACCCACAACACAAGCCCAAATGGCTCGTCCTGAGTATCATCTCTGTTCACATGAAACACTGGACATGAAGACAACATTTGGGCGCAGGCTATGCGCTATAGACCAACGTAGAGAATTATCGGAAAGCACTGGCAACTGCCTTCTATGACGATGGTGTTGGAAATTTGGTATAACGCTCTGACAAATATCTAAGTCGGAGCGGCGACTATGCAGAGAAGTATCTGGAAAACGTAGCTAACCCTTGCAAATAAAATGTTTCTGATTTTTCTCTGTGGTTTCCATTTAGCAACCGATCGGAACTTACTTTCTGGACAACCCTCATATATTTCATGGGCATGACTGTCTGGGAAGCTTAACAGCCTTCTTTCAGAAACTGGAAATCGTCAGCTCAGAAAGTTTAGATCACTCCATAAATGACGGTCTGTGGTTCCATCTAGGTAGATGTTTTTTGCCAAAATATGGCCATGCTGACCGTGAAAACGACGCCTCGCTTTTCCTTCTGACAAGAGAGACCTGGAATCGCTGATAGACTCCTCTCAGGATATACAAAGTAGGGGCTTGCTACCCGAGCATTGGAACCCCAGTGCTTTATATGGATTGGCTAACAGGCCAACAAAACAGTCAACGGGAGAGATTCAGTGAATAGAATATAGTTCGATTGGTCTGTGCAATGCGGGGGCAGTTTCATTTTGCTAATTCGGATCCTGCACTGGGGCCTGGTGGAAAAGCTACGATTATTTAGTTTCTTCACCTTCTGGTCCTCCCCTGGTGGGGAACTTCAGGTCTCTCCCTAATGGGACTTGTGGTCTGTATCTTGTGGTGGGCTAAAAGCCTGTGGCAGATTCCAACTGTTCCAACAGTGGAACTGCATATGATCTCAGATATATCGTGTATCACGAGAGTGAACTTATTCGTCCTGATTTGGCTTTTCGTGTTTCACAATTCCAGCATGCACCGTTGTGTGTGTGAGTCAAATTGGTTTGGCCAGGCCAGCGCATTGATACACCTCACACTGGAATCTGCCAGGATTTCAGGTGTCTGATTGGGAATTTTCCCACGCTCTGATGATCAAAACGCCAGACCGTGTCAGAACATTACAGCTGCCGCAGAGACCACTCCTCGTCAACAGCGCGCCATTTTCTGCTGCAGCCTTCAACAAGATGAAAGGGTAAAGTACTGCTGCACTGGCGTAGGGTTGTTAAATGATATTCACAGATCATTGCCCTCAGGTGATCAATAGTATGTGGGTAGTTGATCGTAGTTAAAACCATTTGAATAGAGTTGGACCTCCCAGTGGGTTCACGTAAACAAAGTCAGAATGCCTTGTAAAAGAGAAATTATATAATCTTCCACCATAATGTATGCTTTACCTATCAAACACTATTCCTTATCCGATTAGTATTTGTCGTTTTTGTGTAAGATTTATCAGCTACTGGTAGTTACTAAAGGTTGAATAAAACTTGTCATTATTTCGTAAACTTATCCCTTTTCGTGGGAAAGGTAGACTGGAAAGGATACTGAATTATGTTAGGTATAACATAATATTACATTTAGTGGGTAATTACAATTTTGCACCTCGATTTAGTTTACAAACTACACTTCACTCGTACCAGCAAGTGGGAAATACGGGTATTTCTCCCACTGCCACTTTTCATCCTGAGGATAGATGATAATACCAATTTTGTTTTAATCATTTATTGTTATTTTCTCGTAAAATGACAGAATGAGTTGAAAATAACACACCATTGAGTAAGACCAAATTATTTCTCATTAAACTGGTGAAAACATGGATTCACGCTCAGTGAGAAATTACAAGCTGTGCGTGTATACCGAGTTCAGTGTTCAGTCTGCTTACTGCTGCAAAATTTGCGTCTCCGATAACTGCTTCCCAAAATAGAATGATGGTTTCCAATCTGTGATAGCCTTATGTCCACAGGAACCACTCCTTTTTTTGCAAGGTATGAAGGTATTTTGCCTCGAAGTTTCGTATTTGAATATCCAGTAATGAACTGTTGTGATAACTTGAAACGAAGTGTTAACTGATCATTGTTTGATGTAGAGCGCTTGTAAATCTTCCACAAAAAAGCTGTTCACTATAGCGAGATTAATAAAGAAATAAAGAATTATATGCCACCATCTGACAGAACGACTGCCTAGAGCTTATCTTTCTATTAGTTGGTCAAATCTGTGAACTCCACCCATGATCTTGTTATAGTCAGCCACAACAGACGGGCAGAATACATGTGACCGTGTCCCATCTTTATTATTCGTGGCTCATGGAATGAAGACAGCAATGTGACAGCACAGTTGTCCATCAACTTCACAGATGAGATGGCACCTTTTATTTGAAAGTGAAATTCTTCTCTTGATAACCTACTGTTATCTTTCACCATAGGAGGGAAGCCTCTGCGGTTCACTCTGACAGTTGCATAGGAGTAAATGCCTTTGTTCAGTAAGATAGACATCAACTTCCGTGGTGTAAAAATGTTGGCAAACACCACAAGTGCAGCCTTCAGATGCACATATTCTGTTAGCTTTAGGACTACTCTTTCCGCTGGTGAGTAACCATCATTGATTTCTTTTGATTTTCCACGAATCGCAGTTCAGTACGTATCCTGTCTCTGTGTCGCATAAACACCAGATTTTATATCCCCTCTCGACAGGTTTCATCGGTATGTACTGCTTCATACTAGAGCGGTCTTTGAAAGCAACGATGCTCTCGTCAACAGATAGGGAAGAGGAGTCGTCGTAATTTGATTTGCAATTGTCTAGAAGTTTTGTTAGAAGAGGTCGCAGTTTTTGAAGGCTGTTATACTGAGGGTGGTTTCGACGTTTCTGATACTCGTTGTTGCTGCAATGGATATTTTCAACAATCTCTTACTGTTCATTACTTCTGCTACAGCGTCAACTCTTCGAATTGGATCTGCACTCCAAAAATTTGGCGGTGCTGGAACTTCATGAATGCCCACAATAACAAGGCATCCAATGAACGCCTGCATCTCCCTAATCTTTGTAGGATTCCATCCTTTTGTTGTACCAAGATTCCACCTATACAGAGATATATTTTGAGTAGCACATCTATTTGTTCCTTTTATGATTATGCTGAAAATATTGCCATCAGAAAGTTTTGAAGAGTAGCATAGTTCATTGTCATTGTTGTTGAAAACATGTTTTGAAGCATCACTTTTTACTGATGACACTTGTCCCCTTCGCTGATAAGATTTTGAGTCAATGTATCATCTGTAGTATCTGCAAAGTATCTCCTTCAGCCAGGTCCTCCGCACTACTCTCATGCACATAAGCAAACGGTACGCACGACTGTACTGATGTGACATGAAACGATTCATTCAAGCTATTCAAATCGCCACTGGCTCAGAAATCACATTCTACTCCAGAATCACTGTCATTCTCCGGCAAAGAAAATAGAATATTCAGCATCTGTTCCACATGCACTGGGTTACTCAAATCTACTCGTAGTTTCTCAGGCATCTGTGAAGATAATGCTATGTCCAGATAGTAAGTAGCTGCAATGTAGAAATCTATCATCAGAATTTTAAATAAATAACTACAGAAATACGCTGTATTTATGTAAAGACCCGGCAGTAACACCTCACCGAAAACATACCGCGCAGTGTGAATTTGCTCTACTATTTAGCTCATGAAAACATTAGAACACCATTGTAAGAAAAAAATCTGACAGGATTATGAAAAAGGCGGCGAGAATCTTGCTACCCACTAAAAGATATTGCCATAATCTTTTGAAGCAACATCACAATTACACAGTAATCAGTTGTAAACGTCAAAGAAATATGTTTCAACATTATGAACAAAGTTAGGTGCTACTCACCATATAGCGGAGAAGAGTCGTAGGTAGCACAACAAAGAGGCTGTCAGAAAGTGATCTTTCGGTCAACAAGATCTATGGATTATTTCACACCAACCCCGCAGCCGACCAGCCGGTATTTTTTCCCGGGGCGTCACGGGACCTACTGCCTATTCACACGTAGCCAACAGACCACGGCATGCCGTGCCGCCCTTCCGTGTCTGGGGCATATTCAGTTGTCCTCGACTACAAATGGAGCAATACCAGCTATTAGCGTCGTATTTCTTGTACAGTCGTTGGAAAAACAGTGGAAGAGGAATGCTTTGGGTTCATCCACTCAGTGTGAGAAGAGACGAAGTGGGTGCATTCTTTGTTCTTTTTGAGGAATTAAGGGGAGATGAAAATAAGTTTTTTAGTTATTTTCGCATGGGTTTACGAACTTTTGGCGATATACATGCACGAATGAAGAGTTCCACTCAGCGCTTTAATACATCCTTCCGAGAATGTATCCAGCCTATACAAATGTTGGCAATTCGAGTGATGTGAGTGGGAAAGAAACCAATAGCTAAAATTTAAAGAAAAAGTTATTATCCTAAATGATGTACGTTTCTGTTATCACCTTAAAAAATTAAAACATTGGTTACACATTTCCACAATCAGTAAAATAGTCAGATGTGTGTACCAAGCTATTTGGTCTCTGCGTTATGAATATATGCCTCTATCCAACAAAGACGACTTTAAAAACATCGCTGGAAAATTTGAGCAAAGAGCAAATTTTCCTCAGTGCATTAGATCTGTAGATGGAAAGTACATTCGTATCGTCCATCCATGATCCATTTAACTCATAGTATTACATTTACAAAGGATATTCATCTATAGCGTTCATGGCTGTGGCTGACTCTGACTATAGATTTATCAACGTAGATGTCGGCAGGTATGGCAAAGAGAGTGGCTCTATTATATTTAATGAATGATCTTTGTAGAAATCACTGATGGAAGAAAACTGTTAATTTCTGAAGACAGGTGCCCTCACAGTACACTAAATCCAAAGGTACATTTTTTTTTTATTGGTGATGAAGAGTTTGGACTGCATTAACACCTTCTACGACCATACTCTGGGCACCAATTAACAGTTGCTAAAAGAGTGTTCAATTATCGCCTGTCAAGAACTCGGAGGTACGTAGAATGTTAATTTGGGATACTGACTAATAAATTGAGGATTTTCCACAGAGCTATAAATTTAGAACCCGATTTTGCTCTTGACATTGTCAAGGAGTGTGTTGTTTTGCATAATATCATGTTAAAAATGTAGGATACTTTGTCCACAACTGGACTTTATAAGAAGAAGTGAACGTGTACGTGGGGGAATTTCCGTCAATAATGTACGGAAAATGATGGATTAATTTAAGAGAAATGGATGTGTGAAATGACAATTATCTAAAATTTAATGTGCCACTGACGTACAAAAATTGTAACGTAAAAAATAAAGATTTGTATTTATCATGGTCGTCTGTCTTTGCCACACATCCGTTCAGAGTTCATTCAGTTCTTTGCAAACTTCAATCAATGCATTTCTTGTTTGTATTTTGTCGTTACAAGTACCTAAAGTCTTGTTCCACAAAATTCGTCGGTCCTGAAATAATGTTTTAAGGATTTCCATATCAATTTCCGCTTTGACTAGAAATGTCCAGAACAGATAGAACCACCAATAAAGCAAAACACAACTGGCCAGCACGCGATGGTTGTCAGGTATATTTGTAGCGGTCTACTGTTGTGCGTGCCCCACCACCTGCGCCAGTATTTCCGCACACCGACATCTGGCCGACACAGTGGGGGCCGCCGACATCCCATAGCCTCGGCCCGGCTGTCGGCTGTCAAAATGGTTCAAATAGCTTTTAGCACTATGGGACTTAACTTCTGAGGTCATCAGTCCCCTAGAACTTAGAACTACTTAAACCTAACTAACCTAAGGACATCACACACATCCATGCCCGAGGCAGGATTCGAACCTGCTACCGCAGCGTGTCGGCTGTCGTTCAGCCGTCCATGTCGGCTGTCTGCCAGGTGTGAAACGTCCCTTAAGCGCCACACCCTCGCAATCGGCTAGACGGTGCCCGCTGTCGAGTGACGGGTAGATGTGAAATACGTCTATGTCGACAATAGACAACAGAACACACACACACACACACACACACACACACGCAAAAGCAACTCACACACACATGACAACAGTATCTAGCTTGTTGTGCCTATATGCGACTCAGCACTCCGCTATATGGTGAGTAGCAACTATCCTTTTCATGATATTGTTACATTCCATCCTAGATTTTCCATTGTTTAAAGAAATATATTCATGTTTCCATAATGAATATATTGTTAAAACTTACCTTTAACACGAAATATAATGAAAAACTATTCTGACAAAACGGCGCCGCAGCCATAACACGTTCTGCGCCACACAACGCCGCAACACTCAGAAGCGTTGGCGAGAAACGAGAAACGGCTGGTGTCAGTAAGTTCACAACGGAGTCCCACATATGGCAGCACGTCATAATCGAGGGAAATCCGCACCCCAGGGAATCTTTTTCCTTATTTTTAAGCAGGGAAGTATTATTCTCACAGAAGGGTTAAATAAGTCACTGTTTTCATTCATACTCCCTCTACTATCCACTGTTTTTTCTACTGTGATGGTACATGAGCAGCTTCACTCAGACAAATATTTATGATAAAAGCGAGCGACGGCTTGCATATTTTCATAAGTTATGACGTAATAATGAGGTATGCAGGTTCCTGTCAGAAATTCAGTGCATATCACATAAAACAAATCTGCCTGTAAGAACATAATTGCTGCATTACTGAGACTATATTTTTTTATATTGCTTTTGTTCTTCCCCCTAATACCGGCTGGCTTATTTATGAAAAGTTTTCCCACAGCGGAAAACCTGAGTAGTCTACTAATTTATACAAAATTGTTAAGGCTTTCGTGGCAACTTGTTGACAAACTGCCTATTGGCTTCTGTCTCGGGTTCTTCAGCCGACGTTCATCTAAAGATTTTTCTGACGTTTCGCCAGCACGAGTGGCTGGCATTGTCAAAGCTTCACCCTCCATTGCCGGTGGTGAACTGGAGGCGAGCTCGCGGCCGCAGCCTATATGTACCTGGCGCGCCAACGTCCGAGGGCTTCTCCGCGGTCATTTCCGGTGCGGTTCTCTTCTTGCTACCTGCGAAAGTCGTTCGCTGCAGTACGGGAAGCCAGGATCCATTTACCTCAAGGCTTTCCCCTTTCTTGTTGAAACTGTTCGCGTGTTTTTGTATTTCTACAGCTTCTCTGAACAGGCGCGTGTGATAGTGCTTGTCTACAGCTAGAACTTCCGTGTCGGCGAATTTTATTACGTGGTCGGTCCCATTCAGTGCGTGCTCTGCCACGGCCGATTTCTCCACCTGCCCCAACCTGCAATGTCGCTTGTGCTCTTTGATCCTGGTGTTAATTGATCGTCCAGTCATTCCGACATAAACTTTTCCGCATGTGCATGGTATACGCTATATTCCCGACATTGCAAGTGGGTCTCTTTTCTCCTTCGCCGATCTAAGACACTCTTTGATCTTCCTTGTCGGTTTGAAAATCGTCTTTACGCCATGTTTGCGCAATGTACGGCCGATTCTGTCCGTCACTCTGGGAATGTATGGCAGAAAGGCCGTACCCGACATTTCTTTTTCTGGTTCCTTACTTCGCCGAGTGTTGGGCTCTGTTACAAGTCTAATGTAATTTGTGGAGTACCCATTGCTCCTCAGAACAGTTTCCAGGTGTTGCATTTCTCGTTTGAGGTGTTGCTGCTCACATATTCGTCCTGCTCTCGTTACGAGCGTACTAATCATGCCTCTTTTCTGGCTCGGGTGGTGGTTTGACAGTTTGTGCAGGTATCGGTCCGTGTGTGTCGGTTTTCGATACACGCTGTGTCCCAGGTTTTCGCCTTCCCTTGTGACCAGCACATCTATAAATGGCAGTTTCTTGTCCTTTTCTACTTCCATGGTAAATGTTATGTTGGCATGGAGGCCGTTCAAGTGTCTTAGGAAGTCACTGAGCTGTTCTTCACCATGGCTCCACACCACGAAAGTATCATCGACGTACCTGTACCACACCTTAGGTTTGCAAGTCGCCGAGTCCAGTGCCTGTGCTTCGAATTGTTCCATGAAGAAGTTGGCCACCACTGGACTGAGAGGACTACCCATGGCGACGCCTTCCAGCTATTCGTAGAAATCGCCATTCCACGTGAAATAGCTCGTGGTGAGACATGCATGGAAGAGCTTTCTGATGTCCTGCGGGAAAATGGAACCGATGTGCTCCAGAGCGTCACTGAGTGGCACTTTCGTAAATAACGAAACAACATCAAAGCTGACCAGGATGTCGTTTGGTGCAATTTTCAGTTTCTTCAGGTTTTCAATGAAATGTCCTGAGTCCTTAATGTATGTGTCGGTCTTCCCCACGTGTGGCTGGAGCAGAGAGGCCAAGCGTTTTGCCAGTTTATACGTTGGTGAGCCAGGAGCGCTAACGATCGTTCTCAGTGGAACGTTGTTCTTATGGATCTTGGGTAATCCATACAGCCGAGGTGGTAGGGCTTCCGTGTGGCGCAGGTTTCTCTGTATGTCCGCAGGCAGAGAAGACGCCTTGATTAATCGATTCGTATTCCGATTGATACGCTGCGTCGGATCTGCGCTTAGTTTTCGGTACGTTGTCGGATCTAATAGGTCTCGGATCTTTTGCTCATAATCTTCGGTCTTCCTTACGACGGTCGCATTCCCCTTATCGGCAGGCAGTACCAATATACTCTTGTCGGCGTTGAGATCCTTAATGGCTTGTACCTCTTCTTTCTTCAGGTTGCAAGCTGGTGGTTTTGCTCGGCGCAGTATCCTGGCTGTTTCCGTGCGTATTTCCTCTGCCTTTTCACAAGGTAGGGTCCGAATGGCTGCTTCGGTGTTGGCAATGATGTCCTCCATAGGTATAGTTCTCGGGAAGATAGCGAAATTCCCTCCTTTTTGAAGAACAGACACTTCCTCTTCGGACAATTGTCGTTCAGTGAGGTTGACCACTGTGTGTGACATGTCGGGAATCGCCTTGTTGGTCTGCTTCCGGCATCTTTCAAATTTTTTCTTCTGCCGCTCGGTGCAGCGCTCGAGTTCGTTCTGCATGCTCCTGTAAGTGATGCTGTCGATCTTGTCCCAGCCGTCTCGATGCATTCTGCTACTTAGTTGATAGAAAATGTCCAGAAGTTCCTGATCCGTTCTTGCCAAGTCTCTCCGTGTTGTATGTATTCGTTCACGAAGAAAAGCTCGTTCCATTCTGTCGTAGATACGATGTGCTTGGGCGGTGGTGAATAGGCGCTTACATCTCAAGAACTTCGGTGTAGCACATTCATCTCGGCACCGTGACAGAAAGGCGAGAGAGGACATCAATCGCGCTTTCTTCTTCCGTCGTTGGTCAAGGCGTCGGTACAATCTGCAAATCTCCTCCCCGTAGAGGCGTAATACAAAATTGTTAAGGCTTTCGTGGCCACTTGTTGACAAACTGCCTATTGGCTTCTGTCTCGGGTTCTTCGGCCGACGTTCATCTAATGATTCTTCTGATGTTTTGCCAGCACGAGTGGCTGGCATTGTCAAAGCTTCACCCTCCATTGCCGGTGGTGAACTGGAGGCGAGCTCGCGGCCGCAGCCTATATGTACCTGGCGCGCCAACGTCCGAGGGCTTCTCCGCGGTCATTTCCGGTGCGGTTCTCTTCTTGCTACCTGCGACAATTCGAAGCACAGGCACTGGACTCGGCTACTTGCAAACCTAAGGTGTGGTACAGGTACGTCGATGACACTTTCGTGGTGTGGAGCCATGGTGAAGAACAGCTCAGTGACTTCCTAAGACACTTGAACAGCCTCCATGCCAACATAACATTTACCATGGAAGTAGAAAAGGACAAGAAACTGCCATTTATAGATGTGCTGATCACAAGGGAAGGCGAAAACCTGGGACACAGCGTGTATCGAAAACCGACACACACGGACCGATACCTGCACAAACTGTCAAACCACCACCCGAGCCAGAAAAGAGGCATGATTAGTACGCTCGTAACGAGAGCAGGACGAATATGTGAGCCGCAACACCTCAAACGAGAAATGCAACACCTGGAAACTGTTCTGAGGAGCAATGGGTACTCCACAAATTACATTAGAAGTGTAACAGAGGCCAACACTCGGCGAAGTAAGGAACCAGAAAAAGAAATGTCGGGTACGGCCTTTCTGCCATACATTCCCAGAGTGACGGACAGAATCGGCCGTACATTTGTTTGTTTTTCGTGTTATTACCCAGTACTTTGCGTGTCATTACCCTCAGGGGTGGGGAATACCACGCATTTGCACTTTTTTTTTATTTTAATGTTCAAAATTAAGGTACTGTTTATAACTATTTACAGACGATTGGAATATGTAGAGAAATGTCCATTGTATGGTATGTACTTATTTTCGTAGGTTTTAATGACGTAACGAATGGTTCACATCGATTTTTCCTTAGGTGCGTGTATTTCCCCCACTCTCCCCTATACAGTAACAGTATCCGCACCGTTGTGCTTTGATTGTCGCGCTGTCAATGCGCGCAGTGTGAAAATGGCTGAGGCTGCTTTCTGTTCCGTAGCGAAACACGCGCATGGCACACCGTTAAAGTGCCGAGAAGTAGGCTGTTCTTAATGTTTCTCATAAATGTACATAGACAATCGACTTTGAAGTTTTTCCATAGTTGTATATAATGCAGTTGACAAGCGACATCAAATTGATCGTATAGCGCAGTAGGTAGCGTAATGGAACATAAACGAAATGCGGTTAGTCGTGCGTTAGTGTAAATCTCCCCACTACATTTTTTTCCTCGTTCAATTTGGCATACCTACATCTCGTAATTATAAAACTCATCATAATTTTTTATGAATAATGCATGTCTCCTTGTTTCTAATTACATTTCGACGCGAAATTCCTGTTTGCATTTCAAATACAAATTCTTAGTTATCGATCTTTCACGAAAAACTGTTCATAAAAGTTGTTTAAATTAAGAAACCATAACCATTTAATTTTTAATGCAAAAATAAAAAACCAATTCCTCTTTATCTGGAGTATGTCCATCGTTTTATACCACAGACACACAAATGCTGCATTTTTACATTTACTACAGTACCACTACAATATGAACCGAACAGAACTAATCCGGAGCAAAGCTGCGGGATTTGGCCCGACAAGTAACAAGACAGTTAAGCTGCCAGACGTACTGGAACTAACGCGCGCAGCTTTTTCCCACGTCACTGCCGAACGCTGGCGGGATATAGCACGGCTCGTCATAAAACAAGAAGAGAGAAGGCTGCGCCTGGTTGGCTTCGTGCATTCTGTTGTTGATAGGCTCTTTATCAACTGAAATGAATTTCTCAGATTCGGATGAAGAAGGAGCTAAGAGATTAACAGAGGACTGACTGTAAGTATTACCTTCAGTGGCTTGAATATTTAACTATCCGATGACATCCTTCAATACTTTCTTACGTTACACACAGTTTATGGAGAAAAATTACCCTGTGGTTAAGGCAGGAATTTTCATCATTCTTGTTTTTAATTACAATAGCACGTTAGCTAAAAACGAAAACATGTTGCGGTTTTCGTCTAATCGTATAAGGAGCGTATTGTGGGAGATTTAGAGTATTATTTCATTCTGCTTAAAAATTAAATGACATTCGAAGCTGCATTGCTCCTCTGTTCGTCTCTTTTTTATTTGTGAACTGCAGCTGCCTGCGTCACTGCAGGCTAGTTGTACCAGATGACCGGTTAGTGTTGTCCAAGTTAAATGTGCTGGTAAAGCTGTTGTCCCGTATTATCGCTAAGTCGATGTGCACATAACGCACAGTACAAAACGCACCCTTATTTTCGTACTTGACAGTACTCGAGACAGCAAACGTGGAAAAATACATGATGCAATGTTCACATCAGGTTTATTCTTATGATGAACGGATTATAGCTGCCATATGTATGATTCCGAAGATATAATCAATATGCCGCTTCAGTTTTACCGGTCGATCGTCGAGGAATTATTAGCAGTAGCTTAAGTAGTATTCACGATTATAAAAATTTTATCACGGTCTTTATTTTTTTTTAAACATAGCAACCCAAAGATATTCCTTTCTGTCAAGTTTCCACAGCAATTGCTCTTTGGCCCTAATAACATTTAATGTTGCAAGAGTCTATGAGTTTTCGCTATATTTAAAACAGGCTCACGAAGTTTTCGTTTTAAACAATAATTACCTTTTGAAATAGTCTCAACTAACACTTTTCCACAAAGTAAAATACCCAGCGACCTTATTATAGTGCTCCGCTGCAGTTTCGCTTCATGTTCAAAGATAATCTTTCTCTGTTGATTTATAGCTGTCACTTGAAAACTTATTTCACCTGTAATTTGATAAACATTCGTTGCTGGAATGTTACGAATTTAGATTTATCGTTTGTATGCCTGTTAAAGAAAATCTCAGCATCCTAGTCGCCGTGAGGTATAGTCCATAAAATATCACGTCCGTGCATTCAACATTCCAAAGATAGCATTATCCCATATAATTTGATCTCCCGCTTCATCAAGCTCACTTCAGCTTTAAAAAATCAACTTCAGTTAATCCACAATATATTCCACTCGGACTCAATTCGTAACAATTATCTTCATACAAACTTTTCGACTGAGCACTTCAAAATTAATAACTTCACATTTTATGCACTTTATTACACTGTAATCATACAGTTATAGCCACGTGTCAAGCATTAACGTGGATGAGAAAGTTTGCACCCATTCGTGACTAAAGCTGAACATGAACTCTCTCGATCTTTACAGCATCAATTCCATACTAAATCTTTTTCAGTTTGTAACATTCTTTTTTTTCCGTTATTACAGCAAGGTTGGACAAGTCGCTTCGGGACGTCTTCTCTGGATCTCGACCGTCGTTGTCACGTTTCTGATGGTCAGGAACTCTGGCTATGTGACAACAGGAAGACGTTCCCTTCCGCCATTGCCACACCACCGCTCGTTTCATGAAACAGAAATAAACACAAACGTTTATTCCAGTATTACAGTTGTAACAACAAAATACAAAATTCAAAATTCATTTTACCATATCTAAACATTATAACAAACCTACAGCTACTTAAATTTCATGTGTCACGTGGCGGGAACAAATCGATCGTACAGCGCTCCAAAGGCTGTATCATCACACAGCGTACAAATAGCAACTAGTAACAGGGTATGAACGTCTTCACTGGGATTTTCCTAGCTGGTGTCCCGTAATACTCACCAGAATGTATTCACTATCTAATTCTTAGCTAATTCCCCCTTTGAATTCTATGTGAACGATAAACTTCTTTTAATCACATTACTGGGTCAGTGGTTGCTGCCGCTTGCAGAACAGGCGCGGTCCCGGTGCACCCATCCAGTGCGGTAATTGAAATTCACAAACATTAGCGCCTACTTGGCCGAGCCGACGGCGCTGCAGAACGTGCGTATCATCTGTAAGAGTCAGCTTTCATTAATACGAGTCTCCCACATTACACATAGTGTAACACTTTCCGTTATCGTCGTGTACTTGTAGCAGCCGCTATTAGAAGTATATCGTTCACATAGAATTCAAAGAGGGAATCACCTAATAACTGGATGATGAGTACTTTATTACATCCTGGTGAGCATTACGGGACACCAGCTAAATAAATCGCATTTAAGTCGTTCGTACTGTATTACTAGTTGCTATTTGTACGCTTCAGTTAGCAATAGTGACGGGTCACTTATAGGAAAGAAATATAGGGAGACGGGGATTCTCACATAGACGCATTGCATACAGTGTGGATAGACAGTTTTCTGCTTTCGTAACTAAAGGGATGACAAAAATGTCTGAATGCCAAACAGTAATACTGACATGAGATTCTTGTGAGACGAAATGCGCATGCCAACTGGTCCCGTCGCCCTCAAATGGTTCAGATGGCTCTGAGCACTATGGGGCTTAACATCTGAGGTCATCAGCCACTTAAAACTGCTTAAACCTAACTAACCTAAGGACATCACACACATCCATGCCCGGGGCAGGATTCGAACCTGCGACCGTAGGTGTTTCGCGGTACCAGACTGAAGCGCCTAGAACCGCTCGGTCACACTGGCCGGCTCCGTCGCCATCAGACTTTCACACTTTGCCTGACTACTCTCCAGTGGTTCAGCAGTCTTTAGGGATCTGTCCAATATCTTCAGACCACATCAAGATGCTGTACAGTGAGCATGATTCTCAGAGGCAGTGATATAAAATACGCTCCTGGAGAAAGGAAAACATTTGCCCAGTACTAGAATTACGCTTTAATTGTGCTGTTACTCTGGCAACTATAGCTCTACATGTTCTCTAAAGTCATTACCAGTCGCACAGAAGAAGCAATGAATTGTAGTCACGTAAAGGAACAAACTGACGTTATAAATATGTTTCACAGTGCAAGTTACGAAAGACGTCATGGGACGCTGCAGTAAGTAGGTAGCACTTTTTAATTTCAACGGTATCAGTAGTAACAGCCTTTCAGAATCTAGGTTGTGACCTGGCAACCAATGGTTGTTATTAGTTTCCGTTTTATTCTCATTATAGACGTTTGTATTTATTGCTTTCCATTGCTTTCCACATTATTTGCAATCTGTCCCAAACCCACAAGGCTCGATCTTCAGGAACATAATGCAACAAGCAATTTACAACACATCTTCAAGAATATCATCTTGTTCCCATACCTGTTGATTTAGGGATGAGCTGCATTTTTTCCGATTTTGGCCGTCTTGGGACCGCGTTAAACAACTATTTTTCAATGTACATTTCTCCTATTGCGCTCCTCCTCTTTTCTCTTCTGCCAATATGTCTTCATCCTCTCTCTGTGCTGCTCCCTTCGGTCTTCTGTCCACACTGTTCCTCCAGTTCTTCTCTTCTTCACTTCAAATCCTTCAAAATGTTGAATTTTGTCTCTCATTAAGTCTCTGTTGGTTATATCATCTTCTCCTATACCCATCTCCTCTAAGTCTGCTTTGACTTCTTTGAACCAGGTAATTTGGGTTCTGGGGTTCTTGTCAAAAAACATGAATATTTTCTTTGTCAGCCTTTCATCATTCATTATTTTCACATGGGCGTAAAAGCTTACTCTTCTCTTCCTCATAGTATCTCCCACTTTCTCAATTTTGTCATACACTTCTCTATTACTTCTAAGCTTCCAAGTCCCATTCTCAAACCTCGGCCCAAGTACTCTTCTAATGATTTTTCGCTCCTTTTTTGCTATAGCTTCCATTTCCTTGTTAGTGTTCATTGCTAAACATTCAGATGCATACGGACACTCTGGCTTAATCAGTGTTGTAGTGCCTTATTTTTGCGTTAATTGATACTGACTTCTTGTTGTACACATTCTTTGTTAGCTGGAATGCCATTTCCTTTTTTCTTGTTCTTGTTTTATTTCCTTCTTTATCTGAAGCACTGGGCTGGATGATTTCCCCTAAATATTTGAAATTAGAAACCTTCTTTATCTGGCCATACTTTGTAATCATATTGTTCGGTGCCTCTTTTACATTGGTTAGGTACTCTGTCTTTTCAAAGGAGATTTTCAGTCCTGCTTTTTCTGCTGTTTCATTCAGAATATTGATCTGTTTGACTGCTTCTTCCAAACTTCCAGCCAGAATCGCTAAGTCATCAGCAAAAGCGAGGCAATCTACTTCTAATCCATCCCTTATTCTTCCTAATCTGATTTTTTGTATTCCTTCTTCAGTCGTTTTCTTCCTCCACTGCATTATGATAAGATGTTATTCTTACGAATATATCGTTAAAAATGGATGAATAGAAACATAAATAAAATATAATAAATATTTATTTTAAGACAGAAAAATGTTCGCAACTAATCTCTCCAACAATTCCATCGCTACTGAAACACCAGATTTTCACTAATTCTACTTATGTTAGTGTAATGGATGAAATACAATTCAGTTTTACCGTTGTCTTCATATATCACGAGGAAAGTGAGAAAACCAAAATGTAAAGAGGAGTCAAGATAGAAATTTTTATTTTGTTAACTATTCTGAGCCTTTCTGGAAGAAGCATATAATTTTTAAACCTAAAAAACTCCTGATGCGCAAAAATAATGTTTAGTTACCATGTTCAAAGGAAGTTGTCCACGGTAACAGTAAAGTCATAGAACCATTTTGTGGCTTTTGTAATTGTGGCA
The DNA here is from genome assembly GCF_023864275.1 of Schistocerca cancellata. Taxonomy (NCBI): domain Eukaryota; kingdom Metazoa; phylum Arthropoda; class Insecta; order Orthoptera; family Acrididae; genus Schistocerca; species Schistocerca cancellata. The sequence goes on along the minus strand of NC_064628.1, from coordinate 515,703,210 downwards.
TCTGAAGTCAAATAATCGATGGCAAGAGAAATCAAAAAGTAGGAAAATGCCACTGTGTGTTGTGTGTGTTCTTTTTTTGTATACATTCTGTAAGTACTTTAAGTAAAACAAAAGTTGAAACCTCCGATCAGATTGAAATTGTGTGCCGGATCGAGACTCGAATTCCGACCTTTGCCTTTCTTAAAACAAACGTTATTAAAGTAGGCCTACCACATCTTTAATCTTCACGTTTACATATTTATCTCTCAACGTACTCACCCTGACGAAAACACAGCTCTCCCAAGGGACATCAGTTTGTTGATACCGTTGCTGTAGAATGTTTGACTTTGTTCACGAAGCCACAACCTCACCTCTGCATGCACCGCTTTATCGCTATCGAAGTTAAGTCCTCGACGGTGTTCTTTAAGTTCTGGAAACAGATGAAAATCGGATGTAGCCAAGTGGAGATATTGGAATACGATGGATGACAGTGATGTCAAACCGTCGGATTGTTGCAGATGTCGAAGCCATGGCGTGTGGTCTGGCATTGCTATGACGGAGTATTCGAAACTCGATTACATTACGCTGTTTCTCATGCACTGGCATAGTTACGTTACACACTGTCATGCTACAGACTACAATTCGGAGCCCTGTAGCGGCAGAGCGCTGCAAAAATATGAAGACATGAAGAATGAAGACGTAGAATGTTAATAATGTTTGTTTTGATAACAAGTTTTAAGAGTTATCACAGAAAAATTTGACGGCATTACATTTCAGCAAGCCCTGTTAAATATGGCCTCAGAGCGTACAAAAATGTGTGGAAAGATACTCTGTAGGAACATCAAATCTTTAAATCCTCGTTTAGCAGAATCTCTGATCGTTTGCATAGTAATTTTCATAGTTGAAGCAAACGTCCATTCGATGATGAGATGAAAACAAAAAGAGGATAAGTTCTGCTTGCACAAGGTCGGAGAAAGAAATAGGCCGTATATTTTTCGAAGGAAATACCTCAGCATTCAATTTAATCGATTTACCGGATTCACGAGAAATGAAAATAGCGATGGCCAGCTGAGGTTTATAGACCCCGACACCCCCCCCCCCTCTCCTCAAAAGTCAACCGGCCGAAGTGGCCGAACGGTTCTAGGCGCTTCAATCTGGAACCGCGCGACCGCTACGGTCGCAGGTTCCAATCTTGCCTCGGGCATGGATATGTGTGATGTCCTTAGGTTGGTTAGGTTTAAGTAGTTCTAAGTTCTAGGGGACTGATGACCTCAGCTTATAAGTCCTATAATGCTCAGAGCCATTTTCAACCTCACAAATCCACCGGCGCACAATTGCGACGACTCAGACAGTTGTCATGATTTAAAAGCATAAATGCTCTTGCATTTACGTCGTCCGAAATTAGTCTTTGTACTTAACAAAAGTTTCTTGCTTTTCCCTTTTGGTGCCACTTTAGCACATTTTGACCTAACATTGGAAAAACATAAAACAGAGATACGACGTATGCCAACCAGAGGCCACAGTTGTATATTGTTCCAGCCTAATCTCTATTGTAGCAGGTCCAAAACAATGTCCAACGAACTGAGAACTGTAAGCGCACAACACATTCGCAGTGAATGATGAACATAGTGGTGTTTGTTTTATTTCTCGAATGGTGGCAACGTGTAGACACTGGTTAAAGCTAATCCTCGGGTAACCATGCAAGGAAAAGCAAGCCTGCACACTGTGGAGATGCGTAGTCCTGTGATGCAAGGCGCTGGTTGCTTGCCAACGTTGCGCCCATCGCCGCCACTGCGCCTGCATTCCCCCTATAAAAGCTGGCCGTTTCAGCCACGGAGCACTGTCTCGTCCACTCAGACGTCGCCAACATGTTCAAGGTACGTCAGTGGCTGGTGAGCCTCGAATGAGCTGCAAGAGCTGTGTTGAAGAGTTGTACATTTTCTCGGTTCTCGCTTGCAGTACTACTGTAATGTCAGCAATACTATGCCAAATTCCTGAATGATCAAGTGGCATGTAGGAGACTATTTGTTTACTTTTGTAAAGGTCTGGAACAGAAAAATTCTTACACTACAGAAATAATGTATTAAAATAGTTTTGTAACAAGTACCAATCAATTTTGCTCATAACTCTGTGCTGGAAAGAGTCTGCATTGATCGTTTTGATCTGTAGGGCAGATAGAAGAGATAGCTAAAATTTATCACAGCCGATTTCTGTATCTCAGAGTTTCGAATCTGTTACTGTGAGGGAGCTATTTATTTTATTATTCATACTTTTGCGCCTTTCAATTTCTTAGTTCTCGTCTATCAGTAATTTGAAGACGTTTCGTTTTTATTGTGTTTCAGGAATGCACTGAAAGTTAATCTCAATATATGGTAGCATAGGGTTGAATAAATTTCATATATTTTGAATTCTTCTCATTTCCGGTTTCACATCAGGTTCAAACTAAGAGCAAAATGAACAGTCTAAAGTAATGGTGTCACATAAAAGTAAACTATATTATTTTAGAGGAAATATTTTGTATACCATAACAACAGAAGTAGGTAACTCACGCTGGATAATTTGTCATGGATGAAAATCTCCATATATTGTGATATCACGTAGAACAAAAAGTCACAGTGATACAAGATATCTACTTGGGAGTTAGTAATACAGGCTAGTTAATCTTGCTGTACAGCTGCTCGTGGGATGTTGCTGGTAAAGTTCAATGGTTCAAATGGCTCTGAACACTATGGGACTTAACATCTGTGGCCATCAGTCCCCTAGAACTTAGAACTACTTAAACCTAACTAACCTACGGACATCACACACATCCATGCCCGAGGCAGGATTCGAACCTGCGACCTTAGCGGTCGCGCGGTTCCAGACTGAAGCGCCTAGAACCGCTCGGCCACTCTGGCTGCTGGTAAAGCAGACCAGACCGAACACTACCATGCTTATATGAACTTCTCCGTAAGACTTTTGTGCTTATAACGTTCTTCTCACTCATTCAAATAGTGACATCACTGGCTTTACCGCCCTAATTAATGTATTCATGTTACAAATGTGCAGGTGTACATTATTCATTTTCCACTGACATGACAACAAGACGTTCACCTTTCAAATACTTTGCTCGTTTTATGTGAATCATAGATACACTGTGTTGATTATAAACAGAGGGCATAAAAGAAGTCATCGCTGTTTTAAACATAGATAAAATATTTGAGAGATTCCTCACACATACACATAGCAGAGTTCTGAGCAATTTTGTAATAAGACTATTGGGTACAATATGTGTTAACAATGTTATAATGCTTTCTTAGAATGAAGTAAAATGTGCCTTTACCGACATAGTATCCACTGTACCTTCACACTCTGGTGACATTCGACAGTGTTAATGCATTGGTCAATTTCTGTCAATTCCGAATATTGCATGCATTCTTGTTTGGGACGTTCACTAGGATCCTCGTCGTTCTTCTTGCTTACAGCTTGTTCTGTTGCTGGCTTTGGCCGCCTGCTGTGTGAGCGCCGCCCCCAAGGCCGGCCTGGCCCCCCTGGCCTACTCCACCCCCCTGGTGGCGGCCGCCCCCGCGGCCTACGCCGCCCCCGCGCCGGCCATCGTGACGGCGCACAGCTCGCAGTACATCGCGCAGAACTTTAACGGACTCGCCGTGGCCGCCGCCGCCCCTGTCGTCGCCGCCGCCCCTGCAGTCGCTGCCGCGTACCACGCCGCGCCCGCCGTGTATTTCAGATAAACAGTTAGCTGCAACCTCTTCACAAGGATAAATAAAGTCATTTTAATTGAAAGCGTCGTGTTCATGTTATTGCTTTTGTAAATATTCATTCATCCTACTTTCTGTACACGCTCTAGAGCAAATATTATTATTTTACATGTTGTTAAAAGTACCACCTGTTGGATGACATCACTACTATTCTACAATTGTAAGTAGGCTGTTTAGATTTTTATATTGGTAATGCCACGTAGCGCTCTGTATGGCTGTGCTGTGTGCAGTCTGTGGCTAGTTTGCATTGTTGTCTGCCATTGTATTGTTGGGCAGCTAGATGTTAACAGCGCGTAGCGTTGCGCAGTTGGAGGTGAGCCGACAGCAGTGGTGGATGTGAGGAGAGAGATGGCGGAGTTTTGTAATTTGTCATGAACTGCTATATATATTATGACTATTAAGGTAAATACATTGTTTGTTCTCTATTAATATCTTTCATTTGCTAACTATCCCTATCAGTAGTTAGTGCCTTCTGTAGTTTGAATCTTTTATTTAGCTGGCAGTAGTGGCGCTCGCTGTATTGCAGTAGTTGGAGTAAGGAAGATTTTTGTGAGGTAAGTGATTTCTGAAAGGTATAGTTTAATGTTACTCAGGATCATTCTTTTGCAGGGATCTTTGATAGTCAGATTGCGTTACGCTAAAAACATTGTGTGTCAGTTTAAGCACAGTCTTGTATAAATTGTTCTAAGGGGACGTTTCACAATGCTTTGTACATTCCTCTCTGTAGGTGGCGCACCGGTCTGATTTGCTAATCAGAAGTAGTAATTAACGATAGAGAGGGTTACCGAAAGTTGTTCTTCTCCGGCAACACTTTCAAAGAGAATAGGAGAGAATCACCTGATAATCAAAACCAGTTACAAAATGATTTAGATAAAATACGTGTATGGTGCGAAAAATGACAATAGACGCTAAATAATGAAAAGTGTGAAGTCACTGGCATGAGTAATAAAAGTCCATTAAATTTCCTTTACATAATAAATCACACAAATGTAATGACTGTAATTTAACTAAATGCTCAGCGATTACAAACGCAAATAACTTTAACTGGAATGATCACATATAAAGAAAACTAAAGACTGCGTTTTATTGGCACAACACTTACAAAATGCAAAAGGGCTACTGAAGAGACTGCTCGCAGCATGCTCGTACATCCTCTTCTGGAGTGCTGTTGTGCAGTGTGGGATCCGCATCAGATGAGACACAGAGGACATAGAAGAAGTTCAAAGAAGGGCAGCGAGTTTTTAATTATAACGAAATAGGGGACGGAGTGCACTGGACATGATACGTGGATTGAGATGGCAAGGCGCTTTTCTTTCCGTCAGGATCTTGAAAACGATCATCATGAGAAAATAAGGGAAATGAGAGCTCACATAGTATTATCTAAGTGCTCTAAAATTCGCGCGCCGTTCAAGAGTGGAACGTTATAGAAACTGCGGGAAGGTGGTTCGATGAAACCTCTGCAAGCAATTAATTGTGAACTCGAGAGTTATCAGGTAGACGTAGACTGAGATGAAAGAGGAACATTATAGTGCTACTTAAAGTAAGCTCAACGAACAAAACTTTTTTCAATCCTTGGAGGACACATGTCACTTTTGAGCACTGTAGATAGTAAAGAGCCAGTGTTAATCGCGTGACAATCCACCTCTGGCACAAGCCATAGCAGGCAGCGTGTGGATGCCAGATAGTGGCATGGAATCAGCGCAGTAAAAATGGTTGACGTAGAGACATGATAGATGGATGATAGGAGCTACCTTGGGTGGATGTAACCACGACCACGCCATGAATGAAGTTGTCCTGTCCGTAGGTGTGTCAACAAGGACTGTCCAGACGAAAGGCAAAAAACTTTGTTAACTCCCTCCAACCTCGGGAAAAGTAGCTGTCCTTTGAGCCTGCTCAACCACCAGAGATGTGGACACTTGATTTTTTGGGGTCGCCAGTGCAGCCGTGAATTATTCCGTGGAGGAGCCACCTGTATCACGTCGACTGTTCCTACGTCTTAGCTCACATCTATATGTAGTGGGAATCCTAAAATGTCTCTCAGGAAATAAATAAAGAGGGGTAAATCTTTACGTTAAGGCTTGGAAAAAACTTTCCAACTTCGCTCAGAAGTACCAACCGTAGCTGTTTCATTGTTGTTGTTATTGTTGTTGTTATAGTGAGCCTTCTACGTTAATCTATCCTGTCTAAGCCTCTTCATGTCTGCATAGCTATTGCAACCTACCGCCATCTGAACCAACTTACTGTAGCAAAACTTCATCATCAAACTATTCCTGGATACCTCGGGATGTGTCTCATAAATATATACGTTCCTTTAGTCAAGTTTTGACACATATTTCTCTTATACATAACTCGATTCAGTATCTCTTTGTTACTAAGCCGACTAACCTTCTAGTACTCTCTTATCATGTGTACCTATTTATGGTTTTCTTAACATTATGCATTAAACGAAAATAACATACTACCCTAACAACAGGATGCTCGTCGTTCAACAGATGCTATATCAATGAAAAAATGCTTCGTTAACTGTGGGTGTGGCTATGCAGAAATAATATTTGTAGTTGAATAATATTTCAAGCGCATCGTTTAATCAACAGACATTAAATTAAGTAAACGTGACACGAGGAAAACGGAAAATGCAGCGTCTCCTTAGGAGACACACAATGACATAGTCTACTGTAATTCAAATTTTAAAGACTGAAGTGGAAAAACAAGCTTTGAACTTTTGTATCTGTAAAATTCAACTATTCAGAGCCAATGTATAGGGAACTAACGTTCATGTCGCTTCTCCGAAATGACAGAATTTCGTGGAAGTGTAGGAGTAAAGTTAATGGAAATGTAGCGGTTGGAAAATTAAGTTTTTTCATCAAGAATTCCTTGCTAATGTTTGAATTTGTGTGTATGATGTTATAGTATTTTAATGACATCAGGCATTGCGGTTTTTTGCAGTAGTGACGTTGTTTATGAGCTTGCATACTTCATATATGATCTGATTTGCATATGACATACCTGCCCCATAAACATTTGACGAAAATAATTAAATTTGAAAGAATAAATAATGAGTTCTGCAAAGACAGGACAACTTTACCTGTAAGCCCTTTATTTTAGGCACAACCTGTTTCGGTGCATGTTAGCTACATCATCAGGATCAGTCTGTACAAACTAATAGACAAACACTCACGTAAGGTAGCAAGAAAAGATAATTAAAATGAAAATTTATATACAGAATGAACATACCCAAAAAATTAAGACATGACCAAATCAAAAAAAGAGAATGGTATTACCCAGTATTCACAGCCAGTAAATTTTCGTTAAGTAGTGGACGTCAAAATTAAAGTAACGTGGAATGCTCCCGTGATACCTATGAAAAAAGGAAACTAATAAAAAGAAATCCTAATAATAATCTATCAGATACCTAAAAACTAATAAATACTACTCACTCGGAGTGACAGAGTCTGGTGAGCTAACGGGGTTCCTATATGCCAAATGATGATCAAATAATGCAAAAATTGAGCAACTTACGTTCCCACACTTGCCTAAAATTGATTAAAACAGTTATTCAGAGTAACAGAATAGTTAATTCCCCAAAAATACCCGTCCTAAAGCTACTTTAAACCTTAGAACGTGAAAGACATGAAGATCCGAAATGTGAAATAATTTGGGTGAAGGTCACGGTTGAAGCAGGCTCAGACATGGTAATTGGATGTCTCTATAGGTCCCCTGGCTCAGCAGCTGTTGTGGCTGAACACCAGAAGGATAATTTGGAAAATATTTCGAGTAGATTTCCCCACCATGTTATAGTTCTGGGTGGAGATTTTAATTCGCGGGATATAGACTGGGAAACTCAAACGTTCATAACGGGTGGCAGGGACAAAGAATCCAGTGAATTTTTTTTAAGTGCTTTATCTGAAAACTACCTTGAGCAGTTAAACAGAGAACCAACTCGTGGCGATAACATATTAGACCTTCTTGTGACAAACAGACCCGAACTATTTCAAACAGTTAACGCAGAACAGTGAATCAGCGATTATAAAGCGGTTACTGCATCGATGATTTCAGCTGTAAATAGAAATATTGAAAATGGTAGGAAGATTTTTCTGTTTAGCAAAAGTGACAAAAAGTAGATTTCAGAGTACCTGATGGCTCAACACAAAAGTTTTGTCTCAAGCACAGATAGTGTTGAGGATCAGTGGACAAAGTTCAAAACCATCGTACAATAGGTGTTAGATGAGTATGTGCCAAGCAAGATCGTAAGAGACGGAAAAGAGTCACCGTGGTACAACAACCGAGTTAGAAAACTGCTGCGGAAGCAAAGGGAACTTCACAGCAAACATAAACATAGCCAAAGCCTTGCAGACAAACAAAAATTATGGGAAGCGAAATGTAGTGTGAGGAGGGCTATGCGAGAGGCAGTCAATGAATTCGAAAGTAAAGATCTATGTACTGACTTGGCAGAAGAGCCTAAGAAATTTTGGTCCTATGTCAAAGCGGTAGGTGGATCAAAACAAAATGGCCAGACACTCTGTGACCAAAATGGTACTGAAACAGAGGATGACAGACCAAAGGCCGAAAGCTGTTTCACAGAGGAAGACTCCACTGTAGATCCTTTGTAAGAAGGCTGTTTATGTTTTCTTATTGGCAACGTTACGTAGCGCTCTATACGAAAATCACTGGCTGTGCTGTGTGCAGTCTGTGGCTAGTTTGCATTGATGTCGGCCATTGTAGTGTTGGGCAGCGGCAGCTGGATGTGAACAGCGCGTAGCGTTGTGCAGTTGGAGGTGAGCCGCCAGCAGTGGTGGATGTGGGGAGAGAGATGGCGGAGTTTTGTAATTTGTCATGAACTGCTATATATATTATGACTATTAAGGTAAATACATTGTTTGTTCTCTATTAATATCTTTCATTTGCTAACTATCCCTATCAGTAGTTAGTGCCTTCTGTAGTTTGAATCTTTTATTTAGCTGGCAGTAGCGGCGCTCGCTGTATTGCAGTAGTTCCAGTAAGGAAGATTTTTGGTGAGGTAAGTGATTTGTGAAACGTATAGTTTAATGTTTGTCTGGGCCATTCTTTTGTAGGGATTTTTGATAGTCAGATTGCGTTGCGCTAAAAATATTGTGTGTCAGTTTAAGTACAGTCGTGTATAAATTGTTCAAAGGGGACGTTTCACCTTCTCTAGATTGTCGCACAGATGACAAAATGGTAGATATCGAAATAGACGACGGATAGAGAAACAAATCGCTCAAAAGAGGAAAGGTCGTTGGACCTGATGGGACACTAGTTCGATTTTACACAGAGTACGTGAAGGAACTTGCCCCCCTTCTTGCAGCGGTGTACCGTAGGTCTCTAGAAGAACGTAGCGTTCCAAGGGATTGTAAAAGGGCACAGGTCATCCCCGTTTTCAAGAAGGGACGTCGAACAGATGTGCAGAACTATAGACCTACACTCCTGGAAATTGAAATAAGAACACCGTGAATTCATTGTCCCAGGATGGGGAAACTTTATTGACACATTCCTGGGGTCAGATACATCACATGATCACACTGACAGAACCACAGGCACATAGACACAGGCAACAGAGCATGCACAATGTCGGCACTAGTACAGTGTATATCCACCTTTCGCAGCAATGCAGGCTGCTATTATCCCATGGAGACGATCGTAGAGATGCTGGATGTAGTCCTGTGGAACGGCTTGCCATGCCATTTCCACCTGGCGCCTCAGTTGGACCAGCGTTCGTGCTGGACGTGCAGATCGCGTGAGACAACGCTTCATCCAGTCTCAAACATGCTCAATGGGGGACAGATCCGGAGATCTTGCTGGCCAGGGTAGTTGACTTACACCTTCTAGAGCACGTTGGGTGGCACGGGATACATGCGGACGTGCATTGTCTTGTTGGAACAGCAAGTTCCCTTGCCGGTCTAGGAATGGTAGAACGATGGGTTCAATGACGGTTTGGATGTGTCCCCTCGACGATCACCAGTGGTGTACGGCCAGTGTAGGAGATCGCTCCCCACACCATGATGCCGGGTGTTGGCCCTGTGTGCCAGTCCTGTATGCAGTCCTGATTGTGGCGCTCACCTGCACGGCGCCAAACACGCATACGACCATCATTGGCACCAAGGCAGAAGCGACTCTCATCGCTGAAGACGACACGTCTCCATTCGTCCCTCCATTCACGCCTGTCGCGACACCACTGGAGGCGGGCTGCACGATGTTGGGGCGTGAGCGGAAGACGGCCTAACGGTGTGCGGGACTGTAGCCCAGCTTCATGGAGACGGTTGCGAATGGTCCTCGCCGATACCCCAGGAGCAACAGTGTCCCTAATTTGCTGGGAAGTGGCGGTGCGGTCCCCCCCGAGTGTGCTCCCTGCCGCCGTTGGATAAGCAGCTGCAGCAGCAAGTCGTATACTCCTAGCTCACTCATTTGTTACATAGTTTAATTCTTAATTTCTTTGCGTGTTTTTGGTACTTGCATTGTTTAATTCATAAATTTCGGGCATATTATTGTATTTGAGAGTTGTAGCATCGCGTTTTAGTACCTGAATAGTGTAAATTCGCGTAGTCGTCTGTCTTCTGTTTTTGTTTTGAACGGCCAGTGTCGGTTGGTCACAGTCAGTGTGCTCCCTGCCGCCGTTGGATAAGCAGCTGCAGCAGCAAGTCGTATACTCCTAGCTCACTCATCTGTTACATAGTTTAATTCTTAATTTCTTTGCGTGTTTTTGGTACTTGCATTGTTTAATTCATAAATTTCGGGCGTATTATAGTATTTGAGAGTTGTAGCATCGCATTTTAGTACCTGAATAGTGTAAAATCGTGTAGTCTCCTTCCGCCGCCGAGCAGTGCGTCAGCAGTGCACAAGTGGCAGCATTACTGCATTTACTAGGCAATCTCGTATTTTAATAACCGTTTAAATTTTGTGTCGATTTGTTTGCGCTCTCTGTAGATTAGTTCAGACGTTCATTGCACAACAGTTTTTAGCATGGATAGGGACTGCAACTGCTGTGTTCGGATGCAGGCTGAGTTGGCATCCCTTCGCTCCCAGCTTCAGGCAGTGTTGGCTTCGGTCACACAGCTTGAGGCTGTTGCCAATGGGCATCACTGTGGGGGTTGGGATGGGGGTTTGTCGGGGACGGCCAGCTCGTCCCACGCATCCCCCGATCGGGCTACAACTGTGGTTGCCCGGGATACTGCCCGCATTGAGGCTGATCCCTCACCTGTGGTAGAGTGGGAGGTCGTCTCAAGGTGTGGCAGGGGGCGAAAGACATTCCGGAGGGCTGAACGGAAGGCCTCTCCAGTTTGTCTGACGAACCGGTTTCAGGCTCTGTCTCAGGCTGATACTGATCTTCGGCCTGATATGGCTGCTTGTCCTGTTCCAGAGGTTGCCCCTCAGTCTGCAAGATCCGGGCGGTCGCAGAGGGTGGGCTTACTGGTAGTTGGGAGCTCCAACGTAAGGCGCGTAATGGGGCCCCTTAGGGATATGGCAGCAAGGGAGGGGAAGAAGACCAAAGTGCACTCCGTGTGCATACCGGGGGGAGTCATTCCAGATGTGGAAAGGGTCCTTCCGGATGCCATGAAGGGTACAGGGTGCACCCATCTGCAGGTGGTCGCTCATGTCGGCACCAATGATGTGTGTCGCTATGGATCTGAGGAAATCCTCTCTGGCTTCCGGCGGCTATCTGATTTGGTGAAGACTGCCAGTCTCGCTAGCGGGATGAAAGCAGAGCTCACCATCTGCAGCATCGTCGACAGGACTGACTGCGGACCTTTGGTACAGAGCCGAGTGGAGGGTCTGAATCAGAGGCTGAGACGGTTCTGCGACCGTGTGGGCTGCAGATTCCTCGACTTGCGCCATAGGGTGGTGGGGTTTCGAGTTCCGCTGGATAGGTCAGGAGTCCACTACACGCAACAAGCGGCTTCACGGGTAGCAGAGGTTGTGTGGCGTGGGCTGGGCGGTTTTTTAGGTTAGATGGCCTCGGGCAAGTACAGAAAGGACAACAGCCTCAACGGGTGCGGGGCAAAGTCAGAACATGCGGGGACCAAGCAGCAATCGGTATTGTAATTGTAAACTGTCGAAGCTGCGTTGGTAAAGTACCAGAACTTCAAGCGCTGATAGAAAGCACTGAAGCTGAAATCGTTATAGGTACAAAAAGTTGGCTGAAACCAGAGATAAATTCTGCCGAAATTTTTACAAAGGTACAGACGGTGTTTAGAAAGGATAGATTGCATGCAACCGGTGGTGGAGTGTTCGTCGCTGTTAGTAGTAGTTTATCCTGTAGTGAAGTAGAAGTGGATAGTTCCTGTGAATTATTATGGGTGGAGGTTACACTCAGCAACCGAGCTAGGTTAATAATTGGCTCCTTTTACCGACCCCCCGACTCAGCAGCATTAGTGGCAGAACAACTGAGAGAAAATTTGGAATACATTTCACATAAATTTTCTCAGCATGTTATAGTCTTAGGTGGAGATTTCAATTTACCAGATATAGACTGGGACACTCAGATGTTTAGGACGGGTGGTAGGGACAGAGCATCGAGTGACATTATACTGAGTGCACTATCCGAAAATTACCTCGAGCAATTAAACAGAGAACCGACTCGTGGAGATAACATCTTGGACCTACTGGTAACAAACAGACCCGAACTTTTCGACTCTGTAAGTGCAGAACAGGGAATCAGTGATCATAAGGCCGTTGCAGCATCCCTGAATATGGAAGTTAATAGGAATATAAAAAAAGGGCGGAAGGTTTATCTGTTTAGCAAGAGTAATAGAAGGCAGATTTCAGACTACCTAACAGATCAAAACGAAAACTTCTGTTCTGACACTGACAGTGTTGAATGTTTATGGAAAAAGTTCAAGGCAATCGTAAAATGCGTTTTAGACAGGTAAGTGCCGAGTAAAACTGTGAGGGACGGGAAAAACCCACCGTGGTACAACAACAAAGTTAGGAAACTACTGCGAAAGCAAAGAGAGCTTCACTGCAAGTTTAAACGCAGCCAAAACCTCTCAGACAAACAGAAGCTAAACGATGTCAAAGTTAGCGTAAGGAGGGCTATGCGTGAAGCGTTCAGTGAATTCGAAAGTAAAATTCTATGTACCGACTTGACAGAAAATCCTAGGAAGTTCTGGTCTTACGTTAAATCAGTAAGTGGCTCGAAACTGCGTATCCAGACACTCCGGGATGATGATGGCATTGAAACAGAGGATGACAAGCGTAAAGCTGAAATACTAAACACCTTTTTCCAAAGGTGTTTCACAGAGGAAGACCGCACTGCAGTTCCTTCTCTAAATCCTCGCACAAACGAAAAAATGGCTGACATCGAAATAAGTGTCCAGGGAATACAAAAGCAACTGGAATCACTCAACAGAGGAAAGTCCACTGGACCTGACGGGATACCAATTCGATTCTACACAGAGTACGCGAAAGAACTTTCCCCCCTTCTAACAGCCGTGTACCGCAAGTCTCTAGAGGAACGGAAGGTTCCAAATGATTGGAAAAGAGCACAGGTAGTCCCAGTCTTCAAGAAGGGTCGTCGAGCAGATGCGCAAAACTATAGACCTATATCTCTGACGTCGATCTGTTGTAGAATTTTAGAACATGTTTTTTGCTCGAATATCATGTCGTTTTTGGAAATTTAGAATCTACTATGTAGGAATCAACATGGATTCCGGAAACAGCGATCGTGTGAGACCCAACTCGCTTTATTTGTTCATGAGACCCAGAAAATATTAGATACAGGCTCCCAGGTAGATGCTATTTTTCTTGACTTCCGGAAGGCGTTCGATACAGTTCCGCACTGTCGCCTGATAAACAAAGTAAGAGCCTACGGAATATCAGACCAGCTGTGTGGCTGGATTGAAGAGTTTTTAGCAAACAGAACACAGCATGTTATTATCAACGGAGAGACGTCTACAGACGTTAAAGTAACCTCTGGTGTGCCACAGGGGAGTGTTATTAGACCATTGCTTTTCACAATATATATAAATGACCTAGTAGATAGTGTCGGAGGTTCCATGCGGCTTTTCGCGGATGATGCTGTAGTATACAGAGAAGTTGCAGCATTAGAAAATTGTAGCGAAATGCAGGAAGATCTGCAGCGGATAGGCACTTGGTGCAGGGAGTGGCAACTGACCCTTAACATAGACAAATGTAATGTATTGCGAATACATAGAAAGAAGGATCCTTTATTGTATGATTATATGATAGCGGAACAAACAGTGGTAGCAGTTACTTCTGTAAAATATCTGGGAGTATGCGTGCGGAACGATATGAAGTGGAATGATCATATAAAATTAATTGTTGGTAAGGCGGGTACCAGGTTGAGATTCATTGGGAGAGTCCTTAGAAAATGTAGTCCATCAAAAAAGCAGGTGGCTTACAAAACACTCGTTCGACCTATACTTGAGTATTTCTCATCAGTGTGAGATCCATACCAGATCGGGTTGACGGAGGAGATAGAGAAGATCCAAAGAAGAGCGGCGCGTTTCGTCACAGGGTTATTTGGTAACCGTGATAGCGTTACGGAGATGTTTAACAAACTCAAGTGGCAGACTCTGCAAGAGAGGCGCTCTGCATCGCGGTGTAGCTTGCTCACCAGGTTTCGAGAGGGTGCGTTTCTGGATGAGGTATCGAATATATTGCTTCCCCCTACTTATACCTCCCGAGGAGATCACGAAAGTAAAATTAGGGAGATTAGAGCGCGCACAGAGGCCTTCAGACAGTCGTTCTTCCCGCGAACCATACGCGACTGGAACAGGAAAGGGAGGTAATGACAGTGGCACGTAAAGTGCCCTCCGCCACACACCGTTGGGTGGCTTGCGGAGTATAAATGTAGATGTAGATGTACGGCACTGCGTAGGATCCTACGGTCTTGGCGTGCATCCGTGCGTCGCTGCGGTCCGGTCCCAGGTCGACGGGCACGTGCGCCTTCCGCCGACCACTGGCGACAACATCGATGTACTGTGGAGACCTCACGCCCCACGTGTTGAGCAATTCGGCGGTACGTCCACCCGGCCTCCCGCATGCCCACTATACGCCCTCGCTCAAAGTCCGTCAACTGCACATACGGTTCACGTCCACGCTGTCGCGGCATGCTACCAGTGTTAAAGACTGCGATGGAGCTCCGTATGCCACGGCAAACTGGCTGACACTGACGGCGGCGGTGCACAAATGCTGCGCAGCTAGCGCCATTTGACGGCCAACACCGCGGTTGCTGGTGTGTCCGCTGTGCCGTGCATGTGATCATTGCTTGTACAGCCCTCTCGCAGTGTCCGGAGCAAGTATGGTGGGTCTGACACACCGGTGTCAATGTGTTCTTTTTTCCATTTCCAGGAGTGTATATCTCTAACATCTATCAGTTGTAGAATCTTGGAACACGTATTATGTACGAGTATAATGACTTTTCTGGAGACTAGAAAACTACTCTGTAGGAATCAGCATGGGTTTCGAAAAAGACGATCGTGTGAAATCCAGCTCGTGCTATTCGTCCACGAGACTCAGAGGGCTATAGACTCGGGTTCCCAGGTAGATGCCGTGTTTCTTGACTTCCGCAAGGCGTTCGATACAGTTTCCAACAGTCGTTTAATGAACAAAGTAAGAGCATATGGACTATCAGACCAATTGTGTTATTGGATTGGAGAGTATCTAGATAACAGAACGCAGCACATAATTCTCAATGGAGAGAAGTCTTCCGAAGTAACAGTGATTTCAGGTGTGCCGCAGGGGAGTGTCGTAGGACCGTTGCTATTCACAATATACATAAATGACCTTGTGGATGACATCGGGAGTTCACTGACGCTTTGGCGGATGATGCTGTAGTATATCGAGAGATTGTAAGAATGGAAAATTGTACTGAAATGCAGGAGGATCTGCAGCGAATTGACGCATGGTGCAGGGAATGGCAATTGAATCTCAATGTAGACAAGTGTAATGTGCTGCGAATACGTAGAAAGATAGATCCCTTACCATTTAGCTACAAAATAGCAGGTCAGCAACTGGAAGCAGTTAATTCCATAAATTATCTGTGAGTACGCATTAGGAGTGATTTAAAATGGAATGATCGTATAAAGTTGATCGTCTGTAAAGCAGATGCCAGACTGAGATTCATTGGAAGGATCCTAAGGAAATGCAATCCGAAAACAAAGGAAGTAGGTTACAGTACGCTTTTTTGCCCACTGCTTGAATACTGCTCAGCAGTTTAGGGTCCGTACCAGATAGGGTTGATAGAAGAGATAGAGAAGATCCAACGGAGAGCGCGCGCTTCGATACAAGATCATTTAGTAATCGCGAAAGCGTTACGGAGATGATAGAAAAAATCCAGTGGAAGGCTCTGCAGGAGAGACGCTGAGTAGCTCGGTACGGGCGTTTGTTGAAGTTTCGAGAACATACCTTCACCGAGGAGTCAAGCAGTATATTGCTCCCTCCTACGTATATCTCGCGAAGAGACCATGAGGATAAAAACAGAGAGATTAGAGCCCACTCAGAGGCAAACCGACAATCCTTCTTTCCACGAACAATACGAGACTGGAATAGAAGGGAGAAGCGATAGAGGTACTCAAGGTACCCTCCGCCACACACCGTCAGGTGGCTTGCGGAGTATGGATGTAGATGTAGAAATAACGGGAATGGAAAACGGCTCAGTCTATAGAAAGCAACACACAGCGAGGGGAGATAGCAGGAGGCTAAACTTATCTACAGCAATCCGCGCACGGAATTGCGTAGCAAGCGGAGCGCAGTTGCAGCAGCACCAGCTAGCGACATGGACAGAGCAGTCATGCGCAGTGCGCATGCGCATCTGCGGATAGCTAGACAAGAGAAATGATAGCTGAACTGATAAGAAGTCTAGGTAATTTCTTATAACGGGTATTTTCCCTTTTTTTTAAGAAAATAAAAAAACGCAAATTCGTAAAATTTGTTACTAGTTCCAATGATGCAAAATGTAGCCGAGGGAAAAGCATCGCGTTAGTTGCTCCAGAAGATAGCAACTACTTACAGGATATAAAACATGACATGTAACGATATGTAAAGAACTAATCTATGCTAGGAAGTAGATTAACGTGCTGCCCCCCTGTACATGAATCGTGCTTAATTTAAATTTAAGCAAAAAGCATGAAGCATCACTAACAAGACAAAGTTTTCGAAAGTAGCACCAAAGCGAAATTGGAATAAACCGATCGAGTCATGGTCATAGAGTGAATTGGATGAAAGTGAGTTACAAATTTTTGCCATTGAAGTTCCGAATCACCACAACAGGCTGATACAACGTAATAAAACCTAATGAAACGAGAAAAGGAAGGACGCAACTCACAGTGGCATAAGCAATCACTGAACGCTGATGCAGTCGTAACTGCCCAATAAACCGCGGTGTCTGAGCTCAACTTGCACAGTTGAGGTACGTTCAGGGAACTTTTTCAGAGAACACACAATTTCCACATCCTCAAGAATATACTGCCCTTATTTGCCCTGTGTAGGACCTGAATATAGCTGGAAAATGATAGCTGTAGCCTGTGTTCTAACAGCTGCGACCTTAAGGCCAATTCGAATTTCTCAGCTCTGGACGTTCTTTAAATCGTACATCAAAATTGCTACCGGTCTCGCCGATACATCTCATTGCGCAGTCATCACATGAGGTGCAATATACGCTAGTCGTTTTAAATTTATCGGGAATAATCTGTTCTTTATGCCTAAAAACCTGAACCAAACTTTTGGGAATAAAGTAAGATGGTTGAATCTTTCTTGAGTGCAATTGTCTACCGATTTCTTCAGAAATTCTATAGAATTCTCAGACGTGTTGTTAGTCCTTTGTCCTTACACGACACATAAGATCTTCTCGGATATTACCAATGTACAAATGCGATTTATGAATGAGGAACCAGCTATGTAATCTCTCTTTACGTAGAATGAGTAGATGGCGTTATTTCTGCTTACATTGTGGGACTGCGCTGAAATGCTAATCACTTGCATATCCAAGCATGTTGTACACTTCATCCCAAGTTGACGTTTCTTGCATGATGTCTCCATGGAGTTGCAGTTTTGGTGGTCAGCGGTGTAGCTACATTAAAAAAGGTAATAAAAAAGAATACACCGTGTTTCCTTCTCGACGCGTGTCAAAAGCACCCTGATTTCAAACTTAATTTATATGACGATATTGCAGCACAGAACTATCTCTATCGGCCACTAAACATTAACTCAATTTGGAATACAAGCACTACATCGATATCAGTTGGATGCCTGTTGTGATGTTGAAGAATTTAATATGCGACACAGTGTCGCAGGAGACATGCGACCAAGAACTAAACGTGAGGGTACTTATTACGTCGATGCTAAATGAGTCGCTAGAAATGAACGGACTACTTGTCGTTCACAATTTTTTTGTATTGACCTATTTCCGGGGCAGTCCATCTTCAGAACTTCTACCAAACTAAGGGCAAGTATCATTCAGAAAAAATCATCTACACCTACACACATACTCTGAAAGTCACCGTACGGTGCGTGGTTGAGGGAGCTGTGTACTGCTACTATTCATTTCCTATACTGTTCCACTCGCAGAGAGAGCGAGGGAAGAACGACTGTCTGTGTGCATCTTTATGAGCACTAATTTCTTGTATCTAATCTTCGTGGTCTTTATGCAAAATGTACGTCGGCGGCCGTGTATTTTCATAATTTTTTACATATTAATAAGAAGGTTTCTCAGCAACTCTCCAAACGTATTTCATCTCATAAATTCAATCTATGGCATACAAAATCAATTGTGCTGATTACAACATAATTACTGCAATACTAAGGCTGTGTTTTTTAGACTGTTTTTGTTCTTCCTCGCCATACCGGTTGACTTATTTGAGATGAGATTTTTCACTGCCAGAAGCCTCAAAAATCTAATTTTATATGTTATACACAAGTAGTTGGATAGGAAAACTTAATAACAGATTAATTATAAACACTGCTGCGCTGCATAAAGTGCAGCGAGACACAAAGTCTGACTGCATGCCAGACCTAGCCCGACTGTCAGCTGTTGAGTGTTGCTCTGCAGCAGTTCGGCGCTCTGCTGGCATCGCTCGAAAATCTTCAGGCCCTGCAAAATTGTTACACAGTGAGCGTCATTCTAAGAGCTTCTATTGTAACATGCGTTCCTGGAGCAAGGAAGACAGTGCTAGAATTACGCTTTAACTGCACTGCCCTCTAGAATCATAACCAGTCGCATAGAAGCAGCATTGTATTTTAGGCAAGCAAAGGAACAAACTGACGTTACATATATAAAAATTAAAATAAACATAATTTCCTAAAATCTGTATTGGAGACAGGGAGCGCTGAAAAGAAGCGATATTTTTGTCCTTCTGCAAAAACTTCGAAAACGCCCACGCCCACCCTCCACCGCTTAAAAAACATACAAAATACCAACAAAAAAATCACCCAAAAAGTACATTAAATGTCCTACAAGAGACGCATATAACATTCTGTTTTCACGTAAGAGGGTCGTGAGCTCATCATTTCGAGTAGGTTCTCCAATTGGAAAAGAAATATGGAATTTTGTGACAGAATACTCAAACAAAAGACATAAGACGTATAGTGACATTAGAAACACTGCAAGTCGGGTTTACTGCACATTGCCAAGCATCAGGAAGAGGCTCCCACTACATGCCCCTACTTGAGGTTCTGTGCACCTGCTTAACAGGTCACGGTCCATGGCCTAAAAATTTGCATCAAGTGGGATGTCGTAAAACACAAATCTGCGAATGTGCAGAGGAAGAAATCGCTGATCATGTCGAGAGACTGCAGACAATTAGGTTGCAATCTACAAACAATTATTGTAAGTAACCAAAACTTATGCAGTACAGTCGATATGATAGCACATCGAATTTCTATAAGGCAACTGATTAACTTTAAGTCTATAATATCAATTGGACACTCTGAGTATCAAAATAATGTTAACAGATCACAAGAAGCATACATAATAAAAAAGAAAGCTAATATAAAAAACGAAACAAAGAATGCTATTACCACGAATCCAGTTATGTGTAGATTTTAGAATTGCTAAGGCAAGCACTATCAGTGTGGCTGATGAAGAATAGTACAGCAACAGTAGGTTCAGTAGGAGGTATAGTTTTAGTTAGTCGGCAAACCTCGTGTTATTCAGAGGATACCGGCAAAAATCTAGTAATATAAATTGGAAGTTATTGATTTGGAACTTGTCTTAACCTCTTTTATTTTATGTTTTTACTTTTAATTGATTCTTACTTTTTGCCGTTTTGTTTTATTTCTATAATAATATTACCAATTGTTGCTGTTAATATAACGTATTACTCTGTACATAATATAAAACATTGTACATTACCATCATTATTGAATATGTATGACGTAATTAGAGTTTCCAGATAATAGGTCTAAAATTCGTGGCAATAAATTGTACTGAAAACTGACTAGTGTACTATCCATCTGTACTGCTGCGATGTGTGCAGTTTTCTAAGTTATCTTCGTTTAGCTGTTGATGGCCCAGGCAATGTCTCTTGGGCCGGGTTAAGTCCACTTGAAGGGTAATCGGCAATGTAAGGTTCAAGCAAAGCGTCAGGGGCTGTGTATGGTCCAGGCTGAGCAGTGAGATGTTGCTGTTATTCGGTTTCAAAAATTGAATTCAATGATAAATATTATGATGGAGAAATATTGAATACTAAAGACGCAAAAGTCTGAAAAATATTGCATGAACTGATACCTTCTGATGTTATCGCAAAAGGGCAAAGATATCGCTACAGTTCAGCGCATCCACCACCGATACCATTCATCAGAATAAGCAAACCTGATTAGTGCCTGATGTAGGAAATTATGTCTACACTAATTTTTTGGAGTGGTCATCTTGAGAAAACACATACAGGGTGGCGCACGATGAGTCACCCGATTGAATTTTGTTCCTACAAGTATACTATTGGGGCAATAACTTTCAAATTGTGGGCTTAACTTCGTGCCGTTCATGGAAATTACGCCAGATGTCGTTACGAGTACATCGCTTCCGTTGTGAGTCTGCCATTTCAGTTTGCCGCGATGTCTGACAAAGGATGGTTGACCGTCGCACAAAAGACGATGATTGTTTTACTGTCCGTGGCGAGGAACAGCGTTACGTTGAAACAGAGAAGGTTTCGTGCTCATTTCAGTACACGGTGGGATTCCAGCCCACAGATAATACGCAGATTACATCAAAAATTTGGAGGTACTGGATCTGTTTTGGGGTGTCAGCGGCCACATGCACGTACCGTACGTGAAAAGCATTGAAGCAGTTCGACTGGCTTTGACTCGTAGTCCGAGTAAATCAACAAGAAGAGCCAGTGCCAAGTTCGGAATTTCTCGACGATCTGTACAGAGAAATATTCAATCCGACCTTCCCTTGTATCCATAAGATGACTGTGGCGCATAAGCTTACTGCGAGAGATAAGGAGCAGAGACTGCAGCTTGCAAGGTGGGCAATCGGAAAGACCAGAAGGCAGCGCTACACAACACATGGTTTTCTAACGAAGCTTATTTTTACGTGAACGGTGTTATGAACAAAAAGAACGTTGAATTCTGGCACGTGAACCTCCGCGAATAATCCACACGAAAGACACCTAAGGTGAGAAAGTGTGCGTGTGGGTCGCAATGTCAAGCCATAGAATCATCGGTCCGTTCTTCTTCGATGCAACAGTAACCGGTGAACGCTATTTACACATGCTGCGAAACCAGTTCCTTCCTCAACTCATGGCGTCATGTCTTCCACTGCAGAGACAATGGTTCATGCAGGATGGAGCACGCCCCCATACTGCCAACGTTGTGCTTGATTTCCTACACGAAAGACTTAACCTTAGGTTATTGTCAAACGGATTTCCAGAACGTTTGCAGGAGGAGAAATGTGGCAGCCCCACACCCGGGACGTTAACCCATGTAACTTCTTCTTTTGGGGGATTATTAAAGAGAAGGTCTACCACAGAAAACCCGAACATGTAGTGCAACTTAGGGAGGGCCATCATTATGTAGCTACGTCGCGCCATTCCAGAAGGCTTGTCTCGGAGATTGGCTACAAACGTGACTTGAAGAAATTGTAAACCAAAACAGCAGTCATATTGAACATGTGATTCATTAGGTTGTATTCTTTACTTCTACGTC
Organism: Schistocerca cancellata; assembly: GCF_023864275.1. NCBI lineage: Eukaryota > Metazoa > Arthropoda > Insecta > Orthoptera > Acrididae > Schistocerca > Schistocerca cancellata. The sequence goes on along the minus strand of NC_064628.1, from coordinate 515,681,356 downwards.
AATAAATTACCAACGTTGTCAACAACAAATGTGTTATTCATGAAACAAATCAGGTGCCTTATCGTGACCCCACCCTGTTTTCGAGGTACAAGCGAAAAACTGAAAAGGTGAAAATATTGATGTTTTTTGCGTTTTCCGTTGCATAGCCGACCTCCAAAATGCCAGTAAACATGTTAATTCAGATTAACTCCCCAAAAAAGATGTACAACGGCTGTCATAAGAGTTCCTGCAGTTATCATTTGACTGGCCCGAACGTAAGAAAAGCCGGCCCCAGTGGCCAAGCGGTTCTAGGCCCTTCAGTCCGGAACCGCGCTGCTGCTACGGTCGCAGGTTCGAATCCTGCCTCGGACTTGGATGTGTGTGATGTCCTTATTAGTTAAGTTAAAGTAGTTCTAAGTCTAGAGCACTGATGACCTCATGTTAAGTTCCGTAGTGCTTAGCCATTTTTTGAAAGTAAGAAAACAAGAGTTGAAAGAGAAGTCAAGACAGATTTTTTCATTTCAGAAAACTATTTTCGTCGTCCTTAGACGAAGAATTTAGCATTTAAAAACTGGTAGACGTTGAAGGAGGCTAGTTAATTTGATAAATATTATTCTCTACCTTTTTATGATATTAAAAAGTATCCCACTTGCTTGAGAATCAGTCCTGGTGTTACAAAGTATGACGGTTAATTCACGTTTTGAAAGAAGTTTCCGTAAAGTTGTAAGTAGGCTGTTTAGGTTTTTATATTAGTAACACCACGTAGCGCTCTGTATGAAAATCACTGGCTGTGCTGTGTGCAGTCTGTTGCTAGTTTGCATTGTTGTCTGCCATTGTAGTGTTGGGCAGCTGGACGTGAACAGCGCGTAGCATTGCGCAGTTGGAGGTGAGCCGCCAGCAGTGGTGGATGTGGGAAATGAGGTGGCGGATTTTTGAGTACAGAATGGATGTCATGAACTGCTATATATATTATGACTATTAAGGTAAATACATTGTTTGTTCTCTATTAAAATCTTTCATTTGCTAACTATGCCTATCAGTAGTTAATGCCTTCCGTAGTTTGAATCTTTTATTTACCTGGCAGTAGTGGCGCTCGCTGTATTGCAGTAGTTCGAGTAACCAAGATTTTTGTGAGGTAAGCGATTTGTGAAACGCATAGGTTAATGTTAGTCAGAGCCATTCTTTTGTAGGGATTTCTGAAAGTCAGATTGCGTTGCGCTAAAAATATTGTGTGTCAGTTTAAGCACAGTCGTATATAATTTTTTCTAAGGGGACGTTTCAAAGTAACAGTAAAGCCATAGAAACATTTAATGACTTTTGCACCTGAAGACAAAAAGTGAATGGAGAGAATAATCAAAGGAACAGAAAAGTAAATACGACATTGAGTGGTAATAATAGAGTATACAAAAATGTGTGGAATTGATACACTGTATAAATATTGATAATAAAATCCTCCGCTCGCAGCCCCTCTGATCCTTCCCACTAAAATTTTCATAGGGGAAACAAACTTAGGGTTAAACATCCACTCGTCTATGAGATGAACAGAGACAGAAGACAAGTTCTCTTTGCACAATCCACCGTCCTAATGCGGCGATGTCCCTTGCAATAGTAGATTAAAATGCTTAAAAAGAATACATGCAGTTGCATTTGCATTGTCTTGAATCAGCGTATGTACATTCAGATTTGAGTACTTCTTTCTTACGTTTATCTTTGTGAAGACATGTTCTAACATAGCACTGTCAAAATGTAAAGCTGAGGTGGGACGTATGTCAACCAGAGGCCACAGTTGTACATTATTCCAGCCTGAGATCTTACTTAATGTAGCAGTTAACAAAAAAATTAACCTCTATTGAACTGAGAGCTGAAAACTCACCACGCGCTCCCAGGAAATGACAAACAAAGCGATTATTTTTTCGTTTCTGGGATGGAAGCAACGCACAACCATTTGTTAACGCTGGTCCTCGGCGTCCGAGGAGAAGCACGCCTGCGCTGAGTGGAGATTCGTAGCCCTGTGACGTAAGGCGCTGATCGCTTGCCAACGTTGCGTCCACCGCTGCCACCGCGCCTGCAGTCCGCCTATAAAAGCGGGCCGCCCTAACCACTGAACACTGTCTTGTCCACTCAGACGTCGCCAACATGTTCAAGGTACGTCTAATGCTTCTGGGCAACCAGTGAGCTGCAACAGCTGTTTGAAAAAGAACAGTAACGTCAGCAACACTGTGAGAAATCTCTGGACGAATCAAGTGACAAATTGAAGACCATATGTTTGCATGTGGAAAGGTCTGGAACAGACCAATTCTTACACAAGAGAAAAAAATTTTAAAGCAGTTTTGTAACAAATACCGGCAATTCTGCTTATAACCTCTGTAGCAGGAAATGGTATGGGTTGACCCTTTCGATCTTCTACCTCTCCGGCGCGTATTGAAGAGAGATTGTCAGATATATCAGTGCCAATTTATTTATCTCAGAGCTTCGAGTCTTTTTCTGCGTGTGAGCTATTTATTTTATTACTTACACTTTTCTGACTTACGGATTCTTAGTGCTAATCTATTCACAACTGGAAGACGTTTCGGATTCACTTTACTTCAGAAATGTGCCAAACGCTAACCTTTAGTTTGTACATCTTCTAATCACAGGAAGTAATTCACACTGGACAATTTGACTTGGACAACAATCTCCATATCTTATGCAATTTCATGCAGAATAAAAAGCCACAGTGTTGTAAGACGTCTTTTTTGAAGATGACATTACAGGCTACTTCCACTTGCAGTGGAACTGGTGTTGAGATGTTCTTGGTACTGCAGACTACAAAAAACAGTAATTTTTCTAGTGCTTGGTACATAACACTTTTGTGTCTAGAATGTCGTTACCGCTCATTCAGCAGGGTGGCGATTTGTTTCACTGGATTTACTGCTCCAATTAGTCTTCGTGAAAATAGTCTGTATTCAATTTACAAATCTAAATTTTTCCACTAGGCCACTAACAAGACATCGAACTTTCAACCACATTGCACGTTTTATTCTAACCATACACACTGTGTCGATGATAATGAGACAGTGTAAAAGAAGTTATCATCTGCGATAACTAAAGGTAAGGTATTTAAGAAAGACCCCTGATATATAACTATAGCAAAGCCTAGAGTAATTTTGTAATAAGACTGATGGGTACAACACGTGTAACAATGTTTTCTTAGAAGGGAGTGTAATGTGCTTTTACCGACAAAATATCCACTCCATCTTCACACTCTGCTGCAATTAGATAGTGTTCTAGGCACTACAGTCTGGAACAGCACGACCGCTACGGTCGCAGGTTCGAATCCTGCCTCGGGCTAGGATGTGTGTGATATCCTTAGGTTAGTTAGGTTTAAGTAGTTCTAAGTTCTAGGGGACTGACGACCTCAGAAGTTAAGTCCCATAGTGCTCAGAGCCATTTGAACCATTTTTTTTTTTTTAGATAGTGTTAATACAGTTGAGAATTTATATCAGTTATCACGTATTGTGTGCATTCTTGTTTGAGATGCTCTCTAGGGCCCTTGTTGTTCCTCCTACTTACAGCTTGTTCTGGTTCTGGCTTTGGCCGCCCCCGTCGTCGCCGCCGCCCCTGCAGTCGCTGCCGCGTATCACGCCGCGCCCGCCGTTTATTTCAGATAAACAGTTACCTGCAACCACTTCATAAGGATGAATAAAGTCATTTTAATTGAAAGTGTCGTGTTCATGTTATTGCTTTTGTAAAGCTCCATTCATCCTACTTTCTGTATATTCTCTAGAACAAATACCATCACTTCACAAGTTACTAAAAGTATCACCTGTTGGATGACATCATTATTATGCTAGTATGCTTTGTACATTTTTCTTTCTAGGTGGTACACCAGACTGATTTCCTATTTAAAAATGGTAATTAATGACAGAGAGGCTTGCCAAAAGTTGTTCTACTCACACTTTCAAAGAGAACTGGAAAGAATCATCCGATAATCAAAACCCATTACAAAATAATTTATATAAAATACATGTATGGTGCGAAGTGTGGTGATAGACTGTAAATAATGAAAAGTGTGAAGTCATTGATATACACAACAAAATAAATCCACTAAATGTCCTTTACATGATAAATCACACAAACGTAATGACTTTAATGTATCCAAATGCTTAGCGATTATAATTATGAGTAACTTAAACTGGAACGATCGCACAGACAACGTTGTACGGAAAGCAAACCAGAGACTGCAATTTGTAGGCATAACACTTAGAAAATGCAACAAGCATACTGAAGAGACTGCTTATACCACGCTTGTCGCCATCTTCTGGAGTACTGTTATGCACTGTGGGATCTGCATCAGATGAGGCTAACGGCGGACATTGAAATAGTTCAGAGAAGGACCGCTCGTTTAGTATTACCGCGAAATAGGGGAGGGAGTGCCACGGGCATGATATGTGAATTGGGATGGCAATCATTAAAACAATGGCGTCTTTCGTTGCGGCAGGACCTTCTATTAAAAATTTCAATAACCAACTCGTCCTCCAATTGCGATAAAATTCTGTTGGCGCCCACCTACATAGGGAAACATGATCATAATAAGAAAATAAGGGAAATCACAGCTCACACAGAATGATTTAAGTGGTCTTTTTTCCACATGCCTTTCAAGTATGGATCGTTAGAGAAATTGTTTGAAGGTGGTTCGTTGAAACCTCTTCCAGGCGATTAATTGTGAATTGTAGAATTATCCCGTAGATGTAGACGTAGATGAAACATAAACAATGTAATGCTACTTAAAAAAAGCCCAACAGACAAAACTTTTTGCAATCCTTAAAAGAGGACACTTGCCGCTTTTGAGCACTGTTGATAATATAGAGTTAGTATTAATCCTATGACAATTCGCAGCTGATGTAAGCCATAGCAGACAGTATGCCAGTCAGTGGTATAGTATCAGTGCAGTAAGACCATGAATGAAGTTGTCCTGTTCTTAGATGTGTCAACAAGGACTGTCCAAACGAAAAGCAAAAAAATTCATAACTGCCACCCACCTGGGGAGAAATAACTGTCCTTTGAGTCTGCACAGCCACCAGAGGTGTCGTCACTTGATTTTTTGGGGTCGCCAGTGCAGTTGCGAATAAATCCTTAGGGGAGCCACTTGTATAATGCCGTTCCTACGTCTTTACCTAGACCTATATGTAGTGCTAATCATAAAAAGTCTCTCAGAAAGTAATTGAAGAAGGCTAAGTCATTACGTTAAAATAAATCATTAAGTTTAGCGTTCTTAAAAAACTCTCCAACGTCGCTCAGTAGAAGTAGCAGTAACTGTTTTGTTGTTGTTGTTGTCGTCGTGGTGAGGCTGGTCTGATGCAGCTTGCGACGTTGCTATATCCTGTCAAAGTCTCTTCATGTCTGCGAAGCTACTCCACCATAGCTCCTCCTGAACAAACTTACAGCAGTCAAACTTTGGTTGCCCTCTATGATATTTACCCATCGCACTTACCTCCATCATCAAACTATTACTTGATGTCTCAGAATGTGTATTATAAATCGATCCATTCTCTTTGTCAAGTTCTGCCACAGCATTCTCTTCTCCATTATTCAGTTCAGTACCTCTTTATTAGCTAGCCAACTTCCCATCTTTCCTTTTCTGCACTATTTACGGTTTCTCAAATGTTGTGTCCATCAAATCGAAACAACATACTACATGAGCAGCTGTAAGCATGTTATTACAGAGATTAAACAGACGTATGCCAGTCAAAAATGCTTGCCAATTCATGTAGCTACAATAGAATCGTATTTATAGCTACATAATATTTGAACCAGATGGTTTAATCTACAGACACTATGAGACATAAACGTGACAGGAGAAAAACGGATGATGCATAGTAGCCTTAGGATATAACCGATTGCAATTCTAATTTTAAAGACTGAAGTAGGAAAAAACATGCTAAGAATTTCTGTATCTGTAAAATTCACCTATTGAGGGTCAGTGTATAGGGAACTACCGTTTATCTTCCACCACCGAAACGACAGAATTTCTTGAAAAGTTAGAGTAAAGTTACTGGAAATGCAGCGGGTTAAAAATTAAGTTTTCTCATCAGGAATCCCTTACAAATGTTTGGATTTTCATTTATAAATTTCTAGTATTTTAATGGCATCAGATATTTAGATTTTTCTGCAGTAGGGACGTTGCTTACATTCTTACATACTTCGTATATGTTCTGATTTGCATACAACATATCTCTCCCATAAAGGATTGACGATAATAATTAAATTTGAAAGAATAAATAATGAATTCTGCACAGAAAAGACCACTTCAGATGCAAGTCCTTTATATATAGGCAGGACCGGTTTCGCAGCATGTTAACTGCATCGTCAGACACAGTCCGTACAACCTGATCGACAGAAATCCATGCAAGGTAACAAGAAAACATAACTAAAATGAAAATTTGTATATGGGACGAACATACCCACAAAATCAAGTCGTGATCAGGTTTAAAAAAGAGAATGGTATAATCCAGTATTCACAGCCAGAAAATTTTTGTTAAGTAGTGGAAATCAAAAATAAACCAACATGGAATGCTCCCTTGATACCTATAAAGAAGGAAACTAATGATAAGAAATCCTAATAATACACTCCTGGAAATGGAAAAAAGAACACATTGACACCGGTGTGTCAGACCCACCATACTTGCTCCGGACACTGCGAGAGGGCTGTACAAGCAATGATCACACGCACGGCACAGCGGACACACCAGGAACCGCGGTGTTGGCCGTCGAATGGAGCTAGCTGCGCAGCATTTGTGCACCGCCGCCGTCAGTGTCAGCCAGTTTGCCGTGGCATACGGAGCTCCATCGCAGTCTTTAACACTGGTAGCATGCCGCGACAGCGTGGACCTGAACCGTATGTGCAGTTGACGGACTTTGAGCGAGGGCGTATAGTGGGCATGCGGGAGGCCGGGTGGACGTACCGCCGAATTGCTCAACACGTGGGGCGTGAGGTCTCCACAGTACATCGATGTTGTCGCCAGTGGTCGGCGGAAGGTGCACGTGCCCGTCGACCTGGGACCGGACCGCAGCGACGCACGGATGCACGCCAAGACCGTAGGATCCTACGCAGTGTCATAGGGGACCGCACCGCCACTTCCCAGCAAATTAGGGACACTGTTGCTCCTGGGGTATCGGCGAGGACCATTCGCAACCGTCTCCATGAAGCTGGGCTACGGTCCCGCACACCGTTAGGCCGTCTTCCGCTCACGGCCCAACATCGTGCAGCCCGCCTCCAGTGGTGTCGCGACAGGCGTGAATGGAGGGACGAATGGAGACGTGTCGTCTTCAGCGATGAGAGTCGCTTCTGCCTTGGTGCCAATGATGGTCGTATGCGTGTTTGGCGCTGTGCAGGTGAGCGCCACAATCAGGACTGCATACGACCGAGGCACACAGGGCCAACACCCGGCATCATGGTGTGGGGAGCGATCTCCTACACTGGCCGTACACCACTGGTGATCATCGAGGGGACACTGAATAGTGCACGGTACATCCAAACCGTCATCGAACCCATCGTTCTACCATTCCTAGACCGGCAAGGGAACTTGCTGTTCCAACAAGACAATGCACGTCCGCATGTATCCCGTGCCACCCAACGTGCTCTAGAAGGTGTAAGTCAACTACCCTGGCCAGCAAGATCTCCGGATCTGTCCCCCATTGAGCATGTTTGGGACTGGATGAAGCGTCGTCTCACGCGGTCTGCACGTCCAGCACGAACGCTGGTCCAACTGAGGCGCCAGGTGGAAATGGCATGGCAAGCCGTTCCACAGGACTACATCCAGCATTTCTACGATCGTCTCCATGGGAGAATAGCAGCCTGTATTGCTGCGAAAGGTGGATATACACTGTACTAGTGCCGACATTGTGCATGCTCTGTTGCCTGTGTCTATGTGCCTGTGGTTCTGTCAGTGTGATCATGTGATGTATCTGACCCCAGGAATGTGTCAATAAAGTTTCCCCTTCCTGGGACATTGAATTCACGGTGTTCTTATTTCAATTTCCAGGAGTGTAATTTATCAGATACGTAAAAACTAATAAACACCACTCACCCGGAGTGACACTATCTAGTGAGCTGGCGGGGTTCCAAATAATAATCAAATAATGCAAAAATTGAGCAACTAACGCTCCAACACTTCCCTAAAATCGATTAAAACAGTTATTCAGTGTAAAAGAGTTGTTAATTCCTCAGAAATAGCCGTCCTAAAGCTATTTTAAAGCTTAGCACGCGAAAGACCTGAAGTAAATAACAGGTATGAATATTATCTCTTAATTAAACAATTCAACCGGCAGAAAGCAATGCATAGCGAGAGCAGATTGCAGGAGGCTGAACTTATCCACAGCAGCGCGCGTACGGAATTGTGTGCTAAGCGGAACGCAGTTGCAGCAGCACCAGGTAGCGACATGCACAGAGCAGTCAAGCGCAGTGCGCATGCGCATCTGGGGGTAACTAGAAAAGAGGAATGATAGCTGAACTCATAAAAAGTCCAGATAATTCCTTACAACGTGTCCTTTTCCATTTTTTTAAGAAAATAAAAAAAGGTGAATTCGTAAAAACTGTTATTAGTGCCAATGTTGCAAAAGGTAGCCAAGGAAAAACATCGCGTTAATTGCTGCAGAAGATAGCAACTACTTAAAGGTTATAAAACATGACATGTAACGATATGCAAAGAACTAATATATGCTAGGATGTAGATTTACGTGATTCCTTGGACATGAATCGCGCTTAATTTAATTTTAAGTAAAAAGCATGAAGCATCACTAACAAGACAAAGTATTCGAAAAAAAAGCACCAAAGCGAAGCTGGAATAAACCGACCGAGTCAAGATCATAGAGGCTGTTGGTTGAAAGTGAATAACAAATTTTTGCCCTTAAAGTATCGAATCACATTAGAATGATACATCGTAATAATACATAATGAAACAAGAAGAGGCAAGACGCAACTCACCATAGGCATAAGCAGTCATTGAACGCTGATGCGGTCTAAATTGCCCAATAAACCACGATGTCTGAGCTCAACATACCCATTGATGGTAGGTTCAGGGAACTTTTTCAGAGAACGCATAATCTCCACATCCTCAAGAATATACTGCCCTTATTTGCCCTCTGTAGGACGTGAATATAGTTGGAAAAGGGTAGGTACAGTTTGTGTGGAACAGGTGCAAACTTAAGGCCAATTCGAATTTCTCAGATCTACGTCCTCTTTAAATTACTAGACGCGTGGTAGATACAAACATCACATACATGAGATGCAATATATGCCAGTAGTTTTAAATTTATCGGAAACGATCTTTTCCTATGCCTATAAACCTGAATCACACTTCTGGGAATAAAGTAAGCTAGTTGAATCTTTCTTGAGTGCAATTATCTACCGATCTTCTACAAAAAAAAACACGATATACGAGTACCGTGCGTAGAAACCTTCCACGAATTTCGACTCTGTGCCTCTCTTGTGGAATCACTGGTTGTGTCGAATCTCCTTGCCAGATAGGCTTCTGGTGCGAATTGGTCCGCGACGCGGCGTGGCTCGGGTAGCGAAAGAGTCTTGACTTGGCAGCGGCACGAGGAAGATGGCGACGGCGCCCTATGCTGGGAGCAGTCCATGTATGTGCCGGAAAACCACTTGGCCGCATCTGGAGTGATAGCGCCGCCTAGTTGTTGTTGGGAGGCATTGTTCGGGAAGATGTAATTTGGTGAGGAACTATCCTTTCGCATACAGGAGCGTTTCGGTTGCACAGTACTTGTGTTGCCCGAAAGAGATCAGCAGTTGAAGCAACCGTTCAATGTCTGAACAGCCGTCACTGTAGTGTCGCTATGCCCTGCTTGAATTGACACACCTGTGCTGGATAATTCTGCGTGCAGCTGAGTAACTTTATTATCGAGTAATTGCTCATCTGTATGTTGTAGTTGTTTGTCTTGCAAAATTGTAATTGAGTTTAGCTCTTGTGGGGCGTCATTAGTTTCAGTTGTTCGTGACTGGTCATTTGCTTGTTTTAACTGTTCATGTTACAAGGTTGTTATTGAATTTGCCCTGGTGAAAGGCCATTGACTGTATGAATGTGTGGTACCAGTGGTAACTGATTTATGTACAGGTCCTATCACGCCAATTTAATAATGTGTGTAATGTATCGCCAGGAAGTGTGAGCAAGACTGACGTGTGAAATAAAATGTGAGTACAATATTAAGACCGTTAAGAGTGTGTAGATGGCGTTATTTGTACTTACGTTGTGGGACTGCGCTGAAATGCTAATGGCTTGCATCCAAGCCTGTTATACACTTAATTCCAAGTTGACGTTTCTTGCTTAATGTTTTCAGGGCGCTGCAGTTTTGGTGGTCAGCGGTGTAGCTACTTAAAAAAAATAATAATAAAAAAGAAGAATACACCGTGATTCTACCTCGACGCGTGTAAAAAGCATCCTGATTTGAAAGTTAATTTCTATAACGATATTTAAGTGTTCTTGGAATACAGAACTATCACGATCGGCTACTGAACATTCCCTTAATTTGGAATACAAGCACTACAGAGATACGAGTTGGATGCCTGTTATGTTGTTGAAGAATTTAATATGCGACACACTGTCTCGCAGGAGTCAGACGACCAAGAACGAAACTTGAGAGTACTTATTACGTCAATGCTAAATGAGTCGCTAGCAATGAACGGACCACTTGTCGTTCACAATTTTTTTGTATTGACGCGTTTCTGGCGCAGTCTACCTTCAGAACTTCTGCGAAGCCAGAAACCAAGTCTTAAGGGCAAGTATCATTTAGAAAAGGTCATCTACATCTAAACACATACTCCGAAACTCACCGATGTACTCCTACTACTCATTTCTTATCCTGTTCTACTCGGAGATAGAGCGAGGGAAGAACGACAGTCTATATGTCTTTGTATGAGCACTAATGTCTTGTATCTAATCTTCGTGGTCTTTACGCAAAATGTACGTTGGCGGCCATGTATTTTCATAATTCTTTACATATTAATAAGAAGGTCTTCTCAGCATCACTCCAAACGTATTTCATCTCAGAAATTCAATCTATGTCATAGAAAATCAATAGTGCTGAAAACATGGTGCAACTCTTACAGACAATCCCAGACGCATAGAAGAAGCATTGAATTTTAGCCAAGCAAAGGAATAAACTGACCTTACATACATAAAAATTGAAATAAACATAATTTCCTAAAATTTGATTTTATGACGAGCGGTATGGGAGACAGAGCGCGTTTAAAAGCAGCGATAATTTTGCCCTTCTGCAACAACGTAGAAAACGCCCACTCCGTCCCTCCACCGCTCGAAAAACTTACAAAATACCAACACAAACCCTACACAAAAAGCAGATTAAATTTCCTACAAGAGACGTGTATAACATTTTAATTTCACGTAAGAGGGTCGAGAGCAAAGCGAAAACTACGAGAAATGCCTTCTGTGTCCTACAGCTAAGCGACCCCTCCGACCTGTCTATACCTTGTAACGCCGGAAATGCATATCCTCCTATTTCCATCTATTGTACTATTTTTTTTCCTTGCTTTGTTACCTCAAGATATGACATTTCTGTCTCTTTGTATATTGTGATTGTTTTACTATTTGTATATTTATGCATTTATGTCGATGTATAATTGGTTTGTTTCGTAAATATTATTTGTATTTTTACGCTGGGTCTTGCCTAGGGAAAACTGCTATCGAACGATTACGTCGATAGGTCGTGTGAAGAATCAAAGTGTGTAGGATCTTTGGTAGTGTTAACTCTGCCGCGTGGAGCGCGGGCTGAGGAAAGGGTCTGGCGGGAGTAGCGAGTGGAGGTGTGTTGTGTGACGCTCCCGCGAGTTGCCGCGCTTTCGGGGTTTGGCAGCATGTCATTGCGCTCGACTTGCGATGATAGTTTCTGACATGGTGTCGCGGACGGGAAACATTAACTAGCGCACATCAAGAGCCCGTTTCGTCTGGTGACCGTGTCGAGAAGAAGGCGCGCCAACATCCAGCTTCTGCAACAGCGACGGCCGACAATGAGTGACTGTCGCCACCTCCTCGATCGACGGCTTCAAACCTTCAATCAACCGTCAAGGAAGACTGGAAGCAAGTAAAGTTTTAGAACTGTATGGCAGACCTCAGCTTTTCAAACTGTACCATTTTCGTAACTATAATAACAGCAACTTAGCATGAACCTTTGTTGCTCATTGTCCCAATTGCATTACCAAGCAGGGTCCCTTCCTTTTCCGAAATGAACCCGAGTGTCGTTGAAATTTAAACGCCAGCATTAAAATTATACCATTCGATTTCACTGCTTTAATTTCAAAGTATTCATAGCTGGCTACAATATTCAGATTACATAAGCACAAATTAAGAGTGCGAGTTTTGTTAGCATATTTTAGCGTACCTGTGACTGCAGCTCAGCTTGGTACGTACTAAATTTTACTATTGCTAATTGTTCAGAATCATTTAATTCAAGTTCAAAGTTAAATCTCTTATTTCTAAATTGCGTAGATTCAAGTAGCTTTAGAAATGATTGTTGAGGTAGTCCAAGACTAACCGTATTTTACTTAATTTCGATGTGCTTCAGAAAGAAAGCTCACTATTAACTTCAGTCACTAAATTAACTTTCGATTTTTCGGTTTTATTGATTCTTTTGCTAAATTAAGTCAGGGTGTAGCGAAATTTATTACTTCTGACAAACTTTCAGTTTTCACACTACACGTGTCAACCTTCAGTTGCCACGCTTCTAGTGCTAATTATATGTGTAATAACCTTTCTTTTTCAGTTACTATAGTAATTGTCCTTAGGACTGGCGACCGTGATTTCCCCCAAATCTCAAATACCTAATTACCGCTAGTTAATTGTTAACGTAATGGCTGCACGTTTACTTTCTTTATTAACTTTACCCCTTTTCAAAATTAATTTCCACCAGTTTCATTAGCACATTTCCTTTCATTTAGATGTAACCCTTTCCTCCCTCTTTACCGACAGGTTAACTTCATTGACGATTGCTTTTCCGAAACTCCCATTAGGTACACGCGGTTTCATCTTTCACTGTCATTAAGGTCGGTAAGTGAGGGGGAGGTTACACGTGGCGACCTGGTGACAGGACAATCTTCAGATTTGAGGTTGTTCTGGACACGAATTTTGCATTGTGCAAATCTCGTAACAAAGTATTGGTTACGTACAGGCCGTTACGTCAGCGAGAATAAGTAGTGGGAGTAATCCTAATTATATTTGAGATTTGGCATTTATATTGAAAATTATTAAAATGAGTGAACGCAACAATTGCCAAAATTTGGTAGACTTGGATACGGAACAATCGGTCAAACAGTGGGAAACGCGCACCGCGGTACCCATTGTTCAGGGGCAGGCGGCTAGCATGAAAGACGCGACCACCGAAACGCAACAAAGAGCAGAAATGGAATTCCAAACTTTAGAAAATGTTTCGGAATCGGAAGTGAAAATCAAACCTGAATCCCTTTATGACGAATACGGGGGGACAATTAAAGAGGAAGCCGCTACGGAAGTGGAACCGGTAGTTTCCGGGAATTTAACTGATTTATTGAATGTTTTGATTAACGAAATCAAGAGTCAATCGGCCAAGCTAGACAATCAGAACAAAGCTATTAACGTTGTTAACAACAATGTTGGAGTTGTTAATACAAAAGTTGATAAAATCAAAGAAGATATTGTTGTAATTAATACCGAAATCGGTAATCTTAAACAGGAAATGATAGGCGTTCAGGCGGAAATTGCGAGCATAAATACTCGTTTTGATTCCGAAATTAGCAGAATCGAGAAAAGTGTAGGAGAAGCAGTTGCTCCGATCATCGAGAATAAGGTGACGGAACAAATTCAATTAGTGAAAAAAGAGGATCAACAGAAGGTGGAAACTTTAAAGGCTTTAGTGTCCGAAGTAGACACTAAAGTGAGGGAGCAGGCTAATACCTGCGAAGAGAAAAAGAGGGAAGTGGAAACGCTTGCGACAACCACTTGCCAAGTAATTACGAGAGTGTCGGAATTAGAAAAGAAACTTGACGAAAAACAGAGCTATGTGCCAATCTGTGCACATAGTTCGGAATTGTTGACGAAAGAGGAGCGGTTCGACCCCTTGAAAAAAGGCGGTATACACGCGACGGATTTCATTAAAAATTGTGAAAGAGTTTTACCCAGATCATGGACTAATGAGAGAAAAATTAATGCGGTTATTGATGTGCTGGCTGGTGATGCTAAGCGTTGGGGCTTAAACCTCAACATTACGAACCTGACTTTTGACGAGTTTAAAAATTTGATTCTGGCTGAATACTGGTCAGAGCAAAAACAGCAAAGTGTTTGGCGCGAATTTGTCGTATCGAGGCCTTTCGATGCGAATTCGCGCGGCTCGATGAAGGAGTTTTGTGAGGGCTGGATCCGCAAGTTGGAATATTTGCGTGATCGCCGCACGGAATCCGAAATAGTCTGCGAACTCTACAAGAAGCTTCCAGATGATACAAAACGCTACGTAGGAAGCAATTATAGGACAGTGAATGATTTCCTGGAAAGAGTTGAGGACGAGGACAATTGGCGCAATAATCGCGACAGTGGTAGAGGCCGTGGTAACAACAACGAGTACCACAGCAACCGCAACAATGATAACCATGGGAATAATGCATACCGCAGCAATAACAATAATGGTTCGGACCGTAATAACAATCGGTACAATGCAAATAATAACAGGAATGACAGAAACCAGTATCATACTAACGTGATACGGGCTTCACAGAATAGTAATAACGCCAGAGGGTGTGATCAGCCCCTCAGCAGCATCCGGGGAGCGTATCTGCTGGGACGAGACAGGGAAACCATTAGCCGCGCCGGTGAGGGGCCGAGCGGGCGTGGAGAAATTTTGGCGGCCCAATAACAAGAGAAAACCCAGGTGTCGCCGTTATGAAAATTCCGTATGGAATAATCAACGGCGGGAGAGTGTGCCAGTGTTAAGAGAAAAGAGTGCGCCAACAAGTAGTAGATCAGCTGTATACACGGCAGTAGAAAATACATTCGCTGTCAGTGAGAACAATTTAAGTAGTGTTCCAGAAATCGATCATAAAGTGGCAGCTGTAATACCCACAGCGGAACTGGAGATTGAGTTTAAGAATGATTCGCAATTGTTGAGAGAAGATCAGATGTCGGATAACACGTCCGTCATCGAGCGAGGGGATGCAGAGAGGGATGAGGTCTGGTTAAGGCAGTTCGGTCGCTTATACGACGAACTAAGAGATTATAGGGGTATGTATGGGAGAAGTGTTTATGGGGAGCGCGTGCAGGATTTTCCGCGTCTCGTCCCGCAGGAAGATAGTGTTTGTGAAATGATAGAAAGTTCTGGCCCTAATCGGCAGACTTTACTAGAAATAGTTGATGTTAAGGGGGAGCACGAGCAAGATTCGTCGTGTTTCGTCCCGCAGGAGTTAGATGTTGAAGTAGTAACGGAAAGTTCTGGCCCTAACCGGCAGACCTTACCGAAAGTTTCGGTGGTAGAAGTAACCGACCCATCCGACGCAAACCTCCAGTTTAAACATTGCGAGAGTATTAAGGAGAAAGATTGCGAAAATTGTAGTGATAGCCGGACACGATTGGTAGAAAGGCACATAGATTACAACGTGTATGAGGTTAAAGCTGACATTATACGGTCAGACGATAGCAGTGTGGGTTGCGCAGATCTAGCGGAAGTAATTGCAGAAACTACTGGACACATTCCTCCAGGTAGATTGGCGGATGAGATTAATCTGACCAAAGTGGAATCAACGAAGGTGACGATTAATGAATTGATAGCAAAGCAACACTCACTAGTTGACGAGTTACAGGAAAAGGTTTCGGTATTGGAGGCGAAGCTACAGGCTAAGCCTCAGGACAAACGTGTTGAAATTAAAACTGTATTTGAACAGAGGCAGAAAAAGCCGCCAGATAAGCCGGATTTAGGATCAAAGCCGGATGGTTTTTTCTGGAATGACCTGGATATAGACGAGGATTTACTGTGGGAAAATAAAGAAACAGTCGAGGACAAGTGTAGACAGATAGTAGTGTCTGTTAATATGCACGACCTACAACTAAACGTGTTGATTGACACCGGTGCAGAATTGAGTGCTGTATCTGGGAAAATATTTGAGTTACTGAAAGACAGACCTGGCATCGTAGTTATGCCAGTAACAGGAGTGAAAATTATCGGTGCTACTGGGAAGGCCAGTAAACCGGTCACAAAACAGATTTTTGTCCACTTCGAGATATGTGGGGCACGATTTGAACAAGAGTTTGTCGTCGTGCCAGACTTAACTACGGAAGTAATTATCGGGTTAGATTGGCTATTAAAGTACCGTTCAGTGATTAATTGTGAAAGCAAAACTTTGACATGTACGTCACAAGATAAAACAATAGTAGTTAGCTTTGTCGAGGCAGGAGACGGTGTGCATAGGCAATACCAGCCTATACACATTGTTAACTGGCCGGATGACACTGACGTAGGAATGAATTTGAACTACTGTAATGTGAGAAATCTCGGCATTGACAATAGTGTAGAAAGTGAATTGGAAAGTATTGTAGACGGTGTGTCAAACGTAACACACGAACAAAGACGAGGCCGAATTTGCCGTACCTATTGCCATCACAATCATGGGCCATGGGGCAGATATGTAGCAGAATTTGAGAGAATTGTGAACACTTTGAGACATGAATCTACGGGATTTTCTCAAGAGGAAATCCTGTTAGATGGCAGAAGTAAAAGTTTAGTGGAAGAGATCATCAAATTCCCTCCACGGATTGACATTAGTATTGGTGTGAAAAAAGATCGTTTGCCAGAAATAATGAAGCTAAGAACCGATGGTCACATACGTCGTCATGACGCTAAAGCGCGTTTTGCTAAGTTTGCAATCGGAGACTTAGTACTTGTAAAAACTCATGAGAAATCGAGCGAGACAGACAATGAAATCTCTAAATTTAAGTTTGTTTATAATGGACCATATAAAGTCATTGGTATACCTCACACAAATGCTTATTGCTTAGAGTATCCAAGCTCTGGAAAACGATTAGGTATACGGAATATTGTAGACTTGAAATTGTACCAACCTAGGATCGATTAATACCACACAATGGGTAATTTGTACAGTATGTAAATATAGAGTGTAAGATTTAAGGATGTGCCATGTTACGATGCTTTTGCCTGACCTAGAGGTCATTAAAGAAGTTGTAATTAATAAGTAATTAATTTTGACTAAATGATTTAAGAGTAACTGATTAGTAATCATCTGAAAAATCCAAGCTGCTAGTTTAAGTTTTCAGCTGAGTCACAGTAGATTAAGGAATGTAAATATGATTTTGTAACTTTCTGTAATATTTCATGAATGTGTGTTTTTATTAGTGATTGCCGATGTACTTAGACGCTGTTTTAAGTTTCAGGCTAGTACATGCGTGTGATGATGGACAGTGTTGAGTTATCCACTGTGATAGTGTTTATGGACTCCTTGAGATTACTCGGGAGTGAGTTTTTCCGAAAGAATTCAGTGAAACGGACGTTCTGGAAACGCCGTTACAAGGGCGAGTGAGATCAAGCGTGCCGCACAGGCGGGCGCAACAATACTGGCAAGGGTGAGCCGCTGTCGGCTCTTGTGTCGCTGTCGGCTCTTGTGCCGCTGTCGGCATCCTTTGTACTTGCGAGTACGGAAGGCGGAGTTGTTTTTCTTCCCGGACAGCTGATGTGAAAGAATTCTGCTGTCAATATTTATGTTTTTTTCGATCTGCTGTATATTATTTTCTTGTTTCGTGTTAATTGGACATGACGAGAAAATTAATTATGAAAAGGTTACATAAAATTGTGTATTCTATGTAATTAATTATTAGTTTGCGTATTTTGATATACCTGTTTTTTATGACCATGTACTCTGATCAATTTTGCAAATAGTATTCCATTTCTTATAGTGTTACGAATTTTAATGATTTTGGAATAGCTAAACCATTTTCTATGTTTTCTATGAATTTTGATATGTTGTCAACCTGTTTTATTTTGTGCAAGATGACAGAGTGGAATAAGATTAGGAGTGTCTCCACACAATTATTATTGTCCAAAAATTGGTTTATGATTAATTAGACGAATGCTAAATTTTTTTGATGTTTTGAGCATATGCATTTCCGCTGTTTCTTTTTTGGGACATTTTCTGAGTCTGTTTACGTTACACGAACATCCTCAGACAATGTGGGGCACGTGTAACGCCGGAAATGCATATCCTCCTATTTCCATCTATTGTACTATTTTTTTTCCTTGCTTTGTTACCTCAAGATATGACATTTCTGTCTCTTTGTATATTGTGATTGTTTTACTATTTGTATATTTATGCATTTATGTCGATGTATAATTGGTTTGTTTCGTAAATATTATTTGTATTTTTACGCTGGGTCTTGCCTAGGGAAAACTGCTATCGAACGATTACGTCGATAGGTCGTGTGAAGAATCAAAGTGTGTAGGATCTTTGGTAGTGTTAACTCTGCCGCGTGGAGCGCGGGCTGAGGAAAGGGTCTGGCGGGAGTAGCGAGTGGAGGTGTGTTGTGTGACGCTCCCGCGAGTTGCCGCGCTTTCGGGGTTTGGCAGCATGTAATTGCGCTCGACTTGCGATGATAGTTTCTGACATGGTGTCGCGGACGGGAAACATTAACTAGCGCACATCAAGAGCCCGTTTCGTCTGGTGACCGTGTCGAGAAGAAGGCGCGCCAACATCCAGCTTCTGCAACAGCGACGGCCGACAATGAGTGACTGTCGCCACCTCCTCGATCGACGGCTTTAAACCTTCAATCAACCGTCAAGGAAGACTGGAAGCAAGTAAAGTTTTAGAACTGTATGGCAGACCTCAGCTTTTCAAACTGAACCATTTTCGTAACTATAATAACAGCAACTTAGCATGAACCTTTGTTGCTCATTGTCCCAATTGCATTACCAAGCAGGGTCCCTTCCTTTTCCGAAATGAACCCGAGTGTCGTTGAAATTTAAACGCCAGCATTAAAATTATACCATTCGATTTCACTGCTTTAATTTCAAAGTATTCATAGCTGGCTACAATATTCAGATTACATAAGCACAAATTAAGAGTGCGAGTTTTGTTAGCATATTTTAGCGTACCTGTGACTGCAGCTCAGCTTGGTACGTACTAAATTTTACTATTGCTAATTGTTCAGAATCATTTAATTCAAGTTCAAAGTTAAATCTCTTATTTCTAAATTGCGTAGATTCAAGTAGCTTTAGAAATGATTGTTGAGGTAGTCCAAGACTAACCGTATTTTACTTAATTTCGATGTGCTTCAGAAAGAAAGCTCACTATTAACTTCAGTCACTAAATTAACTTTCGATTTTTCGGTTTTATTGATTCTTTTGCTAAATTAAGTCAGGGTGTAGCGAAATTTATTACTTCTGACAAACTTTCAGTTTTCACACTACACGTGTCAACCTTCAGTTGCCACGCTTCTAGTGCTAATTATATGTGTAATAACCTTTCTTTTTCAGTTACTATAGTAATTGTCCTTGGGACTGGCGACCGTGATTTCCCCCAAATCTCAAATACCTAATTACCGCTAGTTAATTGTTAACGTAATGGCTGCACGTTTACTTTCTTTATTAACTTTACCCCTTTTCAAAATTAATTTCCACCAGTTTCATTAGCACATTTCCTTTCATTTAGATGTAACCCTTTCCTCCCTCTTTACCGACAGGTTAACTTCGGTGACGATTGCTTTTCCGAAACTCCCATTAGGTTCACGCGGTTTCATTTTTCACTGTCACTAAGGTCGGTAAGTGAGGGGGAGGTTACAACCTCATCGGCGCTATACTTTCGATGTATTAAGCTTAAAAGAGTTTGTTTTGAATGAATTGATGGGAAACCATGTCCTGACGAAAAGAGTAACAAATTATATTTATAAGATGACAGCGTACAGAAAAGATAAACATGAAATCTGTATGCAATAAAGTCATTTGTCATGAAATGAGTGATTAACGAGCGCTAGACTCGTTCATCACTTTCATTTGGTTCTCCACCTGGAAAAAGAATAAGGAATTTTATAATGGAATATTCATACAAAAGTCAGATAAGTCGCACAGTGACATTAGACGCACTGCAAGTTGGATTTACAGCACATTGCCAAGCACCAGGAAGAGGCTCACACTGCAAGACACAGCCCCTACTTGAGGTTAAGTGCACTTATTTAACAGGTCACGGTCCATGGCCTAAACATCTACATCGAGTCGGATGTGGTAACACACAAATCTACGAATGTGCAGAGGAAGACATCGCTGATCATGTCGAGTTACTGCAGACAATTAGACTGCGATATGCAAACAACTACTGTAAGTAACCAAAACTTGTGCACTGCAGTCGGTATGATAGTATATCGAATAATTAAAGGCAACTGCTTAACTTTCAGTCTATAATATCAATTTGATGCTCTGCATATCAAAATAACATCAACAGATCAGAATAACTGTATGCACTGAAGAGCGAAAGAAACAGGTACAGCTGCCTAATATCGTGTAGGGCCCCGGAGAGCAAGCAGAAGTGCTGCAATACGACGTAGTATGGACTCGACTAATATCTGAAGTAGTACTGGAAGGAAATGACACCGTTAATCCTGCAGGGGTGTCTATAAATCCATTACAGTGTGATGGATTGAATCTGAACAGCACGTTGAAAGGCTTTCCACATATGTTCAATAGTGTTCATGTCTGGGGAGTTTGGCTGCCAGGGGAAGTGTTTATACTCAGAAGAGTGGTCCTGGGGCCAATCTGTAGCATTTATGGATGTGTATGTTGTCGCAGTGTTGTGCTGGAATTAGCCAAGTCTATCGCACGCACAGTTGACACGAATGGCTGCAGGAGATCAGAGAGGATGCTTACGCATCTGTCACCTGTCAGAGTCGTATCTAAACGTATCAAGGGTCCCGTATCACTCCAACTGCATACGCCCCACACCATCACAGAGCCTCCACCATCTTAAACAGTCCCCTGCTGTCATGCAGGTTCCATGAATTCATGAGGTTGTCTCCATACCCGTACACGTTCATCCGCTCAACACAATTTGAAACGAGACTCGCACGACCACTCAACATGTTTCCAGTCATCAACAGTCCAATTTCGGTGTTGACAGGCCCAGTCGTGGCGTAAAGCCTTGTGTCGTGCAGTCATCAAGGGCACAGGTGTGGGCCTTCAGCTCCGAAAGCCCATATCGAAGATGTTTCGTTCAATGGTTCGCACGCTGACACTTGTTGATGGCCCAGCACTGAAATTTGTAGCAAATTTCGGAAGGGTTGCACTTATGTCACGCTGAACGATTCTTTTCAGTCGTCGTTGGTCCTGTTCTTGCAGGACCTTTTTGCGGCAGCTGCGATCTTTGAGATTTCATTTTTTGCCGGATTCCTGATATTCATGGTACACCCGTGAAATGGTCGTGTGGGAAAATCCACACTTCATCGCTACGTCGGAGGTGCTGTGTCCCATCACTCGTGTGCCGAGTATAACACCACGTTCAAACTCACTTAAATCTTGATAACCTGCCATTGTAGGAACAGTAACCGATCTAACAACTGCGCCAGACGCTTTTTGTCTTATATAGGCGTTGCCGATCGCAGCACCGTATTCTGCCTGTTTACATATCTCTGTATTTGATTATGCATGCCTATACCAGTTTCTTTGTCGCTTCAGTGTATGAGGAAAAACATAAATAATATGAAAAAAGAAAAGAAAGAATGTTGTGACCAGCCATACGGACATGCGTGGACTCTAGGATTGCAGAGGCATGCACATATCTGTGTGGGCGATGTTGAATGGTGTAGGCTTAGAGGTGGGTACAGTTATAGTTATTAAGCAAACCTTGCTTTATTTAGAGGATGCCAATATCATATCTAGTAGTATAAGCTGGAAGTTATTCATTTGGAACTTCAGTTAATCCCTTTTATTCTATGTTTTTTTATTGATTCTTACGTTTTAATGTCCTGTTTTACTTCTACGTATTACCGATGGTTGCTGTTAACATAATTTATTACTATGTACATAATATAAAGTACTGAATGTTACCACGATTATTCAATGTGTACGACGTATTTAGAGTTTCCAGATAGTGGGGCTAAAATTCGTGGCGATAAACTGGGCTGAAAAAGTGAACTGTCCATGCACGAAGAAATACCTGTACTGATGTTGTCACGTGCACGTGCGCAGTTTCCTCAATTTTCTCCATTTAGCTGTTGATGGGCAGTAGAAGGTCCACGTGAAGGGTATTGGGCAATGTAAGATTCAATCAAAGCGTCTGGGGCTATGGATGGTCCAGACCGAACAGTGAGACGTTGCTGTTCTTCAACAGAAAAAATTGTAATTTAGTGATTAGTATTATGATAGAGAAATATTGATTACTGAAGATGCACAGTTCTGCAAAAATACCGCGTGAATTGATACCGTCTGTCGCCTCAGCTGATTCGGACAGTGGTACTGCACGGGGCTTGTCCAAGTCGTCTTCGTCTTCCGTATCAAAATTGTTGTCGATGTTGAAGTAATGCTCCTCACATCGCTGGCACTGTTTCGTGCGCAGCAGTCCTGCACGCCTGCAAGCCTACACCCACATCGGCCTTGGCGGTCTGGTTTGCAGCTGGAAGAGATAAGTGGAAGAAGCTTGTCGGAAGCCGGAGGTTTCGTTGTGGTATTTGGAGACAACCATTTTTTTTTCAGCGTCAAACCTCAATAGTCTGGATCCAAGCAGTTTGAGATTTACTGCTGCACCTGATGGAGAACTCTGAATGTGTGTTTCTGAGCTGCAACTTCAATGGGAGGTAAGGAAGCATGTTTGCTGATATCTTGTAACCTGATGTCACATACTGCTTATACTTCGGCTTGTTGACTGTAGTAGTTGGGTGATACCACAATGAATGGTAATCAGATATTTTCCCCAGCAGCTGTTTTTTCCTTTCGATGGGCTGAGGGATCAGTGAAGTTAGTAATGTTTGATTCAAATCCGGATTTTTGGAGAAGGATTTGAGTAATTTAATTCTGCCAGGGTTGAATAACTCAGACGCAGAGTCGCAACAGTTCATTGAGTGGAGGAAGATCATTTGTTTGGCAACACTTTTGAACACTGCACTTGCTGGATGGTAGAGGAGCTGAGTGGCTGTACCTCTTCCTGGATTGAGGAAATATACATTACAAGGACACTGGAGACCTATTATCATGACAAGAAGGTTAACACCTTCCCCACAATTGCGAAGTCTTGTGAGCCAAAGCCAGAGATTCCACAGTACATACTATCAGTGTGTCAGTATCATCAGCTGCCTGCATAGAGGCGATTCCACTTACATTGCACTTTGTCATCAGCATGGAGATTAGTCTATCCTTGTTTTTCAAATTCAATAGAAAATTTACTTGTACAATTGTTGGTGTCATGACGCTGCTAAATTATATCACCACAAACTGATTTTTGCTCAACCTCTTCAAGCGCTACATTGACTTGGTTGGAATCTGTCCATCTGAGTACCCATCGAACACAAATGTCGCACTTTGGTTGTTCTTCCTTCTTACACACTGAACATAACAGTCGAAAATTTGTTCGAGGGTGTGCCCGTTCGACCATATGAGCGTTTGGAGTCATTGGCCGGGAGGCTCCTTATGGGGCAGGTCCGGCCGCCTTGGTGCAGGTCTTATTACATTAGACGCCACACTGGGTGACCTGCGCGCCGGATGATGAAGACAACACAACACCCAGTCCCTGAGCGGAGAAAATCCCCGACCCAGCAAGGAATCGAACCCGGGCCCGTAGGACGGCATCCGTCACGCTGACCACTCAGCTATCGAGGCGGACTCGACCATATAAATATGTGCAACATAGCCCCCATCAATCACATACTTGTATCAAGTACAGTTGGAACAGAAATTCACAAAACGGGTTGTTTACCATTCCCACAACGAAATACCCGGCTCTCGTGAACCTTCTTCAGCGTATATTTTGAAAATGCAAGACAGACTACCAAGGTAGGTGCGGGTGTAGGCTGGCAGGACTGTTTTTCACGAAACTGTGCCAGCAGTGTGAAGTCAACATCGACGGCAATGTTGATATGGAAGACTGACGATCTGGAGTAACCCCCTGCAGTCCCACTGTCTGAAGCAACCGAGGCGACAGAAGACCTTACATCTGCACATTCTAATGCCCAAGATACGTTGTCTGGATCATCAACAGCTAAAAGGAGAAAATAAAAAAAGTGCACACATGATATCAGTGTAGGTATATCTTCATTCATTAGGGTAAATCCGGAAGAAACGCAGCATGCGCTTTATAGGATGATCCATTGACCGCGACCGGGCCAAATATCTCACAAAATAAGGGTCAAACGAAAAAACTACAAAGAACGAAACTCGTCTAGCTTGAAGGGGGAAACCAGATGGCGCTATGGTTGGCCCGCTAGATGGCGCAGCCATAGGTCAAACGGATATCAACCACGTTATTTTAAATAGGAACCCCCATTTTTTATTACATATTCGTGTAGTACGTAAAGAAATATGAATGTTTAAGTTGGGCCACTTTTTTCGCGTTGTGACAGATGCCGCTGTAATAGTCACAGACATATGGCTCTCAATTTTAGACGAACAGTTGGCAACAAGTAGGTTTTTTAAATTAAAATACAGAACGGAGGTACGTTTGAACATTTTAATTCGGTTGTTACAATGTGATACATGTACCTTTGTGAACTTATCATTTCTGAGAACGCATGCTGTTACAGCGTGATTACCTGTAAATACCAAATTAATGCAATAAATGCTCAAAATGATGTCCGTCAATCTCAATGCATTTGGCAGTACGTGTAGCGACATTCCTCTCAACAGCGAGTGGTTTGCCTTCGGTAATGTTCGCACATGCATTGCGGTAGAACATTACGTAGGAAATCAGAATACATTGCACCATTTAGATTGCAATCTATAAAATGGGGGCCAATTATCCTTGCTCCCATAATGCCGCACCATACACTAACCCGCCAAGGTTGCTGATGTTCCACTTGTCGCAGCCATCGTGGATTTTCCGTTGCCCAATAGTGCACATTATGCCGGTTTACGCTACTGCTGTTGATGATTGACGCTTCGTCGCTAAATAGAACTCCTGCAAAAAAATCTGTCATCACCCCGTAATTCCTCCCCGTAATTCCTCCCCATGAACCATGGACCTTGCCGTTGGTGGGGAGGCTTGCGTGCCTCAGCGATACAGATGGCCGTACCGTAGGTGCAACCACAATGGAGGGGTATCTGTTGAGCGGCCAGACAAACGTGTGGTTCCTGAAGAGGGGCAGCAGCCTTTTCAGTAGTTGCAGGGGCAACAGTCTGGATAATTGACTGATCTGGCCTTGTAACATTAACCAAAACGGCCTTGCTGTGCTGGTACTGCGAACGGCTGAAAGCAAGGGGAAACTACAGCCGTAATTTTTCCCGAGGACATGCAGCTCTACTGTATGATTAAATGATGATGGCGTCCTCTTGGGTAAAATATTCCGGAGGTAAAATAGTCCCCCATTCGGATCTCCGATCGGGGCTACTCAGGAGGACGTCGTTATCAGGAGAAAGAAAACTGGCGTTCTATGGATCGGATCGTGGAATGTCAGATCCCTTAATCGGGCAGGTAGGTTAGAAAATTTAAAAAGGGAAATGGATAGGTTAAAGTTACATATAGTGGGAATTAGTGAAGTTCGGTGGCAGGAGGAACAAGACTTTTGGTCAGGTGATTACAGGGTTATAAATACAAAATCAAATAGGGGTAATGCAGGAGTAGGTTTAATAATGATTAAGAAAATAGGAGTGCGGGTTAGCTACTACAAACAGCATAGTGAACGCATTATTGTGGCCAAGATAGACACAAAGCCCATGCCTACTACAGTAGTACAAGTTTATATGCCAACTACCTCTGCAGATGATGAAGAGATAGATGAAAGGTATGATGAAATAAAAGAAATTATTCAGATAGTGAAGGGAGATGAAAATTTAATAGTCATGGGTGACTGGAATTCGAGTGTAGGAAAAGGGAGAGAAGGAAACGTAGTAGGTGAATATGGCTTGGGGGTAAGAAATGAAAGAGGAAGCCGCCTGGTAGAATTTTGCACAGAGCACAACTTAATCATAGCCAACACTTGGTTCAAGAATCATAAAAGAAGGTTGTATACCTGGAAGAATCCTGGAGATACTAAAAGGTATCAGATAGATCATATAATGGTAAGACAGAGATTTAGGAACCAGGTTTTAAATTGTAAGACATTTCCAGGGGCAGATGTGGATTCTGACCACAATCTATTGGTTATGAACTGCAGATTGAAACTGAAGAAACTGCAAAAAGGTGGGAATTTAAGGAGATGGGACCTGGATAAACTGAAAGAACCAGAGGTTGTAGAGAGTTTCAGGGAGAGCATAAGGGAACGATTGACAGGAATGGGGGAAAGAAATACAGTAGAAGAAGAATGGGTAGCTTTGAGGGATGAAGTAGTGAAGGCAGCAGAGGATCAAGTAGGTAAAAAGACGAGGGCTAATAGAAATCCTTGGATAACAGAAGAAATATTGAATTTAATTGATGAAAGGAGAAAATATAAAAATGCAGTAAATGAAGCAGGCAAAAAGGAATACAAACGTCTCAAAAATGATATCGACAGGAAGTGCAAAATGGCTAAGCAGGGATGGCTAGAGGACAAATGTAAGGATGTAGAGGCTTGTCTCACTAGGGGTAAGATAGATACTGCCTACAGGAAAATTAAAGAGACCTTTGGAGAGAAGAGAACCACTTGTATGAATATCAAGAGCTCAGATGGCAACCCAGTTCTAAGCAAAGAAGGGAAGGCAGAAAGGTGGAAGGAGTATATAGAGGGTTTATACAAGGGCGATGTACTTGACGACAATATTATGGAAATGGAAGAGGATGTAAATGAAGACGAAATGGGAGATAAGATACTGCGTGAAGAGTTTGACAGAGCACTGAAAGACCTGAGTCGAAACAAGGCCCCGGGAGTAGACAACATTCCATTTGAACTACTGACGGCCTCGGGAGAGCCAGTCATGACAAAACTCTACCATCTGGTGAGCACGATGTATGAGACAGGCGAAATACCCTCAGACTTCAAGAAGAATATAGTAATTCCAATCCCAAAGAAAGCAGGTGTTGACAGATGTGAAAGTTACCGAACTATCAGTTTAATAAGTCACAGCTGCAAAATACTAACGCGAATTCTTTACAGACGAATGGAAAAACTGGTTGAAGCCGACCTCGGGGAAGATCAGTTTGGATTCCGTAGAAATGTTGGAACACGACTTATCTTAGAAGAAAGATTAAGAAAAGGCAAACCTACGTTTCTAGCATTTGTAGACTTAGAGAAAGCTTTTGACAATGTTAACTGGAATACTCTCTTTCAAATTCTGAAGGTGGCAGGGGTAAAATACAGGGAGCGAAAGGCTATTTACAGTTTGTACAGAAACCAGATGGCAGTTATAAGAGTCGAGGGGCATGAAAGGGAAGCAGTGGTTGGGAAAGGAGTAAGACAGGGTTGTAGCCTCTCCCCGACGTTATTCAATCTGTATATTGAGCAAGCAGTAAAGGAAACAAAAGAAAAATTCGGAGTAGGTATTAAAATTCATGGAGAAGAAGTAAAAACTTTGAGGTTCGCCGATGACATTGTAATTCTGTCAGAGACAGCAAAGGACTTGGAAGAGCAGTTGAACGGAATGGACAATGTCTTGAAAGGAGGATATAAGATGAACATCAACAAAAGCAAAACGAGGATAATGGAATGTAGTCAAATTAAGTCGGGTGATGCTGAGAGAATTAGATTAGGAAATGAGACACTTAAAGTAGTAAAGGAGTTTTGCTATTTAGGGAGTAAAATAACCGATGATGGTCGAAGTAGAGAGGATATAAAATGTAGACTGGCAATGGCAAGGAAAGCGTTTCTCAAGAAGAGGAATTTGTTAACATCGAGTATAGATTTAAGTGTCAGGAAGTCATTTCTGAAAGTATTTGTATGGAGTGTAGCCATGTATGGAAGTGAAACATGGACGATAACTAGTTTGGACAAGAAGAGAATAGAAGCTTTTGAAATGTGGTGCTACAGAAGAATGCTGAAGATAAGGTGGGTAGATCACGTAACTAATGAGGAGGTACTGAATAGGATTGGGGAGAAGAGAAGTTTGTGGCACAACTTGACTAGAAGAAGGGATCGGTTGGTAGGACATGTTTTGAGGCATCAAGGGATCACAAATTTAGCATTGGAGGGCAGTGTGGAGGGTAAAAATCGTAGAGGGAGACCAAGAGATGAATACACTAAGCAGATTCAGAAGGATGTAGGCTGCAGTAGGTACTGGGAGATGAAGAAGCTTGCACAGGATAGAGTAGCATGGAGAGCTGCATCAAACCAGTCTCAGGACTGAAGACCACAACAACAACAACCCCGTAATTTCTCTTGTGCCCAGTAGCAGAACGGTACACGACGTTCAAAGTCGTGCCATGCAATTCCTGGTACATAGAAATATGGTACGGGTGCAATCGATGTTGATGTAGCATTCTCACCATTCTCACCATTCTCACCACCAACGTTTTTGAGATTCCCGATTCTCGCGCACTTTGTCTGCTACTGATGTGGGGATTAGCCGCGACAGCAGTTAAAACACCTACTTGGGCATCATCATTTGTTGCAGGTCGTGGTTGACGTTTCACATGTGGCAGAACACTTCCTGTTTCCTTAAATAACGTATCTATTAGGCGAACGGTCCGGACACTTGGATGATGTCGTCCAGGATACCGAGCAGCATACATCGCACACGCCCGTTGGGCATTTTGATCACAATAACCATACATGGTATCGACCTTTTCCGCAATTGGTAAACGGTCCATTTTTACACGGGTAATGTATTACGAATCCAGTACGGCCATCTTGGTTAGCAAGGTCATGGATTTGTAAGATACGACGTATCCCCCTTCAAAATTGAAATACATGCAGAAATAAAATCCGCTTCATATTCCACGCACTTTTTCGTTAGGGATACTTGCCGAACAAATCAGGCAATAGTTTTAAATAAATGACAACATTTCTGTTGATATTTTTATCACTTAGCATGCATTTCACACAGTCTCAGGAAGATCAAAGTACAAAATTATGCAATATTCCCAAATATATATAAATTACCCGATTACTTGTAATTTACTCGCCAGATACTAACAAAATAAGTAAATCCAATTGATAAATAAAATTATATTTCTAATTTTTAGAGCAAAACACCTTCTCAAACTAGTAGTTGTATGTGGTTTATTTTGGGCTTCATAAAATTGCCTACCTTTTGCAAACGGAAACCACAGACCAAACCTCGCGATCTTTGTGACCCAGAAAGGCTGGAGGAGGTTATTACCAGAATACAGGTGGGGCATATGTCTCAGTTTTAATGTTTTCAACAATCAATAAATTAACTAGTTTACGTAACTAGTATGCAAACCAGTGAACTACCTATATTTTCAAATTTTATAAAATAAACTGTTGTTAACACTTCATTATTTGTTCTTCACACCAACATACAAACACCCCCCCCCCCCACACACACACACACACCGTGTGTAAGGGATAGACGCTCAAATATAAAGATGTTTTCATGGTCAGATATTACCTTTAATTGTTACACTGAAAAAAATAAAAAATTTATTTTATAGATAACTGGTGTGTTTCGTTATACACAAAAGTTTTTACTAAAAGTGCACCATCGAACGTCATATACGTTATTTTGAAAATCTGTGCCATTTCTCCTGGATTTACCCTATAGTTCACCACACGACTTATCTATCTCCATATTCTAAATTCGTTATTTCTTTGTAGGCGGAAAGCCTACTGGAAGTCAGGACGCGAAGTGATGACCCAGTCCTGGGCTCAATATCCGTTTTATGACACATGTACAGTACTATATACATATTTCATATTTAGCTTTCTATTCAGTGTCATGTATTTAATATGTCGTAAATATAATTTATTCATGTTTTAATCAAAAACGATTTAACATATTTTCATTAAAAGCAGGCATTGCACCGAAAGTATAGCGCTGGTAAGAGACAGAGAGTTGGGTGCGATCCTATGTCTATAGAGTGCAGAAGACATTTTCCTTAATTTTCGCTTGTCTCTCTTCCTTACGAGGAAATTGAATGTTACAGACATCTCTTGGAGGAAATTTAATTTGATTTCACGTGATGCAAGGTTTTTTATGATAACATGAATATTTTTGAAGTGATACATTATGGGAGTGGGTGTCTTTGACGTTTTCGCAGAAGGGCAAAGAATTGCTAATATTCAGCACATTTAGCACCGATACTGCTCGTCAGAATAACACAACGTATTAGTGCATGTTGTAGGAAATTATGTAAAAAATCTGTGGTAAGATCTTACACATTACTTAATCTAACTTAAACTAACTTACGCTATGGACAACACACACACCCATGCCCGAGAGAGGACTCGAACCTCCGATGGGGGGAGCCACGCGGACCGTGATAAGACGCCTAAGCGGAAATTATGTCTACATTAATTTTGTGCAAAGTGGTCCTCTTCTGAAACCACATAGTTTTCGTAATACAAGTGAAAAACTGAAAAAATGGTGAAAATATTGATTTTTTTTCATTGTTAGTTCCTAAGCCGTACTCCAAAACGGCAGTAAACATGGAATTGGATTGAGAATCCAAAAAAAAAAAAACATACATAACCTCTCTCGAAAGACTTACCGCAATTACCAGTTGACCGGACTGAAATAAAAAGACCAGGTTTGAAAGAGGAGTCAAGGTCGAATTTTTTCATGTCAGGCAACTATTCTCATCGTTTCTAGAAGAAGAATTTAGCTTTCTAAACTGGTAAACGTTTAAGAAGACAAGTTAGTTCCATAAATACTATTCTCTATCTTTTATGATATTGAAAAGTATCCCACTAGCTTGAAAATCATTCCTCATGTACAAAAGTATGACATTTGATTAACATTTTGAAAGAAGGTTGCGCAAAGTAAATGTTAAAGCCATAGAGCCATTTAATGACTTTTGTATTTACCGTATCTGAAGACATAAAAGTTGATGGAGAGAGTAATCAAAGGAACAGAAAAGTAAATATGCCATTGAGTGGAATAATAGACACAGTGTACAAAAATGTATGAAACAGGTACCTTGTACGAATACATATAATCAAGTCCTCATCTCGCTGACTCTCTCATCATTTGCACTGAAGTTTTCAAAGGGAAAGCAAACTCAGAGTTAAGCATCCAGTCGACGATGAGATGAACAGAGAGAGAAGACAAGTTCAGCTTGCACAGTCCACCACCCTAGTGCGACGACATAGTTTGCAATCGTAGATTGCAATGGTTTAAAAGAATACATCCAGTTCCATTTGCATTGTCCGGAATCAACCCATGTACTTCCAGATTTAGTATTTCTTTCTTATGTTTGTCTTTGTGAAGACACATTTTAACGTAGCACTGGGAAAATATAAAGCTGAGGTGGGACGTATGTCAACCGGAAACATAATTAGAGATTATTGCAACCTGAGATCTTCTCTATTGTAGCAGTTCCAAAACACTAATGTCTAATGAACTGAAAGCTGAAAACACACCACGCGTTTCCTGTGAATGGGAAACATAGCGATTATTTTCTCTTTTCTGGGATGGAGGCAACGCGTAACTGGTCCTCGGCTAGCTGCGCAAGGAGAAGCACGCCTGCGCTGAGTGGAGATGCGTAGCCCTGTGACGTAAGGCGCTGATCGCTTGCCAACGTTGCGTCCACCGCTGCCACCGCGCCTGCAGTCCGCCTATAAAAGCGGGTCGCCCTAACCACTGAACACTGTCTTGTCCACTCAGACGCCGTCAACATGTTCAAGGTACGTCTCTAGCTTCTGGTCAATCAGTGAGTTGCAAGAGCTGTTTGAAAGAGCACGTTAACGTCAGCAACACTGTCACAAATCTCTGGACGACTCAAGTGACAAATAGCAGAGCATCTGTTTACTTGCGTTAAGATCTGGAACAGACAAATTCCTACACTAGAGGAAAATTTTATTAAAATAGTTTTGTAACAAATACCGATCAATTTCGCTTATAGCCTCTGCAGGGCTGATAAGAGAGATAGTTCCAGATGTGTCGGCACCGACTTCTGTATCTTCCTTGTCTGTTCCTGACTGAGCTATTTATTTTATTTCTTACACTTTTCTGACTTACGGATTCTTAGTTGTCGTCTGTCCATAACTGGAAGACGTTTCGGTTGCACGTTGTTTCAGGAATGTACCAAAACTTAATCTCCAGATATAGCACCATTTAATGTGGCGTAGTGTACATACGATTTTATAAATTTTCCATTGATTGAATGTTTCTAATTTTAGGTTCTAGAGCCAAGGTTGTATCATAGAGCAAAATGAACAGTCTAAAATGATGATGCCGCACAAAAGTAGACTTCATTGAAATACGAATTTTTAAAGGACATACTTTGTATATCATCGTAATCGCAGGAGCTAATTTGTCTTGGATAACAAACTCCAAATCTTGCGCTGTTTCCTGTAGAACAAAAAGTCACAGTGATACTAAATGTCTTCTTGAAATATAGCATTACAGGCTAGTTGAACTTGCTGCACAGCTGGTCAAGCACTATCAAGCTTATTCGTACTCGTGCATAAGAGTTTTGTTCTTATAACGTTCTTCCCACTCATTCAACATAACTGGCTTTACACTCTAATTAGTATATCTATGCAACAGATGTACAGGTGTACGTTGTTCATTTTCCACTGCCTTATTAACAAGACATGGAACTTTCAACCACTTTGCTCGTTTTATCCTAATCATGGATAGAATGTGTTGCTCATAAATACAGAGAATAAAAGAAGTCATCACATGTTTTAAATACAGATAAAATATTTGAGAGGTAATCCTAACCTATAAAAAAGCAGACTTTAGAGCTATTTTATAATAAGACTGATGGGTGCAATATGTGTTAACAAAGTTGTGATGTTTTCTTAGAATGGGGTGTAATGGTTTGCTTCAGTGTTTATTCAGACTCGAAAGACAGTGGTAACTCAACACTTTTCCTGTCCTACAGATTGCCCTAGTGCTGGCTGTGGCCGCCTGCTGCGTGAGTGCCGCCCCCAAGGCCGGCCTCGCCCCCCTGGCCTACTCCGCCCCCCTGGTGGCCGCCGCCCCCGTGGCCTACGCCGCCCCCGCTCCAGCCGTCGTGACGGCGCACAGCTCGCAGTACATCGCTCAGAACTTCAACGGACTCGCCTTGGCCGCCACCGCCCCCGTCGTCGCAGCCGCCCCTGCCGTCGCTGCCGCGTACCATGCCGCGCCTGCCGTTTATTTCAGATAAACAGTTACACACAATCTCTTTATATGGATAAATAAAATCAGTTTAACTGAAACTGGCCTGTTCATGTTATTGCTTTTGTAAATATTCATTCGTCCTACTTCCTGTACAACCTCTAAAATAAATACAATAATTTTCACAAGTTGCTAAAAGTGTCACCAGTTGGATGACGTCAATATTACCCAAAATGCTTTGCACATCTGCCTGTGTGCATTGCACAAGAGTCTGATTTGCTATTCAGAAGTGCTAATTAACCATAGACAGGCTTGCCAAGAGGTTCTCTTTCCAGGCAACACATTCAAAGAGGACAGGAAAGAATCACCCGATGATCAAAACCAATTACAAAAAGATTTAGACAAGATATGCGTATGGTGCGAAAAGTGACAATGAACTCTAAATACTGAAAATTGTGAAATCATCTACATGATTACTAAAATAAGTAGCTTAATTTCAGTTACACGATAAATCGTGCAGATGTAAAGGCTGTAGTTTAACTGAATACTCAGCTATTGCAAATATGAATAACTTACACTTGAAAGATCACATAGACAATGTTGAAGAGGAAGAAAACTAAAGACTGAGATTTGTTGGCACAAGGTTTAGGGAATGACAACTGTTCTACTAAAAAGAGTTTTTACACCATGCTTGTCTACCCTCTTCCGAAGTACTGTTGCGCCGTGGTAGATCTCCATCAGATGAGAGTCACAGGGGACATCGAAAAAGTTCAAAGAAGGGCAACTCGTTTTGTATTATCGCGTAATAGGGGGGTGAGTGCCACAGACATGTTACGTAAACTGGGATGGCAATCATTAAAACAAAGGCGTCTTTCGCTGCGTCTGGATCTTGTAGTAAAATCTCTATATACAACTTTCTCCTCTGAATCCGAAAATATGCTGTTGGCGCCCACCTTGATAGGGAAAAATGATTATCATGAGAGAATAAGAGAAATCAAAGCTCGCGCAGAATGATTTAAGTGCTCTTTTTCCCGCACGCCGTTCAAGAGTGGAACTTTGGAGAAATTGCTTGAAGGTGGTTCGATGAAATTATTGCCAGTTGTAGAGTTATCACATAGATGTAGATGTAGATGTAGATGAAAGAGAAACATTATAATCCTTCTTAAAGTAATCTCGATGAACAACTTTTTTCACGCCTTAAAAGAGTACGCTCGTCCCTTTGGAGCACTGTAGATAGTACAGAGCTAGTATGAGTCATGTGAGAATCCACCGCTGACGTAAGCCAGCCATAGCAAGAAGTGTGTACTTGCCAGGTGGTTGTATGGACTCATTGCATTAAGGTGGGTCGACGTAGAGATATGACAAATGGAAGAAAGCAGCTACCTTGCTTGGCTGTAGCCACGACCACACCATGAATTAAGTTGTCCAAATTGTAAGTACGTTAACGTGGACTGTCCAACACGTCTACAGGGCATATGGGACCACTCGCACACGTGCAACATGACGTAAAAGCAGCGATAGTAAAAAGCTCTTAACTGACAGGTCCCGGTGATGAGAAATACGTTTCTTATTAACAGTCGTTTCGAGCCTGACAGTGAAAGCAGGTCCGTGTCAACCTGTTTCGGAGCATTCAAGTCAAAATATTCTGTTAATTCCCACCCAAAAAGAAAAAAAATTACTGTCTTTTAAGGCCGGGCAGCCATCAAGTGTGGCTTGATTTGTTAGCGTCGCCAATGCAGTTCCGAATCATTCGCTCGAGACACCATCTGTATCGCTCGAACTGTTCCCAGATCTCCATTCAGATCGATATGTAGTGCACATCCTAAAATGTGTTTCAGAAAATAAATAAACAAGGGTAAATCATGGCGTTAAGCCTTCGAAAACGCAACTGAAACATCGCTCAGTGGTAGTATCAACAGTAGGTGTTATGGTTATTTTTGTTGTTGCTGTTGTTGTGTTGGTGTACAGTCCAAAGACTGGTTTGATGCAGCTTTCTATGCTAGTCTATCCACACTTCACGTCTGCATAACTACTGCAACTTACCTGCTTCTGAACCAACTTACTGTAGTCAGACTTCGGTTGCCCTCTACACGTTTTACCATCACACTTCCTTCCATCATCAGACTATTCATTGGTGCCTCGGGGTTTATCCTATAAATCGAGCCCTCTTTTTTATTCAAGTTTTGGCACACATTTCTCTTCTCCACAATTCGATTTAGTACCTCTTTATTATGAAGCCAGTTTCTCCACAATTCGGTTTAGTACCTCTTTATTATGAAGCCAATTATCCATGTAGTATTCTCTTCTCATGTGTACCTAATTACGGTTTTATAAATATTGTGCTTTAAATGGAAACAACATATTGCCTCAGCAAGCGGATGCACGTCTTTCAACAGATGTTAATTCAATGAAAAAACGATTTCTTGTCAATGGGTGTGCCTACGAAGGAATATTTGTAGCTGCGTAATATTTGAATTACATGGTTTAATCTACAGACTCTAAACGACATAAACGTGACACGAAAAAGCGGAAGATGCAGCATTTTTTCCTGTATAATTCACCTATTCAGGTCCCGTGTATAAGGAACTCCTCGTCGAGGTCGACGTAATGGAGTACCACTATAGTCCCAGCAGGAATAGAATATTAGTGCACGTAATTCCGTGGTGGAGTTTCAGCTGATTTTAAAGTATAATGAGCTAAAACAGACAAGGAGTGAGCAAGTGCGAGATGCGTGACTGGTCGCTTCGTAAGGCCGCTACCTCACCTCGTCTCCTGGGATGTGTAGCATGAGACCGAGCACTCCGCTCGCTGTCAGCCTTCGTCTTCGCCCATCGGGAGTGCAGCCTCTAGAAATGCAGCCACGTCTTGTGGAAAATAATAGTAGCCAGCGTATATAATACGGGAAAAGTGGTGTCTACAGTGAAAGAACTGTTACGTCTGTTCTCTTGTTCATTATAATCATAACATTTGACGCTTTATGTTAACAATGGAAACACGGGAGTTGATCAACAATTCATTATGAAGAAGTAACTTCAATGCATAATTTAAATATTGGTTTCTACAATGGCTCAGTTAAACACACTGTTGGCCAATAAAATTGTAACACCATGAAGAACAGCAAATAACGAAACTTTTTTACTGTGTGAATACAGTACGGTAGAAAAAATTGCAGGCATATTGAGGGTAACAAATTTGGTACACATAGTTTCCATCTCTAACACTAACAATAGCCGTAACACCGTTGGGTATCGAATCGAACTGACATTAAACGACAGATACATCGTTACATGCTGTTTCACTTATACGGCAGAGTTCATCGTAGCAGTGGCTTGAGAGTTCTGGCGTCCAATCTCTGAAAGTGCCATTACTAAAAGTTTCCAGTGGATGGCAGATATAGAGGTCATGTTGACAAGGATGTCAAATCAAACACCTTTCAGCCGTCTAGTTTCCAAACTTATTTTATTTGGCTACCAGTTTCGACGATTTACTACACCATCTTCAGGTCCTTGACCGACGTGTAGGAAGAGTCCACCTCGGTTCTGATCAAAATAGGGGCCAGCAATACTGTTTTAGTAGAGTTCTTCTTGCTATAGTGATCACTATCCTTCAGAATGAGATTTTCACTCTGCAATGGAGTGTCCGCTGACATGAAACTTCCTGGCAGATTAAAACTGTGTGCCGCACCGCGACTCGAACTCGGGACCTTCTTTGTGGGACTGCGCTCAAACGCGAATGATTTGCACAGCGTTGTATACTTCATCCCTATTTGACGTTTCTCATGGAATTGCAATTTTAATGGCCAGCGGTGTAGCTATGAGGGGCCTTCAGTAAGTAATGCAACAAATTTACTTTTCTCGTCCTGTTTCGGTTGAAAAAGTGTAATTTGTTGTGGGACAGCTTGCAATATTCCTTCTTTGACTCCAAAATGACGCCTGTAACAGAGGTACGTTCCAAGCAGAGAGCTGTCACAATTTCTCTAGGTAGAAAATCAGAGCAGTTCAGATATTCCTAGGCGCTTACAGAACGGTACGGAGACCTGGCAGCGAACAAAAGAACGGTGAGCTGTTGGGCGAGGCGTGTGTCATCATCGCAACCCTGTCCGATTTCTACGTGCTGGCCGGCCGCACACAGCCGTAACTCGTGCAATGTCGTAACCTGCGAACGCTCATTCGAGGTTATCGCCGGATCAGAATCAAACGCCTCACTGCACAGCTGGATGTCTCTCTTCCACCAGTTGCGATACTCACAGATGTGCGCCCTCTGGTTTTCTCGCAACCTAACAAAAGACCATAAAGAGCAACGAAGGACCACCTGTCCGGCCCAATGAAGGATGCACTCCAGGGGAAGCAGTACGAGAACGATAGGGAAGTTATTGAGGCAGCAAGACGTATTCTGACGTCGACCAGTAAAGTGGTACCATGCGCCCACACGGGCCCTCCCAGTAAAGTTGTGTAATGCCGTCGCAATGGACGGTGATTGGTTCAAATGGCTCTGAGCACTATGGGACTTAACATCTGTGGTCATCAGTCCCCTAGAACTTAGAACTACTTAAACCGAACTAACCTAAGGACATCACACACATCCATGCGCGAGGCAGGATTCGAACCTGCGACCGTAGCAGTCGCGCGGTTCCGGAGTGAGCGCCTAGAACCGCTAGACCACCGCGGCCGGCAGGACGGTGATTGTGTTGAAAAAAATGGTTTTGTAGCCAACAGAGTGAGGAATCATATGATGTATTGGAATCCTTAATAAAACCAACCTGCTTCCAAACATAAAAGAGATGCACTACTTATTGAAAGCCCTTCGCACTTTAATGAAGGTAATGAAAAAGAAGAGTACACACTACTTCTTTGCCTGTATGTGTCAACACTTTTCTAATTTGAAAGTTAATTTCTACGACGATATTTTAATATTCCTAGAAGACAGTATCGCGATCGCATACTAAACATTTTGGAGTACAAGTATTACAAAGAAGTAAACTTGAGAGCACTTATTATATCAATGCTAAATGAGTCGTTAGAAATGAACGGATCACTTCTTGTTCACAATTTTCTTTATTGACGCGTTTCGGGGGTAGCCCATCATCAGAAAAAAAAAATGGTTCAAATGGCTCTGAGCACTATGGGACTTAACATCTCAGGTCATCAGTCCCCTAGAACTTAGAACTACTTAAACCTAACTAACCTAAGGACAACACACACATCCACGCCCGAGGCAGGATTCGAACCTGCGACCGTAGCGGTCGCTCGGTTCCAGACTGAAGCGCCTAGAACCGCTCGGCCACTTCCATCATCAGAATATCTGTCAAACACAAAATGGTTGAAATGACCCTGAGCAATATGGCACTTAACATCAGAGGTCATCAGTCCCCTAGAACTTAGCTTTGGACAGAAAAAGTGATCACAGAAATACATAGAATGCAATAACAATTACAACTGAGACCCAAAATCGAGGCTGCCATATCATTAACGATCCAAGCAAAAAAAAAGTGGTATTCTAGTTTGTCTCTGATGGCTTAATAGGACTATACATTTAATTTGGTCATAAATGAAGTACCTCTTTCTCTAGACTCGACGGATATTCCAGCTACGGTAATGGATGGTGAAATAACACTTCATTCTGGTTAGGTATTGTCCGCCAATGAAAGCGCACAAGGATTCAAAATTTACGTTGCACGGAGAATGTCGACAAGTAGAAAAATTCTGAGACTGGGCAGCGTTATGATCTGAAATGAAGGTACAATGACTCGGGTGCACACATTTGAAGCACTGGATAGAACTCTTCATAATGAAAGAAACAATAAGTGACTAATCGGAAGCGTCCCATTCATATTGCCATCGTGATGTATACATCACGATGATAAACAAAGTTCAAAGGTCAGTTTCCAAGAAAATTTCTGTTATGGTCATTTTTGTTCGCTCACAAGTTAGAACGCCACAAAATATCTTCATTATGCTCCAAATAATACAACTCTGACTGTAGTTCTTAAGGTAGTGTTTTAACCATTTAATGTCATCCATTGAATGAACAGCAGATGAACGGTGATCACCACAGTTTCTTGAACTTAATATTACACATCACCGCTGTCCCATCGCTAACTCACAGTGAATCCACAACTGTTTGGAGTCTTATGCAGAGTATTTACGCAATTAAATTCTTCTGCTTGCAACTCGTTATCATCTATTATCTATAAAAATCCTACAGGCAGATTTTCATAAAAGCTACTTGTTATTCTTGATCTGTAGATTTACCCAACTACATGTGAGGATTCTCCATGAAAAATTGTCTTCTCATACTGTTAACAGTATCTGAGAAACGATTATCACTTAATACATTTATCATGATGGAACATTTATCAATATAGTGAATATGCGAAATAAAAAAAATCTTTTAATCTCGTCTTTTATGGTTAAGTATTTGAACCACAGTCTCCATTGCGACATGTACTTCCCAACAGAATTTACAGCCATCGTATTGGGCGTAAACATCTCGGAAGCATGTTATTTTGCCTTTACTGTGACCATACCCTTCTCTTGTTTTAGCGGTCAGTAAAGGTAAGGATGGTAAAGGCAAGACAAGGCAATTTCCAGGTAAAATTCTGCGGTTATATTACAAAATACGAGCTCTTCTTGCTGTATACTTCAATGTGGCCGTGTCTTACCATGAGGCTAACCTTCGTTCTTTAATTCCAGGATCAAAATTGGATTTGTCTGATAGTGCGGATGATATTAATCTTTATTTATGAAAACTTACTTTCTGTGCCCAGTTGCGCTTTATAAAGACATGTTCTGAAGATTCTGCCTTGAGATAAACACAATTTTTTGTTTTCTCTTCATCCATATTCGTCTCGGTGCCGTTCACCGTCATAAATGGGTTTCCATTTTATTCCCTCCGACAATAATTAGATGTTAAGGAAAACAAATTCATTTTACAACTGTTGTCATTAAATTCAAAATTTTTTAACCAGAATGTATACCTTACTTTGTTGTTAATGTGTCTGTCTTCTGCAGTACAGCTGATAGTTGAATGCAGTTTGTAATCTGCAACTTATAAGGATTTGCTATGCTCTATGTTTTATGTTGAACGAAATAGATGTAGGACTACAACGGATTATATATGTTAATGTTATTTATCACACTCCTGTTATTTATTTGTTACTTCTACTGTCACACCTCTATGCAAATTACATTTATCGTCTGTTTACTAGATTACTTTAACTGTCTACTTATGTTTCTAATTTATTTGAATTACTGTTTGTGGTTACTATGTTTAGCAGTATGAACGAGCACTGTACTAGTATAATGCGCTCAAGAGGTGTGCGAGTGAAGAAAAAATTAACTGTGTTTTGCTCAAGGCTTCTTACAATACACATGATTTTGTTTTTAAGCAACCAGGTTGTCCATGCAGATGAAATAGCTGGGTCAACTTCTTAGCAGTACCTCAGTTGAATAGTGTGCAAGTACAGAAGCTGAAAGTTTGCGCGGAGCGTGGTGCTGGAGACATCCCGGTGTCTTCACAGCATTACGTATGGCGCCGTTGCGCTGCGTTGCGTTGCGTTACGTTACGTTACGTTACGTATCGCATCCTCACGGCCTGGAGCAATACCCTGGCCGTCACCCAGCATGCAGGCCACGCCCGCGACGCCTCCGCCTATAAAAACGGGCCTCTGTCCCGGCAGCGCCACTGTGTCCTCAGAAGACAGCAGCTCCCCGCACCGGACAACATGATCAAGGTACTCTTTCTGTTGGACGAGCAATCTTTATTTGTCTTTCGAAGACACCTCTAAGGTATCACGATTGTGTAAGCAATGAGGCAAAGAAAATTTTGGCGAAATATTTTGTGTTCTGCAAGTACACTGTTTTATTTGTCAGTGGAAGATTGTGATACATATCTGCAGCTCCCGGGCAATGTGCATGTGCTGCCTTAGTCAAACTTTCGATCATTCGCAGGCTCAGGTACGAATGAGTGAAGAGTAATCTGTGCTAAGTTGAAGCTCTGTCCCATTCCACGTGACTTCATTAGTTATTCGAATTGGCTACGCACAGTCAGTGAAAGGCAGGTATCAGGGATAGAATCAGGTCCAAAAATAGGTTTAACCTACGCTGATTCTGAAACAGTGATTTCATCGGCGCAACATAGGCTTTGAACCTCGTCAGAAACTTCTGAAAAGATGTGTGTGAATTATAGGAAAGCGTTAGTTTGAACAATCGGGAAGAGAATCGTACTCAGTGGCTTTTCAATTCAAATTTATATCCTGGTTCTCATGTAGAAAACGTTATAATGACATATTTATTATATTGGACTGATTGCTCTAACTTCCGCCCCGTGAGAAACGATTTTCTGTTATAATATTATCCCGGATACGGAGGGGACGTTTTTTAACACAGCGTATGTTGATTTGTCTTCAAACATAAAAATCCGAAATTTTATCCGTTCATTATTGAAATGGAGGCTCCCTTCAGCATTTCACATTAAAATCTGCGTTCTGATATTGAGAAATGGCTCATCACATGACTTGTATCTCACGCACACGAGGGAACTGTAGACCAACAGTAGTACCCACGGAAGAAAATGATGTCCTCTGCGACACCTCAAATTACATGAACTCAACATTTCTATTCCTTCATACTGTGTGTCGCAGTAAATCATGTTTTATGTCTGGTTCTGCAAGTAACACATGATATACGCTGCGAAATATCAACATTTTTCCAGGTGTATGTTTACGTACAAATGGTCAGTTCGCTATAAAGTCAGGAACCTAAACTCTTGAAGGAAACATACGCTACTTTTTACAGCTTTTAGTCGATTTATTTCCCCTTGCTTCTTTGCCTACAGCAATTAATATCACTGGACATCCTTTTGGTAACTTAGAAAACTATTGTATCGAATTGTGTTTGCTTCCTACTGTTCCCTCCTTGACTATAAAAAGTTATTCCGCTACCAGGATTAAAAAGAGTTGGCCATGAGGAAAAGTTACCCCACCCTTCCGTCAACCACAAAGGATATTTTAGAAACCTTAGTGACGAAGAATAGTTGTAAATGAAAGAAGCATCAATAAATAGTTTGAAGATTCTTACTCCATAAAAATTTTTTCTAATAATAATTATCAAGAGCGACGTCTTTACTGTCTTTTTAACTGTTCCCGCACTCAGTATGAATATTCCAGTAGCTCTACGTTAGTTATCATTTCTTATAATTTCTCGTCCTGTGAGTACCATACCATAGTTAAGAATTAAGCATAGACATTAGATGCTGACTCGCAAAGTAAAATGAATACACAGTGTTCTTTAATGTTCAACATTAGGAATTTCATATTGTGTAGTGAATAGAATTTTTTATGTGAATGCATGACTGGTGTTTGTACTGCAATTGATAAAAACTTTCTGCCACCGCCGAATACACTGCAAGAGACTTGTCATTATGGTTTCCCGGAATCTTCTGAGAGAGAATGCTGTTTCTGGCACACAGAAATTTGTATGTGATGTGAGCAATGTCCCACTATGTAATATGAACATGTATTAGCACTGTCAAAATACTGCCACAATTGTATGTGCCAAATATACTACTGTATTTTTTCCATAGATTGTACTGCTGCTGGCTGCGGCCGCATGCTGCGTGAGCGCCGCCCCCAAAGCCGGCCTCGCCCCCCTGGCCTACTCTGCCCCGCTGGTGGCCGCCGCCCCCGTGGCCTACGCCGCCCCCGCGCCGGCCGTCGTGACGGCGCACAGCTCGCAGTACATCGCGCAGAACTTCAACGGACTCGCCGTGGCCGCCGCCGCCCCAGTCGTCGCCGCCGCCTACCACGCAGCCCCCGTCGTTGCTGCTGCATACCACGCTGCTCCGGCGATACTCGGCTGATAAATTAAGCCAACTCACTGTGTGAAAATGTAAATAATAAAAAATAAATAACTAAACTGCAATGATCTCTATTTTTGTAAAAAGACACACTTGCTTTTTTCTTGAGACCTTCTTTAATCAGATTAAGTTCAACAATGAATCATCAAAGGAGATGAATCTACCATGATTATATTTGGACAACGGAGGACAACTGCAGCATAGCATAATTTTCTCATTCCGAAGCTACTGACGAAAGCTGGAGCACAGGCAGCGATGAAGTATTCTAAGAGCTATTGCAGGAAATTTTTAATGCCGGTTTGCCTTTTAGTATTCATAGGGAGGTCGACGAACAAAAGATAATCACAGCTGCTTTCCCCATGACAGAAAATTTAGTGAGAAAGCCAGATAAGACTGCGCAGCAAATGATGATAGAAGATAGTGTGATGTGAAAATGACTCACTGATATTAGCTTTAATTTTATATTTTGTAACAATGACTGCTTGGGATGTACTGTGGGACACATTGTTCCACAAATAGAAGCCAGGATGTGCGATGAGAGCCCCTGTTCTGCATTATGCAAAGAGGTAAAGTACGCAGACGTACGCCTCAATCCAAATGCATTTAGGTGTCCGACAGCAATTTTCAAACATTTAGCATACACTAATGGTCATTAAAATTGCTACACCAAGAAGAAATGCAGATGATAAACGGGTATTCATTGGACAAATATATTATTCCAGAACTGACATGTGATTACATTTTCACGCAATTTGTGTGCATAGATCCTGAGAAATCAGTACACAGAACAACCACCTCTGGCCGTAATAACAGCCTTGATACACCTGGGCGTTGAGTCAAACAGAGCTTGGATGGCGTGTACAGGTACAGCTGCCCATGCACCTTCAACACGATACCACAGTTCCTCAAGAGTAATGACTGGTGTCTTGTGACGAGCCAGTTGCTCGGCCACCATTGACCAGACGTTTTCAATTGGTGAGAGATCTGGAGAATGTGCTGGCCAGGGCAGCAGTCGAACACTTTCTGTATCCAGAAAGGCCTGTACAGGACCTGCAACATGCGGTCGTGCATTATCCCGCTGAAATGTAGAGTTTCGCAGGGATCGAATGAAGGGTAGAACCACGGGTCGTAACACATCTGAAATGTAACGTCCACTGCTCAAAGTACCGTCAATGCGGAGAAGAGGT
Organism: Schistocerca cancellata; assembly: GCF_023864275.1. Taxonomy (NCBI): domain Eukaryota; kingdom Metazoa; phylum Arthropoda; class Insecta; order Orthoptera; family Acrididae; genus Schistocerca; species Schistocerca cancellata. Next base: position 515,637,032 of record NC_064628.1, on the reverse strand, counting down.
GACCGAGACGTGTAACCAATGGCACCCCATACCATCACGCCGGGTGATACGCCAGTATGGCGATGACGAATACACACTTCCAATGTGCGTTCACCGCGATGTCACCAAACACGGATGCGACTGTCATGTTGCTGTAAACAGAACCTGGATTCATCCGAAAAAATGACGTTTTGCCATTCGTGCGCCCAGGTTCGTCGTTGAGTACACCATCGCAGGTGCTCCTATCTGTGATGCAGCGTCAAGGGTAACCGCAGCCATGGTCTACGAGGTGATAGTCCATGCGGCTGAAAACGTCATCGAACTGTTCATGCAAATGGTTGTTGTCTTGTAAACGTCCCCATCTGTTGACTCAGGGATCGAGACGTGGCTGCACGATCCGTTACAGCCATACGGATAAGATGCCTGTCATATCGACTGCTAGTGATGCGAGGCCGTTGGGATCCAGCATGGCGTTCCATATTACCCTCCTGAACACACCGATTCCATATTCTGCTAACAGTCATTGGATCTCGACCAACGCGAGCAGCAATGTCGCGATACGATAAACCGCAATCGCGATAGGCTACAATCAGACATTTATCAAAGTCGGAAACGCGATGGTACGTATTTCTCTTCCTTACGTGAGGCATCACAATAACGTTTCACCAGGCAACGCCGGTCAACTGCTGTTTGTGTATGAGAAATCGGTTGGAAACTTTCCTCATGTCAGCACGTTGTAGGTGTCGCCACCGGCGCCAACCTTGTGTGAATGCTCTGAAAAGCTAATCATTCGCAAATTACAGCATATTCTTCCTGTCGGTTAAATTTCACGTCTGTAGCACATCATCTTCGTGGTGTAGCAATTTTATTGGCCAGTAGTGTAATAGTCAGCGTGACAAAGGCTGTGTCCAAAAGAGCAGACACCATGTGCAATCCGCAGCTATGATACGTATTATGTCAATTATATGTGGAGGGGGTGGAATGGAAGAAGCTCATCTGCAGAAACCAGCACGGTTTTAGGAAACAGCGGTCATGTGAGGCACAGCTGGCCGTCTCTGTGCATGATATACCACAGGCTCTAGATACCGGTTCCCAGGGTGAGGCCATATTTCTCGACTTTCGAAAGGCGTTCGACTCCCGCACTGTTGCTTGCTCATAAAAGTGCGCGCTTATGGCCTATTCGATGACATATGCGGTTGGATAGATAGTTTTTTAACAGACAGGGAGCAGTATGTCTTCCTGAACGGGTTGACTTCAAAAGAAACAAGCGTGACTTCAGGTGCGCCCAAGGACAGTGTAATAGGTCCGCTGCTTTTTACGATTTGCATAAACGATCTGGTTGATGGTACTGACAGCAGCATTAGACTGTTTGCCGATGATGCTGTAGTCTACAGGAAAGTAGTATCACACGAACGTTGTTAACAAATCAATGAGGATTTGCAGAAAATAAATGCGTGGTGTAACGACTGGCAGTTATCTCTAAATATTAGTAAGTGTAACCTACTGCGTATAACAAGGCGAAAATCCTCATTAATGTACGAGTACAAAAGAAATGCCCAGTCATTGGAAACGGCAACATCCGTCAAGTATCTGGGTGTGACTGTTCGAAATGGTCTCAAATGGTATGATCATATTACACTTGTAATGGTTCAAAATCGTTCAAATGGCTGTGAGCACTATGGGACTATTTAAACTTAACTAACCTAAGGACATAACACACATCGATGCCCGAGGCAGGATTCGAACCTGCGACCGTAGCGTTCGCGCGGTTCGAGACTGAAGCGTCTAGAACCGCTCGGCCACACAGGCCGGCACACAAGTAAAGGGCAAGGTGAACTCTAGATTGCGGTTTATTGGTAGAATCCTGAAGCGATGCAGTCCTTCAACAAAGGAAATAGCTTACAATACGTTAGTCCGGCAAGTGTTAGACCATTGTTCGTCTGTATGGGACCGTTTATTGTTGGGTCTGATTCAAGAGATTGAGAATGTCCAAAGAAGAGAGGCAAGATTCGTGACTGGTACATTTAGCCATCGCCACAGCGTTACAAATCTCACAGAAAGCTTGAGGTGGGACACACTTGCAAATAGACGGCCCGCTAAACGGAAGGGGCTGCTCACTGAATTCCGAAATCCGATCTTCGCGAAGGATGTAGAGCACATATTATTACCACCAACTTTCAAATCTTGCAATGATCACCATTCAAAGATAAGGGAAATTAGAGCTCGTACTGAGGCGTTCAGACAGTCGTTTTTCCCTCGCGCGATCCGTGAGTGGAATAGGCGGGGGGTAATATGGCTTTGGCGCGAATTGTGCCCTCCACCACACACCGCTTGGTGGCTAGCGGAGTATATATGTGGATGTAGATGAGGAATTGAAAGGAAAGGAACTATTAATGTCAGCTACATCGGGACTTTATGTGGAATTGAAAGCGATGAGTTAAAGTGTGTGGTGGATTGGGACTCGAGCCCAGGATCACATGCTTACTAGTCAGTTGCATTAACCACTGCGTCACCTTTAGACCTACTGCCAACTATCCGCAGTCGCGGTCAAAATGGTTCAAATGGCTCTAAGCACAATGGGACTTAATATATGAGGTCATCAGTCCCCTAGACTTACAACTACTTAAACCTAACTAACCTAAGGACATCACACACATGCATTCCCGAGGCAAGATTCGATCATGCGACCGTAGCAGCAGCTCGGTTCCGGAGTGAAGCGCCTAGAACCGCTCGTCCACAGCGGCCGGCTCAGTCCCGGTCCGTCCTCCATGACGCTGATTTAAGATTCCACTGGAAACCAGTTGGTATCATCTTCCATCTGCACTGAAGGTTGTCGACTCATTGTCCAACAAAAAACAGACGCTATCCATTAATATAACTGATTCACTTCGATGGGCAATAGCTCTACAACCTCCAGTGCTGAAGGAAAACATCGTTGGGTCCCCAGCTGGAGCATGGAGGATGTGGAGCGTCTTCTAATCAAGCTGCGGGCCTATGGGGTATCGTCTCAGTTGTGCGAATGGATTCGTGATTTCCTGTCGGGAAGGTCGCAGTTCGTAGTAATAGACGGCAAATCATCGAGTAAAACTGAAGTGATATCAGGTGTTCCACAGGAAAGCGTCCTGGGTCCTCTGCTGGTCCTGATCTATATAAATGACCTGGGTGACAATCTGAGCAGTTCTCTTAGGTTGTTCGCAGATGATGCTGTAATTTACCGTCTAGTAAGGTCATCCGAAGACCAGTATCAGTTGCAAAGCGATTTAGAAAAGATTGCTCTATGGTGTGGCAGGTGGCAGTTGCCGCTAAATAACGAAACGTGTGAGGTGATCCACATGAGTTCCAAAAGAAATCCGTTGGAATTCGATTACTCGATAAATAGTACAATTCTCATGGCTGTCAATTCAAGTAAGTATCTGGGTGTTAAAATTACCAACAACTTCAGTTGGAAAGACCACATAGATAATATTGTGTGGAAGCCGAGCCAAAGGTTGCGTTTAATTGGCAGGACACTTAGAAGATGCAACAAGTCCACTAAAGAGACAGCTTACACTACACTCGTTCGTACTCTGTTAGAATATAGCTGCGCGGTGCGGGATCCTTACCAGGTGGGATTGACGGAGGACATCGAAAGGGTACAAAAAAGGGCAGCTCGTTTTGTATTATCACGTAATAGGGGAGAGAGTGTGGCAGATATGATACGCGAGTTGGGATGGAAGTCATTAAAGCAAAGACGTTTTTCGTCGCGGCGAGATCTATTTACGAAATTTTAGTCACCAACTTTCTCTTCCGAATGCGAAAATATTTTGTTGAGCCCAACCTACATAGGTAGGAATGATCATCAAAATAAAATAAGAGAAATCAGAGGTCGAACAGAAAGGTTTAGGTGTTCGTTTTTCCTGCGCGCTGTTCGGGTGTGGAATGGTAGGGAGATAGTATGATTGTGGTTCGATGAACCCTCTGCCAAGCACTTAAATGTGAATTGCAGAGTAGTCATGTAGATGTAGATGTAGATGTAGATGTAGACTGTGGATAGTTGGCACTAGGTGGAAATATGGGTCACTGGGGAGCGTGCCGAGGCAGTCCACGCATTTGCGATAAACACTGCGTCCGGATAGTGCAGTGGTTAACGCAACTGTCTTGTGAGTAAGAGATCCCAGTTTGGAGTCCTGTCCGGTATACATTTTTCAGTCTTCGCCACCGATTTCGCATAAAGTCATGATGCATCAGTGTACATAATAACTTTCAAGAAGTTTTTGTCTAGCTTCTAATTAATATTCCAAGTTGTATATCATGGTGCATGAAACATTTTCGTTTCCAACGTTTCGTCCAGAACTCTGCTGGACATCTTCCGAGTGCACGTGGATCTGTTGAGCCTTGCCGATGATGGATCACACGTTGGCAAGCCACATAAATAACGCAAAAATGGTTGCACTCACACGTGATCAGCAGAGATGATCCTTGCCAAAGGCAAAACTTAATTATTGAACTGCCGTCTGTGAATGACAAAACTTGCCTAACAATTCTACCAAGCTATTTTCCATAAACTGCTAAATTTCATAGATTCTTCTTCCCTGCTAAGATTATTCTCATATTTCGATGGCTTCTCTATATAGCAATGGATAGATAAACTTTTACTTTCGGAAACAATTCATGATTTCCTGACTGGAGGGCATGCTCTGCTATACCTGATGTTTTTCTGCTAGGGGGTGCTGGAGAGTAACGCCTCCGAATTTTTTATATGAAAGCTCTTAAAGCTTTTTTATAAAACAAATGTTATTAACATTCTACAGCTTCATCCTTCATGTCTACGTATTTATTTCACAACGTAGTGCCCTGACGATGAACAAATTTCTCACAACGAGAGACCAGTTCATTGCTACCATCACTGTACAATGTTTGACTTTCTTAACGGAGTCACGACCTCACCCTTGTTTCCACCGCTTCGTTACTATCAGAGTGAAGTCCTCGAACGTGTTCTTTGAGTTTAGGAAAGAGATAGAAATTGGATGGCGCCAAGTGAAGACTGTATGGAGAATGATCGATGGTAGTGAACCCAACGCGTCGGACTGTGCAGATGACGCCACTCTCGCGTGTGGTCTGGCACTGTCGTGCTGTAGGAGATGGTGCTCCATGTGTCGACGAGCTCTTAGAATTCGAAACTCGATTGCAGCACGTTGTTTCTCACACGCCGACATAGTTATGTTACACACTGCTACGTTACATGCTACAATTCAGAGCCCTCTTGCGGCAGAGGGCTGCTAATATTTAGACATTGAGGTTGCAAATATATAATGTCAATAGCATTTGTTTTATAAAAAAGCCTTAAGAGCTTTCATATAAAAAATTCGGAGGCATTACTTTCCAGCACATCCTCGTATTCTCGCTAGTTCACAAAGACTTTTAATGTTCCTTTAGCAGTGTATTCATACTTGTCTTGGAGGTTCCAATATACACTCCAGGAAATTGAAATAAGAACACCGTGAATTCATTGTCCCAGGAAGGGGAAACTTTATTGACACATTCCTGGGGTCAGATACATCACATGATCACACTGACAGAACCACAGGCACATAGACACAGGCAACAGAGCATGCACAATGTCGGCACTAGTACAGTGTATATCCACCTTTCGCAGCAATGCAGGCTGCTATTCTCCCATGGAGACGATCGTAGAGATGCTGGATGTAGTCCTGTGGAACGGCTTGCCATGCCATTTCCACCTGGCGCCTCAGTTGGACCAGCGTTCGTGCTGGACGTGCAGACCGCGTGAGACGACGCTTCATCCAGTCCCAAACATGCTCAATGGGGGACAGATCCGGAGATCTTGCTGGCCAGGGTAGTTGACTTACACCTTCTAGAGCACGTTGGGTGGCACGGGATACATGCGGACGTGCATTGCCCTGTTGGAACAGCAAGTTCCCTTGCCGGTCTAGGAATGGTAGAACGATGGGTTCGATGACGGTTTGGATGTACCGTGCACTATTCAGTGTCCCCTCGACGATCACCAGTGGTGTACGGCCAGTGTAGGAGATCGCTCCCCACACCATGATGCCGGGTGTTGGCCCTGTGTGCCTCGGTCGTATGCAGTCCTGATTGTGGCGCTCACCTGCACGGCGCCAAACACGCATACGACCATCATTGGCACCAAGGCAGAAGCGACTCTCATCGCTGAAGACGACACGTCTCCATTCGTCCCTCCATTCACGCCTGTCGCGCACCACTGGAGGCGGGCTGCACGATGTTGGGGCGTGAGCGGAAGACGGCCTAACGGTGTGCGGGACCGTAGCCCAGCTTCATGGAGACGGTTGCGAATGGTCCTCGCCGATACCCCAGGAGCAACAGTGTCCCTAATTTGCTGGGAAGTGGCGGTGCGGTCCCCTACGGCACTGCGTAGGATCCTACGGTCTTGGCGTGTATCCGTGCGTCGCTGCGCTCCGGTCCCAGGTCGACGGGCACGTGCACCTTCCGCCGACCACTGGCGACAACATCGATGTACTGTGGAGACCTCACGCCCCACGTGTTGAGCAATTCGGCGGTACGTCCATCCGGCCTCCCGCATGCCCACTATACGCCCTCGCTCAAAGTCCGTCAACTGCACATACGGTTCACGTCCACGCTGTCGCGGCATGCTACCAGTGTTAAAGACTGCGATGGAGCTCCGTATGCCACGGCAAACTGGCTGACACTGACGGCGGCGGTGCACAAATGCTGCGCAGCTAGCGCCATTCGACGGCCAACACCGCGGTTCCTGGAGTGTCCGCTGTGCCGTGTCTGTGATCATTGCTTGTACAGCCCTCTCGCAGTGTCCGGAGCGAGTATGGTGGGTCTGACACACCGGTGTCAATGTGTTCTTTTTTCCATTTCCAGGAGTGTAGATCTTACAACACGTACGATGACTATTATATTCGCCGCATGCTGACAAAGAAGAGTTTTTACACTCTGCATAACTGAGACATTGGCACACATTTTCTTTATTTGTCTGAAAACCGATCAGAGGTTATGTTTCCGTAAAATCTTCCTAATAAAATCAGTTAATTTTTTTTATAGAAAGAGGAAAACTACTGTGTTTTCAATTGTTGGGTTTTATTCTTACTCTTTGGCCTACCGTATATTTGATAGTAGAAATCGATGTACTACTTTTTCTGATTAGCCATTTTTCTCTAAAGACTGCTTCAGATGTTTTAAATTGGCATCCAGGTATTCAAACGTGCAAGTTCTCTGGACTCTGTTGGCAACACTTTTGATTGTAGGTTGAACCCCAACCCCTGTGGTAAAATATCGGGTGTTGTCCGGAGATTAACAGATTTCTTAGATTTATTGAACCGAAAGTATCTGCGCAACAGTGCAAATTTCGACTTAATGCGCTGTATGTGTCTTGTCTGGAAACAAATTAATTCCGTTACTCACGGTCCTTACTGTTCAAAACAATTCTGACGAGTATACCCTGCCCAGTTCTGTCTACTGTCTGTTTATCCGTCAGTGTTATTTGCACGTTAACAGCGATACACAACAAGGCGGGTAGGTTTACTGGCCAGAAGCTGGCCGATGTGCGCCTCATGCGTGGGTTCACTGAATGTAGGGAAGGAGTACCACAAGGATCTGCACCGAGTGATGAGTGTACTTCTTTCGCCTGAGGGTTGTTATACTACTCCGAGTTTAATACTGTACGTTTGGTTCTTGGATATTATAAGTTTTTCCACTTTTTTTGAGCTCGTTGAGTCGTCCAGCTCGCTTTTACCAAATTCTTTTGCGATGGTTTTCCTGCATCTTCTAGCTTCTCGGGTACTTCGAGTGTTCTCTAGAAATTTTGCCGCCAGAGCGCGAGCGTGTTTGGGTTCATGTGCGTTGTGGTGGGGATCTCTTCGGGAGTAGCACCGAGGGTTGCGTGGCGGTCCTTCGCAAGGAGTCGCGATTGAAGCGGACGGCGACGACAGGCGCCGGGGCACTCGCCTGTGGTGTGTCTAATGTGGTTGTTACTTGTGTAGTAGCATTATCCGGCATGCCATTGCTAGATGCAGGCGTGTCTCGAAGAGCTCTACTACCATCTTGAAGAGCAGATCAGGAGACTGTGTGTGCTATTTTGGAATTCTATGGACCGGGATTTTGTAGTCTCTGCAGTGAATTGATGATGTTGTGACAGACTATTTTGGGAGTCTTGTCAATTATTCTTACTCTGGTATCCTGCGGCCACCGTGTTGATTCTATCTGGTCTAGAGAGCTAAGCCATGTGCCGGCTGTTCCCTTCCGTCGAATCCTCCAGAAAGCGATGGGAGTTTTGGTACTACTTACACTGTTCCCGGGCCTTGGTTGCATCTGAAATGCAAATTATGTTTATTCTCACGTCAAAGTTCGAACAGTGCTGTGACCTCAAGTTGATAGTGTTCTGTTAACATTCGAATCAACAGCTATCACACCTTACAAATGTATAAGTGGCATCCCTTATGGTTTAATTATGTTGGTTCTTGTGGAAACAAATCTATGTTTCAGATATTCCTACCAAAATGTTCTTCTTTATTAATGCACAGCAAAGGGACCACCTTGCTGACTGATGTTTTATTGAAAACAGGATGCAGTCATTTGACGGTGGGGCTTGTAGCTGTGAGTTATTATTTGGAGCCAGGTTCTTAAGTAATCTGGGTTTTAATTTGTTGTGATCTAGGCTAGTTATTGCTTTTCTTGGAACTACCTCTATTTCTAATCAGATGCATCAGCTCCTGTACGTAAATACTGTTTGAAAAGGCTGTGTGTCTGAGATCTACGTTACATGGTATTTGTTCATTTTATCTTTAAACTTGAAAGTGTTCACTAGCTGCAGTCATGTAATTATTGTTGCTCATTTGAAAATCTGTTCACTGCAGTTTTTACAAGTTTTAATAATTTATATTGTAATTGCATGTTCATTCTTCTAGATTTAAATTAAGCCAAAACTCACAAAGCCCAGCAAAGTTTTCTAACTCAGCTTTAATTGGTATGGTTGTTATCTAAGCTCTATTAAAATTTATGTTAGTTTTGAAACCTTTTTTTCTTGAGCTGTAGTGGCTTCCGCTTAGTTTTATGTACATCACCATCATGTTGTCAGGCCGGCCGCGGTGGCGCAGTGGCTCTAGGCGCTACAGTCTGGAACCGTGCGGCCGCTACGGTCGCAGGTTCGAGTACTGCCTCGGGCATGGATGTGTGTGATGTCCTTAGGTTAGTTTGGTTTAAGCAGTTCTAAGTTGTAGGGGACTGATGACCCCATAGTGCTGATGACCCCATAGTGCTCAGAGCCATTTGAACCATCATATTGTCAGACTGTTATTTCTAATGGTATGATGTGATTATAAATGGTAAATGAAGTACGCAGCATGTGTTATTCATCTCGCGAAACGTAAAAGAAGGTTGTTAGGTTTTAATATTGAAGTTCGAATTTCTGTGTAACAAATTATTTTTTGCAAAATATGTAATGTCGGCCCATCACCTTACCACTTCCTTCTCGCTCCTACAACTACAGTTATTTTCACAGAGGCGATTTTAATTGGAACTAGAAACAGAATATGCAAAGGCACTTGGAACCACGGCCACATGGAGCCTGTCTGGAGATGAACTCCATCCCGGGCTACAAGCAAGCAGCTGCCGTCGCCACCCGCAAGCCTCCCCTTCCCTCCATCCTTCACTCAATGTGCTCTCTTCCTGAGCACACAGCTTCACAACTCTTCATAACCATCCCGCCATACGCAGAGCCTGGTTATGACTCGCACTAATGTACTCCCGAAGTAACCTTTCTTCTAACGTTCCGTTCGTGAACGAGTAGCTAGCTCTAAAAGCCCTCACAATGACCCAGAGACATTTCGTTAGTATAAGGGGCATATTACGATTTCATTATTTCAGAGGTAATAACGAAAAGATGTTATCTGCTTTGTAATTGTGATTTGAAAATGTGACTCAGATTGAACAGTTGCGTTTCAAATCCAACTGGCTCACCTGTAAATTACTGACGAATACAATCCATTGGACTCAATACCTGAGTATCTCCCATTCAAAGATTTTGCTTATCTGAAATTCGCTATCTCTGTGCACCGATACTCCCTATCCGCGTCCAGTGACACCTGTGGGCTGAGGATGACGTGGCGGCCAGTCGGTTCCGTTAACCCTTCATGGCCTGTTCGGGTGGAGTTTAGTTTTTGTTAATCACTGATACGTTGAGAAATAATACTTCTCAAATAAAAGAGTTGTAATTCATTTTGAAATTCTTTTACATAAATGAGGTAGCTAATCATGTGAAAAAAAGCAAGAAACAGAAATTTTACGTTTTGTGCAGCATAGGTTTTAAATTTCTGTATAAATTTAAAAAAAAAACCAAGAAAACGACATTACACTCTACCGATGTTAACGATAATCTAATGTGAGAACGTAATAGTAGTGTACTTTTTCAAAAGTGCTAATTCTGCATATCAAACATAAGGAGAGCTAAGAATAAGAAATTTTCATTTCATGCAGAAGAAATAAAATTTATAAATGATTATAATGTTATTAGTTTTAGGAGGAAATGATAAATAACCTACCACATTAAAACTTTTGTACAACTGAGATGCACTTTCACTACGTGTGTGGTGCAACTCACATTCTGCAGTTGCAGCGAAACAAAATACTCTACGTCTACACATCTACATAACTACTCTGCAATTCAGAATCATGTGATTGACAGAGGGTTCATCGAACGATATTTTTTTATAATTTATTGGCTTTCGGAATGTACCCATACAGCCATTTCAACACAGGAAATGTTATATTTAGATTGGTTTTGACAATTCCTGGTGGCATTATTCTAAGTCGTACCGTTGTACCATGTGACGCATTATTAACGGAGGACATAAAAGAAGATTTACAATCAGAGTATACAAATACGAATAAACAAGGCGAAAATGAAACACATGATACACAGTGGTAGTACACTATAAAAATCCTCTGGTAACAGAATAAGAAATGATAAATCGTCGTTGGTACACCTGATTGGTACATAAAATTTCGGGCCTGCAGCTGCATAAATTTCACTTCTTCATCTAATATTTCGGCTGTGTACCGTCCAGTCATCTTCAGAGTGAGCCGCGGTGACTGACGCTCCAGCACTTGCTCCGTCCTTTAAAACACGCGGACCGCACCACTGCAAATGCGGCCACAGTACACTAGGCGCCAGAGACGTTGATCGGTGGTAAAGAGGTATAACGCACGCACGGAATTAGATTTATGGCTGCGTAGTCGAGCGATATGGTAATATCGATGTATCACTGCGAAATGTACTGTCGCGACGTCTTTGTGAGTTTATTACAGAAAGTGCCAGATTCCATGATTTTTACAAGCTCAAGCCACTATCTCTACTAATTAAATTCGTCACCAACCGAATTTCAGTTGCTTTTGAAAGCACTCATGGGCAAATCATGGAATCCGGCACTTTCTGTGACAAACTCACAAAGACGTCACGACGGTTAAGCTCGCAGTGATACATTGATGTCACCGTGTGGATCGACCGCGCAGCCATAGTTCATATGTTATACCTCTTTGAGTGCTGGAGCGGCTGTCACCTCGGCTCACTCTAAAGATAGCCAGACGGCATAAAGCGGAAATATTAGAAGAAGAAGTGAAATTTACGCACGCTCGAAATTTTATTTAACAATAATTGCACTGCGAAACTATGAAAGTGCACACATTTGGGATATTCCCAGTCAGTCCAATCTAATCACTACATATCTAAATTAAGCATAAAATGTTCGTTGTATTTCCTGTAGGAATTGTTTCAAAAGTTGTGGGTAGAGAACTGAATTTTCGTGCAGGCCTTTACTACCATCCTGACAGAAGAACAGTTTACAAAAACTAGTTGTATGTTACGGTCACAGGAGTAAATTCACCGGTATTCAGACGCGTATATATAGAAGGTACATAGTGACATATATTGAGAGGCTGCGTATTCCATATTCTGCAGAGTAGTACTTGGGAATATAGTCAGGCAATAGAGCTTTCGTCTTCCTCTGGCATTATAACTAATACAGTGTTGGCACTGTTGTTGAAGTCTTAGAGTCGTTTATACGGTGCAAAAACGGTGGATGCTAACAAAGTTTCGTGACTGTTAGGGAACTGACGACCAAGAGCCCGAAGATTACTTGGGACGTTTAGGTGTTCCGAGGATATTGCAGAAATATGTAGTTTGGATCTTCGTCCTCGCCGTAATCAAGCCGAGCGGTGGCGCATAGATTGAACTGATAGAGATGTTTGTTGAACTTGTTGTTGTTGTTGTTGTCCTCAGTCCTGTGACTGGTTTGATGCAGCTCTCCATGCTACTCTATCCTGTGAAAGCTTCTTCATCTCCCAGTACTTACTACAACCTACATCCTTCTGAATCTGCTTAGTGTATTCATCTCTTGGTCTCCCTCTACGATTTTTACCCTCCACGCTGCCCTCCAATGCTAAATTTGTGATCCCTTGATGCCTCAGAACATGTCCTACCAACCGGTCCCTTCTCCTTGTCAAGTTGTGCCACAAACTCCTCTTCTCCCCAATTCTATTCAGTACCTCCTCATTAGTTATGTGATCTACCCATCTAATCTTCAGCATTCTTCTGTAGCACCACATTTCGAAAGCTTCTATTCTCTTCTTGTCCAAACTATTTATCGCCCACGTTTCACTTCCATACATGGCTACACTCCATACAAATAAATTCAGAAACGACTTCCTGACAGCCAGTCTACATTTTATATCCTCTCTACTTCGACCATCATCAGTTATTTTGCTCCCCAAATAGCAAAACTCCTTTACTACTTTAAGTGTCTCATTTCCTAATATAATTCCCTCAGCATCATTCGACTTAATTCGACTACATTCCATTATCCGCGTTTTGCTTTTGTTGGTGTCCATCTTATATCCTCCTTTCAAGACACTGTCCATTCCGTTCCACTGCTCTTCTAAGTCCTTTGCTGTCCTCTGACAGAATTACAATATCATCGGCGAACCTCAAAGTTTTTATTTCTTCTCCATGGACTTTAATACCTACTCTGAACTTTTCTTTTGTTTCCTTTACTGCTTGCTCAATATACAGATTGAATAACATCGGGGAGAGGTTACAACCCTGTCTCACTCCCTTCCCAACCACTGCTTCCCTTTCATACCCCTCGACTCTTATAACTGCCATCTGGTTTCTGTACAAATTGTAAATAGCCTTACAATGATTAAATTTCAGCCATTCTATAATTGTCGTAAAGTTCCTTGATTTTTGTGGCTTACTATACCAAGGTACTCTTGGAATCGTTGGATCAGCTAGCACGTAGTGACTGCCTTTGATTTTAGATGTCTGCAACCATTGCTGTTTCCTGCCCGAAGACAACCGCTTCCTGAGCATGGGTGGCAGATCTGTGAGAGGGATTTTACCGTATTTAAAACTTCCACTCAGAGTTGCCTGCATTGCTACAGCATCTACTTGATCATTTCCACGTATCTCAGAGTGGTCTTTCATACCATCACGACGTTGCGACAGCTCCTCTGCACCCGAAACACAACGTCGACAGCTGCTGCAACTATGGGATTCATACAGCTGTTATGATGGTTTATAATCAGTTGTAGGGATGACAGACTATGAGAGATGATGGTTATTGTGTCTGCTGTGGAAGTCTGTGCAAATAGTGAGGCTTTCAAAATGGATCGAAAAACCTTCAAGCTGCTTCTCTGCGGTTCCTCTCTCGAACAGAGCGCGGGAAAAGAGAACACTTGAATCTTTCCGTACGAGCTCTGATTTCCATTATTAAACTATGACGATCATTCTCCCTAAGTAGGTCGACATCAGCAAAATATTTTCACCTTCGGAGGAAAAAGTTGGTGTTTAAAATTTAATGAAAAGATCTTGCCCAACGAAAGACACCTATGTTTTAATGAATGTCTCTCCAAATCCGGCATCATATACATGGCGCTCTCTCCCCTATTTTGCAACAATTCAGAATGAGCTGCCCCACGTCATGTGGACCCCATACCGTGCAGCAATATTCCGGAAGTCGACGGACAAGCGTAGTATGGCAACTCTAGTAGATTTGTAGCACCTTCTAAGTGTCCAGCCAATAAAACGTAGCTTTTTGTTATCCTTCCCTTCAACGTTATCTATGTTCCAATTTAAGTTATCCATAAATATAGTCCCTATGTACTTAGTGAAATTCACAGTTTTTAGATTTGTATGACTTTCTCTAATTCCACGGGGCAGCTTAAATCACTTGATAAAGCCAAGACCTTCGGTCCAAACTGTGTTCCAGTTAGGTTCCTTTCAGAGCATGCTGATACAGCAGCTTCATCCTCAGTAATCAAATACAGCCGCTCGCTAGTTCAAAGATCCGCATCTAAAGACTGAAAAGTTGCGCAGGTCACACCAAGACTCAAGAAAGGAAATAGGTGTAATCAGCTGAATTACAGACCAAAATGATTTACGTCGATTTGTAGTAGAATTTTGGAACATATACTGTGTTCGAACATTACGAATTACCTCTGTCATCCTGTGCCACTGCGTGCACTTTCATCTATTTTCTAATCAGTTTTGGAATGTCTTTCACAAACAAGAGCTTCAATAGAAACAGGATCACGTATGAAATCAGATGGCCACTTACTCTTATTGTAGAAAATAAGGAAGAAAGCTTCCTATTAACTGTAACTGAATTTTCCGCCGATGCTTGACAGAACACAGGAAAAATGTTAAAAAGGAAACACATACAAATTCCGTAGCCGCACAAATATACTTTGTGGGTAATTGCACATACATCTTTGCGCACATAGCGATCAGAGCTATCAAACTCTCACAACTGTAAAAACCACATTTGCTAGCTTCTTATTAAATGCGACGATTTCTGCGTAAAAACTTTTAAACATTCAGTATCTCATAATTTTATGTCCCTTCTTTGTATCTGTGTCAGTTACAACTGTATAAATTGCACGTCGTTTTATCTGTGGTTGCGACATTCTTTAGCTGACGATGCCCATGCAGAACATAAGCGAAATGCTTCTCATTTAATGGAAATAGTTTTTTCTTCCAATTCTGGATGAATTCTCGTTGCGCAGTGAATACAGTGTAAAGAAATGCACGAAACTACAGTAAGTTAAAAACTATTACAAGTAAAGCAATTCACCAAATCAAACTAACATTTGACGATCATATATGGATAGCGTGTACCACACTTTATCTTAGTACACTGGTTCCCATCCTGGAGTAATTACCTCCTGAGTGGGCAAATAAAATTTTCTGGGAGCTAAAATCAGTAAGGGTTCGATTACAGTTCAGACAAGAAACTAAGTAGTTTTAAAAATCATTCTTTCTACCTTGTTGGACAGATAAATTTAGGGAGGTAAGCAATTCCAGAATTGAGAAGTATGAACACTAACGCGTGAGAGACGCTGTGAAGATTACAGTGAATGCCTTAACGACATTATTTGACATTCGCATGCTCTCAGCGTAGCCGGCCACTTGCTTGGTGCGGAAAGCCAATTACTGAGTCGACTGGGTTACAAACACGCTCATTGTTCTCCATTCGTTAGTCAGTCGTTGGCTCGCAACCAAGTTGACGGGCACGTCAACTAAATGTGACGTTTGTGCCTCCGATATCATGTATGTCGGAGTGTTAAACGAGAAACAGAAGAAATTCTTCCAATCCATATGTGGCATACAGCAAACAGTGCTTAATAATATTGGTTAAAAACAGTCTTGGTTGCAATTTTAGTTTTTTATTTTTCAACGACGCGTTTCGCCTGAAGATACCTAAATAAGGCGAAACGCGTCGTTGAAAAATAAGAAAAACTAAAATTGCAACCAAGACTGTTTTTAACAAATACTAAAAGAAGAAATTAAGTGAAATTTTTCCTCCTCTAATGACAACCACTGAGTATGATATTTCCAATTTCAGCACAGTCTTTCGTTTACTATTGGACATAAACACTAGAGGTGATAAAATTTAAGTAAGTATGTTTTCTTCCTTAGTTGCAGTTGGAGCACCACTGAGCATACGTGGCCCACACAGTTTCAGTTTAAAAGTTACTGCGTAGTAAGGACAGAACTGAATTCCGCATGTGCTTGGAGCCGGGTGTTTCACTGCAGCATAAAAGTGGCCCACACATTTCAACCTTGATCGCTCTTCGCTGACCAACTTCCACGCTAGCAACGTTCCAGGTCATTGTGTCTGATTGTGAGAAAGACATTTCCAGTAGGATTCAAAATGTCTTCGGAATGCTATCCCAAAAGCACCATATTCAAGATGCAAGATCACTGACTCAGGTCATAGTGTCGCGGACTCATTTGAGTTGCTGTCCGGACGCTGCTCTGCAACAGTAAGTCGCAATTTTGCGTCCCAGCCTAAGGCTACGGTAGCGTACGATTTTGTTATCTCCGTCTCTCTCTTTGTCGGACGTAAATACGGCCCTGCTACCCCGAGTAGGCCTTATTCTTCTTTTGTCGCGTAACACATAGTGCAAAGTTGACGTCCGTGTTACATTTAGAAAGAACAAAATATAGAAATACTATACCGACGATTGTGATACTTAGTTCATGTTCATATAAATACATGGCATGACCGGCATGTAAACACTTACGTAATATACTGAGGCGAAATGTGTATGATAAGATGTAATTTGCATTAATTCAGTTGCAAACAGATGTAACTCAAAAATCGTTAATGTAGTAAACATCAGTTATATTATACTCTTTGCTAATAATGTTACATTTTAGCGACACTTCCTTTTCAAAAATGTATTGTGGTTTGCATCTTGCTCTTAAATATGTCTAATTTAGACAATTCTTTCTTCTTTCAGGGCCCTCGTTGCGCCAAGGAAGGAAAAAAGAAAAACGAAAACCAATAAGCTTTTCTGCAGTGGAGTTTTACCATGATATTTGATGAAGCTAATGATAAGTCTCCGTGTGTTTTGTGCAGTTAAGTGCTACCAGCAGCAGCACGAAACCCCGCAAATTAAAAGACGAATTTGAAAGACGTTCCGCGCACTTCACTGGAAAAAATGTTAAATTTTTCAAATACAAAGAAGCTGCGCTGGAAAGTTGACGTACGGATTCATGAAGCTACTTTTTTCTAGTGACCATAGGTTGGTCTTGTAGTTTCATACAGAATCGCTCTTCGAATGGTTGAAACCAAGAAATCTCATTCAAGAGGAGTGGGACTCATTAAACCTTGCTTACAAGGTTCGACGAACCTAGTTCTACGAGATCAACACGTGGATAAGTTGAACAAGACACCTCTCTGAAAACCATCAGGAGCTATATCGAGAGCCCGAGTTTCGATACTTTGGGCACGGTTCTCAACGAAGTTACATCAAGCCATTTCCTTGCCCTACAGTTAGACGTATCGACCGACGTCGTATCATGTTCCCAGTTGCTTGTCTGTGTGAGATACTTAAAAGATGACCATCTGAGAGACGAATCACCAGCTGCGACGTAGTCGCGAATATGAACAGTGATCCAATACTGTCAAATGTTTTTTATTCCAGTCTTTGATCACAATATCAGTTCCTTTCACGATGACAGGTTTCTGTCAGTAATGACCATCTTCAGATATATACACCTAGTGGGCATCTGTCTTTTAACACAGCACAGCATTACATATCACAATATACCATCATACAACCACGGAAATGTACAGATAAAATACGGTAAAGCGTACCTGTTCACACCATATCCTAATGTGATAAGGCCGTAATGGCAACGAAAAAAAAACATATAAATATACTCAGCACAGCATCATCACATAAATGATAACCACATCTAAGCCCACAGTAGTGACGTCTATGAAGGATGTAGGCAAACAGATTTCTGGTAGCTACTGCACTTCAGTCGGTTTTGTGCAAAACGCGAGTTGCAAAATGACTGTGTGGACGATGTGGCCTATTTTTCACCATATTTTAGGTCTATTTGATGCTGTGCTGAGTATATTTATATGTTTGGACGATGCCATTACAGCGTTATTACATTAGGACATGGTGTATAACAGGTACGGTTTACCGTATTTTATTCGTACATTTCCGTGATTGTATGATAGTATATTGTGATATGTAATGCTGTATTGTGTTGGAAGACAGATGCCCACTAGGTGTATATATTTTTTATATTGTAGATATGAAGATGGTCATTACTGACTGAAACCGGTCATCGTCAAAGGAATTGATATTGTGATCAAAGATTGGATAAAAACATTCGAGAGAAGAATACTTGTTGACGACGTTACTGGACAATGGTACATGCGATGGAGATGTTTTCGGATCAGCTGTGAGTTTTGTTGAAGAAAATGAGATGCACTGATCCAAGGTGATAAGTTTTCGTACAAAAATTTGTGGTAAGGTCTTATGGGACCAAACTGCTGAGGTCATCAGTCCCTAAACTTACGCACTACTTAATCTAACTTAAACTAGCTTACACTAAGAAGAACACAGACACCCACGCTCGAAAGAGGACTGGAATCTCCGACGGGGGAAGCCGCCCGGACTGTGACAAGACGCCCTAGACCGCGTGGCAACCCCCCGCGGCTTAAGTTTTTGTATTGACACAGCATCTTTCACAATGGACGGTTGCTCTGGATTCCACACAACGGTGAATGAAACTGCTGCCGTATCATACAGCGCTAAGTTTTGGCAGTGGAACTACTTCCACCTAATTTCTTGAAAACAGTCAGTCAGGTATTGAAAACAGTAAACCACATCCGATGTAGTGATACAAACACAAGAGTTCTCAAAGAGTTGTGTAAAGAGGCTGGAGCCAAATTCGTAGCTCTCTTGTTCCACACACGAATACGGCGGCTCTAGTCTGAAGGTGTTTCATAGAGCAATCACTCTTCGACAAGAAATTGCATTTTTCCTGGAAATGGAGGGGATAGAAAAAGAGAAAGCCCTAATGTGCCAGAATAACAGATAATATATTTATTTCCAAAGTGACACATCTTGAAGATTCTTTGTAAAAACAAGTACGCTTAAGCTCTGTTTGTTAGGAAATGTGATGAATATTTTGGCAGCACAAGATAAATCTACCAGTGTACCTCGCTGGTTGTAGTTTTACCTATACAGGGCTGAAGTTCAGTACGTTTTGATATTCCGAGAACTGATGGTTATGGTAGACGCATACATGTTGCGGTTAGGGCCACTAGAGAAAGGGAAGAAAGGATAACTTGAGAGCAAAAACGGGAGCAGAAGCATACAATACAATACAATACAAAAATCATACAAAGAACCAAAAAGACAACGCACAAAAATCATCCTTGGCATTAGATGACATAAATACTGAAGTGGGTCGCTAGTTAAGGGAAGAAATCATGGATGGGGAGAGGCGTCTTCATTATATTAATTATTTTTGGTACGCTGAAGAACAATATAATTTTTACCTAACACAAACTGTCGGCATATGGACAGACGCAGACAATTTCACAGAGTTACGCACTCAGTTTCCATGTATTCATGACTTATCTAGTTTTATATTCGAAAAAAGCTCTTTCACAGAAATATGTCTATTGGTGACGAGCATCCATTTTGTCAGAAAAAGTCTTGAATTACTGATTGTTTTCGGCACAACGTATAGCCAGATTTACGACTATGGTAGAGATGCTAACAAAAGCAAGGAACCGGCTTAACTTCGAGCATGATTTACGACGTACATTTGACATGACCAAACCGAATAGAAAAAAGATTGTCAGAAGTAAGCAGTACCAACTGCTGACATTCATTATTTCTTGATTTAATGTAACAAACACAAAAACAAATAAATTTTGTTTGTTGCGCTTTTATGAAATCTTTCTCATTTTCATCTAATTTGACCTAAACTTCAGTCACGTGCTAAAATGTTGCGGGTATTGGCTCTACATGATCTCGTTCCGGGATGACGGTTTCAGAAACGTTGGGAAGCGGTGTCCCACAAAGAGAAAATTGAGCTGACATATTCTTCACGAGAGAGAGAATGTTTATTGTAATATGGATCAAACTTTTGACGTTCCGCATCTGGACAGTGGACAGACACCCTAGTGCACAAGCTCCTCCCTCGGTGGTTAGGTATTGCAGCGCTCCACCTGTTGCGTGGCCATCGTCTGTCGCAAGGCCGCGTGGCTGGCCGCCTCCCAGCGCCTATATAAGCGGCGGCTCGGCGCTCGAGCTGGTGTGTCTCCGTACAGCTCATCCAACAACATGATCAAGGTGAGAGCCGTCGTAGAGTTACCCGAGATGTGGCCACTGTACGACGATTTTCAAATGTATCGGATCTCGGATTTACCATCTACAATATCGACGCCACTGCAGTAGTATTACTTATAGCAACAAAGCCAGAAATCATGCTTATCTAATCGTGTGCGTCGAAGGATATTTGGTTGTCTACAGTTTCTCGTTACCTGTTTTTACTTTTGCTCGTTATTGGAAAATCTGCGAGGCAATGGAGGCATCTGCTCGTATATCCAGTGAAACGTCTGGTAGTGACGGAACCGGACTAGCAGAAAATGTAAAATAAGTGTAGCTGTCAACTTGCACATCACCGCTAGGAATCAGTGATAATGGATAACTCTAGAGGTAATTCCGCTTGCTACTGAAGCGTTATTCTCGAGCTTTGCTGTGGGGATTCTTTGAGATTATTTTCTGAAGCAGAGGTTCGGAAATGAGTCGACACAGTCTCGCGATATCGTGTGAGAACTAGTCTGAGTAATTAAACAGGGAAGTTAACATTCAAGCCACCAGTGACGCGTCAGATCGAAAGGTCACATTTTGCTGATAACTGCATCACATTTAATCTTCTGTAGATGCGAGAAAGGTGATTCGTGTTTATGATGATAATGTGCGGTTCCAGATAAAACCGGAGATGAAACAAAAAGAAAATACTTCTGTTTCCCAGGTTTGATACAGAAGAGCTTTCCCAGTACTACAGTGAATCGCTGTAGTAAAATAACTAATTTCTTACTATTCGTAAGCCTTTGTTTTGACGTCCGATAAAGACATACACAGACTTTAGTCCAACTGACAGACAAGTAAAACCGATAGTATACAGCATTTATTTCAAAGAGCGTAACGCAGTGATTTTAATTATAGTGCAGCTGTGACAAAACATGTACCACAAATGTTTATTATATCCAGTCCGTATCGAAGACAATAACGAAATTGATATCTGTATTCCGATACGCACAGTTATAGTGTTGCGTTTTATATCGTCAGGGAACAACAAAGTTGTTATCTTTGCGTTGTGGTCATTTTCGCATTCAGTCCCTAACCACGTCGGGCCTGAGAGTCTAGCGGGAAATCGCGCTCGTGCAATAGAAACGTCGCTGCATCGAATTCTGATCGGTCCACTGGTTTCTCAGTTTGCCTCTTACACTAGCATTCACCTCTCAGTGATGCGGATATTTGTCTGAAATGACACGTGGTTTGCAGATCGGAGTGGCTGTGCGGTTCTAGGCGCTACAGTCTGGAGCCGAGCGACCGCTCCGATCGCAGGTTCGAATCCTGCCTCGGGCATGGATGTGTGTGATGTCCTTAGGTTAGTTAGGTTTAATTAGTTCTAAATTCTAGGCGACTGATGACCTCAGAAGTTAAGTCGCATAGTGCTCAGAGCCATTTGAACCATTTTTGGACACGTGGTTTGGATTCAACATTGAAGTGTACGCGCCCTTTCCCTGGTTGAATAAATAAGTAGATTAGGGACACGCTAGTCACCCATTGGGAGACTTGCACCAGGTCATCAAACAACACGAATTTATTGTTATTGTCTTAATCACAACGGTCAGCTAATTGAAAACCAGTCCAACAACTAAGACTAAAAGGTTACCATTCATTTCAAATATCATATGTACACAAGTTTAACACAGATTTGTGCAAACCCAGCCCCATATGTGACTATCAGGTACAGTAAACCAACGTTGATACGAGATGATCTGTCAGCAGTTAATTATTACAGTAGATGAACAATTGCTATACAGTGCTGAGCAGTATCATACTTCTCGTTCACTTCCTTGTGTCATAAATTGGCACAATTAAAGCATACATTAACGGTGCTATTAATGTGAAAAAATCCGACGAAACTTACTACATATCTGAGCCCCAGAAAAGTCCACAGATACTGATGTGTAAGAGATTTTATTTTGTTCCGACATTTCCATTCTCAAACAACATATTCATTTCAGTTTAGAATGTGCTGAAGAAGTAAGACTCTCTGCACGTTAAAAAGATGAGTGTTGTTTGTCACAATACTGGCCATTCATACAATTCAGCGGTACTTTAGTTCAATAAGTCATTGTGCAATACTGCATATTTGTTTATTTATTTATTTATGTCTTTATTTCACCTGATAAGTTTAGGGCTTTCAGGTCTATTCTTACATCTAACCAGACTTTATTGAATTAACATTACAGTTTGTATAGTATACACATTAAAAAAAAGTTTTGCATCATCCCGGTTCACAGAACTATTGAAGACAGACGTTGACTGTGGATACTGAATCACAGTCCCTTTGACTGTTCAGAGATGTCACTAAACCCGCCCAAAGATGTAAACAACCATGCATGAGAAGGCGTATTAGACGGAGGGTGTCCGACAGCCGATCAGTTCCAGTATTTCCACCGGTTCGATCATGTCCGCATTGTTACTTTGTGCCAGGAAGGGCTATCAACAAGGGAAGTGACCATGCATCTCGGAGTGAACCAAGGCGATGTTGTTCGGACATGGAGGAGATACAGAGACACAGGAACTGTTGAGGCCATGCTCAGTCCGCCCAAGCGCTACTACTGCAGTGGATGACCGCCACATACGGATTATGGCTCGGAGGAATCCTGACACCAACGCCACCATGTTTTCGTTAAGCCACAGTACGACACTAATTGTGCGCAATAGGCTGCATGATGGCAACTTCACTCCCAACGTCCCTGGCGTGGTCCATCTTTGTAACCACGACACCATGCGGCGCGGTGCAGATGGGCCCAACAACATGGCAAATGGACCGCTCAGGATTGGCATCACGTTCTCTTCACCGATGAGTGTCGCATATGCCTTCAACCAGATAATCGTCGGAGACGTGTTTGGAGGCAACCCGGTCAGGCTGAACGTCTTGGACACACTGTCCAGCGAGTGCAGCAAGGTGGAGGTTGCCTGCTGATTACGTGGCATTATGTGGAGCCGACGTACGTCGCTGGTGGTCATGGAAGGCACCGTAACGGCTGTACGATACGTGAATGCTATCCTCCGACCTACAGTCCAACCATACCGGTAGCATATTCGCGAGGCATTCGTCTTCATGGACGACAGTAAGGCGTCCCCATCGTGCACATCTTGTGAATGACTTCCTTCAGAATAACGACATCGCTCGACTAGAGTGGCCAGCATGTTCTCCAGACATGAACCCTATCATGCTTGAGATAGAAAGGGCTGTTTATGGGCGAGGTGACCCACCAACCACTGTGAAGGATCTACGCCGAATCGCCATTGAGGAGTGGGGCAATCTGGAACAACTTGTGGATAATATGCCACGACGAATACAGGCATGCATCAATGCAAGAGGATGTGCTACTGGGTATTAGAGGTACCAGTGTGTACAGCAATCTGGATCACCACCTCTGAAGGTCTCGCTGCATGGTGGTACAACATGCAATGTGTGGTTTTCATGAGCAATAAGAAGGGCAGAAATGATGTTTATGTTGATCTCTATTCCAGTTTTCTGTACAGGTTCAGGTACTCTCAGAACCGAGGTGATGCAAAACTATTTTGATGTATGTATATGAGCAGTATATGATAATGATAATAACAATAATAATAATCACGCCAAAAATTATAGTAATGAGTTGTGAAATGTAAGAAATGTTAGTCTTATTAACCTTAAGTAAATTCCATATTATATTCGTGTCGAATGTGAGTGGTAATATCGAACAAATACGTCTGACAATGATAGAGAGGTAATCAATGTGTAGAAGAAGTTGACTGGTCAGAGAAAGAGCAAGAAATAAAAGGGTAAGATTACCAGAAGAGACTGAAGGGAGGAAGCAGAAATACAAAAGAGCAGATGATGATCATTGTAAGTTGGTAAAATCTCTGTGCCAAAAGATTATTTTTTCCCCTTTACAAGCAGTTTAGATCGATATGAATGTTTTTGTGATAAAGAATTGTTTTAAATTCTACAAATTTTGAACAGTGGATCCCAGTGTAGTCAACTGTCATGTCACATTTCATCAGTCTGCAGAGAGGTCTGGTATTGACATGTACAAAAGGTTTCCACTGGACAAAAAACTAAAGAAAGGAGTCTATCTTGCTGTGTAGTTGTACTCTCTGGACAATGATTACTCACAATGTCATTATAACTAATTCAGTAGTACCTGTCATTTAACTGCCACATAGATGGTATACATTCAGTTGGAGAACAGCGGCAGAATCAGCGGTTGTTAACATCTCCATGTTAACACGTTTACATCGCTCCTCACATAGACTATGCTCTCCCCACAGATCGTGCTGGTGCTGGCTTTGGCCGCCTGCTGTGTGAGCGCCGTCCCCAAAGCCGGCCTCGCCCCCCTGGCCTACTCCGCCCCCCTGGTTGCCGCCGCCCCCGCGGCCTACGCCGCCCCCGCGCCGGCCGTCGTGACGGCGCACAGCTCGCAGTACATCGCTCAGAACTTCAACGGACTCGCCGTGGCCCCCGCCGCCCCAATCGTCGCCGCCGCCTACCATGCAGCCCCCGTCGTTGCTGCTGCATACCACGCAGCTCCGGCGATACTCGGCTGATGAATTACAGCCAATTCACTGTGTGAAAATGCAAATAATAAAAAAATAAATGACTTTACCTTAAAGGTATCTGTTTCTAAGTTTTAAAAAAATCTTTTTTTATCTTTCTTGTTCGACGCTTTTCAGAACGAACCTAAGAACACATTTGGATAAGATACTGTTGTGCCCACAAAAGATCACGAAGTGAGATATCTACAATACTAGAAAAATTCTCTGCCAGAAACTGCCTTAAAATATCTGAGCTCAAAAAACTTTTCTACAGAAAACTCCGACAGCAACACACTACAGATGAACTGACTTACAGTGATTGTGTAGAGATCGATGGACAAAAGAAGAGTGAAAGTGTTTCCTTCTCGCTATGTAAAGTGGTACCAATCCCTCAGCCCTCGCATTACCAAACGGGGTATTCTGACTACACCAGGTTGATTTCTTCCCTATAATAATGTTATCTGAAGGGCCACATGCCTGTGGTTTCATGACTTTGTACTAAAATGATTGACGCTGAATTCACATTCTCGACTGTCTAATTTTTTGGCTTTATCATTGTTATTCAAGTCATTTATTGGTGGGATTGTGAGACTACTCTTCTTGATATGAAACGTCTTATTTCCTTATTTGTAGAAAAAGAAGATTTTGGGAAATATATCTGTCATTCATCTTCTTTGTTGAGTTTTTCCATAGATCCAATGTTTGTAATTGTTGTTGGTTACTATTGTTCAGTTGAATTTGATGTTCACTGTTGAGCTGACATTACACGAGTCAGTATTTCATCTGCAAGTAAGGATGTCCAAAGGACTTTCTAGCGAAGAGATCATGGGAATTCTATACAATTTTGATGTCAGTGACGATGAAAATGAATGGGACATTGATAATGCACTGAAAGAATATATGGAACCTCTTGACAAAGACCATATCATAGCATCAGATGAAGCTGATGATGAAATATCAGAAGACACTACACATTCACGTGAACAAGTAGAAGAAGAAGAAGAGGATGATGATGATGAAGAAGAAGACGAAGACACTGGAGATTTGTTTGTTTCTAGAAGTGGTGTACAATTTTCTAGTGAACCACCAAAAGTTGGTCGGCGTCGACGTCGCAACATTTTGAATGTAACACCTGGCCCAGTGAATGATGGAAAACAATCAAAACAATAACAGAGTCATTTTTATTATTTATCTCACCGGAATCGTGAGCATCATTGTAGAAGAAACAAACAGAGAAGCCAAACGAGTAATTTCTTTGTGGAATGAAGCTCATTCTTCGAACAAAACGACATGGAGAGATACAAATGCAACTGAAGTGTACGCTGTATTACCAATTCTAATAAGAGCTGGTCGAACTCATGGACATCGTAGAAGTGCTTCCGATCTGTGGGGAGGTAACCATTCTTTTCTGCTGACATGTCAAGAAAGCGATTTTTGTCTTTACTGAAATTCTTGCGATTTGACAACAGAGACATGAGAGCACAGAGAATTTAAGAAACCAAGGACAAGCTACAAGCGATCAGGGTAGTGTTCGACAAATTTCAATCTAACTTGTGCAAGAACTTCTACCCTTATGAATACATGACTATTGATGAACTATTAGCAAGGTACTGAGGAAACTGCACTTTTAGGGTTTATATGAAGAAAAAGCCTGGCAAGCATGGCATTAAAATTTGGGTTTGTGCTGATGTGAAGACATTTTACTTATTACGTTTCCAAATTTACACAGGAAAGGTGGACAATACTCAGGAAGTGAATCAAGGACAGAGAATTGTTTTGGATCTGATGGAACCATTTCTGAATAACGGTCATTGTGTAAAAACTGATAATTTTTTCACCAGTTTTCCGTTGGCTGCTGAACTACTAAAACGAAACACGACATTGGTTGGTACCTTGGATTCCAATAAGAAAGAGATTGCGAAGGAATTCTTGCCAACAAGAAGAAGAGAAGTTCACTCTTCAATGTTTGGTTTCACAAATGACTTGACCCTAGTTTCCTATGTTCCAAAGAAGGGAGAGGCAGTAATACTGCTCTCTACTCAGCATAATGAGAGACAAGTAATTGGTGAAGAAAGTGAACACAAACCCGAAATCATTCTGTGCTACAACAAAACCGAGGCGCTGTAGATAATGGGGACGAAATGACAAGAGAATACAGTTGTGTTACAGGAACGAGGCGGTGGCCACTAAGAATCTTCATGGAAATGATAGATATTGCACCACTGAATGCATATATTCTGTACACTCAAAGATTTCCTGGATTGGAGAAGAATAACCGAAGCCGACGTAAACTCTTCACCACTGAAGTAGCATTTGGACTCAGCAAAGGCAACACGGAAGAAAGAGCCAAAAATATCAACGGTCTTCATAAAGATGTACAAGATGCACTGAAAGCTTGTGGTATTGCAATTCGTACAGCAGTGATCCAGACCCAGTGTTCAAAGTTACCAACGCCACAACGATGACAAGACTGCAAAAGAAACGATGATCGGAGAACAAGATTCTGTTGTGTAACGTGCAAGAAATCTGTAATATACACAGAGAAGAAACTGTTGCTGCGAAGTCCATGCAGTGCAAAAATGTACTTGACTAAAAAGTTGAAAAAAGTCTTGTGTTATTTTACTGTAGTGACTGTTGAGGTACATAGATGATTAATTTTCTGTTCGTTGAATACTGAATTTAGTGAAAGATATAAAAAAATTTTGTACTTTGTATCTGTGATCTGATTAAATACTTCTAATAACCTGAAAAGCTGTTTTTCAATACTAAATAAACCCATTCAATGGAAATAACGAAATTTGAGAACAAATATTACAATAAAACACGAAACTCGTTTGGGGTAGTCCAAATACCCCGCTTGGTAAAATAGAGGCGTGAAAAAACTTGGTAACGGGAGGGTTAAAGTCGAAAGTGCATGGTTACTAGTGACACCAGAATTGCAATATTTGTTGATAAATGTCCTTATCAAACATATAAAACAAAAAAAGTATGTGTGAGCAGTGTCATGGAATGTCAGTATGTATTGTGGAACACATTTTTCTGCACTAGCAGGGTAAGATGCGTGTTTGGTACGGCTTCATAAGAGTGGTGGAAGACCAAGAACGAAGTGTTCATATTAAAAAGGGTGCAAGACAGGGATGTAGTCTTTCGCTCTTACCGTTCTGTCTGTACAGCAAAGAAGCAATGATGGAAATAAAAGAAAGGTTCGGCAGTGGAATTAAAATTCAATGTGAAAGGATATCAATTATATGATTCGCTTATGACATTGCTATCATCAGTGATGCAATGAACAGCGTAAAGAGTACAGAATATGGACGAAGGCAATGAGAAGAGGCAGAAATAAGAACACCGAGAAACTTAACATCAGGACTGATGGTCACAAAGTAGATGAATGTAAGCAATTCTGCTACCTAGGCAGCAAACATAATCCCATGACGGACGGAGCACGGAGGACATAAAAAGCAGACTAGCACTGTCGGAAAGGGCATTCCCGGTCAAGAGAAGTCTACTAGTATTAAACACAGGCCTTATTTTGAGGAATCAATTTCTGAGAATGTGTGTTTAGAGCACAGCATTATATGGCTGTGAAGCATGGATGTGGAAAAACAGAAACAGAAGGGAATCTAAGCATCTGAGATGTGGTGCTACAGACGAATATTGAAAATTAGGTGGACTGGTAAGGTAACGAATGAGGAGGTTCTGCGGAGAATCTGAGAGAAAAGGATTATGTGGAAAACATCGATAAAGTGAAGGGACATTAAAGATAGGATATCTGTTAAGACATATCAAGGAATGACTTCTATGGTGCTGGAGGGAGCTGTGGAGTGTAAAAACTGTAGAAAGAGACGGACTGTAATACACGTAGCAAGTACGTGAGGACAGAAGTTGCTAGTGCTACTCTCATATGAAGAGATTGGTACAGGAGAGGAATTCGTGGCGGTCCGCATCAGTCCATTCGGAAGGCTGATGACTCAAAAAAAAAAAAATATATATAAGAAAATGCTTGATCATTGATATAATGGTAAATGCTGGTATATACAAACTCCCTCGCCCTCCCAAGAGGGTCATCACTTATAAGCCTTTGTGCAGAGTTGGCTAAAGGTGTCTGTCTGCATGCGGATGTCCGTATGTTAGCTGGGCAGCTTATTGTTTTATAGGTAACATATTTTTTATTTCATTAAGTAATGGTTTTAACAGTGTTTCTGACATTTTTAGCAATAATTATCCACTGTTTGCTTTCTAATTTAACGGAAATTATTCAGATGTCTTATTTAAAGCAACCACAGGGATTTCTTCAAAAGAGGCCCTGCGTAAGTGAGATTCATGGTGAAAATTACGTTGTGACGCTTTTGTGAGGAAGACAGTTTGTTGTCCTCCTTTCTATCGCAAAACTTGGTTCTACACTAGGATGTAAGTTTCATAGTCCTATATTCATATTTATAAACGTCATCCTCTGAGATGTACTCGATACCTGACTCGTATGCTCCTAGACCTATATGGCTACAGTATTCCTCATATAAAGAGAGCCTACAACTAACACTGAACACATCCACTGAAAACCTGGCAGAGAAATATCCCAGTCCAGCGAGAACTACATGTATGAATCCTCTTAGTGAGAAGGGTTATCACTTATGAGAAGGAAGTACCTTTGTCTCATTTATCTAATTACCCTCCACAATTTATATTACCCGTCACTAGAGCTTCCTTGGATTTTATTTTTAGTATCGGCTCTTCCATATCCGTTTCATTCAGCAACTCTTTGTTCCATTACTGAAAAGCTGTTTCATCAGCTACTAACAGGAACTTCATTAACATCACGACCGGTTTCCGCATTCACTTAGGTCATTTCCAGATCCACTGCAGACAATTAGGCCATTTTCAGATCCACTGCAGACCTCTGCAGTGTCGAGGCGACGCTATAGAAGATATCGAGCACTCTTCCTTGTTCACAGGAGTCTGATAGCATTTGCAACAGATGTAGCTGGTTCTACCAATAAAAAACATATTATGCGAGGACATAATGTATTTAAGAGGATGTCAACTTGAGTTTTCTGTTTTTGTAAGTTTTGTTTTTGGACGTAGTAAATGGATGACTGCAGCTACAGTTACAGATAGTCATGCATATTTTGGTGGCTTCATGGAAGACCTTTGAGGTACCAGCCACAAAGGAGTTATTACAGAAGAAATGGTGATGGGTATATTTTTATTCAGTGTAAAGTTGGTAATGATAAACGTAAAGTTTAATAAGTCTACGGCCGGTTTCGGCCTTTAATTACGCCCTTTCAGAAACAATGAAAACGGTCTGATGTAAAGGCTGTACGTGGTCATGGACATAATAAGGGCCTTATTAGCATCTGGAGCCACTATTTGTGAATTTATTTTTAGTTTTTCAGTGGGTGTAATCAGAGCATTAACATAGAGAAATGCTTTAGGGAAAAAAACTGTGTGGTGTTGTGTGCTGTCCTTAGGTTGGTTAGGTTTAAGTAGTTCTAAGTTCTAGGGGACTGATGACCATAGATGTTAAGTCCCATAGTGCTCAGAGCCATTTGAACCATTTGAAAAAAACTGTGTGATAGTAATAAGCAGAGGGGGTCATGGCGTGCCGACCTTCACCCGTGCAGCGTGTAGGAGCCAAGACTCGTCCTGTCACTCGGTTTCGCTCGGTCCTTCTTGGAAGGTGCGGTATTGCGGTGCGGCATTCTCCGGTAGACACAACTGACTGAGTTCAGGAGAATCGGGGAGTCAGCGTTGTTTGTTCATGATATGAAGGACGTTCACGGGTTCAGTGGCTGTTTGCTCAAAAAGAGGCAGTCTAGCGATCATCGTCACAATCCTTTAAAATGAATGGTACTGACAGTAGAGAGGGATGAGAATTCTCAGTTCGCATAAGCGTCTAGTACTGCTTATTTGCTACGAAACGACATTATAATATGTGTGCGTGTGTGTGTGTGTGTGAAATCTTATGGGACTTTACTGCTAAGGTCATCAGTCCCTAAGCTTACACACTACTTAACCTAAATTATCCTAAGGACAAACACACACACCCATGCCCGAGGGAGGGCTCGAACCTCCGCCGGGACCAGTCGCACAGGCCATGACTGCGGTGCCTTAGACCGTTCGGCTAATCCTGCGCGGCCATTATAGTATCTTGCTGAATTAATCAAAGGTTTTAGACGACAATAAAAGAGCAAAAAATTACAACGGTCGACAGATGGGATTCATTGCTCCCTACATCGAGAAGCATATTATGCAAAACTTGCAGGTATGGAGCACTTGAAGAAATTGATGGTACGAATAGTAAAATTTCTCAATTCGCACCCATTATACAATATTCAGTTGCAACAGTTTTCAATGAAAATGAACGAAGAGTATGGTGAGTTCATTTCCGGGCGGGAAGGCGTGCCGGTCCCGGGCACGAATCCTCCCGGCGGATTACTGTAGAGATCCAATGTGCCGGCCAGCCTGTGGATGGTTTTTAAGGCGGTTTTCTATCTGTCTCGGTGAATGCGAGCTGGTTCCCCTTATTCCGCCTCAGTTAGTTTATGTCGGCGATTGCTGCGCAAACACTTTCTCCACGTACGCGTACACCGTAATTACTCTACCACGCAAACATTGGGGTTACACTCGTCTGGTGTGAGACCTCTGCAGGGGGGGGGGGGGGGAGGGGGAGTCCACTGGGGGGCCGAACCGCACAATAACCCTGGGTTCGGTGTGGGGCGGCGGTGGGGTGAGTGGACTGCTGTAGCCTATTGTGTGGTTGTGTACCACTGAGGCTACGGCGGGGACGAAGCCTCTCCGTCGTTTCTAGGTCCCCAGTTCCATACAATACAATACAATGGTGAGTTCAATCACTGCAAGGTAATGTGATTAAGGCAAGAGGCATGACTGTAAATCTTGTTCGATTTAATTCACACTATTGTTCAATTTATGAAGGGAAAAGGAGTGCAGGAACGAAAGTTAGAACATCCAGAATCGATTGCACAGTTTGCATTATGAGTGGGCTGCCCACACCACACACTGCCCACAGTAAGACATTCCAAGGTAACTTCCTTCTGATTTGATGCACATGCAATTAATAAGAAAATATGACAGACACAATACAGTTCCCTAAGCTCACTAACGATAGAGAAAGGGCGAGGTTTGAAAAATTCATTGTGGCCTAACAAGAACTGCAACGACACTGACATCTGACATCTCTTTTCGAGCTGTTTTTTAGACCATTTTAGGTTTCATTTGAAATAGTTCCTGTACAACTTTTAAATGCAAATCATTTTACACTGAAACCATCCAGGCCGTCTTTATTGCTTTTCTCGTGTATATTTTCCGAGTCTCCATAATGATGGTGCAAAAGTGCTATAATATTTTCATCGACAGATTTTGTGAAAGAACTTCTTTCCGATTATAAAATTAATTAAGTCACAATTACACGGAAATTGAGTTCGAAACTCTGAAATTGTCTGCGTCTGTCCATATACCGACAATTTGTAAAAGATAAAAATTATATTGTGTCTTCAGTGCGCCATAAATAATTAATTACTACGAGAAACTTGTTTTGTTCGTGATCTCTGTTGTTGACAAATGTGAAATGTAAAACCAAGTCGTATGCAGTAATGTTGCACTACCATTTAAATGCGGTACGTTCGTTGTTTTCCTCTCTTCCCCCTCCTCGCGCACAGACAGCGCCGTGTGGTGGGCGGGAAATGTGAAGCGAGGCTGAGAACTTTGACATTTGGGCCTGGGCATGGCCCGCGAGTTGAAGTCTTGGTCAGCCCTGGTAATACATATTAAACTACTGAGATAGTGAAGGTGATAAAAAATACGAACTGGTCAGTCTCTTTTATGACATCTGAAGGGATGACAGTGACAGAACAGTTTTTATTATTTATAATGCAAATACCTTAAAAAGTAAATGAATTGTAGTAAACATTGAAGTAAACTGTTAAATCTGCTGACTAACTTGCTGCATTTTAATTCACTAACAGAGTTCGAAAAACATTTTTACGCTGAAATACGATATCAACTCTTATTATCCGTAAAAGTTTGTTTTACTGACCGCCAAAGCCACACGCTTCAATTACCTAAAATATAAAAGATCAATATTTGGTAAATAATAAAGAAACTTATGTTCAGATGCACCCGTGCTAAACTGATAAATTATCCGTGCAATTACGAATGTGAGAATTATAATAAAGACACAGAGCTCAATTGTTGAACAGTGCAACACACAGTCTGGTGAACTTTGCGGCGCAAGCTGTGGTTTATATCACAGGCGTGCACATCCGGTGTTCGTAAGGCGACTTATGGTGGGAGATCTATTCGAAGGTCACTAACTCTATACCTCATTCTACACCACAACTGTCTTCTATTTTCTGGAAGTCTTTTTGTATGTGAGAGGAATGTCTGACAGATCAGATTATTCATAGCATGGGACAAGTGTGCGTTTGCAAATAAATTCATTCTTCGACAGAAATTTGACGATATTTTGCACTTTCATTCGTGTGATGGCCCTGCGTAACAGGTTCACAATGCAAGGATTGAAACGTTGCTCCGAGATCCCCCGAAACTGAAAGCCAACTATTTATGTCTAATGACGTGGGTAATACGTCGACCAGAATAAACACTATGCATGCCGTGCAGGTGCAACAGCTGCCTGAAGCTGGAGTCTGCAAAAACATGTGAAGTTGGGATTTGCTAACTCAGGGGCGGCCATTGTCATTTACCCCGCCAGTATTGCATGTGAGAACAGGTGTTCAAATGGTTCAAATGGCTCTGAGCATTATGGGACTTAACATCTGAGATCATCAGTCCCCTAGAACTTCGAACTACTTAAACCTAACTAACCTAAGGATGTCACATACATCCATGCCCGAGGGGATTCGAACCTGCGACCGTAGCGGTCGCGCGGTTCCACACTGTAGCGCCTAGAACCGCTCGGCCACACGGGCCGGCGAGAATAGGTGTCACACTGCTCTTGAACTCAAGCACATATCATCACACAGGAACGAAAGCATCCGTTAGGAGATGTAAAGGACCTTTTCAAGGCAGATATGACCAGTGGATACGTGCACAGGGCACGGAACGTCAACAGTTAATGAAAGACATTAAACTTGCGAAGGCAGAGAATACCTTCTAAGAACAACATTCTTGGCAGCTGTGTGTGTGGTTCTTTCTGTCGTGATAATTTTGGGCGATATGCAACAGTTAAGGAAGAGCTTGCGAAATAATTTAAACACAATCCGAACAATATCTTAGGGAGAGATCTCTCCAAAACGCCAGTAGAGAGGTGGTCCTAGTGCAGTGACTTCACTTAGAGACTGCAAAGTAGACATTTCCTGGTGAGACTCCGTACCAGAGACTTCAATAAACTCTGCACCCACCTTGTTCGAGGAGAGAAGGCTACTTCTGTCTCTGTCTATTAGATGCTCTCTGATTTTTATTTCAATAGACTTTTCAGTTATGCTGTCCCAGAAACTTGGCGTTTGCTGCACGATACTAAAGTCATCGTATTTCATTTCATGATTATATACGGGACAGTATTCGGCGATAGGTGATGCGCTTCGTTGTTTTAGTCGTGGGTGTCGCTGATGTTCCTTGATTCTTCCCTCGACTGTGCCGACAGTCTGTCCCACGTAAGACATGCCACATTGGCATGGAATCAAACGTAGACCGGGATTTCAGAGACTTAGATCATCTTTAACATTACAAGTGCAACAGGTCTACTAAATGGGCTGCTTACACTACGTTCGTCCACCCATTTCTGGAGTGCTATTGTGCAGTGTGGGATCTGCATCACATTGTATTGACAGAGGACCAGCAAACACTTATATGGTGACAGTATTTGTCAACGCAGAAAATTCATCCAGTTCCCTCATTTATTAGTTGGATGTAATCCAGTCTCTGCCTTCTCCTACCGATTTTGACCTCTAAAACTCTCTCTGGTACCGTGGAAGTTAAATGGTTCAAATGGCTTAGATCTGGCTTTGAGTCGCACACGGATAACCAAAACGGTTAAGGTGACTACTCGTGTAATGCGGCAAATCCTGGTTCGAGTCTCTGTCTGGCACAAATTTTCATTGTCATCACTTTCTTATACAGCTGATGGTTGTTTGTATTCGCAACTGCGAATAAATTTCATGGATGTATTTTGTTCACCAACACCTCACCCTGGTACATTGGTTCCCATCTTGGAGTAACTGCTCTTTGAGGGGATAAATGAAATTTTCTTGGGGGTGTAGAAACTGTATGGGAATGGCATTATTTGAAATTTTCTCGCTCTAAGCGATGATAACTAACTGCAGCTGGCCATTTTCGTTGTGCGGCTAATTAATTATTTGCTCCACCGAGTTACGGTCTCGCACATTGTTTTCCTTTCTTTAGTCAGTCGTCCGCTCTGATCCAATTCGACGGACACGTGAAATGAATGTGATGTTGGTGCCTTCGATTATACGTATTTTGGATTGTTAGACGAGAAACAGAAGAAGGTGCGTGAAAATGAAACTGTTCTATTGACACCCACTAAGAAATCTCTAATTTCAGCACTGTCTTTCGTTTTATATTGGGCAGAAACACTAGACCTGATGAAATTTAAGTAGGTATGTCAGTTTCTTCCTTATGTGCAGTTGGGGAACCACTGAGCAATAATTGAGCCACGTTCATGGCCTACACAGTTACAGTCCAAAAATTAATGCGCAGTAAGGATAGAACTGAATTCCTCATGTGCCTGAATTCGGGTTTTTCACTGCAGAACAATATTTAGCCATACATTTCAAACTTGATCGTTTGTCGCTGAGTCACTTCCGCTTTAGCAACGTTATAGGATGTTGTGTCTGATTCTGGGAAACACATTTCCAGTAGGATTCACAATGTCTGACCTGAGCTGGTGTCCGCACATAACTCTGTAACAGAAAGTCGCAACTTTGCATGCCAGGGTGTCCCAGCCTATGGCTCGTAGTGTCAGCTTTTATTATCTACGTCTCTCTCTTTCTCGGACGTAAACTCATTTCTGTTACCCTGACAAGGTCTACCTTTTATTCGCCACATAATAGGTAGTGTGGGGCGGCGGGTGTAATAATAGAATAAATGTTTTGTACTTATACTGTTGTTTGGCGTTCTCAACACTGGGTCTCTAACTACGATATTGGCAACCAGAAAGTGATTAGCAAAACATGAAGCCTGTAATTAGAATTCCTAGTGCCCACTTCATCTGAGAAATACATTTAGAGCTACAGCTAATAGCTCTGAGGAATTATGCGATTGTCTGGGATTCATAAACATAAACCATTCTCTCTAAAATGTTCACTATATTCTGAAAGTCACAGACCAAAAAGAATCCACACAATCCAACTACCAGAGCAGTTCAGAGTCTAATGCACTGATGCAACTATAACTGTTCAAATTAAATGTTTAAGTGAATGCTCGCCATAATGTGATGATAATGTTGTCTTGTGACAGCCAGAGCGAGAGCATCAGCAGCAGCGAGTACTGTTTGTATAAAGCGTTTATTTTGCATTTTGTTTACGACCTTCCACTAAGGAAGGGATTCTATTTGTGTTTATCTGCTCTGCATAGTAACTAACAGTTCTTGATAAAACTTTACGTAGTTTTCGTGTTAGATTTCTTAGTGTTTTCTTGATCGTTTAGAACAGAAAGCGCCCTAAAACCGTCTTTTGTTTGTTTCGCGGCCGTTAGCCACTAGTCACTTGAATCAGCAGTTGTCTTGTGACAGCCAGAGCGAGAGCATCAGCAGCAGCGAGTACTGTTTGTATAAAGCGTTTATTTTGCATTTTGTTTACGACCTTCCACTAAGGAAGGGATTCTATTTGTGTTTATCTGCTCTGCATAGTAACTAACAGTTCTTGATAAAACTTTACGTAGTTTTCGTGTTAGATTTCTTAGTGTTTTCTTGATCGTTTAGAACAGAAAGCGCCCTAAAACCGTCTTTTGTTTGTTTCGCGGCCGTTAGCCACTAGCCACTTGAATCAGCAGTTGTCTTGTGACAGCCAGAGCGAGAGCACCAGCAGCAGCGAGTACTGTTTGTATAAAGCGTTTTTGTACTTATTTGCTGCGCTTAGCTTTTAAATAGTTTTTCTGGGAAAACCTAGCGTAGTTTTCGCGTCTCGTATTTCAGTGAGTGTTTCTTGATTATCAGAGTAGCTCATCAGAAGATTATCTTGGGAATTTGTCACCGTATAGGGTAGGGTAAACATAGTCATGTGTAGGGACTGTGGTTGTTGTGAGCGGACGCAAGGAGAATTGGCCACTCTTCGGGGGCAGGTGGAGGC
Source organism: Schistocerca cancellata (assembly GCF_023864275.1). Classification (NCBI taxonomy): domain Eukaryota; kingdom Metazoa; phylum Arthropoda; class Insecta; order Orthoptera; family Acrididae; genus Schistocerca; species Schistocerca cancellata. Next base: position 515,600,067 of record NC_064628.1, on the reverse strand, counting down.
TTTGTCTGTTAGGCTCATCGAGCTCGAGGCGCAGGCGTCGGCTCGTAGTGGCGTTGGGGCAACTGGGGTGAGACCTATGCCTACTTCGGTGGCCTTGGAATCACATGGAACCCCTGATGTCGCTGCGTCTTCCGGCAGTGAGCATCTTACCGGTCAGCCATCACTCCAGGGTGAATGGCGGACAGTGGTGGGCTCGCGCGTGCCTGGCCGAAAGGCGAAGGTGGGATCTGGCCGCGTGGCGGCTGCCTTACCCCTTTCCAACAGGTACGGGGTGCTTCCTAGTGGTGATGACATCGTTTCCGAGCCACCACAGGATGCCTCGCCTGTTGGGCCAGTGGCCGATTCTCCGGCAAGGTCCCGACAGTCACAGAGGGCGGGCCTATTAGTTATAGGGAGCTCCAACGTTAGGCGGGTTATGGAGCCCCTCAGGAAAATAGCGGGTAGGTCGGGGAAGAATGCCAGTGTGCACTCGGTGTGCTTGCCGGGGGGTCTCGTCCGTAATGTGGAGGAGGCCCTTCCGGCAGCTATTGAACGCACTGGGTGTGACCGGCTGCAGATAGTAGCACTTGTCGGAACGAATGACGCCTGCCGCTTGGGTTCTGAGGCCATCCTTGGTTCCTTCCGGCGGCTGGCTGATTTGGTGAAGACAACCAGCATCGCACGCGGAGTGCAAGCTGAGCTTAATATCTGCAGCATAGTGCCCAGACTCGATCGCGGTCCTCTGGTTTGGAGCCGTGTGGAGGGTCTAAACCAGAGGCTCAGACGACTCTGCGACTATAATGGTTGCAAATTCATCGACCTCCGTTATTGGGTGGAGAACTGTAGGGGCCCCCTAGACAGGTCAGGCGTGCACTACACACCGGAAGCAGCTACTAGGGTAGCAGAGTACGTGTGGCGTGCACACGGGGGTTTTTTAGGTTCGAGGGACCCCCCCTTGGGCGAAACGATAAAATACCTGACGGCTTACCAGAGAGGACATTATCATCGTTGATAAAGAACGTCCGTCCTCAGAGACCAAAAACAGGAAAAGTTAACGTAATATTGGTAAACTGCAGGAGTATCCAGGGCAAGGTTCCTGAATTAGTATCTCTTATTGAAGGAAATAGTGCGCATATAGTATTAGGAACGGAAAGTTGGTTAAAACCGGAAGTGAACAGTAACGAAATCCTAGACACAGAATGGAATATATACCGCAAGGATAGGATAAACGCCAATGGTGGAGGAGTATTTATAGCAGTAAAGAATTCAATAATATCCAGTGAAGTTATTAGCGAATGCGAATGTGAAATAATCTGGGTTAAGCTAAGTATCAAAGGTGGGTCAAAAAATGGCTCTGAGCACTATGGGACTCAACTGCTGAGGTCATAAGTCCCCTAGAACTTAGAACTACTTAAACCTAACTAACCTAAGGACATCACACACATCAATGCCCGAGGCAGGATTCGAACCTGCGACCGTAGCGGTCGTGCAGTTCCAGACTGTAGCGCCTAGAACCGCTCGGCCACTCCGGCCGGCAAAGGTGGGTCAGATATGATAGTTGGATGCTTCTATAGACCACCTGCATCAGCAACCGTAGTAGTTGAGCCTCAGAGCCTCAGAGAGAACCTGCAGAACGTCGTGAAGAAGTTTCGTGATCATACTATTGTAATAGGGGGAGACTTCAATCTACCAGGTATAGAATGGGATAGTCACACAATCAGAACTGGAGCCAGGGACAGAGACACTTTGTGACATTATCCTGACTGCCTTGTCCGAGAATTACTTCGAGCAGATAGTTAGAGAACCAACTCGTGAAGCTAACGTTTTAGACCTCATAGCAACAAATAGACCGGAACTTTTCGACTCCGTGAATGTAGAAGAGGGTATCAGTGATCATAAGTCAGTGGTTGCATCAATGACTACAAGTGTAATAAGAAATGCCAAGAAAGGAAGGAAAATATATTTGCTTAACAAGAGTGATAGGGCACAAATCGCAGAATATCTGAGTGACCACCATCAAACGTTCATTTCTGAGGAAGAGGATGTGGAACAAAAATGGAAAAAATTCAGAAACATCGTCCAGTACGCCTTAGATAAGTTCGTACCGACTAAGGTCCAAAGCGAGGGGAAAGATCCACCGTGGTATAACAATCATGTACGAAAGGTACTACGGAAACAAAGAAAGCTTCATCATAGGTTTAAGAGTAGTCGAATCATAGCTGATAAGGAAAAGCTGAACGAAGCGAAAAAGAGCGTAAAGAGAGCAATGAGAGAAGCATTCAACGAATTCGAACATAAAAAATTGGCAAACAATCTAAACAAGAACCCTAAAAAGTTTTGGTCATATGTAAAATCGGTAAGCGGATCTAAATCCCCTATTCAGTCACTCGTTGACCACGATGGCACCGAAACAGAGGACGACCGAAGAAAGGCAGAAATACTGCATTCAGTGTTCCGAAACTGTTTCACTGCGGAAAATCGTAACACAGTCCCTGACTTCAGCCGTCGCACGGACACCAAAATGGAAAATATTGAAATAAACGATATCGGAATTGAAAAACAACTGCTATCACTTAGTAGCGGAAAAGCATCCGGACCAGACGAGATACCCTTAAGATTCTACAGTGATTATGCTAAAGAACTTGCCCCCTTTCTATCAGCAATTTATCGTAGATTGCTGGAAGAACGTAAAGTACCTAGCGACTGGAAGAAAGCGCAGGTCGTTCCCATTTTCAAGAAGGGTCATAAATCAGATGCGAATAATTATAGGCCTATTTCGCTTACGTCAATCTGTTGTAGAATAATGGAACATGTTTTGTGTTCTCGTATTATGACGTTCTTAGATAATACAAATCTCCTTCATCATAACCAACATGGATTCCGCAAACAGAGATCATGTGAAACTCAGCTCGCCCTATTTGCCCAAGAAATTCACAGTGCCGTAGACACTGGCGAGCAGATTGATGCCGTATTCCTGGACTTCAGGAAGGCATTTGATACGGTTCCGCACTTACGTTTAGTGAAAAAAATACGAGCTTACGGAATATCGGACCAGGTTTGTGATTGGATTCAGGATTTCCTAGAAGAAAGAACACAACATGTCATTCTTAACGGTTCAAAATCTGCAGATGTAGAGGTAATTTCGGGAGTACCGCAAGGAAGCGTGATAGGACCTTTATTGTTTACAATATACATAAATGACTTAGTTGACAACATCGGTAGCTCCGTGAGGCTATTTGCAGATGACACGGTTGTCTACAAGAAAGTAGCAACATCAGAAGACTCGTACGTACTCCAGGAAGACCTGCAGAGGATTAATGCATGGTGCGACAGCTGGCAGCTTTCCCTAAACGTAGATAAATGTAATATAATGCGCATACATAGGGACAGAAATCCATTCCAGTACGATTATGCCATAGGTGGTAAATCATTGGAAGCGGTAACGACCGTAAAATACTTAGGAGTTACTATCCGGAGCGATCTGAAGTGGAATGATCACATAAAACAAATAGTGGGAAAAGCAGGCGCCAGGTTGAGATTCATAGGAAGAATTCTAAGAAAATGTGACTCATCGACGAAAGAAGTAGCTTACAAAACGCTTGTTCGTCCGATTCTTGAGTATTGCTCATCAGTATGGGACCCTTACCAGGTTGGATTAATAGAAGAGATAGACATGATCCAGCGAAAAGCAGCGCGATTCGTCATGGGGACATTTAGTCAGCGCGAGAGCGTTACGGAGATGCTGAACAAGCTCCAGTGGCGGACACTTCAAGAAAGGCGTTACGCAATACGGAGAGGTTTATTATCGAAATTACGAGAGAGCACATTCCGGGAAGAGATGGGCAACATATTACTACCGCCCACATATATCTCGCGTAATGATCACAACGAAAAGATCCGAGAAATTAGAGCAAATACGGAGACTTACAAGCAGTCGTTCTTCCCACGCACAATTCGTGAATGGATCAGGGAAGGGGGGATCAGATAGTGGTACAATAAGTACCCTCCGCCACACACCGTAAGGTGGCTCGCGGAGTATAGATGTAGATGTAGATGTAGATGTTCACCAAACGCCACGCTAAATAATGGTAGAATGTCTGTCCTGCGGCGGCACGTGAAAATACGACATACGCAAACTGAAGATAGATCATTAACGTCATCTCAAAATTAACACTTCACTCGAAAACGATTTCATGGTTACGCATATCCCGAGTAACTTATTACTGCATCCGAGGCTGTTTATATCAACGATACCGACGCGACGCGACTCCCAGCACAGGTGGTGCGCTAATCAGCGTCTGGAGAGAACTGGGGCCTTCCTTCCTCGCGCAGCGTTCTTACATATAAAGCCGCGGTGCGGACGGCTAAGGGAACGCCTTATCAAATCTGCTCTCCCGACTAGCCGCTGGGCTAGTAATGCACCACTTTAAGTTATCGAATAAATCATTGCTTCCTTTGCTGATGGCTGATGAAGCTCTCAATTTAAATGTGCATTCAGCACACAGGTAAGTAATCATAATAAAAGTCTGACGTGGCTAAGTCAAATATTTTGGGCGAGAGAATTAATTTAATTACACTACACGCAGTAGACGAGCTCTGAACTTGCTTATTGGAGATACGCTATAGCTATAGTTCTATAGTTATTCTGTTGAAACTTCTCACATTTTTATGATTATAGCGGATCTCCCTTCTACTTAAATTTAAACATCCTAGCTTTTTTATTCGCCTACTTAATCTATCTTGCTTCCTTAATTTCTATGACAAAAACCAGAAAATCATGAATATCAACTAAAATTTTAGTTTGTGAGATCCAGAATACCGTTTCTACAAAATTATTATGCAAAAGTAATCTAAATATAAATTTTTAAGTTTCTAGCTCTTTTCTGTTGCGCCAATGATTTTTACAGAAAAACATCCAAATTTCGAAAATGGTTAAAGTTATTGAACTGATATGCAGCACATATTGATTTTGTATTACTCCTGACATGCTAGAAATGTTTCAGGTTATTTACTTCATTTTAAAGTATTGCGCAATATTTATGACGTCAGTGCTAGTTACAGCGGACTAGGCTGGCACACAATGGAAAGACTGATGTGAATTTTATACGGGGTGAGTAGGCTGCTTTCCTACAGTAGCACAATGTTGACATCTGTTTAATGGTTCAAATGGCTTAACTTCTCAGGTCATCAGTCCCCCAGAACTTAGAACTACTTAAACCTAACTAACCTAATGATATCACACACATCCATGCCCGAGGCAGGATTCGAACCTGCGACCGTAGCGGTCTCGTGGTTCCAGACTGTAGCGCCTAGAACCGCTTGGCCACTCCGGCCGGCTCCGTGTTAATCTTAGGATGATCGAAGTATAGCAATACTATACTGAGAATTCCGACATGTGCTAGTTCATGTACATTTAAATGGCACGAGAAGCACGTAAATATGTATACACTTTACGCTACTGAAAATGCTTCACAACGAATTGAGGCGAAGCGTGTATGCCAAGATGTAATTTGCATTAATTCAGTTGCAAATAGACGCAACTTCAAACTCGTTAATATAGTAACATCAGTTATGTTATACTTCTTACTAATAAGGTTACATTTTAGCGACACTTCCTTTTCAATAATGCATTATGCTTTGCGTCTTACTCATAAATACGTGTAATTTAGAGAATTTTTATTTTCTTTCAGGACCCACTATGCGTCAAGGAAGGAAAAAAAACGAATAAGAAGAAGCTTTTTTGCAATGGAGTTTTACCATGATATTTGATAAAGCTAATGAAAAGCCTCCAGGTGGTCTGTGCATTAACAGCACAGAATATGAAACCCAGCAAATTAAAAAACCAGTTTGAAAGAAATCATACAGAGCTCACGGGAAAATACGTTAATTACTTCAGATACGAAGAAACTATACTGGAATGTTCAGTTATGGATTTATCAGGCTACTTTTTCTAGTCACCAGAAGTTGGTCTTGAACTTTCTAACCGGCTCGCTCTTCGAATAGCTGAAACCTAGAAGCTTCATACAATAGAAGAGGAAGTTACCAAGCCTTGCTTACGAGATACGGCAAAGCTGGTTTCACATGAACAACATGTGGGAAATATGAACAAGATATTTCCAGCAAGAAAATCAGGAGTCATATAGAGGACCAGAGTTTGGATGCTTTGGGCACGGTACTCAACGAAATGAGTTGACGTCATTCCTTTCCACTTCAGTTAGATGTATCGGTCGAAGTATCACGTTCCTAGCTACTTGTCTGTGTGAGATAAATAATAAATGGCTTTCTGAAAGAAGAATACTTGTTCTCGGCATTACTAGATACTACTACATAGGACGAAAATGTTTGTTGACCAGTGGACTCTTTTGCTGAGGAAAATGAAATGCTGTGATGTAAGTTGGTAGGTCTTTTTATCGACGCAGAGTCTTCTGCGTTGCATGTATGCTCTGGAATCCACACAAAGGCGAAAGAAATTTTTACTGCATCATATGCAGTTATGCATTTGCAGTGAAACTACTTTCACCTACTTTGTTGGATGTACTCACTCAGATAGTGAAGATAGTAACAAGCACAAGAATTCTCAAGAAGTTGTGCAAAGAGACTGGAGCAAATTCTTAGTTTCTTGCTCCGCACACGAATACGGCGGGTTTCGCCTGAGTGGTTCAACTGGTTGAAATGGCTGTAAGCACTATGGGACTTAACATCTGAGGTCATCAGTCCCCTATACTTAGAACTACTTAAACCTTACTAACCTAAGGACATCACACACATCCGTGCCCGAGGCAGGATTCGAACCTGCGACCACAGCAGCAGCCCGGTTCCGGACTGAAGCGCCTAGAACCACTCGACCACAGAGGTCGGCTCTCGCCTGAAGGTTTTGCATAGTACTATCGAGCTTTGACAAAAAAACTGCTATGTTTCTGGAAAGGGCCTGGATGGAAAAGAAGAAAGACTTAATATGCCCAAAAAACAGCTAACATATATATTTCCAAAGTAGCATATCTTGGAGGTTTTCTTTATATAAATAAATTCGCTTAGCCTCGATTTGCCAGGATATATGATGAATAGTTTGACAGCACGAGATAAAGTTGCCAGTGTTCCTCGCAGGCTGGAGCTTTACCCACGTAAGGCACAAGTTCAATGCATTTTGATATTCCCAGAACTAACAGCTATGCTGCATGCCAGCAGTGAAAAATGCTCGATCACACATATAACCAGGAATGAAAAAGCCTGTATTTTCTTGAACTGAAGAATCAACAGGCAAATGTTTGTGTTTCAAGACATTTCCTTTGAGCGGGAGAAGCAGAAATAATTTCAGAATTCTTGAACTACACACTAAATATACACTCCTGGAAATGGAAAAAAGAACACATTGACACCGGTGTGTCTGACCCACCATACTTGCTCCGGACACTGCGAGAGGGCTGTACAAGCAATGATCACACGCACGGCACAGCGGACACACCAGGAACCGCGGTGTTGGCCGTCGAATGGCGCTAGCTGCGCAGCATTTGTGCACCGCCGCCGTCAGTGTCAGCCAGTTTGCCGTGGCATACGGAGCTCCATCGCAGTCTTTAACACTGGTAGCATGCCGCGACAGCGTGGACGTGAACCGTATGTGCAGTTGACGGACTTTGAGCGAGGGCGTATAGTGGGCATGCGGGAGGCCGGGTGGACGTACCGCCGAATTGCTCAACACGTGGGGCGTGAGGTCCCCACAGTACATCGATGTTGTCGCCAGTGGTCGGCGGAAGGTGCACGTGCCCGTCGACCTGGGACCGGACCGCAGCGACGCACGGATGCACGCCAAGACCGTAGGATCCTACGCAGTGCCGTAGGGGACCGCACCGCCACTTCCCAGCAAATTAGGGACACTGTTGCTCCTGGGGTATCGGCGAGGACCATTCGCAACCGTCTCCATGAAGCTGGGCTACGGTCCCGCACACCGTTAGGCCGTCTTCCGCTCACGCCCCAACATCGTGCAGCCCGCCTCCAGTGGTGTCGCGACAGGCGTGAATGGAGGGACGAATGGAGACGTGTCGTCTTCAGCGATGAGAGTCGCTTCTGCCTTGGTGCCAATGATGGTCGTATGCGTGTTTGGCGCCGTGCAGGTGAGCGCCACAATCAGGACTGCATACGACCGAGGCACACAGGGCCAACACCCGGCATCATGGTGTGGGGAGCGATCTCCTACACTGGCCGTACACCACTGGTGATCGTCGAGGGGACACTGAATAGTGCACGGTACATCCAAACCGTCATCGAACCCATCGTTCTACCATTCCTAGACCGGCAAGGGAACTTGCTGTTCCAACAGGACAATGCACGTCCGCATGTATCCCGTGCCACCCAACGTGCTCTAGAACGTGTAAGTCAACTACCCTGGCCAGCAAGATCTCCGGATCTGTCCCCCATTGAGCATGTTTGGGACTGGATGAAGCGTCGTCTCACGCGGTCTGCACGTCCAGCACGAACGCTGGTCCAACTGAGGCGCCAGGTGGAAATGGCATGGCAAGCCGTTCCACAGGACTACATCCAGCATCTCTACGATCGTCTCCATGGGAGAATAGCAGCCTGCATTGCTGCGAAAGGTGGATATACACTGTACTAGTGCCGACATTGTGCATGCTCTGTTGCCTGTGTCTATGTCCCTGTGGTTCTGTCAGTGTGATCATGTGATGTATCTGACCCCAAGGATGTGTCAATAAAGTTTCCCCTTCCTGGGACAATGAATTCACGGTGTTCTTATTTCAATTTCCAGGAGGGTAGTTTCCTCTAAAACAAAACCAGCAACATTATTGAGAAACATTTGTGACGAGTATGAATTATTATCAGAAAAAAGGCTTAGTATCTTGATTCCGTTCGTCACAAGGTATAGGTGTGAAAGCAGATTTAGGACTACGGTGGCAATGAAAACAAAAGCTAGGAATCGACTGAACTTGGGAGAAGATTTATGATATGCATTGGCTACGGTCAAACACAATATAAAAAAGATTGTTAGAAATAAGCAATACCAACCATCTTATTGACATTCATTGTTTCTTGGTTTAATGTAACACCCACAATACGGATAAATTTCATTTGTTGAACTTTAGATAATCTTTTCTATTTTACTGTAGTTTCAAAATTGGGAATGTACAGACACGTTTTTTACAACCTAAACGTCAGGTAGATGCTAAGCTCTGTAGCGGTTATTGGACTCTGTATGATCTCACTCAGGGGCAATGATATCAGAAAAGTTGGGAACCACTGTCCCACTAAGAGAAGCTTCGGAGGACATATTCTTCACGATGGAGAGAACGTTTATTATACGACGGATCAAACTTTGGACGTACCGTATCTGGACACCCTACTGTAGAAGCACCTGGCTCGGCGGTTAGGTATTGCAGCGCTCCACCTGTTGCGTGGCCATCGTCTGTCGCAAGGCAGCGTGGCTGGCCGCCTCCCAGCGCCTATATAAACGGCGGCTCGGCGCTCGAGCTGGTGTGTCTCCGTACAGCTCATCCAACAACATGATCAAGGTGAGAGCCGTCGTAGAGTTACCCGATACGCGGCCACTGTATGACGATTTTCAGATGTATCGCATCTCGAATTTACCTTCTAGCAAAGCTTCCACAGTTCTGAGGTCGGTGTAGTAACACTATAAATCACAATAGCACCAGAAGTGAAATGACGCACATCTAATCATTTACCGCGAAGGATATTTGGGTGTCCGCAGTTTATCGTTAGCAGTTTTGACTTTGGCACGTTATAGGGAAATTCGCGAACCAAGGGGGCTTCCGAGGGTATATTCCGTGTAACGTCTGCTACTGACTGAACCAGACTAGAAGATAATGTACGCCAGCAGTAGTTACCAAGTTACTCATCACCACTAGGAATAAGAGATAATGAATAACTCTCGTAATTCCGCTTTTTGCTAACGCAATGGTTCCGAGCTCCGCTGCGAAGATTGTTTCAGATCGTTTTCGGATGGGGATGTCTAAAATAGGGTTGAACTCAGTCTTGTGCATCATATAGGAATTAGGCTGAGTTATTAAATAGAAAAAGTAACACTCAAGCCACCACAGTAGCGTTATATTGAAAGGTTTCACTATGCTGACAACTGCTTGGCTGCAAAGCAGATGATTAGTGTTTACGAAGATAATGTGCAATTCCAGATAAAACAGGAGACGGAATGAAGGAAGGGAACTTTGCTTTGCACGACTGGATGTGGAAGAGCTGTCACAATACCTTAGTGAGTCGCTTCTGTAAAATAACTATTTTCTCAATGTCCATAAGACCGCGTTTTGACTTTCGGTGAAGACATACACAGACTTTAGTCCAAATTCCGCCCAAACAGGCGTCGGAAGGCCCAACGGCCCCGAGTGACTGCCCCTTCACCCTCAGCCCTTTGGCGTCATTGGATGAGGATGTGGAGGACCATGCTCTCAGTACGCTGCTCTCCCGGCCGTTGTCAGTTTTCGTGACCGGAGCCCCCAAGTAGCTCCTCAATTGGCCTCACAATAGCTGAGTGCTTACCACTTGCCAAGATCACTCGGTAGACACGAATGGTTATCCATACAAGACCTCACCAAGCCCGAAAGCGCTTAAGTTTCGTGATCTGACGGGAAGACTGACAAATACGTAAAACTAATACTGTGATGCGTGAATATCTCTATTCCAATACATACAGTTACATTATTACACTTAATCTCATCAGAGAGCAGCAGAATTGTCATTTTTACGTTGTGGTTACTTTACTTTCCAATTCCTAACCACGTTGGGCCCAGCAGTGAAGCGGTAAAACTCGCGCCTGGAATCGAAAGGTCGCAGCTTTTTCAGTTTGGCTTTTACACTAGCATACATCTCTCAATCAGAAACGAGACGCGGTTTGGATTCTACACTAAACCGTAAGTCCCCTTTCCCTGGTTGCTTACCTGGGTAGATTAGGAACACGCTGGTTACCGAAGTGGCGTCCAAGTAAAAGACTTTCACCAGGCCATCAAGTCAGAAGAAATTACTGTTATTATCCTAATCACATCGATCATGTAAAAGAAGACAGTTAAAAGTTCAAAGCATTAAATACTAGGTTGTCACTAATTTCACATATCATGCATACACAAGTTTAACAGAGACTTATTCAAACTCACAAAAATAGGAATCTATCAGGCAGAGTAAATCAGCGGTCATAGGAGCTGATCTGTCAGCAATTAATTGGCTAATTGTATTGAAATTTCTAGCCCTCTATGCTGAGACGAATATCTTCATGATACTTTGTTCTTTTGTTGTAGAAACTCCCATGATAATTTATTCTGAATTATGTCTTTTCCTAGAATGTTCGTATTTAAATCCAGAGGAGCAACGTTCACTGTTACACTCTTGATGACGTGCAACAGGTTCTTTTGTTTCTGTTGTCAGTGTGCACGATACATTGGCGACTTTTGCTGTTTGGACCATATCACTCCTGCCTACAAACAATTAGCTACCTGCCAATACCGATAGAGACTATCATACCCTAAGCTTGCTCCATCGTCTTCTCAGTCACTGTATCCCTCTCATTTATCGTCAAATTTTGCATTACTATCTGAACAGCATGGCAGAAACACCCGCTCTTAACACAGCAAAATCCTCTCTGTACCAGCACGTAACACTGCCGTATTCTCTAAATCATTCTCTGTGTCAGGGATGTGACTCTGAAACCATCTTCGCAAAATATCAGAGATACCAAATCCCTTCCAAGCTTCAAAAGACAGCTAATGGCCCACCTTCTATCACAATAACCATCTACCCCATGCTCAGATCCGCAGCTTAGTCTCGCAGATTCCCTCCACCTTTAACTCCACCCCCCTCCCCCCTCGTCATGGTCCGCGCTGCTCCCACTGTCGGAGCTTCGAGTCCACCCTTGGACATGGATGTGTGTGTGTCTTCCTTAGTGTAAGTTAGTTTCTGTTACATTAAGTAGTGTGTAGGCTTAGGGACCGATGACCTCAGCAGTTTGGTCCTTAAGGCCTTACCACAAATTTCCAAATTTTTCACATCTCCCCCTGGCCCTCTTGTCAACAGAGTCCTTTATTTGTATCTTATTGTTTCCTTTCTTCTATTGTCACTGTAGTTTCAATCTTCTCCTACATTTATATTCTTTTGACTTCTGATAACACTAATCTCTGACTCAAACGAACTAAAATAATTGACATAATTTTTATGTCTTTCACTATTATTATTATTAATTATTATTATTACTAGTGTCAACGATTACTATTATTAGTTTTATCATTGCTAATGTTATTATGGCTATTATTACTGTGGAGTTCTATGTGAAATCCTTCTTATGTGCTGTTTCTAGGCAGATGTAAAAGAGGGCCTTAAGGGCCTAATCTGATCAGGGTAAATAAGTAATAAATAAATAAACAAAAGACTGTTCTATGTTCTACATATTTTGAACACTGGATTGAATTGTACTTCACCATCATTACGTCACATTTCATCAGTCAGGAGAGAGTTTTCGTACTGACATCTACAAAACGTTTACACCACATGAAACACTAAATGGAGGAGTCTGTCTTGATATGCAATTAGACTGTTCAGTCGTATCTGTCAGTTGATTGACACACAGAAGGTATATTCCAATTACAGCACAACAACAGAATCATGTTATCATGTTTACGTGGCTCCTCACAGAGACTGTGCTCTCCCGACAGCTCGTGCTGGTCCTGGCCGCCGCCGCCTGCTGCGTAAGCGCCGCCCCCAAGGCCGGCCTCGCCCCCCTGGCCTACTCTGCCCCGCTGGTGGCCGCCGCCCCCGCGGCCTACGCCGCCCCCGCGCCTGCAGTCGTGACGGCGCACAGCTCGCAGTACATCGCGCAGAACTTCAACGGACTCGCTGTGGCCCCCGCCGCCCCAGTTGTCGCCGCCGCCTACCATGCAGCCCCCGTCGTTGCTGCTGCATACCACGCTGCTCCGGCGATACTCGGCTGATGAATTACAGCCAATAAATTGAGTGAAACTGTAAATAATAAAAAAATAAATGACTGCATCTTAATATTATCTGTTTCTTAATTTAAAGAAGATCACAATTTTTTCCTTTCTTGGTCATCGCATATCGGAATGAATCCAAGAACACCTAAGATAAGATGCCGTTGTGGGTACAGGTGATCACCAACTGAGGTGCGTGTGACACGAAAAATTTTCTTTCTGAAATGAAACTTCCTGGCAGATTAAAACTGTGTGCCTGACCGAGACTCGAACTCGGGATCTTTGCCTTTCGCGGGGAAAGCTGTGAAGACGGGGCTTGAGTCGTACTTGGATAGCTCAGATGGTAGAGTACTTGCCCTCGAAAGGCAAAGGTCCCGAGTGTGAGTCTCGGTCCGGCACACAGTTTTAATCTGCCAGGAAGTTTCATACCAGCGCACACTTCGCTGCAGAGTGAAAATCTGATTGTTTCTTTCTGAAGATGATCCAAGATATCTGGGCTCAAACAACTTTTCTATAGAAAAATCCGACAACATACTAGAGGCAAAATTACCTACAGTGATTTGTTGAGGTCAATGGATAAAATAAGAGTGCAAGCGTTTCATTTTCATAACATTCAGTGGTATCAATATTTTACAGTCGAAAGTGTATGGAGACTAATGACAAAAGAAATGCTATATTTGTTGTTAAATGGCTTTTTTTCATTTAAGTGTGAAAATAAATTTTTATGAGCTTACAATGTCCTGAAAGACCAGACTGTATTGTGGAACAAATTTTTCTGTAACGACACGAAAATATCTATGTTCACTAGTACACCCTCTTCAATATGATGGGAAATGGCAGTATGTACAAGGTATTCCCACTAACCGAGGATGCAACCAGTTGTCAGCCGTCTATGAATTCACAGTTGTTCTTCAGCATTTCTGTACGCGCCTGCCTGCGGAAGTCAATAATAGTTGCTCAGCTGTTAATTCCTTTATAGCGAACAAAATTACGCAGTGGTCTTACATAGTGTCCTTCACTTTTTCTGGTAGCAATCAGCCACTGTTTGCTCTGTACTTTAGCTGAAATTATCGATATGTGCGGCACGAAGCAGCGACAGGGATTGCATCAGAAGAGCTTCTGCATAAGTAAGACTAAGTGGGTACGTTTGTGTGGAAAACAGTTTTTTGTACTCCAATCTGCGGCAGCAAAGTGTGGTTCAATACTTAAAAGTCACACGTATGAACTTCACAGTCCTACATTCTGATATCTAAAGGTCATTCTCCACATGATACCTCACTTGTACGCCCCTAGACCTATAAACGGCTACAGCATTTTTCATATTAAGAAAACTTACCACAAACACTGAACATGTCGACTGACAACTCACCAAACAATTTCTGTATTTCTCATCTCAGTGTGGAAAAGTATACTGCTATCAAAGAGTATATGCCACTGCAGTGATAACGATGTATTAGTGAAGCTGTAGTGCTAGTACACTTCACAAATATTGTCCATAATCAGACGATATTAGAAGGCAAATAAGGTGACCTTTACGATAATGTATGACATGAAAAGATTTTTTTTTCCTCTGGTTATCACAAATCTCGGCCAATGGACATGTAAATGTGCACCACTGTGTGTTATTTCGTTAAGTACTCCTATGTCACACGTCCTCGTCCTATCTATATTTCTACTATCGTGCATGAGGGTACGATATGAAATTATAAATGGATGTAGGTAGGTGAAGGACTAACCCAAATATAGAAAGCAGTAGGCTTACAAAAGCACAGCATGAGAAAGATAAGCAAGGAATTTGTCTCGAGTCGGACGAGAGTAGAGGTCACAGACTGGCCTTCAACCAAAGAGAGGCCAGCGGTATGAATGAGAGGTCGTTGTCTCCGGAAAACAGCCACGTTCCGGCACTTCCAGGAGCTGGGTCGAGCTGAAGAGACGTGGTGTAGCTGGGCTTCGGTTGGTATGTGATAAGAAGTTGAAAAATGAGTTGCATCATTGTGGATAGGACTCTTGATGTGTTATTTAGGGTTGATTTGCTGAGTGACGTGTCAAGTTTCGATGTAATTAGTTTTATTTTGGCGGAATAAGAAGATGAGAGAGTAGTAGTTGCAAATCGCCTTTGTTCTAGTGCCGACCGTAAGTCTTGCATCTTACAGGACGAGCATGAGTGTTAATTGGTGGTATTTGCGAAAGTGTGTGAATGTCTTTCTTTGCAAACATAATTTTATGCTATGGAGGTAAAATTTGCAGTAGTTTTCTTGGTAATGGGATCTTGGCCCCTGGTTCACACCATTCCTGCAGTGGCACAGTAACTGCGAAAAACACGTAGGTTTGAAATCGGTAAATGGTAGCGAACAATCAGGAAGGATAACAGAAAGCGGACTAGAGGGCTTTTAGTTAATTTTTGGACGATTCTGCGGCCCTTTCTTTGTGGCTAGTTGAGGGTACGACTTCCGAAAGAAAGGAGAATACCACGATTGGTGAGTGTTTAATGGTGATCAGGGATTATCAGAGGAAGCATGATTTGCGAGGTAGATATTTTACTCAGTTACTTTGACTGTTAGGTTGTCTCTATTTGTGGTTCTTGGTAGATGCGTTGTGTTGATCAAGTGAAGGCAAGTAGAAGTGGTAGGCAGTGCCTTGAACAAGGGAGCGAGCTGATAAGGCTGTCCTAACGTGTTTTCAAAGTAATTTGCAACATTGTGATGTTTGTTTTGTGACGATTTGTTGATTTTTTATTTTTTTTGAGTGACGGAGAGACAGCCACTTTCTTAGCAAATATTTACATGGTGGCAGTGCCCAAATTTTTTTCATTTACTGCCACCCCCCCTCCCCCTCTTTTTTCGACGTCAGTTTCAGAATCATAACGCCGTCAGCCAAGTCCGGCTTTTGAGTGACTGATACCATTTATAAGTATTCCCGCCAAAAGCGCATAATGCCACCCCCTCCCTTCCTGTTCACGTAATTAGGTCAAGTCATAAAACATTTTCTATATTATTAATCGTAATTAAAGCCTTCTCTTTGAGCATATGTTTGCTCATTAATTCAACCTTTCCCAATTGCTCCACGAGCTTACGTAAATAATGCAGCCTGAGGCATCTATCACGCAGAGCTTTAGCATGAAGCACGCTAACGCAATTAGATTTATCAGTAGCACGCGGCTGCTTTCGATGTGCGTACCTGTGACTGTAATTACGTGAAAACGTTGTTCACAGATCGTTTCCCGTTCTTGCCTTCCTGATAGTATGATCGTGGGGTAGTTCATGGGTATGAGACACATTAAAAGCAGTTCATTTATTGGTAATTCCATATAACTAAAGATAAGATTTCGCAATTCAGAATCAATATTGGTTAAAGGCCATGTGGTTTAAATTCAGAGAGGATGTTGTTTCATACAATAAAAATTCATTAATGCTAACTAACATGTTGCTCATGACAATTCCTAACTCCCTCTTTATTAGCTGGATGATGCAAATAAAATTCTATGCAACCTCCATAAAATAAAATAAAGGTAAATGAAATGGAATCAAATTCGGAAACTTCGGAAAGTTCAATTTGCTGTCAGTTTTGTAAGGGATATGTTTAAGACAAGCGGTTACCTACCTGTATGCAAAATGAATTACTTGAAGGTAGCGCTATCCGTTGCATTTCTTATTAATTCCAGAAATCACGAAAAGTAATTTAAAGTCAGGCCACTGAGAAGAATTACAGTCTCAGCGCCGCAACCTCATTATACGACAAGAGACAAAAATTCTCCTAACAAGTCCCATAAAACGGTACAGGTGTATTAATGACGGCACAAACACAATGCGTCATGTACCTGTATGAATTCATAGATAACAATCAATAACACCGAGCGTAACCATGCATTATGAATTCCCTTACTGAGAAGTTTTATAACTTATTATAACTCTGCGTACCTCATTTACATACGTGACCACCGCACTCTACAAAAGCAAGTGCTTTCTTGGACTTTATTTGTGTTATCAGTCCTGCTTAACCGGACAGCACTGATTCCGCAACTCTACGTTCCATTAATTAAAAGCCGCTCCAGTTACTAACACGAGCTTAAGTCACGACTGGTTTCTGTCACTAATTAGGCCATTTCAGATTTACTGCTGACCTCTGCTGTGCCGAGGAGACGCTACAGAAGAAGTTGAGCATTATTTTCTGTATTCAGGAGCTTGAAGGCACTTACGACTCATGTAGCAGGTTCTCTAAATGAACAAAAGTATACGGGAGCTCTAATGTATTTAGATGATGCCAACTCGATTTTTCTATTCTTGTAAGTTGCAGATAGTCACGAAGATTTTGCTGGCCTTGAAGCATTAGCAGAGAGAGACGTTATTGCATGGAAGATCTCTGCGACATCAGACACAACGCGTTTATTTCAGAAGAATCCTTATGAAACAGTCGTAGCAGACAAACCACTAACCATTCACAGGAGGAGGAAGATGAATAGAGAGGAGTATCTCTTTTTGGTTTATTGTTGATAATAATAATTGGAAAATTTATACGTCTACTACCGGTTTCGGCCTTTAATTAGACCATTTTCATTCCCACTGGAAGTGGGCTAACGTAAAGGTCTAAAGCGGTAGAGGACTTAAAGTTATTTTCAGTAATTGCAGTGACTGTTCATGAATTCATTTTTGTTTCTGTGGGTGTAATTTGAACATCAATATAGTGAAAATACTTAAGAGGGTGGGGGGGAGGGGGGCAGGACGTCAAACGGGCCGACTTCGAGAAGGAGAGGCACCACAGGACATTTTAATTTCCACTGTCTATACTTTTACAAATAAATTCATAAAACTGTGTCAGCATGACCAGGAAGGATTCAGGATTTACACTCATAGCAGTGGAAGTTCAAACACACAAAAATATAATATTTTTTAAATGTGAAAATTCATGATTTTTTTCACTTACTGTTGGCTGCATTTGTTGCTATACGTACACTTTTCTTCATAAGTAAGAGAGATTCTTCGATGAATTTTGCACAGCTTACAAACCATACTTACAGGTGTATAAAACTCTACAATTTATTTAATCTGTGGAAAAATGAATGCTCTGTTACGTTTTAAACTTCGTGTTTAGGGAAAACTCGAATTTTATAGTTAATTATCTCAATTATTACCACAGTTTTTAACAGATTTGGGAAATTCTAGCGTTTCATATACCTGTAAGTATGGTTTGTATGCTGTGCAAAATTCATCGAAGAAGCTCTCTTACTTATGAAGAAAAGTGTACCTACAGCAACAAATACAGCCAATACCAAGTGAAAAAATGATGAAATTTCATATGTAAAAAAAAATTATTTTGTTATGTTTTTGAACTTCCTCTGCTACGAGTGTCAATCCTGAATCTTTCCTGGTCAAGCTAACAAAGTTTTATGAATTTATTTGTAAAAGTATTGACAGTGTAAATTAAAATGTCCTGTGGGGCCTCTCCTGCTCCAAGTCGGCCCGTTTCACGTCCTGCCCCCCTTAAGAAAGAAACTGTGTGATAAGTATTTACCTTCTGAGATACTGAAGTTGTTATAGTTGAAAAAAATGAACAGTTTCTTCTATCACGACACGTAAAGGAACGGTAGGATGGAAGCGACAGAACATTTGTTGCTATTTATAATGCAAATCTTTTAAAAATATGAATGAAATCTAGTAAACAATGAAGCAAATGATTGAATCAGGTGATGACATTTCTGCATTTTAGTTTACTAAAAAGATCAAGAACATATTTTTATGGTTTAAAAACGATAGCAACTCTTTTATTATCCATAAAAGCTTATTTTACTGGCCACCTAACTTAATCCTTTCAGTGAACTGAAATGTAAAAGATTAATAATAAAGCAAACAGTAAAGAAACTTGTTATCAGATTCGGCTGTGGTAAACTGATACAGTCTCAATGCAGTTACGAATGTGGAGAGTGTAATAGTTGTCAATTGTTGTAGGATGTGATATATAGTTCATTACACCAGTTAGTCTAGCACAACATTTCGGCATAAGTTGTGGGCTACATCTTAGGTGTGCACAGACAGTGTTTGTCAGGTGGCATAGGACGGGACATCTCTTCGAAGATCCACAGCGCGATACATGATTTTCACCCCGATTGTCTCCGTTTCTCTGAACTGTTGTTCCCATGTGTCAGAAATGTCTCATCGTTCAGATTCTTGAAAGAATGGAATGAGTATGCGTATGCGTTTGGAAATAAATTCATTCTTCGACAGAAATTGGAGGACTTTCTCTTCCACTGTCATTCGTATGACGGCATTTTCCACTTATTATAGTGCTTGGTGTGTTTACGCTCACAACGCTTGCATTGAAAGGTTGCTCCAAGATGCCCACTAAACTGAGAGACAACTAGTTGCGTCTATTAAGTGTGTAAGTCATTGACCAGAGAAGACGCTCAACCGGCCATCCAGAACCAGCAGCAGCCTGACACTGGGACAGGCAAACACGTGTGAAGTGGAGGAGTCATTGGCTGAGGAACGGTCTGTCATTCCGCCAATATGACATATCATTTTACTTGAGCCATTTTTACGCGTTCTCCATATCTATGACTGTCGGTCGAGTGATTCCAGAGAGCTGGTGTGCTTAATTCAAACATCGCTGTAGTGATTTTCGTTCTATTCCTGACTCTTAGCAAATACAATAGACATAGTCGCGGTTTTACGAATTGCACCTCGGCGACAGATTTTTGCCTAGGCCTTAGTTCATCATTAGAGCTTACTGAATCAATCACATAATATTTATCTCGAAAATTATTTCATGTCAAAAAAAAATTCTCTTTGCGATGTAGTTAAGTGGAATGTGTTGTAAGATGAAGTATGATTACTATAAATAAAGTCATAGGCAATTGCTATTAACTATACGTGTGAATTACTTACTTATTCTCGCCACTGAATTATTTAAGAGAGGAAAGGGATTAAAATCTGAAAAGCGTGACTAAAGTAAATCTCATGCCCAATTTCTTGATTTTATCTGGAAGGATAGCATTTCACAGTCACTATTCAGACTATTTTTTATTTTACTATGAACCTGCTATACATGTCAAATACAATTTTTCAGGTTTTTCAATGTCAGTGGCCGCCAGATAAGAGAAGTGTCATTGTCGTACTGAATACTAGCACTCGGAAACAAACCACGGTTTTCGCTACTCCCGTGGTAGTCGAAATTTTGTAATAATACCTGGCAAGGGCTATTAAATCAGCCTGTATTGTTGTCAGAACGTGTGTCGCACTCGTAGTGAACCAAAGTTGAATTTTCAGTCCGGAAAAAGAACCGTTTGTAAATGTAAAGTCTCTTTTCAAGGCAGAGATGAGAAATGGACTTAGCCACGGGACACCGGACGCTATCAATTAGTAGACGACACACGTCCTGCAAATAGAGGGAATGCCTTCTAGGAATATCTCCCTTGGCCGCTGTGAGAACCGTGGGCGGTACACTAGCAGTTATAGAAGAGGCTGCAAAGTTATTTGATTCGCCAGAAGAACAACGCTACTAGAGAGATGGTTGTAATACAGGAACTTTACTTAGAGACTGCAGAAGACATTCTTCCTGAAACTTTCTGGCAGATTAAAACTGTGTGCCGGACCGAGACTCGAACTCGAGACCTTTGCCTTTCGCGGGCAACTGCTCTACTGGCAGAATTAAAGCTGTGAGGACGGGCTTGAGTCGTGTTTGGGTAGCTCAGATGGTAGAGCACTTGCCCGTGAAAGGCAAAGGTCCCGAGTTCGAGTCTCGGTCCGGCACACAGTTTTAATCTGCCAGGAAGTTTCACATCAGCGCACACTCCGCTGCAGAGTGAAAATCTCATTCTGGAGATACTTCGAGGACTGTGGGCGGTAAGCAACCCGCATTGTTCGAGGGGAGAAGTCTACCTACCTCTCATTATGTCAGATTTTCCGATATCTATACTGCTGTTCCAGAAACTTGGAATTTGCACCTGTATATTGGTATCATCGTGTTTTATTTCATGATTGTATTTGTAGCAGTGTTCGATGATAGTTGATTTGCTTTGTTGTTCTAGTCGTGCGTGCCTCTGGCGTTTCTTGCGTCTTTTCCTCGACCTAATAGTCTGCACCACGTAAGACAAGCCACATTCACACGACATGGGACGTACAGCTGGATTCAAGAAACGTAAGTCGGCTTTAAGACTGCAAAGAAGACTTTTAGCTTAGATGAAGGGAGCGAAATACACTAGATGCCATGTTTCCGTAGGCGATTTTTATGTTTTCTTCCTCGATCTCAGTCTCAACCCATATCTCAGGCGTTCTTGATTTTGACTTCAGCGCACTTTTAGTTTGACGATCTGAGTCCCCATTCTTTCGGAAAATTATTCGTAGGCTTTTTTTATTTCTTCGTTTTCTGGATGTTTCCGATCTCTTTGGACCAGGATCTTTAGCATCGGATATCTTTATGAGGGATGGTGATGGCTCGGGGCATGGATATAGGGTCGCTTGTCGAAATATTGATCACAAAATGAAAACATAACTCACAAAAACACCCAAAAGTGCTCCATTAATATTCGATATTACATGACCACTTAGTTGTGAACAGAATTTGTTTTCAGTAGATTTTGCACAACGTTTAGTGTGAATCGGAGAAAGAATATGCTTACAAAAAATCGAATGAGGAAACGTAAAATTTGTTTCCAGTATCGTAATAGGAGAAGAAAGAATTATTCCTGTCTGCCGGAATCGAAGCAGCAATCAACTATTTTGAAGTTTCCAAGACAATCCGAAACCGAACAAAGTGCCTCGTTGGCGGAGCACTCCCAGAAAAATGGTCGTTTGATTCTCTGGATACACTGGACGTGCAATGAACGTTGCTTAAGGGGATCGAAGAAAAGCTAATGCCCAATGGTGAGGAAGAATTTTTTTCGTAAACAGTGGATGTAACCAGAAAAAACATCTGGTAATGTCGTCTTCTTCTTCATCACGAAAAGGCCAGCTCACACACTACATATGAGGCAGTTGACTGTATTTTAAATTAATATCTCGATTCCAGTATTCACCTGATTTATTGATAAATATTTCTCTTATTTCTTAATGCAATGGTTTTCATAATATAAAAAAATCTGTTGGATTCTTGAGAACTTTCGTTTCTGAGACGTCAACATGCGCCTGGAAAAAAATTACAGAATTTATCAGAACAGATGAAAAAGTGTATAAATTTTAAAGACGATTTTTTGGGATGCTAAAAAGAATTATTCGCACCAAAAACTATTCTTGCTTTATCGTTATGTAAACGCTTAAACAGAGGCATCTGTAGAAGCGAAATCCATTAAAAACCCACCTTACTCCCACAACGCAGGCACAGCACAGAAGTTCTAGAATAATTCCCTCTATTGAAATGACTTCCTTAGAATCACTGTTCGAAAATTAGTGCCCTCTACCGGAATGACTTCCTTAGAATCTTTGCTCTTGGAACTCATTTTACGAGGAAGTACGTGCTATCGACTAGAATAGTATGCTTAACTGAGACCATTGCGACGACTACTGCAAACGTAAGTAGCTGCAGAAGAGAAGCAGTAATCTCATTACCTCTTTGTCTGCGACTGGGACACTTAAACGCCATTTCAAATTTAATGGGTTTTTCCGATGCGAGCAAAAGATTTGTTACATATGCTGTGCGTCTAACAACTGCGTTCATTTGTACGATTATTCAGAGAAAAGAGAACATAGACGCAAAATGGGTTTGTTCACTTCCGAAAGTAATTTCTATTGGCAATATTTTTTCTTTTAGTCATGTCTACGAGCAATAGTCATAAGTTTTAATTACACTGGTGTGCATATTTTACGAACGAAAGTTATTTTCGCATAATGTGTCACTGCAAAGCAACATAGTTCGATGGAATTCGCAACATACATAAAGCGAAATGCTACAGTATAGTACAGAAGGTAACAAAGAAATACGCAATCATACGAACAAAGCTGAAATTTTTATTCAAAAACAATAATTAACTGAAGTCACCGCGGTTCGTGATGGTGCAATCTCACAATAACGTTGACCGGTCAGTGTACTTTTTTCAAAGATTTGGAGGTCAGTGCGTCCATGCAACTTTATGTCTCCTCACATCATAACACATGGACCACCAAAACGATTATGTTCTACAATATTTCTGTAGGCATTGCGTGTACCCATCTCCCGCCAAACGAGGGCACCTCCACACTGTCGAATATGGTCGTTTTGGTTGCCCAGGGCCGGCCGTTGTGGCCGTGCGGTTCTAGGCGCTTCAGTCTGGTACCGCGTGACCGCTACGGTCGCAGGTTCGAATCCTACCTCGGGCATGGATGTGTGTGATGTCCTTAGGTTAGTTAGGTTTAAATAGTTCTAAGTCTAGGGGACTGATGACCGTAGATGTTAAGTCCCATAGTGCTCAGAGCCATTTGGTTGCCCAGATGTTAATGTGTGCGGATTCATAATGTTGCATAGACCTCCAAATCATTGGACACGGTACACTAATCGATTAACGTTATTGTGGCTCATTACTCCCTCGCCATGCGCATCTTTTCGGGGTGCATTCGACGCTGACTTCAATTTTATGGTTCCATACTCAATGATTAGAAACTGAACCATAATAGGATCACTTTGTTGTCCGTCCATCCATCTGTCTGTCTCTCTGCCGGTCTGTCTGACCGTTTAAAAGAGTTATCTCAGGAACAGGATGACATAAGAAAAAATTTCAGATTTGTGGGAATTCCTATGGGTCAAACTGCTGAGATCATCGGTTCCTAGACTTGCACACTATTTAAAATAAACTTATGCTGAGAACAACACACACCCATGCCCGAGGGAAGACTCGAACCTCCGGTGGCAGGGGCTGCGCAATAAGTGACATGGCGCTTCTAACCGCGCGGCCACTCCGCGCGGCGATGATATATCTAATTGACATTTTTATCACATACAAAGGTCTGCTGTCCCTTGGCGGTGTAAGACATTAAAGCTTCCACGCCAATGTAATCAACAGATATGGCAATTTAAGTAAGATATTCTGAAACTCGCAAGCTCACTCATCAAAACCTACAGGCTACTTCCCGTTGACCTAGAATCATGAAACTTGGTAAGAAGCGAGGTTTCGCACTACAATTTAAGGAAGAAGTCCGGAAATTGTTAATCTGATATAATGTCACACGAAAAAGTTTTTGTTGTTGCATCTTATTGCCCAGCTGTCTCTCTGCTCGTCCGTTAAATCTCCTTTTTGCCACGGACAGATGGACGTATCAAGTTGAAATTTATGGCACAAATTAAAATCTATGATCCCTTGATGTTGTTGGAAAGTTAAGTTTCCATCTCAGTGTAGTATGTTACATATTTTGAGTTCGCAAGCTAAATCATTAAAACGTATAGGGTACGTCCCGTAGATCTAGATTCACAAAACTTGGCAAAAAGCACGGTTTGACAGCAGAAGTAAAGTAAAACAACTGACCAGGTGCGGGTAGGACCCGCGCTCTGAGCGTTCGGTACAAACTTAATTATGTATACGGACAGCTCATCCATTCCGGGGAATTGAGAATCTCGACGATTTTTGCTTGTTGTTGACTCTGATAGTGGCAAGATATGAACCTCAGGAATTCCAAGACTTCGAGAACGTTTTAATTTAAATTTTGAAGTTGCAAAACAAATTATAAACGAATTTTTTTCTTGTGCTAGAGTTAAAAATTCACAATTTCAGGTGTTTTCCCTTACTTGTGCTATTAGACCTTACTTCTTGTGAAGCTTTATGATTCTAGGTGAGTGGGAAGAATCCTATAAGTTTTGAAGTTTGCTAGTATGAAAATATGTGAGTTTTGATTGCATTGACTTAGAAGATTGCATTTATTACACCGCGAAGGAACCGTAGACTGTACTATGTAAAATTTCAACTTCATAGTGTGATAGCTTCGATAGGGTCTCATTCACAGACTCACGTCACCAGCGGCCCAGGAGAAACCCAGCCCGGCCCCAAGCGCCAAGGAAGCAGGCAGTGGAGTCTTTCTGCAACCACAAAGGGGGTAACCACGTGGACACTCTCGTCTCGCTTAAGAATTGTCACGTTGCGAAGAGCCCAGGTGGACAATGAGGGGCGTGCGGATAACTTATGGACATATATGAAGATGGTATCTGTTCGATATCATCCGTTAAGGATCACTGGCCATTTGACCATCTTCTTCTGTGCGGATGCACAAACAGTGCCAGACCTCCTACGGGGATCGGCAAAAAGCAGCGAGTAATGAGTATAATGGGCAGGGGCACTGTGAATATAGTGCGGTACAATAAGTTGAGAATGTGGGTCTCACGGGAGGCGTACCACGGATAAGTCCCTGCAGTCGCACTATCCTCTGTGTCCTCGGTGGCTCAGATGGAGCCGACACGGTAACTCAGCGTGTTCGGCCAGAGAGCTATCTGCTGTCTGAAATAAAAAAACTAAGTGAAGGGATCAACAACGAACTTCAACGGATGTCATGTGACGTCCGCCACGACCAAACACAACGAACAAAAAAAAAAAAGATGCATAGAGCGTCTGCCAGGTAAGCAGGAAGTCCCGTGTTCGAGTCCCAGTCGGGGCACATATTTTCAACTCTCCCCGTTGACTTATATCAACGCCTGTATACAGCTAATGGTATTCATTTCACTGTAATTTAAACTTATAGACCCCGTCCAACCATTACGACGGAACGTCAAGAAAGTATGTACGAAAGCATTTGAGTTCTTCTGGTCTGGCAGCAGTCGTTTTAAAGGCCGGACAAATCAGTAATGTGCCGACAATTCCAGCACCAAACATGCACTGGGAAGAGCTTACACAAAGCGCAAGGAATTGGCACTGGGAGGCGTCTGAAAGAAGTCAGGCTTCTTAAAAAGATGCATTCTGGTAAGTAAGGACGTTCCTTATAAATCGCGGACGTTAGCAGAGTCTGACACAAAGCCCAAACATGAGTCTGTCCAGGTCCCACGCAGAAATAGTGGTTATAAAGAAATGTTGTGTGGCTGCTCTCGTAACAACCTCGGAATGCATAGAACATCGGAAAAATGTGAAATCGTGAAAAGACGCCAATTTCCAACCCACTGGTAATTTTCATATTATATGATGTCAGAAATGATTTCTCGAGTTCACTACAACACGTCTGCCTGTTCGTGAGAGAAATGGTTTTTAACAGTCGGACAGACAGCCAGGAAAACAGACAGGCAGTGAAGTGATCTTATAAGCGTTCCGTTTTTATCGACTGAGGTACGGACCCCTAAAAACAAGAATTGTTAATATGTAATAATGTCGGCCGAAAAATATTTCTTTAGTCATTTGTTATCCCACTTCTAACTTAAAATTAGAACATTCTCGAAGTCTTAGAATTCCCAGGACCCCATATGTTGCCAGTAACAATATCCATAACAGCCAAAGATCGTCAAGATTCTGGATGCCCAGGATAGATAGTCTGTATAAACGTTCATAGTTAATTTTGTATGGAACTGTCAGGACCTCAGTGAGCTCGCCACTATACGGTGAGTACGTGCTTGGCTACCGTGGCGCCCCAGGCTTTGCCCCATTACTTCCTCTTTCTGTGCTGCAAAGCTACACTTAGCTTTCCGTCAGGTGGTCCTTTTGGTGGAGACTCTCCTAGGACTTGGTTCACGATTTTGATCTTGATTCCTAGTTTCGCTCCCAGCGTTATCTTCACATTCCATTAACGACTGCATGGTTCCCATTATTGGGTTTGACCTGCCACCTTTCCCAAATTTTGTAGAAGTGCGTGCTGTGCAGGGAAGGTCGCTCACTGTGGTGTATGCTCAGCCTCTGTGCCCTCCAACTCTGTCACCCTTCCTTCCTGCTATCGTAGTACACCGAAAACCCAGCCGGGTAGCCATCCCATTTTGGGAAGTTAGGGGCGTGGTGTGAGGGGGTGGAGGGCATAATGGCAGCCCCTGACAATGCAGGGGTGGCACTCTTTGTGCCTGTGCTGCACACTCCCCATGTGTGACATGGAGTATGTGCCTGTCATGACTGGGCCTCAGGGACTGCAGGCAATTGCTTGCTGGCCAGGTAGCCATTTCTGTGGCTGGGTGGCGCTCACCAGGAGTGGCTCCATTCAGAGCACTTGACATCATGGTTGACAGTTCTCACATGAAGCGACTTAAACCTTCTCCTGCTGGTGTTCAAAGGGCCCCAGCAGTCTCTTCAAATAGAAAGGCTTTGGTACGATGGAACAAAGTACGATCCTGATGGCTTCCGTCTCCATCCTATGCTGTGGGAGGAACACACAACTAGATAAAAAGAGGAAAAATCCTTCCCCCAATACCTGGTCTGTACCAGGACCGAAGGGAACAACTTTTTGGCCACAAAATCATTATTTTTTGTGGAAGACATTGAAGATAAATACAGGGAAGTTGCAGCCATAAAGAGCGGTTCCCTCCTCATTAAAATGTGGTCTCCTGACCAGTCACAGGCGCTGCTCTCTTGTGAAAAGTTGGGTGTCATACCCGCGACTGTCACTTCACACAACAGTGTCAGTATGGTCCATGGGTCATTTTTCACTCTGATCTTCTTCTGCAATCTGACAATGAGCTCTGGACCAACTTAGAGCGACGGGATGTGTAGTTCATCTGTCGTGCCCATAGGGGACCAAGCGAAAACAGATTTGCTAATGTGGCCTTCATCTTGGGTTTCGAGGGTGATACATTGCTTGAGGGGATCAAGTGACAGTCTACTAGTGTGATGTGAAACTCAGTGTTCCTCCTCTTATGAGATACTTCTCGTGTATGAAGTTTCGGCATATGTCTTCCCATTGCACCGCTACTGCTGTCTGCAGGAACTGTTGATGTCCACTACATGCAAACTTTCCTCGCTCCCTCTCCCCCCCCCCCCAATCTATATAAACTGCAGTGAGCTACAATCTCTCTGTTTACCAAATTGCTCCGTTTCTAAGTGCAGGAAGAAAATCCATGAGTATAAGACCATAGACAAGCTGCCATATCAAGATGACAGAAAAAAGTATGAGTCTTAATCAGAGACAAAAGACATCATTTTACGTTACAGCTGCAAGATGATCGTCTTCTCTGCCACAGTGCCTTCCTCTGTTGCGCCTCTTACCGTGAGCCCTCAGAGCTGCCGCTGATACATGCTCCCCAGGCAGTTGTAGGCCCTTCTGGAGCTTCAACTGCACCCACATGGTTCCCAGCAACTCAGACCCCTGGCTTTCATGGTACCAAGGTTATTTCAAAAATCCTACTGACAATGAGTGGATACATATGTGCTAGACTCTATATACATATACACTGACCTTGTGCCTCTTGATACACTATAGGAGGCTATGACTGTTTCGGAATGGGAACATCAGGCTTTTACCATTTGTAATGTTTGTCTCCCTCCCAATGATGTCATGTCCCAGGATGTACTGTCTGCATTACATTCTCAGCTCTCGCCTGCTCCCCTTCTTTGCTTGTACAGGGTCACTTCAACGCACATAACCCTTGTCAGCGTTGAACAACGATCACTGACCATGGTAAACACATCGAAACTCTACTGGCACAGCTCGATCTTTGCCTCTTAATCTCTGGTGCCCTCACACACTTCATTGTGGCACATGGAAATTATTTGGTCATTGATCTCTCCTTCTGAAGTCCATCTATGCACTGGATGGCACATGTTCACCTGTGATGTAGTGACCACTTCCTGTTCTTACTGTCCCTCCCTCAGTGTTGCTCCCATGGACACCCTCTGTCTAGGATGGGTTCACCTCTGGTGTCCTGCTTAGCTCCTCAACTCAAGGCAGCGTCGATGCAGCTGTTCAGCTTACAATGGCAACCATTCATTTGGCAGCCAACGAACCCATCCCTTTTCCTCAGGGTCCCACAGCCACAAGATGGTACCCTAGCAGACCCCAGAGATCGTTGCAGTCATTAGTCATTGTAGGCAACCTCTCCAAAATCATAAGTGACACCCTTCACTGGAGTACCTCATTGCCTTTAGATAGCTCTGTGCTTGCATCCGCTACCTCAAAAAACGACAAGAAGAAGAATCCAGGGAATGGTATTTTCACCATTGGAGCACATACCTATCCATTAGAGGTATGGGTCGAGATCTGATGACTCGACAGCTTCCACTCCTCTTCAAGTGTACCAAGTACTTCCTACGATGGTGCCATTTATACTGGTCCAGAAGCTGACGCCCAAACTTTTCCTGAGCGTTCTGCTCAAGCATCTGCATCTGATAGCTACCATCCCTCCTTTCTGTTCATAAAACAGCTGATGGAGCGAATAAACTTATCTTTTATTACCCACCATCTGGAGCCATGTAATGCTCCATCAGTGAATGGGAATTCTCCAGTACCCTAGCCCATTGTCCTGATATGGCCGCAGGGTCAGACCACGTCAACAATCAAATGCTGAAAACCTCTGAGTGAACTGTCAGCATCATATCCTTGCCCTCTTTACAAGGATCTGGGACTTCTCTCGGGGGATTGTCAGCATCATGGCCTTCTCATCTTTACACAGATCTGGAGTGAGGGTGTGCCCCATCTCAGGGGCGAGAAAGAGCGGTAGTTCTGGTACTGAAACCGGGTAATAACCCCCTCGAGAAGAACCGTTAAGCCCAATTAGTCTTACCGAAAATGTCTGTAAGTTGCTAGAGGACCTGGCGAGCAAGCTGCTTTGTTGGCTCCCTGAGTCTCAGGGCTTTTTGCTTGCGTCTCAGGACGGTTTTCGCAAAGTCTGCTCCATTGCTGATAATTTGGTTCACCTGGAGTCCACCACCTGGATGGCTTTCGCACCTCATCTTCATCTTATTTGACCTACAGAAAGCGTAGGACATGACGTGGAGTCACCACATCCTTACTACGTTATGTGACTGGGATCTCTGGCGTCCACTCCCGACTTTTGTCAAGAACTTCCTGTCACACCATACATTCCAAGTTTCAGTGATTATAATAGTCCACGTACCATTGAAAAATGGCAGAGACATTTCCGAAACAACGCTATGTATCTATTGATTGACACGTCACGTCATTACGATGTCTAACTCGGTTGACGCTCGATATCCAAGAGAATGGGGTTCCTCAGGACTCTGTGCTGAACGTCACCCTCTTTCTGGTGGCCATCAATGATCTAGCAGAGGCTATAGGGTCTTCATTGTCCCCCTCCTTATGTGTTGACGATTTTTGCTTTTATTTTTGTTCCTCTAGTATAGTGTTGCTGAGCGTTGCCTAAAGGACGCCTTAAGAAAGATGCAGTCTTGGGCACTCACCCACAGGTTTCGGTTTGCGGCATCCTAGACTCATGTCATGCACTTCTGTCATCATTGTGCTCCCCACCGATACCCAGAGCTTTACCTGGATGATCAATAACTTCTCGTAGCTGGGACTAATCTTCGATTCCCAGCTGAAGTGGCTTCCCCACCTTCGCCAATTTAAGCGAAAGTGCTGGCGACACCACACTGCACTAGACTGTCTCTATAACACTAGCTGGGGTGGTGATCGTTCGACCCTTTTGTGGCTCAATAAAGGCCTGTTTCAGTTCTATCTTGACTATGGGACTCTTGCATATGGAACAGCATCATCTTCAGCATTGCAGATACTGGACCCCCATTCATCTTGTGGAGTCTGACTTGTGACAGGAACCTTCTGAACTAGCCCTATAAATAGCCTACTAGTCGGTACTGCAGTCCCTCCATTACCTATCAGGTTCCAACAACAACTGCAGAATGGTTAAGGCTTTCGTGGCCACTTGTTGACAAACTGCCTATTGGCTTCTGTCTCGGGTTCTTCGGCCGACGTTCATCTAATGATTTTTCTGACGTTTCGCCAGCACGAGTGGCTGGCATTGTCAAAGCTTCACCCTCCATTCACCACCGGCAATGGAGGGTGAAGCTTTGACAATGCCAGCCACTCGTGCTGGCGAAACGTCAGAAAAATCATTAGATGAACGTCGGCCGAAGAACCCGAGACAGAAGCCAATAGGCAGTTTGTCAACAACTGCAGAATTATGCTATACATGTACTTAACCTCCCTGAACATCCAAACTACCATGTCCTTTTCCCTGGAAGGGAGCGCAGCCTCCTGCAGCAGCGACTCAGAACTGGGTTTACAATTGTAGCATGCCTCCTGTGTATATGTTCGGAACTGCAACTTCCTCCATTGTCACCTCTGGTGCCCTGACCTCGAATTTGCCACAAAATCTCGTTCAGTCCAAAATATTTCGCTGAATCCACAATTTTTGGCGACCTCTTCTTGGCTACCCTCGAGAAGTGTTCAGATTCAGAAGTGTTCAACAATGACTCAACAGTCGACAGACGAGCAGGCTTTGCATAAACAAACGCACAGTGCAGTGAACTCCACTCCCTGCCAAATGGCTGCAGTGTCTTCACTGCTGAACAGATGACCATTAAATTAGCCATTAGCCATGTTCCTTTTTGAACTAACAAGTGTATCCTAATCTGTTATGACTCCCTTAGCAGCCTACAGGCTGTAGACCAGGGCTACTATGCTCACCCACTGGTTACAACTAGCCAGGATCAAGCTGGGCGGCCAGTCGTATTCAATTGGACTCATGTGGGGCTTTCGAGAAATGAACGAGCTGACTGGTTGGAAAAGCTGGCCACCAGAATGCTAATTCTGAAAATGTGGGTTCCAGAGCCAGACTTTCAGTCATATATATATGCCATTGATTGTTGGAAGTCTTGAACTCAGATTGGTCTGCCCTGATCTCTCCAACGAACTGAGGACAACTAAGGAGATCACGACCATGTGGCATTTTCCATGTATGCTTATCACAGGGAATCCACTCTCCTGTGTAGGCTCTGCTTTGGCCACACTTGGATGACTCATGGCCACATTCAGATGCGAGGATCCCCCATACTGCCAGTACAGATCCCTCCTGATAGTGGCTTACTTACTCATGGCCTGCCCTATTGTGGCTTCTGTGACACGGCATCTTAATCTTCCTGACATGCTACCGCTTGTCCTAGCACACGATGCCAACTTGGCTGCCTAGAGTTATGTTTTGCCTGCAAAGGTGGTTGCTGTTCATTCCTGTAAGCCAGTGCTTTCTGGCCTCATAAACCTATAGACCGCCTGAGGGGCTGGTGGGGCACCCCCTTCCACCCCCTCCCCGCCCCATTTCATGGGTCCCTCGGTGGCCCAGCTTGGCTTTATACTTTCCATCTTCTCACTGTCTTTATTATTTTTCAGTTCTTGGTTTTAACGCTTTATCTTGACTGATCATTTAACGACTTCTTTTGGGTTTTTATCTCTGATTATTATTGTGTTAGTTACATTTAGGCTACGACTGTCTTTCGCCTCTTTCCTTTGACAGCTACTCCTGGTTCACCACTTAAGGGATGAAGGGACTGATGACCTTACACTTTAGTCCCTTTCACTCCAAAGCAACTACCCAACTGGAACCGTCAGAGCACGAGTACTACTCGCAGCTGGCCAATGCATGACAATGCGCTTCCGCACTGAAGGGAGCCCGTGGGGGAACTAGTGGAATGGGACACATCTGGCGAATGGATTGGCCTGCTTATTCCACCGCCTTGAATCCCATCGAGTGCTTGTGGGATGAACTGGGGAGATGTATTGCAGCACGTCCACGTGTACCAACGACCATCCAGCAGTAAACTCAAAACTCATTTCTGGTGATTAGAAGGCTAAAGACGTCATCTGGAGAGGCCAAAAGTAATATTTCTGCTGCCTCCATTCAGAGGGCTTTTTGAATGGGTATGAGCAGTCTCTCAACCCAGGAGCAACGACTTTCTTTGAGTTCAAAATATTATCAATGACTGTCACTTTTTCCAGTATCGTTTCCACTGTCATACTCTGGTCTGCGAGCACTAGGATCCTCACTTTTACGATTACAGTACTTCACAGAGAGGTGGTCTGGCACTAATGATACGGACGATCTCCACTTTATTATTTTGGTTCCTCTAGTGGAGTGATACGGCACTGTGTCTCTGGAATGAGGAATGAACACATGTAACATGTAAACAAAAACAACTAATATTTAAGCGTATTTTCTCTCGGTCATAATTAAAGTTATTGGCTATCTCTCGTAAAATAAGAGTAGCAGCAGTAGTCATAATCTCTGGAAAACCTCCATCTGTACTCCAAAATCCGATCGTGGTGTGTTGTGGAGGGTATTACTGTCACTTCCCTTCTTATCTTTCTACAGTTTACTTCATGGTTTTCTAGAAAGGCAAAAGTAAGATTAAATAATAAACTGAGGGATTCTTCTAGTTAGATACCCTCTCGAAATTTTAACAATAAACCACACCGCGACCCACAACCAGCAACCAACATTGGAGTTAGTTAAGCATTTGCGCGATACCTTTGGGCTTACGAAACGCGTCTGTGACGAAATGCGTTATCCTTGTCGAACCTACTCAATTTCCTTCAGAAAACTATCTGGTGAGGATGATTAACTAACGTATAATACTCAAATATCGCTCGGAAGAAAGTTTTGTTATTTTGCTGCTTGATGGATGATCTTCTGTTGCTGAACAATCTTTCTACGAATCTGAGTCTGGCGTCCGCCTTTCATATGGTTCATTTTCTGGTCGTTCAATTTTACATCACACGTTACACATACACCCAGGTAATTAATGGATGCGACTGCTTCCAGTGACAATTCAACAGCAGTCGATCTATCTACATACAGGTAATAGGCCTATCTTAAATGAATGTAGAAAATGAGAAGGCTGGTAGAGTGGGCCATAACAAGCATATTTCACGAAGCAACCCACGTCCACATACTTTAGCGTACGGTGCTAGGCGTCGTTGAAAAGCGTCACACACTGCCAAGAATGCAGTCACATAAAATGCCATACGAGCCGTAATGGTAGCAGGTATGCAGGGCAACGTTTTCAATATATTTGTCGCATCAAAATAAATGAGAAATCGGGGTAAACGTTTGTAATCTTCATTTCAAAACAGTTACAAAGGTGCTCAAAATTATGCCCTCCTGCTTGAATACAAGCCGTGCAACGAAGATGGAGTGACTGTCGCATTCTTTCAAACACTCCTAGCAAAGTGGAAACTGGGTCGGACGGTACCACAATGCTCACTACCAGCTCTTTATCAGTCACAATGAGTGTTTCATAGACAACAGATTTCAGGTTGCCCAGAAGAAAAAGTCGAAAATCAATGGCCACCAGCCCACCGCGCCCTATCCAGTTGTCATCAAAGGGTTCATTAAAATCCATTTGCACTGTATGTGCAAAATGCGCCGGTGCACCATCATGTTTGTACCACGTTCGCTGTCTCACGTTGTGTAGAATATGTTGCAACAACTCTGGCAGAGTTTCTCGTAAAAAACTAAGTATCTCTTTGCATTCAGTCGGAGGAGGAAGATGTATGGACCGACCAGATTATCGCCCGCTAAGTCAGTCCAAATGTTGACCGGGAAGCAATCTTGATGACAACGAACAAAGGCAGCGTGTGACCACACGTGTTGATTGGAGCTGGTGAACGTACCTCATCGTGTAAAGGATGCCCCATCCACAAAAAGTGCATGGTTCGGAAAGTCCATTGGAATGGCACACCCTTACAAGACCCACTGACAGGATTCAGTTCGACCTGACAAATCGTCTAGGTCAAGGACGTGAATTTTCTGATGGCGGTAAGGGTGCAAATCATCTTCACGCAGCACACGCCAAATTGTGGAATGGATTACACCCGTTTCACATGTAACAGGCTGCTAGTTTGTTGAGGGTGTGTTTTCCAGCAGAGCTAACGTCTCCTATTGAAGCCCTGGTATAAGCCATGTTGGTTGACGACCGCGTCCGTCTGACGTTCGCACCTGTAACAAAATGAATAGCGGGTTTCAAAGTAGGCCATAAATGCACATGTGCCATTTCGAGAACTTACGTCAAGTGAATCTGTCACTCCTACGTACCTGTGGATGGCAGTAAATGAGCATGGATTGGCACTGGATGGTTTGGAAACCGCCGTTGGACAGCGTGAGCACGCTACCGTGGCGGCTCGAACGTCATGTTGTGTGCCTACCCTCCTGGCGGCGCGCGACACTGTTCAACGAAGCTAGCGCCGTACACTGAGAAAGGAGGACATGGACTGCTATGTGAAATATAATATTTATGACCTACTTTACCAGCCCACTCATTTTCTAAATTCATTTCAGATACACCCTGTATATTAAGAAAAGTGTCCGTTTGTTCGTTTGTAATTCACACAAATCTATAATTTTATTCCGATCTTCATGAAATTTTGGACACTTTATCCTAAAAACAGGAGAAAGATCTCTGTCTGTATAAAATTTCGTACTCTGAAATGAAACATAATTGTATTAATGTATAAAGGGAAAGGCAGTTACCAAAAGTTTTTAAAAGTTCTTGACTGATTTATTTCAAATATGTAAAGGAGAAAAGTTGCTATCAAACATCTCGAAACACACTTGACCCATTTACTTCAATGAATTTCTACATTCAGATGGAACAATGAAGAAAACTAATGAAAAATTAAATGCCAAACGAACGAAATATGTAGAGGTAAATGACTGTGATCCCCATCGAGAGTATAAATTAGAGCGGCAATATCATTCTTGCAGATAATACCATCAGACATCATTAAATCGGCGAACAAGCGAAAGCTGTAAAATTTGACAGGAACATAATCGCAAACCCTTATTTATTGACGAGTTGGCGTTAGTACATATGCAACAACAAGGCTGGTGATGAAGAACCTATAGCCGAACTCAGTAGAGGCCACCACCATCATGGCGTATGCCGCAGGCGAAGAGGTATTCACTACTCGCATTCTGCTGACATCCAGTGATTTCAATACGCCCTTCGATTTAAAGCGATTGCAGTTTCCCACGCGGTTTGCGTTCGCTATATCTATCAACAACGCACAGGACCAATCACTTTGTGTGGCAGATATTAAACATCCCGGGCAAAGCAGGGCCATTGTAGCTAGTGTTATTATACGAATAAGAGTTTTTCAACCTATTTAGCACAACACGCCTCAGTTGTTTATTTTGATGGTCAACTGCACCAAGCGTCTGTCCTCTGCATGTCTTTCCGCATTTGCCTACAGTTTTCTAGCTTTGCGACTTCTCTGTACGCAATAATATCAGTCGCGAAAAGCTTCAAGGAGCTTCCGTTGTTATCAACGTTATCTCACCTCGTGTCACATTCCACGTGATAAGCAACTGTGCAGGATGCGACCGCTGCTCGACGTAACTCTTTCGGCACTCCACCTGTGCTGTTGCGTGGCCATCGTCTGTCGCAAGGCGCACGGCTGGCCGCCTCCCAGCCGCCTATATATACGGCGGCTCGGCACTCGGGCCGCCGTGTGTCTCTGCAGCTCATCCAACAACATGATCAAGGTAAGACTGAGTCTAATCTGTAGCTGCGGTACGAGCCAAGGTGGACATCTCTGGGCATGGCCGTAAAGCACTATCTTATAAGCACAAATGGACATATATTTCGACCAACCTTCTTTGTTCACTTTTTTCCTGTAAATGTGGCCCATCGTTAACGCCACGTTCAAAAACGTCTGCAAAATACACTCCTGGAAATTGAAATAAGAACACCGTGAATTCATTGTCCCAGGAAGGGGAAACTTTATTGACACATTTCTGGGGTCAGGTACATCACATGAACACACTAACAGAACCACAGACACATAGACACAGGCAACAGAGCATGCACAATGTCGGCACTAGTACAGTGTATATCCACCTTTCGCAGCAATGCAGGCTGCTATTCTCCCATGGAGACGATCGTAGAGATGCTGGATGTAGTCCTGTGGAACGGCTTGCCATGCCATTTCCACTTGGCGCCGCAGTTGGACCAGCGTTCGTGCTGGACGTGCAGACCGCGTGAGACGACGCTTCATCCAGTCCCAAACATGCTCAATGGGGGACAGATCCGGAGATCTTGCTGGCCAGGGTAGTTGACTTACACCTTCTAGAGCACGTTGGGTGGCACGGGATACATGCGGACGTGCATTGTCCTGTTGGAACAGCAAGTTCCCTTGCCGGTCTAGGAATGGTAGAACGATGGGTTCGATGACGGTTTGGATGTACCGTGCACTATTCAGTGTCCCCTCGACGATCACCAGTGGTGTACGGCCAGTGTAGGAGATCGCTCCCCACACCATGATGCCGGGTGTTGGCCTTGTGTGCCTCGGTCGTATGCAGTCCTGATTGTGGCGCTCACCTGCACGGCGCCAAACACGCATACGACCATCATTGGCACCAAGGCAGAAGCGACTCTCATCGCTGAAGACGACACGTCTCCATTCGTCCCTCCATTCACGCCTGTCGCGACACCACTGGAGGCGGGCTGCACGATGTTGGGGCGTGAGCGGAAGACGGCCTAACGGTGTGCGGGACCGAAGCCCAGCTTCATGGAGACGGTTGCGAATGGTCCTCGCCGATACCCCAGGAGCAACAGTGTCCCTAATTTGCTGGGAAGTGGCGGTGCGGTCCCCTACGGCACTGCGTAGGATCCTACGGTCTTGGCGTGCATCCGTGCGTCGCTGCGGTCCGGTCCCAGGTCGACGGGCACGTGCACCTTCCACCGACCACTGGCGACAACATCGATGTACTGTGGAGACCTCACGCCCCACGTGTTGAGCAATTCGGCGGTACGTCCACCCGGCCTCCCGCATGCCCACTATACGCCCTCGCTCAAAGTCCGTCAACTGCACATACGGTTCACGTCCACGCTGTCGCGGCATGCTACCAGTGTTAAAGACTGCGATGGAGCTCCGTATGCCACGGCAAACTGGCTGACACGGACGGCGGCGGTGCACAAATGCTGCGCAGCTAGCGCCATTCGACGGCCAACACGGCGGTTCCTGGTGTGTCCGCTGTGCCGTGCGTGTGATCATTGCTTGTACAGCCGTCTCGCAGTGTCCGGAGCAAGTATGGTGGGTCTGACACACCGGTGTCAATGTGTTCTTTTTTCCATTTCCAGGAGTGTATCAATCTGCATTAGGCAAAGTCTCTTCGGGCATAGATATTATAGTACGTTTGATGTAGTCCAAGGGTGCCAAAGGTAGTGAATACGGGTGATGTTCCAACTGTATGAACATCAAATCTCTAAGTTATCCTTCAACGAGATGCATTCTCCAGATGATTTTTTTTCCACACATGACGTCTAAAATTTTTCCCCCGTTCTTTGCAATAGATGGCAATAGCAGCATGTGGTGGTGCAGGTGATAGGTCGTGTCATACAATGAGCTTAGGAGTTTGCAAACTCAACGCCATCGAAATATTAGTCGATTCGTCAATGCGTCATAATGTTATTCTTGACTGAATGTGTCAATTTACGTGCCTAATTCTCACCATGTGGAAAGTTTTAATTTTCTGTTTTAATATGAAGAAATCTGTAGCTGAGATTCATAAAACGCTGGGTAAGACCTATACTGAGGCACCGATTAGTGAAAGAACGTGCAGAGAATGGTTCGAATGTTTCAAAAACGGTGATATTGACGTCGAAGACCGGGATTGAGGTGGAATAGAGGTTTCAGAAGTTACTGAAACCGACGGAAATAATTATACAGATCTTTATAGAAAGCAACTGCAGCATTTCAGCACTCCATGGCAAAGCCCGTCAAATATACTTGGAAAGGTTGGAATGCGAAGTCCTACATCACCCGCCGTATTCTCCAGATATTTCTCCCTCTGACTACCACCTTTTTCGATAAATGGTACATAGCGTCACTGACCAGCACTTCCACTCATATGTACAACTGCAAAATTGGAACGATTCATATATCTCCTCAAAAGATGCCCAGTTCTTGCGCTGCAGGATTCGTATGCTGTTAAAGTTGGGAGGAAGTAGTGGCCAATGATAACCAGTACTTTGAATCGTAAATTATTGTAAATTCTTCACAATAAAGCCTTGAATTTCGAGGAAAAACTATGGAAGTAAAGTTGTAGACCTAATATTATTTTCTTTCAGTTCGTACAGATTGCTTGTGTAGTATTCACCATTTGTTTGTTTTCCCATTATCTAGCAATAACTAAGAAGAATGCCTTTTCCCATCCCAGAAAGCACTTAACATAGCCCTTCAGGCAGATGAGATCATTTTCGCTTGTCCTGGAGTTACGCCAAAAGAGTTCCACACACTACTTTCATTGCTGTTTCGTTTTGGGTGTGTAGTGGGAACCATACGTGATTGAATTTTCAGGTATTTGGGGAGGGGGGAGGGAGAATAAGAAGGATGCGAAATTTAGTACTCAGACTTGTCACCTAGTCGCTTATCTGGCGAGCATTCCTTGCTCGGCATATGTGCAGGTTAAACTTCAAATTGTTATTCCTGCTGAACCTATCGATGTGGTTTATGGCTACCTGACTTGCTGGATTGATCTCAGTTGGTGTGGAAATGCGTTTGTCCTCAAGCTGCTACGGAGAAAACTCTCTCACCAGGATTGACATCAGGTGATGTAATACTGAATTGTCCTGGGCTGCTTCCAAGAAAATTAATCTTGCAGTAGATCCAGCCGTTGTGTTGTCGGCCTACGGTGCAGTTGGTGGCCCAGTTAAAATGGTTCTGAGCACTATGGGACTTAACATCGGAGGTCATCAGTCCCCTAGAACTTAGAACTACTTAAACCTAACTAACCTAAGGACTTCACACACATCCATGACCGAGGCAGGATTCGAACCTGCGACCGTAGCGGTCGCGCGGTTCCAGAGTGAAGAGCCTAGAACCGCTAAGTCACAGCGGCTGGCTGACCCAATTCAAAGATGAGCCGATAGCGGTATTTATCCGCCTTATCATATAAAGCACGAGCAGTGTGCCGAAATCTGTCCCGCAAAAGCGGGATGCCTGTCTCTTCGTGCAGCAGACGACTTGAACATAGCCTGGGGAGGCGCAGTGCGAGCTTAAGAGTCCGATCCTGCACCGTCTGCAGCGCTTTGATGCGAGTGTCAGCGCCTCTTCTCCGCACAACGACCGCTCATTCTGACACCGGTATGAACAGAGTTAGGTGGGGCGTAATATCGTGGGGTTGATGCAGCGATGAGCGAGGATTAAACAAATTATGGAAGGCGCGGAGGCGCCCCACTGCCTTTCGGCTGACGTCAAGTACCATGTGAGCCTCTCATAGGTTGTCACCTATGGCAGCAACAATGCCTTTAAAACAATGGGGTATCGAATCGAACTGAGCTTGAACAACACATTCTGGTACGTCATTCCATGCTGCTTCAAATCTGTACCAGATTTCATTAATCGTTGCATCTGACGATTGTTGGAGTGCTATTGTATCGCAACCAGTTACTGCATGTTGCCGTGAGAGATGTAGATGACGTTCTATTTAGCCCAACAGTCGACACATTCTGTATCAAGGAATGTCTTGTATTGTCTTGTTGAAAGATAACGTCACGGATGCCTTAACGCCTCAGAAGTCTAACGTCTACTGACCAGAATACCTGGTTTGCTAACCAGAGGTGACCGTTCTGGGCCTGTTGACGACTGACGACAATCGTCAGCATGCCCAGAAGGCCACCTTTTATTAGCAAACCAGGTAATCTGGTCAGCAGACTTGTCCAAAAGAACAGACACCATGCATTCAGATAACTGATTTTCCTAGATGGGCAACGGACCCATCTCCTCAGTGGGGATGCACAAGTACGTCCGACCTCTGTGGGAATCTCGGAGTAGCGAGAATGGAGGTGAACATCTGTGGCTGCAGATAGGTGACGCTCGGTGGGAATGTGGATCGGCCGTCAGGAGTGCGGAGACAGTCCGCGCAGTTGTGATAACGCTGTGTTCCAGATGAAGCAGTGGTTAACGCACATGCCTACTGAGCAGGATATCCCAGGTTCGAATCGCAGTGTGGTATACATTTTCACTCGTCGCCGCTGATTCCGCTTAATATCCCGAGGCAGCTGACTTCAGTAATACCTTCTCTTTCCTTTCCTTTCTCGCCACCACCTCCTTCGGACATATCCGAAAGAACAGCCATACAACTTTTCGTGATTTTCCATTGACGATAATTCTCTCAGAATAAAGAATTGAATGACTGCGTGGTATCTATAGAAAGATCAATCTAGACGCCTGTGTTTCTGCACAATACGTACGTACTTGAAAGGAAAAGAACTTATTTCATATTATTTCTACACGTCGTCGGGGTGAGAAATTCTGTCCATACATTCGTGCTTTGGTTATGAAATGGATCAGTTTTCATGTTCGTCTTTGATGCATCCAAACAATTAAGGTCACAGCAGTAGAGTTACAGCTGGTAATGGCAGCACAAGCAAAATCTTATGATGCCCGTCAACGTCATTTCGTCTTCTTATCTTCTACTTTGGCAAGATATTGTCTACCAAGCGTTAACTGCGTCATCGGTGAATTTCAGATTGGATTCAGATTTGCTACAGATGCCTCTATCAACCTACACGTCACAACTAAACATGACTCAACAGTTTTTGAGTCATAAATATGCCGTTCGGTACTGTGAAGAATTAGAAGCAAATGGAGCATTATTTCCTTTACCCCGGTTACTAATGTAATTGTTTTCAAGTTATCACAAAGAATGCTTTATGTTCAATCTTATTAGGTAGGCTGATAACTGCGTATTTCAAGTAGTTTGTGCGGAAGAAGGCGGTTTAAACTGTAAGAAAGTGAATACGTTTTCGAAGTGCAGATAGTAATATTTACTGGGAAGACAGGTGAAGGACTCACGTGGAGAAATCGATTCAGGCAATGCAACGCCAGTGACATAGGCAGTGCAGTCCAGCGAGACAACAGCAACGAGAAAGCGTCAGGCATAAATATGTACAGTAAGCCTACATGGAGGACATGAGGGATGAAATATTTGTGCAAGACTAGATAAATTTCTATTACGATGGGTAAAAATTATGCATCATATCAAAACACATCTAATAGTAGTCATACTTAGATTGTGGATACTCAATCAGCCATCATCCTGGACCAACGATTCGGATAATCTACATTCATTAACCTATAGCGCCAAGTTGATGGTATTAAACAGTACCAAATGAATAGCTGGTTTAGGTATGGTGGAAGCACAGAAAAATATCTGTAATAAAGCAAAATTGATTTAGAAGCGATTACTACTAGTGATCAACGTAAAAACAACGTTATTTCGAGCCCATTTGTACGAAACTAATTCGCTAGTTGGACTGAATGTTTGGCAGATATTATGTAATATATTGTAAAGCACTTTTCCGCGTGGTGTTGGATTGTTGTGTTCTAGAAACCATAATACATCAACGTCTTTTTTAGAAGTATGTGTTGTTCCACAAATAAATTTGCATATGCATGATTAACAGATAGATCCTGAGAACTCACTTTCATTGCATCTTTTTTTAAATGCATGTGAATACGTAACACACATCTACATTTCTATATACATGATTACTCTGCAATTCACAATTAGGCCTACGTGCCTCGCAGAGGATCCAGAGAACTACCTTCAAGCTATTTTCTACTGTTCCAGTCTTCAACAGGGCGTGGGAAAAATTGAACCCTTAAATTTTTCCGTGAGAGTTCTGATTTCTCTAATTTTATTATTACCATCAATTTGGCCCTATGTAGGTGACCACCAACAAAATATTTTCGCACTTGAAGGAGAAAGCTTGTGATTGGAATTTAATAGGAAGATCTTGCCGCAACGAAAATCGCCTTTGTTTTACTGATTTGCCCCCCCCCCCCCCAACCTCTAATTCGCGTATCATATCCGTGGCACTCTTTCCCCTGTTTCGCGATAGTACAAAAAGTGCTACCCTTCTTTGAATTTTTGCGGTCTCCTCCGGTGCAGATCTCACACCGGGCAGCAGTACTCCAGAAGTTTACGGACAAACGTAGAATTGGCAGCCTCTTAGGTAGAACTCTTTCGCAGACACGAATTTCAACGACAATGATTAAATTTGGTCCACTTAGTTCAAACTCTGATTTCGACCTGACGTGTACTTCAATCGTTTGGTCTTTGATTCACAACAGCTGTATTACAGCTGTCATGCAATCCAATTTACCCACAACGATGAGAAGATGTCGTTGTGTGGTGTGAGTGTGTTGTAAGTGTCTAAGTTCTTCTACACACATTTTATCTACTTTTTTAATGCGGGATGTTGTATTTGGGAGAGGTTGCAAAGTATCGTGAACAAGTTTGGGCAAAAGTCAAAATCCCACAGCAAAGAATGGCCTGTGGGTGCGATACATCACACGCGATATTAAACGTGAACGCTTTTTCTCGTAAATTATGCCGATTCCATCGTTACAGAAAACATCAGCCTACATCTTTAGGGGGTGTTTCATGGTAGGGTCGATGACGAACAACCTATTGGTTCAAACATACTGTCTGCCGTTGCTTTATGGAGTGTACGTAGTAATAACTACAACCAAAGAACAATCGTTGTGCAATACCGCATGCTCCCTAGCGTTCTCTCGCGGCCACCAACCGAGAAAGTACGACACACGTATTAACAATGCCAAGATTGTGCTGCCAAACGCCTAACTAGTTATGCCACTGTGCATGAGGACGGTGTAAGGACGTAAACACAAATTTACATTCATTTCGTTTCGGTAACTCCGTGCTCGTGCGGAATATGTACTTCCATTCCAGAACCAATTTTAGTTTACCTAAGAGAGAGATAAAGTGTAATTTGAAAGTGTAAACACATTCATTGAAAACGTAGCAACTAGTGCAGGCTACGTAATATATCGACAGACATGAAATTAGGAAGGATAGCAAAGAGCGAAGGTTCATTATTGTTCATATACTTTACATTAACAATATTGGGTGATTAAATTTGTATGCTATTTGTGAGTATAGGTGGTTCAAAAAATAGTACAAAAGCCGTCACCTCTACAGCCCACATCCGTCTGAGCTGAGCTTCGATGACGGAATCACGTACGTCATTCCATGCTGCTTGAACTCTATGTCATCACACCGGGTCACAGAGGTCCTGTGTGGGCTGTAATTACCGTGCGGCAACGTAACTTGGCAGATTCTCTAATGCGTTAGTGCGCGGCACAGATGGAACAGTATTTGCAGAGGACGTGCATTTCGATAAAGGACGCCTCACTGACGGCCACCAATGCGCATGCGCTTCCGCGCCAATTTTCGCTCCAAGCCGACACCGTGAACTAGCAATCTCCAGTGGAGGACACTCACCTGAAATGGCTGGACGGTTGTCAGACGAAAAATTGTGGCAACAAGTCATGCTCAGTGGCGTAACTAGTTAGGCGTTTGGCAGCACAATGTTGGCATTGTTAATACGTGTGTCGTACTTACTCGGTTGGTGGCTGCGAGAGAACGTTAGGGAGCATGCGGTATTGTACAACGATTGTTCTTTGGTCGTAGCTAATGCTACATACACTCCATAAAGCAACGGCAAATAGTATGTTTGAAGTAATAAGTTGTTCGTCATCGACCCTACCATGAAACACGCCTACAACATGATCCGGCTGCAATATCAAAACCTCATACAATATTCAGTACGCCGGGAAAACTTCAAGAATCACAAGGCACGATGCCAGAAATGCAGCATCCGCAGTACAGACGGCATGCAAAGCGAACAGAAGATGATATGCCATTACATCAGATACTGGGCTTGTACCACAGTGACGAATGCAATCTGGTAGAGTTCATTCTTCACACATGGGTACATCCATGATGTTGCTGTACACAGAACCGGGACTAGCCTAAAAATACCACGTGGTACAACTCTTTGTGTCCACCTTTGCCGATGGTTGCACGATTTCTCTGCAGCGGAGTCATGATACTGACAGTCCGTGGTGCTCCATCCTTCGTCGTACAGTTTGCAGGACTCGTTTCTTCCTGTAAAACAGGCCCATTTCCCAACTCAAGGCAAATGACTTGGCTATACTAAGCGACAAGCGAATAATATGGCTGTCTCCTTCGGCGCTAGGAACGCAGCGATATCGAGATCCTACATGGCTTTAAGTACGGTCTCCTGACCCCACTGATTCGTTTCTCGCATGACAGCTGGCGGATCCCAGCTACGTGAGCAGC
Organism: Schistocerca cancellata; assembly: GCF_023864275.1. NCBI lineage: Eukaryota > Metazoa > Arthropoda > Insecta > Orthoptera > Acrididae > Schistocerca > Schistocerca cancellata. Next base: position 515,555,212 of record NC_064628.1, on the reverse strand, counting down.
AGCACCACACAACGATAAACCTCCGTCTCGAGAGACCACGATCCTGCAATTGTTAGTTTCCAGTACCTGCTGATACACATACGTGCTGATACACGCTTCTCCTGCTTACACGGGGCATAACACAATCTTGTAACAAGCAACCAACATTCAAATACGATTTCTGAGGGATGCATTTACGCCGGAGTCTTTCTTCACATACAAAATTTAGATAACGTTACTCTTACCCATTGTGTATAGTTGCACTGAAACGCCAATCGTTTACATACCCAAGCATGTGGTACATTTCATGGCATTACAGAAGTAAGGAATGCTATCCAGACTGGCGACAGCCATATAATCGATATAAGTTCCCTCTCAGAGCTTTGTACGGCCTTTAGCAAACGGAATCATACTGTAGAAAACACATGAGAGGCTTGGCCATGAGTTGCACGGTATTTTTAGACCAAAGTGTACTTATCGAAGCGTCTCCAATCTCTCTTTGTGTAACAAGCAGCGTAGTCATACCGCTTCCTAATGTCTCTAAGTTCATTATAATACTTAATATTTCACAAATTATTCACAGGTTCTTACTGGGAAATTGTTACGTCCATGCTTCCCATGTTGATATTGCCAGTTAATCGTTGTTTCCAATGGTGAAACACATTTTGTAAGTCAACGTTTCAGAACCTTTTACGAAATGCTAAATGTTATAAGTGGAGCAAACTTAAAGAGTTATCCTAAATCTATATAACGACACTGGTAATTACAGAAAGCAAGACAAAAAATACTTAGTTAAGTGTGGTAGAAGTAAGGTATGTCTTGCTGCAAAATTACTGTGTAATTCATCGCCAATCCTCGCTTCTGAATTTTGGAGTATGATCCCAGTTTCTTACAGTCACCCAAAGTTCTGAGAGGAAACCTACATGGATTACATGGCTGTCGCCCGTCTGGATAGTGTTCCTGATACAAACATAGTGCAAGTTGCATACAACCAATCGGTAGAGACGTCTGAATCACCCTGTATGTCGGCACTAATCTTTACAACCTTTCATACAACACATTTATGTACAACATGTTACTAACAAGTGAAAGACTCTTACACTAAGAATTGTGACATGGCTCCAGACGCCAAGAGCTTGTAACAGCGAAGAACTTCATTCAATGGACATTGGCGATTACACAGTGTGGGGTCACTACTTCACTAACTCTTGCAAGTCAACTGTCTGTTACCTATCCTATAGATAGTTTACTTCAGTATGTAATCAGACTCGGAAGCTCAACACTTTTCCTGTCCTACAGATTGCTCTGGTGCTGGCTTTGGCCGCCTGCTGCGTGAGTGCCGCCCCCAAGGCGGGCCTCGCCCCCTTGGCCTACTCCGCCCCCCTGGTGGCGGCCGCCCCCGTGTCCTACGCCGCCCCCGCGCCGGCTGTCGTTACGGCGCACAGCTCGCAGTACATCGCTCAGAACTTCAACGGACTCGCCGTGGCCGCCGCCGCCCCCGTTGTCGCCGCCGCCCCTGCAGTTGCTGCAGCGTACCACGCCGCCCCTGTTATTTTCGTCTAGTGATGGCCGTCTCCCTGCTACTCTGACAATCCAAATAAAACTATTTCTTGATGAGTGTACTCGAATATTTTTATTTTTCTATCGTCCCAACTCCCTTAGACAATGAAAAGTTACCGTGGTGTCTCACACGAAATATTGGCGGGTATTGCCAGATGAAAGCTTAATCTCACTCGCCTCTCGGTTTCCTTGCTACCACCACCGCTAAAGTGACAATGTATATGTGCTACGTGCCATGGTATTAAAAAACCAATAATTTTATATGAATTCCTTTAACTACAGTAAGCGCAGTGTCATGATCAAGCATGAAGCCAATGCTAACTTCAACTAAATCCAAACCACACAGCTTATTTAAAAAAAAAAGAAAAAACAAAGTCCAAGGTTTGTTAGCTTAGACCCAAAAGTTGCACAACGGGTTCATCTGGACTCTTCTGCGTCTCAGATCTGCAACGACTGCTTCTTCATGCTGTAATATACCCACTTGCTGGCTGAAATACAGGGTGATTATAATTAAAGTTTAACTTTCAAACCTCTGTAGAAATAACGCCACTGGTCAGAATTACGTCAAGTTGCAACGGAATATTATCGGAGAGGGGAAAAATGTATGACAGAATTCGGGAGGACGACGATTCAATCCCGCGTCCGGCCATCCTGATTTAGGTTTTTCGTGATTTCCCTAAATCGCTCCAGGCAAATACCGTGATGGTTCCTTGGAAAGGGAAAGGCCGACTTCCTTCCCCATCCTTCCCTAATCCGATGAGACCGATGACCTCGCAGTTTGGTCTCTTCCCCCAAACAACCCAACCCGCGTATGACAGAATAAAAATAAATAGTTACAAAATGTAGCAATAGATGGCGCTCGCTGTAGCAATAGATGACGGCAAGGTCATATCACATCGGATGGGGAAATCAGTTTTTAATTGTCCTGAGGCAATAAACCGCATAAAAAGCATCAATCAAAATCAAATCAAATTATTAATTTCCACCTGACTGGCGCAAAACATGTTCAGTATGCTGTCCACCGTTTCCTACAACAAGTTGAAATTGAGAAACAGCATGTTCCACAACTGATCGAAGAGTTTCCGGGGTCGCGTTCAGAACGTGTTGCGCAATGCCTGTCTTCAATGCAGCTAAGTTTGCAATCGGAGCACTGAACACAACATCTTTCACATAGCCCCACAGCAAGGATTATGATCAGGTGATCGGGACGGCCAGGCAGTAGGGAAATGGCGGCTGATATTTCTAGCATTTCCTAAATGGCGCTTCAGCAGCTGCTTAACTGGATTTTCAATGTGCGGAGGTGCTCCATCTTGCATAAAAATGATCCCATCCACATATCCACGCTGTTAGAGAGCTAGAATGACACGGTCGCGCAAAAGACACTCTTAGCGCTTACCAGTGACGTTGCAGGTAACAGGACCGCAAGCACCTGTCTCTTTGAAAAAATATGGTCCTGTGATAAATGATGCCCTAAACCCGCAGCGCACTGTGACCTTTTCAGTATGAAGTGGTACTGGTTGACTCGTCCGTGGATTTTCCGTTGCCCGTATTCGACAATTCTGTGTACTGACATACCCTGTCAGATGGAAGTGGGCTTCATCTGTCCACAAAATCTTTCACGGCCAATCGACTTCCATGCGAGCAAGAAATTCTAAAACAAAGGCCTCTCTCGCTGGCAGGTCAACAGGAAGCAAGTCGTGCACAAGGGTAGCTTTTAATGGATAGCAAAGAAGGATGTCTCGTAGGATTTTTCGCACCGTGCTCACGACTTTGTCCAGTTTTCGGGCAATACTCCGTGCACTACACGTTTGCACACCACCACTCGTCTCCTCCTGCATTGCTGTGGCCGCTGCTTCCACTGACGTAGAATCAATTCGATTCCTCCCTCGACCAGATTGCATACCAAAAGAACCCGTATTTTCGAATTTCCGAATCATTTTCTGCAGACTCACGGCAGTCATCGGACCAACGCGTTTTTTCAAACCCTTCAGTATCCGGAGCTTCTGCAGAGCGACGTGTGTACAGTCATCATTCTTGTAATACAGGTTTACAAGCAGAGCGCGTTCCTGCATTGCGACAGTCATGGCGAACGTCGCAGACATGAAAGGAGTAAAAGCCGTCTACCCGGCGTATATATACCAACTGCAATGGGGCGAGCGGAGGGCAGGTGTTTTCATTTACGTATTCTGGCACATACAGCGCCGTATATTGATCAATTTTCATACCATTTTTTTTCTTCTGCCATACGTTTTCTCCCTACTCCAATACTATTCCGATGAAAATTGACGTCATTCTGACCAATAGTGTTATTTCTTCAGCGTTTTGAAAGTTTAATTATAATCACCCTGTATATGCACAAAAGTATTATGAATATAGTATGAGGTGTGTTTTCTTAAGTAAGTAGCGTTTTCAAATAAAACTTAAACAAATGTTTGCGTTTGCATCTGAGTATTTGAAATCTCACCGACTGTGAAATATGCTTTGCGATTCGTTTTATTTTTATTTTTTTATGGTAAAGGCGTGAAAGCGGCTGAAATTCATGTACGGAAAAAAGATTATGAACGATGGAATGGTACGAAAATCGGTGAGAGCTTTTACGGAAGGGCATACGAATGTGGATGAACGTGCATGAAGCAGTCGATCCTCAGTCATTACTGACGATTTGGTGGAGAAAGTTCATGAATAAGTAAAAGAGAACAGACATATTACGACTACGAAGTTGTGTGATGAGTTTCCTCAAGTGTCAAGAAGTGAGCTTTATGAAATAGTTGCCTAATCAGGCGGCATATACGAGAATGGTATTCAAATGCCTTAATATTTATGGGAATTATGTAGGATAGAATCTTAAAGTATACGCTTTCACGTAAACATAAAATTGCTAAAAAAGTGAACTTTTTTATTTTTGTTTCAAAACTATACGTAATTAAAAACAGGCTCCGTATGAAAGAAAAAAAGATTATTTGATGAAACGTGCCCACGTTGTTAGCTGGTTTACCCTGGCGCACATTGCCAATTTGTAAATTAATTCCTGCCACTCGATCTAGTAATTGAGCTAGGCTTGTGGTGGGCACAATGTGGGTTGAATAAAATAATAATTTTAAATGGTAAAATTATGGTAGCAAGTAATATACGACTGTAGTTTTAGAGTGTGTAGGTTATTCCTTGTAGGGACAAAACATGGAAAACACAAGCTTTTGCTACCTTTATCAGGTCAAAACGTTCACAATTACATAAATGCGCAAATGAGAAAATATACCCACATCTGACTATGATAATACATCCCCACTGATTTATTTACAAACACTGCCTTGAAAAGTTGATATATTTTGGCTTCCTCCACTCCTGGCTTACACTTATAAAATTTTGTCTGCACTCGGTCACAGCTCACTGACCCTATCTTTGTGAAACTGAAAATTACAAAAAGCAATAAATATTGCTTTGCTGCCGAGGGAGGCTGCAGAAGAGAGTGTAATGTGCGTGCAGTTGAAGTTATCAAAATCCTGTTATTAGAATCCCCAGGGCACGGCATGAGCTTACTACGGTCACTGATATTGGAGACGGTGTTGTGTACTCCTTCATACACAGTGGTAAGGGGACGCACGCTACAGTGCGGTGTAGCAGTTGTCGTTGTAGGGAATCTGGACAGGAGCAGAAATGATTATTGAACACGTAAATACAGTAAACAGAAGTTTTACTTATACATTATACCAAGCGTTGTGAATAAACTTTACAAAAGCATAAAGAGCAATAAAGTCTAGCTATTGCAGTAAGCAAACTATAGTGTGCCATACAGTGTGAAGCTCCCGCTACATATGCACGAAGAAATTGTCAATGGCTGACTAAAGGCTGACTAAAGGCTAGCTTACACGACGACACTAGGTTGCAGGCAACTGCGCTACCGGGTGCTTGCGCAACTCGTTGGTGAAACTAAACACCTTCGGCGTGTTCCAACTTTGGCGACACTAGTTGCATGAGTTTTGAGGTTATGTGTCTTCGTAGAGTGTAGACAAACTGAAATATGAAGTGGGGAACTGAGAATAATGTTCGCTTTTTGGATATCTATGTTTTGCATTGCATAGATCTTTCTGGGATTTCAGTAATGGCTTTGAGCACTGTGGGGCTTAACATCGGAGGTCATCAGTCCCCCTAGAACTTAGAACTACTTAAACCTAACTAACCTAAGGACATCACACACATCCATGCCCGAGTCAGGATTCGAACCTGCGTCCGCAGCGGTCGCGCGGTTCCAGATTGAAGGATTTCAGTCATACTGATTATAAAATAAGCAACATATAGCTGCCGCTGAGAGCCTCATGTGCAATCATAACATAGATGGTTTGACAATATTTGAACTGCAGGGCAAAATTTATTGAGTTAGGAGCAGATATACACCTGAATTAAGAAAAATACAAGCAAGTGTAATTCTAGCTGTGGCAATGCTCTCGTCTACAAGACTAAAATCCCATCGTTCGAGTTGGCCAACTCTTTGTTAAGGAATATTGTTGACAGGAGAGAAGGCTATACAAATTCAAGAAGTTGCATTCTTTATTCTATATTCATCTATTTAAAACGTCGCTGCAGCGCTCCCCATTCACATATGTTAGAATTTTGAAATATTGCCACTGTACAGATCTATCTTCAAGAGAGTCGTTTACAAACCATTCTCTTCTTAATGCGGCCTTCTTCGAATAATTATTGTTGCTAATGTTAATAATTATTACTGTTAAAGTTAATAATTGTTGGTGTTAATTAAATAGCGTCATCACCAATTAAAACTGTATCTTATAGCATGCCGAGTGTTCTCGATCGTAATGCACGCAATATGATATGTAATTTCAGTTCTGGCGACAGTACTTATTGCATTACAGTAACTTTATTTATAATTGCGTAATCAACTCTTTTTGGAACAAAAGTGAACAGTTCTGGTGACATTCTAAGATAATTAAAAGAACTTCTTGGATCTTCCGTTATAAATTATTTCAGCAACGATGCTGAGCAACGGAGCTGACGTCTTTCCTTCATCTAGTCACGAATCGAAACACGTTTCTTATTTTTTATTATGCACTGATACCACGCAACAAGCTTTAACTCCATCACAACTCGTGCGACGTGCAGCTGCCAAGACTTTCATATCCGACACGACTCAGGGACCGACAAAACGACGAAACTGAAGTGTACACCGCTGTCGCCGTGTCTACAGTCATATATGAAACCACCTGCGTGCAACTCATTCCACGCAACGAGTGGGGAAACCCAATGTCGTCGTACAAACTAGGCTTACGGTTGAAGACTGCGACTGAGGGTGGGCCGCGGAGCTGCCGCCGGCCATCCTGTATCGCGGCGGCAGAGGGCGCTCTCAGCCGGAGCCGCTGAAGGCGTGGCCCACGGGGCGCACAATCGTCGGATCCGCCAGGTCCCCGCGCGACGGCTGTCGACGTCTGTCAGAAACATGCGTTTCCGTTAACAACAAGTCCATTTTTGTTCGTTGTGAGATGCAGAGTCCTAAAGTTAAATGAGCGCTGAAAAGTCTGCAGTTGAGATACCAGAAATATTCAAGGATATGGCTTCTTGCTAGAGATGAACCTTTCTTTCTATTTGTTTGGATCATTAATTGCAGAAGCATTATAAGCAAAAAAGTGGAGGTAATGGACTTGCACCACTATTGATACACTCCTGAAAATTGAAAAAAGAACACCGTGAATTCATTGTCCCAGGCAGGGGAAACTTTATTGACACATTCCTGGGGTCAGATACATCACATGATCACACTGACAGAACCACAGGCACATAGACACAGGCAACAGAGCATGCACAATGTCGGCACTAGTACAGTGTATATCCACCTTTCGCAGCAATGCAGGCTGCTATTCTCCCATGGAGACGATCGTAGAGATGCTGGATGTAGTCCTGTGGAACGGCTTGCCATGCCATTTCCACCTGGCGCCTCAGTTGGACCAGCGTTCGTGCTGGACGTGCAGACCGCGTGAGACGACGCTTCATCCAGTCCCAAACATGCTCAATGGGCGACAGATCCGGATATCTTGCTGGCCAGGGTAGTTGACTTACACCTTCTAGAACACGTTGGGTGGCACGGGCTACATGCGGGCGTGCATTGTCCTGTTGGAACAGCAAGTTCCCTTGCCGGTCTAGGAATGGTAGAACGATGGGTTCGATGACGGTTTGGATGTACCGTGCACTATTCAGTGTCCCCTCGACGATCACCAGTGGTGTACGGCCAGTGTAGGAGACCGCTCCCCACACCATGATGCCGGGTGTTGGCCCTGTGTGCCTCGGTCGTATGCAGTCCTGATTGTGGCGCTCACCTACACGGCGCCAAACACGCATACGACCATCATTGGCACCAAGGCAGAAGCGACTCTCATCGCTGAAGACGACACGTCTCCATTCGTCCCTCCATTCACGCCTGTCGCGACACCACTGGAGGCGGGCTGCACGATGTTGGGGCGTGAGCGGAAGACGGCCTAACGGTGTGCGGGACCGTAGCCCAGCTTCATGGAGACGGTTGCGAATGGTCCTCGCCGATACCCCAGGAGCAACAGTGTCCCTAATTTGCTGGGAAGTGGCGGTGCGGTCCCCTACGGCACTGCGTAGGATCCTACGGTCTTGGCGTGCATCCGTGCGTCGCTGCGGTCCGGTCCCAGGCCGACGGGCACGTGCACCTTCCGCCGACCACTGGCGACAACATCGATGTACTGTGGAGACCTCAGCCCCACGTGTTGAGCAATTCGGCGGTACGTCCAACCGGCCTCCCGCATGCCCACTATACGCCCTCGCTCAAAGTCCGTCAACTGCACATACGGTTCACGTCCACGCGGTCCCCTACGGCACTGCGTAGGATCCTACGGTCTTGGCGTGCATCCGTGCGTCGCTGCGGTCCGGTCCCAGGCTGACGGGCACGTGCACCTTCCGCCGACCACTGGCGACAACATCGATGTACTGTGGAGACCTCACGCCCCACGTGTTGAGCAATTCGGCGGTACGTCCACCCGGCCTCCCGCATGCACACTATACGCCCTCGCTCAAAGTCCGTCAACTGCACATACGGTTCACGTCCACGCTGTCGCGGCATGCTACCAGTGTTAAAGACTGCGATGGAGCTCCGTATGCCACGGCAAACTGGCTGACACTGACGGCGGCGGTGCATAAATGCTGCGCAGCTAGCGCCATTCGACGGCCAACACCGCGGTTCCTGGTGTGTCCGCTGTGCCGTGCGTGTGATCATTGCTTGTACAGCCCTCTCGCAGTGTCCGGAGCAAGTATGGTGGGTCTGACACACCGGTGTCAATGTGTTCTTTTTTCCATTTTTAGGAGTGTATAAGCCCTTCAACTGTGAGACGCCGGTGGGGTGGTATCGATCTCTAACACCACAGATGCTATTGCATTTCTGAAAAAATCCGTCATCAGGCAGAAATTAATTAGCAGACATCAATATATTTACAAGAGAAATTATATGTGTGGCACTGATAATGGTCTAGCTAAACAACAGCGGAAATAGCATGTACCGTCTACGAGTCCGCTGGCCAGAATTCAATACACGATACCACATTTCAGATTGACAGAGAAATAACAACAGAAACACTAAGAAAGTTATATCAGCAATAATTTTACGACTATACAAACTAAACGAGAAGGTGGTTCACAAAGGAATAAGGAAGAAAGTTAGAAAAGTACATTCCAGGGAAAAGTGAGTTTAATATTTGAATGTGTATTGCCTTACTTAAAACAAATAATGGTTCCTGAATTAGAAAAGACTTAACAAGACAAATGATTGCTTGCACATAATGATAATCATTTTATTGGTGGTACATGTGCCAAAATATGATGAAGGAGGAGTTCATAGATATCTGAACATTTTTTTTTACTTTTTATTTTCACTCAAGGTCTTGTACCATCGAGTTCTCAGAATCAGCAGCTTCGTTAGTATTGACACTCTTCAAAATTTCTTCGTACTAAGCTTTGACTATATTAGGAAGAAAACACAACAGTTCCTGTATATCTTTCATCTTTGCTGCTGCTGTAGCTGATTTTCTGATTGGTCTAAAGAAAGACGTGTCTTTAGACTCAATGGTTTCTTTATGAATAAAGAAGGCATGATAACCTTGAAATATATTTTTATGCTCGGGTTTTACCATCTTTAATAAGCTGTTTTCTTATTTATGTCTGGAGTTCAAAAGGATATCTCCACTTTCGCTTTGGAGAGAATAAGTCCATTACGTTAATCTTCCAGCCCGTATTAATCTCACTTTCATCACTGACTTGGAATGTTTAAGGCTTCTCCCTGTACTGCTGCAGAACTGGCACATACTTTTCTTTTGAATTTCCCATCTTCTTTAAATTATTTACATAAATACGAAGTTTTTCTCATACTATAAAAGAGGCCATACACTGAAGGAATGTGTTTTGTTCTAATACATTTATCTTTTCTAGCTACGTGTAGAACGCAGTCATAACAAAAGTTCTGTTTTGGCGTCTTTGTATATCAGGAAAAAAAATTATTAACTTAAAATTTGATGGTTTTTTAAGCTTCTTGAATATGAAGTTATGGAGTGATTACACTACTAGCGATTAAAATTGCTGCAACAAGAAGAAATGCAGATGATAAACGGGTATTCATTGGACAAATATATTATACTAGAACTGACACGTGATTACATTTTCACGCAATTTCAGTGCATAGATCCTGAGAAAACAGTACCCATAACAACCACCTACGGCCGTAATAACGGCCTTGATACGCCTGGGTATTGAGTCAGACCTTGGATGGCATGTACAGGTACAGCTGCCCATGCAGCTTCAACACGATACCACAGTTCGTCAAGAGTAGTGACTGGCGTATTGTGACGAGCCAGTTGCTCGGCCACCGTTCACCAGACGTTTTCAGTTGGTGAGAGATCTGGAGAATGTGCTGGCCAGGGTGTAACCTCTCAACAAAAGTATTCCGTAACCTCCCAACAGTAAAATATAATTATTTATATCATTCACGTTCTGCGTAGCCTACTAACAGATAAATGAATTCCGTAACCTACCAATAATACAATGTGACTAATCTCTCAATAAAATTGTGGTTCACTTATAACCTTTCAATAATTGACTGTGAATGTAAACAGGTAAATTTTGGACGTCAGCAGTGCTGCGTCATGGCCCTGAAGGATCATTCTGAATAAATAGAAAATTCTTACCTCAATAAGGTCGCCGGATAACGCATATATATCTGGTCCTATAGGAAATTTTTCTGGCACAGCCGAGTGCAATGCTGGCCGATAGATTTGTCATGTATAAAAAAGAACAACTGATTTTTCTTTGCAATAATCGGCATGACTATGGATTGGAGAAATTAGTAAATTCTTTAAATTGAGATGATTGTTTGTCAAAAGTTACTTTTTTATAAGAAAGATTATTATTAAGAGATTCTTTAGACACATTTACATGGGACTTGATATAACAATACTACATATGCGCGAGGCTGCTTTTACCTTATACTACAACGGTCAGGCTCCGCCATCGCTCCACCACGACCGGCCCAGCCAACACGATACACCAGACTGCTAGCTACTACTTACTGCTACTAACACACAGTTCCTACTGCAGTCAACACTGCTCTCTGGTCTGAGATTCTCTTATACCTTACATATCGCAGGCAGCGCGTGAGCAATCCATCGAAATTACATCTGCTCAAGTGCGCTAGCAACGAATTTCTTAAACATGGACCTCTTACATAACCCTCCACTGGGGGGGAGGGGGGGGGCAAAATTTGGCAGCGATGGTGAGTCAATTGGACTTGCCATGAGCACAAGTTTTTTTTATAATCTATTTAGTTACTAAGTCTACAGTCACAGAAGTATATACATTATTGATAAGCGCAGAACATATTAAGAAATGACAAAATGCAAAATGTATACGCAATGAGTACAAAATGTATTAACAAATGACATAAAGTGCACCCACACTGTATAAGTCTTTACCATTTTACAAGAATTTAAACGTATTGGGAAATGAAATAAAGTGCACACGCACTGTATAAGTCTAACATTTTTTTACAAGAACTTAAAACATTAACAAATGAAATAAAGTGCACACGCATTGTATAAGTCTTTACCAATTTACAAGAACTAGGAAAGGAATGGGAAGGATAGCATCATGGTTGTAGCACAGTGGGTTGCACGTAGCTGCACTGAAAGTCCATATCTTTTTACAGAAGCACAACACCAAGTGAGACAATCTGAAGTTCTCTTCCCTGAAGTATTTATCAGTGAAGCCAAGACACTAAAATGTTGTATTAATATTCAATGTTATCATTTTGGTAGTACATTAGGTACACCAAACAGTAGGACCATAATAACATCTCATCTCCATCGTTCAAGGTGGTGGACAGCTTGACACGCCAACACCACATTCTTGTAGAACCCATTCTCTTACATCAACGTAGAATTAGTGCAAAAACCAAATATAGTGCTCCATGATCATGAGGATGGACAGGACATACGGATATTGCAGTAATTGGTGGTAATTAGGTCAGAAGGTGAAGGACATTAAGTCTTATGCTAGTCATCATTCAGAATTACACTAGTGTATCAATCGACTTGAGTAATTATTGGCACTCATTGGCTAGTTATTAAACATTTTTAGGTATGTATGGAGTATTACAGAACATTATTCATAATCATCTTATTACAGTAATAATTGGCATAGCATTTATGCATAAGTCATCTCATTACAGTAATCATTGGCACAGCATTTAAAGAGTATAACAAAATATTATTTACAGAAATTATTGGTATAGCATTTATACATAAGTCATCTGAATACAGTAATTATTACAGAACATTACTCATAAGCCATCTAATTACAGTAATTAATGGCATAGCATATTCATAACTGATCTCATTACAGTAATTATTGGCATCATGTCATCTCATTGCAGTTTACAGTAATCACTGGCATTGCATTTATGCATAAGTCATCTTATTACAGTAATAATTGGCATCATAAGTCTTCTTATTACAGTAATCGTTGGTATAGCATTAATGCATTATTACAAAACATCATTCAGTATTACTCAGAAGTCATATTATTCAGAAGTCATCATTCAAAACAAGAGTTATTCATTGTAGCATCAAGCTGTTAGTGTTTATGTATGATATCATGCAAGTGACGTAAGACATATTAAAATGTAACAGATTGTAACTATTACTCCAGGTCTGTAGTCCAATAATACATAGATATAATGGATTCAATACATCAGAGTAATTTGCGTTATATTTAGGACTAGAAATATATCTTAAATTGGTAGCATTATTTAGTTGTATACTGGTAATAGTTGGGACTGGTAATAATTTTTTTTTGCTAGCAATGCATTGCGTTAGGATCGATAATTAATTGCTGGAGCATCAAAATATTTGCTTTTGGCTTATTGCTGGAAATAAGGACTAATAACATCTTTCATCATGAGTCAGCTGTAGCAAGGTTATGAAACAAAGAGAGTATATGTGATCACATTCATGAATGATACACACAAATGGGTAAAAAAAGGCAAGTATTAGAACAGGTTTCATAACTAAGTGTTTATAGCATATTAATATAATGAAAAACTTCTCCTGGAAAAAATACAAAATGGATTATTGAGCTGAAAGAAGATTTGCATATTATGCTGAAAAGTAGTGAACTTCGAATTAACAGGTAATGAAGCGGGTACTTAATATGTATGTTCTCTAGCTGTCTTTTGCAAAACATTCAGTCATTATACCATGCGACATAAGACATGCTTTCAAAAGGAACTGCAACAAATACTTAAATAACTACATAGCATTTCTTAACTAGCAGTAAATATATAAACGTCATCATTATCCCCATCTGCAAAGAAAAACTTCATTATTCACATTACCATAACTTCATACAACTATTCATCATCATTTATCATCATCTGCAAAAAAAATAGACACTTCATTATTCATTATTCATATTACCATTTACTTCATACAACTATTCGTAGTATAGAGTTTCTTACTTCTAGCATAAGTCATCAATAAAATTAACATGTGTAGTTCTGTCTGACAGCCTGCAAGTTATACAAATGATTTCTGGTAAGGTTAAACAAATCAGTGCAAATACAAACGACGAACGTACAGAGCTACCCGAAATTCTTTTACAGTAAGCTCCAGTTTTTGACAACATCCCTGGTACTATGTCCGGTTTCATGTATGTATTTAAAGTTAAACAGCATTACACATTTAAAGCTAAACATTATCCCCTTCCTTATATCCACAGAGAACAAGTTAAGAAAGAATTGCAAGCTATGCTTGACCAAGCTATTATTGAACCGGCAGTTAGTCCGTACATAAACCCGCTCCATATTGTTAAGAAAAAGGATGGATCACTTCGCCTCCTACTTGATTCGCGTCATGTCAACGACATTATTATTAATGAAACAGATCGCCCACAGGCACTAGAAGAAATTTTACAGAAATTTTATGGTACTGCTATTTATTCCACATTAGATTTGAAATCGGGATTTTGGCAATTTCAGCTCCATCCGAACTGTAGGAAGTACGCAGCTTTTCTGTTTTGGTGATTGTTATCAATTTTGCAAATTTAACAATTTCTTCAGCAGCTTTTATTCGCGGTCTGAATAGTATACTTCCTACAGAACTTAGAGACAGAATCACAACATGTGCAGACGACATCCTTATTGCAGAAGCTACCTGGTTTGAACACAATTTGATTCTTGAACAACTGTTACAAACTTTTCGTGCACAAGGACTCACAGTTAATCTTAGCAAATCGTACTTCGGCAAAACTTCTATAAAATTTCTTGGACATGTGATTTCAGCAGAAGGCATTGCGTCTGACCCGGAAAAACTTCAAGCTTTACGTGACATTACTGTTCCAACGACAAAGAAACAACTACGCAGCATTCTGGGTTTAATTAACTTTTTCCGTAAATTTATTCATTACTCTGCTTTAGACACCCCTAGATTATGCCAATTGACGGGTAAAAACGCTATTTGGTCCAGGGATAGCCAAGCACATTCTGAATTTAATTTGAAACATGCCTTGTTGAATGCACCTCTTTTATCACACCCAGATCTTACCAGAAATTTTTCCATTGCCACCGACAGTTCTAACACCGCTTTAGGCGTACACATTTTTCAGGAAATTGAAGAAGACGGTACTACAGTATTTAAAAACATCGCCTTTGCAAGTCGCATTCTGTCACCTGCTGAACTCAATTATTCTGTCACAGAACTTGAAACATTATGTGTTGTATGGGCATTTACGAGATTTAGGCATTTTCTTTATGGAAGACATACGACCGTTTACACAGATCATAGAGCTATACAGTTTTTACTTTCCGCAAAATTTACACACGACTGGTTAATCAGATGGAATCTTTATTTCCAGGAATTTAATTTTACAATTGTTCACATTCCCGGTACACAAAATGTTGTAGTAGACGCACTATCCCGTTCTCTCAGCAACCATCAGCAAGACATCGCAACCAATTTCTGCCAAGCAAATTCTAGCGTCATGTATACTCAACAAGTCGCATTTGAAAATTTCATTTCATCGTCATTACGAGACATAGCACAAGAGCAGAGCAAAGACAACGTGTGGAAAGAAATTAAACACTTTTGGCAAGATAAGAATAACGCTACCATTAGAAACCATTACACTGTACGCAATAACATTCTGTTCCGCTGCTCTCACCCTGACAGCAACAACTGGTTATTATGCATTCCTGACGAACTTGTTAACAAATTAATTTGGTATATTCATTTGAGTTACGCACATTATGGAGCCAGAAAATGTTTTCTTATACTGAGACAGAACTGTTATTTTGCGAACTTGGAGAAATGTATTCGACGAGTTTTAGCGTCATGTAAAATCTGCCAGAAAGCTAAATCAGACACAACTTCACATATTGCTCCGTTACATCCCATTGTACCCGTTAAATTGAGACACATGGCCGCTGTAGACCTTTTTGGTCCGATTCCCAGATCTAATAGAGGTTTTTGTTACATCTTTGTCGCTGTTGAACTCACTTCGAAATTTGTTACCTTCACTCCGTTACGCAAAGCTACTGCTAAATCTGTTTCGAATGCATTTGTAAAACATTTTCTACTTCATGTAGGGCATGTATTGAAAGTAATTTCCGACAATGGACCACAATTTCGATCTGCAATATGGACCCGTATGTTACGAGCTAGAAACATTTCTCCGATCTATATATCAAAGTATCACGCTTCTTCGTACCCTTGTGAACGACTGACGAAAGAAATTGGTAAACTATGTAGAATATACTGCCATAAAAAAATATTGATTGGGACACACACATACTCTCATTCCAGGATATAATTAACTCCATACCAAATGAATCTACTATGCTATCTCCGACTGTTATATTGAAAACTGTTGAACCACCTAACAAAATTAAAGAATTAGTATCCATTCCTACATCTCGTCGGCTACGCCACCATGAAATAATTGACACTGCGCTGAACAACATAAAACGTGCCGCAGAGCGCCGGAGGAGACAGCAAAAACAGGTTTGTACACGCCGTGACTTTCACATTGGACCGAAGATATTAGTACGCACGCATTATTTATCCAACAGAGGAAAGAGTAGATGCAGTAAATTTGAACTCCTATACGCAGGTCCATATAGAATACGAAGCATTCCTCACCCTAATGTAGTGCACGTCGAAACTTTGAGAACCAGAAAAACCAAGGGCAATCACCATGTCTCCAATATTAAACCCTTTATTGAATGAACATACTTCATGATTTATCACACTGTAATGCCATTTGCTGATATTTATATGGCCACTTATGCAATTATATTTATGTGACTACTTACTGGTAATGATCGTATTTTTTCTTGGCAAGTGCCCGGCAAGGTATGGTTAGCAGGTCGCTTTTCTTGTCGTTAGACATCAGACCGTGCACATTTTCCATTTTTTGTGTATGTATGATTGTTTTCCTATCGAAAGTAGAATTTTTCTCTGTATGTACTATGAAATCTTTAAGATGTAACAAACACCAGTTGACATTGACATTTTGCCTTATGATATCTCAACATCGTGACTATTTTACATTTTTTGCTACTACATTATGATACTGTGTGTACATTTTATTCACTTGAAAACTGTCTATGTTTTTGACATAATACGTTTCCAGTCATGCTATGCTGTATGCTTAGTCATATCACTAGAAACAAGTTTTCATTTAATGGGTACATGATTTAAATGCAAGATGTTAATCCTTATTCATCATTTTCAGAAAGCAATAGCGTGTACAAGAAATAAATTAAACAAACCATAGTGGTTTACTCTGAAATGGAAATTTCACCATCGGAATGAACGAAAGAAAATGCAATACCGTGGCATGAAGAGTAAATGGATGAGAATTAACAAGCATTAACAGGAATATACTATACACATCGTATGATAGCAGTCTTGACTAATTATTTTTCTTTCAGAATACGAGGCGATTATTGCAGGCTGTCAGACAGAACTACACATGTTAATTTTATTGATGACTTATGCTAGAAGTAAGAAACTCTATACTACGAATAGTTGTGTGAAGTAAATGGTAATATGAATAATGAATAATGAAGTGTCTATTTTTTTTGCAGATGATGATAAATGATGATGAATAGTTGTATGAAGTTATGGTAATGTGAATAATGAAGTTTTTCTTTGCAGATGGGGATAATGATGACGTTTATATATTTCCTGCTAGTTAAGAAATGCTATGTAGTTATTTAAGTATTTGTTGCAGTTCCTTTTGAAAGCATGTCTTATGTCGCATGGTATAATGACTGAATGTTTTGCAAAAGACAGCTAGAGAACATACATATTAAGTACCCGCTTCATTACCTGTTAATTCGAAGTTCACTACTTTTCAGCATAATATGCAAATCTTCTTTCAGCTCAATAATCCATTTTGTATTTTTTCCAGGAGAAGTTTTTCATTATATTAATATGCTATAAACACTTAGTTATGAAACCTGTTCTAATACTTGCCTTTTTTTACCCATTTGTGTGTATCATTCATGAATGTGATCACATATACTCTCTTTGTTTCATAACCTTGCTACAGCTGACTCATGATGAAAGATGTTATTAGTCCTTATTTCCAGCAATAAGCCAAAAGCAAATATTTTGATGCTCCAGCAATTAATTATCGATCCTAACGCAATGCATTGCTAGCAAAAAAAAATTATTACCAGTCCCAACTATTACCAGTATACAACTAAATAATGCTACCAATTTAAGATATATTTCTAGTCCTAAATATAACGCAAATTACTCTGATGTATTGAATCCATTATATCTATGTATTATTGGACTACAGACCTGGAGTAATAGTTACAATCTGTTACATTTTAATATGTCTTACGTCACTTGCATGATATCATACATAAACACTAACAGCTTGATGCTACAATGAATAACTCTTGTTTTGAATGATGACTTCTGAATAATATGACTTCTGAGTAATACTGAATGATGTTTTGTAATAATGCATTAATGCTATACCAACGATTACTGTAATAAGAAGACTTATGATGCCAATTATTACTGTAATAAGATGACTTATGCATAAATGCAATGCCAGTGATTACTGTAAACTGCAATGAGATGACATGATGCCAATAATTACTGTAATGAGATCAGTTATGAATATGCTATGCCATTAATTACTGTAATTAGATGGCTTATGAGTAATGTTCTGTAATAATTACTGTATTCAGATGACTTATGTATAAATGCTATACCAATAATTTCTGTAAATAATATTTTGTTATACTCTTTAAATGCTGTGCCAATGATTACTGTAATGAGATGACTTATGCATAAATGCTATGCCAATTATTACTGTAATAAGATGATTATGAATAATGTTCTGTAATACTCCATACATACCTAAAAATGTTTAATAACTAGCCAATGAGTGCCAATAATTACTCAAGTCGATTGATACACTAGTGTAATTCTGAATGATGACTAGCATAAGACTTAATGTCCTTCACCTTCTGACCTAATTACCACCAATTACTGCAATATCCGTATGTCCTGTCCATCCTCATGATCATGGAGCACTATATTTGGTTTTTGCACTAATTCTACGTTGATGTAAGAGAATGGGTTCTACAAGAATGTGGTGTTGGCGTGTCAAGCTGTCCACCACCTTGAACGATGGAGATGAGATGTTATTATGGTCCTACTGTTTGGTGTACCTAATGTACTACCAAAATGATAACATTGAATATTAATACAACATTTTAGTGTCTTGGCTTCACTGATAAATACTTCAGGGAAGAGAACTTCAGATTGTCTCACTTGGTGTTGTGCTTCTGTAAAAAGATATGGACTTTCAGTGCAGCTACGTGCAACCCACTGTGCTACAACCATGATGCTATCCTTCCCATTCCTTTCCTAGTTCTTGTAAATTGGTAAAGACTTATACAATGCGTGTGCACTTTATTTCATTTGTTAATGTTTTAAGTTCTTGTAAAAAAATGTTAGACTTATACAGTGCGTGTGCACTTTATTTCATTTCCCAATACGTTTAAATTCTTGTAAAATGGTAAAGACTTATACAGTGTGGGTGCACTTTATGTCATTTGTTAATACATTTTGTACTCATTGCGTATACATTTTGCATTTTGTCATTTCTTAATATGTTCTGCGCTTATCAATAATGTATATACTTCTGTGACTGTAGACTTAGTAACTAAATAGATTATAAAAAAAACTTGTGCTCATGGCAAGTCCAATTGACTCACCATCGCTGCCAAATTTTGCCCCCCCCCCTCCCCCCCAGTGGAGGGTTATGTAAGAGGTCCATGTTTAAGAAATTCGTTGCTAGCGCACTTGAGCAGATGTAATTTCGATGGATTGCTCACGCGCTGCCTGCGATATGTAAGGTATAAGAGAATCTCAGACCAGAGAGCAGTGTTGACTGCAGTAGGAACTGTGTGTTAGTAGCAGTAAGTAGTAGCTAGCAGTCTGGTGTATCGTGTTGGCTGGGCCGGTCGTGGTGGAGCGATGGCGGAGCCTGACCGTTGTAGTATAAGGTAAAAGCAGCCTCGCGCATATGTAGTATTGTTATATCAAGTCCCATGTAAATGTGTCTAAAGAATCTCTTAATAATAATCTTTCTTATAAAAAAGTAACTTTTGACAAACAATCATCTCAATTTAAAGAATTTACTAATTTCTCCAATCCATAGTCATGCCGATTATTGCAAAGAAAAATCAGTTGTTCTTTTTTATACATGACAAATCTATCGGCCAGCATTGCACTCGGCTGTGCCAGAAAAATTTCCTATAGGACCAGATATATATGCGTTATCCGGCGACCTTATTGAGGTAAGAATTTTCTATTTATTCAGAATGATCCTTCAGGGCCATGACGCAGCACTGCTGACGTCCAAAATTTACCTGTTTACATTCACAGTCAATTATTGAAAGGTTATAAGTGAACCACAATTTTATTGAGAGATTAGTCACATTGTATTATTGGTAGGTTACGGAATTCATTTATCTGTTAGTAGGCTACGCAGAACGTGAATGATATAAATAATTATATTTTACTGTTGGGAGGTTACGGAATACTTTTGTTGAGAGGTTACACCCTGGCCAGCACATTCTCCAGATCTCTCACCAACTGAAAACGTCTGGTGAACGGTGGCCGAGCAACTGGCTCGTCACAATACGCCAGTCACTACTCTTGACGAACTGTGGTATCGTGTTGAAGCTGCATGGGCAGCTGTACCTGTACATGCCATCCAAGGTCTGACTCAATACCCAGGCGTATCAAGGCCGTTATTACGGCCGTAGGTGGTTGTTATGGGTACTGTTTTCTCAGGATCTATGCACTGAAATTGCGTGAAAATGTAATCACGTGTCAGTTCTAGTATAATATATTTGTCCAATGAATACCCGTTTATCATCTGCATTTCTTCTTGTTGCAGCAATTTTAATCGCTAGTAGTGTAATCACTCCATAACTTCATATTCAAGAAGCTTAAAAAACCATCAAATTTTAAGTTAATAATTTTTTTTCCTGATATACAAAGACGCCAAAACAGAACTTTTGTTATGACTGCGTTCTACACGTAGCTAGAAAAGATAAATGTATTAGAACAAAACACATTCCTTCAGTGTATGGCCTCTTTTATAGTATGAGAAAAACTTCGTATTTATGTAAATAATTTAAAGAAGATGGGAAATTCAAAAGAAAAGTATGTGCCAGTTCTGCAGCAGTACAGGGAGAAGCCTTAAACATTCCAAGTCAGTGATGAAAGTGAGATTAATACGGGCTGGAAGATTAACGTAATGGACTTATTCTCTCCAAAGCGAAAGTGGAGATATCCTTTTGAACTCCAGACATAAATAAGAAAACAGCTTATTAAAGATGGTAAAACCCGAGCATAAAAATATATTTCAAGGTTATCATGCCTTCTTTATTCATAAAGAAACCATTGAGTCTAAAGACACGTCTTTCTTTAGACCAATCAGAAAATCAGCTACAGCAGCAGCAAAGATGAAAGATATACAGGAACTGTTGTGTTTTCTTCCTAATATAGTCAAAGCTTAGTACGAAGAAATTTTGAAGAGTGTCAATACTAACGAAGCTGCTGATTCTGAGAACTCGATGGTACAAGACCTTGAGTGAAAATAAAAAGTAAAAAAAAATGTTCAGATATCTATGAACTCCTCCTTCATCATATTTTGGCACACGTACCACCAATAAAATGATTATCATTATGTGCAAGCAATCATTTGTCTTGTTAAGTCTTTTCTAATTCAGGAACCATTATTTGTTTTAAGTAAGGCAATACACATTCAAATATTAAACTCACTTTTCCCTGGAATGTACTTTTCTAACTTTCTTCCTTATTCCTTTGTGAACCACCTTCTCGTTTAGTTTGTATAGTCGTAAAATTATTGCTGATATAACTTTCTTAGTGTTTCTGTTGTTATTTCTCTGTCAATCTGAAATGTGGTATCGTGTATTGAATTCTGGCCAGCGGACTCGTAGACGGTACATGCTATTTCCGCTGTTGTTTAGCTAGACCATTATCAGTGCCACACATATAATTTCTCTTGTAAATATATTGATGTCTGCTAATTAATTTCTGCCTGATGACGGATTTTTTCAGAAATGCAATAGCATCTGTGGTGTTAGAGATCGATACCACCCCACCGGCGTCTCACAGTTGAAGGGCTTATACACTCCTAAAAATGGAAAAAAGAACACATTGACACCGGTGTGTCAGACCCACCATACTTGCTCCGGACACTGCGAGAGGGCTGTACAAGCAATGATCACACGCACGGCACAGCGGACACACCAGGAACCGCGGTGTTGGCCGTCGAATGGCGCTAGCTGCGCAGCATTTATGCACCGCCGCCGTCAGTGTCAGCCAGTTTGCCGTGGCATACGGAGCTCCATCGCAGTCTTTAACACTGGTAGCATGCCGCGACAGC
This sequence comes from Schistocerca cancellata, assembly GCF_023864275.1. Lineage (NCBI taxonomy): Eukaryota > Metazoa > Arthropoda > Insecta > Orthoptera > Acrididae > Schistocerca > Schistocerca cancellata. The sequence continues at coordinate 515,533,156 of NC_064628.1, read as the reverse complement.
GTGGACGTGAACCGTATGTGCAGTTGACGGACTTTGAGCGAGGGCGTATAGTGTGCATGCGGGAGGCCGGGTGGACGTACCGCCGAATTGCTCAACACGTGGGGCGTGAGGTCTCCACAGTACATCGATGTTGTCGCCAGTGGTCGGCGGAAGGTGCACGTGCCCGTCAGCCTGGGACCGGACCGCAGCGACGCACGGATGCACGCCAAGACCGTAGGATCCTACGCAGTGCCGTAGGGGACCGCGTGGACGTGAACCGTATGTGCAGTTGACGGACTTTGAGCGAGGGCGTATAGTGGGCATACGGGAGGCCGGTTGGACGTACCGCCGAATTGCTCAACACGTGGGGCTGAGGTCTCCACAGTACATCGATGTTGTCGCCAGTGGTCGGCGGAAGGTGCACGTGCCCGTCGGCCTGGGACCGGACCGCAGCGACGCACGGATGAACGCCAAGACCGTAGGATCCTACGCAGTGCCGTAGGGGACCGCACCGCCACTTCCCAGCAAATTAGGGACACTGTTGCTCCTGGGGTATCGGCGAGGACCATTCGCAACCGTCTCCATGAAGCTGGGCTACGGTCCCGCACACCGTTAGGCCGTCTTCCGCTCACGCCCCAACATCGTGCAGCCCGCCTCCAGTGGTGTCGCGACAGGCGTGAATGGAGGGACGAATGGAGACGTGTCGTCTTCAGCGATGAGAGTCGCTTCTGCCTTGGTGCCAATGGTGGTCGTATGCGTGTTTGGCGCCGTGTAGGTGAGCGCCACAATCAGGACTGCATACGACCGAGGCACACAGGGCCAACACCCGGCATCATGGTGTGGGGAGCGGTCTCCTACACTGGCCGTACACCACTGGTGATCGTCGAGGGGACACTGAATAGTGCACGGTACATCCAAACCGTCATCGAACCCATCGTTCTACCATTCCTAGACCGGCAAGGGAACTTGCTGTTCCAACAGGACAATGCACGCCCGCATGTAGCCCGTGCCACCCAACGTGTTCTAGAAGGTGTAAGTCAACTACCCTGGCCAGCAAGATATCCGGATCTGTCGCCCATTGAGCATGTTTGGGACTGGATGAAGCGTCGTCTCACGCGGTCTGCACGTCCAGCACGAACGCTGGTCCAACTGAGGCGCCAGGTGGAAATGGCATGGCAAGCCGTTCCACAGGACTACATCCAGCATCTCTACGATCGTCTCCATGGGAGAATAGCAGCCTGCATTGCTGCGAAAGGTGGATATACACTGTACTAGTGCCGACATTGTGCATGCTCTGTTGCCTGTGTCTATGTGCCTGTGGTTCTGTCAGTGTGATCATGTGATGTATCTGACCCCAGGAATGTGTCAATAAAGTTTCCCCTGCCTGGGACAATGAATTCACGGTGTTCTTTTTTCAATTTTCAGGAGTGTATCAATAGTGGTGCAAGTCCATTACCTCCACTTTTTTGCTTATAATGCTTCTGCAATTAATGATCCAAACAAATAGAAAGAAAGGTTCATCTCTAGCAAGAAGCCATATCCTTGAATATTTCTGGTATCTCAACTGCAGACTTTTCAGCGCTCATTTAACTTTAGGACTCTGCATCTCACAACGAACAAAAATGGACTTGTTGTTAACGGAAACGCATGTTTCTGACAGACGTCGACAGCCGTCGCGCGGGGACCTGGCGGATCCGACGATTGTGCGCCCCGTGGGCCACGCCTTCAGCGGCTCCGGCTGAGAGCGCCCTCTGCCGCCGCGATACAGGATGGCCGGCGGCAGCTCCGCGGCCCACCCTCAGTCGCAGTCTTCAACCGTAAGCCTAGTTTGCACGACGACATTGGGTTTCCCCACTCGTTGCGTGGAATGAGTTGCACGCAGGTGGTTTCATATATGACTGTAGACACGGCGACAGCGGTGTACACTTCAGTTTCGTCGTTTTGTCGGTCCCTGAGTCGTGTCGGATATGAAAGTTTTGGCAGCTGCACGTCGCACGAGTTGTGATGGAGTTAAAGCTTGTTGCGTGGTATCAGTGCATAATAAAAAATAAGAAACGTGTTTCGATTCGTGACTAGATGAAGGAAAGACGTCAGCTCCGTTGCTCAGCATCGTTGCTGAAATAATTTATAACGGAAGATCCAAGAAGTTCTTTTAATTATCTTAGAATGTCACCAGAACTGTTCACTTTTGTTCCAAAAAGAGTTGATTACGCAATTATAAATAAAGGTACTGTAATGCAATAAGTACTGTCGCCAGAACTGAAATTACATATCATATTGCGTGCATTACGATCGAGAACACTCGGCATGCTATAAGATACAGTTTTAATTGGTGATGACGCTATTTAATTAACACCAACAATTATTAACTTTAACAGTAATAATTATTAACATTAGCAACAATAATTATTCGAAGAAGGCCGCATTAAGAAGAGAATGGTTTGTAAACGACTCTCTTGAAGATAGATCTGTACAGTGGCAATATTTCAAAATTCTAACATATGTGAATGGGGAGCGCTGCAGCGACGTTTTAAATAGATGAATATAGAATAAAGAATGCAACTTCTTGAATTTGTATAGCCTTCTCTCCTGTCAACAATATTCCTTAACAAAGAGTTGGCCAACTCGAACGATGGGATTTTAGTCTTGTAGACGAGAGCATTGCCACAGCTAGAATTACACTTGCTTGTATTTTTCTTAATTCAGGTGTATATCTGCTCCTAACTCAATAAATTTTGCCCTGCAGTTCAAATATTGTCAAACCATCTATGTTATGATTGCACATGAGGCTCTCAGCGGCAGCTATATGTTGCTTATTTTATAATCAGTATGACTGAAATCCTTCAATCTGGAACCGCGCGACCGCTGCGGACGCAGGTTCGAATCCTGACTCGGGCATGGATGTGTGTGATGTCCTTAGGTTAGTTAGGTTTAAGTAGTTCTAAGTTCTAGGGGGACTGATGACCTCCGATGTTAAGCCCCACAGTGCTCAAAGCCATTACTGAAATCCCAGAAAGATCTATGCAATGCAAAACATAGATATCCAAAAAGCGAACATTATTCTCAGTTCCCCACTTCATATTTCAGTTTGTCTACACTCTACGAAGACACATAACCTCAAAACTCATGCAACTAGTGTCGCCAAAGTTGGAACACGCCGAAGGTGTTTAGTTTCACCAACGAGTTGCGCAAGCACCCGGTAGCGCAGTTGCCTGCAACCTAGTGTCGTCGTGTAAGCTAGCCTTTAGTCAGCCTTTAGTCAGCCTTTGACAATTTCTTCGTGCATATGTAGCGGGAGCTTCACACTGTATGGCACACTATAGTTTGCTTACTGCAATAGCTAGACTTTATTGCTCTTTATGCTTTTGTAAAGTTTATTCACAACGCTTGGTATAATGTATAAGTAAAACTTCTGTTTACTGTATTTACGTGTTCAATAATCATTTCTGCTCCTGTCCAGATTCCCTACAACGACAACTGCTACACCGCACTGTAGCGTGCGTCCCCTTACCACTGTGTATGAAGGAGTACACAACACCGTCTCCAATATCAGTGACCGTAGTAAGCTCATGCCGTGCCCTGGGGATTCTAATAACAGGATTTTGATAACTTCAACTGCACGCACATTACACTCTCTTCTGCAGCCTCCCTCGGCAGCAAAGCAATATTTATTGCTTTTTGTAATTTTCAGTTTCACAAAGATAGGGTCAGTGAGCTGTGACCGAGTGCAGACAAAATTTTATAAGTGTAAGCCAGGAGTGGAGGAAGCCAAAATATATCAACTTTTCAAGGCAGTGTTTGTAAATAAATCAGTGGGGATGTATTATCATAGTCAGATGTGGGTATATTTTCTCATTTGCGCATTTATGTAATTGTGAACGTTTTGACCTGATAAAGGTAGCAAAAGCTTGTGTTTTCCATGTTTTGTCCCTACAAGGAATAACCTACACACTCTAAAACTACAGTCGTATATTACTTGCTACCATAATTTTACCATTTAAAATTATTATTTTATTCAACCCACATTGTGCCCACCACAAGCCTAGCTCAATTACTAGATCGAGTGGCAGGAATTAATTTACAAATTGGCAATGTGCGCCAGGGTAAACCAGCTAACAACGTGGGCACGTTTCATCAAATAATCTTTTTTTCTTTCATACGGAGCCTGTTTTTAATTACGTATAGTTTTGAAACAAAAATAAAAAAGTTCACTTTTTTAGCAATTTTATGTTTACGTGAAAGCGTATACTTTAAGATTCTATCCTACATAATTCCCATAAATATTAAGGCATTTGAATACCATTCTCGTATATGCCGCCTGATTAGGCAACTATTTCATAAAGCTCACTTCTTGACACTTGAGGAAACTCATCACACAACTTCGTAGTCGTAATATGTCTGTTCTCTTTTACTTATTCATGAACTTTCTCCACCAAATCGTCAGTAATGACTGAGGATCGACTGCTTCATGCACGTTCATCCACATTCGTATGCCCTTCCGTAAAAGCTCTCACCGATTTTCGTACCATTCCATCGTTCATAATCTTTTTTCCGTACATGAATTTCAGCCGCTTTCACGCCTTTACCATAAAAAAATAAAAATAAAACGAATCGCAAAGCATATTTCACAGTCGGTGAGATTTCAAATACTCAGATGCAAACGCAAACATTTGTTTAAGTTTTATTTGAAAACGCTACTTACTTAAGAAAACACACCTCATACTATATTCATAATACTTTTGTGCATATACAGGGTGATTATAATTAAACTTTCAAAACGCTGAAGAAATAACACTATTGGTCAGAATGACGTCAATTTTCATCGGAATAGTATTGGAGTAGGGAGAAAACGTATGGCAGAAGAAAAAAAATGGTATGAAAATTGATCAATATACGGCACTGTATGTGCCAGAATACGTAAATGAAAACACCTGCCCTCCGCTCGCCCCATTGCAGTTGGTATATATACGCCGGGTAGACGGCTTTTACTCCTTTCATGTCTGCGACGTTCGCCATGACTGTCGCAATGCAGGAACGCGCTCTGCTTGTAAACCTGTATTACAAGAATGATGACTGTACACACGTCGCTCTGCAGAAGCTCCGGATACTGAAGGGTTTGAAAAAACGCGTTGGTCCGATGACTGCCGTGAGTCTGCAGAAAATGATTCGGAAATTCGAAAATACGGGTTCTTTTGGTATGCAATCTGGTCGAGGGAGGAATCGAATTGATTCTACGTCAGTGGAAGCAGCGGCCACAGCAATGCAGGAGGAGACGAGTGGTGGTGTGCAAACGTGTAGTGCACGGAGTATTGCCCGAAAACTGGACAAAGTCGTGAGCACGGTGCGAAAAATCCTACGAGACATCCTTCTTTGCTATCCATTAAAAGCTACCCTTGTGCACGACTTGCTTCCTGTTGACCTGCCAGCGAGAGAGGCCTTTGTTTTAGAATTTCTTGCTCGCATGGAAGTCGATTGGCCGTGGAAGATTTTGTGGACAGATGAAGCCCACTTCCATCTGACAGGGTATGTCAGTACACAGAATTGTCGAATACGGGCAACGGAAAATCCACGGACGAGTCAACCAGTACCACTTCATACTGAAAAGGTCACAGTGCGCTGCGGGTTTAGGGCATCATTTATCACAGGACCATATTTTTTCAAAGAGACAGGTGCTTGCAGTCCTGTTACCTGCAACGTCACTGGTAAGCGCTAAGAGTGTCTTTTGCGCGACCGTGTCATTCTAGCTCTCTAACAGCGTGGATATGTGGATGGGATCATTTTTATGCAAGATGGAGCACCTCCGCACATTGAAAATCCAGTTAAGCAGCTGCTGAAGCGCCATTTAGGAAATGCTAGAAATATCAGCCGCCATTTCCCTACAGCCTGGCCGTCCCGATCACCTGATCATAATCCTTGCTGTGGGGCTATGTGAAAGATGTTGTGTTCAGTGCTCCGATTGCAAACTTAGCTGCATTGAAGACAGGCATTGCGCAACACGTTCTGAACGCGACCCCGGAAACTCTTCGATCAGTTGTGGAACATGCTGTTTCTCAATTTCAACTTGTTGTAGGAAACGGTGGACAGCATACTGAACATGTTTTGCGCCAGTCAGGTGGAAATTAATAATTTGATTTGATTTTGATTGATGCTTTTTATGCGGTTTATTGCCTCAGGACAATTAAAAACTGATTTCCCCATCCGATGTGATATGACCTTGCCGTCATCTATTGCTACAGCGAGCGCCATCTATTGCTACATTTTGTAACTATTTATTTTTATTCTGTCATACGCGGGTTGGGTTGTTTGGGGGAAGAGACCAAACTGCGAGGTCATCGGTCTCATCGGATTAGGGAAGGATGGGGAAGGAAGTCGGCCTTTCCCTTTCCAAGGAACCATCACGGTATTTGCCTGGAGCGATTTAGGGAAATCACGAAAAACCTAAATCAGGATGGCCGGACGCGGGATTGAATCGTCGTCCTCCCGAATTCTGTCATACATTTTTCCCCTCTCCGATAATATTCCGTTGCAACTTGACGTAATTCTGACCAGTGGCGTTATTTCTACAGAGGTTTGAAAGTTAAACTTTAATTATAATCACCCTGTATTTCAGCCAGCAAGTGGGTATATTACAGCATGAAGAAGCAGTCGTTGCAGATCTGAGACGCAGAAGAGTCCAGATGAACCCGTTGTGCAACTTTTGGGTCTAAGCTAACAAACCTTGGACTTTGTTTTTTCTTTTTTTTTTTAAATAAGCTGTGTGGTTTGGATTTAGTTGAAGTTAGCATTGGCTTCATGCTTGATCATGACACTGCGCTTACTGTAGTTAAAGGAATTCATATAAAATTATTGGTTTTTTAATACCATGGCATGTAGCACATATACATTGTCACTTTAGCGGTGGTGGTAGCAAGGAAACCGAGAGGCGAGTAAGATTAAGCTTTCATCTGGCAATACCCGCCAATATTTCGTGTGAGACACCACGGTAACTTTTCATTGTCTAAGGGAGTTGGGACGATAGAAAAATAAAAATATTCGAGTACACTCATCAAGAAATAGTTTTATTTGGATTGTCAGAGTAGCAGGGAGACGGCCATCACTAGACGAAAATAGCAGGGGCGGCGTGGTACGCTGCAGCAACTGCAGGGGCGGCGGCGACAACGGGGGCGGCGGCGGCCACGGCGAGTCCGTTGAAGTTCTGAGCGATGTACTGCGAGCTGTGCGCCGTAACGACAGCCGGCGCGGGGGCGGCGTAGGACACGGGGGCGGCCGCCACCAGGGGGGCGGAGTAGGCCAAGGGGGCGAGGCCCGCCTTGGGGGCGGCACTCACGCAGCAGGCGGCCAAAGCCAGCACCAGAGCAATCTGTAGGACAGGAAAAGTGTTGAGCTTCCGAGTCTGATTACATACTGAAGTAAACTATCTATAGGATAGGTAACAGACAGTTGACTTGCAAGAGTTAGTGAAGTAGTGACCCCACACTGTGTAATCGCCAATGTCCATTGAATGAAGTTCTTCGCTGTTACAAGCTCTTGGCGTCTGGAGCCATGTCACAATTCTTAGTGTAAGAGTCTTTCACTTGTTAGTAACATGTTGTACATAAATGTGTTGTATGAAAGGTTGTAAAGATTAGTGCCGACATACAGGGTGATTCAGACGTCTCTACCGATTGGTTGTATGCAACTTGCACTATGTTTGTATCAGGAACACTATCCAGACGGGCGACAGCCATGTAATCCATGTAGGTTTCCTCTCAGAACTTTGGGTGACTGTAAGAAACTGGGATCATACTCCAAAATTCAGAAGCGAGGATTGGCGATGAATTACACAGTAATTTTGCAGCAAGACATACCTTACTTCTACCACACTTAACTAAGTATTTTTTGTCTTGCTTTCTGTAATTACCAGTGTCGTTATATAGATTTAGGATAACTCTTTAAGTTTGCTCCACTTATAACATTTAGCATTTCGTAAAAGGTTCTGAAACGTTGACTTACAAAATGTGTTTCACCATTGGAAACAACGATTAACTGGCAATATCAACATGGGAAGCATGGACGTAACAATTTCCCAGTAAGAACCTGTGAATAATTTGTGAAATATTAAGTATTATAATGAACTTAGAGACATTAGGAAGCGGTATGACTACGCTGCTTGTTACACAAAGAGAGATTGGAGACGCTTCGATAAGTACACTTTGGTCTAAAAATACCGTGCAACTCATGGCCAAGCCTCTCATGTGTTTTCTACAGTATGATTCCGTTTGCTAAAGGCCGTACAAAGCTCTGAGAGGGAACTTATATCGATTATATGGCTGTCGCCAGTCTGGATAGCATTCCTTACTTCTGTAATGCCATGAAATGTACCACATGCTTGGGTATGTAAACGATTGGCGTTTCAGTGCAACTATACACAATGGGTAAGAGTAACGTTATCTAAATTTTGTATGTGAAGAAAGACTCCGGCGTAAATGCATCCCTCAGAAATCGTATTTGAATGTTGGTTGCTTGTTACAAGATTGTGTTATGCCCCGTGTAAGCAGGAGAAGCGTGTATCAGCACGTATGTGTATCAGCAGGTACTGGAAACTAACAATTGCAGGATCGTGGTCTCTCGAGACGGAGGTTTATCGTTGTGTGGTGCTGCTGCTCACGTAGCTGGGATCCGCCAGCTGTCATGCGAGAAACGAATCAGTGGGGTCAGGAGACCGTACTTAAAGCCATGTAGGATCTCGATATCGCTGCGTTCCTAGCGCCGAAGGAGACAGCCATATTATTCGCTTGTCGCTTAGTATAGCCAAGTCATTTGCCTTGAGTTGGGAAATGGGCCTGTTTTACAGGAAGAAACGAGTCCTGCAAACTGTACGACGAAGGATGGAGCACCACGGACTGTCAGTATCATGACTCCGCTGCAGAGAAATCGTGCAACCATCGGCAAAGGTGGACACAAAGAGTTGTACCACGTGGTATTTTTAGGCTAGTCCCGGTTCTGTGTACAGCAACATCATGGATGTACCCATGTGTGAAGAATGAACTCTACCAGATTGCATTCGTCACTGTGGTACAAGCCCAGTATCTGATGTAATGGCATATCATCTTCTGTTCGCTTTGCATGCCGTCTGTACTGCGGATGCTGCATTTCTGGCATCGTGCCTTGTGATTCTTGAAGTTTTCCCGGCGTACTGAATATTGTATGAGGTTTTGATATTGCAGCCGGATCATGTTGTAGGCGTGTTTCATGGTAGGGTCGATGACGAACAACTTATTACTTCAAACATACTATCTGCCGTTGCTTTATGGAGTAAGTAATGTGGAGGTATTGAATAGAATTGAGGAGAAGAGGAGTTTGTGGCACAACTTGACTAGAAGAAGGGATCGGTTGGTAGGACATGTTCTGTGAGGCATCAAGGGATCACCAAATTGGTACTGGAGGGCAGCGTGGAGGGTAAAAATCGTATAGGGAGACCAAGGGATGAATACACTAAGCAGATTCAGAAGGATGTAGGCTGCAGTAGGTACTGGGAGATGAAGAAGCCTGCACAGGCTAGAGTAGCATTGAAAGCTGCATCAAACCAGTCTCAGGACTGAAGACAACAACAACAACAACAATTTGAGTGTATTATATTATGTGTGTTTCGTTATTTTGTCATTTTAATTTTTTTGTACGGTGCCTTTTGATATTTCAGGTGTCGCATTTCAGTGAATATTAAGTGTACTATATTCACATATAAGTTACGTACATAAAACAATGCCACGTATTCGTGGACGAGAAGTAAATATTGGTCGACGGACTCGGAATTCACAATTAGTCCAAAACCGTCGGTTAAATAGATCGGCAGAGGATCAGCTAACGTACAATGAAAATTTAAGAAATCAGGCTGCAATCAGACGTGCTATTGAAAGTCAAGAGCAACGAAACGAACGATTTCGAGTTAATGCATTGAGATAAGGACTGGCCCGTCAACGAGTCACCGACACATTCAGAACACGTGAACAACAGAGTTTGCAAGTGCATCGCGCATTGACACGTGCATCAATTCTTCGTCTTGCGTTTGAATATCAGTCGGACATCGCCTGTTCGTCACATTCACAAATTGTAATCGGTGCTATGAACAAACAATGCCAACACTGTCAAGCACTCAAATACAAAGGTGAATCCGCCAGTTTCTGCTGCGCGTCTGGAAAAGTATTATTGCCACCACTGAATTCGCCGCCAGAACTATGGAAAACATTATTGGTTGGAGCTACATCTCAATCTACATTGTTTTTGCGTAAAATTCGCAAATTCAATTCGTGCTTTCAAATGACATCATTTGTAGGAACAAAAATCGTTCAGAATGAGGATGGTCGCAATTTTCAATCAACGTTTAAGTTCAGGGCCAAGTGTATAATCAAATTGTTTCTTTAAAGTCGATGCCTGATACCGATTCAAAATTTCTGCAAACGACAACCATATCGAGCAGATGGAGGAGCGAGAAATTATGGGTATTTTAGAAAAGTAATGAATGACGCTATACCCTGTATGAACCTGAAGGAAAAGTCTGGGTTTGGCGAATTTGTGGAGAACGTTTCCTCCCGTCATGCGGAGTGCCAACACTCAAGTGTGCAGGAGGCGGTAATTCGGTTTGGGGTGTTTCTCGTGGTTAGAGTGTGAGCCCCTTACTGCGCTTAAGAAAAAACTAAACGCGTAACGACATGAATACGTTTTACAGCACTGTTTACTGTATATAGTAGAGAAACAGTTCGGAGACGACGATTGTGGCAGCGTGACACTGCATCCTGTGACAAAGCAGCATCTGGACTGTACTGCCCAGAGTCACGACGTGACTCCAGTGGAACGCCGCTGGGATGACTTAGAAAGTCGACATCGCTCCAGACACGCGGCGCCCACGTTTTCTGGTTTCGGTTCTTGGGAAAGAATTTATTACTATTCCGCCACAGACGTTCAGACAGCTCATTGAAAAACTCTCCTGCGGAGTTAAAGCCATCATGAAGGCAAATGGTGGGGACACCCCATATAAATATCCACTAATATGTGTTCGGGTACTTTTGATCAGATAATGTATGCCAGAGACAGCCACGGTGTGCCAAACTTCACGTGTGCAGTTTTGCATCCCACCTGGTAGGGGACACGTGGGTCTGCTCCTGTAAACTGAAAGGTAGGCCGGATGTAGGAAGTGAATAGGAGCAGGAAAAGGAGAAGTACTGCGGTACTGCATATAAGTGAAAACTGTTTTACTGTTTTTCTTTCCTTCATTCACATTTCCATTCCCAATCAGGGGCGGGCTGGCAGCAGCATAAGGGCTGCTCTTCAGCCAAGAGACATAAATAGACAGGAAGACATTTAAAAACAATATAATGGAGATATGGCGGAATAACAGCCACATTACGGGTGGCGTAGCAAGGAACTGTCATGGACAATAAACAGGTCGAGCACACAATTAAAACCCACATCACTAGATGACACTGGAGAACAGCACCAAAACAACACTAATGGAGCACACTGATACCGAAAAAAAACCTGGGAGGATCTGCATGGGAGGGGGGGACAAGGGAAATGGGAAGAAGGGGAAGGAGACGAGGAGGAGGGGAAAGAGATGGGGATGAGGTGGGGGCGCGCCGAAGAAGGGCCGGGAAGGGAAGGGACGGGAGAGATGAACAGCCGAGGAGGGGGTGCAGGGATTCAGGGAAGGAAGGAGGAAAATCCGCTCTGGGAGAAGGAAGAGTGAGGAAAAAGGGGGCCCTGGAGAGTCGGGGGGGGGGGGTGGGGGGGAGGGAAACAAGGCCAGGTTATAGTTGAAAGGAAGGGTGCATGTCATGGTGAAGTTCATCATCCGGGAGGGGGAGGCGCTGGAAATTGCCCTGATGAAGGAGATGGAGGGAGTGGTGGTGGAGAGAGGGAGGGATACAGCGATAGAGGCGCGGAAACGGGCGAGGGGTGGAGAGGATCTCTTTTACTGGTGTATGAACATGTACAAATAATATTACTTAACTTTGGCTGAGATGAGCACGTAGGTGCGAAGCTGCACAGGCATCAACGCTAGCGGCTACTAGTAGTTGGACAAACTATTATTGAAGTAACTGAAGTAGCAAAGTCTGTAATGGCTAGCCCCCTGTGAAGTAGAAACTAGGTTGCTTGGTCGTCGGCTCGGAATCAAATGGGCTGAATCTGGAGCAGCGCTCGTAGAGCTGCACAGCGCCGGCTAGAGAGTGCTGTTGTCTATGTCGGTGTCGTAGTGCCAACCTAAGAACTTGCACCTATGCCGTGGCATCGTAGCTATCGATACCACATGCAGTGTGTACACGTCAAGACCCAGCATGCCACTCGGCTTTGCTCTGTCCTTATCTGAAGGCCCCGGAACAGGGCGATATTTCATTTAACACTGTGGTGCGGCATTTGTCGGATGGCACAACTCTCTGAGATCGGCAGTATCGTGCTTTCAGCGCTGTTCACCCTCCACACCACGAACAAATAGAGCGCTGATCATCCTCCATTCGTGGTATGGAGTACGCTCACAGGTCAAGTGGCTGTTTGCCCAAAAGAGGCGGTCTAGCGATCTATCGTCACAGTCGTTTAAAAAGAATGAGTATGACACAACAGATGGCTGAGAGTTCTCAGTTCACATAAGCGATGGGTACTGCATATGTGCTATGATACGACTTTACACTACCAAGCAGAAAGAATTTCAAGATTTAGTTGAAAATGGAATAGCAAAACATGACAACGATCTACGGACGGGATTCATTATTCTCTGCGTCAAGAAAGAGTTTTTGCTAAATTCTCAGCCATATACCACGTGAACACTGATGTTACTAACAGCTAAATTTCTGAAGTCGTACCCATTACTACATTGGCAGTTGCAACAGTTTTCAATGGAACTGAACTAAGAGTATGGGGATTTCGTATATTACTGCAAATTACGTTGGCTAAGTCAGGGAGCTTGTGTGGTACAATTTTTCGATTTAAAACTCGCTATTGTTGAATTTATGAAGGAAAAAGGAGTGCGTGAACGAAAATTACAACATCCGAAATGGATTGCAGATTTCGCATTTCAATTTGACTTCACTGCACACTGCCCACAGTAGGACACTGCAAGCAACTTTCTCGTTTTATGGGGATGCATTTAAAAAGAAATTCTGAAAAATGCAGTCCAGTTCCCTAACCTCACTGGCGTTAAAGAAAACTCGAGGTTTGAAGAATTCATTGTGAAACTGAAACAGCTACAAGGATGGTTTTATAATGGTATAGAGGACACTGTCACTCTTACATCTGTTTTAGAGCTATTTTGGAGACCATTTCCAATTTCAGGTGAAAACGCCCCTGTGCATGAGCAGATGTAACTAACTCACCTGTAAAGTAATTTCAGTTTTAATGACAAATCGTTTTACGTTAAAACTGTCCAAGTCGTCTACATTACTATGCTCGGGTAGAGTTGTAAAAGTGCTACAATTTTGACATCGACATATTTGTGTAAAAGACCTTATTTCGATTATGAAATTAATGAAGTCGCGGTTACGTGGCGCCTTGAGTGAAAAACTCTGTGAAATTATCGATGTCCGTTCGTATGCCAGCAGTTTATCGCAAAAATAATTAAACTGGAAAATTTGTTTCGTCTGTGAACTATGTTGTTGAGAAATTTGAAATATAAAGCCAAATCATATGCTGAGCTACTGCACTGCCTTTTAAATGAGGCGCGTTAGTAGTTTTTTGCTCTTACCCGTCCTCTAGCTCAGAGAGAATGCTCTAGCAGTGGAGTAAATGTGCAGTGCTGCTGATCCCTTTGAAACTCGTGCTCGGGAACAGTTCGCGACACGAAATCTTGGCCACCCCTAATGTACGTGCTGCTAAGAGCAATGGCTTAGTGCGAGATAACCGATCCCAAACGTTTATTGTGTGCAGTTCCCTCCGCTGTTTTTTAAGTGAAACTGGTTGAGATGGACGGACATTCACTGACAGCGCCATTTCCTAACGGTTGTCAATGACAATGTGTGACTCTCGTCTTCTTCAGATTCTGCCGTTTAGCACCTTTTTATAATCACTGTTGAAGCACCGTGTTAACAGGCTGTGAGTTGTACACCTTCTCTCGCAGAAACGTTGGGCAGTCTACGCTGTTACACCAAGTAATCAGGCAGTTTCCGTTACAATGAGTCAACGACTGACACAATAACATCAGCAGCGGAGGACTAAATAACCCACTGTTAGCCGTCGGACATTGTATACAATGATCCAAGGTGATATCTTGTAAGAGGCGACTAATATTTTGTCTGGTGAACTTACGTGTTTATTCGACATACTTACTTTATGTTTGACAGAATCTGTGGTAAAATGGTGGCTGAGTAATGCCACTGTAAGGCAGGCAGGAAAGAGAACATCGCCTGGAACGTCAATTCAAATCTGTCTGCTGTATATTAATTCCCGCCCACGTAGAGCTGTTATGTTGGACGAGAAACCGCAACATGAGTGTGTGAAATGTACAGGGTGATCAGAAGCAGTCTGAAAAGCTCGTAAGGGTGTTGCAGGCGATGCTGTGCTGAGAAATAACTGTTAAGAAAAAAATTCGATACGGTGCGCCATTTCAAAGTTATTTGGTATTGGAGTTAACCAATCAGGTCGTCGTACGCGGTAATTCAGTCAGCCTACCAGAGGCGCTGTTGCCAGACATATTCTTCGTTTAGTTCCTCAAAGATTCAAGGAAACAATACAAAAATTAAACAATAGACAGCAACAGGGATCGAACTCTAGCCAATAGCTCAGGAGCCTTGTGCGCCACCACCTGTACTGTAGCAAAACTGGCTTTACTGGTATCAACTTGTGTAGTGGACTTCTATCTGCTAGTCACGCGATCACCTTACAAAATCGTATTGACTCAATCGGTCGTTGTCGGAAGTATTCGTTTAGCTGCGAATGTACGCGGAACGAGATGTGCTGGTACAAGGACGGAGATAGGCGTTGCACGCTTCCACAGCAGTAAACGTAGTGGTACCATGGCTAGTCATCGGTATTCCTTCGGCAATTATGCCGATATGCATTTACCACACGGCACTGGGGGCCACATTCATTGGTGACACGCACAGTTTACAACGCAAGATTTCCAAACCGCGTTACTTCACGTGTGAATGCGTTTGTATCCGGAGTAAGTAATGTTAAACCGATGTTCTTAAATTATGCCTCACTCTAAACATGTTAAAATGTGTCAGTCTGTTCGTCGCTACAGGTTGCACACACTTACGTGCTGGACTTGCTACACGACAAAAATCTATTTCCGCGTCATCTACAGAAAGCGTAAGATTTGGTGGAAGAGGACTGTCATTATCGAAATCAATATTCCACGTGGTACTTACATCAGTACATCGAAATTCCACATTTAGAGAGGAGAGTGTAGTTAACAGATTGGGCAAGTACCATCAGAGAAGGGCCATTCAAGTCTAGAAACAGCCACCGGAACGACGTAAATACGTGTTTCACTTTGTGAACTGATATCGGAATAAGTGTGGCCCAGATGTGCAGGTATTTGAGGCCAGTCCTACTTCCTCCCAGTTTAAACGGATGGACGTATTTAGCGTTCCGTGAAAACGTACTTCCGTTGTAATATGCTTAAGACGTTTCTCTGGCGGTCGGTCAGGTAATATGGTACCAACAGGGCGGCTCGCTGTTGCAGTACGGAGCATTTAGATGTGTTGCATCCGTAGAGGTGGATTGGCCAAAGTGTTCCAATTCTCTGGCCAGCTCGTTCGCTGGATGTTACACCTTTAGATTCTCGTCTCTGAAGAAAATTGTCTACGTGCCTCCAATAGACACCTTCGAACAGCTTCTTGGGTGGATAATTTTAGCCTTTGGGAAACCACTGATTTCAAGTAACTGGCAGACTCCATGACGCAGCGTTGCAATGCGTGCATTCATATTGGAGGAGGACACTTCGAGCAGCTGTTCCGAATAATTATTGTTTCTTTTCGCTCATGATTCTTTTTTTTTTGTTACATGAACTACTTGAGAAAAATCATTTATTGCTGCATCGTTCTCATTATTTATCCCTGTTTTTGTTACATTTCTGGCTGTTGAGAGGTCTGCTTGCATGGTATGCTTGTTTTGAAACCATGGGAATTTAACGTGACACGTTAGTGCCTCAAACACAGCAGTAGTGCATAGAGTAGTTGTAAAGGGGTAGTGTTAACGTGCAGGATGTTGTGAGTTCGGATCTCCTTGGAAGATTTGACGTTTATTTTTTTTTAAATCGTTATCCAAATTAATTTAATCACCATATTTATTCAATTAAGTGGCTCAAATGTAATTTTTTTAAAATTTATATTCCTCTTTCACGTCATTGTTATCATCATACGAACTTTCTCATTAGTTGACATTATTACTTTTAAACTTCTCTGTGGAATCGTTTCATAAGATGCTTTTCTCAGTGGATTCTGTGCATCGTATTCTGTCCACCGCCTGATTACGGTTTAATTTATTAACTCTCCCAGAAAGGCTGAGCAATCAAAATAAAGCTTTTTAAATGACCTTATGTTCGACTTTTTTATGTTACATAGGAAATCATGACCTGTATTTATTACGTTTTTCCTTCACCCTACCTTATTTGTGCGTGAATGTGACTGAATGAGTGTTTTTACGTGTGGCTTTGAGTTGCTTTTGTGGGCGACGCTGAGTTGGTTGGCATCTGCTAGGAGCAGGCGATGTTTGCTTCTCGTTTGGAGGGTAGCACAGAATGACCAAATTTGGATCCCAGTACCTAGACATAGAGGTTCACCCCTTTTAGTCTGACGTTGGTTTGTCTACCCCTCTGGTAGCTTCCGTTGCACCGGTAGTTAGGCGAAGCCCGGTGGACAAAGGACACTCTGCAGCTAGCGGTTGATCAGTACAGTTCGTAGCTCGTAGAGAAGGTTTTCTGCTGATAGGAAGTAGGTGGAATTAGACCTTACCTATGTTAAACTCATGGGATATTTAAGTACTTCATCTTAACTGAAGCGTGTGTAGTTATGTATTTTCGGAATGTGGCATAATTATTTTGTTTAAAAAAATCGGCGAAGATGGTGGTTGAAATTAAAAGTGTGGAAGTTGCTTTCTTCCTTTCGATCACGGCGTGGAATTTCTAGCAATGTATATGTTTAAAAAAGCTAGTCAGTATAACTTCGGGTGAACGTGAGAATAATATTGTTTTCGAGCGAGTGCGACTTTTATTGTTCTTATTTTCTATGTTTTAGTGGAATCAGCTATTGTCTCTTTGTGTTCGTCTCGTACCTCGTGTTTGGTAACCGATGATCCTTCTGGTCTACAACTGCACTGCAATAGGTTTTCAAATTACCAGTTTAGTTGCTTCGTGTGTTATAATTTCAGTAAAATATCAGTTTTTCGTGCGCATAGAGGAAATATTTGTATCGGTTTGTTTCTGAACGGACCACGTGAAAGTTGAAACGGTTGGGGGGGGGGGGGGGGGGGGTTCTGCCTTGCCGAGTTAATTTTCTTTCGTGGTAGCAAAATCATTGTGGAATTGCACCATTAAAATTTCTTGCATTTGTGCTTGGTTTAATGTCTAATTTCTGAACAGTTAACTCGTGATCAAGTTTACCACGTGCTGAAGTTTGGCCGTACGTAAGCGGCAGGCGCGCTTTCCATGTCGTATATCTACTCTGCAAAACCTTGCGAATCGGATAAACCTCTTTCCAAGCCATTGCATGAGTTTAATGGTAATATGGATCTCTCTGAACTATTTCTGTCGTGGGTATGTAGATGGAATGATTGAATTACTGTATTCCACTTCCATCTTGTGTGTTTTTCCTTTTTCATTGGGCTATCCTACCATTTTTGCGAATTATTTAGTTAAATTTTTTTATTCAGGCACCTTTCATGTGTTTTCATAAGCTGTTAATCAAAATTTAGTCAGGAAATAAATGTGCTACGTAAAATATAAATTCAGCATCCTTTATCTTTCTCATTGATGCCACTTTTCAAATTAAGATTCTATTTCCTGATCTTTTTTTTAAAGTTAATCTGTTTGCTTGTGATGTACAAAAATGGGAGGAAAAATCAAAGTGAACGGTGTACTGTCTCAAAATTAAGGAATTCACATTTAATTAAACAAGCTCATTGACGCACGACATACAATGCTGTTCGTCTTGTTAGTTTCTTTAAAAAAATTGCATTCTTATAATTGAATTCTTAATTTAATTAAATTGATAATTTCCAATTCAGTCTTTTCTTAATTGTTAGGAAGGGCTTGGGCTGGTGGTGACCCCGTAATTTTTAAATTTATAGTTGTCCTTGTGAAGTGGCTTAATCAGAAATTGCGCACAAGAGTTGCATCTCCATTATTCTTGATACGTAACGTATGTCGAGCCTTGGCTAGGACCCCTTCACAGTTCTACATACATACTTTACAACTACATATCACTTTCTCTTTCGTATGTGATCTTTGTTTACGTGATTTCTATTATTTTTTAGTATCACTCTCTATTTCACCTTACCCGTTTCAACATCTTGTGCTTTTGTACATGCGATTGCATGCATTATATCTATGCCTCATTGTGTTTGAGTTTCGGTTTTACTTATAATCCCTTCTTTCGTTTACATGTTCTTCTGCGTTATTTCATAGCGCAACAACATATTATTTTTCATATGTTTGTATGATGATTACCGTCTACAACATCCACATCTTGTAATGAAAAATTCATTTTTGACACCATTACATAATCAGTATAATTAGATTATTTCATATCTTGATTTTTAACCGATAGATCGTCAATTTCAAGATTTTCGATATCGCGATAGACGAACAAAAATAATCCAAATCACTTGCGCAAAGATTACAACAGATAAAAATGTAATAGGAAGAAAAAATTAAGACAAATGAGAAGTTAGTATGACGATTAGCATGACTTTACAGATAAGTAGAGTTAAAAACATAACATTTAAAGCGAGTAATTGTAAAGAAAAGTGAAAAAGGTCATTTCAGTAACGAATTACAGATAATGATTTCGAATCAACCAATGAGATTCGAGCTCCAAACATTCACCAGATTACAAATGACGCTGAACCACCATTCCACACCACAATTCTCTTCAATATTGTTCTTTTTTAGAAATTTATGCAAAATTCAGATTTTTTTCGTCGATTACTCTCAACCAAGGACCCGCCAGGGTGAATTACTGCGGGTTCGCTCCTCGCTATCGGGTTTTTCTATCGGTTTTGGCTAACCAAACGAAGAATAACACATTTGGAAACATCACCGACGTGTCGTACTTTCTTTCTTAACATTTATTTCTCAGTACAACCTCCACTGCAACGACCTTACAAGCTTTTCAGGCTGTTTGTGACCACTCTACATATTATTTCTTATTCTTTCGTGTATTCTCTGTAATTAACAGAAGCAAAGTATGAGAAGGCATATCCGAGACGGATGTAGTGACATTAATTACTGAAAGAACCAATAGAGCAGAAGTGAAAGTGGTGATTGGAAAAACACATCATCAATACAGTGACAAGTACATTTAATTTGACTTGAGTAATATTTAAAATTTCTGGGGGTTCTATTCAAAATATACAATCTATGTAGAATTGGAAAACATAACAGACAGCATATTCACCGCAAATGACTAGTCCTATTTACAAACTGGACGACTTATAACTTTCTGAGCTGCACAGACCTAAAGTGAAAAAAGTCTTGGGATAGTGATATGCACATGGTATTGCATACAAAAGGTATAAAAGGACAGTTAACCGGCGGAGCTGTCATTTGTACTCAGGTGATTCAAGTGAAAAATCTCCGACGTTATTATGGCAGCGCGGCGGGAGTTAACACTTTGAACAAGGAATGGTAGTTGAAGCCAGGCACATGGGACATTTCATTTCGGAAATTGTTAGGAAATCGGTATTCCGACATCCATAGCGTCGACAGTGTGCCGAGAATACCACATTTCAGACGTTACGTCTCACCGCGGACAATGAGTAGCCGATGGCCTTCACGTAACGATCGAGAGCATCGACGTTTGTGTGGAGGCAGACAGGCAGCACTGCGTGAACTGAAACTTCCCAGCAGATTAAATCTGTGTGCCGGACCGAGACTCGAACTCGAGACCTTTACCTTTCGTGGACAAGTGCTCTACCAACTGAACCACCCAAGCAAAGGCAGAGCACTTGCCCACGAAAGGCAAAGGTCTAGATTCTCGGTGCGGCACACAGTTTTAATCTGCCAGAAAGTTTCATATCAGCGCACACTCCGCTGCAGAGTGAAAATTTCACTCTGGAAACATCCCCGAGGCCTTGGCTAAGCCATGTCTCCGCAATATCCTTTCCTCCAGAACTGCTAGTTCTGCAAGGTTTACAGGAGAGCTTTTGTGAATTTTGGAAGGTACGAGACGAGGTACTGGCAGAACTGAAGCTGTGAGGACGGGTTGTTAGTCGTGCTTGAATAGCTCAGTTGGTAGAGCACTTGCCCGCAAAAAACAAAGGTCCCGAGTCCGAGTCTCTGTCCGGCACACAGTTTTAATCTGCCAGGAAGTTTCAAATCAGCGCACTCTCCGATGCCGAGCCAAAATTTCATACTGTGTGAACTAACTGCAGAAATGAAAGAGGGACATACGATTAACGTATCCGTTAGGACGATGCGGCGAAATTTGGCGTTAATGGACCACGGCAGCAGACGACTGACGTGAGTGCCTTTGTTAACAACATGACATCGCCTGCAGCACTTCTACAACGCTCGTGACCCTATCAGTTGGACCCTAGACGACTGGAAAACCGTACTTTGGTCAGATGAGCCCCGATTTCAGCTGGTAAGAAAAATGGCTCTGAGCACTATGGGACTCAACATCTTAGGTCATAAGTCCCCTAGAACTAAGAACTACTTAAACCTAACTAACCTAAGGACATCACACACACCCATGCCCGAGGCAGGATTCGAACCTGCGACCGTAGCAGTCCCGCGGTTCCGGACTGCAGCGCCAGAACCGCTAGACCACCGCGGCCGGCAGCTGGTAAGAGCTGATGGTAGAGGCCATAATGTCATGGATCCACATTGCCAAAAAGTCATTGTGCAGGCGATTGGTGGCTCCATAAAGATGTGGGCTACATTTACACGGAATGGGCTGGGCGCTCTGGTCCATCTGAACCGATAACAATGGATCAAGGCTGCACTGTTACCAAATGTATTCAAGAAGACGGATTCAAAATTGCGGCCGTAGATGTGGCAATGTTGCACTGATCTCAAGGTGGAAAATTCAAATTTTGGTGAGAACACAGGGCAATTGGGCTACCTCCACTAGCCTATCTCTCTCCACCCTGCACCCCATTCCTATGATGTCACCAACCCAAACCACCAGCCCCACTTTCTGCCACCCCCAACTCCGGTTCATTTTGCTGCCAACAGATTTCATTAAAACGACTTCAACGCCAGGGAATTAGGACCATGTGGTTAGTGGGTATTCTAGTTAAAACGATTGTTATTTCAGTGATTTACTAGCTATATGTTTTTTTTTTTGTTAAATGATTGCTGTGCGTGTATTGTGATACGTAATTTAAAAGCCAGTGTATCCTCGTAATGCGCGAAGTATCGTTTTCTTAGCTTGTGTTTAGCTTCCATTTGTATGTTCTTTCGTTAAAACGGTTTCTGTATTTTTCAATTTCTGGTTCTTTTATTATAGTCTATGTGCACAAAATGCAGCAGGATTTGTTACAACACCTGGAGGTTGGCATATGACCTCTATTTCAGCCCCCTCAGATCGCGGAAAATCCTTCAGGTCTTATTCCACTAGCAGAGCAAATATGCAAGTACATGATTTTGAGCGATGGCGCACAATTCTGCCCGTTTAACAACATTGGCAGTCTTTAACTTTCATATTTGAGGACATGATCTTGGTGTTCCCCAGTATTGCATTTGCTATGTGTGCTTAATGACTTTTTCTACGTGAGGATGCTGAGGGCAGAATGTTCTTGTAACTGCATGTGTAACCTGTAGAGAGCTTGTACCCCAGGTTGCTGTAGTGAAGGCAGTCAAGAACAAGGAGCAAGATGAATTGGGGGCCATAAGTGCTGAGTGTAGTGAACTGGCCACGTGAGTGATTCTGGGAAACACTCTTAAGTTGTTGTTACCTGCAGAGGGACTTCTGGCCGAAGCTCTCTCCAATTTTCCACTTGGGGTCAGACAGAAGAAGTCCAGTTCGTAAGACACTTTACCTGGGCCAGGCACCAGTCCATCACGGACAGATGGCTGAAAGTTAGTGCAGGAAGTCATTTATGAGAGACTGCTGTGAACTCAGTTTTTGTACAAATGGTGGGAAGGTCATCAAACTCCAAGCATTTTCATTTCAGAAGCTGGGACGATATGGGCATAGCAGCTGGTGTTCGTGGCTAGTTTAGATAGGATTGTAGCTCTCTCTGATGCCAGGAAGCCGCCATCCCTTTTCAGGGAGCAACAAAAAAACGTATTTCATGGGAATGACTATCTGGGAAGCTTAACAGGCTTCTTTCAGAAACTGAAAATGGTTCATCTAAAAATATTGGATCACTCTATAAATGGGTGTGGTCCCGTCTGAGTAGACGTTTTCTTGCTATCCTTAACATACATCCTTACCGTTAGAACGACGCCTCCCTAGTCTAAAATCCTCCGTTTTCAGACAAGAGAGATTTGAAGTCGTTGATTGGTTCCTCTCAGGATACACAAAATAGAGGCTTGCTCCCCCAGTGTGGGAACACTGGTACTGTGTCTGGATTGGCTACCAGGCCAACAGAACAGTCAAGAGAGGAGATTCAATGAGTAGAGGATAGTTGCATTGATTTATGCAAGGTGGGGGCAGTTTCGTTTTGCTAATTCCATCCCGTACCAAGGCTTGGTGAAAAGTGGTCGTGATTCTTTGGGTTCTTTGTCTTCTCGTCCTAACCTGGTGGAGAACTTCAGGTCTTTCCCTAGTGGGTGAGACTTGTGGTCTGTATCTTTTGGTGGATTAAGAGTCTGTTGCAGTTTCCAAGTGCACAGACAGTGGAACCGCATATTATCCCAGACATATCATGTGTCACGAGAGTGAACTTATTCGTCTTGCATCAGCCTTCTGAGATTTGACAATACCAGTGTGCATTACAGTGCCTGTGAGTCAAATTGTTTCGGCCAGACCAGCGAACAAGCACTCCTCACTCTGAAATCGGCTAGCATGTCAGGGCTTTGGTAGTGAAGTTTCTTGCATTCTGATAATCAGACTGCCAGACCGCGTAGTTCGCATAAATTCGTGGACGTGTCAGAAAATTACAACTGCCGTAGCGACCGCTTCTCACCCACAACGCGCAGTTTTCTGCTGCCGCCTCAATCAATATGAAAGCGCAAAGTACTACTGCACTGGTGTAGGGTCTTCAAATGATATTCACAGCTCCTTGTTCTTAGGTGAACCATAGTTTGTGATATAGTTGATTGTAGTTGATTCCATATGAAAAGAGTTAGGTCTCACAGTGGATTCATGTAAGCAATTGCGACGTAAAATGGATTAAGCAGGGGAGAATATTATAGCTTTCACCCAAGGGTATGTGCTCTGCCTATCAAACATCATTCCTTATCTGATATGTGTTTGTCATTTTTGTGTAAGATTTATCAGGTAGTTGTAGTTACTACTGGTTTAATAAAACCCAGGCGGGCTAGGGTTTCTTGTCACGGTCCGCGCAGCTCCCCCCGTTGGAAGTTTAATCCTCCCTCGGGCATGGGTGTATGTGTTGTCCTTAGCGTAAGTTAGTTTAAATGAGATTAAGTAGTGTGTAAGCTTAGGGACCGATAATCTCAGTAGTTTGGTCCCATAAGATCTTACTACAAATTTCCAAAATAAAACCTGTCATTTAAATACACCGCTTTTCTCATTCATACTCCCTCTACTATTCATTGTTTTTATTTTATTGGCGTGGTACATGAGTAGCTTCACTCTGACATTCATTTATGATTGAAGCGAGCGACGACTTGTAACTTGGTATTGAAATTTCGCATTATAGGAAGTTTGCAATTCTTTTTCTTCTTACAGTACATGATCTCAGAGAAATAGATAGCCTGGTAGGAAATACTGCAATGAGCAACAGTTGTGTAAGTAGACGGAAATCAGGTTCTCTATCGCATATTTAGAAAAAAAAATTCCAATTCTTATTCTTCATTGTCCACGTTACAGCGTCCGAAGATCAACATGAGCAACAGCTGCTTGAATTACAATCACCCATGCCAGCCTGTGTTGAGGAAATAGTACGTGAACCTGGTTCACCTCTAATGCCTGAGAGGGCAGAGTGATTTCCAGATGAACAATGGACCTGGGACGACATTATGTCTTGGTATCGAGTGAATTAGGTAATTTTCGACAAGTCATTCATATAATTTTTGCCCTTATGAGCAGTGTTTGAACGCAAATATCTCATGAAGACACAATTTTCACTTCTTTCGTTTCTTCCTTTTCTCTTCCCAAAATCTCTTCATCCTTTGACTATGCTCTTGTTTCCTTTGTTCCGTCCACAATGCTCCCGTCTTCCTCTTCACATTTACCATAAATTTTGCGTTCCTAACTTTGTTCCAGAATTCCTTTCTGTCTTTTATCATTTGTTTGTTGATCCCCAGCTGCCTTATATCTTCCTCTGTTTCATAATAAAAAATGGCTCTAAGCACTATGGGACTTAGCATCTGAGGTCATCAGTCCCCAAGACTTAGAACTACTTAAACCTAAGTTACCTCAGGACATCACACACATCCATGCCCGAGGCAGGATTCGAACCTGCGACCGTAGCAGCCGCGTGGTTCCGGATTGAAGCACATAGAACCGCTCGGCCACCGCCGCCGGCTATTTCATGGTACCAATTTGTTTTAAGGCTTGAATGTTTTACTACATCAAAGATTCTCTTTGTAAGTCTGATGTTGTCCATTCTCAGTATGTGTCCGTAGAAATTTAGTCTGCGTTTTCTGATCACGTCTGTGAGTCTGTCAGTGTGTTGGTATAACTCATTGGTAAGTCTTTTCATCCATCTGCCATCTTTGTGTATTGGTCCGAATTTTTCCTGAGAATTTTACGTTCTATTTTTTCTGATTCTATAATGTCTGATGCTCCAATTATGGTCGTTTCTGACGCATATAGTGCTTCCGGTTATACAACTGTTTTGTAGTGTCTAATTTTGGCCTGTCTTGATACGCATTTCTTATTATAATGTGACCATTTGAGTTTGTATGGTTTCTGGAATCTTTCTGTTCGTTCTATGTCTAGTGCCTTGTTTGATACTCCTATTTGTATGTATTCCCCTAAATATTATAATTTTTGGTCTATGTTTACGGATCCATACATCGTTTGCATGATGTGTACGTTGTTGGTTTGTCGTTCCATGTATTGAGTCTTCTCATACGATATCTGTAGACCTGTTTTGGCAGCTATTTCATGTAGGTGTTCCAGTGCTTCCTTTGCCTCCTGTGTGTTATTACTAAGTATGGTATGTCATCTGCAAATGCCAGACATTTCATGATGGTTCTTGTTTCACGTGTTCTTCCTAGCTGTATTCCTTTAACTTGTTCTCCCCATTGTTTGACAATTTTGTCTAAGACTATGTTAAACAGGATTGGTGAAGGCCCTTCTTCTCGGACACCAGTGTGTATCTGGAAGGGTTCCGAAATTTCTCCCATGAAGTTAATCTTCGAGATGGTGTCTATGAGCGTTTGTTGTATAATTGCCCTGGTTTTTATGTCGATGCCATATTCTTCCAGTATGTCAAAGAGAGTTTGTCGGTCTATGGAGTCGTATGCTTTTTTAAAGTCAACAAAGGTGACTACAGTGTTTCTTGTCTGTCTGACTTTCAAAAGTGTTCTCAAGTTCCAGATCTGTTCTATGACTGATCTCCCTCTTCTGAAGCCTGCCTGGTATTCCCCTATTTGCGGATCTGCTTGTGGTTCTAGTCTGTTTAATAACACCTTTGAGAGAATTTTGTATGTGACTGGTTCTAGAGAAATACGAAATACCTCAGTAATTATTTGGATCTGATTTACCACCCTTTTATGTAGGGAATTGATCAAAGCACATTTCCATTCCTCTGGCAACTTCACTGTGACCAAAATTTCTGAGATAATCTTACAAATTTGCTTGGTGTTGTTTTCATCTTGGAGCTTCCAGATCATGGCAATAATATCCACAATTAGTATATACAACTAGTGTTCTTTCTTCCTTTACAGCAGCAGGCGAGTTAATAACATGTATACTTATTCTCCTTCTCTACTTCTCTTCACTGTCACACCATCACAGCACGCTTTGGCGCGGGCACAGCAGCAGACGTCGGTACCTAGCAAACGCGGCCCTATTAGACACGACTCGCCATGCACGACGAGCCTTGCAGCTGCACAGGATCCTGCCGCAGCAGCCCCCACCGCCCCAGTGGCCCTCTCCGCCCCCGCCATCCCGCTCTGGAGCCCGCGGTTGATGCTAACTCTGCCTCCAGTGCAGCAACAACCATTGCACCGAGCTGTCTCGCCTTAGCCTAGGTGCTCGCGTCGGCTCGATAATCCAGTTAAGTTATCAAATTTGTTCATCTTCGTTATGTTTTTGATCTTCCTTGCAGCAGAAGCGTGCATATTCTTCAAGACAAATGTTCTTAATACTTCTTTCTTTCTCTCTCAACAGCTGGAGCAGGTCTGTCGCCACCACAACAGCCATCACGGTTTGGGCTAGAAACTGCTGCTAAACGCCAACGACCTGCATCACCTCAGCCTCAGTCCGGATGTTCGCACTAGCTTGACACGGCTGCGCCCCATTGTTAGGGGTCCCGCAAGGCTGGTGCATCGCGCCGGTTACTTCCTCGCTCGACATGCAACCACCTTTGTCAGCAGGATGGACACAGTCTGCCGTTGCTAGTCATAATGTTTCTATGGTTGGTGGCAGTATTCTCCTCCACCCTAATAGTGATCAGTACCAGATCAGTAATGGCATCCCTGCGTTAAACTATGTGGTGATTTAGAACACTTTCGATGGGCGAATCGTATTTTCACGAATTGTGAACTGAGAAGGGGGATAACAAGACCCCCTAGGGATTTTAAGAGCGTTCTTCCCCCTGCTGGAGAACAGCTCACTCGGCTTCTCAAGCATCCATGGTACCCCCCCCCCCCCCCCATAAAATTCACTGCTGTGTTATGCTGTGATCTCACGCATCTCCCCAAACAAGACGAGACCAGCATCGTCTACATTTGAAGGAGAAATTGGGAGGTATCGCGGAGCACCTCAATTGCGACGTGGTTTGAAAATTTCACCCTAGGACCTTGGGTGCTGTAATATTACCGATTGTATTTTAAAAAATAGTATTATTATAATACTTTTTTAATCACTTCTGTTGATGGAAAATCTCCTGAAATGGTAGAATGGTGAGTAAATTTTATTTTATTGATAATGAAATTGCTTGGTTATCTAAAAATGTCACTCGCACATTCCTCCTATTAAGGTGACCTAAGGTCAAGAATTCTGCCTAGACCGGCCTTGGTGACCGAGCGGTTCTAGGCGCTTCACTGCGGAACCGCGCGGCTGCTGTGGTCACAGGTTCGAATCCTGCCTCGGGCATGGATGTGTGTGATGTTCTTAGTTTAGTTAGGTTTAAGTAGTTCTAAGTTCTAGGGGACTGATGACCTCGGATGTTAAATCCCATAATACTCAGAGCCATTTGAACCATTTGAACCAATTCTGTCTGATTTCAAAATGGGAATAACTATGGGTACATTTCATAGACGCTCTTACTTAAATACGTAAAACCAGCTACAATTTGTAGTGATAAGGCACAAGCGTTTAATTCTAGCAGGTGAGTAAACCAAACGAAAAATCTGTTACTAATTTTTAGTTGTCTGTATTATGTATTGTCTCTGTCATTTAGTGTGGGTTAACAGTTTCCCTTGAGATCGTTAAGTTGAACTAGACATCTTATTGGAGCTACTGCTTCTCAGAAATATCTTACAGTTTCAGTTTACAAGTATTTAAAACCGTAACGAGCCCTTAGCATACGAGTAATGTGTAGTAAACAATGTGCTGTCTTGGAGTTCATAGATACAACATTATGATGCATATACAGCAAGAGGTCATTGACCAGAGAGAATTTTAAATTGCTGCCAGTCCGCAGTTAATCAAGCTGACTGTATCAACAGATTGCTTGCGCGTGTTGTATTCACTAGCGGGATGTTCCATTTGTTCGCTTGTTGTTATACGCTATCTGTTGACGCAAGGTATCAACTAAACTAGAAAGCGTGTCCCCAGTTTGCTGTTTTTAATTGACAGTTTTTCTTACTGGACTTCACGTTCCACCGAAAACTTCACGAATTTATTTGATTTTCGCTGCTGTGAATACAGTCCCTCACCAACTCACATCCTATCGTAATTATGTTACTCCATTAATTTGAGAATTGTACTAACGACTTTGTACTAAGCACTGGTTTCCAACGGCATTCCTATATTTAATTAATAAAGCGATACGGGATTAATTTTCTGCTGTTTATCCAAGGCTCTGTGTGTTTACTTTATGCATTATCATTGGACTGGATCTTCGAAAATTCAGTACATGTAAGTTAGCCAAGTTTCAGCTGTTAAGCGGGGGAAAGAATGGACATTTTAGTTTAACGTCCCGTCAGCGGAGAGGTCATCAGAGACGGAGCGTGGGCTCTCACTGAGCGCTGTGTTGACCTCATGCCCCTTCACACCGAATGCAATGACGTCACTGGCAGGGGATGACACGGCGGCGGAACGTGGAGTTTTGCTTTTGACCTTGTTTTGTAATCTCTACCTGGGGAAGGATGGGAAGAAATGCAAGCGTGTCGTTACCGAAGGTGCACTCCAGAGTTTAAACTGATCCTTGATCTATTTAGGGGTATGACGGAGAACCTAAATCTGTATTTTAACTCCATTGCTCCCGAATACGAACCACCATCCTTACAGGTCTCGTGATCACTCACATTTCTATCTCATCAGGATTGAAATAATTGTTTTTTATTCCTATAAATAATAAATATACTTTACCGAGGCCTGCTTAGGCTTTTCTTTTTCACTTAAATGCTAAAGATTTGCAAGATAACTAGTCCAGTTTCTCTCAGGGAGAAATGTAAATGACAGATGAATAAACAAAAAAGAAATGCTCTTATGTAATAGTCAAGTCTGTTCCAACTGCTCAGTCTCCGTGATATACAAGGTGAAAATATGAGGACGCAAAATTGGTATGCAGGATAGAAAAATATTTTCTTTCATGAAGAAGTTTACGCAGTACGTCAAACTCGTTTATAAACCAGAAGAACAAGCACTCGGAAAGATATTTCCAAACAACGATTAACTAATCCTGTAGGGAGATATGGTTAAACAAACGCATGATTAGAGCAACTGCTAGACATTTTAGAATACCTGTAGCTAGAGATACGAAGAAATAATCAGGAGATGAAGCAAACCAGTGACAACATTCAGAAGCAGAGGGCGGAGACTGAGCAATAAACTGACAATACAATATTTTTTTACTGGACTTCACATCTCACCGAGTACTATACGAATTTATTTGAGTTTGCTGCTGTCAAGATGTACCCTCAGTA
The DNA here is from genome assembly GCF_023864275.1 of Schistocerca cancellata. Lineage (NCBI taxonomy): Eukaryota > Metazoa > Arthropoda > Insecta > Orthoptera > Acrididae > Schistocerca > Schistocerca cancellata. The sequence continues at coordinate 515,503,650 of NC_064628.1, read as the reverse complement.
ACTCCCGTCCCATTTATAAGATAATGAAAGACAACAGTCAAGGCACTGTGTATTCCACTGAAGATTTTTGAAAACGTATGAAGGTGGATATCGTCTTATAGAAAAATCTGTTGGGGTTCTGTACAAGTGAAATTATATATCGTTAGAGAAATCGATTGCAAGCTTAGCCATGTAACGATATGCAAACAGGTTTCGAAGAACTACATGAAATTGGAAAAATAGAAGCAGGGGTATAATGGAAGTTGTTAATGACAGGTTATGTGATTTACAGGAAGACATACATAAAGAGGATTCTGAAGACTGACTTATAGAAGCAAGCAGAATACATAATTAATTACCAGTAAAGCATTACAACCATGACAGATCTTCAGCTATTAGCCAGTGCAGTAAGTGAACGGAACAGAGCCGTGATTAGATGAGTAGATTGCATAGATTTAATCATATTAACGTGGGAGCAAGAGCTGAATGAAGAAATGAAACAGAAATTGCAGATCTGGACTGCTGGAGATGGCTTCTACAACATTTAATATAATATTGTACAATAGTCAGTGATACTTCTTAAAAAGTGAAATAACCATATTTTAGTGAAATGGAATGTAAAAGGGAAAGCACCGTACACCGGATAGATTCTGGAAAGTAAATTAGACGAAAGAAGTCTGCCAGCTGAATATGAAGATCATGTGCATTTCTTTATTTAATACTGTCTCAAAATATTTAGCGTAACATTTGTGCACTCGAGGTATTTGATCTGTAATTTGAACTCGCTGTCTTAAGGTGGTGCCCCCTCTACAGCGTACCGACCACGAGTGTGAAGGTGGGTTCACAGTTTTACAATCATCTGAAAAGAAATTAGCACAAGATGAACCTCGATATCCACAAAACACACCGTGTCTCTTGCTGACACATTATCGGGTGGCCGGTGGCTCATCTTCGAACCTCTGGCCTCTGGTGAAAGTCCGGTCGACGTTTGACTACGTTACTATCCTGATGAAAAAAAAACAGTGTTTTTCTCGAAGCATGTTACCCAATAGCACCGACTGTTAATAGCAATGTCAGATATTTGACGGTTAGCTGAATTCCTTTACGTGATTGCTCTTGGGTACTCGATAACTTCAGTGCTGTGCGTCAGTTATTTGCAACTGTAAATATCATGTGTATGCTGATGACCTCACTTGGGCTGAGCACGCAACTACAGCTTGCAGGAATTTGTCAGCATCTCCCATGTTCTGCAAAAGTATAAAAATCTCTTTCCTTTTGAACTGAAAAAAGAAACTTGTACAAGATTTCTTCTTATTGTTGATTACATCGATGTTTTCTGCAAGGTCTTCGTCGGGAAAAGCCACGGCGCTTCGAGCTGATGAACACTTGCATACGACATATGTCTCACGTTCGACTTTTTTAATCGTCATTCACTATCGCATGCACAGCTATACCTGCCACGTGATGACAAGTACAGAGATTTTCACTACTTTGTCACCTGTGCCGCCTCATCAATTCGTACAGTCCCTCATATATACCTGTTCGACCTCATCGCTCTTGTCTGACCAACACAGTAGAAACCCTCGTTCCCATCAGAACAAAATCTCTTCTCATTCTATTACTCAGCCACATTTACCAAGTTGTCTTCAGTCGCCTGGAATGATCTTCCTCGTTATATTAGAGATATGATTAAGATATACAAATTGAAAGACAGATAATGATCTCCTAAAACAACAGTAATGTCTGCCTTTGTTCTGAATATACCCTTTAACCTCTTGCCGACTATATACTGTATTTACGAACTAAATATTACTCATTTTCCAAAGCCCCTAGATAGTGCATTCTGTAAAAAATTCATTCCCTCCGAACATCCTACGTCAAAAAATCTCACTCTTGTACTCTGACAAATACATATTTTACATTTTGCTAGGTGTTATCGTTGTATCGCTAGTATGGCTAGTATAAGTTCTTAGACAGTGCTTTGATTGTAAAAATTTTATTTCATATCTTTCTAATTCTATAACTTTTATTATCAAGTATCACATTAAGTTAGTATCGTTCTTTAAGTATTTTTGATCTAAGATTACCCTCATACTGCCAGGATAAATAAAGAGAAATATATACCCAATTTAAAAGCAGAATCTAACACAGTTTGTCTTTCATTCGAAAATTTTAAATTCTACTACCAAGCAGCAAATTAATACTCACTAATAGGTCACATTAACCCGAGATAAGTGGCACAGGCAACTGCAGTGACAAAGCACTCAATACAAACCCAGCTTAAGTAATTACAGGCGTAAAGAGCAAATTTAGCTTGCAAACACTTCGAGCCAATGTCAATAACGGCTCCAATAACATTCCACCTACGCTCGAAGGGACTTTCTCGGTATCGGATTTATTGCGTCAATGAATTGGCGAGAGATACAGCGAATGGCAGTAAGTTGGGGTCGGCGGGGGCGGCTCTAAAAGTCTCGTGCTGCCGCAGCCGGCACCAGGAAGCCGCAAGAATGCGGAACCACGGGCCCGTCACGTGTCGCACGTGATGGTGGCACGGGTGCTCACGTGACACGACCCCCTCTCGTGACCTGCGAGGGTCTCCGGCGGCTGATGCCAGGTGCGAGTCGCATTGCGGCAACTTTCTATTAGAGCCAATTAACTGCCAGCGAGAACTCGCACATCATCGCTTGGCCCTCTGCCCTAGCTTTCCTGCAGGTCGTATCTTGCAATTTACTGTAAAATTTTAAGGCGCAGTACGCTCACCGTTAGGAACCAATGTGACTTCTACTCTATGTTTCAACGGAACAGGTTAATAAAAATCAGCTAGCTTTGACTCACTACCACATAAGCATTCGTATTACAGGACGTACATTCGTCTTGACTGCGAAACGAAATTTATGACTAGACTGAGACTTCCTTGATGAAGACGCACTATCTTTTCTTGAATACGGATTTATCGCCAGGCGTACCCTGGGGAAGTGTGTTTGGACCCTTGCTGTGCATTTTTCATAATGATGAAGCAGACAATATTAAGAGTAACCTCAGACATTTTACAGATGATACAGCTATCTATACAGCTTTAAATTCTGAAAAAAGCTGAACAAACATTCAGTCACAAATGCGTAGGATTTGTAACTGAAGTTTGCGGTGGCTACTTTCTTTAAATGGCGAGAAATGTAAAACTGTGCACTTTGCAGAACCAAAATACTTAGTTTCCTATAATCAGAATATCAGTGACTCACAGTTGGGATTACTTAACTCATACAAATACCTGCGTGTAGCACTCTGTAGGGATCTGAAATGGAACAACCACATAGGTTCCGTCATATCCTGCACCGCAAACAAATTACTTGGCGCGAATGGTTAAAATTAAAGACATCTTCCTAGGCAAACACAAGAAGCCAGAGATCAGGTCAAGTCAGACGGATGGGCAGAAGTTACGCCAGGGATACCTGCTGACAGAACTGCCACTGCTGACGAAGCATGGCCGGCCAGGGTGGCCGAGCGGCTCTAGGCGCTACAGTCTGGAACCGCGCGACCGCTACGGTCGCAGGTTCGAATCTTGCCTCGGGCATGGATGTGTGTGATGTCCTTAGGTTAGTTAGGTTTAAGTAGTTCTAAGTTCTAGGGGACTGATGACCTCATAAGTTAAGTCCCATAGTAAGTCCCATAGTGCTCAGAGCCATTTGAACCTTTTTTTTTTTTTTTGACGAAGCATATATAAATAATATGGACGAAGGAGAAAGGCAAAGACATCACGGTCTACATAACCCAGTTGCTTCACACCAGTGCCATGGCCTTATTATGGCCTATGTGACCAGACCCGATACAGCAGAAAAACATATGCACAGAGCCAGTATAAATAACCCTTATTTTTATTCAAAGGGATCGCGGTCCGGTGGCAGCCACCTATAAGGACATGTCTTCGCCGGTCACAGACACGACATGGTTTACAAGCAGCCACCACGAGTCTTGGCCTGCACTAACTGTGAGCCTATTGCTGCCTGGAAGTGCGGTGCAGTGGCCCTAATGCCTCCATCCAGTCGGCCACCTGCGGGCTTACTTCGGGCGCTGCCAGACAATAACAGTGCAGCCGCCCGACTACTTCCACTTGGGTAGGTATGCTGTCGTTCAAATGGTCCAGATGCCTCTGAGCATTATGGGACTTAACATCTGAGGTCATCAGTCCCCTAGACTTGGAATTACTTAAACCTAACTACCCTAAGGACATCACACGTCCATGCCCGAGGCAGGATTCGAACTTGCGACCGTAGCAGCAGCTTGGTCCTGGACTGAAGCGCCTAAAACCAGCCGGCCACAGCGGCCGGCTACTGTCGTTGTACGCCTTTGCTTACAATGGTGGGGCGTTCTGTCACCGCATATAAGGAGCACAGTGTATCCTATCCTGAGCTGCAAAGCTGTGCGCAGGCGACACAAGCTCTGCCACACACGCTGCGCCTTAGCGTTCCTGCTGAGACGCTGGCATCACCGCAGGCCGTAGGCCATCTGCTATATCAGCGCCTTTCCACTGCCCAGGAGGACGTTGCGACTACAAACCGTCGCTACGAGTGTTGTACTTGGTTCTTCAATAAAATGAGTGATTACCAATGATGTTTCTCTGATGACAACTCACGGTCTCAACTCACCCCTGCCGCTGCATGGCCGTCTACAAGAGTCAAATTAGGAGCCTGACTTCTGTTCACTGGTAGGATACTGGGAGAAAGCATTCATTCTAAAAAGTCGACTTGTAAGAAAGCAGAATAAGCTGTGTATGCGGACAATGTAACGTCGTACATTTAAAATCACTGTGTACACTGTAGAAAAACGCAGAAAGGAGCGTAAGAAATTCCATCGTCACTGTTACGCCTAAAGTTCTGCTTCAGCTGAGCGTGAAAACAGACACGGGATGAAATTTTATGACACTTTAGACGTGGCTTTGAGCCATCGTAACTAAATAAGCCACTGCAATAAAGATTACTGACATCACTGATGTGTCTTCACAGCCTGAAATTCAACCTTTACTCAACGACACAAGCTCAGCACAACAGGCTGTGGGGTGGTAGGACTGGACCAAGCGGCACATCAGGTAATCACCATCGACAGTTGCACTGAACATTTATTTCGCACACTTAAACAAGACAAATAAAAAAACCAGCAACACATTTTTAAAATTACCACACATCTTTAAAATTATCATTTAGATGAAAGCAACTTACTTCAAGACTTATACATTCACAAACCACGGCACTTATAGCCTCTTACACATTTAGTGAAATTAGTTAAAATTATTTACTCAAAAACTATTATCAACCTGAAGAACAGTTTACTAAAAATTAACGAGAATATGTAGTCTTTCGTGACTGCACTGATTGGTATTACCAAAGTAATTCAGAGAACAATCAGCAACAAATCACATCTCATGGCACACAACCACGTTACTTAAGTAGCAGGCACCGTACAATGTAGGATATAAAATATAAACTTTCATGTGACCATTCAACCTCGTGGGATTGAACAAACTATGCCGAGAAGCGGACGCCCGCTCACTCAGCTGTTTCCAATACAGGCTTACCGTGGACCCCCAAACGGGAGCAGCAACGGTCACGAATAGGCACGAAAAATCCCAAAACTAGACTGACATCTGCCTTAAGAAACTAGAAACAAAATAATTCTTTACAGCACATCATCTGTTGAATTAATGAGCCTATTAATAAACATCAGCTAAGCAGTACAAATCTATTATGTGTGTAAGGCCAATTATACATTAAGCCGCGACCGAACTAGATACAAGGCCAGCCGGCACGCGCGGGCAAAGGGGGCGGAAAATACACAACAGCTCAAGGTTCAAATGGTTCAAATGGCTCTGAGCACTATGGGACTTAACCTCTGAGGTCATCAGTCCCCTAGAACTTAGCACTACTTAAACCTAACTAACCTAAGGACATCACACACATCCATGCCCGAGGCAGGATTCGAACCTGCGACGTAGCGGTCGCCCGGTTCCAAACCGTAGCGCCTAGAACAGCTCGGCCACTCCGGCCGGCCAACAGCTCAAGCAGGACGCAACTCAGGACCCCGCACCCGCCCCAAGACAAACTGCAGAAGTCCCGATAAAACGAAATCAAAATGCAAATAACTAGCGTGCAGGGTGCAGGCTAACGGTTCGTCCCTCCCCCCCCCCCCCCCCGCCCCTCCGAAGGAAAACACAAAGCGACTTACAGCAAATATCCACACTTAAATCGGTGATTAAATCAGAATTAATTACAATATCCACATATTGTCATTTCACTAATAGAATCAGTTTCAAACTATTTAAACACAGGATAACAACTGGTCTCTCACTAACTCTTAAGAATTTATGAAACTACTCATTTATTATTACACACGTGTCTCTCAGACACACTATTACTTCAGATAGAAACGTAACAGTAATGTTATTGCAATTCACGGCAAAATATAGCCAGGGAAAATTTTATCCATGAATATCTATAGCAATTGGCCGGCTTAACTCCGTCGTGTGATATAAATACAACAACCGGGCGGCACTTAGGCAAGGACCAGCCAAACTCTTTTCAATGGCGGTTAAACACTGACAGTATCAATATACAAACAGAATTTATCAGCACTCCAAGCCCTAGTAAATGTTAATCATCAGATAACATACAGCTCTCACTAGGACATTGCGTACTAAGCACGTAGAAATTAAACACATTCGAGGACAGACTCAGTAGGAGTAGCAACGGCCGGCCAAGAAAATAAAGTCAACAGCACAGAAACCAGTAGTCGATTCCGGCCACAATTTACAGTACTAGCAAGGCCCTCGCCCTCTTGCTTGTTCGACGAAGCCAGCCGCCGCAGATCCCGGTGCCAGGAGACATGTAGCAAGCGAAATACACCAACGGCTTCCCAGTAACGCGACTGCTTCAACACCAGCGATATTTCGTACGGCACCGTCAAAAATGGCTCTGAGCACTATGGGACTTAACATCGATGGTCATCAGTCCCCTAGAACTACTTAAACCTAACTAACCTAAGGACATCACACAACACCCAGTCATCACGAGGCAGGGAAAATCTCTGACCCCGCCGGGAATCGAACCCGGGAACCCGGGCGTGGGAAGCGAGAACGCTACCGCACGACCACGAGCTGCGGACACGGCACCGTCACCAGGGTGAACAGCCCCTTTTAGATGTGCTCTTCCTGCTGCCTCGCACAGCACCTATACTTTCCGCCAGACTTGGCAACTTGGCAAACGACGTTACTGCTAGGCGTCCCAAACCAAAATCCCACTACTTGCTAGAGCTTACCGCTCGCTTCCCGATCGGCCCGGTAGGTGGCGCCACCGCGCGCTCTGCGTACATCACCCGAAAGATGACCCATACCGGCGGCGGGAATATCGCTGATCGAGCCACACGGCTCCATCACTTTTAACAGATATGGTCTACAGCTCGACGTGGACCGGAATCCAGCCATGGAGAGGATGAAGCGGGCGTATCAATGTATGCTCGTATCAGGCGATACGGTGGGCGCCAATCAGCGCTAGCCTGTATAAACGCGTACCAGCAGCACATCACAGTCGACTCGAAAATGGCCAAGCAGCACTTGACATGGCTGGAAACCGGGGAACATTTTATTCTACAAAGGAGAGTACTTACAAAATACCCGTGTGTCTATCTTATAATATATTTCAAATGTACGAAAGTCGAACCAGATAGAACTAAAATGGGATACTGAACTTATACAAAGACGGGCAGCTTGATTGGTCACAGGTTTCTTTCATCTAAGAGAGAAGTATCACTGACTGAGAAACATTATCGGCTCGTCAACTCGACCTAATATTTTCAGGATAAAAAAGAAATCTTTCAGGATGTCAGACACAGCGATCGATCCCACAAGAAAATCTGGGCCGTAATCCTCATAATACACAGTTAAGACCTTCTGAAAGTGCAGCTTCAAAATTCGCGCGGAACGGTTGTTTGTCACTCGTTCCACTCCTCTGCAGCTGCGTAATGCCCGAATGCCAAGTGCTGTACCACGGAGTGACATCAAAATGATTCAAATGGCTCTGAGCACTATGTAACTTAACATCTGAGGTCATCAGGCCCCTACACTTAGAAATACTAAACTAACGTAAGGACATCACACACATCCGTGACCGAGGCAGGATTCGAAGCTGCGGCCGTGGCAGCAGCGCGGTTCCGGACTGAAGCGCCTAGAACCTCTCGGCCACAGGAGCCGGGAAAGAGTGACCACCAGAGCCCTCCTATACGCAGGTTATTGTAAGTGAGCGAAGACGAGGCCGGAGGTAGACACATCTACCCGCCGTGTTTTTAAATCTATGCCAAAAATAGTAAGTAATGTGAACGCCTAATGTGTCGCAGAATACGTTCAGTATTATAACAATATTATCGTATTGCTAGTTTGCAGATATATACACATACATATACTCCTCAAAATGAAAATTAATAAACCTAAGTAACTGAGGAGTAATCGTGAAATGAAGTTAATGATTTTCGATTTACAATTTAATCACTCTAGTCACGTTGAAGAGTGCATCTCCTGAAAATGTACTATATTTTAACAGTGGTAGCTTTCAGATCCAAAGAAAATAACGCCAGTAGAGATAGGCAATATTAAATTGCGCTACACTACTTCTTTAATGACACACCAATTCATTTAATTCATTTACACTGCATTTGTGAAGCGCAAAGTAAACAATTTTCAAAGCAAGGAGATCTCTGGCGTTACCTACAGGACAGAAACTACGCACTTTGACACAAGGAACAAATCGTGTAACCAGTGTCAAAACAGCAATTCACCAACCTCGTTACTCACTCCACCGTACAGTACTTGATGTTCGAACATCAGGGGCTGCAGTGGGGCGAAGGGAGAGACAAACAAGCGCTGCGGGCGAAATTTAAAAGGCTAAACTTTCAGATGGTCATAACTGAGTACGATCAGAATTAAGATCCACATTCTCGAGCGGCGTTGATTTCCGGGACTGACGTCCTGCAAGCAGGCTTTTTTCTCCTTAAAACGTGAAGTCGAGTTGGTGATGTTTCCTTGCTGCACTAAAAACTGACAGACGCTTGAGAGCAGACGCCTACTATTGCAGAGAAAAGTACTAAATGAGGATTCTAGGAAAGAACCCCTGCATATTTCTCTAGGCACCATGAAGACAAGATTTGATAGTTCATGTCTCCATCGGACTATGCAAATTTAGGCATCCAATGGTTTCCCTAAATTCCTTAAGGCAAATGCCAGGGTGGTACCTTCGAAAAGAACAAGACCAATTTCTGTCTTTATCCTATCCCCAGTGCGAGAGTGTACTCGGCCTCCGACGGCCCCATCAGCGTCAAACTTGGATTATATGATACCGGAAGATTTGCCGTCTTTTTTCTACCCACCGTCTCTCACTCTAACAAGCTTCTATAGAGATCAAAAATGTATCCACCACATTTGCATGAAGCAGATCACTGAAATTCTTTCCTGCGGAAGATGATAGGAGGAAAAATGTATGCACTGGGAACTCTTAGCCTGTGCTGAGTAATATGAGTATCCATTTAATATGGTGTGTGATCCACATAGTCTTACAAAAGAGTCTGAATCCTCCAGCAGATCGCTGCCTATACAAACGTAATTATAATACTTGCAGCGATAACTGATACAGATGGAAGTATTACAGTATACAGTAACACCGAGTGGGCAGAATAAAACAGGACCACGTAATATTTTATGCATCATAAGATAGGAAACCAAACATATGTCATCTACATCCAGAGCGGAAAATGTAAGTTTGATACAGGATGTACCACAGTTAATAATGAATATTGACATGGGTGGAAGTATATAAAATGCAGGGCAGGCAACGTAAAACTGAATAGAAAATATTTTTCACTGCAAGATACATCATCTGTAGCTGAATTGGAAAATTTTGTTGGATACAGGATATATCACAGTAAATAGTGGTCACTGACATGGATGGAAGCAGATGATAATATGGACAGAGTAAAGTAAAACGAGCCCATAAATTATTTTGTGCACCGTAAGGTGCCTGTGTTACTGTGCATGAAATACTTTATGAGCCAGTTTTATTTTGCCCTGCCTGTTGATGCAAAAATCTGTTATAAACCTGAGCATAAAGCTAAGCGTATGTGTGAGTATGTGCATATGTCTGCGGACTCTTTTTGAACCCAGGATTGTTTTTAATAAAGGATGCACACAAATAGCAGAACTCACAAGTACCAGCACTGTGGGACTCATAACCTCCTATCTCCAAAAGGAGCAAATAAATGGACAAAACCGTGTTTTTCAGCCACTGACATGTGGACTTCCCTGTACAATGGGCATATTGTGTCTGAACAGTATCAGGCTGCCAAATCAACCTGTTTTGCAGAGCAGCCTACATGCCAGGGCAAGTGCTTTTTTTTTTTCAAGTTCTTGGCTTTTAGATTTCTCCAAATCACACGCATATTGTGTTGGAGTAGTGTCGGCCTGCTTTATTGAACTGCTTTGCAAGGCCGCCTGTATGTCAGGGGCAAGTGTCAAGCCCTTTATGTGTACCCTGCCCCACATGCGAGAGTATCGGCCTAAATTACTGAACTATGTTGCAGGGGCTAGATGTACTAATGAGCATGGCTGGAGACAGGCTGAGATGGATAGAGGAGGGATCGACAGTGAGGGGAAAGAGGAAATGGACAGAGAGAGGAGAGAATAATGAGAAGCATGAAACAGGTGGGAGGTGTAAAGGGGTAGTGGGCAGGTGGAAAAGAATGGATGGGATACCGAGGAGGAAATGGTCAGAGGGAGGAGGGTGGAAGATATAGTCAGAGAGAAGGGGTGGAGGAAATGGACAAAGAGAGGGGGAGATGAAGAGTCATAAAGACTGGTGAAAAGGAGGTAGACAGATAGAGGTGTGAGACTGAGATGGATACACAGAGAGACGAAGATCTGGACACAAACATTGGGTGAAGGTGGGGTATTCAACATAGCTGACGAATGCTACACAGACAATGTCGCGGAGAAAAGTCTAGTAACCCAGTAAACTTAGGTGCACGAAAGATCACTTGCGAGTTGTGAAAGTGAGTTAACGAATCACCACTCATTGTAGGAGGAAATATTTTCCTAGTTAGCAATAATGTTGTGCATAAAATAATTTCCCAGTTATAAATTGTAATAGTATCAGCTGTAAGTGTTGTAGAGTGCTGATTCAACGTCACAACTAACGAGTAACTCAGACCTTTTAGATAAGTGCATGCGCGTATACTGTTTTGTTGTTTTTCCCACTTCCAGTACTACACATTCCACTTAGACAAAATGTAAGCGTTATGTGTTTTCTAGTTTGCGAAGAATAAATCTGTAATTTCAGTTTAGCGTGCATTACTTTTAAAGTTAAGTTGTGATTCCCCTTGTTTCAAAAGTATTCGTCGATGGTGTAGCATGTGTAAAGGGGTAAGCTATGGTTGACCAAACCTGTCAGAAGAGGATGTTGACAGTGTCAGTGTATCTTACGTACATAGTCCCAATAAGTCTGGTTGAAAGCAAGTCTTGAACTTCATTTGCCAAAGACCGCAATGTGAATTGCTTTAGGAAAATGTTTACACACCCGTCTACAGTAGGTGTATCCTTAAAACCACGTAATTGTGGTGTACTTTTACGAGTATAACTGTGCTAGTCAAGTGTTGCAGCACTAAAGTGAGTTTCATAATCATATGGCGTTCAGCGATCAGGAAACTCTTCTAGTGAGAAATGAAATACCTACAATTTTCGTATCTAAGGGTCAGAACATCCTCATTCATTTGTACAATATCAAAGACATTCCCCAAAATTAAACGTTTTATGTACTGATTGCCGACGTCAAGCGAAAGAAGATGGAGCCCCTCCCCATTGGCCTGTTTGTTACAAGAGTGGATGAACGTCGAATTCCCTAACCATTGGGCTGGTTGTGATGGTCAATGGAAAGAACTTACTTCCATTGGCCTCCACGTTCCCCTAACCTCACTTCATGCGAAATATTCCTTCATAAAAATGCCTATCTTCCGCCACTACCTAATGAGTTACCAGCATTAAGGTATAAAACTGGAGAGGCTTCTGCTTCTATTACTTCGGACTTGTTAAACAAAGTGTGCGAAAAATTAGACTTGTGGTTAAATGTGTGCCACATATCTAAAATTGCACATAACGAACATTTGTAAAAAAAGGCTCGGTTATTTTTCTTCTGTTTTATGTATGATTTGTTGTACATAGACCGAATTAAACTGTTGTAATACGCTATTGAAACTGGGACATTCTTTTATGGATACGCTGTATTTGAAATGTGACTTTTTTTATTAAGTTTTAAATATTATGCTACTTTAAGACCTTAATATTTTTAAAGGTATCCAACATTGCACAATACTCGTGGATGGTACAACGATGGACGCTATCGAGTCTTTCATGCAGCACACATGGAAAAAGTGAGGCGAGTGTCACTGTGATCAGACACGAAGCCGGTCATTAATGGAAAACCTGAGGGGAAAATTCAAACTGAAAGACACTAATGTCATACTGCGTAAACTCTTATACTATTAGATGTACCGCTAAACAACTTTGTACTGATTTGTTTTAGATAATGAGAGTAAGTAGTATCTTTTTACTGAAGTACGCAATAACCTAAAGTAAAGCAGGATAAAGGACCACCGTTGGGAAGATTTCTTGGAAGGGGCCGCAGAGTGGTGGAAGAGGCACGAGAGTGTATCTTTTGTGCAGAAGCAGTCACAAGGTTGTCAGAGGCGGAAGGTTGCCATTGTATGTGGCTGAGATACTGGACGGCGGTGGAAACCAGCGGGGGTCACTGAAGAAGGCCAATGAGAGACACGGCATCCATCCCAACTGAAGCTACCATCCCAGACAGTGCATCCAGTTGCTGCCGTTGAGTTTCCACTCTTAATTACTAGCTAATTTACCTAGGAACACCCGCGCAGCAAGAATTAGATTGGGTAATAGCGTTTGAAGTAAAGAAGCCAGCCATTCGCTGCATCACATAAAGGAAGGGATGGCGACTATCTTGTAAAACGACTCCTTATAGTGTCAAATACTTTATGGGAGGTCATTTTTATTAACTTATCTTAACGCAGTAGGGATGGTTCAGAATTTCATTTGCTTAAGCTACCATGTTTGTTAATAATGCAACATTAATTAACGGTATTTGAATCTGTTACATCCATAAAGCATTGTTAATTATTGCCTCTGCTCCGAGTGCAAATTTCTCTGTGGATAATGTATAAAGCAACAATATCTGAGTAGATAGCGAGCTGCCTGGCATAATCTTGCCTAGCTCTATGAGGGCGTCACAAGTAAGTGAACTGTCCGATTGTGTAGAACAGTAGTCAGTGTCATTCCGCACAATAGACTTCACTAGCTCAGCTAAATTTTACTTACTTAACTGTGTCACTGTTACAGCTTGTTGTTCGAATACAAATGGCTAAATACTAATATTCCACTAATATTTCAATAGCAAAATTAGCAATAGCTTTTATTTTTCAGCTTCTTCACGTATCTGTTTGACTCGACTTCTTCCATGAAGTTGAGGATCAACTTTCAGCGTTGCTGGCCAAAACTTTGCTTCCAGGGCTGACGTTAAAGGGGAGTAGTGGAAGGAACATTTAAGATTTTTGTAAGTGACATGTTGATGGTATAGGTCACTGCTGCAACCTGCATGCAGTGTGTAGAAAACGAAAGTGTTACGGGAGTGAGGCATACCAGGGTGCAGCTGGCAACAGCGTGGGCCTCTTTTAACAGTATATTTTACGAACTAGGAGGCGGATGGTGTATAGGGGGGAAGCAACTGACACAAGGTTCGATGAACGTTTTGTGTATTAGTAACATGAACAACGTGATCCTCGAATCATAATTTAAGGGGCGATCAAAAAGTTTCCGTTCGAAGACGGTACAGACCAGAATCTATGTGCCAATCGTGCAAAAACGCCGTGATCATTGAGACAATCATCCCACCGACTCACCTGGCTGAAGATAGCCGTTTAGGAAAATACCGTGTCCTGGAGCGTGGAGAAAAATACTGCACATCATCAGGGATCTTCGAGGCTTCGAGGCATTTTTAAGGGACCTAAGAGTGGTAATCGCACAGGGATCATCGAGGCTTAAAAGCATTTTTAAGGGACCTAAGAGTGGTAATCGCACGGATAGTGCAACACCACAAATATAGAATCCATAATGACCACCCTTTTGTTGCAAAAGAAATAGCAAAATTAGTCATCCTGACAGTGACGGCAGCTACTGACAACAAAATTTACACTCTTCTCAGTTTGAGTAACAGGACTGTTATGTAAGTAATAATGCTTATCATAAAGAAAGGACTTAACGAAAGAGTACCATACGATTCAGAACAGAAACTTTAAAGGAAGAATTAAAAAATTATTATTTACGAAGGTTAAAGCCCAGACCATAAATCGACAAAAGATAACATTTATCCTAGGAGAGAGTTGTAGCCGCATCGAGCTGTAAGTTAGCTGTGACTACAATGTAACTCGGCAATGGAGATGTTAACTTCACTTCTCTCTTCTACTCGGGCAACAGTAGTACGCATGTTAAGCGCTGCAAGATTATTTTAAACTGATTTGAAGTTTAAAGTTATACGATATAGCCTGGAAATATTAGTCAGAAGTCGGACTAAAGTAGGACCATCTTTACCGTTAGACAAATAACGGGATTTTGATTTATGTGACAGAAAAGTGAATCGCGTAATTACTAATTTGTGATGGGACTTAGCCTTCGTGATACTTGATAGTCACGAACATCAAAGGACACAGAAAGAGACTGATTGCCGACATAAACTCGATTATTAGACTTGAGTAGGCTACAACTAACGCAATCACAAAAAAATTACAATTTCGTCGTGTTGTCAGAAGTTAACGTCAAGGTCAGAATTACTGATGTTAACATATGTAGTACGTTGAATGACATATCGGTGTGCGTGCTCAGCGTAGGGACAAACAATGATTACGAAAGACAATAAACCTTAAGGCAACTTTAATTCTTCGTGTCGCCTACATCATTTAATGGACATTTAAAGAGTATTTGTGGAATTGACTTAGTCTTCGGATAACATAAAAGTGTCAAGTGAATTAGTGATAGTTAAAATGTGAACAGCAATAACTCTAAACCAAAATTGCGACGCATTCTTAACATTTTTCAAGGGTATGTTATCTCTGGAGTTACGTTGTGCAGTTGTTAAATACGCAACGTAGCGACGCCTGGACGACGGAATAATAATCAATAACTTAATATCCTCGCAAAATTTATAATGTGGCCTCGGCTCGGGTGATGGAATGATGATTCAAGACACTATTTTTTAACGTTTGAATAACCATTCTCAAACCGGGCAAAAGAACTATAATCAGCGAGTTCGCGTAAGCTGAAGGCCCTGTCGCGAACGCGCAAGGAACTTTTGGTTATTTCAGGTCAATAGAGGCATCACGTTATCGAGTGGTGCAGTCGCTATATTTATAAGTGAAGAAGATCGACAGACAACGATCACAATTGCTTTCATTACAAGCAAGGGCGGCGCACACACTCCGGCATGCTGCTCCATCGAGACAGTCCAAAATGGCTCTGAGCACTATGGGACTTAACATATATGGTCTTCAGTCCCCTAGAACTTAGAACTACTTAAACCTAAGTAACCTAAGGACATCACAGACATCCATGCCCAGGGCAGAATTTGAACCTGTGACCGTAGCGGTCGCGCGGTTCCAGACTGAAGCGCCTAGAATCTCTCGGCCACCAGGGGCCGGCATCGAGACAGTGACATCCTTTTCGAGATACAGTATCTGAAAATAACCAAACCATGCGAGGAGTTTTTTTTTCCTAATATTTGCAGATTGGCGTTGTCGTGATCGGCGGACGCCGTTCCACGTCATCTCGACTGGGACACCCACCAACATCGAGCCGAGAGAGAACAGCGCCACAACAGAGATCAGGACTGCAGGGCGGGTGCAAGGGTGAGAGTGTATCTCACTTGAGTTGCCGTAACTTCTGCGTCACGACATTTGCGATATGGGGACGTGCTTTATCCTGCAGCACTTTTCCACAACGGTGGCTTTCGACAGACAAGCAGCCCATAAACAATCTGCATTCTCCGATGGATGTCTATTGGTGTTTTTCTTCGTCCGCCAAGAGAAGAATAACAGCACGTTAGCCCTATTTGGACGCATTTGTTAATAACGACGCCATAGTTCACGTTTCCTCATTTACCACACGTCGGAAAGGCACTAACTCAACACTGATCCTTTACCTATGTGGCGGTGCTTGCGTGCCCACACTGGATTCACGGTACGTTGAATAGACGCTACAGCAAAGCAGTAATACGGAAAGCTTTTCATCGCCACTTATACCATTGAAGGTGCCAAGGTACATGGCTGAAAAAAGTTGTGGCCGGAACAAAAAGACAGTTTTATGACAAGAAGCGCTTGGTGCGCCATAGGGTCTTGTTTTAGATATCGGAAGTGTTAGCGAGCAACAAGTCTCTGTCCAATTAAGCTCAAATTTTAGGCAAGGCTTTCCTTAGAGAAAATGGGATACTCCTTCAGCACATTGCATATCACAGTTTACTGTAGTCTCGTACCTGAGAAAGAGGATGTTCTTTGTGTCGTCCTCGCCACTGGATACAATACCGTACTCTTCTCTATATTGTGATACGGATTATTTCAAACGCCTCCTGACCATTTCGTAAATGTAGACTGGACTATACAGTTCACCGTTCCAGTTATTTAATCTTCCCAACACGAGTTATATACTCTTCACTTTTGAGATTACCCCAGACAAGAAACTGAAGACGATCGAGGTCAGGTGATCACGGCACACATCCTGCTCAAGTTAACAATCTCGGTCTATGCTGGCACGTTGGACATCGTCGTACATCAGCGGCAAATGAGCCGGTGGCCTAAAACTTGCTAACTGTGGGCTGTGGGTCGAAATTGAGACCAGTTAGAGGAGCAGAGCACGGTTCATATGCTTTCCTCACCTAGTGATGTATACAGTACGATAAAGCTATTTGTCATCTTCGTAATATTACTGAAATTTCGTGCAAAAGTATAAGAAATCTTAAGTAATACAAAACTGAATGGTAACTATTCACCAAAACAAATGTCATTTCTTAGCTCTCTTTGGAACATACACGTATCAGGTTTTTGATGTTTAAGTCTGACTCATGGCTAGCTTGGACTGGAACGAGTCGTGTGCCATGGAACAAGAAACATTCTTTATAATTAGTGTGTAACATCACTTTTCGTGACTCATAATTATGTTTTCTGAATATTTTGTAGTGCTGTACAGACGCAGCGTACCATAAGAGCAAAAATGCCACAAAATCCACGCTGTTTAAACATAAGCAATATAAGTAGATACTGAAAAGTCTATATAATGTGTGTCAACCCAAGCAGTGTTTTTCGTTTGCTGTTTATCCGTGGCAGTCACAGGCGTAAGATAAATTCCGGACGAATGCTACGAAATTATTTTTCGACTGATTTCATGCAATCTTACACTAAAAAATAATTTTTTTAATTCTTTTTAATTCTTTTTAATTTTTTTTCTGTGCGATACTAAAAACCGGCTCATCACGAGAAAACAATAACAAATAAAGGACGTGACAGCAAGTGGAATACTGACGGACGTATCTATATGGTAGATACCACTTCACTGGAGTCCTAAGTTTTCGAAAGTATCCGAAATCTATGTGTAGTGACGGTAGCGTAACATAGTATTATGGATAATCTCTACGCAGAAGCAGAAAACTAGCATCCATTGTTCAAGAATATTATACCAGTCTTTTAATATAAGTGTGCGATTATGTATGTGAATTGAATTAAAGACTTGATCAAACTAAAATTTAAAGTTATGGTAAGTGATAAAGTGTTAAATGGAAATGGAAATCAGTTGCTGAGATGTTGTGAATTAACTCCTAAAGCACATCACCGCTGTCACGTGATATCCGGCCTTGTTTAGTGTAACGAACGCCCAGCGTTTCTAGGGTAACCAAACAGTCTGTACCCTCCGGCAGGCTCTTCCGTTGACCCAGACAAGTTGCGCTCCCTGCTGTAGTCGACTCAAGCAGGAGAGCTGCGTCCCACATTCTTCGAGACCTACAAACCCAAACAGATAGGCGAATAAAGCTATGGCCACTTTAGTAAGATATTTTCCTATATTTACATTCCGCCGCTAATTATAGACAATATCGATTTCACAGTCCTACACTGTATAAAAAAGAGAGAGAGTAAAGTGACTCCACTGAGTAAGAGTGAGAGGAAGTGATCAGTTATCAACTAGTTGTATCATTACTACGTTGCAATATACAGTGTGTAGCAAAAAGATTCATCCGATTAAAAAAAATTATAACTTATGTTATTTGAGATATGTGCGTGTACAACGTACTGTTGGAAAGAGCAAACTCTCGGGTTTTCCATAGTTCCCACTATGAAGCAGCACATGAAATGGACTCTCCAAAATTTAATATGTTTTGTGTAGTTTCAGAGGAAAACGTGTATGGCAGATTTTTTTTTTTTTTTTTGCCAAGGACATTGTTACAGGAAGCACATATCTCGATATGTTTGAGAACTTATTTTTCCTACAGTTGGAGACCAATTCGAACGACTTCATTTACCAACAGGAGGGGGCACCGCCACGCTGACATCTGGAAGTGCGTGAATATTTAAATCAAAGCATTACTGAAAGATTGATCGGTCGCACTGGACCAAATGACTCAGTCTTACATTACTGGCCTCCAAGGTCACCGGACCTGACCGTAGGTGATTATTTCTTGTGGGAGTATATAAAAGACTGTTTATGTGCCTCCCTTACTAAGAGAAGTGAATGAACGGAGACATCGCATAACAGCAGCTGTGAAACGTGTAACTCAAGACATGCTCACTGCAGTATGGGAACAGTTTGAATACCACATTGACATATGGTGTGCATTTGAAGAGGGCATATTGAACACCTATGAAAAGGTATGAAAAAACTTTGAGGTTCCCTTTCACCAAAGACGGCCGATGTGGCCGTGCGGTTCCAGGCGCTTCAGTCTGGAACCGCGTGGCCGCTACGGTCGCAGGTTCGAATCCTGCCTCGGGCATGGATGTATGTAATGTCCCTAGGTTAGTTAGGTTTAATTAGTTCTAAGTTCTAGGCGACTGATGACCTCAGAAGTTAAGTCGCATAGTGCTCAGAGTCAAATAAGCCTTTCATCAAAGACCAAAATTCATTGTATGTTGTTATTAGTCTCAAAACATAGACATGATGATTCGTTTTGATACACCCTACATTATTCTTCTTATACAATAATATATACATGGAACTTACTCTTGGCTTATTCTAATCTCATAGGGGAATTTTTCAAAAATACATTTTATTGGCTTTTAGCTTTTAGCTTTTAGCTTTTAGCTTTTAGCTTTATGGACTGGATTCTGCATACGATTACTAATTTTGTGTCCTCATGCAGCCCAGTCTCCTGCCGCTTTATGTTATTCAAGATGAAATGAATTGTTGATGTTTGTGGCTTTTCCTAGACTACATCAGAAAACATAAATACCATAACAATGTTTATAACCCACCCTCCTCAGGTATACAGCCAACATACGTTATTAATGTAATATTAGTATTGTACAAACACACTGCTGAAACATAAACGTTCGTGTTTTTTTTTTTTTTTTCCTTCAACCTTTCGAGTAGTTCGGTGGTGTTCTGTTTTATACTGTGGTAATACCGATAACAACCAGTCCTTCACCACCCCTTTAATTTTTCCCTCTGGTGATCTTCTCTGAGACAAGTCGTCTATCCTTGATAAGTTATGACATATCCTACTAACAAATCTTTTGCTCTCGAAAAGGTGCTCCGTAGATTCATGCTCATATATTATTTCGCTTCGTCTTCATTTCGTATTATATGACTGGTTTATTTTGAAAAGTCTTCTACTAAATGCTTTCTCTCATTTTCGCATTGTTCACATTGAACTTTCTTAATATACTGAGGTACACAAAATCAGTTCCGAAATTGCTTCCACTATAGCATGTCAGTATTTGGTGCCAACAGACATAGCTCTTTTTCTAAAAGAAAGGTTTGGAGTCCTCTCTCACTATATGTAACTCAGCGAGAATGGATGAAGTTTTCAGTATAGCTGATTATTTTGTTAACTATAAAACTACATTGTAATTAATATTACCTATCATTATAACAGTTTCCAAACTGACGTTGTTCATGGCCGTTGTAGTCTTCGCGCCTTCTTACTTTAGTCTTAGTATCAGTAGAAAGGTGTATGCCTTTCATAGACGAAAAGTATACATTACTCATAGGCTGAAGTAACTGCAGTGGAAGACCAATCAGTTTAACGAATATAAGATTGCTGATGACAGAAAGATGGAATGAAGCTCTTTCATATCAGCCAATTTGGATCGTAAATTATTAAAGATGATAATTGGCTAACTATTAACCAGCCAGGGTAGCCGAGAGCGGTAACGCGCTGCTTCCTGGACTCGGGTAGGTACGCCGGCCCCGGATCGAGTCCGCCCGGCGGATTAACGACGTGGGTCGGTGTGCCGGCCAGCCTGGATGTGGTTTTTAGGCGGTTTTCCACATCTCGCTAGGTGAATACCGGGCTGGCCCCCACGTTCCGCGCCGGCCGCGGTAGCCGTGCGGTTCTAGGTGCTGCAGTCCGAAACCGCGGGACTGCTACGGTCACAGGTTCGAATCCTGCCTCGGGCATGGATGTGTGTGATGTCCTTAGGTTAGTTAGGTTTAAGTAGTTCTAAGTTCTAGGGGACTGATGACCTAAGATGTTAAGTCCTATAGTGCTCAGAGCCAGCCCACGTTCCGCCTCAGTTACACGCGCCGCAGACATTTGAAACACGCCCGCACTGTTTCACGATTTACACTAGATGCAGACAGTTGGGGTACACTGATTCCGTCCTGGGGGGTACGGGGTGGCGGCAGGAAGGGGATCTGGCCATCCCTAACACTAATATTGCCAAATCCGTTGTAACCACGCCGACCCTGAGATCGCTGCGGGACTATGGCGTAAGCGAAAGACAAAGGGAAAGAATAATCGGTTCGTGGTAATACCGATAACAACCATAATTTGAATATTCCAGTCCTTCACCACCCCTTTAATTTTTCCCTCTGGTGATCTATTGTGTTCACATCAATGAAAATGATATTTCTGATCTTGTTTCAATAGTTGTATTAATTGCCATATTTTTCGTTTATTGTGCAATGCGATTATTACATGCATTTCCTGAATAAAATGCGGTCCATGTCAATTCCGTTAAGTTCTTCAAGTTCAGTCATGTTCTCAAGATGACTGAAAAGTTGATTCTTTGTCCTGACTAAAAGCAGTGCGAAACAGATTTAACAGATGTAGTATAAGGTAAAAGCAAAAATTATTATTATTTATTGCCGCGTGCATATGTAGTTTCCAACAACTCATTTTGTACTATTGTTATATCAAAGTCACATGTAAATAATTTTCAGTAATTTTTCAATAATAATCTTTCTTATAAAGGTAACTTTCGACAGTCATTCATCTGAATCTAAAGTATTTACAAATTTCTCCTATTCATAGCCATTATCGTAAAGAAAAATCAGTTGCTTTTTATATACATAACAAAATCTAGTGGCTAGCATTGCACTGAGCTGTGCCAGTAAAAATTCTTGTAGGAGCAGATGTATACAGAGTAACCTTCCAACAGTTGAATCCCGTAACCTCCCAATTAAAATCTGACTAACATCCCAATGGAAATGAGACTCATATATAACCTTTCAATAATTAGCTGACTGTGAATCGAAAGTGGTAAATCTGAACGTCAGCAATGCTGCGCCATGGCCCTGGAAAGTCATTCTGAATAAACTGAAAATCCTTACCTCAATTATGTCGCCGGATAATGCGTATAAATCTGCTACTATAAGAAATTTTTCTGTTGCAGCCCATTGCAATGCTGGCCACTAGATTTTGTTATGTATATAAAAAAAACTGATTTTTCTTTACGATAATTGGCATGACTATTGATAGCAGAAATTAGTAAAAACCTTAAATTCAGATGGATGACTGTCAAAAGTTATCTTTATAAGAAAGATTGTTATTGAAAAAAAAAAGGTTCAAATGGCTCTGAGCACTATGGGACTCAACTGCTGTGGTCATAAGTCCCCTAGAACTTAGAACTACTTAAACCTAACTAACCTGAGGACATCGCACACATCCATGCCCGAGGCAGGATTCGAACCTGCGAACGTAGTGGTTGTGCGGTTCCAGACTGTAGCGACTTTAACGGCTCGGCCACTCCGGCCGGCTGTTATTGAAAAATTGTTGAATATTATTTACATGTGACTTTGATATAACAATAGTACAAAATGAGTTGCTGCAAATTACATACGCGCGCGGCAATAAATAATAATAATTTTTGCTTTTACCTTATACTACATCGCTCAGGCACCGCCATCGTTCTCCACGATCGGCCTTGGTATTTCCATGCATGACACAAGTGCTCTCTGTGAGCTATACAACTCGACAACTGCTCTCTTAGAGCGACCTGACTCAACCGCCCGACTGCGAGCTATTACTCCTAATGCTGCCGACACTGCTCTCTTGTCTGCGATTCTATTTTAGCATACATATCGCAGGCAGCGCGTGAGCAATCCATCGAAGTTACATCTGCTCGAGCGCACTAGCAATAAATTCCTCAGTCATGGACCTCTTACACTGTCACCTCCTCTTCATTTTGAAACGCCCTAGTACAAGCATTTTACAAAGTCTTCTCTTTAGGAAAGTGTACTATTTGGGCAGAAGCCTGATGAGCGGTACATTCTTTATGTTTAAATTCCGCAAAGAAAACAATCTCTTCTTTTCTTGAATCACTTGAAGATAACGCAGTTTGGTAGCCGAACGTTATGTAAAGTTCATGCAATGTTTATTTCCGTTGACACCCAAATGTCCTATTTCTTTGCAAATTTTTCCAAGTTTTGTTTCAAATGATTAACCAGTCATTTTTGTCACCATATGCGATTGCCTGATCCAAAGTTCAACATTCTGGAAGCTCATTTCACTTATCATCGTATGTATGTGCGTTCATTATATTTTCACGCAGCGGTTCAGTGTTCAGGTTTTCACCTTATCATCCAGACGTCAAAATTCTTCACTTTTCAGTCGCACAAGAATTACTGGCAAATATTAGATTTATAGACACAGCAAGTAAAATAGTTTGTTATGTTGCTGCTCATCTTACCTTAGCCTTTAAGCTAACTCGCAACAACACACAGAACACACCATACTGTGACGCATACAAGCCACAAAATGTGAACAGTAAGTGAGCAACCAAGTGTGCTGTGTCCTGAATGTCTCGCTCACTTAGAGAACCAGAAAGTGGACACCCTGACTGGCCGCCAGTGATTCATTTGCTGAGAAGGTTTGCCTGCTGCTTCGATACGTTTGAAACAGTTAAATTTATCACTTTTACTATCACAGGTTGTACTTGCATTGCTCTTATTGCGATTTTCATCGTGTAAAAGTGAAATAAATTCGAATTATTCCCATGAGACAGACTGTAGGCATACTTTCAAAATCTAAAACATCGCAAAGAAGTTTACTTTGTGGATCTAGATATGATACTTCTATTTTTTCGACCATCCTATACAGCACTAGCACAAGCAATCCTTATTCAGGCCACAAGTGGTCCACCGGGACCATCCGACCGCCGTGTCATCCTCAGATGAGAATGCAGATAGGTGGGGCGTGTGGTCAGCACACCGCTCTCCCTGTCGTTGTGATAGTTTTCATTGTCCGGAGCCGCTACTATTCGGTTGAGTAGCTCCTTAATTGGCATCATGAGGCTGAGTGCACCCCGAAAAGTGGCAACAGCTCATGGCGGCCCGGATGGTCACCCATCCAAGTGCTGGCCACTCCCGACAGCGCTTAACTTCGCTGATCCGACGAGAACCGGTGTATCCACGGCGGAAAGGGTGTTACCTCCATCCTATACAGGACGTTAGAAAATTACCATTACAAACTTCTTCTTCTTGTAGAGAGGAGAGAGTACGTAATATTTTGAACAGGAAACCATGTCCGGAAATGTATGATTCTGTTCTACGAAGGTTTCAATTCGGATGTTTAACTCATCCACTGCTGCTTGGTTGACTTAATTACTCTACATCTACATCTATATTTATACTCTGCAAGCCACCCAACGGTGTGTGGCGGAGGGCACTTTACGTGCCACTGTCATTACCTCCCTTTCCTGTTCCAGTCGCGTATGTTTCGCGGGAAGAACGACTGCCGGGAAGCCTCCGTGCGCGCTCGAATCTCTCTAATTTTACATTCGTGATCTCGTCGGCAGGTATAAGTAGGGGAAGCAACATATTCCATACCTCATCCAGAAACGCAGCCTCTCGAAACCTGGACAGCAAGCTACACCGCGATGCAGAGCGCCTCTCTTGCACAGTCTGCCACTTGAGTTTGCTACACATCTCCGTAACGCTATCACGCTTACCAAATAACCCTGTGACGAAACGCACCGCTCTTCTTTGGATCTTCTATATCTCCTCTGTCAACCCGACCTGGTACGGATCCCACACTGATGAGCAATACTCAAGTGTAGGTCGAACGAGTGTTTTGTAAGCCACCTCTTTTGTTGATGGACTTTATTTTCTAAGTACTCTCCCCATGAATCTCAGCTTGCCATCCGCCTTACCAATAATTAATTTTATATAACCATTCCACTTCAAATCGTTCCGTACACATACTCCCCGATATTTTACAGAAGTAACTGCTGTTATACAATAACGGATCCTTCTTTCTATGTATTTGCAGTATTTCTATGTTAAGGGTCAGTTGTCACTCCCTGCACCAACTGCCTATCCGTTGCAGATCTTCCTGCATTTCGCTGCAATTTCCTAATGCTGCAACTTCTCTGTACACTACAGCATCATCCGCGAAAAGCCACATGGAACTTCCGACACTATCTACTAGGTCATTTATATATATTGTGAAAAGCAATGTTCCCTTAACACTCCCCTGTGGCACACCAGAGGTTACTTTAACGTCTGTAGACGTCTCTCCATTGAGAACAGCATGCTGTGTTCTGTTTGCAAAAATCTCTTCAATCCAGCCACACCGCTGGTCTGACATTCCGTAGGCTCTTACTTTGTTTATCAGGCACAGTGTGAACTGTATCGAACGCCTTCTGGAAGACAAGGAAAATGGCATCTACCTGAGAGCTTGTATCTAATATTTTCTGGGTCTCATTAACAAATAAAGAAGATGAGTCTCACACGATCGCTGTTTCCGGAATCCATGTAACGCAATACAATTATTAGATAACAGTTTATCACTTAAGCACATTTATCTGTATTCATACTTAAACGTTACGTGGTTACATTACTTCACAACAAAAAAGATCCAGCATACTGAACGTACAGAACAATACTGTTGCATTACAACAGTGGCTCGATGTGGCGACCACCAATGATGTTACAGACATTGCACCTACGAATCGTGTACTGGTTCACATTCTCCAACCCACCTGTAGTCTCTTAAATTTCTAGTGCAGCGTCCAGAACTCTTGTCATCAAATCTTCCTCTGTCCTTACAGGAGTCTCGTAAATTAAACTTTCCATATGACGTTGAGTGACGATCAGGTGGCCGTCTGATGTGGTACACGTCATCCTGTGTACCCTATTGCATACCAAGGCAAGTAACTCAGAGACATTTCTCTTACCCTCAGCAAACGTCGATGCATCACACATCTGAATTGAAACGGTCGTAAAACGGAAACGGAACGTTTCTAGTCATGGATTCCTATTCAAAACATTTTGCACTCATTTACCTCCACAAGTCCTAGAAGTTTACGACGGGAATTTCCGAACACTCTGTATTATCTTACTCTGAGGTTTGCTAACTACTGCCGATCAAGGTGGCGCTGTTGTTAACAGTCTCCATTTGCGTTCGAGAGGAATGTGGTTTAAATCTCCGTCCAGCCATTTTTAATCGGGTTTACACTGCTTTTACTAAAACACTTAAGATGAATTCTGCTATAGTTGCATTTCTAAAAATGGTTAAAATGGCTCTGAGCACTATGGGACTTAACATCTGAGGACTTAGAACTACTTAAACCTAACCTAAGGACATCACACATCCATGCCCGAGGCAGCATTCGAACCTACGACCGTAGCAGCCGTACGGTTCCGGACTGATGCTTGCATTTCTACCTTTGTTTATGACTACATCATCGTCAACAGGCGACGAGACTCTAGCTCTCATTCCTTCTATTTTTTTCTTTAACTGCTGTGTCGCCTCAAGAACTTACGTCAAAAATGTAACTATATGGTCATTTCTGCCACTCTTCGATACTTTCGTCTTCTTTCTGTCTTCAACTTATATTCCATTCAGGCAGTTTCTCAGGGCTACGTAAATTTGTTACCTTTTTACTTCCATTTCACATCCGAAATTTGCTTTCGTGCATTTCACCACTATTATTAATATTTTTTAACTCGAACAAGAGAACTGACTCGTCTCCAGAAAAAGACAGAGAGGAATTTGATTGGTGTCTGCAGTGCTCCATTTGTCCAAGTCCGCAGCCCTATACATATATTTTTTTCTCGTCGGTTTTCTGACTGGTTTGATGAGGACCACCACGACTCTCTCTACTATGCAATCTCGCAGTAGAGTGTAAATGTGTATCCGATGTCCTCAGTTTATAACGACCTCACTACCCTATTTCTTATTCTCAAATAGAATATCCCTTTTACTTCCGTATTCACCAGAGTTTGGTAGCGTCTTTGAGACAAAATGACATTGCAACAGCTTCGGCTGTCTCTTTAGTGTCTAATTTCGGACTCGCCAGCCGAGGTGACAATATTAACACTTTGAACACCATGTTAATTTACCCTGTACACTTTCAACAAATATTTTACGGCTTGTTTACCTAACTGAATTTTAATTTGTATAACGAATTTCGTCTGAAGCGTTCTGTAGACAAACTAGTGGGCCATTATGTATAACAACAAAGTATTCACTAAACTATTGGGCCATTGTGTAGAACAACAAATTATTCACTAATTTTCACTGCTTACCTCGAATTATCGTTTTGATAATTCATGTTCTCCACTAAACATAGTGACTGCATTCACCACTGGAAAAGGTCTATCACTAAACTCACTTTGAGAAATTCCTCCTGAAGTTTAACTGGATTATTTGCTATTTATGTCCCCACTTTCGGGTGGAACGAAATTTGAAAATGTAAACCTGTTCAGTTAACTCGAAACAGTTAATGAAATTACGTCTTAATAACTTGTTTCTTAGAACCAGAATGAAACTCACAAGATATTTATCGACTTCCTGTTGTTACTTTAATTTATGTTAATGAAACTTTAAAGTTAATAGTTGTCATTTTAGTGAAGACAATTTCCTCTCGAAAATTTAAGCAAACAATGCCATGCAAACAAATCTTACTCAAATTCTGCAACAAAGTGGCCCGTCGAAAATGGGTAATACTCTGTCTCAATAGACTGAACTATAACATTGCGATTATTGTTGTTATTACTACATCCAGCAATAATCACTGTTAAGATAGGAATTAAGTAAAATCAGATAGGTACCTGAAGTTTAACAGTAACAAACTTTAGATATAAATCCCACCTTGGTGACCAACAAAAACACTTGTTCACAGCTCGTGTTGAATTATTTTACAAGAATAACAAATAAATAGTTTGTGGCTTACCTTTTCAGCCGGTGTGCAGCTGAGGATGTGTGCCAAAAACACCTGTGCAAGTTCTGCACATCTCTCATTAAAATGTTATATTAGAGGCGTCGTTGTGTCTGTCTTTGGTAAGCCTGGTTTAATTGAAGTACTGCAATCGTTGTAATACCGTAATTCAGCCTAGTAAGTTCTGCAACCACATCTAATAGTTACCAGAGATGACTTCTTAAAGCGGAAGTATTAATAAACATATTCTTCAAAAATGGTTCAAATGGCTCTGAGCACTATGGGACTCAACTGCTGAGGTCATTAGTCCCCTAGAACTTAGAACTAGTTAAACCTAACTAACCTAAGGACATCACAAACATCCATGCCCGAGGCAGGATTCGAACCTGCGACCGTAGCGGTCTTGCGGTTCCAGGCTGCAGCGCCTTTAACCGCACGGCCACTTCGGCCGGCAAACATATTCTTCCCTAAAACATCTGCATGTATCATTCCTGGTTACAATGTCTGTTTTTATGCAATCTGTATCTTCACAACATAATGTCCTTCAGACATAAAACACATGTCTGAAGGAACAGACACCATCACTGACAATTACAGCTGTGGCGAACTTTACCAAATAGTTCCGCGTATTGCGACTATAGTGTAAAGTGCCCTATTTTGTGGTGGTTCCTCAGTTTGGGGAAGTCATATATTTCTGCCAAATAGGTGGTGCTATCATACGATGAATATTGGAATTAGAGGATAGGCATGTGATTGACATTGGAAGTCCACGTTTTCAACAGGTTCCTTAATTTGGCGCCGGCCGAAGTGGCCGTGCGGTTAAAGGCGCTGCAGTCTGGAACCGCAAGACCGCTACGGTCGCAGGTTCGAATCCTGCCTCGGGCATGGATGTTTGTGATGTCCTTAGGTTAGTTAGGTTTAACTAGTTCTAAGTTCTAGGGGACTAATAACCTCAGCAGTTGAGTCCCATAGTGCTCAGAGCCATTTTTGAACCTTAATTTGGCGATCACATATGTTTTCTATAAAATTAATTTTAGATAAATCCTACTTCTATATCTGTAAACGTGTTTCCATTTTGCTATGCTGAACGGCATACCAAAGGAGGTATTTTAATACAAACGGAGAAATAGTCCCTGACAAAAGTCTACGTTTCACTTATAGATGGCACCTAGAAAACGCTGGGACCCCAAACAAATGAGAGCTGCCATTTTAGCTATGCGCAGTAAAAACAATGGAAAACATATTCGGTGTTCCTCAGACAACATCGGAACGCTATGTTAAAGACAACAAATGCCCACATGAATCTATGGACACCAAAATAGAAAGTTAACCAATTTTTCTCCAGAACTGGAAGAGGACTTGAAGAATTTCAGCAATCAAATGGAACAGCGATTCTGTGGCTCTCTAGAAAAGATTTCCGAAGACTTGGCTATCAGCTTACTATATAAAAATAACACCGAAAACCAATTTTCGAAACTGCAAGCTGGTAAAAAATGGTTACTCAACTTCATAAAAAGGAACCCTGAATTCTCTGTTATGTCTTCCCAATGACTTCATTCTCCAGAGCCGATGCTGTCTGCAATTTCACAGCCGATGCTGTCAACATTTTTTTTTTTTTTTGTCATTTATGAGTCGACCTTAGCTTCAGTCTAGAGCAACCCACCCAGATTGTTTATCTGTGATGAAACTGGTATCACAGAGCCGGCGGCAGTGGCCGAGCAGTTCTAGGCACTTCAGTCTGGAACCATGCGACCACAACAGTTGCAGGTTCGGATACTGCCTCGGATGTGTGTGATGTCCTTAGGTTAGTTAGGTTTAAGTAGTTCTAAGTTCTAGGGGACTGATGACCTTGAGAGGTTCCATGCCCTCTTTTGCATGTCTCCTCTCATTTTCATCAATTTTATTAATGTTCTATGTCATTGCACGGTAGTAACAGACCGAATTACTGTAATGAGAGTATTTGTACTGAGAGTGCCGGCCGGAGGGGCCGCGCGGTTCTAGGCGCTACAGTCTGGAGCCGAGCAACCGCTACAGTCGCAGGTTCGAATCCTGCCTCGGACATGGATGTGTTTGATGTCCTTAGGTTAGTTAGGTTTAATTAGTTCTAAGTTCTAGGCGACTGATGACCTCAGAAGTTAAGTCGCATAGTGCTCAGAGCCATTTGAACCATTTGTAATGAGAGCTCAAAAATACTTTTCACTTAATTCCGATACATGTTGGGTTACTTCGCGACATACTGCATTGCCAGTTGGGGCCTACACTTCCCTGAATTCTGAGGGGTTCGTTCAATGGGCTTAAGCGCCTGACGTCGGTCGAGTTCCGCCTGTTGTATGCAGGGCGAAACGACCTGCGAGACGTCTGAGTGTCGCTTCACTTTGTGTTTACCGTTCCGGCGCGTCTGGAATTAAGACTCACGCCGACTGACTGCATTGTCCTCTTGATTCTGAGAATACTTGTGGACCGTGCCCTGCTGGGTGCGACTGTCTGGCGCCGGATGGCCGGTGGTCTAGGCAGGTTGTTTTCGTAGCCGGTCAAACGGCAAGTTCAGTGCCCTCAGCTAAATAGCAGAGGCATGGTTGGTCAGCTTAAACTGAGGCTATTTGACATCATAAAGCCCTGCTCGAAATTGGAGGGAACGGTCGCTATTGGCCCGAAAGATGTTCTGAGACAGTGTGGGGGCATTTTGGAATCAGAGATGAATGCTGATTCGCGGTTTTCGAGGAGAGTAAGGAGTAGAGCAATGTTGGCTTCGCTCTTGTGTTGTGTGGGCAGTGGATTCAGGATCTGATCTCAGAGTCGGACGGTCTTGCGACTTGGTCGCTGTTTTTCGAAGGAACTTAGCATTCTCGGACAGCCTTCGAGGCCAGGGGTTGACACAGAGTTGCTGCATGGGAGAATTCGGCGCCTACATCATCAGGACGATGCCAACGGACGACGTGCTGCAGAGTTCAGTGCTGGTACAGTATTCTGCAGCTCCGGGGCATTGTAGGACCTTATCAATTTTATACTGAATCCCTCAGCAGCACGTGCTCTCGCTTTGCTACAAGTCCACCTGGCTTGTTTCTCCATGTGATCTCATTTGAGTTCTCACTACTAAATGCGACACTGCTATATGGTCGAAAGATCAATATCTGATTTGTTAGGACCTCCAGTCATTATCGTCAATCTATTGCATCACAGAGGGTAGGAGCCCTTGGTCTCGAGCCAACTCTTGTTCTCATAATAGTTCAGTATACCCTATCCTTTAACCTACTGTTTGTGCTGACAATCATGTGCATTTATGTTCTGATGTATAATAAATCTCATTGTAATATTTTATCCGCATATCATTTCGTAGATATATGCTGAATACCATTTCCTGTTGTTTGTTATGATAAAGTTCTCTTTTTTTGAGTAGATTACGATTTTTATTAAATTATTGTGAGTGTGCACTCCTTATTTACACTTATAGTAGTACAGGTGTTTTGCTATTTGGGGAGCAAAATAACTGATGACGGTCGAAGTAGAGAGGATATCAAATGTAGACTGGCAATGGCAAGGAAAGCGTTTCTGAAGAAGAGAAATTTGTTAACATCGAGTATAGATTTAAGTGTCAGGAAGTCGTTTCTGAAAGTAAGAATAGAAGCTTTGGAAATGTGGTGCTACAGAAGAATGCTGAATATTAGATGGGTAGATCACATAACTAATGAGGAGGTATTGAATAGAATTGGGGAGAAGAGAAGTTTGTGGCACAACTTGATGAGAAGAAGGGACCGGTTGGTAGGACATGTTCTGAGGCATCAAGGGATCACCAATTTAGCATTGGAGGGCAGCGTGGAGGGTAAAAATCGTAGAGGGAGACCAAGAGATGAATACACTAAGCAGATTCAGAAGGATGTAGGTTGCAGTAGGTACTGGGGGATGAAGAAACTTGCACATGATAGGGTAGCATGGAGAGCTGCATCAAACCAGTCTCAGGACTGAAGACCACAACAACAACAACTCCTTATTTTACCAACTAGCAGGCTCCACCATCATTTCCTTCTGTTACCATTGTGCGCATAATTAATTAGCTGGTAGATAAGGGGGGGGGGTCGAGTGGATGTCTCGTTCTCATGAAAACTTCGTCTGAATTCAAGAGGTACAAACTTCTCCACCCTGGCACCTCGCAACCTCAGATGTTAAGTCCCATAGTGCTCAGAGCCATTTGAACCATTTGGTATCACACAAATGCAGTATAAGCACACCTGAATTGTAGCAATGAAGGGATAAAAGCAAATCGCTTCCGTAAAAGCTGCTGAAAGGGATGTACTCATTACAGTAGTGAGATGTATGAGCCCTTCGGGACACTTCATATCGCATCTGATGATCTTCTCACATATGAATGTGCAGACAGAATGAACGGATGGTGCTCCTCTAGGATCCATTTATGTCTGCCATCCACGAGGTTGGATTCAAAGACACATTTTAACACAATGGTTTCGCCACTTCTTGCTCCATGTGAAAGCAACGAAAGATGGTTCTGCGGTTCTCTTTGTGGATGGTAACTTCTACTATGTGAGAATTGCCGACGTGACTAATTTGGACAGGGATAACTGTGTCCCCATAGTGTCTCTGATGCCTCATAGCACGCAAAAAATGTAGGCATTGGAAATTTCGTTTATGAGGCCATTGAAGATATTTTATGGGTTTGGTTATTTGGGGGAGGAAACCAAACTGCGAGGTCATCGGTCTCATCGGATTAGGGAAGGATGGGGAAGGAAGTCGGCCGTGCCATTTAGAAGGAATCATCCCGGCATTTGCCTGAAACGATATAGGGAAATGACGGAAAACTTAATCAGGATGGCAGGACGCGGCATTGAACCGTCGTCCTCCCGAATGCGAGTCCAGTGTGCTAACAACTGCGCCACCTCGCTCGGTAGATATTTTATGCTCAGGTGACTGAGCGACCATATTGGTCGTGTTGTAACTGTGTACCAAGTAAGTGACATTTTTCGAAATCTTACGTACATGTAGCAACCGGTTTCCGGAAGGAAGGCCTGGTCGCATGCCACCGTCAGAATTTCCGACCCCATGAATTTGCTGTTGTGGAAGAACTGGCTGATCCTCCTGAGGACAGCCGATCTGCAAATGAGGATACACAAAAGGTAACTTCGTTGGGATCTCAAAAAGTGCTGCTGCTGAAGCTCTGGAATCTGAAGAAAGTGCTGTACCTGAAACTCCAAGAGCCAGATTTTTATGACATCTGACATCAGCCCTCTCCCAAAGTCAAAACCAAATGATTCCAGAAGATCCCGCTCTGGTTCTGTTCAGCTGACCACTGGGTCTCCTTATAAGTGGGCTCAAAAGGGGATGCAGCACGTGGTAAACACCGAGCATTAAACCTGGACATGGCAAACCGACTGACAAGAAATAGAACATTGAGTCTTAATCTGAATCCGAAGCAGATGAAACTGAACTGTCTGATGAAAGTGAAGATAGCGACGAGTATGGCCTCTATTGCGTAGGGCTCTTCTCAGATGATCACAATGGAGAGAACCGCATTCGGTGCTCAAAAGCCATGAAATGGGCACGAACAGCATGTGCTAGCTCTACAAGAAAGAGGTACGCTTGTGATAGGTGTCGTTAAAGGTCACGCAGGTGTCAAGTAACTGATTACTTGGTTTACATACATTAGTCACGAGACTTCCACAAATTAGGAACCCAATTTCAAGGGAGATAGTTTGGCAGCATTATTCGTTTTGCAGCACATATAACTTAAATATAGAACAAGAGGAGAAACTGAATATGTATCATCATTCTAAAGTGTTAATAAACTACACTCCTGGAAATTGAAATAAGAACACCGTGAATTCATTGTCCCAGGAAGGGGAAACTTTATTGACACATTCCTCGGGTCAGATACATCACATGATCACACTGACAGAACCACAGGCACATAGACACAGGCAACAGAGCATGCACAATGTCGGCACTAGTACAGTGTATATCCACCTTTCGCAGCAATGCAGGCTGCTATTCTCCCATGGAGACGATCGTAGAGATGCTGGATGTAGTCCTGTGGAACGGCTTGCCATGCCATTTCCACCTGGCGCCTCAGTTGGACCAGCGTTCGTGCTGGACGTGCAGACCGCGTGAGACGACGCTTCATCCAGTCCCAAACATGCTTAATGGGGGACAGATCCGGAGATCTTGCTGGCCAGGGTAGTTGACTTACACCTTCTAGAGCACGTTGGGTGGCACGGGATACATGCGGATGTGCATTGTCCTGTTGGAACAGCAAGTTCCCTTGCCGGTCTAGGAATGGTAGAACGATGGGTTCGATGACGGTTTGGATGAACCGTGCACTATTCAGTGTCCCCTCGACGATCACCAGTGGTGTACGGCCAGTGTAGGAGATCGCTCCCCACACCATGATGCCGGGTGTTGGCCCTGTGTGCCTCGGTCGTATGCAGTCCTGATTGTGGCGCTCACCTGCACGGCGCCAAACACGCATACGACCATCATTGGCACCAAGGCAGAAGCGACTCTCATCGCTGAAGACGACACGTCTCCATTCGTCCCTCCATTCACGCCTGTCGCGACACCACTGGAGGCGGGCTGCACGATGTTGGGGCGTGAGCGGAAGACGGCCTAACGGTGTGCGGGACCGTAGCCCAGCTTCATGGAGACGGTTGCGAATGGTCCTCGCCGATACCCCAGGAGCAACGGTGTCCCTAATTTGCTGGGAAGTGGCGGTGCGGTCCCCTACGGCACTGCGTAGGATCCTACGGTCTTGGCGTGCATCCGTGCGTCGCTGCGGTCCGGTCCCAGGTCGACGGGCACGTGCACCTTCCGCCGACCACTGGCGACAACATCGATGTACTGTGGAGACCTCACGCCCCACGTGTTGAGCAATTCGGCGGTACGTCCACCCGGCCTCCCGCATGCCCACTATACGCCCTCGCTCAAAGTCCGTCAACTGCACATACGGTTCACGTCCACGCTGTCGCGGCATGCTACCAGTGTTAAAGACTGCGATGGAGCTCCGTATGCCACGGCAAACTGGCTGACACTGACGGCGGCGGTGCACAAATGCTGCGCAGCTAGCGCCATTCGACGGCCAACACCGCGGTTCCTGGTGTGTCCGCTGTGCCGTGCGTGTGATCATTGCTTGTACAGCCCTCTCGCAGTGTCCGGAGCAAGTATGGTGGGTCTGACACACCGGTGTCAATGTGTTCTTTTTTCCATTTCCAGGAGTGTATATTTAATGTTAGTGCTTCTATAACCTACTTGGAAAAGCCTTCTCAAATTAGGCGACTTTTCCCTGCATTGATATCAGATGTTCGAGTTACATGAAAATTTGTGTCAGACCTTGTCTCGATCCCGGATTTCCCGCTTATCGCGAAAGGTTGCCTTAACCGCTCCGGATATCCGAGCAATATACGAGACTATTTCGTAATGTTTACCACAGCTGTAACTGTCACTGACAGTGTCTGTGCCTTCAGATATGTATGCGTTTCTGAAGAGGACTGTATAAAAACAGACATTGTAACTATCACTGTTGTATTCATGCCTTGACGGGCTAAAATGTCGATACAGTATTTGTCTCACTGAGCAGGAATAATGAATTTTGTGAGGATAAGGCTTATAAGTAGCTGACATAAGGCAGTCTGTATCGTTCCTTGAGGCGTGCCCGGGGAACTGAATCTGTTGTGGCGATTGCTTCGAGCACTAGTCCACACAAATTTTCACGTGTCGCAAACAGCAGACGTCAATGAATAGTCGCAATATGCGATACTATTTCGTAAAAATACGTGTGCACAAAATGGTAATGTCTTGTGGACCACATCAGATCATGACCTCTCACTATGACTGGTGGCTGGCCGCTCCCCACAGCTGAGTCTCTCCGCGCTAAACTTCCAAACGAAAGGTGTTCCCCGAAACCGAACTGGACAAGACTCCTGTTCCCCTGTCCCAACACTGTCTGCGGAGTCTGCCTGTGTAGCCTTTCCACTTGTAGAAAATGCGTTATCTCAAGAGAACGACAGGGGCCAAATCTTCGCCTTCCTTAGGCCTAATGGCTTCTTTCTTTGGCCACTTTTATACTTTTCGTACTAATACATAATATTAAATCAAAGGATGAGTTCAGGCAGAATAGAAATTATTTAATTCTTAATTACAGAACAATAAAGTAACTGTATTTTCCCACTGTAGTTAACTTTCAAAGAATTATTAAATAAACACGTCAAATTTCAATAAAACACTACATTCGTGGAAGTTAACACTGTTCCGTTACATGTTCTTTGTAGCGTACATTGAGGGAAGGAATCGGCGGGGCCGACCAAGGAACTCATACACGCAACACATCATGAATGACGTTGGATGTAAGACATACGTGGATATGAAGAGGAAGGCAGACAGAAGAGAGGAAATGTGCTCTGCTTCAAACCAACCTCAGGGTTAAACACTAAAATAAGAAGAAGACATTGAACTATCATCCTATCCCTCCCTCCAGTCAGTGCATCCCACATTATGCATTCCTCGTCGATTTTATTTATTACTTTTATTTATTACTTTATCAGTCCATTAAATTTTCAATATTCATCTGTAATTCTTAGATTCTTTTCTTTTTCCAGCTTTCCAACAGTTCATTATACACTTCCACACGGTGCTGTGCTCTATATGTACTTCCCCAAAAATTTCTGCCTCAAATTAAGGCCTGTGTTCTATACTAATAGGCTTTTGTTAGCGAGAAATGCTTTGCTTCTTGCGCTAGTCTGCATTTTCTTCAGTTAGCCTCTCATGTATTATTTTTCTTACAAGTGGCAAATTTTCTGCACTTCCTCTAACTAATGGTCCCAAATTTTGTTGTTGAGTTTATCGCCGGTCTTATTTGTGCTACCCCTCCTTACATTCATTTTCATTTTGTTTACTTTCTCAATTCATATCCTGTGCTCATTGGTCTGTTCGTTCTGTTCAACAGGTCCTGCAAACTTTTTTTGCTTACACTGAGGATAGAAATGTCATCATCGAATTCTATCACTGATATCCTTTCGCCTTGAATTTTAATCCCACTCCTGAACAGTGTTATATTTCCGTCATTGCTTCTTCAAGGTACAAATTGAGTATTAGGGAGAAAGACTGCGTTCTCGCATAATGCCCTTCTGAATCACTCCTCTTTTGGTTATCCATTCTTATTCCTTCTTCTTAGTTCTTCTGCACATTAATTCTTTCCTATTTATATATTTTTATTGGGATAACATACATTTTACGTTGTCGAACTTTTCTTCTGTAGTAATAAATCGTATGAAAGTAGACGGATGTTCCTTAACTCTGTATTCCATTATAAACTACGATTCAAACTTTCTATCTCGTGTCTTTAACTTTCAACTTTTCTATGGCCAAACTGGTAGTCATCTAACAGAGCCTCCATTTTTTACTAGTCTTCTGCGTACTATTCATTTCAGCAATTTAGCTGTAAGAGCTGTTAGAATGATTGTGTGATCTGGCTTTGCTATCTTCGGGATTGTATGTATATTGTTCTTCCGAAAGTCCGATGGTATACCTCCAGTCCCACGGATTCTACACAATAAGGTAAACAATCGTTTAATAGTTACTTTCCTCTTATTTTAGAATTTTTGGAGAAATTTTATTCTACCGCAAGTCTTCAAACGCCGCCATTCATACTCGAAACCCTAAGTCTTCTAATTCGGCATTGACTTCATCTTCTAACACGTGAGCAAACAGTTCTTCCCCAGTTTAGAGGCCCTAAATATACTCTTTCCACCCATGTGTCCTCTTCCCTGCGTTTAATAGTAACACTCCTTTTGCACTTTTAATGTTGGCATGTTTCAACAAAAGTTACCTTTTTCTTTCTACTGTTAACTACTTTATTCTAGTTTTTTTTAGAATTTTTCTGCTCCCATTTGCTTTTCTTCTGCACTGCCTGTTGATTTCATTCCTAAGTGACGAATATTGCTTTACTCCTTCCTTTTCCTGAAAATCTGTGTACTTCCCTCCTTTGTCGTTCAATTGTAGTATCTCCTCTGTCATTCATAGTTTCTGTCCACTTGCCTTTCTTGTATCTACTGTGCAATTATCTTATTGCTGTCATCAAGGAGAACAGAAGACATTTGGTTTTATGATACTGAGAAATTTGTTTAGAAAAAAGTACTCTATAGCTTCACAGGTACAGGCCATGCCGTTCTATATCACACGTTCCTGAGATACAAGTGAAACTATGTTGTCGATACTACCACTCAGAAATTGTGTTCTTATTTTCGTTCCTGGCCCTTTTCCATTTTGTTTTTTCATGTTCTAATTCCTACTTATAGTGTCGCTCCTGCTGAATAGGATCTGCTGCCATGAGGACGTTATGGTTATTCACCAATATTGTTGAGATCTCAATCTCCCGTACGCGTTCCCTTTAGGGTTTAATTTATTTGAAATTGGTTCATAAATGTTTTCATTATTTGTACAGATTCACATATTGTGTTTCTACTACCAGAAACTTTCATTTGAACTATTTTATTTGTTTTTGTTGTTGGAACAACTTAGCAACAGTTTATTCCGAATTAGACGATCCTAACCGTGTCTCACGCCCATCTGTAGGAAACTTTTAAATGAATTCCTTTTCATCTCGTACCTTCAATTCAGCAGAAATTGTCATCGAGTGTTCTATACATTGGAAAATGAGTTTTTTTCAAAAACATATTCAACTTTTCAGACTGAAAATGGAAAGCTTCTAGCGAATATCGTAAAAGAAATATTTGGAGAATACAATTGTAGGAGATGGTGATAAAAGTGCTGCAGCATTCTGATTCTTATTCACTAATCGAGCAGAGCAGAAGTTTCAATCTTCTCCCCGCCAGATGACAATGAGTCAAGGACGCCTGCTTGGAGAACTTCTACTGTCCTCTAAAGGTAATGTACATCAATTTCTGTAATGGAAGTTTGCTCATAATATGCCCCTTTGCAACAACTTTCTTAATCGATTTGTGTTGGGTCTCATAAGAATACATGCCTTTGTAGCAGGAACTACCCAGAGAGGCTCCCTTTCTATTTCGTTCGAGGACACGGATGTTCGAACAGCTGTCGAGCGAGAACCTGTTTTAACACTTATTCGGACTTAATTAACGCAGATGTTGCCAGCGTTGAACAAGCTATCAGTGGTCGCTTTAATCTTAAAATTCTTGCATTGTCCTTGTTACCTAACCCTTTAACCAAATAACCATAATTATCGAATTAATAACCTCAGAGTGGTGTAATAAACGAAGTGCAGGCATCTGGAACGACACCACTTGGCCTTAATGATGCATAGATCAGGTTACTATTTTTAATAAAGAAAAGAACGGAAAGGTTCAAACAAAGAGAAGAGAAAACTACAAAATAAACAGAAATCGCTTAGATACTCGTTGAACGATAAAATTTTAGTGTAACATCTTACAGGTACTTCCGGTAGAGGTTTATTAGGACATGGTATTCAAAAGTCGTAGATGCTGATTTACTGAGCTTCTTATAGTTCAACTTGTGACAACTACATTAAAGCAAAGGATGTTATGGTGAGAGAAAACGTCAATCTTTAAAGTTTAACCTAGCGAGGAGGCGTAGTGGCTACCACACAGGACTCGTATTCGGAAAAACGATGGTTCAAATCCGCATCCGACTATCTTCATTTAGGCTTTCCGTGATTTCCCTTAAATGGTTCAGCCAAATGCCGGGATGGTGCCTTTGAAAGGACAAGGCAATTTCCTTCCACACTCTTGAATCATTCAGAGCGTGTGCTCCGTCTCTAATGACCTCGATGACGGTAAAAATTTTAATTCTAATCCAAACCACCTTACTTCTTTACAAAAATTAAAAAAAAAAAAATTCATGCAGAAAGCACTACGACACGACTCGGCTCCTCCCTGTTTGTACACCCATTTGTGACTGACATCGGTTAATCAGTTTGGTTTCGCATTTCATGGCCTGTAGGTGGACAACCTTTCTCAGTTTCTTAACAAACCTATGAGACAATCGTGCGGCTTTGAAAAGGGCGTCTCCACAGAAACCAAACAGAATCACCGGTTAGTGACATTTTTGAAAAAAAATTTCTTCAACAAACATCAGCGTGGATCCTGGAAACAGATTTCGCCAAACCCAGTTTACTCTGTTACTACATGAAATCTAGAGCGCCATAGACAACAACATCTGTATGGCATTCTGTAACCTTCCACTCTCTCGTTAGGTGTGGCCGAGCGGTTCTAGGCGCTTCAGTCTGGAACCGCACGACCGCTACGGTCGCAAGTTCGAATGCTGCCTCGAGCATGGATGTGTGTGTTGTCCTTAGGTTAGTTAGGTTTAAGTAGTTCTAAGTTCTAGGGGACTGATGACCTCAGATGTTAAGTCCCATCGTGCTCAGAGCCAGAACCATTTTTGAACTTTGTCGTTAAGTGAACAAAACACAAGCTGACTGAGTATTCGAACAGATTTATGATTTCTTATGTGCGCTGTTCTGCAGCCTCTGCAAACTGTATGAAATGCATACTATTGTTATAGTGATCCACCAAAGTACCACCGGTTCTGAGCGATGGCTCATCCTCAAGAAGTATCTAGATACAATCAAGCCATTATCATCACACATATTTGTATGTGTACATACAACTGTATAATACTCGGTTAATCTCGAAGATATGGTTGGCTATAATATTTTTGTCTTTCATGGAGATCCAATTGTATCATACTGTTTCCTGCAAGATGCCCAGGTAGCTCCCTTTCTCGGCTCCATAAAACGGAAAGAAAAGCGGTTATGCCCACAGTAGAGTGTCGATTTTCTCGGTGACGCATAATAAATTTGGAGAGAGGTTGTGATTCGACTCGGAATTTCATTGCATATAACACATAGTGTTTGAGAACGTTTTTTCCAGACAATTAATCATCATCATCATCATCATCTGCCTAAAGACTGTGGCGGTATGCAGAAAGATCAGCTAAGGATCATCGAATGGAGCAGGGACAGGAAGTTGGCCCTGAACATCATTAAATGTAAAGTACTGCAAGTGAATAGAGGAAGAGCTGTGTTAGTAATAAACAACGTTAGCAACAAATCGATAGCTGCGGTACAACGTTTAGGAGTTACCGTCCATAGTGACCTAAAGTGGAAAGACCACACAAAACAAGTGGCAGAAAAAGTAGATTCCAGGCTGAGAGTCATTGTGAGAATTTTGAGGAAATGCAATTCATTCAAGAAAGCGACCTCCTACAAAATACATGTTTGATCAGTTCTTGAGACTTCTACGAACCTGGTACCAAGAGAAAGTTCGATTAAGACAAGAGATAGGGAAAATTCAACGACGAGCGGCATGTTGTATCGTCCAGTTGGTGCGAGAATGTTACGGAGATTCTAAACAAAATCCAATGGTAGGCGTTACAAGACACGTAGGTGTCCACCTTGGTCTGGCTCTAGATCGCACACGCCTTGGGGTATTCGCATGGTGTGGTAAGTAAAACATCCCATCACCCAAGAATATGGAGACAGGCTCAGATTTATCTGTGTAGCAGTCAGTTTTGCTTTCAGCATTTCAAGAGTGGTGACACACTACCCGATCAAAGGTCACCAACAGCTATTAGTGGACACACTTATTAGTGTGTCCACCCTGAGCCTTTATGACGCTTTTTAGTCTGCTGGGGACACTTTTAATGAGTTATCTGAATGTCTGAGGGAGGAATGGCAGCCCATTCTTCCTCAAGAACCGAAACCAGAGAAAGTAGTGATATGTGCCACTTTTTTTAACTTCGTACGGACGGTAGTGTGCTAGTTGGACTACCGGTAGCACTTTCGAACTTAACGAGTGACTCTTTTTGATGCTTTAATGCGGATGTTAACTATCTCCCTCCACAATACTGGATGGTCCCTGTTCCTCAGTACATTTCCACTTCACAGCCACTTCAACAACAATCTACTTGGGTAACCTTAGAAGTGTTCAGATATCCATGATCGACTTGTCACCCAGGTGACGTCCAACGACTAATCAACGTTCGAAGTGTCTGAGCTAGCCTGACCGCCTCGTTCTGCAGATAGCGGTTATCTGCAGACAATACAATACACTCCCGCCTCATTTTATATTCGCAGGTCCACCTGTCACGACACCTTGCGATTAATTTTGAATTACGTAGATGTGTCCCGATACTTCCGATAAAATAGTGTATGTAACACAAGGCTGGCCGTTTATATGATACAGGAAGGAAATGCTCAGCGCAGCTGATGGATTCGCAGTTCGTGTCTTATTATTGAAGCCTTTGGTTGCGTGCTCCCTGGTAAGGCTCTAATCATGATTTCTGAACAAAGTTTTTGATCTGCAACTCGGTTTTTGTGTGTTCTTGTTTAATACAATTATGGTTTAACTCAGTGATACTGATCTGAGTTGGTATAAGTTGCATTCGTAACGTTCGCTGTTAGCTACGTTCTTGGACCTCCTTACATTCGATCTCCATTTACACAGGCTACGTCATCATACGGAAGTACTAAGAAATGAAAAGATACGTTTGAAGTTCTCTGAGGCTACAGACACTCCGATAAGGAGTAGCTCAGTAGGCAGGACAGCTGAAGAGGAATAGACATCTCTAAAGAGGACAATCACAGAAGATCGGAATAAAACCGTAGTTACAAGGAAGGCAACTGCGAAGAAACCATGGTTAACAGATGACATACTTCAGCTGATCGTCGAAAGAAGGAAGTACAAAAATATTCAGGGAAAGACAGGAATACAGAGATAAAACTAACTTAGAAATGAAATAAACAGGAAGTGCGGAGAAGCTAATCCAAAAAAAGCTGCATGAAAAATGTGAAGTAATCGAAAAAGAAATTGTTGTCAGAAAGACGGTTTCAGCAC
The DNA here is from genome assembly GCF_023864275.1 of Schistocerca cancellata. Classification (NCBI taxonomy): domain Eukaryota; kingdom Metazoa; phylum Arthropoda; class Insecta; order Orthoptera; family Acrididae; genus Schistocerca; species Schistocerca cancellata. The sequence continues at coordinate 515,461,105 of NC_064628.1, read as the reverse complement.
ATAGGAAAGTCAAAACAGCCTTCGGTGAAATTAAAAGAAATGGCAGTAACACTAAAAGTTCATTGGCAATTCCACTATTAAATGAATAGGAGAGAGTGGAAGGTGGAAAGGATACATTGAAGGCCTCTAGGAAGGGGAAGACTTTTATTTTATCACGTGATAGAAGAGAAACGGAAGTCGACAGAGAAGATCCACTATTATAATCAAAATTTAAAAGAGCTATGGGAGACTTAAGATCAAATAAGGCAAAATGGATACATAAGATTTAATCGGAATTTCTAAAATCATTGGGGGAAGAGACAAGAAATGAGCAGCAAAACGTAGTTAGGTTCGAAGGCAATCATGACAGGAACTATGTATAGCGGCGCAACCAGAGTTCGAAGCCTCAGTTTGTTCAAAATAACAATCATGATCGTGGTAATGACAGGCTTAGGCATGGCCCTGTGAGCCCATGGCGCAATGATAGAAGTTGGAGACGCTCTAGGGAAGATCGGTAACGGCCCAGTACTGGTAATGTGTTGCAAGCAACGGACGCGAGGTTAGTGGAGCTACACGATAATTCCCGAGGCAATAACATAAACGATAGTAGGGATGGGTAACAAGAAGTGACAGGAGCTAGAACATCTACGATGCAGAATAATGAAACTTACGATGTCAACGCAATGTGCTTAGAATACGAAGACATCCGGGACGTATTATTAGAGGAGACAGCAGTAGTAAACTCAGTCCAATGCCCTACAATCAGCATAACTATTAACAGAATTACGATTCCCTGTCTACTTGACTCAGGAAGCGGGGCATCGATGGTGAGAGAAGATGTGTTCGCGCGGTGCAGCGTGAAGAGTCTGTGGCCGACGCTTCCTTTGGAGTAACCAAGAGTGAGTGGAGCCGTAGGGAATAAGATCGTAGAGACGAAAGAGCAGGCGTAAATCGATTTTTCTTGTCAGTCGTGCGATCTTACGGCCGTGTTCCTGATAGTGCTGTCACTAGCTGTTAAGGAAATGCTTGGCCTGGACTTCCTGGGACATTATAAGGTAGTTCTAGATTTTGATAGACTAGTATGAGCACCCCATTTGCGGAATCATAAAACAAGGATGAGTGTTGCTTAAGATGACGGATGCGTAGGAGTGGGATGTGCGTCCCTTGGTATAGGCGTGATAGACGAGGATGATGACGCCGAAGTGTGCCTATGAATACTAGATACAGAGGAAGGAGATCGGGATAGCGAGAAAACAGTAGAGGACGTAATACGCGAGAAAACGCGGCATTTAGAATCGACAGAGATAAGGGAACAACTACGTGGGATTCTCAGGAGGTACCAAACCGTTTTTTCGGATTCGCCTGGGCCCATAGAAATTTCCAGTACGAATTTAAGGTGAAGCCACATACGACGTTAGCTGCGAAAACTTATCACATACCTGTTGTGCACCGTGGAGCTGTAGAACAGGAACTTAAGACTATGCTAGAGAAAAGTACAATAGAACCGGCTGTAAGCTCATACAACAGTCCGATACACCCAGTTGCGAAGAAGAACGGGTCGATTCGTTTACTTCTGGACTCGAAGCAGATCAGTACTATTACTGAGACAGAAAGTGATGGGTCTGAGACGCTAAACACCCTGCTCCAACAATTTCATAGCATATGTGTGCTCACGTCGATCGATTTGCGGACCAACCTCTGGCAAGTCCCATTGGCAAAGGAATGCAGGAAATACACGCGCCGGCCGAAGTGGCCGTGCGGTTTTAGGCGCTGCAGTCTGGAACCGCGAGACCGCTACGGTCGCAGGTTCGAATCCTGTCACGGGCATGGATGTATGTGATGTCCTTAGGTTAGTTAGGTTTAACTAGTTCTAAGTTCTAGGGGACTAATGACCTCAGAAGTTGAGTCCCATAGTGCTCAGAGCCATTTGAACCATTTCTGAAATACACGCCATCTCACTGTTTTGGCAGAACTTATCAGTTCCGATGGCTTCCGTTCGGATTTGGTGTCTCTCCTGCCGCCTTCATCCGCGCGTTGGACAGTTTTACCGTAAACTCTGGGGAAATGAATTACGTGTTTTATCGATGACGTATTAATCGCAGAAGAACCATGGGAAGAGCACCACAGAGTGCTCACGTCATTATTAGATGCTCTGAGGAATAGAAATGTGAGTGTCAACTGGCCCAGTCTGAATTTGGGAGAAAGGAAATTCACTTCCTGGGACATATAGTCTCAGAAGAGGGTATACGACCTGACCCCGGTAAGTTGCAGGCGATTAAAGAGTATGCGACACCCAGAACAAAGCGCCGATTACATGCACTCCTCGGCTTGATAAACTTTCGCAATGAAAAGAGCATTGTTGAATGCGCCCATCCTAATTCACCCAGACTTGGGGAAGGAATTTTGTACGTCATCCGATAGCTCCCGGGATGACATAGCAGTTACCATTTTTCGAGAGAGTAACCAAGACGGCAACATTGTCCCTCAAACTGTGACTTTCGGAAGTCGCGTTTTAAACCAAGCTGAGAGAAACTACACGCTGACAGAACTAGAGGCATTAGCCTTTGTATGAGGATTCACCAAGTTTCGGTATTACCTGTACGGTTGCACTATGAAGATGTATTCGGGCCATAAGGCGCTGCAGTTCCTCATGAGGGCGAAGCTTACGCACAATCGCCTACTGCGCTGGGTCTTGTATCTTCAAGAATATTCCTTCAAAATTTTCCGTATTTGTGGTCCACTAAACGTGGTAGCAAATGCCCTATCGCAGGGACCGATTGGACTGACGCAGGGGAAGGATGAGGAGTTCAAAGAGAATAGGTTCGATCTAATGTATATGAGCCCGGTTACTTTACTGCCCTTAGCAGTATAGCGAGAGAGCAAGACAAAGATGAGGTTTGGAGCTCCGTCAAAAGTAAACTGCAGGACGGTAGCGCCGGAGAATGGCGTCGGTTCTACTCGTTAAGGAACGGCGTGTTGTTTTTCAGACGTGATATCAACAGTGACAAGTGGTTGGTCTGTGTGCCCGAAGAAGTAATTAATAAATTAATATGGTACACGCACCTCAGTTACGGCCATTTGGGGCGCGTGAGTGCTGTATGCTGACATGGAACGCAGGGTCAAAAGAGTGCTTCTAATGTTAAGGTTCGCCAGAGGGCAAAGTATTCGACCCAGTGTTGTCGAGCACCCTTACACCGTATAATATGGAGTAGACTAAAGGAATTAGGAGCGGCGGACCTGTTTGGACCCCTCCCAAATGTCCATCTCGTGGTGGAGCTAGTCTCCAAGTGTGTGACGTTTACCCCACTGCGCGCTACGACTGGGAAACAGTGGTGTCTGCACTTAAGAGAAATTTCCTTAGAGTAGTAGGAAGCGTACGGAAATTAATCTCGTAAAATTGTCCACAATTTCGGTCTAGGTCTTGGCTAAACACCCTAAAGCTAGTCCTGAGAAACCAGTCACTACCCAACAGAGTAAGTTAACTGGTAGATTGGCCACCACAAAGGCGACAACGACATAGGGAAGTAGTAAAGTTGGCAATAGAGAATATTAAATGGGAAGCGCAAAGTAGGAAACAGCGACAAAAGGGACGTACAAGACAATTAACCCTAGAAATAGGAGATAAAGTTCTCGTTAAATCTCATAGATTGTCCAAAAGACACCAGTACATTAGCAGCAAGTTCTTCAATGTCTATTCTGGACCCTTTCGGGTGAGGCGTGTCGCTCATCAGAAGGCGATTGGAATAGAAACGATCAGGTCTCGTAGGCCTAGAGGTTTGCATCATATATCTAATGTCAAGAAATGGATCGAGTAAGAATTAGAGGAAGAGGTGTCATCTCTCGTAAACAACAAATTAGCTTTGTATAAAAGAATAGCACTCTACAACATCATGTGTAAAGGATTTGGTACTCTTTACTGTCTTTGCCTAGTCATTTGTTAAGTAAGAATAATTATAACGAGTGTGGAAGAAAGATATTCGTACGGTATGGTCGTGATTTGCTCTGGAGCAGCGATGATCGCTTGTAAGGGAAACAAGAAGAAATTACGGAAGGAAAGGTAAACCTTTCGCAATGCATAATGATGGGGAATTGCGCCGTAGACCCGCTTATGTGAAGTAATGGCTCGCGCCGAAGTAGCGGCGGGACCAGCTGTCGGTTGCAAAAGGCACGGAATTTTGGGTGTTATTGTATTTTTTTTAGCGGTGTGCAGAGACGCAGCGCTATGAAGTATTACTGACTTAGGCAGTGATGACTTTGAGAGACCCCGAGGTAGAGTTGAACTCTATAAAGAGTGCATGACAGACCACAGCGAGGCAAATCAGACGGAGGCAAGTTAACCCTTTCGTGAGCCGTGGGAAACATGCTTCCCACTACAATGAACTCGCTCCTAGTCCCGTGGGATTCACAGTTCCCACCTCTGTACGGTGCTACCACCTAGTGAACAGTATAGGATACTGCTTCCAATCGGAAGTTCCCGCCGCTTTTGCCGTACCTTCGCGCAGAGGCATTGTATAGCTGAGTGTTGCTCTGTAGAGGAGCCTTTCAGTGCTGTTTGCGTGACATTTTGTAAAACTGGAACGAGGAGAATTCCGGTTTGAAACATAAGGAGCCATTTCTGCAATAAAATGGATAGATAACCGTCCAGTCACTTTCCTGTCCTCAGTTCATGACCCATGAGAAACAGCAACAGTGAAAAGGAAAAACAAGGATGTTACTAGTACAGAGATTTCTTGTCCTGAAGTTGTGGCCGAATACAAAAAAATAATGGGTGGTGTCGATAAGTTTGATCAATTACGAGAAAGGTATGCTATTGGCAAACATTCTGTAAAATGGTGGCACAGAATATTTTATTTCCTGGTTGACGTTGCTGCAGTGAACAGTTTTATCCTGTGGAAAACAAGTAGAATAGAAAGTGGACAGCATGTTCAGCTCACACACAGGATCCGTCTAGCCAGACAATTGATCGCTGGCTTGTCATCCCAAAAAAGGCGTGGACAAAAACCTGTTTTTCTGGCAAAAAGGGGTAAATTACCTGAAGATTTTCGTCATGTGGCTGTAGGGGAGCATCAGCCCATTTTGAAGAAACCTACTGGACGTGCCGTCATTTTAGTACCAATGCCGCGGAAAAGAGCACTCGCTGTGTTTGTACATATTGTCAGATACCACTTTGCATAGACCCACGTTTCAGAAAATTTAATGGCAAGTAATTGTGAACAATCATTGTAACAAGAGAAGTAAATTTATCAAATAAATATGACATATATATCGAAAAAGTTGTTTTTGTCATTTAACTCCAAGGAAGGGCAATGGGAAGAATACTTCCCACCTTGTTGTGTGACCTCACTTTCACAGTTGGAGCAAATTTGATATTCTGTATGATAAATATACCTATCTGTTAACTACTATCTGCTCTCCATTCATTAAAAAAAACTGCTCAATAATTTTGTCCACGAAAGGGTTAAGGGTCGTGGAGGTAAACCGTCCAGAGGAATGAAGGCAGGACTAACTAAAGAGAAGCCCATGGAAGTAACAGAAGGGAATACTGGTTGTAATCATGAATGACGACTATTTGGCGAAAGATGATGCTCGTAGAATAAGAAGTAAGAGTAAAGTGTGCCCATAGTTTGAAACTAGTTGTATGTGATATGCGGTATCTGTGCTTGATTTTTTGTTCACAGGGAATAAAAGGCACTAAAGAGAGCGAGATACTGATGACGATAGATTGAGATGAATTGCGAATAACAAGAATTTGTGCAATGACTAAAGTGGAGGCATAATGCTTCTGTGAGATTTTCCAAGTGCACAACACCGTAGTGGTTTCCTTAGCGAACTAAACTGGATAGAACCAAGTACAAAATGTCTGATTTGGGTAACGTAGAAGACTGGTCTGAGAGGTAATAACTCCAGGTGGTATCGTACCAATAAAAGTTTTGATTTTGTATATTATTCTCTTGTATTGTGTAATTGTCTGCTTAGCATTTTATGGTCTGTTATCCTGGTCTTACCCTCACGGATGAGCAGAAACGTCACCTGTTTTGGCTGTTTGTCTGTGGTAAGGGAACAGTAATAAAACGTCCAACCTGTTTGGAGGTAGATTAGAGAAAAGGGTGATAGTAGGAAAAAATACGGATGATCATATTGTGATTTGTAAATGTTTTGGGTAACCAGCATGTAACTTCGACCCAGATAATCTGTGAGATGTGAGCATGCAGAATCGTAGGACATGGAGATGTAGATAATGTTGTTGGTGAAGTGAAATGCATACCGATCCTCACAACCCATGATACCTGTCCAGATTGACTCCATAATTTGGTCCTTTATGGGCAATCAGTTACATTTAAACAATAAATAGGCTAGCTATTGTAGGATGTCTCCAACACTGTAAAGACTTCTAGACACGTATTTTCTTTACTTAATTGTTATTCAGGGATTCAAAAGAGTTGTATTGTTAATTCATTTAGTAAATGTAAAGTGCCTCACAGATGAGAAAGGACATATTAGAGGCCTATGTTTGTAAGCAAACGTACAATTGTTGATAATTCTTCCGGGTTATATGACCGTGGTCCATGGAATACTTCTATTCCTAACGTTTCGTCCAATACTACGTTGGACATCCTCAGAGGTATGGCTGGTCCTGATGAGTCGGCCATATAACATTATCAACAACAGTACCATCCGGTCGTAAAAGTCTTCATTGCGTCAAACGTATAGTGAAAATTGTACTTAGTGCAAACGACAGAGGAACTGAGGACTCCTAAAGTTTAAGAGAGTGACAATTGTTCCATTTAAATGTTGCAAGGTGATGGCGAAGAGAAGAGGGCAGCCTGTCGGCTGTGGGCGGCAAGGACACAAAATGACCTGTTGTCCCTGTCAAACAGCTGATCCCGTGGAGGCGAGCGGCAGGCCGGAACTCATGAATGTAGTCGGGCGCTACCTTCCCTCTCCTCCAACCAGCAATGGTGGCGGCTGAAAGGGCAACGCACGACCGCAAGCTACGACACGCGACTACCTGCGGAAGTGTCACAGCCAGTCAGAGTGGCTAAACTCTTTCCACTACAAAGGAGACCCCCTGTTGTTATCGCTACAAGGCATCTTGTCATACGGAAATTGCAATGTCGCTTCGCCAGGATACAGGAGGCAGACACTGTGGCAAAGGCTATTAGCACTACTGAACCTGTTAGTTGGCGACGGTGAACACAGACGCTTTTGCAAAGGTCAAGGGATAATGGACAAAATACTAAGGACTGTTAGTTAGTTAGTTATGTGTTCCATTGTTCAATAGCACGGAAAAACCGTTATGATGTGGAACGTGTCAAATGCACAAGAAATGCGCACAGGAAACAAGATATTTTTGTTTACATTATAGTGTTATACCTAAATATTTCTATTATCTACCCCATTCCCTTAAATGGCACAAAATGCATATATTATATCTCCAGATGTATTTACTCATATTCAAGACTTCATCTATGGTAAAGAATGAGTTGTCAAGGAGGTATGATTTCAATTTGTTTTTGAAACCTTTACTGCTGTCTGTCAGACATTTGATTTCATCTGGTAATTTATCAAAAAGTTTTATACCAACATATTTCACCCCTTTCTGTGTCAAAGATAGATTAAGTAAAGGATAGTGTAGGTCTTTCTTTTTTCTGGTATTGTAATCATGAATGTCGCTGTTGATTTTAAACTGGTCCATGTTGTTGAGAAAAAAATTTCATTAGTGAGTAAATGTACTGTGCAGCAATTGTAAGAATTCCTAACCTTTGAAACAGATGCCTACAAGATGTGTGACAAATCCCACACATAGTTCTAACTACTTTCTTTTGAGCAGTGAATACCTTTTGCCTAAGTATTGAGTTGCCCCAGAATATTATGCTGTATGACATCAGAGTGTGGAAGTATGCAAAGTATGTTAGCCTACTAATTTCTGCACCCTCAGAATTGGCAATTATTCTGATTGCAAAAGTTCCTGAACCTAGTCGCTTTAGGCGATCCAAAATATGAATTTTCCAATTAAGATTCTCATCTATACCACACACAAAAACTTAGTATGCTCTACTCTGGCTACTGACTTCTTTCATGTGTTATGTTTATTGAAGGAATTATACTTTTTGCAGCAGAAAATTGGATGTACTGTGTTTTTTCAAAGTTCAGAGCAAGCCCATTCGCAGAAAACCAATTAATAAATTTTCCAAAGACCTTATTTGTATCAATTTCTATGGGACTTTCTTTTACTGGATTAATAATTATGCTTGTATCATCAGCAAACTGTCAGTTTAGCATCTTGTTTCACATAAGAAGGAAGGTCATTCACATATATCAAGAACAGGAGTGGACCCATGATCGAACCTTGTGGAACACCTAATGTAATTTCACCCCAGTTAGATGAAGTGGCAAACTCCTTTGAATCACTTGAAACATATAAAGAGACATTTTGCTTCCTGTTCTGTAGATATGACTTAAACCACTCATCTGCTGCTACATTTATACCATAGAATTGTAATTTCTCTAACATAATGTCATGGTTCACACAATCAAATGCTTTGGATAAGTCACAGAATATTCTTACTGGTGACACTTTACTATTTAAAGACTCTATTATGTGGACAGTGAAATTGTATATTGCTGTCTCAGTGGAACAGCATAACTGAAATCCAAACTGTGATTTACTAAGTATCCCATTACTGTTGAGATGGCTGACCACTCTTGAGTACATAACTTTCTCAAAGATTTTTGAAAATGCTGTAAGCAAGGATTCTGGCCGGTAATTATTGACATCTATGGTTTCCCCCTTTTTGTAGAGAGGCCTGACAATGGCATATTTTAACCTGTCTGGAAAAGTACCCTGAGTCAGTGATGCATTACATATGTGACTCAAAACATCAGCTGTAATTGCTCCACATTGTTTTGATAAGTTCTTACAGATGTCGTCTATTTCAACAGAACATTTATTTTTCATGGATTTAATAATTTTCCTTATTTCACAACAGGTTGTTAGATGAAACTTAATCTGACAAAATTTTTTCAAAACTGACTCTTTCATGTACTGCCTGGCTTTTTCTTTTGAACTATTCTCACCAATTTTTTATCCTACACTTAAGAAGTGATTGTTAAGTACATTGGCTACCTGTGTACTGTTGGTTAAGATGGTCTCATTCTCTTTAACAGTAATACTACCTACGCCAGTGTTACTTTTCCTGTCGCCCTTCTAACAACATTCCATATTGATTTGATTTTATTACCAGAATTGTTAATTTCTTCTCTAACATAAATATTTCTTGACTTTCTTACAACTTTTCTCAGTATGTTACAATAATTCTTATAGTGTAAAACTACTTCTCGATCTTTACTAGATCTTGCTGTCTCATACACTTTTCTGTTTCTTTCTGAAGACACTTTAATATCTGTACTAATCCAAGGCTTCTTTGAAAAGTTGTGGTGTTACATTTAGTAATTTTCTTTGGAAAACGATGTTCAAAAAGGGATATAAAATTATGAAGAAATATGTTGCATTTATCATTAGAATTTGGCTCATTATATACATCTTTCCAGTTTACATTTCCTAAACTTTCTCTGAAGTGATCTATAGATACCAGGTTGATCACCCTCACACGTTTACTTAATGGTTTCTGAAGTGTCCGCCCTGTTAGGTTTTGTAAGTTAATCAGTTGTGCATCATGGTCAGATAATCCATTTACCACAGGGAAAGCATGTGTTTGTTCTCCATCCTCTTGATGTACAAATACATTATCTATTAGAGTACTACTGTCCTGAGCTATACGTGTAGGGAAATTGATCACTGATTCTAAGTTATATGTTATTAACAACACTTCTAGTTCACTTTCCCTATCAGAATTGCTTAGAAAGTTAACACTAAGATAACCACAGATTAATAACTTCTTCTTTTTATCTGACTGACAGCATAATAGAGAGTCAAACTTTTTTATGAATAGCTCCCAATCTCCTAGGGGAGACCTGTACATTGTTGCTAATATCAACACAACATAATCCAGCTGAAGTTCACATGCACAAACCTCCAAGTGCTGATCAACACAAAATTTGCTTACCCCCCCCCCCCCCCCCCCCCAACAGTTCTGTATTTATACCCTTGTTTTATGAAAATGGCAACTCTTCCTGTATCCATACTAGATTTACAAGTGTAAGATGCTAAATTATACTTATTTATACTGACATTTTCCATCCCCACAGTTACATGGTGCTCAGACAGAGAAAGTATATCGACCTCATTTTTATTTTTGAGGTCATCTAAACACATCATCAGCTCATCTACTTTATTTTTTATTCCCCTGATATTTTGGTGAAGTAAGTTGATACCACCCTTAGCTTTATCCCTATTTTCTGTGCATGAAGTTTCTTTTCCTCTATTTTCCTTGGTTGTTGTCTGTCTGAAATTTGGCTTTAACCTAAAAAACCTGTCTGCCTGATCCCAATAACCACAGGGATCACCCCTTGAGTGACTGTGACCCCCGTACAGTATCTGCTAATAGAGAAGCTAACTTATCTTTCCCCTTCCTATTAAGGTGCAGGCCATGTGTAGTGTAACCCCACATACCAACAGCATCAATTGGAACAACAATCATGTGAGACTTTGCCGGTGTCTGGAGCATCCCATTCAGCTCAGTGTTAACACGCCTTACAGCAGTGTTTACCCAGGGCTGATCATGGCACTGAAAGACCTCCACAAACCCAACATTTGTGTGCCCAGTTTCAGATCCTATTTTATCCAGGTCACTCCTAATACTATGTCTTGGACTCATAGCCAAACTGTTTCCTGCGCCTTTAACTATAATTACCTGATCTTCCTTCTCAAAGTCCTTGCATAGCTGACCTAAGTTTTCTGTCACCTGGCTAAGGCTAGCACTTGGTTTCACAACATTTGTGACCTGGTACTCTGTCCCTAATTTCTCCTGAAGCTGTTGGCCCACACCCCTCCCATGACTGCTAACTATAAGCAGAATTCTTCTTTTCCTATTCTGGTTTGATCCCGACCTGTCTTTTTTCTTTAAGCTAGTATTCTGCCTCAACCTACACTCAACAACATCTGAATGAGGCCCTTCCTCCACTACTTCACGTAGCAAGCCAAACTGATTTGCTAACTGAATTTCAGAAGTTCTATCAATTGTTTCCCTTTTTCGCCCTTTGCTTGCTACCTTTTCCCAGCGCCCAGAGTCCTTTTCCTCCCTTAGCTTACATAATGCCAAATTCGCGATTTCTAATTCAGCCTTAAGGGCACAAATCTTTGACTCCCGTTCCGCGATGTTTTTGTCCTTTCTACATAACCTACACTGCCATGGAAGAGCCTAATTATCTACCCTCGTTTGCTCTCCGCTGCACTCGCCCTACTGAAACCACAACCTACAATCTATACTGAACACCCCCTCTTTCAAATTTCTACGGCAACCACCACACTTGTTACACATGGTTTGATAGTAAAACGTAACACAAAAGCAGAAAATAACTTCAACAACACAATAGTTTCGTAACCTGTACTAATACGTAACTAAACACTAATGTAAACAAACTTATAAACTTGCTTCAGAAACTTTTAATTAACCACACAAATTCTGGTTGAGAGACAAGAATTAATTTAACTTTGAAGCGCTAAATCTAGTCAAAAACAAATATCTACGCTCGTACGAAATTTACTCCCAAGTATGGAAACAAACTCGCGACTGCCGGCTTTTAGGAAATACTTCCTTTTCGAAGTAATTACGTTTAGAAAAGATAAATCTTCAATAGACAGATTAGATAAGAAGTAAATGCACTAGTCTAAAATGCAATAGTAGCTAAATTAGCTCTTATTTCAATTTGATTCGCTTAAATTAGTCAGAGCTTTGTACACGTGTCCGCCTGGCTGCAGTGCATTATCTACAATCTTGAGGAAAAAGGATTAGTAACTCATTAGTAACCCTTGTTGGATGTATGAACACTGAGAATAGGGAGAACACGTTGTGTAACTTTCAGTGCGAAGACAGCAGACATCGAACTTAGAAAGAGGGGATAAATAAGCTGATATTTAATTGAGGAAAATGTTTGTGTGTGTGTGTGTGTGTGTGTGTGTGTGTGTGTAATGATGAAAAACTTCACTTATGTTTTGGTGATTCATGACGTTGAGGGGCAGGCACAAAGACCAGTGCCAGGCCAGCAACTGTTAGAAACTGTTCATCACAGAACTTAGGCCCATAACCATGGCAAATTTCTGTTAAAGAATTCGGAAGTAGACTGAGGACAGTAAAATAGGTCAAAAACTTAAGGACACGTACATGCAGTGCAGTTGTTCGACTTATGGTTTTATTTGGATCACTAGAATTGACATTCCATTGGTGCAGTGCATTCCACTAGTCGAGTTGCTCTAAGGCTAATACAGAAGGGAACTGGTTTCTGACAGTGTGTTGACTGCAAAAGGACAACTGGTTTGCCGCCATAATTTTGCAGAAGAAAATTGTCTAAGGAACAATAAATTTAAGGAAACAGCATAGGATGGTGTGTCAGCAAAGTGTAATAGGAGACCTCCAAGTTCCTTTGGAAGAAAGCCCCCCCCCCCCCCCCCCCGGCAAATACTCTTGATGGTGTGTATGTGTGACTTCATAGTGTCGTGTGACTGCTCAAATAATAGGGCGTGCCAAACAACAACCAAACTAGCGTGAAAGCTGGTCCTTTGAGAATGTGCATGTGGATCTTCGTCATGATATCCTCATTTTAATAACCTATGTTTTGGTTTGTGACTTAGTTAAATATGTTGGGTAGGATATAAAATGTTGGGTATTTCATTAGTGTTTCCTTTCTTTGATGAAACATGCAACAGGACAGTACCTTGTTTACTGAGCAACAATTTTGAGCAGAGAGGAAAGAGGGAATGTTTTGCTTAAGCATAAAGAATTACATCTAATCTGACAACTGTGATCGATGGTATGTTGTTTTCTGTCATTAATCAGCCTGAAAATGTGGCAGTGAGATGAACAAAAGTCTGCTGCCTCAAGGCGAAATGTTATCTAATAACTCAATCAGAAAGTAGATCGATGGTGTATCCCTCATTCCTGTCTGACCAGAACTAGATTTGCGTATTGACAAGGAGGCCAAAGCCTGAAAATAGTAGATATGACGTAGTCAAGCGTTGGCTGATCATAATGTTTGAAAGGACTCTCACTCTGTGAGTTAAGTAGATAAAGATAGATCAGTTCATTGGTTTCATGACAAATACATAATTTTATTACTAAATGGTAAAGAATTAATTAGATAAAATTTAATGTGTCAGAATACAAAGTTGCTCTTCGATGAAATTTGTGACCTACCTAATGTGCGACTGTGTAATTTTGTTCTAGTTTAATCTGAGATTTGGAGTTAATCAAAGATTAATTACTGAGAGTCTCATTATGAGTAAGTAGTGTCCAGTAGGATCTGTTTCAAATATGTACTTTCTTTATCAGAATTTCTGATTACTGACTAGGGAATATGCATAACCATAAATTTTTATGGAGCCATTGAAGGTTGGGTGTTTAATATTATTAATTACATTGAATGTTTATTCGATTTTTCGATGTTTTGCACACTTGATAAATCAGTAATGGACATAACAGAAAATATTTGAACGCAATTTAGGCTGAATATTTTATATTATTGATCGTGTTGAATACTTACTACTTTGTAAATGCTTCACATAGAACATATTCTGTTTTTGTTGAGATACACTAACAGTCACCCTTGTTATCAGTATTTGATTATTATGTCTTAGGATAATTTAGTGTGTTTACATAATTAGTACCAACCTGTATTGGATATAAATATGATCAACTGCTTAATATGATTTCATTTATAGAATTTTCGTAATGTTACGATTGTGTTTGCATAATGAGTACCAATCGCTATTGGATAAAAGTATGATTAATTAAGGTGATATCATTAATAGAATTTTTGTAATGTTATGAATATTTGCGGCAATGGCCACTGTGTAAATGTCATTTTGTAGTGCGGTCTTGGCAAGTTAACTGTTTCAAATGATGTACCTTGAACCTTGCCAAGCATAACAAAAAAAAAAATTATAATGGAATTGTGTTAGCATGGAGATTAGGTGGAAATCTCATTCTGGAAACATCCCCCAGGCTGTGGCTAAGCCATGTATCCGATATATACTTTCTTTCGGGAGTGCTAGTTCTTCAAGGTTCGCAGGAGAGCTTCTGTAAAGTTTGGAAGGTAGGAGACGAGGTACTGGCAGAAGTGAAGCTGCCAGGACGGGGCGTGAGTCGTGCTTGGGTAGGTCGGTTGGTAGAGCACTTGCCCGAGAAAGGCAAAGGTCTCGAGTTCGAGTCTCGGTCTGGCACACAGTTTCAATCCACCACGAAGATTCATATCAGCGCACACTCCGCTGCAAATTGAAAATCTCATTCTGGACAGTGAGCTTGGTTTCCCACAGCTCTGCAGGGCGTCTCCAAAAACGGATTCGCAGGTCATTGAGGCTCAGTTCGTCAAAGAACTCATCAGTGAAGACAATCCTACTCCAGTCAATGAGATACGTGGACGAAGACGTGTTCGGAGACACCCCAGACAGCAGGAGGATACTAAACTGACTGTCGCCCGCCGTACGCCTCTTCAACTAGGAATGATGGTCTGGCGTACCATTTGTCTGCATAGCAGGACCCCATCGGATTTATGTCGACGATATTCTACACCCCATTTTGTTCCATTCATGGCAAGCTATCGTGGGCTTACATTTCAGCTGTCTATAGCTACACTTGCAGAAACGAAACTGGAAGTATCTGCCGAAACACCGGAGAAAATTCGCTTGAGAACTCTTATTAGGGAGACCCACTATACATGGCACAGAATGCGTCACAGCCTTTTGTTGTTCTTCAGTGATCTTTTGAAGACAAAATTATGGATGATGGCTGGTGTAGTGCGATGCTGTTCACGAAAAGCGTGGACATGTTATGACACTGTGCTGAGTAAAGTTTCTCAATATTTCAAACTCTTGACCTACACTGAAAAGCAAGAAAAGCACAGGACGGAGCACGTTACCACAGAGAAGATGGTAAATGGCACGCCAATGTATTCATGCAGTGCAATGACAAGCCGAAATGGTAAAATATCGATTAAAGAAAACAACAAATGGGTGGGCGAGACTGAGAACGAGGCTGTGTTCCACACTACATAAAGCAAGGCCGGAACGACGCACATGATCACGGACGTTTGTCAATTGCATTGGAGTGTCCCGTAAGGAGACAGGGCGCCATAGTGAAGTTTGCACGCTGCCACTGGCATCGCATAAGGCAGTGGTTAGCGAGATCCATGATACACATTAGTAAAGACAACGATGCTTCCCACATGACGCCTCATCAGAAAAGTGGCATCACATTCGCAATTCTCGGTACTGGCGATCGTAAGCGCAAGATGACTTTTTCTGCTCATTGTCACAAACACAGAGATAGTTAAATTTTAAAAAGTGTTTAATTTTTAGTGATGTTGTCAGCCCCGAGCTGAGTATTGTTGGCCACGTACCTCAAGGGCAGAGGGGTAAGTAGCATACCCACTGCGGTATTAGGGAATGGAATGTTTTATTGTTCGCTTCCTGTGCTGGCAATGCATGGGCGTGCACAACTTCTGCGAACAGCTAGTATGGTATCAGTTTTGACACGGAAGTAACATGAGTTCTTGAATGTGTATTACAGTGACGGTAATCTTCAAATACGGTGCATATTTGTAACAACAAAGAATATGAAATCAAGTTAGACCGTTGTAATATAACACAATGAGAAGAAGAAAAATTACATTCAAAACATTTTAGTAAACTTCTGTGATCGTGTCTCATACTGCAAAATGCATTTAAATTGCTGTTATTAATCAGTTAATCGTCTGCTCCCGCAGACACAACAACATTTCGTCGGGATGCTACAGAGTCACAACTTTTTGGCCGCTGAGGATGGAAGCCATCTGAAAGAGAATAGTGGACACTAATGACGTGAATGATGCAGACTTTTACAGACCAGTGTTTGGGGGCAGTTGACCAACTTATTATGTTCTGACTATAGCTGGTGTGTTGGGAGTTTATAACATACTAATTTGTACAGGTTACCAACTAATAATAAGATCGATCGAGCAAAAAACAAAAAAAAATTGACGACCACCGGTTGTTAAAGAGCTCACTTCCGTGCTCCCAACACCAATCATGCAAACAGGGAGCCACAGTCAGGGAAGAAAGAGCTAGTTCCGGATGTGAAGCCGCAATCGAACCATGAGCTGACAAAACCAACTATATGCATGCCAAAGCGATACTGAAGGTCAGAAGTAAACACCCTATTTTCACAGAAACACTTATCTGGAGCTGAGAATGTGACAGAGAGACAGTCTGACCTGCAGCACGAAAGTTACAAGATGCGGCCATCCGCCAGCACTAGAAGACAATGTTGTTCCATCTGCACGAGCAACAGTTACAGCTGTCGTACAGTTGTTAGAGGACCATGTGTTTTTCCACACGTAAGAATGGCGGAATAGAATGTGAACGCCTCACTAGGATGTGGGTGATTAATTGTAAAAAACTATAACCATGCAGTGAATGTCAAAGCCATAGTTCAAATGGTTCAAATGGCTCTGAGCACTATGGGACTTAAGATCTGAGGTCATCAGTCACCTAGAACTTATAACTACATAAACCTAACTAACCTAAGGACATCACACACATCCATGCCCCAGGGATTCGAACCTGCGAACGTAGCGGTCGCGCGGTTCCAGACTGAAGCGCCTAGAACCGCTTGGCCACACCGGCCGGCATAGCCATAGTAATTACTATGTATTTATTGTGGTCAAATAGTAATTTGTGTGTCGAAGGACAGTACTGGCATGGATGTGGACAGATGAAATGTCGAGACTCTGTGTGAATGCACGTGGTCCGTGTGGTGATGCGCCATCCGCATCAGCGATCCTGCGACTAACACAGCCCACGCTAGTCCCTTGCCATTTTCTTTAGGTTATTCCTTTTGTTTATGCACCATTTTAATATGTCATGCCTGTGGTTTGCTGTCGTATTGTCATGTTACAGGGAGAGCTGAATGACGGTAGTGTGGATGATAAGTGCGACCTCGCACAGTAATCTTGTAAGCTTCGTTTTAAAGCTTACCAGGATGCGTCAGAAGCACCACACGGTCTGCGGTGAAGCAATTTTCTTTTAAAGTAGCACATAAAGAAAGGTTTAGGCACGTTAATATTACCTTCCATGCTGGAAATTAAGGGCAAGTCACAACTAATTTTGTGCCTCATTTTAAACGATGCGTTGCAGTGCCGCAGGGCTCGCAGTAATTGCAGTGGCTCTCTGTCATCAGACCTGACACAGCTGACCTACTGTCCTGCTTTACAGAGCCGACAAGCCACGATGTTGTACAACTTAATCAGAATTTGCAGCTCAAATACCCTTCCTAATTAGTAATAGTGCCCATGGGCCCTCTGAATGCAACGCTGTGACACATATTGTAGGCGTACTCTTGTGTACAAAATTCAAAAACTGAAATTTATATCATGTTGTTGTTGTGGCCTTCAGTCCTGAGGCTGGTTTGATGCAGCTCTCCGTGCTACTCTATCCTGTGCAAGCTTCTTCATCTCCCAGTACCTATTGCAACCTACATCCTTATGAATCTGCTTGTCGTATTCATCTCTTGGTCTCCCTCTACGATTTTTACTCTCCACGCTGCCCTCCTATGCTAAATTGGTTATCCCTTGATGCCTCAGAACATGTCCTACCAACCGATCCCTTCTTCTAGTCAAGTTGTGCCACAAACTTCTCCCCAATCCTATTCAATACCTCCTCATTAGTTATGTGATCTACCCATTTAATCTTCAGCATTCTTCTGTAGCACCACTTTTCGAAAGCTTCTATTCTATTCTTGCCTAAGCTATTTAACGTCCATGTTTCACTTGCATACATGGCTACACTCCACACAAATACTTTCAGAAACGACTTCCTGACACTTAAATCTATACTCGATGTTAAGAAATTTCTCTTCTTCAGAAACGCTTTCTTTGCCATTGCCAGTCTCCATTTTATATCCTCTCTACTTCGACCATTATCAGTTATTTTGCTCCCCAAATAACAAAACTCCTTTACTACTTTAAGTGTCTCATTTCCTAATCTAATACACTCAGCATCTCCCAACTTAATTCGACTACATTCCATTATCCTCGTTTTGCTTTTGTTGATGTTCATCTTATATCCTCCTTTCAAGACGCTATCCATTCCGGTCAACTGCTCTTCCAAATCCTTTGCTGTCTCTGAGAGAATTACAATGTCATCGGCGAACCTCAAGGTTTTTATTTCTTCTCCATGGATTTTGATACGTACTCTGAATTTTTCTTTTGTTTCCTTCACTGCTTGCTCAATATACGGATTGAATAACAACGGGAAGAGGCTACAACCCTGTCTCACTCCCTTACCAACCACTGCTTCCCTTTCATGCCCCTCAACTCTTACAACTGCCATTTGGTTTCTGTACAAATTGTAAATAGCCTTTCGCTCCCTGTATTTTACCCCTGCCACCTTCAGAATCTGAAAGAGAGTATTCCAGTCAACATTGTCAAAAGCTTTCTGTAAGTCTACAAATGCTAGAAACGTAGGTTTGCCTTTCCTTAGTCTAGCTTCCAAGATAAGTCGTAAGGTCAGTATTGCCTCACGTGTTCCAACATTTCTACGGAATCCAAACTGATCATCTCCGAGGTCGGCTTCTACTAGTTTTTCCATTCGTCTGTAAAGAATTCGCATAAGTATTTTGCAGCCGTGACTTATTAAACTGATAGTTCGGTAATTTTCGCAACTGTCAACACCTGCATTCTTTGGCATTGGGATTATTATATTCTTCTTGAAGTCTGAGGGTATTTCGCCTGTCTCATACATCTTGCTCACAAGATGGTAGAGTTTTGTCAGGAATGGCTCTCCCAAGGCCGTCGGTAGTTCTAATGGAATGTTATCTACTCCCGGAGCCTTGTTTCGACTCAGGTCTTTGAGTGCTCTGTCAAACTCTTCACACAGTATCATATCTCCCATTTTATCTTCATCTGCATCCTCTACCATTTCCATAATATTGTCCTCAAGTACATCGCCCTTGTATAGACCCTCTATATACTCCTTCCACCTTTCTGCTTTCCCTTCTTTGCTTAGAAGTGGGTTTCCATCTGAGCTCTCGATATTCATACAAGTGGTTCTCTTTTCTCCAAAGGTCTCTTTAATTTTCCTGTAGGCAGTATCTATCTTACCCCTTTGTGAGTTAAGCCTCTACATCCTTACATTTGTCCTCTATCCGTCCCTGCTTAAACATTTTGCACTTCCTGTCGATCTCATTTTTGAGACGTTTGTATTCATTTTTGCCTGCTTCATTTAGTGCATTTTTATATTTCCTCCTTTCATTAATTAAATTCAATATTTCTTCTGTTACCCAAGGATTTTTACTAGCCCTCATCGTTTTACCTACTTGATCCTCTGCTGCCTTCACTACTTCATCCCTCAAAGCTACCCATTCTTCTTCTACTGTATTTCTTTCCCCCGTTCCTGTCAATTGTTCCATTATGCTCTCCCTGAAACTCTGTACAACCTCTGGTCCTTTCAGTTTATCCTGGTCCCATATCCTTAAATTCCCGTCTTTTTGCAGTTTCTTCAGTTTTAATCTACAGTCCATAACCAATAGATTGTGGTCAGAGCCCATATCTGCCCCTGGAAATGTCTTACAATTGAAAACCAGGTTCCTAAATCTCTGTCTTACCATTATATAATCTATCTGAAACCTTCTAGTAACTCCAGGGTTCTTCCCTGTATACAACCTTCTTTCATTATTCTTGAACCAAGTGTTAGCTATGATTAAGTTATGTTCTGTGCAAAATTCTACCGGGCGGCTTCTCTTTCATTTCTTAGCCCCAATTCATATTCACCTATTACGTTTCCTCCTCTTCCTTTTCCTACTGTCGAATTCCAGTCACCCATAACTATTAAATTTTCGTCTCCCTTCACTACATGTATAATTTCTTTTATCTCATCATACATTTCATCAATCATCTGCAGAGCTAGTTGGCATATAAACTTGTACTACTGTTGTGGGCGTGGGCTTCGTTTCTATCTTGACCACAAAAATGCGTTTACTATGCTGTTTGTAGTAGCTTACCAGCACTCCTATTTTTTATTCATTATTAAACCTACTCCTGTATTACCCCTATTTGACTTTGTATTTATAACCCTGTATTCACCTAACCAAAAGTCTTGTTCCTCCTGCCACCGAACTTCACTAATTCCCACTATAACTAACTTTAACCTATCCATTTCCCTTTTTAAATTTTCTAACCTACCTGCCCGATTAACTGATCTGACTTTCCACACTCCGGTCCGTAGAACACCAGTTTTCTTTCTCCTGATAACGACGTCCTCTTGAGTAGTCCTCGCCCGGAGATCCGAATGGGGGACTATTGTACCCCCGGAATATTTTACCCAAGAGGACGCCATCATCATTAACCATACAGTAAAGCTGCATGCCCTCGGGATAATTTACGGCTGTAGTTTCCCCTTGCTTTCAACCGTTCGCAGTACCAGCACAGCAAGGCCGTTTTGATTAGTGTTACAAGGCCGGTTCAGTCAGTCATCCAGACTGTTGCCCCTGCAACTACTGAATTTGTCTGGCCTCTCAACAGATACCTCTCCGTTGTTGTTGCACCGACGGTACGGCCATCTGTATCGCAGAAGCACGCTAGCCTCCCCACCAACGACAAGGTCCATGGTTCATGGGGGGGATTTATCGCATACATTTACCATAATAAATCAAAGGCAGTATAAAACTCGTTACACCACAGATACTCACCGTGGCTTCCTGATGAAAAAGTAGCATGAAGAATCGATTCTAAAAGAAAAAGAAATGAGATATAAGGCTTTAATAATAGCATTCTACATTTACATCTACACTCATAGTCCGCAAGCCGTCTGACGGTGTGTGGCGGAGGGTACTTTGCGTACCTCTATCGGTTCTCCCTCCTATTCCAGTCGTGTATTGTTTGTGGAAAGAAAGATTGTTGGTATGCCTCTGTGTGGGCCCTGATCTCTCTGATTTTATCCTCATTGTCTCTTCGCGAGATATACGTAGGAGGGAGCAATATGGTGCTTGGCTCCTCGGTGAAGGTATATTCTCGAAACTTCAACAGAAGCCCATACCGAACTACTGAGCGTCTCTCTTGTTGAGTCTTCCACTGGAGTTGATCTATCTTCTCCGTAATGCTTTCGCGATTACTAAATAATCCTGTAACGAAGCGCTGCTCTCCGTTGGATCTTCTCTATCTCCTCTATCAACCCTATAGGGTACGGATCCCACACCGGTGAGCAGTATTCAAGCAGTGGGCGAAAAACGTAGTGAGGTATTTTGCTTGGATCGCAAACTATATAATTAATTTTGAGCTATACTCATGTCTTGCGTATTAGTGTAACACAGTATACATAATAACCGGTCGTCAGCTGTCGTTGCTATCGATCGTCAAATGCAAGTCATACGTGGAGCATCACTCAACAGCAAAACATTTTATACTCCACTAAGTGATGAGCGGTGGCCGCCGCTTTCGACACAGAACGAGGGAGGGCGGCTCAGCAGCGGCAGCTGCTACCGGGTGCCAGCGAGTGGTCACCGGAGCGCGGTGTTCGAAGGCATAAACCTACCACAAAAATGTTACTGGACGGAAATTATGACCAGTATGTCAGAAAGAGAAATGGATTGTAGTTGTGCGACCATTACACTCCGGATTTCATCATTCAGACGAAAGGCCCTATAAAAATTTAGGCAGTGCAATATTGCATGGAGACAATGCGCTGTTTACCTCTACACCACGAGCGTACTTATAGCAAAACACCTCGAACGGAAGACAAGACTTCCATCAGAAACTACCGCAGCCAAATTTATTATATTATCAGCTTGGCCAGTTTGTTTGCCCCATATCGAGATCGACGCGGATTTAGCATCTGCGGCGGCTGGACTTCGGCCACGCTTTATGCCAAAGAGTGTAGATATCCATCCACTGCATCGTCAAGAACATGTATCATAGTCTCTTCACAACAAAAAAAGGGTTGTACCAAATAGTCAGAGCAAGCGATGACTCATAAATACACTCCTGGAAATGGAAAAAATAACACATTGACACCGGTGAGTCAGACCCACCATACTTGCTCCGGACACTGCGAGAGGGCTGTACAAGCAATGATCACACGCACGGCACAGCGGACACACCAGGAACCGCGGTGTTGGCCGTCGAATGGCGCTAGCTGCGCAGCATTTGTGCACCGCCGCCGTCAGTGTCAGCCAGTTTGCCGTGGCATACGGAGCTCCATCGCAGTCTTTAACACTGGTAGCATGCCGCGACAGCGTGGACGTGAACCGTATGTGCAGTTGACGGACTTTGAGCGAGGGCGTATAGTGGGTATGCGGGAGGCCGGGTGGACGTACCGCCGAATTGCTCAACACGTGGGGCGTGAGGTCTCCACAGTAAATCGATGTTGTCGCCAGTGGTCGGCGGAAGGTGCACGTGCCCGTCGACCTGGGACCGGACCGCAGCGACGCACGGATGCACGCCAAGACCGTAGGATCCTACGCAGTGCCGTAGGGGACCGCACCGCCACTTCCCAGCAAATTAGGGACACTGTTGCGAGGACCATTCGCAACCGTCTCCATGAAGCTGGGCTACGGTCCCGCACACCGTTAGGCCGTCTTCCGCTCACGCCCCAACATCGTGCAGCCCGCCTCCAGTGGTGTCGCGACAGGCGTGAATGGAGGGACGAATGGAGACGTGTCGTCTTCAGCGATGAGAGTCGCTTCTGCCTTGGTGCCAATGATGGTCGTATGCGTGTTTGGCGCCGTGCAGGTGAGCGCCACAATCAGGACTGCATACGACCGAGGCACACAGGGCCAACACCCGGCATCATGGTGTGGGGAGCGATCTCCTACACTGGCCGTACACCACTGGTGATCGTCGAGGGGACACTGAATAGTGCACGGTACATCCAAACCGTCATCGAACCCATCGTTCTACCATTCCTAGACCGGCAAGGGAACTTGCTGTTCCAACAGGACAATGCACGTCCGCATGTATCCCGTGCCACCCAACGTGCTCTAGAAGGTGTAAGTCAACTACCCTGGCCAGCAAGATCTCCGGATCTGTCCCCCATTGAGCATGTTTGGGACTGGATGAAGCGTCGTCTCACGCGGTCTGCACGTCCAGCACTAACGCTGGTCCAACTGAGGCGCCAGGTGGAAATGGCATGGCAAGCCGTTCCACAGGACTACATCCAGCATCTCTACGATCGTCTCCATGGGAGAATAGCAGCCTGCATTGCTGCGAAAGGTGGATATACACTGTACTAGTGCCGACATTGTGCATGCTCTGTTGCCTGTGTCTATGTGCCTGTGGTTCTGTCAGTGTGATCATGTGAAGTATCTGACCCCAGGAATGTGTCAATAAAGTTTCCCCTTCCTGGGACAATGAATTCACGGTGTTCTTATTTCAATTTCCAGGCGTGTATATTCTTATTACGAACACTACTGTACATATTAAGAAATGTTGCAAAACTTCCAGGAGTATACACTTTTTGTCAGAAATTGACAGATCAGGTGATGAAATAAAGTCAATATGGAATATCGTTGAAGGAGAGACAAGGAAAGAAATTACAATGAAATGAATATCCCTAGCTGCATACATGCGTTGATATAAGTCAACGGGGACAGTTGAAAATGTATGCCCCGACCGGGACACGAACCCGGGATCTCCTGCTTGCATGTCAGACGCTCTATCCATCTTTTTTTGTTTTGTTTTAATCTCATTTTATTCGATTTTGTTCGTTGGAGCCGCTCGAGGCGGACGTCGCAAGACACCCGTTTCAGTTCGTTGTTGATCCATTAGCTCAGTTTTATCCCTCTAACCGACTGCGCTGAGTTACCGTGCCGGCGACCCATCTGAGCCACCGAGGACGCAGAGGATACTGCGCCTGCAGGGACTTGGGACTTATCTCTGGCACACCTCCCGTGAGACCCACACTCTCAACTTATTGTCCTCCACTGCCTTCATAGTGCCTCTCCCCATTACACTCATTACTCGCGGCTTTTTGCCGATTCCCGCAAGAGTTCGGGCACTGTTTGTGCATCCGCACAGAAGAAGGGGCTCAAATGGCCGGTGAGCCTTAAATATATATATTTATCAAGATGGTATCTGTTCTTTCTGACAGCTTATTCAGTAGACTGGCCCTTTTGAAAACCAAACTGTGATTCGTCAAGGATCCCATTACTGCGTAGGCGGTTGAGATCCTGGAGCACATTAACTTATCAAAAATTTTGAAAAATCATGTAAGGAGTGTCAATCGGCGATAGTTATTGACCTCTGTGGAGTCATCCTTTTGTAGAGAAGCCTAACAATGTCATATTTCAATCGTTTTGGGAAAACACACTGAATTAATGATATATTACATAAGTGAGTAAGATCATTACATTTTATAGGGCCACATCTTGTCTTATTAGAGATATTATCCACTTCATATGAGCTTTTACTTTTTAGATGAGATCTGAGATTAATTTTTAATTGATTAAATGTCCTCTGTACTACTTCCTCAATGTACTGTTTTGCTTTCTCTTCATGAACTGTTTGCACCAACTTTCTCATCTATTTTTAAAAATTTATTATTAAAATATCTGCTACACATGAACTTTCTTTTACTATGCTTCTATTCTCTTTAACAGAAATAACGCCTTCTCCTATGGCTTCTTTCCTTGTTTATGAAGATGATATCTGTTCTTTCGGACATGTCATGAGTAAAAGCTCATATGAAGTGGATAATATCTCTAGAAAGACAAGTTGTGGCCCTATAATATGTAATGATCTTACTCACTTATGTAATATATCATTAATTCAGTGTATTTTCCCCGAACGATTGAAATATGACATTGTTAGGCTTCTCTACAAAAGGATGACCTCACAGAGGTCAACAAATGCCACTCCTTACATGTTATTTTAAAATTTTTGATAAGTTGATGTATTCCAGGTTTTCAACTACCTACGTAGTAATGGGGTCCTTGACGAATCACAGTTGGGTTTTCAATAGGGCCAGTCTACTGAGTCATATATTTACACATTTACTCAGCAGGCAATAAAATCTTTGAACGATTTCGTGTTTAAGAAAAATGATGCGAAAGTTACTTTAGACTGTTCGAGTAATAAATGGTTTAAATGGCCCTGAGCACTATGGGACTTAACATCTGTGGTCATCAGTCCCCTAGAAATTAGAACTACTTAAACCTAACTAACCTATGGACATCACACACATCCATGCCCGGGGCAGGACTCAAAGCTGCGACCGTAGCGGTCACGCGGTTAGAGACTGAAGCGCCTAGAACCGCACGGCCACACCGGCCAGCCTGTTCGAGTAATACAGAGGTGAACGTCACACCATCTGCATGGACAGAAATTGCAATGGGAATCCAAAAGTTTCGAGTATTGGTCCAGTACCGTTCCTTCTTTAATGATCTGCCATTTTATATGATACAAGCATTGTTGTGAAACCGAGCAAAGAAGCGTCAAAAGAGGAAATTGGTAAATTATGTTTTTGTGAAAGCTACTGAACGAAAGTAATAAGCAGGGTAGAAAACTCTAAGTTGAAAACTTAACTATGTGATAGACATGCTAAAAGTTTACGCTCGGCTACTTGCGCCATAAAATTAATTGCCAAATTTGGGGGACATAGAAGTCAGTAAGTTAACACATTTTGCAGATTTTCATTTATTGATGTCCTATGGGATAATATTCTGGGATAACGTCTCACTCACGTAGCAGATATTCATTCCACAAAAGAAAGTGATAAGAATTATGTGTGTAGTTCTCACAACTAAGTCTTGCAGGTATCTCTTCAAGAGCTGAGAATATTAAACACCGCCTCATACCACATTTATTCACTTATGAACATTGTTATCGGCAATCCATGTAAGTTTAAGAGACACAAAGGCTTTCACAAATACAACATTAGAAGACAAAACGATCCGAATTACCCTTTAATAAATCTAACTTTGGCACGAAGAAGGGGAGAAATACGACAACCTAAACACGGAAATAAAATTTCCGACAGAGAGCAGAACATTTTCTAATGTACTTTATAGGGCTTTTTGTCTGACAACTTTTTCTTCACCATAGAGGAATACTTGGGTAGAGTATTTTTAAAAAACTGAAAATGCTCAGAATGCGTCCTAATATTTTTTTCATTTGGTCGTAACGTGTGTTTTCTATGTTTGTTTAGTTGGCACGCTCCTCGTCATAACTTTTATCGTGAATTTGATTTATGAGTCAAATAACTAAATAACAATTTTTGTAAAACTGAGGCAATATTCCTCTACATTCTCCTTACCAGAGGCAAATATGCACAGCAATAATTTCGGTATTTATCTTCTTTCGTAAACGTAGGCGCTGTAGTGTGATTAAGTATGGGCAACTGATTGTAATTTCCTTTTTCTGTTGCGTATTCTGATTAAAGGTATAGACAAAATATGTAAGATACTTCAATAAATTTGCTGTCGTAACTGAGCTGATCTGAAACCCAAATACTTATTCTACGTCGTGATCATTCTTAGGTTGTATCAGTAATACCATAAAATGTAATATATTAACTTGTCCCATGGTGTTTAATAAACTGAGGAATTTTGTTGAGGCACGTAATGCACAAACGTGGTGACAGCGCTGGAGCCTACATTCTATGCCTGCACTGCATTTTACGATCCGCGTCTTCTACGCGTTTCTTATAGTCGCAATGGTACTCTCCTTACGTTTCAATCACATTCTCGTCTACTAATTTTAGTAAGAACTTTGATAACATTGTGGTTTAGCCGCCATAAACCACAGTACACTCACTCACACACACACACACACACACACACACACTCACACACATACACACACACAGGCACACACACACACTATATCATGTCTCACGATGTTGCTTTTTTTCACTCTGTGTTGTCTTTCGTGCCCATTACCGCCAACGAGCTACAGTAGTCCCCGTGACAAAATTTTACAAGCAGATACAATTACACAGAATTACTTTCATATATGTCTAATACAACTGCTTCTGAGAAGCTTGCTCACTCAGCGTACATTCTTATCCAGTACTTACAGTCTTTATTACTTCTTACCTTTCTCTTATTCCCAATTAGTTGTACACCACTGACAAGCTTCCTTTATGGTGTTTCAGAAGACACACACTGTAACGCAACTGAGTCAAATATCAGACACGCTCTCCCAAGATATTTTCAACATTATAAGCACACAGATCTGCTTGAACTCTAGCTGCTCGATAAATTCTGTGGATAAAAACCCAACATCCTTATGCCTTCGAGGTAGTCTTATCATGGCCGGCCGGAGTGGCCGTGCGGTTCTAGGCGCTACAGTCTGGAGCCGAGCGACCGCTACGGTCGCAGCTTCGAATCCTGCCTCGGGCTTGGATGTGTGTGATGTCCTTAGGTTAGTTAGGTTTAATTAGTTCTAAGTTCTAGGCGACTGATGACCTCAGCAGTTAAGTCGCATAGTGCTCTGAGCCATTTGAACCATTTGAAACTTATCATGTAAACAGCCGTGCAGTCGGATGCTTGTTTAATGAGGTTATTCAGGCATTGAAAGAAGTAGGAAATTTCTTGACTTGTGCAAGAGACGGATTACTCTGTAAAGAAGCTTCAGTGTACCAAGAAAAGCATAGAAACACGGTAACAAAAACTGTCGTTTTTGTATTTATTCCCATGACAGATACTAGAAACCATCGAAAACGCGCAAATTTCTAACTCTATCAGAAACTTCGGGGAAACAACGATCGAAGTGGCTCAATGGTAAGCCGCTGGACTCGCACTCGGAGAGACAGTGCTTCAAATCCACGCATCCATCTTTAGACTTTCCATGATTTATAGACACTGTTGAAGAGAAGTGCCGGGATTGTTCCTTTGAAAGCGACATACACTGTTTCATGCCGCATACATCCCAAAATAGATCTTTTTCTCCTTTAATAACCTCGTCCACGGGGCATAGAGATATAAACTTCTTTCCTTCAACTAAATTTTGTGCATGAGCTGCCCCGCAGCTCTTAAGTAGGCCTATTTGGAAAAGAGACACAAAGCGTTGGAAATAAAACAGTTCTTTATGAACTGCTGGTTTCAATTGTACAATCATCCTCAGGTTAAGTTAAAATTTTTTACAACGGCCTACACGCCAAAGTTCTTACTGTAGTATCAAACAAAATAAGAGCCTCGTGCGTCACTTTCATCATTCGTAATATGCTTCGAATTTCGGACCTTGTCAGTCTCCTGTTGGCTGCATAAGTACTTAAGTATTGAAGGTAGTGGCGCAAGATACGTCTTTTTTTCTTTGTCGCTTTAGTAAAAACATTGCCATGCACGCTACTGAAAATAATTTTACGAGAGTGTGCCCAAAAAAAGGCAGAATAGCATTCCTGTGGGCGGAGCTTGTGTACCACGCATTTTTGCAGCTAGTCGTGTATAGCGCAACTCATTGCCAGTTTATTGCCAACTGTGTTGTCGACTTCGCTTGTTCTGTTCAGCTGCAGTGTTTCCTTTTCTTGTTTTTTTTTTTCTAGCGCTGTTTTGTTCTCGTTTGGTTTTTTATGAAGTCAGGTTTAAGTGAACAACGTGCAACTCTGAAATTTTGTTTTCTGCTCGGTAAAAATGCTGCTGAAACACTTTTAATGTTGAAAACAGGTTACCAAGATGACGCTATGGGAAAAATTGAAGTCTACCAGTGGTTTGCTCGATTTAAAAGTGGGGACATGTCGATTGATGACAAACCTCGTTCTGGACGTCCACCAACTGCCCAAATGGACGGAAATGGTGAAAAAATTCGAGAGCTTGTGCTCATAGACCGTCGACAGAGAATTGATCACCTGTCAGAGATTGTGCACAGTGTTCGTAAAAAGGATCCGATTTGTGGCAGACAGGAGACTGGTTCTTCCACGACGACAACGCACCTGCACACACAGCCATCCTGTTCGACAGTCTCTGGCTAAAAATGGCCTGGTTCCCCTGTAACACGCGCCTTACTCGCCTCACCTGGCTCCGTGCAATTTTTTCTTATTTCCACACATAAAAAGGGACATGAAAGGACACCGATTTGACAACACTGAAATAGCCAAGAATAAAACGAGGGAGCAGCTGTCAGCCATTACTACAGATGATTTCGAACAGTCGAAGCTCCGGTGGGACAAATGTATTAGTTGTAATGGAGAGTATTTTGAAGGCGATAAGTTTTTTTTTGTAAACAATTTGAAAAATCTATAGCTTTCAAAAAACAATTTCAGATTGTTTTGCGTATCCCCTCACATGATACATGAACAAGATCAGATGCTCGAAATCACTAGAAATAAAGATTCCTTCAATCAGCAGCCCTTGGCAGTTCTGAAATATGACTTTCTTCCTTCCTGTTTTGCGAGGCCCAAAAGTACACTAAGGAAAAAATGCATTACGAAGGAATTATCGAAATGGTACGGAAATCGCCTGCAGACGTAATGCACATTTACGGACAAACAAATGATTATAATTTCAAAAAATTGGATGATTTATTCAAGAGAATGAGCTTCACAAACTGAGCAAGTCAGTAACACTTGCTCCACCTCCTACCCTTATGCAATCAGTTATTTGGCTTGTCATTGATTGACAGAGTTGTTGGATATCGCCCTGGTGGATATCGAGTCAGATTCTGTCCAATTAGCTTCTGAGATCTGATTTCGTAGACTTTCCCGGCGTAATAACTGCTGGTATCTTCACGGGTTTGCAACCGGATCATGTCGACGTCCAGACACAATATTTCGGCGGACCAGCTGGCCGCCATCCTCAGGTGAGTTAATGTTAGTGCACTACCTCGCCGGAACTGAATTCCAGCCACAACGACGAAAACCTTTATACACCATGAACAGGGCACAGCGCGTGCGTGAGATGATGCGCAGCGCCTCCTGGCGGCAAGTAGACACGCAGCGCGGCGGTGGGAGAAGACGGCAGAAATGGTAAATAGCAGCAGCACTAGTTGGAAGAATCCAGTGATCGAAAAGAAGACTATTGTGGTTTAATGTCGGACACAGTCGTATTCCATATCTTACTTAGAGGAAAACTTTTATCCCTGTTTATAATATTACTTGATAATCTAATTTCTATGGATTATTTAAGAACACATTGCCAATAGCGAGATGCAGGAGAGATCAATTGTGTCTTGTCATACATCATCCTGTGTCCTTCACAGGATGATGTATGACAAGACACAATTGATTAACTCACCTCAAGATGGCGGCCAGCTGGTCCGCCGAAATATTGTGTCTGGACGACGACATGATCCGGCTGCAAACCCGTGAAGAATATCAGCAGCGTGTGAGATTGCCAGAGCTGGTTGGACTGCAAGGCAAGCAGCAGATACTCTCGCCGTCTCGGAGGGCCTCAATCTTGCTGAAAGGTAAGCCCCGAATGGTTTGCCACGAATGGCAGAAGGATGGGGCGTAGAATACCATCGATGTATCACTGTGCTGTAAGGGGTCACAGATGACAATCAAAAGGGTCCTGGTGTGAAACGAAATGGGACCCCAGACCACGACTCCTCGTTGCCGTGGCGTACGGCGTGTGTCAGTCAGGTTGGTATTCCACTGCTGTCCGGAAAATCTTCAGATAGGTCCTTGGTCTGGAATCTCATTAACGGCAGTAGAGTTGTTTTCAGTGAAGAGTCCCGTTTCGAAGTGATCAGCGAAGCCATGTCTGGAGACGCCCTGGACAGCGGTGGGATACCAACTTGACTATCGCCCGTCATACTCCCCGACGACCAGCAGTGACCGTCTGCAGTGCCATTTCCTTTCCTAACACGACCGCTTTGGTTCTTATTCGCTGCAGTCTTAAAGCACAGCGACACGACGACCATATTCTACGCCCCGTTTTGTTGCACTTCATGGAAAGCTCAGTGGTACGTAAACTTCACTCGGTGCTTTTGCTGTTCGTAAAACTATTGTAGATAACCAATAGTCATTCGAGATCACAGTAGAGCTATAATTCAGTAACGTTCGCTTTCTTAAGAAAGTATCGCTTACAGTCTGACTTTTGCCGTCCCAGTCTCACGTACGCATACTCTTTTCACACGAGTGACGTAAGAAGGCGTCGACCCAGCGGTCAGCAGGACAGAAGGAAACAGCGACGCTGTCGTGATCTGTTTACCATCGCTCGGCCCTGGACAGCTCAGCCCAGCGCGTTGCCAAAGGCGGTGGCCGGTGCTTTCTCTTCCGGTCACGGAGCAAACCGCGGCGCCACTTTCGCTCTCGATGCGGGCGTTAGTCACACTCGCCGCATCACAATGCGTGCTGCGGTTGGCCTTGACACACAGAGTTGCGTAGCGACACATAATGCGACTCAACGTGTGAATCGCGTTTCAAAATCTCCCTACGCAAGGTGAAAACGGCTACTTTTGAAGCATGTAAAGAACTAAATTATCACTAGTCAAGAGAAATGCAATTGATTAATTTGTTTCTTAATATTGTCGCAATATTCATTATCCGTCACCATTTTCCCTCTTGATGAACAATTCTCAATTGACATTAAGCCTGCCTGGAAATAACTCTCCAAAAAATAATACATAAGTATGAAACTAGAATACATATATTAATTCAAATTTTTTATAACTTTAATGCTATTATTATTATTATTATTATTATTATTATCACTATTATTATTATTGTTATTAGTCTATTATATAATTGAAAATTTCGCTACAGATTTATGCTGTACATTGTCTTCAAGCCGGCGGTGCAAAGTTAGATGCCCCAAAGCATTAATAGACTACAGCTTCACGGTTGCTTCTTGACCTTAATATCTGCCACGTGCACGCAAAATGTAAATGCTACAATGCTTTTGTGAATAACACTGTGTCAAGAAATATTTTCAGACTTTTTCTGGTTTTACACTCATATTTGATCCAGTAATACGACGCATTTGGCCTCGTTAACGTAACTTCCTTTCTGTTATACGTTTTTAAAAATCTAGAAGAGAAGTGTGTGATTAGAAAAGGCTCCTTTAACGCAGAATGACATCTGCCTGCAGAAAATAATGTTCAGTCCACGTCCTCCCCCCCCCCCCTCCCCAACAGCATATTTTGCTATGTTGTGGTCGGTTTACAGTCTTTCCTTCTCACAGAGTTCAACCAGAGAATACGAGCTGGGGTGATTGGACATCTAAAGTCAGAGGACAGAAATAAAACCACTACAGTAAAAGTGAACAGTGTAAACAAAAGTCATGTATATAAAACAAAATATCGATTGACAAATCCACTTACGAATGAAATGTGATTCCTTAACACTTTCGCTTATAATCAGAACGATTGCTATACCCGTGGATCACGTAGGCTGCCATTTTTGATCAAAAGGCTTCTACAAGAAGCTAATGTTTGGGGTAATTAACGTAGCGTACGTCTGCTTCAAGTTTCTGACGTCATGACAACTCCCCTTATTATCTCTTCATGGATAAGGCTCAAATGTACATCTCTGCCTATCTTCTTGTGTTTTCCCTTCGGCAGAGAAAGACGATAGACGACGTGGACACACTTTTTGGAGACTTCCATTCCGCCATTACAGAGAGGCTCGCAAATGGTCTATAGTCGCCACTGTATCCAGCCGCACAGTTAATCTGATCTATTTTAAATTCATTAAGGCTGGTTAAATGCATTATTAGACTGTCTGGAGTTTAAAAAGTTAAAGGCTTTATATAATAATTAACGTCGCATAGTCAAACGTTGACGCCAGAGTCTCGGAGAACAATGGAACATAAATGTAATACATTGCTATTACTGACTTACAAATGCTAATAATCCCACTAAAGAATTTCCCAATCCACTCTCCATTTTGTTGTCAAAATTATTTTCATGAGACCTACTGCATATTAAATTGCGTATCCAGGTGAGCACGCATGCTTGCACGCATATTGAAGACACGAACAACAGGAGACTAATTTTTTGACTTGTAAGACAATTCTAGACTACTTTTTAATGGTATCATCAACTGAACATGTTAACCAAATAGTGTAGAACTGTCTTCCATTACAGTAATTACTTTGTCCGCCTGTTGTATATTTTTCTACTGACACTCGCCCCCGTAGCCGCTGGTGTTAAATCCAAGAGACACTGCATCTGGTGGCAGCCGCAGGGAGAATCCAGACTGGTAGGAAATTCCATGATCGGTATTTGGTTTGAACTGTAAGAAAAGCTGATGAGGTAAATATCTAGATTCCAAACAACATAGAAGAACATAGATTAATTCCCAGATCTCATCCGTCGGATGGAGCTGGCAATTCGGGATAGAGCTTTAAAATCAAGTAACTACGCTAAGCATATGCCGAAGGGAGAAATGAGTAGCTTTTGCAGGCCGTATGCTGCAAGCTAATTAATTTAATTTGTGCTTGCTGGCCGCGTATCTGAGCAGATATAATCAGTCAGCAAAATTAGTGCAGTATATCAGCATCTGGAAATAGGCCACTCCACAATATGATAAATATCCAACTCCTTTTATTTTGCAAACCAGATCACATTATGTCGACCAATGTCGACTGACAAGACAGTTCACAACAATGGAGCAGTTTCAGTTATGACCAATAAAGTAAATAAGACGGGGCGTAATTACTGATAATGCAGTCCCACTAACACGCGGCATGTAGGAAACTCAAACGAAAAAGAGGGGGAAGCGGGGAGGATGAAAATGTATTATAAGTAATATCTGCAGGGTTTCGAAATACATAGTATCGTTCTTCTCAGTTTGGCATGGTACATAATTTTCGGTTTTTTAAAAACATACGTATGAAGAGCTTGGTCTTGCGAGTGACCAGCGAGATATATGGACGATCGGTCAGTAAAACATATACCGTTGTTATGGTTTTCGAAGAGGCATTATCCTCGCCTACAACCAAGCACAGATATTTGTAACCACTGAAGATTTACGCTACTTAATGAAAATAATAGTATTAAATAACAAGCCAAAAACTTGAAGTTTCACTCCCACGAGATGTGGTAGTTAGATATAAAACGGCTCAAAAGAAATTTAAATACACGGACCTGGTCACCGATAACACAGAGTTTGGAAACTACAGGCAAGGGCTATAAGAATATTAATCAAAAAAGGCGGTCTGACTCATTGTAAAGAGCTCTTCAAAACATTCATCTTAACTGTACCGTGTAATTATATTTACTAGTCAGTGACATACACCAAAAATAACCTTGATAATTAGTACAGAAACAGCACCGGGCTGATGGCGAAGTGCTTAGCACACTGGACTCGCATTTAAGAGGACGACGGCTCAAATCAGCCTCTGGCCATCAACATTTAGGTTTTCCGTGATTTCCTTAAATCGCTTCAGACAAATATTGGGACGGCTTCTTCGTAAAGGGCGCGGACTATTTCCATCTCATTCCCCCTTTCGTAATTCGAGCTTGTGCTCCGTCTCTAATGACCTCGATGTCGAGGGGATATTTAACACCAATCTTCCTTCCCACCTTTTGCACAAATACCTCTATCCTTGAACATGGAACGGTACCTAGACTGAACTTACATTTATTAAGAAAAATCAGTTTAAAACTCAAAACAGCATTTCCTACCATAGAATTAAACCGTACAATAACACTCATTTAAAATGGAGTACAAACTCTACCTCTTAAATAATACATTCTATACAGATAAGAATTACTTAGATGAAATAGAGTAGCCATTTTGCAAAACCTGTAACACAAGTAAACAGTAGTAATAAAACGACTGTCATTTCATACCACACTTTTGCACAGTAACTTTTTCCTGTTGTGGAGAATATTACTGTAACACTTTCTTAGCTATCGTGTCACTCATTACGAAGGGGTGCTGACTCATTTTTCAGGTTGCAGTTGCGGTACACAAAATGTAGACGAAGCGTCTCCTATATGCTCATGGCGTCAGCTGACAGTTTGTGTAGAGCTACATTACGAAACAATGTGTAAGTTGTGTGTGCGCCGCTCGGTAATCAGAAATGGATCACGAGTCTAGCATTAGCTTTTTACAGTATTAAAAAATACCTTTTAAAAGATTAATTTATACTAGGAATACACCGAATGATATTGCGCTGTTTTAAACAGACTAACTTTGTTTCTGAAGAACGTATGAGCCAATCTCCTTCCAGCTATATTGATCTAGATTTCCCGTGCTATCCTTAAATTACTTCAGCCAAATATAGTGATGGTTATTATTATAAGGCCATACCTGAGTATGTATCTCATCCATGTCAAACTAGATCCGTACGTATGTATTGTGACGCTCAGAAGTATCCGAAAGATCCGAATTGCGTTCCGCCTAATTGTTATGCAAATGGTGACGCGGCCGCTTTGTGCAATGGAAGATGCATTAGCCCTAGGTTCCACTCTAGCTGGGACCTGGACGATTTATCTGCTATTTACTGCTTCTCATACCGAACAACAAGTTTCCATATCGATGTTCCGTAAGAAAATCTTAACTTCTCCATCTCAGGACTTACCACAATCTCGATTTAGAACCGCCTAGCTCTAAAGGTGAAAAATGTATGAAACTGGAGCATTGCAGCAATGTTAGAATCTACATTTTAGTGTTATACCGACATACTTTTTAGTTTTGTGTGAATACAGAATTCGATTGATTATGCGAGATTTGAAAAATTTGTCAACTGGATTCCTTTTAAGGAACATCTTCTCCGGATGAAAATGCGCTTCGAACATAGCTCAAAGAGTTCTTCGCATCAAAATCACTTGATTTCTACAGCCGCGGAATCCAAAAGTTACCGCAGCGTTGACAGACTATTGTCAACAGTGAATATGAATATATTATTGATGACTAAAGTCTCTGTTGTGTGTATCTGTTACTTTATTAAACTTACGAAAAAATGTTAGTACCTTATTCATCAACCCAACATACATTTTTGCTAATTCCTAATTTCTTATTTGGTGGAACACGGGAGTTTATGTAGACAAAGACCATATCGGGATCAAAATTGCTTAATATATTGCTGACATGCGACGTTCTGGTCGGGCTCATGTCACGGAAAGTATTTGTTTTATTACTTTATATTTTCGTCGTAAGGTACCATGGTAAGTTTAATTCATTCGTATTATAACAGTGTACATTTTTATTTCATTTCTCGTTGGTTTATTGAACATTACACAAAAACAGCAGAAAGAAATTAATCTTCAATAACATATTCCCTCACGCTAACTACAACAATGTGATGATGCTGAGACAGCTATTCGATTCCATGGCTATAGAAAGCTACTGGTTCGGAGATAAAGACGTCGTCCATCCAAGTTTAAAGTGCATTTTCCTTCACAAAGAAATCTTCTCTATGATTGTTCGATAAGCAGCGAGCAAGGTAAACGTTTGAGGGTGCCATATCAGAAGGACAAGTGCAGTGGGCGTTTTTTTCCAGTAAAGCTCCTGAATAGCTTCTTCTGTGAAGTCAGTAGAGAGAAATGGGTGTTCTCCTACAGTAGCCACATTTAATGCAGTTTCCTTAATCGGTTTTCTTATTTTGCAATTGTAAGGCTTCTCAATTGTTCACCAACATATGTCAGCTGCGATGGACACACCCCTTGTGTTCAGTTCTTAACACAAAACACCTTCCTTGGGCCACCAGATGCTTAACATTCAATTTTGAAGGCTCCCACTGGTCTCCGTTTGAGATATTTTTGTTAGGGCCAATCGTTATTTCATTTTTATGACTCAACACACGTTCATTCAAATCTCCATCTGACCATCCTGATTAGGTTTCCTGTTATTTCTTCAAGTCGATTAAGGGAAATGCTGAGTTCTTTCCTTTGAAAGCGCACAGTCGACTCACTTGGCCATCCTTCCCCGCCGTAGCTTCTCCTTCGTTCCTAATGATCTCACAGTCAACGAGAAGTTTAACTGTAAGCTTCCTTTCTTTCTTTTTTCTCCAACATTGCTCCCTGAATGCTAGTGTCTGATGAAGGTTAAATGGTTGCAGTTCATTACATTTGCCAGTAACAGGGTAGACCATATTGGTAAAACGTAAGAATGTCATTCATCTTCTTGAATTTGTCAAGTAATTCACGCCGAAACGATTCCCCCTGAAACAAGAAACCTATTTTGTGACAATATCTTCGATGTACTTACCCCACCCTTATACTGCACAAGTACTCCCAGATGCCTCCGCTGCCAGCAACCCTCTATGATATCCAAAGAGGAAAAAAAGGCACAAATTTTATACTTTGCCCCATTTCACGCTCCATTTACTGACGCTTAAATAACAATCCACATAGTCTTCAGGTGTGCAACATTCAGTAACTCATCACAAAATAATATTTAGAACCACAAATAAAAAATGATCATCAATAAGGGTAGGCTACTCATAGCACGCAGAATGATAAAGCGGCAAACAAAAAGCTCCACGAACTGATGCATTAATCCAGTTTTTTTCCGTGGTAGATTACATACATCGATATTCCTCATATAATACGAATATGTTGCATTTGGAAAGGTCAGGATGCCCTTCCGTACAAGATTACATGAGACGAGATGCAGTTTCAAAAAATAAAAAAAAAAACGAGTGTAGTCGATATCGGGTCTTTGCGTACACGTTGCGCCAGAATTACCATTAGACCACAAATACAGACACCATTATTGAAGTTCAAACGGAAAACAACACCTCCTGCAAAAATTTTGGCGTCCTGGTACCTTGCGAGTTTGTGAAGCTGGCCATTATGCGACTGTATCTCAGTGATTACAAAAATCTCAGTGATTACAAAAATAAGTCGAAAATATGCAATTGGTGGCTGAGGCAGCTAGTGTATATCGATGAAGACAAACGAGAAAATGAATGCTTTGAACGGTCTGTAATCAACCTCCACGAAATCAACATTCTTGTCCAGAGTGGAGCACCTTTCGTTACAACATAATCATGAGCCAGCGATATCTGTGGTTTGATGGGTTGTTGGATAGATTCTAGCATCAAGGTTTATGACCTGGTTCCCATTATGTACCAGCCAACTACACTGCCCAACGAACTTAAAGCATCAAGTTTTTGAAACGTCGTAATTGTCTCCCAATGCGCCACATAAGTTTGACATTTGGGTCAAGGATGCCTACCAGCTTCCTCTGTATTAGTTCAAAGGCGTGGTTCCCTGCGAAGTCACCCTCGGGCTTGAAACAGGAAGGTGTTGACACTTGAAAAACAATGCCACAGATAAAAAGTTCACGTGAGTTTTAAAAGGGGTTAATGATTTCACATTTGCATCAAATTTCATCGCAGTTCTGCCCAATGCAACTGTGGACATTTCACCCTACGATAAGATGGTCACAGCTCCCATTACCCATATTTCACCCCTTAATTTGACATCTCTACGATAGCGGTCAGAACCGCCACACCCAGCGTTGAAATCACGCGGTTTTCTTATGGGTGACCGAGGAAAACATTTCAGACACACCACCGCTCAGAATCGACACGTAAAAGTCTCAGAGGGTGGCATACTGGGGTGTCAATGAAACTATTCCTTCTTTTGGGACGCTAATTTCCACACGCTTTGCGATCGAAAACAATAGATCGTAATGCTTTCCTGTTGGAAAATTTTGGCAATCCTTGACATTGCTGACACCCTTCTCTAAGGATACTGTGCGGCTGCTCTCCCATTGAATGTGATCGCACCGCTTTGGAGTTCAGCGCGACTGCAATTTTTGCTCTCTTCTACAGTTTGGAATCTCTACGGACCGTTCAAAACCATTCGACAAAATATGAACATTATCCGGAACATCAAAAGGTATGCTTCTTCAACCCTTCTCTCTTCCGCCCTCCAGTGGCATGTTCACCTAGAGTACAACACTAGCATGTGTGTGAATAAAACGGCAAAGAGTCCTTCTAAGGCCCCCGAGTTCGGTAACACATTCGATGCCACCCGCGAAACTTTGTTTAGCGCGCTACAAATAAATGTACGTTCAGAAATTTCAAAACCAAATCAGCCTGGCGGTGCTCTAACGTCTGAGGGTTGGACAATCTCTTCGACAGCCTTTTAGTGCGGTTTGCCTAACTTAAGGCGCTAGAGCCAGATGGCTGACGTGGTGTCGAAGCTTCTGACAGGCACATTTCTAACGACGTTGACAAAGCACGGCGTCTTCCTTTTGCACCATGCCAGAGGAAGGTTCCAGGCCCCTGTGAGCCAAATTTCAAGCTTACGTGTTGCAGTGGAACACAATTACCGGTTTACGAAAAAGTGATCCTTTAATTTTGTTGTGCAGTGTATTTTAAACAAGCAAGAACAGATCCTCTTCACCTCTGCTAACATCAGTTGAACAGCATAGGCTTGCAACGCGGTTCCATTAATCATGGTATCCCTTTGCCACCTACTGGAGAAGGGCCGATATGGGCTGGGCCATGACAGAGACGGAGGTCGTGGCAAACTGAAACTCTTCCATAGTAAGGTTGCTTAGACAGAAATGTTATTTTATGAAAGATCCAATCGTCATGTAAGGGCACAAGGCATTTTTTTCCTGTTGTATTTGAATTTGAGACGTCGAGAGTATTGATGTTGGGCTGAGATTACAACTGAGAGCTCCCCTTTCGCCGGATTTGACCCGTTAGGGACCATACGGTTTCATCGATTCGTTGTTCCAACTATATTCCAAACTCCTCAAGCTCTCCATCCCAAAGGTGTGTCCTGTATTCGAATCTGGTTGGCCACAAAAAGTTTCATTGTGTCATTTCAAGTTATCGCATGTGCATACCAAATTACGGTTGATAAACAATTGTGATTTTTAACGTCTCTCCGTGCTTTGTCAATATTAGCAATTCTCGCAGATTACAACACCCAGTCAAAAATGCCACTCCTAATCTTGAAAAATAATTCAAAAACTTACGTCTCTTCGTGCGTTTTCTACAAAGGAAATACGTACAGGGTTTGAGTTCCAGTCAGCAAAGAACCTTTTATCACCTTATTTCCAGTTCAGACATGTGCACATATCACTATTGATGAAATAATCAACGTCTAACGTCTTTTCGGGGCTAGAAAATAACGACGATAATTGCTGAGTTCGAACTCTGATAAGGAACCCTTTCCGCCTATCATTTCAGTTTCCGTCACATCACTACCGGTGAAAAATTTCGAATCAAACATTTGATTGTGCTTAGTTAGCAATTCGAGTAGCTGATGCGTCGGAAACCCGTCCAGCACAAAATTTGAAGAATGTCTTAGTGTTCAGAGAAAATTTCGTTTACTACACCAGTGGAATGTAGTGTTTATGTCCTCTGGTAGCGCCAGAACTTTCTCATTCACAGCCCCATTTGTTCCCTAACGCTACGTTTTACTGGGTTACGAAATCATAATATCGGATCTCATCGTCCAACCAGCTACGCATGACAATCGTTTCTTTCGATAAACTTCTCAGACGTTTTATTGAAGTCCGCAGATGACTTTTGTCCATATCAAAACACTCGGTTGGTCCTCTCCTGCAAATATTCTAAATGCTTGTCTATCTTGTAAATTTTGTGAATTATTTCCTGTAGTATTTCAGTACTTGTTGTGGTACATGAAAGTTGGGAATAAAATAAAGTTCGATTCTACCCGTCTGCTTTCACCAGTGACGTCATATTACATGTAAAGACTATCGTTTACATCAGTCAATAGGGCGACCACAGATAACATTTAATAACAGGGTGATTACATTCTTCAAGACGGCGACGACAAGATACATATTTATGTTCACAACAAACATAAAAAAACACGCAGAGTATGTCGATCAGCAAATGAAATGGAATTAACTGGACAACCGAGGAAATGTGAGAGCTTTCGCCAGGCACAAACCTAAAAAAAGTTAATAAACCTAAGATCATTCCACAGCAACCAAAAAATCGGGAAGTTGGACACGCGGATTCATCTAGAACAAACGGAACTGAAATATACCGAAAATGCAAAACAGGTTTCGAATAATTAGCTTTACCTTATTTCAAACGAAGACCGCAATACCAACCCCTCTTCCACCCTCTCTTTACCAAGCCGAACATGATAATCGAGAAATGACCCACACGAATTTGTGGAGAATAAACCGAACATCAAAATACAAAAATCGCACGATTGGAATCGAATGTTTCGCTTAACCTATATAGCACAAAGAAAAATATCAATAACGTAAACCGCAAACCTAACAATGCGAAACAGTATCGCAGTTATTGTTAAGTATATATAACTGAAACGTATGTGTGTATACCTAAAATACACCACTTCAAATTAAAGTAGCGAAACGTAAAATTGAGAACCATCAATCGCAATGAATTTGCCGAAAAAAAAGTAACACAAAAGTCGTATGTCCCGCGTTATTTCAAAATGTGTGCTTCCAATGCACGACTTCACGCAACAAAACACAATCCTTTTGCGTCACGAATAAAAGCCAACAAGTGGAATCGTAGCTTACGGTCAACCTACATAGCTCAAAGGAGACGGCGATACCAGACGAAGCCACAAAACACCACGACATAATGGGAAAATAACAAGAATATGTTCCTCCAGACAGAATCGAACGAAAACGCACAAAAAAGACACAAATGGAATCATAGCATACGCTGAGCCTATGTAGCTCAAACGAGACAGTGATGCCAGATACACACTTCACAGGAGAGTCATATAATTGAAAAATGGTACACAAGAATTCCTCCAGAATAGAAGTAGCAGAAGTATCCAAAAACCACACAATTTGTATAGAATATTTTGCTTGATCTATATAGCTCAAGCGAAGACTCTGATACCAAAAACCGCCACACACAACCATAAAAAGCAATATCGCAATTTCAACTAGACCTATATAGCCGAAACGCAGAAATCGATAATCCCCCCCCCCCCCAAAATAAAACTAGCCAAACAAAGATTTGAAAACCCTCATTTCAAAGAGATTCCCTACGAGAAACAAACTAAAATTTTACAATAAATGAGAATATCTTTGAAAAACTTAAAAAAACTGAAGAACTGTATATAAATCCAAATAAATTAACGCTGGCCACATAACAAAGTAAACAAATACACACATGTGCGCGTTAATAACAACACGACTCCTATAAAAACAACCCTCATAAAATACGCTGCATCTACATGACATCATATTCGAAAAAAACAGCCAAGATTGTAAATGAAATTACTACTTGTTTCAATCCCAACCATTTGAGCTACGCGAGGTGGCGGTGTGGCTAGCACACTAGACTCACATTTGGGAGGTCGACGGTTCAATTCTGCGTCCGGCCATCCTGATTTAGGTTTTCCGTGATTTCCCTAAATCGCTCCAGCCAAATGCAGGGTTGGTTCCTTTGAAATGGCGTGGCCGACTTCGTTACCTAATTCTATGAGACTGATGACCTCGCTGTCTGGTCTCCTCCCCAGAAACAACCCAACCCAACCCTTAGGCTCTTGCCTAACCTATCCCTCAAGAAACACATTACAAAATCAGCCAAGCTACTGTATAAAACAACATTATAATTGTAATCACTAATCGTTACACTCGCTGTAATGCGAACTGCACTCTTAAATTCCTGACTAACCTTTCCATCGGGAACTGCGCAAAATAAGGAAAGAAACATCCGAATATTTGTCAAATTGAAGATTATAAATATGCTCGCTACTTGTATCTCTAGCAACAATTTAATCTGTGCTCTCAGGCTCCACCCTAACCGCTCTCTCTTAAGTCACGACATACTTGAAATATACAGCACAGTTTACAAACATCGTAGTTAGGTTTTTTAATATAGCACAGGTACATTTAATAAAAGGCCCCTTACATCCTTCACATCGTAAACTCATGACGTCACATAGGACGTCGAGGGTCAAAGCAGACGGATGGAATCGCACCGTGCTCTTGACCTTCAAAGTTCAGAATTACAATAGTCTTCACATCAGCATTTCAAATGGTTGAAATGACTCTGAGCACTATGGGACTTCTGAGGTCATCAGTCCCCTAGAACTTAAACTACTTAAAC
This sequence comes from Schistocerca cancellata, assembly GCF_023864275.1. NCBI lineage: Eukaryota > Metazoa > Arthropoda > Insecta > Orthoptera > Acrididae > Schistocerca > Schistocerca cancellata. The sequence goes on along the minus strand of NC_064628.1, from coordinate 515,418,116 downwards.
CTAATGAACCTAAGGACATCACACACATCTATGCCGAGGGCAGGATTCAGCATTTCGATAAGCTTGCTTCAGTATCGCCAAAACTGTTGTTACTTCTACCTTAAAATTTGATGTTTGTGGGGGTAATTTACGTTGTCTTGCGTATCACATAATGGAATCTATGCATACATAGGCAGTGCCTACAGCGCATTTTGATCTACCGAGACGTACTAGTCGATAGGAGCATTTCTCTGCCAGGCAGTTTAACAGTCCGGAATGAATCTTTCGTTCTGCAGCAAAGTGAGCTCTCTTTCTAACCTTCCTAGAAGTTTAAAGTGCGAATCCGACTGGGACTCGAAACCAAAATCTTTTCTTTGAAGGATAAGACAACGACTGAGCTATCCAGGCACGACTGACGACCTGCCCTCAAGGCTTCACAAACTTCACAGATGTTCTCCTCTTGGTCGGCTGATCGACGAGATTTTTATTTATACTGCCGAATGAGATTAGTGTGGCATACCGATCCGTGTTGTTACTTCATTCAGAAATATAGCGTTTTCTTCATCCATTAATTGTATAATTGTCTCTTTCAGTCTCTTGCTCTGAAGGGCACCAGGTCGTGTGTTGGGCATTGAAATCACCCACAGTGAATACCGCTGTTTGTACTTGTTGGGTTGTATATTGCATGGTTTCTTTCGACTGTCTCATTCTACTCACAACACAACACGTCACTGAAGCCAGGGCACCGTTACAGTCTAGCCGCTAGAATCCAGCAGCGCCCTGGCTGCAGTGATGTGCTGTGTTGTGAGCGGCATAAGACAGATGTATGTGGTGCATAACTGCCTATATAGTTGTTCTAATTTCAACATCCCGATGCTTCAGTCTTCTACTTTGTTATAAGCCAGTCATGAGAAAGAGTACTCTTACAGCTTATTTAAGAGAAGTATGCAATAACCTGTCTGTCGAGATCTGAAGATGGTAGCATTGATTACCTAAACCAGTTATAAAGGATAAAGATTATTGCTAGTGATCTTGAAAAGAAGTTTATCTTCTGTAATCTATTGTCACAGATCACCCCTTGCGGCTCAAAACGAGTAAGCTAAACTATGGTATACAGGGTGATTTTTTCCACCGTGTACAAACTCTTGGGACTGATTGAGGAGAGGATACGGAACAAAAAAGGTCTAATAAACTTAAGCCCGGACATGTATGATTCCCATGCTAGAAACCATTTATTCAATCATACTTTGTCACAGAGACTGCATTCTAACATTCGCTGTGTCATGCAGCCACAGTTACAGTACACATTGTTTCCTCCATGAGGGTGGTACTGTTCCTCATACATGATGCACCAGCGCCTTCTGCTGCGATAGTAAAAATGTTCAAATGGCTCTGAGCACTATGGGACTTAACATCTGTGGTCATCAGTCCCCTAGAACTTAGAACTACTTAAACCTAACGAACCTAAGGACATCGCACACATCCATGCCCGAGGCAGGATTCGAACCTGCGACTGTAGCAGTCGCGCGGTTCCGGACTGAGCGCCTAGAACCGCTAGACCACCGCGGACGGTGCTACGATAGTAATTGGCAATGTTGTGTCCGACTCACATCTCTTGTCGACTCACCTTGTAGTTGTTGTGACACAGCGTTGTGTACAATAGTTCCGTATTCGAATCGAGAGCTTGCCGACATGCTGTTAACTTACAGAAGAGCAAACGGCAACCGGCGGCGAGCAGCAACGTTCTACCAGGATCTATCACCGCCGACAACAACCACAGCATTTAATGTTTGCAACAGTGTATCGGCGTTTGTTAGAGACAGGGTCGTTTTAGGAAGCAAAAAATCGTGAAGGACGTACCCGAAATGTTCGTACACGAGACTTGAAGGAAACTGATTAACAATGTGGAAGGCGACTACCGTGTCAGTACCAGGTAGTTGACCCACTAGTACAGGGTAAACCAGACGACCGTTTGGAACATTCTTCACGACAATTGTTACTAACCTTGACACTTACAGCGTGTGCAGGGCTTACTAGGGACAGACTTTCCACATCGGGAGCAGTGTTGACAATGGTTTCTTCTCCAGGCAACCACGATTACGTGATTTGTGTCATCCATTGTATCCACAGATGAGGCCAGCTTTACGCAGAGTGGTATCTTCAACGTTCATAGCAGTCATCTGTGGGATAGTATGCAGACAGCGAATCATTAGCTTCGATGCAGGGGGAATGTAGGGGCCGGGATAATTGGCGACCGTATTTTGGGAGCAGTCTTTCTTCTAAGTCACCTAACAGGCAGGAACTATAGGAATTTCTTGCGCTTGACTTTGTCTCCCCTGATGGGAGAAGTGCCACTGATGATTCGAAGGGTTATGTGGCTGCTAAATGACGGTCCTCTAGCCCGCTTCGCCGTTCACGTCCGGACGTATCTCAGTCCTGCCTTCCCCGGTCAATGTATCTGACGTGAGAGGTAGCTGCATGGCTTGCTCGTTCACCGGATCTCAACCCGTGCGACCCGTGCAATTTCTGATTATGGAGCCATCTCTGAAGTATCGTGTATGCTGAGCCCATTCCGGATGTTGAGACACCGGAACAGCGTATTCATGCTGCCTTTGCCCTTGTTCGGATACAGCCTTGCCTATGTGAACGTGTGAGATAGAACATGCTACGGCGCGTACTCGCATGCCTTGAGGCACACGGAAACCATTTTCAGTACATACTGTAACTGTGGCTGCATAGTACAGCGCGTATTAGACCACAGTCTCTGTAACACTGTATGATTGAGTAAATGCTCTCTAGCATGGAAACCATACATTCTCGATTATAAGTTCATTGGACCTTTTTTGTACCTTATCCTCTCATCCATCAATACCTAGAAATTGTACAGGATGGAAAAAAATCATCCTGTATATTACGTCACTTTACTGAGAACACGAGAAAGAAAAGAAGCGAACAGATACTAGAGAAGGTTTCGTAGATGAGCAGCTAAGTATTTGATTTATCTAAAGAAATTATACATCGAGCTTCATATGAGCTGAGAGGAACTCAGAATTCTGGTCTAGTGTTAACATAAAAGAAAGCAACGAAGTGCTGACATGCACGTAATACAACAGGGGTAATAAACCCGCACAACTGTAAGCTAAATTAGGTATAACAATTGGAACTAAGAAGAGATAGGTGGGATTACTTATTTTTGCGTAAAGAGCTTTCATGGTATCAAAAATAAGCTATATAGAAAATAAACAGTAGTGTCTCAGCGCTGAGGAATAATATACGCAAACGATAATTCTCCGGAGCACGTGATTTTGTAGCGCCGGCTCCATTAGCCAACTGTAGCAGTACGCCAGAAAAGATGTCCTTCAGCCAGTCCGACATTGCGGCAGTGGGTAGGCGACTTGCGAGCCCTGCCGGTATGCACAGCACGGCCTGTTACGCTGCGGCGGCAGTGCTTGTAGCCGCATGTGGCATTGGCAACGGGCTCTCCATCAGTGTTGCCAATATTGTCACCTCTCGTTCCTGGAATGTGCTACACAATCACACGCAGCCGATTTCCCAAGGCCCTCCCGTGCTTCAGCGCCATCGCCAAGTTTCTCAACAATAAGCCGCACCCAACATCCAGTCTTATATTTGGAGTTGTTTGAGGAACATTTGTCTGTCCTTCCCCGCCATTTTCTAAATTTTATTTAGTGTACCAGACATAGCTGTCGAATCCGCCACTTACTCGTACACCACAGGCTGACATGGCAGCCTTGAAAACGAGCTTAAAGTTGATCAGATCCGTAGCGTGGAATAAGTACATTAATACGGTTCACTGTCGAGCCTGACTGAGTTCTTAAGCGATTTTCCTTGGGTGTCTAGGTAAATTCCAGGCTGGTTTTCCAACTTCGCCTGAAAAACACTACAGACAAACCGAGAATACGGATTACATTACCGACAGGCAGGTGTCTCATAGGTGTCTTGTTAATTTAGATGGGCAGACATACGAGCGCGTGCTGAAAACGAATGCCTTCGAATTTCTTATTCTGTTCTCAATATCGGTTAAGTTATTGAATGTCATGTATATTACTTTGGCCGGCCGGAGTGGCCGAGCGGTTCTAGGCGCTACAGTCTGGAGCCGCGCGACCGCTACGGTCGCAGGTTCGAATCCTGCCTCGGGCATGGATGTGTGTGATGTCCTTAGGTTAGTTAGGTTTAAGTAGTTGTAAGTTCTAGGGGACTGATGACCTCAGAAGTTAAGTCCCATAGTGCTCAGAGCCATTTATTTATATTACTTTGTCGACTTTCACGCTCCGCTGACATAAGTTGCAACTCTCTACCGCTAGAGGTCTCCGAAGTGAAGCGTGTAACGTTGCTGTACGTAACGGAATTATGTAGCGGGCCTACGAGAAATACTGGCCTCGCAACGAACTTGTGACGTCACACTAGTCGGCTTGTCCGCCACACTTCGCAGTTAGGGATTATTAAATCTGCCCGAAATAGTTGCTCGCCCCCCCCCCCCCCCCTACCACGAGAAACGGCACATGCAGTGTCACGTTTTGTGACATATGAGTCATGGCCTGTCTTTCTCGTAGGCCTCGCTAGGTAGGTGCATGAGAAACAGCGTGCAGTAATCGAGTTTCTGACCGCAGGAAACATGCCTCCAATTGAAATCCATATGCGCTGCTGATTCTATCGATACTAGTAATATACAACAATCTGATGGCGTGGGTTCACCGTCATCGATCATCCTCCATATAGTCCCGACTTCGCCCCATCCGATTTTCATTTATTTACAACACTTACAGAACGTCTTTAAGGACTTCACTGATCGTGAAAAAGCGGTGCAAACAGAGGTAATGCTGTGACTCCGACAACAAAGTCAAACATTCTGCAATGACGGTATCAACAAACTGGTCCCTCGTTGGGAGAAAAGTGTTCGTCGTCAGGGTGACGATGTTAAGAAATAAATATGTAGATATGAAGAATAAAGATGTAGAGTGCTAATAAGGTTTTTTTTGTAGTTGAAAAACTTAAGAACTTTTTCACACAGAAAATTAGGCTGCATTACGTTTTAGCATGCTCTCGTACATACATCACTTTCCTTCTTGCTACATGAATTTGCAATCAATCATCTTTCTTGCCATACTCATCAGTTTGTAGCCCCTGTCACAGAGATGCTTGTGTATGTTCACATTACTTATAGATATAATTTGTGTATCATGTTAAGTCAGTTCTTAGTAAACGTCAGTTACCAAAATACCGCTAGGCTTTAATAGAACCGCTTACCAGTGTTCATATCTCATGATTTAATACTATACGAACCCCGGACTTACATTACAACCAATATTCACCTTTCATTATATTAAGAACACTGTATATACGGCTTACTTCAGATAACGTGAATTTCTCTGTAGCTTACAAAATAATATGTGAAAGGAATATTTACGTAGGTAGGTAAACACAAGAAGCGTTACTCTTTCTAAGGAGTTAGGAACATAGTTAATTTAGCTATTTTTCATGGAGTTGCAGCAGCAAGCTACAAAACTTTGAACCAAACTTCTCTTGTATCCCTATCACTCCTGGCTAATGTATGTAAAGCAATAAATCATTTAAATTAAATTTCTATCAACTTTAGTTACGTAGCTAGAAACGTTCAAAGCCTGTCATAATTGGCTGTGTGCATGTGAATGTTCGCTTCAGTAACATGTGCCCAGTTTCCTGAACGCACACCTTAATGTGCCTTTTAAACTAGGGGCGGACGAGATGTAAAGGAGCTGGTGTCACGGAGCGATAAGCTATGGAGTCATCTAGGGTTGTAGGATCCGTCACAAAGTCGCGTTTCCACAGATATCCGCACAAAAAGAAATCTACTGGTGTTAAATCGGGCAACTGTGCAGGCTATTCCTGAACACCACGAAGTCCTAATCTCTGTTGTCCAGTTCTTCCACAAAATCACGTGCAGATTGAATTAGGTGACTATCGTGGTACGTCCACAAATTACCTCTAATATGAAGGGCTTATTTCAATAGTGGTACAAGTCAATAATCTCCACTTTCTGGCTATAATGCTTCTGCAATTAATGATCCAAACAAACAGAAAGAAGGTTCATCTCCAGCAAAAAGCCACATGCTTGGATATTTCTGGTATCTCAACTGCAGAATTTTCAGCGCTCATTTAACTTTAGAACTCTGTATCTCACAATGAACAAAAATGGACTTGTACCACTATTGAAATAAGCCCTTCATATTTAGACTGGCATTTTCAAGGAAAGCGCGTAAACTGCCGACGTTAAAGAAGAGCAATACATCTCATCTTTCAGAGTATCTATAAGATAGCATCAGACGATTATTGTTGTCTTTAATTATTCCACACAACACGTTAACGGATCACTTCTTTCGACGATCAACACAAGGTACACATATAGTATTTTCTGTTGTCCCTTATCGGTGTCTGTTCACTGCAACATAATTGGTGAACGTTGATCCGACAAAGATCATATCGTTGTGTAAGGCGTCTAGAGTGAAATTATTCAAGGTCCATTGGAAAGAAGTTCCCACGCAGCTCTCCACTTCCACACTTCTGAACTTGCGACCATTTATTATTCGCTACACCAGGTGTAAGGCTGAGGACCAGTGATTGCAACACCTTCTTGTCAGTTAAAACAAACACTACCATATATCCATTTCTAGCTTCTCAAACTACATCTTGCTTGAAGTCGGTGTTCAGCAGGTTAGATTATAATGGCTGATGGAGCTCTTCGACTAGGATATTTCACGGCATAGCCCATGACTGTTTTACTGCAATTATGTCAACATTTTTCACTGAAATTGCGTCAGTATTTACCGAGACTCAGCAACATGGCAACGAACTCGTCGGATGTGTACGCCATGTTTATTCCTTCGTGGTGACCCGAAACTCGTTTGTTTGTTCATTCCTAACAGAAGATCGCCTAGAAGCCTCATTGAATTGTGCATTCAGGTAAATGGCAATTAAGTGAACATTCCACATTCAGAACATTCATCTGAACACAGTCAAAAACCCACAGCATGTTGCATCCTTAAAACATTGAATGGCCCTAGTTTCCTAACTAAAACTGATAGAAATTTGATTTAAACTGACTTGTTCACAGTTGGTTTAAAACATGAGAGAGTGCGGCACTTTTGGATTTGTCTCTGAGGTCTTTCACCCTAGTACATGAAATTACGACAGTTCCGTTTGAAAAATAGAAATTGGTACCGCCACCTATGTAATTAATAGAGCCATCACAACAGATCATGCGTCATTTCGTGAATAATTCTTTTCAGTTCATGTGAGTGAGAAACGAGTTGTGATATCTTAAGTGGTTGGAGAAATATCTGAGGCAAGGAAGGAAGATTAGGGTATAACGTCACGTCGACGACAAAGTCGTTACAGACTGAGTAGAAGCTCCGAGTGAGGAAGTATCGGGAAAATAAAAAATAGAGATTGTATTCTCATTTTAAAGAAATCGTAGAAGAGTGTGGTGCACCTCTTTTATCCTTCAGGCGCTTGCTAGGGGCACAGAGTACCTACAAGTTGTCGGTCTAGGGACATGAAGACTGAAAAATTAACTCCATAATATTTGCTATCTCACGATAGCAATCCACCTATGAATTAACAGCTGTGACCAATAGCTCAGGAATTGACGAGGGCGAACGGGAGTATCCCCACAGTAGTCGCGACATGATATCTAAATTTTTTTACCCCCAACGATAGCAACACCCGAAGTGGACAGCAATCTGAGTACGATATCGGATGAGCGCGAATACTAACGTTTGTATCGATTTGTAACATAGTTTTTACAACAGGGAGTGTATGTTGTTGTTGTTGTTGTTTTGTTGTGGTCTTCAGTCCTGAGACTGGTTTGACGCAGCTCTCCATGCTACTCTATCCTGTGCAAGCTTCTTCATCTCCCAGGACTTACTGCAACCTACATCCTTCTGAATCTGCTTAGTGTATTCATCTCTTCGTCTCCCTCTACGATTTTTACCCTCTACGCTGTCCTCCAATGCTAAATTGGTGATCCCTTGATGCCTCAGAACATGTCCTACCGACCGATCCCTTTTTCTTGTCAAGTTGTGCCACAAACTCCTCTTCTCTCCAATTCTATTCAATACCTCCTCATTTGTTATGTGATCTACCCACCTAATCTTCAGCATTCTTCTGTAGCACCACATTTCGAAAGATTCTATTCTCTTCTTGTCCAAGGAGTGTATGTAGTATGTAGTACCATAAAAATCGACAATAACTGAAAAATTAGAACATTTCTGATTTAGCTTCCTAAGGACCATGAGAGGTACTAAACGGTGCGTTAGAGGACAATTTATTTTCGATTCTGTCGTAACATACAGACATTTACCGAATAATGTCGTTTTCCTTTAATAAGGAAAAATTACCCGTATCATCAGCACCTCGCCCTACCTCCTCCACCGATCCGATAACGCCAACCGATAGCGCGTGGCGGAGTTGCCATTGGCCACCTTCACCAGCTCTCTATTCGGCTGAAACCCCTCCTTCCTGACCCCACTGAACACCTTATCCTCAGCCTCTTTTTCCACGCCCTTACCGTAACCTGCGCCACCATCTATGTCCGTCCCACTGCCCCCATCCCATTTGACTTCCTTTCCCACACTGACTGCACCTTATCCTCCTATGTGATTGCTGCTGACCTCAATATCCACAGTCGTACCGCCGCCCAGCTATGGCAGTGGCAACGGTTCCTCACCTCCCTGCAAGGTGATCTCCCCCTTCCACAACACACCCGCCCTGACTCCAGTACCACTCCCAATATAGTCCTGGCGTCCTCCAACCTCCTTGGGCGCATTACGGTGCACATCCTAGCCGCATCGGTAGTGACCATCTCCCTGTCCTCCTTACTGTCAGACAAATGTAACCCTCGTCTCGCTCCCTGCAACGACTCTCTCCCAAAATATGTCCATAACTATTCCTGCACCAACTGGGTGCCTACCGGGATACCCTCAATACCTAGGTCGAAAGCTACCCTCTCGCCTAACACCACCCCGATGACATCACCCATGCCACCTCCTTTCTCCAGCAGACCCTTTCTGAGGCCAAAGAGGCTCATGTCCCCACTATCGCCATCCACCCACAGGTGCCCCACCTTACCCCCCACAGGCCATCCTTCTCCTTCATCAATCCCGACGTCTCTACCGTACCTTTCTCCACACCTGGGACCGGGACACATTCCAACGCCACTGGCAAGGCCAACGACACATCCGAAATTTGCTAGTGTCCACAAAACGACAGGACCTGCACCCACCTGAATGCTGCCCCACCTATAAACGCGTCCAAGTACTGGTCAGCCTTCCATTGCCTTACTGGATCTAAGCCCTCCCCGCAGTATCCCCCCCTCCATGATGATCAACCTTTTCCCGACAACCTCAGTAACGCTAATCATTTCGCCTCCTACCTGCCCGATGTCCTTACTATTCCTGATGATCCCATATTCGATTATGTCCCTCTTCCCAGATATCTGCAGTCATATTGTCACCTCTTCCACCACCCCACCCCCCACTAGCTCCTAGCTTCCAGTACTTGGGTCACATCCCATGCGCAACACTTAACTTTCCCATCACTACCAAAGGCATCATAGCCACACTTCACACTAAGAGCAACACTGCTTGTGGTCACGACATGCTGTCATCTCCACGAGGCTCCCTTATCCTTCCTCACAATCCTGGCTGCAATCTATAATGTGATCCTAGTGAGCAGCTACTACTCTGCCCTGAGGTAAACTTCCTGGATCCTGATGTTCCCCAAGCCCACCAAACCACATTCTGACATCTCCTCCTACAGTCCTATCAGCCTCACCTTGGTCATCAGCAAGGTCTTGGAGTCCATCCTCACCCAACGAATCCGTCAGCACCTCCACCTGCACTTCCTCCTCCCCCTCACCCAATGTGGCTTCCGGCCCTCCTTCTCTGCTGATGACCTTCTCCTTCATCTCACTCACCTCCTCTCTGGCCAACTAAATTCCCGTCACTGCACCACCTTTGTATCCTTTCACCTTGGACATGCATATGACTGTGTATGGCATTCTGGTCTCCTCTTCAAGCTCCAAACCTTCGCCCTTCCCATCATTTAGGTCTGTCTGATCGCCTCCTTCCTCTCCTGTCGCCCTTCCTATGTCACCATCCACAATACTGTCTGCTATCCCTTCTACCCTTCTGCTGGGGTGCCCCAGGGCTCCTTCCTCTCCCCTCTTCTCTACCTCCTCTATACGGCAAACATGCCATCACCTCAACCCCCTGTCCACCTCCTTCAATTTGCCAATGACACTGCCTTCCTTGCCCCGTGCCCTCACCCTCCAACACTCCCAGCGCCTTCTCTAATCCCATGTTGACCTGTTCACCACTTGGTGCAACCGGTGGCTGCTCAACCCTTTCTTCCAAAACCCAGGAAATACTCACAGGCAACACCACCCTTCCTTCTGTCTCCTGGATTTTTACCTTACCATATATGGCGGCCCAATTACTCCCACCCCCACCCTCAAGTACCTTGATGTCCCCCTCAACCGCCGCCTTTCCTGGACTCCGCATCGCGAGACAGTCCAAGCCACAGCACATACCTGACTCTGTGTACTTAATTTCCTCTCTGGCCAGACACGGGCTTTCGACCCCTCCACTATCCTCATCCATCCCACCCTCTGCTATACCCATCCTGCCTGGATATCTGCCCTTCCCACCTACTATGTCCTCCAAATCCTTGAACACCATGCACTTCGCCTCACCTATTGCATCCATCTCCCATCCCCCACATGGTTCCTATACAATTTGATTCTCTTCCCACACCTTCTTCTTTTCCTCAAACGGATATGGATCCTTTACACCTCCCACAAGCTCGATCCACCACACCTGCTTGTCTCTCCCATCTGCTTCCATCCCAGCCCACTGCCATACCTGTATTCTTGCATCCCATCTGCTCTCCACTTCACATCCTCCATAGTCTTGCCCAAGGTGGTTTCTGCCAACACCCCCTCCCTGATGATGCCCTTGTTCCCTCCATCTACCCCTCCTACCAGCTCTGACTCTCCCCTCCCATTCCCCATCTTCCCCCAGGACTCCCTCCTCACCTTGCTTTTTCCCCCTCCTCTCTCCCACATCTCCCACTTCCACCCCTCTCCCCGGGCTTCCAAAACCTCCCCTCCTCCTCTCCCCATTCTCCCTTTTTCTTTTTGTTCAACTGGCTTCCCCCCCCTTCCTACCCTCCTACCTCTCCCTTCAACCTGGAGGCAACGCCACCCCCCCTTCATCACTGTGTTTGTGAGTGCTTTGACAATGATTATCACCAGTGTTTCTGTGCATCAGTGTTTCTCTGTTGTGTGCAACAGTGTTTACATCGGTGTCCTCCTACGTTCGTGTCTCCAACTGGATGTCTTCGTCTGTTCTACTGGTGACAACCTTTGTGTACCGTGCCTTCCGTCGAACGGCTTCCAATATATCATGTAATGTTCATCATGTATTACCATGCTTTTTATATTTTCTGTCTTCTGTGTCTGTCTGTTGTATCTAATGGCCGAAGAGCAGTGTATGTAGGCCGCTGCCTGCCTGCCTCATCTGAGGCATGAAATTACAATAAAGGAAAAAAAATAAGGAAAAATTGCTAGTAAACACCAGCAGAGCTGACCATTTACATAAAGACGTAGCACTTCTATTAAACAAAGCAGAGTTTCCTTCGCTACACTCTCAGCAAGTCAGTGTAGAAAGTAGGAATCCTACACGGGATGTAATAAGTACATTATTTAATGTATCAAATAAACCACCACAACTGTAGCTTAAGGGAAAACAACAAAAACCTGACAATAAATCGTCAAAGGGAACACTGAGGAAACCAGTTCCACGACTGTTGCTAAATCTCAGCCACAAATGGCAAGGATTCTTCTACACATTCGCTTTTGAAGCAAAAGTAATTACATTTACAAAAAATTTGTGTATTAGAAAGTCGATTGAAGTTTAAGAAAGGGCGAATCATTGGACTCCATAAAAAGTACCTATGAGAAAAACAACAAACAACAACAGAAATATATGCTTCTCAGGCAAGAAATGTGTCTACATTCTCTTGTTTCCATCTGAATAAGCTGCAGATATATATATATATATATATATATATATATATATATATATATATATATATATATATATATATTCGAAAGTATCTCTTCATGAATGAGTTTTAGCTTATGTCACTGAATCAGTGTGATTCGGCTGTTTTTACATATATTTCACGATAATTTCAATCTAACAACAAGCTAACAACGCATGAAAGGCAAAAATATAACAACTATTCCGTTAATTAAATACAAAACACTATCAAATGGTGACAACTTTCGCATCAAAAAGTGCTTGACTGTATTTTTTAGACTGTGGTATTACTACTTTCGAGTGAAAGTCATCCGTTTCTAAGAATAACTTACTTTCGCAGTATGAACACAGTTACACTTTTGTATAACGTTTTTCTTCTCTTTAAGGACGGCTATATTCAGTCCCGAATTTAAAATGAATGGCAGATCATTATACCATTCCATCAGAATCTAACTAGAATCTCAACTACAAATCACAGTCACCACAAGTTAAATTCACTGACAATCCTATCACTGGTTCATGATAATTACAAACAAATCCCTTTAAATTCCTTACAGTTCCGGCCTAGCTGAGTGCTAAGACCTTTACAAGGCCACATACAGATCAGAACAGAACTCTAACATTTTACATAATTTAAATCTGCGCCGGTGAAGTTATTCACTCTGGCGAATGCCTCACTCTCTCCTGGCTGTCAGCTGCACGCTGCTATCGACCAGCTGTTCGGTTCACCGATAGTTTTAGCAGCAGTGGCGCCCCGTAACTCACACTATGCTTTCTGCAATATATATCCATTTCTGTTAACACTTGGAAAATCCGCCTTGTCTGGTCGGCAGATACCACCTCAGCTATCAATGTGACTTCCCACCGTGACGTGCCTACTTCGCTCTATCTCTGAATAAGTTACGACGGCCGATCTAAGCGGTTCGTCAGAGTAGCTAAATCTGAATGGCCGGACGAAGATGGCAAGGAGTCCAGTGTCCGCGCCGCGTCGCTCGGTAAACATTTAAGGTAAGAATCTCAGGGTAAACAACCTGTGGATCTAATGAATGTGGCCTAACCATAATAAAAAATCAGATGGATTGACAATCTCAACAACATAATGGCCCTGTCACCTGTTAACACGTCATTTCTTTCCCTCAGTTTCTCCCACTCCCCGTATCGTCCTTCCCCTCTCCCCATCGCCTTCCGATTATTCCTCCACATATACACACCAACTGCTCTCATCGATCTGTTCATCGTGTCTTCCACTAGTTCTCTTACTTAAAGTCGCGAAATCATAAGTCAAAATTCTTTATCATGCGCTTTGTAATTGTTTTTCCCTTCCTTCAATGTATTAACGATACGTGTTCCACCTGTGGTCGCAGAAACTTTCAGACATTTTCAGGCTCTTCTTACTAAGCTGAAGTAGAGACCATTTATACTACCTAAGAACAAACGTGTACAGCAATTTTAGATCCAAAAGTAACAGTAAAACATGAACAAAAATCATACGTTTTAGTAAGGTTGAGGAAATCGTAACCACGGCAACTGAATCTGTAACGAACGCTACGGTTCTGCTGTTAAAGCATCGTGACTGGTGCTCAGAATGGTCATGGCTGGAATTACACGTAGGTTTTGTTTGTTTATCTTCCTTCTTTTTCCTGTCTGTGGTAGTGTCCGATGGACAGTGTCCGATGAGCAATCATACTCCGCGATTTGGCAATTATTGTTGCATTTTGTTCTGTTACTGGATACCGTTCCGGAGACCGAAAATGTCAAGTACTATAAGGCACACTCTTTCGTGGGCAGTTATGATTTCACAATCACTCCATGCCCTTTACGTAAGTGTTCCTTCTGTATACCGACACAAATTCATGTTCTCATGCTGATGATCATGAACACTGTGACCAGTTTCTGAGGACTTATGTTACTATACGCAGTCTGTTTCTCATCTGTATGGCAAAGCGTCGTTACGATTCTTATTTGTTCCGGGAAAAAAAACGAATCGTACGACGCGATTTCATTTGCGTCTAGCTTATATTAAATCCGGCAGTAAACTCTGCAATCAAATACTACTACCAACTCTTCGAACCATTTTCCAGCTTCTTACTTGTGTACCCAGATATGTTCTATTAATTCGTCTAACGTTGGAATCGTAACGCTTCACTCTGATTTATTACATTGCTCGTCGAAAGAGGATGTTGAGCATTTAGACCATGATGTACGTGATAGCATCGGTCTCCGTCTCGCATATAAGAAAAGATAAGTGGTGCGTATATCGGTCAAATACAAGACACCCACAGCGTCGATGAATGTTCTTGAACTGTAATAGCAAGGACTGTCATTACTTTACACTGTTTAAGCTGCCCATTACCATCACGTGACCAGCTGTTAGACCACAACCCTTATCATTTGTTACACAGATGCATGCAGCTGCAAGTCATCAACGATGTCGATAAACTTACATTAAGCTGCCTTCATAAACCTGGCCACGCCCGGGTTCCCGGGTTCGATTCCCGGCGGGGTCAGGGATTTTCTCTGCCTCGTGATGGCTGGGTGTTGTGTGCTGTCCTTAGGTTAGTTAGGTTTAAGTAGTTCTAAGTTCTAGGGGACTGATGACCGTAGATGTTAAGTCCCATAGTGCTCAGAGCCATAAACCTGGAAACTGGTAGCTCTACTGCCCGTATTTTAGTGACATTTCCCACTTGCAACATCTTTCCACGTTTCGTTCCTCAATGCAGTTCAGTTTGTTATTAAGTTTCGTGCTTTCAAAAAGTGGTTATATTCAGTCTGTCAAACAATAGCAAATTGTAAACTGGTAAACACCATTTCAGACCAGCCTTCCAAGAGCGCCATGAAGACTTATGTGGGTCTTTACTTAAAACAAGAAACTGCCTTTTCGCTCCACGCTAACTGCAGTAAACTCTTACCGGGAGAGAATATGTATACGACAGTTACTGTTATCATAGCGACAGATATTTCTGTCAAGCTCTAAGCGGGACCTTGACACCAATTACGTGTATGGCGTCACTGTACCAAAACGGGAGACGGTGTTCGCACAATTTATTCTTGACCTCCGACATCCTGTCGCTGAACTAGATTTCGCAGATAGCTAAGTGAGAGATGGCGGTGAAATGAACTTGCAACGAGCCACAAGGTTTCGACAAAAACTATTAGACCATTCAAGGCTTCTTTGAGCAATAGTCTCAAGGAAATCAAAGGCAACAGGAGACCATAAATAAAACTGAAAATATTCTCAGTGGCCAAAAGAGCAACAATAGGTCAGTGTTCAAACTAATCCACAGTCTACCATAAAAACATGAAAAATAATAAAAATTACAAGCACACACCCACACAGACCCACAGACACACAGGCACAGACACACACACACACACACACACACACACACACACACACACACAGTGCCTTACCGCTCACTCTTCCTCCATCCCCTCCACAACACTCCATTCCATTCTCCCCTGATCCATCAGCCAGCTCTAAAGCATGTTACCAAGAGCAGTGCAAGCATGTGCAATTTACTACAGTATAGGTTATATCCAAGAAAATGTTTACTGGAGGAAATATATAGTATTTCTTTCTGGCACATAACAATAAGTAACAAACGGTTACATAAGCAGGACACAAAAAGTATGTAGGTAAAAACCACAGCTATATAATTGTAAATACAAATATCTAGATTCAAGCCAATTTATAAAGAATCACTACAAATCTCATACCAAATACTTATAGTTTAATAATTTTATATGTGTTATAGACCACTACCTAGCCTGAACAAACGAAACATCCCTGGTACTCAAGAATAAACTTCTGTTGCAAGAAACGGAACTTTTTTATCTTACTGTAAAACATAATTGTAACGAAATTAGTAGTGGATTTTCACTTTTTCCACTATTTTAAACAGATAAATAGCAGTACAGCTATTATGCTCACTAGTATAATGTGTATGGGAAGAATTCCATTACGTCCTTTATTAAATCTACCAGTTTAGCAGGATTAATCTTTAATCTTCAGACAACGTTGCGCTGCACTGTCGATTTATAAGCTCCATGGTTCCAGGACCTAAGTAAAACCGTGTGCTCGTAGCTTACCCTTTGACATTCGGTTGGAATCATCGACGTTAAAATGCATGAACATGGAAGATTAATCTAAAACAAAACAGTTGGTATTGCCTCCTTGTGACAAAGACTGAATTTCGTTTTCTGAAATTAAGGATTACCACAGACTAGTCAACTTTGGATAAACTTACGAGTAGAAATACAAGTCATTCCATTGTTGCAATGTGCACGATAAGCTTTCACAAGGTAGAGCTCTAGTCAAATAAATAATACCAGAATATCTATGGAAGTAGCACATGAAAGTTGCCATTATCGATAACGTAATTAATTTATTTCTGCAATTGACGGTGTCGTCACCTCGAACATGTTGCGCTAAGTAAGCAGATCAAAATCAGGAAGAAGGAAATTTGGAAAAAGCTCTGTACTTTGTAGATAAGCGCGAAATATCAACTATAAAGGAAGAGTCCAAATATTTCGTCTTTACAATCAAAATATCAGCCGTGGTGGTTACCATTGTGTAAGAATTACATGTCAGTTGTAAACCCAGCAATGTAAGGCCTCAAACTGAGCGAAGTGATCCTATGGATGAAACAGAGTATTCGCATTCGGCAGAACCCAAATTAAATCCGCGTTCTACCGTCCAGATCCAGATTCTTGGTGATTTTCTTAAATCGCTTAAGACATGTACCACGATAAAGTCAAGGCCGATCTCCTTCCCCTAAGCGGACGAGCACTCTGTGTCTGATGACCTTGCCATTGACAGCTCGTTAACCCCTAATCTTCTCTTCTTCCTTCCGAAACTGATACAGAGAGTGTCCTTGCATTTTGAGTAACCAATTGCATTATTCTTTGTGCAAACAGAATTCCACCTCGCACGTGAAACTGAAGGACTGACTCCTACTAAAAGTATAAAAATACTAGCGAACCTGGCAACGCTTAGCAATTGTTAAGTATATATGGGGATTGAATATAAGTCCCAATCTGCTTATATCCTCTCTATCTGTCCACCTCTTCCTCCCCCTCTCTTCCACCTTCTCCTGCATCCCCCTATCTCTGCGTCTTACCTGCTCCCCCCTATCCATCTCCTCCTCCGCATCCTCTCTCTCCATTTCCTCCTCAACATTCTCTCTGTCCACCTTCTCCTTCCTCCCTCTCTGTCCATCTCTTTCTTCCCTTCTCTTTGTCAGTCTGTTCCTCCATCCCCCTATCTCTGTCCCTCACCTGCTCCACCCTGTCCATCTCCTCTTCCCCATTTTCTTTCTCCATTTCCTCCTACACTCTCTCTGTCCATCTCTTCTTCACTTCTCTTTGTTCTTGAATCTTGTTTATTGTTATTGCAGTGAAACCTTCATTAGGATTTTAAGGGGCTTAAATGAATGGGCAAATTGTTTGGGATGATTGGTATATGTGGTATGTCAGAGATCTCTCCCACTACTGGATCTGTAAGGATAGCAGCTGCAACGAACATATTCAACACAGCTGTAATCTGTGAGTGCGCATGGTTACAAAGTCAGTCACAAACAAAATTATCCTGTTTTCTGTTAAAACCTACAGCAAGGAAGAAAACAAAGAAGCATATTGTTCCGAATACAATTTTTGCGTAATATTATATATATAAGGAATAAAAACCGATTTCTCTAATGTATTAAAAAATGACTGCTGGAAAGAAATGTAAACCGCACATTTTCACAACACAGCACAGCATTATCTTTCTCGTAGTCAGTTTGAAGAGAAAAAGATGATTATATGAATAACATAGCAGCTTCAAAAGAAACAGCATGGCGAGAAAAAGTGCGATGGCGTTAAGAGATTAACTAGAAGCGAACTCGTTCCACAGCTGTAATAGCATCCACTAGGTGAACAGCATACGTGGAAAGGAGCTCTATAGTATGAGCACGTAATGTCTGCTCATAAAAACGTGCAGCACTCTGCACAATACACTTTCAGTTGGTTTCCAGATTAGTTGTCAACTCTTAGACAGAGTTCGCTAGTTTCCAAAGTCAAACAGAAGACTTTCCTTTTGACAAACGCCTCGTATTTCATGCAAGAATTATTCACATTCACTTGTTGCAGAACGTAAAAACAATTCTCTGAAATAGAACGGCACACAATGTTGTTCTTATGGGAGTACTTTGGGAAAGAGGGAAGATAAGAGTTTGACGTGCGGCTGCTTTTAGCGGCAGCGGTACACCCGACCGGTTATCTGGTCAGCACATCACATTGTCGCTTCTTATCAATGAGAAGTCACCTTCTGGACGAAAATTCTTCGATTCGCGTGATTCATGAAATATTGTTCATTCACATGGATGTTTAGATGTAGATGCGAAGGCGTTCAGAAAACTCATTCTACATACATGGTAACTTGTGTGTCATTAGTTTCCTGTATGTTCCATAAACATTAATCGAGTTTTGTACCTCTTCTGAGGAACCGCGGTTTTATGACTATCATGAATGTAATTACGTATGCCAAAAAGACACTCACAGACTCATAAATTGACGCAACCACCCATCATGACTTCCACTCATCAGTCAGAACGTAATGACCACCGACCTGTCGATACAAACTCGTCCAGGCTATAGCAGCGTATTCTGTCGACGTATGACTGACAGCCAGACACTCGCACAGTGCATATAGTATCAGTGAGCGTGCTGTCCTGTATAGAATGGAGAAGGCGAGCGATCTATCTGAGTTTGACCGAGGGCAGGTTGTTGTGGCCCGGAGGCTAGGCAAGAGCATTTCGGAAACTAAACGATTTGTCGGGTGTTCGAGGAGTGCTGTGGGAAGTGTCTTCAACACGTGGCGAAACCAAAGTGAAACCACGTCCAGACGTCGTGGGATTGGGGGAAGGAACGCTGTGTAGGCTCACTTATTTCGTGCTTCTAAAACTACCACTAATATACTAGCGGTAAGCTACAGCTAATCTTCCCAATTGATAGTAAAAGATGAGAGAAAACTTATTCTCCTAAATACAAAAATGGGAGTAAATTTAAACTTTGTAGTGAAGAAAGGGGAGGGATATTTCAAAAGACTGTTACCGCTTATTTAACAGCCACAACAGTGAACGTACCTGTGGGGCTCAAAATACATCTAGAAAACACGGTATGCATGAAAACATGGCAAAAAATGAGCATAAGGAAGATATTCTTGATGATAGTGTTAAAGGTTTCGTAGGGTATGTCAAAGTAAACGTATGCATAATTAGTGACCCCTTAGTTTATTTTGATTCAAAGAATCTTAATTTGCTATCTAACGCAATGTCTGTTTACACGTGTATAACAAAAATGAAGGGATATAACACGGTTGAGGCGGTTCTCAGTAATTCTAGATGTCGCACTGAATGGGACCGTATCTGGTAAGGATTGTACATCCTCTTACGTCAAACCTGTTCAGTCCTTGTTATAAAAATTGATCCCATGTGGGATTCATACCACACAAAATAACAGTGCTACCACTAACACAGACGAAAATTTCCCGTATAAGTTTTATCAGTGTGAGGGTCACACATCACATCTTCTCAGACCTGCACAATCGTGGGACTGCAGTTTAGTCAACCCAGTCCCGTCTCTCTCGGTAAAATAATTGAAGTACGAGGGTGTGACGAAAACTAATGCCTCTGAACCCTTGTTCAGCTTGTGAAGCTTTTTAAATATAACCAATGTTGTTAACATTGTACATCTCTATTCTTCATGTCTACATATTTGCATCCGTCTCCCTCAAGAGGGCTCCGAATTGCAGCGTGTAACATGATGGTGTGTAAAGTAACCGTTTCAGTGCCAGAGAAACAGAGTGCTGCAATCGCGTTTAGAATTCGAAGAGTTCGTCCACACTCGGAGCACCCCCTCATTCAGGGTGTCAATGCCAGACCACACACGAGAGCTGCGAATTCTGCAACAATACAACGCCTTTGTTTCGCTGTCAACTGTCATCCTCCATACAGACCCGACTTTGCCCCATCCGATTTTCGTCTCTTTCCAAAACTTAAAGAATACCTCCGAGGACTTCAATTTCATAGTGATGAAGTGGTGCAAGCAGAGGTGAGGTAGCTCCGTCAACACAGTCAAACATTCAACAGTATCAAGAAACAGGTCTCTCGTTGGGAGAAATGTATTCATGCCATGGTGATTGTGTTGGCAAATAAACACATATGCGTTAAGCACAGAGATGTATAATGCTAATAACGTTTGTTTTATTTGAAAACCTTTAAGAATTTTTAGATAAAATATTCGGAGGCGTTACTCTTTAGCACGCTCTCGTAAATTATGTACAGGTTATTGGCTGGGGTTGCCACATGTTAGACAGATTGTCTTTATTTTTATCGAACATTTCAGAATGTTGCTAGTGCACCTTCGAAACAAAATGGGATGTGATTACTATGGAGTTATCAGCTTTCTAAACTTAACTTACAAGGTAATATCATTATCTTCATAAAATTAGAACAATTCATGGAGAACAACATACGACCAGACCGATAGACAACAGATCACATTTTCACTCTAAGAAAATTGTTCAAAAAATACTAGGAATGTGATAAAGACATCTATAGTCTGCTCGTCGATTTTCAACGTGCAAACTACAGCATCCACAGGAATAGCCAACAAATCATTACGTTACTTCAGAATCTCTGAGAAGCTAGTGAGAATGGTGCAAACTTGTATCGTTGGTTCACGTGTAGTAGTGCTTTTCTGAGGAGTCATATCAGAAATGTTCGAGACTGAGACAGGTCTCAGACAATGGGAAGCCGTCTCTCATGTGTTCAGTTCAACGTCATCCTAGAGAAAGTAATAATGAAATGTGAGCTACAGGAGTAAGCTGGAGTATAGATCGATGGTAACTTCAATAGTCTCGCATATGCAGATGATACAGTAATACTAAGTGAATCAAGTTACGAATTGAAAGAAGTGTACCACATAATATACAACTATGCACACAAGGTTTGGTTGAGGATGAATGAAGATAAGACAGAGTTCACACAATAATGAATAAGACAAGAGCAGGGAGAATTTCTTAATGTAGATAACATGAGGTTCAAGAGAGTTCACCAGTTCAGAGGTTCGGTATTTTGATTTACCAACGACAGCAGCACAGAAATGGACATCAAGGAGAAAACATCAGAGGAAATGAAATACATATATGCCCTCAGGGAGAAGCTCACACCCAAATCTCCAGATGTCAGATATTCAAATCGATATTAAACGTTGTATTCGATAGAGTCCGAACTAAAACACCGGTTTAATTCGTGCTGTGTGCTGTCGTCCAGTAGAACATGTGTAACCGAAAATTAAAAGCAGCACCAGAACTACGGAGCACAGGAAAAACGGAAATTTGAATGTTTACAATGTGTATGTATTATAGGTGAGAAGGTTGAGCGTGCGGTCATCGTACTAAAGGTGCCGTATTCAAAAACCGCAGACGACAATTTTTTTTTATCTGTTTACGCTTGAAACTGTTATATGGGAGAACATTTTCCTGACATGAAAAGGACTTTTTAAGAGTTCTTTTGGCAACCTGCTTTCGCTTCGTTAGTTGGGCGTTATCTACATATTATTCATCTTATTATTTTGTTTATTATTAATTATTTTTATTACTATTACTTCTGCACGTGTGATGCAATTATTTCTTTATTTTCCTGTTCAGATTGTATATTCTGTGAAGCCACAGATATACTATATAGGTTTACAGCTTCCAAAGAAACGAAACGAACACTGACTTCCGAGAGAACATTGCTGTAAGCTTCAAACAGCCCTTTCACATGTCGTAAACATGTTATCCCATGTAACAGTTTCAAGCACAATACAATAAAAATAAATTTGTCGTCGTTGGGGTTTGAACAAAGAACCCTTGATACGAGGAGCTAACGCTCTAACAACTTCCTCATGGAAGCAACATGTTACACACCCACAGTTATGGTTTTGATGTGATCCATATTTCTGGTGATACTTTTAATTAATGCTCACGCCCCTTCTGCTAGACGACAGCACATAGTACGAACTAAATCGGAGTTTTGGTTGTTACTCTATCGACATACAACGATTGGTACTCATATGAGTGTCTGACATCTGGAGGTTTGGGTGTAAGCTCAAAATTAATGTCATGAAACACTAAGACGAAAGTCTATAGCTCAGTAATATGGATAGCAGTCACGTATGATTCAGAAACCTGAGCATGAGAAAAGGAAAAACGAACAGCATTTGCAAGGAGGAGGAGGAAGAACTACGAAATTACGAGAGAGCACATTCCGGGAAGAGATGGGCAACATATTACTACCGCCCACATATATCTCGCGTAATGATCACAACGAAAAGAACCGAGAAATTAGAGCAAATACGGAGACTTACAAGCAGTCGTTCTTCCCACGCACAATTCGTGAATGGAACAGGGAAGGGGGGATCAGATAGTGGTACAATAAGTACCCTCCGCCACACACCGTAAGGTGGCTCGCGGAGTATAGATGTAGATGTAGAAGCAATCACCAACAATCCTACAGAAGCTGACGAGCAAAAGAATGCGGTGATTGAGCCATGCAGCCCAGGTGCCAGAAGAAACACAGAGACAACTACAGGGGAAACAAAACACCAGACGCCCCGCAGAAGGATGAAAGCAACGCTGGATGGACGAGCTGGCGAAGGACCTGACAGTGCTGGGAATTAAAGAAACATGGAGGAATCGAGGACAAATCAAATAGCAATGGAAATAGTTTGTGGAAGCAGCTCGTGGTCTACAGGACCTGTGATCGCTGTATATTAGAATATGTGTGTCTTATGTGTAATAATCTCACAGATGACTCTCTACTGTGACTATAAAGTTGACAGAGAGAAGAGGAAACGTGAAACTTGGTTTCAGCAAGTACTTCTCTCTAATTTTGGGAATGGTCCCACAGAGCTGAATGACCCCATGTAAAATGCAAGTAAGTATTACCAATGACATATACAACAACTCCATAACATAAGTCAGAAATGTTAATATGCAGACTCTCATGAAATCTTTAAAAAAAAACGATAAAATTAAAATTTTAAAAATTCGTAGTTACTGCTCTTGTAACTGTGTCTTCCTAAAATGTGCTTCAAATGGCTCAGAGCACTAAGGGACTTAACAGCTGAGGTCATCAGTCCCCTAGAACTTACAACTACTTAAACCTAACTAACCTAAGGACGTCACAGACATCCATGCCCGAGGCAGGATTCGAACCTGCGACCGCAGCAGTCGCATGATTCCGGACTGAAGCGCCTAGAACCGCTCGCCCACCGCGGCCGGCTAAAATGTGCTTTAGTATCAGTTTTTGCCCAGTCAGTAAAATTCATAAAACTAATCGACATATTCAGACTGTGAAAATAAGCAATATAACAGCTACATTTATTCGTGTGTAGATTTGTATTCCTCCAAGAAAATCGCACCTGGATACGAACACATTTGTAGCATGTCTGAGCACCTCTTGTAAATAGTTATTCATACCAATGAGCAAAGAGAATGCAGTCTCTACAGAGATACCTGGGAGTTCTAATCCCGTGACGCACTGAATAGCACCATTATAACTATAATAATAAGAGTCATTGTTACTAAGGCAGATACAGGGAATACTGTTGCTGTTGGTGGTGGTGAATAGCAGTGTATTGTAAAGCCACTTCAATTCCTTTAGGAAAACAGTATTACTGGATTTGCTTGGGGTATAAAGAAATAGGTGTAATCACAATCAAAAAGTTGTTGAAAATATATCATTGTAATTGACAGAAGGAGGAAAGGTACCATGTTCTCTCATGAACCTTACAGCTGCATATCTTAGATCCCAATGAAAGATCCACGGTAAAGTTCACTTCTTAAGATCAAGTGTATAGTCTACGTAAAACCAAAAATGCTCGAAAAAATTTTAAACAAATTTTACTGCTTTGGGAATAATTTTTTAGTTAGTAACAAATTTGTTTTTATTAATGATCTCAAGGATAAGCCTGTTGCTGACACTTCTGACCTAATATCGGTAGACATAAAAAACATATACGAAAATATACCAGTTAATGAGGCAGTTAATACGATTTTAGCCAGCTTACTCAAGTACTTGTGGCATTCTCAACAAGAAAACGTTCAATTTATTGAATCAACACAGTTATTCTTGAATACAACTATTTATCTTTTATCAATAAATTTTATATCCAATTGAGTAACTGACTTTTGGCGCTAGCATTGCAGAGATTTTTGTTGATCGTCTGGAATGGAAAATCTATACCAAAACACTGCACCCGATCAATAAAATCCTTTACTACAATCACTACGGAAATGATTTATAGCTTTTGTAGTTGGCGGGAAAAGAGAGATTAGGGAAATTATTGTAAACAAATTTAATTATTTGCATAATAAAACTGAATTTACCATCAACCAAGACTATATTGGTGAAGTGCAGTTCCTTGACCTAAATATCATGAAAAAAGAGGATGGAACGTCTTTATACTGTACAGGAAGTCGACAGCAACTGGTGTTTTCTTATAAATAACTCTTGTCATAAAAATGGTCAAAAACTATGCGCCCTTCGTTGTCTAGTACACAAAATATTTCAAGTCCCGATGAGTAAACAGGATAATATGATGGAGCTGAATATTATGAAATAGATAGCCAGAACACACAGATACTAAGAAAACGTCATGAATAAATTAATACAAAAGAAACAGCGCACGAAGCTAAAAGAGAATGCTACAGAGAATATTAAGTGCATCACAATTCGGTATTTTGGTAATTAATCACAGAAATCGCATTTGAAACGAACAACACATTGCTCGTAAATTATGGAGTAGTTTAAAACAGGAGTTAGATAAATAAGCTGAAGGCGGTACATACAATAGTCAGTTAAACTGTTGTAATGCAAACTACAACGGTCACACTGGTGAGTCCTACAAGCAGAAGTAGAAGACGTTCGTAGTTTTAATAATTTTCGAAAAATACCTCTGTATCTCTGGACATCCATGAGATTGCTCATCCAATGTTAGGGATTTAAGACCTCATAATAGTAGACGTACACTGTCCGTCCACGAAGTTCCGAGATAGCTTATATTCCTCTCGTGTAAGCAACGTGGGTGCAGTAACTACTGCGGCAGCTGAAACTACAAATTGTAAGAGGTGTGCATTCGACAAGTCAATTGTAAGCAAGCAGTGTTAAGCAGTGGATGTGCGGCCGTAGTGTGTCAGCGTTGTTTTGTCACAAATCCAAGTGGTGTTACGAACTGCAAGTCTCTAAATCAAGTGTTCTAGACTTCCTTCTGTATATTTTAAAGAAGAGGAACCCGTCTGAAAAGGTCATCACGCACACCTTGACTCAAGAAAAAAAACAACGAATCGTGCCGCGACTTGAATGAAACGTAAAATCGGACGATTCTTTTCTGGAAAGAAACAAAATGGGTGGCGGGACTAGGTGTTATCACTATGAACCTACTACAAAACGACAAAGCACACAAATTCACATGAAAGGTCAACGCTTCGAAGACGAAGCGACATTCAAGCCAATGTAACGTGAGAGTTGAACAACGTCCGAAAGAAAAACTTTCTACGAGTTTTATGAAGGTTACATTCGTTTTACTCAAATCAAGGATGGCTATGTAGAACTCGTGAAGCATTAAAACCGACATTTTAAATTTATGTCTACTTTTTGTTAATCCAGCCTCGAACTCTTAGGACCCATGGGGTAAATGATAGGATCTAATGGAACTTTTTTTAAGTTTGTAGATCTATTATAATATCAGATTTGTTATTAGTTGCTTAATGGTCATACAGTTGACATTCAATAGGTCACGAGATTCTAATTCCCTGCCATCTACGTAGCAGTAGCAATGTCTTTGATCCCTGGTGAGATCTTTTTAGGAAACCACGACTTCAAGCAAAATAACACCAATTATTAAGAGTTTTATTTTTTCGCTTTTATAAGAGTCTTGGAGAATGATTCTTATGATAAAGATTTGCTGCTTCAGTACGTGTCAATTCTACTACTACTACACTATGAAAGACTTTTGAGCCTACATCTTAACATGGAATTTTACTCGTCATATTTCTTCCGCTTTCCTGCCAGGCACTACTGATGCTCATTCCCTTCACTGCAGGCAATAGGACTGATTACTTCCTGGTTGACCATAAGCCATCTAGTTTTGTTTTCATGACTTCGGTTCATGGAGACAGGGTACAAGACATTTGTCCTCCTCAGGCACTTATTAAGGAGTTTACAATAGATTCTGTGACATAAATAGTATCACATACCTTCGATCGCTATTTCAAATATACGTAAATAGATATTAACGAGGATTCAGGATAAATGTGTGCCAAATAATAGGTCTTCAGAATTTTACGTCTGTGTTCTTGTTATTTTGTGCAGTCGAACTTTGCCTACAATATGATGAACGAGAAGATCAAAAATCGATAGCAAAAAATATACGGCCAGCACAGAATTGGAATGCCAACGAGGCAAAATCTCCGTGAGTATTGGGGCAATCATGGCATCGGCGCACCAGGTCGAAGATAAACGTTTGTAAATCACAGTGTCCTGCTGCGGGAAGAAGTCAACTGTGTGCTGTACAGCCTCGTCCGACAGGAATTGTCGACCCATTAAGGCCTTTGTTAATAGACTTAAGGTGTGATATTCGCGTGGGTAGAGATGGAGACAGTCAGGCGGGCGCCCGAGTGTCTCCCATTTGAGCAGGTGTAAGTCCGAGATCAGCCGGCGTCTTGTGTTGAACCACGACCAGCGAGGAACTTGGCGCGCCATTCCAAAATGGTGGTTTTCGACAGGCATACTACCACATATACATCTGTCTGCATCTACATCTACATGGATACCCTGCAAATCACATTTAAGTGCCTGGCAGAGGGATCATTGAACCGCCTTCACAAGTACCTATTATTCCAATCTCGTATAGCGCGCAGAAAGAATGAACACCTACATCTTTCCGTACGAGCTCTGATTTCCCTTATTTTATCGTGGTGATCGTTTCTCCCTATGTAGTTGGGTGACAACAAAATATTTTTGCATTTGGAGGAGAAAGTTGGTGATTGGATTTTCATGAGAAGATTCCGTCGCAACGAAAAACGCCTTTCTTTTAATGATGTCCTGCCCAAATCCTATATCATTTCAGTGACACTCTCTCCCATATTTCGCACTAATACAAAACGTGCCCCCCTTCTTTGAACTTTTTCGATGTACTCTGTCAGTCCTATCTGTTAAGGATGCCACACCGCACAGCAGTATTCTAAAGGAGGACGGACAAGTGTAGTATAGGCAGTCTCCTTAGCAGATCTGGTACATTTTCTAAGTGTCCTGCCAATAAAACGCAGTCTTTGGTTAGCCTTCCCCACAACATTTTCTATGTTTCCTTCCAATATGAGTTGTTCGTAATTGTAATTCGTAGGTTTTTAGTTGAATTTACGGCCTTTAGATTTGACTGATTTATTGTGTAACCAAAGTTTGACGAATTCCTTTTGGCAATCATGTGGATGACCTCACACTTTTCGTTATTTAGGGTCAACTGCCAATTTTCGCAACATTCAGATTCCTCTTCTAAATCGCTTTGCAATTTGTTTTGGTATTTTGATGACTTTATTAATCGATAAACGACAGCGTCATCTGGAAACAACCTAAGACGGCTGCTCATATTGTCTCCCAAATGGTTTATATAGGTAAGGAACAGCAAAGGGCCTATAACACTACCTTGGAGAACGCCAGAAATCACTTCTTTTTTACTCTATAACTTTCATCCAATTAGTACGAACTGTAACCTCTATGACACGAAATCACAAATCCAGTCACGTAACTGAGACGATATTCCATAAGCAAGCAATTTCTCTACAAGCCACTAAGTGGTACAGTGTTAAAAGCCTTCCTGAAATCGAGAATTACGGAATCGATCTGAAATTCCTTGTCAATTGCACTCAGCACTCCATGCGAATAAAGAGCTAGTTGTGTTTCACAAGAATGGTGTTTCTAAACCCATGTTGACTGTGTGTCAAAAGACCGTTTTCTTATTCGATGTTTGTCGGTGTTTGTCCTTTGGCAGAACGTCATTGCTGTTTTGACGCATTTGGTAGCGACGTCGCCATAGTTATAGTTTCCGCATTTACCGCAAGCGCTAATCATTTGCATACATGTCGGTGCTTACATACCCGCACTGCAGTAGCACTACGTTGCATATTCGCTTCAGCAGCGCTCCCAAACGGAATTTTTTTTCATTACCCCTTATAGCAGACACCGAAGAAAAAGGTAGGTAAAGACCTAGCAGAACCCAACAATTACTGCCCAGTTAGCCTCTTGCCGACCCTTGGCAAGGTGCTCGAGAGAGTGCTATTGAAGAGGCTCCATGACACGCTTACAGCGCATGATGTTATACGACCCGAACAATTCGGTTTCAAGGACAAGTTATTTGCCGAACTTCAACTTCTACGGATCACCGAACGGATACAAGAAGGATATAACAAGCAGCACCGGCCCTTGTGGCCGAGCGGTTCTAGGAGCTTCAGTCCAGAACCGCGCCGCTGCCGCGGTCACAGGTTCGAATCCTGCCTGGGGTATGGATGTGTGCGACGTCCTTAGGTTAGTTAGGTTTAAGTAGTTTTAAGTCTAGGGGACTGATGTCCTCAGATGTTAAGTCCCATAGTGCTCAGAGCCATTTGAACCATTTTTGAACAACAAGCAGCACTTCACGATTGGTGTATTCCTTGGCATCGAAAAAGCTTACGATAAGGTGTGGCGGCCCAACCTTATCGTCAAACTGCATCGCACTACCCCTATTGCGGATTGTGACATTCGACTCATGGACAGCTTTATGCAAGATAGGAAACTGTACGTCTGAGTCGACGATAAAAAACTCCGAAATGAAACTGATCTCCGCAGGAATTCCGCATGGCTCTGTCATTTCGCGTCTGCTTTTCAACTTATATATAAATGACATCCCAACAGTCTCCCTTGTTACGGCGAGTTTTTATGCGGACGATACGGCCTTTCTGATAACTGGACGACACTTGGACCAGCTAATCGCTAGGATGCAACGGCAACTTGCTGTAATGGAACGCTGGGCGCTGCAAAATAAGATAACGATCAACCCGACGAAGACGGCAGCCGTTCTGTTCACACAGTTCTGAACGACAGACTCCAAATAGCTGATCGATTTATCCCATGGTCGCCGGGAGTGAAGTACCTCGGTGTCTATCTTGACAAAAAATTACTCTTTACGCAGCAAATTGACGACAAGAAGACGGCAGCCCAGAAGATGGCCAAGTCATTGATTCCGTTCCTGAAGAGTAAGGATCTCGACCCTAAGACTAAGGCAACGGTGGAACCCACAATGATATATGGCTCATCCTCGTGGGCAACTACGTGTGTCTCCAACTACAACAAACTCCAAACGCTGGAAAACATTTGCTACCGATGGATCACAGGAGCTCCATGGTGGACAAGAAACGTCGACATCCGCACCGCACTCCACGAGACCACTATACAAGAGAATGTCCATGACAAGGCTCTACGAGTTTTTGACAAAATCGATGCCCTTAGGAACGAAGTTCGACAATTAGAATCGGTAGGAACGGTAAACCCTGCAAGATGGCACAAGTATCGAGTACCGAAGTCAATAACGCTTCGCCCCCCCATAGGCAATCTGTCATAACACGAGGAAGCAGTCACAGATAACAGCCTAGACACATCTCACCCTCTGCAGCAGACAGACATCACCAAAGACAGCTGGCTAAAGGACCCATGAGTGGCCAAGCCTAACTGTATGTGTAATAAATAAAGTGGTTTCCTTTTATCCTTACATCCTATCTTAGAAGAATAAGTCATCAAGGATGATCTCTTCAGCCCACAGTACACAGTAAAAAAGAAGGTACGATAGGCATCAGCTGTTTACTGGCACCAGTTGCCGTGTGTGGGCCGACACGAGTAAAATGCATCAGAAAAAGATGTCACGCAGTGCAGGCCCTTGTTGGGACTGGAGGTCTTGCAAGTTTTGAGCCGGGGCTTTGCCCTCGAGTGTGCCAGGGCTGGCAGATGAGGGCCGCGGCGGCTGCCGCGTTTACGTAACTGTGTAAACTAATTAAACTGAACTGTCGGCCGGCGTGCCGCGCCGGAAGACGGCTCCCCGCGCGCCGCTCGCGTTAAAGGTCAGGTCGCGGCGCGGCGCGGCGCGGCGCGCTGCCGCGCTTACATCAGAGCCGTAATCGCCGCTGCTTAGCGGCCAGCAGCCGGATCACGGCCGCGCCTAATAGCCAGGCGGGCCGCGCCTGTGCCGCGGATAATGCAGCGGGTCAGCGCCTGTGGCGTGTGTCGCGGGCTCGTAGGATTATGCAACGTGAACGACGACAGGTGGACGAAAAATTCATTTCACTTTCGGCAGGTACATCTTTTGGGTTCTGTGCCTCAACCGGTAAAATTGGAACCCTGATAGGCTAGCTTTGTTGTCCGTCCGTCTGTCGATCCGAATGTTAAAAACCCCTTTTCTGAGGAACGGGTTCACGTATTTAATTGAAATTTATGTCGCATACTAAAGGTTTGTAGGCACCCGCCAGGATAGCCGAGAGCGCTAACGCGCTGCTTCCTGGACTCGGGTTGGCGCGCCGGACCGGATCGAATCCGCCCGGTGGACTGACGACGAGAGCCGGTGTGCCGGCCGGCTTGGATGTGGTTTTTAGGCTGTTTTCCACATCCCGCTAGGTGAATACCGGGCTGGCCCCTACTTTCCGCCTCAGTTACAAAGCTCGCAGACATCTGAACAGATTCACTCTGTTTCATTGATTCCACTAGACACAGACACTAATTCCGTCCTGGGGGGTACGGGGTGTGCGGCCACCCCTTAAACTTATCATGCCAAATCCGATTAACCATGGCCGACTTTGCGTAGCTGCGGGACAAGGCGCAAGCGATAGATAATAGATAGAACACTAAAAATCTATAGGCGCTTGGGGGTTTTATAAATAATCTAATGCAACCAATAGCTACCCCTTGAGGTCATATATTTTGATACTCAACAAGCTCAGTCTTAAAAACCTGTAGGATACTTCCCACTGAATATAATTATGAAATTTGGTAAGAAGTTAGGTTTCACAGTACAAGTAAAGGAAAAGCTCAGAAAATTTGTAATTTGTAATTGTATCACTAGAAAACGTATTTGTTTTGTCATTTGTTATCCGACGACAAAGTTGAAATTCAAATAAACAGGATTTATTCGTTCAGGCTGCTGGGTCACAATGATTAAAGAGAAACGTCAGGCAAGGAATGACTTTAAGACTAGTCCAGGAATATCTGTTTCACATACAAACTGAAACACCATACCTGTTTGCAGTAACCACTCCTGGATGTCTGATAATGTATAAATTCCGAAATGTATGAGCAGTAAAGTCATTCCTTTGCCTGATGTTTGGCTGATACCGCTGCGATCCAATCAACTTCAATGGAGAACTACTGATCATTATAATACATGGTGGTCCAATGATCGTGACCGGGCCAGTAACAGGTAGGTTTTTTAAACTAAAATACAGAACGTAGGTACGTTTGAACATTTTATTTCGGTTGTTCCAATGTGATACATCTACCTTTGTGAACTTATCATTTCTGAGAACGCATGCTGTCACAGCGTGATTACCTGTAAATACCACATTAATGCAATAAATGTTCAAAATGATGTCCGTCAACCTCAATGCATTTGGCAATACGTGTAACGAAATTCCTCTCAACAGCGAGTAGTTCGCCTTTCGTAATGTTCGCATATGCATTGACAATGCGCTGACGCATGTTATCAGTTGTTGTCGGTGGATCACGATAGCAAATATCCTTCAAATTTCCCCACAGAAAGAAATCCGGGGACGACAGATCCGGTGAACGTGCGGGCAATGGTATGGTGCTTCGACGACCAGTCCACCCGTGATGAAATATGCTATTCAATACCGCTTCAACCGCACGCGAGCTATGTGCCGGACATCCATCATGTTGGAAGTACATCGCCATTCTGTCATGCAGTGAAACATCTTGTAGTAACATCGGTAGAACATTAAGTAGGAAATCAGCATACATTGCACCATTTAGATTGCTATCGATAAAATGTTGGCCAATTATCCTTCATCCCATACTGCCGCACCATACATTAACCCGCCAAGGTCGCTGATGTTCTACATGTCGCAGCCATCGTGGATTTTCCGTTGCCCAATAGTGCATATTATGCCGGTTTACGTTACCGCTGTTGCTGAATGACGCTTCGTTTCTAAATAGAACGCGTGCAAAAAATCTGTCATCGTCCCATAATTTCTCTTGTGCCCAGTGGCAGAACTGTACACGACGTTCAAAGTCGTCGCCGTGCAATTCCTGGTGCATAGAAATGGGGTGCGTATAAATATGCAGTCGATGTTGATGTAGCATTCTCAACATCGACGTTTTAGAAAAAATGGCTCTGAGCACTATGGGACTTAACATCTGAGGTCATCAGTCCCCTAGAACTTAGAACTACTTAAACCTAACTAACCTAAGGACATCACACACACATCCATCGCCGAGGCAGGATTCGAACCTGCGACCGTAGCGGTCGCGCGGTTCCAGACTGAAGCGCCTAGA
Organism: Schistocerca cancellata; assembly: GCF_023864275.1. Lineage (NCBI taxonomy): Eukaryota > Metazoa > Arthropoda > Insecta > Orthoptera > Acrididae > Schistocerca > Schistocerca cancellata. The sequence goes on along the minus strand of NC_064628.1, from coordinate 515,385,427 downwards.
ACCGCTCGGTCACTCCGGCAGGCGACGTTTTTGAGATTGCCGATTCTCGCGCAATTTGTCTGCTACTGTAGTGCGGATTAGCCGCTACAGCAGCTAAAACACCTACTTGGACATCATCATTTGTTGCAGGTCGTGGTTGACGTTTCACATGTGGCTGAACACTTCCTGTTTCCTCAAATAACGTAACTATCCGGCGAACGGTCGGGACACTTGGATGATGTCGTCCAGGATACCGAGCAGCATACATAGCACACACCCGTTGGGCATTTTGATCACAATAGCCATACATCAAAACGATATCGACCTTTTCCGCAATTGGTAAACGGTCCATTTTAACACGGGTGATATATCAAGAAGCAAATACCGTCCGCACTGGCGGAATGTTACGTGATATCACGTACTTATACGTTTGTGACTGTTACAGCGCCATCTATCACAAAACGAAAAAAGTGGTCCGACTAAAAAATTCTTATTTCTTTACGTACTACAGGAATATGTAATAAAAAAATGGTGGTTTCTATTTTTAAAAAACGCAGTTGATATCCGTTTGATCTATGGCAGTGCCATCTAGCGGGCCAACCATTGCGCTTTCTGGTTTCCCCCTTCAAGATAGACGAGTTTCGTTCTTTGTAGTTTTTTCGTTTGACGCTTATTTCGTGAGATATTTGGCCTGGTCACGATCAGCGGACCACCTTGTACATAATAATGGTCGCCTGCCTTCTGCATGACTTTATGTCAAATTTACATTAATGAAATTAAAACGCTATCGAAAATCTTGGAATCTCTGAGACGTATATCTTGCCAGTATCAATGTCGAGAACAGGCAAAAATGGTAGAGAGTTTCGATTCCCGGAATGAATGAACTGTCTATAGACATAATTAAGTTTGTACTGAACCTTTAGAGCACGTGTCCTTCTCGCTCCTGGCCAATTTTATTTCAAATTGTTCTTGATGGTACTTTCGTTTAGAGTCTATTAGTCATCAGAAAATCAGAACTAATTGCAAAATAATTTACACAAGCTACCGGTGTGATGCGAAAAGTGGCAAATGATCCTAAACAATAAAAATTGTGGAGTCCTCCACAGTAAAACTAAACAAAAATTCCATTAAATTTCGCTTAGACGATAAGTCACACAAATCTAAAGGGTTTTCACTCCTACTCTGTACGTAGAGGTTACAGTTAGCAATAAAGTTAAAGTGAAAACATCACATAGAACATTTTCTGAGGAAGGCAAGCCAAAGATTACGTTTTATTGGCTGAAAACTTAGAAAATGCCTTCGATCCACTAAAGAGACTTCCTCCACTACGACTGTCCGTCCTCTTCAGGAGAATTGCTGCGCACCATGGAATCCTTATCAAATGGGATTGAGGACGACATCGACAAAGCTCAAAGAAAGACAGAATGTTTCGTATTGTCACAAAAAGGGAATAAAATGTCATGGATGTGACAGGTGAGTTGACGTGGCAGTCATTACACCAAAGGCGTTTTTCGTTGGGGTGTGATGTTTTCATGAAATTTCAGACACCATGTTTCTTCTCAGTACGCGAAAACATTCTGTCGGCTCCTACCTGCATAGGGAGGCATTACTATCGTAATAAAATAAGGAATACCAGAGCTTCCGCGAAAATGTTTAAATGTTCATTTATGTCACGTCCTGTTCGAGAATGGAACAGTCGAAGTAGTTTAATGACCTCTCAGCCAAACATTTAAATGTGAATTACTGAGTAATCATTGCCGATATAGACGTTGATTCTGACACAGGAAGAGAAGAATCATGCTTCTGTCTGTCGTTTTCGCAGTAGACTCTGTCAAAGATGGCGGAGGAGCGGACACGGCTTCAGGGCACTCTCTTGCCCTTGGGGTCGGAAACTGTTCCTAAAAGGCGGAAGAATCACATGACGTATATCCACAGGACATGTGGACTTCAATTGGAAAAGTGTTATGATGATCTCTACATCGGCAAAAGATTCCGGAATAGTGCCCCTTTAGGATCTCCGGGAAGCGACTGTCAAGCGGCAGGTGACCGTGAGAAAAAGATTGAATAGCCAACGGAAGGGTAATGTTCTACGAGTCAGGACGTGGGATGTGAGAAGTTTAAACATGGCAGAGAGCTGCAAAATCTTAAAAGGGAACTGCAAAGGATCATTCTAAATATAGTGGTGGTCAGTGCAGCGAAATGGAAAGAAGATAAGGATTTCTGGTCAGAATAATACTGGATAATATCAAAAGCAGCGTAAAATGGTAGAACGGGAGTAAGATTCTTTGTAAATGGAAGGTAAGGACGGAGAATGAGTTGTCATGAACAGTTTAATGACAGTTTCCTCATGAGAATCAACGGAAAAAAAAGTCAACAACAATGGTTAAGCGACCTTCAAAAGAACAATATGAAGAAGTAGAGAAAGTATATGTTGATACTGAACGGCTAATTCACTACGTAAAGGGAAATAAAAATCTAATAATGTTGGGATATTGGGATACGGCTGTAAAGGCAGGAGAAGAAAATGTGGTTACGAAAGGATGTGAGCTTGGAGCAGGAGTGAGAGAAGAGAAACACCGGTAAATTTCAGTTATTAACGGCGAATACTCTGTTCAAAAAGCTCAAGACGAGGAGGTATACTTGGAAAAGGCCTGAAGATGCGGGAATATTCAAATTAGGTTATATCATGGTCAGGCAGAGCTTGGTAGTAGGAGTGAGCGATGAGAAACACTAATTTCAGTTATTAACGGCGAATACTCTGTTCAAAAAAGCTCAAGACGAGGAGGTATACTTGGAAAAGGCCTGGAGATGCGGGAAGATTCAAATTGGGTTATATCATGGTCAGGCAGAGATTCCGAAATCAGATGTTGAATTGTAAGGCGTAATCAGAACAAGATACAGAGTCTGATCATTATTTAGTCGCAATGAAGAGTAAATTTAAGTTCTAGGGATTAGTCAGGAAGAAACAATGAGCAACGAATTGGAATACGGAAGCACTAAGGAATGAAGAGAGGCACTTGAAGTTCTCTGAGGCTATAGATACTGCGATAATGAAAAGCTGTGAAGGCTGTTCAGGTCAAGAGCAATAGAAATCTCTAAAAATGTTAGTCATAGGAGTTGGAAACAAATACATAGGTACATGAAAGGTGCCGGCCGTTGTAGCCGAGCGGTTCTAGGCGCTTCAGTCTGGAACCGCGCTGCTGCTACGGTCGCAGGTTCGAATCCTGCCTCGGGCATGGATGTGTGTGATGTTCTTAGGTTAGTTAGGGTTAAGTAGTTCTAAGTCTCAGGAACTGATGACGTCAGATGTTAAGTCCCATAATGCTTAGAGCCATTTGAACCACTTTGAGCATGGAAGATGACTGCGGAGAAACCATGAGTAACAGAAGATGATAGTACAATGATGTTCACGGAAATTCTTTAATACAGAGATACAAGATACTTAGCAATGAAATAAATGGGAAGTACAGGGAAGCTAAGGAGAATTGGCTGCATGAAAAATGTGAGGAAATCGAAAAAAAATAATTGCTGGAAGGACTAACTCAGCATGTAGATAAGTTAAAACAACTTTCGGTGAGATTAAAAGGAAGGGCGATAATGGTAATGCAGAGTAAAGAGCGGATAGGTGGGAAGAGAATAGTCAAAGCCTCTATGAGGGGAAAGATTTTTCTGACGACGTGATAGAAGAAGAAATAGGAGTCAATAGGGTAGAGAAAGGCGATCCAGTATCAGAATCAAAATTTAAAAGAGCGTTGGAAGACTTAAGATCAAAGAAGACGGAAGGGGTAAGTAACATTCCATCGGGATTTTTCTAAAATCATAGCTGGGAGTGGCAATAAAACGACTATTCATGTTGGTGTGCAGGCTGTATGAAACTGGCGATATACAATCAGACTTTCGGAAGAAACGTTATCAACACTATTCCGAAGATTGCAATAGTCTTCAAGTGCGTGAATGTTCGCACAATCAGCTTATCAGTTCAATCATCCAAGTTTCTGATAATAATAATATACAGGTGAAAAGAAAAAATATCGAGGAACTGTTAAGCGACAATCAGTTTGGTTTCGGGAGAGGTAAAGTCAACATAGAGGCTGTTCTGACGTTGCGGTTGATAATGGAAGTAATAGTCAAGAAAAATAAAAAAAAACGTTCATGGCATTTGTCGACTTGGGAAAAGCACTAGACGTTGTAAATTGGTACGAGGTGTTCGAAATTCTGAGCAAAATATGGATAAGCTATAAAGACGAGTAATAGATAATGCGCAAAGAACTAAGAGGGCACAGCAAGAATGGGAGACCAAGAATGAAGTGCCCGAATTAACTAGTGTGTATGACGGGGATGTAGTCTTTCACCCCTAATATTCAGTCTGTACATCACAGAGACAATGACAGAAATAAAAGATAGGTTCGAGAGTGGGATTATAATTCGGGGTGAAAGGATACCTATGATAAGATTCGCTGACGACATTGCTATCGTCAGTCAATATGAAGAAGAATTATAGGATATGTTGAATGGAATGGACGATCTAATGAGTAAAGAATGTGATTTGAGGTAAATCGTAGAAAGACGAAAGTAATGAGGAGCAGCAGAAATGAGAGCAGCAAGAAACTTCACATCACGAGTAGTGAGCACGAAGTAGATGCAGTTACGGTATTCTGCTACCTTAGCAGCAAAATGGCCCATGACGGACGGAGCAAGTAGCACATAAAAAGCAGACTAGCACTGTCACAAAGGGCACTCCTCGTTAAGAGAAGTCTACTAGTATCTATTATACATAGACCTTAATTTGAGGATCAAATTTATGAGTATGTACTTTTGTAGCACAGCATTGTATGGTACTGAAAATGAACTGTGGGAAAAGGGAACAGAAGAAAACCGAGGCATTTGAGATGTTATCCTACTGAAGAATGTTGAAAATTAAATGTACTCATAAGATAAGGAATGAGGAGGTTTTGCACAGAATCGGTGAGGAAAAGAATATATGGAAAACACGGACAAGACGAAGGGACAGGGTGATGAGATATCTGTTAAGATACCAGGGAATAACTCCCATGGTACTAGAGATAGCTGTAGGGGTGAAAGCTGCCAAAGAAAGACAGAGACTGGAATACATCCAGCAAATAATTGAGGGCGCAGGCTGCGAGTGCTATTCTGAGACGATAAGGTTGGCACATGAGAGGAATGCTTGCCGGAGTGGCCGAGCGGTTCTAGGCGCGTCAGTCTGGAACCGAGCTACCACTACGGTCGCAGGTTCGAATCCAGCCTCGGGCGTGGATGTGTGTGTGTTGTCCTTAGGTTAGTTAGGTTTAAGTAGTTCTAAGTTCTAGGGGACAGATGGCTCAAAAGAGAGACACTTATTTCAGGAGGTGCTACATCATAAACAATGAGACACGTGAAAAACTGCCACATCACGTATGATGCATTGATTCACTCCTGCTTTACTACTGAGCCTATTCGCAACACATTTCGCAGGCAGTAGACACATACGTCACTGGATATTCCAGCAAAATTGTATCACTTTACGATACATACTTCAGAAGATACCACGTCACCATTGAGCTGTATGCAAATGACACGGCAGGGCGAAATTCGCTAGAGCTGTAGGTGAAATATGTGCACAAATACATGTGAAATGCGTTACATATGTGTAAAATGTATTTTACATGTACATACGGGGCCAAAGGCAGGAGTAAAAAACTCACCCTGAACCCTAGGAACGAATTCGGTACACATATTAGTTACGATATGGAAAGAAATACTGTGGGGGGTAAGAACCACCATCTTCTTATTAGGGCGAGTGTGACAAAGTGGAGAGAGAAGGGGGGAGGAGGAGATGGACAGACAGCCAGTGGGAAGGAGGAGATGGATAGAGATAGGGGAAGGAGATGGATAGTAAGTGTGGGACGAGGAAATAGACAGAGAGAGGGCAGATTAGGAGATGAACAGAGAAAGGAAAGAGGAGGAGATTGGCAGAGACAGGAGAAGGAGGAGATTGGCAGAGAGAGGGAGAGAAGGAGATGAACAGAGAAGAAGGACGTGAGAGGAGGAAATGAAGAGAGGTAGGGAAGAGCAGGAGAGGAGAAGGAGGATATAGGCAGAGAAGGCAAAAAGTAGGTGAACAGGGAGAGGGGAAGAAGGTGATGGATAAAGACTGCTTCTGGTTATGAAAGATTACGTTTTCTGTGATATTCTTAAATCGATTAAGGAAAATGCCGGGATGGTTCATTTGAAAAGGACACGGCATATTCTGTTTCCCATCCCTTCCCCAAGTCCTCAGTCGTTAAGACTTCGTTGTCGACGAGAAATTAGACGCTAGTATTTGTCTTTTTTTTCTATTTACAGTCCACGTCTTTATCTGGCAAGAAGTTCCTTACACCCACTCAGCAACCTAGCGAGCAAAATATCACTGTATGCCCTGTCCCAAATACTGCATGTTTCGAAAAGTATCATCAACATCACTGAATCTTCTAAGCGAATAAGGACTGAAGTCTAAAGTAAATTTCAACTTACGTAAAGCACTATAAAGTTATTATTTTAGAAAGAATCATCGAATTTTACAAGAGTATGTCTTTCACACGCATGCACTTACTTGATTTACCTTTCACAGATGTTTAGCGTGTCCTCCACCGTGCCCGCAACAAACTTCCAGACGAGAGTCAATTGCGACCGTAATTCGAATACTGCATACACCCCTATTATTATATCGTATGGCAATTCATCAAAACTTGTTGGAAGCAGAGTTACATCTACGGAGTCTTCACAGAAACCTCACTAAAAATATCACGTACCATGAGACAAGGCTGGTTGAGATGTCAGTAGTGAAATGCGAGGTCAATACTACACAAAACAATGTCCAGTGCCGTACTCCCGACGAAAATCACGCGACATACTATTAATTATTTGCACCTTCTGGAAAGTAGAACAAAAAACACAAGCGATCATATGAACCGGAACCTTAGAATTGGCGCCATATTAAACTCTTAGTTTGCATTAGTAAGTTACAGTTTAATCTAAGTGTTGATCTTCATTCATGTAGAAAGTGTAGTGTTATTGTAGAAGATCTTCAATGATGTAGAAGGGGTAGTGTTACCATCGAGTGAGGAGGTGTAGTGGTTAGCACACTAGACTCGTATTCGGGAGGACGAAGGTCGCCGGTCGTTGTGGCCGAGCGGTTCTAGGCGCTTCAGTCCGGAACCGCGTTGCTGCTACGGTCGCAGATTCGAATCCTGCCTCTGGCATCGGTGTGTGTGATGTCCTTAGGTTAGTTAGATTTAAGTAGTTCTAAGTCTGACTGATGACTTCAGATATTAAGTCCCATAGTGCTTAGAGCCATTTGAATCATTTGAAGAGCGAAGGTCCAAATCTGAGTCCGGCCACACTGGTTTAGGTTTCGCGTAATTTCCCTAAATCCCAGTATAATGCCGTGATGGTTCCTTCGAAAGGGCACAGCCGATTTTCATTTCCATCTTTGAAATAATTCGATCTTGTGCTCTGTCTCTAATGGCCTCAATATTGATGGGAAGTTAAACTTAGATCTTCCTTTTATCGGTAGTCATACTAAGTCGAATGAATCTCTTAGAAATACTTATTATATTTTCCTGTTATAGATGGGATTTGTTACGGGTGCCAATATCACGAGGAGCTAAGAAGGTACTTAATTTGTAGTGGTACTTGCTGGATATCTGTTCCTTCAGTCATTCAAAATTCGTATTACCACCTTGTGTTAGCCCTGTGATGTAGTGTATCAATAAATAATCAACGTATAACAGTTATCGGTGTACTCGAGAAGCTAATATTTGAACAAAGTCTTGATACCTTTTGTAAAATATTGATATCGTAACATAGAGTATCTTTCTCCTGGGTGGCGACTCAGCTGCTTCAGAATGAATTACTTCTTTTCTCTGAATACATAGTAAGATAAATTCCCAATCAACGATCAGGCACTGATGTTATGTAACACATGTGCATTTTTTATTCCCTGTTTCTGTTGTTGTTGACAACTGTCGAACTCTCATAGAACATTCATTTCATGACGATACAGAGAGATCAGCTATAACCATCTAACTTTCTACTCGGCAGCTAGATGCTTGTGGCAGAAAGGGAGAAACAGTAACTGCGATGACGTTACTATATCTCCAACAACTCGTCATTCGCCAGGAAACAGGCATTCATTAGCCCCTTACTATTGACCAAACACATTTTATTTCTTTAGTATATGATACTAATTGAATATTTAGTGATTATTTGTATATGTGATGTAGACATGAGTCTTATGCAGTTTGGTATTCGTGTTCTCTCACTGACGAACGCAAATTTCATTCGAAAATGATCAGCCAAAATATTATGACCACCGACAGTCTATCAATATAAACCCGCCCAGGGGATAGAAGCGTCATTTTGCGAAGAATGACTGCTAGTCAGACACACGCACAGTGTATGTACTATAAGCGGGCATGCTGTTCTTGTGTAGAATGGAAGAGGCGCATGATGTGAGTTTGACTGAGGGTTGATTGTGATGGCCCGAAGGCTAGGCACGAGCATTTCGGAAACTGCACAAAATGAATGTCTTCAACACGTGGCGAAATCGAGGTGAAACCGTGTCCAGACGTCATGGGGTTGGGCGGCCATCCTTCATTACAAGATGTCGGACGTCGTAGGGTGAGCAAATAGGTAAAACAGGACAGGCGGCGAACTGTGACAGAAATAACATCAGACTTTAATTCTGGGCAGAGTACAAGTGTGTCTTCACGCACAGTACAACGAGCACTAATAAAAACGTTCATCCGTTGACGACCACCCATGCACGTGCCAATGTTAACACCATGTCGATAACTACGACTGAAATGGGCACCAGACTATCTGCACTGGAAGTTGACGCAGTAGCAGAGCGTTATATGGTGTGATGAATCCCGGCACCTTCTTCGTCATGCAGATGGGAGGGCGTGAACCCGTGTCTTGCAGAGGAACAGCTCCTTGACACCTGTACTGCGGTACGGAGATCAGCTTGCGGCGGCTCCATTATGTTCTGGGGAACATTCACACGGGCATCCATGGGCCCAGTGGAGTAGTGCAAGGCACCAGGGTGGCCAACAAGTATCGTACATTGGTTGCAGATACATACACCCTTTCATGAGGATCACATTTCGCAACGGCAGCGGCATTTTTCAACAAGATAATGCGCCATATCACAAGGCCAGGAGTGTGATGAAGTGGTTCGAGGAACACAGTGGCGAGTTCCAATTGATGTGCTGGGCCCCCAGCTCGCCAGACAATCCGATCGAACACATCTGGGATGTGATTGAATGTGGTGTCATAGCTCATCACCTCCCTGCCCGGAAATTACGGGTATTAGGTGACTTACACGTGCAGATGTGGTGCCAACTCCCTCCAGCGACGTACCACGGTCTCATTGCTTCCATGCCAGGATGCGTCGCCCCTGTTGTCCGTTACGAAGGTGTAAATACCGGCTATTAGGTAGGTGCTCATAATGTTCTGGCTGATCAATGAATACGGGGAAGTCAAATGAAAACGAGACGCGTGAAAAAAGTGAGTAAAGTGTTTATTATTTCAAAAGTAATTGCCATATATGTTAACACATTTAGCCCGCTGTGAGCCAAGGTGGTCAACGCGTTCATGGATGAATATTTTCAGGTGGCCTACGGAACCATGATTGTAGCCAGAAGTGCAGCTCTTCGTCCGAAGCAAATCGATGGCCAAGTATGTCTTCCTTCACAGCTTCAAAAATGAGGGGATATCGGGACTGCAAGGAGGTTGTGTAAGTGATTTCCAGCAAAGTTATGGTGCGCTAGAAACAATTTTGGCAACATATTGCGGGCATTATCCTGCCACAGAATGGTGCCGTCTATCAAATTGATTGTCGTTTGTGGAAACTTTCCAAACACTGAAGAGTGCCATCAAGTACAATCGCCAGGAATGTAGACGGATGGCATCATTCTGTTGCAGGATTATGCCCGCCATATGTTGCCAAGGCTGTTAGGACTACGCTGCAGAATTTTCGCTGGGATCCCCTTACACATACTCCATACAGTCCTGCGATTTCCATGTTTTTGGAGCCCCGAAGAAAAACATTAGTGGCAGTCGATTTGCTTCGAACGAAGAGATGCACAGTAGGGCACAATCATGGTTCCTCAGGCAACAGCAAACATTTCTCCATGAAGGCATTAGCCGTGTTATATTACAGTGGGCTAAATGTTAGGGAGATTACCTTTTAAATAATAATCAGTTTACTTACTTTTTTGCATCTGTATCGTTTTCATTAGACTGCCTCTAATAAATTACTTGGATACTCTTACTGCAGGTCATGTGTCAGGCAAAGCAGGAACTTTATAAAGAATGCCGTAGAGCTTGCACAATCGTCACAGAACCTCTTACGTGCCCAGGGAAAGCAGTGGATGAAACCTGTTGCAGGAATTTCATAGCGAATTTTGTTAGGTTGTACTCTCTGAAGAGCCCTTAACAGATTGAGTTCTAAAGTGTAGTTACTCGGACAGTATAGTTAAGTGGATGTAGCAGAAACTGTGGATACTCTGGGTGAATGCGAAAGAATTCAATCAATGCCGCATAATTTAACCTGCCTTCAAAACCCGAGCAGTGTGGCTTGATGGATCTATTGCTACCGACGGAAAAGAGAGAAAAACGGCTGGATACAAATGTCAAAGAAATTACTCAAAATCGCTTCATATCTTTAAAAGCTGATTTTCTTTCAAACTATCCGTAGCTGCTGCCTGCAATTTAAAATGTGTATTGCTTCTGATTCGAAAAATATATAAATAAATAAATAACACGTTCGTCATTCAACGGAATGCTGAACGTCAGACAGAAGACAGGTGTAGCTGTTAGATTTTGCAAGTGGCTCCCTGAGGCCGGCTCTAGCGCGATTCAGCAACGCCCCAGCGTCCGCTGCCGCGACACCAACAGGTGGTGTCTGTCGCAAATCGATCGGCCAGGAATGCAGATGGCGCGTCGCCACGCGCAGCGCAACTGCGCAACGGGAAGTCCGACAGCAGTGAGTGCCACACGTTTTCGGGTGGCACCATCGATGGAGTGTGTTGTCAGGCGGTAGGATGAACCACTTCTCGTTTTTGAACGACTAGAAATCTGTAATCAGTATCATTGACTTGAAACTTTGCTTTTGTCTTCACGAATAACTCTTGCTACAGACCTATGTATTTTAGCAGATCAGGCACGACAAATATTCAAACAGTAAGAAATGTTAGTGGATTTCTGCAACAGAATATTAAAACAAGCTGTTTCATGAGATTTTATCAGCATCACTGAGGTGTTCAATAAAGTCAAATAGCAGACGCTGCAAGATAAACATTGTATATCAGTAGAGCTTTACTCTTTGGATTTCGGATACCGAATGACCATGTTGAAATATGAATTAAGAAGTATGCTGCTTTCCCTATTTCATGACTGTAAGGGCAAAATTCGCTACATTCTGGAGTGAACAGAACAGTATCGCCAACGGTAAAAGAATTAGTGGATTAGTGGAGGGAAACGCTTCTGGTACCTTGTGCACGTTTCGACCACACAGTGTACGGTGTACATACGTGGTGTAGCAAATTTATTAGAAAATGTTGCCGAAACGGTCCGGCGAGTTAGTATCACCTGTGGTATAACATGGGTTATTCGTAAAAATGGCCTATGTTCCACTGTGGACGCTCATGCTGGCAAAAGATGTTCGAGTATCTGTTAAACATTTTATGTAGTTGGAACAATTCACTGTGCGACTCCGATCTGGGATCTGTGCAGATGGTGTGTATGCAGTGGCATCACATCGGCGCGGCGTTGTGAGCGCAGGAGCACTTGCTGGACGTGGGCTTTTGTGCCTTGGTGACGCCCTTAAAGGCGGTAAAAACACCTCAGAGAAAACGGACATACTGCAATCTAAACGCTCAAGACAAATGAAGATTTTAAATCTTGGATCTTAGGTCGAGTTCGATGTGGTCAGACGTATTGATCGATCTGTCTAAGTTTATGAGTTACTGATATTTGGATCTATCTTCACAATTGATGTAAATACACTCATGCTCATAAATTAAAGATAATTGCACAATGTGGTGCCACACAACGTGGCACTACACAAAACTGGCGCTAATCGCATAGGCGCACAGGGAACACACATGAACAGATATGTAAGTCCACAGTATTGGTGATAAGTTGAGAAAACCGTCCCGAAAGACATGTTCTCCAAAACGCCACTGTTTCCTGCGCATCTACCCCGACATCAATATGGGATATGATCAACATGAACACGTACACAGGCGCCACAACAGGCTGGCGTACTCTGGATCAGCTGGTCGAGCAGCTGCTGGGATATAGCCTCCCATTCTTGCATCAGTGCCTGTCGGAGCTCCTGAAGTGTCCTAGGGGTGTGAAGACGTGCAGCGATACGATTAGGTCTGTAGAACAGGCCGGCCACTCCATTTACCTGATATCTTCTGTTTCAAGGTACTCCTCCACTATGACAGCTCAGTGGGGCCGTGCGTTATCATCCATCAGGAGGAATGTGGGACCCACTGCACCCCTGGAAAGGCGGACATACTGGTGCAAAATGCCCCCCGGTACAGTTACTCCGTCAAAGACATGCAGGAGTGTACGTGCACCAATCATAATCCCACCCCACACCATCAAACCACGCCCTTCATACAGGTCCCTTAAGGCGTTGGTATCTGGTTCCCGGTTCACGCCAGATGAAAACCCGGGGAGAATCACTGTTCAGACTATACCTGACTCGTCCGTGAACATAACCTGGGACCACTGTTCCAATGACCGTGTACTGTGATCTTGGCACCAGGTTTTATGGGCTCTCCTGTGACCAGGGTTCACTGGAATGCATCTTGCGGGTCTCGGGCCGAATAAACCATGTCTGTTCAGTCGTCTGTAGACTGTGTGTTTAGAGACAACTGTTCCAGTAGCTGCAGTAAGGTCCCGAGCAAGGCTACCTGCAGTACTCCGTGGTCGTCTGCGGGCACTGATGGTGAGATATCGGTCTTCCTGTGGTGTTGTACACTGTGGACGTCCCATACTGTAGCGCCTGGACACGATTCCTGTCTACTGGAATCGTTGCCATAATCTTGTGATCACACTTTGTGGCACCCGGAGGGCCTGTGCTACGACCTGCTGTGTTTGACTAGCCTCCAGTCGCCCTATATTTTACCCTTCATAACGTCATCAACAGTGCGCCAACACGTCTCTGCGTATGTGGACTGCTACCAGCGCCACCGTGCGACGACCGCAGGTCAAACGCAACGCATGGTCATACCCCGAGGTGATTTAAACCCGCAAACCGTCCACCAGAGTTTTGTTTCACCATGTATCAGCATTATCCTTAATTTATGGGCATGAGTGTAATTGGAATGCCATTCAGTAGTTGGAAGTGGTGAGACACACTCTTACAGCACCCTGCCTGGGTACGACGTCAGGAGGAATAAGTTCGCGCACGTCGTGGTACGGAGTAGCCAGACAGCGAGAACAAAATTAAGAAGCTACCATACTGGATGAAGAACAATCAAAGGTAACTTATACCACATAATACTAACAGATCCGGCATGCAGTATTCCCTAATCATCGTGTTACAGCCCAGAGGAAACACTGCACACCACATACTCACAATAATAAACTACACAGGTTTCCAGAGACCAGAAGTGAAACTCAAGAAAACGTCAAGAAATTAACGCCCTGTTGACGTGGAGTTCACAAATGGCTCTGAGCACTATGGGACTTAACTACTGAGGTCATCAGTCCCCTAGAACTTAGAACTACTTAAACCTAACTAACCTAAGGACATCACACACATCCATGCCCGAGGCAGGATTCGAACCTGCGACCGTAGCGGTCACGCGGTTCCAAACTGAAGAGCTTAGAACCGCACGGCCACACCGGCCGGCTACGTGGAGTTCACAAGAGACCGAGCACTCGCTCGCATTCCATAAGGACGAGCTAGAAATCGATCTGGTCTGTTGGGCGCAATCAGGTCGGTGCACTTATCTGAAATCAGAACATAGCAAAAAATTCGAACCAGAATAGTCTACCGGAGATTTGTATGTAGCTCTTCTCTATTGCGATCGGCCACACTTCTCGTGCAGCTCATCCACAGAATTCAGGTCAGGGAGGGGCAGTGTCCTAATCGACTTGCGACGTCACTTTCCAGCTGCACACATCACGTGTAGAAGATAGTGGAAAGCTTAGGCTGTACCTTCTTGCCGCCACGTTCATTACAGCGGCAGAATGATCTCGAAGGAAGCAGTTATAGACTATTTAAGGCAAAATTTCAGCGTACTACTGAAATGATTTCCTAAAACCCCACATACGAGTACGTGCTGAAAAATAATGCCTCCGATATTTTTTTACGTGAAAACATTTAAACCTTTCTAAATAGATATAAACGTTATTGACATTCTACATCTTCACTCTTCATCTCTACACATTTATCAACATAGTCACCCCAGAGACAAATACGTACCTCGCAAGAAAGACCAGTTTGTTGATACTGTCACTGTGGAATGTTTGTTGACGGAGCCACACCTTCAAGCCTGCTTGCACCGATTAGTTCACCATCAAAATGAAGTAATCGAAGGTGTTGTTTAAGTTTTGGAAACAGGCGAAAATCTGATTAGACCAAGTCGTGACAGCACGGAGGGTGATCGATGACAGAGATCCCAAGGAGTCTGAATGTTGCAGATGTCGCAGCTATCGTGTGTGGTAGGGTATTGTCAAACTGAACGAGGGGGTGCTCCACGTGTGGACGAACTCCTCTAATTCGAAATTCGATTACTGCAAACTGTTTCTGATGAGTTGATATAGTTACTTTACGCACTGCCATGTTACCTTCTACATTTCGGAGCTCTCTAGTGGTAGAGGACAGCAAATATGTAGACATGAACAATAAAGATTTGGTATGTTACTAAAGTTTGTTTTATAAAAGCATTTAAGAGTTTTCACCTAAGAAAATTCGGAGACATTGCTTTTCAGCAAGACCTCGTAACTGGCTTTACAATGGATGGAGGAGGATTTGGAGGCTGATCCTATCAAACCTGCACTACTTTAGTGGTTATCACATCTGTAGTACCACATCCTTGGAAGGCTTATGTGGTGTCACCACCAGACACCACACTTGCTAGGTGGTAGCTTTTAAATCGGCCGCGGTCCGCTAGTATACGACGGACCCGCGTGTCGCCACTGTCAGTAATTGCAGACCGAGCGCCACCACACGGCAGGTCTAGAGAGACGTACTAGCACTCGCCCCAGTTGTACAGCCGACGTTGCTAGCCATGGTTCACTGAGAATTACGCTCTCATTTGCCGAGACGATAGCATAGCCTTCAGCTACATTTGCTACGACCTAGCAAGGCGCCGTATTCAATTGATATTGATATTCTATTAATGTATCATCAAGAGCGATGTTCTACAAATGTGGATTAAAGTTAAGTATTCCAGAAGCTACGTACTTTTCTTTATAGCATTCATTACGTATCCTGTTTCAGACCTCACGCCAGCCTGCGTGAGTTTAAGCGCGTGCCTTTCGGCTTCCTCTCATTGTGTCTAGGCTGTCTTGTCTAGACACAACATATTCGGCGACGAGGATGGGATAGGGTCTTCTTCTTCTTTATACTTGATTTGCCCTAATTTACTTGTGTCATGGCTTCGCCACATTCTCCCGATGTACTGTCCGAATTTTATCGCTTGCAGAATCAGCAGACGCAGGCCTTATTGGATGCCCTTGGACAGCTCGTTCATGGTCAACGTGCAATGCAAATCGATGCGGCCGCCGCCGCTTCATCGCTACCGCAGCCACAACACGCAGTTGCATCACCTTTCCGTCCGTTCAAGGCGGAAATGGAAAGCTGGACGGAGTGGTCACGCCAATTTGGATTCCATCTCGCCGCCTACAGAATTCAAGGTAACGAGCGGCAGCCTCATCTCCTTTCTTGTGTAGGTGTGTCCACCTACCGCGTGATAGTGAAATTGTTTCCCCGACGCGACGTAGCAACTCTGTCCTACGAAGAAATTTTGTCTGCATTGGATGCCTATTTCAAAGAATCAGTTAATGTAGTTGCCAAACGGTATACATTCTTTCGTACAAAACGTACGCCTGGTCAGACAAATTGGGAGTGGGTTGCAACTTTGCACGGCCTTACTAGGGATTGTGCATTTGAGTGTGAATGTGGACTCCATTATTCAGATACTATGGTGCGTGATGCAATTGCACAGAACGTTTCTGATGTTCGTATCAGGGAACAGATTTTGAAACTAGTCAATCCCTCCCTTCAACAAGTGATAGACATATTGGATAGGCAAGACACACTTGACTTTGCTCAGGAATCATTTGCAACTTCGCCAGCTGTGTGTCACGTTAACCGGACCGCCGGGCGAGCTGCACGGACCTGTAAACAGCCTTCGCGCCCTTCCGTGCAGCCACGTGTTCCGCGTAAGCAAGCAAATGCAGTGAAATCATGCCCGCGGTGTGCTACTACACATTCGCGTGAGAATTGCCCGTCACGCCAGGCTATTTGTTTTTTTTCTGTAATAAAAAAGGACATGTTCAAAGTGTTTGCCAGAAAAAGCTCAAAACGGACACTAACAACCATTCCAGGCCCTCTGCTTCGCGCCTGAATCGGACCAAGAATACTCGGGTTCGTGAACCTTCGCCCATGGACATTCATGTAGTTAATTCCACTCCGTCCAGTGCTACTCTCTCTAACAGTGACTGTGTTCGTCCCACAAAAAGTGTGCGTCGACATCGACGGAAATCCCGTCAGGTCGCAAGTGATTCTGTACCAGTGTCAGTTCACGTTGCACGAGACAGTCGCTCTTGTCGTCAGCAGGACAATAAACCTTTTGTAGACTTGGAAATTAATGACAACATGATACCATTCCAGCTCGATACCGGAGCTGCAGTTTCATTGCTCAATAAAGACACGTACAAACAATTGGGCACATCTCTGTTGTGTACCGCAAATGTTAAGTTACATAGTTATTCCGGACAGCATATCCCTGTGTTAGGACAGTGCAGCCTTCTTGCAACATACAAGGGACAAACAAAACTTATGTCATTTTACGTCCTTCGTTCTTCTTCTGAGGTGAACTTGTTTGGTTTAGATTTATTTCAATTGTTTAACTTGTCTATAGTCAATCAGGTCCTATCAGTGAACCAGACTGTGCCTTCCGCCAGTGTTTCTCGTCTGTGTGAAGAATTTGCAGAAATTTTTGCACCGGGCCTTGGTTGCGCTAAGAACTATCAAGCACATTTGGAACTGAAAGTCAACGCGCAACCGAAATTTTTCAGAGCGCGCAATGTTCCTCACGCATTGCGTGCTGAGGTCGCAAGAACATTACACTATTTGGAATCTCAAGGTGTAACTGAACGTGTGCAGGCTTCTCTCTGGGCTTCACCCTTAGTCATTTTGCAAAAACCTTCCGGCAAATTGAGACTTTGTGTGGACTTCAAGGCAACAGCGAATCCAGAACTTGTGACTGCTACTTTTCTTTTACCCCGCTCGGAAGATCTTTTTGACAAACTGTGCCCGGGTAAATATTTTTCAAAGTTGGACCTAGCAGATGCGTACTTGCAAATACCGGTGGACGAAGAATCCCAGCGAGTATTGGTGGTTAACACGCATCTTGGTTTGTATCGATTCAAAAGACTGCCATTCGGGTGTGCATCCGCCGCTGCATTGTTTCAGAAATATTTACAAACTGTTTGTGCGTCGGTACCTACTGATGCAAACTATCTGGACGATATTGTGATCTCCTGAAAGACGGCAGAAGAACATTTAGCCAACCTTCGAACATTATTTCAGGTCTTGCGATAAAATGGTCTTCGCTTGCAGAAGGACAAATGTGTGTTTTTTGCTCGTGACTTGCCATATCTGGGACATGTAATCAATGCCCAAGGCATACATCCCAGTCCAGAGCACCTCCGTGCCATACAAGACTTACCTTCGCCGCAGAATTTGACGCAGCTACAGAGTGTGCTGGGTAAAATAAATTATTACCATCGCTATATCCCCCATGCCTCTTCCATTTCAGCTCCGCTTCATCGCTTACGCCGTAAAGGTGTTCCGTTCGTCTGGTCGACGGAATGCGAACGCGCCTTTCGCCAGCTGAAATCGGCGTTGCTTTCTAATACTTGCCTTACGCCATTCGATCCCCAGAAACCCCTTTTGTTGATGGTAGATGCATCAGATTTCGGGAGCGGTGCTGTGCTTGCGCACAAAGATGGTTCGCACGATCGCCCTATAGCCTTTGCGTCCAAATTGCTGTCGTCTGCGCAAAGAAATTATTCACAGATCGAGAAAGAAGCATTGACTCTCGTATTTGGTGTTACCAAGTTTCATGATTTCTTGTATGGTCGACACTTTACCATCATCACAGACCACAAATCTTTGACATCGCTTTTTCATCCGTCCAAGCCTGTACGTCCACGTACAGCGCAGAAATTCATTCGCTGGTCTATTTTCCTCTCGCAGTACCGCTACGATCTCTTGTATCGGTCCACTGCTAAGCACAGAAACGCCCATGCGTTGTCCCGTTTGCCTGTTGCTGAGGATAGAGCATTCGATTCCTCCGAACTTGCTTGCATGTTCATTGATGCGGAAACCGATGACGTGGTCGAATCGTTTCCGATTAATTTTCGTCGTGTAGCTACAGCCACAGCTGCTGACCCTGTCCTTGCTACCGTTTTGCGTTTTGTTGCTGCGCAATGGCCTTTGTCAAAGTCACGGGTCGAGGATCCGTTGGCTCGCCGATTTTTTGCTCACAAGGAGACTTTTTGTACGACGTGGTGTTTTGCTGTTGAGTTCTGATAATGATCAGTCCAGGGTCGTGGTCCCACGTTCGTTACAGTCCTCTGTCTTAAAGCTTCTCCACCAAGGACATTGGGGTATAGTGCACACGAAACAACTTGCTGGTCAGCTGTACTTGGTTCGGAATCGATGCTGCGATTACGAATATGTGCCCTTCTTGCATGGCGTGTGCCGAACAACAATCCGCACCACCGCGGAAATTCTTTGCATGGCCGAAAGCCACTTCCCCTTGGCAACGCTTACACATCGATTTTGCTGGTCCATTCTGGAATGCTCGATGGTTGGTTGTGGTGGATTCCTTCAGTAATTTTCCTTTTGTTGTCCGGATGTCTTCCACAACGTCTTCTGCCACAATCCAAGCGTTGTCCGCTCTCTTTTGCATCGAAAGTCTTCCACAGACTATTGTTTCAGACAATGGCCCACAATTCATGTTCGCAGAATTTCAGTCATTCTGGAAGGCCAATGGTATTCAACATCTGACATCCGCGCCGTTTTCGCCTCACTCAAACGGTGCCGCTGAACGTTTGGTCCGGACTTTCAAGTCACAGATGTTGAAATTGAAAGAGTCACATTCTCGGGAGGACGCGTTATTGCTCTTTTTCTCCTCATATCGCTCTCAGCCCCGCGATGATCGCTCGCCGGCTGAGTTGCTACATGGTCGTCCTCATCGAACCTTGATGTCTTTGTTGCATCCGCCGCATCAGGTTCCTGTGCAGCGGCAGACACCTGCTTTTGCTCCAGGCGACGTTGTCTATTATCGCAACTATCGCGGATCACGGCGTTGGCTCGCAGGGCGCATTCTTCGCTGCCTCGGCCGCGCTATGTATCTGGTTTTGGGGGCCTCTGGTGAGTTGCGTCGGCATCAGCTGCGCCTCTGTCGTCTCCTGGGTTCTGCCGCTCCCCGTCTGCTTTCAGCGACGGTGCCGTCCGGTCAGCGCCCTGGGGACCCATCTACTGGCTCGCCTCATCCCCAGGTGTTACCGACGATGCCTTCCATTTTGCCCCATGGCGTCGCGCCGCCGCCGCAGCCGCCGCCGGCGCCGCCCGCAGTGGACGCGTCGCTGCAACCGCCGGGAACCTCCCTGGGTCTCGCGCCGCCGATCGCTTCCCGTGACCAGTTGTCCTCCAACATGGAACTCTTGCCCGCTCCGGACCAGATGTCGTCTTCGCCAGTCGGGTGCTCCGACTCGATGGAGGTCGACCCTTCGGCCCCTCCTGACTCTCTACGGGCGCATATACCTCATGTTGGCGTGCACCCTGGACTAGGTTTTCAGGCGTTTCCTAGCTCCCCTCGGACCGAATGGCCGGGTGCGGGTGGCATAGCCTCGCCTGTTGTTAGGCTCCCCACCTCGTTGCATACGTCAACATGGGGTCCTCCCCACGGCGGGCGGAAGCCTTATAACACAACCGTTCGCCGATTTGCGGGGGAGGAATGTGGTGTCACCGCCAGACACCACACTTGCTAGGTGGTAGCTTTTAAATCGGCCGCGGTCCGCTAGTATACGACGGACACGCGTGTCGCCACTGTCAGTAACTGCAGACCGAGCGCCACCACACGGCAGGTCTAGAGAGACGTACTAGCACTCGCCCCAGTTGTACAGCCGACGTTGCTAGCCATGGTTCACTGAGAATTACGATCTCATTTGCCGAGACGATAGTTAGCATAGCCTTCAGCTACATTTGCTACGACCTAGTAAGGCGCCGTATTCAGTTGATATTGATATTCTATCAATGTATCATCAAGAGCGATGTTCTACAAATGTGGATTAAAGTTAAGTATTCCAGAAGCTACGTACTTTTCTTTATAGCATTCATTACGTATCCTGTTTCAGACCTCACGCCAGCCTGCGTGAGTTTAAGCGCGTGCCTTTCGGCTTCCTCTCATTGTGTCTAGGCTGTCTTGTCTAGACACAACAGCTTATACACTACTGGCCATTAAAATTGCTACACCTAGAAGAAATGCACATGATAGACGGGTAATCATTGGACAAATATATTATACTAGAACTGACATTTGATTACATTTTCACGCAATTTTGGTGCATAGATCCTGAGAAATCCGTACCCAGAACAACCACCTCTGATACGCCGTGATACGCCTGGGCATTGAGTCAAACACAGCTTGGGTAGCCTGTACAGGTGCAGCTGCCCTTGCAGCTTCAACACGATACCACAGTTCATCAAGAGTAGTGACTGCGTATTGTGACGAGCCAGTTGCTGGGCCACCATTGACCAGACGTTTTCAATTGGTGAGATCTCTGGAGAATGTGCTGGCCAGGGCAGCAGTCGAACATTTTCTGTATCCAGAAAGGTCCGTACAGGACCTGCGGTCGTGCATTATCCTGCTGAAATGTAGGGTTTCGCAGGGATCGAATAATGGGTAGAGCCACGGGTCGTAACACATCTGAAATGTAACGTCCACTGTTCAAAGTGCTGGCACTGCGAACAAGAGGTGACAGAGTCGTGTAAGCAATGGCATACTATACCATTACGCCGGGTGATACGCCAGTACGGTGATGACGAATACACGCTTCCAATGTGCGTTCATCGAGATTTCGCCAAACACAGATGCAACCATTATGATGGTGTAAACAGAACCTGGATTCCTCCGAAAAAATGACGTTTTGCCATTCGTGCACCCAGGCTCGTAGTTGAGTACACCATCGCAGGCGCTCCTGTCTGTGATGCAGCGTCAAGGGTGACCGCAGCCATGGTCTCCGAACTGATAGTCCATGCTGCTGCAAACGTCGTTGAACTGTTCGTGCAGATGGTTGTTGTCTTGCAAACGTCCCCATCTGTTGACTTAGGGATCGAGACGTGGCTGCACGATCCGTTACAGCCTGCCATCTCGACTGCTAGTGATACGAGGCCGTTGGGATCCAGCAAGGCGTTCCGTATTACCCTCCTGAACCCACCGATTTCATATTCTGCTAACAGTCATTGGATCTCGACCAACGTGAGCAGCAATGTCGCGATACGATAAACCGCTATCGCGATAGGCTACAATCAGGCCTTTATCAAAGTCGGAAACGTGATGGTAAGAATTTCTCCTTCTTACACGAGGCATTACAACAACGTTTCACCAGTCAACGCCGGTCAACTGCTGTTTGTGTATGAGAAATCGGTTGGAAACTTTCCTCATGTCAGCACGTTGTAGGTGTCGCCACCGGCGCCAAGCTTGTGTGAATGCTCTGAAAAGCTAATGATTTGCATATCATAGCATCTTCTCCCTGTCGGTTTAATTTCGCGTCTGTAGCACGTCATCTACGTGGTGTAGCAATTTTAATGGCCAGTAGTGTATTATCTTGCAGGTACCAACATATATTTTTTTTTTGCAGATACCAACATATTTATCGCATTAAAACAACTTTACAGAAGTTTAGATTTCAATTGGAACGCTGCTAAATGCACCAGTACCACACAGCCCTGTATGTCTATAACAGTTCTCCTCTAGGTGCTAAGTATAAAAGTGGAACACTTAAGGTCGCACCTGGACGTAATGGGTCTTTGTCAGCTTATAGTGCGCCCTGACGTCACTAAATATTACGAAAAAGTTCTCATCAGTTTCACTTTTGTCTGGGAATGAGTGACGAATATGTGTACGAACACCAAAAACTACATTCTAAACGTTGTTTCTTGTGTTTCTCATATGTCGTCACGGAGTCTGGGTGGAAAAATATTACTAGACGAAGAAGGTGCGCTCTATGAACGCAATAACAAAACAGTATAGAATATAGGTACAACATTAACCAACAGAGAGCAGCACTGTAGCCAGAAATAATAAAAGCGGACTCCCTTAAACCAACACCACCTTGTTTTTAGGAGATGTTATTCAAACTCTGTGCCTTTAAAACATTTCACGGAGGAATGAACAGCGCTAAAAATTTTAAACAAATAGATAAAAAGAAAAAATAGTGTGTGTGGGTGTGTCCGAGGAAATGGACTTTGGTAACTAATAAAAAATATATTTTTTTAAATACAAAGCAACTTTCGTAATAACCTAAGTATTGAATTAGTAAAGACATGTGTCTTCGACGAGTCTAATTAGCAGAAGTTAGGAACAGGACAATTTTTATCGTAATTTTAGTACTGGCTGACGAGAGTAATATTTCAGTTTTACGTTTTACTGAAAATACTTACCCCCAGTTGCAACAATTTGTTAAGCAAACAGAAATTTCCTTTTCATTTGCAGAGTACATATTTCTGCTCAAGGCACTAGAGTTAAAAACAAAAATATCTTTCAGCAACTACGTCCGACACGGGAAGTTGGAGATATGACGTAAGTATTATTGCGGCTTCACAGAGTCTGAACTATTAGCTGCACTGTGGGCCGTATTCAGAACATTTGGCTGCAAGAGGACAGCGTAACAGTAGTTCCATATGGTACAGGCACTGATTGCCTCTGTCGACGATGATAGGTCGCCTAATAAATTTTTCTTAAAAAAGTTTCTAATTACACTGGCCAACAGCACTTTTGTTACAAGGAATGTGAAAGTTGCACTTAGCTAAGTCGCGGAAACTGAATTAGGAAATGAAATACGCTCTTCCCAATCGGGCTCAGTTTTCGTGGTGCTGTACCCACTATCTATAAAATATCTTGAAAATGCTGCATATTGATTTCTTTGGTATTGCTTGATTAATTTGCTATTATTTATTTATTCTTGATGTAACTGCCAGCAAGCATTCGAAATATATAGAAGAAATTCCATAGACGATCCTCAGTTCCGACATTCACCGCCAGGATACGAAGGAGGCCGCTGAGTCTTGCTCACGTTGCATCGCATCGCGCTGTGTTTGTTGCATCAGTCTCAGCAGTAGGAGAGCTCTGACCTTGCGGTTTAGTCATTTTAGGTTCGTGAAGGTTTGTGTTCTGTGTAAACTCAGAAGAAGAAATGCCTCGCACATGGATAAATAATCCAAATTATTTTTGTTGTATCTGTCTTGAGTTAACTCTGAAATCGCAAAAACAAAAAATTTAAACCTCTTGTAAGTAAGTGCTATGAACTTTATAGCTGTGCAGGGTTGGTGACTAACACAAAAAATTTGACACGTGTTACACTCCTCACAGGCTAGTTATATGAATCACACACAGTCCTTTGGTGCCCCTATGATTTGTAGGGTATCTATCACACAACAAATTGTTATCGAATTCTAACGGAAATGTCACCTCTAAAACAAAGAATATCCTAATTTACAACCTTCTTTAAAACCTATACGTCACGGTGAATAATTGCCTGTACTTGTGCCTCCTGACAATCTGACAATGAGTGAAGATGAGTAGACAGTCGAGCGCCTAGAAGACAGAGAAGGAGATATGCATAACGACCCAACATTTTACTCCCACTGTGAATCGAATGAGCAACATTTTTCTTTTTTTCTTTTTTTGTCAGGGAGACCTCAGTGATCTTATTCGTGATTTAAAATTGTCGAAACAACAGACTTCAAGGTGAATGCTTGTCCTAACCGCCATGTTCTTTTTTCTGAATATTTCTCCAAGGAATTTGACATGGTTTTTCGTAGTGACATCGAATTCGTTATGGAGAATCTTGGCCATGGTTACAGTGCAAGTGATTTGCGATTGATCATAGATTCTAGCAAACTTAGTCTGAAAGCAGTACTTCTCCACAATGGGAACACATTTCCTTCTGTCCGACTGCTCATGCAGTTAACATGAAGGAGACATTTGATAACTTTAAGCTGCTATTCACACACATAAAATTTGGAAAATACAAGGGGCATATATGTGGATATTTCGAGGTTATTGCAATTCTGTTCGGCTTTCATCTCTGGTACGCAAAGTACTGCTGCCTTAATGCGTGTGAAGCAGCAGACACAGAAAAAGCCACTATTCCGGGAGAAATTGACCTGCTCGGAAAGAACTGCGGATAAATAGCGAAGCGTGGGTGAAGACTCCTCTTGTTGAACTGAAAAATGTGTATCTCCATCTGCTGCGTATTAAATACGATCTGATCAAAAACTTCATGAAAGTCATAGACAAAACATCACTTGTATTCACATATTTGTGAGGCAAGTTCCCAAGGGTTGGTGAAGCAAAAATTAAGGAGGGAATGTTTGAAGGATCACAAATAGGGAATTAATGGCTAACTGACATTTCCTTGATCTGTTGGACGATGTTGGCTGTGTTTCATGTTTGTAAGGATCTTTCATGCAATCATTAGACAGAAATCTATCGCTGTAGTGTACAAAAACTAGTGAGATCATACCAGCATATGGGACGTAACAAGTCACTTAAGATGCACTTCGGCCGGCCGCTGTGGACGAGCGGTTCTAGGCGCTTCAGTCCGGAACCGCGCTGCTGCTACGGTCGCAAGTTGGAATCCTGTCTCGCGCATGGATGTGTGTGGTGTCCTTAGGTTACCTAGGTTTAAGTAGTTCTAAGTCTAGGGGACTGAAGACCTCAGATGTTAAGTCCATAGTGCTCAGAGCCATTTGAACCATCTGAAGATACACACACATCTTGAACGATCAGTTGCTATTCTTCCCGAATAGTTTTGGTGCCGCTAGTGAGGAACTTGGAGAACAGTTTCACCAGGATATTTCTCAAATGGAAAAGCTTTATCAAAGGAATTGGAGTACTGCAGCCGCGCGGGATTAGCCGAGCGGTCTAGGGCGCTGCAGTCATGGACTGTGCGGTTGGTCCCGGAGGAGGTTCGAGTCCTCCCTCGGGCATGGGTGTGTGCGTTTGTCCTTAGGATAATTTAGGTTAAGTAGTGTCTAAGCTTAGGGACTGATGACCTTAGCAGTTACGTCCCATAAGATTTCACAGACTTTTGAACACTTTTTTTTTTGTGAGTACTGCAATTTTGTTCGACTACTGCTGGATCTTACGGAGAGACATTGCTGAGGCAAAGAGTCGCAGGAAATCAGGAAGAAAACAGTGTTAGGCATGGTTATTTAGTTTCTGTTACTCATATACTGCTCATTTGATTAATTTGCGTCCCGACACAGATATTTACGTTCTCCTTTTGCCAGGCACAAACTATAATACTGTAATACATATGCTGACGCATTCACGGAAACCTGTATCAGATGGGAACTAAGGCCAATAGAGAAATTCTAAAATAAGATGTGATTTCAGAGGCGATTTAGCGTATGGCTTAACCGAAGTGTTTGCTTTACCCTGACAAAGTTGTCCTGTTTAAAGACTGAATGACAGTTAACGACCAATACCGAACCTTGAACGTCTGGATGCAAAGAGTATAAGCTTACAGGTATTCCCATTATAAACAAGCGGGTTTGTTCATGGGTTGCAGCCTTCTCTACAATTCAGCAACGCGGATTAAAATTTGAAGAAATTCTTAGCAATTTTCAGAAGAACATGCGGCATGGAAGCTGCTACAGAACGTACAGCCCATGATGCGAAATGCCACTTCACTAAACAGAATGACAACAATGAGGCAGCTTCCTATGCAACACTCCAGCTGTCGCCCATACACTTTTCGACTCGCAAGAGCAGAAATTTTAGGACTCTGCAGGGAGACGCTTAGGTGTGTTTCCCCACTGTCGTTTGTTATCTGGGTGAGAATGCAAATTTCGCGAATCACAAAGACGGGTGGTAACATAGGTTTCTGTCAGATAACCAAAGTTAAGTGTTGTCGGGCCTGGGTAGCACTTGGATGGGTCACCGGCTCGGTCTACCTAGCGCTGTTGGCAAACAACCCTCGTGAGACCAGTTGAAGAGCTACTTGACTGAAAATTAGCGGCTCTGGTTACGAAGCTGAGCAGACGACGTGTCCTTCCAAGTAACGCCTATCATCTGAGGATGGAGTTTAGTTTTTTATTCACAGAGGCGATATGACGGTAAATTCAGCTCCTGGAAGACACTGTGGGGGAAAATGGACAAACTTGTCGAGCAAGGGCAGCCTAGGGATTGATCAGCGAGAGGAAGTGAGAAGTAGTAATGTGTGTGCTGCTGCTTGGCGCAAAACATTAGAAATTTGCTTCCTGGAGGCATGTTAGTCTATTGTCGACTCAGTTTTCAGTCTCTTAGTCGGATCCCCGCATTTATCCCGATACCTATCACCACTATGCGGCGTTTTCCATTCCATGCTGGATGGACTTTCTACGGTCCGGTGCGTCAATCTTTAAGCATCTGACTGTGAGCACTGATGCCTCATGTTTCAAACATTATGTTAACGCTGCCGCTGCGAGCTAATCTCTGTGCTGGCTGTCAAGCATCAGAAGATGCAAGGAGTGAAACTGCTGAGAGCGTCGCATCATAGCCGCGGGACACGCAGGGTGAAGATCACCAGATGTGTCCCAACCGCCACACAACACCAAAGGAGATCGAAACGTCATTTTGACGAATTTTTCATCATCAAATGGCCTTAAACGCATCCGTTACAGTACGGAGGACTTCAGAAACATGGGAGCAATTGTTATAACATACTGATTATTTTATAACCACATTCTCGGCTCAATAAACAATCATGTAAGAATAACAGTCTGATATATTCAAATATGCGGATTTTCTAGATCAGTATAGAAATATTAATACGAGTATTGCAGTAAGTTGAGAAACTAATAGTTCCTATCGAGAAACAGCGACATATAACACGTTTATGGAATCCGTGAGAATATTTCTTGCCATAATCAATGACTTAGTGCCGTAGAGAACATTCTCGCACACTGCTAGAACCCTATATTACATGTTGGCCGGCGTTGTTCTCAACCCATGCTGTACATTTGTGCTTTTTAGATACCAAATATTATTGAATTCACTTCTAGCAAATCCATTCCTATGAAACTTTGTATAAACTTTAATAACAATAATAGTAAACGCCGGTACGAATTTCAGTGTAATGTATAATGAAGCTTCTGAAATGGACAAAACAATCTATAACACAGAATTTATGACTTTCCACGATAAATAACTTTCACACAGGCTGCTGTGTTTTCTGTACCAGTCAGTAAAGGACTTCAACAAAATATTTTATCATTAAATAACTAAGTGTACAGCATTTGGCTTAAAAGCTAAATTTTCGTCGTTTTTTTAGTTCCACACAGCCACCATTGTTTTCTTAGATTGCATTACTTTCATTTGTTGTATTACCTCGGTGAATGAGAAGAAGAATGTGGCGTGTATGTGGAACACGAATATTCAAAATCGTTAGTAAGTATGTGCGAGTGAGAGCGAAATCAGATCGTGCAACCTTTCTGTGAGTCACATACAGTAAAGGGAGGGAATAGGATTATTTAAGGTACCCAGTTTTAAGTGTTCTAGTATCGTAAGACGACGAAAGGTGTGGTTATTTTTATTTAATTTGCTTTTCGTAACATATTAATATGTGTTTGGTGTAAATAAAAAAAAATGAACTGGGGTTCATGGAATGACGAAGTTTAGCTAGCTGTATGAGTTGAACTAGAAAGCTGACTGCCTCCCTTTTCATTCAGCCAATCAGAGAAGAGATCTTCTGAGCACTTTGGTAAAAGCAGTTGATTTGACGCATTCGTGTCTAGAATTCCGAGCTCACTCTTGTGACGTGAAGTCGAATAGCCTGCAGCTCTAACAATTTTTGATAAGATTGTGTTAAATTTGTTTTACAGAGATTCAGATTAATCCGGAAAAGGTTGTGACTGGTCTTGGATGACATCTACGAAAATTTCGAGATTTTCAGTGAAAATTTAGACTTTCTTTCGATTGGTGTAAATTCCGATTGGCGTGCTGCGCAGTCCTAATTATGAACCTAAGGAGTCCTCAAATGTGATGAACTGCAGAGTTTTTCAGCTAACATTCAGAACATCGCGTACGTTTACAAACTGACGATTAACCGATAGAAAGTGGATTTCTGTGAGTAACAGGTGGTGAGCTCAAATCTTAAGCTGGTTCTAGAGAGAGACATAGAAAGAGAGAGAGTGGGGGCAGGAAGACAGCGAGTTAGTTTCATGTTCCATGGACTATTTCCACTGTAAATCACAACGATGGAGAACGAGTCATTTTATATTCACATGCTGATCATGGACAAGATTTTTTTTTAATGAAAAAAGATATACAGATGTGAGTATCCACCACCTTTTATGTTTTGCAATAATGGAAATTCTGGTGCGGAATAGCAGGAATTGTCAATGAAGGCCCTTTTTCAATTTATTTTCAAATATTACTTTACTGTCTCCGAGACATTTTATGTCACAGGGTAAGTGTAACTTTGGTTCCAGCATTGTGCACATCTTTTTGATCTAAAGACAAGGCGGCGTAACAAATGTCATTTTTTCTTCTCATATTATAATTACGTACATCATTGTTCTTTTTGAACATCAGTACGTTATTTATAACGAACTTCATGAGGAAATAAATATACTATGAGGCAGTAATCAAAATCCCCAACTTCTTAAACAGATCTTTGCGAGATGATCGTGGGTTAGCACCATATATTATCCTTAGAGCACGTTTCTGAGCAACTAAGACTTTCTTTGTTAAAGGTGAGTTATCCCAGAACATTATTCCATACGTCATTACTGAATGAACATATGCAAAATGTACTGTACGTCAGCTTATTCATTTGTCTCTCTCCAAGGTTTGCAATGAATCTTAATGCTTATGTGACTGACTTAATTTGTTTTACGAGATACGAAGTGTGCATTTTCCATTTCAATTATCGTCACTATGAACATCTAAGAATTTTGAAGTTTCCACCCTATTTATTATTTCTGCACCTCTAGATGTGCAGAACTGGACACGTTGCATCTTTTTAAAGATTAATGTGACACCTTACACAGATAACCAGTCAATGGTAGTTTCAAGAATATTGTTCACCATTTCTTCTGTTGCTGTATGTATGATTTGACTGATTACAATACTTCTGTCATCTGCAAAAAGAGTTAATTCTCCTTGTTGTCTGCTAGACGGAAAATCGTTTACGCAAATGAGGAACAATAGCTGACCAGAGCTTGAGCCTTGGAGAACTCCACACGTGATTTCTTACCAATCAAAGATATTAGAGAGGGAGAATTACACACACACACACACACACACAAAACAGTTGAATGCAGAAAACTGAGAATGTTTCCATTTCATAAAAAAAAACGGTAAGGAACTGTTTTTAAATCCATAACCTAGATGTGAAACCATAACCTATGTGTAAAAAGGGGCAAATCATGTAATATTTCAGGACACCTGCTGAAGATGCCTTGTAAAAAGGTCGAAACGCGTCTGGGTGCATAAATAAAAATAAAAATTTCGATGTGCAGCATGCAAAAATGCATTTTATTTGAAACAGCTGCAATTTATATACAGCTGCTGCGAAAATGGCCACTACAAGAAACGTGTTAGAAAAATGTCTTACTGCATAATTTTGGTTTTATTTCTGTGTCTGGATATTTCTCATTGTGTTTAATGGCATTTTCCAGCAACTTCTTCATGTAGATGTGACTTTTGTAAGTTGCGAACTCCAAAGTACGAAGGTATGCAGTTTAACAAAAAGTCCAGAACGAGACTTAACCGTATTTGTAGAATGTGCATCGGTAGAATAGTTGTACCTTATAAAGATGTTCATATCTCATTGCCCTGCAACACATTATCGTTGACTGTGTAACACTGTGGGTGGCGGCGAGGCAGGATGAGTCTTATTTTACAAGATGTCACAGTAAGAAAGTTGACATGCTGGATACTGTAAGTTATTTTATGATGCCAAAAGATGATCAGAAAATCAAAACCGAGAGTAAATATTCATTTTACAGCGGTTCTTGGTGACTTTCAGTAGTGAATTTATTATAATATTTTGATTCCTTGATTCCGTCTAAGTCAGTGGTTCCCAACTGGTTGTAATTAATCACTGAGAGTAAAATGAAACTCTGTGAGGGGTAAAAAATGGGTTACATTGTGTTTCAGTCACAAAAGTAAATTATTTTTAAGGGTCGTTACTGTTATCATTATTTTGTAAGACTGTAGTACTGGGTAAACAACTTAGGTTTTCTTTCAAGTACCACGATTAACGTGTAACAGAATTTGGTGGAAGGCTACTCCTTGTGAAACGAATACATTAACATCTTCCTCACATAACCCACCCACTCTACACATAATTTGTACTTTGTTATTTACAATGTATCGGTGACAGCAAAACTGAGATGTATACATCAAATTTGCAAACTATCTGTTGAAAATACCCTCTGTGAGTTGCAGATAGTTCCTATAATGGACTAGAAACTGCTTCGTTTTTCATTTTGCAACAATAATCAAACTAGTTGACAGTACAACATAACAGCAAGTACGAAGTGGCTACTCCACCGCCATAGGGCCTACACTGTGTTATTATTATTATTATTATTTGAAAAAAGAGACAGCATTGGTCGTATATTTTTACTATCGCAAAATCGATTTTCTGTCACTGAGTGACCATCTTCAGTGCTATATTGTATAACTTAAATTAGGATGCACTGTTGTCACTAAGCTTTACGGCAATCACATAGACTATGAGTCTATGTGATTGCCGTAAAGCTTAGTGACAACAGTGCATCCTAATTTAAGTTATACAATATAGCACTGAAGATGGTCACTCAGTGACAGAAAATCGATTTTGCGATAGTAAAAATATACGACCAATGCTGTCTCTTTTTTCAAGTATACCTGTTATCTGGTCGTAGTGCACAAGACAACATGGAGTCGCCAATCAATTATTATTATTATTATTATTATTATTATTATTATTATTATTATTATTATTACCGTCAATTATCATGCAAAAAGTACTGGCAGCCAAGTGTATTGCAATATCTGCCACTTCAGAAGTAAGATGTCTAGAAATTAAGTGATTTACAAACAGTAGGACTAATTGTAGTGCACACATTTTAACTTGGATTATTTTAAATGAAAGTGCAGGATGCACGTGTAGCATGTATCGCTAGGAAGAGAAGTGCTGCAGATATACATATTTTGTAACTAGTGTCTACTCATAGTGTGGACAGTTAGATTCGTTTTATCAGAAGGAGTTGTAACTCCACTGAGAATTGCTTCATCATTCCATAAAAAAAGTCTTAGAAACAAGAAGTACTTATTCTATCAGTGACTAATTAATTTGTACTTTTTAATTAAACACCTACAAAAACTAAATATCTTTTATGTTTAGCAATTTTAAAAATAAAAGTGTCCAAAAATTATTTTTCATTCTAAGATTTAGTAATTGCTAATGTTGCTGATGTTGCTGGGGAGCAGGGAATTGGGGCAGGGGGGTATAGTACTAGCTAATGTCTGATTCCATTCAGGTGTACAGGGAAGAGGCTCAGTTGGCAACCACAACTGAAGTCTTGGGTTTAGTGAAAAACATATTTTACGAGATAAATGAAATCTCTATTTGCTTCTGTGGAGTTAAGTTTTTGATTGTCACTGTTCCCTCTGTTTTGTGCCGAACTTCATCTTAACTCATCATTAATCAGGAGTAGTTAAGGTACGAGATAGAAAATTGTTTCGGGATTTTCATGTTTACAAAATTAAGCGTCTATCGCTTTTGGACAGCAGTTATAACATGTTTTGGTGTCGCCGAACGGTGTGATAATTGACGAGGATGACCGACCCAGCAACTGCATCGGGTACGAGCCAAGAGAAAACAGGAAGGGCGTGGCCTGGCTGCTCCAGCAGTTGGCAGCGCAGCGAAAGAGAGCGCCTGCTTGGCGAATCGGGACCGGACTCTTTTTATTTTCGGGGGTGACATCGGCTTTCCAGGAGTCGCATTGTAAAAGAGACCCTACGCTGTTTAGCAACTAATTGACTCTTTATTTTATTGTAATGAAGGACTATGGAACAATTGTTCTGATTCCAATTGTAGAAGTTTTGTAAATGAGAAGCACAAAAGTGTGAATGTTCTACAGTATAAGTTTGTTTAGTTGACCGTTTTTCAGCATACAAGGCCATTATCAGACTATAACTGACGATCAGTTGGCTTTGTAAGTTAATGTGAGCTAACTGATAATGCAGAACATCCGCGTGTTTGTGCTTTTCATTTACATATATATACACTACTAGCCATGAAATTGCTACACCACAAAGATGTGCTACAGACGCGAAATTTAACCAACAGTTAGGGTTTGAATTCGTTGTACCTATGTCACTGGTCTCCCTATTTTCTTCCTTCTCGGTGGTTCCGATTCCATGATACGAAGTGGCGATTTCTCCTTACACACCTTTTTCGTGCGTCCATGCAATATGACTTGATTTTCTTCCACAAAATCAATAATCGAACTTGCGATGCCCATTTTCTTCGTGATGATTCGATTACTGACTCTTTCCCGCCTAGATATACCATCAGACCGTCGTCAAAAAGTCGACCTCAGTAATTATCAACCTTTTCATTAAATAGGATATATCGGTCCATACTTTCGATCCATATGTCATAATGCTACTAATAAATGTTTTGAAATTTTTTCTTGTGTTTCCTTTCTGATCTGTTGAGCCCTCTAAATTCCATTTAAAATTTCAATAGCAAATTTCTCAGCACTTATTCTTCAATTAACTTCCCTATGGTGTGTAACATACTGTGTGTTTTTTACTGCTAGACAAGTAGATTTATCGTAATTTGTGTAAAACGCCAACCGTCGCATTTTTTACTCTAATAACTTGCTTCCAGTGAAAGTACGTTTCTATACTTCATGCGAAAGCGTCATAGTACTGTAATAATCATTGTGTATTATTGACCAAATGTAGTAAAGTTACTGCTCAAATGTGGCAAACACACCACGTAATAAAGCGTTTAGAGTATTTCTGATCCTCTGTCGTGCATCACTTGTCTTTAATGAAAAATCTAGATTCCTCTTCACTTCTGAAAATTTAAGTTAATTTTCAACTTTTATGGTGGTCGTATTGTGGAGATTACGAAAAATAGGTATAAATCTTTAGGCTCTAAAAATCCACGTGGATCTGACATTTAAATTCACATACAAAACATGAAAAAAGTAAATCTTCCAGATCACATGCTCTGATGTCAATGCATCTTTGTGCACCTAAACACCACTTGCGGGTATGTAAATAATCAAAAGTCCAGTTCTCTGTGATGGGGAGAACGGCCATTAGAGTGCGTTAATGTTGTTCCTATGATGCTGTTGCTAGACGTCATAAGATACGTAAGGGGCCTGGAAGGTGCCATATGTCGAATGATCACTGTGACAAACACAGAGATGGTCCTTGCTAGTGGGAGACAGCGTTATTAGCACCTAGCATAGTTTCAAACAGCCCTCTGTGTGCAGCTCCATTTGGCCAGCTCCTTAAATAGTGAAATATCCAGATTGGTGGGGCATTTGAATGCGACAGTGGCCTGATGTAGTAATGGAAGGCAATGTGAGGGCAGGCATACTTGTCATCAGGGATCCACGTCTGCCCACCACAAGGGAGTGTCGCTGTATTGTTCACTAAACACATCACAACCCCTCCACATCTGTACCTCACTGCAACATCTTGCACCCCCCCCCCCCCCCCCACACCACTGGTCAGAGGCTAGCAGCAGCCCATGTGTAAGCTACTGTTAACACCACAACACAAATAGTTGCATTTGGAGTGGTTTGGTGACTGGGAAACGTGTTCTCCTGATAAATGGTGTCGCATTGTGGTCACCAATGAATCACAGTTCTGTACTACACCTGATGAACATCGTTAGCGAGTATGGCAGCGACCTGGAGAGAGCTTCATTCTTTCAGTGTTTCAGAAAGACACAGTTGTGGTACCACGGTGTGGGCAGGTATCCATTATGACTTCAGATCATAGTGGCTAAGAAAACACTGATGACACAACAGTATATCACGTGCATCCTGTGTCCTCCGTTGTTACTTTTTATGTGTGAGTACTGTGGTGCTATTTTTAAACAGGACGATGCCCATCCACATGTGTTACTTGTCCCTACCAACTGCCTGTATGTTGTCGAGATACTCCCATTGCCAGCAATATCCTCAGATCTGTAACTGATAAAACATGCTTCACTCGAGCCCAGACACTAACTCTGTCCCAATGCCACTATCTATGATATCAAAGATCAATTACAAGAATGCAGACCACATTGCCTCAGGAGAGTATACAATGGTTTTATAACATCTTTCAAAACTGAATCGGTGCATGTATCCATGACAGAGGTGAAGCAACACCATATTGATAAGTGGACTCATAAGTTCTTTGTAGATTTTACTTTACTTTTTGATCATTGAAATAACATCATATACTCTCGCAACGCATGATGGTGCATTTTGTTTCTTCCTCCCTCTTCTGATGTTTCCTTTTTTATGTCAATCAGTGTACATCTTTTACTTCTAATTGTGTTTATCATATTGTAGCCAACATAGTTATTGAAAAACATAATGTATTTACATCTTCAGTCCACTGTGAAATGTATAACAGAGAGGTGCACCACATATTTAAATTTCTTACCATTCCATTTGCATGTGGAATGCCAGAAAAAAATTTCAAATTGCTATGAGCACTATGGAACTTAACTTCTGAGGTCATCAGTCCCCTAGAACCTAGAACTACTTAAACCTAACTAACCTAAGGACATCACACACATCCATGCCCGAGGCAGGATACGAACTTGCGACCGTAGCGGTCGCGCAGTTCCAGACTGTAGCGCCTAGAACCGCTCGGCCATTTCGGCCTGCGAATACCAGAAGATTTACTGCTTAATTGCCTTTGTGCAAGTGGTAATTAGTCTAATTTTCCCAGTGCCTATGTCATTAAAATATATAGGGTCACAAAATATTCTTAAATTCCTCAATTAAGGACTATACCAGCCCTGTTGCCACAGCCCCCACAATATTAAGGGCATAGATACTCTTTCATTCCTTCCTCTCCACCAAATGCTACCTTTCCTCCTGTTCTAGGCCTGCTGGGTGAGTTAGATATGATGGTAAAATCAAAGGGGATTTTCCTGTTTGTCAGAAAAGGTGGCTCAGGCTGCATGATTGCCAGATTTATCCAGTTTGGTGAATCTAATTTAGTACCATTATTAATGACTTGTCACTTTCAGCCACACCTTTTCTACATCACCTAATTATTATTATTATTATTATTATTATTATGGTGACTTGCCATGACTTCTTTATGATTAGTAACCCAAAAACTGTGGGAACGCCGGGACAGCCCATATAGTTGCCAGATTCATCCAGTGCATACATTTAAAATGGCAGGAAATTAAAAATCGAAAATACAACCGTCTACAATCATCACTGTCAAACATGGATCTGGTACGTTAGTATAATTTGTGACCCAAAGAAAATGGTTGCCAAGACATTTTATACTCCCGCTAAGTAAAACTGAGTGGAAATTCAAAATTGGTGGAAAATCCAAGACATCTTGCTGTTGCAGGAGATAAATCTAAATTTTTTAGGCATACTTGTGACAAGATTAAAATTGTGAGAAATTAAAAAAGTTCATATTGTAGGAACGTTTCTGACATCCATGCAGTAGTATCATGTTAAAATCCTGTGGTACAGCGTATCCTAGATGCTGTACTGAGTATAAAATGCAAAACTCAGTACAATTTATGATCAACTATCAGACACAACTGCCCTCCAACCATCACCATCAACACCACAGGCAACCCCACAAGCAGTAACCAGAAATGCAACTAGATCAGTCATATGCTATAATTGCTCATCTACCAAGAAACTGCTGGACGTGCAGACCGCGTGAGACGACGCTTCATCCAGTCCCAAACATGCTCAATGGGGGACAGATCCGGAGATCTTGCTGGCCAGGGTAGTTGACTTACACCTTCTAGAGCACGTTGGGTGGCACGGGATACATGCGGACGTGCATTGTCCTGTTGGAACAGCAAGTTCCCTTGCCGGTCTAGGAATGGTAGAACGATGGGTTCGATGACGGTTTGGATGTACCGTGCACTATTCAGTGTCCCCTCGACGATCACCAGTGGTGTACGGCCAGTGTAGGAGATCGCTCCCCACACCATGATGCCGGGTGTTGGCCCTGTGTGCCTCGGTCGTATGCAGTCCTGATTGTGGCGCTCACCTGCACGGCGCCAAACACGCATACGACCATCATTGGCACCAAGGCAGAAGCGACTCTCATCGCTGAAGACGACACGTCTCCATTCGTCCCTCCATTCACGCCTGTCGCGACACCACTGGAGGCGGGCTGCACGATGTTGGGGCGTGAGCGGAAGACGGCCTAACGGTGTGCGGGACCGTAGCCCAGCTTCATGGAGACGGTTGCGAATGGTCCTCGCCGATACC
This sequence comes from Schistocerca cancellata, assembly GCF_023864275.1. Lineage (NCBI taxonomy): Eukaryota > Metazoa > Arthropoda > Insecta > Orthoptera > Acrididae > Schistocerca > Schistocerca cancellata. The sequence continues at coordinate 515,348,439 of NC_064628.1, read as the reverse complement.
CCAGGAGCAACAGTGTCCCTAATTTGCTGGGAAGTGGCGGTGCGGTCCCCTACGGCACTGCGTAGGATCCTACGGTCTTGGCGTGCATCCGTGCGTCGCTGCGGTCCGGTCCCAGGTCGACGGGCACGTGCACCTTCCGCCGACCACTGGCGACAACATCGATGTACTGTGGAGACCTCACGCCCCACGTGTTGAGCAATTCGGTGGTACGTCCACCCGGCCTCCCGCATGCCCACTATACGCCCTCGCTCAAAGTCCGTCAACTGCACATACGGTTCACGTCCACGCCGTCGCGGCATGCTACCAGTGTTAAAGACTGCGATGGAGCTCCGTATGCCACGGCAAACTGGCTGACACTGACGGCGGCGGTGCACAAATGCTGCGCAGCTAGCGCCATTCGACGGCCATCACCGCGGTTCCTGGTGTGTCCGCTGTGCCGTGCGTGTGATCATTGCTTGTACAGCCCTCTCGCAGTGTCCGGAGCAAGTATGGTGGTTCTGACACACCGGTGTCAATGTGTTCTTTCTTCCATTTCCAGGAGTGTATGTGGAACGAGGGTACACCATATAAGAGGCATCCTACTTTTAGGAAGTAACCAGAAGTGATGTCATGAACAAGTGATCTGATATGTGTCCATGAGAATCACTTACATCTTCCTTGGCTAAAGTACATATTACCAGGCTGGAAGTTAAGATTTACAATTACAGAATGGATGGTGTGTTCAAACTTCTGTGAGACTGTTTAACTACGGGATCTACTAAATTCCAACTAAAAGTGACTATAATATGCCCCATTGTACTCAGTATCAATCACTTCTATGAGCTGTAACTTATCAGATAGGTTATAGAATAGCTGCTATGTTGTAGTTAACACAGATCTGTTGTTTGTTTACTGTGGCAATAAGAATAACTGAAAGTGACTGGAATGGAAATAAAACTTCCAAACATTCAAGGCAGAGAAAAGATTATAAGTTATGTTCTCTCTGTCTATGTTTTCAATGTTTTACATTTGAACTACTTGGATATTGTTAATACAAGCTTGTTGTTTTTGTGGTCTTCAGTGCACAGACTGGTTTGATGCAGCTTTCCATGCTACTCTATCCTGTGCAAGGTTCTTCATCTCCCAGTACCTACTGAAACCTACATCCTTCAGAATCTGTTTAGTGTATTCATCTCTTGGTGTCCCTCTACGATTTTTACCCTCCACGCTGCCCTCCAATACTAAATTGGTGATCCCTTGATGCCTCAGAATACGCCCTACCAACCGATCCCTTCTTCTAGTCAAGTTGTGCCACAAATTTCTCTTCTCTCCAATTCTATTCAATACCTCCTCATTAGTTATGTTCTCCACCCATCTAATCTTCAGCATTCTTCTGTAGCACCACATTTCGAAAGCTTCTATTCTCTTCTTGTCCAAACTATTTATCGTCCGTGTTCCACTTCCATACATGGCTACACTCCATACAAATACTTTCAGAAACGACTTCCAGACAAATCTATACTCGATGTTGACAAATTTCTCTTCTTCGGGAACGATTTCCTTACCATTGCCAGTCTACATTTTATATCCTCTCTACTTCGACCATCATCAGTTATTTTGCTCCCCAAATAGCAAAACGCATCTACTACTTTGATTGTCTCATTTCCTAATCAAATTCCCGCAGCATCACCCGATTTAGTTCGACTACATTCCATTATCCTCGTTTTGCTTTTGTTGATGTTCATCTTATATCTTCCTTTCAACATACTGTCCATTCCGTTCAGCTGCTCTTCCAGGTCCTTTGGTGTCTCTGACAAAATTACAATGTCATCGGCGAACTTCAAAGTTTTTATTTCTTCTCCATGGATTTTAATTCCAACTCCAAATTTTTCTTTTTTTTTTCCTTTACTGCTTGCTCAATACACAGATTGAATAACATCGGGGATAGGCTACAACCCTGTCTCACTCCCTTCCCAACCACTGCTTCCCTTTCATGCCCCGGGACTCTTATAACTGCCATCTGGTTTCTGTACAAATTGTAAATAGCCTTTCGCTTCCTGTATTTTACCTCTGCCACATTCTGAATTTGAAAGAGAGTATTCCAGTCAACATTGTCAAAAGTTTTCTCTAAGTCTACAAATGCTAGAAACATAGGTTTACCTTCCCTTAATCTATTTTCTAACATAGGTCCTAGGGTCAGCACTGCCTCACGTGTTCCAGCATTTCTACCGGATCCAAACTGATCTTCCCCGAAGTCGGCTTCTACCAGTTTTTCCGTTCGTCTGTAAAGAATTCGTGTTAGTATTTTGCAACCATGGCTTATTAAACTGATAGTTCGAGAATTTTCACATCTGTCAACACCTGCTTTCTTTGGGAATGGAATTATTATATTCTTCTTGAAGTCTGAGGGTCTTTCACCTGTCTCATACATATTGCTCACCAGATGGTAGAGTTTTGTTAGGCCTGGCTCTCCCAAGGCTGTCAGTAGTTCTAATGGAATGTTGTCTACTACCGGGGCCTTGTTTCGACTTCAGTGCTCTGTCAAACTCTTCACGCAGTATCATATCTCCTATTTCATCTTCATCTACATTCTCTTCCATATTATATTGTCCTCTAGTACATCGCCCTTGTATAGACCCTCAATATACTCCTTCCATCTTTCTGCTTTCCCTTCTTTCTGGGTTTCCATCTGAGCTCTTGATATTCATGCAAGTGGTTCTCATTTCTCCAAATGTCTCTTTAATTTTCCTGTAGGCCGTATCTATCTTACCCCTAGTGATATGTGCCTCTACATCCTTACTATTTGTACTCTAGCCATCCCTGCTTAGCCATTTTGCACTTCCTGTCGATCTCACTTTTCAGACGTTCGTATTACTTTTTGCCTGCTTCATTTAGTGCATTTTTATATTTTCTCCTTTCATGATTAAATTCAATATCTCTTCTGCTACCCAAAGATTCCTATTAGCCCTCGTCTTTTTACCTACTTGATCCTCTGCTATCTTCACTATTTCGTCTCTCAAAGCTACCCATTCTTCTTCTACTGTGTTCCTTTCCCCCATTCTTGTCAATTGTTCCCTAATGCTTTCCTTGAAGATCTCTACAATCGCTGGTTCTTTCAGTTTATCCAGGTCCCATCTCTTTAAATTCCCCCCTTTTTGCAGTTTCTTCAGTTTTAATGTACTGTTCATAACCAACAGATTGTGGTCAGGGTCCAAATCTGCCCCTGAAAATGTCTTACAATTTGAGACCTGGTTCCTGAATCTCTGTCTTACCATTATATAATTTCTCTGATACCTTCTAGTATCTCCAGGATTCTTCCATGTATACAACCTTCTTTCATGATTCTTGAACCAAGTGTTAGCTATGATTAAGTTATGCTCTGTGCAAAATTCTACCAGGCGGCTTCGTCTTTCATTTCTTACCCCCAAGCCATATTCAGCTACTACGTTTCCTTCTCTCCGTTTTCCTACTATCGAATTCCAGTAACCCATGACTATTAAATTTTCGTCTCTCTTCACTATCTGAATAATTTCTTTTATCTCATCATACATTTCATCAATCTTTTCGTCATCTGCGGAGCTAGTTGTCATATAAACTTGTACTACTGTGGTAGGCGTGGGCTTCGTATTGGCCACAATAATGCGTTCACTATGCTGTTTTTAGTAGCTTAGCCGCATTCCTATTGTCCTATTCATCATTAAACCTACTCCTGCATTACCCCTATTTGATTTTGCATTTATAACCCTGTATTCACCTGACCAGAAGTGTTGCTCCTCCTGCCACCGAACTTCACTAATTCCCACTATCTCTAACTTTAACCTATTCATTTCCCTTTTAAAATTTTCTAACCTACCTGCCCGATTAAGGAATCAGATATTCCACGCTCCGACCTGTAGAACGTCAGTTTTCTTTCTCCTGATAACAACGTCCTCTTGAGTAGTCCCTGCCCGGAATTCCGAATGGGGGACTATTTTACCTCCGGAATATTTTATCCAAAAGGAAGCCATCATCATTTAACCATACAGTAAAGCTGCATGCCCTCGGGAAAAATTACGGCTGTAGTTTCCGCTTACTTTCAGCCATTCGCAGTACCAAAGGCCGTTTTGGTTAGTGTTACAAAGCCAGATCAGTCAATTATCCAGACTGTTGCCCCTGCAACTACTGAAAATGATGCTGCCCCTCTTCAGGAACCACACGTTTGTCTGGCTTCTCAAAGATCCCCCTCCATTGTGGTTGCACCTACGGTATGGCTATCTGTATCGCTGAGACGCAAGCCTCCCCACCAATGCCAACGTCCATGGTTCACACTTAATACAGACTAAAATAAAGATAGCAGAAGTATTATACAGAAGTGCTATATTATAGCTAGAGAAATATATTTTTCTCAGTACCATTAAATGTAGATATTACATTAGGAAAGACCCTGTAACGGATGGTTAACCGGCGTCTGGTCTGGCTGTTAGAGACCAGACAGCTCCTTAGCCGCTTTCAGTGTGGTTTCCGAAAATTTCGGTCCACGGTCGACAACCTGACCCTCCTAGAGGCGGCTATTCAACAGGCTTTTCTCCGTCAGCATCACTGTATCGGTATCTCCTTTGATATCAGTAAGGCATATGATACTACTTGGAGACACTGTATTCTTGCACAAATGGATCAATGGGGCTTTCGTGGCCGCCTCCCCATTTTCATTCGGTCTTTCCCGTCTCAGCGGTTTTTTCGGACCCGCGTTGGTAACACACTGTCTGATCGCTTTGAGCAAGAGAACGGTGTCCCCCAGGGCAGTGTTTTAAGTGTTACCCTCTTTGCCATAGCCATCAACAGTATAACGTCTACAGTGAGGAGTCCAGTACAGTGCTCCTTATTTGTGGACGACTTTGCTGTTTTCCGTTCCTCCTCTAGTGTTGCAACCGCGAGCCGTCAGTTGCAGCTAACAGTGCGGCGGTTAGAGAAGTGGGCTGCAAATACGGGTTTTCGGTTTTCTGCCGATAAGTGTGTTTGTGTTCATTTTAATCGTTCTCGTCATCTTTTTACTTTGCCTGCCTTGCATATGGGGATACTGTCCTACATTTTAGAGACACAGTGCGGTTTCTAGGCCTAATTTTTGACTCCAGGTTGTCATGGCTGCCACACCTACGTGACTTGAAAGCCAGAACGCTGAAGGCACTGAACATTCTCAAGTGCCTCAGCCACAGGTCTTGGGGCGCGGACAGGGCGCGTCTCCTTCAGTTTTATGGAGCTTTTGTGCGTTCATGGCTGGACTATGGCTGCACAGTATATAGGTCAGCGAGGCCATCTTATTTGCGGATCCTTGATGCTGTTCACCATGCTGGGATCCGACTGGCCACGGGTGCTTATCGGACCAGTCCCGTACCCAGCCTCTGTGCTGAGTCTGGCGAACCGCCACTTACCATCCGGCGGCAGCTCCTGCTGGTGCGCCAGGCTTGTAAGTTTCTTGCAGCTCCCAGCTCGCCTGCTCACCGTCTTGTTGCCCATCCACCTCTGGACCGCCTTTTTTCCCGCCGTCCCCGGGCTACGTTGCCATTTGGGATCCGTGTGCAACGTGTACGAGAGTCCCTCGGTGTGGAATCTGTACAACCCCAAATCCAAGGTTTTAACCGCCTGCCACCCTGGTTACTGAAGAGGCCCAGAGTGTTTTTAGATTTATTGCAGTACAAGAGAGATTGCACTCCTGCCACCGTTTTTAATGCAGCGTTTTCTGCCATTTTATCTGAGCACGACGACTATGTCGCTGTTTTTACGGATGGGTCGAAACAAGGGGATGCTGTTGGTTGCTCAGTTGTTTTTCCATATCGTGTCCTCAAGGTCCGACTGCCTCAGACTTTTACTGTCTTTGATGCAGAATTGTCTGCGATCTTGCGGGCACTGGAGCACATGAGACATTCTTCCTCTCCTAAATTTCTTGTCTGTTCCGATTCACTCAGTGCCCTTCACTCATTGCAACGTTTGTATCCGGCAGACAAAATTGTCCAGACCATCCAGGATGCCCTCCTCCGACTACAGCGACTGGGGAAGGTTGTAGCTTTTTGCTGGGTTCCGGGGCATGTCGGCATTGCAGGGAATGAAAGGGCAGATGTCGCAGCCAAGGAGACGTGTCTCGATCCACAAGTATCTCAGTGTGCTATCCCCTTGCACGCACTCACCTCGCTGTTGAGCTCACGGGTCATGCGTCGGTGGGAGGATGAGTGGCTGGAAGTGACTGACAATAAGCTCCGTATAGTCAAGCCCACAACGCGTGTGTGGTGTACTTCCTTTCAGCCCCATCGACGGGACGAGGTTCTCCTCACTCGGCTTCGAATAGGCCACAGCCCTATGACGCATGGATTCCTTCTCCGGCGAGAGGACCCTCCAATGTGTGGTGCTTGTGGCGTCCAGGTCACTGTGCGCCACGTTTTATTGGATTGCGTTTTATTTTCTGACCAGCGGGTCGCGACTGACTTGCCAGCGGACCTGCCATCTCTTTTAGGTAACACTCGGACGAATGTGGTTAAAGTTTTAAAGTTCTGTGCCCTGTCAAATGTTTTTACAAAGATTTTAGGGAGAAGATTTTAATTTGCTCACTGTGTGACAAGCTCGCCCATATTTTATGTAAGTGGCCAGCCAATAACAATTTCCTGTAACATTTTTGTTGCTATGTTTCCCCTTTCCTTAGGTTTTACTTTCTTATGTAGCATTTTCCTTCTTTTCCTGCTTTCTTTGAGTGTGTGCTTTAGTTTTCTTAGGTCTGTCCACATTCGCTCCTTTTAATGTGTGTCAGGGCGCTGATGACCTCGATGTTGAGCGCCCATAAGCCCCAACAGACCACCACCACCACCACGGTTGATCCCCACAAATAATGTTATTCTGAAGGGCTTACGAAAAGAACAAATGTGTATTCTCCATCAAAGAAATTGCTCCTTTGAGTAAAGATGATGCGTAATGTGCACAAAAAATAAAACTGCAAATGGGACGATCCAAGTCAAAAAACGAAAACGCGAATTTATACTGAAAATAGATGCTTTGAACGAGGAACATAAAAGGTTATAGGGAAAACAACAAGCCATTGCAGATTTTCAAACAAGGCTTACATATTACTTGAAACGCAGCATATGTGTATGAGTGTGGAATACTAGATATTGACATTTACTGTAAACATGAATGCAAAGTGGTCATATCTTGTGGTATACCCAGAAATCAATGTATCCATGGATGTTTATTGTCTTAAGGGATATACGAAAAAAATTATATAATTTCTATAAACATCCGTTCTCATTTCTATTCATTTAAAAAGGATGGCCATATTGTATCAAAATGTAGTGGACTGGATGACTGCAGCAGAACATCCGTTTGCACTGTTTAAAATTGACAGAATAGTATCATGTAATGGACTTTTCTTTGAAAAAATTATAAACTTGAATGTTTACACAATAATTCTGCAAGAACGTGGAGCAGAAGTGTTGCCAGGGTATACCCAAAAAGTTAATGATTGTTGTAACAACAGTGTAATGCAGGAAATCAGAGCCAAGATTAAAATTCTGGAATGCTCTCAACTAGAAGAATTTCAGGAAGCAATCGAACAGACTATGAAAGCCATGAAAGAGGTACTTAACAGGAGAAAAATTAGATACAGTTCAGAATTAGAGAACATCCGCTCGCTGTATTTGTCAAATTACTGTCTGGAGAACGGAATAGACGGTTTGGATGTAGTTTTTAACTATCATTTAAAAAATTGAGCTGGGTGCTATCAAAAGCAAAAAATAAACAACTTAAAGAAATAAATGTTTTCCGCGTGTAAATTTAAATATAAGAAAAATTAATAAAGATTTTGTGCAGGAATATCCGTTATCTTATATCTTACCCTATCAAACATCGGATGGTTTCTTTAGCATTCTAATTACCCCATCCAGCCAATCTACTAACTGCTTGCAACACCACTTCTTATTCCTCTAAATGTCTGCATAGGAAACGTTCCATCAGTACAATGATAGCTGTCAAAGCCACCCATTACGTGCGGTAAAACATGTAGATTGTGAGGGAAGTGGTGTAGTTTACGGTGTCGGCGCATCTTAGATGAGTGTGCAGATTTTAAGTCTCTTATGTACAGCTTCATGCTTGCTGATTCTCATAAAATCTCTCTGGACAACCAGCTAAAAAAGGTAACATCTATTTCTGTTACCGTCTTGTGTGTTTATAACAAAGAATACTGATCAACTGCACCTTCTTAATATACTCTAAGGAACAAATACGTATGTATCACAATGGAACTTAAGTTTGAAGAAGTGACTTAGGCAATATTTTATATAGGTGAGCATGCCATAAGTGACATCTCACTTTACAAAAACACCGAGACTGATACAGTAATCTATATAGATACCAAATTTCCTCCATACATAATTTTTCTGGTAATCATAGTAACACTATGCACATTCATGTTGCAGGTCACAGTGTGCAAGTGTCGTTGTACATCTCTGATCGTGTCAAAAAATAAATATGGTCTTTATCAACACCTATAACATTTCGTGTAAGAAACACACTTTTAGCACTGCAGTTGTGACGTATCAGTTCTATATCAGCAAAAAGTACACATTGATCATGTATTGGCACATTGATCACATACGTACTGGCGCAGTGGGTAACGGTATACATAAAATGGCGAGCATAGTGTATGAAGTCTCTTCTGAGTATTTCACTAATAACACACAGTACTAACGTGACCTACATCAATACAGATTAGCTTACGTGATGCTTGGGATGTGGGAGACACGGGCGATAAGTAGTTCTATCGGATATTCTGCATTGTTTACACTGGATGAGAGGCACACAGTTTCAAATCCTATGATAGAGTTTGCAAAAAATGCTGCATCACCATTTTTTGCTTCAAGTGGTTTTTCTACAAATAATGTAATTCTAAAGGTAAAGAACTATAAACTGCTTTTGTTCCCTAAAATAACTTTATTCCATAGAGTATAAGAAAAAGAGTCAATGTCTTATTTTTACATGCAGTTAATGTTGAAAACTGAACATGGGCTGGGTCGAGGTCAAATAAACGAAAACTGAGGATTTTGACGAAACAGCTACCATGAAGTATGTATATAAACAACTACTATTGTATCCTACAAATAATGTTATTCCACAGGCTCGAGGCTGCAGTGGGATATACAAGTATTGCATAGTAAATATCCTGTTCCATTACATAAAAACTATCGATACAATGCATAACACAGAGATGCATAGGTAACTAGTTGCTACGAAGGAACATGGCCTCATCCGTTTTGCCACTCCAACGTTAGATTCAGATGCCACCCGTTTCGCTATCTCTTTCCAGGAAAGTCGACTGAGGACTTGTCATTTGTGAATGACGTAGTGTCATCCACAAGAATGTGTTTCTAGATGGACGAGCGATTGCTGTATATGACCAAGTTGCATTGATTGGCACTGGAAGGAAAGCCATTTGTCTTTATTACATATCTTGGTAGGTAGGGGGATGGGGGTGTATAGAAATGACCTACGTTCGAGCAACTATGGGGGGATCTCGTACACACTATAAGAAGCAGAATAGCTCAGGATTCGGGATTCTATCTGGAGCAACTGGGTGGCGTATCAGAGAGCCAGAGCGAAACAGTAGAAAACTTTGTCGATGTAAGTAGAGTAATTAATCCAGATACATACAAGTTGATGGAGAATGATGACACAAAGAGAATTATCCTCTCGGAGGTGAGACGTAGGGCATTAGATGCTTTCCTAAAGGGCTGCCAAGTGACCACCGTCATATATCTGGCATTGTGATCATAAGAAGAAGATAAGGGCACATACAAAGGCTTACAAAAATGGCTCTGAGCACTATGCGACTTAACTTCTGAGGTCGTCGCCTAGAACTTAGAACTAATCAAACCTAACTAACCTAAGGACATCACACACATCCATGCCCGAGGCAGGATTCGAACCTGCGACCGTAGCGGTCGCTCGGTACCAGACTGTAGCGCCTAGAACCGCACGGCCACTCCGGCCGGCAAAGGCTTACAGATAACCATTTTTTCCTCGATTAGTTCATGAGAGGGCAATCGGAAATAAAGTCGGTAATACTGTTATGACACACCCCGCACCATACGGTCCGCAGCACGTTGTCTAGTAGCTAGCGTTGCTGCCTTTGGATCACGGGGTCCCACGTTCAGTTCCCTGCTAGGTCGAGGATTTTCTCCGGGGGACTGAATGTTTGTGCTGCCCTCATCATTTCATCGCCATCATTAGAGAAAGTGGCAGGACTGGACAGTGAAAAAATGGGAAATTTTTAGGGGGGCTGATAACCACCAATTGAGCGTTCCACAAACCAAATAATATCATCTGCACCATACGCTGTACATCAGCTTGCAGCATACGTCTTTATATGTAGATGTATACTGTTTGCAGAGGTTGCAGTTGTCTTGGAGCAGGATACAGTCAGTAAACACACCCTGTATTAATGTCCACTAGTACATGCCCGTGTCCGTTGATCTGGTAATGTATGCACAATGTCGATCACACATTTCACTACTAGTAGCAATCGGGAAGCAAGTTGGCATATGTGCACTGAGGTTTACGGTGAAAACAACTGCCAAGAAGGAAGAATATAAACTGCTAGTGGAAAAAAAGTTATCCATTTGCAAATGTGCCCTTGGTTTCATGACGTTTCGTCAACACGAGTTGCTGGCATCGTCAAAACTTCACCCTCCATTGCTTTTGGTGGGCTAGAGTAGATTTCGCGACAGCAGAATGTATGTACCTGGAGCGCCAAACGTCCAAGAGACTTCCTGTGCACAGAAAAATCGGTAAACCAACGTCGGCCGAGAATTTTTTAAAAGTTATATACTTCGCTTTCTTCTGTTGTTAACCGATTACTGCTTACTTAAATATTAATATAAATACCTTGAACTTGTATGTACAAGAGTTAGGTGGGAAAGATCTTGATTTTCCGTAATTCGGAGCCTTCGGGGCCATGATGCACTGGTGCATCTCGGGGGCAGTAATGAACGAATTATTCTCGTCGATGACCACGAAAATGATGTATCATTTATTGAACTCCAAAGTTATCCAATCTTTATTAAGCATTACAAAAAAAAATTGCAATTTTGCAGAAAACAGCTGCGTTTATGAAACATAGACTCTCATCTCTCATTCAGAACCAAGATCCGAAAAGGAAAGTAGAAGAGGTGTACTATCAGTAAATAAAGTTATAGACCTACCTTCCTTGATGTGGAAGCCATAACTGTCACGGATTTCTCCAGCGAAGGTGTGACAGTAAACTCTGAGCAATATGTAGGAACTTCAGTACGCGAGAGCGTCTGAGACGATTTCTTCCATCTAAGCACCAGCCTACAGTTTTTCTCGTGCACAAAACGTGAAGCCCATTCATTTCGCCGAACACGAAAGAGAAAAATGTAAAATTTTGACAGGAGGTTTTGTCTAAGGCACAATATTGCCTAAACGTAGCACTAAATGCACTGCACCTCCTCAGACTACTTGACGTGAGTTTATAGGCGTACAGTTTTCAAAAGGAAGACACAGTAAGCGATGAAGGAACATGAATAACGGTTTTTACCGTGTGGGAATGGATAGCCTAGTTCAACAGTAGGAAAAATCTTTAAATAACGTTATCACAATATTTGGTGTGAAATAAAGTAAAACATAGTGCTTTACTTTCTGAGTGTGTCCAGCAGCAATGATTTTCATGAGATTTTTCTACGCTAGGTAGATGTATTTCCAAAGCACTCAATTGCAGGTCTTGTTAGTCCATCCATAGACCCTTCGTCATCCGTGTTGATTATAACACCCTCGGCCGGCCTGTGTGGCCGAGCGGTTCTAGGCGCTACAGTCTGGAACCGCGCGACCACTACGGTCGCAGGTTCGAATCCTGTCTCGGGCATGGATGTGTGTGATGTCCTTAGGTTAGTTAGGTTTCAGTAGTTCTAAGTTATAGGGGACTGATGACCTCAAATATTAACTCCCACAGTGCTCAGAGCCATTTGATTTTTATAACACCCTCACTGCTACAAAACGTGTTGTATGTGATGGTCAGATGAATCAGTGCCGTGAGCTGTCCAACGTGTTGACCGTCCTGCAGTTTTCACCAAAATCAGAATCTTTATCAAGGTCCATAATCAGCGTATATGGACGTCTTCGGTGCCTTCGGGGCATTTAACTGGCTCAGCCCTCTTGCTTGATTGCCTGTCCGTGTCGGATTGGTAGCGCGTCGATGTTATGCCTCTATTGAATTCCGCCGGTTTATGTTTCCACGCCGGCCGGAGTAGCCGAGCGGTTCTAGGTGCTACAGTCTGGAACCGCGCGGCCGCTACGGTCGCAGGTTCGAATCCTGCCTCGGGCATGGATGTGTGTCATGTCCTTAGGTTAGTTAGGTTTAAGTAGTTCTAAGTTTTAGGGGACTGATGACCTTAGCAGCTAAATCCCATAGTGCTCAGAGCCATTTTGTTTCCACCGCCGAAGTGAAATAACAGCAAAACCGCTAGCTTCACGACTATACAAGTAAATATAAATTTTCATAAAGAACATTGTGTTGCGGAGTTAACTGCATTACAGACCATTTGAGAGAGAGTTATCATCGAAATATTTCTCAAGCAGAATGTGAATTCAGTTGATGTTCTTTACCGAAATGAATCTTGCAATTCTGTAATTTTGACTTTTTAATCGCTGTATTTGAAACCTGATACTAACTATGTTACCGCTACTGTTTTCTAGTTGTTAGTGGCGCTATATTTGTTCTGGACTGGATTCACCGTGATCGTCTTGGATTTTCCGTGGGTAAAAACTCTGGAAAGATGTCGACTCAGTCATGCGTACATACGCTCTACGACTGTAGGACACACAAAAAACAACGCACCACGAAGGAATTAGCCTAATGGGAAAGAAATCGGTCGGTGGGATGTGCATGTGTCCTCTTCTATGCGGCTGGCATTTTAAATCGTCCAAATCCCGAGCTGGCTATAGAAGCCGGCCCATGATGCTCCAAACGTTCTCAATTGGGAAGAGAGACGGCAATCTTGCTGGCCAAGGTATGGCTTAGCAAGAAGGATGACAAGCGGTACAGACTCTCACTGTGTGCAGGCGGGAATTATATTGCTGGAAGCAAGCCCAGGATGGCTTGCAAAGAGTTTCGGCGAAAAGGGGCGCAGAATATCGTCAACGTACCACTGTGCGGCTAGCGTGCCGCGGATTACAACCAGAGGAATGCTGCCATGAAAAGAACTGGCACCTCAGACCTCTTTGGCCAGGAATCTCATTGACAGTATAGAATTGACTTCAGTGATGGATTCCTCTTCGAACTGAGCCCCAATGGCCAAGAGAGAAGAGTCTGGAGACGCCTCATACAAGGGTGGGATACAAACCTGACTGTCACCCGCCGTACTGCCAGACAAGCAGGACTGATGGTCTCGGATGCCACTTCTTTTCACATCAAGACCGCTTAGGTTATCAACTGCAACAACCTTACAGCACAAAGGTACGTCGACGATATTCTACAAAAATGGTTCAAATGGCTCTGAACACTATGGGACTTAACATCTGAGGTCATCAGTCCCTAGACTTTGAACTACTTAAACCTAATTAACCTAACGACATCACACACATACATGCCCGAGGCAGGATTCGAACCTGCGACCATAGCAGCAGCGCGGTTCCGGACTGAAGCGCCTAGAACCGCTCGGCCATAGCGGCCGGCCCGATATTCTGCAACCCTTTCTGTTTCCATTCATGACAAACCATCCTGGGCTTATATTACAACAATATAATGCACGCTCTCACATAGCGAGAGTTTCTATTGGCTGTCTTCACGCTTGCTAAGCCCTACCTTGGCCAGAAAGGTCTCTGGATCTCTCTCTAACTGAGAACGTTTGGAGCATTATGGACAGGACCCCCAACCAGCTCAGGATTCTGACGACGTCACGCGCCAGTTGAACAGAATTTGGCACGATATCCCTCAGAAGGATATTCGACCACTCTATCAATCACTGTCAAGTCGAATAACTGCTCACATAAGAGCCAGAGGTGGATCAACGCGCTATTGACTTGCTCAATAATTCTTTAGTGGTCCGTCATTTTTATTTGTTTGTCTTATAATGTATCTGAGAGCTCCTTTGAGTAAAGAAGCAACGAATTTTTTCACAGGCTGCGATGGTGTAAGTTGCTTTATCGTGCAAGATGGTAACTTTATTTTTTATTCATACTAAAAGCAGGGAAATCGCATATCATCCAAGTCACTCTCAGTAGCCATAGAGAGAGTTTTCAGGTCCTTAAACTGGGAACAAAGGAGAAATAAACTAATGAAATGAAACTGTATGACCATATGTTTGATACCGTTCCGGTCCGTTTTTGGAACTCGATACAGCAGCGATACGTATGACATAAAATCGACAGATCGTTAGAATGCTTCCAGCAGTATGTAGCAACAGAGGTCTATGCACAGGTCAAGCCATTCCCATAAATTACGGGCCAGTGGTTTGCGGTAGTAGAGCCGACACCCGATAGTGTCCCAGATGTTTTGCATTGGGTCCAAATCAGGAAGATTTGGTGGCCCAGACATCAACAAGAGGTCAGTAGTATGCTCCTCAAATGTTCGTAACTCGATTCTGGCGTTTTAACAAAGGCATTTACCTTGTTGGAAGACACCATCGCCATCTAGGAACCATGAAGGCACGCACGGGATCCCCAGTAACGTTGACGTAGTCGACAGCTGTCATGGTGCCTTCGGTTACCACCACAGCTCCCATGGAAGCCCAGGTGAATGTCCCCCATAGCATGGCACTGCCGTCGCCTGAACATCAATGTAGGAAACCAGATTTCAGTTCTATAGCTTCTTTTAAATCTTATAATAGCAGTACGATAGTTATTGTACCATTAATGCTCTGCTGCCACCATGAAGCGTAAGCACTATTTTAAGTTAAGTGAAATTTTAAAAATCTTATATTTAATTTACAAACTTATATCCACTATTAATATCGTTATAACTTCCGCCCACCCCACTCCACCAACTATTTCCGTTGCCCCCTTTTCTCCTCCCTCTTTTCATACTGACTGTAGAAATCATTTCTAAGAATGTAATACTGCACTTATCTATACCGAACATTATGATTCACATGGCTCTTTTTCTTTGTAATAGTAAAAAAAAATTTCACATGGAATGTTCTTTACATCAGCAATAATTTTGTCTTAGTTGTAATATCTCTCCTTCCACTTTCTTCCTTACTCGTCCCCCCTACCTCCCCACCCGCATGATTCCTTCCACCCCATCCTCCTCCCTCCCCCCCACCCGCCCTCTCATTTACGATAAACTTTTCCGTTTCTCACCACCTGCTCTTCCATTATGTAAATCTACACATGTATATTATACCGTGTATGAGAACATGTACGTTTATTCTTAGATATAGCCATTAATGCAAAATGTATACTTTAATGCACTGTAAATAATATCACGGTGATACATCGTCAATGGACTGTATTCTGTAGTAACTGTCACAACACAGTTAAGCCATAATTACTTTTTTGACAAACAATGCCACCTGTCTTTCTTAAAAGACAACGCAATTATCTCGATGGTTAGCATTACCCTTTGAGAGTTCCCATATGCGTGTGTAAATATATTTAAATGAATGTAAATGGAGGTTGAATCGACGAACAACAGTAAATATAACTCGTACGTATAGACTGAGATTGCTTATCGCAAGTAGTGTCATTTATCTTGCTGTTAAGTATGCACATACGTTTGCCCGCCCGGTTGGCCGTGCTGTCTAACGCACGCCTTTCCGGGCGGGAAGGAGCGCCGGTCCCCGGCATGAATCCGGCCGGCGGATTTGTGTCGAGGTCCGGTGAGCCGGCCAGTCTGTGGATGGTTTTTAGGCGGTTTTCCATCTGCCTCGGCAAATGCGGGCTGGTTCCCCTTGTTCCGCCTCCTGCGGTCGCAGGTTCGAATCCTGCCTCGGGCATAGATGTGTGTGAGGTTCCTAGGTTAGTTAGGTTTAAGTAGTTCTAAGTTCTAGGGGACTGATGACCACTGAAGTTAAGTCCTATAGTGCTCAGAGACATTTGAACCATTTGTTCCGCCTCAGCTAGACTATGTCGGCGATTGCTGTGCAAACTAGTACGCGTACACCACCATTACTCTACCACGCAAACTTAGGGGTAACACTCGTTTGGTGTGAGGCGTTCCCTAGGGGTTCCACCGGGAGCCGAACCGCACAATAACCCTGGGTTCGAAGTGGGGCGGCGGAGGAGTGAAGTGGACTGCGGTAGTCGTCGTGGGGTTGCGGACCACTGCGGCTGCGGCGGGGACGGAGCCTCTCCGTCGTTTCTAGGTCCCCGGTTAACATAACATAACATAACGTGCACATATGTTTCAACAGTGAAATTAATTTTTGAACAAATATAAGATGACAGTTAAGTAGTTTTCCTCATATTTCCTTTTTAATACACTCCTGGAAATGGAAAAAAGAACACATTGACACCGGTGTGTCAGACCCACCATACTTGCTCCGGACATTGCGAGAGGGCTGTACAAGCAATGATCACACGCACGGCACAGCGGACACACCAGGAACCGCGGTGTTGGCCGTCGAATGGCGCTAGCTGCGCAGCATTTGTGCACCGCCGCCGTCAGTGTCAGCCAGTTTGCCGTGGCATACGGAGCTCCATCGCAGTCTTTAACACTGGTAGCATGCCGCGACAGCGTGGACGTGAACCGTATGTGCAGTTGACGGACTTTGAGCGAGGGCGTATAGTGGGCATGCGGGAGGCCGGGTGGACGTACCGCCGAATTGCTCAACACGTGGGGCGTGAGGTCTCCACAGTACATCGGTGTTGTCGCCAGTGGTCGGCGGAAGGTGCACGTGCCCGTCGACCTGGGACCGGACCGCAGCGACGCACGGATGCACGCCAAGACCGTAGGATCCTACGCAGTGCCGTAGGGGACCGCACCGCCACTTCCCAGCAAATTAGGGACACTGTTGCTCCTGGGGTATCGGCGAGGACCATTCGCAACCGTCTCCATGAAGCTGGGCTACGGTCCCGCACACCGTTAGGCCGTCTTCCGCTCACGCCCCAACATCGTGCAGCCCGCCTCCAGTGGTGTCGCGACAGGCGTGAATGGAGGGACGAATGGAGACGTGTCGTCTTCAGCGATGAGAGTCGCTTCTGCCTTGGTGCCAATGATGGTCGTATGCGTGTTTGGCGCCGTGCAGGTGAGCGCCACAATCAGGACTGCATACGACCGAGGCACACAGGGCCAACACCCGGCATCATGGTGTGGGGAGCGATCTCCTACACTGGCCGTACACCACTGGTGATCGTCGAGGGGACACTGAATAGTGCACGGTACATCCAAACCGTCATCGAACCCATCGTTCTACCATTCCTAGACCGGCAAGGGAACTTGCTGTTCCAACAGGACAATGCACGTCCG
The DNA here is from genome assembly GCF_023864275.1 of Schistocerca cancellata. Lineage (NCBI taxonomy): Eukaryota > Metazoa > Arthropoda > Insecta > Orthoptera > Acrididae > Schistocerca > Schistocerca cancellata. The sequence continues at coordinate 515,331,023 of NC_064628.1, read as the reverse complement.
CATGTATCCCGTGCCACCCAACGTGCTCTAGAAGGTGTAAGTCAACTACCCTGGCCAGCAAGATCTCCGGATCTGTCCCCCATTGAGCATGTTTGGGACTGGATGAAGCGTCGTCTTACGCGGTCTGCACGTCCAGCACGAACGCTGGTCCAACTGAGGCGCCAGGTGGAAATGGCATGGCAAGCTATTCCACAGGACTACATCCAGCATCTCTACGATCGTCTCCATGGGAGAATAGCAGCCTGCATTGCTGCGAAAGGTGGATATACACTGTACTAGTGCCGACATTGTGCATGCTCTGTTGCCTGTGTCTATGTGCCTGTGGTTCTGTCAGTGTGATCATGTGATGTATCTGACCCCAGGAATGTGTCAATAAAGTTTCCCGTTCCTGGGACAATGAATTCACGGTGTTCTTATTTCAATTTCCAGGAGTGTATTTATGTAGTTTATTATATATGCCTGTAAGATCGCAATATGTAAATTGTAGACGTATCGATATCCTAGCGCCTTAACTTAAGAACACACGCACTACCATGAATTAATTTGCGCTTGGTTGTTGCTCGCAACACATGTTCAGTACATGCAGTGTTTTTAATATGAAAGCTTTTATATGTGGTAGGATTTTTCCATAGATTTTCACTCTTTTTATAGATTCAATGTAACTGTTTGTGCACTTGTTACACTATATTTATATTTTCCATTTAGACTTTGAAAATTATGTATAACTGACACATGTAAGGCGCTTCCAATCAGCAAACAGTGTGGCTGCGAGAATTTGAAGTTTTGAGTGCAACATGGCCGCTACGTCTCGTATTGTGTTTTTGCAGATAATTAATAAATGCAGGAGCCTCGATCCTCCCGAACACACATTCAGTCAGTTTAAAACAGTGCTATCTCTTCTGGCTTATACACAGTGTACAACACTTTTTTTTCCGGGCGGGGTAGTCGCGCGGTCTCAGGTGTATTGTCACGGTCCGCGAGGCTGCCCCCGTCGGAGATTCGAGTCCTCCATCGGGCATGAGTGTGTGTGTCTTCCTTAGCGTAAGTTAGTTTAAGTTAGATTAAGTAGTGTGTAAGCTTAGCGACCGATGACTTCAGCAGTTTGGTCCCATATGACCTTACCACAAATTTCCAAAAAAATTTTAGAATAGTTTTCCAAAGGAATTATTTATTAATGTAATAGCCTTGTGCAACACTGTTCATTCATTTCTCGCTCATACTCACTGCACATACTACACACAATAGAAACATTATTTAATAATGTGAGACTATACACGCTATCAGCACACATCAGGATCATTGCGACAATGTTTGGTTTCCACTCTGTGTACTGCAACTTCCCATTTGCTAGCCTCAAAAACTGAGTCAGCAACCTTCCACAATGAGTGGTATGTTGATGTCAGATAGAAGATAATGTGTTAATCTCATACACTGCATAACTTTGTCAACAAAGAAAAACAAGGAAAGGAAAGAAAAATGAAGAAAAAATTGTGTGAGAGTGTTACGTGAAATGCTAAGTAATACTTCATTGTGGAGACTGTATTTTATAACACGAGGTTTGTAACTGCCTTATTAAATAAGTTTGTTTAAGTAATCTCTTTGACCTCCTTGAGCAATTTATTTTACAGTTTCATTCTTCGGTAGAATATGCTATTTTAAGTTTTATTTTATTATTTTTTGATAAATGCAAGTTCACTCTAGATCCTCTTCCTTCGTAGTGGAGAGAGCTGCTTGGGCATTAATTATGAGATTTCCTTTTGATGTGCATAACTGATTGGCAAATGTATTCAGATAGTTTGGCTAAAATCCCCATTGTTTTAACGAACCTTTGCACGAACTTTGCATACTGATGACAGTTCTCAATACTGTTGACATTACGTCTGAAATTATTTTTGTGTTTTCACACCAGTTCAACTGAGAATCTGTATTCATTCCTGGAAATTTCCTGTGCCACTGTAGTCTTTATGGACGATGTTGTTGAGTCGATATGGGAACCTGTAGTGGTTCTCTGCTGAGGAGCGATATGTGGAACAGTGTGCACTGGACAGCGGGCTTCCAAGCACTCGTGCCTGCTCTAGTATTGTACTCTGTTGTCAGATCTGCCACAGATCGCCACCGATCCTATTTTACGAAGCGTACAAGTCTCCGACCTCCAAGTTCGGTGATGAGGCGTGGACGTGCGACACCTTGTCGCCTGCTGCTGCTTTCACTGTCCTGTCAGTCACTCTTCATAGATGCTCACAACCGTAGTACGTGAAGAGCCTAACCGATCTCCTGTTTGCGAGATGCTCGTTTGCAGGCACTGGATCATAACAATCTATTGTTTGTTATGGAATTTATTAGCGGCCCGTATCGTCGCTAGAATGATCTTCCATTCGTCCATTGCGTCCACATATACACGTTCCTTGTAGCGTCACGTACCAACGGCCTTGTCGCTGTGGTAACGCCGATTTCCATCAGATCACCGAAGTTAAATGCCGATTTGCTGACCACATATGCGCATCCGGTGACGCCTGTCAGCTGAGGACGACACGGTGGTCGATCTCCACCGTTAGGACTTCAGACTCCTTTTCGGGCTGAGTTGCAGCGTCATGTACCCGCAAACCCTCGAGGCAGCATCCAGTTTTGCGTTGGACAGTGGCCAGAATGCTGTAGCTCTTTAGCGAACACTTTAGTTTAACTTTTTTGAAACACTCTGGTTTATTTGACCACCCTTTCCTGTTTCCCGCTAGTGCAGATAATCTAGAACGGCAAATGCGAAATGATATCAAAGTACGTTTGAAAGAATCACTGAAAATCATTCATAATGTGGCTAAAATAATATATAATCCCGGTCGGGGCACACATTTTCAACATGTCCCCAATGAAGTACATCAACGTCTGTTTGCAGCTAGGGTGTCCATTTAATTATCACTTCATTTCTAGCAAAGCTGCATGGTCATCCACGGTAACTGTTCTTTCGGGAACAGATACTACCGTCATATATAGTTAAAATATGGCTTCCCGGCCATTGACCTTCTTGTGCGAAAGCACACGCTTTGCCCGAACTCGTACGGGCTTGCTAGATTAATCTGCCACAAGTAATGAGTATGATGGGCAAACATCTATTAGGTGCACTACGAATATAGGGGTGTGGACATGTAGGGAATGCGGATCTCACGGGGAGCGTGCAAGGGATAAGTCCCTGCAGACGCACTATCGTCTGTGCCCGCGGTGGCTCAGATGTGCGCCGGCACGGTAGCTCAGCGTGTTCGGTCAGAGCTTTAAACTGCCCTCTGTAATAAAAAAAACTGAGTTAGTATATCAACGATGAACTTCAATAAGTGTCATAGGACGGCCGCCCCGAACAAATACGTAGAACGATCAATATCGCGCAAAATGAGATTAAAAAAAAAAAAAAGATGGATAGAGCGTCTGCCATGTAAGCAGGAGATCCAGGGTTCGAGTCCCGGTCGGGACACACTTTTTCAACATGTCCCCAATGAAGTACATCAACGCCTGTTTGCAGCTAGGATGTCCATTTAATTATCATTTCATTTCTAGCAAAGCTCCAGGGTCATCCACGGTAACTGTTCTTTCGGGAACAGATACTACCGTCATATATATATAATCAACAAGTTGTTAAGAAAATTTTTCAAATAAAAAATGAAATTATACAACCGCTTCAAGACTTTTTGTGTTTAGCGCAGCTGAAGGCAAACGTAAGAGTAAGCATCGCTGGAGTGCTTTTCGTAAACCAAATAGCGTCTTCAAACCTAACTTTCCACTGTGTATGAAACAGGGACTTTGCAATAATATATATTACCTTTTAATTTACCGTTCGAAAGCTGAAAGTCACTCAATCATTAATGGAGAGTCGCATTTTGGGAATCACTAGGAGAGACAGGATACGAACGAATGAATCACGGAGCATACTAGAGTGGAAGATGTAATTACGGCTCTAGTGAAAATTAAATGTGTCTAGGTGAATGAGCTGTCGATAGACCATAGACTAAACATCGTTCGGATTAATTTGCTACCGGCGTACCGAAAGAGCACGTATACACTGTCCAGTCACATTAATGTGGCCACCTCCCGTGTCCGACGTCAACGTGCAATAGCCACCCACATACAGTGGGTGGCTGAACTAGCGCATATAAAGCGATCGGGGGATCGTGGAAATCATACTGAACGAATTGCTTCGTCGGCACATGTCGGTCATAGTTCTGATATTGGAAAAGCACCTAACGGTGGTGGTTAGTTTATGCATGCATGATTATAGGACGACAGGATTGGACAAAGAGGCGGCGGAATTGCAGTGTTCCTCAAAAACACCGTACATCATCAGGCGGATCTACCGCCCCTGGAATCAGTAGAAGTCACTGCGGTTACAATCTTCACGGCAATATGAAACATAACTGTGGTGGCGTCGTATCTTAGCCCCAACAGACAGCTGATGGCCATAAATCTTCATGCTGTCTTCGAACAATTCAATAAGGACTTGCTGGGAGGCGACCTCAACTCCAAACATGGGGCTTGGAATTCAAGGAGAGCCAACGGAAACGGACAGCTGCTCTACGTTCTAGAGAGCGACCTCCAAGTCACCATCTATGGGCCATGGAAGCCGACACGCATCCCTGCGTTCGCCCCCCCCCCCCCCCCCCCCCAGGAAACTGACGTTCTCGGTATAGCGACTGTTAAAAATATCGCTGCAAATCTACAGCTCAAGACTATACAGGACCTGTCATCTGGTCATGTACCAGTTCTCGGACTTCTCGAGGGTGGCGCCCTCCCAATACAACCTCCAAGCTCCAGATCTGTTAATTGGGACCTCTTTCCGACATACCTTAACAATAACGTCCGACCGACCCAAACAGTGTCTACAGTTCTGGAAATTTACATAGCTGTGGTAACCTTGACAGCTAAAGTCCAACGGGCAACAAGACGTGCAGCAACTGAAATCTTTCGTCACGAGCATCAATTTGAAACATTCCCTACTCATCTCAACGAAATTAAGCATCGCCGTAATAATCACAGAAAACGGTGACAACGATACAGACATCCAGAGGATAGACAGCTGATGCATCGTCTGTCCCAGGAGCTACGCCACCAAGCTGAGGAGTGGCGGCGAGAGATCTGAGAAACAAAGATGAAAAATGTTCCTCCAGACTAGGGAAGAGTGGCAATTCATCAGGCCACTACGCCAACAGAGACCCCCAAAGAGAGCAATACGCGGCCCAGATGGCCTCTTATACGACTCGCTTGTCCAGGCTGAATACTATGCCGACGTATACGAACAGCACATGACAGCTCCGCCCTCACAGGATGCAGAGGACGCAAGGGAAGAGGACCGTATCGAGCAACGAATCGTTGACTTTAACCAACTCCCCACATAACAGAGGCCTGTTCTTAGCACTCCCGCTGAAGATAAAAAACTCATCAGGAAGACGAACATCTTGGCGCCTGCAAGGACTGTGACCAACGCCGATCTCAAGCATCTTCCGAGGAAGGGCATCGTTCTCTTAACTCGGCCGGCCGAAGTGGCCGTGCGGTTAAAGGCGCTGCAGTCTGGAACCGCAAGACCGCTACGGTCGCAGGTTCGAATCCTGCCTCGGGCATGGATGTTTGTGATGTCCTTAGGTTAGTTAGGTTTAACTAGTTCTAAGTTCTAGGGGACTAATGACCTCAGCAGTTGAGTCCCATAGTGCTCAGAGCCATTTGAACCATCTTAACTCGACTTATCAACAGCTGCTTACTCAACGGCTACTTCCCTGCAGACTGGAAGGCGGTGAAGACGATCCCTATTCCAAAAAGAGGAAAAAACTCAACGTTGCCAGACGGCTACCGCCCGATTAGTCTGTTACCCACACTCGGCAAAATATTGGAACGGGTGTCACTACAGCGTCTCAAAGACATCTGAAAGCAAATAACATCATCCGCCACGAACAGTTTGGCTTCCAGCCACGGTTATCGGCGGATGGATCTGCTTCGGATCACAGCATCCAACTCAACCTGAATAGACGAAACTCCACAGTTGGAGATTTCCTAGACATCGGAGAGGCATACTGTCGGGTGTGGCGTGACAAGCTTATATTCAAATTAGTCGATCAGACCCGTCTTTCCGACTGTTACATCAGGCTGATTGATAGCTTTTTGCAGGACAGGTGACTGTTTGTAAAAGCAGATCGGAAGACGTCATCACTGAAATCTGTCTCAGCTGGCACCCTACAGGAAGCGATGATTTCGCTACACCTGTTTAATTTGTATATTAACGACGATCCCACTATTCAACACGTCGCCGCCAGTCTGTGCGCCGATGACACGACCTGCCTAATCTCTGGAAGGAACATCGAACAACTTGTCAAGAGGATGCAGCGACTACCTGACGTCACCGAACAGCAGGCGAAGAGCAATAAAATCACAATAAACCTTATGAAAACTACAGAAATACTGTTTACGAAGAAACGGCCGGAAGTGAGGATGTGACTTGCCATCAATGGACAGACGAAATACCAGGGAGTCGTACTAGATAAAGGGATGACTTTTATACCACATGAACAAGATAGAAAATTGAATACTATGAAGATGATCCGGGCACTCACGCTTTCTTTTCACGAGCTGGCATTTACACCCATCAACGACATCAAAACTTTATAGAGCAACGGTACAGCTCCCCGTTCTGCACGGCTCGACGTCTTGGAGAACAACATGAGACTCTAATATACACAGTTTGCAAGCACTACAAAACAGGTGTTTGAAGTTGAACCTAGGCGCCACAAGGTAGGCCAGGACAAGAGAAATACACAAACTGACTAGAGAAAATACGTCTCTGAGAAGATAAAATACCAAGCAATTCGTCTTTTTCAAAAAGTAGACGACTATCGGGGAAATGTCCGCCAACTTGCGAATGTAGGCCAGGCCCTAGCACGACATTGGCACAAAGGCAAGGTGCCTCGAGGCATTACTGCATCCCCACTGAACCATCAAACATGATACAAAGTTCAGTTATTCGGTATCTTACATCTAAATAGTTACTGTCAATCACTCATACGACTACCTAACCAACACCCTCAAAGGACTCAAGGATCCACAGAGAACCCAAGTTCATTTACAAGCGTATACACAATAAAGTCAAATTATTTCCCATACCTTGAAAGTGTAACTATTTCCTACACCTTGTCACATCACAAGAAACAATCGCCAAAGGCGATTACTCTTTGTACACAAGATTCCAACCAACCAAACAAACAAAACAACAGAAAAAGCGGAAATCAGTATCAGTAATTCAAGTGTGGGATGTCGCAGAGTGTTTACGACGAGCACGGCCGAGGCAGCCAGCCTCGACCGCACTGGAGTCGGCCGGTCGCCGGCCGGTGGGGCCTGCCCCACAGCCGGCCTCGTCGGCATCTCCAACGATGACAACACACGCTACACAAATGGATTACGATGGGTGGGTTGTTTGGGGGGACGAGGCCAAACAGCGAGGTCATCGGTCTCATCGGATTAGGGAAGGAAGTCGGCCTTGTCCTTTCGAAGGAACCATCCCGGCATTTGCCTGAAGCGATTTAGGGAAATCACGGAAAACCTAAATCAGGATGGCTGGACGCGGAATTGAACCGTCGTCCTTCCAAATGCGAGTCCAGTGTGCTAACCGCTGCGCCACCTCGCCCGTGCTGGACTACGAGGGGACACCAGTTTCGGACGGTTCTGCAGATGAATTAATGGACGAAGACCCTGCAGCGCCAGCTTCAAGTTTACGATAAAAGCGTGACTTCTGCACTTCTAGTGACCAGCAGCAGTCAACGGCTCCGAAGATGGCGGTTTTAAAAAGCTACCTAAGAAGAGGCAGGTTTCAGTACAGAACGCTGTTGGCGTAGACAGAGATTCGTACGAAGAACTCGTTCAGCGCCATTGAAACGGAAGAGCCGGCAGCCGCCATGAATCCACTGCTCCTCAGGAACGGCCACAAGAATAACATCAGCAGATACAACATAAGGTGCTGCCTATAATTGTGCAGTCTCTTGAAAGTTATTTAAAGCTGTTCAGCGCTAGCTGCACCACGTCTTTCAAAGCGAAACAAGCAGGAGGGACAATATCAAACTGATGATGACGTCCAACTACTACAGTGTCACGGAATGTGAAATCGAAGTACATCAAGGCCATTACTCGACACTTATCGATGAAGGTGGTGAAGGTGGACAATGTTGCTATCAATGAAGAACTCGAGGAGAAGGGATTCGTTGCTACTGTGGTGGTCCACTATAAGATACCAAAAGCACAGTACAAAAGGCCGCTCAGAATTGTCGTTCTTGGTGACAGGCCAGAATACCTACGGATTTTCGGTCTCACTCGCTTCTATTCTCATGTTGTTAGTTTCGAGAAGCTCCGTGGTCCACCCCAGGTGCCAGGACCTTTTTTCACGTCGTATGATGCCACTTAAGTGTGCGAAGTGCGGACAAGAGCATTACAGTCATAGTCGCCATTGCCCCCTATAAAAAGAACAAGCCGCCACTTTTGCACTGTTCACATGGGCGCATCCAGGAAGTAATAGAGGCTGCGCGGTGCAGAAAGCCGCCAGCAGACGTATGAGGTGACTTGATCAGCGGGCGCGCCACTCCTCCGCATCGCCCAGGAGGCCGGACGCACCACCTCAAACCCTACATGCGACGAGACAGCCATCGGTCATTGAACGCCGAGTAGCAATCTGTACCTCCCCAGTCTGGCTCCGAGTTACGAGAACTGATAGTAATGAAGACAGAAATCGCCAAGACGATCACGGAAGTCAACAACGTCCTCAGTAATCTTCAGAATGCCATCATTGCTGTGGTGCAAGCAGCCCTCTGAGGTTTCCAGCACAGACCCAGCGAACCCATGCTTGCTTCAGATGACCAGGCAAAGACGACTAAAAGACATGACCATCACGACGTGGAACGCCGACGGGATTTATCCACACATCTTGGAATTTGGCCATAATACCGACCTCTGTACGGTCACCGAGAAGCACATAGAACCTGGGTTCTGTGCGAATGTTGCGAACTATATCTGTACAGAGAGGAACGACTGACTCCCGGTGGCGGGGCCGTGATGTATGTGCGAAACTCTCTGCGACACCATAGGCCTACAGTAAACTCTCGTTCTACCTATACTTGAGTATTGCTCATCAGTGTGGGATCCGTACCAGGTCTGGTTGACAGAGGAGATAGAGAAGATCCATAGAAGTGCGGCGCGTTTCGTCACAGGGCTATTTGGTAAGCGTGATATCGTTACGGAGATGTTTAGCAAACTCAAGTGGCAGACTCTGCAAGAAAAGCGCTCTGCATCGCGTTGTAGCTTGCTGTCCAGGATTCGAGAAGGTGCGTTTCTGGATGAGGTATCGAATATATTGCTTCCCTCTACTTATACCTCCCGAGGAGAGCACGAATGTAAATTTAGAGAGATTCGAGCGCGCACGGAGGCTTTCCGGCAGTCGTTCTTCCCGCGAACCATACGCGACTGGAACAGGAAAGGGAGGTAATGACAGCGGCACGTAAAGTGCCCTCCGCCACATACCGTTGGGTGGCTTTCGGAGTATATATGTAGATCTAGATGTAGTTGTAGAACATACCGTCCTTAAGATCTACGGAAGCCACTGCTGTTGCATTCGATACGACAGGGGGCAGTCAACTTCATCGCCACACATCGTCCACCACGGGGACATATGGCATTTAGTGACGCTCAGGCGCTTCTATAACTAACGATGGGCTTGAACGCTAAGCACACGAGTTGGAACTCGCGCATAATGAAAGTAAGTCAGTGTCGCTTTTTCCGTCGTTCATAGCCCTCATGCCTACGTGTGTGGACCAGTGGAACATACAATTTACCCTTAAAACCGAAGACTATCAGACATCCTTTACATCGCTATATATATAGGCATCAGGGACTTCATGTCAAACGACGTGGTTCACTCTCTTACATCGGAACATCTGCAACTGATTTTTTGTGTCGCTGAACAGCCATTGTCCGTCTCACAACAACTTAACGCCAGACGCGGTGACTGGCAGGGGCTTTCCAACATCCTCACTCACGGATTGAAGGACTTCCACCGCGATGAACGAGAGAATGTCGACGTCACTGCTTTCTTCGACTCCCCCAACAGAGGAAAGAGTCGTAATGCATCGAATATCCCTCCGGATATCCAAGCTATGATCAGAGACTTAATAAAGACGGGAGAGTGACGCATTTGCCTGATACTAAACGCCATGTCAATCTCCTTCGAAGGCAAATAAAGGCGACCCTTATGGAACTGCGGAATAGACGCTGAGAACATAAACTCGCTGACGTGCAGCCAGACTCGTCGGCGTGGGATGTGGTCCGTTACTTTACCTGCTCACTTTAAACACCTGCTGGTAAGGTGTACACACTCTGGGACATAGCAAATACACTTGCCGATGTATATGAAGACAACTTCTGGTCACACTACGACCCACAGTATCAGCAACACACGCAGATGGCTGAGGACCGGCCGGACCTCTACCTCGGTGTGGATGACGGTGACCATGAATGTGTTCCCTCAGTGACGTCACGCCATGTTCGTGCCGCTAGCACTAGTCTCTCCAGCAACAAAGCCTCCGATCATGACAACATTACAGGAAAGACTCTGAAAGAACTTCCGCAGGAGGCTGACGAAGTCATAGCGTTAGTTTTTAACCAGATTCTCTGGACGAAGCAATTTCCGCGAACGTCGAAGCATGCCGTCGTCACTACTGTGCCAAAACCCGGCAAGAACCGAGCTGACGCAAGAGTTACAGGCCGATCAGCCTTCTCCCGGTTCTGAGCAACGTATTCGAGCGTTTTCTACTACAAAGGCTTAGTCTGAAGATCTCTGATGGTAACTTGTTGCCGCCAGACCAGTTTGGCTTAGGCCAGGGGCACTCTACGACACACCAACTTCTTCGTGTCGTGGAAGAGGCGACCAAAGCGTTCAACAACCAGGAGTTTTGCGGTGCAGTCTTTTTAGACGTCGCTCGTTCGTTCAACAGCGTCTGGCATAAGAGGCTGTTGTTTAGGCTCTTTCAACTAGACTTCTCGCCCTCCTGTGTCATGCTGCTGTTCACGTGTCTTCAGGGTCGCACATTCGTTGTCCGCATCGGTGGCGCGACATTCACAGTGCATGATGTGCATGCTGGCGTTCCATAGGGATCACTGCTGAGTCCAATACTTTATTCCCTGTATACCTCCGACCTGCCGACCTGAGGATCATTGGAGCCATCTATGCGGACGATAAGGTGCTGCTAATAAGAAGTGGGTAGCCCGCTACACTACATCATCATCTCCAAAAATCCTGTGTGACGAAATGGCGCTTTGGGCTTAACGCTCCCAAAAGTCAGAGGCTGATATTATCCAAGAAACATTGACCATACATCCAAAAAGTGGAACTTTTCGGCGAACCTGTTCAATGAGCCACCTCGATCGAATACCTGTGCGTGATTTTCGACGCCTGACTCACCTGGCAGAGTCAATTACAGCAAGTTCGTTGGAAGGTGTCCCAGCGTCTAGGGGCACTATACCCTTCATTTAACGGAAGGCCTGTGCGCTCCATTCCTTGTGGTCTCACTATCTACAGGCTCTTTCTACGACCAATGATGGATTATATTTGTGTTGTCTGAGGTAATGCAGCGAAATACCACATTCACTGACAGAAAACGCTCTAGAATAAGGCATTATGGAGTATTTTTGATGTGTGTTGCAACTTTCCATCGCGCTCCTTCACGATACTGCCGAAGAACTGGAGTTCATTGACCGATTTAAGAGACTGCCTAATCTTTCTACAGACAGACATGTGGATTCGCCGCTTAGGTAGGCCCAACGATCCTCGAGATCAGTACAAACGCTCAGTTCCCTCAGTCAGTAGGGTGCAAGGCCCCATATATGGTGACTCTGGCCCAGCACCTCCTACACACAACCGATGGCACACAAAATAATCAGATGTCTTTACACGTTTAACTACTTCCCACAAATATAGCAGTAAATGCAGTCAAGATAAACACTGCACCCCAACACACACTCAAGAGAAGATGTGATGCTGCTGTGGAATTCAGCACATTCCTTGACGTAATGCGGAAACCGACGTCCAAAAGGACTTGATGATTAGCTTTCGGGCCAAGGGTGGAAGCATTTCCAAAACGGCTGAATTTGTAAGCTGCTCGTATGCCGCCTTGGTTAGCGTATACCATGCATGACAAAACAGTGCTATCCAAAACTAGCGTTGAGGCGACTGTGGTGCACCAAATGACTCTGAGCACTATGCGACTTAACTTCTGAGGTCATCAGTCGCCTAGAACTTAGAACTAATTAAACCTAACTAACCTAAGGACATCACACACATCCATGCCCGAGGCAGGATTCGAACCTGCCACCGTAGCGGTCACTCGGTTCCAGACTGTAGCGCCTAGAACCGCACGACCATTCCGGCCGGCCGTGGTGCACCATGGACCTTAGATGACAGGGGTGGAAGACAGGGGCACAGGCGAATAGACGTCCAAATGTAGAGGAACTGACCAGCCAGATGAGCCAAGGGGCTACCATTAATGTCTCCTCAACGTTGCTGCATATGGGTCTGTGGGCCCCCTCTACAGATACCTGGTTCATGCGCCCATGTGACTGCTCGTCATCTGCGACGAAGACTGGAACTGGCGCGCAGTTACCGCAACTGAGCGTGCACCGAGTGACGCAGGTAGCCTTTTTAGATGAGTTATGTTTTATGCTCCATCAGACAGATGGCCATTGGCGTGTAGGGCGTGAAATGTCTCAAAGCAAACACAGTGTAACATTCGTCGGAAAGGTCCAGTTCGAAGGAGGGAGCAGCACGACCTGCGGAATGTTTTCGTGGCATTTCCTGGGCGATCTTGTCATTCTGGAAAGGACAGTGGATCAACACAAGCGTGAATTTATCCTTGGAGACCATGTCCACCACTGTATGCAGTATGTTTTGCCTCGCCAATGACGTCTACCAGCAGACGAACGCAACGTGTCACACTACGTAGTGTACACTCGCGGTTAGAAGAGCACAAGGATGAGATTTCCGTATTCCCCTGTCCAACAAGAACCCGGATTTAAACCCAAGCAAGAATCCGTGCGACTATCTCGATCGGTCTACACGCGTCAGAAACCTAGCTGGCCACGGCACTAGCGTTGTCATGGTTCCACATCCCACCTTCCAGAACCTCATTGACTCATTGACTCTCTTCCTCCCCGTCTCGCAGCGGTCCGCGCTGCAAAACATGATTGTTCAGGCCTTTGATAGGTGATCATAACAATGTGACTGGACAGTGTAAATATGTAGTGAGAATGAAATGTAGTCATGTAAACGAACTGTAGAGGGAGCATAGACCAGACCTTTCTCAAACTAATTTACGACCGGTCTGTCGAAGCGGCAAATGTTATATTATTTTAAAAGTTACTTTTTTTTTATAACAAAAAAAAATTATACGTGGTGTCGCATGAAACATATAATGAGCAGGATTTGTTTGGCTGCTGAACCTACCTAAAGTAAAAAAAAAAAAAATACTGATACCTGAGACAATTAGAAATATCTGAGAAAAATTTTCTGAGGTCTCTCCGAAGAAACTGACGTTATATGTAAACAAAAATGTGGAAGTTGCTCAACTTTAGAAGAAAGAGTAAACGCTGCATTGTAACGTTGTTGACTGCAGTTTCTATAGAAAGGTGAATGAAACACCGGAAATTACTGAATATAAAAATTGTTTAAATGCTGAGTGAAACGTATTAAGAAGGCTAAAAGTAATTTCGTTGCCTTTATTCCTATGGAGCGCTGCTCTAGAATCATATTACCTCTTTTATTTTTTGAGAAAAGTCTGTCTCCTGTAGAAAAAATACGCTATGTGATCAAAAGTATCCGGACACCTGGCTGAAAATGACTTACAATTTCGTGGCGTCCTCCATCGGTAATACTGGAATTCAATATGGTGTTGGTCCACCCTTAGCATTGATGATAGCTCCCACTCTCGCGAGCATACGTTCAGTCAGGTGCTGGAAGGTTTCTTGGTGAATGGCAGCCCATCTTGACGGAGTGCTGCACTGAGGAGATGTATCGATGTCGGTCGGTGAGGCGTGGCACGAAGTCGACGTTCCAAAACATCCCAAAGGTGTTCTGTAGGATTCATGTCAGGATTCTGTGCAGGCCAGTCCATTACAGGGACGTTATTGTCGCGTAAACACTCCGCTACAAGCCGTGCATTATAAACGGGTGCTCGATCATGTTGAAAGATGCAACCGCCATCCCCGAGTTGTTCTTCAACAGTGGGAAGCAAGAACGTGCTTAAAACATCAGTGTAGGTCTGTGGTGTGATAGTGCCACGCAAAACAACAAGGGGTGCACGCCCCCACCATGGAAAACACGACCGCACCATAACACCACCGGTTCTGAGTTTTACTGTTGGCACTACACACGCTGGCAGATGACGGTCACTGGGCACTCGCCATACCCACACCCGGCCATCGAATCCCCACATTGTGTACCGTGATTCGTCACTCCACACAACGTTCTTCCAATGTTCAATTGTCCAATGATTACGCTCCTTACACCAAACGAGGCGTAGTTTGGCATTTGCTGGCGTGATGTGTGGCTTATGAGCAGCCGCTCGACCATGCAATCCAAGTGTTCTCACCTCCCACCTAACTCTTATAGTACTTGCAGTCGATCCTGATGCAGTCTGGAATTCCTGTGTGGTGGTCTTTATAGATGTCTGCCTTATTACACATTACGACCCTCTTCAACTGCCGGCGGTCTCTGTCAGTCAACAGACGAGGTCGGCCTTTACGCTTTTGTGCTGTACGTAACCCTTCACGTTTCCACTTGATTACCACATCGGAAACAGAGGATCTAGGGATGTTTAGGAGTGTGGAAATCTCGCGTACAGACATATGACACAAGTGACACCCAATCGCCTGACAACGTTCGAATTCCGTGAGTTCCGCGCAGCGCCCCATTCTGCTCTATCACGATGTCTAGTGACTACTGAGGTCGCAGATACGGAGTACCTGGCAGTAGGTGGCAGCACAATGGACCTAATATGAAAAACGTATGTTTTTGCGGATGTCCGGATACTTTTGATTACATAGTGTAGCTGCCACCACCTGTTATGAAAATTACTAGTATTTCTGTTTATTTGGGTTCTATCCTAAAGCGCGTTAACATGGTTGTCTAAACTGTAACTATTTTCTATAAACCTATAAAGGTCACTCCAAAGAGTATCATGTTACCAAATTCAGAAGCCAAAAAAAAATTTTTTTTTGCGATTTGGTATAATTTATCATTATTTCCTGTTAATTCTTCAGCTAAAAAGGAAGTTTCAGTTTTATAGCTCTTTTACCAAGTGCTTTCCATACATACAAGAATGTTCATATTCTCACGAAAATGTTTAGTATATTCTAATAATAGCCAGCGTTTTGTCGTTAAATATTTCTGAGAATAGCTTTGGACTATTCTGTGATAAGGTAATCATAATTTTTGGTGCTCACTTTATAATTCTACAACGTTGTACCTATTGGCTGGCTAGATGGGAAAACATAAGCATTGGTCAGAAATTAACTCTTGTGCTTCACCTCAAAGTATGTATTATGCTTCGATAAATCTCAAAATTAGTCCCATAGTGCTTAGAGACATTTAATAGCTGCAGGAAAATGAGTGATGGTACTCGCGATTTTAAAGTTCCCATAGGGAACTTCTTCTGATTTGGATCTTATGAGTAAACTTGTATTTAGGTTGTAACAACCCCGCAGAGAAAAATGTCAATGAAAATGAACCGTGTGTAACCTCCCCACATAGAAATATAATTTATAATTAAATGAATTTTTAATTATTGTGAGCTCTGAACAAAACTGATTTTAAATGTAACCTCTGAACAAAATTGATTTTAATTTATAGTCTCTGTGGAAAGAATGCATTCACACTTAATATTCCCACAAAATTCTTTTTCTCATTTAATTTCAAGTTCGAAATAGAAAAATTCCTAAACACCAAAATAATAAAAAAAGTTCTGTAACCTGATAAACTTTATGAGGACAGCAGCGCTGACCTTCGGCCCTGTATTCTGAATAAAAAAGCAAAAATTCTTACCTCAATAAAACTGCAATTATATCTGCTCTTAAATTAGTAATTTTTCGACACAGCTGCGTGCAATGCTGGCGTATATTTGTTTTGATTATTGGAAGGAATGATCATGCATTTGAAATATTCTTTAAATTGAAATGAATGCTTTTCTTTAAAAGAGTTGCTTTATATTACAAAAATTATTATTTGGGCATTTTTTTGGAACAAATTAAATTACAATTAACATACATTATTAAATATGTGCAAGGCTGCTTCTTTACCTTCTACAACAATACTCATCCTCCAGAGTCCTGACAAGAGTCGCGAGCAGAGCACACAGCCGACGCATGGCGACTCCCGCCGACTACTACGGACTAGCACGGACTAGCGACTACTGTCGACTGACAACTACAACTGTCGACTCGCGCGGTCAAGCGCAGACTAACAACAGCTAACGATAAACTACTCTCTGGTCAGAGATTCTGTCATGCCTCGCCCATCGCCGGCAATGTATACATCTTTCATAACCCTCCACTGGGGGGGGAGGGGCAAAAATTTGGCAGTGATGGTGAGTCAATTGGACTTGCCATGAGCAACAAATTTTTCTTAACTAAGTTTACAATCACAGAATATATACATATATCTAAGTGCAGAACATGAAATAAAATATAGTGCACATGCACTGAGTACAGAACATATCAGGCAATGACAAAATGTATACACAATGAATACAAAACATATTAACAAATGGCAAAAATGCATACGCACTGAAAAACTCTTTAGCATTTTTTACAACAAATAAACATATCAAGGAGTGAAATAAAGTGCACACGCACTGTAGTTCAGAACATATCAGCAAATCACAAAGATGCATACGTAATGAATACAAATCATATTAACAAAATGACGAAAGTGCACACGCACTGTAGTTCAGAACATATCAGCAAATCACAAAAATCTATATGAAATGAATAGAAATCATGTTAATAAAATGACGAAAGTGCACACGCACTGTAGTTCAGAACATATCAGCAAATCACAAAATGTATACGTAATGAATACAAATCATGTTAACAAAATGACGAAAGTGCACACGCACTGTAAAACTCTTTAGCATTTTTACATCAAATAAACATATCAAGGAGCGAAATAAAGTGCACACGCACTGTAGAAGTCTTTAGCATTTTTACATAACATATCATGGAATGAAATAAAGTGCACATGCACTGTATAAGTCTTTATCATGTTACAAGAATTTAAACGCATTGTATAAGTTTTTACCATTTTACAAGAACTAGGAAAGGAATGGGAAGGATTGCGTCATGGTTGTAGCACTTTAGGTTGCACGCAGCTGCACTGAAAGTCCATATCTTTCTACAAAAGCACAACACCAAGTGAGACAATCTGAAGTTCTTTTCCCTGAAGTATTAATCAGTGTAGCCAAGACACTGAACTGTCGTAGTAATATTCATGTTATCATTTTGGTAGTACATTAGGTACACCAATAAGTGGGACTATTATAACATCTCCATCGCTCAAGATGGTGGACAGCATGTCGTGTCAACACCACGTTCTTGTAAGGTACACCAACGTAGAATTATTGCAAAAACCAAATATAGTGCTCCATGATCATGAGGATACACAGGACAAACGGATATTGCAGTAATTCCTGGTAATTAGGTCAGAAGGTGAAAGACATTAAGTCACATACTAGTCTTCATTGAGAATTACACTAGTCTAACAACTGATTTGAGTAATTGGTGGCAGTCATCGCACAGTTACTGAATATTTCTGTACCATGTATGTAGTATTACAGAATAATGTTCATAAATCGTTTGTTTACAGAGAACATTGGCACTCATTGCCCAGCTACAAACTATCAGAAGTCAACATTCAAAACAGGAGCTAATAAATGGCATAGTATTACAAAATAATGTTCATAAATCATTTGTTTACAGAGAACATTGGCACTCATTGCCCAGCTACAAACCATTAGAAGTCATCATTCAAAACAGGAGCTAATAAATGGCATAGTATTACAGAATAATGTTCATAAATCGTTTGTTTACAGAGAACATTGGCACTCATTGCCCGGCTACAAACCATCAGAATTCATCATTCATAATGAGTTAATTATTGGCATAGCATTTATACATAATTAATCTAATTATAGTAATCATTGGCATCATAGGTCATCTTATTACAATAATCAGTGGCATTCATTGGCCAGTTATAAAGCATTTTTTTTGTGCATTATTCAGAAGTGATCATTCAAAATGAGTTAATTATTGGCATAGCATAATTAATCTAATTATAGTAATCATTGGCATCATAGGTCATCTTATTACAGTAATCAGTGGCATTCATTGGCCAGTTTCGAAATGAGTTAATTATTGGCATAGCATTTGTACATAATTAATCTAATTATAGTAATCATTGGCATCATAGGTCATCTTATTACAGTAATCAGTGGCATTCATTGGCCAGTTACAAAGCTTTTTGTTTTTGCTAGCAATGCATTGCGTTGAGATCGATAATTAATAACAAAATTTGCTTTTGAGTTATTGCTGCAAATGAAGATGTGTAACGTCATTCGTCATGAGTCAGCAGTAGCAAGGTTATGAAACAAGTAGAGTATATGTGATCACATTCATAAATGAGATAGGTTTAATGAACAACTGCTTATAGCACATTAATTTCATGAATAATTTCTCCTGCAAAATATACAAAAAATGGATTATTAAACTGAAAGAAGAAACGCATATTATGCTGAAAAGTAGTGAACTTCGAATTGACAGGTAGTGAAATGTGTATAAAAAATATATGTGTTCTCTAGCTGTCCTTTCCAAAACCTTCAGTCATCATACTATGCGATATAAGACAGACTGTCAAAATGAACTGCAACAAATACTTAAATAACTACATAGCATAAATACATAAACTTCAACATTATCCTCATCTGTAAAGAAAAAACTTCATTATCCATATTATCATAACTCCATTATTATCATCACCTGTAAAGAAAAACTTCATTATCCATAGTAGCATATTCTTCATCATTATTCATCACCATTCATTATCATCTGCAAAAAAATCACTTTATTATTCATTATACAACTACTCCTTTTTTCTAGCATATTTCATCACTAAAACTAAGATGTGTAGTTCTGTCTGACAGCCTGCATCAATCGCCTCGTATTCTGAAAGAAAAAAATAGTTAAGACTGCTATTCTACGATGTGTATAGTATATTCTTGTTAATGCTTGTTAATTCTGATCCATTTACTCTTCCTCACGAGGTATTGCATCTTCTTTCGTTCATTCCGAAGGTGAAATTCCCATGTCTGTTTAATTATATTTTTTTACACGTTATTGCTTTCCGAAAATCATGAACAAAGATTAATGTCTTGCATTTAAATCATGTATCCACTAAATAAAAACTGGTTTATAGTAACATAATTGTGCATACAGCATAGCATGACAGAAAACGTAATATGTCAAAAACATAGACAGTGTTCAGAGGCAAAAATGTACACAGTGTATCACAATGTAGCAGCAAAAAAAGTAAAGTAGTCACGATGTTGAGATATCATAGGGCAAAAATGTGAAAGTCAACTGGTGTTTGTTATATCTTAAATATTTCATAGTGCATACAAACAAAACAGGAAAACAATCATACATACATGAAAAAAATGGAAAATGTGCACAGTCTGATGTGTAACGACAAGAAGAGCGACCTGCTAACCTTACCTTGCCGGGC
Source organism: Schistocerca cancellata (assembly GCF_023864275.1). Lineage (NCBI taxonomy): Eukaryota > Metazoa > Arthropoda > Insecta > Orthoptera > Acrididae > Schistocerca > Schistocerca cancellata. The sequence goes on along the minus strand of NC_064628.1, from coordinate 515,311,195 downwards.
ACTTGCCAAGAAAAAATACGATAATCATCAGTAAGTGTTCATGTGAATATAATTGCATAAGTGGTCATAAAAAAATTAGCAAATAGCATTACAGTGTGATAAAGTATCTTCATTCAATAAAAGGTTTGATGTTGGAGACGTGGTGGTTCCCTTTGGTTTTTCTGGTTCTCAAAGTGTCGACGTGTACTACATTGGGGTGAGGAATGCTGCGAATCCGATATGGACCTGCGTATAGAACTCAAACTTACTACACCTACCTTTTCCTCTATTGGATAAATAGTGTGTACGTACTAATATCTTCTGTCCAATGTGAAAGTCACGACATGTACAAACCTGTTTTTGCTGTCTTCTCCGGCGCTCTGCGGCACGTTTGATGTTGTTCAGCGCAATGTCAATTATTTCATGGTGTCGTAGTCGACGCGATGTAGGAAAGGTTACTAATTCTTTTATTTTGTTAGGTGGTTCAACATTTTTCAGTATAACAGACGGAGATAGCATAGTAGATTCATTTGGTATGGAATTAATTACATCCTGGAATGAGAGTATGTGTGTGTCCCAATCAATATGTTTTTTATGGCAATATATTCTACACAGTTTACCAATTTCTTTCATTAATCGTTCACAAGGGTTCGAAGCAGCATGGTGCCTGGATATATAGATCGGAGAAATGTTTTTAGCTCGTAACATACGTGTCCATATAGCAAATCGAAACTGTGAACCATTGTCGGAAATTACTTTCAACACATGCCCTACATGAAATAGAAAATGCTTTACAAATGCTTTCGAAACAGTTTTAGCAGTAGCTTTGCGTAACGGAGTGAAGGTAATAAATTTTGAAGTGAGTTCAACAGCGACAAAGATGTAGCAAAAACCTCTATTAGTTCTGGGAATCGGACCAAATATGTCTACAGCGGTCACATGTCTCAATTTAACAGGTACAATGGGATGTAATGGAGGAACATGTGAAGTCGTGTCTGACTTAGCATTCTGGCAGATTTTGCATGACGCTAAAACTCGTCGAATACGTTTCTCCATGTTGGTAAAATAACAGTTCTGTCTCAGTATAAGAAAACATTTTCTGGCTCCGTAATGTGCGTAACTTAAATGAGTATACCAGATTAATTTGTTAACAAGTTCGTCAGGAATGCATAATAACCAATTGTTGCTGTCAGGATGAGAGCGGCGAAACAGAATGTCATTGCGTAAAGTGTAATGGTTTCTAATGGTAACATTATTCTTATCTTGCCAAAGGTGTTTAATTTATTTCCATACGTTGTCTTTACTCTGCTCTTGAGCTATGTCTTGTAATGACGACGAAATGAAATTTTCAAATGCAACTTGTTGAATGTACATAACGCTGAAATTTGCTTTGCAGAAGTTGGTTGCGATGTCTTGCTGATTGTTGCTGAGAGAACGAGATAGTGCGTCTGCTACAATATTTTGTGTGCCGGGAATGTGAACAATTGTGAAATTAAATTCCTGCAAGTAAAGTTTCCATCTACTTAATCTGTCGTGTGTAAATTTAGCCGAAAGTAAAAATTATATCGCTCTATGATCTGTGTAAACGGTAGTGTGTCTTCCATAAAGAAAATGTCTAAATCTGGTAAAAGCCCATGCAACACATAATGTTTCAAGTTCTGTAACAGAATAATTTCGTTCAGCAGGTGACAGAATGCGACTTGCAAAAGCGATGTTTTTTAATTACTGTACAACCATCTTCTTCAATTTCCTGAAAAATATGTACGCCTAAAGCGGTGTTAGAACTGTCGGTGGCAATGGAAAAATTTCTAGTAAGATCTGGGTGCGATAAAAGTGGTGCATTCAACAAAGCATGTTTCAAATAACATTCTCGTGAACAAGATTCTGTGTGTCAAAAGCATTACTTGCGTTACTGGAAAATGCAACCTGTACTGTATCTAGTCAAATTCTATCAGACGTGTTATTATTTTCAGGAGGATGCTGTGGCATTTCAACTATTTGAACTGAATGTACGCTGAAAATTGTGCTCATATTTTTACGTCTGTCATTACAGTCATTTCTATACGGTGCATTGCGATAGGAATTGAAATGGTGTGTTTTCTGTACGTACTGGTTTCCTTGTTGCTGTGCGTTACTATTTGTTGGAGCTGATGCTATACGCGTACGCGGCAAAACATTAAAGCTTGGTTGACCTTGTGCATTACATTGTTGGTTAGGTAAGCTAACCGTATGGTTTTGTTGCTATTGCGGTGAAAAACGTCTATTGTTACCAAAATGCGTTTGCTGTTACTGATAATTTTACACATACTGATGATTACAATTTTATCTGTTATTAAAATTACGGCGATAATTGTCATTTCGGGAGTGTCTAAAGAGAATTGTCACTTTCGGTAAAAATTTGTCTTATCGGGTTTTCTTTACACGTTTCTTAATCCTAGGTAGAGCAATAGTTGAAGAGCTGTTTTGATAGATATAAAGGATAGTAGAAGAGAAGGCAGCAGTGCAGAAAACTAAAGATGAAACAGCACTACTACGGCTCGGGGCCCTGTGCACGCTACGGCACATATTCATTAAAGCGTAGTGAATCCCATGAGGTTAATTACGCGCTGCAAATAAATTTTAGCTTTTGCGTTACAGGCAATGCCGGTGAAAATTCAAAAACAAATTGCTGTATCCATGCTAATTCTAGTTTCTGCATTACGGCCCAAGCTGGTGAAAATACAAAAACACATTGTCGTATCCAGTTCAATGCGTGTACCTGTGCTCTGTCATTTTCAAATACCTTAGATTTTTTTACACATACAAATTGCTTATAATCAACGTTCTCGTCTCTTAATGTGTGAACAGGTTCAGAATTGCATAAGAATCTGTTTGTCTGTGTCTTTTCGAATTTTAAGTCACGTAGTTTCTGTAAATTACTTAAGTTATACTGGCTGTACGAGTGTGAGAAATGTTCGGAATGTGGCGTATGCTGTGACGTGTTAGTGACTGAAACAATTTTCCTTTCTGTCACTTTAATACGTTCGTCAATTTGGCTGATCTGTTGTTCAAATTTCTTATCGACTTCCGTAGCCAGAGTGTGCGAAAGTTCGGGTGGCTTTAAATTAAACTCGTCGCGTATCTGTGTTGCGTTTTCTGAACATTGTTCAGTGACTGCATTAATTTCGTCTCTATGTAATTCTGTTGTGGCTGCATGTTTATTACTTAACTCTTGTGCAACAGATCTAGTTTCTTCACTATTGTTCGTAGCACAAGTCTTAATATCATCACGTAATTGTTCTTTAGTATCATAACGTTGCACGGTAACGGCTGTAACCTGTTCACTAACTTGTTTGTTCTGTTCGTTAAGGTTGTGTTGTTTTTCGTTCGTCATTTTGAAACTTTCATTAAGTTGTTTAATCGACCTGTCATATTTTTCATTGAGTTGTTTGAACGATTCATTAAGTTGTTTGTAATGGTTATCTAGCATTTCCTTCCGCTGTTTGAAACTTTCGTTAATTTCTTGTCTGAAATTCTCGTTAAGTTGTATCATTAATGCTATGACTCGATCCATGTCAAAATTAGCTGCTGTATTCTTTGTACTGTTTAATGGCGTACCTGCAATTGTCACGTTTTGTGTATCCATTTGGACATTCTGTGATTTGTGAAAAGGTTTGCCAATCGAATGTGCACTGTTGGTCACTACACCGAAATTAAATAAATCTGTCGTACTTTGAGTACACTGTTCATTTTCGTTAGAAAAATGTATCTGTTCATTACACAAATTTTGCAGACAGGGTGTATCAAGCTGGGCAGCGTTCATTGTAACAGAACGTCCCGCGTCATCAATTGTCGTCAAATTAACAAAGGACACAATTGAATTTATTTGTTCATCATTAGGATCAAAATCATTACTGGTGATCAGTACACACCGATTGTCTGTAAATGGAGGATTGTCAACATTACACTGAGTATCGCAAGTACTATCGTTCAAATTATTAGAATTGGCTATTTCACTCATTACATCGCGATGTACTGTTAACAGTCTTTCGCGGCATTTTTCACAAAACAAAATTAAGCACAAATGAAACAAAGCCAATGCAAAATCCAGCAAACAATATTACAACAAAGAGCAACAAATTGCCGATGATCTATGAAAGAAAAAAGTGACAAATTAGTAAATGCGCTGCGCCAGTTGCAAACTACATTTAACTAAATAAGAGCAGATATATGACTACTTCTCAGAAGATTCACAAAGAAATACGATCCTGGCCGGATGTCGCCAAGTGTAACCTCCCCACAAAGAATGATAATGGTAAATATGAGCCAAGTGTAACCTCCCAATACAATTATTAAATTAAATGAATTTTTTAAATATTATAACCTCTGAACAAAATTGATCTTAATGTAACCTCTAAACAAAATTGGCTCCCATTTATAGTCTCTGTGGAAAGAATGCATTCACACTTAATATTCCCTCAAAATTCTTTTCTCATTTAATATCAAGTTCGAAACAGAAAAATTCCTAAACACCAAAATAATAAAAAAGTTTAGTAACCTGATAAATTTTATGAGGACAGCAGCGCTGACCTTCGGCCCTGTATTCTGAATAAAAAAAAGCAAAAATTCTTACCTCAATAAAAACCGCAATTATATCTGCTCTTAAGTTGGAATTTTTGACACAGCTTCGTGCAATGCTGGCGTATAATTTTTTCTGATTTTTGGAAGGAATGGTCATGCAATGGAAATTTTCTTTAAATTGAAATGAATGCTTTTCTTTAAAAGAGTTACTTCATATTAAAAAATTATTATTGGGGCATTTTTTGGAACAAATTAAGTTACAATTAACATACATTATTAAATATGCGCAAGACTGCTTGTTTACCTTCTACAACAATACTCATCCTCCAGAGTCCTGACCAGAGTCGCGGGCAGCGCACACAGCCGACGCATGCCGACTCCCGCCGACTAGCACGGACTAGCACGGACTGACGACTACTGTCGTCTGCTGTCGACTCGCGCGGTCAAGCGCAGACTAGCAACAGCTAACGATAAACTACTCTCTGGTCAGAGATTCTGTCATGCCTCGCCCATCGCCGGCAATGTATACGTCTTTCAAGGTGCTGAGAAAAACAGTAGTGACTACCATTGAGAAATGAACGCTGTCACTCTCAAGAAGTGGTTCACAGCACAATTCTTACCATACTTCGCTTCCAAGTCGGTCATTGTAATAACTATGCCAGTTATCGTTCAGCTGTTGCAGAGAAAAGACTAAGTTGTCGTGCTCTGGCTGAAAAATAAAAATATTCAGGGCAATATAAGCCAGACGCATCCTGAACTTCTTCTGCTCGTTAATTTATAAAAGTCACGAGACAGAATGTATGAATTTAACTTTGTCGCATGTGGATGTGGTCTCACAGCTTTGCGTTTACCCACTTATCACTGTCAGTATTGAGCCGTGGCCGGATAGCATCAGGCCTTGTGTTTTTATCATTGGTTGCAGTCCAGTGGTGTCTTATTTCTTCTTCGGTTACCGCCATAACGTTGCTGTCTTCTCTCCGTGAGTGACAGCAGCAGCGTGTTTCGATACTAGTACTGCTGTACTATCTTTGGTGTGGCGGATATATTTTCCGGGTGTGCGGTGTGTGGCAGTCGATCGGTTGAGGTAGAGCAGCGAGGAAATCTCCATGCTGCATAGTCAGGCCGGAGCCGCTGGCGGCGTGCACGCGGGGATGGAGTTGTGAGGCGCTTCTTGCGAGGGTTACGAAGTTCGTCGTCCACCGATCCTGGACACTAAAGTTGAGTGCTCACTTAACCTACTATCAAGCCTCAACTGCTATCACATCTCTCTGTTTGATCCTGGTTGTCGCTTTCTGGGAGATTCCCGCGAGCAACAACGTGTGTGCATTGAAGTCGGCTAGAATTGCAGCCATCTTTCTGTGTGGTGTTAAACTTAATTTAATTCATTCCTTCATTAGTGAGGTGTACCAGGGGTATCTTCTGCCTTGTGGCCATTGACGTCCAGTGACCTGCCCTGGTCGTTGACGTAGTTTTTGGCAGTGTATTTTTCCTCGTCGTGTTGATGCTGTTCAGCATGGCGTGTAGTTCGACAGCTGAGGTGTTGTTGGTATTCTTGGGCGTTTATTCAGACTTGGCTGAATTGGCCAACAGTATCCAGAACGTTGTGCTATTGACATATTGTTGTCGTTTTGCTGGTCAGGTGGAGCCGAACTGATCTTCCCAGAATGAGATTTTCACTCTGCAGCGGAGTATGCGCTCATATGAAACTTCCTGGCAGATTAAAACTGTGTGCCGGACCGAGACTCTGTAAAGTTTGGAAGGTAGGAGACGAAATACTGGCAGAATTAAAGCTGTGAGGACGGGGTGTGAGTCGTGTTTGGGTAGCTCAGTTGGTAGAGCACTTGCCCGCGGGCAAAGATCCCGAGTTCGAGTCTCGGTTCGCCAGACAGTTTCAATCTGTCAGCTGAATTTGCGATGTGGCCTTCATCCGATCTAAATTGAATCAAATGAGGTCTGTCGTTAAATCCTTGAGAGTTTTGATTCTTGCTTGTGTGAGTATGTGTTTTAAGAAATAAAGTTTATATGTTGAGTGCAACTGACAGTAACTTATTTTGGCCCTTTTCTACAAATATAATCGCATCCGCTCTGTCCTGCTAGTCCAGGGATTTTTAAGTATATTCCGATAGGATTAATTTTCGAACAGGTTACAAGATATGTGGGTAAAGGATCAAAACATTCAAGGCTTGTGGCTGAAGCCATAGACAGCACCTCCCTTCCGCGTGGGCACAACGCTTGGACAGGAAGGTGAAAATGGATAAAAGCCTTGAACTTATCATCCTAAATTTATAATCAGATGGTTCATAGATTCAGATAGCAGATGTTACTGCGATATAGACTTTGAAACAAAGTAAAGTAATAATCTTTCTTGGTTTTAATGACTCATGGTTTAAAAATGTTATACTCACATTCCAGTTGCATGCATAGTACATGAGAACTTCCTAGATTTTATTGATTCGGGTATGTGTCACCTGTGAAGGATTCAAACTATAATGTTCAACACATTGTTCAAGGAGTAGTTAAGCTTTTCCCAACGTGTTGTATTCTCTCGTTACTTGCGAGAATGCGACAAGATAACTTCTTCAAAACTCCACTATTTAGACAGGTAGGACCCTGACATTTTCAAGGCACTAATTGGTAAATGCCTTGAAATGAAAGGGAGAGTTACCTGTCGAGATGTCGGTGGTTTTGGATGTTATTGGTCAGCATTCCGCCGAGTTATTCACAGAAGATGGTTAATTATTAGCTTGTTCAATGGATCATAAATCCGTTCTCTCACTGTAATGTAGAACAAATTAGTATAATTGTTCATTCAAATTAGTTTAAACTCATAACGCCTCTTGACCGAAAAATATGAAAACGTACTGACAACTTTTACGATGGTCTATTGCTCTAGTCTTTGCTATCAGTAATTCATTTTTACGCGTAGTGATTTACATCAATTTGCAGGAAAATACACACACACACATACGCGCATTACACGTATTTTTAAAAAGAAATAGAAGCAGTTACAAAGATAATGATTTAGGTTTGAATTTGAAGTTTATTTTATTTTGTATTACATGTTAACTTATAATATAGTCCAAATCGCAATAAATGGCATTTATTGGAAGAAGCAGTGGACACAGCCTCAAGATGTGAAGTAAGATTTCTCTCATTCAGACGACTGATCGAAATCGGTTTTAAAATGTATTATTCCCTCATAGATTTGAACATATAATACGATGTACCGAAGGCAAGTGAACCTGATTTTTGTCCACAGCAACACAGTTTGAGAACACGAACTTTGATCGCTCTCTGCCTCCACGCATGAACAGACTTCATCCCCTCCACACTTCCCTATCGCTTCGCTTCTATGCATGGAAGCGTCGTCCTACGTGACGCGGGCTATAGTCCCATTTGGCGGTATAGTCACGCAGACTTCAGGCCATGTGACGTGCAACTTTCTCTCCACGACTGCTAGATGCCTGGCAACATGCTAACACACCTCCATTCATTTCCACCAAGTAGTTCATATGTTACATTTCTTTATCTCTAAAGTCCGTAAATCTTGCAGAGCAGTGTAGTAACAATAATTACATATTATGCTATCAGCCGCTATCATCGTTGATTAACCGATCAAAGATTAACATAAACAAAGCTGTACATTTCGAATTAAGTGAACGATGGATGGGGACGAGTAAAAAGTGTTTTTCTACACCTCTTCTTAGACTCTTCATGATACACCTCCAACACTACGTTGACGTCTGATTAACGTACTGGAAGTGATGAATCGTCCTGACAGATTAAAACTGTGGGTCAGACTGTGACCCAAGATTCGTATGGAACGTGAGCAGCTGTATCTGTTAATACGAGAGATGCCTGCTGCTCGTCGGGCAGTTTTCACAATCTTCACAACGAAACAATAGCACCATGTTTAGGCGAGCTCTTGGTGACATTGCAATAAAAACGGTACACTCGTATTGACTTATAGCATCCCATGATTTTCTAAATAGCATCGTGTCTTGTTTCCAAGGTCCTCTAACAGTTGGATCTACATTGGGTCGACGATTCTGTACCACAATATCATTTCTGAAGTCATAAGAAGGCAGTTTTATAGTGAACAACTGAAGTGTATTAAATTACTGTATATGGAAAGTCTACTAAATCATTACCGTACCGTTTGTGTTCGTATTGCCTTAATTTGTGTTTCGTTTATTAATAGTTTGTCCATCTTAACCACAACACCTTTCATTGGAGAAGTTTTTGTTTTCTTTTGGACACTTCATATAAATTATTAGCAGCTGTGTTTTGTTTTGATGTTGTTCTGTCTAAGACACTGTGACGGTTTTGTACTTTCACGTTTCGCCAATTTATGAACAGATTCTGTTGCATTTGAAGCATTTTGCCCTAAACACATTCCATCAAACGTGAAATTAATATCTGTGTGTTTTAAACATGAGAAACATCAGAAACAAAGATCGAAACAAAGGAAAGAAGAAGCAAACGTTAGCGGATCGGTGTTCAGTTTCGTATTATACCCCTCCACCAAAAGGTTCACAGCTATGGTGTTCAGTTCATAGTCTTGATTTTTCCGATACCTGATAAACGTAGCCGCACTGTTGCTGTGAACTGACTGTCGCAGCCAGTGTACTGAGGCTTATTCTCGCCTACTGTAACCTGACTTAAGTAATTCTTAGGTTATTCTCTAGAAAGTATCCTTTAATAAACATGGCAGAATCGAACTGATAATCCATCATCACGTTCTGATGGCCTGTTTCTGCAATGTTCTACAGTTCTTTGTGTTACCTTACTTTGCTGTTCAGTACTATGTCGTGGAGTTAATTACAGCCTGCTTTACCCCTTGGGATAACGACCTTACGCTGTGTCTAGTTCGCCACCCTGTTAGCTGTTTAACTCAAGAGGTGTCAGGTTGTCTATCTAAGACGCCCTTTAATTTGTTATTTGATAGTTTTGCTCGTATTCACATTTCCTACAGAGCTTTCCGTATCTTGTTCTTCTTTTCATTAGACAGAAGCCCGACTTCCTGTGTTTGTCAGAATACTGGGTGTCTTAAAAGTTGTCCCAGAAGTCTTTCCCTGATACCAAACGTTCATAAGGCATAAAATGCGACACATAGATAAATATTTCTTATCTTGAATTGCATGTGATATATTCAAGTTTTTTACTTCAGTTGTTACAGGGCTCAGTGACTTAACAACGGCGTAATCGGACACCATTTGCAAACAACATTTGCTCAAACCAGTAGAAAGCCAACGCGTTCACTGGTATCACGAGACACAGTAACCAAAAACATTCCAGGGAAAATTCCAGACGGATTACGGTAGACCACCACTGTATGTTAAAAGCATCCAGATGTCGAATGCGAAAGTAAGGAAACAGTGAATATCTGTGATATCTCTAGAACAGGCAGATCTGCACCTAGTGCGCAGACAATTCAGACAGTGAATGAAGCAGTCTTGAGAAGTCCCAACAGTGCACCACATCCTGCATAAACAACTTCTTCCCCGTGCATACAAGAGAACACATTAGGCTTTCTCCAGGCTGTTTGCAAATGGTGTCCGACTGCGCTGTTGTTACGTCTCTGGGCCCTGTACCAGACAAAGTAACTGTATGCACACAAAAGTTTGAATATGCCGCTTGCAATTCAAGATAAAAATTATTTTTATATGTGTCATATTTTATGACTGAAGACTTCTGGGACCCTCAGTACATTCTTGAAAAGTTTATTACAAAACTGTCGCAATTGCAGTACATATATTTTGTCGAACGGACAGGTTCATTCTCAAGCCAGACTTACTGAGATTGAGTTTGATTCTGACTGGTATAGTGATCGTACTTCTATTGTGACATCTGTCTGCCATACCCGTGTATGTATTACGAATTTTAGATGGTTGTTATTAAGGTCAGGCACTTTGAGCTCCTCGGAGTATGGGACCTCATCATCATCATCATCACTCTGAGTGCGGTCTCAGTGGACCAGGCCTGACATAGAGCCAGTCGGTTCTAAACAGTCGCCAAAATATATGTACTGCAACTGTGACAGATCTGTAATAAACTCTTCGTGAAATAAAATGGTTCCTGGTCCTATATCAACAAAATGTTGAAACTGCCTAAGAATACGTTCTGTTCATAGGCCACATATCCAGTCATATTTCACATTTCTAAATATTTTTCAAATTATTAACTACATTTCTGATAAAGAAGTTGACTGGTATATCTCGTATCCTTTCTACTTTTACTCATTATCCATGGCTCTTTTGCGACTATTACTGATTACATAGCGTGATAAAACAGTGCCAGCCATTACGGATTTCTCTCTTGCTATTCGTCTTATTTGAACTATGGCTTTATTGAGTCCCTTGTACTTACTACCAGCCGCAGCTAACTATTCGTCTGATAACATATTTAATGTCGCCTAAAGCTCTTGAAAGGGAGGACTGAACTCTGATTGAAATTAACAGCTTCTACCCCATATTCATTTAAATGCAAAACTGTCTACAGATTACTTTTGGCCGTTGAAGATCTATTCTGTAACATCCAGCACACGTCATTTATCTGTTATCCATCTCAATTGGTCTCTAGTGATTTGATGACTTGGCTAGCTTAGCCATTTTCCTACCATCTGTTGAGACTTATCTTACGATATATTTTTTGTAAGATTTTGACATGGAAAACTTGTACACAGTTTCCGATTTAATTTCTCCGAATCACGTCAATGGATAATACTAGGTCGTTGACTGTTCTGTTAATTTTTCTTAGTCACGTGCTACTGTGCAGTTAAATACACGAAGTTCTTCGACAAATATGATGTTACCTTAAAGTCTTCAGCTTTCCACTTCTTCTTGTCGTCGTTTATCTCTAATCATTTCTTTTTAACTGACGCTCCTGTTGTTAAGAAATAAAGCAGAAAGAATCCATCCCGATTAACAACCTGAGTGACCTCCTTAATCTCAGATTTTTTGGGATCAATGAAACTATAAGGTGCGATTAAAAAATTTTCGGCTTGAGGGCGTTGCTACAACGCATACACAACGTAGCGCTACTCTGATGTGGGCATAAAAGCAGCGACATACAGGCAAGGGATCAGTGTAGTATTTGTGTCCTTCCTACGTGCGTGCAGTAAATGCGGAAACGTCAAGAATGACGACGGTATTACTAAATGCGGCCAAAGGGGACCAACATGCTGTTATTCTTTTGTTGAGTGTCGAAGAACAAACACAAATAGATTTCCATCGGACAATGAAGAATGTGTATGGGGCAGCATACGTGTCAAAAATCACCGATGTGGAATGATGCGCCAACGGGTTCTGCTGTTTCATGATAACCCGAGTCCCCATACCGCAAATGTCGAAACGGAGAAGTTACCCAACTCGAGTGGGTGACACTCGAAAACCCCCTCTATATTCCTAATCCCCATGCGATTATCAGGCCTTCGATCCCTTAAAGAAGGCCCTGAAAGATCGGCGATTTCTGTCGGACGAGGACGTGCAGCAGGCAGTTAAGGACTTCTTCACGCAGCGGGACATGGTGTTTTACCAAATGAGTATCTTCACCCTGGTCCATTGGTAGGATGATTACCTCAGTACTCATGGAGTTGTGTCTGACTGGCATCATTCCGGACTCACGCCCTTCCAACGGAAACCTTTTTATCGTCCCTGATAAAAGGGAATAGGCAATTTTGTTGCTGCATGTTCAACACTTGTAATTGATTTCACCGAGCGAAGACTATCTATTGAAGCAAATGTATTTTTATTTTTAGTGGAATTATATGCCATCGTGCTGTTATTTGTCAACGCTGTTATTCTAAACCGCACTGTATTCCTCTCTGAATATATTCTCGTATAATGTGATTTCATATACCGTTAAGAAATAATAACTGATGTGCTCACTAAAATGTATTTGCTCCGTGTCTCTATAGATAACATTACAGCCTTCAGCTACACTGAAAGATGTTCATCGTTTTACACTGGAATTGATGCAGTTGATAAGGTAATCGATTCGCTTTCTCGAGGAAAGGGATTTCAATCCCTGTCTGTTCCTCAATTTTTTTCTATAGTTTCTCTTCTTCGTTAAATGCTAGAACGACCAGTTTCCACCTCGGTTCCTGTCCAGTATGAGTCTGTGCTGCATCTCCAATGACGTTATTGTTCAAGGCACGTTAAACCCTAATCTTTCCTCCTTCCCTTCTATATCCCTATGGTTACTATCACTGTCGCTAGTATTGTTTCGGTATTTTTAATTGTAACAGCTCAAGTACTCTCTCTCTCTTAATTCAGAAACTCATTTGTCAAAATATTTCTGTTCTCAATGAACCTCACAACTGTCCTAGAATGCTAATCTCCATTTACTTTTAAATGAATGGTAAACACACATATGAATACTTCGTAGAGTTCAACCCATAACAACATTTATAGTGGAACGAAGTCGTGCGTCATCTATGACAGCAAAGACAGTTGTCATTGATATGTGCTCCGTAATATTTTAATTGTTTGCCTAACGTGAAAACGATCTGAATGGGAAGCCAACTGACTATATTATCACATATTTCGTTAAGAGGTCATTCCTTATCCTGAATGCACCATTGCATCATAATGGCTCTGAGCACTATGGGACTTAACATCTATGGTCATCAGTCCCCTAGAACTTAGAACTACTTAAACCTAACTAACCTAAGGACAGCACACAACACCCAGCCATCACGAGGCAGAGAAAATCCCTGACCCCGCCGGGAATCGAACCCGGGAACCCGGGCGTGGGAAGCGACATTGCATCATAATCTAGGACGCACATGCTAGCCCACATGACGTTAGATACACAATATACGAATCTCCTTTGTGATTAATGCTATTCTGCTCGAAATATTCAATACTTCGAAGTAAGCCGTATACCTCATAAGATTGTTTGAATCGGACTGTTATCTTTGTTGTTTATGTTGTAAATGAATATTACTATTAAATGTCTTTCACAACTGAACTAGCCGGCCGGTGTGGCCGTGCGGTTCTAGGCGCTTCAGTCTGGAACCGCGTGACACCTACGGTCGCAGGTTCGAATCCTGCCTCGAGCATGGATGTGTGTGATGTCCTTAGGTTACTTAGGTTTAAGTAGTTCTAAGTTCTAGGGGACTGATGGCCACAGATGTTAAGTCCCATAGTGCTCAGAGCCATTTGAACCATTTTTGAACAACTGAACTGTATTTTTGTTTCTACCTAAACACTTTTCCCCTGCTTATTTGAGTCATCTTCGGTAGACTGCAAATGAAATATTTATTAGAATAGTTCTTTGCTTGGTTATGATTTTTTTTGCGTCATTTGGATTTAGATATCTAATGTTTCTGGCGGCTCTTTTACATTGAAAGGCTGCAAGTATAAGCTATTTAAGACCACTATTATTGATTTGTTTATATTAGCGTTTTACCTTAGATACGGTTTGAATATGAGACTGATGTCGACTTAAATCATTGTTTGAATTTGCTGACAAACTACTAGGTTCCTCCTATTTGGAGAGACAATTTATGTGACGTACAAAGATAAGTGCAAACCACGTGAAGTTGAACCACGCCTAGCAATTAGACTACTATTCAAAAGCACTTGCGGTTTGGTATTATTGACTTTCTCAAGTTTTTGTTCATGATACAGTGCAGCCTAATGCTAGCAGAGATTAATAGACGGCTCGATGATGTAATGAGGAACAGTTCTAGGAAAGTAGGATAAATACAGCCCAAGGGGAAAAAAAAGAAGACGGGCCATGAAGCAATTATCCTAGTGGGACGGAAATCAGGTGACGTGATGTTCATGTACAGGCAAACAAATGATTGCAATTTCTTAAAAAATATTATGTATAAGAGAAAGCACTTCACACTCTGAGCAAGTCAGCCGGCCGCGGTGGTCTAGCGGTTCTGGCGCTGCAGTCCGGAACCGCGGGACTGCTACGGTCGCAGGTTCGAATCCTGCCTCGGGCATGGGTGTGTGTGATGTCCTTAGGTTAGTTAGGTTTAAGTAGTTCTAAGTTCTAGGGGACTTATGACCTAAGATGTTGAGTCCCATAGTGCTCAGAGCCATTTGAACCATTCTGAGCAAGTCAATGAAGCTTTGGTCAACCTCTGACCTTTATGCAAGCAGTTATTCGTCTTGGCCCTCATTGATAGAGTAGCTGGATGGTCTAAATCCCAAGCTGGATGTAGGGCGTCGCTCTTCATGCTCCGTCGACCATGTTGTGCAAGGCAGTGTTTGGCAAGCACGAAGACAAACAGTAGAAATTCTCGATACTTTCTGGCGGGTATTATCTTGCTGAAAAGTAAGCGCAAGATGGCTTGCATGAAGGATAGCAAAATGGAGCGTAGAACACCATCTATGTGCCACTGATGTGTAATGGTGCCGCGGATCGCAACCAAATGGGTTCTGCTATGACAAGAAATGGCATCCTAGACCGTCATTCATGGTTGTGACGCCGCATGGCAGGTAAAAGTCACGCTGGTATCCCGCCGCTCTCCGCAGCAAAAAGTGGTTCAAATGGCTCTGAGCACTATGGGACTTAAAATCTGAGGTCATCAGTCCTCTAGAACTTAGAACTACTTAAACCTAACTAACCTAAGGACATCACAAATATCCATGCCCGAGGCAGGATTCGAACCTGTGACCGTAGCGGTCGCGCGGTTCCAGACTGAAGCACCTAGAACCGCTCGTCCACACCGGCCGGCCTCTCCGCAGCATCTGCAGATAGATCCTTGCTGGTCGTCGGAGCAATATTCGAAGCGGGACTCCTCACTAAAACAGTTCTACTCCAGTGAGTGACACTGCAGGCTGAAGACGAGTCTGGAGACGCACCACAGGAGGACATCCAACAATTCTGTCAATCAACGTTGAGCGAAATATGTGGACTCCACTGACAGAGTTATTGTTAATACAAGTCATACCACATTTTATGTGTGGATAGTTCTTCAGCGAACTTGGAGGTCTCCTTTGTCTTATTTATTTTGGAGGTTTCCGACTGGAGGGTCCTGACGCTAAACTACCTAACATTTCGTATGACTGAAAGTACATAACAATAATGGGGCAAAACATTTATCATGGAGGCAATAACAAACGCACAACTTGATAATTATGGAATATTGATTCAAATTTTGTGTCACAAGGACTGCGACATAAGTAAACTGTAAGTAGTGGTAGATTTACAACGATCCTTGTACATAAGTATTCGACATCGTTAAATAAAAATGATCAAAACCTTATTACAATTAAAATATTACAATTTACAATATAATAAAACATTAGTTAGATTGACGTGTGACCGATAACGTAAATGGATGTGGGAATATGACGGTTAGCACATTGTATACCACACGTCAGCCTCATTTTGTATAAAGTATGCCCAACTGAAATGGGGACCTCCACTGGAGAGGATTTGTACGTAAACGTAGTTGGTGAACGTGTATGCCGAGAGATATTGTGGTGGTATTCCCAGTGGCACAAATGGAGTTAACAGCTTCACAGCAGTTTCCTAGTTTCTTGGAGAGTTTACGTTTGTTGAATGATGATTTCCTCCCTGTTATCACCAACAGCCTTAACCGAATTCCTTGCGCAGGAGGGGAACATGCTTCACACACTTTTAGCTGGGTGAAAAAGGTGTACTGCCAGCAGTATATCGCACGGTGACAATATTCCGGTGGTTTCAACATATAAATCAAGGACATGCTACGACCCGGGCAGGCGGTCGTTGTCACCAACAGTGTCACAATTTTCGCTGTGGAGCAGCTGCGGAGTCGGATCGTCGGATCACCACACGTCAGATTACTATTGAACTGGACAGTAAGCAAAGGAGCTGTATATCGCATAATCCACAAGAAGCTTCGTTATGGCAAAGTTTGTGCACAGTGAGTGCCCAATCATCTTGCAGAAAATCAGAAGTCGACGAGAAGGATGTTTGCCTGACCTATCTGTTGAGGTACATGGAGTAAGGAACGGACTTCTTTGATCAGGTTGTAGCATGTGATGAAACGTGATGTCATAACTTTCACTCTACTCCTCTCCTTCCGGCAGCCTAGTTCAAATAAAGCCCTCTGCCCCAAAAGCTGGAAAAGTAATGCTCAGTTTCTTCTATAAATCGAATGGTTACCATTGGGTGCAAGAATTAACGCGGAGCGGTATTGCAGCACGTTGCTGAGGCTCAAATAGGCCATTAACAATAACCGCAGAGACAAATATCGAACTGGATAGTGAATTTCCAAGACAACGTTAGGTCACCTATGGCCTGGAAGACTCTCGAACTCCTTCAGAAATTTTGATGGACCGTCCTGGAACTTCCTCCCCAATATTCCCATGTGGCTCGCGTATCTTCGGCCCCTTAAGACGGCCTCTGAAAGGTTAGAGGTTCACCTGTGACAAGGAGGTGCAGTACACCGTGAAAAACTGCCTCTGTCAGCAACCAAGGTGTTTCTACGTTGAAACCATCCATCCCTTCCAACGCCTTTAAGATCAGTGTATAAATGTCAATGGCAGTTATATACACTTGTAATGTTCCACATAAACTATAATTACAATATTGTTGTTATAATTTCTTTACACATCACTGTAGTCTCCCTTCAGTTTGGGCACACATTATATTACCGACGTCGTAACGGTACCGATCTACGACGCTTATGTTTGTGCAGATCATTGAGGTAATTGACGAATGAGTGTGTTTGTCGCGGGAGTAGGTTTTGCATAAAAGTTTTCAGATAGGGAGCGGATCGCCTCTGGAACAGTTTTTATGTGTAATTCTTTGTGGAACTTTGTCTTCCTAATAAACTATGGATCATTTAGTATGATTCACAATGACTCGTTTTAAATAACTGAAGTTCGTTGGCTTGCGTTGAGGCTGCAAGTCCCGATCTGGGACAGACATGTAACATAGTTGGAGGTCTCTTCCTGATTTGTAGGTAGCTGCTTACTCAGATATCATCAACAAACTGTGTTAGAAACCCACGGTGGGCACAACAAGATCCTGAAGATGATCCCATGAGAGGGGTGGAAACTTCGACTGAAGAAATATAACACGGCCAAACCACCCAGAAAATTATAACTTCTGAGTTACAAATACCAGTCTTCGTCTTCCTTCATAATTAATATTCTCCACTAGTATCTTCCTTGTTGTATTAACTGCACTCCACCTTTTCTCATACTAAAAGTTTCACTTACTAGTGATCATGGAGTCAACAGAAACGACGAATCTTAAAACGGGCGCTTTATTCAACAACATTATTTGAAATATATGTAGCGCAAAGACGTTTGTAAGGCACTAAATACAATCATTACAGTGTTTTATCCAATCGATACATTCTATGAAATCCATGTACATGTAGGGAAAATGATCCAGTTTCACATATCATCGGAGTGGATGTACTAACCCATATAGACCAAAGTGAGAAAGTAAAACTGTTAAGGGAATATTATTGCCATCGCCTAAAATAATTAGGATAAACCACGCGTCCAATGTTATATATACAGGTGCAAAATGTAACAACGAGTTACATCAGTCTTTTGTCGAACTCAGCTGGGAAGGAAGGAAGTAATTTCGGCGCACCATCAGGGAAATTTGAAAGGAGTTACACCTGTTCAGGTACACTAGAGAAAGTGAACTGGAAAAGATTAAATCAAATCATCATTCAGGTAGCTTACACGAACTGCTGTAAAGTGCAATATACAAATCAAACAGATCGAAACTCTAGTCATCTGTTACGGGGTATTGTAATTGACGGTGACATAAAATCCTTACGTTAGGTAATAAGGCTGTGTCTTCTTTGTCATGTTCGTTAATAGAGGACACCGGTCACGAAAATGAAAGCCTCGAACCGCACAGAATATTAGAAGTTTGAACTAATGTCGGCATGGCACCAGTGGAAGTTTTGTGGCGCCGTCCACCGCAGCACACGATACACCACTCAGATGAGCGTCGTCGATCTGACGGATGCTTGGTGAAAGCTAGTTGCTTGAAGGTCTTTTAGCTCCTATGACATTCGATGGATGCGCTGTTACCGTCAGATATAGTTTCTTCTTTCTGATAAATGGTATAATGAATATTTCTTGGAATGTCAAACTTAATGTATTGGTTAGGTGACATTCAACACTAGTTAAGTAAAGGGAAAAACAAAATTTCAGCATCAGCTGTTATTATCTGAACCTTTACATCTAATGATTTCGGTCGTGGATCATCTTCACAGGATATAACGCACAAAAAATCACGTGAAAACGTAAATCGTTTTTATTTCTGGCCGATGGAAAATTCAAACTATCGTAATAGGTACAAGAAACGAACACATGTTCCAGAAAAGTCCATGAGAGATGTGCTCAACTTAAATCAGTTAACTTAATAATGCTCAAAGAGATCTACAGGTACATTATTACATTTGCACTTTTTTACGTTAACTGTTGAGTTAATATTGGAGTTTTCTGGAACATGATGTGTTCTTTCCTTATGTTATCTATTAGGACGTTTTCGATTTCGAAGCCAGAAAAGTAAATTATTGTTTATTCACCTGATCTGTTTCTGCGTTATACCCTTTGAAGACGGTCCATGGCCGAAACCAGTAGATATTAAGGATCAAATAAAAACAGCTGATGGTGAAAACGTATTTTTCCAAAACACCGTTTCTTAATCTGTAGCAACAGTCTGAAATCTAACATTTTCTGTATGAATACGATAAATCTTTCTTGGAATGAAGTAATTTGTCATGCTGTACAGTTATGATTATTATTGTTATTATTCATAATTGTTTATATTATTACTTTCGTTCGTAAATTTCATAATTTAAAGTCTTATTATTTTGATTTTTCTTAATGATTTCTCTGTTTCTTGACGTGTTAGACGAACAAAAACAAAATGGCTCTCTACCCAGCAAAGAACATTACAGTGAGATCCGAAAACAGTCATGTGGATCTGATGAACTCTTCACTTACGGTCGTGAGTTGAACATAAGCGACCGTATTCAGAATAAAGTAACATGTTACCTACATGCTGGATTGATTTGGCAATTCAGGAAGAATGTAGATTAATTCTGTCTCCATCGCGTTCATAGTTAGAAACAATACACATCCATGCGGGAAAATAAATCCACGTGCACCATTAGGCGGATGCACAGAATCTTCAGAAAGGACTTGCGGAATATCCCTGTTATACAGAGTTCGTGTTGTGAACACCATAATAACCAAATTCCGGAGCACTCTAATTGGCCATCAGAAACATAGCTGTGTAATTTGGCTAAAGTATAGCAAAAATAGGAAGCCTTCACGAAAGAATCGAATCTGAAAGAGTAGGAACAGACGTGGCCATAAGGACAAACAAAGGAAGATGAGAACTTGACGTCCCATCGACTATGAGGTGCACTGAGGTGACAAAAGTCATGGGATACCTTCTACTATTGTGTCGGACCTCCTTTTGCTCGGTGTAGTGCAGCAATTCGACGTGGTATGGAATCAAAAAATCGTTGGAAGTCCGCTGCAGAAATACTGCGCCATTCTCTCTGTATAGTCATCCGTAAATGTAGAAGCGTTACCGGTGCAGGATTTTGTGCACCAACTGACCTCTCGATTATCTGGTCGTTGACATGACGCATTGTCATCCATCAAAACTCCATAGTGGTTTGGGAACATGAAGTCCATGAATGGCTGCTAATTGTCTCCAAGTAGCCGAATATACTGATTCCCAGTCAATAATCATTTCACTCAGACCAGATGACGCAGTCCATTCCTTGTACGTGAACACAGCCGACACCAGTATGGAGCCAACATGAGCCCTTATTAACAACTTAGGACCATGGCTTGGTAGGGTCTGTGCCACATTCAAACCCTACCATCCGCTCTTTCGAATTCAAAGCGGGACTCATCTGACCAAGCCACGGATTTTCAGTCGTCCATGGTCCAACCGATATGGTGACGAGCCCGATGGAGGCGCTGCAGGTGATGTCTTTCTGTTAGCTAAGGCACTCGAGACGACCGTCTTCTGCCATAGTACACTGACGTCAAATTTCGCCTCGTTTTCGTAACGGACACTTTCTTCGTACGTCGCACATTGATTTCCGTTTTTTTAAATTTTTTTTAAGCCTTGTTGCTTGTCTGTTAGCACCGACAACTCTGCGTAAACACCACTGCTCTCGGTCGTTAAGTGAAGGCCGTTGGCCACTGCGTTGTCAGTGATGAGAGTTAATGCCTGAAATTTTGTATTCTCGGCACACTCTTGACTCTGTCGATCTCGGAATCTCTAATTCATAATGATTTGCGAAATGGAATATCCTATATGTCCAGCTCCACTACCATTCCGCATGCGACCATCATCAGCTTGGAAGCCTTTTCAGTGGTGTACTGTGTGTGAAATCTTATGGAACTTAACTGCGAAGCTCATCACTCCCTAAGCTAACACACTACTTAACCTAAATTATCCTAAGGACAAACACACACACCCATGGCCGAGGGAGGACTCGAACCTCCGCCAAGCCTTTTCACATGAGTCATCGGAGTACAAGTGACAGCTCCGCCCTTCTATACCCCATATACGCAATACTATCGCCATCTGTATATGAGCATATTGCTATCCCATGACACTGGTCACGTCAGTGTAAATTAATGACGGAGCGCGAGCTCGAAACGGGGAAGGAAGGAGTAGTTACTAACCTGAGTGTTTCTTTAAGAAGCCATCCAGGTATTCAGCTTCTTAGGGAAACTGTGGAAGACCTAAATCTGCATGGCCAAACGGTGACACGAGCCACCGTCCTTCCAATGCAGATCCAGTGATATTCCCGCGGCGGCACATCATTCGGTAAGGTTCCGGAATTATGCTCTCGATGCTTATTTTTTTTATAATTACGATGACTCGATCGCCGAATTCCTCGTCCACCACAGGTAAGGAGACAGAAACCTGCGGCGCGCAGCAGCGGAGGGGCCAAGTGAAACCCGCGCCTGCTTGAGATGCGTGCCGCGGCGCCGGGCACCCTCGGCCACCTATAAATGCGACCACGGCAGGCAGGCAGTCAGTATCGCAGCAGCGACAGCAGCAGCAGCAGCCGCAGCCCAGCACCCACCAAGCAACATGTTCGCAGTCAGGATGGTGAGTGCCACGCCGGCGCGTCGAGGTCAGATCGTCTTTTCGAACAGAGCCTGACGCTTTTGGGCGTCGAAAAATTTCGATGTCGACAGCACAGTAACAATGTCCAGGTTTGACCTAGAACAGGCATATATCTACGCTAAATATTGCCATCGCTCTAAACAAGCGTGATATCAACCGAGTTACCTCGTAGATCTGTAGTGATGTTTCGGCGAGTGTCTTATTTCCCGTCTTCCGGCAGAACTTGTGAAGAATCCGATTAAGACATTTGCCGATACGTCACGACACATCAATCAGCTTAGTTGGCTGTTATCCCGAGAACACATCAGTAAGATTCTCTGACAGAACCTACATTCACATCTAGAATGAAACAGTTTCATTTTTTAAGCAGCAAGGTCAGACATGCTACAAAAAATGGTTATTAGAACCAGGCACTTCCTATCGAACCGCACCAGGCGATAAACTGATCGTCCGCTAACTCACTGACCACTTAAACATAGTGCATACTTCACAATCTCTTCGAATAGTGTTTCCTATATTGGAAGAAACAATTACTGATGCCTAACGGCTGCATTAATGTAATGATAATGCACTTTGGGAGATCTTCGTGGAGCAACGTAAAACTCTAAACACTTTTTTAGGCAAAGAAGCCGTGAGTTTTATGTTTGAATTACTTTACTACAAGTACTGCATTGGATCATAAAATATCACCCAACATGGAACTCTGCTGCAGTGATATTCGCTGTTACGCAGACGCCTAGAAATGTAATGGTACTTGTACAGAAAGAGAGATAGATGAACAGTTAGAAAGAGACAGAGAAATGGAGGTAGAGGAGAGGGTGGGGAGAAACTAAACTTGATTTTGATTCAACACTTTATTGACTCAAAAGCGTGTTGATAGTTGTTTATGGATCATGTTACTCGATCTGTAACCACTCGCTTGACAAGGTAATTTGTATTGCGTCGTTAAGTGTGTCCGTACTGACATACGGCCAGCTCTTTATCTGCCCATGTATCTCTGAGCACGTAATAGCTGCAACAACATGAGCAGTTTGTATGGATAGGTGGAGTAATTCATATGACGTTAATTGTGGTTTTTATCACGTGCCTAATGGGTCTATCTGATTCAATAAGAATGTTTCCCACCCATTTCATACACTGCGTCCGTAAAGTAAGATTTCCTGCTCTGTAATCACCCGTTGAGTTCAACTAGGAGAAAAAGGGAAATAGGCTGAGTTGCACAGATCTGCGAAGAACGTTTTCTTTGTTCCACGATCCTTACAGGCGTAGTACACTTTCGCATAAATGTGAAAGTTTATACTAGTACAGATAGTGAGAGCAACTGTTCTATGACTATGTATGTCTCAGCTAATGATGTAGTAACTTGCGAAATGTGGAGGCGAATCAAATCCGAACCCAACCCTTGTGCCAAAAGAAAGACCGTTTGTCTGGTACAGTGGTCAACATTGGTGAGATTTCTGGACAATTTCCCGCGAATTTCTGGGCTGGTATCCGATCTGTATCACATCCATTTAGTTCCTAACACGAAAAGCCACAGTATGTGTGCTGGCATATGGAGGGAATGCATTTCTTTCCATCCTACATTACGATAAATAAAGATTCTGTGTTACGTATCCGCGCGAAAATATAAAGTGAGCTGTTAACTGAACATCAGTGGCTCGTCATGTAATGCCTAAACCGCCAATGTAAATAACTCAAAGAAACAGACAGACATGTAAGTAGGTAGGCAGATAGTGGAACAAAGACAGAGGAAAGAGTTTGGCGAAGGGGGGCTGGGGATCCGGGTACTGGTAGCCGCTATTCATATCACGGCGGTAAATCTAAAATACCCTGCTGAAACAGTGACTCGCGACACGGATGTCTGCAGGAGCAATTAAGCTATCCTACCAACTACCACTTTCCTCACGGCTCATATCATCGAGTACGACAAGATAAGAATGAAAAAACTTAAGGATTCGTTTTGAAACTGGAACATAACTGACCAGTTCAAAGGTAATCATTCGTTACTGCAGAACTATGCTGGCAAAACTCTGTCCACATTAAAAATTTATTCTCCCTCTACAGACAGCATAACAGTTCGCGAAGTGATTATACCCTAAGAGAATAGAAAATCAAGAAACTAATAAGTCATAGGTAGATCACGCAAAGAGTGTTCTGACTAGAGGAAACTACTTTCACTCGCCAAACTGTTAATTCTTTGATTGCTCTAGAAGAAGGCTCATCAAACTAGAACACATGAAATATTAGTTCACTGTATTACACAAATGAATGAAAGATTTGTTGATCTTTGACGAAGTTCTTTGCCACAGGAGTACTGGATAATGTATAACTGTCATTGACTAAGAAAACATCAGTAGATGCACTAAGTAATAAACTGTTTTCTTGAGGTACAATGCTCGACATTTACAACAGTACAAGTTCACCTCAAGCCTTAAAACACGTTGGTCCTACAATGTGCTACTGACTTCTTTAGATGAGGTCACGAACTGGGCTGAGCTCTTGCATGCTCGACACCATATTGACCTCAGTATGAGGGCGCTGCTATTCTGAGAGGGAGATGTGGTCTTCAGGAGTACATCAAACTGGTTGTTGCGGATTGTAGCGAGCCCTCGCTAATTTCTGTGCTATCGATATGGGTTGCCGAATCTGGTGTCGCACCACGATCTTTGCACAATACGACACAGAGGGCTGCATGAAAGTAAAGTAACAGTGATCAGGAAAATTATGCAGATGACTAAAACAATTGATGTTAAAAATTATAAAATGTAAAAGTGTCTTTAATACCAAAGTTGGTTTGAACACTGCAGTGCTTTCCTAGGCATGGTCCTGTGGGAGGTAGTATGCGGTTGCCTTTCTCCGACCTTTAGGGGGAGATACAATTCAACATGGACGCGGTGCATCCTGGCATTCCTCGTATTAGCAAACGTTGCCAGAGGTGAATCAAGTGATATAAGACAACAGTCATAGGAGAGACTGGGGATCTAACTCACGACCTATGGAACTTCAGTCAAGTAACTTACTATTCGCTTTAGAGCTACTCGGTGAGGCAAAGTTGCAAAAATTGGATTGGTTGTACATGGTATATAAACGAATAAATAACATGAATAAAATAGGTCGTCGGAATGTGGAAAGAGGACATACTCCACACTATCGGTGGATAGTGGCATGATACAGCACTGCAGCATAGTAAATTCACTGCGTACTAGTACTGCATACATGTTCCTGTAAACAAACAAAAAGTTAGTTATAAATCTTTATTTTTTCTTGATGATAACTACCTTTTGTAGCCTTAATGAATGAGGTACGGCCGCTGCCGCCCTCCGGAGTTCCGGGTGTGTAGCCGTGTCTTCGTGGTGTTGCAGGTAGTGGTTCTGGCGGCGTGCGCCGTGGCCCGCGCCGGCGTGGTCCCCGCCGCCCCCGTGGTGGCTGCCGCCCCCGCGGCGGCGCTGGCCTACTCGCGCGCCGTGCCCTACAACGTGCCGCCGTACGCAGCCGCAGTCAACGTGCAGACGCGCGCCCTGGCCGCGCCTCTCGTCGCCGCTGCCGCCCCCCTGGCCGCTGCCCCCGTCGCCGCCCCCCTGGCTGCCGCCCCGGTGGCTGCACCCCTGGCAGCGGCACCCTTCGCCTACGCCGCCCCCGCCGCGCTGTCGGTGCACCCGCCGGCATTCGCGCGCTACGCCGCCCCCTTCCTGATCTAGACCATTCCTGACTGACGACGTATACGCTGCTTGTTTTCTTTTGTACATCGCTACCGTTACTCAATAAAAACCTCTGCAACTAATGCCTTATCTTATTTCATTCACTACTGTTTTGGACCTACCCACAGTTAATTTGTAGTTGCATAATATTAGTCCCTATTAATAATGCAGGGTGTACTATTAATGTTGGATCTCAAAACCACAAACCCCATGGATACGTTTACATTGTGGTCGTCGGCCGTCAAAGTAGTCCACAGATCCGTTTTGTGTCTGATGTGAGCTTAACTTTACAAGTAACAAAAAATCTTTGTTAATAACTGTTTACTATAAAAACAATAACACAAATGAGATGCACATGATACCTTCCAAAAAATGGTTAAAATTGCTCAAAGCACTATGGGACTTAACATCCGAGGTCATCAGTGCCCTAGACTTAGAATTACTTTAACCCAACTAAACTAAGGACATCACATATATCCATGCCCGAGGCAGGATTCGAATCCACGACCGTAGCAGCAGTGCGGTTCCGGACTGAAGCGCCTAGAAACGCTCGCCCACAGAGGCCGGCTGATACGCCCCACGACATGAGTGTTGCTACATTCACACTGGGCAGAAACAGTACAGCGCCATCTTGAAAATTCTCTCGTTCGAAACCATCAAAGCGTGTGCTTACTATAATGTTGGCAACCTCTACAACCCCCAATACGGGACATCAATGAGAACCCCAAACATTACATCAGTAAGCTGTTATTTTATTAACTGGAATGCATGCACAATGCAGTAACCGGAAAGGTTGCGTTAAACACCTTAGTGCAAAATATCGGTACTGCATCGATAACTTTGAATATAACGCTACAGTGTTTGTTTAAAAACAAAACATTCAAAATGTTGTACATAGAAGATTAACATATATAATTCCATCACGAAGCTAATCTCTGACCAAATCGTATTTTCCCACATATTTTTCTTTAGTTAACACTCTCTTCTCATTCACAACAATTACAAAATAATTTCTGTCAGTCGTAATTATAAGTTACAACTTACACATTTTGCCTTCAACAAATCGTTATTGACACACTGTATGCAGAGAGATTCCTTTTCTCGTCTTTCTGGATAAACACAGAGATTTTTAACTCGCTTGGGAGTTTAATTAGAGATTATTGCTTCAATGTTAATCGTATTTATTCAACAACAGCTGACGTTGAGTGTCGACCATTGACGACTGACATCTGCTGTGTACACGTAATGTTCTATTTTCCGATATTAAAAATATGGTTCTGAAGGTTGTCATTCTTAATGATTATAACATTAAAATAGCAATTTTGTGAAAAATTCTCAAAAAATATGTTATCTCTTCGTAATTGAAGTTTAGAAGTAACTAATTTTCAGAACTTTGTCACGTGATCGAAAACGCAGTTATTGGCTGAAGCACAGGTGACGTCACAGGTTAAGGGCGTGCATAAGTTATAAGAGTGTTAGCCGAAGTTACTAATGTTTTCCCATATTTTTTTTGCAAGCTGTTTCGGTATTTAGTGATGGAAAACTCATTTACAACTTTTGAGTAACGGTAAGGGAGAAGGGCTACAGAGGGGTGCAGCAGCTGTAGCCTTAGGAAAGATGGGCAGGGGCAGAAACGATTGTCGAACGAGTAAATACAGTAAACAGAAGCTCTATTTAACTTTCAGCTTTCTTCAAACGTGCAAAAACTCTTTGGAAATCAACATACAGCAATGGAGTCCAGCTAATATAATAGCAACAAGATCCTCTTAGCGTGAGGCTCTCTTACCTAATGCAGAAGCGATAGTGAGAGGTCAGAGATTGGAATGCGCCTCCGTTACGACTGGGGCGCGCCTCGTTGCGTATGGACTGTATGGCTGCCACCGACCATCCTATATCGTGGCGGCAGTGCGCGCTCGTTGTACGGGACTGCTGGAGGTGTGGCTCACCAGGCATACTCCATTGGGTCTTTCGGATCCTGGACTTACACTGACGGTATCTGAAGGAAACGTGCGTTGCTGTTACCAGTTGTGCGATGCTGGTGCTGTGGTATCGTTCTATGATACTAAAGAAAGGAATTTTGTGAAGGTTGATGTTGGAAATCTCCTGGAAGTTGATGTGTTTATCGTCTCTTCGTTCTTCGAAAACATCCCTAGATACTTATGTTCCAGAAATGAGAAACATGAAAACTGCAGTGCATAGAGTGGGATAGAAATAACTCCACAAAGCAGTAAGTCACAAAATTGTCTCTGAGGGAATCTGGAACGAGATTTTTGTCTCAGACCACGCTGAAAAGATTTTCAGGGCAACTTGTGAAAGCCTGTA
Source organism: Schistocerca cancellata (assembly GCF_023864275.1). Lineage (NCBI taxonomy): Eukaryota > Metazoa > Arthropoda > Insecta > Orthoptera > Acrididae > Schistocerca > Schistocerca cancellata. Next base: position 515,283,545 of record NC_064628.1, on the reverse strand, counting down.
CAGTGAAACACAGTGGAAACTATATCATTTAGAAGATAATTCTGATTGTTAATTGCTGTGGTTCTAGTCAGAGCTAGTACTGTCTTCCAGATGCCTCCGTTCTCAGTTTTCAGATTTTAGGACAGCATAATAACACTCTTGGCGAACAGCAGAACATTATCGTATTTGCCTTCAACAACTTAACACATTGCAGTTTTTCTGTTCCTCCTGGTCAATAATTTAAACAATCGGAGAATTATGTCTAAAAGCATGCAGTTGATGCAGCAGAACCTTAAAATATCCGTTGTTCTAGTGCAAGCTCAATTGCTGCTCAAATACTATAATTTAAAACTGCTTGAACAGGTCCAATTTTCATTTTATGGTAATGACATGGTCTTATTACATTTCCTGGTAGGTTACAAACAGTTCTGAATTTTGCTCTTTGTCAAAATCATTAATCTTTACAATAGCTTCAATGAAGACAGTTCGAAGAGGCAAACTATTGTCTTCACCGTCTTGTTTGGGAAGAACAATGTGTCGGTAATTGTTAAATGGTGTCTCAGATTATTCGGAATGTAGGGTCTTATACTCAAAATGCATGAAATGCAGTTTCTTAACACCACCCTTAGGATTCATCTGAAATTGATCAGGTGGAAAATGAAGCTAATGAAATGTAGATATTAAAATGTAATATGGCATAACATTTAAAGCTCTTGCGTGACTATATTACGAATAAAGTAAACTTAAAAAGACATTAAGCGAAAAGAAATGGAAGGAAATCTTGCTCCTAATTAGGATCGAAGTGCGAACAACGGATTAGAGGTCCAGCAAGCTAAGTACTATGCTACAAGCGACATATTCATATGAATTGTTTACTTACCTTAAAATAATCCTCAGACAAATAAAGAAAAGTAGTGAAAATAATCCATTTGTGTCTCTATGAGCCAGTTGCAAACACATTTTACATACCTTGTCATTCACTGGAAAACTCAAGAACAATCTTTAATGATGTAAATGTATTATACATGTACATGTGGTAGTACCCAAGATTTGTAAGCTATTTTCCGAAACATAAATTCCACAACAAGATATCATTGTGAATGACCCTTACGGCAGTATGAGCAGTGTGCTGGCCAGTGACGTCACAAGCATCGCATCACTCAAATGGAGCGTTTTAGCGCTCTTTCAAATTATTTGAATGTCATAAAAAAAAGAAGACTGAAATTCGAGTGGGGAAAAATTATCTCATGAGCGTAAAATGACATAATTAACCAATAAAAACGGTATCCAGAAAACAGTGGAATATTCTATTGCCCTTTGTTCGGAGCTGTTTTAGTAGTGGCTCGTTTAAATAACGCCATTTTCACTGGTGTCGCAACATTTAAAACTTCAAAGTATTGTTCAGTAATACCTAGATCGTATTATTTAAGTTTCTCAGTGCTTAGACAATCTGCTTAGAATATTTACTAAGGCAAATTTAAGCTTAAATATAGTATATCAAGTAAACCCCGGCCGAACAGCCCATGAACGCCCAACAGTACCGAAAGGCCGCCGTGTCACCCTCAGCGGCACAAGCATCACAGGATGTGGATATGGAGGGGCACATAGTACTTAAACACATTGTCTAATGATAAATAAGTCACGGGATACCGTACCATGCCCCAGACAAACCTGTTGTAAGGCATATTCATACATGAGTATATTGATCAGCGGTTACAGGCCAACAGAAATTTCGACAAAGGGGTCACAAGAACAAGAAAAATTAGTGGATCAGAGATTTTCGCGCCCCACAAGAGGTCCACACGCGATAATTTCTTTAACCCTCAAATACGGAAAATCCGCTTACTATACGGGACAGCTGGCATACGTAGCTTGCTACACCCATCGATATCGCGCTCTTCCAAATTATTTGAATGCCAAATCAGAAAAAAGACTGAAATTCGTGAGGGGAAAAATTATCTTGTGAGCGCGAAGTTTACATAATTAACCACTGAAGATAGTATCCAGAAAACAGTGGAATTCCCTGTTGCCGTTGGTTCGGAGCTGTGTTAGTAGTGGCTCGTTCAAATAACGCCACTTTCACTGTTGCCGCAACTACAGCCCGCCTTCTGCTGACGCCACATTTTGTATCTTGGTGGATTCTGACGTCATTCTTACGGGAGCAAATAAGCTCTATGTCAGATGCCACGTACTGATAAATCAAATTATGCTTCATGTAATTTTAATCTATGCTCAATGCCGGAGACTGCGGAAACCTTACAAACGGCAGTTCTGATTGCATGCAGATAGTACGTATAATGTATTGACCGAAACGAATTGAATGCGTGTGCAATGACTGAAAACATACTAAAAGAAAAATCTCCAGAAAAATACAAAAGAAAAATGAAAGAAAATGTTATCGTGATGTACACGGTTCAGGAACATTAATGTGGCCACCGCTTATGTTCGGCAACAACGTACAATAACCACTCTCCGACGGCAGGTGGCTGCACTAGCCGTGGAGGGTATACAAAGCATGCTCGGAGGATGCGGACAACAGTGCAGTCGTTATCGCAATGCAAAAACGGAGTAATTTATCTGAGGTCCAAAAATTATGATCATTGGATTTTGGGCCAAAGGTGAAATCACTTTCTAAACCGGCTAACTTTGAAACCTCTTCGTTTGCCGCTGCGGTTGAAGTATACCGTGCATGACGCAATGGCAATATCCAAAGCTGGCACCAACACAACTGGTACACCAAGTCATGGGCAGAAAGATGCAATAACAGGTTTCTTTGGTAGGATTAATTGGCATACAATGGATCTGTGTTGTGTGCAGGGTGAGGGTGTGTTGATGCTATTCACCCACCGTTGAGCAATTCTTTCACAGGGAGAAATTAAGTCTGGTCTATAATCCAACGTAGTGATACTGTGATACTATGAATTAGCTTATGGATTGTCTCTGGAAATTCTGTGACTGTCGGCCCATTAGCTCCATCGCATACAACAACATAATTGCCATATTAATATTATGGTAGCCTAGAGGCACCGTTCATATGAAAACTTCAGGAGCTAAATTAACAACACACTGTGCAGGCGCTCCAAGAACCTCAGTGCCATGCCCAGCTTGGTGAGCCTCTTATTATTTCATATTCTCTCTGTGTTTGGCTTGACTCTCATTAAAAGCCTCTTCAACATAGGCGCATTTCACTTTTATTGACGAAGCATCAGCCGTTCATAGATTATAATCATAAGAAGAAGATTATACTTGTCCTGAAGGAAATACTCAATATTGGGCGAATAGCAGCAATACTCCTGCACCCCACACACACCACGGACCCATTATATGCCATGTAAATGGAGCAATGCCCCTCATGTTTACATAATTCTGCCACTCACTTAATTTCTTTCCCAGCACACTGTCATTCAACTGTGGAGGTGATAAACTAGTGTTACAGTCCACTACCTCCCACCACCCCCACACCCACTGTGGATGTCTCATAAGTTATGGTACTGAATACAGGTTTATACATACATTAAATGGCTCCTTTTTGTCAGGTTTTGTGGTTGGGCATTCTGCCGTTGCTCTCAAGATGACGTAACACTCGCATAGTAGGGGGCTTATTCGATTGTCTAGAAGAGATGAATTTGCTTGTGCAGCTGATTGATACCTGAAGGATTGAGGGTGCGTCTCAGCCACTCCAGCAAAGGGACCAGTACTGACCTGCCCTCCCAGGTACCAAAGCATACAACACTTGGCCGGAAACTGGTAAAACCCAGTGCAGGAAATTTGGACGATGGTTGCTCGCGTAGCAGAAGAACAGCCGATTCACCAGTAATGGCAGAGTATAAGACAGTCTGAAGTATGACCACTTAATGATCTTCGAAATTCTGTAATAAATTATAGTTAAATTATAGATAAAATCTGAAAACGTCTAAAATATTATAAAAAAGAGGCAAATCCAATGAAACAATAATAATCTCAGTTACTTAAAAACTACAGGGATTAATGTTTTACAGCATCAGTAACTAAATATTTTCACAATGAACCTTAGCTTTTAAATACTTCATGTGGTTTCAACAAACATTGTCTCAGGTGATAGCGTTGCACCATAGTTACTATATCTGAAAGTTATTTATCTGTATCCATGTTATTTATTGATTTATTACCTTCTACATCTTTCTCATTAGGGCAAACGTTTGTAAGAATTCCGTACCCTCCACAATAACACAGCAATCATACCTTGCCAGTATTGTGTTGTTATTCAAGCAGTACTTTATTATTTTTGCAAATAAAATATTTAAATATGATTGCAATCAATATTAATAAACCAATATAATGTAATAAGTGGTTACCTGCATGTGTTAGCAGACACCATTAAAGAAAAGAGTGCCAAAAGACATTTCCGTCAAGAATACATAAATAATATAAACTATAATTAAAAAATTTTGTTGTCGTTTTACGTGAGTACCCTTGCGCAAACATGCTAGTTTATATATTTATGAACAAACCGTTATTTATATTCATTGTGAATGGCCTGAGTTTGACTGAATATTTATAACATTTCTTTATATAAGTGTTATTGTAATACATTAGTTTAGTGTGGAAAGTGGTCAAGCTGAGTCAAAAGTATCTGTGTAGAACATAAGAGCGATTTAATTTTGTTGAGGCCAGTGAGGGAGATACAGTGGCGGAACATTGCTGGTGTCAAATGGAGACAGACAGCTGTAGAGTGATGCGCTGAAGAGAGCTATTCTGGACACTTTTCCATTAGTTCTGGAGGAAGGCAGGCCAACCTCAGGGAAGTGTAAGATTTGATCAGGTGTGCGATTTATTCTTGCCTGTGAACAGCTGCTACAGCACTTCAACTTTTGGAGGGACTCTAACTTCCAAAAGTTAGTTCAACGCACGTAATTCACATAATTTTTCACGTAACGTAGTGTGTTGACACACTGATTTGCATGGAAAATCCTAATTTTACTACTTCATTATTCTGCAGACATTAAAAAACTGAAGTGTATGAATGGTATCTACAAAGTTATTGCAGGTAAAATTATTGGTATTAATTGATGCTTTGCAACACCGCCTACCTATATCTCCAGGGACATTTATCATCATCATCATCATCATCATTTAAGACTGATTATGCCTTTCAGCGTTCAGTCTGGAGCATAGCCCCCCCTTACACAGTTCCTCCATGATCCCCTATTCAGTGCTAACATTGGTGCCTCTTCTGATGTTAAAACTATTACTCCAAAATCATTCTTAACCGAATCCTGGTACCTTCTCCTCGGTCTGCCCCGACTCCTCCTACCCTCTAATGCTGAATCCATGAGTCTCTTGGGTAACCTTGCTTCTCCCATGCGTGTAACATGACCCCACCATCTAAGCCTGTTCGCCCTGACTGCTACATCTATAGAGTTCATTCCCAGTTTTTCTTTGATTTCCTCATTGTGGACACCCTCCTGCCATTGTTCCCATCTACTAGTACCTGCAATCATCCTAGCTACTTTCATATCCGTAACCTCATCCTTGTTGATATGGTAACCTGAATCCACCCAGCTTTCGCTCCCATACAACAAAGTTGGTCGAAAGATTGAACGGTGCACAGATAACTTAGTCTTGGTACTGACTTCCTTCTTGCAGAAGAGAGTAGATCGTAGCTGAGCGCTCACTGCATTAGCTTTGCTACACCTCGCTTCCAGTTCTTTCATTTATTATGACATCAATATTTACTCTCAAATATTAGTATCCAATTTGTTTACTTGTGTGAATAACTCGTATATATTCATTATACATTCATTTTGTGCGTGCTATTTGCGTTTTGTGTTCTCAACCTCAGTCATATGAATTGGCTATGTGCAGAAAAATGTTTATTTACTTGTAAGACCCTGTAGAATAGGGTGCATAGCTGGGTTTTAGCAATATTAATTTTTCGGATAACAATTTTAACGGAATAGTGACAGCAACAGGAACCAGTTAAAGGAAACTAGATGCAGTTGCGACCATTATAGTGGGACTTTTTTTTTGTATAGCTGAGATATATTTTTTTGTATAAACATTATTCACCATAGTTTGCTGGTGTCGTATACCTCAATTACAGACATTAAAGCAGAACCATTTCTATTAATTATTCGTTTATTTTTACTTAAACTTTTTTTAGTATGTCTGTATATTTTATTAGCTCGCAATTCTAGTCAGTGCATAAACTATTCGACTGCAGGATCACTGCTACAAGTTATTGTTTGCAGAGTGTTAGGTGCTGCGCGTAAAAGTAGACGTGCGCGACTCGATCCTACGAAATTATCGAGCTACTTTTTGGTAAACAGATCCGGGCACAGTCTGATTACCTGCGAGCAACATTAAGTAAAATTGCTGTTGGTCTGCTCGTATGGAATGCTCGTTAGAAAAATTATTTTTCTGCAAAACATACATTTAGGTAACACCACAATGAATTTTTAAGGTAAATTTGAATATTCCATATGGAAAATTCTGATGTTTCCATTTTTCCAGGTCCACCATTCAAAAAATAGTGAATACAAGCCACAGAAAAGCGATTATAAACCAATAAATAATAATATATTAGGCTGATGCATACGATCGTAGAATTTTTACGTTAGTTTAATAAACACAACTGATACACATGACAGAGATTTTAGCCTTCAATAATATATTCTCCTTCACAGTCTGCCAATGCTGGGGTAACTTTTAGATACCGCGACTGTAGAAATCATGTGGTTTTGAGGTGAAGAAGTCGTCAAACCATGTTTGGAGCGCATTTTCATAAGGAAAGTAAGTTCCTTCAAAAAATGGCTCTGAGCACTATGGGACTTAACACCTGAGGTCATCAGTCCCCTAGAACTTAGAACTACTTAAACCTAACTAACCTGAGGACATCCCACACATCCATGCCCGAGGCAGGATTCGAACCTGCGACCGGAGCAGTTGCGCGGTTCCAGACTGAAGCGGGAAGTTTCTTTAAGGTTGCTCGGCTGACACCAGAAAAGATGAGAACGCGTGGAAGCAACATCAGGTGAAAAAAGTGAGTGCGGAATGAGTTCCCAGCTTAACTCCTATACAGTGTTTTTTGGCAGTACGACAACGCAGGTGGGCGTTATCGTGGAGTAGCATCACTTCACGCAATCTTCCTGGTCGTTGTTCTTGGACTGTGTCTGCAAGACGTCTCAGTTGTTGACAATCAATGATAGCAGTGATGGTTACACCTCGGCGAAGCAATTCATAGTACACCGCACCGATGCTCCTCTACCAGATGCAAACATTATCTTTTGTGGATGTGCGCAGGTCTTTATACGGGGAGCTGCCGTTTTGATTGGGCTTCACCATTTTTTTTCCTTATTTCAGCATAAAGACACCATTTCTCGTCACCAATAACGATACAGGTTAGGAATGGTCGGATTTGCTCACGAACCGATTGATGACGAACAAGCAGAGATGCACATATGGCCATCCACTGAGTTTTGTGATTTTTGCTCAGAGAATGTGGTACCCAGACAACCTATTTTTGAACCTTCCCCTTTGCATGTAAATGTCGCACGATGGTGGAATTATCGCATTCATCACATTTGCCAGTTATCGAGTACACTGATGTGGATTATTGTGGATTAACGCGTTCAAACGATCTTCCTCAAATCCCCAAGGTCGATCGGAACATGGAGAGTCACAAATGTCAAAATGATCTTTCTTAAAACGAAAAACCGGTTTCTTACCATGCTCTGCCCAGTGGCATTAGCCCCATACATAGCGCAAATGCTTGTGACTTCTTCCGCTGCTGTCACCCCTCTATTGAACTCAAACAGAAGAATACGTCATAAACGTTCAGATTTCTCAACTTGCCACTCCATTTTCTAGAGTCCACAGGACCACTCGCGATCTGAATGGCGGAATAACAATATGTAAACTCAAATGACAACAAAGAACTTACAACAGTTAACCACAAATAAAAAACGATAATCGATAAATTAGCCCATAGGAAATGAATTAACAACCTACATAGCACTGGAATATGATCTCAAAGATTGATAGGATTCTTTTGCTTAATTTCGTTGTGGTCGTTTTCATCTACACTAGATGCGGAGGAAAAAAATCTGACCGTAAATATACTTTTCCACTGGGATTTGAACCTGTGGCTATAGTTCTGTTACACAAAGATAGCGAGATACCAGGAATCTGAACTTTCTACTATTGATGTACCAGAGGCTAATCCAGAAAAAACAGGTTTTCCACAAGGTAAATGACTAGAGAAATTGTAATGTGCTCATAAGAAACCTTCTTGCAATTGAAAACTTAAATTTTCAAACTCAGTGGCACTTATTACGCACTAATTCTTCAGAAGATTTCGTCAAAATTGCAGGTAAATATCTACCGACCTTAGTAGTATACAGTGGCGTAGCGTGGTTGGAAAGGTTAGAGAGACTCTGCAGTTATTATAGGGAGGCAAAATAGTACAATAAACGATAATTTAAACAAATTAAACCAAACGCATCAAATAAAACAACAACAATTACTACTACTACTACTACTACTACTACTACCACTACCACCGCCACGAATAATAATAATAATAACAATAATAACAAGTAACTTGTTCAAGAAACAATGACATATTTGTAGAACTCCAGCAGCAAGAGAAGAAGCGCTTACATTTTCTTGTACACAAGTGCAATGCGGCTGTCTTTTCTTTCCGCGAATAAGTCTATAACTCGGTCTACAAAGATCTGATCACTTGATAGCTCTCCAAGTAATGACTTTTCTACTGCTAACGTGCTCAAACACGACAGCGGGATGTTGGACATTGAATTCCTTAAATAATTCTTCACTCGTTTAAGAGTACTCATGCTTCGTTCACTGCTTGCTGTAGTTGCGGGAAGGGTCAAAACCAAACGCAGGAAATTCGTTGTTTCTTCATAAACGGAATCTAAATAATTGTTGACAATGTACTTTAAGAGGATTCCTGGAGATAAGTGTTTTTTCTCGTCAGCGTATATGTTACAGAGTTCATTTTCAGCTTGTTATTGTTTGAAAAAAGGGTACTGTTCTAATAATTGAAGCAGTTTCAACTTTGAGAATTCTTTTTGATAGTTCGGGAAACACTTTTCGTTCAAAAGTTCAACAAACTGAATTGGGGGAAAGTCTTGAAACCTTCTTTCCATCTCAAAAATTTGCAAATCCAGTATCTCGTAAGTTAGTGACCTGAGAGATGTCTCTTGACTGTCACAGAATGATAAGTTATCATTCAAACACAAGTTGCATTTCATGCATTCATCAACGAATGTTTTCTCAAAACAGTTCTTATTTCGTCGTGGCAAGCAGTTATATTGGCAGATTTTGACTGAATAACATTAAAGAGATGATCAACATAAATAAAGCACCCTCTGTAGAAGCAAAGCAAGTAGACAAACGTAGGACCATCCATCTGTCGTTTCATTCCCAAAGCACAGCTCAAATATTCTGGGTCCCACTGAGAGTCATATCATCAAATATATAATTAAAAACACTATATAGTCCTGAGAAATTTCTAGATGTTGAAACTGCCCTGGAACGATAGATCCAGCGAGTGTTGCTTGCATGTGGCAGTTTAAATCCTCTCTCAGTTAGCAATACAGTTCGTTTTGAGGATTTGAAAACGAATGGAATGCAGTGAGATCATTTACAAACATGCGTACTTGTCGTATGATTATAGAGGCATGTAACAGTACCACATTGAGTTGGTGTGCGTAACAATGACGAAACAGCGCTTAGGGACAGAACTGCTTCATTAATTGTTGTAGTCCTCTTTCTCTGCCCGCCATTACTGAAGCGCCATCATATGTCTGACTAACCACTTTTCCTTCCACATTCCATTCTTTCAATGCTGCATGAACAATGTTTGATGAACCTTCAGCAGTTTTACCCCCAGAAACATCGTAAAATCTAACGAATCTTTCCTCAATTTTGTCTGCAAAACAGTACCTGAATATTATACTCATTTTACTCTTACATGATACGTCTACTGTTTCATCAGCCTGAATCAAAATGAAATTGCAGTTCTGAATTTCAGATTTTATTTTCTCACTAACTGCCATAGTTATCATTTCTACTACATCATTCTGTATATCTGGAGACGTTCCTTTAAAGGTTGAGGATGATTACAGATGGTCTCGTATTAACTGGTCTCCATGAGCTAGTAACTCCAACAATTCGGATAGTTACCTTTGTTGCTGGAGGATTCGTCTTCTCGATGGCCGCGAAAGGCTAGTTCTTGTTTACAAAGAAATACAGTTGCCTGAATAAGACAAGCTAATACTCTCCTGCTGGATGCAACTTGTTCGTTGTATTTTACTGCTGTCAGACGAGCGGCTTCAGAAAGGGCGTGCTCAATTCTACTTTTGCCTAATAACTGAAATAATTCTTTACTCTGCAGGTGACGTTTTGATGTCTGATGTTTTTGAGCTTTCCTGTCAAAGTTCTTTATTGTACAAATGCCCTCATTGCATCATTCATTTTCACCACCAAACAGAAGACATATATAAGAATATAATTTGTCATTAACTGCGTTCGCAGTCAGCCAAGTATACTTTTCGTACCAGGCTGCCTGAAAAGTGCGTTTTTGTTTGGCTTCACTTAAAACTACACTGCGTATAGGAGTAGGACGTTTGTCTTTGAATTCGCACTTTTTTTCGTACGTTAATGTAGAAAAAGGCGTTTTTAATAAAAATTCTATAAGGTGTACAGTTGCTGGCTCACTCATGTTGGCGCCACAACGAAAATATGCACTAAAATCACCCTAGAACGTCTATGAACACAAACCGCGCGACTGTTACACTTCCGTGTTAAAAGCCTGCATGTAAGCGGCAGAGACTAGTCTCGATAACTGCTAGCAAGTGCAGCGCACCGGCCTTCGTGGAGGAGGGGAAGTGGAGGGGAGCCGAGAACGCTCAGGCGCACAGCCAGGTAAGGGAAGGGAGGCAGAGACTGAGAGCAGTCGAGTCTCAAGCAGGCAGATACACCAATACTCAGGTGCGGCGGCGCGGGCTACAAAACTGATGTCTTCGCACATTTAGTGGTCTTAGTAGAAAGTTGTTTATTTTTTTGTTATGAATTACTGTTGACTCTTTTTCAAGCACGAATACAGGGGAGACTAAGTCTGAAAGTCTCCCCTCACGCTACGCCACTGGTAGAATAATTCAAATCTAGTCCTGGTAGTCCATCGACTTTCAGCCAAACATTTTCCGGCTGGCGCTTTATATGTAGTTGTTTTTTGAGACAATACAAGTAATTTTAGAACGTTTGTCTCGCTGCCGGTGGAATGACACTTTAACGACATTGTTTCCTCAGTCATTGTTTGTGATGGCGATAACCCATGTCACACACACGTGAATCGAGTGTAACTCCTATTTATTCAAAATGGTCAGTGTATTTCAAAACAGTGGAAGCAGAACTGAAGCAAGTTGATTAATTAAATAGCTCTAACATCTAAAACGTATGTTGTGACTGTCATTTCAGTTACACAGTAGGAGACATATTTTTCGTATTTATAGAATGAATGACAGATTCGCTTAAGGATGAAAAATTCTAGACATTACTATCAGCGTTTTGTGCTCCTTACTCCACCTTCTGATAACAACTGCTTCTTCTCTCATACAAGCAGAACCTGGAATCGTACTTATACTATATACTTTCGTTGGTTTCATTATCAGCAGGTTATAGATTTCCGCATATTGTCATTCTGTATGATCTCCTGCACAGTAGCCTTTCTTAAATTGGAACTTTATGTTATTCGTACCTTGCGAAGTCTCTCTGTGCACGCTGCATTTTGAAGTTAGTACTGTGTGGTTCTCTTTTTGGGATAGTGCCAATGACAATGATCTTGAGAACAACTTTTTCTAAGTACGCTGATATAACAAAGATGTGTCGCGTACTGGTAGTATTGACAGCACCACCACTGGGGATACTTCAAAAATGTGAATCTTGTCTGTCTAATAAGCTTTTTAGTTTTCATTATGTTTAAGATAGAAAAGCACAAATAGTTGTGACAATTGTTGATTTATGATGCTTAGTTTGCAACCAGTGCATATGAGTATTTGTAACTATTCACTAGTCCATAAACATAGCTGCAGAAATGAAAATAAGACACATTGACCGGCACTTTAGATATTCCTGCCGTCGGTAGCTGTGCCTCTTTGATGCAAGTTACAATCACATCCTAGTGTGCTCATGGAATACATCAGCTAGTATTACTCCTACTCGTAGCGTAACTGAATCTTGACAACAACGCGGAATATGTTTCCCAATTTTGTGGCCGACTAGGTACTTCCTGGATGGCACAGTATTTTACGTTAAATTAAGTTTATATATTCGGCTCATTTCCATTGAATAACCCGAGTAATTTTTAATTAAGGTGAGACATAATTTATGGTTCTGAAACAGAAAATTGCAACTAATCTCGTCTTTTACACTGTTATTTATCAGTCCTGGCCACCACTGGAGCAATAAGGGAGAGGCAAATACTTTATCTATTCACTACCTCTGAGGCAATGTGATTTGTCTGTAAATTGAAGGCAGCATTGGTACATGATTCCAGTCTCATTGATGGTCAGATCATTAGCTGTTTTGCGGTAGAGCTACAGAGAGTCAGATCGAAAGTCGATCAGCGAGTCTTAAGAAAACCTATCCATCAAAAGTCGTCTTGGTACTTCCAGAACCCCATAGTGTAAGGGCGAAAAACTTACTTTACCACACAACTGATAACACCTCTTTCTGCTGACATATTTTTTTATGTTTGCAAATAAATATGTTTATTTATTTAAAGACACTTTTCCATGATACTTGCGTATGACACAGGACAACAAGGAAACAGACCGTTTCTAAGCTAAAGTGAGTAATACAACCTAAGATTATAAAAAAGATACACCAAGAAGGTAGTATCCGAACAGACGGAAATCAGTAGATGTGATGGACATGTACTGTCAAACTAATGATTGTATTTTCAGAACTACTGCATGATTTATTCAAAGGAAACAGCATCACAAAACTGAGCAAGTCAACAATGCGTTGGTCCATCTCTGGTTCTAATGCAAACAGTTGCTCGGCTTGGCATTGTTTCATAGGATTGTTAGATGACCTTGTGAGGGATATCACGCCAATAGACAAGTCAGATCATCAGAATCACGAGAAAGTTGGAGGATCCTGTCCATCATAATCCAGACGTTCTTAAGTGGAGAGAGATTCAGTGACCTGTTGGCCAAGGTAGAGTTAGCCAAGCATGAAGACTTACTTTACTTTACTTTACATGTGGCAAGGGCCTTATCGAACATACGCCTGCTCTATATCTGTTCTGTTGTTACTATTAAAAATACTTCCAAGGTACTTGAAGTTGTCAACAGTCTTGAAATTGAATCCATCTGTAGTCAGAGGTGCATCTTTTCTGGTTTTCTTACTTGTGAGCAGGTACTCTGTCTTTTCTTCATTAACATGTAATCCTGTTTTCTCAGCAATTTTGTAGTAATTTTGCATCATTCTGATTAATCCTCTTTTGAAACTTCTTATCAGTGCTACATCATTTGCATAGGCAAGTCTAGTAATGTTCACATCCTGTAGCTGGAACCCTTGTGGACTGGTTTTAGAAAATTCTTTATCAATCTTCTCTAGGACAAGGTTAAATAAACCAGGTGAAATGGCATCCCCTTGTCTCAGTCCAGTGTACACCTTAAAATCTTCAGTTTCTCCTACCGGTGTGTTTATGCGACATAAAGTTTCATCGATACACATTTTAACTAATCTGATTAATTTTGATGGTATTTTAAATTCTTTCATTACATTTAGGAGTGTCTGTGGTTGTATGCTATCATAGGCCTTTTTAAAATCTACGAATAATATGTGGACATCTACATTGAATTCCCACGCCTTCTCAGTTACTTGTCTCAGGGTGAATAAATGATCTAATGTGAATCTGTTTCTGCGGAAACCGCATTGGTAGTCCCCAATCAGTTCTTCTGTTATTGCTATCAGCCTGTTTAATAGGCAGCTTGATAAGATTTTGTAGTTGACATCCAGTAAGGCAATTCCTCTGTAGTTATCAAAAACTAGTGGATCATTCTTCTTAAATATAGGGCACACAAATGCAGTTTTCCTATCTGCAAGAATGGTTTCCGTCTCTCAAATTGTTTCAATTAAAGCCTGTATTTCCAGTTGTGGGCCTTCATTCTTTAATAACTCAGCGTATATCTTGTCCTCGCCACAAGCCTTGTTATTCTTTCATTTCTTTATTGCTTGCTGTATTTCATTTACTGATGGGGTAGTAACTGTATCAGCTGTATCAATTGTATCAGGTTCTTCCCTATTTAAAGCAAGAGTGGGGCTCATTGCAGCTGAGAAGTTGTGAAAAGTATGTCTTCCATCTGTTTTGTATGTCACTTTTGTTGGTTAATATTTTCCCATACTGATCCTTTATAAACTGTTCCCCTATATTGAATTTACCAAAGGAATTTTTTATATTTTGATACATCTGCCTTGCATGAAGACAGGCAGCAGAAATTCTCGCCGTGTGCGAGGAGGCATTATCTTGCTAAAATTTAAGGCCAGGGTGGCTTGCAATAAAGGGTAACAAAACGGGAAGTAGAATATCGTCGACGCACAGCTGTGCTGTAAGGCTGCCGCAGGTGACAACCAAAGGGGTCCTGCTAGAGCAGAAATGACGCCAGATTATCATTCCTGTTTGTCAGACATTATGGAGGGCGACAGTCAGGTTGGTATCCCACCGCTGTCTCGAACGTCACGAGACATATGTTCTGCCTGGAGTAGAGTAGCCTTCAGTGATGAATCCTACTTCGAACAGCCCCAACGATCAGCGAAGTTGTGCCTGGAAATGCCCCAGACAGTGGTGGGATATCAACATGACTGTCGCCTGTCGTACAACCCGACAACGAGGAGTGATGATCTGGGATACCACTTCTTATCCTAGCAGAACCCCTTTGGCAGAATCTACCGTTGAGCGGTATAACGGACAAATGCCAAGGGTAATGGTTTAAGGCGTCATTGCCTATAAAACGGGATCTCACGTCATACGTCTTGAGGGTAATCTTAACAGCTACCACTAAATCAGGGAGGTGTAACAGCCGGAGGCAGTGTCCCTCCTGCAGACCGTTCTACATGCCATGAAATGAAATGAGCGTGTGGCATTGTTGGCCGTGAGGCCCCATCCGGGGAAGTTCGGCCGCCGAGTGCAAGTCTTATTTCAGTCGACGCTACATTGCGTGGCTAGAGTGCCGGTGATAAGGATGAAATGATGATGAGGACAACACAATACCCAGTCCACAAGCGAAGAAAATCTCCACCCCGGCCGGGAATCGAACCCAGGTCCGCTGCGTGGGAGGCAAGCACGTTACCACTTAGCTATGCAGGCGGACTCCACATGCCATATTTCAGCAGCACAAAGCCTGGCCACATGTGGCAAGGAATTTGCAAGCCTTCTTGGAAGAATAAAAAGGCACCATTATTTCCATGGCATGCACGTTCGCCTGACATGTCGCCCACCGTATACTTCTGAGATAAGGGGGGTCATCAACTTGTTCGTTATTATTTTTATTAAAAATGAAATTCCCCTAGCTGTACTTAAGATTTTATATTTACTTAGCTACTAGTTTCGACGTTGCGTCAACACCATCTTCAGACCCGTAAACTTTGATGAAATCAGTTGTGTGTGGTCATCTGTTCCCGTATTCTACTATCTGGGACACAATGTTATAGCATCCTTTATCATTAAGTCACTGTAAAAGTTGCTGCAACAGCATTTGAATTTACACTGCCTAGTCATGCCTTTTAATTCTGTGTACCACTGACGGTACGCCTGTTCTGGCTTTTTCTGCGAGCGGAAGAACTGATATCTGCCTGCAGCTACTTGAACTTGCTGGTCACAGTACTGTGTTAATGCAGCGATTACTTCGCTATAACTGTGTTCGTCGGGAGACGCAGTTGAGAATGTTGTTGTTGTTGTTGTTGTTGTTGTTGTGGTCTTCAGTCCTGAGACTGGTTTGATGCAGCTCTCCATGCTACTCTAACCTGTGCATGCATCTTCATCTCCCAGTACCTACTGCAACCTACATCCTTCTGAATCTGCTTAGTGTATTCATCTCTTGGTCTACGATTTTTACCCTCCACGCTGCCCTCCAATACTAAATTGGTGATCCCTTGATGCCTCAGAACATGTCCTACCAACCGATCCCTTCTTCTGGTCAAGTTGTGCCACAAACTTCTCTTCTCCCCAATCCTATTCAATACTTCCTCATTACTTATGTGATCTACCCATCTAATCTTCAGCATTCTTCTGTAGCACCTCATTTCGAAAGCTTCTATTCTCTTCTTGTCCAAACTATTTACCGTCCATGTTTCACTTCCATACATGGCTACACTCCATACAAATACTTTCAGAAATGACTTCCTGACACTTAAATCTATACTCGATGTTAACAAATTTCTCTTCTTCAGAAACGCTTTCCTTGCCATTGCCAGTCTACATATTATATCCTCTCTACTTCGACCATCATCAGTTATTTTGCTCCCCAAATAGCAAAACTCCTTCACTACTTTAAGTGTCTCATTTCCTAATCTAATACCCTCAACATCACCCGACTTAATTCGACTACATTCCATTATCCTCGTTTTGCTTTTGTTGATGTTCATCTTATATCCTCCCTTCAAGACAACTTCAGTTGAGAATAGTTTTTGTATTAAGGTGAACACTGGGAACCACGCAGTCGAAAGAAAGTATTGTAGCTTCACAGTACCTTGAACGTGATGAATTGCACAATGACCTTGGAACTGTGTCAAGTATTTGAGCCATTCCTCTTCGGTGTCGTTAAATTGTCGGAACGTTGTTATACTTGTCAGCGACACTTGTTGGGCTTATCGGTTGCTCGGGTGTTGTGCGGCCGACGCGGCTAGTGCAGCCAGAAGTTGTTGCACCGTCGTCAGCGAAGCAGTGATTTGTTTGTTCTGAAACTAGAAAACTTGTGTTATATCCGACACATTCGGCATCTACCATTGAGGCGCGGGAACAGGGGGTGGAGGGAGCGGGATAGTTACGATTTACACAAATACGTTATAGCAAAAACGCAAGCAGAGCCTCTGAAAAGAGAAAGTTGATTAGTTATGCGGCTCCCGTCCTGGAATAGAACAAAAAATTTGCAAACGCTTGAATACGATCACCCCTGCAATCTGAAACACAAGAGAAGCAAGCGAATTATTTTTCACTGAATTATTCTCGTCACCATCTTATATGTCCTCTCTTTGTCTCTGTAGGCTTGTACCAAGGGAGCGCCGGCCAGAGTGGCCGAGCGGTTCTAGGCGCTTCAGTCTGGAACCACGCGACCGCTACGGTCGCAGGTTCAAATCCTGCTTCGGCTATGGATGTGTGTGATGACCTTAGGTTAGTTAGGTTTAAGTAGTTCTAAATTCTAGGGGACTGATGACCTCAGATATTAAGTCCCATAGTGCTCAGAGCTATTTTGAATCAAGGGAGCTAAGAGAGGATATTGTTTGGTGACCGGTATCCTCTTTCTATAACACAAACTGTATGCATTTATTAACTGGGTTCTTTATTCATAAGAATAGAAAATACTTAACTCAAGATAGTCGTTGTAGTACAGGCTATCTGTGATAGTCCACGTCAGCCTCACTGCTGTTGAAGTACAAAGTCCGCTATGTACACTATTCTGTTCGCTATTTGCTGCCCGATTCCGAGCTAGAGGCTATGACTGCGACTCCGACTCGGTGACAAACTGGAACTTACTTTTGTGCGACAAACTGGCCCTCTGGTCCACGGTGGCGTTCTAAATATTGGCGACCGAGAGGGGGCATTCGCGGTGCGTTGCCTGCGAGTCTGTTTTTTTCCTCTGTCGATCTTCTCTCAACCTCTTTGCCGCATGGTGTGCTCGCGCCAGCTTTCGCTAGCCCACTAATATCTTTATGATGGCTGCAATGAGGATGAGAGGCCACTTCTGCTATGCATTTCAGTAATTTTACTCTTTGACAGTCCTCAGTCCTCACATAACAGGAAAAGCAATATTTCAATGTGTGTTAATAAGTATCATTCATTGCAGTGTATGCAAATTTAAAACTGAAAAAGCATGTAGTTCAATCACATATAACAGAAAAAATACGCTACGCTCTACAGTCAGTTCACTTCTGCTGTATCTGCCCCCATAGTCGAGGTCTCTAACGCATGCCTTTGAGGTGGCGCTCGACCCAGGGGTAAGCCAGTTCCAATCCTGGTGGTGGAAGAAATTTTCACTACCTCACTACCAGTGTTTAGCCGGCAGGGGGAGGAGAGGTGGTAACGAAGTTTCTGATAACGAGACGTTACGCCAATGTCCTGGTTTGAATACCAAACCCCACTGCAGTGTCTCATGAAGTGAGGCCGTCTGACAGTTTTGATGGTGGTTTGTCTGTCGGATTCAGATGTTAAGATTGGTGGGTGCCTCGGTGCTATTAGACAGCAGTAGGCTCTGTGTCAGCACCGGGTTTCACTCTCTCCCTTCTCTCATCATCTCCAGCACACATCCCTCCCAGTCACCTGCACTTAACAGATATACGTACGCACGCAGTTCTCATGCTTCACAATGGAAAGGTGCTTACAGGGGCGAATGAATTAGGCGGCTGAAACTGCCCTTTGGGACCTCCCAGCCATTCATGACTTTACCTTACTTTTACTGACGTTGCTCTCCCCCCCCCCCCCCTCGTCACATATACTGAGGACAATGAATAAGGTTACAATGTCTGACATTAAACCTGAAATGCAAAGCAATAGCACTATTGGTTAATTTAAGTGATGTCAATGGAAGTATACTGCAAATTCTGAACAGTGAAGCATCTTTTCTAGTTTGAAACCGTCCATTATATCTCTGTTAAAGGAGAATGACCATTGCATGACAGAGGTGTTTTCAAGACTTTTACTAACCCCACCAAATTCTGGAACTAATATGTCAGAATGCTGAGGTGGAGGACTACCTATATGATGTGAAGTAAGAGGAGAACGATAATGCCTGTTACTTGTTCGAGTGGCTCAAATATAAGAATGTATGAGCTGATTTTTGAAATTTGTGAGAAACTTACTAAAAGATGTCGAAGTTTGAATTGAATTTTCCAAGCAATTGGTATGTTGTATGTTAACCAGGGACCTAGAAACGACTGAGAGGCTTCGTCCCAGCCACAGCCGCAGTCGTCCACAACCCCACGACGACCACCGCAGTCCACTTCACCCCTCCGCCACCCCACACCGAACCCAGGGTTATTGTGCGGTTCGGTCCCCAGAGGACCCCCGCCCCCCCCCCCCCCCAGGGAACGTCTCACACCAGACGAGTGTAACCCCTATGTTTGCGTAGTAGAGTAATGGTGGTGTACGCGTACGTGGAGAACTTGTTTGCGCAGCAATCACCGACATAGTGTAGCTGAGGCTGAATAAGGGGAACCAGCCCGCATTCGCCGAGGCAGATGGAAAACCGCCTAAAAACCGTCCACAGAGTGGCAGGCTCATCGGACCTCCACACAAGTCTGCCCGGGCGGATTCCTGCTGGGACCCAAGCACTCCTTCCCGTTCCAGAAAGCCGTGAGTTATATCGCTCGGCTAACCGGGCGGGCAAGCAATCGGTATCATTGTTATGTGATAATTCACCCAGCTTTCCTTGCTATTTCCAGTGCTTCAAAGCTATATGCTTTTCCTATGTATGAACCTCATTATAAACATTATGATTTGAGTGCATGACAACAAACTGATTAACCTACATTATGAGGGCTGTAAAAAGGAACAAATAAAATATTTTTTATAAAAGTGTATCTAAATGTTTTTCATAATAATATCCCTACGAAACAAATGTGCAGTCACTATAGCCTAGCCAGCTTGAGAGGAATATTAATTATTTGTTCTTCAGTTACCTTACTTACACATCTTTAAACTCTTAAATCACATTAAATGACACAATAGGATGGGACAAAATAGAACAAGTTTGAAAGGAAATATGGTTATTTACTGTCGGTTTTGAAATAGTGGATACAATAACTTCAATGATTCTTTGCCTGCATCAACAGTTATACATTGGGTACAAAAAATCATGATATTCATAAAAACCATTTATTCTTTCCTTTACTACATCAACAGTTGTGCAGTAGTTTCCAAATAATAGTTTCTTATACGCCTCAAATTAGGCGTGTATATCATAAAGACAGTTGGGGACGTAATATTCTTAGACATCCTGTCAGTAAATTTCACCTGTATGGTTCTAATACTTATGTGGTGAGCAGCTGACTTAGGTACTGTATGAATACACGTATTTGCACACTGTTTTTAATCATTCACATGTCCACTGAGCTCATATAGATAATCCACAAAGTCATTGAAGACAGCTTCAACATATGGCTGTTAGCGACTCAGTCTGTCTGACACAAAACATAAGGCACTGCCTAGGTAATGTCAGTTCGTAACACCTGAATGATGTAAACAAATGGAAGAGTGTTACACTCCCGTACATCCCTACGATGGCCAGCGTCAAACCAAAGGAGCAGACATCTGTAGGAAAATGAGGTGGGTAATATTCTGTCACCTGAGCATCAGTGCACAGCATTGCACCACACAACTCGTCCCATGCAGCAGCCATAAACAGTACTTTAATACCATATTTCACATACTACATTTCCACAATACTATGTGTCAGTCACGGTGCTATATGCCACGCATGATTTGCTTCTATACCTATATTTAGATATTTCGATCTAGTGGCAGTCAGACTATACATCGTGGCAAGCAGTAGTAGACTGGGACCATGTAGCTGTTTCTCAGCAGCTTGTGTGCGCTGTTGCTTGGCGAGTTGTGGCGGTGCAGACAATACACACGTAACAGTTGTGTGTTCTGCACCAACATATCAGCTAATGCTGTATATCGGCACTGTTGCAACCTAAAAAAGAAGAAAGACAGATCGTATTTATAAAATTACATGCAATGCTCATTAAATAATGAGAGGAATTGGTTAATACTTAGACGTCAGTTTTCTTCTATTGTTCTGCCTGACTAATCTGTGTTACTGATGGCGCTTTACTTCCACTATGGCATACAGAACACCAGAACACTAGTGATGACACAACACACAATTAGCCTGGAGAAGTGTCTGAATGAGTTAGGGGAAAGGGGTGAGGGGACCAACAGGAGGCCTAGAGAAGTGTGGGAGGAGGAGGGGGGGAGAATTTGACAACCATACAGGCTGGGCTCATTTTCCAAGCCAACAGCACAACGCTTCTTTCTATTTCCAACCTTTTTAAGCCACACAGTTTGCCAAGAAGAGGATTGGTGGAAGAGGGAATGGGGTAGGTTAGGGGTGACCTTGACTCTTAACCTATGAGGAAATCTAGCAACAGTGCAGAGTGGTGTCAGAATGACACTGTCACACTACTATCTAGAGTTGTGTCTGCTACTGTCGCCATGTAGCACATTAAGTAGTAAACAGTATGAATGGAGGCAAGTACCCATCACAAATTCCACTCATTGAACTTCATCAAAAGTATGAATGGTAAAAAGAACACAAACTTTATTCAAATTACATTGTGATGTTTCACTTACTGGTACACCAATCTGTGTTGATGTTAGGTATGTGGTTTTCATGGAACTGCATTCTATTGACTAACAAATGGTTTTCGCTCTATAGACGCTTTGTTCATTGTACATTTCGTGAAAAGACGAATAAACATTCTACAGATCGCTAACCTACAGTTAAGGAATCCAAATACAGAAACAACATTTCATTGAAACATCAGAAATTAGTATCACATCATCGTAATAGTATATCTAAATACCAGTGAGCCGAGCAGGTATCTCTAAGTAGCTACAGACAGACGACTTGTCTAAGTAATTGTACGCACATCCCTTCCTTGTGACTCATTCTCTATTCGTGAAAACCGCATCAGACTCCTAACAGAGGTTCCTATGATTAACATTCACACACTCACATTCACAGAAAACACGGTGGGGAACTTTAATGTATAGTCTGTGTAGATGTGCAATGCTAACACCGTAAATTACTTGGAACCGCATTTCCCTTGAGTCACTTCACAGCCGCGAGTGCTAATCATCTTTCCAGACACATGCTCGTACCTCAACTCAAGCAGACGTATTTGCACATCCACTGGAAAACTTACACATTTAATGTCAACTTTATTTACCTGCGAGGTGGTGCATTCGCAAGAGTTATTGAAAGTGGCGTCCCCCACCTTCATTGCAGGTTTGATATCTGCATACAAAACTCTGTCGCACCTGTTAGAACAATTCTAGTCTTGTTTCAGCAACGTCACAGGCATCAAGAATTCTTGGCAAGATATCTCATTCATTCTCGCCAAGACCCTCATACACATTTTGCACGTGACGACACTGAAAGAAATCAAGTGACGTCTGAGAGGGTAAAGCAACTGTCGAAGAAACGTGACCTTTTTTAATCCACCTTTCAGCGAACGCCTCACGCAAGTGCTCACGAGAAACTCATGCAACGAGAGCCACGGCTCCGTCATATTAGTTCCATATAGCGTCATAGACGTAAAGTGTCATACGTTCCAATAACATTGGGAGTAAGTCTCCAAGAAACGATGCAAGTAAGGAGAAAGAAATACACTCCTGGAAATTGAAATAAGAACACCGTGAATTCATTGTCCCAGGAAGGGGAAATTTTATTGACACATTCCTGGGGTCAGATACATCACATGATCACACTGACAGAACCACAGGCACATAGACACAGGCAACAGACCATGCACAATGTCGGCACTAGTACAGTGTATATCCACCTTTCGCAGCAATGCAGGCTGCTGTTCTCCCATGGAGACGATCGTAGAGATGCTGGATGTAGTCCTGTGGAACGGCTTGCCATGCCATTTCCACCTGGCGCCTCAGTTGGACCAGCGTTCGTGCTGGACGTGCAGACCGCGTGAGACGACGCTTCATCCAGTCCCAAACATGCTCAATGGGGGACAGATCCGGAGATCTTGCTGGCCAGGGTAGTTGACGTACACCTTCTAGAGCACGTTGGGTGGCACGGGATACATGCGGACGTGCATTGTCCTGTTGGAACAGCAAGTTCCCTTGCCGGTCTAGGAATGGTAGAACGATGGGTTCGATGACGGTTTGGATGTACCGTGCACTATTCAGTGTCCCCTCGACGATCACCAGTGGTGTACGGCCAGTGTAGGAGATCGCTCTCCACACCATGATGTCGGGTGTTGGCCCTGTGTGCCTCGGTAGTATGCAGTCCTGATTGTGGCGCTCACCTGCACGGCGCCAAACACGCATACGACCATCATTGGCACCAAGGCAGAAGCGACTCTCATCGCTGAAGACGACACGTCTCCATTTGTCCCTCCATTCACGCCTGTCGCGACACCACTGGAGGCGGGCTGCACGATGTTGGGGCGTGAGCGGAAGACGGCCTAACGGTGTGCGGGACCGTAGCCCAGCTTCATGGAGACGGTTGCGAATGGTCCTCGCCGATACCCCAGGAGCAACAGTGCCCCTAATTTGCTGGGAAGTGGCGGTGCGGTCCCCTACGGCACTGCGTAGGATCCTACGGTCTTGGCGTGCATCCGTGCGTCGCTGCGGTCCGGTCCCAGTTCGACGGGCACGTGCACCTTCCGCCGACCACTTGCGACAACATCGATGTACTGTGGAGACCTCACGCCCCACGTGCTGAGCAATTCGGCGGTATGTCCACCCGGCCTCCCGCATGCCCACTATACGCCCTCGCTCAAAGTCCGTCAACTGCACATACGGTTCACGTCCACGCTGTCGCGGCATGCTACCAGTGTTAAAGACTGCGATGGAGCTCCGTATGCCACGGCAAACTGGCTGACACTGACGGCGGCGGTGCACAAATGCTGCGCAGCTAGCGCCATTCGACGGCCAACACCGCGGTTCCTGGTGTGTCCGCTGTGCCGTGCGTGTGATCGTTGCTTGTACAGCCCTCTCGCAGTGTCCGGAGCAAGTATGGTGGGTCTGACACACCGGTGTCAATGTGTTCTTTTTTCCATTTCTAGGAGTGTAGATTAAAATTTGAAACTTCTGGTAGAGTGTCTTTTCAAATACTTACGACACGAGAGAGGAGAAAGACTAATTGAATCCTGCAATAAATATCATTTACTAACAGCAAGTACTCTTTACAAGATTCACAAGAGGAGGAGGTATTCTTGGAAAAGGCCAGGAGGTACGGGAAGACTTCAGTTAGAGTACATCATGGTCAGGTGGCCATGCTGATATCAGATACTGGATTGCAAAGCTTACCCATGAGCAGATTTAGACTCAGATGACAATTTAGTAATGATGAAGGATAGGCTGTGTTGTGAATTGGCAGGAGCCAATTCACGGAGTTTGGAGGAAGCCGAAAGGCACGCGATAAGGCTCACGCAGGCTGGCGTGAGGTCTGGAACAGGTCAGAGAAATAAGACTAGCAAAACAAGAGTAACTGGTAGAATACTTAACTTTAATCCACAATTGGTGAACATCTCTCGTTACTGTACAGGCTTCACAATAATTATCAAATGCTATGGCGCCTTGCTAGGTCGTAGCAAATGACGTAGCTGAAGGCTATGCTAACTATCGTCTCGGAAAATGAGAGCGTATTTGTCAGTGTAGCTTCGCTAGCAAAGTCGGCTGTCCAACTGGGGCGAGTGCTAGGATCTGTCTCTAGACCTGCCGTGTGGCGGCGCTCGGTCTGCAATCACTGACAGTGGCGACACGCGGGTCCGACGTATACTAGCGGACCGCGGCCGATTTAAAGGCTTCCACCTAGCAAGTGTGGTGTCTGGCGGTGACAACACAGGCTGAAGTTTAAGAGACTAGTAAAATCAGTGCGCAAAGAAGTGGGGTACCAACCTACTAAGTAATGAAGAGACACGTTAGAATTTGTCTGCGGCTATAGAAACTGCGACACTGAATAGCTTCGTAGGCAGTTCAGTTGAAGAGGAGTGGACATCTCTAACAACGACCATCATAGAAGCTGCAAAGAAAACTGTATGTACAAGTAAGGCCACTGCGAAGAAACCATGCATCACTTAATCAGATCGACGAAAGAAGTAAGTACAAAAACGTTAACGGAAATTCAGGAATACAGAAATACAAGTCACTTAGAAACGAAAGAAGTTGGAGGGAAGCTAAGGAAAAAGGGCTGCATGAAAAATGTATAGAAATCGAAAAAGAAATGACTATCGGAAGGATGGACTCAGCATATAGAAAAGTCAAAACAACCTTGTGTGTCATTAAAAGGAAGGGCGTAATGTAGGAGTGCAATGGGAATTCCACAGAGGAGAGGGCTGTAAGGAGGAAAGATTACATTGAGGGGAAAGACTTGCCTGATGTGATAGAAAACGAAACAGGAATCTACAGGGAAGAGATACGTGATTCGGTATTAGAATCAGAATTTAAAAGAGCTGTGAAAGACGTAAGATGAAATAACGCAGAAGGGATAGATAACATTCCATCATAATTTCTAAAATCGTTGGGAGAAGTGACAATAAACGACTATTCACGCTGTGTAAACAGTATAAGACTGGCGATATACCATCAGAATTTCGGAAGTATATCATCCACATAATTCTCAATACTGCAAGAGTCGACAAGTGCGAGAACAATCGCACAGTCAGCTTAACAGCTCATGTATCCAAGTTTCTGGCAAGAAAAATGTACAGAAGAATGAAAAACAGATGACTATCGGTTTGGTTTCATGAAAGGTAAAGACACCAGGGAGGCAGATCTGACGTTGCTGTTGATAACGGAAGCAAGATTGAAAAAAAATAGAGACACGTTCTTTGGATTTGTTGACTTGGAAGAACAGTTCGCCAATGTAAAATGATGCAAAATGTTCGAAATACTGAGAAAAATAGTGATAAACTATAGGAAAAGACCGATAATATACACAATGTGGACAAGAACCAAGAGGGAACAAGAAGAGTGGATGACCAAGAAAAGTGTGCTAGGATTAAAAAGGATGTAAGAGATATAGTCTTTCGACCCTATACATCGAAGAAGCAATGAGGGAAATAAAACAAACGTTCAATAGTGGAATTAGAATTCGGGGTGAAAGGATGTCGATGATAAGTTTCGTTGACGACATTGCTATCCTCGGTGAGAGTGAATAAGAATTACAGGCTGTGTTGAATGGTATGAACAGTCAAATGTGTACAGGATATGGATTCAGAGGAAATCGAAGAAAGACGAAAGTAATGAAAAGTAGCATAAGTGAGAACAACGAGAATCTAAACATCAAAACCGGGGATAACGAAATAAACTAAGTTAAGTAATTCTGCTACCTAGGCAGCAAAATAATCCGTGACGGACGGAGCAAGAAGGACATAACAAACAGACCAATAGAAGCCTGGTTTTATCAAACATAGATCTTCATTTGAGGAAGAAATTTCTGAGAATATACGTTCTGATTGTAGTGGACATGGCCGGAGGGAAAACCAGAACGGAAGAGAATGGAAGTCTTTGAGTTGTGGTGTTACAGAAGAACGTTGAAAATCAGGTGGACTGGTAAGGTAAAGAATGATGAGATTCTCCACAGAATCGGCGAGGAAATACACACATGGAAAACACCGACTAGAAGAAGGAACAGGATGATAGGACATCTGTTAAGACATCAAGGAATACCTTCTGTTGTACTAGAGGGACCAGTGCAGCGTAAAAACTGTAGAGGAAAACAGAGATTGGAATCCATCCAGCAAATAACTGTGGAAGTGTGTTGCAACTGCTACTCTGAAATGAAAAGTTGGCACAGAAGAGGAATTCGTGCAGGGTCGCATCAAACCAGTCAGAAAACTGAGGACTCAAAAGAAAAACATAAAGAAATAGAAACAAAGATTCCTACTGAAACTCTTACGAATCTTCTCTAACCATACTTTTGTTACTGCGAAGAGTTGGGTGTAATTCCCAATCTTCTTTCCAAGGCAAAACGTGTATAATACCAAAGAACATAATATTTGAATCTTTTACTTGGTATTTAAAACAGACCGTGGCCACGGGTAGTCGTACTGGGAATGCCCTTAATTAACAGCTATCCCACAGAAAACAAAAATAAAATTAATGAATAAGAAACGCAACACTGGTGTAATATTCTACAATATTTAATATTTTACGAACCAGTTTTTGGTTGTCACGGCATCGTATGGTCCAAAGAAAAATGTGTGGCTATGAAATTTTTTTGGGGATCATAGATTTTAAAATAGTGCGGACTACCAGACAGAGTATCTTAACCGGTTTCCAGAGGTCACAGTTGTTGATATTTGATTTATGACTACAACGAGAGGGATTATTTCAGTATAAACACTGCGTAATATCTTTAGTTTACGCAAAATATGTGACACATTAAGTAATGGACTACATGACGAATTACGAAAATAGTGTGAGAGTAAAAATAAGTTGAACAATAAATATTAAAATTTGGTGACATGTTCAAAGGGAATTCTGAACAAGATAATCTCATCCTTAAAAGTTTCAATACTACAAACATGTACAATATAACATGTGAGACTTAATAGGTAAACGAAACAAGCGTGATAATACTGAAATAAATTTTTAACTTTTTAAATTTATATTGTTATTCTATACCCCTAAAGACACAATGAGCTGTTTGAGTTCTGAACCATTCAGGTCCTTTTCAGCGCAGAATCAGTCGAGCTGACTGTGGGACACAGGGTGTTCGCATCATGAATAATTTGTTTTTTTGTAGAAGACGTAACTATTTTTAAATTAGGTGTAGGACAATATGTCCCACCCAAACTATATATATGCCTGGTGTATGAGTAAGTGGTTCTTTTTCCTTTTTAAGCGTACGGGGGGTATTCGATGGCTTGGTCGACACGTGCAGTGTACCTAGGTTGCTGCTGATTGCAACTGACGCCTCACTACTTCATGCTAGGGGTTTTTACATACTTAAAAGCGAAGGTTTGCAGCTATGCGTTTTGCAAGAAGGTCCTAGAACCAACAGAAAACTATCCATGTTTTCTGGGCAACGTAATAACACAGATACAGAGATGGCCGGTTTGTATAACACGTGCATAACGTTTGTATAACACGTGCATAATGTTTGCTATCAACTAAAACTAATTAGAAACTAAGGATAAACCGAGAAATGGACACCCAAAGCATCACACCACCTGTACCGAATTCAGCCACCACTCCACCACACGCCGTAAATTTCCTTCTGCAGGAATGCTTCAGTTTTACTCACTCCTGGCTGAGTTCACATCATACATTCTCACTCACCACTCAACGAAACCCTCCTCCAATGCTCCGGACATGGCGACATTATTTAGACCACTATAACGACTGCTGGAATTCCGATTTGTGATTAGAAGTTCTTTGGGGACAGTGCGAATTCAAAGAAGCACTCCAGTGCCTCTTATCACACTTTCTGCCTATAATCTCAGCACCAGACCTCCAACTTAAGTTGCTGAAACATATATCCGGTCAATTGTGTAAGCCTTACGGTTTACATTTCGGCGCTGCATATCAAGATGGTAGTAGTTTTCAGCGATTCTTTGACAGATTTAAATTCGGAATTACTTCATTAACAGACGAGGGAGATACGCGTACTTCCCGTCAAATCTTTGTGAGAGACCGCCCCAAGTTGTAGATACTGCATTAATGACGCTGGTATGTTGCTGACAATTACGGTACTGTAATTGGCTTGGATAGCCATCTGAAGGTTGGCATGATAGCCGTAAACTTGTTTTTGTTGTTGTTGTTGTTGTGGTCTTCAGTCCCTAGACTGGTTTGATGCAGCTCTCCATGCTACTCTATCCTGTGCAAGGTTCTTCATCTCTGAGTAACTACTACGACCTACATCCTTCTGAATCTGATTAGTGTATTCGTCTCTTGGTCTCCCTCTACGATTTTTACCCTTCACGCTGCCCACCAGTACTAAATTGGTGATCCCTTGATGCCTCGGAACATGTCCTACCAATCGATCCCTTCTTCTTGTCACGTTATGCCACAAGTTTCTCTTCTCCCTAATTCTATTCAATACCTCCTCATTAGTTATGTGATCTACCCATCTAATCTTCAGCATTCTTCTGTAGCACCACATTTCGAAAGCTTCTATTCTCTTCTTGTCCAAATTATTTATCGTCCATGTTTCACTTCCATACATGGCTACACTCGATAGAAATACTTTCAGAAACGACTTCCTGACACTTAAATCTATACTCGATGTTAACAAATTTCTCTTCTTCAGAAACGCTTTCCTTGCCATTGCCAGTCTACATTTTATATCCTCTCTACTTCGACCATCATCAGTTATTTTGCTCCCCAAATAGCAAAACTCCTTTACTACTTTAAGTGTCTCATTTCCTAATCTAATTCCCTCAACATCACCCGAGTTAACTCGACTACATTCCATTATCCTCGTTTTGTTTTTGTTGATGTTCATTTTATATCCTCCTTTCAAGACACTGTCCATTCCCTTCAACTGCTTTTCCAAGTCCTTACGTGTCTCTGACAGAATTGCAATGTCATCGGCGAACCTCAAAGTTTTTATTTCTTCTCCATGGATTTCAATACCTAATCCGAATTTTTCTTTTGTTTCCTTTACTACTTGCTCAATATACAGATTGAATAACATCGGGGATAGTCTACAAACCTGTCTCACTCCCTTCCCAACCACTGCTTCCCTTTCGTGCCCCTCTATTCTTACAACTGCCATCTGGCTTCTGTTCAAACTGTAAATAGCCTTTCACTCCTTGTATTTTACCCCTACCAACTTTAGAATTTGAAAGACAGTATTCCAGTCAACATTGTCAAAAGCTTTCTCTAAGTCTACAAATGCTAGGAACGTAGGTTTGCCTTTCCTTAATCTTTTTTCTAAGATAAGTCGTAGGGTCAGTATTGCCTCACGTGTTCCAGTATTTCTACGGAATCCAAACTGAACTTCCCCGAGGTCGGGTTCTACCAGTTTTTTCCATTCGTCTGTAAAGAATTCGCGTTAGTATTTTGCAACTGTGACTTATTAAACTGATAGTTCGGTAATTTTCACATCTGTAAACACCTGCTTTCTTTAGGATTGGAATTATTACATTCTTCTTGAAGTCTGAGGTTATTTCGCCTGTCTCATACATCTTGCTCACCACGTGGTAGAGTTTTGTCAGGACTGGCTCTCCCAAGGCTGTCAGCGGTTCTATTGGAATGTTGTCTTGTAAACTTGTTACGAAATTTAAAAAAAGCTTTTTGAAACTATTTCTGGCTGGTTGAGTTCTACACCAGTAACGCGTAACGACCGCAGCGTTCAACAAAGAAGCAGCGCGGATGAAATAAGTGTTACCATCTTTTCATTGTGCTGAGTAAATCATTTGATTCTAACGAGATGTAAGTGTAATTCTGTTGGTCCTCAGTTGCTGATTTCGTTTGGACCTCTGTAGGTGTGTTGGGACTGGGCCGCGTCCCAGTTAGGAGAGCGGGCTATCCCCGTTGCAGAGCTGGCAGGCCATCCGGCCTGGGCGCGATGTGCGGCACTCTCTCCACGCGCGCAGGCGACGCGCGATGCATGGCGAGCGGCGGGCACGCAGCAGCGGGCAGCGGGCGACCAGTGGGCAGCGGGGAGCCTGCCTAAAGCAAGATAGAAGTGGCTACAGGGAGAATGCACATGTGCGTTAACGGAGAGCATATAAACACTGAAGCTTCTATTATGGAGAAACGGGTCTGCAAAGAGAAGTAACGAAACGCCAAGAAAGATGAAGAGGCCGTCACTGTTGCTCAGTAAAAAGCCTACGTTTATTACCGCCAACAGTGATGTTAACTACACTACTGGCCATTTAAATTGCTACACCAAGAAGAAATGCAGATGATAAACGGGTATTCATTGGACAAATATATTATACTAGAACTGACATGTGAATACATTTTCACGCAATTTGGGTGCATAGATCCTGAGAAATCAGTAATAACGGCCTTGATACGCCGGGACATTGAACCAAACAGAGCTTGGATGGCGTGCACATGTACAGCTGCCCATGCAGCTTCAGCACGATACCACAGTTCATCAGGAGTAGTGACTGGCGTATTGTGACGAGCCAGTTGCTCGGCCACCAGTGACCAGACGTTTTCAATTGGTGAGAGATCTGGAGAATGTGCTGGACAGGGCAGCAGTCGAACATTTTCTGTATCCAGAAAGGCTCCTACAGGACCTGCAACATGCGGTCGTGCATTATATCCTGCTGAAATGTAGGGTTTCGCAGGGATCGAATGAAGGGTAGAGCCACGGGTCGTAACACATCTGAAATATAACGTCCACTGTTCAAAGTGCCGTCAATGCGAACAAGAGGTGACGGAGACGTGTAACCAATGGCACCCCGTACAATCACGCCGTGTGATACGCTACTGTGGCGATGATGAATACACGCTTCCAATGTGCGTTTGCCGCGATGTCGCCAAACACGGATGCGACCATCATGATGCTGTAAACAGAACCTGGATTCATTCGAATGACGTTTCGCCATCCGTGCACCCTGGTTCGTCGTTGAGTACGCCATCACAGGCGCTCCTGTCTGTGATGCAGCGTCAAGGGTAACCGCAGCCATGGTCTCCGAGCTGATAGTCCATGCTGCTGAAAACGTTGTCGAACTGTTCGTGCAGATGGTTGTTGCCTTCAAACGTCCCCATCTGTTGACTCAGGGATCGAGACGTGGCTGCACGATCCGTTACAGCCATGCGAATAAGATGCCTGTCATCTCGACTGCTAGTGATACGAGGCCGTTGGGATCCAGCACGGCGTTCCGTATTACCCTCCTGAACCCACCGATTCCATATTCTGCTAACAGTCATTGGATCTCGACCAACGCGAGCAGAAATGTCACGATACGATAAACCGCAATAGCGATAGCCTACAATCCTACCTTCATCAAAGTCGGAAACGTGATGGTACGCATTTCTCCTCCTTATACGAGGCATCACAACAACGTTTCACCAGGCAACGCCGGTCAACTGCTGTTTGTGTATGAGAAACCGGTTGGAAACTTTCCTCATGTCAGCACGTTGTAGGTGTCGCCACTGGCGCCAACCTTGTGTCAATGCTCTGAAAAGGTAATCATTCGCATATCACAGCATCTTCTTCCTGTCGTTTAAATTTCGCGTCTGTAGCACGTCATCTTCGTGGTATAGCAATTTTAATGACCAGTAGTGTAGAAAGCAGGAAACAAAGACCACGGAAACAAGGAGCACTGATAAACTACCTGGAAAGCCATGAACCAAATTTTAGCATATATATTTATTTTTTATTACAGAATTTTGCTAATTACAGACCGCTTAGAGCCTGAAACTAAGGTACAGTTTTCTTCTCCTTGTCTTCCCAGAACTTCTTCATGCGTTGGCTGATGGCCTGCCTCTGCTCATTTGACATCACTGTCCTCGCATGTGGTTTCTGTTGATGGACAGGAAATTTTGCAGTATTGATCACTAACCTGAAATTTTCCCTGTCCTGGATAGTGTTTTCTGTGGCATCAGCTTTCCTCAAATCCGTCTCCACGTCATCCAGTGGTGTTATTTTACTTTGGAAATGAAATTAAAAATTTTCTTCATTAACCCATTGTCATTCACGTTGTAAATATGACTGTAAAACTTTAATCTCCTCTTTCTTATTGTGTCTCTGAATGATTCTCTGTATAGATCTTCACTTCTTCCCTTCGTCCAGTTGTTATATTTGTTCTTTGGTGGTGCTAAGGTTTTTCTGGTTATTTTTCTTTCTTTATTTTCCAGTTTTTTGTTCACCTCTTTTATACAGTGTTAGACTTTCAGATCCGAAAAACGCTTCCCGTTTAATTACTGTTGCGTAGTGTTTAATTTTTGCCTTGAATAATACTGACGTTTTATTTTACCGCTTTTGGGAGAACCTGTATACTAATACCATTTTCTTCGTTCTTTCTTTACTTGTGGCGTTATCTCATCCATCTGATTGTACCCGTTCTCCCAAATACATAAAGTCATTAAGTCTTATGATGTATCTGTGTTGTGTTAGTATATATTTCTGTCTGTTGTGTTTACGTTTAATGTATTCCGTTTTATCATTTTTTGCACGTATATACAAACGGATCCAAGACTCGTTAGGGTCCTGCCTGCGCATATCATTGCCCTAGGATCCATATAGCTAAAAAGCTTCCGTTACCACCATTAAGTAATATTTGTATGTACACTGCAGAAGTAACAGCTATTTAAGAAGTCTTTTAGTTTGGAACTGAAAGAAGGAACAAGACACGATTTCTGACTAATTCTAGAAATGCTTTGGGTCAATTAGAGTCTCGAAAGAGGAAAGTTGATAACAGTTTTATCTCCGATGTGGTGGAATTAATACCGAAAGCCAACAACGAAAATGAACCCGTGCATCTAATGTGAGTAAAGTGGCACTCAGATGGTCGGCATAACGAAGCAGTAGATGAACTTGCAAAAGAATGCGTCAAGGAAGGGGACCAGATATTCACACAGTTTCCATATTCTGACTTTCTCCAACTTTCGCAAAAAGAGGCGTACAATCAGTGGGAACATCAGTGGCAAAAATCACAGCGGGAAAAGGGCTTTTCGTTTACTTCAGTCAAGGGCAGTATAATAAAAAAACTTTTACAGTCAGAGAAACTTTCCAGGGAAGTATATAACATCAGTTATTAGAATAAGGTGGGGAAATACATGGACGTCGGTTGCAATAGTAATCCAGATATGAAGCGACTTATTCAGAATAGACTAGTATTGATAGTTGCATCAAACAAGTCTTGAGACTGAGAAGCACAGTAACAATAACTAAGTATGATGAATTCTGAACAAACTGGCTGTGTAATCAGGATCAGGTTGGAGAAACTACATGTTTGCTCTGGGGAAAAACCTAGTTGGCGAACCACATCACGATTATGATGGAATTTTACTAGGTCGTTTACAACTCTCCATGTTTAAAAAACACTTTCAATCAGGTTTTTTGGTAATCAGGACTTATATGTGCATTATGCCTTATACTTAATGAACTGCACTTCTAAGGGGGATGTAACGGAAAAGTAAACATTTATTTAAAAAGTCATTACAGCCATATTTATTAGTGTACAAATCTAAAATTTTGCATATGTAAAGCAGAAGAGCTGTGTCTTAAACTAAAATTATAATAAAATATTCAGGATTAATATTTTGCCAAAAATTTGAATTTTTTTACTGTATTTTTTATAAAAAGCCATAACTCAATTTCTAATCATGCAATTAATTTGAAAATTTTATTGTATTGTCCTGAGATGGTTATAAGACTACTGAACCACAGTTATTAATTTATGGTACAAATTGTATCATTAACAGAGTTTTTAATTTTGCACATCCAAAATTAACTTTTTTTCTACATACAATCATCTAAAAATCAGAATGTAATCGCAGGATCGCGTATTTTTTAGTTCCAGGGAGATAGCAACACGTTGCGAACATTGTCTGAAAATTTCATAGCATTAGCGTATATACTTTTTGAGAAAAGGCTTCTTACAACCTAAAAAATGTAAAACAGATAAAATTACGTTCAAAGATTTTCTTATCATATTTCTACATGTAACTCAATTTTAAAATCCTCCATACTGATACTCCTCGTTCTCCATATTTCTCTCCTCTTCGAATCTGCCTGGCTTGTATTTGCAGACACTGATCTGTTAGATTTCTTGACCCTAATGTAGATGTAAAAGGCTTTTGTTGTAAACACAACAGGATCTATATCTACTTTCTTCAGCGCTTCAATTCTGCCATTATTTCCGGTATTGTAACATAAAACTGCATCATGGACACCTATTTTGAGTAGTTCAAGTCCACAGAATGTCCTTTTTGAGCATCTAATCCAAATTAAGTTATTGAGGCTTTCATTTGCATTTTGTGTCTTTCCGTGAAGACACTTCCTCAATAAATCAGAGTTTGCAAGAAACCTGAATGTGGGTTTAATTACATTCACAACAGGTTCTGGTAATTAGTGTTCATGTGAATACGTCTCATACCTATTGTTGAACTTACACCAATAGTCTTTCGGACACAGATTGTGCATTGGTGTTTGGTCAGTCGATAGTTTGTGCAAAGTAATTGCCCACACAGCACGCCTTATTGCCTGTGAATTATATCTCAAAGCATATGCTAACCTAAAATGGCTTTCTTAGGTACCAGCGTCAGTTTTTTTGGAGGAGGAAAATGAAAATTCATAGCTACTTGAATTACAAATTAATTTAAAATCACAAGCCATTCCCACTCTTCTTTCTTCAACGACAGTCATGCATTCCGTAGTTTTACAGCTAACACATGAACATGAAAACTCTGTAGCCTGGCAGAGAAGCTCTAAATCAATAAGTCTGAATCCAGTGGAATACATATCAACATTATTCACGCACCTGTACAATTATCCTGTCCCAAGCTTGGATGCTGAAGCTGAGAGCTTATGTTCTTCATTTCGAGCTGCTTCCTCTTTTTTGTTGGTAAACCGATTTCCATGAAACCTCCGTTTCCTAAACACATATTTTCCACCACCCATTATTCATAAATCTTGACTTCCACGTAAAGGTTTGAGGATTCAACCTTCCACCTACTAATACTGTGTATTAGTATTGTCAAAATGTAAATAAACGACATGCACGAAAGTTTTCAGGCAAAGATATAGATGTCAGCCACAAATATAGATGTCAGCCAACGATATCGAAAGAAAATAGCCGTCACACTGAGAAAAATTCCGCTGAAGCAAAATGTCGGAAAATTTTGGAGTGGACTCCAGTGCTGAGTTAATCAGTTTAACAATTTAAAGGCATTTCTAAAGTTGCTATCAACATAAAATTCACACACAACACAGATTAAACTGTCTAGATCATGAAAATAATATTTTTTGAAAAAATCAATTTTGTGTACCAAAATCCATTACATCCCCCCTTGAACTACTCAGAACCAACCCTATAAGAAGGCAAAGCTCACAGCAGAATATGAACCATTATACAAAATATCATGTCTTAGATCAATAATGAAAAATAGGAAATTGACTTCTTTGGATACAGGCAGAAAAAACAGGAGGTATTCTTACTAACAACTCATTGCAACATCTAAACACGCATAAATAGGCAGCGTTATGATCCACGTATTCAGGCCACATGCCTGAACTTTGGAACTTTAATAGTGGCAACTATTTATTTACAGCTCGTACAAAATATATACGTGTTTCAAAGTTTAACTGTCCTTCAAAGTAGTCACCAGCATTGTGTATAACCGGTTGCCAGTGATGTGGAAGTCGTAGGGTACTCTTAGCAGTGCCAGTTGTGTTGCCAGTTCGAGCGGCACGGTCTATTGCCCGATGAATTTGTAGCAGTTATGAAGCGAATGCCGTGAAGTGTTTCCTTCAGTTTAGAAATTGAGCTGAGTCAGGGGAATGCAGTAGGTGGTATAGCACTTAGCAGGCCCATCAGTCAAACAAATCAACAACGTGGTTGAGCATTGTCCTGCAGAAAGTGTCATCACGTCTGTCTCTAAGCTGGGCGTAGGTTGTGTGCCAAAAATAATCAGCATAGAGACAGAAGTGATGACACCTTCTGCAGGACCTGACCACCATTTTGCAGGACAATGTTCAAGCATGCACAGTGCAAGCTGTTACTGATTTGTTTGATTGATGGTCTGCTATACCACCTACTGCGCTCCCCTGACTTAAGCCCTCTAAGTTCAGCTCGACTTCTAAACTGAAGGAGACACTTCACGGCATTCGCTTCAAAACTGCTACAAATTCGTCAGGCAATAGACCTGTCAGCGCAACTGGCACTGCTAAGAGTATCCTACGACTTCCACATCGCTGGCAACGGGTTATACACAATGCTGGTGACTACTTTGAAGGTCATGAAAACTTTGAAACATGTATCTATTTTGTACGAGCTGTAAATAAATAGTTACCATTATTAAAGTTCCAACCTTTCTATAATATCTCTGACGTGATAAAACTGAAACAGAAGATAAGGACTATCGAAACGATTTTAAGAAATAAAACCTACTAAACTACATTATTAGAAAAATTATCCATCAACATCCATCAATCAATCATAAACAAAGCAACAATGAAAATGCTGCAGCATGGCCAATGTAAACACACAACTATAGTATAGTTAGGAAAAAAACCTAGCATTAAATTTCCATGCAATACAGAACAATCAATATTCTGCCAAAAATAATAACCTAAGTCATTGTGTAGTTTGAAAGTTGCTTCATAGTAATTCAACTACAAAATCCACGTAAAAAAAGAACAAGTAAGCTGTGCATAACCAAGAAAATTAAAATCTCATGCAACAGGAAGATGGAAAAGTACATAAAGACCATAATGAGTCAAGACCCGACATTACTTGCGCAGTATAAAAAATACTGTAATATTTTCAGGAAAGTCATTAACATGTCAAGAAGTTTGCATGTCCTGACAGAAATTGGTAATGCAATTACCTTTAAACTAAGTGGCAATTTGTGACTGATAACTCATAAGTCGCGAGTACTTTGAACAATCGTTTTCTGAATGTAACAGCACAAATAAGATTAAATGGGGCAGTTGAAAAAGGAAGAGTATATATTACAAATCTCCCTCAAAAATTTTTAAACAGCTAGAAGTAGCACCACCATTCTTCGCTGAAACTAATGGATTTATAAAAAGTCTAAAAGGCAGAAGTTCATGTGTTATTGGTGATTTCAAGCAGAATTCAGAACCAACTTAAAAGTAAAGTCCTTAGTGGTACATGCAATACATCACTGTCACAGGGAATTTTTCCAGACAGGTTACAATATACAATTGTTAAACTTCACCATAAGAAAGGTGACAAATAAGATTTAAGCAGCAATCGTCTAGTTTTCTTTTTGACATCTTTGCTCCAAAGTTTTCGAAAAAGTAATCCGTTCAAGAGTAGTCTCACATTTACGTAGAAACTATTTACTTGTCATATAGCAGTCTGGATTCCAGGAGGGTTGCCGTGAATGGTATTTAAACGTTCACTCATCAAACAGAGAAAGCTTTAAAATGATAAAACATCGCAAGTTGGTATTTTTTATGGTCTTTCCAAGTAGTCTGATTGTCTAGATCATGTTATTGTCTTTCAAAAAATTCTTGTCTTATGAAATTCACGACGTCACAGACAACTGCTTTGAGTGCAAAACGCTGTGCTGAATAATTAAAACAATACTTGCCGGCTAGAAACTTTTACTTACTGGGGAGGGCATTTTTGTTAACAATGAACAAAGAGAATAGGCACTGATTGCACACCATACTAGTGTTATAATAAACAATGTCAGATAGAAAGCAGCGGAGGAGATTTTGAATTATGTTTTCCAAAGAATTATTAAATGCTTCTCAAAACATGGACTGTCCCTCAACTTCGAGAAAACACATTCCATTCAGTTCTGTACAACAAATAGAGTCATACCAACAATTGTTGTAGCACATGAGCAGCAGTGAGGAAATAGAGTAGAATGCTTCAATTTTTGGGTGTAAATAATGACGACAGCTCGAACTGAAAGAAGTATATTACTGAGATTCTCAAACAATTAACTTCAGATATTGTTCTCTTCGTATAATTGTAAATCTTGGAAACAAAAGAATTAACCTTCTAACATATTCTGCATATTTCTACTCAATAGTGTTTTATAGAATAGTTTTCTGAGGTATCTCACCACTCAGAAAGTGCAGTGAGAATAATACGTGGTGTTCACACACGGGCTTCATGCAATTAACTCTTCCATGAGCTAGGTACTTTAAATGCGCCATCACAAAATACATATTTACTAATGAATTTCGTTATAACTAATACATCATCAATTGAGAAGAACAGTGAGATCCATACTTACGAAATTAGGGGGAAAAATTACCTTGATTGCTCATTATTAAAGCTGCCTGTGGCTCAGAAAGCAGTAACTATCTAACAGGTAGCGAAACAAATTTTAAATCTAACCTGTAATCAGTTTTTAGTGAGCATTTTCTAATACAAAAGTAGCACTTTGCAAAAAAATAAAATGCAAACACCACTCCACAATACTTCATTTTTCTTATGTCACTGGGTAACATACGAATGTTACTGTGACTCCAACCAGTTAAGAGAAAAATCACGTAAACAAGAATATCAAAATAAAAATAAAAACAATAATAATTCCTCGGTAATAATTTGTCTTTGTAACACAACAGTTTCACTGTTTATCGGTATCGACTCACAGAGTCATCTTCAAATCAAAAAAATAAATGCAAAATGCAGATCATCCTAAAGTTTAGCGCCAAATGACATAGCTACAAATCTGAGTAAACGTCAATAAAGGACTTAAAGAGATACGTATGTGATACTTCTAATGTGTCTATGAGATCAGTTGGAAAACAATCCCATCTTCTACCAAATCTATTCCCACTGCGTCACTGGTAAGTAAATCCTCGAGGAACAACACGCCTGCTGACAGTATACAATGTATACTCTGTTGTAAGAACACACATATATTTCAACGAAATAATCACTGTAGAACTGCCTAGTCAGGTCCACATTGAAAAATACGTATGTCTCTGGTTCCATCTAAGCACATACTATTCCATTCATAACCGAAACCCCGTCCTAAGGTATTTCTATTGTAGAAGTCTAACAATGTAAATATTTATGCTTCTCACAAATTGGAAAAACATCCATTATTATTTTGCATGCCAAATCGGTGACTCCCCATAAATAGAACGACCATCCATTGACAAGTAATTCCTTATATATCATTTATACTGCGTAGAGTTTATAAGAGCAAATACTTACCATCGGCATGAGTCGAAGATTTTAGCTATAATGCTGCAGCACGTGAACAACAGAAGGATGAACATTTAATCGCTAGGGTAACTCTTTGGTAAGCTTTCAGTTTGCTAGTCAGTCTCCATCACAGTTCATTACATAAATTTTGCCATCTCGGTTGTCTTTCAATTGTTCGACTTGCGTAGACGATTCAAGTGGTTTAACAGCTCTGCTGGTTCGCATTCAGTACTTTATTGTGACGTAATTTATTTTTCTTACTAGCTGAATACTCGGTGTTACCTAGGTATGTATTTATTCCAATATTTTATTAGTCCATCTCCTCCCTCCCCCTCTCCTTGTCCATCTCCTCCATCTGCTCTCTCTATCCATCTCCTCCCCCGTCCCTCTGTGCATCTGCTTCTCAGCCCTTTGTCCAGCTCTTCCTTCCCCCTCTGTCCAACTCCTACCCCCTCAAGTCAGTCTATTTCTCCACTTTATCTCCTCCTCATCTTCTCTAATTCAATCTCCTCCTCCCACCTCTCTTCGTCCATCTCCTCCTCCCCTCTGTCTCCCCTCTCCTCGTCCTCCTCCTCTCTCTCCATCTCCTCTTACCCACTCTCTGTCCATGTTGTCCTCTTGCTTTTCTCTGTCCATCT
Source organism: Schistocerca cancellata (assembly GCF_023864275.1). NCBI lineage: Eukaryota > Metazoa > Arthropoda > Insecta > Orthoptera > Acrididae > Schistocerca > Schistocerca cancellata. Next base: position 515,243,181 of record NC_064628.1, on the reverse strand, counting down.
CTTTCTCTTTCCTCTACCTTCGTCACACCCGCTCTAAGTCAATCTCTTCCTTCCCTCTCTCTTCCCATCTTCTACTCTCCCCTCTCTCCGTCCATATCCTCCTGTTCCCTTTCTGTCCATTTCCCCCTCCATCTCTTTCTGTCCATGTCTTCCTTCCTCTTATCTGTGCCCATCTCTCCTAGCTCATTCCCTCTCCATGTTATCAACCTACCCCAATAGGAGGTTGCTGGTTCTTACCCCCAAACTATTTCCTGCCAGATAGTTTGCAGTACATGTATCATGTTTGGTTATTGTCTTTCAAATGATTTTACCTGTGTACACGCAATTCACGTATATTTCACACGCATCTAACATATTTCATACATATTTGTACACATAGTTCATCTGTTTCTCAGTTTTGTTTTCACACAGTTCAATGCTTATGACGTCATATCTACTCAACTATATGTCTTAGAATTATATAGTCTTGTATCTGCATGCAGCGGAAAATGTGGCTGCCGTCTGCGAAATGTACTGCGAATGGAATTAGTAGCAAAGAAGTAATAAATTTCAACGTCATCCACCATGCAACAATTTTAATGGGTGAACATCAAAAATGTAGTGAACGTTAAAGTTTTTTCCTTTCATCGTTTTGTGGGGTTTATGGGCGAGAAAAAGCTTCGTAAAGATTTTAAATGATTTGTGAAGCTTTTTGCAAGTAACTAATTTCTTCCACTCGGATAGAACTGGATGAATTAAGTATTGGTATTCTCTCGTTGTGGGCTACAGTTCTTTTCACTCTGATCCCCACCGCATTGATAGGTCGGTGGTTCTTACCCCAACAGCGATTGTTTCCAGACAGCAAGTGATATGTGTACCAAGTTTGGCTGAAATCGGTCCAGTGATTTAAAGGAGATATGGAAGGTACACACATACATCCATGCATATTTATAATACTGGCATGTTTAGATATTGGCACTTGGTTAAAGCCATTCGGTGATGCATCTTTGTTTCTTTAAAACATCGGCCTTAATGTGAGAAAGAAATTTCTGAGAATGTTCGTTGGGAGCAGTGTATGGATGTTCACCGCGGGCTTTGTAAAAAGTGGAAAAGAAGAAAATTGGAGCATTTCAAATGTTATGCTATAGAAGGATGCTGAAAATAAGTGGGATTGATGAAATGAAACATGAGCCGTATTGTGAGAAATAACCGCTTAAATCAGTGTGGGAGATACGACGAACGTATGTGTAGGACAGTGGGCCAAAATCTGGGGTTAGTGGACTATGGCAGCAGACAACCGACGCGAGTGCCTTTGCTAACAGCACGCCATCGCCTGCAGCTCCTCTCCTAGCCTGATGACCATTTCGGCTGGACCACAGACGATTGAAAACCCGTGGCCTCGTCGATGAGACACGTTTTTGGTTGGTAATAACTGATGGTTGGGTCATCTGTGGCGCAGACACCACGAAGCCAGGAAAACAAGATGTCAACAATGCACTGTGTAAACTGGTGGTGGCTCCATTATTGTGTAAGGTGTGTTGACATGGAATGGATATGTTTCTCTGTTCCAAATCTACTGACAATTGACTAGAAATGATTATGTCAGGCTACTTGGTGACCATTTGCAGCCATTTATATCTTTGATGTTAACAAGCAACGATGGAATTTTTCTGGATGACAGTGCGCCATGTTACTGGGCCACAATTGTTCATGATTGGTTTGAAGAACATTCACGACAATTCTAGCGAATGATTTGGCCAATCAGATCCATAGACATGAATCCCCACCATCAATTATGGAACTTAAATGAGATGTCAGTTCGTGCACCGCTAACACTTTCGCAAATATGGACGGCTATAGAGGCAGCATGGCTCAATATTTCTGTAGGTGACTCCAACGACTTGTTGAGTCCACGCCACATCGAGTTGTGGCACTAGGAACAGTGGGGGTTAAAACTGTATAGGTAAACTAAGAGACGAATACAGTAAGCAGGCTCAAATGGATATAGGTTGCAGCAGTTATTCAGAGATAAAGATGTTTGCAGAGGGTAGACCAGTGTGGAGTGCTGCATCAACCAAAATTTCGGACTTAAGATCACCACCACAAAAACAACAACAACCTCTTATTTATTTCATCTGAATAGAATACCTGTGCATCACTATACACTTTTAATGACAGACATAACATGACATAGGTAGGAGGTCAAAAGTCAGTATCAGCAAATCTCTATAAATACTGTATAGAGCAGAGTCTATATGTGTATGAATGTAGGTCTAGGATCTTCTCGCCCTGTATGACAGGTAGATTGTGTGGGATTAACATCTGTCTGCCTTACCATCCTGGTTTATAAGATAGTCTTCACATCAAGGACAGGAAACGGGGCTCCGGCCCCTGATGTGTAGGCTGCATTTCACGACAGGTACGTTGTGTTGGAGTAGTATCGACCTGCTTTGTCGATCTGCTTTGCGGGGGCCGTACATCAGATAGGCATGGCTGGGGGAAGGTTTAAATGGATAGAGGAGGTATGGTCAGAGACGAGGACAGGGGGGGGGGGGATGCTAAGGGAGAGAGGGAGTAGGATGGAATGAACAGGGTGAGGGAGCAGGAGAGGATGAACAGCGCGAGAGGGGCAGGAAACGATGAACAGAGAGAGGAGAAGGTAGGAAGGAACTGATAGAAAAAGGGGGAGGAGGGAAGGCGGGAGTCGAAGAGATAGGGGAAGAGAGATGGATAGTAAGAAGGGAGACCAGGTTGTCCAATATGCTCGGAAGTTTCATACACTGACATATTATTAACAGAACTTTCAGCACTGACATTCATGGCAAACAGTCAACAAATTACGTTACTCAGGCCGAAGCACGCCAAGACAGCACTTATGGCCCCTACCGGTCAACCTCTACGTTAACGTACTGTCGACACATCTATTCTGCCACAGGATTGTAAGTCATCAAACATTAGCTCACAACTTCAGGCTGCACTCAGAACTGTTGGGCCTTGCCTGGAAACGTGGCGTGTGAGAGGAAACGCCGACTGGTTCCATTCACACAAAGGCCGAAACAATTGCATAAACACAAACAACACGACACATACGACAGATATGATGCTGTAAGAAAGTCAGGTATCTCTTTGTCTAGCTATACCGAAAACTGTCTTTGAAAACCACATGCCGTATGTTGCCAACCTATCATAAGAAAATCTACCCGATGTGCAACAGGCAAAGTGCTATGAGTAGGAGGATGTCTGCCATCATGTACATGGTTCCCATTAGGCCATTGATGACATACTCAGTTCAAGTCTCAAGTAAGCAATTCCGACACATGGGCGTGACGAGCATGTCAAAACTTTCTAAACGAATTCGATAATGAAGCCCCAACTAAAATAGCTGCCTGTGAGAACACTTGGAAAATAGTAACTGTATGCCTCAAAACCCTAAACTGATATCATGGACGCAGTGTTGTGTTTCAACGATCTGTCAGTCAGCAGGCTACATCTCTTCAGTGATACGGCCATAGAACCCAGGGTGTTTCTGTCACTTGACCATCTGATCGTTTGGGAGGCTGAGAAACGTACTCTACCACTGACAAAAGAGGCTAAAATTCAAAAGAAGGTCCGGAACGCTGGCTGGAAGATACAGAAACCCTCAAAGATGACCTGGCGCGTTTTAACTTTGAATATGGTTTGAATATCAAAACTTTAAAGGGGATTTTTTCCGAAAGTAAGAAAATTTTAGTTTTAGTTACAATTTTCTCTGACTCTATTACATCTACGACAGTTGACACTGGTACAAAATATATTAGACTTGTGGAAATAAAGTAACAGATGTGAAACATACACTGTAGATTAACATTAACGTGACCACGTGTCAAAAGAGTGAATAACCACCTTTGGGGAGACGCGGAAGAAGAGAGTCATTGAGGGTGTGGAAGGTATTAACAGGGATACGGTGCCATGCATGGCGCAAGCAGTTCGATCGAGGTGGTCCAATAGATTCTCGATTGGGGTTAAATCCAGGGAGTACAGTGGCCATGGAAGTATGGTAAACTTACACTGGTGCTCTTCAAAACAAGTACGTACGCACACCGTGAACTGTGTGACACGTTGCATTATTCTGCTGGTGCCTGCAATCGTACCAAGTTAACAAATTTGCGTGTAGTGGTGGACATAGTCCCCAAGGATAGATACATACTTGTGTTGATCCACTGTACCTTGCAGAACGACGAGATCACCATGAAATGCTTCGAAAACATTCACCAGATCATAACGCTGCCTCCTTGTTTGCTTCCAGACGTTGCAGGCTGTACACGCGCTAATGGCCATTAGTCTCGATCATCCGAAAGGGCCGCCTGCCACCACTCAGCGAACGTCCAGTTGTGATATTGGCATGTAAATTCCAGCCTACGTCGCCGATAAACGGCAATCAGCTTGGCTGCACGAACCAGGCGCCTGCTGCAGGGGCCTATACGTAGCAACGTTCCATGAGCGGTCGTTGTGGAGACACTTTTGATGGTTCCTTGGTTCATCTGGACGGTCAGTTGCTCAACAATTACACGCCTATTCACCCGTGCACATCTCCACAGCCCCCGTTCACTCCTGTCATCTGTAGGCCATGGTGCACCACATAGCCTAGGCGCCGGTTTTGGATAGCGCAGTTTTGCCATGCTCAGTATGTTTAGCCATGGCGGCAGAGTTTACTAACAGTCATTTCGGAAATGCTTCAACTTGGTCTGAAATCAAATAATCATCCCCTTTTGGACGTCAGATAAATCACACGGTTTCCGCATTACGACAACGGCTGCAATTTTTTCCGGACACGTTTTGTATAACCTGTACTGCTGGTGGTATCACCTGCCATCTGCCAGCGGTTATTTAACGTTGAAGCAGGACATACGTGGCGATTAATGTGACTGGCCCGTATACTTAGATTCGAGGGGCGTTTAATAAATAATGTCACCCCTTTTTTTCTCGGTCAAAAATGGTTCAAATGGCTCTGAGCACTATGGGACTCAACTGCTGAGGTCATTAGTCCCCTAGAACTTAGAACTAGTTAAACCTAACTAACCTAAGGACATCACAAACATCCATGCCCGAGGCAGGATTCGAACCTGCGACCGTAGCGGTCTTGCGGTTCCAGACTGCAGCGCCTTTAACCGCACGGCCACTTCGGCCGGCTTTTCTCGGTCAGTCTCCGTTGAAAAATGGGGAATTTGCTGTGGGAAATCGTGAAATATTTCTACTTCAGCTCCTGTAGTTTCATGCAGTTCCGATATATGGTGGCGCTATATGTAGACGTCTGTAAGGGAAGTGCGTGCCAAGCAGAGGTTCTGTCATTGAGTTTCTGTTGCGAAAACCAGAGCACTGCAGTTATTCTTAGACGTTCGCAGTATTCCTACGGAGAGGTGGCAGAAAACGAAAGCACACTGAGTCGTTGGGGAGACGTTTGTCATCACTGCAACAAGGTCGTGCAAAACTGTCCGATCTCCCGCGCGCCGCCCGGCCGCCGACACATCTGCTACTCCCGAAATGTTGGAACGTGCGGACTCTCGTATTCGAGGTACTCGACGGATCACAATCAAACACCTCGCTGCTCAACTGAATGTCACTGTTGGTACTACTGACACACACGTCCACCAGTTTGGGTACACAAAGGTGTGTCCCGTTGGGTCTCCCGTTGGATGCCTCTCCGCCTAACAGATGACCGTACAGAATAATAAAGGACCACCCGTGCGTAATTGCTTGCTCGTTACGAGGTTGATCGTGACAATTTTATGTCGAACATCATCACAGGCGATGAAACATAGCTTTATCACTTCGTATAGGAAACAAACAGACTATCCATAGAGTGGCGCCACACAGCCTCTCCTCCAAAGAAAAAAAATTTAAAGCCGCACCCTCAGCAGGTAAAGTCATGGCGACAGTCTTCTGGGACTCTGAAGGGGTTATTCTGTTTGATGTCCTCCCTCATGGTGCAACGATCAACTTTGAAGTGTTTTCTCCTATCCTTATAAAATTGAAGAAACGACTTTAGCGTGTTCGCCACCGCAAGAATGGAAACGAACTTCTCCTTTTCCGTGACAAGGCAGGGCCTCACACAAATCTGTGCGCCCGAGAGGAGCTCACAAAACTGTATTGGACTGTTCTTCCTCATCCAGCCTATAACCCAGATCTCGCACCTTCTGACTTCCAGCTGTTTGTCCCAATTGTAGTATCACTGCCACAGATACTACTACAACGCCGTGCCAACACAAGGTTGGCAGCCCGTCGTCTGCCGAGGACAGCGCACTCTGCAGCTCGACGGAACTGGAGTGTGCCTCGTTCACTTCTGAGCTAGATTTCAACCTATGCAGACACACTTTCATAATCGGCCCTCAGCCAGTCCTGTTTATATTAATTCTCTGAGGAGGGCCCTTCAGGCTTAGTCCCTGAGAATATGTTGTGTTAGTTATAGCCATAGCTACAGTCCTACAAACTACTGAGGATAAGTCATTTTTATTGTACTCTGTGTTTCTTGAATAATAATCCTTCTCTCTAACAGTGTGCCGTACCGCATATTATTGCAACCTGGACTCCTTCAGCTCCTATCAACTCGGCCTCCTACTTATTTGCATTTAGTAACGAGCTGAAAAGACCCACGCGTTTTGTGTCTCTAAACAGTGAGACATACCAATGAAGAATGCACTCCGTGTGAAGCGGTACGTGGATGATGGGGAGGTTATTGATGCAGCAAGTCGTTTTCTCCGACGTCGACCAGTAGAGTATTACAATGCGGGCATACAGGCCCTTCCAGTAAGGTGGCATAAGGGTGTCGCATGAACTACAGGTCACGGTGTATTGGAATCCTGAATAATATCAACCTGTTTTCAGAAAAAAAATGTGCAGCATTACCTTTTTGCACGCTCCTAAAATGTTATTTTTAAATGCCATTTTTTTAAGGTCGCATACCCTTATGTGAATTTCTGCTGTGTAACAGCCTACGGTCAAATAAGTAGCGTACAATGAAGAACATATGACAGCTTATGCACGTCTCAAACTGAGTCTGATTGGAAGAAATAGTTTTTGAGAAATGCGTACCAGCCTTAATATGGTCAACTCGTGACCACGTCTGCTTAAGGGGCTCCGGAAAGGCTCAAAATCATGAAAAGTTCAATTTTTACTTTTTTGCGTTTTCTGAATGTGCAGACTATTACCTTTTAATAGCTATATCATTTATTCAATTCCGAAGACTACAACTATTTTTAAATTTTTTTTTGAAATGTGTTCTACATGGGCGAGACCCACTGTGGCGCTGTTAAACTGCTGTCAAATGGTGTTATTATTAACGTCCGTATTCATCAGGTACATTTTAGTGATGTGAGATAAAGTATGTGTTGTGGCTAACCTGTGATGGTTCAATATATATCGCTGGTGTGATTGTCGATTGTTTCATGTTTATTTACTCTGTCGTTATCTCGAAAATATTCGTAATTAATTCTGTTTCTTGAGTCTCTGTTTTGTTGAAGTATAATAATGAGTAAAAGTAAAGTTGCTGTTGCGACTTTCAATGATGGCAACATTGTAAGGTGCAAGGTATTTAGAAATATGGGAATGAAGATAGGTTCTCACATGGTACGAGCGATGCTTGCTTTAGACAAGGAACGCCTTCGGGCTGCAGACAGGGCTGTAAAGAGTCTAGAAATACAAGCAAGAGTAAACAGGAGGAGGAACAAGAGGAAGCTGGAGGAGGAGTTTGCAGAGGATGAAGATAATCCATCCCATGGACCTGGAATGCACTAAAAAGTTAATCCAATCTTTGTCGCTCGATTCCCAAAACTTTTATTTTCTCATACTAATTACATGTTTTCTAAGGATCTTCCAAACATATTTGTTTCAAACTTTCAGTAAATGTTACACAGTACCTTCTGATTAATTTAACACAGCCTTTTTCCAAAAAACTGTATATTTTTGAATATATAAATAAAAAATTGCAAAAAAATGTTGTGAATTTTCATTACAATTGAAAAAAAATCATCTTTAATAACTGAACTAAAATTTTGTAAAATCCCTGTGTTAAGTTGTAGCCCATATTCCAATAAATAATCTGTAAAAAGTTCAACTTCCTACCTCAAATACTTTGTGAGGAAAGATGTAATTTATAAGCGTTATTTTAACATTGCAAGTATAGGGCGTTCCGGAGCCCCTTAAGGCAGTCATGGTACTATTCTAGTGCTGCAGACGCAGGGCCGAAGAGTGCTGCACGCATGCATGCCACCCTGTGGCAGAAAGTGCGCCGCCGTGACGCGCGAGCTCCTGCTTGCGCAACGTGAGCGTCGCCGTAGCGGGCGGAGCGCCGTGTGACGCGGGCCTGGCGTGGCGTGGCGCGGCGCGGCGTGGCGTGGCGTGTCGTGTGCCTGGCAGGAGTGTCCGCGCGCTGCGGCGGGCCGGAGAAATCGGCGCGGCCTCAGGATGCGAGTCACGCGCCCCGCCCCTATATAAGCGCCGCCGCCGCCTGGGACCGTCACTTCAGTCAGCGATCTCCGCAGACCACAACCACCTTCCAAACCTCACCATGGCCCGTTCTCTGGTGAGTACGGCGACCAGCCAGTCACACGGCGGGTCAAAAGTAAGAGGGTAAATTTACACTTCAGATCGTAAGAACTTACTCAGCACAATATTATATTTTTGTAATACGCACTCGCTTGTTACATTCAGAGTAAAGTATCGGACGCCTAACGCTGAGAAAAAATTCCATCGCGAAATTGATCACTGACTTTCTTCCGTAGTCCAGCTGTCCTGTTAATTTTCATCACAATCGCCTTCAATGCCCGTCTATCACGATCACTCAAAACACACTTTCGTCTGCGTTTGAATACAAAAAAGTTTTAAAAATCGTTTTACCTCAGTACTATTCACTTTAACGCACTCTGCCTGTTCCATGATTGTATGAGGTATTTTATTCGTCAGTTCTACCTAACTGAAGGTTTCCAAAGTCTATTCATAGAGTAGCACTAAAGATAAGAAATATAAATGCTGTAGGTGCTGATTACGTTTGTGGCATCTTATCCGAGAAGAAGTTTCATAAAAACGAATGATGTATCGGTAATTAGAAGCCTCTGTAACCAATAGAACATGAAGACTCCACCCCTGAAGAAAACCTTCTTATCCGCATTTTCCGCGTCCACTCTGTATCACTCGAGGGGCCTTAAACCAACCGACCATCACTCGAGGGGATTTTATGATTAGTCCTTGTTGATAGTCAATTTCATTTACGCCTGAGTGCTTCTGATCGGGAAACGAATACAGGACGCTCCTTAGCAAAAGTTATACTCCGTCTTCAGGCCAGTAGTGGCCTACCGGGACCATCCGACCGCCGTGTCATCCTCGGTGGAGGATGCGGAGCCGGCCGAAGTGGCCGTGCGGTTAAAGGCGCTTCAGTCTGGAACCGCAAGACCGCTACGGTCGCAGGTTCGAATCCTGCCTCGGGCATGGATGTTTGTGATGTCCTTAGGTTAGTTAGGTTTAACTAGTTCTAAGTTCTAGGGGACTAATGACCTCAGCAGTTGAGTCCCATAGTGCTCCGAGCCATTTGAACCATTTGAGGATGCGGATAGCAGGGGCGTGGGGTCAGCACACCGCTGTCCCGATCGTAAGATGGTATTCTTGATCGAAGCCGCTGCTATTCGGTCGAGTAGCTCCTCAATTGGCATCACGAGGCTGAGTGCACCCCGAAAAATGGCAACAGCGCCAGGCGGCCTGGATGGTCACCCATCCAAGTGAAGACCACGCCTGACAGCGCTTAACTTCGGTGATCTCACGGGAACCGGTGTACTCAGTGCGGCAAGGCCGTTGCTAGCAAAATTTATGGTTGTTCATTAATCCTGACTGATGCACAGGGTTACTCAGCTGCCCATGCCTACGTGTGTTATGCGACTCGCGATACCTTTAATTGCCACGTGCAAGTTTTTTATATTATCTTACTTGCTACGTGCAAAATCTTAGTCCCACAGAATTGGTTAACTGCTTCCTCTGTTTATGTATTCTATTTATTTACTTGTTCAGTATTTACAAAAGCATTCGTCTCATAGCGCATTAACTAAAATATTCTGATACCTTTACACTGAATTACAATATTCTTTACATATGTTCTTATAACACTATACAAAATTACAAATGTTCTTGAGCCACTCTATGGCTGAGTCGAAGAGCTCCTGTATTTCTTTCAGATCACCCTGATAGCCTTACACTTCACGCACAAGTAAATGATCCACTGACTGGACTTCCCTGCAACCATATTCTGAATTGTCAGGTGGACCCCATTTGTTCATCAGATGCTTACTAGCAAAAATCGTTCAAACACGGTTCAAAGTTGTCCACAATTTTCTCCGGAGATTCAATCCATCGATCTTCTTATTGTAATCGTCCATCAAGTTGCGGTTCTTATGTTCACTTACAACCTACAGTTCTTGCAAGGTGCTTGCTCAGTAAAAAGACAGAATTATACTAGGGATAAGCTACAACACTGTCTCACTTATTTTTACGCGCTTCGACACGTATAACTGCAATCTGGTTCCTGTGCAAGTTGCAGATAACTCTCAGTATTTTATTCCTGTTACCTCCAGAGTCTCAAAAAGTGTATTCCGGACAACGCAGCGGAAGGTTTCCCTCAGTCTGCCAGTGCTACAGGTGTAGCTGTACTTGTCTTCAGTCTGCCTTCTAAGATAATTCGTAGGGTCAAAACTGCCTTTCGTGTTCCTGCAGTTCTCCGTAACTCAGACTGATCTTCTCGAGGTCGGGATGAACCAGTCTCTTCATTTTTCTGTAAATAATACACGAAACGACATACTCCTAGCGTATTGTGGACTACCGTCACCGAAGTGCCAACTGGGCAGGTATCCACGGTTTGTCCTTCCTCTGAACTATGTAATGTCCGAGATGATAGTGAACTGACGGGTCAGAACACTTTGCGGTATGTTGTGGTACGTGTGGGAAACAGGAGACAGTAGACGCAGCTCTAGCTTCAGTTGCGAGGAGCGGGCGTTGGCGCAGCAGGTAGATTGACCGCCCCGCCTTGTCTGTCCGCAGGCTGTCGCCGTGCTGCTGGTGCTGTCCCTGGCGTGCTCGGGCGCGCTCGCGGGTCTGCTGCCCTACGCGGTGGCGCCGTACGGCAGCTCGTACACGGCGCACGCCATCAACCACGAGGTGGCCGCCCCCGTGGCGGTGCCCGCCGCCGCTCCCCTGGTCGCCGCCCCCGCCGCCCCCCTGGTCGCCGCCGCCCACGCACCGCTGTTCGCCGCCCCCGCACACTACACCTACCTGGCACGCCGCTAAGCGCTAACACTGCTGTCGTGCTGTCCGGTCGGGTAGATGCGGCAGCGGTGGCCGCGCCACCGCCCTGGCAGCAGAACCGCCTCTGGACGAAAGCCGAGACTGCGACCGACCTCGGCGGCGCCTCTGCCGTGGCGTCTACCACCGCCGCAGAGGCCTCTCCAGAGGGCAGCCACCGACCCTGCAAGACCAGCCGCAGCCTTCCCGAGGGACCAGCACTCAGCACGGCGTTCAGTGGGAGTCGACCGTGTCCTGATCCTCTGCAACACCCATCTTTCATACTTTTGTACAACCAAAAATGTTTGCTCAAATTAATTGCGTAACTGTTGTAAATAAAAACGTTTCATGCATAACTGGCCAGTCTATCTCTGCTCACCCTACAAACAATTAACTTCAAAGTTAGGAAAAAGGTTGTCGTGCTGCAAATAATTTTAACAATTTACTTCAGCTGACTGACTTCGAAATTTAAAACTGCGTGGACCAAATATCCATAATATTAGAGTACTTGTAAAAGTGATTCTTCAGGTGTAAGGCTGAATCGGCTAAACGAGCTTAGGACTGTCGCCATACTGACAAGCCAGTGTGGGGATTAAAGAGGAGTTTTCAGCTCTGCACTCAAAGTCGCACATGTTGTCACACAGAAGATGTTACATTCCCGGGTTTCTACATAATTGACGATTCTGTTTCTCTTGAATGTAGTCTTTCGCTTATGGCCGTTGAAAATATGTTTTCTGATTCCAATTTCGACATTTGCAGATATACTTCAAGCAAACATTATCATCACATAAAACTGGAAACCTAAGTAGTAGGGGAGACCAGGGCACAAGTACACGTGATTTTTTCAGAATTTTTAATTTTATGTTATATTTATCGTGTTTAAAATTACATAATCTTATAAAATTTTAATAAAGTATAGTTTACAAACAATCTAAAAAATGGTTCAAATGGCGCTAAGGCACTATGGGACAACATCTGAGGTCATCAGCCCCCTAGACTTAGAACTACCTAAGGACATCACACACATCCATGCCCGAGGCAGGATTCGAACCTGCGACCGTAGCAGCAGCGCGGCTCCGGACTGAAGTGCCTAGAACCGCTCGGTCACAGCGGCCGGCTTACAAACAATCCTGTTGAAGGAACATCCTCAACTGAGCATTATACCAGAGGCTGAAAATACCGCTACAGTTGTAAAGTTTCTTTATTATCTCACGACCGGTTTCGGGCTCTTACACGCCCATCTTCAGGTGTCGTAACTTGGTGATGTGAACCCCGAGCGCCGCGGTGGACGTGTACAAGGCACGGTGTCCTACCTACGAGCGCAGAGCATACTCTTGATTTCTTTTTGATTGTTTATATCTTTTGAAATGGTGAATATAAAGGCAATTTTCAATCTCTTTATTAGACTGCAGCAGATTATAAGAGAAAGGAAGAAGAACAGGATGGGACATTCGTTCAGACGCGAATGCCTGCTAACAGACGCTTTGTAAGTACTGGTTTGTGAGAGAAGATTAAGGAGGAGATACAAGATGATAGACTACATAAACGGAAGCGAAATGAACATCATGGATAGTTATCATGAGAAAACCTGACTTTGCGCAGGACTAATGACATCAGAAGTAGGCCTGACCACGTTTTTCTTGCCCTTATCAGACCTTGCCCTCATAGAATTAATTTCTACAGACTGAGATTCATTAGGTTTTAATAGCTTTCTTTCAACAATTTTTGTTTCTTTAGTCTCTTGTGCGCTCTTTTTTTTTCAGATTATGTTTGCAACTACGACTGTCTTCAAGTTCTCTTGATTTTGATATCAGTTGGGGTGGCAATGAAAAATAGTCCGCAGACGTGCCATAACAGAACTGCGTAAACGTAATTACATCGACAGGTCTGAAATAATTTCTAAACTACAGTAGTAACCTTCAGGCTTCTAAATTATGCAAATTTACGTTGTACATTAAAATAATCTCCTGTAAATGAACACATATTAGCCTATTCTCAGTTCTAAAAGGTATGATCCCAATGAAGTTTGGTATTTGAGTAAATAAATTTAGTCACTACCCACAAAAACAGAAATATGTTCTCTGCGCTACAACTTTAACTCAAAGAAAAGTGTTCTCCTTAAAATTGACCTGTGTGTAAACGTGCCCCAGTCTCCACTCGTTACAGAGAATGTACAAAAATAAGTAAACCCCAAAAACGCAACACATTACCATGTATAATAAGGCATAAAAAACCATTAGAATTCCAAACAGCTTCCAGTCGTCTTGGAACGGATAAGCACAGATCTTGTGTTTTTCAAGGATATCTGATACAATTCTTCCTGGAAAGTTGTGGGAAGTTCAGGCAACCACGATGGAGTTGGTGGTGATCACTCACCGGTCTCTCCAAAGTAAACCACAAAGGCTCAGCACTATTGAGATCTGGTGCCTGAGGTAGCCAGAGGGGATGCGACTAGTAAGGGGCACTCTCCTCTTCGAACACGGCATCACCATTGGGGAATAAACTTTGGACCATGGGATGTGTATGATCAGTCAACCGAACTGGCGTTTAGTTCTGCAGTTACTTTTGCAAGTCTCATCTTATTTTTGGTCACAATCCTCTCCAATGAATGTTCGTGACGATCACTCAACACACGATTTCGTTCGCGTTGTGATTTAGCAGATGATATCTTGTCGTTTTCCCTATATTTTGTCGCTTTCCCTTTGTGTGGTATAATTCTTAGATATGGTGCCCCTGAAACACCAAACACTTCTCCATCTGGTCGATTAAACGAAAACACCGAAGCATTCAGAGGTGGGCTGCTAGATTTGTTACCAGTAGGTTCGATCAACACACATGAATTACGGAGACGCTTCGGGAACAAATGGTAAACCCTGGATGGTAGGCGACATTCTCTTCGAGGAACGCTACTGAGAATATTTAGAAAGCCGACATCTGAAGCTGATTGCAGGACGATCCTACTGCCACCAACTTACATTTCGCGTAATGGCCACGACCATAAGACAAGAGAAATTAGGGCTCTTATAAGGGCATATACAGGGTGTTTCAAAAATGACCGGTATATTTGAAACGGTAATAAAAACTAAATGAGCAGCGATAGAAATACACCGTTTGTTGCAATATGCTTGGGACAACAGCATATTTTCAGGCAGACAAACTTTCGAAATTACAGTAGTTACAATTGTCAACAACAGATGGCGCTGTGGTCTGGGAAACTCTATAGTACGATATTTTCCACATATCCACCATGCGTAGCAATAATATGGCGTAGTCTCTGAATGAAATTACCCGAAACCTTTGACAACGTGTCTGGCGGAATGGCTTCACATGCAGATGAGATGTACTGCTTCAGCTGTTCAGTTGTTTCTGGATTCTGGCGGTACACCTGGTCTTTCAAGTGTCCCCACAGAAAGAAATCACAGGGGTTCATGTCTGGCGAATAGGGAGGCCAATCCACTCCGCCTCCTGTATGTTTCGGATAGCCCAAAGCAATCACACGATCATCGAAATATTCATTCAGGAAATTAAAGACGTCGGCCGTGCGATGTGGCCGGGCACCATCTTGCATAAACCACGAGGTGTTCGCAGTGTCGTCTAAGGCAGTTTGTACCGCCACAAATTCACGAAGAATGTCCAGATAGCGTGATGGAGTAATCGTTTCGGATCTGAAAAATGGGCCAATGATTCCTTTGGAAGAAATGGCGGCCCAGACCAGTACTTTTTGAGGATGCAGGGACGATGGGACTGCAACATGGGGCTTTTCGGTTCCCCATATGCGCCAGTTCTGTTTATTGACGAAGCTGTCCAGGTAAAAATAAGCTTCGTCAGTAAACCAAATGCTGCCCACATGCATATCGCCGTCATCAATCCTGTGCACTATATCGTTAGCGAATGTCTCTCGTGCAGCAATGGTAGCGGCGCTGAGGGGTTGCCGCGCTTGAATTTTGTATGGATAGAGGTGTAAACTCTGGCGCATGAGACGATACGTGGACGTTGGCGTCATTTGGACCGCAGCTGCAACACGGCGAACGGAAACCCGAGGCCGCTGTTGGATCACCTGCTGCACTAGCTGCGCGTTGCCCTCTGTGGTTGCCATACACGGTCGCCCTACCTTTCCAGCACGTTCATCCGTCACGTTCCCAGTCCATTGAAATGTTTCAAACAGATCCTTTGTTGTATCGCTTTTCGGTCCTTTGGTTACATTAAACCTCCGTTGAACACTTCGTCTTGTTGCAACAACACTGTGTTCTAGGCGGTGGAATTCCAACACCAGAAAAATCCTCTGTTCTAAGGAATAAACCATGTTGTCCACAGCACACTTGCACGTTGTGAACAGCACACGCTTACAGCAGAAAGACGACGTACAGAATGGCGCACCCACAGACTGCGTTGTCTTCTATATCTTTCACATCACTTGCAGCGCCATCTGTTGTTGAAAATTGTAACTACTGTAATTTCGAAAGTTTGTCCGCCTGAAAATGTACTGTTGTCCCAAGCATATTGCAACAAACGGTGTATTTCTATCGCTGCTCGTTTAGTTTTTATTGCCGTTTCAAATATACCGGTCATTTTTGAAACATCCTGTAGATAGTCGTTTTTCCCTCGATCTATTTGCTAACAAAACAGGAAGGGAAATGAGTAGTAGTGATAGAATGTACACTCCGCCACGCACCTTACGGTAGCTTGTATCGTATGTGTGTAGATGTAGATACTTTGGTTACTGAAGCACACGCCAATCGAGCACCAACAATATGCCCACGTTCAAATTCACTTAGCTCCGACATAATGCACTCACCACTACATGAAACGATGACTCCATATTTTTGTCCAAGCCCTACATGTTACTGGGTTTCTAGCCAACTAACGATTCTGTTTGTGTTGAAAGTAGTCTTTCCGCTTACGGCTATTGAAAATATTTAATGGAATTGCGATTTCGACATTTTGTCATTTGCGAGCCTACAGACAGAAAACATTGTCACCATATGAATTAAGCCGGCACCAATTAAAAGGTAATAGATCTGTAAAAATGCTAACATAAGGAACGCTTACTTGGCATGTTTAAGCCCACACTACCACTATACGTTGTGATATGCTAGAATGTAGTTTCCAGTTGTTTGGATACAAATATATATTGTGGTACAAGTATGCCCGTGATCCCACACACTGTGTCTGCACGATCCATGTGGCGAGCTCAAAACCAGGATTTCTCTATACTAAAAATAACAAATGTATCAACAATATAAACTAAAACTAATCGCTCCTTTAGCCAGCTTGATGGTTGGATTTCAACAGTGGTAAAATGAAAGAAGACTGTGAATACACAGACAGTGTGAGCTAGCAAGTATGAATTTATTGGTATCTGCAGGAATCATCATCTGCCTTGTTAAAAGAAATTTCGGACTTGCAGCCGGTCATCGTAAACTTCATTACACGATATTTCGGCTGGACAACTGCCAGCCATCTTCAGGTGAACCGAACAAGGACTGACGAAGCCGTTCTTCGCTCAGTCTTATATAGTGCGCTGATGGTACTGCCGCGCATGCGTTGAAGCCGCGGAGACAGAAGGACCACACCGCCCAGCGGCAGCGCCCTCGCTGATGGAACTGGAAGACGCAGCTGCCGTCGGTATTGTCGCTGGCCGCAGCTATCGAAGTCTTCTGGCATCTTCGTCTCGAACAAATTTCGGAGATGACGGGAGTCCACGCGTTATTCAGTCGGTAACCACTGTCACGGTTCATTAGATTTTCCGCAATGCGTATTTCAACGGATTCCTTAATAATGAAGTCCCAAAAGGTTGTTGCTGAGGCCAAAATCGAAGTTTTGTTCAAAATGGCTCTGAGCACTATGGGACTTAACATCTGAGGTCATCAGTCCCCTAAAACTTACAACTACTTAAACCTAACTAACCTAAGGACATCACACACAACCATGCCTGGGGCAGGATTCGAACCGGCGACCGTAGCGGTCGCACGGTTCCAGACTGTAGCGCCTAGAACCACTCGGCCACCCCGGCCGGCTCTTTATTCACTTCCCGGTTCCTAGCTTTAGTTGAGAAAGCCCTGTTAACTTGCCAGAACGAGTATCCATTGTCTCTGAACACCGTCCTTAAATGTGCAAGTTCCTTAGGCAAATTCTTTGCATCCGACACCGTATGTGTCCTGTACTCAAGGGTTTTAAGCACATTCATGGTTTGGGATGAGTGATGGCAACTTGAAGAATGCAAGTACAAATCATTGTGAGTGGGTTTACGATAAACAGACTGTCCTACCGAGCCGTCATCGACGTATCTCCAAAAAACAGTTTCCTTAAAACCGCTGATTCAAGTGCTCTTTCCTCAAAATCCTCCATAAAATAGTTAGCCACCAGAGGGGACAGAGGGCTGCCCATGGTGACACAGTCAGATTGTTCAAAATATTCCTGGTTAAACATTAAATAGGTTAAGGAAAGAGCATGCCGAAACAAAGCAGTGATGTCCGATTCAAACTGTTGACCAATTAGCGCCAAGGAATTCGCAAGAGGTACTTTTGTGAAAAGGGAAACTGCATCAAAACTCACTAGAAGAACCGAACTACTTAAGATGAGAACCCCCAGTCTGTTGATAAAATCAGCAGAGTTCCGTAAATGGTATGAACACAGTGAGTGTTAAATTGTCTTGATGTGGATATTGAACGTGGGACTCTTCTAAGTGAATATTGTGATTTCACGCGGGGTGTGCTAAAGTGAATATCGTACCTTAACGCAAGCCAGGTTGTAGCAGTAAGCACAGTGCACATTATTGCGCAAAAATTAAATGTAACTTCAAATCTTGTTACAAATGTGGATCAGTTCCGTACAGTGCTGTTTTAATGCTGTTTCATTACGAATCTTGTTGTCGAACTTGTGCTTCATTTATGTGTATCATGAGTTACTGTATTATATATGAATGAATTCTTTGTACAAGATGAGTCTGAAAAGTTCGTTGAATGTTTTCGGAAGATAAAAACACAAGAGTTACAAAAAAGATACCTTTACTGTCCTACAAAGTAATCACCAGCAGCTACAGGACACGTCTGACATCGGTTGTGAAGCTATCGGAAACTGCCGGCAAACGTTTCTTGTGGAATCACTCGAAGTACCGTGGTGCGCGTTGTAGGTCATGTACATCATTACGGGAAACGAGGCCTGGGGCTACCAGTACGATCCTGAGACCAAGCGACAGAGAGTGCCATGGTGTTCATCGCGTTACTCCCCTCCCAAAATATGTCGATTGGCAAAATCCAAAACTGAAACAATACTGATCACCTTTTTAGAGGTCAAGGACTTGATACATAACGAATACTTACCCTAAAAAGGCGGGGAAGGCGATGAACACCACACCACTGACTGTCGTTTGGCCTCCAGATCGTATTGTTAACAACATGTGTCATCTCCTGCAATGATACGGATATGAAACAAAGCATGACTACAGTGCTTTGAGCCATCACACGAGCAGCTTTCCATGATAGTTTCCAACATCTTTAAAACGGGTGTCAGAAGTATGTTACCGCTGATTGTGATTACTTTGAAGGCCATTAAGGTATTTGGTTGTAACTTATGTTTCCTTAATTTTCTGAGCGCATTCACCGAACTTCTCCCAAGTATATGTAGCTGGCGTATTGAACACTTAGATCTAATCATAGATAGTTGAGTAGTACATTGGTAGTCTTAGTGATTCGTGGTTGTTAGTGACGATCTATTCAGTTTTGTATTATAGATAAGTGACTATTTTCTGATATAATGAGTGACTGTCGTCATAATTATTGAATGTCAAAGGCCGCACGCGGCGCATTGTAAAGTCTTACGTAGTATTTGGGTTAACTGTGAGGACAGATTCGATTGTTTGTATTAACTACTGTTATTATTTTAAGAAGGTGTTTGTGTTATTCAGGCCCTCTTCAAGTTTATTCAGGCCACAAAGAATCTTTAGTTTAATGGTTTCCATCTTGTTAAATGGGTCCTTTGCATATGAAGAAAGCGTTAGTAAAAATATTGAACCCCGAGTTTGCATTATCTTCAGCCCGAACCCACTCCATCTAAATCCCACGCTAGGTCTTTAAGATCTGGTGTTGTTTAATACCTCACGTAACCATTTTTAACAAACACAAACAGACGCTCTTCACCGCTGGTAACGTAGGGGAGATCCTTGGTTCCAAATTCACTTTAAATATGATGCACATTTACTAACAACTGGATAAAAGTTAGTGTAGGTTGAGCCATGACACAGGCGGATGTCACAAAAATGGCTCTGAGCACTATGGGACTTAACGTCTGAGGTCATCTGTCCCCTAGATTTAGAACTACTTAAACCTAACTAACCTAAGGACATCACATACATCCATGCCCGGGGTAGGATTCGAACCTGCGACCGTAGAACCATCGCGGTCCCAGACTGAAGCGCCTAGAACCGCTCGGCCACAACCACGGGCTGCGGATGTCACAGCAAGTAGTAACTGTCACCAGTAAGCTTTCTTACACCAGGAAACACATTTCATTAATGAAACAACCGTCATGTAAGGTTACAGGGCACTTATTTCTATCTGTATTTGCACTTGAGATGTTGAAAAACTCGCACTGGGCTGGGATAAAAATTCAGATCTCACCCTGTCTGGATCGATCCCTTCGCAAAACAGTTTCATCATTTCGTTGTTTCCCCAACTTTCCAAACTCCTTAAGGTCCCTACGAATGACGCGTGTCTAGACTCAAATCTTGGTCTGACACAAACATTTTCATTACGTCGTTTCAAGCATACCAAACTCCAGGTGAAACATAATCAGTATTATCAACGTCCCTCCATGCGTTGACGACAATAACGATTTGCGCCAATATCGACTCTCAGTCAGATACAGACTTTCTATTTTATCTTCTTAAATTGAAAATCCTAGTTTCTGGTGAAATGGAATTCTATGGTTAACATCTCTTCGTGTACAGTCAGAGTGGTACTGCAATAACAAAAAAGGGATAAAAGGCTCGTAACATGCCTGAAAAGAATTTAAAATGACTGCAGAAAATTAGATGAAACAGGAGAGACTGCAAATTCAGTAAAATATTTATAATAACGTTTCTACTATTTTAAGATACAAATCATAAGCTTTTGTGATCGATAGGCAAGGTATCCAGAAAAAATGTAAACAAATGATTTTAAGTTAGCCTTATACCATGCGTACTTTTTTGTTTACTCGTACCAAAGTGTAAGTACAAAAATAAACCATTAATACTTCCGTGACCTATAGAATTCATTTGATATAAGCGGCATGTCCTGCTGTAGCATGGAAAATAAGCAACTCAGACGAAAAATGCTCATCTCGAAGCACACTTTTTTCGATTTTTCATTATCCGTTACCGCCATCCTGAGGATCGAACTTACCGCACTTACGCATCTAAAATACGCACTTAATATCCGGTCTGAGGCATAAATGTAGTTTTAACTAACGTAGTGAACGCAATGCTCATTCCACCTTGCTCACCTATATTTTGCGTGATGACTGGGTGTTGTGTGATGTCCTTAGGTTAGTTAGATTTAAGTAGTTCTAAGTTATAGGGGACTGATGAGCATGGATGTTAAGTCCCATAGTGCTCAGAGCCGTTTGAAACCACTTGAACCTATATTTTGACGTGCGAAAAATTTCGCGCTTTTTTGTGCACAAAGAGAGTAGCAGAGAAACAGTGACTGTGAAAGAGAGAGGAGACAGTGCTAGTGGGAAAGAAAGAGAGAGGAGACAGTGATTGGTGGGAGAGAAAAAGTGGAGGTGAAAGAGTAACAGAGATGGATGAAGACAATAGCAGTGGGAGCCAAAGAGAGTGGAGATATTGATGGACAGTGAGAGACAGTGGTAATAAAAGAGAAAGAGAGGTGGATGGAGATAAAAGAAGTGGAAGCACAAAAGAGAATAGACAGTGGAAATGAAAAATACAGATGAATGGATACCATACATTGGCTTAGGAGGTCTGGACTCCCGAGACCGGCGAACTTTAACGCATAAGTACGAGGGCAGTTCAATAAGTAATGCAACACATTTTTTTCTGAAACAGGGGTTGTTTTATTCAGCATTGAAATACACCAGGTTATTCCCCAATCTTTTAGCTACACAACACTATTTTTCAACGTAATCTCCATTCAATGCTACGACCTTACGCCACCTTGAAATGAGGGCCTGCATGCCTGCACGGTACCATTCCACTGGTCGATGTCGGAGCCAACGTCGTACTGCATCAATAACTTCTTCATCATCCGCGTAGTGCCTCCCACGGATTGCGTCCTTCATTGGGCCAAACATATGGAAATCCGACGGTGCGAGATCGGGGCTGTAGGGTGCATGAGGAAGAACAGTCCACTGAAGTTTTGTGAGCTCCTCTCGGGTGCGAAGACTTGTGTGAGGTCTTGCGTTGTCATGAAGAAGGAGAAGTTCGTTCAGATTTTTGTGCCTACGAACACGCTGAAGTCGTTTCTTCAATTTCTGAAGAGTAGTACAATACACTTCAGAGTTGATCGTTTGACCATGGGGAAGGACATCGAACAGAATAACCCCTTCAGCGTCCCAGATGACTGTAACCATGACTTTACCGGCTGAGGGTATGGCTTTAAACTTTTTCTTGGTAGGGGAGTGGGTGTGGCGCCACTCCATTGATTGCCGTTTTGTTACAGGTTCGAAGTGATGAACCCTTGTTTCATCGCCTGTAACAATCTTTGACAAGAAATTGTCACCCTCAGCCACATGACGAGCAAGCAATTCCGCACAGATGGTTCTCCTTTGCTCTTTATGGTGTTCGGTTAGACAACGAGGGACCCAGCGGGAACAAACCTTTGAATATCCCAACTGGTGAACAATTGTGACAGCACTACCAACAGAGATGTCAAGTTGAGCACTGAGTTGTTTGATGGTGATCCGTCGATCATCTCGAACGAGTGTGTTCGCACTCTCCGCCATTGCAGGAGTCACAGCTGTGCACGGCCGGCCCGCACGCGGGAGATCAGACAGTCTTGCTTGAGCTTGCGGCGATGATGACACACGCTTTGCCCAACGACTCACCGTGCTTTTGTCCACTGCCAGATCACCGTAGACATTCTGCAAGCGCCTATGAATATCTGAGATGCCCTGGTTTTCCGCCAAAATAAACTCGATCACTGCCCGTTGTTTGCAACGCACATCCGTTACAGACGCCATTTTAACAGCTCCGTACAGCGTTGCCACCTGTCGGAAGTCAATGAAACTATACGAGACGAAGCGGGAATGTTTGAAAATATTCCACAAGAAATTTCCGGTTTCTTCAACCAAAATTGGCCGAGAAAAAAAATGTGTTGCATTACTTATTTAACTGCCCTCGTATAAGGGAGGACACATTCTGGAGCGAAATTTTGAACACCTTCGTATAGGCGGGAAAATAAGAAATGAGTAGGAACCTCCATCCCCCACCCTTCCCCCTCACGCCTAACCTACCGAACTATGGTGGTCATAATGGCAGCAGCAAAGAAAGACAAAAGATGACAGTGTAAGTGAGAAAGGAGATAGTGGCAGTGGGATATATTGTTTCAATAGGAAGAAGAAGAGACAGTTGCAGAGAGACACGTGTAGACAGTGACACTGAGAGGAAGATGCTGAATTTGAAGGATTCACTGTAAAGAGATACTAGGTAAGAGGATTCAGAATGTTCCGTGTTAAGAGAGCGCGCACGTGTTCGCATGCCAGAATTTTTGGTGAGGAAGGCGAAATGAGATTTCAGGCAGCCCATCTCCACTTTTCTGTCAGAGTTCTTTAAAGATGGTCAGATAGTCCATCTTTCTGCTCCGACAGTGGCTTTTTCCGCTGATTTTTATTAATATACTGAAGAACCACAATCGTGATAAATCAGTTACATAGTACGTATCACTGATGGAAAGCTGTGCTTGAGACCAAGCGATTGTCACTTTTTATCAGCGGTTCCAGGTAACGCACTCAACAATGAAAGAACACGCGACACGTCACGAGCGGTTGCCTGGCACCATAGCGATACTATTTCGCGACGAGATAACTCCTTCTGAGTGGCTACTTGTGCTGTATTAAGTGTTACGTGATATTTAACTAACGACTTACAAAAGTACTAGCTTTCGAACGTTGTCTGAACTTTGTCGAGTTCTAAAAAGAACAGAAAGCCAGTAACAGATTGGATTCTGTTGAAGAACAAGTAAGTGAACAGTCACCGTCTTTTCACAGAGTTTGGATATCTACGCAATGATGTTCTGATGCGACCATTCACTATTCTGTAATCCTGCTGAACGCTTTGGTCTCACTTGTACAATCAAAAGTATAAACATTTCAGGCCTTTCAACTCCATTTACTGATAGAAGCGATTCCTTCTATTGATACAAGTTACAGTACAAGCTACGAGAGTAGTTTTACAAAAGCGTCTGACTTCATAGTTCATGAACGTTTACAGTATGCACTGTGTAATCGTTTTAAAATGAGCTTGGACCACTGTTTTTGCGTTCTGTTCATTGAAGTGGACATTTTTTATTGTCAAATATGCTTGGCCACAGTCGTACTGTAGTAACATTACATCAGGTTGCGTTCGACATATTATGGCGATTATCCCTCATTTTATAGAAGCATAAGTTTTATTTTGTGCTGTGTGATCTGTCATTTCTAGTGGTAGGTGCATAATTTGCATAACTGGTCCTGTTGTGATTTTTATTGTTGTATGAGCTATGTCATTAAAATAATAGGAAATTTGAATATTACATACAACAGATAGTCAACAGTGTGTAACCTTCCGATTCTCTTTCAACAATGACTTTTTCACTCTACACCTATGTGTTTGCTGTAATGCGAGGGACGTTCAATCAGTATTGCAACACGGTAATAAGAGGAGCGTTCATTGAGTAACGCAACACACATTTTTCTGAAAGCTGCTTGGTTTAATTAAGGATTCCAGTATACCATATTATTCCCCACTCTTTTGTCTACAATCCCTGTTTTTTAACACAGAACTCTGTCCTCCGCCTGTGTAGCAGTTACGTTTTGAGTTCAGGGAGTATGTCTCCTGGCTAAACTTAATAGTTCAATTTTTACCGTTCTTTACTCGAACATTTCGTCACAGAAACAAAATTTGATTGAAGTTTCCTAAGCTTTTTCCAAGATGTTATTTACTCACAGTTGTCATTCTAAGGCAGAGATCTGGGTTCAGATGTGGCATACACAGTTTTAATATGTTTGGCAGTAGCAGAGCCGGTTGCATAGTTTTGTAAACGTGCGTCACTCACTGAATGCGTGAATGGTTACTTGCGCTTAATTCGGTGCTGTGAAGTCGAGTCTCCGGAGATACTGCCAGTCTTTTTTCTGTTGACAACAGCCTCGTTGCGGCAGTCTGCCATTTTCACAGGGACTTGACCCAAGAGGTTTCACTTACGCGTTCACCTGGAAGTTGTCTCCCTATTCGTTGTCCTGCTACGTAGTGCCATGTGAGCTGTGAAAGAGTCACAATTGTGGATCGAATGCAACACTTTTTCACACACCCTTTTCTACGAAACTGGAAGTATATTTTTCTATGAAGGCACTTAATTTTATTTCTGTGAGAGATGACGGATAATCATTTACTGTGCTTACTGACTTCCTTTCTTCCTGTTCTCAGCTTTTCTTGACTTCAATTGACGTGTATACATTAGTGGATATGAGGTGACCATCAACACCAAAAACGACTGTTAGTATTATTTAAAACGAGTTGCAATGGACAGATTGGTTTATTAATGATGTACTTCCGGGTGCTCATCCGAGCTGATTCCACTTCATGTATAATATACGTACAAGTACACCCAGACGTATACCATTAATCAACAACTCCGAGAAAATCTAATTTATAATGGAAAGGAACGTTAAGGCTGTCGCAACGAGAGCATATTGGATTCCACATGACTACCTGTACTGTAGTATTTTACGGAAAGTTATCAAAATGTCAAGATGTATGCAGACGGGAGACAGGATAGCCAGTCATTGTACAAGATACCATTACAGTGAAACTAAACGACAATGTAGTGGCTGATAATTCACTTTAAATACATACTTTCTAAACGTAGCAGCAAAAAAAGGTTTTCATCATTTAATTGAAGAAGCAATATAATAAATTGAGAATGTCATTCCACGAAACTTTTATCAACCGAAATTAATAGAATAATAAAAATTCTTAAAAACAAAATCTCATAGGGTGTTGATGGAATTTCAAACAGAATTGTGAATATTTGTTTCAGTTTATTAAGTAATGTCTTAGTGATTTGTGTAATGCATCACTGGTGCAGGGAATTTTTTTCAAGGGGGTTAAAATGCAGTTGCTAAACCTGTTCATAAGAAAGGTGACAAGAAATATTTAAACAACTCTCTTCTAATTTCCTTATTGACATCTTTCTCCAAAACATTCAGAAAAGTAATGTACTCAACTACTGGAGTAATCTATTTAGCGTATCACTGTTTGAATTCCAGAAGGGTTGTTGGACTGAGATGGTTATTTATGTAGGGTGTTCGGAAATTCCCGATACAAACTTCTAGGATTTGTAGAGGGGACCGAATACAAAATATCTTGAAAAGGAAACCAAGTTAGGAATCGTACCATTTCCATTCTACGACAGTTTCAGTTCAGATATGTGACGCATCCATATCTGCTGAGGGAAAA
This sequence comes from Schistocerca cancellata, assembly GCF_023864275.1. Classification (NCBI taxonomy): domain Eukaryota; kingdom Metazoa; phylum Arthropoda; class Insecta; order Orthoptera; family Acrididae; genus Schistocerca; species Schistocerca cancellata. Next base: position 515,217,254 of record NC_064628.1, on the reverse strand, counting down.
AGAAAAGTCTTATAGTTGCTTGTCCTGGTTGGCAGTATGGTAGACAGGATGACTTCCCTGAAAGCTGTGCCAGTGAATGTCAGTCAGAAAATATAGTTTCAGCATGATCGTGCACCATCTCAGTTCTCACGTGCGGTTCAAAGACATCTCAACAAACGATGTGGTGGAAGATGAATAGGCCGAGGTGGGCCAACCGCATGGCTGCCGCGATCCTCGGATTTAACTTTTATGGACTACTTCTTGTGGGGTCGTATGTATTTTTTTACGAGACTCCTATAGAAACAGAGGAAAATCTGCTGGAAAGAGTTCTGGCAGCTGCACTAGAAACTGAAGTGACGCCAGGTGTGAAGGAGAGTGTGTAACCCTAGGTGCTTGTTGGCACAATGTCAGTAACAACTATGATGGTCGCCACATCGTGCCACTGTTGTAAATCGTCAGTACTTGATATACAGGACATAAAATCCCGTCTGAGGCCTGCGATCATTTTTAAGTTGGTAATTGGCAACCAATGCTGTACAATCGCAATAAAGTCATGAGATGTTCAATTGACTCTTTTATTAGAATATGTTACGCGTTTCGGGATTACAACCATCTCCAGACATCACAAACTTCAACTCCTTCCTAACCAACCAGGCGTACAGCCTTGACAACTCAAAGAAAGTGTCGAATAACACAGAGTATAATTGCAACACAAGCTGTCTTGAAGTATACGCTCTGCTTCAAGACTGCTTGGGTCGCAGTTATAGTCATATATTATTTGACACTTTCTTTGAGTTGTCAAGGCTGTACGCCTGGTTGGTTAGGAAGGAGTTGAAGTTTGTGATGTCTGAATATGGGTGTAATCCGGAAACGCGTAACGTGTTCTAATAAAAGAGTCAATTGAACACCTCATGACTTTATTGCGATTGTACAGCACTGGTTGCCAGTTATAATCAGTACTTTCTGTACTGTACATACAGTATGCTGGATTCTTCTTCCTTTTTTTTTTTTTTTTTTTTTTTTTTTTTTTTTTTTTTTTTTTTTTTTTGGGAAATTGTAAACACGCAATGTTTAAGAGTTAATACAAACAAATTTGCTTAAGCGATAAATGGGTGTTTCGTTACGTGACCTTTCGAATGGCTACCTAATAATTTAGCGCGTCAGCCTAATTCAGTTCAGTCGTGGACGTGTTACACATCTGAACTGAAACCGTCGTAGATCGGAGGCTGTACGTTTCCAGACATGGATCCACACTCAGCTTATTGTGTACTCACTCCCCATTATAAGTCCTAGAAGTCTGTAACAGGAATTTCCGAGCACCCTGTATACAGGGTGTCCATAATTAAAGTTCCAGACTCAGAACTCTGTAGAAAGAGAGACACCGCTCAGAATGACATCAAATTAGAATAGCATATTATTGACTCAGGGGGAAGCGTCACAGAACAAAACAAATTTAACAAAAATTTTACCAATAAATGGCGCTGTAAGAGTCTCAACGTAAATGTGTTCGGCTACAAACGACAGATGAATCGCAATACGACGACTAAGATTTGAGTTGCACATTATGCCATCCGTACTTTTCAATGCGCGTGACTACGCAGGTTCAGCAGTCAACAATTGTGACGCTGTTAGTTACGTAAGGCCATCCATCATGCAAGGTCGTACCACATCGGATCGGAAAAATAGGTAGTTATTAAAAACCATGCAGAAGCCGAGACCGCACAAAATATATTTTCTTAAAGACCGATTTCAGCAGTTGACACCGATTGCCTCGAATAAAAGTATTTTTTGCAATCTTGGCTTTTGAATGATTTTTAACAATTAAAACAGATTGCACTTCAAAACTCTTATTGAGAAAATTCAATCAAATCGGTAGTTAATTTCCCTGAGGTCAAAAACCGCATGGAAAGTAAAATAATTTCGGTCTTTAATTGTCCTGGGGACAAAAACTGCATAAAAATCAAAATGACATCGGTTTATAATTGTCGTGAGACTGACGCAAGTCGTTTTCAGTATTTCCACAAGCTGAAATCGAAAAGCAGCATGTTCTACAAGACATCAGATGGTCTCGGGGCCAAGTTCAGAATACGATGCGCAGTGTGTGCCTTCAATTCAGTGACGTTCGTAACTGGAGCACTGAACACATCTTTCAGACAACCCCACAGCCAGAAAGTACACGGATTAATTTCAGGTGATTTGGATTGCACGGCTGTAGGGAACAGACGGTTAATACTTCTAGCGTTTCTGAAATTCCTCTGCAGTCGCCGCTTCACTTGTTCTGCAACGTGCAGAGGAGCACCATCTTGCATTAAAAAGGTCCCGCCCATACATTCACGCTATTGAAGGGCTGGAGGGACGTTGGTGCGCAAAAGCTCTCAAAGCTTTTTTCTGTAACGGCACTGGTAATAGGACCTCTTAGAAAAAATACAGCCCTACGATTAACGATTCCGTCAACCCGCACCACACAGTCACCTTTGTAGAATGAAGTGTGGCGTGTGTCTGGATTTTCCGTTGCCCATATTCTGCAGTACTGCGTACTGACACATCCTTTGAGATGGAAATGGGCTTCGTCTGTTTACAGTCTTCCATGGCCATTCATTGTCTACTTCCATGTGAGCAAGAAATTTCATACCGAACGTTTGCCGTGATGGTAGCTCAGCAGAAATCAACTGCTGAGCATGGATGACCTAGTGTGGATGGCAATGCAGGATGTTTCATAGGATTTTAGGACTGTGTTCCAGGCGTACGCAACGTTCGAGCAATTCACGTGCACAGCACTTTTGCACACCAACCTTCTACCCCTCCCGGAATGCTTTGGCCACTTCTTCCTCAGACGTGCATCAACTGCTTCCTCTCTCTGCCACACTGCACTTAAAAAGAACCTGTCCTTTAGAATTTCGTAATTATTTACTAAAGAAACTTATCAGACATCGGACCAATGCTTTTTTTTATATCCTTGAGTGCCCATAACTTCTGCACAGTCACAGTTCTTGTAAAAGAGCCTTATACCAGCAGCATGTGATCCTTCATGTAGACAGTCATGTTGGGCGTCTCGAGTGTAAACTGAGGACCAGCCTCGTGCATCGTATCTGTTGGTGGGGATATTCTGACCCTTAAGCATAATCTAAATTCAAATGGCTCTAAGTACTAAGGCACTTAACATCTGAGGTCATCAGTCCCCTAAACTTAGGATTACTTAAACTTAACTAACCTAAGGACATCACACGCATTCATGCCCGAGGCAGGATTCGAACCTGCGACCGTAGCAGTCACGCGGTTCCAGACTGAAGCGCCTAGAACCTCTAGGCCACGGTGGCCGGCCACCATCTAACTTTTTCTGTATTATTCCATGAGGTTTCCTTCTCTGTCAATAATACGCTGTTCAAATTTGACACCATTCTTTGCAGTGGTTCTCAGTCTACAGCATTTTGAAACTGGCACTTTAGAAATTCTTTCTGAGCCCTCATCTTATTCTGTTACTCTCTCCTGTGAACGGGAATGCGTTATGCAGATCTTGGTGTCACTCGCGTTATTGGCCTGAAATATTCGACGATGCCCTTTGGCTACACTGACTAAAGGATTCTTCTAAGAAATACCAAATTCAGATAACCTTAAGATGACTGAATAAGGCGAATCGCGTCGTTGAAAAATAAAAAACTGAAATTCCAACCAAGACTGTTTTTAACCAATACTGCAAAACTGGAACTTTAATTGTGGGTACTCACTCATCAAATAATGAAAGCCATAAGTAATATAATATCCCCAGATGGTATTTTTTGAGATCTTTCTAAAGTTTTTGATTGTGGAGATCCTGTTACTCTCTTAGAAAAACTCACATTTTTATGGAACTGATCGCTTTATGGTCAGCTGGTTTGAGTCACACTTAACGAACAGAACGCAAAAGGGTGTACTGGATAATTCAAACAATGTCGGAAAGGTATAAAACGTTAGTGGGTGGAGAGAAATCACAACGGATGTCCCTCGAAATTCAACTTTGGGTTCACTCCTGTTCCTTAGATATGTGAATGACCTTCAGCTTAACATTCAACAAGCAGAATTGGCACGTCTTGCAGACGATGCTAGTGTTATAATAAATCCCATCAGAGAGAGAACAACAGAAGAAATGATGAATGGTACTTTCCAGAGAATTGTGAATTGGTTTCCAGAAAATAGACTCTCCCTAAACTGTGATAAAAAACATATGCAAACAGAGGCATACCAACAATTCATGGAGCACGTAATCAGGAGTCATTATATACAGAAGAATGCTCAAAATTTTAGGGGTACAAACTGATGAAGACTTGAACAGGAAGAATCGTATTACATATTCTCAAATAAACAGTTTCTGCTACCTTTGCTCTTCTTATAATTGCTAATCTTGGAAACAATAGAATCAACCTCCTGACATATTTCCACTCAATAATGTGTTACGGAATAATTTACTAGGGTAACTCATCACTTAGAAAGAAAGTACTGATTGCACAGGAGCGATCAGTAAGAAAAATATGTGGTGCTTACGTACGGACGTCATGTAGGTACCTTCTCAAGGAGCTAAGAATTGTAATTGCGCCGTCACAGTACATATATTCGCTAAGCAAATTTAAACAATTTATTACAATTTTGAAAGAACAGTGATCTGCATATCTACAACGCCAGAGGAAAAATGACCTTTATTCACCATTATTAAAATTACCAATGGTGTAGAAAGGTGTTCAGCAACAAAAATCTTTGGTCATCTTCCGTATAACAGGAAACGTCTGAGAGGCTGGACCACTCCTACTGCACTGATTAACTCCCACTTAAAAATTTGTACCCAGTAATGTGAAAAAACTTTATTTTTACGTGTTTTTGCACGAGTAGCACTAAAATAATAATGTGTTTGCTAATGTTAATACTAAGCACGTACACATACCCTGTAAACTGACGCGTTACAGAGCATTTCCATAAAATAATCGTTCAAATTATCAATGGAACATGTGACTAAATAAATACGTAACTTCCGATGTGAGCTAAATTTCCCGAAATTAATTTTGTTAACAACACACAGTGAGTATGAGGTTATCAAATCAGAAAAGTTGCTGCTTTTAATTCTTCTACATTCCGTATAAGGTGTGCAAAAGATTCTCTTACTAGCTTTCATTTTACAGCTAAACAAAAATTTACTTGTTTATTTGTTCATCCGAAAGTCTCCGGCCAATCCCCACTCTAGGCATGTAATTGTCTGTTTGTGCTCAACTGGTAGGTGACCCTTCAGCCAGAGTTAGTAATACTAACATTCCCAACAGTCGTTTCACACAGATTCAGAACCAAAATTTCTCGATATACAGCTAATGTTACAGTAGAGCCACGTCAGTGAAAGTTGCAGAATACTAACATATAAATAAAAATCGGAGAAATCTCGAAAGCGTTAACTTAATATTTCCTTGATTACGTATAATACCAGCAAATTGTTTCCTCACAGCATCCTTGTCCAGTTTCAGATCTTACTGTTTAATGATTTCATCGTCAATGGAATTTCCACTCTCCCTTCCATCTTTTCTTTTGTGGTACTTTCGGCATATAAATGAGAATACAATTAACAGTGTAAAAAAATTATTTTCGTCTTACTGCCAGCACAGCTTTTAATATCTCACTCTAAGAATAAAATGAATCAGGCGATAATGGGTCGCAGGGCTACGAGACGTCATCATCTTATAACCGCTGAACGATGTGCTCTCGCTTAGCAGTAATGAAGACTACTAGCCAACGTTCTACAATTACGTTCAATGTTATTTTTCGAAATGCGATCGTTTGTCCACGGTAATGCTGTCACGTGTGTAATTGTTGACAGGGCATCATTTGAGTAGTAAACGGAGTTTGAGCTTAATGATACGACAATTTCCACACGCGAATGGCTCGTGAGAAGAATGATTGTCCTTATTGTATAAGGCTTTATTACGAGTCACTTTCCAAATGAAATAATCCGTGCAATTTGGACGCTTTTTCCACATCCGACTAGGTGAATACCAGAATGCCACCACCATCCCGTCTCCGTTATATGACATGAAACATTTCAAAAACGTTTTCAGACTTTCACGAGTGGTAACACTTGATGCGGACGGGTGGGGCGACCAGATTCCTTTCCGAAGGCGGGAGGCACACCAAGGGTACTGAGCCACCCACTACTACTAACAAATTTAGATTAATATGACGACCCGGTGAAGACACAGGATAAGACGAAGAAATGAAAAAGAAGAGGATTTGATATTTGGAAGCTTCGAGATGGAGTGACATTTAAACAACCTTGATTACGAGTTCAAAAATTTGCCACTTTCATTAAAGACTATGTGGTCTTCATTGGAACTTCAACCAAATCGTCAAAGCGCTTGACAGCTATTAGCGAAACTGGGCTGAACATCAAGCCCATGTTCGGTATGGATAACGAAGTGACAGTACATCGTCCATATCTTTTTTGGACCCAACTCCACTTTAATAAAACACAAGTGCCCCAGCCACTTTTCCACGCCACCCGCTGTTCTTTCTCGTTCAAAACGCAAGAAATCCGCCACAATGTTGACTGGAATATTCTCTTTGCCATTCTGAGGGTAGCAGGTGTTAAATACAGGCTATTTACAACTTGTACAGAACGCTGGCGGTAGTTGTAAGAGCCGAGGGCAATGAAAGGGAAGCAGTGGCTGGAAAGTACACTGAGAAACAGTAAAAGAAACGAAAGAAAAATTTGGAGAGGGAATTAAAATTCAGGAAAAGGAATAATACTTTGAGGTTACCCGATGACATTACAGTTCTGTTAGACACAGCAAAGGACTTGGAAGTGCAGCTGAACGGTATGGACAGTGTGTTTAAAGGAGGATATAAGACGAACATCAACAAAAGCAAAAGAAGTTAATGGAATGTAGTCGAATTAAGTCAGGTGATGCTACATCTACATCTACGTGACTACTCTGCTATTCACAATAAAGTGCCTGGCAGAGGGTTCAATGAACCACCTTCATGCTCTCTCTCTACCGTTCCACTGTCGAAAGACACGCGGAAAAACGATCACTTAAATTTTTCTGTGCGAGCCCTGATTTCTCGTATTTTACCGTGATGATCATTTCTCCCTATGTAGGTGGTTGCCAACAGAATGTTTTAGCAATCGGAGGAGAAAACTGGTGATTGAAATTTCATGAGAAGATCCTGTCGCAACGAAAATCGCCTTTGTTTTAATGATTACCACTCCAATTCACATATCATGTCTGTGACACTATTTCCCCTATTTCGGGATAATACAAAACGAGCGGCCCTTCTTTGTACTTCGATGTCATCCGTCAGTCCCACCTGATGCGGATCCCACACCGCACCGCAATATTCCAGAATATGGCGGACAGGCGTAGTGTAAGCAGTCTCCTTGATAGACCTGTTGCACCTTCTAAGTGTTCTGCCAATGAATCGCAGTCTTTGGTTTGCTCTACCCACAATATTATCTATGTGATCGTTCCAATTTAGGTTACTTGTAATTGTAGTCCCGAAGTATTTAGTTGTACTTACAGCCCTCAGATTTGTGTGACTTATCGCGTAATCTAAATTTAGCTGATTTCTTTTAGTACTCATGTGAATAAATTCGCACTTTTCTTTATTCTGGGTCAATTGCCACTTTTTGCACCATACAGATATCTTATCTAAATGATTTTGCAAGTCGTTTTGATCATCTGATGACTTTACAAGACGGTAAATGACAGCATCATCTGCAAACAATCTAAGACGGCTACTCAGATTGTCTCCTATGTCGTTAATATAGATCAGGAACAATAGTGGGCCTATAACAATTCCTTGGGGAACACCGGATATTCTCTTTCACTCGATGACTTTTCGTCCATTACTACGAACTGTGACCTTTCTGACAGGAAATCACAAATCCAGTCGCACAATTGAGGCGATATTCCATAGGCACACAGCTTGGTTAGAAGACGCATGTAAGGAACGGTGTCGAAAGCCTTCTGGAAATCTAAAAATATGGAATCAATTTGACATCCCTTGTCGATGGCACTTATTACTTCATAAGTATAAAGAGCTAGTTGTGTTTCACAAGAACGATTTTTCTGAATCCGTGCTGACTATATGTCAATAAATCGTTTTCTTCGAGGTACTTTATAATGTTCGAATACAGTATATGTTCTAAAATCCTACTGCAAATCGACGTTAGTGATATAGGCTTGTAATTCAGCGGATTACTCCTACTTCCTTTCTTGGATATTGGTGTGACTTGAGCAATTTTCTAGTCTTTAGATACGGATGTTTCTGTGAGCGAGTGGTTGTGTATAATTGCTAAATAGTGAGATACTTTATCAGCATACTCCGAGAGGAACCTGACTGGTATACAATCTGGACCGGAGGCCTCGCCTTTATTAAGTGATTTAAGCTGCTTTGTTACACCGAGGATATTTACTTTTATGTTTCTCATCTTGGTAGTTGTTCTTGATTGGAATTCAGGAATATTTACTTCGTCTTCTTTGGTGAAGGATCTCCGGAAAACGGCGTTTAATAACTCTGCTTTAGTGGCACTGTCATCAGTGACTTCACCGTTGTTATCGCGCAGTGAAGGTATTGATTGCGTCTTGCCACTGGTGTGCTTTATGTATGAGCAGAACCTCTTTGGGTTTTCTGGCAGATTTCGAGACAGAATTTCGTTGTGGAAATTATTAAAAGCATCTCACATTGAAGTACGCGCTATATTTCGAACTTCTGTAAAACTTTGCCAATCTTGGGGAATTTGCATTCATTTAAATTTGGAATGGTTTTTTCGTTGTTTCTGCAACAACGATCTGACCCGTTTTGTGTACCATGGGGGATCAGTACCATCACTTATTAATTTACGTGGTATACAGGGTGTCCCAGCTATCTTGTCCACCCAAAATATCTCTGTAACTACAACAGCTATTGGAAAACGACTTTCACCGGTATCAATGTACGGCTGGGGCCCGTGAATGTACATATTTGGAAACATTCAAAAACGAAAGCATATGTGTTTTTTAACACAAACTTATGTTTGTTTTAAATGGACCTCCTATATTTTTTCTTCCGCAGTCCATAGCATGACAAAGCACATACACAATGACGTTGATTGCATCGCAATATTCGCATTACATCCCGAGATATTGAGACGTGAAGTTGACGCTTGAAACACCCGACATGCGCTGCTAGCGCACGTCCTGAGGCTCAGGCGTGAACCCCATGCTGCCCGTAATCGCGATGTGATTGACATGTGTAATCACACCTCCATACTTATCAAGAGGTCCGAAACGAATAATACGGTCTGCTGCCACCAACACTCATAATAACATAATGGTTTCCCTCTTGCACTTTTTACGTATCTACATACACAATATGAACCAGTACCGATCGGTGTACACCCGTCAGGTTGTCTTATTTATCCTGCACACCCAAAATAAGGTTTATCTAATGCGTCATATGACCCATTGTGCCTGTCGCGCAGGGCCTGGCTCTACCTAGTCAAGTATCCAACGTAGTGCCCACTACTGCCACAGTTACCACTTTGCCTTGTTTATGATTTGCGACCCATGCAAACTCCTTTACTCCACCACCCTCCGAGCATCCCATTTGTTGTTGCTTTGGCGTGCAGTACACCGCTTGCCAGTGTAGTCGTGCATCAGAGTAATCTAGTGACGGCACGGAGGTAGTACACATTGTGAATAAACGTTGTGTTGCGGAACTTATACTGTACAGTATAATGTACACACGTGAAGATACGGTACAAATGCTGCTGATCTATGGAGAATGTACGTTGACGGGAAATACGTTATGAGATTGCTTGTTTGTTGATAGCACTGTTAGCGAACATTATGATTATTAATTTAATATGTCTGTTTTCTACCCTACTCTACATACCGGTACTGTACCCTGTTGTAGGTGGACGAAATGTTGTTCAGGCAGAACGACTGTACAGAAGACGATTCCCTGACAAGCCATCGCCTTCGCGCCGGATGTTTGGTCGTCTCACATCTCGTCTACGTGAAACGGGAAGCTTAAATCCAAGACCTCGACATCGTCCTAGAACACGCACAGATGAACGTATTGAAGTTGCTGTGCTCGCTACCATAGCTGTGAATCCTCAAATCAGCACACGTCAAATTGAACGTGAAGTTGGTGTGTCGAAATCAAGTGCACAGCGTATTCTTAAACGTCATAAATTTCATCCTTACCATGTTCATTTATACCAGGATCTTCATGGAAATGACTTCCGCAATAGGGTAACATTTTGTCGGTGGGCTCAGCAAAAACTTCTGACTAATCCAAATTTTTTTGCAGATGTTCTCTTTACCGACGAGGCATCATTCTCCAACAAAGGAATTGTCAATATGAGGAATATGCATTATTGGTCCGCAGACAATCCAAAATGGCTCCGTCAGGTAGAGCATCAACGTCCGTGGAAAGTTAATGTTTGGTGTGGGATTATTGGAGATACCATTATCGGACCTTTCTTTATAAATGGCATCCGAAATGGAAGACAATACTCCAGATTTATACGACACAATCTTCCTGTTCTCTTGGACACCGTACCTCTGAACCGGAGAACGGTCATGTGGTATCAGCATGACGGATGCCCTGCACATAACGCCTTACGAGCACGACGACTTCTGAACCGTAAGTTCCCTGGTAGGTGGATTGGACGAGGTGGCCCATTTAGGTGGCCTGCCCGATCTCCGGACCTTACACCGCTGGATTATTTTCTTTGAGGAGCAGTGAAGGATGCTGTTTACCAACATGAACCAACAACACCAGAGGACATGAAGCAACGCATTATTGATGCTTGTACAGCCATCAAAGAGGAAACAGAAGCACGAAGTAGGGCATCCTTCATCCGCAGAGTGACCCTATGTATGCAAGGCAATGGGCATCACTTTGAGCATGAGATGTGAACGCTATGTTTAGTATGTAGTGCTGGTATCACAGTGGAAGTTCCTACAAAGGGCCATTTTACCCAGTGGTGTTAAGAAACATTTGTTTGCAACAATTTGTCATTTAACGCATTAGATAAACATAACATTGATAATTATGTGATAATAAAACTAATTGGTTAAACATGTTTACATTCATCTTCTATGTCCTACCTGAACTTCCCAAATCAAAATATTTGTTCCTAAACAACGGTAAAACTTTTAGTCCACTTGCTCGTTTCACTAAAACCATCAACATGAATTTTACTATTCCGAGTGAATGGTTGACTGTCACTTGCGCTAGATCTACAGTAAAGTAAAGTTTTAACGTTGAACGGCATTACCTTTTTAGTAACGGATTAACGATAAGCGAAGTTAACTTTGTGACTAACGTTGCGATTCACACATATGTTACAGAACCGTATCAGCCCTAGCCTATGGGATAAATACCTGCTGGAATGTACGACGTTAATGCAGGATGGCAGCAGACCGTATTATTCGTTTCGGTCCTCTTGATAGGTATGGAAGTGTGATTACGCATGTCAATCACATCGCGACTATGGGCAGCATGGGGTTCACGCTATTATATCTCTTAAAAGAAAAAATAATGTTACGTTGTTTATTTAGTTAGCGGAAACACTCTCCTAGTAAATTTGTTTTAAAATACAAAAGAGATATAATAAGCAAAATAATGAATTTCGTAGGTTGCCAATTACGTATTATATCTGGTTTTATCGAGCGCCAGGCTCCCTACAAATTACTGTAAATGCAATAGCGTAGTAGTACTCAGCTCTGAAATTATTACTATCACAGAAAATAGACAAGTTTTAATAAAATAAAATTATTTCACTGGATTACTTCAATTAATCTCACAGAATATTTTTACATAATTTCTTACGCTCCGGCTATCAGATATTGTGCTGTGAAAAAATATTTTAAATGTACCGCGTAATGGCGGCTAATTGTTAACAGTCAGAGATTACTGTTACTCGCTCCGCAGCAGCTGGAAACATGCTAAATAATTTTCATTAAATATTCTTTTCATAAGATAAATGTGGCGTAGGTTCTTGAAATAACACACGGAGATCACTTTATACTAATATATTCTTACTAGGACACAGTTTACACCATTAAATATTTGCAATTACGTTACGACAGAAACAAACGCTAGCGCAGCACAATAGCTTGCGTACCTTATTCCAGCTCACACCAGAACGAACAGAACAAAACAGACTAGACAGAAGAATGAGCATTGCATTGTATTTTATACTCTAACAAAGATAATCACATTATAATCTCATACAATAAAAATAATGTCTTTTCTGCATTTATCGATATATATATTGTATATTTTTACAGTTAAATCAATGTTTGCAATTCGTTTTGAGTCTCATACTGACAGTTTTATTTATGTTTCACCTTGATAAGGGTGAATATCGCAAAAGGGACACTACACGGCCCCCTGGGCTACAAGGAACACACTACTTAATGTTTGGACCTTGTAGACCACGAGTGTCACTTTTCTTTCTTTCATTGGTCACTTTCAGTTCACTTTACCGTGTATTAGTTCATGGGTACATATTCATTTTGAGTCTCTTTACATAACATGGCTGGGGACAGTTACAATATAACAAGCTCTTCCATTTGGACGAGGGCCGCAGGGAAACCCCAGAAAAACCTCGGCAGAGCTGATAGATTTAACCCTTTGTGTTACTTACATAAGTTGGTTCTACATGTTTTGGTACTATAAGTATTTACATTAAATATAAAATTTTCTGAAAAAGAAACAAACATATAGTTTTTATATGAAAGTGTTCATCACATTTTTTTATTGTGTTGGTAATATTTTGAGTTTTTTTTATTTTTGTCGGCGCATTTCTAGTCGTGTGGTGTGGATGACGCTGTATGTCGCTACCGCGATGCCTCGTGCCCGTTGCCATGGAGCGTCGGCTGGAAATTGTTGTCTTCTTTCTTGTCCGTAGGCGGCGGTCAGGATGTGGAGTATGGAACGACGTTATTTTGTCTGCGTGGTGTGTCTGCATTGTTGCGCGCTGCTCGTTAAAGTTTTCAGCACGGGAGAGGATGTTGACTCGTGCAAATCATGAAACAAATGCACATATGTTATAGAACGGATTTTGTAAGATGTTATGGCTGTGGGTAAGAATTGATTAGTCAACATTATTGCATCATCGAGGCACAGGCTCAGTTACTTGGTATTTTCGTGTTCGTTTGCACGTACTGGTGCTGAATGATGCGGCAGATATGATGCTGAAGTAAGCACTGCACATCCCTGTTGTCATCACTTCGTATGGAATATTTATGTTTCACTATTTTTGTTTGACGGCGTTCCACCGTAGTTGCCGTTGCAGTAACGTCCTACTACGTGGTCCGTGACGTCATATTAATTGTTGGCGCACAGGAGGTAGCGTCCAAACTAAAAATGTTGTTTGTACAGTTTCGAACACACACTGATCACAGTTTTGTGTTTTCGGTCACTGCAAACAGATATGTTTTGTTAATGTTTGTACCTCGCGTTTTTTCATTTGTACAGCACATAAGTGTTCACTGTCCAAGTTGATCACTAATACAGTTCTCAAAGTTCACACTTCCTCCGCGAATACCAACACACTATTATAGTTCCTGTTAGTATTGCTTACAGCATGACTTTGATACAATTGTATTACATGATTACTGGTTTTTTTTATATCACATAGTGACACAGATGTCTGTTCGTTTACACAATATGTTACAATGAAATTTCACAGATCAAAAGCACTTTTGTTCTGTTATTGCATACAGTTAAGTGTTACATCATACATGCAACGGATTCTGGCCTGACTTACAATACTTTTATATTTGAGCATTAACAAATTTGTCATAGGGTATAGTCATTTGGGGATTAGGACCGCTGCGCATGTGCTTGCTCCATAAGCTGCTAGCGTAATCGCGTATCCTAAAAAAGGTTTGCAACTGTCAAAAACAGGCTCTAAAGTAGAGCTCTTATTTAATCTCGAATATTGTGGTTATATGCTTATACTTTCTCTTTTACGGTCAAAGCACAGCATCACAGATGTCACATGGTATGTGCACAGTCTTTTTCATATACCATTTCTGTTCATTTTTCATGTGACAGATTAGAATATTTAGTGCATTCTTTAAATAAACATTTATCACACAGCGTAATAAAATTTATAGTTACTAACTCTGATAACCACTGAAAAACATCTTACACTTACTGATTATGTTTCTAAACAAATACTATCATTGGACTGATGGTCCTTTAGCTTCTTTTTACTCATTTTTGAAGGCTGATGTGTAAATCATTCCTTGACATAAAGACAAAACATCTTACATACTAAGCACAAACAAAACATCAAATTCTTACAACTACACAAAAATATATATTGAAGTCTGTGCAAAACCTGCAAATTACATAAAAATACGGTAAACCATTCATGTCCTATTGTCAGGTACCACAAATTTCTTTAAGTCCCTATAGGGATACAATCCTTTGATCTTCCCGCTCATCACATCAGCTATAAGGTAGCTACAACCGTGCGGTATTTGTATAATTTTAAAAGGTCCATTATACAGCATTTGCCATTTCTTGTTCTTCTTTGTTACGAGTGACGACTTAGGATGGTTTCTTATCAAAACTAAGTCGTTTATCTGATATGGGACTGTCCGTTTTATTGACTTGTCATATCGTCTTTTTCGTTGGGATTCAGTTAGATAACGTGATTCTTGTGCTTTGTTGTTAAAGGTTTCGGTCCATTGAAGCGTTTCGTTGTGAGCTGTGTCCGAATAATATTCTCCCTGGCCCCTTAAATTGCTGCTTAATTGAAATATGGGCATCTCTTCGCTTTTTACCCGTACGCTCGGGCAATCTTTACCGGGTGTACTTACTGTTCGTGTTAAATCCAGTACAATCTGTTTATTTTCATTCAGTAGGGAGATCTTCCCGCGGGAGAAATCAATTTTTGCTTTTTTCTCGCTCAGGAAACCTCCCCCCAGGATGCAGGTTACTCTCAATCCTTTGACTACGAGAAAGATACATTTTACGTTATCTTCCCCTAGGCATAAATCTACCAGCACCTGATACTGAACGTTTTGTGCTTGTGCTCCCATGGCTCCAATGATACAGCAGTTTTGTACAGGAAATGTCGGTAAGTTGCGGTTTTGGCTCAAGGTTTTGAATAGATCATAGCTCATAACATTAGTAGTGGCACCTGTATCTGTGTATATTTCTACTGGCAATTCATTAATTCTAGCTTTTATGATGGTTTGTAATTCAGTTATTTCTTTTTTGGTACATTGGTTTGATTCCATAAGTAAATCATGTTGTGTACTGTTTACATCTTGGTACCTCAGTAATAATACATTATCTTGTGTATTATTTCTAGGAGTGCCCCCTGTTTTTTCGCCGACCATCAATTGGGAGCTTATTGTGGCCGTTGTTCGTTTGACGGTCTTGAACTATAGTGGTTTCCGTCCGTGGGCATTTCTACTATCCTTACGCTGCTATTCGAGTCTGTCCATGTTTGTGGTATTGCATTAGTATTTTGCATAGAATTCCTATTGTCACACTGGTACTGGTTACCGTTAGGAGGCGGAGGTGGTGGAATAGAAGTTTGCATCCACTGCACCGGGTAAGTGCGGTTGTTGGCACTACTGCTTTGTTGTGGCCATTGACCTTCATTTCGACGTTTGTTATTGTAACTATTATTACTGTTACTGTAGCCGGGATGTCCTCTATCTTCCCACCTACGTTTTTGATTGTAAGATGGTTGACCGTTTCCGTTCTTCCTGTTTTGTTCTGCGGATTGATCTTCCTTTCCATTTCCGTGGCTTCCAAAATTGGGATTGTTGTTGCCATTTTTTAAACTTTCGTGGTGAACCATTACTGTTCTCCCGGTCTTTATTTATCCTATTTTCTTCCTGGGAGAGATCGATTTCGTCCAGCACAGACAAGTACCGTTTCAGGTCATTTTCGGGTACATTTATTAATTTGTCTCGTATATGACCGGGCAATCGTAATTTTAAGATTCTGATCACATCACGGGCTGATATGGGGTCATCCCAATATCTAGTTTTGTTGATATATTTTTCAAAATATTTTCGGAGTGTACCCTGTTTGTGATTGTACATTTGCGGGCTGTATACTTCAGTCCTCAGGCGTTCTTGAATAGCCTTAGACCAGTATCTGTCTAGAAAAGATTTTTCAAATTGTGCCAAGCTATGGCAATTTTCTATGACTTCATTTGCCCATAATGCAGCGTCGCCTTGTATATGTGCGATTATGAACTGAATTTTTTGGCGTTCATTCCAGGCACTCGGTAATACATTTCGGAATCCTTTTATGAAGATTACCGGATGCACTGTCTTCTTTTCCGCGTTAAATACTTGGAATTGTCTGTGTTTTATTAAGCTTTCATCAATGTTATTGCTTGTGGAAGTGGAAGCTGCCCCCACGGGGTTATGAATAGGACTGCTTCCTGTAAATTGTTTGTTTTCTCTTTCCGAATCGCTCTCATGTTGGTATGAACTGTACGTAATATTCTCATTACCGTACACGACCCTAACAGGCGTGCCACAGTTGTTAAGCATTTGCAAATGTGCACGCTCGAGTTCAGTAATCCTGTGTGTTATATCTTGCTGCCACAGCGGTACTGACAATTTGTATCTCGCTTCACTTTTTTCACCTGCGAGTGGTAGCGTGTCTACTGTGGGTTGTTTACATATAGCTGCTCCGTTAGTTAATTTTTGCAGAGCAGACTGTATTTTGCTTTCTACACGTTCTGTGATCTGGCTTTCTTTTTCAGTGAGCCAGTCATGGAACTCTTTTTCTACTTTCTGGGCTTGATCATTTAAATGCGTTTCTATGGTTTCTTTTTGTGTCATCTCTAAATTGTCCATTCGGTTCGCAAGCTGTTCTACTTCGTCCCGGATGACTGTGTGTGCCGTCTGAAGCGTTTGCACATCTTGTGCTATGTTGCTTACAATGTTCGGCAGTTCGGCTTGGGCTTTCTTTATTTCTGTCATTTCTGAATATATCTTTTCGAACATTGTACCTATACTTTCTATTAAGACCTTTTCTCTTTCTTCATTTTGTTCCCTTATCTGACTGACTAGCTGTTCGTTCTTTTTCTCTAATTTCCGTAAAATTTCAGCAAATGGATCCGGTATTGGTGAGCATACCGGTGTGGTAGTTGTTCTAATCATTGGAAAATTATCACTAGCCCTGCTAGTAGCACCTATCGGTTTTACTGTTTTCGTCTGCTGGCTACTTCCTGGCATATCACCGGAGACTACATTGTTTACATTTTCTCCCCCTCGATCACTATTGATATTTAGTAAGTCAGTGTCACTATCCATATCGCTCAATAATTGCACATTATTTGTAACATTGAACACATTATCTGGTTGCAAATCTAACACACGTCCAACTTTTCCCATAATGACGATAACTTTCACTGGGCTAACTACAAAATTGTTCCTAACTACAAATGCGGACTAAGTTCAAAAGTCAAACTGCTTATTGTTTCCAAAATCACACAATATTAATATCTACAACACTGTACACCATGTATCATCTATGATACTATACTTTGATGATACGGGCCTATGTAGCAAGCTTTTATGCATAGTGGTCCTTACCTTGATTTCTTTTTTCTTTTCTTTTCTTTTTGCTATCTTGTCCTCTCAGGGTCTATACAGTTCTTCTCCGCTTTCCTCGTTCAAGTTTATACATGAAATGGAATTTGATAGACATTAGAATACATACAATACATGTTAACAATTACATACATACAAACCCTAAAAAAAATATTTTATCTCTTCGAGCCCCACGTAACAGGGCGCTATTTATTATATCTCTTAAAAGAAATAAAACAATGTTATGTTGTTTATTTAGTTAGCGGAAACACTCTCCTAGTAAATTTGTTTGAAAATACAAAAGAGATATAATAAGCAAAATAATGAATTTCGTAGGTTGCCAATTACGTATTATATCTGGTTTTATCGAGCGCCAGGCTCCCTACAAATTACTGTAAATGCAATAGCGTAGTAGTACTCAGCTCTGAAATTATTACTATCACAGAAAATAGACAAGTTTTAATAAAATAAAATTATTTCACTGGATTACTTCAATTAATCTCACAGAATATTTTTACATAATTTCTTACGCTCCGGCTATCAGATATTGTGCTGTGAAAAAATATTTTAAATGTACCGCGTAATGGCGGCTAATTGTTAAC
Source organism: Schistocerca cancellata (assembly GCF_023864275.1). NCBI lineage: Eukaryota > Metazoa > Arthropoda > Insecta > Orthoptera > Acrididae > Schistocerca > Schistocerca cancellata. The sequence goes on along the minus strand of NC_064628.1, from coordinate 515,199,085 downwards.
AGTCAGAGATTACTGTTACTCGCTCCGCAGCAGCTGGAAACATGTTAAATAATTTTCATTAAATATTCTTTTCATAAGATAAATGTGGCGTAGGTTCTTGAAATAACACACGGAGATCACTTTATACTAATATATTCTTACTAGGACACAGTTTACACCATTAAATATTTGCAATTACGTTACGACAGAAACAAACGCTAGCGCAGCACAATAGCTTGCGTACCTTATTCCAGCTCACACCAGAACGAACAGAACAAAACAGACTAGACAGAAGAATGAGCATTGCATTGTATTTTATACTCTAACAAAGATAATCACATTATAATCTCATACAATAAAAATAATGTCTTTTCTGCATTTATCGATATATATATTGTATATTTTTACAGTTAATCAATGTTTGCAATTCGTTTTGAGTCTCATACTGACAGTTTTATTTATGTTTCACCTTGATAAGGGTGAATATCGCAAAAGGGACACTACAACGCCTGAGCCTCAGGAGGTGCGCTAGCAGCGCATGTCGGGTGTTTCGAGCGTCAACTTCGAGTCTCAATATCTCGGGATGTAATGGGAATATTGCGATGCAATCAACGCCATTGTGTATGTGCTTTGTCATGCTATGGATTGCTGAAGAAAAAATATAGTAGGTCCATTTAAAAAAACATAAGTTTGTGTTAAAAAACACATATGCTTTCTTTTTAGAATGTTTCCAAATATTTACATTCATGGGCCCCAGCCCTACATTGATACCGGTGAAAGTCGTTTTCCAATAGCTGTTATAGTTCCAGAGATATTTTGGGTGAACAAGATAGCTGGGACCCCCTGTATATCTCTCAAGTGCTGTTGATACTATATCTCTGAAAATATTCCACAACTTTTCTACACTTACATGATCAGATCGTAAGGAGTGAAGACTGTCTCTTAAAAAGGCGCTAAGAGCATTTTTATCAGATTTTTTAAATAGATATACTTTGCGCTTCTCTTTGATGTTTGTAGGTGTTACGGTATTCAGCCTAGCAGCAACTGCCTTGTGGTCGCTAATTCCTGTATTTGTCCCAGCACTCACTATTTGTCCAGGATTATTTGTTGCTAAAATGTCAAGTATGCTTTCGCAACCATTTACGCATCGAGCGGGCACACGATCTAATTGTTCAAAATAATTTTCTGAGTAAGTATTCAGTACAATTTCGGATGATGTTTTATGCCTGCCGCCGACTTTAAATGTATAATTTTTCCAGCATATCGAGGGTAGATTGAAGTCACCACCGACTATAATTGTATGAGCGGGGTACTTCTTTGAAATGAGACTCAAGTTTTCTTTGAACTGTTCAGCAACTATGTCTTCTGAGTCGGGGGGTCGGTAAAACGATCCAATTAATAATTTAGTCCGATTGTCAGGTACTACCTCTACCCATACTATTTCACATGAACTATCTGCTTCAATCTCGCTACAAGACAAACTATCTCTGACAGCAATAAATACTTCACCACCAACTGTATTTAATCTATCCTTTCTGAACACTGTTAGATCGTTTGAAAAAATTTCGGCTGAACTTATTTCCGGGTTTAGCCAACTCTCTTTACCTCCAACTATTTGAGCTTCAGTGCTTCCTATTAAGGCTTGGAGCTCTGGTTCTTTCCCAAAACAGCTACGAAAATTTACAACTACAATACCAATCGTGTCTACAACTACCTTACTGTGTTTTACCTGCCCACTTTTAGACGTACGCCTCTTCTGTGTTTCCCTGAGACCCTCTAACTTAAAAACCGCCCAGTCCCTTCCACATAGCCCCCGCTACCCGTGTAGCCGCCTGAGGGAATTAGATCAGAAAATGAGACACTTAAAGTAGAAGAAGAGTTTTACTATTTAGGCTGCAAAATAACTGATAATGGCCGAACCAGAGAAGATATAAAATGTAGACTGGCAATGGAAAGAGAAGCCTTTCTGAAGGAGAGAAATTCTTTGGCATCGAATATAGAATTGTGTTAGGAACTCTTTTCTAAAGATATTTGTCTGTAGTACAGCCATGTGTCGAGGTGAAACATGGATGATAACTAGTTTGGACAAGAAGAGGGAAGAAGCTATTGAAATGTGATGCTGCAGGAGAATTCTCAAGATAAGGTAGGTAGATCACGTAACCAATGAGAAGGTACTGAACAGAATAGGGGAGCCAAGAAATTTGTGGCATAACTTGACTAAAAATGCTGTATTGGTTGATAGGACACTTTCTGAGACATCAGGGGATCTGACTGGAGGGACGTGAGGGGGTAAAATTCGTACAGGGAGACCAAGAGATAAATACAGTAAGCAGATTCAGAAAGATGTAGATTGCAGTAGTTATTCGGAGATGAAGAGGCTTGCAGAGGATAGAATGAATAGCTGCATCAAACCAGTCTTCTCACTGAAGATCACAAAAACACAGCTTAAAGTTGGGAAAAACCCCACATGACCACAAATTTTGTAGTTTCCAGAGGATTCGTTAGTACGTCGATGAGGAGTGAAAGTTCTCGTAAAATGCGGTCCCAGTACACATCTCAAACTTTACGATCGCGTTTCAGGGCAATCTGAGCGGCTCCCATTCTGTTGGACTACTGTATGAGTTGAGGGCAACACTTGATATTATTTTTTTTATCTTCACAGATGTTCCGCAGAGCCCTCCCCTTTTTCTGTCTCCCTTGTGGGCGGGAGACGGACAGCGAAGATAGTGTTGTCTGCGATGAGGACGCTCATTGACGCTGACCCTGTACTATTGAGCCTACAGGTGAGTAATGCCAAGGAGTGTGAAGAATATAGTGTTCGGGCTTAGGAGCAGCCAGATCCTACATATAATAGTCACTAACCACCACATCACATTGCAGATGACCGTGAGAAGTTTTGCATTTTCCAAAGTTGTCACAGTTAATGGTAGCTATAAGCAAGACCTCAGTTGCAACATATCTTTACTTCGTGTAAAAATAAACGTGCAAAATCATTGTGAGTACTTACAGATAATTAATTAATTTTTCAAAGTTATCACAGAAGTATGACACTCTTAGTGTGCTCAGTCTTTTACACATCACTATAGTCGGTATGTATGCTGGTTGATGATAGGATCCCATAAGAGACAACGAGTACTGTGATGTGAAGCATAGGATAGAAACGCAAATCACGCAGAATAAACATATTAACAGTAGAGTTGATTCTCCATACTGCCGGCCGCGGTGGCCGTGCGGTTCTGGCGCTGCAGTCCGGAACCGCGGGACTTCTACGGTTGCAGGTTCGAATCCTGCCTCGGGCATGGGTGTGTGTGATGTCCTTAGGTTAGTTAGGTTTAAGTAGTTCTAAGTTCTAGGGGACTTATGACCTAAGATGTTGAGTCCCATAGTGCTCAGAGCCATTTGAACCATTTTGAACATTTGATTCTCCATACCGCCTAGCGCCTGCTGATAGTTTACAAACAGTACTTCGATACAAAACGCAGGTAAAGCACTTAGTTTTTGAGTGCAATCACCTATCAACACATTCAAGCGCAACCCTCCATCATGCCCCCTCTCCCCCCCCCCTCCACCCTCACCCCTCACACGCTTCGTTGGATTTACTGCACCAGAAAAAGTGTTAATTCTGCATGCGTGAATTAAAAGAGATAACTGATAATTCTGAACCAATAATGCCCTGCATAATATATTCAATTTTACTGGGTAAGGAAGTGATTACGATAGTCACATAACTCCAAAAAGGGTCACTGCCTGAATAAGGTAGGTAAATCAAATGTACAAGGTTTAAATTATTCAGACAGAAAAGAATTCTAAAATGGATATTTTGAGACAATGCGCCTACGGTCGGAAACTAATATTTCGAGGCTGTACTAGAGTGACCGGGGCCTTCGTACCAAAGTGATAACATTTTACTGTACAGGAAAAGATATGCAAGATAAACGTCTAACAAAATTGAAAAACAACATCTAAAGGCAGTTTTGCAGAGCCCCTCAGGCTTATGGTAGAATAGAAATCGTGTGACTTTTTAACTGTGTTCCACCCCTTAGTGTGAGTTTCCCACATCCGCATTTACGTAAACCTTAATATTTCTGGTATTGTAACTGGTAAAGGACGCTTTTGGATTAGTGGTATTTAACAAGGGCTCCAATAGCGTCGAAATCTGAATTTACATCCCGAGTGGACAGTGCTCATAAAGGTTTACGTTACGATATATTGGGATTGTTGATATCTTCAGTCCGAGATTGATCTCATGGAGCTTTCCACGCTAATCTATCCCATGGGAACCGTTTTAATTTCTAAATAATTGTCGTAACCTTCATCCACGAGAGTCGACTCACTCTACTCAAACCTTGGTCTTCATCTGCAACTCTTTTAGTCAAGTTATGGTACAAATTTCTTCTTTACCCCATTTGGTTCAGTGCATTCATTAATTATACGATTTACCCACTGAATTTTCAACATTCTTCTGTTGCAACACGCCGGTCGGTGTGGCCGTGCGGTTCTAGGCGCTTCAGTCTAGAACTGCGTGACCGCTACGGTCGCAGGTTCGAATCCTGCCTCGGGCATGGATGTGTGTGATGTCCTTAGGTTAGTTAGGTTTAAGTAGTTCTAAGTTCTAGGGGACTGATGACCACAAATGTTAAGTCCCATAGTGCTCAGAGCCATTTGAACCATTTGTAGCACCACACTTCAAAACAGTCTACTCCCTTCTTGACTGACGCACCTATCGCTGACATTTCACTTCCGTACAAGGCTACACTATAGACGAATACCATCACACTTCCTAATACTGAAATTTATGTATGTTAACATAATTCCTACTTAACATTATTTCTTTCCTTGCTATTTCCAATCTACAACTGATACCCTGTCTATTTTAGTCACCATCAGTTATTTTGGAGCTCAAATAGCAAACACATTAATTACACTGCCTGACAAAAAAGTGAAGCATCCGCAAAGGGAGGAAAAAACTAAATGAAACTTCCCAGGTTGATAGAGTATGTGTAGTAACTTCAATAATTACGAAATAGAATCAATTTACAACTTCCGTGAAATTTACAAGTGGTTCATGTTGTGGGTTCCTGTAGTCATGTCCTAGTTCATGAACCACGGGCAACGTATGAGTGGCCAAGTAAGTGGTCCCGACAGTCGGGATACCAGTTACTTTGGAATAAGGCTGGGCATCTCGGACATATTCTGAATCGTGGTCACCTTTGTGCTCATACGGTAAAGACTACCAAATCCACCGGTTAGTCCCTCCACCGTTAGGGGTCAAACTCAATGGGACTCGGGGCAAGTAAGGCTAGCAACCTGCTTCCCTGGTACTTTAAATATGATGCTGGCAACAATCAGAGCAAAATGCCTCGAACCTTTGGAGGTGACGGAGTCCCACCTCTTACTGACAAACCAGGGACTCCTAAGATACGACTTGGCAAACAAATGGTAATGAGATGGGGAGCTATTAATATCAATGGGAGCTACTCTGGGAAGAAGGTAGAGCTGGCAGAGGCTGCAAGTAAGATGGGGCTGGACGGTTTAGCTGTTAGTGACATTCGGGTAAGGGGTGAGAAAGAAGAGGAAGTGGGAGAATACAAGGTCTACCTGTCAGGAGTCAAAGCAGGAATAGCACAATGGGGTGTAGGGCTTTACATCAGGAAAGAAATGGAACCCAGCGTAGTTGCAATAAGGTATGTAAACGAACGACTGATGTGGATAGATTTGACAGTGTCTAGCAAGAAAATTAGGATTGTGTCGGTATATTCGCATTGTGAAGGGACAGATCAAGATAAGATGGATAGTTTTTATTGGGCACTCAGTGATTTAGTTGTTAGAGTAAAGGACAAGGACAGTGTTCTGCTCATGGGTGATTTTAATGCCAGGATTGGAAATCGAACAGAAGGGTATGAAAAGGTTATGGGTAAACTTGGAGAGGATATGGAAGCCAACAGGAACCGGAAACAACTCTTGGATTTTTCTGCCAGTATGTGCTTAGCAATCACAAACTCCTTTTTTAAACATAAGAACATTCACCGGTATACTTGGGAAGGCAGGGGAACCAGATCTGTCATTGACTATATGATAACAGATCAGGAATTCAGGAAGGCTGTGAGGGACACACGTGTATTCAGGGGATTCTTTGATGACACTGATCATTATTTAATCTGCAGTGAAATTGGGATTGTGAGGCCGAAAGTGCAGGTCAGGTCCATATGTAGGAGGATAAGAGTGGAGAAACTTCAGGATAAGGAAATCAAGCACAAGTACATAACAATGATCTCATAAAGGTACCAGGTAGTTGAATGTAGTCAATTACAGTCATTGGAAAAGGAATGGACAAGGTACAGGGACACAGTACTACAAGTGGCTAAAGAATGTCTTGGAACAGTAGTGTGTAAAGGTAGGATGAATCAAACAGCTTGGTGGATGACACAGTCAAGGCAGCCTGTAAAAGGAAAAAGAAGGCGTATCAAAAATGGCTACATATTAGAACTCAGGTAGACAGAGAAAGTTATGTTGAAGAAAGAAACAAAGCCAAACAGACAATTGCAGCATCCAAGAAGAAATCTTGGGAAGACTTTGGAAACAGGTTCGAGACGTTGGGCCAAGCTGCTGGAAAACCATTCTGGAGTGTAATTAGCAATCTTAGAAAGGGAGGTAAGAAGGAAATGATAAGTATTTTGGACAGGTCAGGAAAACTGCTGGTGAATCCTGTGGATTCCTTGGGAAAATGGAGGGAAAATTTTGAAGAGTTGCTCAATGTAGGTGAAAATACGACCAGTAATGTATCAGATTTTGAGGTACAATGGGATAGGAATGATGATGGAAATGGGATCACATTTGAGGGAGTGGAGAAAATGCTCAATAGATTGCAGTGCAATAAAGCAGCTGGGGTGGATGAAATTAAGTCGGAACTCATCAAATACAGTGGAATGTCAGGTCTGAAATGGCTACACAGGGTAATTGAAATGGCCTGGGAGTCGGGACAGGCTCCATCAGACTGGAAGAAAGCAGTAATCACACCAATCTTTAAACATGTAAACAGAAAATATTGTAACAACTACAGAGGTATCTCTTTAATCAGCGTTGTGGGTAAAATCTTCTCAGGTATTGTTGAAAGGAAAGTGCGAGTATTAGTTGGGGACCAATTGGATGAAAATCAGTGTGGGTTTAGGCCTCTTAAAGGTTGTTAGGACCAGATCTTTGGCTTACGGCAAATAATGGATAAGTGTTATGAGTGGAACAGGGAATTGTATCTATGCTCTATAGATCAAGAAAAGGCATATGACCGGGTTCCTAGGGGGAGGTTATTGTCTGTTCTACGAGATTATGGAATAGGAGGCAAACTTTTGCAAGCAATTAAAGGTCTTTACATGGATAGTCAGGCAGCAGTTAGAGTTGACGGTAAATTGAGTTCATGGTTCAGAGTAGTTTCAGGGGTAAGACAAGGCTGCAACCTGTCTCCACTGTCGGTCATATTATTTATGGATCATATGTTGAAAACAATAGACTGGCTGGGTGAGATTAAGATATGTGAACACAAAATAAGCAGTTTTGCATATGCGGATGACTTAGTTGTGATGGCAGATTCGATTGAAAGTTTGCAAAGTAATATTTCAGAGCTAGATCAGAAATGTAAGGACTATGGTATGAAGATTAGCATCTCCAAACCGAAAGTAATGTCAGTGGGAAAGAGATATAAACGGATTGAGTGCCAAATAGGAGGAACAAAGTTAGAACAGGTTGACGGTTTCAAGTACTTAGGATGCATATTCTCACAGGATGGTAACATAGTGAAAGAACTGGAAGCGAGGTGTAGCAAAGCTAATGCAGTGAGCGCTCAGCTACGATCTACTCTCTTCTGCAAGAAGGAAGTCAGTACCAAGACTAAGTTGTCTGTGCACCGTTCAATCTTTCGACCAACTTTGTTGTATGGGAGCGAAAGCTGGGTGGATTCAGGTTACCTTATCATCAAGGTTGAGGTTACGGATATGAAAGTAGCTAGGATGACTGCAGGTACTAGTAGATGGGAACAATGGCACGAGGGTCTCCACAATGAGGAAATCAAAGAAAAACTGGGAATGAACTCTATAGATGTAGCAGTCAGGGTGAACAGGCTTAGATGGTGGGGTCATGTTACACGCATGGGAGAAGCAAGGTTACCCAAGAGACTCATGGGTTCAGCAGTAGATGGTAGGAGGAGTCGGGGCAGACCAAGGAGATGGTATCTGGATTCGGTTAAGAATGATTTTGAAGTAATAGGTTTAACATCAGAAGAGGCACCAATGTTAGTACTGAATAGGGGATCATGGAGGAATTTTATAAGGGGGACTACGCTCCAGACTGAACGCTGAAAGGCATAATCAGTCTTAAATGATGATGATGATGATGATGATGATCAATTTACAAGAACACGTTGGTATTATACTTCGTATCAGTAAGACTTCACACACCCCCTTTGCCTGGGTGTATACGGTAGATTGAGTGGGGAATGACCTGCTCGACCTTCAGTTTAGAGACCTATGAGTGAAGAAAATCCGGCAACAAACCTCCCTTCGTGTTTCTACCCACCACGTAGTCACACCCCCGGAACACAACTTATCCCTTAGTATTTCTCTACTGCACTTACATGTGGTAGACACATTTAACATTAGTTTTCGACTTACTTAATTTAGAGATAAATATTTATTTTATACCGTTAAAACAATATTTTTAATAATTTGCAATTATTCCATCCCCTGCAACGCAGATTAGAATTAGAGAAAAATTCAAAAATTCCTCTTCTGTAGGGAATTTAATGTTGTTTAGTCTTGTGCCGGTAAACATTTTCCCTGGAGGCCGCGGTTTTCGAGTAATTCGAGAAAAACACAATAAGTGATCGTTAATTCTACACCAGCGACCACATCACACCGGTCAGAAGTTTTAGCATGTTGTTCACGACACTCCCTCCTGGTACTGTGCAAAAATTTGTGACTTCGCGAATTTTTTTTATTATCGTCCATTGGTGGTCTTCTTTGACTGGGCTAGTAATTTGAAATGCTACCGACACTTTGTCGAACACCAACTAAATAAAGCTAAGTATTTATATTACCCAATTTAAGAAGAACATTTGCTGGAAGCAGTTATAAGTCTGTTACCTTGACGAGTAAAGGATAAACCTTTGGAGACAGATTGGGGAAAAGTGAATAGTCTTTTCGACTATCTTGAACAATTAGGGACTATAGAAACTCAGTCGAAGTGGTGGCGTTCTAGGGAATACGTTCCCCAATCTAATAACGAAATCTGAAAAGAGATAACAGTCAAAAAAACAAGCACTTGTAGGGCTAAAAGTAATGAACATGGCAGTCAGAGATACAATATCACGAACAATATCAACATAAATAATCATAGGGAATTCCAAACTACAGCAGTTAGCACTACGATATGGGGAGAAGTATATCGGACGATTTTTCACAAGAGAAGGAACAAAGTCCTAAGGCTCATATAGAACCGATACTGAATGGAACTATGGGCACCATTCCGGTGACCATTATTGTGTAGATCAATACTTGTTACAACAGCACAATATGTTTTACGTGTGCCCTACAGTTCCTGCAAATTGGGTGAAAATAGTAGGAATTACAGGAACGAGGTAAGCAAATCAATATCTAGTTGTCTACAGAATTACGCGGAAATTAGTCTGTAGAAATATGCTTTTGAATACCCAAGATCTTTTGTTCCAGAGTAAAATGTACCGACAATTACAGGAATCGTTTGGTCATCGCAACATAAGGTTATATTCCATTTTGATGATGGTTTACTAATGTTTCCTTACGGGGTAAATAAAACAAGAGCGACATTACATTTCAGTGCAGTTGCTTAGTCTAATGATAAAGTATCCGTGATTGGTGAAACAGCTATGTACAGTGGTATAGAGTATTTCATATGCTACTGTAAAACAAAACGTAAAGATGAATAGTGAACACAATTAACAAAGCTCCAGGAATGTCATTACATTAATTCTGACCTAACACAACTATTGATTAAGAATATAGAAATTTTTCTTGGAATCCTGAGATGATTAAAGACTTTGAGTGCACACCAAAAGTAAACCCATTTGAACAGTTATCAGTAAAACCCTATCCCATACCGATAGCTACAACAGAAGCAGTAAAAGAAGACATTGGTAGATAGGTCTCATGGAAAGTGATAGAATCGTCACCAACCCACTAGTAGTCATCAGAAAACAAGATCAATCCGTATAGCTAGCACTGGATGTCAGAACAGTGATCAAAATCACAGAACCAGAGAGGGATACGCCTCACATCACTCCAGAGCAACTGTCGAAACTTACAGGAGCGATATACATGAATACAATGTACCTGACATCTGGGTACTGTCAGATTGAGTTATATGTAGAGCTCAGGACATATGTAGCATTCCTTTCCGAAAGTCGTTCTTACTTCTTCAAAGTATTACCATTCAGGCTCAGTACCTCAGTAACTGTATGTATTAGAGCTTTGGATAAATCGAGAGGGGAAGAACTACATGAAAAGTTCTTAGACTATGTGGGTGACATGGTAGCCGTTTCCAAAACCTGGATTCAACATCTTCAGACAGATCAACTTCTTATATGATTGTATTCACAAGGAATAACCATTAAACTTTTAAAATCGCTATTAAATTGTAGTGAAATTACGTTCTTAGGTCACATTGTAAATGCAGAAGATATAAGATCAGACTCACGTATATTAAATGCTACAATCAAATGTCTAGAGCCATCTAATAAAAAAAATTAAGGTTGTACCTTGGAATGGCAGGTTATTACAGGAATCCTTCACCACAGGGTTACTGAACACACCTCATTTATTAAAGTTACTATAGTGGACAACCCCTGGGCAGCAGACATAAGACTGTAGGTCAGAGTTTAATAATCTGAAAGCTAGTTTAGTGGAGACACCGCTGCTAGCACATCAAAACTTTAGAGAAAGTTTTCATCTGGTTACTACTAAATGAGAATATGGCTTTGGATACCACCTGTATGAAGAAATATGTACCACAAATGGAATAAAACATTGCCTGATTGCATTCGCTCTTAAGTTTTCAACATCTCAGGAGAGGAATTATGGAATTACAGAGAAGGATATACTGTCACAAGTCTGGTCATTCAAGAAATTCAAATACTAATCAACAGGACAAGTACCAATACTTCACTGTGACCACAGTGCATTGAGCTTTCTATTTAAAAGTAACATTTCACATTGCCGGTTGACATGTTGGGCATTACTCCTTCCAGAATATAAATTTTCGATGTGCTTTGTAAGGGGTAAAGACAGTGTTGGCCAGAGTCGCTATTAGTATTACCAGTACGATTAAAGACTATCATAGAGAGAAAGAAGAGAAGTATTTTTGCGATTTACATCCTAAAAGTGAACAAATACAAACAATATGTTAGATTACTTAGTAAAATTTTTAAAAGGAACACCTAAGTGATGACATGTTAAATATTACTTAGAACGAGGTCGAATTGACTGTATTAAGGGCTGCAAGCTACATAAAGGGCTACTTTACCCTAAAAACAATAATATTATTTATTGTTTACTATGTATACCTTGGTATAAAATAAATCTATTAACATAGTATTAACATCTTTGGGTATGATCATTTTGCACCACAGAATACACATGAGAAAGTATTATTGTCTTAAAACATGTATAAAGAAGTTAGAAATATCCTGAAGTCCTGTAGTACATGTCAGACAGTCAAAATACAGACTTCTAAGATGCACTCCATGCTGCACACCATACTTCCAGGACCATTATAGGATTTAATGGTTATGTACTTCTATGGTCCACTCCCTCAAGGGTAAGAAGCAAGGCTGTGTATCTCCACTGTAGTTGAATGTTAATCAAAGTTAAATTGTATCTGCTGAGAAGAGTCACAATCTACTGTATTGTGTAGAAGCTGAAGAATAGTTACTTAAAAATTGTGGGGAAACCGATGACTTTGCTGTCAGACGATGGTACCAAATATACAACTAGGCAATGTAGAGAACTTCTGGCCTTGATGGTAGATCACATATTAATTTCCAAATATCACCGTGAATAAAATTCGGCTGAGAGATGTATGCGTGAAATAAATAGTTTGTCACACACGTTGAACAACCAAGCAATCTATGTGGATGAATTTGGTGTGGAACTTCTAAAAGATATTAAATGAAGTGGCCCACTCAGCTAATAAAGTATCTCCTATAGAAGTAGGGGGAGGACATGCAAAAGGAGAATCTTTATTGAACTGTAGACAATTGCCTGAGATATATGTTCACAAAATGTCATGATGATAATATTAGGGAATTACTACCTATAGAAGAAGAAAAAGGAAAAGGATGATGAACTATAAATGTACCTCTGAGAGCAAGAAGTTGATAAGAAAGTTTTATCCATTTTGTGAAGGAGCTTTGAAAATTACAAGAACGACACACACAGGCTACAAAAATGATGGTGAATGGTCTATACATAATACTCAAAATTTATGAATTTATGACATTTCATCACAAACAATAACTGTATAAGATAATATGAGAATTCAGAGGGAAGGAAGCGTTCAGAGAAACACCACCCCCTCCCCCAAATTGCGAACAAAGAGCAATAAGTTGTATTTAGCTTTTGTTTAACGAAATTTTTGTAAGACTTATATAGCAGACTGGACTGTGGCCATCAGAGAAAAATACTGAGCTGATGACGGCTATGACACATCTTTACAGGACAAGAGGTAAGCAACTTGCCTCCAGTTATGCTAGGGAAAATGAGTGCAGACATTATTTACAGAACTCCACCGTATCTGTTGCTATTGGCACATCTTTATGTTGAGAAACATTATCTTCACTAACTCACCGTGAAGTATATCACCAGCAAGTGAACAGCAACTAATTTTAATAGGATGCACTACACACATAGTAGTTACTGCTTCTGTAAAACATAGAACAATTTTCACTTTCGATATCTGCTCTGTAAAAGACTCTTGTGGAATCGACGCAATGTGTCACGAAAATAAACAGTAAGTGAAGATAAAGAAGAAAGAAAAGCACCGAATCCACTATTATGGTTTAAGTGATCACACAGAGAATAAGTTAATTTCCAGTATTTACAAAAATCTACCCGCTCCGTCTAACAATGTCGACATCAAAACTTTCTTCCTAAGACCCGTTATATGTGTTCCGTCCTGTCCCTGCCTGCACTGTTCCATTGACGTTGCACCGGCGACGTCTAGAGTAAGTCGATTTTAGTGTCACCGAATCTGCAGCGACACTGCTGTTCCAACCCAGCGGCTGTGAAGGCCCACAAGACAGCATGGAACTGCATCTGGGCCGCTAGGTGGAGCTGTTACTGCAGCGAGTGTTAGTATCGTGCGCAACGTACAATTCTGCTGACCTTAGTGGTGTACTCGCTGTTTCATTGTCAACTCATTGCCGTAATTCACTGTTGGTTCTTGATGTCCACTTTTGCTACGCTCCATGTTTTCTCTCTCTCGTTGAACTTTATCTTTAGTGCCATCTCCATTCGACCATTTCCTCGTTGTTTGTCTTTCTGTCCATACGCGGTGATCCGCTGTTGACAGTGCCACACTCTTCAGTCCAGGTTTATCAGTTTTCTGTTGAGTCGTTCGTGATTTTGGGCCGAAACAATAGTAACAACTTTTTAACTAGGCCCACTAGAAAATGTTTCTCTTGTAATGTCTGGTGCCATATATACGAAACCACTCCGTGACACTCATATTGAAATGAGCATCGAACATTTGTAATATGATGCAGTATGTTACAACACCAACCATCCTTGCAAGAGGAAATATTTCAGTTTCAGCTTGGCATTTAGCTGACATGGCGTGGCGTTACCCACATGGAAACAACATTGCCATTTACTATTGGCTAAACAAGGCTCTGCTACATACACTATATGATCAAAAGTACGCGGACACCTGGCTGAAAATGACTTACAAGTTCATGGCGCTCTCCATCGTAACGTTGGAATTCAATATGGTGTTGGCCCACCCTTAGCCTTGTTGACAGCTACCACTCTCGCAGGGATACGTTCAATCAGGTGCTGGAAAGGTGTCTTGGGGAACGATAGCCCATCCTTCACGAAGTGCTGCAATGAGGAGAGGTATCGGTATCGGTCGATGAGGTCTGGCACGAAGTCGGTGTTCCAAAACATCCCAAAGGTGTTCTGTAGGATTAGGTCACGACTCTGTGCAGGTCAGTCCATTACAGAGATGTTATTGTCGTGTAACCACTCCCCGACAGGCCGTGCATTATGAACAGCTGCTCGATGATGTCGAAAGATGCAATCGCCATCCCCGAATTGCTCTTCAACAGTGGGAAGCAAGAAAGTGCTTAAAACATCAATGTAGGCCGTGCTGTGATAGTGCCACGCAAAACAACAAGGGGTGCAAGCCCCCTCCATGAAAAACACTGCCACACGATAACACCACCGCCTCCGAATTTTACTGTTGACTATACACACGCTGGCAGATGATGTTCAAAGGGCATTCGCCATACCCACACCCTGCCATCAGATCGCCACATTGTGTGCCCTGATTCGTCACTCCACACAACGTTTTTCCACTGTTCAATCGTCCAATGTTGAAGCTCCTTACACCAAGCGAGGCCTCGTTTGGCATTTACCAGCGTGATGTGTGGCTTATGACCAGCCGCTCGACCATGAAATCCAAGTTTTCTCACCTCCCGCCTAACTGTCACAGTACTTGCAGTGGATCCTGATGCAGTATGACATTCCTGTGTTATTGTCTGGATAGATGTCTGCTTACTACCCATTACGACCCTCTTCTACTCTCGGCATTCTCTGTTAGTCAACAGACGAGGTCGGCCTGTACGCTTTCGTGCTGTATGTGTCCCTTCACGTTTCCACTTCACTATCACATCGCGAACAGTGGACCTGGGGATGTTTAGGAGTGTGGAAATCTCGCGTACAGACGTATGACACAAGTAACACCCAATCACCTGACCACTTTTAAGTCCGTGAGTTCCGCGGAGCACCCCATTCTGTTCTCTCACTATGTCTAATGCCTACTGAGGTAGCTGATATGGAGTACCTGGCAGTAGGTGGCAGCACAATGCACCTAATACGAAAAACATATATTTTTGGGGATGTCCGGATACTTTTGATCACATTGTGTATATATAGCACGAAAAATTCGTTTATGGTGACTGGCGGAAACATTCCATTCCATTTTATTGGCAGGAACTTCGATATCTTCACTGGTAGCGCTAGTCTGGTGGCAAGGTCCACAGTGGACATTAGTATCAGTGGAAGTTCTTGCCATCTGTGTTAATTAAGACGTGAAATTTTATTGACTGAGTGGCTGATGGAGGCGGCCCCAGCGGTGACTCGTGTGTTTCTAGCTACAGAGTAGATATTTGCAATTGTTGTAAAATAGTATTAATTGTTCATTAATAAAAACATTGCGCGGCAATAATGGAAGTAAACAGTCACTATTCTGATGGCGATAGTCAGCTGTCATGGAAAATCGCCTTATCAAATGTTTTGTGATCTGTCACGAACATTAGAGAGTAATAGATTATTGTATCAGCATGTGATTCTGTAGCTGTAATCAAAGAGTGCAGAAATAATTTTATTTCAAGATGTTGCTACTGCCAGACTTACTGATCATAATAAAACGCAGCATCCCTTAAAATATCGCAGATTAGCACCTCACGTTCCAACGATTTTAACATATCAGTGTTCCATCATCTCAGTGAAGCCACAACCTGGTGTTATCTTCTGATGTTAAAGAGACATCTTTAAAAGGAACGAGGTGTGTGTTCTCTACAGAAACTTTGAGAGGTGTGATGGTTTATCACATCTCCAACCAAAACTCTCACTCATCTGTTACTACCAGACACAGGGATGCCTAACTTGTTGACACTAGGGGAGTGTATTAAATGGCATGTGTTGCGCGGAAATAATGAGAAATTTTGAGAGATTTTAGTGACTGTGACTGTGTGAAATCGAAGTGAAAATGAACAGTGAATCTGCATCAATAGTCGCTTGACACGACAATCCAGTGAATTGTGTTTGGTAAGGAAGTACTGTGACTTTTGTGGAGAATATCAATAATGAGCATAACAATTTCACAGAAGGGACAATGATTTTCTTTTTCCTACAGTACTCAGCGCATCGGTGACTACACTGAGACGTTGTGCAATGAGTGAATAAGGCAAGAACAGAACAATTCGAAACTTCATAAGCAACAATTCACTTCCATGGATAGCAGGGAGTCAAAGAGCGGTTGCAGTCGCAGTTTCGGTGTGCAGAAGGAGGCGTCGCTAAATGGCCAATGGCCATGCTATGGGTTGTTGAAAATCAGTAGCACCAGCTGCAGAGTCGGAGGGCCATTCCACTTCTCGTTAACAGCCGACCATACATCGTAAATAACATTATCATTGTTTGATCTTCTCTTTCTACAGCGCACAGCAGTGTATCTTGTCTCTCAGCCATTTTGCAGCGCAGCATGCTACCAGGCTATGATGCAGCACGGAGTAGTCTGCATCTGTACCTTAGAGCAGAACGATTTAGTACATTATCTAATATTAAACAGCCTAGTATAAAAGTATTAGTAACATTTCTACATCTACATGGATACTCTGCAAATCACATTTAAGTGCCTGGCAGAGGGTTCATCGAACCACCTTCACAATTCTCTATTATTCCCATCTCGTACAGCGCGCGGAAAGAATGAACACATATATCTTTCCGTACGAGCTCTGATTTCCCTTATTTTATCGTGGTGATCGTTCCTCCCTGTGTATTTCGGTGTCAACAAAATATTTTCGTATTCGGAGGAGAAAGTTGGTGATTGGAATTTCGTGAGAAGATTCCGTCAGAACGAAACACGCCTTTCTTTTAACGATTTCCAGCCCAAATCCGGTATCATTTCTGTGACACCCTCTCCCATATTTTGCGTTAATATAAAACGTGCTGACTTTCTTTGAACCTTTTCGACGTACTCCGCAAGTCCTATCTGATAAGGATCCCACACCGCGCAGCAGTATTCTAAAAGAGGACGAGCAAGCGTAGTGTAGGCAGTCTTCTTAGTAGGTCTGTTACATTTTCTAAGTGTCCTGCCTATAAAATGCAGTCTTTGTTTAGCCTTCCCCACAACATTTTCTATGTTTTCCTTGCAATTTAAGTTGTTCGTAATTGTAATACCTAGGTATTTTGTTTAATTTACGGCTTTTAGATTAGACTGATTTATCGTGTAACCGAAGTTTAACGAGTTCCTTTTGGCACTCATGTGGATGACCTCACACTTTTCGTTATTTAGGGTCAACTGCCACTTTTTGTACCATTCATTTTGCAGTTTATTAGTCGATGAACGACAACGTCATCTGCAAACAACCGAAGACAGCTGCTCAGATTGTATCCCAAATCGTTTATATAAATAAGGAACAGCAAAGGGCCTGTAACACTACCTTGGGGAACGCCAGAAATCACATCTGTTTTACTCGATGACTTTCCATCAATTACTACGAACTGTGACCTCTCTGACAGGAAATCACAAATCCAGTGACGTAACTGAGACGGTATTCCATAAGCATGCAATTTCACTACGAGTCGCTTGTGTCGTACAGTGTCAAAAGCCTTCCGGAAATCCAGAAATACGGAATCCTTCGGAAATCCCTTGTCAATAGCAGTCAACACTTCATGTGAACAAAGAGCTAGTTGTCTTTCACAGGAACGATGTTTTCTAAACCCATGTTGACTGTGTATCAATAGACCGTTGTTTTAGAGGTAATTCATGATGTTCGACCACAATATATGTTCTAAAATCTTGCTACATATCGACACTAACGATATGAGCCTGTAATTCAGTGGGTTACTCGTACTACCTTTCTTGAATATTGGTGTGACCTGTTCAACGTTTCAGTCTTTGGGTACGGATCTTTCGTCGAGCGAACGGTTGTATATGATAAGTATGGAGCTAATGCATCAGTATACTCGGAAAGGAACCTAATTGGTATACTGTCTGGACCAGAAGACTTGCTTTTATTGATTTAAGTTGCTTCACTACTCCGAGGATATTTACTTTTACGTTACTTATGTTGACAGCTGTTCTCGATTCGAATTCTGAAATATTTACTTCGTCTTCTTTTGTGAAGGCATTTCGGAATGAAATGCTTTGTAGCACTGTCTTCAATATTATCTCCTTTGCCATCGTGCAGAAAAGGCATTAAACAAAGGGTGACAGTACTAAAGTAATATTAAGGAATAGGGAGGTTCATTACTCATATCAGAAGAGAGGGGATGATCTCGATATTGTGTCAGATTCACACAATGAAGCGTCAGAATTAAATGTGTTAGAGTTACATGACGAATGTTCGTCAATGCAAAACCTTTCAAATGTCGCGGAAGACACTGTTCCTTTGCACTTTGCACAAGTATATTCCTTAAGCAGGCGTCAGATATGCCACTGCACAGTATCATCAGAAACTGTACATGCTGAGAGTAATGGTGAATCATCTAGTGAAAATGCTGCGGTAGATGCTAATTATACTGATGATATATTCCTGAAATACCTAAGAGAACCTCAGTAAACCTTTAAAAAATCAGAGCTATTAGTGAACAAACAACTATTAAAATGGGTTAACTGAAAGATGAGATTTATTATTATTATTTAGATTATATTATTATTTAGATTTATTTATTATACTTGAAGAGTATGAAGAGAGACTGAGCTGAATAGGCAGGAAATTCAGACTCACCTTTGGTGAGACGGAAAGGACTGACGACTACATTCGTAGTAACAAAATATGGAGCAGAGGTGGACCTGGAGTGAATTAATATCAAGTTAGCAATATGAGAGATGAGGATTAGCCAATGTTGCAGTTCTTTTTAGGTTTAATATAGTATGACTTATCACTAATCAGTAGCAAATGTTCATTCCAACAAAGTGCAAATTCTTGAAGTTAGGCCCCGGCACTGGTCATCTGACTACCCTGCAAAATCTCAAAAAAATCTTCTTGTGATGGTTTCCAAGCTACTGACAGAGAACCCATGCAATAGATTACGACTTGTTTTAATGTCTATGCAATCAATCTTAAGACTTTGCAGCGTACAGCTGACAACTTGCACTGATCTTCAAGGTTGAGTCAGTTTCAAGCCTGAACTAACTGAATCATTTTATATCTAGTTTCAGTTGTTCAGTTGTTGAGAAGGCCGTGACAAAGAACTTCCCTGGAGGTGTTCCAAGGCATGGTGCATTGGGTTGTGGACGCCAGGAACACACTGTACGATGACGTAAGTATGTTGTAGGAAGACATCGCGTCACCGCACGACGCTCAAGGTATGTCTCAAACACAAAAATTCCCACCAAACGAAAACAGCATCACACTAGTACCTTTATTAACACAGACCAGTAATATGTTAGCTGCACCAAGTTTGAAATATCTATGCTTTCCCAGTCATACAGCACCGTCGAGGGTACAAATGCTATTCAAATGCTCGACTATTTTTAAAGAAAGTGACCTGTACCTTTATCTTTTCCACCCCTATGACTGTGTAACTGTGGGAAAGACTGAACTAAATTTTGAACAAAACGTTTAAGTGTGGCGTTTACAATATCACAAATACAACATTCAAATAACTTACGAGAAAGCAGCCGGGTGACGTAGTCAACAACCGCTGATATGAAAACTTCCTGGCAGATTAAAACTGTGTGCCCGACCGAGACTCGAACTCGGGACCTTTGCCTTTCGCGGGCAAGTGCTCTACCATCTGAGCTACCGAAGCACGACTCACGCCCTCTCCTCACCGCTTCACTTCTGCCAGTATCTCGTCTCCTACCTTCCAAACTTAACAGAAGATGAAAATCTCATTCTGGAAACATCCCCCAGCCTGTGGCTAAGCCATGTCTCCGCCATATCCTTTCTTTCAAGAGTGCTACTTCTGCAAGGTTCGCAGGAGAGGTTCTGTAAAGTTTGGAAGGTAGGAGACGGGATACTGGCAGAAGTAAAGCTGTGAGGACCAGGCGTGAGTCGTGCTTCGGTAGCTCAGATGGTAGAGCACTTGCCCGCAAATGGCAAAGGTCCCGAGCTCGAGCCTCGGTCGGGCACACAGTTGTAATCTGCCAGGAAGTTTCATATCAGCGCACACTCCGCTGCAGAGTGAAAATCTCATTCTGGAACCACTGATATTTTGACAGGTGACTGCCCCGTCATTTTCAAGGCAAAACAGCAGCGAGTAAGCGCTGTGCATGTGAGTTTAAGATCTAGGTTTGCAGAGAAATTCCAGAAAAATACACACACGCACACACACACACACACACACACACACACACTGTAAACACTATCGGCATCACACAATCAAAGATGACCTACACGAGAATTTACTGATAGCGAAAATTACTAAGATAGCTTTAACTCCATCCCTCAGTTTTTTGACAGTCGGCTGTTACAGAACATTTGCTCGGCATTGGTCATCCTACGGCATGGGACAACACGGAGATTCTGGCATGCATTTCCAGCTATTGGGACAGTGCTATTAAGGAAGCAGTTGGTAAAAAAAATATTAAATAACTTTGTAAATATAGATGGAGGCTTTTGCTTAAATTCTACATGGAATAGTGCTCTCTCCCTTGTCAAAAAAACAATGGGACAGAGTTAATGTTACCTCTCCTGTAGTTTAGAAATTTTCACTAACGGTAACTTCTGGTATCGGTTGCCTTCGGCTGTGAGGTGGCGATAGTGTTTAAAGTGTGTGTGCATCTTTCCGGGATTGTTCTGCAAATAGTGGTTTAAAATTCACTTGCGCAGCACTTATCTGCTGCAGTTTGGCCTTGGAGATTACAAGTTGGTTACCTGTCGAAATATCGGCTGTTGTCGACGACGTCACGTGGCTGCATCCCTGTAAGTTGTTTGGACATTCTATACACCAGAAAAAACTCAGGTCTCACGCAAATATAATAGCTTTTCATGAGCAATATATTCAAATTTGTGTATAGGAATTATGAAGTAGACATAAATTTTTTTCAGTTTCTCACTGTAATGTATTTGCTTAAGAGCAGTTTGTCAACATTGGAATATCAGTACTACATTATAGTTAAGTTCTTACATATTATTACTTTCCACACTTCATGGTTTTAACTTATTGCTTACAAATTAGCCTCTCATTATTTTTCTTGGTATAGTGGTTCAGGTTCCTTAATGACTTTCCCATTACATTAATCCAGTACCGTGTGCATCGTATTCAATGGGACATTTTACACTCTGCCTTCATATGTCTTTAATTACTCCCTTTCGTTATGGTATTTGAACTGAAAATTTTTGTATGTTTTCTCATATAGGGAAAGATCTAGACCTCTATACCATCACTTTCATTGTTGTTTCTAGGAAGGCTTCTTCCGTTTATAGAAGGGAAGGCCTTGTTTCCTCTATCAACTATCTCCCAAGAACTAACTTACGTTAAATCACTCAGGAGACTACTCAGGCGCCCACCATCTCTGACAGTCTAACATCATTTGGCTGGAAAACGTTTGATGCAGCTGATGTCCCGTAAAAAAGTCCATAAATAATTTGCATTCACTGATCAATAAAATCATACAAACTCTTTCTTCACACAAAGCAAAATAGCACTTATTTTTTATGAAAGATTCATTACACAAGTATTACTTATTACGTGCCACCATTCATATTTCCATCAGCCCTACTCACCTACTCTCTCCTACAACTTCTTACCCAAGACTTCCGATAAAGAGCCCTTTGTGGGTCAGATTCTGGCCTTTGCTAAGGCACGTGAGTCCTCAAACCCTAAAACTCATTATATGTTATCAACTTAATTAATGATATTACCCATTAAGGATATCTTCAAAGTAATACTTCTACCAACAAGTATACAAAATCTATATAAGAATTGTCAAAATTGCCTCTAAAAAAGGCAAATGCAATTTATAACCCCTTTGGATTCCAACTCGGGGGGAGGGGGGGGCAGGTGTTTCTAATCTACATTCACTTTGAATTCCAAATCTATATAATACTTCAGTCACAGTTTGTCATGAATGCTCATAAATTCATAAATGTTCAGTATTGAACATACCTTTCAGTTATCTTCTTTTGCGGCTTGGTGAGACAGTATTGTCGTTTTGGCGTGTAAAATTCTTGTAATAATTACCAAAGATTTTTCAAACACTGGATAAAACTTACTTATTAACTTCTTGCTTTTAGAGGTAAGTTTCTGGTTCATTATCTTTTTTTCCTTTTTCTTCTTCTTTAGGTAATAATTCCTTAATATTATTCATCATCACACTCCATGAGGGTTCATTTATCTCAGGCAATTGTCTATATTTCAGTACAGGTTCTCCCTCTACTTATCCTCCCATTACTTCTGTTGGAGATACTTTATCACCTGAGAGGGCATTTCGTTCAATATTTTTTTGGAGTCCCATACCTATCTGTCCACATAAAATGCTGGGTTGCTGAATATATGTGACATAAACTATTTATTTCACACATATTTCTCTACACCAGATTTGCTTGAGGGTGATATCTGGATATTAATATACGATTTACTATCTCCCAGACCAACAAATTCTTTAAATTGTATAGCTATAAATTGGGTACAATTCTCTGATAGCAATTTCATCGGTTTCCCCACAAGTTTAAAGCAAGTAGTTTTCATTTTAGGTACAGTGCAGCTGGGTGTGTCTGTTCTCAGCGGATACAACCTAACTGACTTTGATCAACTTTCCATCACAATGAAAATGTAAACCATTCCTCCCTGCTCTTGAGGCTGTGGACCGTAGAAGTTCGCCGGCCGCGGTGGTCTAGCGGTTCTGGCGCTGCAGTCCGGAACCGCGGGACTGCTACGGTCGCAGGTTCGAATCCTGCCTCGGGCATGGGTGTGTGTGGTATCCTTAGGTTAGTTAGGTTTACGTAGTTCTAAGTTCTAGGGGACTTATGACCTAAGTTGTTGAGTCCCATAGTGCTCAGAGCCATTTTGAGCCGTAGAAGTTCACAGCCACTAAATCCCATAATACTTCTGGTATTATGGATTGCAGCATGGTGTGCATTGTGACTTTCTGATACATATCACAGGAGTTCAGGATATTTCTAACGTGTCTAGACGTCTATTAATAAAATATTTCTTCCTCATGTGAATTTTCAGTCGGACATGAGCACACCTTAAATGTTAATACCATGTTAACAGATCTACTTCACTCCTAGGTATACATAATAAACAATAGTTAATATTTTTATTTTTATGGAAAAAGTAGCCTTTCCAGTCCTTACTGCTGTCAATTCGACCTTGTTTAAAGTAATCAATATAGCTATATAACATGTCACCACTTCGTTGTTCCTTTTTAAAATTTTACTAAGTAATATAACATCTTGTTAGTAATTGTGCACTTTCAGGAAGTTATCGCAAAAATACCTCTGTTCTTTATGTCTATGGTAAGCGTCAATCCTACCGGTAATCTTGATAACGCATCTGGCGCAACATTTTCTGTACCCTTTACATAGTGTATCGAAAATTTAAATCCTTGAAGGGACAATGCACAACATGTCAACTGGCTATGTGAAACGTTACTTTTAAGTAGAAAGCTCAATTCCCTGTAGTCACTGTGCGCTACTGTCTCACGTCCTTCTACTAAGTATTTGAATTTCATGTCTCTCCTCCTCCGTAATGAGATGTTGACAACCCACTAGCAAACGCAATTGGTCAGTGTGTCGTTTCATTTTGTGGTTCCTCCACTGGGACCACCTTCACCCGCTCACACTGCCAGAGGCCCAATAGAAAGCCGGCGAGACCCCATGCAGCGAGCACCCTAGACAAGGACAATGGACACATTCTGCAACCATGCAGGGGGTAGGCAGGAGGACACCCTCCTCTCGCATGAGAATGGCTACTTTCCGAAGAGCCTGATGGAAAATGAGAAGAAAGTCGAAAATTGGTGGACCCTGCAGCCTTTACGAAGGAATGTCAAGAATACACACTTGAAAGCACGTGAATTCTTCTGGCCTGACAGCAGTTGTTTTACCTGCCTTTGACAGCAAAAACGTTTCGACAATTTCAACACCCCGTAGGCACTGAGAGGAGCGTACACGAAGCGCGAAGAATTCGCACAGGTAAGTGTGTGAAAGAAGTCAGACTTCTTAAAAAGATGTTTTCGGACAATGAGGATGTTCCTTATAAATCACGGACGTCAGCTGACTCTTTGACAAAGCATATAACTGAGTTTGTCCTGGCTTCATGCAGAGATAGCTGTTACAAAGAAATGTTGTGTGGCTGCTCTCACACGAACTTCTGAATGTAGAGAAACACCGAAAGAATGTGCCACCAACAATGGTGAAATCGTGAGGAAGATGCCAAATAAAGACTCGCATACCAGCCCACGAAAGACAGGAAATTTCCACTCTCCACTGACAGGCGCGGCCATGAAATGGAGATCAGTTATTGGGCGGCATTGCAAATTGAGTCCGCCAATGACAACGCCGCGAGTGGAGAAAATTTCGAGGAACCGTTGAGTTGAGAAAGGGTGAAGGGTGAAGAGGAGAGTCGGCGAGGCAGCGCGAAAACAAAAGGACATGTGGCTCTTTCATCCACCACCAATATCAGTGTGATATCGCAGCCTCGGTCACGCAACAGATAACGGGCAGACAACGCGGAGAAATAACCTGAGCCTCGCCGCAAGACTGTGGGTGCCAGCGTGGGCGGCGGGTGGCGACTCGCCGCCGCCACTACGAGGCGGTGCGCTCTCCACACACAGCGTCTGCCGCTGACAGAGCTACACGATGAATGATAACGAATAATGGTGAGATGATTCGGCCCCCCCGTTCCCCGTAATAACTGAGTCGCTTCCACGCCCAGTAAAATCAGCCCTGACATTTGTTGTAGTTTTCTTTTGGTTTATGTAAACGGTATTGAAATAAATATCTTTCATGTTTTAATCATCGAAGCAATCCGTTCAATTCATACACAAATCCCTTAATCTCATAAAATAATTATTGGTATCAATTGTGGGCTCCCAGCGTGGGGCGATCTAATTGATAATCTGCCTGTTATGCGGCATCATAAACTATTTCTCGAGACCACTACTTTTTGGTACCCAACGTTGTGCGATCTCACTGCTAATTTGCCTGTTACGTGACGTCACAAACACTTTCTCGAGTTCGCTACAGTCTGCAGTACATATTTCTCGACACAGGTGAGAACCTATGTCTTATACTGATGCACCGGTAACCAGATGAAAGCGTGCTTTAAAGTTTGGGTGTATTAGTAGCGACGACTCCGCTAAACTAGTTTTCATATTACTAAACCCTGACCATACTCTTGCGTCTACTGCCAAAAGATGTTCTGCTTTAGTAACTTTAATAAATGAGGTGTGTTCAACACCCTCTGCATTAAAACAAATCCTGCAATAACCTGTCATTCCGAAATACAACTTTAATTTTTCCTTGTTAGATGGTTCTGAACATTTGCTGATAGCATCTAATACACCTGGGTTTCGTTTTATACCTTCTGCATTTAAAATGTGACCTGAGAACCTAACTTCACTACGATCGAATCACAATTTTGAAAGCTTAACTTTTACGATCTTGTAAGAAGTTGATCTAACCTTTGAAGATGTTCAATCCAGGTTCTGGAAATGACTACCATACCATCCGCATATTTCAAGACATTTTCACGTAATTCTTCACCTGTTGCTTTATCCAGTTCTGTAATAAATACAGATACCAAGGACCTGAGCCTGAATAGCGGGGAGGTGGGACCGACCTTCACAAAAGGAATGCTGTATATTTCCCGAACTCTACGTGTAATTTAACCTGCCAGTACACATAAGTTAGGACCGAGCGAGGTGGCGCAGTGGTTAGCACACTGGACTCGTACATCCGGCCATCTCGATTTAGGTTTTAGATGATTTAGCTAAATAGCTCCAGACAATTGTCAGAATAGTTCCTTTCCAAGGGCACAGCCGGGTTCCTTCCCAATCCTTGACACAATCCGAGCTTGTGTTCCGTCTCTAATGACCTCGATGTCAACGGGACGTTAAACCCAATCTTCCTTCCTTTCCTTCCCAGAAGTTAGGTTCATTGTATTCATACATTTCGCTCCGGCGAGCTTCGACAGTAGCTCTTCTATAATGTGATTCCTATTCCGTTCTGGTTCTGTGATTTTATTCACCGTTCTGGAATCCAGTACTAGCTGTAGAGATTCATCTTCTTTTCCAATAACTACTAATGTATTGTTGATGATTCTATTACGTCCCAAGAGACCATCCTATTAATTTTTTTCTTTTACTGCTTCTTTGGCTGCTATCGGTATGGGACAGGTTTTAGAAAAAACGGTTCTTTGGATATTACTTCTAGTATGCACTTAAAATCTCTAAGTATCACAGAACGCAAAAAAAAAAAAAATCTGTATGATTACTCAGTAATGATATTAGTTCAGACCTTGTGTAGTGACATTCCTGGAGCTTTGTCTGCTACATCCACTATCCTACCTTTCGTTTCGTATTGCAGTCGTATATAAACTTCTCTCTACTCTAGATAACTATTTAGCAATCAGGAATATTTTAGCATTACAATGAGCAACTGCATCTAAATGTAATGTCACTCTTGTTTTATTTGCCCCATAAGCAAACACTAGAAAACACTCCTTAAAATGCAATACAACCTTATGTTCTGATAATCAATCGATTCCTGGAATTATTGGTACATTTAACCCTGGTGAAAAAAAATGTTATATCGCCACTTGCGACAATACCTAACGGTAACTGCTGAGTAGCTGCTCTTCTAAAGAAAATGCGGGTACTCATAGGTACTTGGGCTATTCACGACGCTGTTAAAAAAGAATAGCTCAATGTAGTCATGAGGTCTAGCTGCACACGTCTACTTTTATGCCCCGTAGCTAATTCGTTGCAAATAATAACCTGTACCTGCGATCGATCCTGCAGCTACCCCCAAAAAATTCAGATCTCAAGTGGAACCTTTAAGGAACCATTTGCACTCGAGCACAGACAATATTTAATTTACCGAAATTAGATTATATGTGTCGATTTTTTTAAGTCAAGAGAAAGCAAAATACAGGAATTAACACCGCTCTCTTGTCGCAGCCACTAGGCATCAACACACTCTTATGTCATTCGTTGTCCTAGAAGGACGTAATATTTTGTTTGGCTCCACAGTTAGCCATCTTGATATTTATTTTCAGAAAAGAGGCGCAGAATTATTAAGTCGCTCTCATTTGTGAATTATCTGCAATTATTTACCTAGAATTTTACGTAAGTGTCATTTATAACGTAATGTATATGTGAAATGAATACATGTTTTATTTAATCGTATGCTTTTCTCTGTTTTAGTAGTTTTAGTCACCTCATTGTCATGATTGAAGCTGAAGTCAGATATCAGACTTTGCCTACAAAAAATGTGTAATGAGCCCTGGCTACGTTCCGTACATCTTCGGACGTGCGAAGCTCGATAAATTCACGGCGTAAATTATAATCTCTCAATTACTTATCCAAAATCAATAATAATAATTATTATTATTATATTATTATTTTATTTTTATTTGTTAAAAACCTCACACCAGCTGAATCCCGTCGAAACACGTAATATGTGATAGGTAAAAAGACTTCTATCTAATCATGGAAGATTTATTATATTTTGCAGTTGGCGTTTAAGTATGTGAGATGGTTTGTAGAAAAGAGATGAATATGTTTGCAAAAATGATATGTACAGCATTGTACTGAATAATGACAGAATAATCACTGAAATAAGCGAATCAATACTTTAGAATACGTAACCAACTTATCTTAAGTATTAATAGGATTGAATCTGAGGAAGCTCATCAGGATTTTGACCAAAGGAGTTGGAAAAGGGATTCCTGACTCATTAAACTTTCAAAACTTTTGTTGTCTGTAAGAATTTTCAATTTTGAAAATCAGTTAAAGGAGGAGATATGAATATATTTGTTAAAATGGATGTCGAATCTACGTATGCCGCAATACCTACAGTTTTTGCAGAAGGACATGTGGCAGTTCCAGCGTGGCCTTTTGTTGACGTGGCATGGAGTCACGCACCTGGGAACAATGCCCTCCATTGCTTTTGGCTAAACAAGACTCCACTATGTAAATGTAGCATGAAAATTTATTTTGGGGTGATAGTCGGAAACTCTCGATTCAGAAGCTCGCTTGTGTTGGTATGAACATTGATTTCTCTTCTGGTAGATTCAGTCTGGTAATGGGGGTCACAGTGGACAGTCGTATCAACGGTAAGTCTCCCCAGTTGTGTTAAGTATCGTAGCAAATATTGTTAGTCTGCTTGGGGTAACCTCAGTGATCGATGGTGAGTGGCTAGCTTCGGCGTGGAAATTGACTACTGGTGTAAAATAGTATTAACGAGAATATCGGAGCAACAGAGTAAG
Source organism: Schistocerca cancellata (assembly GCF_023864275.1). Taxonomy (NCBI): domain Eukaryota; kingdom Metazoa; phylum Arthropoda; class Insecta; order Orthoptera; family Acrididae; genus Schistocerca; species Schistocerca cancellata. Next base: position 515,170,700 of record NC_064628.1, on the reverse strand, counting down.
TAAACTTTAGCAGTTGTGTTGGCAATAGCCGGATGTAATGGAAAATCATATCACTAAATGTATCGTGACCGGTCGCTAATGTTAGGCACTGACTGGATTAATGTACCAACAAGTTATGCTGAGAGCAACGACTATTTGCGCTTCTTGCTCAGTTTCCACGCTCCTAACAGAAAGGGAGTGCGCAAGGCAATCGTACTTTGTAGAAAGAATTGGGGGAGATTAGAGTGTACTGATTTTAATGTAACTGTATTTCCTTGTCTAGTCAGAGTATTGACAATACCTATTACTCGGCATAAGAGAATAAATTTTTAACTAGTAACGTAATGTTGGCTTTTGGCTTCAAGGCTGAATGTAAGCCGCGGTTAGTGAGCCCCTTGTGAAGAGAAAACAGATTTTTCAAGGAAGATACAACTTCCGCCCACTCGTATGTTCTGTGAACTGGCGGGCAACCCGTTCTGGCTGCAGCACTCGGTGGGGAGTCGCGCTGAGAATAGGAGGATAATTATGTATCCTGTGTCGGGGGTCAGAGTCGTCCTGGAAAATAAGAGCCTTCTACGGGTCACTGGCTAGCTGGCGACACACAGCCGCCCCGAAAAATTGCCATTACGTCACTTCTCGTGTCTAAAAATAGATTTTTCTCTGACGGAGCGCGTTAGAGGCGCCAAGAAAGGCGCAGCTGAGGGCATAACAATTCTTGGTGGGTTCACGACCACAGTGAATGAGGAATAACCTTTGAGGATTGTGTGCAAGTTCCACAATACGAAACTATATAATAACTACATTCTTGGACAAGCTAGCTGCAGAACAATTTTATGCACAAACATGTGCTATCTCTTTCATTCCTTATCTTCCTCCCTCTCTAGTCGTCGTATGTGGAAATTTCAACTCGATCCCGTTAGGAGGAGATGTCATAAAGTAGTCCTCTTCCTGTTCCATTGGTCACTCTCCAAAATTTCACGGAGCTGGGATATGAGCTGAAGGCAGTCTCCTGTCTGACTAGCGGATCAGTTGTTGGTCAGCTTAACTGGCTGAAACCAAGGTTATACTTTTTCTTATGCAAAGACCAAGTGGAGTCCAGTAGGGAATTACAAAAACATTTGAGTGTTATATTCTGAAGAAAGATTATTCTAATATCAGACAGCGAGCACGCAAACGTTTTCGAGTACCAGGTTCCGAACGAAGAACACCCAAGGATCTTCCCACTGCTGGTGTTGGACTGGGAAGGAATCAGCCGCTGATGGGTGACAGTGCTGATAATAGAAGCGGCCACCAACTTCTCGGTGGTAATCGCTGCTCCTCGAGTTATGTGTTGGTATTGGTTAGTCATTGTTCGTTCTGAAACAACGGTCTCGTAACGTGAGTTCGTTTTCAGACCAGTTTCGGTGACCTCGTTAAATTTCTCATCTCTAGTTTGCGAATGGATTACGGATTCATTACTCGTATCCAGATCTTTATTGTACAAGAACTGATAGTGGAAATGCGGAATGAGTAGCTTTGGTTACCTTTGTATGCACGATTAACCTTCACTTAGCCATAGTAGGACGGTCTATGTAATTGCTCTTGCTTCTAGCGGAATATAGAAGCCTTGTACCCTCACCTATTAGACTAGACTTCTATTTCTCTCGCCTTGCCCGTTCCCCCAACGCACATGACAGTATTATACATTGTATTAATGATATCATAAGGAGATTAATGTTTATTTCATTTTGTTTTATCTGTATGCCAGTGCTACTTAAATTGGTTTGTCATTAGAAAAACGGCGAGAAATAATAAATGATCAGAAGTAATATCAACCAATCGTTTCCGCTTACTCAGTACCTGAGTTTAGCAGTACCGCCACTGGCAATTGCATTTATTTCGATGGAAAGCGATTTCGATCAGTATTTGACAATCCTCAGACTCTCATACCATGATAGTAGGCGCTGGCGGTGAATGGAGCGGGTGTTGTAATTCCACGAACGTCAACATGGAGTTACAATACCCGCTCCATTCACAGCCACCGCCTACAATCTTGGTATCTCTGAGGATGGTCAAATACCAACCGAAAACGGTCACTAAAAAAAAAAAAAAACCAAAACGTTCTTGCGGTCGACTCCGTTTTTAATCCATTTGTAAGGTAGTTTTAGCCATACCACTGTTTCTCGACGAGAAATGTATTCAAAAATTACTAAGTGCATTTATCTTCCAATATCAGATCAAATTTATTCCACCCTATGTAGAACATGCCCACTGTCCCGATCAGGATAGTACACTTATACACTGCCGGAAAAAATTAGCACATTCTCTTAGAGGTTTTCAATTCATTGAAGTTTTATTGTTGCAACAGTGAACATAGAGTATTTAAAATGATTACATTTACAGATCAATAGCACAAGCGGTTCAGAGGTACCAGGCGTCGACCCACGCTGAAACATCTGTATTAGTACGTGGTGTCGCCTCCACGGGCGGCACTGCAGGCGCTGACTCTGGCATTCACTCGATCGTACAGATGGCAAATACTGTACTGGGATACCTTATTCTACGGCTGCTCGACCTGTTTACGTAGTTCCGTAAGAGTTGTTGGCTGACGAGTTACACGAGCCACTTCTCGTCCCATCGTGTCCCACACGCGCTCGGGTGAAGACAAGGCCAGAGATCGTGCCGGCCAGGGAATTTGCTGCACATCTTGCGCGGCACGTTGAGTTTCACGGGCGCTATGTAGGCGAGCTTTATCCTGTTGGAATAACACATCACCTTGCTGTTGCAAGAACGGCAAAGAACGAGTCTAACAACGTTCTCCACGTACAGAACGCTGGTAAGCGTCCGCTCCAGAAATACCGAAAGTGAACAAGAGTTGTAGCTTATTGCACCCCACCCTATACCATAAGGCCTGAGGTGGGGCCACTACGGCTTGGACGAATGCACTCTACGAGACAGCACTCACCAAGTCTACGTCGTATGTGCAAACGACTATCACTTGCGTGCAGGCAGAATCTGCTTTCATCGCTGAAGACCACGGCGCGCGATTCCATCTTCCAAGTAATCCTCTGACGGCACCAGTCGGACCGTGAACGTCGATGTTGTGGCGTGAGTGCAATACGGGCTAGAGGTGTGCGTGCCCGTAGTCCCACTGTTAATAAACGAATCGCAACAGTTATTGTTGACACACATGTTCTCGCAAGCCCTTTCATCTCTGCTTTCGATAGCTGTACGATCTACTACTGCTGCACATACAATACGAAGATCCTGGCGCAAGTCTGTACTGCGTGGACGTCAAGAACCTCATCTACAGGTGTGAGGATGTTCACTTGACCACTGATACCAGCATCGTTGCTCAACTGATGCAGCACGACCAACCTGTGTGGTAGTTCTCCGAAAAGACCATCCCGCCCCTCGGAAGGCCACAATTTGACCCCTTTCCAAATTATTCAGTTGGCTGTAGGAAGCACGGGTGCGTCTCCATGGCATGGTTGCCTGTGTACTTCAAACGTTTGCACCACGTGGAGCGTTCTGGCTCAGATGGCACAGATGGAACAGATGGAACACTGATAGCTATGCCACTGCCTTGTCTGTTGGTGGACGACTTTGGAACCGTTATCAGTAGGCCTACAGCCACTATCCCGCAGGTGGCATACGCTGTCATCGGATCAAATTCGACATCGTCTTTCCAGGTGTACTAATTTTTTCCCCGCAGTATATACACTCGCCCCCCCCCTCCCCAAATTACATAAATGTTATAAAGTGATACTTGTGTCTGTAACCAAAGATTCCAAAAACAACTTTGCTTGTGCACGGCGCTGTGGAAACCCTTACAGACCGTAATAAAATACGGCATCCCTAAAAATACAATGTGAATTTTGCTGGAGATTTCCTCACTTTGCTACAATGTTAACATAACTACGTTACATCTGAACGAGGCCACGACCTGGTTCTACTATGAAAGGAATATCTTACAAAGACACTAGGTACGTGTTCTATAGAGAAACTTTGCAAGGTGTGACGGATTTATACATGTCTAACAACAACTTTCGCATGTGCGGTTTGTCTGTCAAGTGGAGCACGTAACTTGTTAACACTAGATGATTGTTATAATTCTCTCAGTAAGTCTCACACAAATTGTCTCCGTTAGCAGCTATATGTCCTTGATCTTCCATAAACTGTTAGTTACTGAATCGCATAAAAAGCCACTACCCCATTTTATCATAACCTCTAGTGTTCTTTCTCCTAACACAGTGATAGTTTTAATTTACTGGTGTAACTCTTTTGACAGATTCTGACTTCATTTCCTTTATGGAGATATTTTGTAATTTAATTTTGCTTTGGATATCTTTTCCGCCAGAGTATCAAGCTTGTGCCACGTTTCTTCTTTACGGACTGCGAGGTACGCACTATGGGATCTTACGCTCATTCCTGTCCAAAGTCACTATGTTTGGCATCTTCAAACAACGTGTGGACACACACACACACACACACACACACACACACACACACACACCGAAAATGCACCTGACGACTCTTAGGACAGACACCATGTATAACTGACCCTGTCAAGATAGTATGATACTGAGTCAAACGCTTTCCGGAAGTCAATAAATACTACAGCTAGCTGATTTATTTGATCTGTAACAATCGCGATATCATATGATAAAAGCGTAAGCTGTTTTTCGCATGGCCCCTGTTTTCGTAATCGTGCTAGTATTCATGGATAAGATCATTCTGTTCGATATACCTCATTATCTTTCAGCTCAAAATATGTTCTAGGATTCTACAACAGAAGGATGCCAATGAGACTGAAGGGTAGCTTCGTGAATCACTTCTGTCACCATTCTTGTAGACAGGTATCATCCATGATTCTTTACAGCCATTGGACACATATTTGGTTCAAGGGATGTGCGGCACATTATGGCTAAAATGGGAGCCAACCCAGCAACTAATTCTGCATAGGATCCAAAAGGGATCCCATTGACTTCTGGATCCTTGTTTATTTTAGGAATTTTTAGCTGTTTATTAACGTTACTGTCACTAATATCTGTATGACTCATCTTTGCAGTGATGCGATAATTGTACAGAGGCGATACATCTGAATCTTCCTTAGTGAAGGCACATTTCAGAACTGAGTTCAGTGTTCCGCTTTTGCTTTGCTACCTTCAGCTTCAGGTCGTGCGTCAGCCATGAGTCTCTGGACACTAACTTTGGTGCCACTGATAGCCTGTAGATCTGAATAGTATTGCTTTGGATTTTTTTCTGAAATTCACCTTCATTTTTCAGATTTTTTTTTAAATATCAAGATTTTCTGTAATGTAAAGAAATAAAGAAATATTTGATTTGTAAACACTCTGCATCTCATCATTTTATGTATCTCCCACATCTCAGTAATAACTGTGGAGTTCACACGTAATTGTATCTGCAGCCGCTACATTCAGTTTTTATCTCATGATGTTCTAAGAAGACGAAGGCCGATTCGTGCTCAAACGGATAAAATTTGCAGAACATTAGAAAAGTGGTTCCTTTGCAATATTATTTATTTTTAATGACCAATATAGCTGTGATGCTTATAGAAATATGTTGAAACAGTAAATATGAATAGTTGTATGCGTAATCATTGCTTTTTTAACTTCACTAATTTACTAAGTTATAATGAATTCATTACGCTCCTCGTAAAGGACTATACTTCACTGGTAGTAGTCTCGAGGAAAGGTCCTCTAATAACATGGTTTGATGCAGCCATCGGCTAAGAAGTGTTTATGGCCTGCTGACAGTCACAGGTCTGTAGAAAGCGTTATAACCTTTATGTGAGCATTGGTTCAGATAGACTTTATTGTGAAAAATAATGTTCTCACAAGTGTCCTTTGCCAATAACCTGGCAAATGTGAACATCTCTGTAACCTTACCGTGTTATGGATGCAACGGTAACAAGTCAATGAACTACAGCTTGCTAATACAGGTTGAGTCAGGAGGAAAGATACATGGTTTGAGGGGTGATGGTACTGGTGTTTCTGAACAAAAAGCCTCATATGGACATATGCCCTATTCCGAAAGGTCTCCAAGACAATACATTTAATATCACTTTTGTACGTTTCTTTAATAACTCGAAAATCACAGCTTCCAGCAGAAACGTGTCACAATACAAAATTAAACTACATTGCATTTCCTACAAAAAGGTCACATTAATTTTTTTTTCTCTAGGACCAACAGTTTGCGCGAAAAGAGCGCGATAATATTGAAAATCGCGCGCGACACGCATGCGCTATAGCTTAGGTGGTTTCTGTAGACCAGCTTGTGGCAGTCTCCCGACTTGATAGCCCACGAGCGTCCTGTATCAAACTGTTCGTCCCAACTTCCTCTACATTACTGTGGTACGCTGTAAATAATGAAAATGTTTGAATAATACAGGAAATATATAACATTGTACATTAAATGTGTTCTATCTCGGAAACCATTCGGAATAAGGCTGAAGTCTATATGCAATTTTTTGTTCAGAATCACTAATACTATCACCACCCAAGGCATGTTCCTCTCTTCCTGACTCACCCTTTTTATACTGCCTTGTTGACTGGATGCATGTGTTGCACTGTTGAAACAATCTTTACGCAAGTAAATTTTGAACCATGCAAATGCATTGTTTTGAAAAACAAAAGACGTCACGCACTGAACTATCACATTGATGGGAAATCATGGTTTGTATTGTTAAACTGAAAAAATGGTAATTATGAAGTGCAAGCACTGCTCCACTAGCAAGGCAGAGTATATAGGAACGCCCCGTTAATTGGCTATAATTTTCAGGCGCTGGAACCTGAGGTGGTAATTTTCTGAACAGAGCAGCTAATGAGGTCTAATTGACGCGATTAAAGCGCTTCACGCTTTTACGTTTGGATCACATTCCGTTTCAGTTTATTCCGCCTGCGGCGTGGTTTAACGTAATTTTGGTAGATTATTATTTCAAACGCTTATATGTTTCTGCTGGCTAGCGTGCACCGTTCTGATGGTAAGAGATTTAACTTAGGACTTGATTTCGTCGATGGTAAAGCCGCCCATAGTCTTCCCTCCTGTTCTCCGTAAGTTGAGAGGTTTGAGAGGTTTGTTGATATACGATCAGACACGCACTGGGAACTGGGCTTTAATTTCCCATAGACGAGAAGACCATTAGAGACGAAACACGAGCTCAGACTAGAAAAGGAAATGAAAGGTAATGGGCAGTGCGTTTTTCAAAGGAACTACCGCATCATTTTTCTTAAGGAGTTTACAGAAACCCCAGATTAAGTTAACTGAATGGGGATTTGAACAGCTGTCCTCTCGAAAGCAAGTCCTGTGTCTGAATCCAGGGGCGTAATTAGAGTAGGACAATCGGGGCATTGCCCTGGGCACCCCTGGCGCACGAAAGTAGGAAAAAAATTGAAAATACCCGCAGTCCCAGAGGTCTTTCCCTGATTATAAACATTCATAAGGTACACAATCTGACACTGACAAACACTTTTTATTTTGAATTGCATGTGACATATTCAAGATTTTGTGTACATTCATACTGCGACTTTGTTTCTTACAGGACCTAGTGACACAACAGTAGTGGAATCGGACACCAGAAGTCAGCTCGCAGAGTCTCAAGTGAGTTGCAGCTTACGCAGACATCAGTGCATCGCAACCTACATAGACAACTTCTTTTCCGTGCGTACGAAGTACAGATCAGCGGATTACAGTGGTTGTTACTTTTGCTGTTGCCTTTCTGCGTGAGACTGAGGAAGATGATGACTATCTGAAACGTGTCCTTTCTGTCAGAAGAGGTCACACTTTATTTGAACGATGCTGTCCAAACTTCACAGAAGCTCTCCTGCGAACCTTGCAGAACTATCACTCCTGGAAGAAAGGATATTCCGGAGACATGGCTTGGAAAGTAGGAGGTACTGCCGGAAGTAAAGCTATGAGGACGGGCGAGAGTCGTGCTAGGGTAGCTCAGTTGATCGCCGGCACGGTAGCTCAGCGTGTTCGGTCAGAGGGTTAGCTACCCTCTGCAATAAAAAAAACTGAGTTAATCGATCAACAACGAACTTCAACGGATGTCTTACGACGTCCGCCCCGCGCAGAAGCAGCGAACCGAAGCGAACAAAATGAGATAAATAAATTAAAAAAAAAAAAAGTTGGTAGAGCACTTGCCTGTGAAAGGCAACCGTCCCGAGTTCAAGTCTCGGTCCGGCACACAGTTTTAATCTGCCAGGAAGTTTCGTATCATCGCACACTCCACTGCAAATGACAGATTTTTTTGCACGCGTTCTATTTAGCGACGAAGCGTAATTCACGAACAGAGGTAACGTAAACACGTATAATATGCATTACTGGGCAACGGAAAATCCACGATGGCTGCGACAAGTGAAACATCAGCAACCTTGGCGGGTTAATGTATGGTGTGGCATTATCGGAGGAAGGATTTTATCGATGGCAATCTAAATGGTGCAATGCTGATTTCCTATGTAATGTTCTACCGATGTTACTACAAGATGTTTCACTGCATGACAGAATGGCGATGTACGTACTTCCAACATGATGGATGTCCGGCACATAGCTCACGTGCGGTTGAAGTGGTACTGAATAGCATATTTCATGACAGGTGGATTGGCCGTCGAAGCACCATACCATGGCCCGCACGTTCACCGGATCTGACGTCCCCGGATTTCTTTCTGTGGGGGAAGTTGAAGGACATTTGCTAACGTGATCCACCGACAACGCCTGACAACATGCGTCAGCGCATTGTCAATGCATGTGCGAACATTACGGAAGGCGCACTACTCGCTGTTGAGGGGAATGTCGTTACACGTATTGACAAATGCATTGAGGATGACGGACATAATTTTGAGCATTTATTGCATTAATGTAGTATTTACAGGTAATCATGCTGTAACAGCATGCGTTCTCAGAAATCATAAGTTCACAAAGGTACATGTATCACATTGGAACAACCGAAATAAAATGTTCAAACGTACCTACGTTCTGTACTTTAATTTAAAAAACCTACCTCTTACCAACTGTTCGTCTGAAATTGTGAGCCATATGTTTGTGACTATTACAGCGCCATCTATCACAAAGCGAAAAAAGTGGTCCAACTGAAACATTCATATTTCTTTACGTACTACACGAATATGTAATAAGAAATGGAAGTTCCTATTCTTAAAAACGCAGTTGATATCCTTTTGACCTATGGCAGCGCCATCTAGCGAGCCAACCATAGCGCCATCTGGTTTCCCCCTTCAAACTAGACAAGTTTCGTTCTTTGTAGTTTTTTTCGTTTGACGCTTATTTCGTGAGATATTTGGCCCGGTCACGATCAATGGACCACCCTGAAGAATGGAAAAACAAATGCGTGATAGCCGAACCAGTCTCAGTCGCAAAAAACCCATCCCTCTATTTGCCAACCACGTTCCTGGCTGTTCACGAACTCCACAACCGCACATGTATCGCGCTGGATCTAGCGCTCCTGGAAGGAAGTACATTGCGAAGAAATAGCTTCGTAATAACCTAGGGAATAGTTTTCAGAATGAATATTTCGCTATGCAGTGACGTCCCCACTATTTTGAAAATCCCTGGCAGATTAAAATTGTTGTTAGATTGTGACACGAACAAAGAACCCTGCCTTTCTTAGACAATGCTCTTACCTGCTGTGCTACCGTAGCACGACCTGCGAACTGCCGTCAAAGTATTACTATTACTATTACCTCTCTACTACTTTACAATCATTACAGAATCTCTCTTTTACATGTAGAGAAATGGCTTAGGCACAGCCTGGGCTGTTATTTCCAGTTTTATCCTTCACTGTACAGTCGGGCCTGCGCTGGTCTCAAACGTACTGGCAGATTAAAACTTTTTCCGTGTTGAAGCTTGAACTCAAGCTTTAGAAAGAAGCAGAGAACTACTGGCAGCAGTGAGGGCAGGTTACGAGACGTGCCTGGACGGCTTACAGTCAACCTCTTGGGTGCGAGGACGCAAGTTCAAACTTTAGTGAGGCTCATTTTAAAGTGTTGTGTCAAAAATCATGACAGAAAAAATATTAGCTGCTAATGACTCACCATGGGCATCAGGAGGCCGACGGAAAATTTTTGTCCCGGAGGTACAAAGATTAACCTTCTATGGGATGTATGTATTACAATTCACAAAATGGATGTCGTCGACATTCAAGAAATGTCCAAAACAAACCATTAAGTGGCACCACGAACACCGAATGAAAAACGACACACCACAGTGATCACAAAGGTTCGCACCATCAAGATCGAAGGCAAACTCCTTGGGAGTTACAAATCGAGCAGGACATTCAGTTAGGTATCCACTCTTAAAGAGTGTATATAGCACCATATTGGTGTAACGGGGTGATGAGAACTGACCGAATGTGATGGCATGCAACCGAAGGAGAACGGTCTATCGTGGAGCTTATCGTGAAACTGGCTTTATGGCGTAGCCGCAGATAGTGCGATAATATGTTTCATAGGCACGGAAAAAACAAATATCCAGAGGCTGAAATTACCATTGGTTTCAGGTTATATGAACTGCAAGTCCGACACTCTTCAGGAGTGTTACTTCGCTCTAAAAGAGTGTGTTTCTTATTCGCAGACCATGAATCAAGCAAAAGCAAGTTATTTTGAGCATTTATTGGCCGAATGCCAATGTAGTTCTCTTACATCCATTTTCCAGGTCTTGCTTGCTGTGACGTAAATATTCTTTTCTGCCCTTGTAAGATCTCACACACGAGAAAGGATCGTAGGGGGCAAAGCACCTCCAACTTCTCGCAGCAATAAATAACTTTCCAACCAATTTTACATCCAGATAAACATTCTGCATAATTGTATACGAATGCATTAATACACTGATGTTAGTTCATCTTCATACAATACTCATGGTACCTCTAATTTCCTGAGTTCCTTTCATACGCATTTCCTTTTCAAGTCCCGATTGGACGGAGTTGAAAACAAATTCCTTACTGAACGACAGGATAAGTCTGTTCATCTCTTCTACAAATTTTCGGGCCACTCCGCAGCTTGCTGAGCACCACCAGGTTCACATTTTACGTCTTCCTATTCTGTAGCACGATCCACTGCCCCTCTTGAAAGCACTGTAATATATGTAGCACTTAATTTGATGTGCATAACGTAGTAGGTCATTATCATACACATCCCGTAAACTGCATCGAACATTCTTGAAATGCACAAACGCCAGCTTTTGTCACAAGTGCGCCTCCCTTCAGCATCCGTAGTTTTTCTTAAGCACTACACGGCCATATCGCCACGGACTTACTGCTCATAACTGTTCTTTTACTATGCTGCAGATGATATTCCACGTAAGTAATTAGGTTGAGTTCCCGCTGCTTGGACAACGTCTGTCCTATACCACGCTTCACTGGAGACATGATTTGTGGCTCCCTGTCCGACAAAGATGATGAACTACATGGCTCGACACCTGCTCCAGTATCACTTTCGCTTGTTAAGCTCGTATCGTGATCATTGTACTCCTCATGTACACTGCCCGCACAGTGGGGCGTATACGACACACCACACTCCCCTGGCTCATCTTCCAGAAACGCTAATACTTCATCTACCACTTCTTTCTCGCTCTGCGAAATTCCTTGGGTTCCTTTCTGACGAAATATCAACTTCGGCAAGTGTTGTTGTAGATATAATGCAATGTTGGCTTTGTTTATCGTTGACATTGTTCCGCTTTGTATCAACATCACTAGCACTGTAGCACTTCTGTGAGTTACTCGTCGACTAAGCAGTTCAACTACACTCCGTAACCTCATGCTGTGCTCACCACTAGATACCTCCAGTTTCGCCCCCTGTTGTCATATTGTGGTTGCATGGTAGACAATATGTGGGACCTCGGATGCAATAAATATCATGGGCCTTTTGCCACCTCGCAATCTAGCGTTCCTTGTCAGACGGTAAGAGCACAGGCAAAGTTTCGTGTTCGAATCACCGTCCGGCTCAGCGTTTTAAACAATCAGAAAGTTTCAAAATAGTGCAGGCATCATTGCAGAGTTAAAAATTCATTCTGGAACTGGATACTAATTTTCGTTCATTAATTCCTTATCTGAAAATATTCGTCCCGAAACCTTTACCATCTGTACAGTTTTGGCCTAAACGGCTCTTGACACCCGGTATGTCTAAGTACAAGTAACGGAGTTTGTGGCAAGTGTCGAGTACACATTAGGATAATATCGCAGTAAGTGTGCCATTACATCTAAGGAAGAAAACAACCGGCATTTAGTGCAGGAGGGGACCAACAGTGATATGTGCTGTGTCTGCCAATAGATACGACACCCAGCCTTACACAGAGAGGGCGCTGCACAGCAGGCCGAGCCTCCAGGGACGCGCAGCACAGTTATGGTCAGAGGTCGTAGAGGGCGCAGACAACACTGGCTACGTTATGTTTACGTTCTATGTCACGCAAATAGTTCCCATGTGAACATCCATCCGCCAAATGTGGATTTAAGCGGAAGCTCGGCTCTTGTCCGACAGAGAGTGTTAACAATTAGCTAGACAGAATCACGACTATCGTCGCTAAGAAGAGCCCAAGCGATCATTCTACGACGGCGTTCAGTAAGTAAAGCAACACTTTCTTATTTTCTGAAATCAGGTTGGTTTTACTCGTCGTTCCTAAACACCATATTATTCGGCACTCTTCTGACTACACATGCCCATTTTTTACGTAATCTCCGTTCAGTACATGGTACTACTCTGCCGGTTGAAGTCGAGACAATGTCTTGCTCGCCTCCCCATCACCCAAGTACTGCTTCCCTTAAAGTACATTCTTCATTGGGCCAAACAGAAGGTACGGGATCCGAACTGCAGGTTGGAACCGAGGAGGCACACACTTTTGAGTACCACAACTGAGCACGAGCGCGTCAGCACTACTAACAGAGACGTCTAGCTCAGCAGCTAGGTGTTTGATTGTCATCCGTCGAACAGCTCGAATGAGAGTGTCCGCACGTTCAAACACTGCAGGCTACACAGCTGTGTGCGGCCGCCCATCTCGCGGATTATCGGACAGGTGTGCGCAACCCTTTTTGCAATGCTCGCAGATACCTCGCCCTACGACTCACTGTGCTTGTGTTCACTCCAGGTCTCCATAGATATTCTGCAAGCGTGTATGAATATCTGTGATGCACTGCTCTTAGGCCAAAAAAAAAAAAAAAATCTGTGACAGCTCTCCGCTTGCATCATAGGGTGGTTGGGTGTCGGGTTCCGCTGAAAAGGTCAAGAGTCCACTACACGCAAGAGGCGGCTACACGGGTAGCAGGGTGGACTGGGACTCGGGAAAACACGAAAAAGGGCTTCAGTCACAAAGGGGGAGTGGCCGAACACAGGAAGAACGTAGCTACAGGAACCGTTGTAAATTGTCGTAGCTGTGTCGGGAAAGTACCAGAGCTCCAAGCGCTATTAGAAAGCACTGGTGCTCAAATCGTTATAGGCACTGAAAGCTGGCTCATGCCGTAGATACGTTCAGCCGAAATTTTTGCAAAGAACCTAACGGTGTTCCGAAAGGATAGGCTAAACACAGTTGTTGGTAGCGTGTCTGTTACTGTTAAAAGTGGTTTATCTTGTCGCGAAATTGAGTTAAATAGTTCCTGTGAGTTAGTACATTATTCACGTGGGATCATGAACTGACTGCTCGAAATAATTTTCAGAGAATACGTTTAGCACAAATCCGGATGATGTTTGGCAATTGACCCTAAACAACGGAAAATTTGAGGTCATCCACATGAGTGCTAAAGGAATCCGTTAAACTTCGTTTCGCGGTAAATCAGTCAAATCTAAAGGCCGTAAATTCAACTAAATACCTAGGAGTTACAATTACTAACAACTCTAACTGCAAGGAACACATATAAAATACTATTGCGAAGGCTAATCAAAGACTGCGTTTTGTTGTCACGACACTTACCAAATGTAACAGATCTACTAAGGAGACTGCCTACACTACGCTTGTCCGTCCTCTTTTAGAATACTGCTACGTGGTGTGGGTCCCTTAGCAGATAGGATTGACGGAGTACATCGAAAAAGTTCAAAGAAGGGCAGCACGTTTTGTATTATCGCGAATCAGGGGAGAGAGTGTCACTGAAATGATACAGGATTTGGGATGGACTTCATTAAAACAAAGCGTTTTTCGTTGCAGAAGAATCTTGTCACGAAGTTCCAGTCACCACCTTTCTCCTCCAATGCGAAAATATTTTGTTGGCGTCGACCTGCACAGGCAGAAACGATCGCCATGATAAAATAAGAGAAATCAGAGCTCGTCGGGAAGATATAGGTGTTCGTTCTTTCCACGCGCTATACGAGATTGGCATAATAGAGAATTGTGAAGGTGGTTCGATGAACACTCTGCCATGCACTTAAATGTGATTTGCAGAGTATTCATACAGATGTAGAAACGCACCTCCGCTACAAACGCCACTTTGAAGGCCACAAATAGTGTCGTTATGTATCGGAACTTCATGAAACTATAGGGGCCGGAGCGGGAATATTCCACGATGTCCAACAACAAATCCCTCATTTTTCAACCGAAATTGGCTGAGAAAAAAATATGCTGCATTACTTACTAAACATACTTCGTATGTGAATTTTTCCCCGAACAAGTACATATAGACTTTTGAGATGCTTGGACAGTATTCTTCTTATTCTTTCACATTTCAGCAGTTTGGGAAAATTTATCGTATAACAGTATGCAAAGTTCCATGTTCTAGCCCCAATCCCGAACACAGTTGTAATCTACCAGGACGTTTGAAATCGGGTGACACTGTTGCGGAGTGAACATTGATTCTCGTTTCCACACAACTTTTGTCAAGAAAATCCACTATGAATTTTTGTTTAGTCATTCATAAACTCTCTATCATTGGTAGTTCTTTACTTCTGATACTATGTTTTACTTTTTGTATCGCGTATTGAATCTCACAACTACATTATGACCATTTGATACTGCCTTAAGCGAAGTGACGTTGTATCGGTGTTCCGTCAGCTATGAACACAACTCCATTTAACTGTGATCTCCCCTTCAATTCGGTTCAGTTTCGTTTATGTCCAGTGTCCGGGAAAAGTTGTGATACCAGGAAAACTCCCGTGATCAAACTGTGGTCAGCTCAGAAAACGGATACTATTTTAGTGATTAAAATACGTTCCATGAAGTGTGTAATATAACACGAATCACAGAAATTCTACAGTAGTCTCACTGCGGTAAATAAAACTATTGGGATCAAACCGGGAATATTCCACAATGTTCACAACAACCGAAACGGGTCAAGATAAAAATGTGTTGCATTACATATTGAACGCCCCTTGTACTAATTGTATCAATCATCGCTCACTGGATCCAGAACTAGACCAGTGAAATTTTATCTATACTGCCATACATCATCTTCACGTCTATACGTAATGTATATTTTCTCTTAATAAATTATTGCTATCCTCAAGTACAAAATATGGACTAAGAGCTAATCGAAGAAAGACGAAAGTAATGAGAAGTATCAGAAATGAGAACAGCGAGAAACTTATTATCAGGATTGGTGGTGACGAAGTAGTTGAAGCTAAGGAATTCTGCTATCCAGGCAGCAAAACAACCAGTAACGGATGGAGCAATGAGGACATCAAAAGCAGACTAGCACTGGAAAAATGGGCATTCCTGGTCAAGTGAAGTCTACTATTATCAAACATAGGCCTTAATTTGAGGAAGAAAATTGTGCGAATGTACGTTTGGAGCACAACATTGTATGCTAGTGAAACATGGACCGTGGGAAAACCGGAATAGAAGAGAATCGAAGCATTTGAGATGTGGTGCAACAGACGAATGTTGAAAATTAGGTGGACTGATCAGGTAAGGAATCAGGATGTTCTGCACAGAATCGGAGAGGAAAGGAAAATCTGGAAAACACTAAGAAGAAGGGACAAGATGATAGGACATATGTTAAGACATCAGGGAAAAACTTCCATAGTAGTAGAGGGAGCTTTAGACGACAAAAACTATAGATGAAGACAGAATAAGAATACATCCAGTAAATAGTTAATGACGCAAGTAAGAAGTGCTACTCTGAGATGATGAAGCTGACAGACGAGAGGAATTCGTGGCCGGCCGCATCAAACCAGTCAGAAGACTGATGACTAAAATGAAACCAATGTAAGCATTGATAATTTGTGTTGCCTTCAATTTTGCTGTACTTTGCCGAAATCTGCTTGAGCCTGTGACGAGGCTGTACAGTAGCTGCATCCAAGCAAGCCGCCTCGATAACAACAGCAACATTCGAGAGTAGGAATATCTCTTCTTGCCATATTCATGTTGGACACCAAGTATTTGTGACGAGTACAGAGTACTTAAAACGTGTTATTGTGGACGTTGGACGTTACATTTGTGCGCCTGTGGATAAATTATGATGAAAGGTCCGTATCAATCGAAGTCCTTTATTAACAATAAAATTTAGTAATCCCGTTAATAACAGAGAATTACCTGAAAGTGACCAGTTATATCACTTCAAAGGATATTTTTCGTTCCTTCAGCGTTACTTGTCTTGTGCCCGTAACAGGTGCTAACGAGCCCCTCCATTCCCGTTAATGAAGCCACTGTCGCGTTTCCTGTTACCGGGGACATAAAAGACAGCCTGGGAGACGACACAGACACAGAGCTGCAGCTGCCGGCCGCCTATTTGCGTCACCGTTGCCCCCCAGGAAGCGTAAGGGTAAAGCTGACCGGTGTCGTATCTGTGGGGAGGCTGTTAGCGAAGAAGGCAAGACTGCTGCCCACGCCTTCCTGAGTTCCCAGATGGGGAGATCCGCTGCTTTTTATAGCACACTGTGCCCGTCTCGCTACCTGGCTGGGCGTAGCAGGTGTTTCCTCGCCGTCACTGCACTAATTACACGTCGTCGAAGTAGAGAATACGATGAGTGGGGTTTATCGCTGTGTCCGCTACTGTTCCTTCCATGATGAACCGCGTAGGCAAGTAATCCGAAGAACAAACTATTCGGACAACGACAGACAAACAATGTCTCTCTTTGAAGTAGATGACCATTATCGCTGCCATACAATATATAATTATTATTATAATTAAACTTTCAAAACGCTGTAGAAATGACACCACTGGTCAGAATGACGTCAACTTGCGACGAAATATTATCAGCGAAGGCAGAGGTTGCAATTACCGCTTTAGTGGTAAATTACTTTATTTTCACACGACCGGTTCCGGACTCCCTGTTCTGCTCTCATAGGCAGTACACCGCGCCTGGTACACGCGGCGCTCGGGGACTACAGCACAGCTACGACACCTGAGGATGGGCTTATAACAGACCGAAATCGGTCGTGTGAAAATAAAGTAATTTACAACTGAAGCGGTATTTCCAACCTCTGCTATAATGCTCAGTTGCTAATGTTCTTCCAATAGGAGAAGGGGAGAACGTATGTCTGAAGAAAAAAAAAGGGTGAAAATTAATCAATAGATGGCGCTGTATGTGTCAGAATACGTATATGAAAACACCTGTCATGAGCATACCCACTGCAGCTGGTATAAACAAGCCGGGTACACGGCTTTTCCTCCTTTCGCGTCTGCGACGTTCGCCGTGACTGCCTCAATGCAGGATCGCGCTCTGTTTGTAAAGCCGTATTACAAGGATGATGATTGTGCACACATCGCTCCGCAGAAGTTCCGGACACTGAAGGGTTTGAGAAAAAGGCGTTGGTTCAATGCCTGCCGTGGGTCTGGAGAAAATGATTCGGAAAATCGAAAAGACGGGTTCTTTCGGTGTGAAACCTGGTAGAGGGAGGGAGGAAACGAATTGATTCGATGTCGGTGGAAGCAGTGGACACAGCAATGCAGGAGGAGACGAGTGGTGGTGTGCAAACGTGTAGTGCACGGAGAATTTCCCGAACATTGGAAGTACTCGTGATCACGGTGGGTAAAATCCTACAAAATTTCCTTCTTTGCAATCCATTCAAAATTACCTATGTGCACGAGTTGCCTCCTGTTGACCTGACAGCAAGAGGGACCTTTGATTTACAATTTCTTGCTTCATGGAAGTGGACAGTGAATGGCCGTGAAAGATTTTGTGGACGGATGAAGCCCACTTCCACCTGACAGGATATGTCAAAACACAGAATTGTCGGATATGGGCAACGGAAAATCCACAAGAAAATCAACCAGTACCACTTCATCCTGAAAAGGTCACTGTGTGGTGCCGGTTTCAAAAATGGTTCAAATTGCTCTGAGAACTATGAGACTTAACATCTGAGGTCATCAGTCCCCTATAACTTAGAACTACTTAAACCTAACTAACCTAAGGACACAACACATCCATGCCCGAGGCAGGATTCGAACCTGCGACCGTAGAGGTCAAGCGGTTCCAAACTGAAGGGCTTAGAACCGCTCGGCGACAACGGCCGGCGGTGCAAGCAGTTCCAGACTGAAGGGCTTAGAACCGCTCGGCCACAACGGCCGGCGGTGAGGGTTTACAGCGTCATTTATCATAGGGCCATATTTTTTCGAAGAGACAAGTGCTTCCGGTCCTGTTCACTGTACCGTCACTGGTAAGCGATATAAGGGTCTTTTGAGAAACCATGTCATTCCAGCTCTCCAACAGTGTGCATGTGCGGACGGGATCCTTTTTGTGTAAGATGGCGCACCTCAGCACATTGCAGATCCGGTTAAGCAGCCGTTGAAGCGCCATTTCGGAAATGCTAGGATTATCAGCCACTATTTTCGGACAGCCTCTCCGTCCCGATCGTCTTCTCTTAATCCGTGAACTTCCGGCTGTGGGTCTGTCTGTAAGATGTTGTGTTCAGTGTTCCGATTGCAAATTTAGCTGCGTTGAAGGCACGCATTGCGCAACAAATTCGGCACGTGAGCCCAAAAGTACTTCGATCGGTTGTGGAACATGTTGTTTAGCGATTTCAGCTTGTTACAGAAAACGATGGACAGCATATTGAACATGTTTTGTGCCAGTCACACAGAAATTAATAATCCGATTTCATTTTGACTGATGCTTTTTATTTGGTTTTTGGCCTCAGGACATTTAAAAATCGATTTTCCCATCCAATGTGATATGATCTTGCCGTGGTGGATGGTCTTGCGTAACTAACAGTATCACACTGAGTAGTACAGTTTGTTTAACGTCACACGTACACCTTAGGCATTGTTGAATGATTCATTTGTCATTTGTTGTCGACCACTATTAAACTGTGATGGTTACAGTTCCATCTATTGGTACATTTTTCTTCTGTCATACATTTTCCCACTTCTCCGATAATATTCCGTTCCAATTTGACGTCGTTCCAACCAGTGGTGTTATTTCTACAGCGGTTTGAAAGTTCAATTATAATCACCCTGTACTTGATATTTTATGCTGTTATTTACGTTGATCGAATAACTTCCTCTCTAGACCATTTTTTGAAAGACAATATTTGCGCGTACTTACGAAATAGAAGACGCAAGTGAAATTGTATTTCAGCCCCTCCGGCGATGTTTGCTTGCCTCACTCACGGCTACAGTGGAGCTGCTTTTAATTCAGTAACACCCAAAATTTAGCAATGGCATTACATTTATATTCATCCATGCAGCAGGAATATAACAGAATTTCACTTCAACCAGCAAAATAAGTTTGTTAATATTGCAAGGTTTTCATATGTTTTCTGCCACTGTACGTAATTTTACTCAACTGGGACAAACATCAATGAGCGCGCTGCTCTGACTCTGTGTTTAAGTTTATCTGTGAGTATCCTACTCGCCTGTCAATCATGAAGCATTGGCGCATTTTTATTTGAGGCATAGTAGCGAGTATTTGGGTATTTAGAGAAGGAGATTTAATATTTGGGAATTTGAGACAAATTACGAAAATAAAAACTTGTTTGTAAAAATATGTTACTTATTCAATGCATGGAGAAGATTTTTGAAGGACTATTGCAAGCTAACTGATGCAAGAACGGGATTGAAATGTTGGCTGTCAGAACTATTAATAGAAGGAAATCTTTGGCTCTTAGGTAACTAATAATATGGTTAGCGTTAATTTTGTCTCTTTGTTTCCATTATGTCACAAGTAGCGCAATTAGTTTAAATATCTGTAATTTTTTAGTAATGATAGAATTTGTTCGAATCTTCTTACGTTTCACCGCCTTTTTGACAATAATCAGAGTTTCATTTTTCGAGAACGATTTTCTTTAAAGTAAACTCCTCCTCCACCGTTTTAGTAAAGTTTTGCATATTTTATCGTGCGTGCATTGCACCCTACCCCACACGAAGGAAAGAAAAACAGTTTTATTTCAGGGCAGATCTCAATCTGCATTCTCGAGAGATGAGGAAATAGTTTGTAGTCAGAATTACCGGATGGAGTGCTAAGCAAGCAGGTTAATTTACAGTGAGCAATGTACGTAATCTGCAACAGTTATTTTTCTTCGGAGCAGAGCAGTCAGAAACGACACCTCTTATCACGTAACTTTCATCGTAACTTTCATAATGTACTTCCGGACTGAGTTTCAGTTATATAATTTTCACTGCGTACAGAATTAGTTACTTTTGGAACTTAATTAGATTGGTTTTCATTATTTCAAATTCAGTACCTCACTAAGTTTAAAGTTGTGTTCCACGACATTCTTCACATAGGCAGCACAGAGCCAACCCAAAGTAAATATTGATCAGCAGTTACACACTATATCTAAAGCACATGGTACACGAGGAGAGTGTTTTTGAAAAAAGAAAATTCAGTATTTTCATTTATAAATAATGTTTTATAGAAAACTTACAACATTAAATACCAGTTTCCATGTGTCAATGTTACCACAAAGTCGTGTATATACAAGGCACCTGTTTCTATACCGCCGACCGTTGATATCACACTAACACTAGCTGGCATACAACTGACGCCAAAGTGGCGTGAAAATGAAATGTGCCCATGACATTAGTGGCCAGGAGTCACATCTGAGATGTACGGCCGGCTAATGCAAATCTTATTTATGTGACACCACTTCAGCAACTTGTGCATCGATGAAGATGAAATGTTGGACAAGACAACACACACACGCAAACAGTCCCGAGTGGGAAAAATTAGCAACTTGGCCGGAAATCGAACCAGTGACCCCATATTAAGAGGTGGCAACGCTACTCACAGTACCATAAGTCGCCGAGAGGAGTAGGTTCAGTATATAGGTTGAATCACCTAAAACTTGCACCGAAAATATTGAGAAAAGTGTTATTGATGTGCGGTCTCCACAGAATGGATTGGTAGTCAGGGGCTAGTATCGTTAGCTAAGAATTGAACTGTAATAATACTTAGAGTGTGTATTTTGGCGAAAACATACATGTTTCAATGTAACAACGCCTATTGACATTAACAAACTAAAAGTAGGGTAAATTATAATGTCAATGGTGTTTGTTGCAGGATTCTAATGCGAGTCGTTTACGTGATACCGTATTTCGTACAGTTCCCACGCCAACACTTATACAATATCTGTGTTAGCAAACACTAAAGAACAACACTAGTACATACACTAGTTATGTCGATTCTGACCAGTAACGAGGCATTTGACCATCACAGGTTGTGTTCAAAATGACCACCGGCAGCAGCAATAGACTATTCCAGTCTGGTATGGAATGATTGCTCCACATGTGCTAGCATTGCAGTGGAGATGTCCGAGCAGGCTGCAGTAATACGTCGTTGCATATCTTCGGGTGTAGCTGGTACGTCGCTGTATACAGCATCTTCCTCTTTTCGCCTCAGAAAAAAAATCTACAGGCGTTAAATCGGGAGAACGCGCCGGCCAAAATACATGTCCTCTGCATCCAATCCAACGGCTAGGAAACAATGCTATAGTACTTGGTGCACTATGGGCTGGACAGCAGTCATGTTGGTACCACAGTCTACAAAGAAGCGTCTTCTAGCATTCGTGGAAGATGGTCTGCAATGAGGTTGCGATACTTGGACGCATTCAGTGTTCCGCCCATGAAACACATGCTTATGAGCTGATGGTTCACTATCCCACAACACACGTGTACACTCCCGAGATGCTGACGTTCCACCTGACGAAGACAACTGGGATTGTCAGTAGACCAACAGTGCAGGTTTCGGCGGTTTAGCCGGTCATGATTGGTAAATGTGCTTCATCACCAAACAAGATACATGATACATCGTGAGTACCCTATGCAGCTCTTGACTGAGAGAGATGTGTTAGGGATGGAACCTACGTCGATGGATAATGCGTAAGACACTTGTCTGATTCATGTCACTTCATCGTGCGATTGCGCGGGAGATGACGTGCGAATCAACTCCAGCGGCAGCGAGGACATTAATTTCCTCCTTCTCTGTCGTCACTTGTTTCCATCTGTTACCTTGTCTAGGTGTTACACTACCACTTTCACTTACCTGACTGAAGAAGTTGATAAATAATTGCCGACATGTTTGACGTCTATTGGGATGTCTTGTCGCATACACTGTACAAGTACGAACTGCATTCTTCCTACACTCTCCATAAATCACGAGCATGTCGGCTTTTTCTACCTTGGTAAACCCCATCGTCCACTCATGACCTATGCCTGGACAGAACTCTCTGGCAAGTCGAAATGCACTGAAGTAAGACACAAGCACACTGTAAGCAAACATAACAACGTCGTACCTAGCACCGACGCAGGTTTGATGGCAGAAACAACTGTCGGTGTGGAAACTTTTCAAAATACCATATGTAGTAAACGACTCGCACTAGAATCCTGAAACAAACACCACTGACATTCTAATTTACTCTACTATTAGTTTTCTAATTTCAATAAGCATTGTTACATTTCGAAAAGTGTACGTTGGCACAAAAAATACACTTTCTAAGTATCATTACAATCCGTTTATTGGCTAAAAACAGGAGCCTCTTACTACCAATCCATTCTGCGGAAATCGCACATCAACAGTAGTTTTCATTTCCGCAGTATTTGCTGTGCAAGTCTTACGTGATTTACCCTGTCTAAGGAAAGATTAAGGAGAAGGTTTATCATACAGACGTCGCTTCTTCAATTTATTCCTTGTGAGACGATAGTGTTACGCTTAGCGTAAGAACCCAAACATATACTGGCGTGTCTTGCACTTTAAAAGACGAAATTCTGTCAGGATCACAAAAGAAATTAAAATCATTAGCATTTGTTTTTCAGTTAGTCTCTTCTCCTTACAGAATTTCCAGAAACAATACCCATGTAATCTACATCAAAATGGGGATAATTATTGTTTAATACATTTATCTGACTGCTGATGCTTCGATTTCAATGTTAAAACGCCCATCAACAGTTATTTACTGATTTGATGATTTTCTATCACACTATGATTAAACAACTTTCTTTCATTTCAAGTAAAACTGTATGGTTGCAGAGACTCTTGGGAGTCTCAAATGTCTGTGAGACTAAAGCGACGAATGAAACTTTATACCAAACTAGGATCTGAACCCATGTCTCCTGCTCACTAGGCAGATGCGCTAACCACTACGCCACCCTGGCACAGCGGCTTTGCACATCTGCACTTCCTATCCTAGAACGCTTCCCTCCTCAATTCAAATTCCCATTCACGCCTCAACCCACTAGGTATTACCTCTACACTCGAACAGCATTATAGAGATTTCCGACTCAGCATCGAACGATACGGGGGATCCTGCCTGAAACCCAGGTATAGGTGCTTTCCTTTCATTTATAAATATCATTGAACATTTATAAGATATATGAGTATAAACATCTGGCTTGATCAGTACTAAATTATACATTTCACATACAACATATATTTCTTTGTTGCTTTTGTTTTATTGCAGTTTCTTTGAAGAACATCGTGATATGGTACTCTGACGTCCACCTTAGCACTCCATATGGCGTTGCCTGCTCCATGCAGAACCTGCTATGGCGTAGGAATTTCTGCTGTCGAATTCCATCCACCGCACGAGAGCCAAGGAGTGTCTCAAGCAAATAATAAAATATGAAGCAAATATTTGTACATTTCTTGAATATAATCTACGTATAAATAACAAATGACTCCTTTTGTCCCACTTAATTACTATGGAAACTATAACAGAATTTAGTATGTTTTCGAAAGAAAAGTAATGAGAAAAATCTGGGGACCTTTGTTGGAGAATTGCTTATGGAGAATTCGAAAGAACAATGAAATTTATCAGCTAATGAAGCAACCCACTATCATCAAAATTAAAAATTAGAAGACTGCAATGGACTGGACACGTGGCTAGAATAGAAGACAACAGAATCACCAAAAAAGCATATGAAGGAACTCTCCAGGCAACAATACCATTGGGCCGACCTCGTACAAGGTGAAAAGATGACATAGAGAAGGACATCGCAGCATTAGGAATTTCCGCAGGATGGAGAGAGACTGCGAGGGATAGAAGGCGGTGGAAGCAGATAGTTGATGCAGCGCGTGGTCTACAGGGCCTGTGATCGCTAAGAAGAAGAAGAAGATAAAATTTTTGATTCATAAAACTTCACCTCGTTACTTCCTGGCTGAAGAGCATGGTCTGTTGCAGCCAGTTTGTCTGTTTTCCCTATTCGGCAAAGAGCTCTGTCTTCCTTTAGCTGTGTATTCACACTACCCTCGGTTGTTCCAATATAAACTTTACCACACGTACGCGGAATCTTATATACGCCACATACTAACAGAGGAGGATGTTTTGATTGGAGTGCTTGACCTATTTTCTTTGTTGGTCTAAAAACGGGTCGAATGTCATGCTTCTCTTCTTTCCGATGTGATCTGTCATTTTCATAAAAGGGAGAGAAACTGTATTCTTCCATAGTTGTTTTTCACGCTTGCTCGACGGCCTATCATTTGGTCGTACGATTTTGTTTACTTCTTTCCCTGAGTAGCCATTTTTCTCCAGAACCTGCTTTAGATGTTTTTATTTGGCGTTCAGTTTTTCCGGCGTGCAAATCCTTTTGTCTCTATCGGCAAGATTTTTAATAACACCTCTCTTTCATTATGGGTGGTGACTAGAGATTTTCTGTAAATATCCGCCCGTGTGAGTTACTTTTCGAGAAACCTTATATTTCGAACTTCCAGCCAGCCAAGAAGTCAGGAAATGAAGTTTTCTGAAACAAAAATTTTATCTACGTTGATAAACTGTTATCAGAAGTTATGTAGAGAAGCCATTAAAATGTATAAATATAGGGATAATTTTAATAGGAGAGAAGAGAGCATGAAATTTAGCGACATATGGACAGCAGCTGTGTAGAATCGTTAAACAGTGTTTATATCTTTGACATGACGACAATCAATACTTTTATCTCTGTTTATCAAGGGTAATTCCAGCAGCGTCCTTTTTTCTGTAGTATTTATGCCACTCTCAGACGTCCGACCTGTAAGTCGAAGGAGCAACTCTCCTAGAGATATCCATTGCAGTTCTGGACGAAAAGTTAGGAATAGATGAGTTTCGTGGACCACGACCGTATACCCCGATAGATTTACCAGCAGCAATGTCATCCGGTCGTGAAAGCCTCCTTCTATGACCATACTGGGTACCGGAAGTGTTATAAAAATTCAGGTTTTCAAACGCAAATAAAGTTGTTGTCGACATCGTCGCCGTCATCGTCGTCGTCGTCGTCGTGCACTGTGCACCAACAATTAAGCAAAATCCTCAGATTAATAATAAGGCAGGAAAACATTTACATTTATTATCTAGGTGACTACCCTGCAATTCACAGTTAAGTACCTGTCAGAGGGTTCATCGAATCACCTTCAACCTGTTTCTCCACTACTCCACTCTCGAAGTGCGCGCTGGAAAAACCAACACTTAAATCTTTCCCTGCGAGCTCTGATTTCTCGTGTTTTATAAGAACGATTATTTCTTCCTATGTATATGGGTACAAACAAAACATTTTCGCATTCGGAGGAGAAATATAGTGACTGAAATTTCATGAGAACATCCTGCCACAATAGAAAAACACCTTTGTTTTAATGATTGTTGCCCAGAAAACGAAGAAACGTAGTATCCTATGACAATAATATCAGTGAGCCACAGTTGAAATAGGCCAACTCATACAAATACCTAGATGCAACACTTTGTAGGGATATGAAATTGAATGATCACATAAGCTCAGTCGTCGGTAAGGTAGATGATAGACTTCGGTTTTGTGGTAATATTCTGGGGAAATGCACTCAGTCTACAAAAGAGAGCTTACAAATCACTAGTGCGAACCATTGTAGAATATTGCTCAATTATGTGGGTCCCGTATCAAATAGGAGTAACAGGGGATATTGAACGTATACAGAGAAGAGCAACACGAACAGTCATAGGTTTGTTCGACCCGTGGAGGAGTATCACAAAGATGCGGAAGAAATTAAACTGGCAGACTTTGTGTATCCTATCCTGAGAAAGCCTACTTACAAAGTTTCAAGAACCAGCTTTAAATTATGACTCTAGGAACATATTACAACATCCTACGCATCGTTCCATTAGGGAACATGAAGACAGGATTAGATTAATTACAGCACGCACAGAGGCATTGAAACATTCATTCCTCCCGCGCTCCATACCTGAATGGATAATAACTGGTACACTGGGATATATCCTCTGACATGCACTTCACAGGGCTTTGGAGAGTATAGATGTAGGGGTAAATGAATTTGCGCATCAAATCCGTGGCACTCTCTCCCTTATTTCGTGATAATACAAAACGAGTTGCCCTTCTTTGAACTTTTTCAGCTTCCTTTGCCAATCCTATCTGATACGGATCTCTCTAAGCAGCAGTACTCCGGAAGAGAACGGACGGGAGTAGTAGAGGCAGTCTCTTTAGTAGACCTGTTGCATTTTCTAAGTATTCTGGCAATAAATTGCAACCCCCTTTGGTTCGCTTTCCCCACAACATTATCTATGTGGCCGTTTCAATTTAAGTTATTCGTGGCTGTAATCCCTAAGTATTTAATTGAATTCAAAGCCTTGAGATCTTTGTGATTTATCATATAACCGAAATTTAATGGATTCCTTTTAGTATTCATATTGACGACTTCACACTTTTCATTACTTAGAGTCACTTACAACTTTTCGCACCATACAGAGATGTCGTCTAAATCAATTAGCAATTGGTTTTGATCATTTGATGACTTCACAAGAAGATAAATGATAGCATCATCTGCAAACAATCTTAAGGGACCGCTCAGGTGGTCTCCCACATCGGTTATACAGATCAGTAACTGCAGAGAGCCTAAACACTTCCTTGCGGAAACCCATATATTACTTCCGTCTTACTCGATGACTGTCCGTCAGTTACTGTGGTCTTTACGACACTAAATCACGAATCCAGTAGCACAACTGTGACGGTACTCCATAGGCACGAAATTAAGAAGTCGCTTGTGACAAACGGTGTCCAAAGCCCTCTGGAAATCTAAAAATAAGGATTCAATTTGACATTTCATGTCGATATTATTCATTACTTCGTGTGAATAAAGCGCTAGTTGTGTTTCACAAGAACGATATTTTCTGAAACCGTGTTGCCTATTTGCCAGAAGTCGTTTTCTTCAAGGTAATTGGTGACGTTTGAAGACAGTATACCTTCTAAAATTTTGCCTCAAATCGGCGTTAGTCTATAAGTCTGGAAGTCAGCAGTTTGCTCCTATTCCTTGTTTGAGTACTGGTGTGATGTGTGGAACTTTCCAGTCTTTAGGTTTGGTTCTTTCGACGAGGGAGTGGTTACACACAATTGCTAGGTATGGATCTAATGCAGCAGCGTACTGTGAAAGGATCCTGACTGGCATAAACTCTGGTCTGGAGGCATTAACTTTACTGTTTAAGCTGCTGCGTTAGAAGAGTTTCGTAGTCAAATTTTTTTTTAACTGACTGTAATTTTAACCAGAAACATAAGAATGAACACTTAATAACAAATGAACATCAAAACTCAAAACTAGCCTTATGTTTACGGCGCTTTCCTACTTTACACTTATTCCTAGAAAAGGTTAGTGACTAAAATTCGGGAAATATTATATGTATTTTTGTTTGGTCTGGACTTTCTTGTATTCCATGAAGTATAAGTTATGAAATCTGTTAAGCAAAGCGAATTTTTCGTATTTGGGATCCGAAAGCAAAGAATTACAGTGAAATATTATTGATAGGAATTTTTCAAGGTTTATGGTCATTAGTTATGTGCTTCACAACTGGGAATAATTAAGTTTTTGTTGTAATTCTCGGGCACAGTACGGTTTTTTATTACTTGAATGTGTGTGTTAGTGTTTTCCGTTATGAGAAGTAGAGAACGATATCAGGTGAATTTTTGAAGATGTGGTAGATACTGCGTTTACTTCATCGTGTGAAGATAGTTATGACTACACTTAATGAGCAATGAGGTGCTCAGGCACATAAGGTGACACTCTTTAAAAGCTTGCTGGACAATTGTTCGCCATAGGGAAAGATGATACTACTGTATTACCAGCACACATAGTACAGCTTTTCATGCAGGTGGAAGAACATAATGGATTAATAAAACTTGAGGAGACCAATCTTAGGCAATTGGAACTTCTAGAAACAAGATCGAATGCTATTTATTGCATCGAGTCCGACAACCGCGAACACATGCCGTGGAATACCGTTCGTCAACTCAGCCTTAATGGACTTCATGCGCTCAACACCTGTGCACTTTGACACAAGGGGTATACAGGCATTGACGCATTGCTCCACATGTTCTATAGCTACACCGTTGAGCAAATACAGTATGATGTTGTAGTATGAAGCTTTATTATACAGATGCCAGAGTATTACTGTGGGCTATCTACTGCAAGTGCTAAAGCTCAGTATAGATCATACAACTTCAGAACACTCGAATGTTTTATGTAAAAGTATGTGTCCTCTGAAGTTAATTCAAGCATTGTGTCGCCATGTATATCATCTACTGAAACCATAAGGCCAATCGTAAGAACATCAATAGGAGTATGAGACGGATCATATTCGAATGCGATTTTCTTACCTATATATTGCCTCATGCTGCGTATATAGTCCCCCCCGTCCCATGAATACTGCGCTGACTACTTCTATAACGACTTCAAAGTCATTGTCAGCTGCCAGACCTTCATTCACGCGTTTAGAGCCACTGGCAGTCGTATTGTATGGTTTGGCGAATACCAGTACTCTTGTGGAAATTGGCTGGTGTGGTTTTGCGACGGCATGCTCGGACTATGGAGATTGAATGCTGCTGCTGTGGTTCAAGGAGGAACGTCTGCGTATCTTCGTCCAGAAATGGATCAGAAGCTCATTGCTGCTGTTTGTGAGGTAACGGGCGAGTTGTGGCGCCCTGAAAATATTCTAAGTTCGGATTTGGCGTGGCCGCGCTCGTCGGTGGCCGCGTGGGGTCGAACGTCAGCCGGCGTCCAGGCTGACCATGTGGCTGGGAATTCCTTGGTGACGTTGTGTCGATGAAAGAGACTTGTATGCTGAGAGTGCCAAAGATGGCGTACTTTGTGAAATCATCATGGCACACATTTCGCAGTTCGTATAGAAATTAATGGTAGCCAGATGAGCCTCAAAAAGAAGCATGGACATTACCTTTATTTGCACTACGATTCTGATGGTGTAATCAGATTTTCAATATCTTTATTAGTTTAAAGTTTAGTAGTATCTGACGATAAATTATACAAGTAACACCCAGCAACGAATTTCCAAAATCTATACGGTTCATCCGATTCTGTCGATCGACGTGTCTTTAGAAAGCTATTAGTGTAAACCTAAATTGGTATGAATTACAGGAATGTAACCTGAATAGTACATGAGTTATTATAGGTCAAAGTGGCCGATTACTATCGATCGCGTCAGGCTATAAGTACTCCACAGTTACACGAAAAAACGGTAACAGCATGCTTATAAATATATTTATTCATCTATGTCGTTGTTTATATCCGATATATACTATTCATGAAGATATTGGTCAATTATTTACTGTGTTTTAGAAAGCACAGAGACATTAGGCTACTGGCTTACTTCTGTTCCAGTTCTTTGATATATGTTTATTTATTTTGTTTATGTATTTAATAATGTGTGTTAGAGTGTGTTTGTGATTCACCCGTCGGAATATTTATTTAATTTCAAGTTATTTAAATGTAAATCCAGTATTCTGAATGTGTTTCATTATGATTGTGAGTGTGCGTTGGTTTGGAGATAGGGCGGGAGCGCTCTAGCTAATCACAGCGATCGTTCCAAAAAGGACACGTGAAGAGAGTTCAGGACAGTACGGGAGAGGACACGAGAGAGTCCTGGACAGTATGGCGAGACGGACGCACAGTCGCGGGAAAGACTTGGAGAGTGGAGCCGTTTGCACGAGGTCACGGGAGATAGAAATATTTCGTAGTACCAACTTGTGTACTTGTAAGATTTCTGTGGCTTCTGAAGTGAAGACATAGTATGTGTTTCGAAGTGAATATCTCGTGAGCTATGTTGTTGTTCATAACTAATTACGGGAAGTAGGAATCTATTGTTTCCCTCTTATTCAACTTATATTTTATTTAATTGCTGGACCATCGACACCAATAAGTGTTTTACAGTAGTAAAGGACATTTTAAAGGTAATTCTGCTATCGTACCCATCATTTAAAGTCGTTAAAATAGTACCTGCAGAATTTACTTAATTGAAATCTTTCATTTATAAATTTCTATATAACATTCAAAATTCGCATTTGCCGAGTGATAGGAAACTTTGACCATTCGATAGCAGTATTTGGCTTGTAATGGGGCAACTACGTATCCCAGCCCTTAGACAACGAAACCAGCCAAAACTTTTAATATTTCAACTCTGAGTCAGAGGGTACGTAGTTGAGGGCCACATCATCATTCATTTCATTTTATTTGAAAGCCCGCATGTTGCAGTGGCTGTGCTACTGCATAGTAGAACGGCACTAGGTCAGGAAAACACCCTGTGGGCATGGCTGCTGCTGTTGCGTGCTCCCGTCTGTAGCAATAATAATAACAGAGCCCTGACTATAACGATGTAATGATAATAACAATAATTGTTAAAGATAGATTGAAAAAATACTTACTGACGGTCTGCAACATTTCATGCTGGACAGCAAATGATGACACACACAATCAAATTATTATTGTAACATTTCTCGAAGGGTGGGGAGCTAAACACTTGCATGCAACTGGCTGCAGAGTAGAGGCACTCGGGGAATCGGGTGGGCATCTGTGTGTGTGGGTGTGTGAGTGTGTGGGGGGAGGGGGGGAAAGATCATCCCCACCACCTCACAGTCTTGGCACACATCAACAGAATTCCAGTAATTGCTGAGATCAATGAAATATAACAACCACATTTGTCTCAGCAATGACAGTGACCTATTTTATGACATGTGTCATTGTGTCAGCTAATATGACAATGTTGTGTCAGGACAAATAAGAAAGTACTGTGGCTGATGTTAGCCCATTTTTCTGTTAGTGTGCATACTGACACACAACTCACATATCAACGTGCAACTGCCAATTATTAGTCTGCCATCAAAGACTGATGAGTTTCAGTATATGGTACACCAGACATAAAATAGGTTACTGCTCTGTACTACACTGAAAAATATGTCGGGGGGAGTAAATATTAATAACGCCTCATTTTCGGAAATATCCCCAAAGGCTAATAGGGCAGTTATATAAAATTATTAGGGTGTGTTTGAGACTGGTGTCCTGTTGCCTCTCTGCAGTGGCCTGGGAAACGGTACCTTTTGTTCTGGGCGTGTGAAGTGAGTGTTAATTGCTTATACACCCATCATCCCACGTGCTATCTCAGTAGCACAGTGTTGAGTCGGTAGTCATGCAGTGGCTTGGCCGCTTCATCACCAAAGTAGTAGAGCCCACGACAAGGGCATCTTGGCTGAGATGTTGGCGGCAGTGGCATAAAGCGCAGTCCTCGGCTCTTTTCAACGCCTGTGGGATACTCTATGGTGTAGTGTTTCTTTAAATAAAGACGTCACAATTGCTCCTATCCTACCTCAGTAGTGGTGGCAGTAGTTAAAAGAGTAAATGCAGGCAACACAAGCGCTGGTAATGTTCTGTGGTGTTAGCACATGTTTCATACAGGGCCTACTTTTTTAAGAAAGTACCTGCTTTATAGCTAAAAAAACTGTATAGTTCGATGACCCTGAACCGTAGTCAAAACCAGGGAGCTGAAAGTACAGCAACCCTCGTTTCCTGACTACATGAGTAATAACAATGAGCAACGATGGATGGCTTATAATGCTTGCATTCGCATATAGCAGTCTTCTTCTGCTTTTTATTCTGTCTTAAGTCAGTGACTGACCCACGCTGCTGCTGCTGTTGCTGCTGCTGCGGATGATGCCTGGTGAAGATAAAGTGATGTACAGAACACGAATGATGAGTCCGTGTCATGATGATAGCGACCAGATCAATGTGCGCGGTGGGACTTAGCCACAGCTTGGACTGAAGGTGTTGATCAAATTCCACAAATGGGGTAACTTCCCACCGTTTCCTCAGCTACTTGGAAAAGAGGTGAAGACAGGGACGTGAGGAGGGTTCAGAGTAGGTGCTCAGTTTGGGCCATTTTCTTTTTTTACAGTAATGAACATAAGGCTAAATATACAGGATTTTATGATAGCAGATCCCAGGATAAGAGCACAAGCAGTGAGCAGTTTCTTTATATCTCATAAACGTCCCTTTCAATTTCCTGCCATTTATAACTCACACCTTTCCTATACAAAACTGATGGAGGAGGAAAGAGAGGGTGGGAGAGTAAGTAGACGGGGTGACCATGAATGTGACTCTTGCTGTTTACATAAGAAGATTCACCAACAATGCAGAGTGGGCTCATATCTCCACAACTATACTATATACGACAGCTTCAGAATCCTTCAGAGTTCGAATAGATCCAACACTTGGTTATACACATCACCGCGAGACATTCATTGGGTTCAGAAAGTACAACATAACTTTTACACTGAAGCGCCAAAGAAACTAGTACAGGCATGCGTATTCAAATACAGAGATATGTGAACGGGCAGTATATGGTGCTGCGATCGACAACGCCTGTATAAGAAAACAATTGTCTGGCGCAACTGTTACATCTATTACTTCTGGTACAATGACAGCTTGTCGAGGTTTAAGTGAGTTTCAACGTGGTGCTATAGTCGGCGCACGCGCGATGGAACACAGCATGAAGTGGGGATTTTCCTGTACGACAATTTCACGAGTGTACCGTGAATATCAGGAATCCGGTAAAACATGAGATCTCGGACATCGCTCAGGCCGGAAAAGATCCTACGAGAATGGTACCAACAACGACTGAAGACAGTCGTTCAACGTGACGGAAGTGCAGCCCTTCCGCATATTGCTGCAGATTTCAAGACTGGACCATCAACAAGTGTCAGTGTGCGAACCATTCAACGAAATATCATCGATATGGGCTTTGGCAGCCGAAGGCCCACTCGTGTACCCTTGACGACTGCACGACATAAGGCTTTACGCCTCGCCTGGGCCCGTCAACATCGATATTGGCTGTTGATGACTGGAAACATGTTGACTGGTCAAGCTGGTGGAGGCTCTGTAATAGTGTGGGGCATGTGCAATTGGAGTGATACGGGACCCCTGATATGTCTAGATACGACTCTGACAGGTGATATGTACGTAACCATCCTGTCTGATCACCTGCATCCAGTCGTGTCCACTATGAACTCCGACGGACTTGGCCAATTCCAGCAGGACAGTAAGACACCCCGCACGTGCAGAATTGCTACAGAGTGGCTCCAGGAACACTCTTGTGAGTTTTGCTGGCCACCGAACCCCCCAGACATGAACATTATTGAGTATATCTGGGATGCCTTGCAACGTGCTGTTCAGAAGAGATCTCCACCCCCTCGTACTTTTACGGATTTATGGATAGCCCTGCAGGATTCATGGTGTCAGTTCCCTCCAGCACTATTTCAGACATTAGTCGACACCATGCCACAACGTCTGCGGCACTTTTGCGCGCTCACGGGGTCCCTACGCGATATTAGGCAGGTGTACCAGTTTCTTTGGTTCCTCAATGTATAAGCATCAGTACTTCATAATCAAACTTCTCATGAATGGTTCCGATCATGAACCGCCAAGTAAATAAATTAAAGTAGTAATAATAAAGATGTAAATTAACACAGATTGGCTTTTGGCTTACGGGAGGGTACAGTTAAGAAGGGATAGGAAGCAATGAAATAACTTGCGTATGTCTTCAGGCACAAATCTGCCGTCACTAATTTGGAACCTACTCTTATTACAGAAGTCAGAGAGCAATCGATAACGCCAGGGACTTGCATCAAGCTTACAGGCTGTTTGAAGGGTCCTCAAGCCCGAAGATGACATCGCAGGGAGATAGGCTTTTGCATTGCTACAGAGGAAGGTTGTAGGCACCTTTGAGGCAAATTTTAAACTTCTTAGTCGCAGTGGGAGAATTACGGCGTTACAATTGTGCTGCGCAGTGTACGCAGAAAGGTAAGAAAATGTTGTGGACTACGCCTCAGTGTTTAATAACTGTCTAAAAACATATCGAAAATAATTTAAGGTTTCCATTAAACGATGAAAAACGATTCACATATGAAAACACCCACAAATCTAGTTCGTACGAAATTAAATTACCCAAGGCGCAACAGTCCTCAGCAACTACTAGGGAGACTGCAACGGCAGATCATAATTTACCCAGATAACAAGCACATGAATAACGGACAGAATAAGGGCAACAATTCGTGAGGCATTCACTAGGCAATACAGTTCCCAGCATGTAGCAATTACCGATTTAAAAAAACCACTGACTAGGACCGATAGAGTTTTAGAACTTCCGTAATAACTGGCTTCACACTGTAAGTCTTTTCGAAAGTTGCTCCAGAGCAGCTGGACTGAACCAGTGTGCAACAACTGTTGGCTGCTGCCAGACATCCTTCGCACCGTATATCGCACGTTATGTGCCACAGTCTATTAAACATGCTGTAGTTTAAATTTAACAACTTTTTTTCCAGGTGTTCTCATTTGCTTTCATCAACTGGTGGCAGTATCGCATACACGAGGTATAAAAGGGCAGTGAATTAACGAAGCTGTCATTTGTTCTCGGGTGATTCACAGAAAAAGGTTTGCGACGTGATTAAGGCAGCACAACGGGACTTTCGACGCAGAATGGTAGTAGGAGCTAGACGCATGGGACATTCCATTTCGTAAGTCGTCAGAGAATTCAGTATACCGAGATCCACAGTGTCAAGAGGGTGCCGAGGATACCAAATTTCAAGCATGACGTATCACCGTCGACAACGCAGTCGTCGACGGTGGGGCACTAAGTCGGGCAGAGGGAGGTCTGACACTATATTAGGAAGTATCCCAGACTTTTGCCAGTCGTCGACGGCCTTCACTCAACGACCGAGAGCAGCGGCGTTTGTGTAGAGTTGTCAGTGCTAACAGACAAGCGTGAAATAACCGGAGAAATCAATGTGGGACGTAGAAAGAACGTATCCGTTTTGATGGTACGGCGAAAATGGGCGTTAATGGGCTTTGTTATCAGCACGACATTGCCTGCAGAATCTCTCCGGGCGCGCGATCATGTCCTTTGGATCCTAGACGACTGGAAAACCGTTTCCAGATCAGTTCCGATTTCAGTTAAGAGCTTATGATGGGGTTCGATGTGGCGCACATCCCACGAAGCCAAAGGCCCAAGCTGCAACAAGGTACTGTGCAGCCTGGTGGTGGCTCCATAATAGTGTGGGCTGTGTTTATATGAAACGGACTGTGTCCTTTGGTCCAATTGCACCGATCACTGCTTTGAAATAGCTATGTTGAGCTACTTGTTCCAGACAATGTTGTAATTTTTATGGATGAAAATGTGCCGTGTCACCGGGCCACAGTTGTTCGCGATTGGGTTGAAAAATATTCTGGACAATTCGAGCGAATGATTTGGCCACCCAGATCGCCCACCATGAATCCTGTCGCACATTTATAGGACATAATCAAGAGGTCAGTTCGTGCTCTTAAAGCTGCACCGGCAATACTTTCGCAGTTATGGACGGCTGTAGAGGTAACATGGCATAATATTTGTGCAGGGGACTTCCATTGACTTGTCGACTTTAACGTCGACTTGCTGCACTAAGTCGGGCAGAGGGAGGTCTGACACTATATTAGGAAGTATCCCAGACTTTTGCCATCTCAGCGTATCTCACATATGTACCTTATTGTTGGAGGCCAGAGCTATGCCACCTACAAACTTTATTCAATTGGACGGAATACTATTCTCATTAACTGCGTGTGTTAGGTTTTTTCTCGACGAAAAGTTGTAATAAATATGGCTCAGTGATTCGAGTGAGGCATAGATCTGTAGCATTTGGATTCTGTGTTACGATAGTATATTATCTCGCGATGACCCTGCTGTCATGACATTCATTTCTGTTTCAACTTTTTTACCATTCCTACCAATATAATTACTTCTCTAATACTAAAGGTATCTAAAATCGGTGCCAGGACCCGAAGACCACGCAATTGCGATTGGCCGCCGTGTCATCCTCTCCATGCCGTGTCATTCAGAGGAGGTGTGGAGGGACAGCGCTCCGCTCTCCCGGCTGTTGTCTCCTTTCCAGATCTTGCAGCCCCTACTTCTCATTCAAGTAGCTCCGCAGTACGCATCAAGAGGTTGAGCGCATCTCCTTTCCATCCTCTCCAATCTTCTCAGCGAGGAAAACTCCCTGGAAGTACCGAGAATTGAATCCTCCACACGAACGTCGGATGCGCTGACCAATCGGCTACGGAAGCAAACTGTTTACCTGCCCAGCAATTGAAAAATTCGATTAGTGTCCAGCTTTCGAGTCAGACTGTCTCACACATTAA
Source organism: Schistocerca cancellata (assembly GCF_023864275.1). Classification (NCBI taxonomy): domain Eukaryota; kingdom Metazoa; phylum Arthropoda; class Insecta; order Orthoptera; family Acrididae; genus Schistocerca; species Schistocerca cancellata. Next base: position 515,133,957 of record NC_064628.1, on the reverse strand, counting down.
GGGATGATGTTAAAAACCGTTCTAGAACGCTGTGTGAAAAACTCTTCAATTTCAAAAACACGTTCTTCAGTTAACGGCGGTATGACTTACAGACACTGTATTTTTCAGTCACTTGCCGCTAGTCACGCCATACGAAACAGATCATTCCTTGGCTACAGCAACACACCCCCTGACGGCTGTAAAACTTTTTTCGACATTAGTTCAAATGGTTCAAATGGCTCTGAGCACTATGGGACTAAACATCTTAGGTCATAAGTCCCCTAGAACTTAGAACTACTTAAACCGAACTAACCTAAGGACACCACACACACCCATGCCCGAGGCAGGATTCGAACCTGCGACAGTAGCAGTCCCGCGGTTCCGGACTGGAGCGCCAGAACCGCTAGACCACCGCGGCCAGCGACATTAGTTCAATCTACGTTTCTTACTATAACATGTTGTAAATCTTTGACACATTGGAAGTAAATTAATGCTATAGCTTAGGTAGCTTTTGAAATTTGATGCTGCAATTTAGATAGGTAGACTGACTAACTAATGAAAAACTGTGAAATAAATTGACTAAAAAGAAATTTGTGGCAGACTCCGATTAAAAGAGGGATCTGTGAATAGGACACATCATGACGCATCAAGGAAATTCAATTCGACAGTGAAGGTAATTGTTGGGGGTAAAAATTGTACAGCGAGACAGTGAGGAGGTTCAAATGAGAGTGAGTTCCCGTAGTTATGCTGAGATGAAAAGACTCACAACATAGACCATCGTGGTGAGCTGCATCAAACCAGTCTTTGGACTGAAGATAACGACGACAGCAACTTAGCGAACTTTACGGTAGAGATGTTCACGTCATATAGCTCTTTTTGTGCATTTCGAATAAACGTGCGAATGAGCATGTGCTTTGTGTGTATTCTAAATAGACTTTTATGCAACAGAACGTTACATATGCAATACACGTGTTTAAGTTCAAGAAAATGGTTCAAGTGGCTCTTAGCACTATGGGACTTAACATCTGAGGTCATCAGTCCCCTATAACTTAGAACCACTTAAACCTAACTAACCTAAGGACATTACACACACCCATGCCCGAGGCAGGATTCGAACCTGCGACCGTAGCGATCTCGCGGTTCCAGACTGAAGCGCCTAGAACCGCTCGGCCACACCGGCTGGCACACGTGTTTACGTCTTAACTGTTAAATGTTTTGATTCTTTACAAAACGTTTAAGTCAGAGCTCTAAAACAGCCAGAAGATAACGTGGAAAGCAAGAACAAGACTTTTCTTACAGTTTCGTCGTTCACCGACGACAGAAAACTCTAATAATTAATAACATGTAAGCTACACACTCGTTTCCTTATATGTTTATTTCCAATATGTTCCCACGATAATTAAGGCTGGCTTCTCATATAGCCTCAGGAAAACCTGGTAGAATTGCCTTAATAGCAGCCAGAACTCACGAAATCAGAACATGCTGGTAAGGGATGACAATGAAATTCATAACAGTGAAAAGTTACCGAAAAACTTAGCTTCTGTCGAATTTAGTCATAATTTCCATTTTACGAATTACATACTGCATTATAACCAGTAAGTGATCGTTTGTTCAAGGATCCGAAGACAAAATAAGAGTTAATAATTTCTGTTGAGTCGCAGTATAAAAAAGTTTCGCGATACCAAGAGAGGCGTAAGTGTGCTCGGGAACTCATTATGTTAGTTGATGTTCCTCGATACAGTTCTTTAGCTGGCGACTTAAACAGAACTGTAGTGTGAAAGCTCCTAGTCTTGTGGTTAAGCTGTGAATTAATGTCAGTCCATGACCAGCTTATACTTCTAGGAGAGCGGTCTCAACTCTCCTCAGATAATAAAACCGAATCGTATCAATACACCGTGGAGAAAGTAAAAGCGCCCTAGACTTCCGCACATTACATTTCCAACATTTTGAAACCATTTGTGGCAGCATTGGCGAAGAAAGAAAAAAACCTACTGTTACTTCCAAAAGGATGGTGCATCTGCCCATACAGCTGGCTGAATCTTGGAGCACATTTACACAATCTTCACGCCTGACTGAGTTATTAGCAGAGGTAAGTCTTGTCGCTGCCCTAGCTGGCCAATCAAGTCACCTGATATGCAGTGTGCCATTACCTTGTGTGGGGAGCCTCAAGCCTACGGTGTATCACAGCAACCCTCATAGTCTTCAAGAACTTCAGCAAAACATTTCGGATGAGGTTGCAGCTTCGATCCGCCTTCAGCAACATCCTCACCAGGGCCCAAAAGCTCCAAGAGATGAATGGTAGTCACTTTCAACATCTGCTAAAGTCAGTTTAGAACTGTACTTACTTTCCTCTGCTGTATTTCTTTGTGCCCTGGAACTCTGTTCTCAGGGTCGCTTGTATTTACCCCACACCAGTACAAGATGAGCGAATGCAATGCTCGTTGCTTTCACAAATTAATAAGTAAATTATCCTTGTACTTAGCCACTGTGCACAAGGACAACGTCGACAAAGTAAATTAACCAGTTGGAAATACAAGAGGTTTTATTTATTTTTAATAGGCCGCCTAACGAGGAAAAGTTGTAGGAGAAGTTAAGGGATCTTTAAATTTATTTTAACTGTTTGTTTCATGAAATTAACAATAAATTGACAGAGGGCAAAATTATCTGAATATTCAGTTAAACTGACCGAGAATGACGATAACTCTGTGGGAGGTATCTTAATTTACGTGGAAGACTGCAGCTCGATGCAGAGTTAAAGAATCCAAAATCACGGTTTACGATAAACCATATCAGCAATCGATATTAGAAACGCACAAGCAAGTTAGTTGCTCAAAGTTGGAATCGCACTACCGCAGACTGCAGCCGTACCTATACTGTGTTCGAACGTTACCAGCTACGTCGAAGAAATCGATTTATTGGCAATAGTCAGCACGGATTCAGAAAATATCACTCTTGTGAAAAATAAAAGTAATATTTGGTGTTCCTCAAGGAAGTGCTGCAGGCCCTCTGTTGTTTCTGATCTCTGTAAACGATTTAGGACACAATGTGAGCAGCCCTCTTAAATTGTTTGCAGATGGTGCTGGCATTTACCATCTTTTAAAGTCATCATATAATGGAAATGATTTGCAAAATGACTTAGACAAGATATTTGTATGGTGCAAAAAGTAGCAATTGAATGTAAATAATAAGGCTGTGAAGTCGTCCACATGAGTAATAAAAGGATTCAGCTAAATTTCGGCTACACGATGAATCACACAAATTCAGCTTAATAATTAAGGATTACAGTTACGAATAACTTAAATTGGAACGATCACATATATAATGTTGTGGGGAAAGCAAACCAAAGACTGGGTTTTATTGGCAAAACACTTAGAAAGCGCAATAGATATACGAAAGAAATTGTTTGCACTTCGCTGGTTCACATTTTTCTGGAGTTTTGTTCTGCACTGTGAAGTCTACATCAGGTCAGACTGACGGAGGACATCAAAAAAATTCAAAGGAAGGTAGCTCGTCTTGTGTTTTCGCGAAATAGAGGAAAGAATGTCACAGATACGATACGCAAGTGAGGGAGGCAGTCATTAAAACAAAGGCGTTTCTCGTTGTGCCAGGACATTCTCGTGAAATTTCAGTCACTGACTTTCTCCTCCGACTGCGAAAATATTCGTTGGCGCCATACTTCATAGGGACTGTGATAAAATAAGAGAAATCAGAGATCGCACTGGCGCATTTAAATGCACGTTTTTCCCGCGTGCCATTTGAGAGTGGAACGCTAGAGTTATTGCTTGAAGGTGGTTCGATGAACCCCCTGCAAGTCACTTAATTGTGAACTGCATAGTAGTCATGTAGATGTAGACGCAGATGTATATTTCCTCAAGAACAGGAAAGTGTACCGAGAAGCAGCAGATGGCCACTAGGAGGCCATGCGTCCAAATTACCTCTCCAGATGGTAACCAACCAGCGATTCATTCTAGCTTAGTGTCTTCACGACCGTCAGCCTTACATGCCCAGAACACTGTGTTCTATCGGCTGACCAAATTTTGAGAACAAATACAACTAACCCTTCCATGCTCGTCGGATAGTGCTGCGGTTTCTTGCTCTCCGATATCTGCACAGAAACTCAAAACTGTCATGTTCAATTATTCTCTGGAGACTGCAGGCAGGCGTGACGTTCACTTCCCACAGCGGGAGCAGCTGCTAGCCCGGCTTTCACAAGCGGTGCAGCTGGTCGCTACCCGACTTCCACAAAAACTGCCCATATCCCCAAACGAGGCATTCTTCACCTATAGAAGGCAAGGAAGGGCCTTGCAGCAGTGGATACACCGGTTCCCGTCAGATCACCGAAGTCAAGCGCTGTCGGGCATGCCCGGCACTTGGATGGGTGACCATCCGGCCCGCCATGCACTGTTGCCATTTTTCGGGGTGCACTCAGCCTCGTGATGCCGATTGAGGAGCTACTCCTCCGGTCAAAGAAAACCATCATAACGACCGGGAGAGTGCTTTGCTGACCACATACCCCTCCTATCCGCATCCTCAGCTGAGGAAGACTCGGTGGTTGGATGGTCCCGATGGGTTACTTGTGGCCCGAAGACGGAGTGCTTTTCACCTAGAGACATTCACAAACTGCCGCCTTTTGATAAAAGGGGCCTCAGAAATATTTCTGGTGACAATCACCCAAGAAGGGCACAAGGCTACCCTTATAAGCTTACAGATCCAGTACTCTCACTAAATTAAAAATCAAACAGCAGTAGCAAGTGAACTGATGTCGCATAGCAATAAGTGACAGAAGCGTCACAAGTGTGTACTCTGGATTTATATGAGTACAGGCCTTGATTTAATGAAGCAAAGGTGCTTGATGATGACGTGTATTAGCTTTGAAGTTGATCAATACGTTCTAAGAAAAAATGAATGAATTACTCGAATAGGATGTAAATTGATAAACGTGATGTGCATGTACAGACAATCAAATGATTACAATTTTAGAGAAATTGGATCATTTATTCAAAAGAAAGAGCTTCAGAAATTGAACAAGTCAATAACAGTTTGGTCCATCTCTGTCCCCTATGCAAGCTGTTATTTGGCTTGGCATTAATTGGCAGAGTTGTTGAATGCCGTCTTGAGAGATATCGTGCAAAATTCTGTCCGAATGGCGCGTAAAACCGTGAAATTACCGAGCTGGTTGCAGGGCCCTGCCCATAATGCTCCAAACGTTCTCAATTGGGCACAGGTCCGGCGACCATGCTGGCCAAAGCACTGTTTGGTCGGCGCAATGAGATGCAGTAGAAACTTCCGACCTGAGCGCGCTGGTTTTATCTTTCTGAAACGTAAACCCAGGATGTCTTGCGAAGAAGGGCAACAGAAAGGGACGTGCAATATCGTCGACGAAACTTCCTGGCAGATTTAAACTGTGTGCCGGACCGAGACTCGAACTCGGGACCTTTGCCTTTCGCGGGCAAGTACTCTACCATCTGAGCTACCCAAGCACGACTCACGCCCAGTCCCCACAGCTCTACGTCTGCCAGTATCTCGCAGGAGAGCTTCTGTAAAGTTTGGAAGGTAGGAGACGAGGTACTGGCAGAAGTAAAGCTGTGAGGACGTGGCGTGAGTCGTGCTTGGGTAGCTCAGATGGTAGAGCACTTTCCCGCTAAAGGCAAAGGTCCCGAGTTCGAGTCTCGGTCCGGCACACAGTTTTAATCTGCTAGGAAGTTTCATATCAGCGCACACTCCGCTGCAGAGTGAAACTCTCATTCCGGAATATCGTCGACGTACCGCGGTGCAATGAGGGTGCCGCAGATGACAAGAAAAGGGATCCTGCTGTGTAAAGAAATGCTATCCACACCATCGCTCCTGCTTTTAGTGTGCCGTATGGCAGGCCACAGTCAGGTTGGTATCCCATTGCTATGCGGACCGTCTCCAGACGTCTTCGGTCTGTAATCTCATGGTCGTGCGGTAGCGTTCTCGCTTCCCACGCCCGGGTTCCCGGGTTCGATTCCCGGCGAGGTCAGGGATTTTCTCTGCCTCGTGATGGCTGGGTGTTGTGTGGTGTCCTTAGGTTAGTTAGGTTTAAGTAGTTCTACGTTCTAGGGGACTGGTGACCATAGATGTTAAGTCTCATAGTGCTCAGAGCCATTTGAACCATTTTTTTGTAATCTCATCGTTTGGAGTACAACTGTCTTCAGTGACGAGTTCTGCTCCAAACCGAGCTTCAGTGACCAACGAAGACGCTTCTGGAGACGCCCCTCACAAAAGATTGTCGCCAGCCGTACGGCCCTACAACCAGGAGTGATGGTTTAGGGTGCCATTTCTTTAATAGCAGGATTCCTTTGCCTGCGGCACCCTTACAGGACAGTGGTACGTCGACAATATTCTACGCCTCGTTTTGTTGCCCTTTATGGAAAATCATCCTGGGCTAATATTTCAGCAAGATAATGCCCGCCTGCACACGGCGAGAGTTTTTACTGCTTGTCTTCGTGCTTGCCAAACCCTGACTTGGCCAGCAATGTCCCCGGATCTCTCTCCAGCTGAGAGCGTTTGACCCTCCAACCATCTCGGGATTCTGACGATCAACGCGTCCGGCGTGGTGTGGGAACCTGCGACTACCAGGGACTCTGGTTCCAGTGGACAACGTTTGTTTCATGCAGAGCAATAACAGAGCACATGCTGCTGATTTCTCTATGACAAGATTACAACGTGTTCTTGATGACAGATTAGGTTCCCTTTCTTTTATTGCGTCAGATTTCAGTGAGAGTTACTGTATAGCTCTGCGACCAGATGCTACTGACACGTTCGTCTGAAACGATAAATGGCGCAACCTTTTTTCTCGGATTTCTTTCCAAAGTCGATCCTAAATTGGCTAAAACTGACACGCTGATACGCCTCCTGCAGAATCTGACGAACAGGCCACAGCGTATGCGACGAACAGATACTATACCACCACCCCTAATTGTATTCATTCTAGACAATGGGACTGACTATATCGTATCTGAAACAACCTGTATAGCAGAACATTCGTAGCACGGGCAGCATATAATGTGTGAAGTACTCAATAATCAATCATGCGAAATTAGATAAAAACTATTCTATAAACGTTACTAGTAAAACTACTGCAGACTATCAGCAGTAAGTGAAGACTCTGATAGCTTTGCTAATAATTTTCGTCAGCGGAGGTCATACGCGCCTTATCTGTACGTTCGTTTTGTTGCATACCTACCAGGCGTTGCCTCACAACGATCGTTTTCTTTACATACGCGTTCAATGTCTTACGAGATTCCCGTAAAATCAGGTAGCAGTAAACCGACTAGGAACTGAATGAGGAAATATAGAGAGCTGGGTACCATAAGGAATATTTTTGTTCTACGTAGTTATGGTCTTCTTTGTTACTTAAAAGTAAATTGTGTTTATAGCAAAATTGAAATTTTCAATGTTTAATTCAGATTTTATTCGAAAACTGTTGACTAACGCAAACAGTGGAAGGCTCTAGTAAAAAGAAATAAAACAAAACAGATTTATCACAAAACACTAGCAAACGCAATTTCCTTAGCAAAGAGGTAAAATTAAAAAGAGAACACAAAATAAAAATACATAAAACATCGCTTTTCTACTGCGTGGAACTTACGTAAAACATGTTTCTGTTGTTTACAAGTAACTTTCACATTTACCACGCATAACAGGAAACTCTTGTTTTGCTCATAATGAAGAACTTTCTATTGAGTGTAAAATGCATGTAAATTGTACCTGCATCAATAGTAATTCCTTTGATTCCATAAAAGTGCAGAAGTTAAGCGATCAACAAATTTTATTACTTATAAAGTGCAATTTACATTATGTAAGGATATAAAATATTCAGTGGACTAGCGCTGAATGATGCGCGTTTAAAAAAAAAGAAAAAAAAGAGAAGTTGTTGGCTCCCGGCTTCTCTTACACATTTATTTATGTTCATTTCCGTATCAGTGCTTAACAATACTATCGGCAATCCTAGCATTTACTCCGCTATTTATGTAGTGTACCAAAACTACCGAACCTTAGTATGGTAGAACGCAATTCCAACTGTCACCGACGGCGCGTGCATATCGTCGTATGGGCAGAACCGCTGGTCCGGGTGTTTACCTGCAAGCGGCGATAGGCCGGGACCACCAGTTCTTACGCTGAGAACGCCCCCCTCGGAGCTGGCTGTCGCATCGCGCCATAGTTCCGCGTGCTAGCTGTCTCGATCATATGCACTGGTGACTTTTTGTGCCGTTCTTCGTGCTAGACTCTGCACGGTCTTCGGACTCTCTGCTCGCCCGTAGATTCAGCCGCGCGTTTCCTCTTCCGAGCTGCTGCCTCCCGCCCCCCGGGTCCCGGGTCAAGAAGCGCCCACCATTACCTGGAGTAGTGACGTTTGTGGCGACCAGACGGTTTCGCAGCATTGTCACAAAGCTAGAGAAATCTTGCGAAGAGAAGGCACTATCTCCAAGCTAGAAGCAAGAGTTACACCTGAAACTCTAAATTTATACTCTGCCGGCACTTTATGATGTGTGGTAGAGGGTATATTGTGTACTACTCTCGCGTATATCTACCCTTGGCCAGTTCATAATAATAGGAGGAAACAGTATGTTTTGTGACTCTTCAGGTGATGTACTCTCGAAATTTTAAGGAGAAATCACGGTTTGATGCCTTACATCTCACTTTTAGCGACTGTCACTGGTGCTGATGGCTATCTCGGTGGCGCTTTTGTGCTTTCTAAACGTACCGATGACGAAACGTTTTGCACCTCTATGGATCGTCTTTATTTCTTCTATCTGTCCTACGGATGAATTAAATAGGAAATGGAGAGAGGCCAATGCGAAACTGGTGCAGGAATAGTGCGAAGGAACCAGAAACTAATGATCGTCGGAAGGACTGCTTCGGCATACGGAAAAACCATAACAGCCTTCAGTAAAATGAAAAACAAACATGCCGTATTAAGAGTGGCCGAGGAATTTCACTCTTTCGAAAACAAAATTTAGTATCTCTGACCTTTCTTGGCCATCCTTTGTTTTGGTGCCAGAGTGTTCACTGGGTAACTGGATTGGTGTGTGGTTCGTCTATTGAGTTAATGTGAGGCAGGCAGGCGGAATTTTACTTTGTAATTTCTTACACGCTCCGTGCATGGGTTTCGCTGAGCTCATTGCCAAGGCTTTGGCTGCGTTTCAACCTGTGGTGAACTCCTTGTTTGGGAGCAACTTTCTAAGTGACTCTTGGGCCACGGCAGGTCTTTTCTGATGTTCACGAAGTTTTTCGGCTCTTCCCAGTGTAAGGCGTATTGTACAACACTCAGGAATGTTATCCACTTATACTCAGCATTTTCTGTCTAAGCAATATATAATTTTAACTGTCGCTCGAAAATGGTTATACAACAGATCGTTTCTCGCCACTGCCATAGGTTCGTCCTCCTTGCCTCTTCTGGATGCCAGAAACAGCTTTTAGTGTCTGGAGGGGACATATTCTGGCGAACCTCTCCATAATCCTTCTAAATGGGTTGTGGTCGGGGCCTCCTATGCTCGCTAAAGGGTGAGTATATTTCGCATGACAGTTTTTCAACACCTGTTTTCTAATCCACAGAAAAGCCGTAGGATGAACTAGCGCTTTGGAGAGGAATTTTATTAGTGTTAGAGAGAATTGAGCAATGAAGTTGCCTATATTCTTCTCCTGAATCTAATCACCCGAAAGGCCTCGATGTGAAACAACACTGCGGGTCATTAGCCTTCTGACTGGTTTAACGCAGTCCGTCACGAGTTCCTCTCTTTTGCTAATATCAGCTTAGCACTTATGCCCAACTTTGATTTCCACATGTTTCCTTCTCCACAGCTCTGCAGATAGTCTCTAGTTAGTCAATAATCTCTTGTTAGTCAATTTAATTTTCAGCATTCTTCTCTAACAGTAATCTCAAATGGCACGATTCTCTTCTTTTCTAGTTTTCCCATAGCTCACAATTCGCTTCCACATAATGCTGAGCTATAGATATACATTCTCAGAAATTTTTTCCCCGAACTAAGGCCGATGTTTGATACTGGTACATTGGTTTTGCCTGTGCTACTTTGATTCTTACATCTTCCTCGTTTCGTCCGATATGCATTAATTAGCGCAAAACGAGCGGAATGTTGCAAGATCTTTGTTTCCGGAATCGATGTTGATTTTTATAGCGTACACTTTCGTTCTCTAGAAACGTCGTAACACATGAACATAAAACATTTCTACAACAGATTGACGCCAATAAATGGCCTATAATAATGCACCTTATACTGTCCATTACAATAAATCGTTCCTGTAATTCTTTCTCCTTTCACTAAGAAGAGTAATGTCATCAGTGAATCTTATCATTGACATAATTTCATTCTGAACTTTAGTCCTATTCCTGAAGCTTCTTTTCATTTCCGCGATTACTTTTACGATGTACACATAGAAGAGCAGGAGCCAGTATCAAGAGCAACGTCACAACTGCCTTTCTGACTCCTTCGCCATTCCAGAAAATAAACTGGTCGTCATCTAACAGATCAAATTGACTCTAATATCGGCTCCCCTGTATCTTTCAAATCGCAACTAATCTCTTATTCTGTGACGTCGACAAACTATTCTTCACCGTTTTACAAGCCCTTAGTACACTTCTTCCACCTATCCGTTCTCTGTTTCACGTTGAACAACATTATTTCTTTCGCACTCATGGTATATACGCCTTCGCTTTTAATTTCAACGAAGGTTACTTTGACTTCTTTGTACGCTAAATTCGGTTTTTTGGGAAGAAGATCTCTTTCTTCACTTTCTTCAAACTTTTCCTGTACCTAATCTCTTTAGTTTCCCTTTCTTTCCTGTTAATTTCATTCCTAAGCGACGGATGTAGCAATATTCCCTTTCTTTCTAAACCATTTTTGTATTTCCTTTCTTCGTCAATCTATTGAGGTAATTTTTCTGTTACCGAACACTGCTTCGCAATTACCCACATTGTACGTGCATCTGACTGTCAAGCTTCCGTGATTATCCTTTTTAGGGATGTTCATTCCTCTTCAACTGAAATATCTATTACGATATTTATTATCGCAGTATCAACATCATCGGAGAACTCTAAATACAAATCGTCACTCCTCAATACTTCATTATCCCTCTTCCTGACGATTCTCTAAATATTTAGCCCTTTCTTTATCTTCACGAAATTGTGATCCGGGGCTGTATCTGCTCCACGCTACGCCTTAAGTCCAGTATCTGATTCCTGAATCTTCGCCTTAGCATGATGAAAACGCAGCTGATATCTTCCCAGGTCTCTAGGTGTTTTCCAATTGTACCTCTTTTTTATGTAATTCTTGAAGTGCGTATTTGCTGCTATTATCTGAAATTTTGCATAGAATTTCAGGAGTCTTTCTCCTCTTTCATTTCTCCTATCCAGCCCATAACCTCCCGTAATTCTGTCCACTATTACTTCCCACCACAGTATTCCAACACCACATGATTATTAAATGTTCGTCTCCCTTTACATACTGACCTACCACGACACTCTCTCTCTCTCTGAACGTTTCTCTTTTCTCTCTACTCTCCATTACATTTTCTGCTTTTTATGTCGGTGTATACATTCTAACATAAAAAAGACAAGAAAAAACTACGCATCTCAAAGGAATTATGCGAATGGGAAAGAAATTGGTAGATGTGATGTACATGTACAGACGAAACACTGATTAAAATTTCGGAAAAACTCAGTGATTTATTGAAGAGTAAGAGCTTCACAAGGCGTTGGTCCACCTCTGGCACTTATTCAAACAGGTATTCGACTTAGCATTGACTGAAAGTGGTAGGATGTTGTGATGTTACAAAATAAAAGTGATGTTGTTATTCAATGGAAAGTTGGAAATTGAGATTTAGCTTACTGTTTTATCAATTGGCGTAAGAATCATGGATTGACCATTGTCATAAAATATTACATTATGAGATGTGAATAGTTTTTACTTGCAGTTTCGCGTGGCTTGAGGCAGTCACAACTAGCGTGCTATTGATAAGAAATTGCGTTATCGTCTTTCTAATTGCTTCATGATCGTAGATACGATCATACCCGGTTGTGAAGTTATTGTTATGACAAAACAATTTCCTAGGGGACCAAAAAGTTCTTAAGGGCGCAAAAACAACTGTAACATCACACAAAAGGGAAATTCAATATTAAAGCTGATGCAAAAAGACGATAAAACAGTTTTCTTTTTATCAATGTAACACGCACATTGGACTGCTGATCTTGGTGTCTGTAATATTAGCAAAATGCATAATTAAAATGGAAATAATACTAAGGAGATAATAGGAATGAGCACTGATAAATGATTCAGTATTCCCGGAACAAATATTTATTATAACTAAAACCAATATCGTACCTTAAGCTTAGTACTATGATGACGGTAGAATTTTTATGTCCGTATCATGTCCATTGAGCGCTCTTTTATATAGCCATTGTCTTCTTTGAGTCGCTCGTGCGTCGTCACGATAAGTTATAACAGTTCTTTACAATTCACTCAAACTTAGACATAACACGTTTTTATACATTTAGTAAAAATTAGATCAGACTGACACAAATCTGCGTCCGTCTTACTTGAGAAAAACAGTACTAGACTTTAGCGCTCAAGGCTTCATTTGTTCTCCAGCGAACAAAATAGTGAAGGATCGCATATTTATCCGTATTTTTCTGTTTATATTGCCGCCCAAAGACGACGAATTACATTATTTAGAAAATTCCACCGTCGCCATGCGACGCCTCATTATACATTAATCATTATTTATAAACAAGTATTTGCCTTCTGGCTGAAAGTATTAACTACTCGTATTTGCTGTTTTAAGGAAGTTAAAAATAGCGAATATCACATTGCCTCCCATGAGGAGAGAGGGGATGCCGAAGGATTACCTCGATCCTCATGTCCTCATGAGATATTCGTGATTTTTGGTGTGACATTTACATAATGTTACTGGCGTACTATGTACATAAATTGAAATTACATTTATAAACATATATCAGATATTTATCATTTTTCAAAATAAAGTTTTTCATTCTTTGTTCATCAGTCACTTCATTCCATAATACCAAGATTAACATTTATGTGCATATTTAATTTTGGTCCATATTTGCTTATAACAATAAGTGAACGTTCATTTCGCACTTCAGGGGATAGAATTCAGAAATTACTTTCTCTTCAGCTTAACAACTAATACATGAGTACAGTGAGTGCTTATTTTCACTAAACTAGAGTGGACAATGTTCGAGCATCTGTTGACTCATTGTGGTTCAATTACAGTTTAATAACGTAGCACTACACTTCGTGATGCTTTCACTTTCTGTGTTAGCTGTCTACGGCGTTCACCATGCAGTACATCTGTCCTTTCTACTGTGGTGCCAGGAATTCAAGTGGCTTCCCGGGTTTTTATTTACAATATGAAACAGAAGAAGTGGAAAATTATTAGTATAACTTACAACCTATTGGATACATTTGTTAAGGATCGGGACTGGTCTGGAGTTTAGGGTCTTCCTATAGTGCACATTCATTTTCTTTGTCCATCAAGAGACAGGATTATAATTCATTTTAGAAGTGTTCAGGAGTGCCGGTATTAATGGCTTTAAGGCCTGAGTAATCTAACAATCTACTTCTCACTCATCTTAACTTCAACTCAAGAAAATTGCTTAATTTACGTATGAAAATGTAGTCACGCAAGTGTACAAATGTCTTTCCTCCAGTATGTACGATGGAAGTCATGGCGGTTAGCAGTTTAAAGTTTGGATTGTTTCGTCACCCACACGTCAGCCACTCACAGCGGCTGCACAGTGTTGCGTGAGCTCCAATACTCAGTATCCGTTCGCGCTCAGGCTGTAGCAGAGCTGCTGGTCGTCGATTCCTCCTTTTTTTTTGTGAACTTCGTATCACACGAGTGCATCGATACAAACACCTCGCGCGCGTTTTCCATCGGAGGAGCCGGACACTGAAGCTGCCTCCATACTTCTCTGTCAACTGCCTCCCATGAGGCTCACAGGTAAGTGACGACGAATGTTTTAGCTGTCGCTGCACTTAGAACAACACTGAACTTTGCGTTCCACCTGTTGTCGTAGCCTTGACTTCTTTTTACACTTGCAGTACAACACTACCACCAATATACAGTGAACAGTTATTTTTATTATGCACGTCGCACTTTAGTGTGCATCTTCACACAGCATTCGTGCTTAGTTCCTTCGCCGATAGAGTTCATTTACAAAACAATCAATTTTGCAGGTTTCCTCCATTGGTACAGAAAGACTTATATTCTACTATTTACAAAAGTTCACTTACGAGCTAATATTTACAATTAATGGTCACTCCTTTTGTTAAGTTCAGTGAACAACTTCTTTATGAATGGACTCTTTATATCTCAAGGTTTACTTTCACTAGTGAACCTAGAAATATTCTTTCAAACTTTCTTTTAAGGGCTCATCTCCTCATTATGAAAACTACAGGTTTCGCAACACACGTTGCATTTATTCTTTAGTGCACCCAAGATCATTTTCTACTGCCACGCAGCATATCTACTACTTAACGAGCACGCATTTAACACTGAATCTTTTTTTTTTTGTGCTTTCCTGTGTTCTGCCAAATTTATTTTTTTTATATTTGAGGGCAGACTGGATAACAATAGGTCTCCCTCTTCGCTTCATGTACTCATCAATCGTTCTCTGTTAAAAAAAAATAGGGTAACGCGTGTCTACTATTTTTCGCATGAATGGAATTACCGACAGTTCACTGGGTTTACGCTACCGGTCCATAACAAACATTACCAAAGCTAGCGAAGTTCATCACGCTACGTGTCTCATTTCTCATAAGCACTGCTTTGCCTCGAAGCACACGTGCCTTTTACAAGTCGACCCTTGGTCTGGGTTAATGAACCAGGATCAAAAGGAACGGGCACAAGGAATAGGCTTTCATAAGAGGAGTGTCTTAGGAGACATTTTTGCAATAAAATCTGCATGTAAATAAAATTATCATAATAAACATAGGCACATATATAAATTTCAACCTCTTTCATTACAGCATGCTTTGCTACTTCTACGTCTTACTCTGGTTATAGTCAGTATTAAGTTTAAATATCACTGCACTGCTTGTTCTTTAGATTAGCCTTCAATTAGGGTATTGAATGGTCGCTAGATTACACTACAAATCCTCTGAAGATCTTTACTTGGACTTATTTATGATACAGGGGGCTTGCTGTGTGGTTATTTAGTACCTTGGTTCTACTGAAATCAATTCGTCAGCTAACATTCCTCATATACTCTTTACATTGGGCTCAGATCACAGGGAACTAGTTTACTTTCATAGCAATTAGTGGCTTCGTGGAGTACTTACGCTACATTATTGATGCTTCATGGTTTGCCTCTATTTGCACTGTATTTCACCTAACTTAGTTTACTACAGCTTATTGTCTCCTTGCGTGAACACATGTGTGTTACCACTTGTTTTTCCATTTAACAGCACGCTTTAACTGAAATTTAAGCTATTTCTTCTACTCCTGTCCACTGTCTGGACTGTTTGAACATGTACCTTTTTTTAAGCAGGTAATTTGGGCTTTTACAACAGAACTTCAAGTACTTACATTACTAAAAATAAATCTATATATCTTCTTGTACCTTGAGAGAAGTGCTTATTTACGCATCCTCCTCCATTTCTCACCTTTACATATTTATATAGATCCTGGCACTCACCTCGCAAGCACATTTTTTTATACTAACTTAAAGCTAAATTGAAATTCTTTCTGCAACCTTAATTTCCTGCTTCAGCTTGTTGAAGAAATATCAGTTCATGTCCATCACTATAAACAATTTTTCCATACATAGCATTTAATACTTAAAGTTTACATGTGGTAGCCGTTACCATGTAGTCAGTGCGCTGTTCAACACAATACTTATCATTAACAGTTCACACAAGGAAATTTCCAGTAAGCAAGAATTCATTTCCACGACAGTATTTAACCACTACCATTATAAAATTTCTGTAAGTCTTGGTGGTGAAATAAGCCTTTTACTCTCCCCGTAGCCGGGTCAGTTAATAAATAACTCCCTATGTGCGGTTTCCTTAAAATAAGGTAAGGACCTTGGTACATATGTTGCCATTTGCGATTTTTCTTACAAATTAAGGATGGCTTGAAATGAGTCTTAAGTAATACCTTTTCACCTACATGGTAATTTACAACTTTGTTTACTTTTTTATCATAGCCTTTCTTCCTTAATTGAGCATTGGTGGTAATGGAACTTAAAGCTTCTCGAATTTTGACATCTAGATCTACCTCAGGGCTAGGTATCTTGGGAAGAGGATCAACCCACTCATTCTGTTCCTTCTTTCGAGATATCAACTCGTGTGGAGTAAAACCTGTGGAAGTGTGTGGCAAATTATTAACTATCTCCTCAAAAGATGTCACAAAATCAACCCAACGGGTTTGCTTGTCTGGAATATACGTCCGAACAGATCTGTTAAACTCCTTGAAGATCCGCTCAGTCAAATTTGACTGAGGCCTAAATCGTGATTTTAAGATCTGCTTGACATTGTGATGGGCCAAAAACTCACGCCATTTGCGGCAAGTAAAGTTGGATGCATTATCTACAAGTATAGATTCTGGGACTCCGAATCGAGGTAAATAGTCATTTTCAAGACAGCGTATAATAGGCGGAGCACAAGATGTCTTCATAACATACATTCGAACGTATTTTGAGAAGTTGTCGAGAACAGCAACGAGGTATTTGACACCTCCCCTACCCATCGGTAGAGCGCCAGCCAGGTCAATGCTAATGAGCTGATTAGGTCTTTCTGCGATGATCGGATTCAATGGAATTAAAGTAGGAATATTCAGAGCTTTCGCCTTTTGGCAGATGACACAGAATTTTAGCAACTCGTGTATCCGACGATGTAGGTTGGGCACATAACAGTAAGTAGCAATCTTCTTTTTACACTTCTCTGGACCATAGTGGCCCCAAGAAATGTGGGTATACCACAAAAGATGTTCGACAAAACTGCTAGGTATACAAACAAGCCAGTTGTCTGATGAGACAGAGGTACGATGAAATAATACCTGATTATGAATCTTGAAGAATTTGGGCAACTTATGGTTTGGATTTTCTTGAAGAAGTCTGATTACTTCTCCCCACTTAGGATCTCTGCTCTGTAGTGTCTGGATTTGCTTGCACAGTTCCAAGAAATATTTCCTATGAATGGGATCCTGCATAAGAAGAACTTTGTAATTCGACATCTGTTCTACCAACTCACTTGTCTCAGGCAGACCTTCTGATGAACGAGAAAGTGCGTCTGCAATAATGTTATCCTTGCCCTTTATATACACAATATCAAAGTCGTATTCTTGCAAAAATAAACACCACCTGGTCAGGCGCGGATGTTGTAATTTACAGGTCAAAAGATACGAAAGTGCTTGATGGTCCGTAAATACTTTTATCTTTCTGCCAAAAATGTAATAATTAAACCTCTTGAAGGCCCAAATAACTGCAAGTGCCTCCAGCTCAGTAACTGAATAGGACTTTTCACTTTCTATTAAGACCCTACTCGCAAAACTAATCACTCTGATCTGCTCTGTTTCGTCTACTAATTCAATCTGAAACAGACAAGATCCAATTCCAACAAACGAAGCGTCTGAGGTGATACAAAATTCTTTGTCCATTTGTGGATGACAGAGAATGTTATTGTTTAAAAGACCATCTTTAATTGCCTGAAAAGCTTTCTGACACTCTGGTGTCCAAATCCAATGCGTACTTTTCTTCAGAAGATTGTGCAAATCGGGATTGTTCATTACTTGACCAGACAGAAATCGTCGAAAGAAAGACGAAAGACCGAGAAATCCTCTCAGTTGCCTCTTAGTTACCGGTGTAGGCAAATTCTTAATCACAGACAACTTTTCCGGGTCGGTTTTAATCCCTTCAGGTGTAATCACATGATCTAAAAACTTTACCTCACATTTTCCAAATTTTGACTTTTTCAGATATGCTGTAACACCATGTTCTTGAAATCTCTGAAACACCTTTCGTAGAATAGCTAAATGATCTTCCCAGTTCTTAGTGACTATCAACACGTCATCTACATAAACAGTTACCTCATCCAAAAGTTCAGGTCCTAACACAAAATCGAAAGCAGAAATAAATATTCCCGAGCTTACATTTAAACCAATAGGCATGACCTTAAACTGATATGAGCGGCCGGCAAATATAAAAGCAGTATATTTTCTGGATTCCTTGGCCAATTTCACCTGCCAATAGCTACTTCTTAAATCAAGTGTACTCAAAAATCTAATGCCATGAAATTTTTGCAAGTGCTCCTCAAGTGCTTCAGGCCGAGTCCTTATCGGTACAATTATTTTGTTTATTGATCTGGCGTCCAGTACTAGTCTGATACTACCGTCCTGTTTAAGTACGGACAACAAGGGACTTGAGTACGGCGAATTCGATAACTCGATAACATCCCAACACAGCATTTTCCTAATCTCATACTTTACAGCTTCTCGTCGGGCGTAGGGTACTGAATAGCTTGCTTTGCAGAACGTTGAGTGGGGAAGCACTTCCATTTTATACTCGAACCCTTTTATTACTCCTGGTTTCTTTGAAAAGATTTTCTTGTAACTTACTAATAAATGGAACAACTCATATTTCTGCTCCCCCCTGAGTTCAGTCGATTCCTTGGCTTTAGCATCGATCTCGTCTTTGTCAGGAAGTAAGTCTTCATACTCATTGTCATTTATGTCATCCCATTTAGTCAGGTCATTTGTCTGATCAAAGCGCGGTTAGCCTGTCCTCTGTCGTCTCTAAACCTGATGCAATGTCAACACTGCCTTCACTTTACTCCTTAACAAGTTAACAACAACTTGTTGTTGATTTACGATAAAGGTACACACTCCAGATTCAATATCTATCACTGCTTTTGTTTGTCGAAGAAACTCCATCCCCCAGAGACATGGAACTGACAAGTTCTTTACTATTAGAAAGTGGCAAAAACCAAAACAGATTCTATCTGCAGTTGAAGCTGCGTCTGTAAACTAACTCTCTGTTTCAATGGACCAATCGCTCCCAGTATGGAGCAACCCTGAATCGGCAATGATAAAACTTTTGAAACAGAAGAGACATGTCTGAAGAGACATGATGACATCACATTGATGTTTGCTCCTGTATCAACAATGGCTGTGACAGGAATGTTGGCAATAGAAATCTTAATCGAAGCCTGGACCTGTTCATCATAAATGTCATTAAATTCTTGGGCTTCTAGGTCAGGTGCAAGGTCATCTCGTAAGTCGGTCTCATGGTCGTACCGTATCGCATTAACATACTCAGAATCAGAGTATTCCTTAGTATCCCCACTGGAACCGGCAGCGACCTCTAGGAGGCTGAAAGGCGCTGCCTATAATTTTCCGCAGGATGTTTAACCTGTATGTCATTCATGGCCTTAAGTGTTTGTTCCGTTTCATATTGGCGCTGGTTATGTGGTACAAATGCCGGTGTAAAGGGGTCAAATCCACTGGGTGCATTCACTTGTGAATAGAATACTTGAGACGGCTGCTGTCGCCCGATCTTTTCGTTGCCAGCAAAACCATTTCCTTGTGAAGGAAAGTTCGCATTTGATGCCGTTTGAAAATTGTTCCGCGGTCCTCTATCCTGTGAAAAGTTGATCTGATGTTGTGCTGGGTGGCCTCCGCCTTGCCCATGCCACTTGCTATTTTTCGACCGATAACTTTGATTGTACACTGGCCCATTTGAAAAATTACCAATCGTTTGTGGAGAATTTCCATACTGCTCAGGCGCAGAATTAAAGGGTGGGTTTCTGTACTGATGTTGTACCTGGTGGTTGTAAATTGGGTGGTATCTCTGCTGATTACTGTAATTGGGTTTCTCCTTCCGTTTAAAGTTATTGCCGTTTGCGTTTTCATAACGGCTGGCAGGTTAGTACCCGCAATCACAGTAGCACACTCTCTCCTTCGGCGCATTGTTGTCCGCGTGCGATGCATTCTGCTGGCTGCCAGGGAAGAATTTGCCGCTGCCAACCTTGGAGCGCACATACTCGCTAATTAAATCTAAGGAATCCAGCACAAAAAGAAATACATCCGTGTCTTCTTCGGACACATTTACTAGTTTCTCTCTAATAGACACAGGGAGTTTGATTTGAGAATCATAATTACGTCCTTGGAAGAAATCGGAGAATCCCAGAATTTAATTTTTGCTAGATACTTCTCGAAGTATCGCCGGAGACTTCCATGCTTCTCATTGAAAATTTCCGCACCATACACCTCCTTCCTTAATCTTTGCTGTACCCCATTACTCCAAAATTTTGACAAGAACAATTTCTCAAACTCTTCATAATTCCTACACGTGTCTACCATTTCCATTCCCCATAATGCTGCATCACCAGAAATAAAGCCAGTGACGAATTGAATACGCTGTCTGTCTGTCCAGCTCCTGGGAAATATGCCGGAAAAATTCTTTAGGAACACGATGGTGTGTATTTCTCACTTCTGCGGATGAAAAACAGGAAAAGTGCGATGCTTAATCACACTTTCCTCTTGCATTAAACTCACAATTGTGGGCGAATCATTTATTTTCCCTACTCGTGACTCAACAAGACTTGTTTTGCATGTAATCAGGCGGTGAACGATAAGGAGTTGACTGACATTCGTCACCGTCTAAAGAGTTGTTCCCTATAGTTTGCGTATGCGTGTGCGGATTTTCTACCCAGTTTCTCAGCATTCTGACTTCGTCCACTACTTGCTGCTTCCACTCGGGAAGATCCCGTGTAAGTGTCCTCCGAATCTGTCCCAATTCAGAAACCACTGTGTCACCCGACTTACCAGGAGCAGCTAAGATTTCGTATGTTACATCCTTGACAGTCTCCCTAAGCTCCTCCCTGACCTTCTTTTCGATAAAAATATCTTTACCCTTTATCCATTCACCGTAGTGTTCCGACAATGCCTCCGCGTGTGCTTTCACGGTGCTCTTAACCTGTTCTTCAATATTGATTGAGTCTATCTGCCTCGACAGATCCTCCACTACACCTTCAATGTCAGATACTGCATTTCTAACTGAGTTTATTGCTTTGGTAGCTGCCTGAATTTTTGTGTTTAATGTTCCAGATACTTCAGCTATTTCACTTTTCACCTGTTTCTGCATTTTCTGAATTTGATCACTGATCTTAGTTTGCACGTCACCCAAATGGGTATGTAATTCAGCCGTAATTTCTTTATGCAGATCTGTTTTGATTGTGCCTAGCTGTGTTTTTAATGATTCGCTTACAGCATCTAATCGGACGTTAACAGCCTCAATTTGTGTTTTTACTGATTCGCTTACAGCATCGAATCGGGCGTTAACAGTCTCATTTTGTGTTTTTACTTATTCGGTTACAGCATCTAATCGGGCGTTAACAGTCTCATTTTGTGTTTTTATTGTCTCATTTACTGCGTCAAACTGTTGTTTCAGCATTTCCATTAACGCACCGAGGTCATTTGTAGCTGCAGCGGCAAGAGTTTGGACTTTAGGGTCACTTTCCCCTGTTACAGACATGGTTAGTTCAGTTTCCACACGGGAACCTACCGTTCGCGATCGTAAAGGGTATGGAATACTATTAACGTCTTCACTCCCGTCTCCTGTTGTCACCTGTCTCTGTTTACTATCTGCCATTTTCGTCAGTAAATCACGTGCTACGCAAGGCTTTCATCGTTTGTCAGTGACGTGGTGAGTCCGCTAAGAGCACCGCTCTCGCGTGAGCAACAAATGAAATTCTATCTGCCGAGAAAACAAGATGGAACCTAAACGTTTCAGTCGAATGAATGAAGATGCTCTTCACTGCAAATTGCACACACTATCCACCATGTTGAAAATGTAATACAGCTATACTAACAATGGAGAGAAATAATTTCTATTATCAGACTACGAAGAATTTTACTTTGAAAGATAAAATAAAGCAGATTTTCTATAGCGGGAAGGAGATAGAAAGGATGTGGATCGATTTGGAAAAGCAACGTTGCTACTGAAGCACTATACTGCGTATGCAAAATTCTGACTTAGTTTTTGATGGCTTGGTTAGCACTATGTTGTCTCAGCAAAAGAGCGTCTCTTTTCTTTTCCTTTCTCTCGATAGTTAAACTGCGTTATTGACCAGCATATTTTCCGTCATTCTCACAGAGATGATGTGTACATGAGACGACAAAACATTTATTAACACAAGCACATAGAAAATTTTCCAAGAATTTGAACTAATTTTCGGTCAAGTCCCTGTTCGAGCGCCAAGTGTGATGTTACAAAATAAAAGTGATGTTGTTATTCAATGGAAAGTTGGAGATTGAGATTTAGCTTACTGTTTTATCAATCACAATTGGCGTAAGAATCATGGATTGACCATTGTCATAAAATATTGCATTATGAGATGTGAATAGTTTTTACTTGCAGTTTCGCGTGGCTTGAGGCAGCCACAGCTAGCGTGCTATTGATTAAGAAATTGCGTTTATTGTGTTGGCAGACGAGCCAACACCGTGTTGCTAGAGGAGGCCAAAATGCACGCGTTAAGCTCACGCAGACTGGCGTGAGGTGTGGAACAGTTAAGGGAAATTATAGTAGCAAATAAAGTACGTAGTTGAAGTAATACTTAACTTTATTCCATAATTGATGAACATCGCTCTTGTTGATACATGATTTATAATCTCAATATAAACTGGTAATGGCGCCTTGCTAGGTCGTAGCAAATGACGTAGCTGAAGGCTATGCTAACTATCGTCTCGGCAAATGAGAGCGTATTTGTCAGTGTAGCATCGCTAGCAAAGTCGGCTGTACAACTGGGGCGAGTGCTAGGAAGTGTCTCCAGACCAGCCTTGTGGCGGCGCTCGGTCTGCAATCACTGACAGTGGCGACACGCGGGTCCGACGTATACTAGCGGACCGCGGCCGATTTAAAGGCTACCACCTAGCAAGTGTGGTGTCTGGCGGTGACACCACAGCGTTATCGTCTTTCTAATTACTTCATGATCGTAGATACGATCATACCCGGTTGTGAAGTTATTGTTATAACAAAACAATTTCCTAAGGGACCAGAAAGTTCTTAAGGGCGCAAAAACAACTGTAACATCACACAAAAGGGAAATTCAATATTAAAGCTGATGCAGGAAGACGATAAAACAGTTTTCTTTTTATCAATGTAACACGCACATTGGACTGCTGATCTTGATGTCTGTAATATTAGCAAAATGCATAATTAAAATGAAAATAATACTGAGGAGATAATAGGAATGAGCACTGCTAAATGATTCAGTATTCCCAGAATAAATATTTATTATAACTAAAACCTATATCGTACCTTAAGCTTAGTACTACAATTACGGTAGATTTTTATGTCCGTATCATGTCCATTGAGCGCTCTTTTATATAGCCATTGTCTTCTTTGAGTAGCTCGTGCGTCGTCACAGTTAGTTATAACAGTTCTTTACACTTCACTCAAACTTAGACATAACACGTTTTCATGCATTTAGTAAAAATTAGATCAGACTGCCACAAATCTGCGCCCGTCTTACTTGAGAAAAACAGTACAAGTCTTTAGCGCTCAAGGCTTCATTTGTTCTCCAGCGAACAAAATAGTGAAGGATCGCATATCTATCCGTATTTTTCTGTTTATATTGCCGCCCAAAGACGACGAATTACATTCTTTAGAAAATTCCACCGTCGCCATGCAACGCCTCATTATACATTAATCATTATTTATAAACAAGTATTTGCCTTCTGGCTGAAAGTATTAACTACTCGTATTTGCTGTTTTAATGAAGTCAAAAATAGCGAATATCACATTGCCTCCCATGAGGAGAGAGGGGATGCCGAAGGATTACTTCGATCCTCATGTCCTCATGAGATATTCGTGATTTTTGGCGTGACATTTACATAATGTTACTGGCGTACTATGTACATAAATTGAAATTACATTTATAAACATATATCAGATATTTATCATTTTTCAAAATAAAGTTTTTCATTCTTTGTTCATCAGTCACTTCATTCCATAATACCAAGATTAACATTTATGTGCATATTTAATTTTGGTCCATATTTGCTTATAACAATAAGTGAACGTTCATTTCGCACTTCAGGGGATAGAATTCAGAAATTACTTTCTCTTCAGCTTAACAACTAATACATGAGTACAGTGAGTGCTTATTTTCACTAAACTAGAGTGGACAATGTTCGAGCATCTGTTGACTCATTGTGGTTCAATTACAGTTTAATAACGTAGCACTACACTTCGTGATGCTTTCACTTTCTGTGTTAGCTGTCTACGGCGTTCATCATGCAGTACATCTGTCCTTTCTACTGTGGTGCCAGGAATTCAAGTGGCTTCCCGGGTTTTTATTTACAATATGAAACAGAAGAAGTGGAAAATTATTAGTATAACTTACAACCTATTGGATACATTTGTTAAGGATTGGGACTGGTCTGGAGTTTAGGGTCTTCCTATAGTGCACATTCATTTACTTTGTCCATCAAGAGACAGGATTATAATTCATTTTAGCAGTGTTCAGGAGTGCCGGTATTAATGGCTTTAAGGCCTGAGTAATCTAACAATCTACTTCTCACTCATCTTAACTTCAACTCAAGAAAATTGCTTAATTTACGTATGAAAATGTAGTCACGCAAGTGTACAAATGTCTTTCCTCCAGTATGTACGATGGAAGTCATGGCGGTTAGCAGTTTAAAGTTTGGATTGTTTCGTCACCCACACGTCAGCCACTCACAGCGGCTGCACAGTGTTGTGTGAGCTCCAATACTCAGTATCCGTTCGCGCTCAGGCTGTAGCAGAGCTGCTGGTCGTCGATTCCTCCTTTTTTTTTGTGAACTTCGTATCACACGAGTGCATCGATACAAACACCTCGCGCGCGTTTTCCATCGGAGGAGCCGGACACTGAAGCTGCCTCCATACTTCTCTGTCAACTGCCTCCCATGAGGCTCACAGGTAAGTGACGACGAATGTTTTAGCTGTCGCTGCACTTAGAACAACACTGAACTTTGCGTTCCACCTGTTGTCGTAGCCTTGACTTCTTTTTACACTTGCAGTACAACACTACCACCAATATACAGTGAACAGTTATTTTTATTATGCACGTCGCACTTTAGTGTGCATCTTCACACAGCATTCGTGCTTAGTTCCTTCGCCGATGGAGTTCATTTACAAAACAATCAATTTTGCAGGTTTCCTCCATTGGTACAGAAAGACTTATATTCTACTATTTACAAAAGTTCACTTACGAGCTAATATTTACAATTAATGGTCACTCCTTTTGTTAAGTCCAGTGAACAACTTCTTTATGAATGGACTCTTTATATCTCAAGGTTTACTTTCACTAGTGAACCTAGAAATATTCTTTCAAACTTTCTTTTAAGGGCTCATCTCCTCATTATGAAAACTACAGGTTTCGCAACACTCGTTGCATTTATTCAAAAATAGCGAATATCACAATGTCCTCCCGAAGGGTACCGTGGCAGATTCTGTCCTGTTGGCGTGTCAGACCGTCAAAATACAGACATGTTTGAAGGGCCCTGTCCATAATGTCCAAACTTTCTCAACTGTGGAGAGACCCGGTTACATTGCTGGACAAGGTACGGTTTGCCAAGCACGAAGACAATGAGTGGACATTCTAGCCGTGTTTAAGCGGGTATTATGTTTCTTAAATGTAAGCCCGGGATTGTACCCCACTGCTGTCCGAGGGGTCGGGGCGTCGCCAGACAGGTCTTAACTGGACATCAGGGCTTAGTTCGAAGCGGGACTCATCACTAAAGACAGCTCTACACCAGTTAACGAGATTCCACGCCCCAATGAACAGCGAAGACGTGCCTGGCGCCGCAATGGGATAGCAACCTTATTGTGCCCGCCATACGGTCCGACACCCAGAAGTGATGTTCTGGAGTGCCATTTATTTTCATAACAGGACCCCTTTGGTTGTCATTCGCGGTACCCTTATAGCACAGCGGTATGTTGACGATATTCTACGCCTCGTTTTGTTGACCTTATTGGCTAGCCACCCTGGGCTTACATTTCAGCAAGATAACGCCCGCCTGCACACGGTGAAAGTTTCCACTGCTTGACTTCGTGCTTGTCAAACACTGCCTTGGCCAGTAATGTCACCGGGTCTCTCCTTAACTGAGAACGTTTGGATCATTGTGGGTGGGCCCTCCAACCAGCTCTCGTAAACGGTTGGCCCTGACTAGTTTTTGTACGCAATCTGACTGCATAGAACAACAACAAAGAATGAAACAAAATTTCCGTTAACACAATTAATTAATTAAGTCCCCAGCAACTATAAAACCTACGAAACCAAAGCACAAGTGTAACTGTTCTGTGTGTGGAAGTGTGATTCAACGTACACATCTGGCACGGTTCTTCTTCAATAAGACAAGAAATTTTAAATATCATTTATACTGAAGTAATTTAAAAAAATAGAAATACTATAATTGCGCAAGAAAACCAGAATTACACTCTAATACAAGAACACGAGCCAGATGCTTTGTTGACTGAACCTGTAATGACGCATTATTCAAGACATTGAAATAATGAGAAAAAAAGCGAGTTTGTTACCTTCATATATATTGATGAAAAGCACTCTAATCATTACAATATCTCCATTAGAACAACATCTGTTGTCTAGTCCATCAAACAACTGCATAAAACATGGAACAAGCACTTCCTACTACAACATCTCGACAAGCACTCTCCACCACGACCTCTCGACAAGCACTGTTCACTACGACATCTCAGCAAGCACTGCCCACCGCAACTTCTCAATAATCACTGCCAGTGGAGGCGGCGGAACAATACTCTCTGGCGCGATCTCTGGCGCTGTGGCTCAGTGTAGCCACCTTTCAATACCCTCTTGACAAATCAATTACAGGCCAAGCTTACAGCGGATGCACATTACTTAGTGGTTTCTACTGCCTCTTGTACCCTCGTTCCGTTGATCATTGTTGATTCTTCCACCTTAAGGTGCAGTTTTGCACCCCAAGAGCAAGAGAGTGTTCCCAATCTTTTTCCACTCTTCCAGCCTCTTTAACGAGCCCTTTGGTAGAAATAGGGTAGCTTCTTATAATGAAAGGCTTTGGCAGCCATTGACGATGATTTTTATTCAAGGTCCAAGCAGTGAACAAGGTCGACGCTAGGATCGAGGAAGTTTTAGCGAATATTCATAGACTGTGGAATCAGCGATTAACAGCTGTTCTAGCAGTGTGCAGGAGTAAAATTC
The DNA here is from genome assembly GCF_023864275.1 of Schistocerca cancellata. Lineage (NCBI taxonomy): Eukaryota > Metazoa > Arthropoda > Insecta > Orthoptera > Acrididae > Schistocerca > Schistocerca cancellata. The sequence goes on along the minus strand of NC_064628.1, from coordinate 515,106,736 downwards.
TGCTTAATCTGTCGGTTTTCTAGCGGAGTGTTCCTGTTTACTTAGCGTCCAAGTGCTCACAGGATGAGTACACGTAGCAGAGAGTGGAACCAAGAAATAGCTGCAGCCGTTTGTTAATGAACGAGGCACGTCCAACAGAAGGCGATAACACTCCATTTGTTGCCGTGGAATATTGAAGTGTGAAATTTTCATGTGTCCTTTTACCCTTTCCAATCTGAACTGTTGTGTTCGCCGAAACTTCTAGAAACCATAATGGGTCGGTGTTGTGACCGTCTGTGGAGTACGTTTCCCAGTCTAGCGCTCGGATCTGAGAGTGTTCCTGAAGGTATTTAGATTGTTAGATGATATTTATTAGTGATAGAATCTCGACAGTTTTTACCCTAGTTTTCACTGATTTAATAATGTAGTAGAGTTGAGAATTAATCTCAGCCAGTCAGTAAACGTTCCAGTGTAAATTTTCGGAGCGCTTTGTTGTGTAATTTATCTCAGGCGTCACATATCGCTAAAGTCATCCTCACATGGGATGTGTTTCTCATCTTGAGGTACGCCAGACCTAGTGTCCGTCTTGGTTGCTGCACGCTCTGAAATGACCTGCTGCATCCTATGACATATGAGACGCGCGGGTAGCCGTGCGATCTAGAGTCCTCCCTCGGACATGAGTGTGTGTGTGTTCTCCTTAGCGTAAGTTAACGTCAGGTCAAGTAGTGTGTAAGCCTAGGGACCGATGCCCTCAGCTGTTTGGTTCTATAAGAACATACCAACACCAGGAAACGTGCTCCTTATCGTATATGCGACCGTAGCGCTCTCCAACGGCCGTTTCTGGCTGTATCTGGCGCGTGAATCACACAGTTTCCTTGCGAAAATAGACAAACGTAAAACAGCTGCCTTAACTCGGTTCGGGATTGACGAAGAAGAGCGGCGAAAATCAAGAAGAAGTGTCTGAACTCTTCGATGGTTTGAACAACGAATTGCTGATAGACAATCTGCACATAATATATAATACAACGCTATGATACATACTTGTAGCCGTTATTCATTAACTTGATTGAATCTCAATCTCATTTTCGGTTCTAAGTTTAGTATAGTTAAAACATAGTGTCTAACGTCAGTTTGCGCATGCATAATATCCGTGTTCTCGGGGTTCATCACTCTGCAGTAACGTACTTCATCACATGCATTTCAAGATTGGGATTCTTTTAGTAATTTCGTTTGAATGGAAGTGGATATTTCTTTGGATGCTGCTCACCACCATTGAACAAGATATGCACCAGCATGATACAAACATGAGGCAATCCATAAAACTAAAAAATAGCTGCAAACAGAGTATTTCCGTAAGAGCGTGCAAAAATGTAACTGGACATAGAGAATGCTCCACTAAACAATTTGAGATAAGGAATATGAGGTAGGAGAAGACAGATTAAGTAGATATAGAAGTAAACTTGTCTATCGCTTTGTCTACTGTTACTGTTTTCCGGCTTATTTACAACTAAAATGCGTACCAGTTTACATGTACTGTGCTTTCCTGGTCCATGGATTGGAAGGGAAAGTTCTGTCCCATGGTCTGTGAGGTCACCTGACCTGAATCCCCTTGATTATTTCCTATGGGGATGTCTCAAGTCACTTGTGTAAGAGAACACAGTCGTTATGGAGACGGAATTAGTTGCCAGAATTGTAGCTGCCTGTGATGTGATTCGAAACACTCCAGGGATATTTGTCAGGATGTGTCAGAATCTTGTTTGCCGATGTGATGCTTGCATTGAGGTTGATGGCTCTCAGTTTCAACACATTTTGTAAGATACAGTACAAATGGTACGCTCATTGTGTCAGTGATGGCACTTGCAGTCAATTGTAACTAATGTAAACAAAAATGTATACAATACTGTGATTTTATTCCTATTATCTCCTTAAGCTGACTTCTAGGACCACAGGTTCTCAACAGCAAATTGTTCAGTGGAGCATCCTCCATCCCCTGCTAAATTTTTGCACGCTCTTACAGAAAAACCCTGTATATTTCACATACGGTTTCATAATAGCGAAACCTCCAATTGTGTTTGCTTTCTGACGTAGACTGGCAGTCACGTTAACATTCCTGGTCACTGTGGAAAAATTCCTGTCATTCACCTGTGGAACAAAAATAGCAGCAACTACACTATTTGTAACAAACTAACGAATCCGGTAATACTTCGCAATTGCTAAATATATGCGGGAATTGGACATACGTCATAATCTCCTTCTCCCCCTCTCTTTACCCTCTCCTTGTCCCCCCTCCCTTTGTCCTTCCATCCCCTATCTCTGTCCATCACCTTCCCCTCTCTCCCAGTACATCTCTTATCCCACACTCCTTCCCTCCATCTTCTACTCCCTCATCTCTCTGTCCATATCCTCCTTTCCCTTCTTTATATCCACTTCCTACCCTCTTCTATGTCCATCTCCTTCTCTCCCTTCCCTCTGACTTTATTTATTGCCACTGCAATTGGAACTTTGATTGGTAATAGAAGTCAAAATTAATGGGTAAATTAATCGGAATCATTAAGTACACGGTGTATGAGAGAGGCCTTTCCAGCTGCTAGCTCTGTGAGGATAGTAGTTCTAATGACAGTATTTCACAAGGTTTTAATGTACTAACGGATAGGATGATAAAATTAGCCATAAACACAACTTTCCTGCTTTCTGTTAAAAATGACTACGAAAATTAAAAAAAAAACATTTGCACACCACACCTGAGCATGATACTTTTTGCAGCCGATTTAACGGAAAATGTTTGTTGTATAACACGTCTGTATCTCCAGTGGTTTAGACTGTGCGTTGTTTCTCGGTCAGTCAGTTTGTCGAGAAGGGATGTGTTTGTTCAGATGACGTTTGATGCAATCGAAACAAAATTTTTCTAAAAAGTTGGGTTAATATACTGTGCGTTGTTTCTCGGTCAGTCAGTTAATCGAGAAGGAATGTGTTTGTATAGATGATGTTTGATGCAATCGAAAAAGAATTTATTTAAAAAGTTGGGTTAAAATCTCGTTCTTCGATATATTCGCCCAAAATTGCGTCATTTGGAAGAAACTGTTGTACTTTTTTATATTCTGGAAGGAATGCTTCAGTCGAGGTTCTTGGCCAGAAATCAATGATGGTTGTGGCTTCGGTGCCGGTGTCAATTGTGGTAATTTGGTCTTATCCTGCATCTCATTCAACACGAACAATAATTTCTTTGTTGTCTACGCCTCCATCTGTGACAGCAGCCAAATGTTGTAGTAATAGCCACTGTACGATCGTGCGGTCTGCCCCAAAAATTAAGTCAGTCGAGGGAGTTATAAAGTTCCTTCCTTCTCATATTTCATGTAGTGCGAACTTTCATCCGGCAGTAGCGGTCAGAATCCACGCACGCCTTAGCCAGGCTCTTTTACTGGCTACCAGTTTTTAAGTAGAAACTCGTCAATGGAATAGAAGGAAATGTCCAGGAGCAATTAGATTTAAAACTTGCTTCGCTAACACTGAAACATTTTACGTTATTGGGCAAATGATCGAACAGTTTTATTTCTCGAACATTGAATTCCTTTCTGTACCGCCCTCAGCTTTAACAATCGACAAAAAACGTCAATTTTCCCTCTAGTATTGTAGATGTGTACATCACTTTTCTCCTTAATTTATGATGGATTATTTATGACGAATTTCACTAATGAGTATATGTTTTGGGGTGAAGCAGCTAAAATGTCCATCTTCTTGAGGAGATACCAACACGACGTCCTTGGGTGTACACCACATATTATTCTTATTGCTCGCGTTTGCGCAATCTATACTTTCTTTCTAAGTGATGAGTTAACCCAGAAGATTATGCCATACAACATTATTAGGGTGTAAATATGCAAAATATGACAGGCGGCTGATACGTTTGGTTCAAAGACTAGCAACTGTACAAAGAGCAAAAGTAGCTGAGATTAATTGTTTGAAAATCTCAGTAATATACTTCTTCTAATTGAAGTTTACAGTCGTATAAAATCTGGAGCATCATACCCTATTTACTGACTCTTGCTACGTCATGTGCTACATCAATTGTTGGTATGACTCTCTCTGTTGTACACAATCGAACATGGTGTGTTTTTTTTAAATTTAGGGAGAGTCCATTTTCAAAGAACTAAGTAATAATTCTTTATAAAATGTTTACTGACTCTTCTCTTGCTTTCTCTCTAATAAGATTTATCAAACACAAGTATCGTCACCAAGAAGACCTAATTTTTCTTGTTGAATGTTAAGTGGAAGGTCATTCACATGTATAAATGAACATTGTGGGATTCCCTTCGTGATTTTACCCCAGTCGCTAAAATTTTCTACCTTTCCAACATTGAATTATCCATCACAACCTTTTGCATTCTGTTTGTCAAGTGCGATCCAAACCAGCTGTGTGAAAAGCCATCAGTATCATAAAACTTTTTTTCTAAGAGAGTATCACGATCTACACAATCCTTGGAAAGGTCACAGGAAATACCAACTCGCGATATATTAGTATTTACGGCTTTTACTATTTGATGATTGACTGTATAAACAGCATTCTTAGTCGAGCAACTTTTCTGGAATCCAAACTGATGTGATAAGTAAATTGATTCCACTTAAGTGTGTGATTTCTCTTGAGTAAATTACTTTTTCGAATATTTTGGAAAAACTATCATTAAGAAAATTTGATGATAATTGTTGAAGTCTGTCGAGTTACATTTCTTATAAAGTCGTTCTGCAAAATATACTAAAATATGGTAGTGGCTCCAACGGCGATATCAATTGTGGTAATTTGGCCTTTTCGCTCGCACAACTAATCCTTGCGGTTCGTGTCGAAACCTCAAAGCATTACTATGTTAGCAAACAATTTTCGTTGTTCCGCGGCGTAATCGATTGTTGGATCGTATCCGAACGCCAAACCTTTTGTTCGAATTGTCACGTTTGGTCCTCTGATGTGTCGACGTCCAAGTTTATTATTCTGTTCGTAAGCGCCCTTTATCTAGAGGTAGCTCTTTTGATAAGTAATCAACGAGTCCTTGGTCCCGACTTCGAAAACCGCCACCTCCTAAATTCTGATTAATTCTCAGAATTCGCGACCCAAGACCTCCGAAATAAAAAATCACCCTCTATCTACCAAAGGCCTTGTTAAAGAGGGCGGAGGAGCGGACTGAGGTTCAGGGTACTCTCTTGTCCTTGGGGTGGAAAACTGTCCCCAAAGGCGGAATAATCAGCAATGATCAACGGCATGAGGATACAGAAGGCAACGGAAACCACTGTATTAAACACACGTAAGGTGTGTACACAGGACATGTTGTCTATAATTGAAAAAGTGTCATATGATGATCTCTCCATTGGAAAATATTCCGGAATAGTTTCCAATCGGACCTCCAGGGGCGGAGGGCGTGGGGAGGGGGTGGGGGGAGAGGCTGCCAAAGGAGAGGTGATACTGAGAAATGATTGAATAACCAAAGAAAGTATAATGTTTAACGATTCAGGGTGTGGAAAAGAGAAATGTAAAGGCTCAATCTAGGTAAGGTACGGGTCATTGAAGTGAAATGAAAGAAGACAAGCATTTCTGGCCAGATGAGCCAGAGAGAATATCAACAGCAGCGGAAAATGGTATAACGATACTAGGATTCGTTATGAATAGGAAGGTAGTGCAGAGAGTATGTTACTGTGAACAGTTCAGTGATAGAGTTGTTCTTATCAGAATCAACAGCAACGGTAGTACGGGTATACATGCCGACGTTGCAAGCTGAAGATGAAGAGACAGAGAAAGTCTATGGGGATACGGAAAGGGTAATACTGCATGTGAAGGAGATGAAAATGTAATAGCCATGGGGGACTGGAATGCAGTTGTGCGGAACGGAGTAGACGAAAAGGTTTCAGGACTTTGGACAAGGAATGAGAGAGGAGAAAGACTAATTGAGTTCTGTAATAAATTTCAGCTAGTAATAGCGAATACCTGTTCAAGAATCACAAGAGGAGGATGCATACTTGGAAAATAATGGGTGATATGGCAAGAATTCAGATAGATTACATAATGGTCAAATGGTCAAACAGAGATCCCGAAATCAGGTACTGGATTATAAGGACTACCCAGGAGCAGATATACAGACCACAATATAGTGGTCATGAAGAGTAGGCTGAAGTTTAAGAGGTTAGTCCGGAAGAATCAATACACAAAGAAGTAGAAACGGAAATACTAAGGAATGCCGAACTACTCTTGAAGTTCTCTAAGCCTACAGATTTGGTAATAAGGAATAGCTCAGTAGGCAGTACAGTTGAACAGGAAAGGACATCTCTAAAAAGGGCAATCACAGAAGTTGGAAAAAAAAGAGGGGTACAAAGAAGGTAACTGCAAAGAAACCATTGTTAACAGACGAAATACTTCAGTTGTACGATGGAAGAAGAAAGTACAAAATTTTTCTGGGTGAATTCAGGAAAGCAGAAATACAAGTAGCATAGGAATGAAATAAACAGGAAGTGTAGGGAAGCTACGACGAAATGGATGCATGAAAAATGTCAAAAAATCCAAAAGGAATGATTGTCGAAAGGACTGACTCAGCATATCGATAAGTCAAAATAACCTTCGCTGAAATTAAAAGCAATGATGGTAACATTAAGAACGCAGAGGGAAATCCATTGTTAAATGCAGAGGAGAAAGAGGGTGGGTGAAAAGAGTATATTGAAGGCCTCTATGAGGGCGAAGATTTGTCTGATAGGATAGAAGAAGAAACAGGAGTCGATTTAGAAGAGATAGGGGATCCAGTATTAGAGTCAGATTTTAAAAGAGCTTTGGATGACTTAAGATCAAATAAGGCAGAAGGGTTAGATAACATTCCTCCAAAATTTCTAAAATCATTGGGAGAAGTGGCAACAAAACGACTATTCACTTTCTGCAACAGCTGACAAATGCAAAAATTATCGCACAGTCAGCTTAACAGGTCATGCATCCAAGTTGCTGACAAGAATAATACAGGAAGAATGGAAAGAAAATTGAGGATATATTGGATGGCGATCAGTTTGGCTCTAGGAAAGGTAAAGGCACCAGGGAGGCAATTCTGACGTTGCGGTTGATAATGGAAGCAGGACTAAAGAAAAATCGAGACACGCTCATAAAATTTGTGGACTTGGAAAAAGCGTTGGACAATGTAAAATAGTACAAGATGTTCGAAATCCTGAGAAAAATGGGGGTAAGCTGTAGGGAGAGACGGTAATATACAATATGTACAAGAGCCAAGAGGGAATAATAAGAGTGGAAGACCAAGAACGAAGTGCTTGGATTAAAATGAGTGTGAGACGCGGATGTAAGCTTTCGACTCTACTGTTCAATCCGTATGTCGAAGAAGCAATGATGGAAACAAAAGAAAGGTTCATGAGTGGAATTAAAATTCAAGGTGAAAGGATATCAGTGATATGACTCGGTGATGACATTGCTATCCTGAGTGGAAGTGAAGAAGGATTACATGATCTGCTGAACGAAATGAACAGTCTCACGAGTTCAGAATATGAATTGGGAGTAAACAGAGGAAAGACGAATGTAATGAGAAGTAGCAGAAATGAACTCGGTCAGAAACTTAACAACATGATTGAGTTTCATGATGTCGATGAAGTTAAGGATTGCTGCTACCTAGGTAGCAAAATAGCCAGTGATAGACGGAGCAAGGATGAGATCAAAAGCAGACAAGCACTGGAAAACAGGACATTCCCGGCAAAGAGAAGTCTACTAATATCAAACATAGGCGTTAATTTGAGGAAGAAATTTCTAATAATGTACTTTTGGAGCACATCATAGTATGGTAGTGAAACATGGACTGTGGGAAAACCGGAACAGAAGAGAATCGATGCATTTGAGATGTGTTGCTACAGACGAATGTTGAAACTTAGGTGGACTGATATAGTAAGGAATGAGGAGGTTCTGCGCAGAATCGGAGAGGAAAGGAATATGTGGAAAACACTGACAAGGAGAAGGGGCAACATGATAGGACATCTCTCCAATTGAGGGAGTCGAAGGCAGTTGTATCTGCCATAATAGATCGCACTCGAGAAATTCTTGTTTGATTTACCTCCAAACGCTGTCTACACTCTTCATAAGTCTTTATTGCCTCAACGATCAGGCAGCTGGCCAGCGTTGGGCGTACACTGGCCGATATTTCGATGTTTCACGGTGCCCATTTTTGCATAGAAATAAACCACGAACTGAAATCAATTCAATGTTTGCAACACATCAAATCACCACGAACTAACATTAATTGAATCTTTGCAACTCACCAAAGATGTGATCACCACCGATAACACACTGATATATTCCTTTCAATAGTATTCTTTTTCGCAAAATGTCAATATTCAATGTGAAATTTGTATTGGGTATGAAAACATGAGACAGCAAAAGTATGAAACTTAACGTCGCACTTTTTTTTTAGTGTAGAAATATGAGAGAGCACAATCGTGAAACCGATCGTCACATTTCTTTCATTGTGATTTTCATGCAAAAATACAATCTAAAATTCCGATCTTTCGGTAGATAATCCAAAAATTTTCTTTCATAGAAACTTTGTCCTGACAGTAACGAACAAAGCAATAAAAAAAATCTGCCAAATCGGTCGAGCATAACTCAAGTAACAGTGTTACATACATGCGAGAATTGATTTTTATTTTTACAGATATTATTGATCGTTGCATGAAATACTTCTATTAAATTAATGAGAAAATTTGAGAATCTTTTAGAAAACAGAAGGCGAAGAAAGTAATATCTGAAAGGAGCTGAACGCGAACCTGCTTCCTCTTTTATTTCAACAAACAACGCACTAGAGCTTCGATATAGCACCCGTTCCTCTGTACACAGTATACATGACTAAAAATGTCATTATATGATATTTACATATATATTATTTTATTTATATATTTATCGTATCCAAGATAACACTTTGCCTGCATCTCGTGGTCGTGCGGTAGCGTTCTCGCTTCCCACGCCCGGGTTCCCGGGTTCGATTCCCGGCGGGGTCAGGGATTTTCTCTGCCTCGTGATGGCTGGGTGTTGTGTGCTGTCCTTAGGTTAGTTACGTTTAAGTAGTTCTAAGTTCTAGGGGACTGATGACCATAGATGTTAAGTCCCATAGTGCTCAGAGCCAAGATAACACTTTACATTTGCCTATGACAAATTATAAGAAGGAGGTACAATTTAGACAGATCATCGTTGTGCCGGTAGCACTGAAACGGTATAATTTCGTAACAATATAGCTTCCTGTACTTTTATTATAACAAATCGTGTCTAAAACGACATGTTTTCGAAAGATACGCAATTTGCTAATGCTTTGAAACAGCTTATAATCATAACATGCATTCTGTAATAAAAATTCCAAATATGGAGTTTAACTCCATACAATAGGGCGGCTGCTGAGTTCTGGTTGTGATGTAAAAATGATATCGCATCTCATTGGCCACATTCCTCTCCACGAAGTAGAAGTCTGACATGCCAGATTCATTTCACGCTTTTTTGTGTAGTCGAACTTGGAATTCCGCACTATGACGTAACCAGCTCCTCTTCCACATGTTCCTTTTTTAGTCACATGCCAGGGCTGAAGCGCTCAGCGGTAAACAATAGCAGTGGCGTAGCTTTATGGATTGCTTTGAAAGCTGTGCAGTGCTCACCATAATTTCTGAATCTTTTCTTGTTATACAGTGTTGTTATAAACATCGTTCTGTATTGAGTTTTCATTCGTTTCGTGTATTTCGTGATTTAAAATCTACGTTAAGTGAAAATCGGTAGTGTGTTTTTGTATGCTAGTGTTAACTTCTGCTCGTCGTATAACCGTTACGTGCTGTCTTGTATCTATTATAGTGCTTTAAATAATTTCCTGATGGAGTAGGTTTAAGAGTGTTGTTGGAAAATATAGTGCTTTTATAGTTTTTCCTCAATTCGTTTCTGGTACTACACACGTTCAACGAAATTCGATTGTGTTATCCAATGTCTGTCTGACACCTAGATGTTAGCTGCTGAGCACGCCGAAGATAAGTTTTACTGATTATTACGTTTATTATAATTTAAGTGTGTTGTAGTTCTTTTCAGTTTACTGTAAGAGTAACGTCATTGATGACGAATGTGGGTGCTGCTGTAGGTTAATTAGTATGGGAGAAACATGTCAGTACTGTGCGTTGGTTTGTCAATGCGGGGAAAAGCTAGGAGTAGAATATCTGGTCACTAGCATTGTGAAACCTAGAGCCAAGCTTAGCCAGGTGATAGGGAGTATAGGGGACTTGTGTAGAGATTTTGATGGCGAGTATTAGGGACTTATCGTAGGAGAAGCAGGAAACTGCCTGGCTAAAAACTTCGAATATACCATTAAAGAGACATGGAGAAAATAGGAGCAGCAACAGCACACACTCGTGTAGGGGTTTTAGAAGTTTTGCAGCGACATAAGCAGTCCTGGGTTAACACAGCTATTATCCGTGTTACCAAAGAGTTGAGACAGTTCCTTTTGGCTGAAACAAAGTCTCATATGTGTGCAGCGCCTGTTGCTGTGTTTAGGAGATTGGGATACACTAATTGTGACCTACACCTAAACAGGAAGCAAAAGGAAATATTAGCTGAGCATCTTGCAGAAAGTACAAGGGGGTTTTCAAGCACACAACACATAATCCTTGTGATTACTGGAATCAAAGAGGCTCATTTGTTAGATTATTATCAGGTTACAGACAGACATGACTCAAGGAAATTAGATCAGTACAAGGCCACAGACAGTTCCCAGAAAAATAAAATTAATTTGTTTATCAGAATAGTAGAGGGTTGGAAACAAGATACATGAGCTTGTTGTATGTTAGAAGACATGGAAAATTCTGAAGGGACAGATGTTTCATGACAGATGTTTTGTGCGTATCTGAACACCATGTAACTACAGCGATGGAGAAGTTAAGAGTCAGGGATTACAGATTTGCATCATCTTCGTGTAGAGTTAACCTGGAAAAAGGAGGAGTTGCAACATATGCAAAAGTTGGACTGGAAGTCAAAAATATTAAAAAATGCAGTTTTTGTGTTGACCAGAACCTAGAAGTTCGTACTTGTGAGTTGTTACTGCAGAATATATCTCTGATAATAGTAACTATCTACAGATCCCCTCTAGAAAACTTTCACATATTTATAAGAAATCTAGATGCCTTATTTAGCTGCCTGTCAGACAATAAAAAACAGTTAGTAGTTTGTTGACATTTTAATATAGATTTCTTAAGAGAAATGGACAGGGAAAATGAACTAAACTTATTATGTGAGTGTTTCAATCTTCTTTCAGAAGTCAGTTTCCCAACTCATGTGCAGTAAGATAGAAGGACACTGACTGATAACATTTTTATAGACAGGGCTCAGGCTGTAAGAATGTGTACCTAGTTACTAATTCACAGTCTGATCATGATGCACAATCAATGGAAATAAACAGTATGGCACCTTACAACCCAGAGACGTGTTGATACAAAGCAATGAGTCTAATTAATGAGAACAGGATGGAATATTTTAAGAGTAAACTAAAAGGGGTGGTATGATATAAGGTATGTAGAAAGAAATGGTAATGTCAGATTCAATTTATTCCATAGCAAATTTGTGTCAAAATTTGAAAATTGCTTTCCTAAAAAATTATCCAAAGGATCCATTAAAAAACAAGTAAGCTGTCGATAGCTAAGAGGAAGAGGGAAATTTATGTAAATCCCTGAGTAAGTCAAGATCCAAAATTACTTGCATACTACAAAAAATACTGCTGTATTTTAAGAAAGGTCATTAAAATGTCCAAAACAGTAAGGGACATTGTCAACAGTTGAAAGGGTTGCCCCTCAATGTACAATTAAAGTAATGACAACGTTGTGGCTGATAATTGACAAGTTTCAAGTACTTCTAACAATCACTTTTGAAACATAGCAGAAAATTTAGGATTAAGTGGTTCAGTTGTAGAAGCAAGAGACTATATTAAAAATGTGATTCCACAAAACTTCAAGCAATTAGAATTAGCGCCAACATCCTTCACTGAAATTAATACACTTATAAAAATTCTAAAACACAAAAGCTCTTGTGGGATTGATGGAAATTCAAACAGAATTCTGAAAAGGTGTTTCTAATTTAATAAGTAATGTCCTGAGTGACACATGCAATACGTCACTAGCACAAGACATTTTATTCAGACAAGATGCAATATGTAATTATTGGACCACTTTATAAGAAATGACGCATGACAGACTTAAGCAATTATCATAAAATTTTCTTAATGACAGCTTTTCCAAAATATTCTAAAACGTAATGTACTCAAGAGTAATCACACACTTAAGTGGAATCAGTTTACATAGCAGATAACAGTTTGATTTTCACAAAAGTTGCTTGAACGAGAATACTGTTTATCGAGTCACTCATCAAATAATGAAACCCTTAAATAATAATATATCGCCAATCGGAATTTTTTGTGATTCTTCGAAGGCCTTGGATTGTGCAGATCATGATACTCTCGTAGAAAAACTCAAGTCGTGTGGTACCGATGGCTTTTCACACAGTTGGTTTGAATCGTATTTGACAAACAGAATGCAAAAGGCTGTGATGCATAATTCAGACAATGTCTGAAAAGTAGAACATTTAAGTGATTGGTGTAGAAAAAAAAAAACACAAAGGGATTCCCACAGGGTTCGGTTTTTCGTCCAGTCCTATTCCTTATTCACATGAATGACCTTCCACTTAACGTTCAACAAGCAAAATTGGTACTTTTTGCAAACGATACTAGTGTTATGACGAATTCTATTAAAGAGAAAGCAAGAGAAGAGACAGTAAATGCTATTTTCCAAACAACATTCAACAAGCAAAACTGGTACTTTTTGCAAACGATACTAGTGTTATAATGAATCCTATTAAAGAGAAAGCAAGAGAAGAGACAGTAAATGATATTTTCCAAACAATTATTACGTAATTTTCTGCAAATGGTCTCTCCCTAAATTTTGATAAAATAGGCTACGTTCGGTTCTGCAGAACAAATACTCATACCAAAAATTAATGTAGCACATGAACAGCAGTCAGTAAATAGGGTAGAATGCTTCAAATTTTTGGGTGTACGTATTGATGTAAACTCGAATTGGAAGAAGCATATTACTGAGGTTTTCAAACAATTAATCTCAGCTAGTTTTGCTCTTTGTATAATTACTAATCTTGGAAACAAACGTTTCAGCCTCCTGATATATTTTGCAAATTACCACCTTAATAATGTTGTGCGGCATAATCTTCTGGGTTAACTCATCAGCTTGAAAGAATGTACTGAATGTGCAAAAGCGAGCAGTAAGAATAATATGTGATGTTCACCTACGGTCTTCAAGGAGCTAGGCATTTTAACTTCTTCGCCTCAATACACATATTCACTATCGAAATTCGTCATTATTAATCCATCATAATTTGAGGAGAACAGTGATGTACATATGTACAACATTAGAAGGAAGAATGAACTTGTTCATTCTTAAAGATAAGTTCAGTATGCAGCATTAAAAATTTTTGATCATTTTCGCAAGAACATAAAATGACTGACAGGTGGCGGAGCAAGTTTTTAATCTAATTTTAAATTATTACTCCTTTACAAGTCCTTCTATTCCATTGCCGAATTTCTATTTAAAAACTGGTAGCCAGTACAATAGCCTAGCTAAAGAGTGGGTGGATTCTGACTGCGACTGCCACATCACGAAATTTGAGAAGGAAGAAAAATTACAAACTCCCTAGACTGACTAAATATTTTGGGCAGGCAGCACACTCGCCCAGTGCCTGTTATTACAACATTTGACTCCTGTTACAGATGGAGGCATAGACAACAAAGAAACTATTGTTCGTGTCTACGTTGCACGAGATGGAGGATATTTTTTCCAGTTTTTAGTTGTAGTCCTGTAGTTCAAGTCACGGGAAGAGATTTTTGGAGTGCGTCACTAACGCCTGCCGGCTGCTGAAATACTTCTGGATGCTTGGGAGATCGTTGTCCACGAATACTGCGCAGTCCTCCTGACTGGAGAACCGAGAACAAAGGGGCTCGTCTCACGTTTAATCCGTGCAGAAGGTCGCCCGTGAATGTGCCGCTAATTGCAAAGGAGGCGCAACTACGGAGAAGGCATCCACTGTAGGCTCCGTATACAACGAGAAATATAGGCAGAATACGAGGCACAGGTCCTAAAGAACGTGTACACGAAGCAAGTTAATACAATGATAAACATTTGGTGCCGGTCAAAGAAGGGGAGTTGGTGGATCTCAGAAAGGGAGCTCATATTTCAACAAACAGTAGTAATCGCAGAAGATTTTCCGATTAATTATGAGAGATGCCGGATACCTCTGATTATAGGTTTTGGAAGCGAAGTAGTATTCACAAAGACTAAGCGAACTGCCTCTGTGGAACACAATGACAGTGTCATGTGAGTATGAAATATTTAATACAATACAGTATATGTTTCAGTTTAGTTTGGTTAATTCCAAATGCGCTGCTCTGAAGGATCCTTTTTTATCTGGATAACTTGCAAGTCAAGCAAATGTGTGAGGGTTTTCTGGTGTCTTAATCTGTACCTGTAATCATTTATTTTAGTGTAAAACAAAGGTAGAGCCAATATGAGTAATGTTTCCAAACGACTGAGAACTGTGCATGATACTGATTCAACATGATTTAACTTATCGAATTTGCAGTACAACATATTCGGTCTCAGAATCGAAACCGCAAAAGTGATAAAACAACAGATTAAGCGGTATTTAGCATATCGAATTTATAGTACAACATTTTTGATCTCAGAGCGAAACCTCGAAACATGATAGAGTAATAGATTAAGTGGAAACATATGAAGATGAGTCTGAGTGATTTGCAACGATAAATATATATAAAAAGTCTGAAAATGACTAGTGAGGATTTATTCAGTTTCTCCACGAAAGTAACACAGAATGTCACCGTGAGAAAAGTATACTCTTGTGATATGATCACTAGCAAGGAATCCGTTGAGTGCGAGGTCGCAATATACCAATGATGTTTACGGCATTCGACGCCCCACGTATTGTCTACCATGCAACAACAATATTAGCTGCAATGGCAAAAGGGGGCGGGACGGGAGGTATCCAATGGTGAGCACAGCATGAGGCTACAGAGCGCAGTTTAACTGCTTAGTTGAGGAATAACTCACAACAATGCTACTGTGCTAGTGGTGTTGATACAAAACAGAACAATGTCAACGATAAACAAAGCAAACATTGCATTATATATACAACAACACTTGCCGAAGTTGACATTTCGTCAGAAGGGAGCCCAAGGAATTTCGCAGAGTGAGAAAGAAGTGGTAGATGAAACATCAGCGTTTTGTAAGATGAGTCAGGGGAATGTTGTGCCTCGTATACGTTCGACTGTGCGGTCAATTACATGAGGAGTACAATGATGACGATACCAGCTTAACAAGTGAAAGTGATACTGATTCAGGTGTCGGGCCATGTAGTTCATCATCCTTGTCGGACAGGGAGCAAATCCAGTCCCTAGTGAAGCATAGTAAAGGACAGTCGTTGTCCAAGGAGCGGATGCTAAATATAACTAGATACATGGAAGATCATCTGCGGCATAGTAAAAGAAAATTTATGAAAGATTTCTAGTACATCCGCAGCAATATGACCGTATAGTGCATAAGAAAAACTTTAGGGAGGACAAGACGTACTTGTTACAAAAACTGGTGTTCGCGCAATTCAAGAATGCTCGATACATTTACACGATGTGCATGGTGGTGACCTTCTACATTATGCACATCAAACTGCTTGCTACATAGGTCACAGTGATTTCAGGGGAAGCAGTGGATGGTTGCATAATTACAAAGAGTGGTACAGCATTGGAAGACGTAAGATAACGAAATTACAAACAAAGCGACACCGTGAAGATGCATAGCAAAATGCGGAATGGGACCGATAATTTTTTGAAGAGAGTGTAAAACTTATCACATCGTCCAGTAAGGAATTTGTTTTCAACTCCGACTAATCGGGAGCTGAAGAGGAAATTCATATGAAAATAACGCTGGAAATTACAGCTGCCAAGAAGGTTGTATTAATATCAACTAACATCAGTGCCTTAATGCAATCATAAACATTTAAGGCGACTGTTAGTCTGGATGGTATATTTGCATAGAAAGTTACTTATTGTGCTGCGAGATATTCGACGTGCTCTGCCCTCTACGATTCTTTCTCGTGCGTGTGATCTTGCAAGGGCAATAGGGAATATTTACGTCACAGCAACCAAGAGTGGCAAAATGGGAATAAGAGAACCAGAATTATGGTATGAGCACTGCTTTAGGCCAATAGCTGGTTAAAATAACTTGCTTTTGCTTGATTCCTGGTCTTCATATAACAATCATATTCCTTTATAGCAAACTATACCTCCCGAACCGTGTATGACATGCTATTTATATCATCTGGAACCGGTGAACAAATTGTCTTTGGCTGTTTGCTTTTCCCATGCCTATAAAACACATTACCGCACTATCTGCGGTTACGCCTTAAAGGACAGCTCCCGGACAGAGTATTTCGCATTAGGTTGCATGCTATCACATTCTGTCAATTCTCATCACCCCCGTTACACCATTATGATATTGTATGCATTCTGATACTCAGCTGAACGTGCTGCACGGTTTGTAACTTCGAAGGTGTTCACCTTCGATCTTGATCGTGCGATTTTCATTCGGTGTTCATAGTGCAACTCAGTGGTTTATTTTGAACATTTCTTGAATGTAGATGATGTCCGTTTTGTGAAATGTAATACATACATCCCATAGTAGGTTGATCTCTGCACCACCCAGACACTCACTTTCTGTCGCCCTCGTGATGCACATGGTGAGTCATCAGCAGCTAATATTATTCCTGTCATAACACGTTCAAATGAGCCTTACTAAAGACTGAACTTGGAACCTCGAGTTCAATGGGTTCCTTGCAAGTATACATTACACGTTTTTTTTCCATCCTTCAACAGTTCATTAAAATTCTGTCAGGTATGCTCCTAAAGGTAGTATGTTTCTATCTGTAACACGGTATTATTGTCATCTTCTTCAGAGTATATATCAGATACCTCAAAAACAAAATTAGGTAAATTTGGTTTTTGCCAACGACCTGGCCATAGCTGACCAAGCCAAGTGGATAGAATATGTTGATAGTCTCTTTTCAAAAGATCTTAAGCTTACTAGAAAATTGTACACTTCTCAGCGCAAGCAAAACGGAAACAACTTGATTTTACCAGAATATTAGAGAAGCCGCAAAATCTACCAAAATATACTTCAACAACAAAGTGCTTCTCCATAATCAGTTTCTTAAGTAACTTGGTGTCATACTGAATCGTATCTTGTCTTCTAGGAAACACCCGGAAGCAACGGCAGCTAAAGTCAACACATGCAACTACAGCCTGTACAAGTTGTGTGGCAGTAGGTGGGGAGCACGTGCTTTCACACTGAGAGTTTCCGCTCTAGGACTTGTATACTATGCGGAATACAGCTCCTCCGTGTGGTTGAATAGCAGCCATGTAATGAAACTAGATACCAAATTACACAACACGATATCATCAGTGGATGTAGTGGTCATCTGTGCTGAGCTACATTCCCCCATCTCTACTGCGCAGAAATGGCTTCTTGATCTGAATTGAAGAGATCTGCGAGTGCATAAGGATATTCCTCATATATCACCGAAAAGATGTATGTTCAGCAGATTCCACTAGTCTTAGAGGAGTAGCTATCAGACACATACTTCAAGATGAACGTGCAGTAGCGAATAGGCTGAAGACCCGCTAATTTGACGATTAGCTGGACCACTTCCGACACCACAGAAAAGCGTACTGGCTTCGAACTTTCCTGCCGACAACAGGAAGCTCTTAACTGGATTCGAACATCACATGCAGTTTGTCACAACCTTCTGTACAAATGGAGTACATCCTCAAGTCTTGAGTGTGACAATGCTAGCCTGCATCACACAATGGACGATGTTGCAACATCAAGGGCGTATCCAGGAACAAAAACAGATCTATATCAAATGAAAGATGCTGCAATTTCCTGGGTGACTGGCTTAGTACTTAACCATTATGTTTGCAGTTCATTGTAAACTATTTAGTATAAATTTATCGTTCTCTCTGTTAATTGTTTTATTGTTCATTTTAATGTTCTTATTGTTGCTGATTTTAATGTGCATTCAGTTGCCCATCTTGCTAGTCCCAATATTGTTCCTTTTTATTATCCCTTTCTACAGTTTGTTACTGCCTGTCATGTTACAGTCTGTTGCATTGCAAATTTTGCTGTCCAATTTACCGTACAGGTATTCTGCATTTATTTCATTGCTAATATGCATAAAACTTGTTACAGTAATTTAACAGCCCAGTGTTCCATATGTGTCTAAGTGTTTGTGCCAAACGATAAATAAACAAATCTCATTTAACAGGAACACAGTCTATGTCGCTTGCGAACCTCTCTTCCAAGATATTTTGCAGCATTCTTCGTCACTTGTAAATACTTACAAAGTTAAAATAACTGAAAGCATACAAGTAAGAAGAATGGAGATTAGAATTGAAATTTCTTGAACGACGAAGTCGTTAGAGGCGGAACACAATTTCGGATTGGGAACGTATTTGGCCGTGTCCTTTGTGAAGTAATCATCTTCGTATCCTACTTAATCGATATAAAGAAAAGACCTCTGGATGGTCGGAGGAGATTTTGGAGTCTGCTTCTCTCGAATGATTAACACTGCACCACCTCGCTCTGTCTAGTATAATGAGGATTCAGAGCACAGCTATGAGGTTACCGGCTGCTGATGTAAATATTCATGCAGATCCTCATTTCTACGGTGTGAGACTACAGGTTCATGATGAGTAACTGCTGCAAACCGTGACACTGCTGTTAAAGAACTGTTGTGTAACTCTAAGTGTCAATGTAGATTATCTAGCAACAAATCACAAAGAAGCTACGGAAGAAATTGACATACAATATGTGACCAAAAGTATCCAGACACCTGGCTGAAAATGACTTACAAGTTCGTATCGTCTTCCGTTAGTAATGTTGGAATTCAATAGCCTCGATGACAGCTTCCACTCTCGCAGGCATATGTTCAATTAGGTGCTGGGATGCTTCTTGGGGAATGGCAGCCCATTGTTAACGGAGTGCTGCACTGAGGAGAGGTATCAACGTCCGTCGGTGAAGCCTGGCACGAAGTCGGTGTTCAAAAACATTCCAAAGGTGTTCTACAGGCTTCAGATCAGGTCTCTGTGCAGGCTAGTCCATTACAATGATGTCATGGTCGTGTAACCACTCCGCCACAGGCCGTGCATTATGAACAGGTGCTCGATCGTATTGAAAAATGTAATCGCCATCCCCGAATTAATCTTCAACAGTGGAAAGCAAAAAGGTGCTTAAAACATCAATGTAGGTGTGTGCTGTGATAGTGCCACGAAAACCAACAAGGGGTGCAAGCCCCATCCATGAAAAACACGACCACACCATAACACCACCGCCTCCGAATTTTACTGTTGGCACTACACACGCTGGCAGATGACGTTCACCAGGCATTCCCCATACCACATCCTGCCATCGGATCGCCACATTGTGTACCGTGATTCATCACTCCACATAACGTTTTTACACTGTTCAATCGTCAATATTTACGCTCCTTACACCAAACGAGGTGTCGTTTGGCACCTACCAGCGTGATGTTTGGCTTATGAGCAGCCCCTCGACCATGACATCCAAGTTTTCTCACCTCCTGTCTAACTGTCATAGTACTTGCAGTGGATTCTGATGCAGTTTGGAATTCCTGTGTGATGGTCTGGTTAGATGTCTGCCTATTACACATTACGACCCTCTTCAACGGTCGGCGGTCTCTGTCAGTCAACAGACGAGGTCGGCCTGTAAGCTTTTGTGCTGTACGTGTCCCTTCACTTTTCCACTTCACTATCACATCGGAAACAGTGGACATACAGATGTTTAGGATTGTGGAAATCTCATGTACTGACGTATGACACAAGTGACACCCTATCACCTGACCACATTCAAAGACCATGAGTTTCGCACAGCACCCCATTCTGCTCTCTCACAATGTCTGACTACTGAGGTCGCTGATATGGAGTACCTGGCAGTAGGTGGCAGGACGATGCATCTAATTTGAAAAACGTATGTTTTTGGGTGTGTCCGGATACTTTTGATCACATAGTGTAGCACAACTGAAAATCTATGCAGTTATCATCTTGACTGTCATAACATTTCCGACTTGTTTCTCTTCTCCCGCGTTCTACAGTAACTAAACGATTGGTACAAGCACATAAGTACTGTACCTTCAGTCTTTCTAGAATAATGTGAATGAGACTACTTATCTGTCGTTAATACCCAAAATGGCACTTTTCTAGAACACCTAACTCTCATTTAAAAGGGCCAAATTTTCAAGAGATATTCTTATCACGACTGCCATTTAACTTCGCCTCGAATTACGATCAGCAGATTTAACCACAGGAGCCACCATATAAGCGACTGCTAGCGGTTTCTATAAAGTCTGTTTATAAATTGTAACATCCAGTCACGATCGAGTAACAACCAATATAGCCACAACATGTTAGTAATATTTACTTCGGCTACTATCCAGTTTACATCTCCTTACCTCATGGGTATAAAAACAATATACGTTCTCTCCACGGGCACTTGTGTGACTCTCTGTAGACCTATTGCAATTTAGTCTTGAGTGAACGCTCGCACAATATGCATTACAGTTTTTTCAAATATTTATCCTTAAAAATGTTACTTGTGACAGATGAAATGTTACCGTTGAAACTGGCGAAGCGCTCCTCACATTAGACGACTGATGTGTCCTTACAAGGCACAATACATTCAATATATTGATACAAAAAATTTTTATCATTGCTTAACATTATTTCGTCATCTTGTGAGCGTACAAGCAGTGGCGGGAGTTTAGAGCGGCAGTTTCCCGCCACAGAGCACGTGGCTGTCGTTTGCTACCGGGCCGTGGCGAGCGGCTAACGTTTACGAGTTCTTGGAAAAACCCTAGCGGACGCTCGGCAGGGGCGCGTGTGGCCGTATTTGGCGCTTGGAGAAATTTATATTCCAGAGCAAAATTGATAAAAACAAAACTAAGAGTGACACGGAGGTGTGAGCTGGCACTCATAAACAGAAAAATATGTAAAGCTAAATTATCTGGATGCACCACAAAAATATGTAAAAGTTTAAAAGTTAATTGTTGTCTTAGAAACCGTAAATATGTGAAATTTCAAAAGCTAAAATGTCGGCAATGCTTTGGCTGATTAACGTGAACAAAATGTTTACGGGTGCGGCTAGTAGAGCAGCATCGAGCAATCATAGCCTATTTAGCACAGTGTGTACTATTTTTGAATGAGAGGTCGGAATATGGGATTCGACTGAGAGAAAATGTGTTTATGGTAATAAATAAATTTAAAGAGACGAAACTAGCTGCATCATTCTAAAGTTTAAGGAGGTAGATGGGTAATCAAGTATGTATTTTTATTTGTTTATTTATGTTTGGTATCAAACATCAAGAAAAAGCAAAATCACGCCACAAGAACATTATTTGTGAAAAAACGGTGGCAGATACAAAAAATTAGACCTTAGATTGTTATTTCCCAGAAAATCTCCATATTTTTCAATATATCTTATGTGGTTTTCTGCTTAGTTTTAGGATATTAGTAATTTTTGTCAAACATTGTTTTGAGTTATGCAGTCATTTCGGGGGTGGACAGGGTGGTCACCTTTGAGGACAATACAGTTGGGTTTAAGCGTCGCTAAGAGACGGATGTGCCGCCAATCTGGGGTATCAGTGGGTTGGTAGCCACGTTCGGGTACCATAGTGGATTAGGGCAGCAGACAACATTGTATTTTGTGAACTGCGAACAGACTGTCGAGTGTCGTTATCGCGACAAATGAATTTTATAGTCAACTGTTGTAGCATCAGTTATTAACGCCCCCCCCCCCCCCCCTTACGTAAAAGTCCCTCAGACTGCATTTTAAGTATTACTCAGTATACTGAAGAAAAATAAACTACCTGTTCAAATTTAAATCAACAACAGTGACTTAATATTTTAAATTTCACCAGAATACCTGCCTGCCTTGTGTTAACTTTTATTTCAGCTTAAAAACTGAGTTTACGACAGGTGTGAGCTCGTACCCTATGACTAAAAACGTAGCCAAACATCGAGACCAGTCACATCTCTAGACCACTCAATTAAGGTGAGTGTAACAAAATATGAATTTTCGTGCCATAGCACGTGGGGGCTCTAGCCAAACTATTCAAATTTCAATGTGTAGTGCCCGGTACCGTCGTAACCTTCGATTGAAAATTAAGTTACTGAGATAGAATTTGTGAATGTACCGTTCAGGTGATTTAGTTTTGTTAGAGAAGTCACATCAGTGCGGGGTAGATGCGCGCTAAGAAGCACCTTGCCACGTTTCGCACGGCTGCCGCCGTCGGAGGTTCGAGTCCTCGATTGAGCATGGGTGTGTGTGTTGCCCTTAGCGTTAGTTTAAGTTGGATGAAGTAGCGTGTAAGCCTAGGGACCGACGACCTCCACAGTTTCGTCCCATAGCAATTTACAAAAATTTACAGTAATCATAAAAATTGAACGACGCTATACAGATAAAGAAAAGTCACATAATAAAACTAATTTTTTCTACATCCATTTCCAGATGAAAGTATTCCTCAAATATATCGACGCACTGTGATACTTGAGTTACTCAACTGAAAAACTGTGGCAGATTCTTGTTACTCGTTGACTTCAAAACTGTTTTCAAACTGTCTTATTTAATCGCATTGAAAAACTTTGTGCTGAGGAAAAGGTTTTGTTTCCTGTGAAAATAATGCGCTCAGGAAAGAAAATATCCCTTTTAATTGCTCAACAGCGTGGCTATTAGTAAAACAAAGCAACAAGTTGCTGTTTATAGAAATAAAGACGGAATGTTTTCAGCTACATAGATTGTATGTTTCAAGTTAGTTCTGATTGTTTCTTACATGTCTAAAGGAAGGTATATCCGCTTAAATATCAGTTTAGCCTTAGGCAAGTTGCTTTTTCCTGCTAAAATTTGTGATGAAATCGTAGGTACAAGGGCGCGCTAGAAAGTAATACCCCCAAAATTTTCATTAATTTCTCTCCACTGAATGAGTCATTAAGTAGCTTACATATTACTCACAAGGAACTTCCCATCGCACCCCCCTCTGATTTTGTGGTAAGATGGCCCAGTGGATAGCGCATCAAAAAGTGGACACAGATAAAGCATGAAAACAGAAAGAAGTTGTAGTGAAATGTGAAAAAATAAAAAGCAAAATAGAAATGGTGAATGGTCCAAGAACATAAAGTACAATAAATAGCATCCTGTTAGTAGCGGGACAAGGCCAGTGTCACCCCGCTCTGCATTAATGCTAAATTTATTCAAGATGGCGGACCCAAGATTGCTGCGATAGATATGGCAACATCGCAGTGATGTCATAGTGGGGAGTTCAAATTTTGGCGGGAAAATAGGTCAGTTGCGCTGCCTCCACTAACCTAACACCCTCTCCTTATCTCCACCCCCACCCCCATACCCCTCCCCAGAAAATAGTACAAGTTCAAATTTTGGCAGGGAAAATGGGTAACTTGGGCTACCTCCATTAACCTAAGTCATCTGACCGCCACCGCTTCCTAGGAATTAATGGGAAAAGGACTCACCCTGTGCTGTGCTGCTGGAGAGAGGAAGTAGTGTACTTTACTTATTTTTGAACAATTTATTTAGGGATGGATTTCATAGTTAATTTATTACACTGATACAAAACACTCGCCCTAAAGTGCTCAAGGTCACGCTACATAGCCTACAGACATGCAAACTACTCGTAAATTATCTAAATAATGCAGTACACTGATTTACAGACATGAAAACAACTCGTAAAGTACCGAAATAATGCAGTACACTGATCTGCAGACACCAAAAACCTCCAAAATTGTCAAAATAATGCATCTAAAACGCTCTGCAGATACGCTCACCACTCGTAAACTGTCCAAGTAATACAGTACACAGCATAAAGACCTGCAAACTACTTGTAAATTACTGAAATAATACATAGCACAGCCTACAGACCTGCTCGCAAAATAATGCTACAGACACGCAAATCACTCGTAAATTGTCAAAAAGTAATGCATGTAAAAGGCTCTATACACACGCTCAAAACGCTTAGGCAGCCGAAAATAATGCAGTGCACAAACACTCAGTGCACGTGAAAAACACTTTGGAACTGTCGTCAACCGTGACATATCAGTGAACTGTTCCAATGCGTGCATGTGCTGACGCCGCTGCGAGCTGCCGCCGGGCAGACGAATGCAGGGGCGTGAACTATTGCTCTCAGGCCGCTACTGCATACAGCCAGTAGGTGAAAGTCACATCTCTTTTCGGGTATACAGTTAGAATGCTTCGAGTGTTATACTGACATCACATGTGTATGTAAATAAGAGACAAGTCACCCTCTGGATGCACACATCTTTACTGTTGCTGGCGAGGTGCCTGTCTACCTGCGGTCCAGCAAAGACCTAAATGCTGAGTGACTCACCCTTGCAGACACAGCTAAATGTCTCTCAAAGATATACTGACGTCACAGGTCGCGATATAGAAATCTGTTCCTATGCTTCCCAGAATAGCACAGGGTGCATTGTTCCTAGCAATCCTAATGGGACATGTGAGATGCCTCTGGCTGTGCACATGTTTACTGTGACTGACATCTACCTGTAAGTCCAGCAACAAAGTGAGAGATGTCTGCATACCAGATCACCCAAGCAGGTGCAGCTAAGAAGGTTCTCAATGGTATACTATCGTCACTTGCTGTGTAAGCAACAGCTAAGTCCACATGGAAATTCTTGTCCTAACAGAAGCTGTTTACGAGAATATCCCAGAATAATGCTGAATGCATTCCTCCTGATCATCACGTGTTAGCCTTCCAGGAAATCGTTAAGTCCTGCTTTCAACAAACCCCCCCCCCCCCCTAACGCAAACTTTCTCACCGCCATATATAGGCTCCTATGTCTCAGCACAAAGGATTTCTTGTGAATAAATGGAGCATTATGATCGACTCTTACTGAATTTGCACACCAAATTACTGATGCTGCTGGTGTGGAAGCACTGTCCGCCTTTTCTTTCTGGAAACAAGACTTTCAGCGGCAAAACTATTTCGTTATATCACCACATTGCAGGGACAGTTAAGCCATGCAAAAGTGGTCTACAGATCGTCAAATACAGAAAGAATCTTACTCAATTACACTGCTCTGCCACTAAGAATGGAAGCTTGAATACTGTAGCTTGAATCTGATCTCCAAACCGACAATATATTTCAGCGTACTGTGTTGATGGAGTAAACATACAATTCGTATCCAGCGCCATACAAAATCGCCCCTTTTGCATCACACATATAGCTATCGACCGCCAGACACTTTCATGTATACTGAGAAGACAGCATAAGCATATGCACCATAGGTATACTCCTCACAACACTATGTATTTCCTGCAAGGGCAGGTGGTCAACCACTGCAGCTGACGATCACAAGTCACCTGCCCCCGACGTGTGACCAGAGCGCCCTCAGCAGACCGAAATACTCTCCAAACTGTTGCACAAAGTGAGGCAGGTTTTCCCTCAGCACAAAGGTATTACGTTTCTGGCCACAACCTGCTTGCTTGCTTTCTACACCCCTCTCCACACACTGGAATTACAATAACACATATATTTTCACATCGTTTACCAAAATATTATACCATTAACGCGAGACTTCTCGATATCAAGTACACAGCAATATCGCTTGCATAGCACTAGTATCGATTGCACAGTGTAATTCCAAAGATACAGACTGGAAATTATTTCTCTAGAAACCTGAAAATTTAACGAGGTGTAGTGTGCTCTAAGCCACTGAGTAACTAGAAACTTATCCCCTCTGCGAAGACCTTTACGTTAGAACTCGAAAAAAATTGAGAAAACTGATATTTCCACTCACGATTCCAATTAATTCTTATAATTTACAATGTCGACTAGGGTGTTCCTCATGTCTAGATAACCATCAAATGTGTCTTCCACCCATCTTTCACCTGCTCGATGCACTCACCAGAATCAACGTCCCCTCAACTAAATAAAGGCGCGAAATGTGTAGAAGCAGTCAACAGCACTATTTACATGGGAATGAATAATGGTCCAGCGTAAACACACATCCATATTGAATCTTCTCAAATTTCCACGCGATCACGAAAGCTATCCAACACATAAAATTAATTGTTGGTAAGGTGGGTACCAGGTTGAAATTCATTGGGAGAGTCCTTAGAAAATGTAGTCCATCAACAAAGGAGGTGGTTTACAAAACACTCGTTCGACCTGTACTTGATCTTTTGCTCATCAGTGTGGGATCCGTACCAGATCGGGTTGACGGAGGAGATAGAGAAGATCCAAAGAAGAGCGGCGCGTTTCGTCACAGGGTTATTTGGTAACCGTGACAGCGTTACGGAGATGTTTAACAAACTCAAGTGGCAGACTCTGCAAGTGAGGCGCTCTGCATCGCGGTGTAGCTTGCTCGCCAGGTTCCGAGAGGGTGCGTTTCTGGATGTGGTATCGAATATATTGCTTCCCCCTACTTATACCTCCCGCGGAGATCACGAATGTAAAATTAGAGAGATTCGAGTGCGCTCGGAGGCTTTCAGACAGTCGTTCTTCCCGCGAACCATACGCAACAGGCCTCCCAATTCAGACAGCTCCTACTGTTAGCCAGAAACGTGAATCATTCCCTCCACAGACCACCGCTGCAGACAGAATCATCCTAGGAAACTGGCCATATATATATATATATATATATATATATATATATATATATATATATATATATATATATATATACACTCCTGGAAATGGAAAAAAGAACACATTGACACCGGTGTGTCAGACCCACCATACTTGCTCCGGACACTGCGAGAGGGCTGTACAAGCAATGATCACACGCACGGCACAGCGGACACACCAGGAACCGCAGTGTTGGCCGTCGAATGGCGCTAGCTGCGCAGCATTTGTGCACCGCCGCCGTCAGTGTCAGCCAGTTTGCCGTGGCATACGGAGCTCCATCGCAGTCTTTAACACTGGTAGCATGCCGCGACAGCGTGGATGTGAACCGTATGTGCAGTTGACGGACTTCGAGCGAGGGCGTATAGTGGGCATGCGGGAGGCCGGGTGGACGTACCGCCGAATTGCTCAACACGTGGGGCGTGAGGTCTCCACAGTACATCGATATTGTCGCCAGTGGTCGGCGGAAGGTGCACGTGCCCGTCGACCTGGGACCGGACCGCAGCGACGCACGGATGCACGCGAAGACCGTAGGATCCTACGCAGTGCCGTAGGGGACCGCACCGCCACTTCCCAGCAAATTAGGGACACTGTTGCTCCTGTGGTATCGGCAAGGACCATTCGCAACCATCTCCATGAAGCTGGGCTACGGTCCCGCACACCGTTAGGCCGTCTTCCGCTCACGCCCCAACATCGTGCAGCCCAGCTCCAGTGGTGTTGCGACAGGCGTGAATGGAGGGACGAATGGAGACGTGTCGTCTTCAGCGATGAGAGTTGCTTCTGCCTTGGTGCCAATGATGGTCGTATGCATGTTTGGCGCCGTGCAGGTGAGCGCCACAATCAGGACTGCATACGACCGAGGCACACAGGGCCAACACCCGGCATCATGGTGTGGGGAGCGATCTCCTACACTGGCCGTACACAACTGGTGATCGTCGAGGGGACACTGAATAGTGCACGGTACATCCAAACCGTCATCGAACCCATCGTTCTACCATTCCTAGACCGGCAAGGGAACTTGCTGTTCCAACAGGACAATGCACGTCCGCATGTATCCCGTGCCACCCAACGTGCTCTAGAAGGTGTAAGTCAACTACCCTGGCCAGCAAGATCTCCGGATCTGTCCCCCATTGAGCATGTTTGGGACTGGATGAAGCGTCGTCTCACGCGGTCTGCACGTCCAGCACGAACGCTGGTCCAACTGAGGCACCAGGTGGAAATGGCATGGCAAGCCGTTCCATAGGACTACATCCAGCATCTCTACGATCGTCTCCATGGGAGAATAGCAGCCTGCATTGCTGCGAAAGGTGGATATACACTGTACTAGTGCCGACATTGTGCATGCTCTGTTGCCTGTGTCTATGTGCCTGTGGTTCTGTCAGTGTGATCATGTGATGTATCTGACCCCAGGAATGTGTCAATAAATTTTCCCCTTCCTGGGACAATGAATTCACGGTGTTCTTATTTCAATTTCCAGGAGTGTATATATATATACGTAAAATCACTGTACTTACAATAAATATTACAATCGCAGTCTCAATTGGACGACATTCGACAATGAGTAAAGTATCAGAAATGCGCGCTGCTCAAAGCTTTCGCTCTGGAACTAGAAATATAGTTACCATTCTTATGAGTTGAAATACTTCCCCTCACTTACCACAATATTCCACATCAAATCCATACCTTCCATACGACTACACATGGTCAATCTATTTACACCTGTCAGAACAAACACACATAGCTTAAAAGCCTGTTGCTCATGGTGAGCCAGTCACGCATCCCCTACTACTAAGCACAATCCTCCACCAATAACTGATTTCTAGCAATATGAAAAAATACCAACCGGAAAACAGCGATGGGTGGACATGCCTCATAAGATTTTCCTGTGGCAGCTAGCACTGTCTCTTAGAAAGAGAGGTGTAATTGTCTTCCAAACCGCTATATGTTTAAAAAAAACTCGATTGCTACGACCATATTACTGTCACAAGCAGTCTTGGTTCTACAGGTGCAGACAAGTATCCATGTATGAGTGAGGTCATAAGAAATGTACGCAGGTTTTTCAGATCTGTACTGTCATGCTATCCACTAGAAATGACGTCTGGGATTTTCAACTCCATTCAACCACATACCTGCATTGGATCCTATGAAGAAGTCCTTTAGTGATTACAGCCACTACTGAATCATATTTCTGGTACTCTCATATCTCGCAACAAGTCACCTTTCTCGAACCTATCTGCTACAGTAAACAGTGTGGTATTAGGTAATCCCTATGCACCTTTTAACTGCCCCTTAGACTCTAGGCTACTATCCCTGCAGCTATGCGCATGTGATCATTCCAATTTGAGTCGGAACTGAGTAGAAGTCAGAGAAAGCTATATCTACCACCTCCTGCAGCCTGTGTAGAGACGGGCTGAGTTAGTACGACAGAACTATGTTTTTACCATTCGATGGAGACGGGAACATGTCATAGCTCCACCAACTATGGACGATGTGTAAGGTAAGCGCCAAATGAAGCCAGTTCCTGCAACAAGAGGTACTACAAAAGGCAGTATGGGAACTGGTAGATGGACGACGATTTTGTCACTGCATTGTGGTGCTTCTCCAAACTACATACAGATACTGCAGTCCAAAGCAGATTTGCTTCCCTCAGGGCCCATTCACCTCTATCGCTCCAGCATGCTATCATCGTTATTCCGTACCATCCAACAGAGAAAAATTACGAACTGTGAAGGCTCCACTAACTTCATCTGGTAGAGAACTCAATTAGATTTTTACTGCGTCTCTCTCCTCCCATATATCGAAAACAAATACCGCACGCATGGCAGCACTGAGCACATGTGACGATCCTACTAAATATACAGGTATTGATCCACTGCACAGACCAGTTTAAAGTTTCATCACTTGTACTGTAGGAGGATGACCGTGTCTCACAGACAACACTGTAAGTCGCAAGAGACACTCCCTGTGACCCTGTGTCGTTGTTTGGAACATTGCTTCTTTGTTTCTACTTTAACACACATGGTACACTGCCACACATTTTGTTTTTCTGCCACGACTTCGAGGTCTGTGTTAGATTCTAAAGTGACATTAACACGTTCTGATTCCTTGTCTCTCGCAGAAAACTAGATGTGCATGGTGTGAATCATGTTGTTACTGCTGCTACCATAACACACCACACACAGTGGATCATTTTAAATAAAAGACGGTTACAACGTAAGGAAATTGTAAGAGTTTTGTGGTTTTGTGGAGCGTTTCCAAACTGCTGTCCAAAGGTGACTGACGGCCTCTACATTTAAACTCATCCGTCATGGTAATGGAATAGCTGATGGCTCTGCATTCCATTTTGACTGATTCCTCATAATGCAGTCATGTACGCGACCACTGTTTTGTACTACCCATCCTCCCAAGGCGTTGTCCCTCCACCAAAACGCTTTCTCCATCTTAAACAAACGATGTCAGTGAATCATTATGTGGTAACCAACAGTGTAGTAGTGGACAGATGGGATGGAAAAGACATTGTTGCTTTACTGCAATAATGAGCAACACAGTTGATAGTGCAAACAATTTTAGCAACTTTACAGGAATTTCAACACCGACCAATGGTGCGACAGTGTGTTTCCCAATTTCAGTATCATCGCTAAACCGCCCATTCTCTACTTTGCAAGTACCATTGCGAATGTAGATAGATGACTGTGCAGTACATCCATTCATTGTTAATTCTCGAACAAATACATTATCAAAATATTCCACACAGTGCTCTACATATTTCTCTCATCTCGAGCATAGTGCGTAATTTACGATCTCTCTCTATGCATATGGAAGTCACAGAGCATTCTCGCGGTCTTAGGATAAAATTAAAGACTGAAAAAAAGCCTCTCACTGTCTTTGAACAACCTGTCCTGCAGCACTATTACA
Organism: Schistocerca cancellata; assembly: GCF_023864275.1. Classification (NCBI taxonomy): domain Eukaryota; kingdom Metazoa; phylum Arthropoda; class Insecta; order Orthoptera; family Acrididae; genus Schistocerca; species Schistocerca cancellata. The sequence goes on along the minus strand of NC_064628.1, from coordinate 515,076,018 downwards.
GATTTAATCTGCAGCTGACCAAGAATAGGCAGCTGCATTCCACATCTCGTGAATGAATGGAGTTTGCCGAGCCTACACCCATCCAAATGCGTAAGATTTCTCCAGTTGCGCACATATCGAGGAGGTTAGCACCCCTTATCGGTTTGTAGTAGTAGATTTGTAAGTGTTGTGATGTAATAGCAGACGGTTAAGAAGAACAAGAAACGGGTGATTTTTATGCCTATTGGAGCTCCAGAGGGATGGAGTTTGAAGCATTTTGCTTAAATCAACTACGCTATCAATTTGAAAGTATTAATCCACTGTTTGTGATCAATACCAGGAGGGTACTGATCACACAGAATATCAAAACAAGCACTCCTACACGGTTCTGAACTTAAAACAGGCTATAACGTTCGATCGCTTCCGTTTCAAACCTATTAGTCATGTGGAATGCAGCGCTGTTAATATTCCAATGTAAGAAATATATTTCCAACGTAAGACATGCAGCCTTCTTGTAGGTTTCTCTACAATAAACTACAAACTGTAAAATGAAAACTACTTTCTTAAAATGTCTATTCTGTGCGATATGTGCACAACGTGGCTGTGTCATGCTCACTCCGAGCTATGTGTTGCCTTGAACTTGGCTGTCTGTCTGTGTCTGGTTACTCGCCGTTGTTGCGGTTATGGCGTGATTCTTCCTCCTCCTACATATGGCAGGATCAATGTGTATCGATATTGCACCATGTACCATCTTTGGTCTTGTGCGTATAGTTTCCGGCTAGGGGGTCTGCAGGCAGTCGGTCGGTTGGTGCGGACCAGGGAGGATATCTCCGCGCAGTGCAGTCGGCTGGGTCTGCTGGTGGTCCCGGCACAGTGTCAGAGTGTGTCTGGAGCTGTCCGATCGCTACGAGCTTCGTGGCTCACCGACCCAGGATGTCACAGTTGCATGGGGTGTTAAGTACCAAATCCATGTCAGTTCATGTTATGACGTTCGTTTCGATGGTTCGCTGTTGGGGAGCTTTTCCTGTGAGCAACACTGAGCGTTTGTAGTGGTGAAATTGAGGCACCGTCCGGTGGAATTAACTATATTGCTTCGATACAATTCAAGTGCACCAGCGGAATTTTCTGCCTTGTGGCCGTTAGTGTTCTGGTTGCCTGCCCTGGCCACTGACGTAAATTCAGGCAGTGTTCGTTATGGTGTAGTTAACTATATTATCTTATTTCAAATTCAAGTGTACCAGTGGAACTTTCTGCCTTGTGGCCATTAGTGTTCCAGTTACCTGCCCTGGCCACTAATGTAGTTTCAGGCAGCGTCCTTTCCCCACCTGTTGTCGCTGTTCAACATGATGTGTGGTTTTGACAGCTTAATACATATTTCATTGTGGATAATCATGTCCGTAACAGTTTGGTCTTTGAGTTTTTATGTACCGATTTGTGGCTAGCAAGTCGTTTGGTCGGTCGGTCCGTGACTGTCTCTTCGTTGGGTTACCGAAGCATCAAGTGTAGGTGGGCCAACCATCTGCCTAACGTAGGTGAATGTTAATGTTTCAAGGGCAGACCCACCCCCTGGTGGCGTCTGAGTGCCGTTGTTTATACTGCCCTATTCGTGGGTGTTTAATGGTCTGTTGGTAATCTATTATAGCCAATGCTTTAAAAGAAAAAAATATTATTGTGTTTTATGAAAATCAATTTATGTAAATTAATTGTGGGCCTTAATTAATTGTGACTTAAAACTTTATTCTTAAATTTAGTTATTGTTGTTGTGTTGCTTTTGATTTAGTGTGCATTCCCCCATTGAAAACTTAAACGTTAAGGCATTTTTGAATTTTTTGGAAAATTAACTGTGGGCTTTCAGCCACTTACAGCCTTATTCTCAAAATTTCCGCTTAAGCGAAAACATTGCGGCCTTCTGTCTTGAAATATTATGGTAATATATTTTAAAATTTTGAAATTTAATTGTTGCCTTCAGCCATTTGTATTGCACCTTGTATATGTTTGTTCTGTACACTATTGTCTTGAGGCTTTCCACCTATTATATATATTAATTATTTTATTTGCAATTTTAACTGCATGTCTTCAGTCACTTGATATTTACCTTGTTGCCTTTTAAGATTTCTTGTTTGGAGGCCTTCAGCCATGAAAGAATTGGATTTTGAAACTCATAGTTGTAAAGGTTTGGCTATGTGCCGTTTTGTTTTAAAGGTTTTATTATATTACAATAAATTACAATTTTGGAGTGAAACTGACCGATACCTTATTTGACTCTTCCCACAATCCTAATCACCTGTTCTGCCCAGAGGGTTTAGTGGGCGTCTCAGTGACTTTCCAGCAATATATAGCATCCACTGTTCACATCTGATCATGGTTCAGAAATTATACTATGCCCGCATCAGTTTTATATAAAATGATCGTTAGTGATGGAGAATATCTCTTTCAAGGAAACAGATAAATGCATAGAATAAGCATCCGTCATGTGAAATTACATGTCATGCTGTCACTAACTCTGTCAGCATCATCATTTTGGACAGTTTCCAGCCACTGGCTGGGTCTGTCGGGAACACAAGCCTCTCCATCGTTTTCTGTCTTTCCACCATTCCCCCTCTTCCACCTTCGTCCAGTTCTCTCCTCTTCTCATCACACATTTCTTCACTCCCTTCACCCATCTATCCCTTGGTCTTCCTCTGGGCCTCTTCCCCTCCAGTTGCTGATCAAACATCCTCTTTGGAATTCCTCCCTCATCCATTCCCTTCATGTGTCCATACCACTGCAGTCTTGATTTTTCTATCCTGTCCTGCACTGGTTCCTCCTTTAGTCTTTCCCTCACATACACATTTCGCAATCTGTCTCGCCTTGTTACACCCAACCTGCTCCTCTGGAACTTCATTTCACTAGCCTGTATTCTACTTTTGTCGCTTTTGTGCATTACCCATGTCTCACTTCCGTATGCCAATATGGGGACAAAGTAGGTTCGGTATATAATTCCCTTGGATTTCTGTGGCACCTCCTTGCTCCAAATAAGCCTCCTAATACATTTGTAGAACTGCCCTGCTTTTCTGCACCTTTCATTTATTTCCATTGCGTTTCCCCCTTACTTTCAATCACGCTTCCCAGGTACTTGAAGTTCTCTACCACTTGTAGTTTTTCCCCTCCACAAGTTATATCCACATTGGCCTATTCCTCTTCCTTGTTGTGACGATTATTTCACTTTTCTTTGCAGAGAAATGCATTCCATATTGTGCTGCCGTTACCTCCCATGCACCTAACTGCTCTTGTACCTCCTTCTCGCAATTTCCCCATAACATCAGGTCATCGGCAAAAAGCACTGCTTTCATTTTATGATCTTCAATTGCATATGATACTTGCTGTAGGATTTCATGCATAACAATAATAAACAATAAAGGCGAAAGTGCACTTCCCTGTCGCAGCCCATTTTCCAGCTTGAACCATGCAGTACGTTCCCTCCCCACTTTCACACAACTCTCACTTCCCTCATACATTTTTCTGACTTTTCGTGTTATCTCTTCATCTTTCCCTTTTGCGTTCAGCACATCCTAGAGCTTGTCCCTACAGATACTGTCATACGCCTTCTCAATATCCAAAAAGGCCATGATTAAGTCCTTCCCGTACTCAAAGTGCCTCTCCTGCAGTTGCCTTACCGCAAATATGAGGTCCGTTGTTGATCTTCCCGGTCTGAAACCGTACTGCTCCTCTTGCAGTCTACTTTCAATACTGCTTCTTATTCTCTTCTCCAGGATCTTTTCATAGATTTTTCCACAGTGGCATAGCAGGGTGATTCCTCTGTAGTTCTCACATCTCCTTTTATCCCCTTTCTTGAAGATCGGGGCTTTAATTCCTTTCTTCCAATCCTCAGGAATTCTGTTCTCCTTCCACACCACCCTCAGCACTCTGTATAGCCACTGAGTTCCTACTTCTCCTGCTGCTCGTATCATATCCACTGTTACTTCGTCCCAACCTGGTGCCTTGCCCCCTTTCATCCTCTTTATGGCTTCTTCCACTTCATTCCAAGTTAGATCATCAATTTCCCCACTATTATAATCCTCTGCTGCCTTAGTTACCCGCTTGGCGGCATTCAACAGATCTTCAAAGTACTCCTTCCAAATCTTTTTGAGCTCATGCATTTCCTCCACAACTCTTCCATTATTATCCATGATCCTCAGGCACTCGCTTCTGTCGTTCCTCTTATTTCTTACCATGGTGTAAAGTACTTTTTTGTTCCCTTCACTGTCCTCTTCTAACATTCTTGTCCATTTTTCCAACCACTTCTTCTTCTCCGCCCTTACTATGGTCTGTGCCGCTTTCTTGCTTTCCTTATATTTTACCCTAGCTTCCTCTGTTCGGGTCTGGAACCATTCTCTGAAGGCTTTGTTCTTTCGAAGTACTGCCTCATTACATATATTGTTCCACCATGAGGTTTCCCTACTTCTTCTCTTTGTGCTAGTTCTTCCGCACACAGTCTCAGCTGCCTCAACTAGAGCCCTCTTAAAATCTCCCCATTCTTCTTCCACTGTTCTCTGATCTTCCTTTGGCAGCTTCTTCCTGATCAGTGTCTGGTACTGGGCCCTCCGTTCATCCTCTTTCAGCATCCATGTCTTCAACCTTTTCTCCTGTATTTCTGTTGCCCTCCTATCTTTTTTCTCTCTCAGGGTGGCTACCAACAGCCAATGGTCACTGTCTAAGGCCTCAGATGGAATGACCTTAACATCTGTGAGGCTGCTCATCATCTGCCTATCCACTAGTATATAGTCTACTACTGAATTTTGGGACCAGTCCCCACTGTCCCAAGTTATTTTGTGACTACTTCTCTTCTTGTACCAGGAATTTGCGATCGCCAGCCCATTCCTCTTGCAGAATTCCAGCAACAATTTTCCTTCTCTATTTCGGTTCCCCCAGCCCTCTGGTCCCATTATCTCCTCGAATCCTTTCCTGCCTGTGCCAACATGTGCATTGAGGTCCCCTATTATAATCTTATTTCCTCCATTTAGCTGCTTTTGCACTAACTCTGTAAACAGCACATCTGTCAAGCAGATGTATACACAGGGATTGCAGTGTCTCACACCCATTGTCACAGACCCATAGCTAACTTAGCATCATTTTAGTTATGAAACTGAAGTCTCGATTTTATACCCAAGATGTGACAGGGACATGGAGTACATCGCATAAATCTTTGTTCGTTTAGAGGAATGTGTCGAAAGAGGATGCTCACGTTTCATCACAAATGAGATGGAAGTCCTCTGATGACCGGGAGGTTTGCTGTTAACGATCACAAGTTGATAGTGCTCTAAGTCACAACATACAGAACACATGGCTGTAATCCAAGCGAATGCAGGATATGTCATGCAACTGATGAATCCTGACAGAACAGTGGAAAAAATGATCAGACGACCTGCAGCAACATCTCCCTCTCTAGAATGCATCATCGGTTTACCATTAAATCGTACGTTATTACAGCTCCATCTCAATCGATCACTCCATCCATTGTCATTCTTCAACGAAGATGCATCTAAGTTTAGAGGCAGATGGTTCTCTGTTTTCCTGAAAAACGTCAATTACAGTAGTCAACTCGCGTTTATCACTGTTAACTCAGTAGACATACAGTAGAATGCTGCCCCGATGGAAAAAAGTGACTACTTCCCTGGTTCCCTTCAGTATCATGTCAATGTTTTCTTGGGTTCCTCTTGCTGTCACATACTTCTTCCCATGTACAAATTGTTCTGCGCAAAGCAGAAGACACGTATTTTCCGTCATTTTTCTCAATTCTATCGATTTTATGCCAATTCGAACCATGTGATCATGGCAACACCTCCCGTTCTGTGTTCTAAAATTGCTTTTAAATGTAGTACAGATGCCAACACCTAGCGCAAATGCACTATTTTTTTGATCGAAAGGCATAGTATAGCACTGTACTCGCCTCCATCCCACATATTCAACATTTACAGTGTGTTTTCTCTGTTTTCTGTATATCTGTGTATACGTATGTGTACATCTGGAGAAATCTTATGCATTTTCATAGGTGCTTACTCAGCATTCATAAGACATGGAGTGTAGCAGTCTACTCCTGGTCAGCTGCAGATTAAGTCGGTAATGGTGATGCAGGGTGGGCTGGTCTAAAGACAGTGCAGGGGGGCATTTCAGTCTCCAATTTTATCCTACGATTGCGAGAATGTCCTGTGACTCCCATCTGCATGCAGCTAGATTGTAAATTATGCACTATGGTTGAGGTGCTATAAATATGTAGAGTACTGTCTGGTATACTTTGATGATGTATGTGTTCAACAATTAACAATGACTGGACGTACTGCACAGTCATCTGTCTACATTCGCAATGGTACTTGCAAAGTAGAGAATGGGTGGTTTAGCGATGATACTAAAATTGGGAAACACACTGTCGCATCATTGGTCGGTGTTGAAATTCCTGTAAAGTTGCTAAAATTGTTTGCACTATCAACTGTGATGCTTATTATTGCAGTACATCGACCGTGTCTTTTCCATCCCACTCACTCACTGGTACGCTGTTGGTTGCCACATAATGGTTGACTGACATCGTTTGTTTGAGACGGAGAAAGAGTTTTGGTGGAGCAGCAACACTTTCTCGGGATCGCTAGCACCAAAACAGTGATCACGTACGTGACTGAAATGTAAGGAATCAGTCGAAACGGAGCGCAGAGCCATCAGCTATTCTGTCACTGTGACAGATGAGTTTAAATGTAGAGGTCGACAGTCACATTCGGAAGGTGGTTTGTAAACGTTCCACAATACCACAAAACTCTTACAATTTCCTTACTTTGTAACTGTCTTTTATTTAAAATCATCCACTGTGTGTGGTGTGTTATGGTAGCAGCAGTAACAACATGATTCACACCATGCACATCTAGTTTTCTGCGAGAGACAAGGAATCAGAACCTTTTAATGTCACTTTAGAATCTAACACAGACCTCGAAGTCGTGGCAGAAAAACAAAATGTGTGGCAGTGTACCATGTGTGTTAAAGTAGAAACAAAGAAGCAATGTTTCAAACAACGATACAGGGTCACAGGGAGTGTCTCTTGCGACTTACAGTGTTGTCTGTGAGACACGGTCATCCTCCTACAGTACAAGTGATGAAACTTTAAACTGGTCTGTGCAGTGGATCAATACCTGTATATTTAGTAGGATCGTCACATGTGTTCAGTGCTGCCATGCATGCGGTATTTGTTTTCGATATACGGGAGGAGAGAGATGTAGTAAAAATCTAATTGAGTTCTCTATCAGTGAAGTTAGTGGAGTTTTCACAGTTCGTAATTTTTCTCTGTTGGATGGTACGGAATAAAGATGATAGCATGCTGGAGTGATAGAGGTGAATGGGCCCTGAGGGACGCAAATCTGCTTTGGACTGCAGTATCTTTACGTAGTTTGGAGAAGCACCACAATGCAGTGGCAAAATCCTCGTCCTTCTACTAGTTCCCATACTGCCTTTTGTAGTATCTCTTGTTGCAAGACCGGGCTTCATTTGGCGCTGACCTTACACATCGTGCATAGTTGGTGGAGCTATGACATGTTCCCATCTCCATCGAATGGTAAAAACATAGTTCTGTCGTACTAACTCAGCCTGTTTCTACACAGGCTGCAGGAGGTGGTAGATATAGCTTTTTCTGATTTCTACTCAGTTCCGATTTAAATTGGAATGATCACATGCGCAAAGCTGCAGGGATGGTAGCCTCGAGTCTAAGGGACAGTTGCAAGATGCATAGGGAGTACCTAAAATCACACTGGAATTTTGCTGTAGCAGATAGGTTCGAGAAAGGTGACTCGTTGCGAGATATGGGAGTACCATAAATATGATTCAGTATTGACTGTAATCACTAAAGGACTTCTCCATAGGATACAATGCAGGTATGTGGTTGAATGGAGAGACTTGATTACAAATCCCACACATCATTTCTAGCGGATAGCATAACACTACAGATCTGAAAACCCTGTGTACATTTCTTACGACCTCAGTCAGCACATCATTTACTGTTTGTGATCCTTCTCAGTCAAATGGTTCAAATGGCTCTGAGGACTATGGGACTTAACATCTGTGGTCATCAGTCCCCTAGAACTTAGAACTACTTAAACCTAACTAACCTAAGGACATCACACACATCCATGCCAGAGGCAGGATTCGAACCTGCGACCATAGCAGTCGCGCGGTTCCGGACTGAGCGCCTAGAACCGCTAGACCACCACGGCCGGCCTTCTCAGTCAACCTTCTCCTATAACCGCAGCGGATATGTCACAGAACCTCAGACATGGTATCAAGACGGAATGCATTACAAATACTGGAGAAATATCTAGCATGAGGGAGTTGCAAATACCGGTTTACCATGTTTCTTAGCCGAATAACTTTCTAAATTCGGTAATTTTATTACGAGGTTGCACCGTCGGCAGCGTGTAACCACATTTTTGGTCTGATAATATACTCTTCAGCCATCACCATCTATCCATAGTGTCGCGGTATTTGTCTGGAAAAACCACCTCATTCGGAGGTAAAGCCATACCACTAATCATAAATCCGGCATAGCTTTTAACATGATCACTTGTCTGCACCTGTAGAACCAAGACTGCTTGTGACAGTAATATGGTTGTTTCAATAGTGTTTTTTTAACATATCTACATCTACATCTTCATGGATACTCTGCATGTCACATGTAAGTGCCTGGTAGAGGGTTCATCAAACCACCTTCACAATTCTCTATTATTCCTACCTCGTATAGCGTGTGGAAAGAACAAACACCTATGTCTTTCTGTACGAACTCTGATTTCTTTTGTTTTATCGTATTGAGCGTTTCTCCCTATGTAGGTCGGTGTCAACAAAATATTTTCGCATTCGGAGGAGAAAGTTGGTGTTTGGAATTTCGTGAGAAGAAATCATTTCTCTTTTACTAGATGACCTTCCAACAATTTCTACGAACTGTGACCTCTCTGACAGGAAATCACAAATCCACTCACATAGCTGAGACGATATTCGATAAGCACGCAATTTTACTACAAGCCGCTTGTGTGTTACAGTGTCAAAAGCCTTCTGGAAATCCAGAGATACGGAATCGATCTGTAATCCCTTGCCAATAGCACTCAACATTTCATGTGAATAAACAGCTAGTTGTGTTTCACAAGAACGATGTTTTCTAAATCCTTTGCTGACTTTGTGTCAATAGACCGTTTTCTTCGAAGTAATTCATAATGTTGGAACAGAATATATGTTCCAAAGTCCTGCTACATATCGACGTTAATTATATGGCCTGTAATTAAGGGGATTATTCCTACTGCCTTTCTTGAATATAGGTGTGACCTCTGAAACTTTCCATCTTTGGGTACGGATCTTTCATCGAGCGAACGCTTACATAAGATTGTTAAGTATGGAGCTAATGCATCAGCATACTCTGAAAGAAACCTAATTGGTATACAGTCTGGACCAGAAGACTTGCTTTTATTAAGTGATTTGAGTTGCTTCACTACTCCGAGGATATTTACTTCTACGTTACTCATCTTGGCAGCTATTCTTGATTCTAATTCGGGGATATTTACTTCGCCTTCTTTTGCGAAGGCATTTCGGAAGGCTGTGTTTAGTAACACTGCTTTGGCAGCACTGTCTTCGATAGTACCCCCATTGCTAACACGCAGAGAAAGCATTGATTGGTCCTTGCCTCTAACATACTTCACAAACTATCAGAATCTCTTTGGATTTCTGCCAGGTTTCGAGAGAAAGTTTCGTTGTGGAAACTGTAATAAGCATCTCGCATTGAAGTCCGCGCTAAATTTCGAGCTTCTGTGAAAGATCGCCAATCTTGGGATGTTGCGTCTGTTTAAATTTGGCATGTTTTTTTCGTTGTTTCTGCAACAGTGTTCTGGCCCGTTTTGTGTACCAAGCAGGATCAGCTCCGTCGTTAGTTAATTTATTTGGTATAAATCTTTCATTTGCTGCCGATACTATTTCTTTGAATTCAAGCCACATGTAGTCTACACTTATATTATTAATTTGAAGGAGTCGAGATTGTCTCTCAGGAAGGCGTCAAGTGAGTTTTTTCCTACTTTTTGAAAAGGTATATTTTTAGTTTATTTTTGGAGGATTTGGTGGTTACACCATTCAATCTCACTATGACAACCCTGTGTTCACTAATCCCTGTATCCGTTATGATTTTCGTTATTAATTCAGGATTATTTGTTGCTAAGCGGTCAAGTGTGTTTCTGCAACCCTTCACTATTCGCGTAGGCTTATGAACAAACTACACGAAATAATTTTCAAAGAATGCGTTTAGCACAATTTCGGAATATGTTTTATGCGTACCTCCTTAATTAAACGTACATTTTCGCCAACATATCGAGGGTAAATTAAAGTCACCATCATCTATGATGTTCTGAGTTGGGTACAAGTTTGAAATCAAACTCAAGTTTTCTTTGAACCTTTCAACAACTGTATCATCTGAAATGGGAGGTTGGTAAAATGATCCAATTAATATTTCATTCCAATTGCCAACAATGGCATCTGCTATACTAACTCACAGGAACAATCTACTTCAATCTGCGACAAGATAAACTACTTTTAACAGCAAAAAACCCGCCACCGCCAACAGTGTTTAGCCTATCCTTCCGGAACACCGTTAGGTTCTTCGCAAAAATTTCGGCTGTGCTTATATCCGGCTTTAGCTAGCTTTCAATGCCTATAACGATTTGCACATCAGTGCTTTCTATTAACGCTTGGAGCTCTGGTACTTTCCCAACACAGCTACAATTTACAACTGTTATACTGATGGTTTCTCTATCTACGTTCTCCCTTTGTTCGGCCTGCACCCTTTGTGACTGAAGCCCTTCTTGTGATTTCCCGAGACCCTCTAACCTAAAATATGGCCCAGTCCACACCACACAGCCCCTGCTACCCCCGTAGCCACCTCCTGCATATAGTGGACACCTGACCTATTCAGCGGAACCCGAAACCCAACCACCCTTCGGCGCAAGTCGAGGAATCTGCAGCCTACACAGTCGCAGAACCGTATGAGCCTTTGATTCAGACCCTCCACTTGGCTCTGTACCTGAGGTCCACAATCGGTCCTCTCGACTGTGCTGCAAAGGGTCAGTTCTGCAGCACTTCTGTTAGCCGCTCGAAACCAGAGAGAATATCTTCTGATCCAAAGTGACACACACCATAGGTACCGACGTGAGCAACCACCTGCAGTTGGCTGCACCCTGTGCTGTTCATGGCATCCAGGAGGACCTGTTACACATCTGGAATGACTCCACCCGGTATGCACACTGAGTGCATATTGGTTTTCTTTCCCCTCTTGGCAGCCATGTCCCTAAGGGGCCCCATAATGCCCCTAACATTGGAGCTCCCAACTATCAATAATCCCACCCTCTGTAATTGTCCAGATCTTGCAGGTTGAGTGGATTCCTCTGAAACAGGACAGGCGACAGCATCTGGTTCAGCGACAGTATCAGCCACAGACAGCACCTGGAACCTATTTGTCAGACAAACTGTGGTGCCCTTACGTGCGGCCGCCTGGGAAGTCTTTCGTCGCTTGCTATGACCTGGGGCGAGCTCCTACTCGACCGCAGGTGAGGGGTCAACCACAGTGCGAGCAGTAACTGGGCTCGCCACCGGTGAGGACTGAATGGAGGACTCTGACGTGCTGGATGTTCGTTGGATCCCAACGGCCGACCCACAACAGTGGTGCCCATCCACTGCAGCCTCAAGCTGTGTAACCGAGGCCATCACAGCCTGGAGCTGAGAGCGAAGTGTCACCAACTCGGTTCGCATCCACACACACAACAGTGGCGGTCCCTGTCCATACTAAAGACTGTGGAAAAATAAACTATACAGACAAATGGAATACCGGCACATGCTGCGCAACTCTACTGTAGAGCCTGACGAAAATGCAGGAACTGTGTCCAACAAATTAGATTAATACGCAGAGATTCAAAAACCTACCCACCGAAGCACTCAGGTGAAACTAAATTATTCGCCCCTGATTAAGAACTTGTAATATGTCACAAAATTGGTTTACTTTCTGATGCAAACGAAAAGGCGAGAACTGTGGCTATTAGATATAAAATTAACACGCAGAAGCTCAAGAAACTGAACTATTAAAGCACACAGATAATATTATAAAATTCGGTAGTGGTTGGGTACTCGCAAGAGTCACAAAATCGGTTACTTTCCTGTTGCTGCCTGTCTCTCGGCCGGCTGCTACTGCCTGACCGACTGACTGAGTGGCTGACTAACGCCAACAATATAATAAACAATTGCGGTTTCTAAGACGATTACGCCTCTCTTTCTAAGACACAGTTGTAGCATCCGCAGGAAAAATTTATGAGACATGTCCACCATCGCTAATTTTCTCTCAGTATTATTTCGCTCACAAGAAAAACTTATGGGACATGTCCACCCATCGCTGATTTTCCGTCAATATTATTCCGAATCACCAGCAATCATTTATTGGCGGAATATTATACTTAGTAGTAGGGAATGAGTGATAGGTTCGCCTTGAGCATCAGGTTTATAAAGTATGTGTTTGTTTTCCGACATGTGCAAAGGTGCTGACTATGTCCAGTCGTAAAGAAGGTATGGATTTGATGTGGAATATTGTGATAGCAAAAGGGAAAGTACCTCACGTCATAAGAATGGTAACGATATTTCTGTTTCCAGAGTCACAGCTGTCAGCAGGACGTATTTCCTATACATCCCTCATTGTCGAATGTCGTCCAATTGAAACTGCGAACGTAATATTTAATAAATATATATGTGGCCGGTTTCCTAGGATGATTCTGTCTGTGCCAGTGGCCTGTGGAAGGAATGATTCACCTTTCCGGGTAACAGTAGGAGCTGTCTGAATGGAGAGGCCTGTTATGGAGAGGCCTGCTATGTTTTTACCGTTTCCTTGGGAGTGATCACATTCACGCTCATACAAACATCTATATCGGGCTAGGAGGCATATCTCACTCACTTGCCAGTCGTACAGATTAGGTGTGTCGATAAGAGGTTCCTGCCATATGACACACGCACTGTCACTAATGCCACGTATGACACACCAGACGTGTTTTCCGGTGGAATATTCGGTTGACTTGTCGCCTTGTCATAAAATGTTTGTGATTCCAATTTGAAAGCCTCTTTCTTCAGCTGCTAACAGAGTAGTTGCACAGAATCAAATGTCATTGTACGTCCGTAGTTTACACCTCTCTGTTGCAAACGAACGTTACATCACGCCGCAGACTTGAATAAACTGAACAAAGAAAAAAAAATCTACGTTTCGGAAATTTTGAATACGGCTTGCTTGCTTGGTAGCGCAACACCGTAACATGTTCATGACGCCACTTATCTTCTTGTTTGCTCTATATTGCACTTCCTGTTCTTGGACAGTTCACTGAATCTATTTTGCTTTTTTTCACAGCTCAGTACAGCTTCTTCCTGTTTTCATGCTTGATCTGTGTTCCGTTTTTGACGGGCTGTCGGCTGGGCCCTCTTACCCATAAATCTGAATGGGGTGCGATGGGAAGTTTCCCTTTCAGGTGACTTTCCCACTTCGCTGACGCAAGTTGCAACCGTCTGCCAGTCGAGGGCTCCAAATTCTAGTGTTCAATATGGCGGCGTGTAACGTAACTATGTTGGTGCATGAGAGACCCTCAGAAAACTGAAAGCACGACCAAGAAGAGTTCGTCGACACACGGAGAATCCTTTCCTTCAAGATGACAATGCCAGACTACACACGATCGCTCGAAGTCTGCAACAATCCGAACCTTGCGTTCACTGCCAACGAGCATCCTCCAGACAGTCCCGAGTTGGCCCCATCCGATTTTCATGTTCCCAAAACTTAAACAACACGTTCAAGGACTTCACTTTGATAGCGATGAAGCCTTATAAGCAGAGGTGACGGTGTGGCTCCATCAAAGAAGTCAAACGTTCTACACTGACGGTATAAACAAAGTGGTCTCTCTTTGGGAGAAATGTGTTCGTTGTCAGGGAGACCGTGCTGAGAAATAACTACACAGACATGAAGCATGAAGATGTACAATGTTTGTTTTATTTAAAAACCTTTAAGAGTTTTCACACAAATTCGGAGACATGACATTTCAGTTGCACCTGTGTAATAGAACGTATACTCTTGGAGGACCTTTTATTGCTATCGTTATCATCATATACGAGACTCGAAAATTTCTCTTATTAACTTTTGGGACGTTAGGAGTAAATAATAGCGTGAGCAGAAACACATTTTATAAAACGGGTTGCAAGAACAATCATGTAAATACACTCCTGGAAATGGAAAAAAGAACACATTGACACCGGTGTGTCAGACCCACCATACTTGCTCCGGACACTGCGAGAGGGCTGTACAAGCAATGATCACACGCACGGCACAGCGGACACACCAGGAACCGCGGTGTTGGCCGTCGAATGGCGCTAGCTGCGCAGCATTTGTGCACCGCCGCCGTCAGTGTCAGCCAGTTTGCCGTGGCATACGGAGCTCCATCGCAGTCTTTAACACTGGTAGCGTGCCGCGACAGCGTGGACGTGAACCGTATGTGCAGTTGACGGACATTGAGCGTTGGCGTATAGTGGGCATGCGGGAGGCCGGGTGGACGTACCGCCGAATTGCTCAACACGTGGGGCGTGAGGTCTCCACAGTACATCGATGTTGTCGCCAATGGTCGGCGGAAGGTGCACGTGCCCGTCGACCTGGGACCGGACCGCAGCGACGTACGGATGCACGCCAAGACCGTAGGATCCTACGCAGTGCCGTAGGGGACCGCACCGCCACTTCCCAGCAAATTAGGGACACTGTTGCTCCTGGGGTATCGGCGAGGACCATTCGCAACCGTCTCCATGAAGCTGGGCTACGGTCCCGCACACCGTTAGGCCGTCTTCCGCTCACGCCCCAACATCGTGCAGCCCGCCTCCAGTGGTGTCGCGACAGGCGTGAATGGAGGGACGAATGGAGACGTGTCGTCTGAGGACTGAGGCACACAGGGCCAACACCCGGCATCATGGTGTGGGGAGCGATCTCCTACACTGGCCGTACACCACTGGTGATCGTCGAGGGGACACTGAATAGTGCACGGTACATCCAAACCGTCATCGAACCCATCGTTCTACCATTCCTAGACCGGCAAGGGAACTTGCTGTTCCAACAGGACAATGCACGTCCGCATGTATCCCGTGCCACCCAACGTGCTCTAGAAGGTGTAAGTCAACTACCCTGGCCAGCAAGATCTCCGGATCTGTCCCCCATTGAGCATGTTTGGGACTGGATGAAGCGTCGTCTCACGCGGTCTGCACGTCCAGCACGAACGCTGGTCCAACTGAGGCGCCAGGTGGAAATGGCATGGCAAGCCGTTCCACAGGACTACATCCAGCATCTCTACGATCGTCTCCATGGGAGAATAGCAGCCTGCATTGCTGCGAAAGGTGGATATACACTGTACTAGTGCCGACATCGTGCATGCTCTGTTGCCTGTGTCTATGTGCCTGTGGTTCTGTCAGTGTGATCATATGATGTATCTGGCCCCAGGAATGTGTCAATAAAGTTTCCCCTTCCTGGGACAATGAATTCACGGTGTTCTTATTTCAATTTCCAGGAGTGTATGTTAAGCTTACCTGCGTCTGATGAAGGAAGAAACGATATAATTTAAAGTGATTGAAGTGTTTTTACATTAGTAAACAAGTAAATAATATGATACCAATACTCACTATGAAGAAGAAAAAGATACATACAGAATTCAGTTGTTATATTACTCACTCCAAGTATTTTACTCCACCGATTATCCTCATTTAGTTCCAATAAAACCGTGATTCGGACTGGGTATCGTTCCAGTATTAGAGCCTTGGTTACAAATGTAATAAAGGCAGATGTTACGGTGAATTTCTATCCGACTTCGTGCCGGCAGACACCGGAAAGTGGACGTATACAGTTTTTGTTCTTCTAATCCTATTCAGATTATTATCCTTCGGTCATTCGAGAGGTGTTCAATAAGTAATGAGCAATTTTTTTTTTCGGAGAGTTTCGTTTGAATAGCTGTGGGTCATTGTGGAATGTTCCCGCTTTGCTCCTATAGTTTCATGAAGTTCCTATAGGTAGTGGCGCTGTACGTAGCCTCCAAAATGGTGTCTGTAACGCCACAGAAATGCAAATGAACTTCTCCTTCACGACAACGCAAGGTTTCACTCACGTGTGCGCACCCTAGAGCAGCTCACAAAACTTCATCGGCCGTCTGGCATCTGTTTGGCCCAGTGAATGATGCATTCCACGGGAAGCAGTACGTGGATGATGGGTAGGTTATTGATGCAGCAAGACGTTGGCTCCAAAAATGTTCTAATGTGTGTCAATTCCTAATGGACCAAACTGCTGAGGTCAACGGTCTCTAGACTTACACAATACTTTAACTTAACGCTAAAGACAACACTCACACCCATGCCCGAGGGAGGACTCGAACCTCCGGCGTGAGGGGCCGCACTATTAGTGACATGGCGCCTCTAACCACGCGGCCACTCCGCGCAGCCGTTGGCTCCAACGTCGACCAGTAGAGGGGTATCATACGATAATACAGGCCCTTCCAGTAAGGTGGCCTAAGTCCGTCGCATTGAACGGAGATTATGTTGAGAAACAGGGCTTTGAAGCCAAAACAGCGAAGAATAATGCGATGTATTGGACTCCTGAATAAAACTTATCTGCTTTCAGCAAAGAAAAAAAGTGTTGCATTATTTATTGAACGCCCTTCGTAATATGAATACGATTGCAGTAACAAACAGTTGGTACAATACTTTCTAAGATCCTTTGTCTGCTGGGATTGAAATTGAACATCATTAAAAATAAGAGTAATGAGGTTAGCATAATTACGTGATGCTGGGAGAATTAGATCAGGAAATGAGATGCGAAGATGGTAGACTAGTTTTGTTATTTGGGTAGCAAAATAACTGACGTTGTCGGTAGTAAAGAGGGTACAAGGTGCAACCTGGCAATAGCAATAAAAGCTTTCCTCAGAAAGAGCAGACATTATCATCACCTGTTTAGTAGCGTGTTGGTCCATCCATGGAACGCCGTGAGCTGCGATTCTGCATGCCATGAAATCGAGAAGTCCTTGGCAGATTTGCGGAGGTATGTGGCACCAGATGTGTACGCATGGGTTACGCAATTCCCGCAAATTACGGGCCGGTGGTACGCGGAGATGGCGCTCGATAGCCTCCTAGATGTTTTCCATCGAATTCACAGCAGGCGAATCTGATAGCGAAAACATGAACGTGAGTTTGCTATGATGCACATCGAACAACTGTTATATGATTCTGGCCTTGTGCCACGAATAGTTGTCCTGCTGAAAGATGCCATCACCGTCGGGGAGGGATGAAGGGATTCAGGTAGTTTAAAAAAATGTTAACGTAGTCCATAGATATCAAGGTGCCTTACATTACTACTACAAGTCTCAGAGAAGGTTAGGTGAATGTTTCCGATAGCATGATGCCGCCTCCACCAGCCTGCATGCGTGGCGCGTTGCAAATGGCTCTGAGCACTATGGGACTAAACTTCTGAGGTCATCAGTCCCTTAGAACTTAGAACTACTTAAACCTAACAAACCTAAGGACATCACACACATCCAAGCCCGAGGCAGGATTCGAACCTGCGACCGTAGTGGTCGCGCGGTTCCAGACTGTAGCGCCTAGAATCGCTCGGCCACCGTGGCCGGCGTGGTGCGGTGCAGATTTAGCGCAGCCGTTCTATTGGATGAATGCGAATCCAGAAACGGCGATTGGCTTGGTGTAATAATAAACGTAATTCATCCGACAAGTGAAAGGTTTCAATCGACACAGTGTTCAATTTCGATGATGCCGTATCCATTGAATTTATAACTGACGGTGTCGCTGGGAACTGACAAGGATCATCGGTCACGCAGTCCCATGTTTCACCTGTTGGCTACACGTGTGCCTGCGTCAGGATTGTCCTTTGTCGTCAGCTCTTGTTTTACAGAGCGAATAAGCCTCCAATCTCCACTCTCTGAGATGAAGCGTGAACATTCAACAGCTTGTTGCCGACCTGTGTTTGTGAAATTACGAGAGAGCATCTGACGCAGCGACAGGTAATGGTGAGTGTTCTGACCGTCTGTGGTGGCTTCCGACTGGGTGAGGAATAGAAAGAATGCAGGTGGCTGAGCGCCAGTTGTGCGATCTTTCCGAGGCTGGAGCGTGTGCACTTGGCTGCACGATCAAAACGACCCAATAGCGACTAATATGGCCGAAATGAAAGATAAAAATTACATTTTCCATTAAATTACGTTGCAAACCCTACAGAAATGATCCAGAAAAACCAAGTGTATCATAAAAGTCGTGACAATGAGACGGGCTCATGGAAACTTCAGGGGGGATTAAAGCATACATATTAAAAGAGCCAAAATAGTTTTATTGTGACAGATTATAAATTTAATAACAACTAAATCCCTAGAGCGTTATGATTATATGTATAGTCACACGAAAGTCAACAATCTCAATAAATAGCACAACAAGGTAGTTTTAATTTATGTGCGCATATAAGGAATTACAGACGAGTTCATTGAAAATTACAATGGAACTCTGTCAATGCAATACCTCATGAAACAGATTCTCATTTTGTGAATATGTTTTAGGGTCAGCTACTCGAGAAAAATGAAAATTTGTGGGACTGGAACCAGTATTTCCCGTTTGTCATCAGCGGTCGTCTTAACCCCCTTTTTAATCTAATTTTCTTCGTTATTGTTCGTTGCATTTGTTAGGAGCGGACGTCCCATAACACAGGTTCAAATTCTTTTCCCAGAGGAGGTAGCGCTCTGAGAAAACCTGAGCTACCGTTCCGGCAACCACTTCGGCTATCGGAGAATGCACTCAGTGCGGGTCCAAACTTCCATATGTTACGCAGTCACATTCATGCACGCCTGAAGGACTTTGTATTGTAATAAAGACAGTTACTACATAAACACGGACACTGTCGCCATTAATGATATGATCAAGCCTGACGAGGCTAAAATGGCAATACAAAAGAGAACACCGATCTTCCCGTGCTTAGTGTCACGAATGTACTAGCATTTGAACTGTGCCTGCATGACATGGAAGTTTGCCCTGGAACTGGCGTGTTTTCTGATAACGAAAGTGGTTGAGGTGACCCCTCGCTGTAAGCGGGAAATACAGGTTCGAGTCCCAGCCCGGTACAAGGTTTCATTTATAAAAAGTACGTGACGTTAATACATATTGACAAAATGTGAATCTTTTTCACGATTTCCAAAGCTGACATATTCCATACCTGGCATATTGTCTGTTCCTTCAGACGTGCACGTATGTCTGAAGGACATCGTATTGTGATGCAGTTATTCCATAAACACAGACCCTGTCGTCTTTAATAACAGTACTACATATGAGGTGCGATAATAAAGTAATGAGACTGATTTTCTTTGCAAGGCCGGGCGAAGTGGCCGAGTGGTTATAGGCGCTACAGTCTGGAACCGCGTGACCGCTATGGTCGCAGGTTCGAATCCTGCCTCGGGCATGGATGTGTGTGATGTCCTTAGGTTTGTTAGGTTTAAGTAGTTCTAAGTTCTAGGGGACTGATGACCTCAGCTGTTAAGTCCCATAGTGCTGAGAGCCATTTGAACCATTTTTTTCTTTGCAAGATGTGGCAACCCTGCAGGCTTGCGTAGGCGCAATATCTTTGACCTTGGTCTATAATCTGCTTCTAATCCAAGTGGCACATCGATGCAACTGCTCAGTCGTGAGTTGTGCTGTAATAAGTTAACACATGTTTGTGTCTCTCGTCACGGAAATGGAACCTCATAATATTGCGCAACGGTATGCCATTTCTTTTTGTATTAAATTGGGTGAAAACGCGACGACAACTTACGGTAAGCGTCAGAAGTCTCTTGGAGAGGAGGTTATGTCAAGACATCAAGTTTTTCGTTGGCATAAAATGTTTAGTGAAGGCAGAACAAATGCTGAAGATGAAGACAGCAGTGGACGAACATCAACCTCACGGACGGATGTCAACTTGGCCAGGGTGTGTGAACTCGTACGATCTGATTGCAAATTATCCGTGAAAATGATTGCAGAAGAACTGAAAATCAATTGAGAAACGGTTCGTCTAATAATAACTGAAGATCTTGGTATGAGAAAGATTTGTGCAAAAATTGTCCCCAAAAATCTGACATAACAGCGAGAAACACTGAAAAATGTGGCAGCCGATCTGTTAGAGCAAACAAATCATTCAAAATGGTTCAAATGGCTCTGGCCACTATGGGACTTAGGAACCGTGGTCATCAGTCCCCTAGAACTTTGAACTACTTAAACCTAACTAACCTGAGGACATCACACACATCCATGCCCGAAGCAGGATTCGAACCTGCGACCGTAGCGGTCACGCGGTTCCAGACTGAAGCGCCTAGAACCGCACGGCCACATCGGCCGGCCGGGAAATCATTCCAGAATTGAGCTGTGTTATAACTGGTGATGGAAGTTGGTTTTATCAGTACGATCCAGAGACAAAACGTCAAAGTTCGCAATGGTGCTCAAAGGGATCACCCAGACCAAAGAAAGCTCGCATGTCAAAGTCAAAAGTGAAATGCATGTTTGTGTGCTTCTTTGATTTCCAGAGAATTTTTCATAAAGAGTGGCTGCCTCCTGGACAAACAGTTAACCAATATTACAACAAACAAATTTTAGAAAGACTTCGTAAAAGAGTTCTTCGTGTCCGTGCCAACATTGCTGATAATTGGACTCTGCATCACGGAAATGCGCCATCCCATACTGCTCTGTCAGTACAGCAATTTTTAACCTCAAAACAAATTTCAGTACTACCACAGCCACCTTAATCACCAGATATCGGTCCGTGCGACTTTTTTATATTTCCAAGAGTCAAAACGACGGTCAAGGGACACCATTTTCAAGCAACACAAGATGTCCAAAAAGCTGTGACGCGGATCTTGGAGGATATTAAAGAAGATGAGTTCCAGAAATGTTACCATCAATGGCAGAAGCGCTGGAAAAAGTATGTGCAATCAGAATGGAACTACTTTGAAGGAGACAACGCTAAACGTGACTAAAACGGTAAGCAACATTTCTTTTCGCATCACTCTCATTACTTTATTGTCGCACCTCGTATTCCCCAGTTACACGTAGTATGTAAGCAGCACAAATTTCCCATATCCTTATGTGATTTTTCTAGTGATGAGCACACATGATTTACTATTTCACATATATTTATAATTATACGAAATTTCTGACATTGCAATACTGTAACGGGTGCGGGTGTTCTCCGGTGGAGGATGTTTTGTTGGTATGAGCCAGAAGCAGCTCGTTGTCAGTAGTAGTGACGTTTATTTATATTCCCATCAGTGTTTACTGGAAGCTAGCGCCCAAGTCAGGCAGGCACTGGATGTCGGGCACTGTGTAGGACGCTGGTGCTCGAAGTGTAGTGATGACGCAGCCAGGCTGTTGCTCCCTGCAGCTCAGACCTTGTCACGTCTGCCCACCCAAGCTGCCGCCGGTGCTAGTCCAGAGGTAGCACGGTGGGTTTTGCCATAGACATTTCGAAATTAATTCGCTGAATGTGAACTCCTTAACATCATCTGTAATAGGTATAGATCTATTACCCAACGGTGACACATCAAAATCTATGACAGACTTGGACTCTAAACTGTACTTCCCATTAATAGTTTGTGGTTACCTTAACTAATTTGGCCTTTTACGAATTACAAGTATAGGCGGGTACACTACGTTAACAGCATTGGTCTCAATTCCTTGTTGACCCATTCTCCCTGTTGCTGGAATCCGAGTAATTTTGTGAGCTGATTGTAGAAACAGTCGTAGGATACAGATTTGTAATTGATTTATTACGCGTTTCGCCAGGATGGGTCTTAATCAAAAAACCTGAAAGTACACAGGGAGGACAAAGTTAGACAACTGGCATCGTCATATGCTATGCTAGCGTATGATCGGAGAAGTCATATCAATTATCTCATAAGGCACCTCGTACATCGTAATAAATTTGTCTCTCGCTTCGGAACATGGGTGTCGGTCAACATTACCCATTGCCTGACATGATACATAGGCAATTTGATCTTCTCGTCTTTGACGCCTAACTTACACAATTCGATTGGAGAGGGCAACTTCCGACGATAAATTGCCTCATACGGCGATGATGCAGTTATGAGTTATAGGCTGCTACCACATACTGTATCGGAGCGTCCCAGTCGCTATGGTGACTATTTAAGTAATAACTGTCCATTTTTCCTATCGTTTTGTGCATCTTATATTTCCTCACATTCAGTTGTGATCGAAATGCATTCGTCGCAACTTCAGAATCTGTAAAGTGGGTAAGAATTTTACAGATTCTACATAATGGTTTCATTAACTCTAATATGAAATTTATACCTTGATCAGTTTTCACAGTCCTAGATTTTAAGATTATATGGTTCAAAATTTCATGAGTAACCGTCTCTAATAATGAGTTTAGCACTGTAATCATAGCAAAGTGACGTAAAAAGTATTTCAAAAACTGAGCATATTTGCACAGGGAGTTCTCCACGATTTTAATTTTTACATAGTAGGATTATTTTATGTATGTCGACCATTATTTTATTTTATATTTCACATCATCAGATATGTTAACTAACAAAATAAATTACAGTTCGTCTCTAACCCTCTGTTTACAAAGCTTAAAAAATATTGTAATCTTCTTACAATACATAGGTTCTATAACATAGCATGTCGCTGTTACAGAGTGACCTGTCCTAAAGTAAATTTGATTGGTGCAAACCCCTGCAGCGTTAAAGAGTGCGCTCTATCCGAAGAACGAATCTAAAATACAATATTGAAGTAATTCATATAAAAAAATTCCTAAACATTATACACAAAACATTGATGACAATTTTCGTAGCTTTTTCAACCATATTAATTTTTTTAAATTCTATATTACAATATTTAAAACAATTCCATTGGTGCGAAACGTCTGTACCGTTACAAAATGCTCTCTATTTGTACTAACGGATCAAAACACAATTCCGAAATAATTTATACGTGAAACATTCCAAGGCATTAGCCATGAAACATTTTGAGGATTCCTTAACTTTGCAAACAAATTTTATCGCAGGGAAAATATAAAATATTTTTAAAAAAAGTGTGTCCTCTTCCTTCAGTGGGCGATCGTAGGGGGAGCTGCATAAGCACCAGTCCGAAAGCAGCGCCACGCTGAGGTTTCCTCCATCGTCTCGAATTCGCTGCTGCCAGTCCACTGCAGAGGCTTAGTAGAGAATTTCATCCCATCCCAAATCTGGTAAGGCTAAAACACTTGCTTAAAAATTTTATAATTAATACTGCGCACTAAACGTCCTCATCCATTTATCATTTTTCCTCTTACACGTAAATCTCAAGTTCCTCCAGCACATTCAAAAACAAACTTTTGGAGCTCTGTGTAGCTTCTCAATTAGTCGTCCTAATGTGCTATGTTCATAGATGTTATTTTTGTGTGGGCTTCTAACGCTGTCCTGCTACTGTACCCACAATGTTCCTTGTACCGTACCTCGGAGCCTCTTCCTGTCCAGCCTATACAATATTTCTCACGATTCGTACATTTAATCTTGTACTCACCAGATTTGTTATATTTTTCCTTTTTTGTCATGTTGTGTCTAAGCTTTAATTTGTGCCCTATTTATCCTTCATTCTGATGTGCCATGGCAAGGTTTTCTAGAAAGAATTTCGCAATTCCTTGTGACACACGCCCTTTGTATGTCAAAGTAACCAATTTCTTATTAACTTTAATCGTCTTATTTTTACAGACTGTATTGTTAAATTTGTTTTCTATTTTTTATACAAACTCGTGATTTCTTGTGTCCTATACCTACTTTCTGTTGCTGATTGTTCAATAACTCCTAATTCTATCTTTAATTCGTCCAATAAGAATGGCAATCTGAGTGTGCTCTTGCACATTGCATGAAAGTATGCTTTGCTATGTTGTTCTGGGTGGAATGTGATCTCTCCTATAATATATCTGAGCACCGATCCTTTCTAAAAACGCTAAAAACGTGCCCTGCTCTTTCCATTTTACGGTCATATTTCAAAAATTAATTGCTTCATTCTTTTCCATCTCTAGTGTGAATAACTTTTTCGCATCCTGCTCCCCTCTCTCTCTGTCTATGCCCTGCTGCTCCCCTCTCTCCATTCATCCCTTCATGCCCCCCTCTCTCTACACATTCCCTCCTACCCACTTTCTCTATCTACCCCCTCCCCTTTAATGAACTGTGAGAAGATCCTGAACGACAGGTGTAGACGTACTAATGCATGTATAACAATTCCGAAATAATGCACTTGTATAGGCTAGTTACTAGTCAAAATCTGGATCTGTTCTAATTAAACTAGTAAGGATACATCGACCGATTGCTGCTCTTTATGACTTTGAAAGTTATACAATTAATTTTTTAAATAGTGTCAGTGTTCAATGAAATATTTCTTCCTTTTTTGTGATGTTTGGTTTCTTTTATTAACTATATAAGCTGACTATGGCAGTATGTGCATTGCCTCTATCAGTAAAAAACTATAGGAGCATAAAATTTTATAGGGTGTTTGGTTACTTAGTTCTAACTGGCCAACCAAGATAGGTTTGTTGCAAATGTGGCTGTGTACTTTTATTTTTTCCAATAAATTTATTTGCACAACTTTCTCAGAAAAGTAGACTTATAGGTTTCCTTCAGAGTCATTCTCTGTGTTCCCAAGTTGAACCATGTGAGCAGAAAAGTTGATTTATTTAATTGAGCATATATGGAACATCGTAACTGGTAAAAGGCGTTTGAAAGATAAAGCAAAAATTTTTGAATAAAAACATCCTGTTCTACACACAAGCACAGCAGTGTTTACCGGCGCCACATAGCGGGCTGGTCCTCGCCGCTCTCTCCAGCCATCATCAAGGAGTATTAACTGTCTGATGATGATCGTAACACGATCGAAACCGGTCACCGCATTAATACATTTTAAATTTTAACAATTTACTTGCGATCCTAGACTGTTTTTCTTTACCTACTTTGCTTTATGTAAAATGAAATAAATCATTCATTCAAAACGTGAGGCTGATTTCAATTTCTTTATCTTCAGTGACATTTACGAAAACAAAACCATCATGGGAGAAATGCACTGCCGAAAAAGAAACAAAAAATACGACACTATCAAGGACTGTGTTCAGTGACACGAGGATATAATATCTACGCTACTGAGAGGCTATAGCATGTACTGATATTAATGGCAGAATATACTACATCTTTAGCGATGACTAGCGCCCCTCATTGAAGCTGTTTGATGCGTGGTTTGCGATTATAAGTGTTGATATACCAAGTATGTAATACTCATAACAGAGGAAATGTAGTTTTGCTGTATTGGGTCATACATAAAAATGAGTATATTTGCGAAACGCACAGTTTTATGTCAGAAATAGTGTGTCCTTAAAATCATTCTTTCCTTCTATTACGTGGTTTCGAGGACGCTGAAGCAATGGCGGCGGACCTGCTACAACAAGGTACGACGCAGTTGAATGCTGCTCAGCGTAAGCGCGAAGCCGACTGCCGTGTCAAGCCGTGTAAAAAGAAAAAAATTAAGAAAAAGCTTTGTATGGTCTTAATTCGTGTATCAGTTGTTGCATGGTTATCTTCACAGAATAAGTCGCACTCATACACGTGAGCAACCTGACTTCCTGTTATTACATTGACGATACAGGTCTCTTACAAAGAACGAATAAAAACTGAACAGGTTGGTTCAAATGGTTCTGAGCACTATGGGACTTAACATCTGTGGTCATCAGTCCCCTAGAACTTAGAACTACTTAAACCTAACTAACCTAAGGACACCGCACACATCCATGCCCGAGGCAGGATTCGAACCTGCGACCGTAGCAGCCGCGCGGTTCCGGACTGCGCGCCTAGAACCGCTAGACCACCGCGGCCGGCAAAAAAACTGAACAGAAGACGTTATTAATTGAAATTTAAAATCAGTGTTGAGAAATTATTTCTTGCATGAGTTTCTACTTTAAATGCTCATCGTGTTAAATCTTATCCAGATCATGTTATTGACCAGAGGCCGAATCACTGAGGCTAAGAAAAGAAGGGAAGTGGACTACCTTCGACATTTGATTTTCGGTTAAATGACTTTGGGTGTTGGAGACAATATTAACATCCACGATCAATTTTTAAAGGCTATTACATTGTCTTTAAGTGATCTAGGGTTCTCAAAAGTGAAAAGGTTACATAATTTTTGACAATGACGTATTGTAAGCTCAGATATGAGTTCATTTGCTAATATCGTTGGTTGTCTTTGCAACGGAAGACAACACTACATGTTCAGCTGCGAAAAATACGTAATCGCTTGAGATTATGAGCATGTTTTTTTCATCCCAGTTACGAAGTTAATGCCCGTTACTCCAGTTAAACAATAAGCTGCAGGCGTAAAATATTTCTTCAGAAGAGGCAACGGTGATATCGATTCAGCCAGTATTGGTGGAACAGTTTGCAACATTCTCGCATAGTTAAGGCCTTAGCAGGATAATCTTAAAAACCAGTGTGGAGACTAGTAAGCTACTAAGAGCACTGAAAGACCGAATTGGTCAATATAAAGCTAATATCGCTGGAAACGGTATTGACGAATTACACAGACTCGTCGACTGACACACACAGTGAAGAGATAGTATGTGCATGTCGAGGCGGCACATGTGTTCGTGATACATTTATCACGGTCATCGACAATGAGATGGCGCTCAGGGAGCCTGTCCGTGCGCCCTATGTTTTGACTCTGCAGGCAGTAACTGTGCTGAGTTGAGAGGTTAATACGGTACAACTCACGACTGTTGATATTTTTAAAAATGTAGGGTATCTGATATACCGATATTTAAAATGAAATAATTATCGGCCCCTGATAATCGAAAAAGTATGGATACACCGAGATATCGAAGAAAAAGTATCGACGTATCGGCCTATAAAAATATTGGCTGCACACTGTAAATATAATGCCAGTTTTAGAACTGTCTATTTATGTGTTGATTTGTTATTAGATATTCTGTACATCAACAGGCTAACATCCTGCCCATGCCCCTTAGAGCAAGATTTGAAAGGTAAGTTATGCACGGTCACGCTTGGCAATAACCACTTTGCTACCAATGGTAACTCCATTTAAGTGGCACAATAAACAGTGACTGTCGTTCGGTTTCATCAAATATCGGATTTGTGCAGAACACTTCATGTCGACTTCCCTGTTTTTTCATTTCTGACAACGCCAGCAACCTAGCAGCTGCAGTGTCAAAATTTCATGGTGAAGTTAACCGTTGCCGTTTTATTGATAGCGTAGAGCGACGATTACATCAGTATTTCCCCTCGCACGTCTCTGACCACCGCAGAGACCAATCTTGTCATTCAGATTTTTGCTCATCATTTTCAGCAGCTGTTTTTAAAGAATGTTGATGTGATGAAATAGAACACTAGTTGCTTTAAAAACTGTTTTTTTATTGCAACTGGTTTGCTATTTCTTTACATCGGAAGCCTTGTGATTCCATTCACACCGCCACTTGCCGTTCCTTCTGATTTCTTCTTTGTACCACCTATACTTGCTTCACGCAGTCAAAGAGAAAGACTGGACGTGATGAAAGATCAAGAAAGTAGTAAGACCCCTTCACACAGTGAAAGTAAAATTATGTTCTACTATAATTTCAAATCTTTAACGAAACTTTCGAAAAAATATAAAAATAATGTCGATATATCGATGTTTTACCGACCGCAGTACACCTCTGACCCACCGACGAGTACGTATTGTTGAACAACCTCAGCCACTGAGTCGTGATCGCACTGTGGGCCTGCCGGGAGCTGAATGGATGTATCGACAGATTTCTGGACATTTTGGGCACCATGCATCGCTGATGTGTCGCTACTTTCAGTAGCGGTCCGTGGAACAGAACAGCTCACAGGAACTTCTGAGCTTTGGCCTTTTTGTTCCATGTTTGCTTGCTATCTGAGCTGCCGCCGAGGCCGAAGATGGCGTTACAAAGGAAAGTTAGAGGAAAGTTTCAAACTTCTGTGCCGTAATAAGAGACAATTTCTGAGTTTCCAAAAGTGGTCATTTAATTACACTACTGGCCATTAAAATTCCTACACCAAGAAGAAATGCAGATGATAAACGGGTAGTCATTGGACAAATATATGATACCAGAACAGACATGTGATTACATTTTCACGCAATTTGGGTGCATAGAGCCTGAGAAATCAGTACCCAGAGCAACCACCTCTCGCCGTAATAACGACCTTGATACGCCTGGGCATTGAGTCAAACAGAGCTTGGATGGCGTGTACAGGTACAGCTGCCCATGCAGCTTCAACACGATATCACAGTTCATCAAGAGTGTGACTGGCGTATTGTGACGAGCCAGTTGCTCGGCCATCATTGACCAGACGTTTTCAATTGGTGAGAGATCTGGAGAATGTGCTGGCCAGTACAGCAGTCGAACATTTTCTGTATTCAGAAAGGCCCGTACAGGACCTGCAACATGCGGTCGTGCATTATCCTGCTGAAATGTAGGGTTTCGCAGGGATCGAATGAAGCGTAGAGCCACGGGTCGTAACTCATCTGAAATGTAACGTCCACTCTTCAATGTGCCGTCAACGCTAACAAGAGGTGAGCGAACGTGTAACGAATAGCACCCCGTACCATCACGCCGGGTGATACGCCAGTATGGTGATGACAAATACACGCTTCCAATGTGCGTTCACCGCGATGTCGCCAAACACGGATGCGACCATCATGATGTTGTAAACAGAACCTGGATTCATCCGAAAAAATGACTTTTTACCATTCGTGCACCCAGGTTCGTCGTTGAGTACACTATCGCAGTCGCTCCTGTCTGTGATGCAGCTTCAAGGGTAACTGCAGCCATGGTCTCCGAGCTGATACTCCATGATGCTGCATACGTCGTCGAACTATTCGTGCAGATGGTTGTTGTCTTGCAAATGTCCCCATCTGTTGACTCAGGGATCGAGACGTGGCTGCACGATCCGTTACAGTCATGCGGATAAGATGCCTGTCATCTCCACTGCTAGTGATAAGTGGCCGTTAGGATCCAGCACGGCATTCCGTAATACCCTCCTGAACCCACCGATTCCATATTCTGCTAACAGTCATTGGATCTCGACCAACGCGAGCAGCAATGTCTCGATACGATAAACCGCTATCGCGATAGGCTACAATCCGATCTTTATCAAAGTGGGAAACGTGATGGTACGCATTTCTCCTTCTTACACGAGGCATCATAACAACGTTTCACCAGGCAAAGCCGGTCAACAGCTGTTTGTGTATGAGAAATCGGTTGGAAACTTTCCTCATGTCAGCACGTTGTAGGTGTCACCACTGGCGCCAACCTTGTGTGAATGCTCTGAAAAGCTAATCATTTGCATATCACAGCATCTTCTTCCTGTCGGTTAAATTTCGCGTCTGTAGCACGTCATCTTCGTGGTGTAGCAATTTTAATGGTCAGTAGTATACATTGCACAGTATAGGTTCCGTATACTGAAATAATGTTGAAGCGTGAACGGCTGTGAAGGTTTCCTCGTAGTGTGCCCCACTGGTTCGGATAGTTTGCTGCTGAAACGCACGTCGGCAGCAGACTACCCGTGACGCAGGCAGCCGAGGTGCTGTCGCGGCTTCCTCCTCCTGTGTTCCTGCGCTGCGGGACAGCGCACCGCGGCTCGGGTTGCGGCAGGTCGCGCTCAATGCCGGCTGATGGCTGGGCGGCGGCTCTCCCCACCCCCTCCACGACCACGGCTGCCGGCTCAAGGGCCTCCATTAACGACCGCGGGCCGCGCCGCGCCTGACGAGCAGTAGCCAGCACAATATTTTTATGATTGCGCTCGGCTACCCGCTGATTGGCCCCATGCGCTCAGCGGGTGGTTACTGAAAGTAGGGCGCAGCCTGGCTGCTGGTGTATCGCGGGACGCACCAGCCTTGAAAGAATACTCCTACATAACACTAACTAATTTCGCCGAGAGATCCTTGTACGTAACAATTCGCGGAGTGATGATTTTGTGTTAAAGCAGCCCGACGAGTGCAGATTATGCACTGTGACCGTATTTTGTGTTGACTCAGAAAAGCAGTTGATTGAAACAGACGTGTCTTAAATAGAGGTTATAAAACAAACATTAGCAAATGTAATAGAAGGGTATTAGAATGTAGTCGAATTAATCAGGAGATGCTGGAGGAGGTTCTGAAATAAGGCACTTACAGCGACATATGAGTTTTGCTATTTTGCAGAGAAGTAGCTTGTGATGGCTGAAGTAGTGCATAGCCCGAATAGCATTTTTGGGGCATTTGTTAACATCTATTATAAGGAAGGTTTTTTTCTGAAGACACTTATCTGGAGCATGGCCTTGTACGCAAGTGAATCGTGGGCAGTAAAGAAATCAAGCAACAGGATAGAAGCTTTAGAAATGTAATGCTCTATAGAGTGTTCCGCAATTCCTATTACAAACTTCTAAGGCTTGCAGAGGGGAGTGAGTACGTAATCTTTTAAATACAAACCCATGCCCAGATGGTCTTTTCAGTTCATAGTGCAGCGGCCAAAACTCGTGCTGGCAGATCTTTCTCTATCTCTACAGGAGTCTCGTAAATTAAACTTCGCATACGACCCCACGAGTAGTAGTCCATTGAGATGTCTCCGAACCGCCCGTGAGAAGTAAGGTGGTGCATTATCTTGCTGAAATCCTTCTGACGGTTCTTGTAATCTTGATATTCCTTGACTAACTGGTAGTGATTAGTCGTCATAACGTCGTATCTTTCTGATCTCAGGGCGTGGTAAATGTTAATTTTCTTTGCGAGAAGACGTCACAATTTAATGTCTAAAATTTGTCCTAAAACAGGGTTTGTTATAGAACTGAATGTTTCGTAGTGTCTTTGTCTCTTGAACATTGATGGATTAATCAATGAATAAATACGATAATCTATGAGCAAGTCTTGTCCAAATCAATTTTACACTCTTGCAAGTAAGTTGAATTCAAGTGAAAAGTTATTTTTGCGAGTTATCATAATGTCAACGTTCATTAATGCTGGCAGTCAAAGATCCTATGCCTTTGTTAATTTTTCGTTCGACTTTATAAAAAAATTATAATTTCTTTTTTATAATAAGACTTTTTCCTCTCACAAAGATAATTACAATCAGATAAGAAAGGAAGGTAGTTTTGAAGTTAAACCTTTGAATACTTTCACACTACATACTTTCACAATAATAGTTCACACCTAAAACAATACAGACAACGGTAGGCAAGATGAGCTGAGATAAAATGATAAAAAGTTATAGTGACACTATTGTCTCGACTATTTATAGACTTATACAAAATCAAGTTAACATAGCTATAACTTCTCTCGCCTAGAACTTCTTAGTACGTTACTTACTCTTTTTAAATAGTTATTCTTAAATAATTCACAGACATGCAGAAAAGTAGTAACGAAATTATTTAAACTCTTTAACTTATGGCCGCATAAGAGTGGCTTCATTAGGCCCCGGACTGGGGGGCGGTGAATAATTGTTTCACTGTCTCGGTTCAGAAGGAGCCACAATATCATATTTATTAAATTTCAGGCTAAGCTCTCGAAGTTATTTTTTAGTCTAACAATTGACTCTCTTACAAATTTTCATTCCTTAATTGAACTTACATTTTCAAACTTAAACATTAATTTTGCCTAACATTGTTTGTTCACTATGAACTTCAATTATGTCATTTCTTAAGTACGGCAACTGAAAACTAGATGAACCTAGCAGACTGCTGAGAATAAACTTTAATTATTTCAAATTTTACAAATAATTTTACAAATAATTTTACAATTTTCTTTAATGTCTCTTCTTGTGCTGTCTTCTTTCTGTAGCCAGGCAGACGATCTAATGAACTTTGAGTGTACAGATGTGTCACCCCACAAGTTTGTAGCTGGCGGTTTATGAACCGAGTCCAGTGGGATCATTTGCTGGATAGCTTTTGTTCGTCCAGGCTGCGACTGGCAGCCTGTGGTGGACAGCTTTCGGTACCGCAGCCTGTGAACAGTAACAATTGAACATAGCGTATGACAATCATCAACAGTCGCAACACCTACACAAGCATTAAGTCATGGATTAGTCTCTGTTATTCCAGATGTGTATTTTCTCCTTCTCATAACATTTATCATGGCGAAATAACATACAGATGCAGACCGTTCGCTGCATTACTATTTTTTAAATACACAAGTCACATACATTTGTCGTGAACACTGTGGTTACAGATCCTCCACTTTATGCCAAAGAGATCTGTTTTTGTATTTCTCATGTGCTACCGCGGACCAACGACTAACGTATTGTTGTGGTATCTGTCAGTACAGCCCTTTTCACGAGTAATGCTGCAGAGCGAAACAACGAGTCATTCTACAGTTTTGTTTTCACCTGTCTTCACAGATAATCACTTTACAATTAACGTCACAACAATCTGACTGTAAATGGTGAAGTACATATGAATGATGACTTTAAATGGTTCATCGAAAGCTTAGCAGGTGCTAGAACTTGTGGTTAGCCTTCGTCAATACATATCAAGAGCAAAACTGCTAGCCCCAATATGAATAGGAAAGAAAGAACGTAATACCAAAGAGCGTTACGTCGAAGAGATCTCCCTTTATTTTAGAATCGGACTTTATTATTATTATTATTATTATTATTATTATTATTGGTGTTTTTCCCTTAAAGAGCGCAGTTGGACTAAATTTCATGGCCAATTCCTTTTGCTGCCTTCCTTGTTGCCCAAACTTCCCTCATTCGCTCGCTGTGTTTCTAAAAAATGATTCAAATGGCTCTGAGCACTTTGGGACTTAACATCGGAGGTCATCAGTCCCCTAGAACTTAGAACTACTTAAACCTAACTAACCTAAGGACATCACTCACATCCATACCCGAGGCAGGATTCGAACCTGCGACCGTAGCGGTCGCGCAGTTCCAGACTGAAGCGCCTAGAACCGCTCGGCCACTCCGGCCGGCCGCTGTGTTTCTGTTTCCGATCCTCTGTCCATGCTTCTTTTCGGCTTTGTGTCTTCGGCTTCATCTTGATTGCCTTTTTGGTTGCCTATGTTTCTTTCATCTTCTGGCTGTGATTTTGCTTGCGTTCTTCGGTCCCTTTTACGCCTGTTCGTTTGTCACAGTGTATCTCATGTAGTTTGCTTTTCTTTCTGAATTTTATTCTGTCGTTTATTGTGTCTGCTGTTATGTTTAGTTGGTTCAGGTCGTTTTTTACCTCTGTTTCTAGTGATTGCCCAGTCAAAGATCTGTTTGGTTAGTCTGTGTGATGGCATAATGTATAAGTCTCTATAGAATTGTAGTCTGCGTTTTCTAATCTTTTCTGTGATTGTCTCCGTATGTTTTTATAGTTCCTTTGTAGGTTTCTTGATCCATATTCCATTGTTATTAGCTGCGCCAAATATTTTCCTAAGTATTTTCCGTTCTGCGTTTCTAGTTATCTGATAGGGGTATGCCTTAGGATTAGTGTGGTCTTTGCTGCATATAATGCCTCGGGGAACACCACCGTATCATCTTCAAATGCAATGAACACATGGTCTTCGCTGCATTTAATGCCTCGGGGAACACCACCGTATCATCTTCAAATGCAATTAACACATAGTTCCAACATATTAAAAGTTTCAGTTAAGTAATAATAGACAAATATTCCATATGCGATAGAACAGTTCATTAGCAGCAAAACCTTGAAAACGAGCTGAAGGCTCAAATTTTATGAAAATTTCACTTATCTTAAGACTAACACATGGGAAAAAATCTTTTTCAGAAAACAAATGCCTACGTCTATAAACCAAAAGACAAAAGAAACATTTCACGTTAAAAAATACTTCATTGCTAACCAGTACATTTGTAACATACAAAAATAAACATCTTAATCATAATTTTTTTATATCCTCATGAGGATATAAACCTTTACGCTTTTAGTTTCTGGATAACAAACTAAGTAGCTCCCTTCATGAGGGAACAATGTATGGCCCAAAACAAACAGCTTGCTCGGGTTCGGGACATCCTGATTTAGGTTTCCTGTGATTTCCCTAAATCTCTTCAGGCAAATGTCGAGATGGTTCCTTTGAAATGGCACAGCCGACTTCCTCCCCCATCGTTCCCTAATCGGATGGGACCGATGACCTCTCTGTTTGGTTCCCTCCCCCAAATCAGCCATCCAACCAATAAACAGCTGGCCACTTTTCCTTTTTTTTATTTTTTTTTTTTTTAACGAAGGCGCTTTGGGTGCATTCTGAAGAGAATCTTGTCTCCAATTTTGAACTGCGTTATTTGTCGTAGACTTTTATCAAACTGGTACTGTCTCTTTTGAGCATTACGTCGTAGTTCGGGTAAAACACGGCGTATCTGATCGTCTTTGTTGTCGGCTAACTCGAGCTCTCTGGATATTGCGTCTATCCATTCATTCTTTTCCATTTTGTTCAACATTACCTCAGATGGCGCATGTTTCATAGATGATTGAGGTAAATTATTAAACAAATGTTCAAATACAATTATTTAGTCAATTCATTTTGCCTGCTGTTTTGGAGCATATGATCTTATAAATCTATTAAATTCTGTAAATAGGCGTACAACCAGACTGGATTCTGGATTAAAGAGGGATATTAAAATTAATATTACATTCTCTCATAATGAATTTAAATTTATGGCCTGTGAAGTAGAATGCGTTATCTACAAGACAGCATTGGGTTTTCCTACCCGTGGAATATAATCCTGTATGACTCTTCTACCGGTAGATGTAGATGTCGTACTCTTACGAAATACAGTTTGACATATTTAGAAAACAGATCATATAATGCTACTATATACTTAATGCCATCTCTGGCAAATGGTGGGGAGCCAGCCACATCACAAGATAGTATCTTTAAAGGTTTCTTAGGAATTGTGGGATGTAATTTCATCCTACTGCATCGGTTCATTGGCTTAGCCTTTTGACATACTACACAGGTTCTTAATACAGCAGTTACTTTTCTTCTTAGGTTGGGACAGTAACAGTGACTAAGCATTTTAGCTGTGCTTTTATCACACCAGCTCAAAAGACACTTTGATGGAATGTATACTTTCCAAGTTTGTATCGCGTCACTACTCTTATGAAATAATATAACAGAACGTAACTCATACTTTGTAGCAACAGCTTGATCATTGTCCTGGAATAAAGTTTGCTTAATTTTACTCGATTTAGAATCAGCGTCTTGTAAATTTGCGATGTTTTTCACATTATCATGTATTATTGCCAAATTATGTGAAACCTTGAGCTAGTCTCGAAAGAGCATCTGCTACCACATTGTCTTTTCCTTTGACATGGATGAATTCCATATCATAACTTTGTAAAACCAATGCCCATCGGTCAAGCCTGGAATGCAATAATTCGCATAGTAATAAGGAACTTACTGATTGCTGATCACTGTAAAATTCTATTTTTTCCCTTGCAGAAAATAATTACATTTCTCCAAAGCCCATTTTACAGCTACTGCTTCTGACTTAGTTACAGTGTAACCTCTTTCACAGTCAGACAGAATCCGGCTGGCAAAACCTATTTTTCTAATTTCTTGAATGTCGCCTATCTTTACCACTTGGAACAGGCACCTAATCCCGTCAGTGATGCATCAGCAGATAAACAAAAATCCTCGTTCAAGTTCGGATGGTGCAAAATATCTGGCTCTACTAAAGCAGTTTTTATTTGCTCTTATACTTCTGGTCACAAGGGAGACAAATACCATGGCTTATTCTTTCTCAACAGACTCAAGAGGTGGTCTTTATTGAGTAAGCGAATTCGTACGAATCTTCGGAAGAATGAGGTGAGTCCAAGAAATGATTTGAATTGTTTTTTATTGATGGGTGTGTGGAAAATTTCTAATAGCATCCAGTTGTTTTGGATCTGGTTTTATTCTTGTCATGGTAATAATATGATCCAAAAACTTAATCTTATTTTTGCCAAACTACATCTACATGATTACTCTGTAACTCACATTTAAGTGCTTGGCAGAGGGTTCATCGAACCACAATCATACTATCTCTCTACCATTCCACTCCCGAACAGCGCGCGGGAAAAACGAACACCTAAACCTTTCTGTTCGAGCTCTGATTTCTCTTATTTTATTTTGATGATCTTTCCTACCTATGTAGGTTGGGCTCAACAAAATATTTTCGCATTCGGAAGAGAAAGTTGATGACTGAAATTTCGTAAATAGATCTCGCCGCGACGAAAAACGTCTTTGCTTTAATGACTTCCATCCCAACTCGCGTATCATATCTGCCACACTCTCTCCCCTATTACGTGATAATACAAAACGAGCTGCCCTTTTTTTCACCCTTTCGATGTCCTCCGTCAATCCCACCTGGTAAGGATCCCACACCACGCAGCAATATTCTAACAGAGGACGAACGAGTGTAGTGTAAGCTGTCTCTTTAGTGGACTTGCTGCATCTTCTAAGTGTCCTGCCAGTGAAACGCAACCTTTGGCTCGCCTTCTCCACAAGATTATCTATGTGGTCTTTCCAACTGAAGTTGTTCGTAATTTTAACACCCAGGTACTTAGTTGAATTGACAGCCTTGAGAATTGTACTATTTATCGAGTAATCGAATTCCAACGGATTTCTTTTGGAACTCATGTGGATCACCTCACATTTTTCGTTATTTAGCGCCATCTGCCACATAGCACACCATACAGCAATCTTTTCTAAGTCGCTTTGCAACTGATACTGGTCTTCGGATGACCTTACTAGACGGTAAATTACAGCATCATCTGCGAACAACCTAAGAGAACTGCTCAGATTGTCACTCAGGTCATTTATATAGATCAGGAACAGCAGAGGTCCCAGGACGCTTCCCTGGGGAACACCTGATATCACTTTTGCTTTACTCGATGATTTGCCGTCTATTACTACGAATTGCGACCTTCCTGACAGGAAATCACGAATCCAATCGTACAACTGAGACGGTACCCCATAGGCCCGCAGCTTGATTAGAAGTCGCTTGTGAGGAACTGTGTCAAAAGCTTTCCGGAAATCTAGAAATACGGAATCAACTTGAGATCCCCTGTCGATAGCGGCCATTACTTCGTGCCAATAAAGAGGCAGCTGCGTTGCACAAGAACGATATTTTTTGAAACCATACTGATTACATATCAATAGATCGTTCCCTTCGAGGTGATTCATAACGTTTGAATACAGTATATGCTCCAAAACCCTACTGCAAACCGACCTCAATGATATAGGTCTGTAGTTCGATGGATTACTCCTACTACCCTTCTTAAACACTGGTGCGACCTGCGCAATTTTCCAATCTGTAGGTACAGATCTATCGGTGAGCGAGCGGTTGTATATGATGCTAAGTAGGAAGCTATTGTATCAGCGTAATCTGAAAGGAACCTAATCGGTATACAATCTGGACCTGAAGACTTGCCCGTATCAAGCGATTTGAGTTGCTTCGCAACCCCTAAGGTATCTACTTCTAAGAAACTCATGCTAGCAGCTGTTCGTGTTTCAGATTCTGGAATATTCCATTCGTCTTCCCTGGTGAAGGAATTTCGGAAAACTGCGTTCAATAACTCCGCTTTAGCGGCACAGTCGTTGGTAACAGTACCATCGGCACTGCGCAGCGAAGGTATTGACTGCGTCTTGCCGCTTGTGTACTTTACATACGACCAGAATTTCTTCGGATTTTCTACCAAATTTCGAGACAATGTTTCGTTGTGGAACCTATTAAAGGCATCTCGCATTGAAGTCCGTGCCAAATATCGCGCGTCTGTTAATTTTAGCCAATCTTCGGGATTTCGCGTTCTTCTGAACTTCGCATGCTTTTTCCGTTGCCTCTGCAACAGCGTTCGGACCTGTTTTGTGTACCGTGGGGAATCAGTTCCATCTCTTACCAATTTATGAGGTATGAGTCTCTCAATTGCTGTTGCTACTATATCTTTGAATTTGAGCCACATCTCGTCTACATTTGCATAGTCAGTTCGGAAGGAATGGAGATTGTCTCTTAGGAAGGCTTCTAGTGACACTTTATCCGCTTTTTTAAATAAAATTATTTTGCGTTTGTTACTGGTGGATTTGGAAGAAACGGTATTGAGCCTAGCTACAACGACCTTGTGATCACTAATCCCTGTATCAGGCATGATGCTCTCTATCAGCTCTGGATTGTTTGTGGCTAAGAGGTCAAGTGTGTTTTCGCAACCATTTACAATTCGCGTGGGTTCGTGGACTAACTGCTCGAAATAATTTTCGGAGAAAGCATTTAGGACAACGAAATAATTTTCGGAG
This sequence comes from Schistocerca cancellata, assembly GCF_023864275.1. Taxonomy (NCBI): domain Eukaryota; kingdom Metazoa; phylum Arthropoda; class Insecta; order Orthoptera; family Acrididae; genus Schistocerca; species Schistocerca cancellata. The sequence goes on along the minus strand of NC_064628.1, from coordinate 515,037,708 downwards.
AAAGCATTTAGGACAATCTCGGAAGATGTTTTCTGCCTACCACCGGTATTTTTGCCAACATATCGAGGGAAGGTTGAAGTCCCCACCAACTATAACCGTATGAGTGGGGTACTTATTTGTTACGAGACTCAAATTTTCTCTGAACTGTTCAGCAACTGTATCATCGGAGTCTGGGGGCCGGTAGAAGGAGCCAATTATTAATTTAGTTCGGCTGTTAAGTATAACCTCCACCCATACCAATTCGCACGGAGTATCTACTTCGACTTCAGTACAAGGTAAACCACTACTGACAGACACAAACACTCGACCACCAATTCTGCCTAATCTAACTTTCCTGAACACCGTCTGATCATCAGATGTGCAGTAACGCCATACTCGGCAAACATTTCAAATACTCTTTCTGATAATTTAATAGGCTCTTTGCAAGTTTCTATAGCTATTAGCAAGTCGTCCACATGTAAGGTGACTTTGTCAAGCAGCTTTTATCCTAACACTGTATCCAGTGCAGACATGAAAATGCTTCCACTTCACAGTCAAACCAAATGGCACCACTTGAAAATGACAACTTCGCCCAGAGAAGATGAAGGCTGTGTAATTCTTGATTTCTTGTCTAATCAGACCTGCCAGTACGATAATTTTAAACCTACTGAGGTTAAATACTTCACTCCATAGAATTTCTGCGACGATTCTTCTGGGTTCTCTGGTCATGTATGGATAGATACAATAATTTTATTAATGCCTCGTGCATCTTCAGCAGTCAGATACATGGCTTCAGCTACTTTAATTTCGATGAGACCCATTATCTCTACCGTGAAGTTCCCACAGATTCACTAGGTCCAGCCCTCAAGGTCCAGTACGGTGTTCCTCTCGCACAGAAAATCCCACTCCCAAACACATGAGACCGACAGTTTATTTAATACCAAGAAGGTGTGTTTCAATACTTCCTTTTGGTTCATAACTTCGACCTGTATTTGAAATTTTACAATCTGTGACTGCTCCCTCCCCCCCCCCCCCCAAAAAAAAAAGCTCTATTAACATTACACTTCTGAACAGGAAAAACTGGAATCTTACTCTTTACACTGATTCTGTTTGTATAAATTGTAGCTCATAACGGAAGTAGTAGCCCCAGTTGGCTGTCTATAGTTATATCAGTCGGTATATCGTCAAATGGTGCCTTAACCATGGTATGCATGATTTTTCCTTTGTCTGATTTACATGCTAGATATTCTTTACTTAATTCGTTCTTAGTTTTCTCGCCATCATTGTACCTTAGCATTAGAAATTGGTTTCCACATTTGCCTCCCTCTTCTTCCGCGAACAGTCTCGGAAGGCAAAGATTGCTCGTATTCAGTTCTCCTGGTCAGGAGATACTTCCGTAACGTCGAGTATTCTCGCACTACGATTATTTTGTGGCCAAGATTTCGACGGGGCTGGCATAAGTGTAGGATAATTTACATGACTGTTCATCTGATGCTGCATTTGCAAAGGCTGTTCAGTTGCAACAGCAGCAGCAAAAGAGCGCCAAGAAGCTGGATTATTATTATTAAGTCACTGTGAATTCATATTTCGGTTGTTATTATTGTAATTACGGGCATTATGGTTGTCATTATACTTTCCTTTAACCGGATTGTTGTTCTGTGCATACTGATTCTGGTTTTGGTGGTAGTACGGACGGTAGTTAGGGCTGAAATTTCAGGCGTACTTGAATGATACGTAAAATTTCCAATCTCGTTTCCATTGCCACTACCCCGACTGTTTCAATTTCTCTTGCAATTTTGATTATTCTTATCGGAATAGAAACCGTTATTGCTGTTATTATGATTGTTGTAATTATTGTGGTTATCTTTAGAATTTCCATTATGGTTTGGTTACTTCCGTTTCCATCTAAATGTTTGAGATCCTCTTGAATCAGATCAAGAGAATCTACGATTGATAAGAAATGTTTGAGACCGGTATCAGGAACATAGATAAGTTTTTCCCTCACGTTGATCGGTAATTTAGCTTACGAAATTTTGAGCGTTTCTCTGGTGTAATTGGTTCATCCCAATTTCGGGTCTTATTTATGAAGCGCTCAAAATATTTTCGCAAGCTACCTTTGTCGGTTAGTAATACTTGGGACTGTATACCTAGTTCCTCAAGTTTTCTTGTTTGCTAAGGGACCAAAATTTGGTGACAAATCTTCATTCGAAATCTTCGTGTGAACTGCATAATTCCATGACTTTGTTGGCCCAAAACGTAGCATCGTTGATTACGTGAAATACATCGAACTGCATTTCATGGTACTCATTCAAGGATCGTGGAAAAATATTCCTAAACTTTTGGTGAACTCTGTTGGCTGCGAAACATCTTTTTCTGAAGAGTATGTCTGGAACTGCCGGTTTTTGATTATACTTTGCTCCAAGTTTCAGTAATGATAAAGACGGAGAGCTACTTCTTGGATCGTCACTGCTTTCAGAATACGGTCTAAACGTTGTGTGTTCATTGCCATCTCTGTAACTAAGTGAATCATATTCATATAATTTGCATCGATGTGTAAATTCGCTTTGTTCTTTGTTGGTTCCAACAGGTACATTGTTTTCGTGTGCGGTAAAATTACGACTAATTTCACGCTGCCATTTCGGGAATTCAAGTATGACTTTATCTTTTATTTGTGTGAACTCAGCCTTCATCTCTTCGATCATTTCCTGCATAGTGATATTTGGATCTTTATTTGCTGTTTGGATTGCTGCAGCTATTCCGCAAGAGATCTTAAAATTAATTTCCGTATTTTTGGCTTCCATCCATTCGGACCTATCCTCTTCCCATTTTTTAGACTGTTTAACCAAACATTCGCCTACGTGTTTTTGATTATATACTTCGAAGTTTTCGATCTTTTGTGTAATTGATTCTACTGTGTTTTCGATCTTGGTCTGCTTTCCCTGGAAACTTTCTAAGTCTACCTGTAATTGAGCGACCAGCTCAGGCAAGCTCTCATATTTACAGTTAACTTCGGCCAGTTTGGTATGGATTTGTTCCAAACCGTCCAAAATCTTTTTGTCCCTTTGTGATTCTTCTTCCCTTTCCTCAAGCTCAACAATTAATCGCTCATCCCTTTTCGGCGTGGCTCTTCTCCTTTTCCTTATCTTGTTCATCCGATTGCATTAAAAAAGCAATAAATAGGTCGAAAGTCGTTCTCTAACTGGGCACCTCCTCCGGTTTTACTACAGATTCTACGGTTTCATCAACACGTTTATGCAAAATCGCTTCAGGACATGCTTCGCTGTGCTCAGTTATTGATTCAGAGGCACCTGGGTTCTATGACTCACGACTATCAAATCTGCTGTCTACCGGCATTGGTATATTTTCTATTGCTGTGTAGTCTAAATCGAATAAATTTTCCGTGATCGATCAGTCTATCAGATTTCATCGTTCCTTTACGTGTTTTTACCATTGCCGATAAAACACCATAACTATAGTTAAACTAATGAGATAGTTGTAAAGAGATCACTATATTTTCTACACATTCTCCCAGTAAGTGAAGCTTTCTACGCAGCTGAATGAACCATAACTGATGAAACCACACAGAATTATCTACTGTTGCAAACTACAAAATATCTTCTCATGCTTAACCAAACTAATATAAATTGCTGCACTATTGCTCATCAAGTTTAAAGGAAAATCATAGATACCATTTTGTAGAATTAAGGAGCTCTGCTATTGTACATCAATGCTCAGACAACGCCTCAGTGATAAAACTCTCTGTGCCACGCTCAATCAATAAATAAGTTACATGCAACAGAGAATCACAGATTAGTCACAACCACAATTTTAACACTACACATTTCAATTAAGCACACTTGCACAGTTATTGTTCAGTAATCGATAACACAATAAAGTCTCAAGTGACGATAATTACCCAATTGTTCTCTTCATTGTCTGAATCCTGCTTTAATCTGCTAACTGTAGTCTCCATTTTTGTCCTTTGTTCAAGCCCCACGTTGGTTTGCGCCATATGTGACGGCTCTCATAATCTTGATATTCCTTGAATAATTGGTAGTGATTGGTCGTCGTTAACGTCGTATTCTTTCTGATCTCAGGGCATGGTAATTGTTCATTTTCTTTGTGAGAAGACGCCACAATTTACTGTCTTTAAAATTTGTCGTAAAACAGGGTTCGTTGCAGAACTGAGTATTTCGTAGTGCCTTTCTCTTCTTAACATTGATGGATTAATCAATGAATAAAGACGATGATCTTGAAGCAAGTCCTGTCCAAATTAATTCTACGCTCTTGCAAGTAAGTTAAATTTAAGTGAAAGGTTATTTTTGCGAGTTATTATAAAGTCAATGTTCACTTAATGCTGGCAGTCAAAGATCCTATGCCGATGTTAATTTTTCGTTCGACTTTACAAAAAAATTGACGATTGCTGAGCTGGACTGCGTAATTTAGCGATCCAAAATAGTTAAGGTTCTCACAGTTTAAGCTTTGAATTAATTTCTGTCCAGTGAAACTACCTATCTCACTTCCCTCCAGTTTCTAAAAAATTAATTATCATTTCTTTTTAATAATAAGACTTCTTCCTCTCACAAAGATAACTACTTTCGAATAAAATTGAAGGTACTTCTGAAATTAAAGCTTTGAATACTTTCACACTTTATGTTTCCACAATAATAGCTCACATGACCTAACACAATACAGACAACACAAGGCAAGATGAGCTGAGATAAAATGACAAAAAGACATAGAGACACTATTGTCTCGACTATTAATAGACTTACACAAAACAAAAGTTAACATAACTGCAAATTCTTGCGCCTAGAAATTCTTAGTACACCACTTATTCTTTTGAAATGGTTGTTCTTAAATAGCCGAAACCACACTTCGTGATGGACATTCAGTGGCCCAGCATCCAAGAACCGGTCCAATACTTTTTGTAGGAAGATCAAACATGCAGGATCAATTATCTTGAGAGGAAGGAGTTAGGGCCCAATCATATGACCACCCAGAATACGGGCCCACATGTTAATACCACACCAGTGCTGAAATCCCTGAAAATGCGTACCACGTCAGTTTCCGTCTGTCCAGACATGGCTGTTTCGCAAATTCAGAAAACAGTCCCTAGCGAACTTTATTCATCTGTGAACAGGTAAGCAACACCTTGTGGAAAATCGTCTGGACCCATAGCGTTGTGACCTCCCCTTCTCTCTTTGCTCCGTTTCTTTCGCTGATCTTTCCTCGTCTTTCTTTCTTCTTCGTACCGTGGCTATATCTCAGGGTTTTCAATGCAGAAATATAGAGAGAAGGAGCACATGTGTGTGGTAGTTCACGATATCGTAGTGCGTCCCTCGTCCCTCTGGTTTGAGAATACTGATAACTGAAGTACGAACATTTCGCAAAAGAAAAACAGGTGTGTGTTCTCTTTTCTTTTAAAACTATAAATAGTAGCGTAACTAGTATTATCTATCGTTCTACTAAACTGAATGAGCGCGACACCATTGATGAAGTTTCAACCTCGAAAAAAGTTTATTAATACCAATTAGCTGAAATAAAAAAACAAACTCATCCAATCCAGAAGTCACTCACAGTTAGAGTAATTAGTTTCTAATGAGTGCGTAGTGGTCATTGATACTTAAAAGAACGTTTCAGTAATTCTGTCACTGTCCGTTTATGAGCTGCTAAGCAACGTATCAACAAGATGTCTATGCAATGATTAATATTTGTCGTATCCCGACAGTAAATCGCTTCTCGCTTGCTTCAAGCATCAACACGATTACTATGCCACTCATATAAGTCTTTGATAGTTATTATCAAGCTAATGTCCGTAAACTGCACTTAATGTTGCTGAATCCTACACGCGACGATAACGCCCGATATTCAGCCGCGTATCTTAAACTCCGCGCCGATATTTCAGAATTCGCTTGCGATTTGTTTGCACCAAAGTCGGGCCGTGGTACCCTAGAATAATTTTTAAATCAACTCCGAGTTGTAAATTAAGACTTCTACGCCCATTCATGAAAGTTACAGAAGTTCCGCACTCGACGACTACTTGATCGCGCACTCGAGCCTCACGGAAGTTTTTTTCCTTACAAAGAGGAAACATATCATGCATAATGCAACAAGATGATTTTCTATGTCAAAACATATTTATATCTTTCTCATTAAAACTCGTTACCTATTAAATTTTGTACATAATTAAATTCTTTACTCTGCAAATCATAAAGTTTAGAAATGAATTACATGTATAAAAAAAACATCTCAAGTTGATATGACGTCATGGGTCACTACTTGTTTCGATTCCCCTACATTCACGTGACGCAAAGTAGATCAGACTATATTGGACATACTCATGTAATGCTACAGCGTGTACCTTTCGAAGTGTTACGGATGAAATCATTGTTCACGCAGAACGCCCAAAACGATACTGTAAGTAACTCCCACTGCACGCGCAATTTTCGAGTACTCGTTGAGAGGTTCCTTCAACGAGATGCAGTAGGCCTTCTCCAAAATCAGGCGTTCGGTGTTGCCTTGGAGACCACAGTCTGAGGAGGCAGAGTGAGGGTACCTGTTTGTATTAGCCGCTGCGTAAGTTGAGCAAAAACTTTGTGCGATGGCGTGCTAGGTTAAGAAAAATGTCCGTGATACAGCCGACTCTAGCAACTCCTCCGTTAACTTGAGCTTCCCATGCACAAGAAGCATGTCTGCGTATTCCGAAAATGTGCACCGAACCATGTTTACTGTCTCTGGGACGCACAGGCATTGAATACGTCTCGCAGCAAGACAGATATTAAGTGACGTCAGGTGACTGTCTGACGTAGTTCACGTCATCCTGTCTACCCTACTGCGTACGGGAACAAGCAGCTCTGAGACTTGTCTCTTTCCCTCAGCAGATGTTGACGCATTATACATCTGACCTGAAACCGTCATAGAAAACATTATTACCCCTTCCTCATGACCTAGAAGTTTGTAACGGAAATTTCCGAATATCCTCATTAAGGATGGTGAAGATTAGATGGGTAGATCGAATAACAGAGGAAGAGGTAATGAATCGATTGATGGCACAACTTGACTAAAAGGAGGGGTCAGCCGATGGGACGCATCCTGAGGCATGACGGAATCGTCAATTTGGTAATGGACGGAAGAGTTATAGACGCAGACCAAGAGATGAATACAGTGAGCAGATTCAGATGGATGGAGGTGTCAGTAGTCTTTAGAAAACGAAGAGGCTTACACAGGATAGAGTAACGTGGAGAACCGAAAAAAACCAGCCGCCTGACTGAAGACTATGACAACAACAACAACACATACAATTTGTACTTGAATGTAGTATGTGGATAATAAATAACTGGACTGGGAGCGCTAGCCACGACAGTGTAATTGGACTTCACTAACGTTTATTTTGATGAATAAAACGATTCGGGCCATGGCTACAAATAGTTTACTAATACATGGTTCCTTTCCTTCTCTACCAAAGAAACTAAATAATGATATGCTTATTAACAATACAAAGGTTCTCAGGGTCGTAGCGAAAATCATTTAAAGAGCGACGGTCAGCGTGCTGGTGTCATTGACGCTGGGAAGCTAACTTTCATTTCCCTTCTCTGCCATTTCTAAGTGACGTCTGTATTTTCTAGATTACCATGAAGTGTCTCCTTCGCTGTCTCGATGTCAGATCCCCGACACAAAGACGATCTGACGGCACACATCTTTCCCTGGGCGTCGCCATTCACGAGATTTGCCAGCTGAGGTTGTTTTCTCGGGCAATCAGTTAATTTTGCAACAACTTCCTTAACTGTCTGGTGTCACCCATTACTCCCACGGTATAAAAACTACAAAAATCAATATGAAAGTTATTCCTAGGAGATATTCCCTCGCTCGGCAAGTTCCCTCTCGCGCAGTAACTGTTAACGTCACATTTTCTGTGGACGTGTCCTTTTGTTATGTCTTCTTTCGGAAAGCGCCTTTACATCTGCGCACTTCACAAATACGATAAGATGGAACAATTCATATAGAACAGTGTATTCAAGCCTTACGTATGCAACTATTCGCTACCAGCATGTGGTGCATTCGAAAATATAATACATAATGTGAGCACCGTAATATTTACTAAACTGAGGGTTTGCTAAACTTCCACCTATCCCTTTAGCTACAGAACTGGTTGCGAACTTTTTGACTGACGACTGCTTCATCCTCACCTTTTGATAACCTCAGCTTCCAGAAATGCATATAGAAAAAAAGTTGTTACTTAGAACCCTTACAGTGAGGTGACAATAATCATGGAATACCTCCTAAAATCGTGTTACGCCTCCTTCTGCCCTGCGTAGTGCAGCATCTCGCCGTGCCATGTACTCAACAAGACTTTGGAAGTCCCCTGCAAAAGTACTGAGCCATTCTGTCCCTATAGCCGTCCATAATTGCGAAAGTGTTGCCGGTGCAGCATTTTGTGCACGAACTGACCTCTCGATTATGTCCCATAAAACTTCGATGGGATTCATGTCGGGCGATCTGGGTGGCCGAATCATTCGCTCGAACTGTCCAGAGTGACATGGCCCATTGTCATCCATAAAAATTCCATCGTTGAATGGCTGCAGACGATCTCCAAGTAGCCGAAAATAACCATTTCAGTCAATGATCGGTTCAAGTCGACCAGAGGACCCAGTTCATTCCATGTAAACAAAGCCCACACCATTACGTAGCCACCACCAGTTTGCACACTGCACACTGCACACTGCACACTGCCTTGTTGACAACCGGGACCCGTGGCTTCGTGGGGCTTGCGCCACACATGAAGCCTACCGTCAGCCCTTACCTACCGAAATCGGGACTCACCTGACCAGGCCACGGTTTTCTGTACTGTACTACTTATTTCCAGTCTTTAAAGCCTGGGTGTTGTACCCTTTGACATGTGTGATAAAGAAACTTCCTGGCAGATTAAAACTGTGTGCCCGACCGAGACTCGAACTGGTTCGCAGGAGAGCTTCTGTAAATTTTGGAAGGTAGGAGACGAGATACTGGCAGAAGTAAAGCTGTGAGTACCGGGCGTGAGTCGTGCTTCGGTAGCTCAGTTGGTAGAGCACTTGCCCGCGAAAGGCAAAGGTCCCGAGTTCGAGTCTCGGTCGGGCACACAGTTTTAATCTGCCAGGAAGTTTCATATCAGCGCACACTCCGCTGCAGAGTGAAAATCTCATTATGTGTGATAAAGGTCGTTTTTGACACGTTACTGTCGACAAAAGCTGCTTGTCTTAATTATCTTTGACCCATCCTTTTTGCTGGGCGAGTTTCTGACACAACGCTCATCATTTGCTGCACGCTAACTAAAGAGAGATGAATTTTGTAATGTATAATCTCACAACATTAATAATAATTTAGAACAGTATAATTTTTGTCAATCCGTAAAACAGCCTTATAACATATATATTCAATGGCCTTTACAGTGAATCGTCAATGTACTCTCTTATTGCAATCTACTGAGAAAATACGATTCCGGCAAGTAGGACAGAGATAATTTACACAGACAGAAAGCAGTGGAAACAGATACAACTGGTAAGGAATCCAACATCTTAAAATATAACATAAACCTCGTACGTGCTAATGAAGAGCATGTGACAGATACTAAAGGTTAAGTACACAGCGTTAAATATTAGTATGTAAAACAATTCTTCATACGACGAGCTTAGTTTGTGTGTTGGAAACATTTGGATAAGGTTAATTAAAATTGTGTCAGAAATATCGGATGACCTTTTATTTCACAGTACAACTTGTATGATAGTATTGGACACAACCTATTTTAAAATGGTCTGGGTGTAGATATTATGTTCATGCAATCTATTCTATTTAGCACTAGGTGTATCAGAAGCATGACGAAACAAAACTGGATAAATGTTTATGAATGAAGTAATTAGTTTCTCCAAACAGACCTGATATTTGTTGAATTACTCTGTGCAAAATTATCAGTAGTTTTACGTTCTACATAAAAACTAATTTAATTACTGATTCCTTCGCGTAATTAATAATAACATTAACACACTTATTTTCCTATTTAATTTAGCATTTCGTATTTATTATACCTCCCATCTATCCTTACAAGAAAACCAATGTACAATACAGAAATATACAGTACGTAGACTGTATACAAAATACAGAGACACATAATAAAATTCTCTCTGGAGATCATATTTGAACTTCATACTTGTGTAATTATGATTGACTTAGTACTAAATTTATTGAAATACTGAAAATAAAAAAACTATATACAGGCCAAGTTGACTCACTGTAAAGAAATTGTATAACGTCTTGTATAGTTGTAAATTGTTTTCGAATGGTATGTTGGGAATGCTACATATGTATTCAACTGGAAGTTTCTTCAGAATTAGTTCTTTCCTATGATCTACATATCTAGAATATTCTAATAACACATGATTCATATTTCCAACAGATTTGTCACCGCAGTCGCTGCTGATTGTCAGAATACTCATTTCGAAAAGGTGGTCTGCTGTGAGTGAACTTAATTCTTTCTGTGATTGTGCTGATCTTCTAATTAGTAAACTAAGGCTTTACAGGAATTCACGTCTGCTTAATGGAATACCGCTACTATTTTCTTTCTGGCGTTCTGAAGCGCTGATTTTCAGCCAAGGTGTACGATGAATTCTGGAATTCTTTAATATGAACTGACTCGTATACAGAGTCCACTATTTATAATTCCGTTTTTTTTCACTTTTAACTTTCTATTGATTATGTTCAATTCTTAGAATCAGTTGTGATTAAAGATTAATATACTCTGTAGGTCTACCGAATATCAGTACTCCCCCTAAGATGTAGGAGTTACCCGAGGTAAATTTGATTGGAACGCGGATTTCATCTCATTTTAAGTGGTTATCTGAGATTCTTATTTTGCTACTGCCACTCCCCTCCCCCCCCCCCCCCCCATGCCCCCAATATAACTTGGTCTCGCCGACACCTTTAACGTGCCACAGATGCGAGGAATTTTAATAATAATAACAGTAAAATATACAAAAAGCTTTAACACATTAATAATAACTTGTTTAATAACACTGCTCAAAAACAATTTTGCGACCGGTGTATAGAATCCGAATCTTCATTTCCAGATGTTCTAGCAGATTTTTGACATTTTGAGGGTTTTTATTGTTCATTTTTCATTGCTTGTTTTCCGTATTTCTTTTATGATTATGTCTTAGACTGTTTATCTAGAACCATCATAATGTGGCGAATTTTCTGACGCACATCAGTAGCTTTTCACGCTTGTAACTGCCGTATTATAACACCTACTATATTTTAATGGAATAATAAACCACTTATTTTATGTCATTGGGAACAGACTTCGAAAAGAACTTCAACGACGCATAATGTGTGGAATATGATCCATCTGTAACAAAACAATGGGGCCACAAACCTCTGTCCCACCGTCAGAAGGAGAGGTCCTAAGAATGTGTGCCTACTGTACTAAATTTAAGGAAACACGTAACCCAGGTACTGTTGCTGGCTACCGTTGATGTGTTACTAATATGACCCACATATCAAATGTTTCAGATTTTCACAGATAATACTGCATGCTGAGTTTAATATCAGCTTACTGCAGCACAGGCCTCTGTTGTGGGGTGTTTTATGTGTTCAGGAACTTGTCTACGTTTACATGCCTTAATTTTCAGTGGTAACATTTAAAACAGATCGACAAGTCTACCACGACACACTTCCCTGATTCCAAGTGAGGCTTACAAACTACAGTACCTCCTTGCAACAGTATAGGCATAGACGATTTTATATCTGTTTTCAGAGGAAGGCATAATCACATTGTAAGAACAGATAATTGGTAAAGTCTGAAATTATTTTAGTGATCGTGCTCTCTGAATGGCGTATGAATTATTCTCAGTAAAGCTCCAAGTCAAACGGCTGGTAAATTCCAAATATGGAGTTGTTAACTTTCTTCCCTCAGGATACTGGAAAGATTCCTGTGCCAAAAATTAAATGAAATCCTACTGGCAAGCACATAGACTCTATATACATCGATACGCAGGAAATGTCAGGCTATTTTGAATATAAAAATTGGCCATATTCCATTCTAGTATGACGTTCATTTTAGTTTGTTCTACCTCTGTATATTTCATGTCACTGGAGGGTTGTTCTGTTTTAATAAAAACTAAGTTAAGTTTTTCTTGGATAATAAGTTTTGGTTAAAATGCGGCGAAGAAGTTAATCGAGAACTTTTATCCAACAAGTCATGGGGCTTGATCATAGTCATGTATGTAGCGTGTAAGCAAACGTAACCAATAAGGCTAGAGATTTTACAAGTTTGCGACCTACGATCTTATCGAAGATGGTAAGTGTATCGAGATTTATGTTGCGCCAAATATGATACTTCACTTCGTAATTAACTTTCTATAGGAGATTTCCTGCCTTTATTACCACCAAGGACACAATATAAGACAACGCAGTGTATGCTTTACATCACTGACAAAAATAGAGTAAAAGTCAAGGGACCACATTAAGTCTGATGACTGAAGCTACGGAGGAAACGAAGCAGAACTAGCTACATGCATTTTATGAAAGTGGCGTGCACCTTGTACCAATAAAATCCCACTGCGTTTAACAGGGCATCCCACCGTCTCGTGAAGCAACACTGAATCCTGCGCTGCTGCGTTCTACCACAAACAGACAGCCCGCACTCACCACTAGCTGCGGATTCTCTCACTCCCGTGCATTTGCAGACTTCACTGCTCGGTCTTTTTGTTCCTCGCTCTGCACCTGGTCCCTGTCGACCTATATCCGCGAGCAGTCACTGAACTCCGGAGCAACGCACGGCGTAGTGCTGTGCTGAGCATCACGAACGCGTTTCTCATGAAGATACTCCACAGGCACCCCGCTCTTTGTTGCTGGCTGGAAGGGGCGCGCCTGCAACCGCTACTGAACAACACCGACTCAAAGGAAGGCCTCGGCGCTTGTTCGTAACGTCACGTCAGCTAGGCACGGAGAACGCCATGTCTGTTGTAGGCATACTCATAATGGTGGTGTCTCCCTCCCTCACACAGGAAAATGTGAAACTATTGGCGGTAGTTGACCAACATACATTGTTCTGAGAGATTTCTGCAATCAATTAATTGTGCAATTCATTACACTTCTTAACAAATAGTGTACTCCTGAACTTAAATTTCACCTGTTTTAAGGACTGACATACAAAAACAACTTCATGGTCCAGCAGCAACAGAATCCGTGCTTCTTTATCTTATTTGTAAAGCTGAGGAAGTTACGTTTGTACTGGGTTGCATTTACAAGAAACTGTGAACATATTGGTGCTCTCCTTTAGGCATCTTGGTTGACTATGGGGTGAGAAGCACTGAACGTTAATGAAATATCTTGCGATTGTACACGTTGGAGGAGGGGGTGGGGGACAGAAGAAGAGGCAAAAGAGAGATACTTGTTTTATCAAATAAATTTTTTTTATCTTATAAAGTTTCTCCCTTCAGTTGCAAGAGGGGAATATTTATCTTTTCTAATGTGCATGTTTCAAAAAGTTTAAGCTCAGCAGTATTTTCGATTTACGGAGCTATTTTGTTTCCTGTTTAGAATTCCTTTCGTTGAAAACGACTGTAATCTAATGACTGGGAACAGTCTGACATTTACATATGTAAATTAGTTCACATTTCCAGTGACGATGTCAAACGAAAATAAATAAATAAATAAAAGAAACGAGTTCATTGTAAGGGTGTTGGGGTAAGTTTCGATAACAAAATGGATCAAGTAAATATAGTTACTTGAATGCAAAATTTCCGAAGCTTGCAATGGGGCAAAGAGTCTTCTCATCTTGATCTACGTTTGTTTCGACAGGATTCAGTAATACAGAACTATGATCTTCATTTGTAGCTTTACGATAGTAAGAAAATCTTTCATCTAAATAAAACTGCAGAATCCAAAACAATACCAAACATTTAGTCCAAAAATAAGAGATTTATAGTGATAAGCACGCCCAGACGCTTCTGCCTGCAACAGACCTGGCTTTCGCCGTGCCTAGCTGACGTGACGTCACCAACAAGCGCCGAGGCCTTCCTTTGAGTCGGTGTTGCACTGAGACCCGTCAGCTCTTATCTGCACTCTTTAACCGTCCTAGACTTACGCTACTCCAGCTCGATTCTCAGGTCAGCGTCTTATCACAAGAAAACTTACTGTTTAGGGGACGTCCTACCGTTACGTATGGGATGTACTGTTTGTATTCATGTATACACGAAAACAAGATGTTTGTCTCAACCAACCGGAGTTCGACTCCAGTTCCATTACAGGGTACCGTCATAAACTCCCGGTACTCGAGCTAGTGTAGACGGAAAACTACTCAACGTATGGGTACCCAAATTTATAGGAATGATGTTCAGACTATGCGCCGCAGGATTTGCGTTATTGGCAGTATTAGTGTCATGACTTGCCGCTAGGAGCCCGATCCGGTACGGAACTCGAACTCCAAGGACCAAGATCATGCGGCGTAAGCGGCACATGTTCTTCGTAATCTATTTGGAAAAAAACCGAATCATTAGCCGATCGTTCCTCACTGCATAGCCGCCAAGATCACCATATTTGAGCCCGTATGGTTTATGGCTCTGGGGTTACCTGAAGGACAGGCTGTATCAACGGGACGGTAACACACGTTGAAGTTTGAAAATGAGCATAGCGAGAGAGGTAGCCAACATTCCACTTGAGATGTTTCGGGCAGCTGTAAAACGATCTCTAGTGTTCCAGACTGTCGTGGTTGCCGATCGTCGTCACGTTGAGCAACGTTTGTAACCTCATATCTAAACACTACACGCAATTAACAAATGTATCATCTCATGTGGAAATTAAAATGTGTCTCTTTCGATGGTCCTTACAAAATGTTTCCACAAAGTTTCATAATCCTACGATCACCAGTTCTTCATGGGGGCTCTCTCAGTAGCGAAAGTTTAATTATAACCACCGTGTAGACGATCGGATGCAGATTTTAACCTTTCTCCTGCCGCATGCAGCTCCGGTGCATTAAAGGTTGCACCACTCCGACCTATCCAATAAACTTCTGATCAATGGAACATCTTTCTCATCCTACAATTTCAGTTTCAAATTACAGAAACGGAGTATCATTTGGTCATATATAGACCAGGTACCTTATGAAGTATTTCTACTTATTCCAGCGGGAGGAGGTATGTCTACCCTGAGAGCTTATAAGAACGTCTTTGCAAAACGTATAGACTATACCATAAGCACGAACTGGAATACTATCATCAAAAGGTAACATACAATCGCTGAGAAAAAAAGAAAGAAACGAAGGAAACATTGAAACTATAGACAACGTCTTGTAATGCAGAGGGACACAGTGAGGCCCAACAATGCACTAACATAAGCTGTATGACGTTTGGTAGACGAAGTAGATGAAGGCAATAGTGATAATGAGGACTGTAATAAGGCAGCACAACTTTGGCTAATACAGTGTAATGTGTTCAAGAACGGAAATCTATGTACAGGAGAACAAAGTAACAAATCGTCTTGCTTTTAAAACTTCATCAGTGGTCACTTAGGACCCTTTATTTTATCGTCATTGATGGTGCTTTTAAATAAACCGAGACACGGTTGATCTAAGCAAGACTATTCATTCGCAAAAGAATAGTCTGCCTATACTACGACAGCGGAAGAGAAGTATCAAAAACAAAAAGGCAACCAATTAAGTTATTGAAGATGTTTTCATCGATGCGTTAGCGTCCTAATTTCATTGAATTTACTTTTCAGGTAGCTTATTGACATTAAATTTTGTAATTTAAAATGCATGTTGCTCCAGTGAGACAACAGTGACAACGGGGGTAGTGTCTATCTAATGACTGCTTAAAGGCACATGGGACATAGGGCACTTCGTTGTCACGATTGCTGTGAGTAGTAAGTTGTGTCACACTGGGTGTCATTAAAGCCACAAGTATCAGCTGGACGTTCCGTTAATCTGGGCCATGGATCACGACGATTTACGCATTTTCATGAAGTGTGACTCCTACATTTGGTAAATTTTCCGAACGAAGGCTAATCGAATCTGGTACAAGCAATAGTTTGTGGATTTGGTATGCAGTAGTGTGACACAGTGTACAGACGTTGAACTGTTTTCATGTGCTCGCTCTGAGACTTTTGATGTATTTTCATGGTATTCTCCTTTTAGCGTCAGAATATAATAAAGCAAATATGAACTCGGAAATATTTCAGTGACTCACCTCTGACATTAAAAGTCCCGAATGTAGTTGAAAATTTTATCAGCTTGAACACTCTCTTGTGAAACATCAAGCACAATTTGGGGACATTACTGATACTCTGCCATGCAATCCATTATTAACCCAAGATATACACATATCAAAAAATGTTTTGCGTCACCTCCATTCCGAGAGTTCCGGAACCTGAACAGAAAATTGGAATAGAGATAACCATAAATATCATTTCCGCCCATTTGTTGCTCATGAATACCACACATTGCATGTTGTACCACCATACAGCGAGACCTTCAGAGATGGTGGTCCAGATTGCTGTACACGCCGGTGCCTCTAATACACAGTAGCACGTCGTCTTGTACTGATGCATGCCTGTATTCATCAAGGCACTGTTGGTCCAGATTGTCCCACTGCTCAACGGCGATTTGGCGTAGATCCCTCAGAGTGGTTGGTGGGTCACGTCGTCCGCAAACAGCCCTTTTCAATCTATCCGAGGCATGTTCGACTGGGATCATATCTGGAGAATACGCTGGCCACTCTAGTCGAGCGATGTCGTTATCCTGAAGGACGTCATTCAGAAGATGTGCTCGATGCGGGCGCGAATTGTCGTCCATAAAGACGAATGCTTTGCCAATATGCTGCCGATATGGTTGCACTATCGGTCGGAGGAAGGCATTCACGTATCGTACAGCCGTTACGGCGCCTTCCATGAGCACCAGCGGCGTACGTCGGCTCCATAATAACGCCACTCCAAAACAGCAGGGAAACTCCACCTTGCTGCACTCGCTGAACAGTGCCTCCAAGGCGTTCAGCCTGATCGGGTTGCCTCCAAACACGTCTCCGATTATTGTCTGGTTGAAGGCATATACAACACTCATCGGTGAAGAGAACGGGATGCCAATCCTAAGCGGTCATTCGGCATGTTGTTGGGCCCATCTGTACCGCGCTGCATGGGGTCGTGATTGCAAAGATGTACCTCGCCATGGACGTCGGGAGTGAAGTTGCGCACCATGCAGCCTATTCCGCACAGTTTTAGTCGTAACACGACGTCCTGTGGCTGCACGAAAAGCATTATTCAACATAGTGGCGTTCCTGTCAGGGTTCTTCCGAGCCACAATCCGTAGTTAGCGATGATCCACTGCAGTAGTAGCCCTTGGGCGATCTGAGAGAGGCACGTCATCGACAGTTCCTGTCTTTCTGTATCTCCTCCATGTCCGAACCCATCTCTCTGGTTTACTCCGAGATGCCTGGACACTGCCCTTGTTTAGAGCCCTTCCTGGCACAAAGTGACAATGCGGACGCAATCGAACCTCGGTATTCGCCGTTTAGGTATGGTTGAACTACAGACAACACTAGCCGTGTACCTCCCTCCTGGTGGAATGACTGGAACTGATCGGCTGTGGTCATCAGTCCCCTAGAACTTAGAACTACTTAAACCTAACTAACCTAAGGACATCACACACATCCATGCCCAAGGCAGGATTCGAACCTGCGACCGTAGCAGTCGCGCGGTTCCGGACTGAGCGCCTAGAACCGCGAGACCACCGCAAAACTGATCGGCTGTCGGACCCCCTCCGTCTAATAGGCGCTGCTTATTCATGATTGTTTACATCTTTGGGTGGGTTAAGTCACATGTCTGAACAGTCAAAGGGACTGTGTCTGTGATACAATTTCCACAGTCAACGTCTATCTTCAGGAGTTCTGGCAACCAGGATGATGCAAAGCTTTTTATGATGTGTGTAGATAAAGTTACATATTAACAACTCAGTGGATATGAGTGGAAGTGAGGGACTACGTAGTCAGATGCCTTACAATCGTGCACAGAAATCTGGACGTCACATGGCCTGAGGTCGGCGTGGCTATAGCGCCAAATGGGACTGGCTCGGCAACGCGAGGCGCTTGAAGTAAAGGGAAATGGCAGTGTGTGTCAAACAGCGAGCAGTTACGGTGCACTTCGGTGGTGTTCTTCACCACCATGTGGCCCGGAGACAACATCTGGATTTCAGACGGGGAAGAATCATCGGGAAACTGCAAGAAGAATGAAGTGTGACGAGTGTAAGACAGGAGTTTGGTATTGTTCACGGTGTTGTCTTACGAACGTAGGGGGCGTTCCGAACCTTAGATACCGCTACCAGAAAGACAGAAGGTGGTCTACCACAATCAACTAGAACATCAGATGCCGCTGTTTTGTGCAACAGGCATGAAGGGACCCACGACAAACAGTGGGTGCAGTCCAACCATATTAAACAGGCCTCCAAGGCACGCAGTCTCGCCTTCTACTGGGGCACGGTGACTGCAAGAGAGTGGTCATTCCGAACATCTGCGGCACCTTTTGCGATGGCGGTAAGGGCGTAGGGACTGGACCAACGAGAAGCAGGGGCCGCGCCCTCTTTCCAAATGAGTATATTCAGTCCGAGTTGCGATTCTAGACGTACCCTCATATGGCGAGTGGTAGGAACACATAGTGCACCCAGGATCGTTGTCGGACTTGAGCGTTTTCGGTGGTCCAGATGTTATGATGTAGGAAGGTACAACGCAGCATGGGCATACTGACCTCCAAATCTTTGAACACAGTACCCTCATCGGTCAGCGTTATGGTGACTGTGTACTCCTTCCATACACGTGACTTTTTGAGGTGCATTCGGCCCTGATTACGTTTCTGTGGATGACAAGGTGCGACCACTTTGAGCTGCACTGGTGCTCGCGCTCGGGGACCGACAGAATATTCGGTGGCTGCACTGGTCTGTCCATTGCCCCGACTTAAATCCCTTCGAGCACGTGTGGGACGTGTTAAGGAAACATACTGTAGCACGTCCACATCCAGCACCGGCCGTCCAGCGGTTGTCTTGAGCGCTGGTGGAGGAATGGCGTACCATATGCTTAGTAACCTCGTGGTCGGCATGAGAGTACTTTGCAGAGCAGGTATTACCCCCATGGTGATCACAGACAACATTAGCAACCAGGTCTCTCTTCTTGTAATGTCCAGGGGGGTCATCGTAAGTCACGGTGACTTCAGTGTAGTTATTGTTCAAAATGGTTCAAATGGCTCTAAGCACTATGGGAGTTAACATCTGAGGTCATCAGTCCCGTAGAACTTAGAACTACTTAAATCTAACTAATCTAAGGACATCACACACATCCATGCCCAAGGCAGGATTCGAACCTGCGACCGTAGCAGAAACGCGGTCCGGGACTGAAGCGCCTATAACCGCTCGGCCGCAACGGCCGGCGTAGTTATTGTCGCTAAATAAAAGTTCTGTTCGTCTCATGAGGTATTCCTTTCAATTACCACTTGTTTATGCTGTATCAGTTCTTCTACGTATGTCCAAGGTTCAATGAGCTGTGTTACTTGACAACGGACGCATCATGCGAAAGTTAGTTTCGTCCTCCAAATCGCTCATCAGGAGTATTTTACTTTTCATTTATTTTCTGTTTTAAATGAATTCGACCTACGTCGTCTAAAAACAGTTCCGCAATGTCTGCAGTTTAGGTAACGGGAGGGAATGAATTTCAGGAAAATATCGCGGCAGTATACGCTGACCCATTGATAGTCAGCAACCACAGATGTTGATACTGATTGTGCTTACATGGTTCCACTGACCTGCCGGCAAGGTGTGACAGAGGGAGGTAGCGGAGATTATTTCAATCTGGAACACTTTCAGACTTTCGCTTCTAGCCACCCTGTAATAGAAGTTTAAGACATTTTCTTATTTCATTTTTAAGCCGTGGTATACAATTTTTATGCTCTGTAGACTTTTTATGAAATTACAAAAATTACTCCGGTAGATAAAGGTTTTTCCAAATGTTAAAACGTCCGACGTACAACGTGGCCATGTACCTAAGAACAAATATTCGCTTAAAATTTAAAAGTGTTGCAGTCGAGAAAATCTTGTCAGTGGCGTTTTTAAAAGTCTATCTGTTAATTTATTACCCTACTTGGCATAAATAATCGTAAATGCAATCAAATTAAGCGGAAGTATTATCAAAATGGTTCAAATGGCTCTAAGCACTATGGGACTAACATCTGAGGTCATCAGTCCCCTAGACTTAGAACTACTTAAACCTAACCAACCTAAGGACATCACGTACATCCATGACGAGGCAGGATTAGAACCAGCCACCGTAGCAGCAGCGCGGTTCCGGACTGAAGCGCCTAGACCCGCTCGGCGCAGCGGCCGGCGGAAGTATTATCAAAATCCATTTAAAAATTATATATATTTTGAAACAGAAACTATTGGAAAATTTATGCTTTGAAGACAGGTACAGTTGGTAAGACATTGAAGAATGTCAGTTCATTAGCAAGGATTACATGTTCCATGCTAGAAGACCTTCCGTTTCAAGATACAAGATGGTATACGACTGACGAAATATCGCTTAACCGTCCACACTTTTTGTTACCAGTTTTAAAAATATACAGAATTTTAGTCATCATAAATCTCTGTAGCTGAAAAATTAACAGTATTCGCCAAACAGCTTTAATGCATTATATTAACAGCGCTTAACACGTTCGGTGCCCTCGACCCGCCAGGCCTGGTAGCTCGAGGAACGGCAAGTGGCCGGCGCTACGCGTGCTCTGACTGTCGGCGACGCCTAGTCTATGTTTTGTTTTTCTGTGCGGCTCGGATTTGCTTAAGCACTTGGCCAGGCAGTCGGGAGAGTATTTGTTTCCAATTTATCGTTCTTTGTCTACTAAATACTTTCAGCCTTATTTTTATACACGTGTCTCAAAACAGGCGTTGACGTAAGAGGAAGTTATTTCCTGTTGAAGGTAAATTTGTAATAAGTATAAATTGAAACGTGTGCCCTTCTTATCGTTCTTTCTTTTTTCTTTTTTCTTTTTTTTTATTTCTAATATCTTTGTTTACTGCATGCTTTACATAAATATCTAATATTCGACATCATAATTTTATTGTAGAATTTTCAATATATGTTCAATTTTCCTTCCCCCCCCCCCCCCCCCCCTTAGTGAAATATTCTAAGATTATCCGACAGGGAACGTATGCAATGTTCTCACATTCCTTGTTCTCTACTTCATCTCTGACAATTAACTTTTTTTTCATTTAAATAGGATAAAACTTCTTCTTGTGATTTAACAGGACCTCCTCATTCCACCGACTCGACCGGAAATGAAAGTAAAATACTAAACTTGGCCTACTTTTTTTTTTAGATATTGTACAACGGAAGGAAAAGAAAATAAGAACTTTTACTCTGTTGATATTGAAGTATATTTTTTATTTGATACTTTTCCACTTTTTCAGACCAACCGCCTAGAAATGTTGTAGGAGATAGAGTCAACGTAATAGACGACATACATAGAATTATCTTCTCGCCTTCAGACGAGGAGAGATGCTAGAGGCTGACTCAGTAGAGATTCCTCAACCTGAGCCACTTGAGAAAATTACGGAGACCATTCCTGCGCCAGTTGAGGGCCCAAAGTGGTCAACGCAACGGCCAGAGGGGCAGTCGCTATCCTTCACTGGGACGCAAGCTCTCAAAATTGAGCCGGGGTCACGTGTCCCTACTGGTTATTCCTCCAAATGCTGGTGGTTGAAATGAACAGTTACGCAGTGACGAATCTCTTTGGTAGCGAAAGCCCTCAAGATAGAATCACTGGTGGAAGGATACCGGCATTGAAGAACTAAAACTATTTCTGGCCATATTTTGATGTGGGAACAGAATTAGAGGGACTATCGGAAAACTGCTTATCGCTATGACATAATTTTTTGACATAATGTCACGTCAAGGGTATTTGTTACTGCTCATAGCTTTACACTTTCGTAACATCAGTGACGATGGCTCCGACAAAATATTTAAAACTCGACCAATTTTACAGTATCTTAATGACAGGACGGAGCAAGTACATTCTATGAATAAGGACCTCTCAGAGACGAAATCTATGGTCCTACGGAAGAGTAGATTACGAGTCAGGTAACATACAAAAAGTAAGAACATCCTGGGAGAAGCTAATGGTTTTGAGCAAAATCTATTAATATACGGGAGGATTGACGGCAAAGAAATAGGAGGGAAGAGACACACTGAAAAAGCGGTAAGCAGTCTGAAAGCAGGAAAAGGAAATACTGCTATAGCCTGTTTACGGACCATAACAGTGTAGCTTTGGTAGAATCGCTCTTGCGTAACAAAACCTGTTGTACTCGCACACTCCAATCTAACAGGCAACATACCTCAAGAGGTGACAAAAAGGAAGCTAAAGAGGGGGGAATAAATTTCAGTGCATACAAAGGAAAGAATCTACATTACAAAATGGTGGGATAATCGAGATGTCATGTGCATATCTTCGGAATACATGGGAGATTTATTGGAGACGAGGAAAAAGAGAGGTGTAGCCACAAGGAAACCGCAACTTACTGTCGAATATAATAGGTATATGAACGGGGTAGACCGGCAGAACCAACTGCTTTCAATTTATCCTGCGTGTCACAAAATTCTCAGGAGTTACAAGAAAATAGGACTATATATTTTTCAAGTAATGCTCATCAATTCGCAATTACTATATAATAAGTTCAGAGGAAATGCCAAGCCACTGAATCTGTTGGACTTTCGTGTGTCTGTAATAGACGGATTGGTCGGAGGTCCAAAACCTGTACCAATCCCAAAACGTCTGAACAATGTTCACCTTCCAGAGCCCCGTCTCAAAGATTCAAAAGGGAAAATTATCTGATGGCAATGCAAACACTACTGAGACGAAGAAAAAGTTCGCGTTATTTTGCTATCCACTTTGTCCAAAAGAACTCGGACTATGTACCGACCCATGCTTTCGAACCTTTGATGATTATTGACTCATAACATTTGTATAAGTTAACCGTAATAAAGTATACAAATTAAATATATTAGATTTTTCCAAAAATCCTGCCTACTGTCGTAAATATTTACCCTATCATACTCGTATATTCATTAACAATTTAGTAAAACAAAGCCTAGCATTAGTTTAGATATTCTAGTAGTTTAAACATAGCATTGGTACTAGATTAGACATAGCTTACTACTCATTCTGTAAAAAAAAAATTCCAATGAGTATTTTGTATTTATCTTCACTTACAGTGCGTTATTATTCCCAATCCTAAACATATTTCTAATAAGTACAGCCCCCTCCCTAACAAAAGGAATAAATAAAATAAAACATAACCATCTATATAAAATACGGGATAATAATAACTTCAGGGCTGATGCACACAATGTCCGACCTCTTGCAGAAATCAGGTAAAACTGCGAGCAATGAGGGTAATGGACGATGGACGCTATATGTGTAGTGTACGACAAGTCAAGAATTTGGTTTCGACGGGGAGTGTATCTGGATAGCCTACACCCAAACCTTCTGGAGGCACGCTATCGGGCAATCACTTTATTCAACTCAGTTTTTAAGATTTTTACGCTCCTCTTCGCGCTGTGTCTCAGACGCGTCCTGTACCAGGTCCTATCGCCTGCACAGAAGTCCTTGGGCAGAGATACTACTATACAATCAACGCTATGTGATCACAGAGACATCATCGCCATTGTAACAATGTGTCAGCTGCAGGGAGCCACGATTTCCGTCGATTTCGGTCAGGCATTCGATCGCGCGAACCCCACCTCCCTCGCGAAAGTGATGGAACGGATGTCTTCCCTACTTGCCTTCGTCCTTTAATCATGCACCTTCTTCGTAACGCTTCGCCGAGGGTGATGGTGTATGGACGGATGACTACACCATTAACGATGGCACGATCAGTCCGACAGAGTTTTCTTCAACGATTATGCACGCCATGGCTCTAGAATCGCTTCTCTACAGTAGGCAACGGCGTTTATCAGTGACCACCCTGTGAGGACACACATTCAAATGCCGACCCTATGCAGACGACCTCGTCTTCGTTGTACATACCAACGAGGAAGTTCAAGAGGCAACACAGTGGGTCGAACAATACGGGATCGGTGCGGGCAGCTATATGAACGTCGCCAAATTCTGTACGATGATTGTTGGTAGAGGACTCCCTGGTGAATGTGTAGCTTGGGGGTTCAGGAAAATGGAGACTCTACCCTGCCTAGGAATAGTTTTTACTCGAGACACCCGTCACACCACGGCGATCAACTTTCGGCTTCTTGTTCTGAACATCAGGACGGGCGTTCGAGATCTGTTGTTGCGAGCAATGGACATGATAAAAAGAGGTGTCGTTTATTAATATTTATATGGCATCCCTCATAGCACACATCACGCAATTATACCTATCTCTACAGTGATGGCGCGACCGATCCGAGAGGCCTTTGGTTAATACTGGTCACATAATCAAGGTCAAGTACGATACCCTTATACTCAATAAGCGACGAAGGGGTCTCGCCCTGGTCAGTGTCCATCCACACGCTACAGCTCTTTACGTACGTACAATCTTGAAGTCATGGAATCACAGCCTCAACAGTATCACTGGACGTTTTCTCGACGAACTCGCACCTAGTTCTTGTCAACCGCCGATCGCCCTGGCCCACATTGCGTCACATATCAAACCCTTCCTTATGAAATGCAGTTATGCCCGTGAAGACTTTCCTATCACTAGGTCTCACACTACGCGAGATATTTATCACCTCTTCATGCGGACTCGCCACAGGAATGCTGCCGAAGGACGTCGCCCTGAAGTTAGGTGGCCGGCTGTGTGACACGCAGTTCATCAACCGTACTTCACGGAAACGACCGCCTCCTCGTACATCGTCGTCACCGGTAAATACCCGACGCGACACGAGCTCCGTGCCATTGCCCTGGTGGAAAGCACCCTCTGTCTGAAACGTAATGTATCCTCTGCGGCTAGGTGGCGGACGTGTGGTTCCTTCTCCAGCAGATACTGGCCCTTTCTCTCCGGGTGCCGACACAAATGAATGTTCCCAAAATGCTCCTCTATTTGGATGGGATTCATTTTCCACCATTAAAGATGCAAGCGGTCACCTGCATAAAGGGTAGGGTCGTCCTTTATCTTTCAAGAACCGAACCCAAGAACTTTTCCTTTTGCTAAAATGCCACCGCATAATGAGACGACACGTTTAATATCAGTCCACTTCCGCCACCTATCTAGGACGCATTTTTTCTACACCGCCTCGGAGTTGGAACTTCAAGGTGAACGGCGTTTACAGGTGAAGCTATATTCTCATGACCATTTGAGGCTCGGCGTTCGCTTTACGAAGGCATGTCCCCAACCAGCGTCGTAAAAACGTGCGGTCACCGATTCGTTTTCGCACACCAGGAGCATCTTTGAGTTTTTTTTTGTGTTTCCTATGTTAAAAATAAATGGGTTTTCTGTTCTTTTTACACCGTATAACTAAAAAAGGCCCACACAAAATTGTTTCCTTACTTATCTATATTCTGTATTATAGTTAATGTATAAAGTAAGTGCTATTTCACGTAAAAACTATGATTATTATGATCATATACAGGGTGTCCCAGCTATCTTGTCCACCCAAAATATCTCTGGAACAATAACAGCTATTGGAAAACGACTTTCACCGGTATCAATGTAGGGCTGGGGCCCATGAACGTACATATTTGGAAACATTCTAAAACGAAAGCATATGTGTTTTTTAACACAAACTTATGTTTTTTTAAATGGATCTCCTATATTTTTTCTTCAGCAATCCATAGCATGACAAAGCACATACACAATGGTGTTGATTGCATCGCAATATTCCCATTACATCCCGAGATATTAAGACGCGAAGTTGACGCTTGAAACACCCGACATGCCCTGCTAGCGCACGTACTGAGGCTCAGGCGTGAACCACATGCTGCCCGTAATCGCGATGTGATTGGCATGCGTAATCACACTTCCATACTTATCAAGAGGTCCGAAACGAATAATACGGTCTGCTGCCATCCTGTATTAACGTCGTACATTCCAGCAGGTATGGGGTTCACGCCTGAGCCTCAGGACGTGCGCTAGCAGCGCATGTCGGGTGTTTCAAGCGTCAACTTCGAGTCACAATATCTCGGGATGTGAAGGGAATATTGCGATGCAATCAACGCCGTTGTGTATGTGCTTTGTCATGCTATGGATTGCTGAAGAAAAAATATAGGAGGTCCATTTAAAAAAACATAAGTTTGTGTTAAAAAAACACATATGCTTTCGTTTTAGAATGTTTCCAAATATGTACATACATGGGCCCCAGTCCTACATAGATACCGGTGAAAGTCGTTTTCCAATATCTGTTATTGTTCCAGAGATATTTTGGGTGGACAAGTTAGCTGGGACACCCTGTACATAAATTTGGTTTCTTACCAAAAAAAATTCTTAATCGATGAATGGCTGGATCGAGACTCGCTTATTTTTTTATTTATATTATTTTCGTACACTTCATATTTGAAAGGTAATGTGATGAACAGACATGTATATTTGTATAAACTTTCATTGAATTTCCGTGTTATTTCACTATTTATTACAACAAATATCATGCGACAAGTTAAAAATCTTGTCAATCGCGTTCAAAAAAAGGAAACACGAGAAGTCTGGATTGGAGCCCCTCTTCGACACCAATTTTGCTTGACGTCATCGAATTTAATCCAGCGTCCAATTCTGTATCTCTCCTAAATCATACCAATGAACTGTTGATATGTAATGTCATTAGAAAAGGTAATAACCTAGCTGACTTAACATAGTTGGATGAACACACAGTTATGAGAAAATATGGTTTGACATCATAAATCTTGCGTCGTTGGGGAGTTATATCGCATATATTTAAATGATTAACCTTCACATTTAACAGAAGTCGGGGAAGGGAAACCTCTGCATTAAGTATTGTTTGGATAAAATATTTTTGTTGTAACTTGCATATGATGCACAAATACACAATATATCTAATGTTCATTCTTAGTTGTTCCAATGGCGTATTGGAGTTTCCTTCTTTGTTTACCGGAATTTGTGGGTTGCATATTCACCTCGGTTTAACCACACGCGGGATATCAATATTATACGGCGCTTGCTTCTCTTACAGATTTTGTGCCATCCTGGCATATTGCTCTTTTTTCGTAATCTTGACTGAATACTATCGCATCTACCAGTGGTTCTTCACTGTATTATTAACTAGCTGAGAAAAGAGGGTATTTAATGATTCAAGTCTTTTATTAGTCTACTCCTCCTCCCCTTCTCTCTGTCAACATCCTCCTTCCCCTCTACCTCTGCATCTCCTCCCCATTCCTTTCTGTACCCATCCCCTTCTCTTCCGTCTGCTTGCTTATTCCTTCTCTTCCCTTTCTCTGTCCATTGACTTCTCTCCCTCCGTCTCTTCATCTCCTCCTGCCCCATCTCTCTGTCTTTCTCTTTCTCCCTCTGCCTCTGTTCATCTCCTCCGCTATCCCTTCTCTAACCATCTCCTTCTCCTCCCCCCCCCCCCCTCTCTGGTTAAGCAGTAGACGTGGAACATAAATACAAACATACGGGTTGACAATTATTCAACTACATGAAAAGAAAGGCAAATTAGTTACAAACTACGACGTGCACACACTTCATTCAACATGTAAACGTAACTATAGATATTCAAATTCAGATTATGACATGATAGGTATGACCGCCATCATTGGCGATGATGTGGCGCAGACGAATAGCGAAATTCTGCATGAGCGGCTGGAGTGTCGGAACATTGATGCTGTCGATGACCTCCTGAATGGCTGTTCTCAGCTCAGCAATGGTTTTGGGGTTATTGCCGTACACCCTGTCTTTAATATAGCCCCACAAAAAGGAGTCGCATGTCTTCAGATTCGGAGAATATGGCGGCCAGTCTAGGCCCAAGCTAGTGGCCTCTGAGTACCACAGAGCTAGAATGAGGTCCCAAAAGTGCTCCTCCAGGACATCAGACACTCTCCTGCTTCGATGGGGTCAAGCTCCGTCATGCATGAACCACATCTTGTCGAAACCAGGGTCACATTGGATAACTGGGATGAAATTATCTTCCAAAACCTTCACATACCGTTCGGTAGTCACCGGACCATCAAGGAAAATCACACCGATTATTCCGTGACTAGACATTGCACGCACCTGTTGAGGGTGAAGAGACTTCTCGATCGCGAAATGCGGATTCTCAGCCCACCAAATGCTTCGTCGCTAAACCAAACCAAACTAATTCCCAGCATGCCCGCGGTAAATCATGAAGTTCGAACGTCCTAACGCAAAGCGTTCAGAAGTTATGACAAATTTATTTCATATAGTTCAATAACTGTCACCCTGTGCATTCACCCATTTTTATAATTTGTGTGGATATTGCCGCGAGACTATGCATTCGTGGCCTTACTCAAGTTGCGTAACGTTGGCGACAGTAACTGCCCTTGAAGATGACTGTAGATAACAAGTACATCCCTCAGTTTTTCTCTTCTTTCTCTCCTTAATTCTTTCAATCTACTTTTTTCTTAAATAAACTATCTAACTTCTCCTCGTCCTCCTCCTACAACAACAACAGCAACTACTACTACCACTACTATTACTCGTAGTAGTAGTAGTAGTAGTAATAGTAGTAGCAGTACGACAACAAATATTACTACTGCTAGTAATAGTAGTAGACGTAGTAGTAGTAGTTGATTTTGTTGTAGGAGGAGGAAGAAAACGAGGAGAAGTTAGATACTTTATTTAAGGAAAAAGTAGATTGAAAGGAATAGACAGAGAATGAAGAGAAAAGCTGAGATATGTAGGTGTGTTTATCTACAGTCATCTTCAACGGCAGTCACTGCTGCACTGTCCCCACTGTTCACACAACTTGAGTAAGGCCATGAATGCATAGTCTTGTGGCAATATCCATACAAGATTATGAAAATGGATGTATGTACGGGTAACAGTTATTGAACTATATTAAATAAAATCGTCACACGTTCCTGAACGTTTGCGTTAACCACAGGGCATGATGGGAATTGGTATCGTATGGTTTAGCGACGAAGTCCGCTTTCATTTGGAGGGATTCATCAATAAACAAAATTTGCGCATTTGGCGGACTGAGAATCCGAATTTCGCGATCGAGAAGTCTCACCCCAACGGGTGACTGTGTGCTGTGCAATGTCCAGTCACGGAATAATCGTTACGATGTACCTTGATGGCCTGGTGACTACCGAACGGTATGTGAAGGTTTTGGAATATTCTACTACTACTAGTAGTATTGTAGTAATAGTAGTAATAGTGGTAGCAGTTGTTTCTAGCTTTATCCATCCTTGCATCATTGTACATTTGATGATACTACAATATAGGAACAAGCAAAAATACGTAATTCGTATGTGAAGACATTTACATACCATGTTTGTCTCTTCTTCTTCATCCCTTTTTTTTTTTTTTTTTTCAAAGGAGTGGTTCACTGTTCATTCAGTTGTTTACTACCAGTCACTGCACGCACACATACACACACTGAAAACACATTATTTCATACGTAATACTACACACGTTATGAGTTGACGTCTAAAATGTAGCGACGATATTTGGTTCCCATTTTAAACGCCGTATCTACCTACTTGATTGCCTGAAAAACAGAAGCATCTATAACGATTGAGACGTTGATTTCAGAACAAGGATGAGCTGTTAGTATTATACTTTGCACAGTTTTTGAGTAAAGTTTTCCAGAAATAAAACAAGAGAAATAAATTATAACGCGTGAGTTGTATTTGAAATGGTAGAGATGTTTTATTATTATTACTTGCGTCACATTTTAACCAAACAGCTATTCCGTGCTATCTAAGTAATCCATCACTGTATTAAATGTATTACTCAATAGGTAGCTTTTAACTACCTGTTAAATAAGTTCATTTTAGTAATTTCATAATCTCATCGGGAAATTTATTGTATAGTTTTATTCCCTAGGGCTATTTTGAGATTTATGTTTATTCTTCCTGCTTAAATGTAAATGTAATGTGTAGCTTGTTCCCTACTCAAGGATAGGGCGATTTTGAGTAACAGCCAAGATTAATTTTTCGGTGGATAACTGATTGTTGAATGCAGTCACATGAAATAGTTAAAAATTCCAATTTTTGAACTGATCTTTACAATTAGCTCTGTTATTTTTTGCTTTTTTGTTGTGGCCCTTTTCTGTAGTTTTAAAACTGAGGTCATAGTCTGTGAATGTGTTTTCCAGAAAAGAATTCCATAGCTAGGAATTGAGTGTGCATGCGAATAGTACGTCACTAAAAGACGCTAGTGTTACAGATTGACGACAGGACCCTAATGGCATAACGTGCCGATGACTTTCGTTCTGCAAGTATTTTTGTGTGTTCACACCACTTCAAATGAGAATCAGTGTTTATTCCAAGAAATTTTGTGTTTGTTATTAAGTCTATAGAGGTACCATCTACATTTAGTAGAACTGTCATTTTCTCTCTTCAAATTAAAATTAATGGCGTTTGTTTTCCTTATGACCAATGTAATTTTACTGCATATTTATGATTTGCTTTCTTTGAAAGGAATTCTCTTGTTTTCTCAGTCATCAGAAAATTTTTTTTTCTCCATTTACACTACCTGGAACAGAACTGGCCCTTATATGCTGCACTGAAGAAGTCCTACATTAAAATGTCGTGATTCTGACATGCGTTGCACGAAAAGTTCAGCCTTATCTGCGATTTTTCTTGCCTCTACATTTTGTATCCCGACCGGTAGGTATGACCAGAACTGCTCATCAATTACACCTCTCATTTCTAATGAGTCTAGGTTACTTAGAAGAATGTTATGGGCAATAGTATCAAAAGGCTTTGACAGATCTAAGAATATACGTGTAACTCACTCATCTTTGTCAAAATGATCATGTATCGTTTCTGTAAAATCTACTAAGCCAGGCTCTGTACTTATACTACTTCTGTACTAAAACTGTGATCCACATACAATGTTTTATTTATTCAAGTGCTTCGTTAATCTGGCTTTCATAACTGACTCTACTACATTTTTTAGAATGATGAGAGTAGACAAATGAATCTTTAGTTTTCTACGGTTTTTCATTACATTTCTATAACGGAGGCACAAATGATGCCTGTTTTGGATATCCTGGGAAGTTTCGTATTGCGAATGACTCATTTATTATATTTATTACGGCAGCCTGTATGCTCTGTATACGTTGGTTCAGTACGTAGATTGGTACTTCGTTTAAGACTGCCTATTTCTTATTTCTTAGATTTCATACAGTTTTACGACGTCATCTCCTCTGCTTCATAATAGCATCATAATTTTAAACTGTTATTCTTGTTTCTGGGAATTTTGGTATACTTTTTCTGCACTACTTGAAAATTACTGATTCACACAATTTTGTAAGTTTTGTGGACAATTTATTGATTTATTCTCCTCCCTTATTAGTATGTTACTATGTTTTCTTTGTCTCACAGTGTTTCCTGCTCAATAACATACCTGATTGAATTCCTATTATTTTCTGCATTGTATATTATTTTGTTATACTGTGAACAGCAAAGGTCCTGTTACACTTTGTCAATTTCTTTTTAGGTCTCCTCAAAAGGTTAATAAAGAGGAGAAGCACTTTTCCCAGTAATCCCCCCCCCTCCTTCCTAATTCCATTTGTTGTCCACATTGGTCTATTATGAAGATTTGAGAGGAGCGAAGATTACAATGAACTTTTTAGTTTACTTAACTCGTCAAGTAGAGTTGGCTCCAGTTCCTCTTGTCCAGGGGTCTGATTCTTGCAGCTGCAGCCCTCACGGTTGGATTCTATAAATAAATCTTAATATTGTTGTTGCAGAAATTTTGTTTTTACGTAAATATATTTGTGGTGTCACCGCCAGACACCACACTTGCTAGGTGGTAGCTTTTAAATCGGCCGCGGTCCGCTAGTATACGACGGACCCGCGTGTCGCAACTGTCAGTGATGGCAGACCGAGCGCCGCCACACGGCAGGTCTAGTGAGACGTACTAGCACTCGCCCCAGTTGTATAGCCGACTTAGCGAGCAATGGTTCACTGACAAATACGCTCTCATTTGCCGAGACGATAGTTAGCATAGCCTTCAGCTACGTCAATTGCTACGACCTAGCAAGGCGCCATTACCAATTGATATTGTGATTATGAAGCCTGTACAGTAACAAGAGCGATGTTCTACAATTGGGGATTAAAGTTAAGTATTCTACCAGTTACTCTTGTTTTGCTAGTCTTATTTCTCTGACCTGTTACAGACCTCACGCCAGTCAGCGTGTAATTAAACGCGTGCATTTCGGCCTACTCTAACAACACAGTGTTGGCTCTTCTGCCAACACTTCAATATTTTTTCACATTTTAGTATATCCTCTGATTTTTCACATTGATAAAGCTTTAATTACATTATTCGCACAAAATATAAAAATACGTCCGATCACATCACAGACATGCTTACGAATTTCACACTCTGGGGAAATAACCATATTCCAAAGGGCTTACAATTTTTTATAAACATATGAATTTATGCTAGTTTCTGTTACATTATTACTTTCGATCATTATTTCATAAATGAATCGAGAAATAAACGTAGTAACCAGTTCAATCTGCATATTGAGCAAGCAGTAAAGGAAACGAAAGAAAAGTTCGGAGTAGGTATTAAAATCCACGGAGAAGAAATAAAAACTTTGAGGTTCGCCGATGACATTGTAATTCTGTCAGAGACAGCAAAGGACTTGGAAGAGCAGTTGAACGGAATGGACAGTGTCTTAAAGGAGGGTATAAGATGAACATCAACAAAAGAAAAACGAGGATAATGGACAGTAGTCGAATTAAGTCGGGTGATGCAGCGGGAATTAGATTAGGAAATGAGACACTTAAAGTAGTAAAGGAGTTTTGCTATTTGGGGAGCAAAATAACTGATGATGGTCGAAGTGGAGGGGATATAAAACGTAGACTGGCAATGGCAAGGAAAGCGTTCCTGAAGAAGAGAAATTTTTTAACATCGAGTATTGATTTAAGTGTCAGGAAGTCGTTTCTGAAAGTATTTGTATGGAGTGTAGCCATGTATGGAAGTGAAACATGGACGATAAATAGTTTAGACAAGAAGAGAATAGAAGCTTTCGAAATGTGGTGCTGCAGAAGAATGCTGAAGATTAGATGGGTAGATCACATAACTAATGAGGAGGTATTGAATAGAATTGGGGAGAAGAGGAGTTTGTGGCACAACTTGACTAGAAGAAGGGATCGGTTGGTAGGACATGTTCTGAGGCATCAAGGGATCACCAATTTAGTACTGGAGGGCAGCATGGAGGGTAAAAATCGTAGAGGGAGACCAAGAGATGAATACACTAAACAGATTCAGAAGGATGTAGGCTGCAGTACGTACTGGGAGGTGAAGAGGCTTGCACAGGATAGAGTAGCATGGAGAGCTGCATCAAACCAGTCTCAGGACTGAAGACCACAACAACAACAACAACAACCAGTACAGTATTCGATAATTAATAATAGAAATTTTAAGTGTGCTAATACTTCGTAATTTCAAATATTTCTTAAAAAAATAATTTTAACTGTACATTCAGAACTAGTACATACCGATTATAGCATCGATACTAAAACATTTTATCAAGTAATTAATTTTCATAAATTTTAGCTTAAAATATAACATACTGTGTATTGTATAAAATGATATGAAAGTTTTCAGAAAAGCAACTGAGATAATATCGACCTGTCGAAAATTCGAAAAATACTCTGGTATCGTCAACTACTGTCGCGGAAAAGTAATGCCAGAAGAAGATATCCCGTTACAGTCGCTGATTGTTCAAATTCCGTTCTAAGGGATGCCCCTGCTATTCCACCTTGCTCCTTCATTCGAGAAAGAGGCCTTGTATATTACACTCCTGGAAATTGAAATAAGAACACCGTGAATTCATTGTCCCAGGAAGGGGAAACTTTATTGACACATTCCTGGGGTCAGCTACATCACATGATCACACTGACAGAACCACAGGCACATAGACACAGGCAACAGAGCATGCACAATGTCGGCACTAGTACAGTGTATATCCACCTTTCGCAGCAATGCAGGCTGCTATTCTCCCATGGAGACGATCGTAGAGATGCTGGATGTAGTCCTGTGGAACGGCTTGCCATGCCATTTCCACCTGGCGCCTCAGTTGGACCAGCGTTCGTGCTGGACGTGCAGACCGCGTGAGACGACGCTTCATCCAGTCCCAAACATGCTCAATGGGGGACAGATCCGGAGATCTTGCTGGCCAGGGTAGTTGACTTACACCTTCTAGAGCACGTTGGGTGGCACGGGATACATGCGGACGTGCATTGTCCTGTTGGAACAGCGGGTTCCCTTGCCGGTCTAGGAATGGTAGAACGATGCGTTCGATGACGGTTTGGATGTACCGTGCACTATTCAGTGTCCCCTCGACGATCACCAGTGGTGTACGGCCAGTGTAGGAGATCGCTCCCCACACCATGATGCCGGGTGTTGGCCCTGTGTGCCTCGGTCGTATGCAGTCCTGATTGTGGCGCTCACCTGCACGGCGCCAAACACGCATACGACCATCATTGGCACCAAGGCAGAAGCGACTCTCATCGCTGAAGACGACACGTCTCCATTCGTCCCTCCATTCACGCCTGTCGCGACACCACTGGAGGCGGGCTGCACGATGTTGGGGCGTGAGCGGAAGACGGCCTAACGGTGTGCGGGACCGTAGCCCAGCTTCATGGAGACGGTTGCGAATGGTCCTCGCCGATACCCCAGGAGCAACAGTGTCCCTAATTTGCTGGGAAGTGGCGGTGCGGTCCCCTACGGCACTGCGTAGGATCCTGCGGTCTTGGCGTGCATCCGTGCGTCGCTGCGGTCCGGTCCCAGGTCGACGGGCACGTGCACCTTCCGCCGACCACTGGCGACAACATCGATGTACTGTGGAGACCTCACGCCCCACGTGTTGAGCAATTCGGCGGTACGTCCACCCGGCCTCCCGCATGCCCACTATACGCCCTCGCTCAAAGTCCGTCAACTGCACATACGGTTCACGTCCACGCTGTCGCGGCATGCTACCAGTGTTAAAGACTGCGATGGAGCTCCGTATGCCACGGCAAACTGGCTGACACTGACGGCGGCGGTGCACAAATGCTGCGCAGCTAGCGCCATTCGACGGCCAACACCGCGGTTCCTGGTGTGTCCGCTGTGCCGTGCGTGTGATCATTGCTTGTACAGCCCTCTCGCATTGTCCGGAGCAAGTATGGTGGGTCTGACACACCGGTGTCAATGTGTTCTTTTTTCCATTTCCAGGAGTGTATTTGTACGACAGATGTATGTGGTATACAAATCCGGAAGTGCCCTCGTCAGCTCGGCCTAGGGCTGTTTGTGCACGGCGGCGACAAAAGTGTTTGTGCAGGGAGCCCGGGAAAGAGTGTGGGCGGTGGCGAGCACGTGACGCGACTTTTGGTGCACGTGGCCGGACTCACGCGGTGCACGTGGTGGCCCAGGCGCCGGCGCTCGCCCGCCGGGCCCTTGCAAGGCGGCGCGGCGCGGGGTGCCAGGTGTCATCCGCATTGTCTGCGCCTGACGGCCGCCGCTAATTGCGGCGCCGCCGCCGCCGCCGCCGCCGCCGCCGTCACGGCCCGCCACGTGGGACAACACGGGACCGGCCGCCGCCAAGACTCGCACGTAATCTAACACTTCCTCCCCCCACCAGCTCGCCGTCACTGCTTCCGAGGCTACGTTCGAGAGATCTGCGTATTCTTTCGACTGACAGCTTGTCATCGCATTCTGAATGTGGCAGTGGGATTTGAAACTAGAAGGAGGCGGTGCAAAGGGCCTCTCTAACTTTCACTGAAGCCGTACCGCCGTTCCTCCGAAAGGATTCAAAAAAATCTGGATAAGTGCGAGTAGTACTCACGCGCCGAGAATTCCGTACACACTTAATTACGTATCGAGATAGTTCATCCATCCCACAAATCGATAATCTCTACGACTTAAGCCTGTTATCGATATCGACATAGGCCAGATGTACGTCTACTCATTCCTGAGACAAAGGGATCTCAACAGGAGGAGAGACAAACAGTCGGATTACTAATAACAAACAGTTTTTTTTTCACGTGTTATAATCACAAATAAACAATTTTCGCATTTTTTTCTTTTGCTTATACTGTGAAACCTTGCTTCTTGCCAAATTTCATCATTCTAGCTCAACGGGAAGTACCATACAGATGCTGATGAGTAAGTTTGCGAGTATCAAAATGATTCAAATGGCTCTGAGCACTATGGGACGCAACTTCAGAGGTAATCAGTCCCCTAAAACTTAGAACTACTTAAACCTAACTAACCTAAGGACATTACACACACATCCATGTCCGAGGCAGGATTCGAATCTGTGACCGAAGCGGTCGCGCGGTTCCACACTGTAGCGCCCAGAACCTCTCGGCCACTTCGGCCGGTTTGCGAGTATCAAAATATGCAACATAAATGGCCTTATCTTCTGATCGCATTGACTTAGGATCCTACATTTATTACACAACTATAGGGGTATAGACGTTAGTGTGCTACATCAATTTCATTTTATGCTTTCACCCTCTCCTGAGCGAAAGGGGTTTAAACAGATGCTTGGTCAGGTAAAAAATGACAAGAAAATTTCTTCGTGTGTTGTGATTACAAATTGACAATTTTCGGATTTTTTCCCCTTTAGTTGTGCTGTGAAACCTTGCTTCTTGCGAAATTTTATGATTCTAGATCAACGGGAAGTACAGTATTGGTTTTAATAGTAAGTTTGTGATTATCAAAATATGAGACGTAAATGGCCGTATCTTTTGGCCACACTGACTTACAAGCTTGAGTTTCTTACACCATCAAGTGACCGCATAGCCGTGGCAGCTCATTTCACTGTCGATGACCTTCAGCTTGCGCTAGCACGGGGCGCAGATTACTTCCTTCTGAGGTTATCGCTGTCTCGCCTAGTCTTCAAAAGCGGCCGCTAGCGTGTCAGGTAGAGAGGGAAGCCTCCGAAGAGTTACGCGCAGGCAGTTGACAGCAATGAAACTTCCTGGCAGATTAAAAGTGTATACCGGACCGAGACTCGAACTCGGGTCCTTTGCCTTTCGCGGGAAAGTGCTCTACCAACTGAGCGATCCAAGCACGACTCACGACCCGCCCTCACAGCTTTAATT
Organism: Schistocerca cancellata; assembly: GCF_023864275.1. Lineage (NCBI taxonomy): Eukaryota > Metazoa > Arthropoda > Insecta > Orthoptera > Acrididae > Schistocerca > Schistocerca cancellata. The sequence continues at coordinate 515,000,499 of NC_064628.1, read as the reverse complement.
CCTCCAGTATCTCGTCTGCTACCTTCCAAACCTCACAGAAGCTCTCCTGCGAACCTTGCAGAACTAGGTACTGGCGAAATTAAAGCTGTCAGGCCCGGTCTTGAGTCGTACTTGGTTTGCTCAATTGATAGAGGCAAAAGTCCCGAGTTCGAGTCTCGGTGCGGCAGACAGTTTTAACCTGTCAGGCAGTTTCACAACAGCGCACCCTCCGCTGCAGAGTGGAAGTTTCATTCTAGTTCACGGTTAGCTTTCGCATAGTGTGGAACCGGGGGGCAGCCGCAGTGCGTACAGGCACGGCGTCTTTTCCGGGCCCTCGTTCACTCTTCCTTGACAGGACTGGGTAGAAGGCAAAGGTCTGGTTCGCTTCTGTTGTGCGCAACTATCTGTTCAGCTCTGTGCACGATTTTCCAGTCCACAAGCTGTTTGAACTGATCTTCGTGTTTATGTTCCTTGAGTCGTCGCGCACGCCAACTTTTTTTGGCACTGTGGTTTTAGGAATAGTGTATTGCTCGGTCTGCTCCGAATGATTTTGAATTAACTCGTCTTAATCATCTGGCCAGCGTTCTCTCCCAAAATACTTGCCAGGGTTAATGTACCTATGGTCCAGTTATCACTCATAGATGTACAGGGTCCTATGTCCCAACTACCCAAAAAAAATCTCAGTAATGTCCTGCATCTGTGTTTGATGCACGATATCTTTTACATATCCCCATAAAAAAGACCAAGGGAGTGATATATGGCGAACGCGGTGGGCAAGGAATTGCGCATCCCTCCCAAACCATCTGCCTGGAAATGTTTCACTAAGGAAACGACGAACATGCAGTCCCCAATGTGGTGGTGGGTGCACCATCTTGCTGGAAAATTATAGTTGGTTGTAAGGCAATCAGTTGTGGTGCTACGTATTCGGTCAGAAGTTCGAGCTAAACAACTGCAGTAATTGTTGACTCGTTGAAGAAAAATGATCAATTATTCGGTTGCACATGATTCCACACCACACATTCACTTTTGGACTATACCGGTGAAGCTTCCTAGTCACATGGGGGTGTTCAGATCCCCAGATTCTCACATTGTGTCTGTTTAATGTCCCAGAAACATGAAAAGTTGCCTCGTCACTGAAACAAAGTCGCTTGAGGTATGCTTCATCCTCGAAAAGGCGTTCCAGCATGTTGAGTGCAAACTCTGTCCGTTTTGGCTTGTCATTTGGCTCAAGTATTGCAACAGTTGCACTTTGTAAGCGTACAACTGTAAGCTCCTGTGGAGGACCTTATGCACAGTTGAACGTGGTAGTTGCAACTGTGTGGCAGCAGTGCGGATGGACGTCGTAGGTGAACGATTGAAGACGTTTAAAACGTGACAGATGTCTTCCTCGGATGTTCTTGGTCGCCCTGCTCCTCCCATTATCCAACACTGTTCCTGTCTCCACAATTTTTTTTTGCCATGCAAGGACTGAAGGGCACGACGGTAGATCTCTTCCATACATCGTTCTGAAGTTTCGTTGGGTCTGAACATCCGATTTTGTCTCAATAAACCAGGATGTACATTGTGCCTTCTCTTGAGGAGCCGCCATTTTATAGAGGTTCAATTCCTTCCATCAACAATCTGAAACATATAATTTTCGTATATATAAAACTTTAGTAAATAGTGATTACAATAAAATAAATTTTGTTAAAATATTTCAACACCTGGCGTTGTAATAAAATTTTGAAGTTGTAAAGGGACTTTATGGATATCCTAGGTGTATATGAGTGAAAGAGGACTGGTCCATCCATGTCATTTCCCTGATATTGGTAGTTCTCGATTTCACTGCAGATCTTAATTTGTGACATAAATTTCAACTGATACATCTACCCCTTCCTGAGAAAAGTGGGTTTTAACGACCGGACGAACAGACGGACAGACTGACAAGAAAGTGGTCCTATAAGGGTTCCGTTTCTACCTATTCAGATACGGAATCCTAAAAAATGTGTTTATTTATTTATTTATGCATTTATCTCATCTGGAAATAATAGAATTTTAAGGTCTTCTCTTACATTCAGCGCGACATGGTTAATAAGTCCACGTTACAAAGGACTATCTGATCAAAAGCATCTGAACGCTCCTCGTAATGTGGAATTGACCCCAAGATGTCACGAGAGACAGACCAGAAAGCTTAGATGGAGGCGAGGAGTTTGATTTGCCATCAGGGAAGCAGTAACAGTGGATCGGGACGGTCAGGGTGCTCTGCGAATTCAAACTTGGGACAGCCATTCGATGTCATCTGAATAACCAATCCACCACAGGCGTTTCAACCTTTCTAAAGCTGCCCAAGCCGATTGGCTACATAATTCTAAAGTGTAAATGTGATGAAACAACCACATATAAACCAAGGCCAGGTAGTCTTCATGCACTGAAGGACGGGGACCGTCGATCATTGTGGATGGTGGCTGCAAAAACTTGCTTGATATCGGCGAAAGAAATCACTCGTGAGTTCCCAAGTGCTACCAACAGTCCAGATAGTACAGTGACTCTACGTAGGGAGCCAAGAAAAATCGAGTAAAGCAGTGGAGCAACTCCTCATAAGAACACATTTATGTAGTCTATGCCAAGCGACAATTCAGTTGCCCATCGGATAACAGATGGCTGGAAACGAGTGATTTGCAGTGATGTATCTGAGGAAAGGGTTTGGGTTTGGTGAATGCCTGCTTAACGTTACCTGTCATCATGTTCAGTGCCAACAGAGAAGCACATAGAATGTGGTGTCAGGGTACTGGGATATTTTTCGTGGTTAGTGTGTGTGGTTGCCTCATTGTGCTTAAGAAAACAAATTTTACAAGCTTGTGTACAGCGGACAGTAAATGAACAATACGGAGACGATGACTGTTTCTAAAGACATGACGGTACAGCATCTAAAGCAGCATCTCTGGGGCAATGTTTCATGGACAATAACATTACTGGAACGGACTGGTCTGGCGAGAGTCACGATCTGACACCACTGGAACAGCTTTGGAGTGATTTAGAACGTCGGCCTCTCTCCAGACCCCAGTGTCAAACATCGCTACCTTCTCAGGTTTCGGCTCTCTAGTAAGAACGGGACGCAATTCCTTCACAGTCATTCAGACACATCATTCGAAGTTCTCTGCAGAGTTCGAGTCGTCATAAAGACACGGATGGACTCACCCCGCATTAATGACCACTAAGAAGCTTGCACAGGATAGGGTAGCATGGAGAGCTGCATCAAACCAGTCTCAGGACTGAAAACCCCAACAACAATAGGTTTAGGCTTCAAATGGTTCAAATGGCTCTAAGCACTATGGGCTTAACATCTGAGGTCATCAGTCCCCTTGACTTAGAACTAATCAAACCTAACTAACCTAAGGACATCACACACATCCATGCCAGAGGCAGGATTCGAACCTGCGACCGCAGCAACTGTGCGGTTCCGCACTGAAGGGTCTAGATCGGCTCGGCCACAGCGGACGGCTTAGATTTAGGCCTCAGTCACGACTACTTAACTCCTATTCAACCAGGAATTCATCTGGTGCATTTACGTTACATTATTTATTTGTAACTAACTTTCTTTGTGCGGAAAATTATCCAGTTGTTCGGAGAAATAATATTCCGTGCTTTAATTCCGCTTAGACGGGAAGACAGTTTAATACTTACAGCGTCCTTGTACACTGTACCCAGTAAGGAGATACTGCCCATCCATGCATTAAGAAGAGAATGCAATATACTGCCACTGCGTGAACGAAATCATTATAAGCATAAATGTGTGCAAAACTCTGTCTTGCGAAAGAAGACAAAGGATGAAAATTCTGGCTGCAGAGCTTACCGAAAGAAAAAATAGGAATACAGTCTAGTTATCTGAGACTTGCACATGGAATTTCATAGTACATGTCATTTGCTCATTTGTCTATCAAGGTAAGTAGCAAACATTAGTATACGTTCAATTTACATAGTTATTTCCAGTTAGCATTTTAAAAACCATAACTTTAGTCTTTCACTTACTCACATATTAGTCTAATAAATATTCTAGTGTATCATTGTTTACTAACGAACGGCAAATGTATATCTACATATTAGCATAGTTCATGAAAGTAAGAGATAGTCCAATCATAAGAACACTGCCTTTCTCTTAACATCTCAATCAGATATACACTACTGCCCATTAAAAGTGCTACACCAAGAAGAAATGCTGATGATAAACTGGTATTCATTGCACAAATATATTATACTAGAACTGACATGTGATTACTTTTTCACGCAGTTTGAGTGCATAGATCCTGAGAAATCAGTACCCATAACAACCACCTCTGGACGTAATAACGGCCTTGAGACGCCTGGGCATTGAGTCAAACAAGCTTGGATGGCGTGTACAGGTTTCAACACGATACCACAGTTCATCAAGAGTAGTGATTGGCGTATTGTGACGAGCCAGTTGCTCAGCCACCATTGACCAGACGTTTTCAATTCGTGAGAGACCTGGAGAATGTGCTGGCCAGGGCAGCAGTCGAACATTTTCTGTCTCCAGAAAGGCCCGTACAGGACCTGCAACATGCGGTTGTGCATTATCCTGCTGAAATGTAGGTTTCGCAGGGATCGAATCAAGGGTAGAACCACGGGTCGTAACACAACTGAAATGTAACGACCACTGTTCAAACTCCCGTCAGTGCGAACAAGAGGTGACTGAGACGTGTAACCAATGGCACCCCATACCATCACGCCGGGTGATACGCAAGTATGGCGATGACGAATACACGCTTCCAATGTGCGTCCACCGTGATGTCGCCAAACACGGATGCGACCATCATGATGCTGTAAACAGAACCTGGATTCATCCGAAAAAATGACATTTTGTCATTCGTGCACCCAGGTTGGTCGTTGAGTACATTATCACAGGCGCTCCTGTCTGTGATGCAGCGTCAAGGGTAACCGCAGCCATGGTATCCGAGCTGATAGTCCATGCTACTGCAAACGTCGTCGAACTGTTCGTGCAGATGGTTGTTGTCTTGCAAACATCCCCATCTCTTGACTCAGGGATCGAGACGTGGCTGCACGATCCGTCACGGCCATGCGGATAAGATGCCTGTCATCTCGACTGCTAGTTTATTTATTCGTTCGGCATATACAAAGCAAATATTACAGTGTCATTACAATCCACCAGGAAATTACAACACTACACAATGCTACTTATAGTTTTGAGCCAATCTATGGCTAGGTCAGGCAGGTAATGTATGTCCTTCAGTTCACCACTATAGCCTACCATTTCACACACCAGTAGGTGGTCCATTGTCTGGATTTCACCACGTTCACACACTGGACTCTCCGCAAGTCCCCACTTATTCATTAGATGTTTGCATCTACCCACGCTTGTTCTAAGGCGATTTAAGGCAACCCAGAGCTTCCGAGGGAGATCAAAACCATTTATCTTCTTGCTGGGGTCAGCGATAAGCTTTTGGTTCTTGTGTGTCCCTTTGCACCATGATTCTCCCCAGGCTAGCTTTGGGTCGAAGTCCTGTAATTCCCTGCCAATCTTCCAAAAGGGGGACCTAGGTTTTAGCCTGCTGATGTGTGATAAGTCTTGGTGTATAGGGAGTTCTGGATTGTGTACGATCTTCCTATATATTCTTGAGGTCGCCATTGAGCGCCTTATATCAGGGGGTTCTATGTTGACAAGGACTGGGAGCCAGTCACATGGGGTAGCCCTAAGTGTGCCTAAGATAATTCTCATCGTCTCTTTCAATTGGGTGTCTACTTTATTTACATGCGCACTTTTCGTCCAGACTGGTGAACAATATTCAGCCACGTTGTACACGAGGGCTAATGCTGACGTCCTTAGTGTATTAGCTCCGCACCCCCATGATGTTCCGGCCAGTTTAGACATAATGGCATTTCGAGATTTTAATTTCTGTTTGGTGCCTTCCAGATGAGAGCTAAACGTTAGTGTGCGGTCTAATTTTACTCCCAGATATTTGGGCTTATCTTCATGTCTGATATGCCGGTCATTCAGGGAAAGCTGTAGTTTCCTGCTTGAAGCTCTGTTATTAAGGTGCATTATGGTACTGGTCGTTTTATTGGGGTTGGGATGCAAATGCCACTTAAGGTAGTAGGTGTTCAGCGCTTGAAGGTCCGCATTCAATGTTTTTTCAAGATCTTCGAAATTTTTGCTTTGGTATGCGATGGCCAGATCATCCGCATACGCAAATTTTCGCGACCTGGTGCTCGGCATATCAGATATGTATAAATTAAAAAGGGTCGGCGGCAGGGCTGACCCCTGCGGCAGGCCATTGTTTATGACTGTGCTTTTGCTGCTCTTTCCATGGAGAGAGACCTTGATCTTCCTGCCTGTCAGCATATTTTTTAGTAATGTGTACGTCTGATTTCATTTGATAATTCGAGTAAGCTTGAGCAGTAGTCCTTCGGTCCAGATAGTGTCTATAGGCTGAAGTAAGATCTATTAATACCAGGCCCGTTTTCAGCTTGTTCTGATAGCCTTTCTCTATATATGTTGTAAGGGACAAAACTTGTTCACAGCAGTTCCTTCCCACACGGAACCCTGCTTGATAGTTGGGAGGTTCGCCTCAATGTATGGTGCTATTCTGGCCAGTAATATTCTCTCAAATAGTTTGTAAGAGGTACAAAGCAGTGAGATCGGTCTATAGTTCTTTGGATTGTCTCCATCCTTCCCTGGTTTCAGTACCGCTATTACCTTAGCTTCTTTCCATAACTTCTGGAGTGCACCTGATTTAATGCATTCCGTGAAGAGCTTAGCCATCCATTTCCTCCCAATGGGTCACAGCTCCCTCAGAAATTCTGGGAGGATTTCGTCGGGTCCGGCTGCTTTCCCTGTTTTCATTAGTGTTAGGGCCTGGGTAATCTCCTCGACGTCTACTGCTTTGACAATATCTAGATTAGTTGGACTATTGGCTAATTCCTTGGTTAGATTCCTGGAAATCCTTTTCTTCTCCTCAGTCTTCAGGCGTATTTTGGAGGTCTGTTTCATGGCAGTCGCTATTTCGGATGGGCCCACACCCGCGGCCGACCTTCGTGGTGTTGTGGCACCACCCAGTTTCCCTAGTAGACCCCAGCTCTTCCTGTTAGAATGGGTAAAGTCCAGATTCTCCATTGCCATCTTCCAACTGTTCCTACATTCCTCGTTCATAGTGTTGAGCAGTCGTTCTGCAGTCCCGTCCTCCCTGCTCCTCTCATACTGCTCTAACAATGACTCGCACTCCTCTGACCAGCAAGGAATGTATTCCCTCCGGGCCCCTTGGGGGATAGCCTTTAGGGCCCCTTTATATATCAGGTTTACAAACCTTTGGTAGTTCTCTGGACTTGGTGGTATTCGGTTTATTGTCTTGTCAATAAGAGATTTATATTTGCCCCAGTCTGCTTTTCTCAGATTCCACCGTGGAATCGGGGGGCTCTTTATGATCGGGATGGAAAGGCCGATCTCCACAATAATCGGGAGGTGTTGGCTCCGTAGGAAAGCTTCGAGGACTCTTCTTGTAGCTTGCATTGGTACGCCCGTTGCGCCGCGTGTGACAAAGGTCAGGTCAGGTGTCGTCTTCGTGCCCCATACTTTTGAATTGAAGGACGCTCTGTCCTTGGGATCAAACAGGAGGTGTAGGTCCCGGTTGTCAGCCCAGTCACTTAGTCCAACGCCTTCCGGAGTGGATCTCTGATATCCCCATCCGGTGTGCTGGGAATTAAAGCCGCCGGCATAGATTGCTGGATGATTAGCCTGCGGTAAGATTCCTATAGGCCATTGCTGCGGAGGTGGCTTGTAGACATTGTCATTCTCAATGGAGAGAAGTCTTCCGAAGTAAGAGTGATTTCAGGTGTGCCGCAGGGGAGTGTCATAGGACCGTTGCTATTCACAATATACATAAATGACCTGGTGGATGACATCGGAAGTTCACTGAGGCTTTTTGCAGATGATGCTGTGGTGTATCGAGAGGTTGTAACAATGGAAAATTGTACTGAAATGCAGGAGAATCTGCAGCGAATTGACGCATAGTGCAGGGAATGGCAATTGAATCTCAATGTAGACAAGTGTAATGTGCTGCGAATACACAGAAAGATAGATCCTTTATCATTTAGCTGCAAAATAGCAGGTCAGCAACTGGAAGCAGTTAATACCATAAATTATCTGGGAGTACGCATTAGGAGTGATTTAAAATGGAATGATCATATAATGTTGATCGTCGGTAAAGCAGATGCAGACTGAGATTCATTGGAAGAATCCTAAGGAAATGCAATCCGAAAACAAAGGAAGTAGGTTACAGTACGCTTGTTCACCCACGGCTTGAATACTGCTCAGCAGTGTGGGATCCGTACCAGATAGGGTTGATAGTAGATATAGAGAAAATCCAACGGAGAGCAGCGCGCTTCGTTACAGGATCATTTAGTAATCGCGAAAGCGTTACGGAGATGATAGATAAACTCCAGTGGAAGACTCTGCAGGAGAGACGCTCAGTAGCTCGGTACGGGCTTTTGTCAAAGTTTCGAGAACATACCTTCACCGAAGAGTCAAGCAGTATGTTGCTCCCTCCTACGTATATCTCGCGAAGAGACCATGAGGATAAAATCAGAGAGATTAGAGCCCACACAGAAGCATACAGACAATCCTTCTTTCCACGAACAATACGAGACTGGAATAGAAGGGAGAACCGATAGAGGTATTCAAGGTACCCTCCGCCACACACCGTCAGGTGGCTTGCGGAGTATGGATGTATATGTAGTAGATGTAGATGTAGATTGTTATCTCTCCCAGTTTAATGCCTATTGCGTGTGGAACCGATTCCACATTGTTCTCGAGGTTTCCTAGAAGCTCATTTTTCCCCAGGTCGCCATACCATGTTTGTCGTGTCCTGAGTATCCCACATTGGTGTATCCTGGTATGCATAATCGTTCGATGTTTTCATCCGTCAGGTGTGTCTCCTGCAAGAATACAACACTTCCTCTTTCTCTTGTTACAATTTTTTCAAGGATTTCTCCTTTCGTCCTTGTGTAGTCTTCTATATTGAAGTGGCACACTCTCACCATCTTCGTGGAGTAATTCCGCTTCTGAATCATTTGCCTTCTTGTGGACCTGGAGGCATTTGAGCGTCCGGTCGCTGGAATTGTGTAGACTTTTTGCCGTTGCATTTTACTGCAGCGTTGCCCTGGGAGCACCATCTTGGAGGTTGTCTACACGCTCAACTGCTAGTGATACGAGGTCGTTCAGATCCAGCACGGCGTTCCGTATTACCCTCCTGAACCCACCGATTCCATATTCTGCTAGCAGTCATTGGATCTCGACCAACGCGAGCAGCAATGTCGCGATACGACAAACCGCAATCGCGATAGGCTACAATCCGACCTTTATCAAAGTCGGAAACGTGATGGCACGCATTTCTGCTCCTTACACGAGGCATCACAGCAACGTTTGACCAGGCAACGCCGGTGAACTACTGTTTGTGTATGAGAAATCGGTTGGAAACTTTCCTCATGTCAGAACGTTGCGCCACCGGCGCCAACCTTGTGTGAATGCTCTGAAAAGCTAATCATTTGCATATCACACCATCTTCTTCCTGTCGGTTAAATTTCGCGTCTGTAGCACGCCATCTTCGTGGTGTAGTAATTTTAATGGCCAGTAGCGTACATTAGTGATGTACCAATCATCATATTCAATTTTTTTACCTATTAACACTAACTGACAAATTCCTTATTACCTACTTTACACACGATTTAACATAAAATTACCCAGTCAGTCTCTTTTTATAACATCATCAGGCCAACAAGCAACCATAACTTTCCTTAGCATGTCATAGTTTTAAGACCACGATGTAAAATACTACAGTTATATCTTCTAGGTAGAGCACAACTCACTTCTAGTAACTGTAATGGCTAAATTCTCTTTATATTCTTGATTGCACTACCGAAACAAATGGTTTATTGTCAGGGTTCATTGCCAATGCTTTTATAGCTTTCATTTCTCAACATGAGGTAGTTACTTATGTATATTAAAGAGAGAGACCCGTATCACTACAAGATTGCATTCACTTAAATAAATTACTCCTACTGCACTTAGTTCTATGTTCTATCATTATGTGGTGAGAAGCTTGCTTGGATCTATAGGCGTAAATGGAATATTTTTGCTAAAGGGCTGTAAATGACTAAATCTTGAAGTTTTATAATCAAAGCTTCAGACTAGAGCATTCACATTTATTTTATCAGTTGACACAATTAAATTTAGATGCGTAGAGACTTTTGTTACTGCATTAGATAATCATTCATACCTCTGAGACTGCTAGGACTTATATTTAATCTGTCGAAGATAGATAATTTTACCGGGTTCTGCATGAGATAGTATCTGTTTTGTTACCTACTCAATTAATAAAAAAATCCTCATCTACCTGCTTACATGTTTATTAGTTAAATTCCATTCCTTGTGGAACTCATACCGTTTTTATGATTTTACTGTTAAAACCTATAAATTCTGTTCTCATTATAGATAACATATTCTACTGTCATTCTATTATATCTGTTCTAAAAATGGAAATAAATTTCATTTAAAAAGGGAAAGAAAGAAAAAGTACTATTTTGGCTATACAAAGGACATTTTTGTTCACATAGTGCATGTATAGTACATTAGCAATATGCATTGATATTAATAACGATCATAATATAAATAACAATAATAATGGCGACAATATATCAAGGCAGTCAATATCTGGGCCAGATAAACCGCAGATTTTGTGAACTGGACAAAAGCAGAGGTAGGTAATCTAAACAGGAAAATTCACAATCTGCTTCACCCTCGCACTGACGTCGACAGATGATACTGTGCCGAGTGCACACGACGTCCTTGGCGCTCATTTGTCCATTGCATCTGCCCTGTGTATGTCTCTGCCCTGTTGGATACCACAGGATACTTGCCCGCAAGAGGGCGTGCGAGGGGCGGCGGATGGCGATATAGGGACGTGCTCAGGAGGCATGACGGAAGAGATTCCCTGGCAGCTGGGTGGACAACTGGACGTTCAGGTTTACTGAGGACGTGTGAGTTCTCTGTTAGGCCGAACATAACTGCAAGGCAGCGGCCTCGCCTTTGGAGGGCTAGTGGCGCCATCACGCCTGTTAAGAGTTTAACTGTCAGCTACTCGACCATTAGAGGAAGCAAGGGGAACCCCATATTGTCGATTATGTAGTGAAGCCTCCTGTAACGATGTGTGGGCTCCTGTATTCTGATTCTTTTCAGGTAGATCTGATATTTGTGGTCGTTCCTCTGGTTTTCTGTTGTGAACAAAGGTGCTCATTTGTACTTTTATACCAGGCTGCATTTAGTCGATCTTCTGGACACGTATTCCCGATTTGTGTCTAACGATGATTATAATTAGATTTTTTTGTCTATTCCCCATGTTACAGGGCAGTGTGGCTTGGTTGTTTGTGTACCCAAGTCCACACTTTCAGTCAAATTTTTCTGTAAACCACTTTTCTGGCACATTGTCTATTCAGTGCATGCCTGCCTTTTTTTATTCATTGGTAGTCTGTATTTTATTAGAATAGTGTTGAACGCTTTCAGTGCTTGCCAAACTTCTTTTATTCATTGATTTTTTGTTTTTTCTTGGCTGTCCAACAGAACCCTAAAGACGGAAAATGAAGGACTGATGTTTTCTGCATAGTAACACACCACAGCCAACGCCATGAGTGACAGTAACGAGAAATCAGCAGAAGACCCAAACTGCAGATTCGGCAAAGATTCTGAGGAAACCATCGACCATATCTTGAGCTGTTGCAAGAAAAAGTCATTCCAACTTATTACAGGCAGAGGCACAATGTTGTGGCACGAATGATCCTTTGAAACTAATGTCAAAATTATCACCTACCGTTAGTAAGGAACTTGTGGGACTATAAGCCAGGGAAAAACTTGCCAGTGATTAACATACCAAATTATTATGGGACTTCTGACTTCAGCCAGGTCGAGTGCTGGAACACAATACACCAGACTTTATAGTTGTAGAAAAACACGAAGAGTGGTCATTGATATGCAACCTTACGTGTATTTATTGTGTATTGAAACGTGGATCTAGAAACGACGGAGAGTCTTCGTCCCACCGTAGCGCTCAGTGGTTCACAACCCCACAACAGGTCACAGCAGTCCGTCCAACCTACCGCCGGGCCATAGCGAAACCAGGGTTATTGTGCGGTAGGGCCCCCAGCGGACCGACCCCGGCAACTTCTCATACCAGACGAGTGTAACCCCAAATGTTGGCGTGGTAGAGTAATTATGGTGTACGCGTACGTGGAGACAGTTTTTGCACAGCAATCGCCGACACAGTGTAACTGAGGCGGAATAAGGGGAACCAGCCCACTTTCGCCGAGGTAGATGGACAACCGCCGTATAAACTACCCACGCGCTGGCCGGCACACCGGACCTCGACACAAATCCGCCGGACGGACTCGTGCCAGGGACCGGCACGCCTTCTTGCTCGGAAAGCAAAGCGTTAGACCGCGCCGCTAGCCGGGCGGGCTTCATCCCAGGTGACTGCAAAACTTATGAGTAACAATTTGAAAAACATGCCAGATGCGAAAAGTTGAAAATTTGACTACAGCGACTCTGGCACAGACCAGTGAAAGTCGTCCCAGTGTTTCTCAGCACACCGGGAATGGTGCCACAAGATCTTAGTGGGCAGTTGAAAACTGTTGTCACTGGTGAAGTGTCTGCCTGCCAACTACAAAAAGCTACTTTATGGGATCTGCACAAATTATCTCCCGATATATTATGCAGTCCAACACGCTTGAAAGTGCCGACTTCTGATAAAGTACGAAATTCACTACAGTGATCTCATTTACTGCGTTTACTGTTATAATAATTATGATAATAATAATACGCACTAGCTGTTTACTGGCCAGCGGAAGCTTGAGAAATAAATGGTAAAATTAATTGATGAGGTGGAAGGAAGAACATAAAAAACAGGTGAGATGAGAAATACATGGATAATTTAAGACGTAAGAGAGATACTAGTTCACTGTTGCCCTGAAGGAAAACTGTTGAAATATGTTGAGAGGGATGCTACGCCGTTTTTATTGTTATTTCACTGCCTCATCCCAGAGGCGAGAACGGGCTGCCAGAAGAACAACACTCCACGCTTCAACCAAATGAGTTTAAAAATACAAAGATGTTACAAAAATGTGTTAGAGGATGATCTATATACTCATTTTGTATTAAAAAGACTCCTTTCGTTAATGATATTTTAAAAAATGCTTAAGAAAACATCACCAGAAACTTAAAACAGTGAGCATGAGTAAAACAAAAAAACATTGTACTGCATTACCCTACGCTCCCACTTGATGGGAGGGACGTACGTATAGCAGGAGTAATGAGGAGATTCTTTTAAATAGCGAAAACCCCATATAAACAGCTTCAAACATTTCATTACTTTGCAAATGAGTTAATGTTTTAAATATTTGAATTTAAGAACGGAAGCGAAAAAAATTAAGTACAAAGTTTGTTGGTAGCCTCTAAGTATTCTCATTCCCAACAGCTGGAGCAATAGAGTGTGGGTATTTCCGCGCTGTCAGTTACTCTGTCTCAAGACAAATACACGGTAGCTAACAAATAAAGGCAAGGCCTCCGGTCCAGATCGTATACCAGTCAGGTTCCTCTCAGAGTATGCTGATACAAAAGCCCCATATTTAGCAATTATATACAACCACTCGCTTGCAGAAAGACCCGTACCTAAAGACTGGAAAATTGCTCAAGTCACACCAATACCCAAAACGGGAAGTAGGAGTAATCCGCTGAATTACAGGCCTATATCACTAACGTCGATTTGCAGTAGGGTTCGGGAACATGTACTGTATTCGAACATTATGAAGTACCTCGAAGAAAACGATTTATTGACACATAGTCGGCACGGATTCATAAAATATCGTTCTTGTAAAACACAACTAGCTCTTTATACTCATGAAGTAACAAGTGCTATCGACAGGGGATGTCAAGTTGATTCCATATTTTTAGATTTCCAGAAGGCTTTCGACACCATTCCTCACAAGCAGTCTTCTTACCAAACTGCGTGCCTACGGAGTATCGCCTCAGTTGTGCGATTGGATTCATGATTTCCTGACAGGAACGTCACAGTTCGTAGTAATAGGCGGAAAGTCATCGAGTAACATTGAAGTAATATCCGGCGTTCCCCAAGGAAGTGTTATAGACCCTCTATTGTTCCTGATATATATTAATCACGTAGATGTAGATGAACTGTAATACTAGCCTTATTGTGTTAAACTCTTAACATAAGATAACTGAATAGGTTAAGTCAGCATTTTACAGTTTCAGTTTCCGTTAATAACTGCACGAAGTAGAGAAAATCCAATTTTTGTAGCCCCTGGAAGCCATTAAACAGGCGACCTGCAACCGTTACCGGAATCCAGAATAGTGGTTTAGTAATACAAATGTGGGAGGATGATGGGAACAAAATATCGGATTCGGGGTACAGTTAGCTAGGATAGCGGCCAGGAAAAGGTCAAAAGGAGGAGAGAAAGGAAGAAATGGGAAGAGATGGAGCCTGCAGCAGTGAGGGGATAGCGAAGAGCAAATTAAATCTGGTAAGAGGGACAGAAGTCAGGAAGGAAATAGTTGCCAGGGAGTGAGTCTGTTAAAATTTCCCATGCAGAAGATATGGTAAATGTGAATGTGTTAAGTGGCAGGGATGTGTTCCTATAAGAGCAGCAGCGCACCAGATTTGCTAATTATGAAGTCTACATTGTTGATAACAGATGCCTGGTCTTCTCCTGAATGCAGAGTGGTCTTGGACAAGACACAATTTACAGAGCAGTTTCGCCAACAGTCGAAGGATAAAACTGAAAAGAAAACGGAGAAGCATTTACTGTCATGTAAAAGAACAGCCAAAATACTGGACACATTCTGTCTGGTATTGTAGTTATGGAATGATGACAGATATATGACGTTGATGAGAGTTGCTGAGGACACACCAACGTCTAAGAAACCTGAAGAAAACTGAATGTGTAAAAGACATGTCACCTATCCGATCACATCGATCTTAACTGAGCTTAGGAAGGACTGGTGTGATCGAACATCCGAATATTGCACACATATCTTACGCAAGTATTCATGTGTAGCTCGAGTCGTCTGGGGTTATCACCATCTGTGCCGTGCTTAACTACACAAAAGTAGCAAAGATTTGGCAGGACTAAGGGTTGGGTTGGGTTGGGTTGTTTGGGGAAGGAGACCAGACAGCGAGGTCATTGGTCTCATCGAATTAGGGAAGGATGGGGAAGGAAGTCGGTCGTGCCTTTTCAGAGGAACCATCCCGGCATTTACCTGGAGCGATTTAGGGAAATCACGGAAAACCTAAATGAGGATGGCCGGACGCGCAGTACTAAGGATTAGACTAATTTTTGTTTAATTTGAGGTGGGCATATTTTTCTAGTTTTTGGATTACATGTAGACAAGAGAGGAATTTCCTGTATGCAGCAACAGTTCGTTCTTCACAGTTTAGATTCCCATCCAAGATTATGATGAGAGCTTTTACT
Organism: Schistocerca cancellata; assembly: GCF_023864275.1. NCBI lineage: Eukaryota > Metazoa > Arthropoda > Insecta > Orthoptera > Acrididae > Schistocerca > Schistocerca cancellata. Next base: position 514,984,980 of record NC_064628.1, on the reverse strand, counting down.
GTTTTTTGACGTGGTATTTGTTTACCTCAAGAAGGGTTCGAGTAACTGTATCATGAAAATTTCCACTGGTCAACTTTCGGTGCAACCTGTTTACCGCAGGTGACTTCTTAGGGTTTGGCTTAAGTTCAAAAATGGTTCAAATGGCTCGGAGCACTATGGGACTTAACTTCTAAGGTCATCAGTCCCCTAGAACTTAGAACTACTTAAGCCTAACTAACCTAAGGACATCACACACATCCATGCCCGAGGCAGGATTCGAACCTGCGACCGTAGCGGCCGCGCGGTTCCAGACTGTAGCGTCTTTAACCGCTTGGCCACCACGGCCGGCGTTTGGCTTAAGTCCCAAGCTTTGTACTGACCGGGAAGTTGAAAAAAGGTTGTCGTTCATACCTCATACAGTAACGGCAGCGTTCCTAGCGCTGGCGCTTAAATACAACTAGATATTGTCAGCATATGAATATAGTGGAACTAATTCCAGAAACAACGATCAGCTAAGTTAATGTTGAAATTTAACGCACTCATAAAATGAGAACACAGCTTACGGACATGATTTCCAAAGAAGTAAATTAGACTAAGGCTTAAACTCTCGTCGACGATGATGTCAGAGAAGGACTAGATTTTAATGTAACCAAGAAGTCTTTCGCGACGGTTATTTCGTGTTAACTGTTCTCCGTGCGCTTGTCTAGTTAATTATCTATGAAAATCCGATCTTTCGACCATATTTTCACTCTGCAGCGGAGTGTGCGCTTACATGAAACTACCTGACAGATTAAAACTGTGTGATGGACCGAGACTCGAACTCACGACGTTTATCTTTCACGGACAAGAGCTCTACCGTCTGATCTACCATAGCACGACTCTCAAGCCGGCCTCATAGCTCTACTTCAGCCAGTACCACATCTCCTCCTTCCAAACTTCACAGTACCTCTCCTGCGAAACTTGCAAGCTTAGCGCTCCTGGAAGAAAGGATATTGCAGAGACATGGTGAAAATCTCAGTCCGGAAACATCCCCAGGGTGTGACTAAGCCATGTGTCAGGCAGATGAAAGTTGTGTGCCGGGCCGAGAGTCGAACTCGAAACCTTTGCCTTTGCTCTAGAGCACTTGCCCGTGAAAGCTAAAGGTTATGATTTCGTGTATGTTTCAGGTACACAATCTCCATTCGCCAGGAACTTTAACATCCACCATTTTCGTATGAAAAGCAACTAGCTATCGAAGAAGTAACGGAGCCACACATTTGTAACTGGGCACCCACGCTTCAGTTACGTCTTTGTTACTGCGTTAATGTTTCGACAGATACTCGCTCTCCTGACAACAACATCGTCCATAGTGTGGAAAGCTCGGATTTTCATAGAGAATTAATGCGACAAGTAGACTGAGAACAGTTAATACTAGATTTGGGGAAGGGTGGAAAGGAGTCTGGCTGTGTTCTTTTCAGTAGAATCATGCCAGCATTAAGCGTTAAGTGGTTTATAAAAACTACGGAACACTTTAATTGGAACTCTTGTCTTCCCAAACGCGTCTCCAGTACCTTAGCCACTACGTCATTTCGTCGGTCAGAGTGTCTGCAGTCTTACTACACAAACTAAACTTTCATGGCAAGACAAGCCATACAACATAGTCCAAAACATGTGATTATGAAAGTGAATTGTAAAATTCTGAGCACAATAATCCTAGAATCAAAATGGTTGTATTTTTAAAGAAGGAAGGAGGATTATGGTCTAACGTCTGTCGACGGATTAGGGAAGACTCAGGAAGGAAATAGGCAATTCACCTTCAAAGAAAGCATCCTGGCATTCGCCGTAAGCGTTTTAGGGAAATCGTAGAAAACTTAAATCTAGGTGGTCGGATGGAGATATTTTTGAATAGTTGTCCTCCCGAAAACGAGTGCTGCAACGTTCGCCTGGGATCGATTGCCAGCCAGGTAGGAGATTTCTCCACTCAGGGACTCGTTGTTGCGTTGTGTTTAAAATCGTATCGTCATTACCGACACAGAAGTAGCCTCAAACAATTGCCGTATCGCCTTTCCTCTATTGACCTGGCTATATGGGCACGAAACGAAAGGTAATAAACTGAACAAAAGCGCTACACGTAACATTGTGAAGCAAAGCTCCGCGTTCTGGTCCTCATGGTACAGATGGAACCGACTGACCGCCGTGTCAACCTCTGCCAGTGGTGTCGTTGGGAGCGGCATGTAGAGGCGTGCGGTCAGCACACCGCTCTCCCGCCCTTTGTCGGCTTGCTAGAGCTCGGAGCCGCTACTACTCGGTGAAGCAGCTCCTCAGCCGACACCACGAGGCTGAGAGCGCCCCAGTCCAGCCCTCTCATACAGGAGAAATCTCCAGCAGTGCCTGGAATCGAACTCGGATCCTACACACGCTGATCAGTGAGCTACGTAGGTGGGCGACATAGTGAAATGTGGGGTAGAATAAAATTAATCAGAAAATTGCTTTAAATGTTAAAAAACGTGCTGATCGCAAAACTGTGGAGACTTTTGTTTAATGTGAGTTGCAGGTAACTTAAAGTTGAACACTATATTAGTATACGAGTTACAGTTCCCAAGAAAAACATTGCAAAACAAGTTTAATCAATTTCAGCTTTCGATTTTATCTACGAATATTCGCCTACAACAGTAACTTTGCTAAAGATACCTGAGCCGTGCTGGCCCTGGCCTATGCGTTGGTTTAAACCTTGACTGTTACTTTGCATTATGCGGTTATGCCGTGGTTCTTCCTTTTTCTACGTGTGGCAGCAGAAGTGTGTATCGGTATTCGAGCTTTGTACTATCTTTGGTCTGGTGCTTATAGTTTCTGGCTAGCCGGTGTGTGGCAGTCGGTCGGTTGGTGTGGATATCCGCACAGCACAGTGGGCCGGGCCCGCTGGCGGTCTCTAAGCAGTGTCAGAGAGTGGGAGCTGTTCCAGTTGCTACGAGGTTCGTGGCTCACCGACTCAAGACATCAAAGTTGAGTGGTGATTTTACTGCCGAAGCCAGTCTGTTCAGATTGTGCCGTTGGTTTTCACTGTTGGCTGTTGGGGGTATTCCCGTGTGCAACAGTTGGCGAAAGTTTGACCACTATATGGTGGAGTTTAGCTGTATTTTGGTTATTTGAAGTCCAAGTACACCAGCAGAATTTTCTGTCTTGTGGCCTTTTTTATAGAGATGGGGCCCCTCCACGCCCGCACCAACGTGGTGACCAAACCAAAAGTTCTACTGTCACCTCCGTAAACATGTTAGTTATCTAGTGGGTGGATCACAGGATGCTGGGCTGTGATGTTGTCCGTGCGTCTGGGTAAGGCTACGCATTAACACGGTCCATCAGGTGATAGATAGTGGACGAAACGCGAGTGAGGGTAGCGATTTGAAGAGCAGAGGGAAAAAAGTGCCATGGCTCGTGCCGTGGGAAAAAAACCTCTGCGACAGTGGGATGGGTAGTAAGAGCAGTAGTGGCTTACTAGCTGCGATAGTTCATGCAAGGTTGGATTTGTTAGTATAGGTATCATGCATCATTACCGTGACAGGCGATGGCGATGTGTCCCAGTTGCTGCGGCTGCTACTTTCCTGGAACAATCAATATCGTTATACAGTAGTGGGAGATCGGCCATAGATCATCTCACTGTGTGGGGGATGTGTGGAGCTTGTTTGCATGCAGTGTACGGTACGGCTTCCCTGTATGGTGCCAGTTATTCGGCAGTGTATTTCAGCTGGATATCCAGTAAGTCTTGTGGCCGTTAGCGTTCCGGTTACCTGCCCTGCCCGCTGACATAAAATTCAGGCAGTGTACTTTCCTCACTGTGTTGTCGCTGTCCAACACGTGTTTTGACAGCTTATGCATATTTGGTTATGGGCGGCTACGCCTTTCTCGTTTTGGCTTTGGAGTTCCTTGTGTACTGGTCGGGTGGAAAGCAAGTCGTCTCGTCGGTGGGTTCGTTGACTGACTCTTGGTTGGGTTGCCGGAGGATCGGATATAGTTGGGTCGAATACCTGTCTCCCCTAGGCTAACATCAATATTTCAAGTGCAGACCGACCCCCAGAAACTTCTGAGCGCTGTTGGCTGTACTGCCTTTTCTTATTGGTGTTTGTCTGTGTATTTTAATGGTTCATAGCCGATGGTTTGAATTTGTGTGTTTTTATTTGGGTTTTAAATAATGAGCCTTCAGCCGTTTTAAAACTAAAAGTTCCTTGCTTGTCCAGTCTTGGATAGTTTGGGCCTTCAGCCTCATTTCAAATATTTCTGGATAAAGCTTTGCGCCTTCTGCGTTTTGAAAATTTATTGTAGTTGTGTTTTTCAATCACTGGTCTTCAGCTGTCTTAAAATTTAAATTCCTTGCTTGTTAAACCTTAGATTGTTTGGGCCTTCCGCCTCCTTTTTTTAAATTATTTAAGGATAAAGCTTTAGGCCCTCTGCCTTTGAAAATTTATTGTAGTTGTGTTTTTAAATCATGGGCCTTCAGCCGTTTTAAAATTAAAATTCCTTACTTGTCAAGACTTAGATTGTTTGGACCTTCAACCACATTTAAAATATTATTTAACGATAAACACTTGCGCTTTCTGCCTTTTGAAGATTTATTGTAGTTGTGTTTTAAATCATGGGCCTTCAGCCGTTTTAAAAATTAAAAAGGTTGTGCCCTTAAGCCATAAGATTGTCTGACATATTCAGTCGATAGTCAAACTCGGAAATTTGCACTGTAATGTTAGGGCAATTAAATAAAGTTATGTGTTCGAGTGTAACTGACAGCTGCTCATTTTTGGCTCCTTTCCACAATTCCATCTACCTTTTCCGTCCTGCGGATTTAACCAGATAATTTTCCAAAATTGTACTTCCTGATACCTTGAAGTTGGAAATACAGGTTGAAATCGTTTGGTATATCGCTCATACTTGCGGAATATAAGAAAGCGACTGATTGCAATCGATATTGCTCTCGCGGTTGCCAGCGATACATCGCTCGTTTGTGAGGTACACTTAAAGAGATCGGCGGCGGCGGAACTACTGGATGCCTCAGATCAGGGATCTACAGTGGGGTAAGAGATCAAGTAAAAACGATACACATTGGTGTAAATTACCTCTTACCGAGTTTATACAAAGCGCACAGTATAATCGAATCGCCAAAGTTGATAGCGATAGGGAACAACATACTAGCACTACGAATTCCATCCTGACCTGTACCGATTCAGTACTGACGAGACGAGATGTCAAGAAAACATGAGTACACTGCACTGGGACCGAAGATACGAACTGCAGTGGCACAAAGACGGTAAATGTGACGGAAACTTTGTGAGAGAATACGGAGTTTGTAGTGTTCCGATTTTCCTGTAATTATAAGATTTACGAGGTTCGTGCTTCTCGAACACAGACTATCCTAGAGAAATCGTCTGGATGACTAATTTCCGGAGGTAAAATAGTCCCCCATTCGGATCTCTCAAGAGGATGTCGTTATCAGGAGAAAGAAAACTGGCGTTCTACGGATCGGAGCGTGGAATGTCAGATCCCTTAATCGGGCGGGTAGGTTAGAAAATTTAAAAAGGGAAATGGATAGGTTAAAGTTAGATATAGTGGGAATTAGTGATGGTCGAAGTAGAGAGGATATAAAATGTGGACTGGCAATGGCAAGGAAAGCATTTCTGAAGAAGTATTGAGTATTGATTTAAGTGTCAGGAAGTCATTTCTGAAAGTATTTGTATGGAGTGTAGCCATGTATGGAAGTGAAACATGGACGATAAATAGTTTAGACAAGAAGAGAATAAAAGCTTTCGAAATGTGGTGCTACAGAAGAATGCTGAAGATTAGATGGGTAGATCACATAACTAATGAGGAGGTATTGACTAGAATTGGGGAGAAGAGGAGTTTGTGGCAGAACTTCACTAGAAGAAGGGATCGGTTGGTAGGACATGTTCTGAGGCATCAATGGATCACCAATTTAGTACTGGAGGGCAGCTTGGAGGGTAAAAATCGTAGAGGGAGACCAAGAGATGAATACACTAAACAGATTCAGAAGGATGTAGGCTGCAGTAGGTACTGGGAGATGAAGAAATTTGCACAGGATAGAGTAACATGGAGAGCTGCATCAAACCAGTCTCAGGACTGAAGACCACAACAACAACATACTTTTACAAATAAACTCATAAAACTTTGTCATCATGACCAGGAAGGATTCAGGATTCACAACAATAGTAGTGGGTGTTCAAAAACTAATAAAATAAATTTTTCTTAAGTGTGAAATTTCACCATTTTTTCACTTACTGTTGGTTGCATTTGTTGCTATAGGTACACTTTTCTTCATAAGTAAGAGATTCTTCGATGAATTTTGCGCAGCATACAAACCATACTGAGAGGTGTATGAAGCTCTAGAATTTTCCGAATCTATTAAAATTTGAGGTAAAACTTGAAATAATTAACAATAAAATTTGAGTTTTTTCTGAACATGAAGTTAAAAATGTAACAGCTCATTCATTTTCTCACAAATTAAATAAATTCTATAGTTTCATACACTTGTAAGTATGGTTTGTATGCTTCGCAAAATTCATCGAAGAATCTCTCTGACTTATGAAGAAAAGTGTACCTATAGCAACAAATACAGCCAACAATGAGTGAAAAAGTGATGAAAGTACACATGTAAAAAAATTTTATTTCGTTATGTTTTTGAACATCCACTGCTATGAGTGTGAATCCTGAATCCTTCCTGGTCATGCTGCCAAAGTTTTATGAATTTATTTGTAAAAGAATAGACAATAGAAATTAAAGAAATGAAAATGTCCTGTGGTGCCTCTCCTGCTCCAAGTCAGAGCCCGTTTGACGTCCTACCCCCCCCCCCCCCTCCCCCTTAACCACATTCATGTAGGCTGTGGTTTTAAGTGATATCGATAAATTATATTTTCACGGTAACAGTATTTTACAGACTCGGCAAAGGTAGTGTAATGCATTTTTTTATTTGCTGGCTTTCTGGGCATGGCCACAGAGCCATCTCAGTAGTGGAATGTCGGTTATGACGATACGAACGAAAGGGCAACACAACGACCAGTTCCCGAGCGGAGAGACTCCGATCTGGCTGCGAATGGAACCTGGGCTAGTGTCATGTACAAAGCTTACGCGGCTTAAAGCACATTCACTCAGACTATTGTTCGTAAGTTGGACGATGTCAATTATTCAGTTTCATATACCTCAATGTTGTCGATATATCGTCCCTGAAGATGTTCAGTCATGAATGTGGGTTTAGATTACGTTGCCGTTTCGTTGAACATCGTAAGACTTACTGACAGCAGATCGAAAACCATCCTGGTGTTCCGTTTTTTAGTCCCGCGAGACAGAGGGTATAAATTGAATGGCAGATAGCGGAAACTGTACGGCAGACAGCACCGCAGTGGTGCTTTATACGCGACGGACTATCTCGTTGGAGGCGTAAATGACTTTGCAGTGGTGTATCAACCTCTCCCGCGCAAGGTTGTGTTAAAACGTAATCAATGATTTATGCATTTTATTGGTTCTTGAGTTCCGTGACTGAGGACTACTCGATTTCAAGGTATACAGGAACCAGCCACTTTTTCTGTGTTTTGAAGGTTCTAGGCACTTCAGTCTGGAACCGCGCGACTGCTACGGTCGCAGGTTCGAATCCTGCCTCGGGCATGGATGTGTGTGATGTCCTTAGCTTAGTTAGGTTTAAGTAGTTCTAAGTTCTAGGGGACTGATGACCTCAGAAGTTAAGTCCCATAGTGCTCAGAGCCATTTGAACCATTATTTTTCCAGTCTGGTAAAAAATATTGTATTCAAAGCGGCATGTGCAAGCCACAGAGACAGTTCTTTCATCAAATTCTACAAAACTCCAGAACCAGACAGTAAATAAATATGCATCCTGGGCAGATGTTGAAGAAATATTTAAATAAAAACTGCAAAATGAAAGAAAATATGGGTTCTTACTGCCAAAGAAGGGGATAAAATTTTCCGACTCTTCAGAAGATAGCAATAAAAATTTTGTGTATACAAGCAGTTAGTTCTGCTACTGAAAGAAATGTTAGTTCCGCCGGTTTTATTCTCAACGCAAGACAGTCACTATTACGTCCAGACAATGTCGATACCCTTCTTTTTGTTCGTAGTAACTCTATCCTGAAAAAATGAGCGAAAGAGTATGCTGAAACTCTTTTCGGACATTAACTTCTGTTTTCTATTGTTTGCAGTGGCAGAAAAGTATACATTTATTGCACATTCTGTTAAGTACGTTTGATTTACGTCCACCGTTTTTGAAATGAGTTTCAGATTTTTGAAATTAAAAAAAAAACTCTATTTATTTCTGCATAAGCAGAAGAGCCACAAATTATCATCTTTTCAACTTTTATTTGGAAAAATATATCGTTCTGTTCATAAGGGTCTTGATTATACACACATCAAAAAAAGTTTTGCATCACCCCGGTTCCCAGAATTCCTAAAGATAGACGTTGACTGTGGATACTGTATCACAGACACAGTTTCTTTGACTGTTTAGATATGTCACTAAACCCCGCACAAAGATGTAAACAACCATTCATGAGCAGCGCCTATTAGACGGAGGGGGGCCGACAGCCGATCAGTTCCAGTCATTCTGCCAGGAAGGAGGTACACGGCTCGTGTTGTCTGTAGTTCAACCATGCCTAGACGGTCAATACCACAGTTCGATCGCGTCCGCATTGTTACTCTGTGCCAGGAAGGGCTCTCAAAAGGAAAGTGTCCAGGCGTCTCTGAATGAACCAAAGCGATGTTGTTCGTACATGGAGGAGAGACAGAAACTGTCGATGACATGCCTCGCTCTGGCCGCCCAAGGGCTACTACTGCAGTGGATGACAGCTACCTACGGATTATGGTTCGGTGGAACCCTGAGAGCAACGCCACCATGTTGAATAATGCTTTTCGTGCAGCCACAGGACGTCGTGTTACGGCTCAAACTATGTGCAATAGGCTTCATGATGCGCAACTTCACTCCCAACGTCCATGGCGAAGTCAGTCTTTGCAACCACGACACCATGCAGCGCGGTAAAGATCGGCTCAACAACATGCCGATTGGACTGCTCAGAATTGACATCACGTTCTCTTCACCGATGAGTGTTGTATATGCCGTCAACCAGACAATCGTCGGAGACGTGTTTGGTGGCAACCCCGTCAGGCTGAATGCCTTAGACACACTGTCCAGCGAGTGCAGCAAGGTGGAGGTTCCATGCTGTTTTGGGGTGACATCATGTTGGGTCGACGTAAGCAGCTGGTGGTCATGGAAGGCGCCGTAACGGCTCTACGATACGTGAATGCCATCCACCGAGCGATAGTGCAACCGGGGCCATTAACCTTTAAAGAGTGGTTTGGTGTGGGGCGGCGGAGGGGTGAAGTGGACTGCGGTAGTCGTTGTGGGGTTGTGGACCGCTGCGGCTGCAGCGGGGACGGAGCCTCTCTGTCGTTTCTAGGCACCTGGTTAACATACAACACAATACAATACAATACAATAACCAGGTAATAAATCGCACATCAATTTGCCATAACAGCAGTGCTCAAATTTTTTGTTTTTAAATAAAACTTTTTTTGAAGAACGAGAAATATTTACCCGCAAAATTTCCATTCCTTTGAAATATTGGGTCATTATAGAAACTGGGAAAAGCGAACAGCTCTATTTTAATTACAAAGCCGACAGTTAGAAACGAGCAACATACCCGTGACACAAGAATCGGTACATCACTGAGAAGAGAATACTGACCTGTTACCATGTGGCGGTACGCATTTGCGTGGAGTGTGCAAGACTTGCCCCCACCTGCTCTATAGTTTACTTTTTCGCTGTCATCCTCGGACATGAGTTGTATTGCAGAATGGCATGTCCCTAGTTTGGCGGTATTTTACAAAATGCGTAGCAATGAAGTACAGTACTTGTAATTTTTTTCCTCCTATCTAATTGATTATGTTGCTCTCGATTCGTTCGAGCAATCAATCATTCATGATAGGAAACATAGTCATAGCTCAGTCACTCCAAAATGATTCTGAAATTTTACTTGTTAGAATCAAATCAGGCGATGATGCTTCTTCTCTGCAGGCTCGTGCTTTGCGGCAGTCTGCTAATCTGTACAAATAAAATGCCTCGTAATTTTGGGAGCGTTGTATAATCAGTCGGGAAACCTCAGATCAAGCGGATATTTGGCTTTGATGAAGTTTAACCTTCCGAAGGAGCAATGGAGCTCTTGGATTATTAAATGCAGGTTCGTATCCAGTCTTTCGGAAGTCCCTTCTGATTAACAACTACGCAATATATCGATAAATATAATTAATTCTCAAATTTCAAATACACACCTCTTATTTGAAGGAGCCATCTATATATATTTCCTTTTAATCGTACAGTTCGTATCAGTTATCTTCTGTGATAAATCTCAATAATCAGATTACAGTTCTTCCAAACCAAGCTCAGGCTAATCGGCACGAAGACAATCTCGGAAGCTCCCTTTCTTTTTTTTCTAACAACCACCAGAGAGAGTACTACAAAGAATACTTATGCGCTCATGGCATAGCTATTGTATGAAACTATTTTGCGCATGGATTCTGCGAGTATGAAGATAAAAAATTCGTAAACGTCATTCAAGGGTAGAATTGTATCAGAATAATTCATCGAATATAAAGAGATATTACAATTGCCCCTCGCAGCGAGCAAAGTTAATGATAATACACTTTGCGAGCTAACAGAAAAAATTTGTTGGCTTGTTTATTCAAAAGAGGAATATTTTGAATTAGTAGAATTTTACTATAGAGAGTATGGGCAACATGTTAAGATAATAAGTTACGAGAATACCTAAGCTGTAGCTTTTACATGTACCGGGGTATACCCGCATCCCGAGTACATAACCAGGGAAGATGTAGATTGGTGTAATTACGAAAAAGGTCTACCCATTTGGGAACTGGCCTTCATAGGGAAACCCTGGAAAAACCCGGAAGAATAGACCCCAGCTCAGGTATTAAAGAAGATAGGAAAGCCTAAATCCAGTAATTTTGAAATATGCAGAAGCTCCATAGATTAGATCGAAGGAAAAGTGCCTCATAGCCAAAAAAAATTTACAATATTGCTGAAAAAATTTTCAAAATTCTTCTTTCGACGATGTAGCCGGCGATCTCGTTGTGAAGTCGATGGAACAGGAACACTGGGTACGGACATCGGTTAGGCAACGTACAGCGTTTGGTGGAGGCGGCACGGAGGACAGGCGATGGCTTATGGTACAGGATAGAAGCTGGTAATGTGCCGTAGAAACAGGAAGATGATCTCAGGAACAGATGGTCAGGGACATGAACATGAAACAGGTTTAAAGTGGAATAAGAAAAGGTTCTGACTGAATAAACCCCTGGAAGAGAGTGGGTTAAGTCAACGAAGTCCATATTTCATCTTTGAACTCAAAATCGGAGTGGATTCTTATATTCTTCCATCTGTACTAGACTGGAACATCCATCAGTCCTGACAATCGCAAATTTATTTGTAGTCCTCAATACCAAAGTTGTTTTGCATTACAGCTGCTGATTGTCCAAAACATTGCCAAATAGACTGTGGGCATTTAAATTTTGTTGTAGCTCATATCGAATGTATTCCTCTCAACTTTTTTTTTCTTCGTTTTGTTATAGTGCAGGTGGAAGTAGAGGATTGCATCTGTCCGAGGTTTGCTTTCAATTACGAAATTATGGATAAAATTTAAGTTTACACCTGATGAAAAATTTTAAACATAGGCATATGACACTGACTCCACAAAAGGAATAATTTGAAAAATTTTCATTATTCTTATAATTAATTGATTTATAGATCCACTTGCAAATAAATATTATTAATGATGACGTATGTTCATTTAACAAATCATCCACTCGCAGAATCTTCTTCATCCTCTCATGAACATTTATGGAAATATATTTCAACAATTATGTCCATAATATGAAACACACAAACTGCTATTCTTAAAACGATAATTAAAATTCTTAAATTAATTCTCCTGGTAAAGAAGGCATAATGAAAAATCTAAAAATTATAATAATTTTCTCTCGCGCAACCAGAGAGTTTCTTCAATTGTTTGCAACAGTGACATTATCGACTGTTGCTTCATTTCACAGTTCATTTGTTTTCTCCCGCGAACAGCGCACATCATACACACAGCGTATTTACCTACATATCCCACACTGTTCAAGTTTCACACGCAATTCTCACGTAAGTGCCGTGTCTTGAGGAAATGTAGATGCACTTTCATTGTATACCACTGTGGCTTCTGCTCATAGTCCACACTTACAAACACTAGTAATTAACAAATTCTTCCACCTATCTTAAAATTTTTGTGCTAAACTATCACAGGAGTAATCTCACTGTCTCTTAAACTATCACAGGAGTAATCTCACTGTCTCTTAACCTATCACAGGAGCAATCTCACTGTCTCTTAACCTATCACAGGAGCAATCTCACTGTCTCTTAACCTACCACAGGAGCAATTTCACTGTCTCTTAACCTATCACAGGAGGAATCTCACTGTCTCTTAACCTATCACAAGAGCAATCTCACTGTCTCTTAACCTATCACAGGAGTAATCTCACTGTCTCTTAACCTCTAGATAACATAAACTTCTTGATATTTATATACACATTCGACTCATAGTCAAATTCCACTCTAAATTCTTCTCCATATTTGGTATCACAGATCTACGATCCTTCAAAAAATTTCTTAATATCATTATGCGGGAATAATCCCTTTATTCTTTTCGATTCGGGATATGCCAACAAGTATGATCCAGGATTTGGTATATTTACAATAACATATGGTCCGGTATAAATAAGATTCCATTTCTTTATGTTCTTCATCAGTTTCGAGGAATGGATGTGTCGCCTCAATAAAACCTTTTCTCCAAGATGAAACGTCTGAATCCGGTGAATCCGTTTATCATATGTCAATTTCCGTTGTATTGCCCTTTTAGTTAAATTGACAAGTGCGAGTCGAATCTTTTCCTCCCATTTTAAATTCTGGTCTTCATAGTGTGGCAGATGGTTTATCCAGAAGTTCTTTTCAATCTGACTAAACATAAGCACTGTTGGAGTAAAGTTAGTTGAGGTATGTGTCAGATTATTAAATATTTCTTCAGATTCTGACAAATAATCAGCCCATGATGTTTGTTTACTGTGACAGTATGTACGCATAAATCGGTTTAATTCTCGGAAAACTCGTTCTATTGGATTACCTTGTGGATGGTAACATGATGTCAAAATCTGTCGAATACCAAGCTGTGTTAATATTTGCTTCCATTTAAATCCAGTAAAAATTCTGGCATTATCTGTAATTATGGATTTCGGTAAACCTACATGCGGAAGATAGTCACGCACCAATCTCACTACAACAGCTCTGGCAGTAGCACACTTTAATGGATATAGTTTTACATATTTTGTAAACACGTCAAAGAATCCAACAATGAATTTGACTCCTCCTCTTGATCGTGGGAGAGGGCCGCAGATATCACACGAAATTAACGCCCTTGGCTCTCGTGGAATAATTGAATGCAGAACATGCTTACTACCTCTATTATCCGGTTTTGCCTTTTGGCAGAGTAAACAGTTTTGTATTGTTTGGTGCACTTTTCTCCGAATATTCGGAAAATAACAGTATGCTCCTATTTTATTAGCACATTTAATTACACCAAAATGTCCCCATGATAAGTGGGTAAACCAAATTAATTCTTCCTCATATTCCTTTGGGATACATACACACCACTGTGGATTGTTGTCCTTCCCACATCTGAAGAATAATACTCCATTTACTAATTTATAATGATCTAAACTAGCCCTTGAATTTTGTTGTTCCTTTAGCTGAATTATCTTCTTCCATCGAGGGTCTTTTCTTTGTAAATTTCCCACATCTCTACAAAGATGTGCATAATAAGTCTTGTAGATATTGTCCTGCAACAGTAATACTGGAAAATCCAAAGTATTTACTGATTCTATTTCCGGCGTTAAACCTTCTGGGGATCTTGACAGTGCATCCGCAATGATATTTTCTTTGCCAGACACATGAAATTTTTAAATTGGTACTGTTGTAGTGTCATTGTCCAACGTGACAGTCTAGGGTGTAATAATTTACATGTTTGCAAAAAGGTTAGTGATTGATGGTCACAATACACAATCGTTTTCGAACCATATAAATAATAGTTAAACTTCTTGAATGCCCAGATAACCGCAAGTGCTTCAAGTTCTGTGGTCGTATAGGCTCTTTCACAGGGCGATAACACTCGACTAGCAAATGCTATCGGACAGAATGTTGGTACCCATTTTATTTTCCTTATTTGGAAGAGACAAGCACCTAATCCAACATCCAATGAATCCGTGGACAGACAGAACTCACAATTCATATCAGGGTGATATAATAAGGATGCGTTAACGAGTTGGTCTTTAATGTCTCGAAAAGCTAGTTCACATTCTTCAGTCCATTGCCATGGCACAGCCTTCCGTAGAAGCCGGTTTAATGCCTCAGAATTAATGGCTTGAGTCTTTATGAAACGACGGAAGAACGATGCCATACCTATAAATCCCTTCAGCTGTCTTTTATTCCGTGGTGATGGAAAATTTCGAATTGCACTTATCTTCTTCTCGGTAGGCAGGATACCTTTCGCATCTATCATATGTCCTAAGAACTTAATTTGTGGTAAAGCAAAATGAGACTTTTGTAAGTTTACTGTAATTCCGGTTTTCTTGAAAACAGCAAAAATCCTTTCCAAAATATGCAAATGCTCTTCCCATGTTTTCGTGGCTATTAATAAGTCGTCAACAAACACAGTTATACGACTACGTAATTCTGGTCCAAGAACATAATCCAACGCTGAAATAAATATTCCGGCACTAATATTAAGTCCGAACGGGACAACTCTAAATTGGTAACTTCTCCCAGCATAGATAAATGCGGTATATTTCCTGGATTCTTCATCCATTTGGACCTGCCAGTACGAACTTCTCAAATCAACACTAGTTAAGTACGAAACATCCTGGAAATTTTGAATTAATTCATCTATATTTTCCGGATGAGTTCTTACAGGTACTATTATTTTATTAATCTCTCTCGCATCCAGAACTAATCTAACGTTACCTCCAGGTTTTGGGACGACTAAGAGCGGAGAACAATACGGACTAGTTGATGGCTCAATCAAGTTCCATTCTAACATTCTATTTATCTCCCTTTGAACGGATTGTTTTAAACGCCAGGGGATCGGATAGTGCGTGTAACAGTAAGTCTGATGTGGCTTCACTTGTAGGTGACAAATATACCCTTTAATAATTCCTGGTTTCTCATCAAAAATCTCTTCGTATGCTTCTAACAAATAATGAAGCTGCTGCCTTTGTTCTCCGGTAAGCTGATTTGATTCACTAGCTTTTATCATTGTTGTTTGGTTAAAGTCCTCCTGTTGTATCAAATCCTTTGAAAGCTCCTTCCAACAACTGTTTGTAGTGTCAATTAATTGAATTATGGCACCGCGACAATATTCCTCATGCATCGTTTCCTTTCTATTTAAATCCAGTGCTATCGCTTCTCCATTTAATCTAAATTTAACTATTCCTTCCAAAAAATCAATCTGAGACTCGTACTCCTGCATACTCCCAATACCAAGAATACAATCCACTAATAACTTCTCCACTACAAGGAACGTGCATTTTATTGCTACATTTCCCATTTTCATCTCTAATTGTGTTTGTATTTTGACATTGGGAGAGCGTGCTCCAACAGCTCCGATGATTTTGCAGTTCTGTACCGGCAAAATTGGTACCTTCTTCTTCCTAATAATTCTCCTAAAAAGAGCGCCTGAGATGACATTGGCGGAAGCGGCGGTGTCTAATATCACATTCGTTGGAACTTCCTCTATTTCAACAAATACTTCCGATACCGGAACACTCAATCTGTCATTATGACACGTTATTAAATCCTTTGTTAACTCTTCAGTCAACAGCTCACCATCATTATATCTTAACAATTGTAATTTTACTGTTTCGCCCCTAACAGATCCCCTGACCGCTCCTCCGGGGCACGATGCGGTCATGTTTAGTTTGACTGACTGTTGGTCCGATTGGTATTTGTCTCTTCAGCTACTTCAGTGATTATCCGTTGTTGTGGTGAATTCGGTCTATATTGTCTTGCTTGATTCGTGTAATTTTTGTTGTTGTTCTGCTGGTGTTGGTAGAACTGTCCTGTGTTGCCATACATTGGATTACATCGATTAAAATTCCTACTGTTCCTAAAATAGCCCCTCGCTGCACCATTACTAAAGTTTCCATTATGGTAACAATTATTGTTTGCATTTTGTCCATTGCTAAGTCTCCTCGGAGAGTGTAGTTGGTTATTATTATTGTTACTGCTACCATTACTGCCATTCCCACTCGAGTTGCAGCTCGGATTCGCTTCTATTGCTCTTCTTTGACATGACATTTCTCTTGCCCTTTAATTGTCCTCCTCAATTATATCAATACGATCAAGCGTAGTCATAAATGAGTCTATATCCTTATCATTTATATATAACAGCTGATTCCTTATACTGGTGGGTAGTCTGGACTTGCGTATTCTAAGTATATCCGGCAAAGGAATCGGTACATCCCAATACAAAGATTTATTAATGTATTTCTCAAAATATCTCTTTAGAGATCCTCTAGAAAATGAGAAAGGCTCAGGATATAATAGTTCCTGCCTAAGACTTTCTTGTATTCCAGCAGACCAATATTTTGCTAGAAAAGCCTGCTCAAATTCTTTGTAACATTTACAAGAAGATGTTTGATCGGATGCCCACAATGCTCCTGATCCTTGTATATATCCAGATACCAAACTAATCTTTTGCCATTCTGTCCAAGATCGTGGAAATAGACCTCTGAAACTTCGAATAAAGACTACAGGATGAACATTCTTTTTATCAGGGTTAAAGATTTGAAATTGTCTCTGTTTAATCATCTTTTCCTCAACGGTACTACGATTCCAAAAATCATCCTGTTCGTACTTTTCCCTGTGGCTCTCCGTTATATCGAATCTAACTTGTGACGTTCCAGTTCTGTCTACATCGGATCTTGACGTGGACGGAATGTCACGCACAGATTGAGAGTTTTGTTTCCTACTTCTCGGTGTTTCTAAATCCTCCTGCGAGAGATTTAGTGATCTTTCGATATTTTCTTTCCAACGCGAGAATTCTTCGCCAAGTTGTTCTCGAACTTCCTTTAACCCTTTGTTGAAAAAATTCTCCTCGTAACTCTCTGAAATTGACTGTAAAGCTACTTGCACAGTTTCTTCTATGGTTTCCGAAGGAAAATTTTGCCGCTCTAATGTCATTTCTGAAAACTTTCCCGCAAGTACATTCATTCTATGTTCCACTGTCGTCTGTTTTTCCTTCACTTCGTCAAATTGCTTCTTTAGATTATCTTGGGATTCTATAATTTCTGGTATCATAGCTACGGAACACTGAATGTCCTCTTGAGCTTGTATTACTTGAGGAAACAGTTCTACTTGTTTTTGTATCGTGTCAATGTTGACGGATACATATTCGGTTAGTTCCGCTTTTAATTTGCTATTGTTTTCTTGGCATTGTTGGCGGACCTGCTCAATTTGAGCAATAAGATTCTGTTCGGTCCTTACTGCCTGTTCTTTTATTTCCTGTGTCTGGGTATTTAATCTCTGATCTAATTCGGTAAAGGTTGCTCTTAATTGATTTTGTAATTCTGTTTCATTTTCGGCTAATTGATTTTGGAGTTCATTTTGTATAACGGATAAGTCTCGTCTTACCTCCGCTCGGCCTTCGGCTAATAGAGACAACTGTTGCATAATAACAACTAATGTGTCAACAACACTCTGATCAGCCGTTGTATTAATGTTTTCTGAACCAGCGGGATTAATTATATTGCTACCGCTAGCCACAACAGTCTCAGAATTGCTATCCGTGGCCTCTGCTTCTGTGCAAACAGCTGAAGGCTGTTGCACGTCTCGTTGCTGATTCAATGACATTTTAAATGCCGCTCTAGTCAATACCATTAAATAACTGTCAATATCAGGTTCTAGTCACTAAATACAGTTTCAAATTTACTGTCGTAGACACACTTAACTTTCAAATTACTTCACAGATGGTATAAAGTTCAATGTCCAGATACGAAAATCACACAATATACAGTTCTACAATCTAACTACTATCTGGAAAAAAGTTCTTTCTAAATTGATTTCAAACTATTTTAACTACAGGATAAAAAAATTAGATTTCTCTGGCCTTGTTCTGTAGTCTCGGTGTTGTCCAATAGTTGAAATCGTTTCTTGGTATCAGCAATCTTTTACTATGGGCACCGAATCTCTCTTCAGATTAGTTACCTCTCGTTCTCGTTGGGTTTCATGAAACAAAAAATACATATATTATATAACAATCCAAGAGAGTCATGTCATACTGTCGCCACTGTAATTTTTTTCCTCCTATCTACGTGATTATGTAGCTCTCAATTCGTTCGAGCAATCAATCATTCATGATAGGAAACATAGTCATAGCTCAGTCACTCCAAAATGATTCTGAAATTTTACTTGTTAGAATCAAATCAGGCGATGATGCTTCTTCTCTGCAGGCTCGTGCTTTGCGGCAGTCTGCTAATCTGTACAAATAAAATGCCTCGTAATTTTGGGAGCGTTGTATAATCAGCCGGGAAACCTCAGATCAAGCGGATATTTGGCTTTGATGAAGTTTAACCTTCCGAAGAAGCAATGGAGCTCTTGGATTATTAAATGCAGGTTCGTATCCAGTCTTTCGGAAGTCCCTTCTGATTAACAACTACGCAATATATCGATAAATATAATTAATTCTCAAATTTCAAATACACACCTCTTATTTGAAGGAGCCATCTATATATATTTCCTTTTAATCGTACAGTTTGTATCAGTTATCTTCTGTGATAAATCTCAATAATCAGATTACAATTCTTCCAAACCAAGCTCAGGCTAATCGGCACGAAGACAATCTCGGAAGCTCCCTTTCTTTTTTTTCTAACAACCACCAGAGAGAGTACTACAAAGAATACTTATGCGCTCATGGCATAGCTATTGTATGAAACTATTTTGCGCATGGATTCTGCGAGTATGAAGATAAAAAATTCGTAAACGTCATTCAAGGGTAGAATTGTATCAGAATAATTCATCGAATATAAAGAGATATTACATACTCCATTTGCCGTAAAAGATTAAAAACGGGAGGAGCTACAACAACATTCAGACATAATATGACGAGAAAACATCAACAATGTGCTTTGGAAAAGAAGGAAAACTGATTGTTACACCTATAATTTTATTGACACTCTATAAACCTCGGTTAATAACTGATCTCTTAATTTTGTGTTTGCTTCAGTGTGAAAAATTGATATCATCCGAAAATGACGATGCAGGGAAGTCATCAGCGTGTGTTTTTTCGCTCACGCCATCTCCGCGCCTGTCTTCTTCACCTTTTCCATCTGTGCTAGAGACAATGAGACCAATTTCTGTCATAGCATCAACAACTCATAGATAGAGATCTCATACTCCTCCACCCTCTTAAATTTTTTTCAATCTTGTTCGAAATCTACATTTATTACTGTAAATAATAGAAATAAAAACCGAAAGCTGGTTATTTAAGAAAGCGGTTATTTTGACCGGTTTTAACGGTCAGGTCAAAATGGATACGAAAAAAAAACTATGTAACGATGCGGCGCGATGGGTCAGTCTGCCCTACTCTGTCATATACATTCGTGTGCAAAAGAGTATCAAGTCACAATTTAAATTTAGTTCTCAAGGCATTGCATCTTCGAGCGCCCGAACCTCCACTTTTCTTAGCGATTCTTTGTTTTTCACAGGGTGTTGTCTACCACCTCATTCTTCAACATTCAGACTAATTCGCCCAAAATGGAAGCGCTTGTGCTACCTATCCGCTGTGCTGTATGACGGTGCACTTTTGCCGTACACTTTCACTAGCTGTTACCTTCAAATGCCGAAAACGAATTGCCATACGATACTCCAAAAATTGTCTGTCCTTTTTGTTTGGCTCTTCTAGCTGTGTGCTACGATATTGTGGCGCGCTGATTTCAGTGTATACCTGCACATGAATAAAACAGCAATAAATAAACATTGCATTTTCGAGGTGATAGTTAAAAGACTTATGTCTTGATGGATGCATTTAAGGAACAGCGCTGCTGTGGAAACGACATCTTTGCCATCTGGCGGTGATAGGCACAATGTCGCCTGGTTAGCGCACCGCGCCGGAGTAACAAATGCTCATTCTTCACACGAACATTCACTGACAGTCTTTCCCCATGACACGTACCTGTAATGTTTCAGAGCCAAATAACACTGGTAACTGATGCAGGATTGGTTTTCCATTGTTTGCGTTGAGGTTCCGATATCGTGCAAAATATTCATTGAAATATTCTATAGAACAACAAAGTGCATAAGTGGAGATATTTCTATTGGTGACTCAGTGCAGTGTAGTTAACAACTTTACTTCAGTATTTACTTCATTTTCAGACTGATAAAGGCGGCTGCGTAGTACGATTTTAGATTGGTTAGTGCCTCTTAGTACACGTGGCAAGAGCAAGCCATTAATGCCTTAAACACCAGGATAAGTGTTGAAATTTGGACACATTCATGCAAAACGGTTAGTTTATACTGACATGGGGAGTCTGCTTAGTGGTGCAGCTACGATCATGCAGGGAACATCGTAAGGATTGTGACGTATTTGTGGGAAGACTAATTGACACAGAGAAAAAACAACCAACACACTTATGTGTGTACATGTTAAGATACCACTTATAAAAATATCAACACTTATACCTGTTACACCTTGTATAATTCCAAAATTAATAAAATAGATGAAAAATTATAACAGCGAATGCAGAAGTACTCAAAAAATTTCAGTTTTGAATAAAAACATTCTGGAAAGTCTTGGAATTCTTGGGAATGATATGTCGCCACTATCGAGATCGATAACAGGAAAAAATCGTCGAGATTCTTGTTTCCCAGGATGGATAATTATCCATGTAGGGAGGCAAGTCGGAAAGTCCTTTCCCCCATTTTTTTTAGCCAAGTTGCGACTATAAATGCGAAGTCAACTTCAGCGTTGGACCTTCCTTCGTTCGTGACGGCCTCATCTGCCGGTAGTGTCTGTTGTGCTTCACACGTACACATCTGTTAAAGGAACGAAGTGTGATTCGTTTTCTTGGGAGCAAGGGACGAACTCCCATTGATATCTGCAGGGAAATGTAGCCCACATATGGGGAAAACTGTCTCACTTTGAGAAATGTAAGATGGTGGTGTTGTGAGTTCGACACAGGCCGTGAAGTCTTGCAAGACAATGAGCGGTCGAGGAGGCCGCGTTCGTCACTGAGTGACGAGAACATCACCCGCGTGGATGCAATGGTAACAGCAGATCAGTGTGTGCACATCACAACCATTTCTCAGGAGCTTGGTATATCGTATGGGAGTGCTTACAACATCGTTTATGGATCCGTAGGGTAGCGGAAGGTTCCATGTGAGTGGACGCCTAAGAAGTCGCATGACATGATGAGAGGCAGGCGAATGATGCGCCATTGAATCGTGTGGAACGTTATTTCAAGGTTTTCTGGACTGCATTGTTACTGGCGGTGAAACGGGGGTACTGCATTTCACGCCAGAGACCAAGCAGCAGAGCATGTGGAAACATGCGGGTGCGCCTGTGACAAAAAAATTCTGTTCAGCGCCACCTGTTGGGAAAGTGACGTTAACGGCCTTCTGGGATAGCCGCAGAGCGCTGCTGCTGGATATCATGCTACAAGGTGCGACCATGAATACCGAAGTTACTGTTCCACATTGTTCAGTATGAGGGCTGGCGTCAAGCGAATGCGCCGAAAGCTTCTCGATGCGAAGAACGTGATTCTGGTCCACGTCAATACGACACCACAGGTTCCATAGTCAGCCGGACGAAATCTCCCGCAAGTGCAGCTCAAATTTAGTGCTGCGGTGGGACAGTGTGAACCGGTATGGTAACTATGTAGAAAAAAAGTGTAAGATAAGTAGGATTTATATTTGTCATTACCTATATGTACCGTACTTTGGCTAATAAAAAATAGGGGCAAAGACTTCTGTTTTGCCGTCGTACATACTGTAACTGAATTCGAGCGGAACACTCGGTGCGCGATTCCTACTCGCACTTGTCCGGGTTTGTTTCTGTGACAGCCACGGTGCAGCGGTAACACGCTGTGGTCGTAAGGAGAAACCCCTCGCAGAAGCGTACTGCCGAAATCTCTTGACAAAGTTACGAGAGGCTGCCAAGACGAAGCTGGTGTTTTATCCACGACAACGTTCAACTCATTCTGCATAGCACACATGCTGCTTCTGTGCGATATTAAAGTTTGGCCTCCCCCCTATTCTCCTCACTGACTTCTTTTTCTTACCTTGTACGAAGCAGACACCGCGTAGCAGGTGTTTCAGTAATGAAAACGAGGTGTTTTTGAAGTGGGACGTTTTCTGAATTTCTGACATACATACTTTAAATCAAGATCCCCTCCAAGTGATCCATTGTTGAAAACAATGTGTCACATTGAAAGGGTGAATATGCAGGAGAAGGAGTCCAGGGTCACATCTCAAGGCTGCGTGTTATTTATTTTTCAAGGCGTTAATTAAAACTTGACGCCTCTTACTTGTTCCCTTTTCCAAGCAGCCTAAATTCTGCTTATTGAAACGAGAAACCACCTGCATCTAAGGCACCTGGCGCCCTTCCTGTTGACTAGTAAGCTTTCGGAAAATCTGACTAACTGTATATTGGTCTGCACGTTCGAAAAGACTCTGCAAAGTGCATTTTCCAAGCTCTGACGCCAGAAACGCATCATGCAGCACGTCGACGTTCGATATCATAGGCAGTGGGAGGACATCTTAAGAAACTTCTGCAGGAAACGTGAAACGTACTAGTCCTTTCTTTACACGCGCTCTTCAGTAAAAGGACTGTTCTAAGGGCATGACCGATTTTTTGAAGTCTGTTGGCTTCTTAGATGTCTAGGAGACTCCACACACATGTGGCATTACACTGTTAATGTTCTTTTAACTTCCTGCAACTTGACCAAATTGCAGGCTAGATTATGGTTGGCAAAATAAATAAACATCCGTAACACAACCTAGGTACTTTTCATAACTGAAGCATTTACTGAATCCTTGCTTAATACTGCGAGTTTAATCACAGATCGATCTGCGAGCTCGATGAAGAGTGCACTAAGTCCGGCGCGCCACAACGCCGTTCAAAGTTAAAGTTCGAATTATCAGTTTTTGGATAATTTACCAAATTCACAAACCTATGGAGAAATTTCACAAGTCTTTAAATAAGACACAGATGCTTAGAAGTAAAGTCCGCGATGTGGTGTCACCGCCAGACACCACACTTGCTAGGTGGTAGCCTTTAAATCGGCCGCGGTCCGCTAGTATATGTCGGACCCGCGTGTCGCCACTGTCAGTGATTGCAGACCGAGCGCCGCCACACGGCAGGTCTAGTGAGACGTCCTAGCACTCGTCCCAGTTGTACAGACGACTTTGCTAGCGATGCTACACTGACAAATACGCTCTCATTTGCCGAGACGATAGTTAGCATAGCCTTCAGCTACGTCATTTGCTACGACCTAGCAAGGCGCCATTACCAGTTAATATTGAGATTGTAAAACCTGTACAGTCAAGAGCGACGTACACCAATTATGGATTAAAATTAAGTATTCCAGCAGCAACGTACCTTATTGGCTATATTAATTACATTGTCATTTTCCAGACCTCACGCCAGCCCGCGTGAGCTTAAAAGCGTGCATTTCGGCCTCCTCTAGCAACACATCACGCGAACCAATATATACACTTTACATGACGCTTTTGTTTTCCGACGTGAAGTCCACGGACCGTCTTTAAGGCCGCTCTGTTGTGCAGTTAAAAGCTCACGGACGTGAGTGTAGAAAACATGTCTAAGTTCCCAAACACTTGGAGAATTTCTAATGTCCGTAGACTCATCACCTGAAAAATTTAAAACACTTCAATCGCGACTGACGCGCCTCTCATTAGCTCAAATCTCGAATCACCGACTGCGTGAAGCCAACTCACACAGTCCAGTATGGCCGTTGCTCTAATAATGCCTCGGGCTGTCGTAGTAAAAACTAAGAAAATTACGCGTACTGCACATATTGCTATAAAAAATACACGTCTGAACACTTTAGAAGTCTCACATGTGCGGGCTGATTGATTTCAGATGTTTACATTTGCTACCACACTTCACATAATATTTAAAAATCACCATGGCTGCACCACCAAGAATTGCTATTAAATACTTCTCTATTGCAACCGATTTCAATCGCAGATCACCATCAGGTATCTTAACGTCACTTAAAACAGCTTACATGCAGATATTAAAGCTATGGAATTAAAAAACATAAAATCCATCACTGCTGTCAAGTTCTAAAATACATTACACTTTCAATCATAAAATGTACGAAACGCATTTGATTCTCATTCTATCTAGGGGGGACTGTTGTAAGAAAAGGATAGTGTAGCTAGGAATACGTGATGTTTTTTGGTCGATACTTGAGCCTAGTGACTGATTTTAGAATCACATGAAGAACTGCGCTCTACAGACGACGATAGGCAGTTTCCGACATTTTCTACAGTTTTGTTGTTGTTAGACATGAGGTTGTATTTTGCACCGCATTTCTGTATGTTTCGCGTTCTACTTATTCAAGTGCTGTATAATATATTAAAGCTACTTCATATATATTGTTAATTCTTCAGATACACAATTTTATGGCCAATAAAATACTATATATTTTTAGAAAATGGTTCAAATGGCTCTGAGCGCTATGGGACCTAACATCTGAGTTCATCAGTCAGCAAGAACTTAGAACAACTTAAACGTAACTAAACTAAGAACATCACACACATCCATGCCCGAGGCAGGATTCGAACCTGCGACCGTAGTGGTCGCGCAGTTCCAGACTCAAGCGCCTTAGAACGGCTCGTCCACTCTGGCCGGCTCTCTTTAATATCTTAACAATTGTACATGCCTTTAAAATGGAAATTTATATCAGTTGCCAATGGCTTTGAAACTGTATGTAACTTGTAACTGCCTTCTGATAATACTTCTGCTTACCGATTATTGATGTGAAGTAGAGTAGCAGATAGATTATTGAATACAAAGACTGAGAATATTTTTTCGATTGCAAGCTTCACTCTAATTTTTGTTCCTGGCTACATGTTTTGACATTTGGAAAAACCTTAATTTTTCAGAGTAATTTTGATTATTTCAGAAAACGAATGCAGCGCGTAAAAAGTCAGGAAATATATTAAAGTTCTATTACATGGATGGCTAGAGGCGAAAGTCTAAGAAAGTGTACCCCCTACTAGTCTACAGCTGTGACAAAGGACGGATTTTATGCTACACGACGCCACAGTTTTAATATTGCCTTTTAACCTGTTTTAAATTGTTTAACATTCTTGATTAAGGTAAGAGGATGGATAACGGTTGTAATAAAGAATTATTAGGGGCTCTTGGCTGTAGAACGACTTTCGAAATAATTTTGTAGTCAACGTTGAAGTATTTTGAGAATTCTTTTATGTAAAAGCAAAAAATAAAATAGATTAGAGACACACTTTACCTGCCTTTGATTGATGTTCGACATCATGTACAGCAATAGTGTTTCAACAGAAGAATATCCCCCAGTAATCTTTAAAATCTAAGTTCACCGCTGAGCTTGATATTCTTAATTGGGATCTCATTTGCTTGTCATGATTTCGGGCAACATCCGAATTTCTTTAACCTGTTGTATTTGTTACTTTTAGTCAAATCATTTCACAAGATATTTGACCGCCATTTTTCAGTTTTGTGTGTTTCAAGTTTTGTTCTTAATTATCGTGATTACTTTCAAGCAACTATTTTCCTGCAAAACTAGTCATCACTCTGGTCCCATTAATATTCCATTCAAAATTTGGAAAATGCGATATTGTAATTTTCTCCCAAATAAATCATTTGGTCTTTTCTGATTACTTTCAAGCAATTAATTTTTTTCTTTTTTTATTTTTATTTATTTATTTTTTTAAAACAAGGTCTTATGCTGATCAATTATATACCCCATTTGTTCATTTCCTTTTCTTCGTCTGTCAACGAAAATTCTCACAAAGATTCATAGTGTAATGTGTAGGCAGTCTTGTGTGATGGTACGAAATTTTACATCATTTTATAAGTAATAGTTCTGATAGATATAGTGGACTTTACGGAGAATAACGTACGGTATTGTAGTAGCACGTAAATGAACAAGCGTGACAAGTTTCGCTTCAGTAGGAAGATGTGCTTGAGAATTAAAATAATCTCTTGTCGGGATCGTAGTTTCTTTAGATTACGTTTAGTTGTTGTTGTGTTTGTCTCTCTGAGGTATTCGTTTTGGGCTTCGTGTCACGCCGAGTTTCATCCAAATGGGCCTAACGTGACAAGTGCAGCAAGAGATTCAAATGGTTCAAATGGCTCTGAGCACTATGGGACTTAACTGCTGAGGTCATCAGTCTCCTAGAACTTAGAATTACTTAAACCTAACTAACTTAAGGACATCACAGACAGCAATGCCCGAGGCAGGATTCGAACTGCGACGGTAGCGGTCACGCGGTTCCAGACTGTAGCGCCTAGAACCGCTCGGCCACTTAGTCCGGCGCAGCAAGAGACATGTGCACCGCGCGCTGCTTCAAGGAATACCGACGACCAGAACGTCGGACTGAAAAGAATGTCAACGGCGTTTTCATGTTAAGAGCTTGTCTGCAAAACGCAATGAAAGTGAGTCGTTGTATAAAGACTGAAGAATAAACAGTGTTTGATATACAAGCTGTTGAGTTATTCCTTCAGTATAGTTGCTAATAATTGCGTAACGAGTAACTGAGGAGAATCTGTCGAAAGTCCGTCAACTTCTATTGCATCAGGAGAGTTTGACAGTCGTGTAACTCCGCACTTGTTTTCACTCGGCAGAAATATTTTAATAATAAAGTAGGGAGAATCACTCTCAGCAATGTTTCTTTTACCTACTCCCCATCAGCCGGCCGGAGTGGCCGAGCGGTTCTAGGCACCACAGTCTGGAACCGCGCGACTGCTACGGTCGCAGGTTCGAATCCTGCCTCGGGCATGGATGTGTGTGATGTCCTTATGTAAGTTAGGTTTCAGTAGTTCTAAGTTCTAGGGGACTGTTGACCACAGATGTTAAGTCCCATAGTGCTCAGAGCCATACCTACTCCCCATCTGGCAGCCAGCTTACGTCGTAGTCCGTAAATGTCGCCATTAGCAGCGATTCAGGTACCGTGTGCTGGTCAGACAGACAGCAACACACATTACGTCCTCGCGAGACACGCTCGCCTGTGACGGGATTCGCGCCGCCCGGCCGCGCCCGCCCGTCACCTCAGAAACGGTTCCCGCAGACTTGCGCGGCTACCAGCTGGCGGGCGTTGTCGCGGTCGCGGTCGCCGGCGCGTCCTTGTAGGCCGGCGAGGTCCGGCTCGGCGCGCCCGGATCCCGGCCACAGCTGACCCCGCCCTCCGCCGGGGCCGTCCAGCCGCAGCCGCTATAACACCGTGTAACGTGGCGCAAGGTCGTTCACCGTGCGAGGGCGTGGCGTGACCATGCCAAGGAGTCTTTCGTTCCGTGCAGTGCACCCGCTGGAGCGGAACTGTGACGTGCTGCACCTGTCATTGTGATACCATACATCCGAAAGCGATGTATTGTTGCTATGAAAGAATCATCACATCAGCGTCAAACAAGTACTAATGTTTTCAATAAATTACAAGTTTAATCATATCTCTTTGGACTTCCTACAGCATGTAAAATAATTACCTGTTGAGAGTTATCTATTAACATTGCCAACTTCGAGGTATCTTCTGCTAGGAGTCTGTTTCTTGGGAGCAGTTCCTGCTGTGATATCTATGCTCACTACTTGAATATTGAAACGGTTCCATACGATCCGTTTATTCAAGATATCTTATCATTCGTTCTGTTTTCCTGTCATCGTAAGCCCAGCAACGGTAACAACCCTCTAGTACAGAAACGGGCTGTTGTATGCATCTTATGTACTTAAGTTTTATTCTGTGATTTTGTATTGTGTATAGACTTTTATTCCCCTCCTGTTTCCACATTCTCTGAATGAGAGGTAAAATGCATCATTTTGTAGATGGTTTGAATTCGACGCTCCTACCGGTGCCGTGAACCTGTAGCTTCGGGTAACAGTTCTGCCAACTTTAAGTGTGTAGCGAATAGTACACACAGGTGATCTACACTGAAGAGACAAAGAAACTCGTACACCCCCCCCCCCCTAACATCGTGTACGGCCCCTATGAGCACGCAGAAGTGCCATAACACGGCGTGTCATGGACTCGGCTAATGTCTAAAGTAGTGCTGGAGGGAAATGACATCATGAATCCTGCAGGGCTGTCCATAAATCCCTAAGAGTACCACGTGGTGGAGATCACTTCTGAACAGCACGTTGCAAGGAATCCCATATATACTTAATAATTTTCATGTCTGGCGAGTTTGGCGACCACATGAATTGTTTAAACTCTAAAGAGTGTTCTGGAGCCACTCTTTAACACTTCTGGACCTGTGGGATGTCATATTGCTCTGCTGGAATTGCCCAAGTCCGCCAGACGTGAATGGGTGCAGGTGATCACATAGGATGCTTAGGTACGTGTCACCTGTCAGAGTCGTATCTAGACATATCAGGGGTCCCATATCACTCCAACTGTACGCGCTCCACACCATTACAGAAGCCCCATCAGCTTCAACAGTCCCCTGCTGACATCCAGGGTCCATGGATTCATGAGGTTGTCTCCATACGCGTACACATCCATTCGCTCGATACAATTTGAAATGAGACTCATCCGACCAGACAACATGTTTCCAGTCATCAACAGTCCAATGTCTGTCTTTACGGGCCCAGGGGAGACGTAAAGCTTTGTGTCGTGCAGTCAAGTGGGCATTCAGCTCCGAAAGCCCATATCGATGAGGTTTCATTGAATGGGTTGCACGCTGACACTTGTTGATGGTCCATCACTGAAAACTGCAGCAATGTGCTGAAGGGTTGCACTTCCGTCATGTTGAACGATTCTCTTCAGTCATCGTTGATCCCGTGTTCACAGGATCTTTTTCCGGCCACAGCTATGTCGGAGATTTGCTGTTTTATCGGGATCCTGATATTCACGATACACTCGTGAAATGGTAGTATGGGAAAATCCCCACTTCATCGCTACCTGGAGATGGTGAGTCCCATCGCTTGTGCGCCGACTATAACAACGCGTTCAAACTCACTTAAATCTTGATAACCTGCCATTGTGGCAGTAGTAACCGATGTAACAACTGTGCCAGACACTGGTCTTATAGAGGCGTTTACACATCTCTGTTCTTTGGCGCTTCAGTGTATATCGACTGTGCGTACGCTTACTGGGAGATTAGTACAGTTAGCATTCGGAGGCGGTCCCTCTGAGCACTTCAGCCCCTCCTCTCTCATTTAACATCGGGAGCGCGCGGCACCATACTCTTGAGAGCAATCGGTCACGGATTCTTGGTAAGAGCTGGCATGTCCGTAAGACACTGCGGTGAGGTGGATATAGTTGTTGGAATTCTGCCTAAGTTCACCATAAAGATATTCTAAAGATTTTTCTGAGTAATCTGTTAAGTAATTTATCCTGTGTATGGGAAACACTTTGTTTTATAATGAACTGGGACTGGAAGACAAATGAGCTTTGTCCTTCCGAAGCAGTATTCAATGGATTTCAGGTGAGCGTTTCTTTTCTATTCGCAGTTTAACATTCGTTACATGGGATCTTTTGTATTTATTTTATTTTACTATTCTGTAACATTTGTTGAACTTGTGGCTTTGTTCAGTATCTTCCCTTGTGTTCTCATGATGGTGCATGAGTCTTCAGCTCTCACGACCAAGATTCTGTCCTAGTATCTTCCATATTTCATTCAGAAAGTGCATGCTTTTCGTCCGTGATCAAATTTCTGTAAAGTATGAGTTTTCTTTGATCCACGCGGTCTAGTGTCGTCCATTAGACCAACCATGTACGTCTATTCTTTATGTAATGCATGAACAACTGATTTCTCAACATAGTACACAGTCTTATCATTCTGATGAATACGTAGATGTGTCAATGATTTCATTTGCGAATTATTGAATATAACGCGTTTTCCGTGGCTGGCCAGCCACGTACTGCTATCCTGAATGTGTCGCGTAACAAGGGATTTCTTTGAACAGTACGCAATCTTATCATTCTAAATGTTCAAATGTGTGTGAATACCTAAGGGACCAAACTGCTTTGGTCACGCTACTTAAAGTAACTTAAACTAACTTATGCTAAGAACAACACACACACCCATGCCCGAGGGAGAACTCGAACCTCCAGCGGGAGAGGCTGCGCAGTCCGTGACATGATGCCTGAAACCACGTGGCCACTCCACGCGACTCTTATCATCCTCATGAATACCTAAATGTGTGAATGATATCCTTTAGTTTGAGAAGTATTCAATTTAATGTGCTTTCTCTGACTACTCCCATCAGATCAGCCACATGCTGCTGTCCTGAAGTAATGTACAAACAGGTGACTTCTTCAAACAGCACGCAGTGTGATCATTCTGATAAATAGGTAAGTATGATAATTTTTTTCTTTTGGTTTGGGAACCATCAAACCTAGTGAGTTTACCAAGACTAGTCCGTCGACCAGCCATGAGCTTCTGTCCTCAGTGTAAAGCATGAACTGATGTTCTCTTCTAATAGCACCTGTCGTTAACGTTCTAAGAAATGGCTAAACGTCCAGAGAATTTCTTTCCATCTGGTAAATAATAAATTTAACAGATTTTTGTAATATTGTGTCTGTCTATAAAAGACATACAAGCATGCAAGGTGAACAATAAAACTGTAGCAAGCGATAGCCTTCTTTCCTTTCCTTACTTTGTGCAGAATGTCAGCGAGAAAAAGTTTCCAAAAGGATCGAAAGTATGTATAAAGCTTGCTGAAAGTCGCTAAGTGCACTTATTTTCAAAAATTGAGAGAATAATCTGGGTCATTTGGGCGCCATCAATTACACTGCATCAAGACATGTACACAGTCCTGCACTTGCTTATTGTGATAAACATTTAATGTAGGATTCTAGCTCTTAATGTATAGGTGAGAGAAATTTAAATTTTTAATTTCAGTCAGTAATTATATGAAATATTGAAAATCACATTTTTGTTGTCCATGGAAGCTGCAAGACGGGCGACCTGAAACTAGTAATGGGTTAATTTACTCATTTAGTAATATAGATACTAAATCTCAGGACATGGGGATCCTATAGGTCACTAATGGTCCCAATGTTCTGACGATGGAGCATATATGTAGATTTATATCAGTGGAACTGTCTTACATCCTCCACTCTATTTGAAACACACACTGGGGGGAATGGAAAGTGCAACACCATGAAGCGCCAGTCAGATATTTACTAAAACTTGTGGAGATGTTCGTCATATAGAGGGCGTTAAATACTTTGTAAGGCATCCGGACTTTACAGGCTTTACATGAGCTCAGTCCACAACGACAGTACAATACAGTATGCGATTCTCAGAAAACTATGTTATCTACAAAAAGCATTTGCACTTATCTCATGTACTGAAAACCAAAAAAACAATATCTACCAATATACGGACATGGGCATGCATAAATAAGTTAAAGTGAAACGCATTTTGGAGACCAATGAATCAGGTAGTTAATGGCACTGGAAAACCCCACTTAACATGAGAATGCCGAGCTTCAGCACAGAAAGGGTTAAGGCCAGAATGATACATTATTCCTTTTAATGTAAATATTGCCACGACCGAGGGTAAGTGGCTGCATGGCTTTAACAGGGCTAGCGGTGACCCGGCAAGAAAAATAAAAATTCACCTCTGAGACGGCGATTGGCTGAAGCCATACTGGGCGCCGCAAACGTGACATGGTGGGGTGATCTCTATCATATAAAAAAAGCATTTTGAGAATTAAAAATTGCTAGATCTCTCTTGTGTCACGGCGGACCACACTAGTGTGTGGAAACTAGCGAGGGCATTGAGAGCTTTGCATCTGTGAAGTGTGGATGATATGCTTCACATATTGTGGCGACAGATAGCAAAGAGGAAGTTAACTATTCATGCAGGAATGTTTGCGGGCAATGAAATAATGCACATCATGCCAGCCCTTAGCGAGTGTGCAATAGTCATTATTTCAACTAGGGAAACATTACCGTTCTACGGAACGCAGGAAAGTTGATACTTAGTGAATTCAGTCAAGGCCAGAGTATGGAATTAGCATTTCAGATCCAGCACAGAAACAACGCCGTTGCAGATCCCGATTGGTAAAGTACCATTGCGCACTAGGCCACAGTAAATGATGAGTCGAGATTTTGCTCACTCCAACCCGCATACACTTTGACCACTGAATATCAAAAGCTAGGATACTAACCTACTCTCACATTGAGTACATAGGAGTTTCTTCATTGGTTTGAAAGGTAAATTTATTCTCCACCAACTTAGTGCATTGACCAGCTACGATATCATATAAGTAGTTTAATATATGAAGATTGTTGATCATTCTTGGCTGTGGTAACATTTTCAGTTGCAGAGATAACGATTTAATAATTGCCAATTCAATATGTCTGACAATTCAATATGTCTGAGAGTTAAATATTTTATTATTGAGTGTTGACAGTAATCGACCCCTGAAAGCACAGTTGATAAATTATATGTAGAATGAAAAAGGGAACAGCTGTTTTGTCTTCCTGGAATAGATCTCAAACTTTCACTTTTATTAATTCATGCATTATAGTTATGTGACAGCAGCATTTCTAATTATGTTATGATCGACACCTAATATTAGCTGCCAGATTCATATTTATTTACAATATCTGTTTAACACCCTGGGCTTGAGGAGACAGTTCAGATATTTTATCCATTTGTGAACATATCTTATAACTTAAGCTATCATTTCATTCAAAACTGATATTCATCATGGAGTGAGATGTGATCCAAATGGGCACAATTACAATCCTGTATTCGGTGTGGTATGGTGGCAAACACACATAGTATCATGTTGAGAAATCTCTGTCCGCAGCTCGTGGTCGTGCGGTAGCGTTTTCGCTTCCCACGCCCGGGGTCCCGGGTTCGATTCGCGGCGGGGTCAAGGATTTTCTCTGCCTCGTAATGACTGGGTGTTGTGTGATGTCCTTAGGTTAGTTAGGTTTAAGTAGTTCTAAGTTCTAGGGGACTGATGACCATAGATGTTAAGTCCCATAGTGCTCAGAGCCATTTGAACCATTTTTGAGAAATCTCTCGTCATGCCTGAAACACTTTCTCTGGCTGTTCATGAAGATTGCTCGCTGTAGGCTGGTATGGAAGCATACCTTTTCATCACATATTAGTCAGATGACTGGGCAAGCTAGTCAAGAGCCCATACATTCCATAATTCCTTTGTGGTATGAACTGTATTGTGGGCTTTTGCATTACACGGGTGTAATACACCATTCGGTACCCTTATCATGAATTGTATTGCAGTATGGTTTACCACTCTTGCCACACTCTGGCAAGCATTCAGCCTCCCCTCAACACTAGTCAAATCAGTAATTTTGTCATACCCACCTTGACTGCTCGAGCTGGAGAGGAATGGGTCTCAAGAGGCACTGCAATCTTCACCAGGTCATGTAGGGACACCTAGGCGTCGATCTGATCGCCATAAAGCAGACTTATCGCTGAACACCACAGAATACCACGGGGTATACCACTTAACTGGTGCTCTACACGGTAAATGTCTGTTTTGTCTGTGGCGTCGTGTCAGCGACAAACGAAGCTCATAAACACGATATCTCAGCCCATCGTAATTTAATCTGTTTCAGACGGTTCATGGTGACACTCTGCCAGTATCCTCTGTCCCAACGTCAGCTATTGTCGTCCATATGTCCATCAGAGCCAATCCAATAATCCTATGACCTTTTAAAGCTGTAGTCCTACTGGAGGTACCTGTAAGTGCACCCCTTGCCACATTGTTGTGGTGATGCCATCTGATCTCCACTCTTATTGCAATCACTGCACTGCAGCCAACTGTTTATGCGACCTGTCGGCGTGATTCTTCCATGCACACATGCCTCATGACAATTATTCGAACTTTCTCAAACTCCATAAGCTGGTGGTGAGCTGCACGTCCTTTGATCATGCTGTCTTGCGATCTCGACCTGAAAGGCTCCAGTAACGTTGCACACAAACAATAGCCATCATGTACTCACGCCATTTTTTTATCAATAGGAGTGACTTTCATTAGAACGGAAAATACGGAAGCGAGCTCGCAGAAAGATGATAATTCAATCAACTTATCCCACAGGTACAGAAATACTGTAGGAGCAGTTTGGTAGCTTTAGATCAAGATATTCATCCTATAACACATTGCATTTTCATCAGTTCAGTTTAATGATATTCACGTGGTCTCCATGAAACACTGAACAAACGTTCATAATATGAGGGTGTCTGATAGTAAACCGTCCGAATTTTTTATTCTATTCTCTGTATTAGTTGATGTATTACATGTCATGTATATTACTCGGTCAGCACTCTCGCATTTCTGACGAAAGTTGCAACCCTCCTCCACTAGAGGGCTCCGAATTGTAGCGTATAACTTGGTACTCTGTAACGAAACTATGTCGGTGGGTGGGAAATCGCATGCTGAAATCGAGTTTCGAATTCCAAGAGTTCGTCCATGCATGGTGCATCCTCTCGTTCAGCATGACAATGCCACACTATACACGAGCGCTGCAACAGTCGACGCCATGTGTTCGCTGTCATCGGTAGTCCTCAATACAGTCTCGACTTGGCACCATCAAATTTTCATCTGTTTCCAAAACTTAAAGTAAACTTTCGAGTACTTCAATTTGATAGTAATGAAGCTTTGCAGACAAAGGTGAGGTTGTGGTTCCGTCAACAAAGTCAAACATTTTAC
Source organism: Schistocerca cancellata (assembly GCF_023864275.1). Lineage (NCBI taxonomy): Eukaryota > Metazoa > Arthropoda > Insecta > Orthoptera > Acrididae > Schistocerca > Schistocerca cancellata. The sequence goes on along the minus strand of NC_064628.1, from coordinate 514,950,015 downwards.
TGTAAGGGTATCAACAAGCTGGCCTCTTGTTGAAACTAAAGATGTAGAATCTTAACAAAAATAGCTTTGTTTAAAAAGCCTTAGGAGTTTTCACATAAAAAATTTGGAGGCATTACTTTACATCATGCTCTCGCCCAAGTGAAATAGCTTCTGCAAAGAAATGAAGGAGAAATATTTCCATTTTCATTATTTGTTGATCAACAAGAATGGACTAGTATGTTTGGTGCCATTAAAACTTTAATTAGAACTTACGAAATTATTATATTATATTAGTAATCAGACTCCCCCCCATGAACCATGGACCTTGCCGTTGGTGGGGAGGCTTGCGTGCCTCAGCGATACAGATGGCCGTACCGTAGGTGCAACCACAACGGAGGGGTATCTGTTGAGAGGCCAGACAAACATGTGGTTCCTGAAGGGGGGCAGCAGCCTTTTCAGTAGTTGCAGGGGCAACAGTCTGGATGATTGACTGATCTGGCCTTGTAACATTAACCAAAACGGCCTTGCTGTGCTGGTACTGCGAACGGCTGAAAGCAAGGGGAAACTACAGCCGTAATTTTTCCCGAGGACATGCAGCTCTACTGTATGATTAAATTAAGGTGGCGTCCTCTTGGGTAAAATATTCCGGAGGTAAAATAGTCCCCCATTCAGATCTCCGGGCGGGGACTACTCAGGAGGACGTCGTTATCAGGAGAAAGAAAACTGGCGTTCTACGGATCGGAGCGTGGAATGTCAGATCCCTTAATCGGGCAGGTAGGTTAGAAAATTTAAAAAGGGAAATGGATAGGTTAAAGTTAGATATAGTGGGAATTAGTGAAGTTCGGTGGCAGGAGGAACAAGACTTTTGGTCAGGTGATTACAGGGTTATAAATACAAAGTCAAATAGGGGCAATGCAGGAGTAGGTTTAATAATGAATAGGAAAATAGGAAAGCGGGTAAGCTACTACAAACAGCATAGTGAACGCATTATTGTGGCCAAGATAGACACAAAGCCCATGTCTACTACAGTAGTACAAGTTTATATGCCAACTACCTTTGCAGATGATGAAGAAATAGATGAAATGTATGACGAGATAAAAGAAATTATTCAGGTAATGAAGGGAGACGAAAATTTAATAGTCATGGGTGACTGGAATTCGTCAGTAGGAAAAGGGAGAGAAGGAAACATAGTAGGTGAATATGGATTGGGGGGAAGGAATGGAAGAGGAAGCCGCCTTGTAGAATTTTGCACAGAGCATAACTTAATCATAACCAACACTTGGTTCAAGAATCATAAAAGAAGGTTGTATACCTGGAAGAATCCTGGAGATACTAAAAGGTATCAGATAGATTATATAATGGTAAGACAGAGATTTAGGAACCAGGTTTTAAATTGTAAGACATTTCCTGGGGCAGATGTGGATTCTGACCACAATCTATTGGTTATGAACTGCAGATTGAAACTGAAGAAACTGCAAAAAGGTGGGAATTTAAGGAGATGGGACCTGGATAAACTGAAAGAACCAGAGGTTGTACAGAGTTTCAGGGAGAGCATAAGGGAACAATTGACAGGAATGGGGGAAAGAAATACAGTAGAAGAAGATTGGGTAGCTCTGAGGGATGAAGTAGTGAAGGCAGCAGAGGATCAAGTAGGTAAAAAGACGAGGGCTAATAGAAATCCTTGGGTAACAGAAGAAATATTGAATTTAATTGATCAAAGGAGAAAATATAAAAATGCAGTAAATGAAGCAGGCAAAAAGGAATACAAACGTCTCAAAAATGAGATCGACAGGAAGTGCAAAATGGCTAAGCAGGGATGGCTAGAGGACAAATGTAAGGATGTAGAGGCTTGTCTCACTAGGGGTAAGATAGATACTGCCTACAGGAAAATTAAAGAGACCTTTGGAGAGAAGAGAACCACTTGTATGAATATCAAGAGCTCAGATGGCAACCCAGTTCTAAGCAAAGAAGGGAAGGCAGAAAGATGGAAGGAGTATATAGAGGGTTTATACAAGGGCGATGTACTTGAGGACAATATTATGGAAATGGAAGAGGATGTAGATGAAGACGAAATGGGAGATAAGATACTGCGTGAAGAGTTTGACAGAGCACTGAAAGACCTAAGTCGAAACAAGGCCCCGGAATAGACAACATTCCATTTGAACTACTGATGGCCTCGGGAGAGCCAGTCATGACAAAACTCTACCATCTGGTGAGCACGATGTATGAGACAGGCGAAATACCCTCAGACTTCAAGAAGAATATAATAATTCCAATCCCAAAGCAAGCAGGTGTTGACAGATGTGAAAATTACCGAACTATCAGTTTAATAAGTCACAGCTGCAAAATACTAACGCGAATTCTTTACAGACGAATGGAAAAACTGGTAGAAGCCGACCTCGGGGAAGATCAGTTTGGATTCCGTAGAAGTGTTGGAACACGTGAGGCAATACTGACCTTACGACTTATCTTAGAAGAAAGATTAAGAAAAGGCAAACCTACGTTTCTAGCATTTGTAGACTTAGAGAAAGCTTTTGACAATGTTAATTGGAATACTCTCTTTCAAATTCTGAAGGTGGCAGGGGTAAAATACAGGGAGCGAAAGGCTATTTACAGTTTGTACAGAAACCAGATGGCAGTTATAAGAGTCGAGGGGCATGAAAGAGAAGCAGTGGTTGGGAAAGGAGTAAGACAGGGTTGTAGCCTCTCCCCGATGTTATTCAATCTGTATATTGAGCAAGCAGTAAAGGAAACAAAAGAAAAATTCGGAGTAGGTATTAAAATTCATGGAGAAGAAGTAAAAACTTTGAGGTTCGCCGATGACATTGTAATTCTGTCACAGACAGCAAAGGACTTGGAAGAGCAGTTGAACGGAATGGATAGTGTCTTGAAAGGAGGATATAAGATGAACATCAACAAAAGCAAAACGAGGATAATGGAATGTAGTCAAATTAAGTCGGGTGATGCTGAGGGAATTAGATTAGGAAATGAGACACTTAAAGTAGTAAAGGAGTTTTGCTATTTAGGGAGTAAAATAACCAATGATGGTCGAAGTAGAGAGGATATAAAATGTAGACTGGCAATGACCATGAAAGCGTTTCTCAAGAACAGGAATTTGTTAACATCGAGTATACATTTAAGTGTCAGGAAGTTGTTTCTGAAAGCATTTGTATGGAGTGTAGCCATGTATGGAAGTGAAACATGGACGATAACTAGTTTGGACAAGAAGAGAATAGAAGCTTTCGAAATGTGGTGCTACAGAAGAATGCTGAAGATAAGGTGGGTAGATCATGTAACTAATGAGGAGGTATTGAATAGGATTGGGGAGAAGAGAAGTTTGTGGCACAACTTGACTAGAAGAAGGGATCGGTTGGTAGGACATGTTTTGAGGCATCAAGGGATCACAAATTTAGCATTGGAGGGCAGTGTGGAGGGTAAAAATCGTAGAGGGAGACCAAGAGATGAATACACTAAGCAGATTCAGAAGGATGTAGGTTGCAGTAGATACTGGGAGATGAAGAAGCTTGCACAGGATAGAGTAGCATGGAGAGCTGCATCAAACCAGTCTCAGGACTGAAGACCACAACAACAACAACATAATCAGACTAAGAGATATGAGATTAGAACGAAGAAGTGTCAAACCATTATATGTGAAAACTCAACCATACACACTTGTTGTAAAAGAATAAATTGAATATTAGCTCTCTTAAATCAAATGAAAGAAAATGTCTGCAGTATGCAGTTCACAGTAACTGATTTTATAGGAAGTCTCCCATGTGTCTCCACTTTCTTTTTTTTTTGGCGAAAATATTGTTAGGTGCGTGTCTGTAAGATAATACTTATTATGTATAGTTCAGTGTGAGCAGTTCCAAAGTGGAACTCTTCCAAAACTACTTGGTTCAAAATTGTTCAAATGGCTCTGAGCACTATGCAACTTAACTTCTGAAATCATCAGTCGCCTAGAACTTAGAACTAATTAAACCTAACTAAGCTAAGGACATCACACACATCCATGCCTGAGGCAGGATTCGAACCTGCGACCGTAGCGGTCGCTTGGCTCCAGACTGTAGCGCCTAGAATCGCACGGCCACTCCGGCCTGCCAAAACTATTTGTGTAAGGCTTGTGGAGAGATGATAAAAAAATTTGTTTGAACAAAAAAAGTTTTTGTTTTTTTTTGTTTTTGAGTCATCAGTCTTCAGACTGGTTTGATGCGGCCCGCCAAGAATTCCTCACCTAAACTCTTCATCTGAGAGTAGCACTTGCAACCTACGTCCTCAATTATTTTCTGCACGCATTCCAATAACCTGTCTTCCTCTACAGTTTTGCCCTCTACAGCTCCCTCTAGCACCATGAAAGTTATTCCCTGCAATTTTCAGCGTTCCTCTGTAGCACTACATCTCATAGGCTTAAATTATGTACCCGTTTTCTTATAGTCAATGATTCTCTACCATACAATGCTGTGATCCAAAGGCACATTTTCGGAAACTACTTCTTCAAATTAAGGCCTATGTTTGATACTATTAGCCATCTCTTGGCCCTAAATACCCTTTTAGACAATGCTAGTCTTCTTTTGATGTCCTCCTTGCTCCGTTTGTCATTGGTTATTTTGCTGCCTAGGTAGTAGAAGTCCTTAACTTCATCTACTTCGTGACCATCAATCCTAGTGTTAAGTTTCTCGCTGTTCTCATTTCTGTTGCTTCTCATTACTTTCATCTTTCTTCGATTTACTCTCAGTCCATATTCTATACTCATTAAACTGTTCATTCCATTCAGCAGATCGTGTAATTCCTCTTCACTTTCACTCAGGATAGCAATGTCATCAGCGAATCGTATGATTGATATCCTTTCACCTTGATTTTTAATTCCACACCTGAAAATTTCTTTTATTTCCATCACTGCTTCTTCGAAGTACAGATTGAACAGTAGTGGAGAAAGGCTACATCCCTGTCTTACAAACTTTTTAATCCGACCACATCGTTCTTGATTGTCCACTCTTATTTTCCCTCTTGGCTCTTGTACGTATTGTGTATTACCTGTCTTTCCCCATAGCTAACTCTTATTTTTCTCAGAATTTCGAACATCTTGCATCATTTTACATTGCAGGACCATTTTTCCGGGTCGATAAATCCTCTGAACGTGTCTTGATTTTTCTGTAGTCTTGCTTCCAGTATCAACGACAACATCAGAATTGCCTTTCTGGCGCCTTTACCTTTCATAAAGCCAAACTGATCGTCATCTAACATATCCTCGATTTTATTTCAATTCCTCTGTACATTATTCTTATCAGTACACACTATATTCAACATGTAAACGTCACTACAGATGTTCGGATTTAGGTTGTGACATTTTCGATATGTCTGCCATCCTTGGTGATGATGTTGCGCAGACGAATAGCGAAATTCTGCATGACCTGCTGAAGTGGTGGAACATCGATGCTGTCGATGACCTGCTCAATGGCTGTTTTCAGCTCAGCAATGATTTCGTAGTTATTGCAGTACACCTTGTCTTTAATATAGCTCCACAAAAAGGAGTCGCCTGTTTTCAGATCTGGAGAATATGGTGGCCAAACAAGGCCAGTGGCCTCTAGCTACCACAGAACCAGAATGTGGTCGGCAAAGTGCTCCTCCAGGACATCAAACAAACTCCTGTTTCGATGGGGCCGAGCTCCGCCTTGCATGAACCACATCTTGTCGAAATAGGGTCACTTGGGATAATGGGGATTAAATAATCTCCCAAGATCTTCACGTACCGTTCGATAGGCACCGTGCCATCAAGAAATGTCGCAACGACTATTTTGTGACTGGATATTGCACACGACACAGTCACCTGTTGAGGGTGAAGAGATTTCTCGATCGCAAAATGCGGTTTCTCAGTGCCCCAAAAGCGCCAATATTGCTTATTGACGAACCCATTCATATGAAAGTAGGCTTCGTCGCAAAACCAAATCATTCATGCGCATACTACACACATCAAAAAAGTTTTCCATCACCTCCGTTCCGGGAGTTCCGGGAACTGTACAGAAAATTGGAATAGAGATCAACATAAACATCATTTCCGCCCTTTTCACTGCTTACAATGCATGTTGTACCACCATATAGCGACACCGTCAGAGGTGGTGGTCCAGATTGCTGTACACACTGGTACCTCTAATACCCAGAACGACGTCCTCTTGCATTGATTCATGCCTGTATTCGTCGTGGCATACTATCCACAAGTTCATCATGGCACTGTTGGTCCAGATTGTCCCACTCGTCAACCGCAATTCGGCGTAGATCCCTCAGACTGGCTGGTGGGTCACGTCGTCCATAAACAGCCCTTTTCAATCTATACCAGGCATGTACGATAGGGTTCATGTCTGGAGAACATGCTGGCCACTCTAGTCGAGCGATGTCGTTATCCTGAAGGAAGTCATTCACAAGATGTGCACGATGGGGGTGCGAATTGTCGTCCATGAAAACGAATGCCTCATCAATATGCTGCCGATATGGTTGTACTATCGGTCGGAGGATGGAATTCACGTATCGTACAGCCGTTACGTCGACCTCACATAATGCCATCCCAAAACAGCACGGAACCTCCACCTTGCAGCACTCGATGGACAGTGTGTCTAAGGCATTCAGCCTGACCAGGTTGCCTCCGAACACGTCTCCGACGATCGGGTGGTTGAAGGCATATGCGACACTCACCAGTGAACAGAACGTGATGCCAATCCTGAGCAGTCCATTCGGTATGTTGTTGAGACCATCTGTACCGCTCTGCATGGTGTCGAGAATGCAAAGATGGAACTCGCCATGGACGTCGGTAGTGATGTTGTGCATCACGCAGCGTATTACGCCTGGTTGAGTCGTAACATGACGTCCTGTGGCTGCACGAAAAGCATTATTCAACATGGTGGCGTTGCTGTCAGGGTTCCTTTGAAGCATAGTCCTTAGGTAGCGATATCCAGTGCAGCAATAGCCCTTGGGTGGCTTGAGCGAGGCATGTAGTCGACAGTTCCTGTCTCTCCGTATCTCTTCCATGTCCGAACAACATCGCTTTGGTTCACTCCGAGACGGCTGGAAACTTCCCTTGTTGAGAACCCTTCCTGGCACAAAGCAACAATGCCGACGCAATCGAACCGCGGTACTGACCATCTAGGCATGGTTGAACTACAGACAACACGAGCAGTGTACCTGCTTCCTGGTGGAATGACTGGAAATGATCAGCTATCGGACCGCCTCCGTCTAATAATAGCTGCTCAGGCAAGGTTGTTTACATCTTTGGGCGGGTATAATGACATCTCTAACAGTCAAAGGGACTGTGTGTGTGATACAATATCCACAGCCAACGTCTATCTCTAAAAAGTCAAAGGGACTTTGTATGTGATACAATATCCACAGTCAACGTCTATCTTCAGAAATTCTGGGAACCGGGGTGATGCAAAACTTTTTTTGATGTGTGTAATTACCATCATGCCTCACGGCCAACCGTGCAGTTTGAACGTCCTAACGCAAACCGTTCAGGAATTCGATTGAATTTCATATACGAGTAGTTCAATAACTGTACATTCTACATACCAACGTGAATAGTCAATTTGTTGCCACTTCCTCCAATGATATTAGAAATTCTGATGGAATTATCTATCCCTTCTGCCTTATTTCATCTTGAGTCCTCCAAAGCTCTCATAAATTCTGATTCTAATACTGGATCCCCTATCTCTTCTAAATCGATCCCTGTTTCTTCTTTTCTCCCTTCAGACAAATCTTCGCCCTCATAGAGGCCTTCAGTGTACTCTTTCCACCTATCCGCTCTCTCCTCTGCATGTAACAATGGAAACTCCGTTGCGCCCTTAATGTTATCACCCTTGCTTTTAATCTGACCGAAGATTATTTTGACTTTACTGTACGCTGAGTCAGTCTTTCCGACAGTCATTTCTTTTTCAATTTCTTCATAATTTTCGAGCAGCCGTTACGTCTTAGCTTCCCTACACTTACTATTTATTTCATTCTTCAGCGACCTGTATTTCAGTATTCCTGAATTTTCCTGAACGCTTTTGTACTTCCTTCTTTCATTCATCAACTGAAGTACTGCTTCTGTTACCCATGGTTCCTTTTCAGTTACCTTCTTTGTATCTACGTTTTTGTTTCCAATCTCTGTGGTTACCGTTTTTAGAGGTGTCCATTCCTCTTCAGCTGTACTACCTACTGAGCTGTTCATTATTGCCGTATCTACAGCCTTAGAGAATTTCGAGTGTATCTCATCATTCTTTAGTACTTCTGTATCCCATTTCCTAGCGTAATGATTCTTCCTAACCAATGTCTTAAATTTCAGCCTAATGTTCATCACTACTAAATTATGATCTCAGTCTGTTTCTTCCCCTGGGTACGCCTACAATCCAGTATCTGATTTCGGAATCTCAGTCTGACCACGATATAATTTAACTGAAATCTCTCCGTATCGCCCGGCCTTTTCCAAGTATACCTCCAATTCTAATGATTCTTGAACAGAGTATTCGCTATTACTAGATGAAATGTAATACACAACTCAACTAGTCTTTCTCCTTTCTCATTCCTTGTTCTAAGAGCATATTCTCCTGCGACCGTTTCTTCTGCTCCTTCCCTTACGGATGCATTCCAGTCCCCCATGACTATTAGATTTTCATCTCCCTTTATGTACTGTATTACACTTTCAATGTCCTATTATGCTTTCTCTATTTCTCTGTCTTCAGCTTGGGACTTCGGCATGTACACCTGAACTATCGTTGTCGGTGTTGTCGGTGTTGGTTTGCTGTCGATTCTGATAAGAACAACCCTATTACTGAGCTGTTCACATTAACACAATCTCTACTCTCCCTCCCCATTCATAACGAATCGTACTCCCGTCATACCATTTTTTGCTGCTGTTGACATTATCCTATAATCATCTGACCAGAAATCCTTGTCTTCTTTCCATTTCACTTCACTGACCCCCTACTATATCTAGATTGAGCCTTTGTATTTCGCTTTTCAGATTTTCTAGCTTTCCAAACTCGCACAAGCTTCTGACACTCCACGCCTTGACTCGTAGAACGTTATCCTCTCGTTGGTTACTCAATCTTCTTCTCATGGTCATCTCCCTCTTGGCAATACCCTGCCAGAGATCCGAATGGGAGACTAGTCCGGAATCTTTTGCCAGTGGATAGATCATCATGACACTTTTTTTTTCAGTTACAGGCCACATGCTTTTATCGTGAATCTCTCGCCCAGCCAGAGTCCCAAGCGACTGGAAAAAAGCGCAGGTGACTCCAGTATATGAGAAAGGTAAAAGAACGGATCCGCAAAATTACAGACCAATATTCTTAACCTCTGTTTGCTGCAGAATCCTTGAACGCATTCTCAGTTCGAATACAATAGACTTTCATGAGACTAAGCAGCTTATGCCCATAAGTCAGCACGGTTTTAGAAAACATCGCTCGTGCGAAATTCAGATCGCCCTTTTCTCACATGATATACTGAGAACTATGGATGAACGGCAAGAGGCAGATTCCATATTTCTAGATTTTCGGAAAGCATTTGACACAGTGCCCTATTGCAGGCTGTTAACGAAGGTACGAGCTTGTGCAATAAGTTCAGAGATATGTGTATGCCTTGACGACTTCTTAAATAATAGAACCCAGTATGTTGTCCTCGACGGTGAATGTTCATAAAAGACAAGGGTTTCGTCAGGAGTGCCCCAGAGAAGTGTGGTAGGACCGCTGTTCTGTATACATAAATGATTTGGCGGACAGGATGGGCAGTAATTGGCGGTTGTTTGCTGATGGTGCCGTGGTGTACGGTAAGGTGTCGAAGTTGAGTGACTGTAGGAAGAGACAGGACGACTTAGAGAAAATTTCCAGTTGCTGCCTAGACGTGTTCGGATACAGTGTTAATAGAGTCCAGCTTGACACAGTCAAGTCTTTTAAATATCTTGGCGTTACGTTGCAAAGCTATATGAGATGGAACGAGCGTGTGAAAATTGTGGTAAGGAAGGCAAATGGTCGACTTCGGTTTATTGTCAGAATTTTGGGAAAGAGTGGTACACCTGTAAAGGAGACCGCATAAAGGGCGTTGGTGCGACCTGTTCTTCAATACTGATCGAGTGTTTGGGATCCGTACCATGTCGGATGGAACGAAGATATCGAAGCAGTTCAGAGGAGGGCTGCTAGATTTGTTACCGGTAGGTTCGAACAAACCGTAAGTGTTATGGAGATGCTTAGGGAATTCAAATGGAAATTCCTGGAGCGAAGGCGGCATTCTTTTCGGTAAACACTATCAAGAAAATTTGGAGAACCGGCATTTGAAGCTGGCTGCCGAAGGATTCTGCTCCCGCCAACACCCATCGCGCGTAAGGACCACGTAGGTAAGATACGAGAAATTAGGGCTCGTACGGAGGCGTACAGACAGTCGTTTTTCCGTCGCTCTATTTGCGAATGGAACAGGAGGGGAAATGACAAGTAGTGGTACAGGATGCTCTCCGCTGCACACCTTACGGTGACTTGTAGAGTATCTACGTAGGTGTAGATGTATATTTAATTCAGAGGTTTACATTGCCTTCTGCATCCTCATGCTGTTGATCATTGCTGAGTCTTCCGCCCTCAGGGAAGAAAGCACAGGCAGTTCCCGTTTTCAACAAGGGTCACTGAACAGACGCACAGAACTATACCCCCATATCTCTGACGTCGGTCTGTTGTAGAATTCTGGAGCATGTTTTATGCTCGCGTATGGTGGCATTTCTGGAGACCGAAAATCTCCTCTGAATCTCTCCGAAAACAACGATCGTGTCAAACCCGGCTCGCTCTGTTCGTCCACAAGATCCAGACAGCAGTAGACACAGGCGCCCAGGCAGAAGATGTGTTCCTTGACTTCCATAAGGCTGCCGCCTATTGAATAAAATACGAGCGTATGGAATATTAGACTAATGGCGTGACTTGACTGTACAGTCTCTAGCAAACTGGACGCTGAAAGGAGTCTTCAGCCGTAAAAGTAACTTCGCACGTGCTCCAAGGGAGCGTTACAGGACCATTATTTTTCACTGTGGGCGGGACAAATATAGGTGGCCTGGACGAGTGGATGCTATTGGACGTGAATGTATGCATATAACCGCACCCCGTTATTATTGTACGCGCACGCCACGCCATCTGATCGTAGCGTAGTGCGGGTTGTGTCCGTGTGAGTGGAGCAGTGCAAACGAGACGATGGTACTCACAGTGGAGCAGTAGGGTTCGTTGTGGAAGTAACGTGACTGTTAGTAGTGAAAAAGGTGCGGTCAGTTGTTTGCTGAGAAGTTTACTGGTGTCAAAGTGCCCGCAAAGACTGCTTAGTTCAAAAATGGCGTCAGACAGCATCTATTTTGAAAAAGTCAAAAAACGTTCCGAAACGTTCCTGTCGCAAGAGACCAGCATGTCACTTCGATCATGTGGACAAATACTCCACCTGGAACTGCGCACGCATCCCTACCGAGTGTCTGTTGTTTATGCTTTAAAACGACAGATGCTCCTCAACGCCTCCAGTTTTGTGAATGGTTGTTGACTGAGATAACAATGAATGCCTTGGACAAGGATCTGTTCTTTATGTCTGATGAAGCTTAGTTTCATCTGAATGATTATGTCAATTCACTCATCTGAGTGGTCATGTCAACACACAGAATCACACGTTCTGGGCAGTGGAGAAGCCGTATGACGTCCCCGAAACACCATTGTATGAAATATTACACTAATGGTGTGACTTGACTGTTAAGTCTCTAGTAAACTGGACGCTGAGGTAAGTCTCCAGCTGTAAATTTAATTTGAGTTTGGTGTGCAGTGTCTAGACGTCGTATTAATGGTCTCATCTTCTTTCATCAGACGCTGACTTCGGCGAGTTACATTGCGAGTTACATGGCAACATTAACGGTGGATGGAGGAACTGCCCATACAGCCGGCCGAGCCTTGGAGCACATTTACACAGTCTTCACGCCTGACAGAATTGTTAGCAATTGTTAGCAGAGTTCAGTACGGTCGCGGCCCTAGGTCACCTGATCTATCACTCTGCGTGGGGAGCCCTTAAATATAAGGTGTGTCGCAACAACCCTCAAAGTCTTCAAGAACTACAGCAGAACATTTCGGATGAGACTGCAGCAATTCCAACAGTCCAATCTCGGTCCGCCTTCAGCTACTTGCTCACCAGATGAACGGTGGTCACTTTCAACGTCTGCTATAGTCAGTATTGTATTGCCTTTCATCTTCTGTGTTTCTTTGTACTCTGGAACTCTGCTCTCGAGGCCACTTTTATTTTCCCCACCCTGTGTACGACCATATCATTGGGGACATGCTGAAAATGTATGGCCCGGGACTCGAACCCGGGATCTCATGCTTACATGGGAGACGCTCTATCTATCTGAGCCTCCAAAGGCACAGAGGATAGTGCGCCTGCAGGGACTTATCCCTTGCTTGTAGTTCAGATGGATAGAGCGTCTGTCATGTAAGCAAGAGATCCTGCGTTCGAGTCCCAGTCGGAGCACACATTTTCAATGTGTCCCCAATGATGTATATCAACGCCTGTTTGCAGCTAGGGTGTCGGTTTAATTATCATTTCATTCTAGAGAAGATGCACGGTCATCAATGGTATCTGTTCTTTCGGGAGTAGATACTACCTTCATACGTAGTTCCATGAGGCTTTTTACGAGGCCAGAAAATGGTAACGAGTCGCACAAAAACCTCCAGAGGATCGACTTTCTGTGCGGGGAGTGGCAGTTGACCCTGAACCTAAAGAAATGTAACGTATTTCGAATAAATAGAAGGGCCCTTTCCTGTATGATTGCACCATTGCAGAACAATCACTGGAAGCAGTTCTTCTTTTAGTGTTCAACCCTGAGGTTGGTTTGCAGCAGAGCGCCATTCCTCTCTTCTGTCTACCTTCCTCTTTATTTCCACGTATGTGTTACATCCAACGTCATTCATGATTTGTTGCATGTTTGATATCCTCGGTCGCCCCCGCCGATTCCTTCCCTCAATAGCTCCTTCTGCTAGCCCTAGAAGTTTGTCTCTTCTTGTTTGGATGTGCCTCCACAGAGATCTGGTTTCCTGTACTCTTCTAAGCACCTCTTTATTTGTTACTTTGTCTCTCCAGCTAATCTTCATCATCCTTCTATAGCACCACATCTCCGGGGCCTCTAGCCGTCTTCTCTCTTCTCTTCCAATTGTCTAAGTTTCACATCCGTATAGGGCCACACTCCAAACGAAACCTTTCATGATACGTTTCCTTATTTTCAGACTGATTTTGTTGCTGATGAGTAAGTTCCTTCTCCGATTAAATGCAATTTTGGCCTTTTGTCTTCTGCTCGCAATTTCTTTCCGGCTTCTACCATCCCTTGAGATTTTACTTCCCAGGTAAGTAAATTCCTCTATCACTTCCAGCTCCTCTCTTCCAATTATCATTCTCAGAGGTTCATATTCTGCTGCTGTGCTGCATACTATCACTTTAGTCTTTTTCTTGTTTATTCTCATTCCATGGAAGCAGTTACTTCAATAAAATATCTAGGACTATGTGCAGGAAGCTATCTGAAGTGAAACGACCACATAAAATTAATCGTATGCCAGAGTGAGAAACAATGGAAGAATCCTCAGGATATGTAGTCCTTCCAAAAAGGAAGTATCTTACAAAACATTAGTTCGACCAATAATTGAATACTGCTCGTCTGTATGGGTCATGGGCCAGATAGGACTGATAGAGTAAATAGAGAAGGTCCAAAGAAGAGCGGCACGTTTCGTGACAGGTTCATTTAATAAGAGCAAAAGCGTCACAGAGATGTTCAACTCCAGTGGCAGACGCTGCAAGACAGGCGTTCTGCATCACGGCGTGATCTGCTGTCAAATTTCAGAAAGCGTACGTTCCTAGAAGAGTCCATCAATAAATTGCTTCCTTCTATGTGTATTTCGCGAAAAGACAAAGAAGATAAAATTGCTTCCTTCTATGTGTATGTATGTCTCAGGAAGCAATGTTGGAAGTTATTGCGCATGCTCTATTCCAATAAATCGCCAGAGGCACGAAAGTGCATCGAAGGTGACCACTGAAACACCTTCAATAATACCTCTCTCATCAAACGAAAAAGCGGTTTTTAAGATAGTTACGCCTTCAGTAACGACAGTGCCGTGAGCATGACAATGGACCCAGCAATCGTGACAATGAAGCGAGCAGCCCAGCGTACACAGATCGGTGTTTCTGTGTTATTTGTTCATTCCAGTCTGCTACTACTTTAACAGTAACAAAAATTTGTAAAGATGTACAGAATCCATAATAGCTGATAAAAGATCGGATTAACACAGCATTGTAACCGGCAACACATATAATTCTTTTAGGATATTACGCAATAAAAGATAAGACGTTGGACGAAATGCTAATTTGTTATGAAGTAATTGTGAGACATGATCTTGTTTGAGTAAGGTAAAGGTTAAGTAATAAACACACGTTTAGAAGTATCAAATGACAGTCTATGGGAAGGGATAGAGGCTCTCCTTGGACGTACACTCGGTTATCCAGGCTTTCACTATTGCAGGTACAAGCGAAAGGAGCGAATACACGACAGTGAAACAAGTAACTAATCGTAATAAATATAGGTCCTTAAAACCAAAAGTTTCTCCGAAACGATGTATTACGACTGAGTACATGAACACCTTATAACAGTCCTCCAGGATCCAGACTGCATATATCCACGTGAAGCAAAAAAAATATTATATGTGTTCCACATTGCCATTACTCACGTGAAAGCAGCCTCATCGATGCCTGTACACGTTGATGAATCCAAAGCGTGTTTCTGATGCATTGACAACCATCTTCCCCCATTGCAGTCTATTAATGAAGATGTGAGCATACGGAATGGGTTCCCAGATACGAGTGGCTTCTTAAGTAATAGAACCCAGTATGCTGTATTCGACGGGGACAAGGAAATGTAGTAGGACCGGTATTATTGTGTGCATACATAAATTATCTGACGGATAGGGTGAGCAGGAATCTGTGGCTATGGTGTATGGGAACGTGTCGTCGTTGAATGATTGTAGGAGAATACAGGATGACGTAGACAAAATTTCTAGTTGGTGAGACGAATGGCAGCTACCTATAAATGTAGAAAGATTTAAGTTAGGGCAGACGCGTAGGGGGAAAAAAAGCAAACAAACCTGTAATGTTCGAATACAGTATTGGCAGTGTGCTGCTTGACACAGCCACGTCAATTAAATATCTAGGCGCAACGTTGCAAAGCATTATGAAATGGAACGAGTATATGAGGACTGGGATTCGCACCAGGTCGTATTAAAGGAAAAGACTGAATCAGTTCAGAGGTGGGCTGCTAGGTTTGTTACCGGTTGGTTCGAGGAACACGGAACTATTGCGGAGATGCTTAAGGGACTCAAATATGAATCTCTGGAGGGAAGACGACCTTCGTTTCGAGCAACACTATTAAGAAAATCTATCGAACTGGCATTTGAAGCTGACTGCAGAACGATTCTGCTGCATCCAACGAATATTTCGCGTACGGAGCAGGAAGGCAAAATAAGCGAAATTAGGACTCACACGGAGACATATAGGTAGCCATTTTTTTCTGGCTCTATTTTCGAAGGGGACAGGAAAGTAAATGACTGGTAGTGGTACAACGTACCCTCCACCATTCACTACATCGTGGCTTGAGGCGTATGAATGTAGATGTAGATCCGAAATGCGTTCTCGGAGTTCATCGACACTATCAACAAGGCTGTAATACACCAAAGCTTTTAAATACTCACCCCCTCCCCCCCCCCACACACACGCACACACAAAAAAACACACAAAATCGACAAGTTCAAGTCGGGAGAAGTGGAAGGCCATGGTATTGGCGAACCACGACCGATACACTTTCTGTGGATACTCTATATAATAACATATCGCGATTGATGATAAAATCAAATTAGGACGGTTTATCACTTTGTAATTTATGCCTCCCTTGTGGTATTTCGAAATAAAGGTACCTTAGACGTTAACAGTGTTGACGCATTGGCATGACTGCACTTGTGCACACGTTATACAGGGTTCCCGGACCTGTGTTTATTACGATTTATGCTTGTTTCAGTGTCCTCTCCTCTCCCTTTTGTGTGTGCATATAAGTAAAACACCATGCATATGCATCACCGTTAGAAAACGATTTAGAGACGTCGACTACATTTTGCTAAATCATTTCTCCAAAATGCATAAACAACATTCTTGAAGCTCCTTTTTAGACTTAATTCCACTCTGTATACGCGTTTATTTGCGCTATTGACGTGCATTATGTAGAACTACTGAATCCGTACTACCCTATCATCAGGCAATAATTCATTTTTACCATTTTAGATTTTAGTATCTCCCAGAAAATTCCAATCACCGTTTATCCATCTTGTATGCTCGTTGTATACCAACTTCAGACTTCATTTAGGAGGGTAGAAATGGGTGCCTTTAACATTATCTGCTTACAAAAAGTTTTATTCGACGTGAAATGTTGACTATATGTCTCTCAGAAGCACGTGGAAAAGTAAGAAGTAAACAAATACAAAATCTCTATAAAAACATCGTGTAACATATTACACAGCAAAATGAGAAGAACCGTAACTTCGTAAAGAAATAGATAGGGACAGATGTTTATTGCAACAGAAGTACTCTTCATCAACACATACGAGTATTTTAAACAAAAAAATGAAAACCTTTTTCATAGAGTGTCTCTCATTCCGGGAAAGGGAAAGATAGACGAGAAAGGGTGGAGACAGAAAACTGTACGACCAGTCTAACAGTCTGTGACATGAGTTCTAACCGATATGGTTGGCTGAATGGACGCTATTAAGTAGAATATAAAGATGTGGGTTTGTCAGAATTAAGTGACTCGCTCTAACGACTGCAAGGAAGTTGATAAGTTCTATCGAGTCTTCGAGTTCACTTAACCTTGTAATAATGCTGTAATCTCAAGAAGGAATTGAAGCTGACGTCACGCACACGTTTAATCAGTAACAACTTTGGGCATTAAGTGCAATGACACTCAAAATGGAGAGGACCAGACAACAGCCACACGCTTTGAGTTATAAACAGGAAAGTGAAAGACGAAAACACTTAGAAGCTACAAGACAATAAAGAGGATCATTGATAACTTATATTGTGAGATAAAATTAAAGGAACATTTTTCTTTGGTAGAGGAACGGTGGAGAAGTGATAAGGATGGATTAAACATTTATATATTTCATGAATATCCATTGTTGCAGCATCTATTTTTCTAAAATTGGCTGTGGTTTACGTATTTGTTTAACACTTACAAAAAATGAGAAAAGACTGTTAGTTTAGCTGTAAATTACATTTTGATGTTCATTTATCGCAATTCAAAAAGGAAAATGACAAATGCAAGTTACATATCAATGTTGAAACCAAACGATGCTTTTTAAATAATATTCTTTACCCTCCCCTTCTATCAGTAGCATTACATGGCAATAAAAAGAACGTCGCCTTAGGAGATGTTACCAAAGAATGTTATCGTTAATACATTAATACAATCACAGATACGCTATTTGACTACAGAAATTAGATCTGTCTATGGCGCCTACCCCACGTTCCCTGCTTCTGTGCAAGTTATTCCATGTCACTGATGGACGGATTCAGTAGCAGTGTCCTCGACACTCCGTAAATACACTCTGTGGTTTCCTTTTTCTCCTATAGTTTTTATTCTATATTTAGGTGGTACGGTATTGTACGTGGTGATACCAAGATTATTTGCTAATAAAACTCTTCTCTTAGAAACAAAATTCACTGAACTGTTCATAATTACTAATGTGTCTGTGTGTTCACAAATGAGATAAAAACATATAATCTATGTTTAAATATCATCTACTGTTAATTTGTTCGTATTTCCAGTTCCTTTCTCTCCTCTCTCTCTCTCTCTCTCTCTCTCTCTCTCTCACACACACACACACACACACACACACACACACACACACACTGCTCAGGCTCAGTGCAATTATGATAATCGGAATGTGTCCCATGTTCAGGTCAATTTGCACACCTTGGAAAACCACAATTCAAATTCTATCTTTCAGGAATGTAACAGAGTAACTTACCTGGAGATAAGCGATCCATTTTCTTAAATAGCTTGTTGTCTAAACTTTTGGAAGTAAGCCGCCCGGTGTGGTCGAGCGGTTCTAGGCGCTACAGTCTGGAACCGCGCGACCGCTACGGCCGCAGGTTCGAATCCTGCCTCGGGCATGGCTGTGTGTGATGTCCTTCGGTTAGTTAGGTTTAAGTAGTTCTAAGTTCTAGGAGACTAATGACCTCAGACGTTAAGTCCCATAGTGCTCAGAGCCATTTTTTTTAAGTCATTTTTGGAATCAAATATTTCATGCACCTTCCCATCAGTTTCCCGTCCAGAGATGATACTAAGAAAGAGAGAAAAGAAGAAACCAGGAGTGGTGAATGACGCGAAAGCCAGCAGAGGAAGGGGACGGACAATGCCCCCTCCCAGGCGAGCCGACCACGCCAGAGAAGACGCGCCGGCGTAATCTCGTTACGGAAGCCAGGTCGTCGCTCCGAGAGCTATGACGTCCGTCCAACATGTGTGCGGGAAAGAAAAGACGCTGAAGCTGCTTCATGTACCAGACGTTATAGTGAAGTTTTCGTTCGTACTCAACTGGTCAATGCATATGCATACAGCATGTATCTTACTGCTAGTTGCAGCTACATACGTACGAAACCGGCAATATTATTACCAAATGCCTCTCATAACAGAAAGGCGGGAAACAAAAGAGAATGTCTGGCCGCGTGTCGAGGGATGAAAAAGTGTCAAGTAAAAACTTGTCGTCATTAATGCTTCACTAAAATATTTTCTAATTTCTGATGGTTCTTGTCAGAAATACTAATTGTGACGTATTTTCTAGCCGAAAAGAAAAATAAAAACTGCCCCAGTATTAATTCAGTCACGACAAAAAAAACACACAAAATTGCGTTTTCCTCACTAAAAACAAATTTACAGATTGCTGTGGTCCTCAGTCCGAGGACTGGTATGGCGCAGCTGCCCGCGCTAGTCTGTCATGTGCAAGTCTCTGCATCTTTGCGTAACTACTGCAATCTACATCTACAAGGGTGGACAAAGAAACGAAACAACAAAAACACAAAACATTGTCATGCCTAACACTGTTTAGAAAAACTGTTGACACTGAAAACAGCTTCCAGTCGTGTCGTAATGGATAAATACAGCTCCTGTATCGTTTCCAAAGGAGTCTTATACTATCAGTCCTGGAAAGTACTGGCAAGTTCAGACGGCGATGACGGAGGTTGACAGCGACAATGCATTCTTCTCTCTAATGTTGACCACAAAGGCTCAATAATGTTGCGATCTGGTGAATGTGGTGGCCAGGGAGGATGCGACAAAACTAGTCATGGATGATGCGAAGTGCGTGAAATTGGGCCGTGTTGTCTCGAAACATAGCGTCACCACTCGGGAAACAACTATATACCAATCGGATCAGCCAAAATGGTCACATAATCCTTAGCAGTAAGGCAATCCTGCAAAGTAATCATGTGGGCCACGAAATATAATGCTGTAGCTGCCCAAATCATCACTGAACCTCCGCCATGTTCCATTTTTGGAACGCAAACACGGCCAGAAGCTGGAGACTGAAAGATGACACTTCCGGAAAACACTGACTTTCTTCCATTGCTCCACGGACCAAGTTTCATGCTTCCGGCACCACGTTATCCTGCTACGGGCATTTGCATCACAGAAGAGTGGTTTTGCAATTCCACCTCACTCTGTAACTCTCTCCTTACGGAGCTTTCTTCGTGTTGTTTTGATGCAAGTGCGAATCGATTCTGCGATGACTTTTTCGGCTGTCGACCGCTTATTTTTCGTCTCAGTCCTCTTCAGTAACTTCACGTCAAAATCACTCAACACACACTTTCGTCCGCGTTGTGACGCAGTGGATGATGTTTCTCCCCTTTTCCTGTATGCGGTATAAATATTCGATGTGGTGCCTCTTCAAGCACCAAACACTTCGGCTACTTTGGATACGGAAGCGCCCACCACACGAGTACCAGCTATTTCACTGACTTCCGACATAATGCTCTCACAACTACACACAACACTGTTCTGACCACGGTTGACACTTGCCACGTATTGAGGACATTGCAGATGTGCCGTTCGTGGTCAAATACAAGAGGATAACCTGCAGGCTTGACTAAGATTTGCATTTGTATTTAAGCATGCATTTCTCGCAGTGGTGCTATGTTTGTGTCCAACCCCGGTACTTCAATTGGCTTACTATAAACGAGCTTTGGCTTCTCTCTACAATTTTTACCTCCCACACTTCCCTCATTTACCAAATTAATTATTACTTGATGTCTCAGGATGTGTCCTATCAACTATCCCTTCTTTTAGTCAATTTGTGCCAAAAAGATCTTTTCTGTCAGACTCTGTTCAGTACCTCTTCTTTGCTTATCTCATTTATTTTCAATATTCTTCTTTAACACCACATTTAAAAAGCTAACAAAAAGGTTCAAATGGCTCTAAGCAATATGGGACTTAACATCTGAGGTCATCAGTCACCCAGAATTAGAACTACTTAAACATAACTAACCTAACGACATCACACACATCCATGCCCGAGGGAGGATTCGAACCTGCGGCCGTAACAGCAGCGCGGTTCCGGACTGAAGCGCCTAGAACCGCTTGTTTATGCTGTTTATGTTCCAAGCTTGATTTCAGTATAACTCTACATGCCATTCAAATACTTTCGGGAAAGACTTCCTAAGGCGTACACATACATTAGGTGTTAAAATACCCCTTTTTCCTGAAAAACCTTTCTTGCTATTGTAATTGGTTTCTTATATCATTTTTTTACATCGTCCATCACTAGTTGTTTACTGCCGAAATTGCAAAACACATCAACTGTCTTTAATCTCTTATTTCCTAATCTAATTACCACAGCATCATCTGGTTTTCCAAGTCATTTGCCGTCTCTGCCAGACTTACCACGTCTTCGGTAAAGCTTTGTTTTTCTTTCGTCCCTCTAAACTTTAATGCCTTTTTCAATTCGCTTCTCGGCTTCTTCTGCAGCCTCCTCACTGTACAGACTGAGTAACAGGGGAACAGGCTACAACACTCTCTCCTCAATTGCTGCCTTTAATATCCTACCACTCTTATACCTGCAGTCTTGTTTCTACACAAATTATGAATAAGCTTTCCGTATCTCTATGTTGTCCCTGATAACTTCAGAATTCTAAACAATCTTTTCCTGTAAATATCATAAAACACTTTTTATGTATCTACAAATGTAATAAATATGGTTTTGGCTTCCTTTGATCTCTCTTCTAACGTAAGTCGTAGGGTCAATATTACCTTCCATTCCAGTATTTTCCAGGCACGACTTACTGCCCTTACTGTTCGGTAATATTCATACCTGTATACGTGCAAAAATGTAAACGTGCGGAAATGGATCGTCTGTTGCGTCCCTTTTCATTTCTGTGGGTGCTTATAAATAATATACCACTAACAGAACTTAATCCAAGATGTATAGAAGAATTTCACAATGTTTAAAGAAAATAATTAAGCTTTTCGTGATGGTGTTTCGTGGATGTCAATAAATCTGACATCGTGCGAACGATGTGGGACTAGAATGGGACTAATTAGATAATCAGGTGCCACATTTCCTAATTATAAGTTGCAACAGTAATACGGCAACATCAGATGACATTCAGTACAAAGAACTACCATTTTCTCCACGTGCAGATGGTTTCTGCTTTTAGCCGTTCCACAAATTCGCTTTATTTTACCTGAATTCTTGCAAGATAAGTAAGGATAAAATTCGCATAGCACAGATGTCTAGAGCTTCTTCTGAAGCAACAAATTCAACGTCTTAAATTAACCTAAAAGTTATACATAAAGTGAAAGATGAGAAACAGAGAAAAACTGAAGAGTACACTATTAGGTTACTTAATCTTACGCTGTTCATGTAGCGTAAAAGATTGTTTGCAAACGAAGTATGACTTTCTTCCCAAACAAGAGCGCTTCCACTAAACGAAAGTATATACAGAGACAAAATATATACTGTACAATGTATTTCTATACAGGTATGGTACTGCTACTTTCTTTCTTTCTCTGTTTTAGTGAGTCAGCATAGTTTTGTAACGTGGCTATAGTGTATCTATGTTTGTAAAATGTTTTTATATTTCTGTTTCACTTGAAATATGTAAATACTACCTCTCCCACCCGGTTGGCCGTGCGGTGTAAGGCACGGCTTTCCGGGCGGGAAGGAGCGCCTTGTCCCCGGCACTAATCCGCCCGGCTGATTTGTGTCGAGGTCCGGTGAATCGACCAGTCTGTGGATGGTTTTTAGACGATTTTCCATCTGCCTCGGCGAATGCGGGCTGGTTCCCTTTATTCCGCCTCAGTTACACTATGTCGGCGATTGCTGCGCAAACAGGTTCTTCACGTACGCGTACACCACCATTACTCTACCACGCAAACATAGGGATTACACTCGTCTGGTGTGAGACGTCGCCTGGGGGGAGGGGGGGGGGGGGGGGGTCCACTGCGGGCCGAACCGCACAATAACCCTGGGTACCACTGCGGCTGCGGCGGGGACGGAGCCTCTCCGTTGTTTCTAGGTCCCCAGTTAACATACAATACAATACAATATTATCTGTACTACTGTTGCTGTGGTCTTCAGTCCAGAGACTGGTTTGATGCAGCACTCCATGCTACTCCATCCTGTGCAAGCTTCTTCATCTCCGATTAACTACTGCAATCTACATCCTTCTGAATCTAGAATGAGATTATCACTCTGCAGTTGATTGCGAGCAGTTATGAAACTTCCTGGCAGATTAAAACTGTTTGCCGGACCGAGACTCGCACTCGGGACCCTTGCCTTTCGCGGACAAGTGCTCTTCCATCTGAGCTACCCAAGCACGACTCACGACCCGTCCCCAGAGCTTCAGTTCTGCCAGTACCTCGTCTCCTACCTCAGAAACTTCACAGAAGCTCTTCTGCGAACCTTGCAGAACTAGCGCTCCTGGAAGAAAGGATATTGCGGAGACATGACTTAGCCACAGCCTGGGGTTTGTTTTCAGAAGGAGATTTTCACTCTGCAGCGGAGTGTGCGCTGATATGAAACTTTCTGGCAGATTGAAAATCTCATTCTGGAAACAACCCTCAGGCTGTGGCTAAGCCATATCTCCGCAATATCCTTTCTACCAGAAGTGCGAATTTTGCAAGGTTCGCAGAAGAGCTTCTGTGAAGGCTGAAAAGTAGGAGACGAGGTACTGGCAGAATTGAAGCTGTGGGGACGGGTCGTAAGTCGTGCTTGGGTAACATTTGCCCGCGAAAGGCAAAGGTCCCGTGTTCGAGCCTCGGTCCGGCATACAGTTTTAATCTGTCAGCAAGTTTCTTCTGAATCTTCACTGTATTCATGCTTTGGTCTCGCTCTACGATTTTTACCCTCCACGCTTCCCTCCATTACTGAAGTGTTGATTCCTTGATGCCTCAGAACGTGTCCTATCAACCGATCCCTTCTTCTAGTCAAGTTTTGCCACAAATTCCTCTACTCCCCAGTTCTGTTCAGTACCTCGTCAAGAGTTACGTGCTCTAACCATTTAATCTTCAGCATTCTTTTGTAGCCCCACATTTCGAAAGGTTCTGTTTTCTTCTTGTCTAAACTATTTACCGTCCATGTTTCACTTCCATACGTGGCTACACTCCAGGTGTTAATAGACCCTAGTTCCCCTGTTAGCTAATCTTTTATTCTGTTGAGAAATTCCCATTTCCATTTGCATACGCTTCCTCGGCCAGAGTCAGTTGACAGAATTTCTCTTAGTGTGATACAACATTATAATTTAAAAACTATACTGGAGAAATCAGGGTTTCGCCATGGTCACAGTGGTCTTCTGGGTCTACTTCTCCACTACATTTTTGACATTATGATGTGATGCTGATACCATACTGAGAAAAATTTTGTCAGCTTCCTTGTGATTATTTCCTTCTATGTCCACTTCCATATGACCATTTTTTTCTTTTATATTATTTCTCATGCAAGAAACGCTTCACTTTCAATCAGTAATGTTTTGCAGAAGAACCTGAGGAAACTCTTCCTCCTTCTCTGTCAATATTTGATTACAATGACATGTTTTTATAATAAAGGTTTCTCCGATTGTATGAATTTATTCTTTGTGAGTTTTTGATAACGAAGACATATTTTTAGGGTTCTGTACCTCAGTCGGTAAAAACGGAACCATTATAGGATCACAGGGTTGTTCGTCCTATCTGTCTGTCCATCAGTTAAGATCTCTTTTCGTAAGAATGGGTTAAGGTAACGAGTGGAAATTTACATAAGATACTAAAGTCTACCGACCCTTGGTGGTGCAAAAAACTGAAGCCTATAGGTCAATGTAGTCAAAAGATACGCACATCTGTTACGGCCCTTTATTCTCAGGAACAGGTACTGGCATTAAGTGGAAATTTATGTCAAACACTACGGTCTACGATCCCTTGACGGTGCAAAAGAATTAAGCCTCTAAATCAATGCAATCAAAAGATACGGTCATTTATGTCACATGTTTTGAAATTCGCAAACTCACTCATCAAAACCTAAGATGAACTATCTATGTACGCGTACATAATTAAATTCGCATGGAACTCCTGTCCTACCCGTATCACCACTGTCGCCTGTGAACTTTATTACATTGTCGTCGGTGAACTTTATTAGTTGTACCTATCACTCCCGCTCTCATATTTTCTTTCACTTTTTTCTGCTTTATTTATTCTGCAGAGAAGTTAAAGTGGTGAGAAACAGGATATTCACACTAGTGCTCGCTGAAAACTACTGCGACCGGACCTGAGCACAACTAGAGAAAAAGCGGCAGCTTTTACCTCAAGGGCATTATAAAAACCCTCGCTGAGGAAACAAGCCACTTCATAAAATGTAGAGAAAGGTCAACAGCCTGCGTATTTTAGATTGTCTTAGAAAATAAGAAATTTTTTCAGGGCCGGCAGGTTCAATGTAGCTATTGCTACATCCTGCAAAATAAGATACAAAAGCTAACACAATATAAATACGAACGTAGAAAGTCAGACATATTCCACTGTGCACAGACTGTTGAGAAACAGTCTATAACGCTTGTAAGGGTTTTGCACAGTAGATTGTGCTGGGAAATAACTGTTAAGAAAAACATTTGATACATCGCGCCGTTTCCAAGTCAATTAGCATTGAAGTTAGCCAAATTCAAGCGGCTCTCCAGAGGTGGTATCGTCAAAAGTGTCCTTCGTTTGGTTTCCTAAAGCCGAACAAGACAGTGATACAAAAATTCGACGTGGATCGGTAGTAAGAATGGAACCCGAGCCAAGTGTTGGGCAGTTTCGTGCGGTACCATCTACGCTGTGAGAACAACTGACGCTAATTGAACTAGCGCACCCAGCAATCTTCTCACCTAAGTTGAATGTTATTTAACTCGGAAACGGCGCAACGTATCAAATTTTTTCTTGACAATTGTTTCTTAGCACGAGCCACTCTGTAACACCTTTACAAGCTTTTCAGACTATTTCTGGCAGCCATGTATAGAGTTACTAAATGTACGTTGTAAGAGGTACCTGTAGCAATAGGTTATCTCATGCCGGCTCGATGTCAGAGTTTGGCTACAGATCCCCGTTGGTGGAAAACACAGCTACACAGTTACACCATTGAGCCGAAACATTATAACCGCCTGTTTAATAGCGTGTTGATCCACTTTTCAAACAGGGCACAAGAGCGATTCTGCTTGGCATGGATTCTACAAGTCCTTGATAGGTTTCCAGGTGTATGTGGAACGAGATGTCTACTGACAGGTCATTAAATTCTCCGAAAGTTACTGGATTGTGGTGTGAGTTTGCTGTCATGCTCCTCAGACCACTGCACCACGATTCTGGCCTTGCGTCGCGGAGAGTAATACTGCTGTAACATGTTATCGCCATGAGGGAAGACTTCAAGCATGAAGGAATGCACGTTGTCCGCAGTAATGTTCACGTCGTTCACTGCTGTCATGACGTCTTCGAGTGCTACCGTAAATCCCACAGAAGCCCAACTCAATGTACCACATAGCACAATTCTGCTCTCGGTGGCCTGCATCTTTGACGCGGTGCAAGCAGCCATTCTCCTAGACGATGGCGTGTAAGGGCCCAACCATCGACCTGGTATAAAAGGAAACGTTTCTATTGATCCATGGTGAAAGCTCAGTGATGCTGTGCCAACTGCAGTCATAACTGACGACGTCGTCGGGCCAACACAGGAAGACCTAGGGATCGAGCTCCATTTTCAGCGATGGCCTTTGAACCATGCGCCCCGAAACACTTGTGTCTGTGCATCAGCAATGTACTCCGTCGTCAGATCTGCCACAGATCGCTGCCTATTCTGGAATAATTCTGGAATACACAGCGGGGGATCCTCCGACGTGTAGGTTTTGTGGTAGGACGTGGATGTCCATTACCATACGGCCACCATCCTACAACTACTTTCCATAGGTGCTCAAGACAGGGTTAAGCAGACAGCGTATCAGCTTCGCCGTTTCAGAGATTTTCGTGTCCAGCCGCGGCGCCACAACAATGTACCCTTTGTCAATACCGCTCATATCAGTGGATTTCCGCATCTGCAGCCCGCATCTTCGCTATAATGGCTGCCCATTCGTCTCTCTTCCGCTTACATTATTTCCTTACTACGTCACTGATCTCTACTACCTACAACATATATAACTGAGATAGTGTAGATTTCTATTTGATATGTACTTATTATTTTGGTGTCAGGCAGGTAACGTAAAGATATATGCAAACTTTTTGTATTCGAATTTTTGGTAGTTTCTGACATATACTAATAACATGGAAGAAAACGTTGCAAATTGAAAGTACGACGCTGCTGGAAACTTTTTAGAAACCAGAATAACAGGATTTGCAGTGGCTAGGAAAACGGCGACGAATGGCGAATCTGTTTTCAGATAGCACGACGGATGGTGCCGGGTGTAATAGTTACAAGCCGATATCCATTACATTCTCCTGTTCAAACGGATACAGAGTTGATACATCTATCTGTGTGGCGGTACAGAGAATGATTTCATTTTACGAACATCGTTATCATATGATCTGTAATGCTCTTTTCTATTGGGGGAGGGGGTCAGAACCACCTCGTCTCCTGTTCCTAGTGCTGGTTAACTCCGTCCGAAGGGCCCAACTGTATCGACCGAGCACCACTCATCCTCTGCCAATGGGCGTCACTGGACGCGGATATGGAACGGCGTGTGGTCAGCACACCGCTCTCCCGGCCGTTGTCAGCTTTCGTGAGCGGAACCACCACTCCTCAACGAATAGCTCCTTTATTGGCCTCACAAGGTCTAAGTGGACCCCCCTTGCAAACAGCACTCGGCAGACCCATCCAACTGCTAGCCAAGCCCGATAGCGCTTAACTTCGGTGATCTGACGAGAGCCGGTGTTACCACAGCGGCGGAGCCGTTGGCACTACCGGTTAAGCTCTAAAAATAATGATGAGATGCTGAACGAAAAGGTAGTGAGTCGCCTAAAACTTTTAAAGGAACAACTCTGCAATTCGATACGTTTTCCAGTGAGTGTAATACATTTAAAGTAAACGTTGTAAGCGTATTGTCATATCGCTGGCTTAGCTGTGGAGTATCTTTGCGGGCGGCCGCGTCTGTAGAGTCGAGCGCGGGACACCGAACAGTTATGTTGTGTTGAGGATAGCTCTGCATGTAAGAAGCATTGTTAGTATGGAAGTTGAAGCGTTGCTACAAGAGCTATTATAGTAAAGTGATGAAATATGGAAGTGATTCAGAGGAAAGTGCGTCAAGATGTAATTAAAAATGAGCAGTCCCGCCGATAATGTATTTGTGTATCCTCTCGTTGCGTGTCGCACAGCATCTATCATCCGCGCCGTTTCGGTCTCCCAGAATGAACTGATGTGAATCAGTAGAAATTAGTCACCATAAAAGAGTGCAGTTAAGTGCCAGTGTCTTGTAGCGAGCATCATTACTAGTGTGAAGGAGGACTGGTAACAAAGAAATCTGTTTATGCCTGGCGAGCGTAAGAACTTTCGTTCGATTATTCGGCTTTCGCATCATCAACAATCATCCGCGCCGTGTTCGGTATGCGTACGCTCGCCCAAGTGATATTGTGGACAGATAATCATCAAGATTCTTAGGTGGGATAAACGTTTACGACTCAGAGTGTAACCAGTGCAACCTGTGAATTCTTATTGTCTCGGAATATAGTTGTTCATACCAGACGTAGGACAGTGTTGTGTTTTAACGTTGAGTGGCTCCCCTAAACCCGCTTGCATTTTTCGATAGATAATTTCAGGCAAGCCAACAGCAGTGTGGAGCAGAACAGTACGACCGCCGCGGGATTATCAGGTACGTGGTGTGGACAGGGCGCACGGTCGAAAGACAACCAGTAACTAGGAGCCACCCCAACCAATTGTACCCCCGGGCGTGTTACAACGTCTTGTTGTTTTTCTTACGATCTTCAGTCAAAAGACTGTTCTGATACAACTTTCAATGCTAGTCTATCCCGCGCAATCATGTTCGTCTCCGATCAACTACTGCAACCTACATCCATTTGAACCCGCTTGCTGTGTTCATCCCTTCGTCTCCCTCTACAGTTTCTACCCTCACACTTCCTTCCATTACCAAATCAATTATATCTTTTAGTAAAATTGTGCCATAAATTTCTCTTTTCTCTAATTCGACTCGGTAAATTTTCATTTGTTGGTCGATCAGCCCATCTAATCTTCAGCATTCTTCTACAGCATCACATTTCGAAAGCTTCTATTTTCTTCATGTCTGAACTGCTTATCGGCCAAGTTTCACTTTCGTACAAGGCTACACACCAGACAACTACCTTCAGAAATAGTTAATAATAATTAAACTCACAGTTATTAGACGTTAAGGAATACCTATTTTTCAAAAATGCTTCTCATGCTATAGGTACTCTGTTTTCATAGTTTCTCTACTTTGGTCATCATCAATCATTTTTTTGTTCAGATAACAGAACACATTCACAACTTTTAGTCTCTCACTCTAATTCCCTCAGCCTCATCTGATTTAATTCGGCTTCATCCCATTACTTTTAATTTACTTTTGTTATTGTACGTCTTGTTACTTACCATCAAGATAATATTCATTCTGCTACATTGGTTCATGGGCCTCGCATTGGATAATGTTGTGTAAGCTGCTATTCGTTCTGTTCAACTGCTCTTCGTTATCCTATGCCGTCTCTGACAGAATTACGAAGTCATCATCAACTTCAGAGTTTTATTTCTTCTCCCTGCACTTTAACCCCCATCCAGAAGTTCTCCTTGGTTGTCTTTCCTGCTTGCGTCTTACACAGATTGAATAACATTGGAGACAGGCTACAATCCTGTCTCACTCACTTCTCAACCACTACTGCTCTCATAGTCCTTCGACTGTTATAACTGAAGACTGATTTATGAAAAATTTGTAAATAAACTTTCTTTCCCTGTTTTTTATCACTACTACATCTATAATTTCAGGGAGTGTGTTACTGTCAATAGAGTGATAAGCTTTCTCTAAATCTATAACTGTTTAAACGTAGGTTTGTCCTTGTGTAATTTATCTTCCAATACAAACTTAGAGTCAGTATAGCCTTGCGTGCACCTATGTTTCTCCGACATCCAAACTGATCTTCCCCACAGTCGGTTTCTAGCACTCTTTCCATTCTTCTGTAAATAATGGGCGTCAGTATTTTACAGTCATGACTTACTAAACTAATGGTTTGGTAGTAATCACACCTTCATCGCTTTACTTCTTTGCAACTGGGATTATTACAGTGTTCCTGAAATCTGGGGGTATTTCGTCTGTCAAATCTTGCACACCCTGTAAAGTAATTTTGGTATGGCTAGCTCCCTCAAGTGTTTCAATAATTAAGAGGAAATGTCGGGACCTTTTTCCTACTGAGGTATTTCAGTATCTTTCCAATTTTTCTCACACTATCATATTCTCATATCTCTCTTTTTCATCTTAGTTGTAAGCTCTTTTCTTCCTGTAATACTGGCTTCAAGTTTAATAGCGTAAAAAACCGCTTCAGCTGTCAGTAAATGTTTTTGTTTATTGCAAGACGCCGTACAGTCGAAGAGGACGAAGCGGTTGCTAGTCCTACGCACGCGTGCGCTTGTTTGAGGTGGGTGTGAATTGCCCGTCTCCCCTCCCCATGACTCACTGCCCCAACCACCACACATTTACGTTTCCATTATTATTACGTGGCACCTGAAAGTGAAGCTTTAGGCTTCGAAACAGTTTGTACAATAAATAAGAAAATTACTCGCAACTGAATGACATTTTTAATTTTGTCAATATTTTCTTCAATTGCAGATATTCGCCTGTACAAATACGTTGTCTTCATTTTTTTCCCTTATAGGCCCTCTAAATACTCCGTCCATATTTCAGTTTGCCCTCCTTTGCTTAGTACTTACTTGCAATCTGTGATCTTGATGTTCATACAGCTGCTACCCTTTCCTCCAAAGATCGCTTTAATTTTGCTGTAGTCAACATCTCTCTTTCCCCTAGTTATGCACGCTTCTACAGCCTGGAATTTATCATCGAACCATTCCTGCTTGGACTTTTTCACTTCTTCTCAATCTTTTCTTATACGTATGTTTTCCCTTTCATCTCCTTCATCTATTGCATTTTACATTTTCTTCTTTCGTCAATGAAATCCAACATGTGTCGCATTATACATGGTTTTCTACTAGGCCTTGTTTTTTTTCTATTTGATCCTCTGATTCCTTCACTATTTCATCTCTCGGACCTGCATATTCGTCACCTATTGTCTTCCTTTTCCCTGTGTCAGCTAATCGTTGCCTAATGCTCCCTTTCAAACGCTCAACAACCTCTGGTTCTTCCATTTTATCCATTTGTCATCTCCTTAAATTCCAATCTTATTGCAATTTCTTCAGTTTCAGTTTGCATTTCATAACCAATAATTTATGGTTAGCCTCCTCAGCTGCCTCTGAAAAGGCTTAAAATTTAAAATTTGCTTTCGAAATATCTGTCTTACCATTACACAGAGTTATTCATAAGTACCTCTGGAGTTTCCGATGACGAATGCGGGAAAACTACAAGACACACAGGAAACATCACAGGTGCTCAATATGGGCACAGCTTGTGACGCGAAACCTCAGTATGTGCGTGCGGTTGACTGAAATGGCTGCTGGAAGCGCAACGACAGCAGCCTGCTGTGGAAATCTGTTCACTGGATTGCCTGTCTATAGGCACGAACTGAATCGATACGACAGTACAGATCGGATGACTTGTCTATATATGTGCTGACTCGCCTGCCCCTGAGTGGTGCGTTCTGCAACAACGCCGAGGCGAGTATTGGGAATCGAAACTTCGAGAGACGTTCTATGCACTGATAGGTGTCATTTTTCTGTACATCTTTCTGTTTTCGTGTAGTCGTAACCTGAAACCTCATACGTACTTATGAACAACCCTGTTTAATAATGTTAAACCTCACAGTGTCTCCGTGTCTCTTCCACGTGTACAACCTTCTCACGTTATTCTTAAATCTTTATCCAATATTCTACTAGGCAACTTCCTATTTCGTACCTTTCTCCCAGACCAAGTTCTCCTTTCATCAATTAAATTCAGTATCTGTTTTTCCAAGGGTTTCTACTACCCCTTGATTTTTGCGTATTTGATCCTGTGTTGCTTTTACTATTTCATCTCTCAGAGTTACCCATTCTTCTTCTATTGTATTCCTTTCCCCTGTTTCAGTCGAGCATTGCCTGATGCTCCCTCTGATACTCGCAGTTACCTCCAGTTTCTTCTACGAGGTGCATTCAAGTTCTAAGGCCTCCGATTTTTTTCTCCGGACTGGAAAGAGATAGAAACATGCGCATTGTTTTAAAATGAGGCCGCGTTCATTGTCAATACGTCCCAGAGATGGGACATGATCGAGAAAGTGGAGAGAATTGTTTTGGGGGATCGCCGAATGACTGTTGAACAGATCACCTCCAGAGTTGGAATTTCTGTGGGTTCTGTGCACACAGTCCTGCATGACGACCTGAAAATGCGAAAAGTGTCATCCAGGTGGGTGCCACGAATGCTGACGGACGACCACATGGCTGCCCGTGTGGCATGTTGCCAAGCAATGTTGACGCGGAACGACAGCATGAATGGGACTTTCTTTTCGTCGGTTGTGACAATGGATGAGACGTGGATGCCATTTTTCAATCCAGAAACAAAGCGCCAGTCAGCTCAATTGAAGCACACAGATTCACCGCCACCAAAAAAATTTCGGGTAACCGCCAGTGCTGAAAAAATGATGGTGTCCATGTTCTGGGACAGCGAGGGCGTAATCCTTACCCATTGCGTTCGAAAGGGCACTACGGTAACAGGTGCATCCTTCGAAAATGTTTTAAAGAACAAATTCCTTCCTGCACTGCAACAAAAACGTCCGGGAAGGGCTGCATGTGTGCTGTTTCACCAAGACAACGCACCCGTACATCGAGCTAACGTTACGCAACAGTTTCTTCGTGATAACAACTTTGAAGTGATCCCTCATGCTCCCTACTCACCTGACCTGGCTCCTAGTGACTTTTGGCTTTTTCCAGACTCCTATAGAAGCCTTCGCCGCTGCCATGGAATCATGGCGTCAGCGTTGTGAAAAATGTGTACGTCTGCAGGGCGATTACGTCGAGAAGTAACGCCAGTTTCATCGATTTCGGGTGAGTAGTTAATTAGAAAAAAAATCGGAGGCCTTAGAACTTGAATGCACCTCGTACTTATCTGTAAGTTCCATTTCCTAAATTTTTCGAATTTGAGTTTTTCTCTGCATTATGGTCAGAATCAACATCAGCCCTTGAAAATGCCTTATAAATAATCTGGTTTCGAAATCTGTCTAGATCTACACTCATATGTAAATCAGAATAAGAATATATGAAAGCTGGCAATATAAATACGCACAACTATAAAAAATTTGGCAATTAGCATAGTTCTTGAAAAACAGCAACAACAAAATTTATACCAAGCTGAACGGCCAAAAAAGTAAATAGTTGTGGTATGTGATTATCAAAAATTCTATCTAACTAAGTTAAATGAACCAACGCAAAATTTATTCTATAAAGTGCTTGACGTTGCTGAAGTAATGACTATCTTGTGATTTTCTCGTTCGTAAAGCTTCAATGTGAACCACGTTGGGATGGGGAATATTACATATGCTGAAAGGACCAGAATATAAAAGTTCAAATTTACTGCAACGACTTTTTCCTCTGTTGGATAGGTAGCGAGTGCGTACCAACACTTTTTGTCCCATGCTAAATTCCTGGAGGTTACTCACCTGTTTTTGTTGACGATTGCGGCGCTATGCTGCACGCTTTATATTGTTAAGTGCGATGTCTATAATTTCATAGTGGCGTAATCTTCTTGTAGTAGGAAAAGAAACAATTTCACGAATTTTTTAGGTGGATCTATATTTTTCAACATAAGATACGGCGAAAGCATGATGGAGTCGTTCGGTATGGAATTGATGACGTCCTGAAAATATGAAAAGTGCTTGTCCCAATCAATATGTTTTTTGTGACAGTAGATCCGACAAAGTTTTCCAGTCTCTTTCATGATGCGCTCTCATGGGTTGGAAGGAGCATGGCATATGGTAATAAAAATGAGTGTAATATTTCTAGCTTGCAGAGTTCGTTTCCATATATCTGATCGAAATTGCGGTCCATTGTCGGAGATTACCTTCTGAACATGTCCAACACGAGGCAAAAATGATGTTTAGTAAAAGCATTAGAAACAGTTCTGGCAGTGGCTTTTCGTAATGGAGTGAAAGGTACAAATTTCGAATAAATTTCGAAGTTAGTTCTACAGCAACGAAAATGTAACAGAAACCTTTATTAGTTCTTGGAATGGATCCAAATAAATCAGCTGCTGCCATATGCCTTAATTTCATGGCTACAATCGGGTACAGAGGGGCAATGTGAGATACTGTTAAAGATTCAGCTTTTTTACAAATTTTGCAAGTCGCTAAGACTAGTCGAATACGCTTTTCCATATTTGTGAAATAAAAGTGTTGTCGTAGTATCAAAAACCATTTGCGAGGGCCATAATGGGCGTAGCTCAAGTGTGTATACCAGATTAATTTATTGCCATGTTCTTCAGGTATGCAGAGAGTCCAATTGTCGCTGTCAGGGCGAGCGCGGCGAAATAGAATACGGTTGTGCACGGTGTAATAAGTTCTGATTGTTGTCTGGCTCGTGTCACGCCACTGAAGTTTGATCTCTTTCCAGAAGTTGTCTTTGCACTGCTCGCTGGCGATGTCTTTTATTGATGTTGAAATAAAATTTTCAAAACCTACCTGTTTAATGAAGAATTTTTTGAAATTAGTTTGACAGAAATTAGCAGAGATCTCTTGCCGGTAACTGCACAGTGAGCGAGAAAGCGCACCTGCTACAACATTCTGGATTCCTGTGATGTGGACAATCGTAAAATCAAATTCCTGCAAATAAAGTTTCCAACGACTGTCATTTGTGAATTTAGCTGATAAAGGTAACTGAATAGCTCTGTGATCTGTGTTTACTGTTGTGTGTCTGCCATATAGAAAGTCATGAAATTTAGTGAAAGCCCAAACAACACATAATGTTTCGAGTTCAGTGATAGAATAATTTCTTTCAGGCGATGTGAGGATGCGACTAGCAAACGCGATGTTCTTCTTAACAGTTGTACCATTTTCGTCTATTTACTGAAATACATGGACACCAAGAGCAGTCTTGGAGCTGTCTATAGCAATCGAAATATTCTTTGTCAGGTCAGAATGTGATAGATGTGGAGCATTAAGTAAAGCCTTTTTCAGATTGAGAAACTCGGACTGTGCTTGGGCGTCGCACGACGACCAGATAGTACTTTTACCAGTAAGATGACACAGTCTGGGGGTATCTAGTGCAGAGGGGTGTATGAAACAGCGAAAAAAAATGATCAAGCTACGAAGTTGTTTTTTAAAAAAAGAAAATGTAACACAATGAGCGTGGTGAAAATAATTTGTAGTATGTAGAGGGAAGTGATACGCTGTATTTGGATGTGTAATACAGTCTAAGTAGCATGTTGGAATGCATAGGGCAGACAATTCGCACCATTGAAGTCCGAAGTCGTAAACACCAACGGAACACAACCAAGCTTGGGAACCAGTCATTACCCGGATTAAGGAGAAGATAGAAATATCCCAGAATGTACTAACTTCGAGGGCAGAGGGAGGAACCTACGAAACGCCGCCGGCAAACCTCCCTGGGCACAGACCTACGAGGGAAGACCCAGACGCTTTCGCTTCGCAAATTCACGGAGCTTCATGCTCCGGTGAGTTGTACGATGGGCGGATCACGCCTTTCCTACTTCTCCCTGGGGGTGTTTAATGTGGTCTTCCCGTAGGGATCTTCTTCATGGCTGGGTTGCTGCTAGTAGATCTTCTTGCTCATGTTGCGGCGTTCCGTTACACCAGCAACAGGTCTGGCCACCTCGTGGTCGTGCGCCAGTGCACTTGGTTGCCCAAGTGACGGACGAGGGCGTTCCGACGTCCGCGCTGCCGCATAAAAGCGTTGCGCCGCTTGCCGGAATCGGTGTTTTGGCATCGGTAGTTTTCTGAATACCACCTTTAGTGTCTTCACGGGTTCGGAAGAATACGTGAAGGAATGGAGACCCTCACGCTTCGTCAGCTGCATCACCCTGTGGTAATCGTCCGCGGTGTGCGTCACGACGCGGTACAGGTCTTGACCTGCGGTCCGCGTAGTGAAGGTGCCCTTCACCACCTGTTTGATCTTCGTCTCGAAGTCTTTGAAGGTGCCCTCCCACTGGATGACCATCGGTGGGGGAGGAGGCGCCCTCCTCTGCTGTTCTGTATTGGTCGCCTCCGCTGTTGCGTCAGGGAGGTTGCTGAAGCGGTTGGCGGTGTTTTCTCCGCCTGCAGTTGCTGCTAGCATGATTGCCCTGGCATAGTGCTTCCTTATGGGCCTCTTGAACCTATCTTCGTCCGTCTCGGGCGGGGTCCTGGTCCCCTTCCGAGACGTCTTGTGCTGGGTGCGCACTCTTGGTGCGCTGTTGAAGGTGCTGGCGGCGAGGCTCTTTGCAGACGCAAAGTGCAATGCATCGGCACGACGCTTCCGGCATATGAGCTGGGTCTCCTTCGTGGCTTCCCGAATTTTGGGGTCCAGGGATGAGCCCAACAGGAATTTGAGGTTTTTGTCTACCTCCATTACAGCTGTTGCGCCCCCATTTTTGGGGTCGTTCAGGGCGCCATTGTTGGTTTCGGCCACGGGTCGTCTGGCAGAGACATCTGTGGTCTTCCTGGAGGTGAGTGAGGATGTTTGCGGCCCTCCCACGTCCAAAACACGCGCAACAGTCAACGACAGCAGACCCAGCCAAGGCTGGGTCCACATAACGGCTCGTCGACGCAGTGACGC
This sequence comes from Schistocerca cancellata, assembly GCF_023864275.1. Classification (NCBI taxonomy): domain Eukaryota; kingdom Metazoa; phylum Arthropoda; class Insecta; order Orthoptera; family Acrididae; genus Schistocerca; species Schistocerca cancellata. Next base: position 514,913,593 of record NC_064628.1, on the reverse strand, counting down.
TTGTCCCAGTCTCCAGGTAAAGGTCGTTGTCCATTATAGGTTGACCCAGACGCTGGGTCACAAGCCAGGCGTCGAAACCCAGTGCAGACGAGCGAGAGAGCACCCAGGGTGCAGACGGCTGAGAGACCGCCTGAGGACAGGGAAGGGTGAATCTGATATATATCTCATGCCTACCGTCCTCCGACAGTCTTTCCAGCGCTCAATGCCAGTGCAGAAAGACGAATGCTGCGGAGCTAAGGGTGAAGCGGAACGCCATCCAGTGGAGATTGCTCCACCGGCAGCCCCATCTGGCTCCCCATCTATGACGACCACGCGGCTGCCTCTGGATGCTGATTTGGATACGAAAAGGAAGAAACACGCCAGGACTGCTGCCGGCGGCGCTCATCCGCCGCCGACTTCTAAGACCACCAGCCATCGCTGGTGTGGCAACAATCCCCCACCACCACCCCCTGCCCCTGCCAAAGTCAGCCCCCCATCCATCATCACTGAATACACGGAGCCCTTCAAAGGGCTCCTTGACATCCTCAACACAGTCACCTCCTTCCCCTACTGCATTAAGACTGCAGGTGACAACCTTTTTCATCTGTCAGTCCATTCCCCTAAGGACTTGATTCAAGCTCTCCATATCCTCCAACCCTCAGCATTTGTTTCTCCAACGCCCCCCACCAAGTCAAGGCAGCTGCAGGTCGTCATCAGGGTTCAAATAGTTCAAATGGCTCTAAGCACTATGGGACTTAACATCTGAGGTCATCAGTGCCCTAGACTTAGAACTACTTAAACCTAACTGCCCTAAGGACATCACAAGGCAAAATTCGAACCTGCGACTGTGGCAGCAACACAGTTCCGGACTGAAGCACCTAGAACCGGTCGGCCACAGAGGCTGGCCATCGTCAGGGGACTACCTTTCAAGTACACTGGCAATGACCTGAAGGCAGCCTTGACTACCCTTAACATCACCCACCATATCGTGACCCAAGTCATCTCCCCCCACATCTGTCTCCCCACCTCCCTATTCTTCGTCTCCATTCTGGACATGCTGGAGAACTGACTCCTTCCCACCTTAACCTCCATTGATCACGTCAACGTGACGGTGGAGAAACCCTGCTCCTGGAGGCTGACCTTGGTATGCTACTGCTGCCGGGGCCTGGTGCACTTCACGGGTGACTGCACCCGCAAGGTGCGCTGTGTGAAGTGCGCCACACCTCCTCGGAGTGTACCAAACCCCAGGAGGTTCCCCCCATCTGCGCCCACTGTGGCAGGAAACACATGGTTATCTATATGTGTTGACCTAAAATCAAATCTTTTTGGGCAAACCAGCACTGCTCGATGGGACCCTTGGTGGCAGCCCGCCTGGGCGTCAGTTACTCTGCCACTCTGGAGGGGTCATTGCCATGGAACTCCCTTACCATGCCTCTCACTCCCATCCCACCCAACTGGGCTCCTACCCATCCCCCTCCTCTCCATCCCCATACCATGCCGCCCCACTCTACCCCCCACCTCATACCTCCCCAGCAGGCATCAAGCTCCACTTCATCACTCCCACAGCAGGCATCACACTCGACTGTTCCTCCCTCCCCCCATGGCAGGCATCAAGCTGTATTGCCCCCTGCCCTGCTACAGTCACAGCAGCAACCCCTCACTACCCCTTCCTCTATTCCTCCTCCCTTCAGAGATTTCATCTTCAGCATTGTTGAGGCTCTGAGCTTGGCAACTGCCACCGCCCTCTCCCTCTCCCTGTCCCCCATCACCACCACCCCAGCCACTCCTTATCATGGCTTTTAGGCAGCATGGACTGACCAACATGATTTGGATTGCCAATGGCATGCACTGGCAACAGGGCGAATTCTGCCAGTTCCTTCTTGATGAGGGGGTCGACATTTGCCTTGTGGCTGCGATGCATCTCAAACCTGGTGTTTTTGTCCATGTAGCAAACTACACCTGCTATAGGACTGATAGGCCCACTGCCTTCAGTGGCATGGGAGTGTACATGTGCTATTCCCCCCACCATCACCCCATCCTCCTTCCCCAACTCCACACCATAGAAGAAACTGACATTGTCGTCCACATGGTGAGGGGTCCTATCACGTTCATGGCTCTTTGTAGATCACCATGAGGCCTTTTCCAAATACCAGACTTTGATGGGTTGGTGTCTCTCGGCAACAACGTCTTTGTAGGTGGCGACTTCAATGCCAAGCATGCTGCCTGGCACAGCAAAGTCACCAATAACTCAGGCCAGCGACTACTCAGGGTCGCCGAGCGGCTCAACGCCCGCAATATCGACCCCTACGATCTCACCATTTTCCCCTCTGGAGGACGTCTCCCAGTTGTCCTAGACATCGCAGTGGTGAAAGGTCTTCCCCACCACGTCACTGCCACCACCCACACTGCCCTGGCTTCTGCTCTCCAGCCGGTCATCTGCACCATCGATCTCGTTGGACTTATGGTTGCGCTGCATGACGGCCTGGACATTCACGATATTGAATGGCAGTCCTACCAGCGACGGGGTGAAGCAGCTGTACCCACCATTCCTGCTGCCAGTCAGATGGATGCGGATCGCACTCTTGCCCACTTAACCACCATCGCCCTGGATGCTGCAGTTGCAGCGACCCCTCACCCTGAGGACCAATCCTCAGACCATCTGTGTCCACTCCCCCCCTCCCATCTGTGCTCCCATTGCAGAGAAAAACCAGACCATCCGAGAATGGCAGCTTACTCGGGAACCGGCTACCAAGTGCCTAATCAATAGATTGCAGCTCCAAATCAAGGCTGCAGTGCAAGACCACCGCAATCAGGCATGGGCAGATAAAATCTCTGGCATTGACCTGAGTGATCCATGTGCATGGCGGCCCACAAAACGCCTTTTGCGTCGAGAGCACTGGATCCCCCACCTCCTGGTCAGTAATTACTTTGTGTGCAAACCTGACGTTAAGGCAAATGCCATGGCCGATGCCTTCGCATGCAACTTCACTCCGGTCAATGACCCCGTCGACCCTGGCCACATCCACTTGGTCATGGCACATCTCCCACACCTCCTTGCTTTCCAGGACCCGGAGAATTGTATCACCCTCATCAATGAAAAGGAGATCACACTGCAACTACAGTACCTAAAATCCAAGAAAGCTGGCAGCCCTGACAAGCTTATCAACACCCTTATCAAGCAGCTGCCCCCCTGCCACTTCTATTCCCATCCTGACTGCCACCTTCAACAACATCCTCACAACCAGGCAATTTCCCACAGGCTGGAAACATGCCGAGGTGGTAGCTACCCCCAAGGCTGGGAAAGATCTTCATTCCTCTCCCAGCTACCGTCCCATCAGCCTCTTGCCCGCCATCTCCAAGGCGTTCGAGAGGCTGTACGCCTCCTCATCCACATTGCCCAAGAACGAGTCCTCCCCGAGGAGCAGGTTGGCTTCCAGCATGGTCATGCAACCACCCACTATCTCCTGGCCCTTGTAGAAGAGGCACTGGTCACCATAGAACATAGGGAGTACTTCAGGGCCACACTCCTCGATGTGTCCAGAGCGTTTGACTCGGTCTGGCACGAAGGGCTGCTCTGCAAGAGTTGTTCTCACTAGGTTTTCCAGTGTCTCACATCTGGCTGATAGCCACATACTTTGAAGGATTTACCTTCCATGTTAGGATCCCCGAGGGGAAATCTACACAATGGCATATCAGGGGAGGAGTCCTGCAAGGCAGCGTGCTTGGCCTGCTGCTGTACTCTCTTTTCACAGCTAACCTGCCGTACACGCCAAGAGTGCATTTGGCCCTTTACGCAGACGACACTGCACTCTTCTCTCGTTCTCTGAGTGCAGCAGGTCTCCAGCAGCGGCTCCAGGGGGCAACAGATTCCCTCACTGAATGGGCGAGGAAGTGGCGCCTGGCATTTAACCCCTCCAAAACCCAAGCCCTTATCATTTTCCAGCGCCGATTTCACATTTGGCTCTCGCCGGTTTGTGTCCTCGGTACCCCCGTCTCTTGGAGTCATACTGCAAATTACTTGGGCGTTACCCTGGACAGACGCCTCACCTGGCGCCCCACATAGACAACATGCGTCTAAAGGCGACAGGGCGACTATGCCTACTATCCACCATCCCCCACCTTCATGTCATTTCATCTTCTTCATTTCATCGTTTCATTTCGTCATCACGTCATGCCATCCATCCCCCCCCCCCTCTCCAACGCCACTGCCACCCTCTCCCCCCCCCCCCACACACACACACACATACTGTCGGCCTAACCGCTGCAGCCCCTCCCTCTTTCACTTCTCCGACTGTCACTCTTCGTCACTTCTCCCCCCCCCCCCCATTCTGCTACCTCATGAGCGTCTGTCACCGCCATCACCAAGAAGATCCGGCCAGGAAAAAGGCCGTTCGTTTTCTTCACTCTCTTCCTGTCCCTTCTACTATCCTTTCCTCCGTCATGTACCAATAATTTTACGGGCTTGTCAATGGGGCCGTTTGTTTTCCTGCTTCTCCTACTATTCCTCTAACTATTCTTTCATGTTTCAAAAAGAAAAACAGCACAGAAGTGATGCCACATCTGACCCCCCAAGATCTTTCCTCCCCGCACCACCAAGACAGAAGGAGGAGCGCCCCTGAGGCGCTAACACTTCGTCCCAGTCGAGGACTCGCCTCATCATGTGCGCAGCGAACGAGAGTCCTCTGGCAGTACACCTGATGATGGCAACAAGGTCGTCTGCCGAAATATTGTGTCCTTTGTACCCTCACACCAGGCTGTTCACCCGAGATTTATTTCATCATGATGGAAATTGTTCATCATTTTTATTAAATCGTTCATTGAACTGAGTGTTGGTGTCAACTTGTATTTCTCGTATGATGGAGAATTGTTCATCATTTTTATTAAATCGTTCATTGAACTGAGTGGCCGTGTCAACTTGTATTTCTCGTATGATGGATAATTTTTCATTGAACATGTGCATGATATTTTGAAACGTCGCTTCCATATTGCTTTGAATTAATGCGACGGGTGTCACCTTTGTTGTGCTTTGTGCTGTGGAGACATCATCTGCATCCATGGACGTCTCATTTGTTGCATTATCTGCACAATTATCGTTTACGGGATCTGACGGATTTTTAAAAACAGATTGAATACTTTGCAAAACTGTGTACTCTCACATACTGTTGGCATTCTAATTGACTGTACAAGAATTGGAAAATTTATTGACCTGATTCGGTAAACAATCGTGTTCTGACACCTGCGTGTTAGCAATACCTCAGCGTCTCCCGCTATGTCGGACGCGACAGTCTGAGCAGATGGTAAATTAGGTAAAATCATACTTTCAGGAAACTGTACATTACTCTGGGAAAAGGATTCTAGTTTTCCGTGGTGCTTTGCAACTGTTGCACCGCAGATTGGTTACTGTCATCCTCAAAATTGTTGTCAGTAATAGGAAAATCATCTGTTTTGGTACCGTATCTCTATTTGTCATATTACGCGCCGGAACCTTGACACTTTAGCGCGGCATCGTATCAAATACAGGGTGCAAATCCAAGGACAAAACTACAACACTCCACTCAATAAAAAAAAAACAAGGCGTAGCATAACAATGCCGATGAACTGTGGATAAATTTTGTAGAAGTTAATAAACTGCGTTGCGCCAAAAAATATCTAACCACTATTATTACTATAGTGTGGTTGAGAGAACAGAATATATATATATATATATATATATATATATATATATATATATATATATATATATATATATATCTGACTATTTTAATACCAAAGTTTTCACAAAGCGAACGACTGGCAGAGCTGTCGCGCAACGTGTAACGTTCTTTTAATTAATAAAGAGGAAACTTTACGATTGCGGTAAATGAAGTCTGAACTGAGGAAAGGATACAAAACTCGAATTTTCGTGTTGCGTGTTGTAAGTGCAAGTTGTGCGCTTACTCTGTGTTATTGTTAGCAAAGCTTTACACGAACTGATTGGGCAGTGCTAATCTCAATACCAATAAAGAAATACAGTCACTGCAAAATACAGTGAGCTCCTTAGGCACTGAATCATCTGGCCCTGTTCAAAACTGATAACTTTCGTCCCTGTGCACATGACAAATAAATTAAATTGTCTTACCTCTAGAGCAGCAGCGGAGTAATGTGATATATTCTGGTCTCTCGTGAAGAAAATATAAATATGCTAGCTACAGGCTCAGCAGTGTGCAATGTTGACCATAATGCTTGAAATGCACATGAAATTCTTTTGGCTAATAAACGAGAACGTTTAAGAAAATCCAACTTCTTTAAAAAATACATGATCTGGACCGGGGGATGAACTACTAACACTGAGTTTTTTGCAAAATTATATTCCAAGCTACGTTTGTCTTTTAAAAAACATCTGACATTGAAGTTACATTACTAATAATTGATTCACAAACAATTAGATTCAAACAACCAGTATCTTTGAAAGTTGCTTTCCGTTAGAACGTTCAAAACAGGGTACTAGCACAAACAGGCAGCCTGGGTGGCTGACTAAAAATATAAGAATATCTTGTAGAACAAAGTGGCAATTATATCAAAACGTTAGAAACACTCACAATCTAAATGCAGTAGCCCATTACAAACAGTATTGTAAGGTGCTTAAAAAAGTTATTAGGAAGGCAAAAAGTATGTGGTATGCAGCTAGAATAGCTAAGTCTCAGGATAAAATTAAAACCATATGGTCAGCCGTAAAGGATGTGGCTGGTCTGCAGAGACAGGTCGAGGATATAGAATCAGTGCGTAGTGGGAATGTCCGTGTTACTGATAAGTCGCATATATGTACAGTATTTAATTATCACTTTCTAAATATAGCAGGTGAACTAAATAGAAACCTAGTCCCAACAGGGAATCATATAGTGCTCGTAGAAAACAGTGTTCCGAGACTGTTACCTGAAATGCTCCTCCATGATACTGACAAGAGGGAGATTGGGTTAATAATTAAATCACTAAAGACCAAGAACTCTCATGGATATGACGGGGTATCTAGCAGAATACTGAAGTATTGTTCCATGTATGTTAGCCCAGTACTTAGCCATATCTGTAACTTTTCCTTTAGGAGTGGTCGGTTTCCTGACCGATTAAAGTACTCGGTAGTGAAGCCACTTTATAAAAGGGGAGATAGGGATAATGTTAATAATTATAGACCTATTTCTATGCCATCGGTGTTTGCTAAAGTTATCGAGAGGGTTGTATATACAAGGTTACTGCAGCATTTAAATTCACATAATTTGCTGTCAAATGTACAGTTTGGTTTTAGAAATGGCTTAACAACTGAAAATGCTATAGTCTCTTTTCTCTGTGAGGTTTTGGACGGATTAAATAAAAGGTTGCGAACGTTAGGTGTTTTCTTTGATTTAACGAAGGCTTTTGACTGTGTTGACCACAAAATATTACTGCAGAAGTTGGAACATTATGGAGTAAGGTGAGTAGCTTACAATTGGTTCGCCTCTTACTTTAAGAACAGAAAGCAGAAGGTAATTCTCCGCAATATTGAGAGTGGTAATGATGTTCAGTCCCAATGGGGCACTGTTAAATGGGGCGTTCCCCAAGGATCGGTGCTGGGGCCACTGCTGTTTCTTATTTATATAAATGATATGCCTTCTAGTATTACAGGTGATTCAAAAATATTCCTGTTTGCTGATGACACCAGCTTGGTAGTGAAGGATCTTGTGTGTAATATTGAAACATTATCAAATAATGTAGTTCATGAAATAAGTTCGTGGCTTGTGGAAAATAATTTGATGCTAAATCACAGTAAGACTCAGTTTTTACAGTTTCTAACTCACAATTCAAGAAGAACTGATATTTTAATCAGACAGAATGGGCATGATATAAGCGAGACGGAACAGTTCAAGTTCCTAGGCCTACGGATAGATAGTAAGCTGTTGTGGAAAGCCCATGTTCATGATCTTGTTCAGAAACTAAATGCCACTTTATTTACCATTAGAACAGTATCTGAAATAAGTGACATTTCAACACGAAAAGTAGTGTACTTCGCATATTTTCATACGCTTATGTCATATGGTATTATTTTTTGGGGTAATTCTTCTGATTCAAAAAGGGTATTTTTGGCTCAAAAACGGGCTGTTCGAGCTGTGTGTGGTGTAAGTTCGAGAACCTCTTGTCGACCCCTATTCAATAGTCTGGGAATTCTGACATTGCCCTCACAGTATATATTTTCGGTAATGTCGTTTGCTGTTAGCAATATTAGCTTATTCCCAAGAGTTAGCAGCTTTCACTCAGTTAATACTAGGAAGAAATCAAATCTGCATGTGGAATGCACTTCCTTGACTCTTGTGCAGAAAGGAGTGCAGTATTCTGCTGCATCCATTTTCAATAAGCTACCACAAGAAATCAAAAATCTTAGCAGTAGCCCAAACTCTTTTAAGTCTAAACTGAAGAGTTTCCTCATGGCTCACTCCTTCTATTCTGTCGAGGAGCTCCTGGAAGAGCTAAAAAATTAAGCAAATTCCAGTGTTACATTCTTGATTTCTTTATTTAAACTAATGACGTGTCGCCTGAATATGTTTCTTATATTTCATTTTATCTGTTTCTACAATCGTGTTATAATTTCATGTATTGACTCGTTCCATGACCATGGAGACTTCTCCTTAATGTGGTCCCACGGAACAATAAATAAATAAATAAATAAAAAGAAAATCATCTAACTTCACTAATCCAACATAAACGCAAATCACCAAATTAGACATAGCTCTGTTAACAAATCTTGAAAGCATTACAAAAATGATATATCTACTAACCTTTTTATCAAAATAGTTTACGTACATTCTGGGGTTACTCGACAATTACAAATTATCAGCCAACTTATCTGTACTAACGCGCTGGCCAAAATAGAAATCATAATTAATTACCATCTTTACCTTGGTTGCATGAAGACTTCTGCTTCCATGTTCAACAACACTGACACACCTAAATTAATCTAACACTTGGCGGCTTCACACAGCACACCACAAAGACTGCCTACTCCATCGTCTTTCCCTCACAGACGGCTATCTACAACTGTGTGCCAAGCGCTCTCTTACTCCAACAAAGCAGTATCTTTGGCTCTGCGCTCACGCACAGTCAGAAATCCTCATTATCGAGCCTGTCAGGTGTAGAAGTAGACTCCTTTCGCATTAATAATCAGTCTGAAACCTTCCATGTATACGAACTTCTTACAGGATTCGTAAATAAATGTTTGTGATGATTAAATTATGATGCGTGCGAACTTCTATCGGGTGGCTTCCTCTTTCACTCCTTTTCTTCATCTCATGTTCTCGTAACACTTTTTCTTCTCTTTCTTTTCCAACTATCGAATTTCAGTCCCCCATCGCAATTAAATTTTCGTCTCCTTTCACAATTAGATTATTTTTTTATCTCATCATACATTCTTTCAGCTCTTCATCATCTGCAGAGATAGTTGGCACGTAAAATTCTGCTGGATTCCAGTGTATCTTTGCTATGATAATGTGTTCACGAGCCTGTTCATACTACTAGCTTACCAGCATTCTTATTTTCTTATTAATTGTTAGACCTAGTCCTGTATTAAACCTATTTGATTTTGTATTTATTGCCCTGTACTGACCTAACGTGAAGTCTTGCTGTTCCTTCCACCACACTTCACTAATTTCCAATGTGTCTAATTTCAACCTGCTTATTATCCCTTTTTAAATTTTCTCACCTACCTACCAGATAAAGGAATCAAATATTCCTCTTTGCGACCAATAGGACGCCATGCGACCAATAGGACGCCAGTTTCATTTTTCCTGATGACGACATCCTCCTGAGTAGTGCCCACCGGAAGATCTTAATTGGGGATTATTTTACGTCCGGACTTCTTTACCATGCCCTCAAGGGAAAAAAATGACGACTGTTGTTTCCCCTTGCTTTCAGCTTTTCACCGTACCAGCCCAATAAGGTAATATTGCGGCCAAACAAATAGAGCTCCTTCACTAAATGCACAGAACACAGGATTACAAATTTCTTTTGCCAAGACAGAGAACATGAACGCGGATGCAAATGGTCCAACGTGGTCCATTAAGACAACGGATGATGTCTGAAAAAAACACAGAATCACCAAGGTGTGTACCTTGCCCCAACTAACAAAGAGACTTCACACACATCCATGCCCGAGGCAGGCTTCGAATCTGCGACCGTAGTGTTCACGCGGTTCCAGACTGAAGCGCCTAGAATCGCTCGGCCACACCGACCGGCTAAAAATAAATATCTTCCTGATATGTTGGCATGTGTGCAAGTGCTTGCTAATGGCGTAAACGTCGAAACTGCAATAGTAAAAATAAAATTCTTCACAGCTGTAAATGTAATATGACGTCCTTTCAACAATTTATACAGGCTTTTGACCAGCTTTCAAGAAGTTACTGAGACAGAGTTTGATAAAATTTCTCAAAGCTTAATAACATTAGTCAAAATGACCAAATTATAAGCGCTGTTATCAGACGGAAATAATTCCTCAGCAAACCGAGGAGTTCCGCATCTTTTGTGCCTAGGTACAGTGACCGAAATAAAATTCATGCCACAGAGTAGGAAGGGGTGAACTAAATTATTAATTACTAGAAATGGGTTACAATAATCCATTTCTAACCTAACAGGTTTCAGAAACCTATTCACTGTTTAATAGGTTCGACGTAGGCCGTGAAGCACATTAAAACACGTGAAACACGAAAGCGGAACACCGAAAGTGTATGAGTAATGGAGAGGAGAACATGTAATGCACCCAGGAACACTCACACATACGATCGTGCGAGGTGCCTTAGGGAGACGTACTGTAGCACATCCACATGAATCAACGACTATTCAGCAGTTGTCGAACGCCCTGATGGAAGAGTGGAACGCTCTGCCACAACGCCGTTTGGCACCTTCGTGCAGTGTGTGCTGGAGTGTAGTAAGTACAACCCCAACTCCAGGGTTTTAGCCAACCGCAACCCTGCTTATTGCAGAGGCCCGGAGCTCTTTTACATTTAATGCAGTACAAGATAGGTTGCACTACCGCATATGTTTTTAATACATTACTTTATGACAGTTTAGCTGAACACTACAACTTTGTACTTGTATTTGCGGATGGGTCTAAATAGGAAGTACTCATCAACCTTGTGGCCAGCATGGGATCACGTTGCAGAGCATGCTTTTCCGTCCGTGCTGACGAGACACCACGTTGAGTACCAGGTGGCGTATATATATTGCTTATTGTAATATGAAAGTATTATTACAGACCTCTGATGGTGAATGAAAATTCAAACTATGCGCAAGAATAAAGTTATGTTATTTCTCAAAATATGTGACGTTTTGTGCACAAAAAACCCTTGATACTAGTTTTGCTCCTTAATTATTCTATAAGATTGAAAAAAATACGGTTGGCTTGCGTACTGTCACTGTTGATAAAGCTTATAAGTTAAGCAGCACTTGTCGATGACCAAAGTTTGATTGTTGTCATACTTTGCAAGCAAAATTGAGCTTCCAGTTAAATATTTACATAGCTAACTTGCATGTATTGCTTATTTAAATGTACATGGTTTGCTTATTTGTAGTACTTCAAAAAATTATAGGTTACTAGATGAGCATAGGTCACATTTTCTATAAGTTCTCATTGTGTATTATGAAAATAAGCAGTTTAACTGTTAATTTGCAATGAAAAATCTCGTGAAAACACCTTCTTCTTCCTTCCTTCGTAAAAACGTGTTTTGTCAGTTTGTTTGTCATTTGGCTATGTTAGGTGTGTATTTTTACCAGATTTTTTTATGTTATTTAGTAACTGATTATGGGAAATACAGTCTGTAAAGTTTTAGAGAGACTTAGCACGAAAGTTCCGATTACTATGTCAGATCAAAACACCTTAAGCCGTCTAAATTTCAAGTTTTGTTTTGTTTATGCTACAAGCTTTAGCGTTACATTACGCCATTTTCAGGCTCCCTGACCGACGTTTAGGAAGAATCAGACTGCAACTGACGATCGACGGGATCGTTTTGTTAAAAAGAAGTCTAGGGATACCAGTGACTGTATGCTGGTCTCACTGTAGATTTTGCTATAGGTGGGATTCTTCGCACATGTCGGCCAAGGGGCCTAGAGGTGGCGTAATGTAACGCTGATACTGGTAGCACAAAAAAAATAATACTTGAAGTTTAGACGGCTAATGGTGTTTTGATTTGACGTTGTATATTGAACAGCCGAGGTCCCGCAACCATCTTGTATGAAGAAAGTCTTGCAGAGATCGTTCCGACTGGTAAATATTGCAGTCTTCCTCTAAAGTTGTTTTCGTACATAACCTCAAGTAGGTCTGCTTCAAATGCAAATAAAAAGCAATATTAGCATTTTAATATCATAAATTCTTTTTATTGTACAACATAAAACTATATCTTCTTCCTACCTAAAACTGTGCTTCCTAAGAAGAAACGATGCTGAAAAACTTATAACAACGTCAAGTGACAACTGTTTGTTCTGTGAACCATCAGAACATAGCATATGATTGAAATCCCAACATCCTTTATATATTTTAGTTATGGAGAATGGGGATACCACTGTAACACTTCACAAGCGTCACAGAACAATTTAGATGTAGAAATGTTTAGTTTGAGTGTCCACTGTGCGTTACATAAAGCATAGATCCAAAAACTGGAATCAATTAATTTGTTTATGTGTTGCCTGCTTAGCATAGTATATTAGCCAACATCTGTTTCCTGCTCTCATAAGCTTGGTCAGGTTAGTTTCGCTGTATTGCCTCATTTAGGATAACCATGACGTGTAATTGCCTGTACTGAATACGTCTTTTTAGACACATATCTTTAAGAGTGAAAATAACATTAGCGAACTTAATTTGAGAATTCACAACGCTATTTCAGGCACCAATTATGGCGGATGTGTGTGTGCGCGCGTGTGTGTGTGTATGTGTGTGTGTTTTGTGAATAATAACATTGTTACACTTGATGTAAACGTTGCATTTTTTGTGTTGCTGGCATATTTTTTCGGACATTTTAGTCTTGGAATGAACAATGTGACATTTGACAAAAATAGAATAATCTATGAATGGAAAATATTTAATCTGAAGTTATAGTCTGCCTTATACCATGTGTGGTACAGAGACCAAAGCTGAGGACTCTAGCTATCACCACTGAAAGTCACACGTCTGCGTATATTTTATTTATATATACCGAATTCATGTCAGTTGTAAAACCATTGTATTCTCTCCACTTACACAGAAAGCGAACGCAGCATAGCCTGTCTGTGTAACCCTTACTTAAGTAATTAAATGTTAATTCAGCCTGCAGTAAAGACGCCCATCACTTGAAAGTGCTAATACGTATATAAAATCGAAAACCAGCTTTAAAAAGAGCGCGAAGGGTCGCTCCAATTGAGCTGGTCACGTTTAGTGCTTAACGCGTATAAACAGAAATTTCACTGTCATTGAAATTGAGTATGTGCGCGCTAATTTTGTGTTTAATTACTTATAGATAAACTATTAGAGATAGGACATAGTATATGGTCTGAGGGGAACCGTCACAGCAAGTGCTTCTTTTAACATGTATGTTGAACTTGTAAAATCTATGTATTTTAAATGGTCTTACAATTTATGTAATTTTGTGATCGTTGTAAAGTTGTAAAATTTGATGGGCTTACCGAAGGCTTATAAGGGAGCTTGAATGGCCCTCCTGGTCATTCTGCGTCAAGTGGTCATTCTGTGCTAAGTAGTCATTGAGGTAACGCGTATGTTGCTGAGCTGTTAGCTTCGTTTAGAACTTGTTAAGTGACAGATTTTGGGTGACAAGTGAATGCGTAAATACTTTCGTTTATGCTTCGATTATTTCAAACTAAATAGGGCTCAGAATCTCTAAGCCATTTAGCACTTCAACATTTTGCGAGTGTTGTGCGATGGGCCGCATTGAACTCTGAATTATTTCAATTGCATTTTCGGAATTATTAATGACTAGCCTGTTGGAATCTCCTCATGATTACGCGAATTTAGATATGTGAATAACTATACTGACCTTTATTTATTTGTGAACTGGCGATAGTTTCACGTGCAGTTTAACGGAATGGGATTTGGTATTTCAAGAATCTGCTACCAATATAATACTCAAATACTCAATGTTCACTGAAATTGCCTACCGGTATTGTTGTTATTTTATTTCATGCCTATACGCATATTTATACGACCACTAATGTACGTACTTACGTGTTTTTACAGACTGAATAAATCAGCAGTTCATTCAATCTAAATCCGTTGGTGTCCTCTACAATTTGTTATTCGAAAGAATGCCACTTTTTACCGTTTTGTTAATATTTCATTTATTTTAATTTGTATTTTACTTAATTGTACTTCACTTGCCAAAATTCGGATAATTTAGGCGGCAGGATCACGAGTTAAAATAATTTTGCGGGGATTTTCGCTGCAGGGCATGGAATCAGACGATGCATGGCTCAAGCATAAGACACTATCGAGTAAATATTTCAAATAAAGCCGTGCTTTTGCCCAGTCACGTGCGGTCTAATTTGTTGTAGCAAGTACAGTCGCACACTTCTAGTGGGATTTCCATAAGTGCATCAGAAGCACTTTCATTTGTAAATCAACACAAATCATAACGACTTCAACTTCTAGATTAGCTTAAAAATGTGTGATTTTTTTAACCGGTTGTGCAGCTGCACGCCTTGGAATTTCACTCATACTGTTTTATTTAGTGTGACCACAAATGTCTGTTTCTGGAAGCTGCAGGTCATTAACACTCAGTTGTAGGTATTTTCATCTACCATTAGGACAGTTTTTGTTGTATTTGCGTTTGAATCCTTGATTAGTGGCTTCTGAACTGTCCTTTAGAGTCGTTTAATGGCATTTAGATATGATAAGAATAGGAATGCACCCTGTAACTGTGCTACAGTTTCGCTGATTAGATTGACTTATATTTATATGTGCAAGGTATTCTGCTGCTACCCAAAAGACAGACACCCTGTTGATTCTATCATCAGATGAAATTAATCTCCTCTTCTGTCTAATTTACTAGCTTTCGTAACGTCTTTCCACAGTCCTGTCACCAGATAAAACAAAATGCTTCCTGAAAAAAGTGCATACTCTACATACTTTAGTCCTATACTAACGACGAAGTAAGTAGTCGCATATATGCAGCTATACGCCCACTCACATTTTCATAGTTGAGGTACACATGAAAGAAAACAGGTCAATAACAAAATGAGATTGTGTCTGTTCTAAATTACAGACAACTCATAATGCGAAACAATGAATTCGTTTATCAGTTTCGTTTAGTTTACACTGCGAGAGAGTTCATATCAATTAAGTGTCTCATCGAATCAAAGGAAGCAGCCTTCATAATTTAATGCAATTCAAACGTTTATATGATTTGATTGATTTACTCTTAAATGGTAGAGGTTATCGTTTATTTACTGGGAACTAATACAAGCTATCGTTTCTTCCCGTCACCCTGCTTCTCTTTGAGACTTGTTCGGCGACAATCAAAGTCGAGAATTCCATCTCTGCTCCTACCTGATGATTGTAGGTAACGAGGAATGCTGCTTTTGAGACCCACTGTCTCAGCTTCCGCATCTTTGTGTCCTGTATTGTGACTCTTCTTTTTTAATTTACGAAGATTGGTCTTCAAAATTATGATTGTTACTTTCGTGCGCTGAGATGCCGGAAGGTTCACTTTTGGAGTAAACAAATACTTTCAAGAACCTTGGGATAAATTATTTGGATGGAATTGATATAAAAATGTCACTTCGACATATGTTTTCACTTACAAATGATTGAACGCCCGATTTATGATGATATATCTAAAGCAACCACTCAACTTGTCAAAGTGTGCTTTTCATATATTACTGGTTGTTGTTATCGCTCAGGCAAACTGTCTAGGCAAGGTCATGTCTACGTAAGTTTTTGTGTATCTGCTAGGTAATGCGCATATCCCTTGCGGTCAATAAACTCTTTCTTTAACAATGTTATTGTGAAATCTTGGGCAATACGAGCTCTCTTTGCATATCTCCCACACAGGGATTTAAATTTTAATGTCCTTAGCTATAAATTATTTGGATGGAATTGATATAAAAATGTCACTTCGACATATGTTTTCACTTACGAACCTTCACTTACAACCTTCTCTAAACATGGACTATTTTTCAAATTGTCAGTGGAATTCTCATTTGAATAGTAGCGCTGATTATGTACAATTTGAACTCTCCTCCAGGTACATTTACACACAAAAGTAACTGGCCTTATGCGTGAGGTAGACATTACGTTTTAATTAATACTGGGAAAAAATAAGTCACGAAGTAAATTTTTGTTTGTTGCATTATGCAGGGTTAGGGATATAAGTACAGATATTGTCATCATTGGTATATTAATACGCAGCCACTTCAGTGCGTTGTTTGTTTGTTTTTTTCTCCATCATTCTTCTCGCAAACACGTCACATAATTTACTACCGAATGTTTTCTGAACAGTCGTAACTGCATCACTAAGCGAACTACGCCTGTCGGTATAAATTAACTGTTTTGCGTTTGCTCGTTCACACTTCGACAGCTGACGTGCTGCTCAGGAGAAAATAAGCGTTAATGGCTTGCTGTTTCCACGCGTTCTTAGAGATACTAATCAGTTTCAAAACATACTATTCCCAATAAAAATAATTATTAGTCTCCAAATAAAGTAAATTCTAATGTAATGTTGTTCTTTACATTGCCCTCAGTCACCAACTAAAATATCAGCACTTACACTTCCAGCACTATGTGTATCTGCAGTGCTGGTACACATTGAGATCTTCGCGCCGTAGTACCGTAGCACATAGCTAGGAGAGCCTATATCGAAAGGCGTAGTCACTGTTGTCACACTGTCAAGATACTATGGCGCCGCATTGCATACAAGCAAATAATTAATTTGTTGTTGTCGTGGTCTTCAGTCTGAAGACTGTTTCCATACAGCTCTCCGTTTTACTATTGCCTGTGTGACCCTCTTCATCCCCGGATAACTAATGCAAGCACAGCCTTCTGAATCTCCTTCCTGTTCTCATCTGTTGGTCTCTCTCTAAAAATTTTACCACCCCACACATCCCTCCAATACTAAACTGATGATCCCTCGATGTCTCAGAATGTTTCCTGTCAACCGATCACTTCTTTTAGTTAAGTTGTGTCACAGATTTCTTTTCTCCCCAGTTCTATTCAGTACTCTTCATTAGTTATGTGATCTACCCGTATAATCTTCAACGTTCTTCTATAGCACCACATTTCAACAGCTTCTATTCTCTTCTTGTCTAAACTGTTTATTGCCTATGTTTCATTTCGAAACATGGCTACACTCCATACAAATATACTTTCAGAAAATGCTTCCTAACACTTAAATCTATATCCGATGTTAACAAATTTCTTTTCTTAGGAAGCGTATTTCTTGCCATTGCCAGCCTACATTTTATATTTTCCCTTCTTCGGCCATCATCAGTTATTTTGCTTCCCAAATAACAAAACTGATCTACTACTGTAGGTGTCTCATTTCCTAATCTAATTTTCTGAGCATCACCTGATTTAATTCGATACCCTCCATTATCCTCGTTTTGCTTTTGTTGATGTTCATCTTACACCCTTTCAACTGTCCATTCTGTTAAACTGGCCGCGCGGGATTAGCCGAGCGGTGTAAGGCGCTGCAGTCATGGACTGTGCGGCTGATCCCGGCGGAGGTTTGAGTCCTCCCTAGGGCATGGGTGTGTGTGTTGGCCCTTAGGATCATTTAGGTTAAGTAGTGTGTAAGCTTAGGAACTGATGACCTTAGTAGTTAAGTCCCGTAAGATTTCACACACATTTGAACTTTTTTTCTGTTAAACTGCACTTCCAAGTCCTTTACTGTCTCTGGGAGAATTAGAACGTCGTCGTCAAACCACGAAGTTGTTATTTCTTCTCTATGAACTTTAATTCATTCTCCAGATTTTTCTTTGGTTTCATTTATTGCTTGTTCAGGTACAGATTGAATAACACTGGAGACAGGTTACAACCCTATCCCACTCTCTTTACAGTCACTGCTTCTTTTCCACGACTTACTCTTACAACTGCCCTCTGGAACTTGTAAAGCTTGTAAATAGCTTTTCGTTTCCAGTATTTTACCCCTGATACCTTCAGAATTTCAAAGAGAGCATTCCAGTCAAAACTGTCAAAAGGTTTCTCTAAATCTACAAATGTAGGTTTGCCTTTAGTTAACCTATCTTCTGGGATTATTGGTAGGGTCAGTACTGCCTCGCAAAATAAATTACGAATTTTTTTTTTTTTTGAGGTGACAATAATTATACTTTCCAATCGTCTTTCACAAAGAAACTTCCACACTGTCTCTGAGTACTACTCTATAACCCGACTCCTAATCTCTTTCAACACTTTCCCCATTCCTCTTACTGATTTTGCATAAAAAATATTTACTCTCTGGGGACAGCATTCAAGTTAGATAAAATTTGCACCTTGACACATAAAATGTAGACATCAGGTAATGTTAATGTACGATAATAACGTAAAAAAAATGCTCAAAGAAAGAAACCGCCTCAACCCAGAGACGAACCTTGTGTGTATGTGTATTGTATATTTCCACATTCTGAATTAAGTTTTCCTCGTCCGGTACATTTAACCACTGTGGCGCTCCGCTTTCCGTCTCGAAATCAAGGCACATGCATGACCTTAATAACTATGCCTCCGTCACAGCGTGTACAACAGTTCATCAGCGCTCACCTTGACAGTGTCGCTACAAAGCGAGCAACGACACAAATGGGCTGCCTGTAGACAAATAAACTATTGGGGCTTAATGCGAAAAGGCCCTCGTCGAGGGGCTTCTGTGATTTCACCAAGAGCACGTTGGAAGCCAATTATCTGGACTGCGAGGGCTGCAGAAGGAGTTGGTGCCTACAAAGGACGGCCTTCACGGGAGGCTGGTGGAGGGAGCGACAGGGTCGGGGAACGCTCATTCCTGACGGTCGGCGGACGGCGGCCCACGTGAGGACACATGGAGGGAACACGGGCCGCTCCACGTGACTCTGAGACCAGACGACTTCTGCCCTCCACGCCGTATCATATTTCCTCTGACGTCGCACAGTTATTGGCCGTATCGGGACTAGGTGTGCCGATCTCCGGCGGACATTTTCGAGATCTGCCATGTGACTGACCGCGACCGTTGCGTACGCACTTTTCTAAGAAGGCAGCCGTTTTCGTGTTCCCCATCCACGGCCCGGAATAGCGCCACGTGGCAGACTAGCGTATTCTTTTCCCGTGCACACTATTTTTATAATTCACGGTATCGCTAAAAGTAGCTGCGTTTGAATCTGAGCACAAACACACGCCCAAACACATTTTTTTACCATTTACAGCATTGTTCCAGATGTAAATTAAAAATAGTTATAGTCCCCTAGTTTCACGCAAAGTCTAATGCCGATACTGGAACCTCACCCATTTATTCGCATGTGGAAACCTCTCTGCCGACTACCTTCTCTCGCGGTAATTGCCTAAGAAGACTTCATAATAGATCGGATGTCAAAAAGCGACCTCTACTCCTTGCAGCAGAGAAAGGGAAAATTGGTGTGGGGGGAGGGGGGGGGGAGTTGCATTTCTGATATCCTGATCAACAACCTGACTTTAAGGGAGGGGCTATTTGTAATCAGGTAATTCCACATCACTCCTCTACTTGTCCAGTACAGTGTTACAGAAAGTTATGGGTGTTGTGTTGGTGCCAGGAAAATGCTTTTCAGAAACGTTTTGTCTGAATATGAGGATGATGTCGATAACTACGAGTCAGGTATGGATCCTGAATATGTTGCTGAATGCAAGTATACTTCAAAAAATGTTGCTAGTCAGCTATTTATTCAGACTCGTAAATAATGTTAAGTCGTGTCCATTATCGTTGTTTCCGTGCATTTACGCGACAGTGTCTTGACAGACATGTTAAGGGTCATTCTTTACATTATTTACGTGCTACAATAAGTCGCTTGCTAAAAATTAATTTTACCGTGTACTGTGTCATAGATTAATTTTGGGTTTTACCGCAAAAATTGTTAGTGCAAAAATTGTTAATCCAAATCTTATTATCAAAATCTCAAACAGTTTCGACTTTTAATATGTATTTTTGAAACTTTTTACAGTAATATTAGGTTAATTCGCCCACCAAGTAAACAGTGGTAAGTGAATGTTAAGCCGTAGTAAGTCCACTCAGTTTTCAAGTAACCAATGTTAAGTGCCACTTACGACTGCTTAAAAATGGTCTTGTTTTAAAAATACGTTGTTACTCTAGAACTATATTTTAAAAAAATGACATATCTAAGTAAAAAGTCACATTGATGTACTTGAAATATCGTATTTATGAGTATTTATTGAAATTTTGCTGCGAAATTTCTCGAAACAAGCGAGGTCTCCAATTATTCAGCATAACTTATGCTTTAAGGTGATTTGTATATTAATCACAATTCTAGTTGCTTTTGCCGAACTTACTACCCTTAAAGATAGCTAAAATAACTCTACGGTTATAAGCCTTATTCGTTCATACGATATGTTTCTTTTATGAAGTCTTCAACACTGTGTAGCCATCACTTAATAATGAAATAATTGTTTAATGTATTCGCGTAAACTGTCACTGTGCCAAAGAAACCTTGAACAACATTACACCCGAAAGGAAAGTCTCAGTCAAAAACGGAAGCAATCTCTGATGTATCAAACGGCTGTGTCATAGGAGTGGCGAAGAAAGTGTCACTTGAGGTTGCGGTTAGGACTGGATTCGCACTCTGCCGGCCGGAGTGACTGAGCGATTCTAGCCGCTTTAGTCTGGAACCGCGCGACCGCTACGGTCGCAGGTTCGAATCCTGCCACGGGCATGGATGTGTGTGATGTCCTTAGGTTAGTTAGGTTCAAGTAGTTCTAAGTTCTAGGAGACTGATGACCTCAGATGTTGAGTCCCATAGTCTCTCTTTCTTGTATTTTCTCTGTGTTGTTATCAAGTACTAACGAAATAATGTGGAGATTGTGGAAGAGATCCGGACTTTAAGATATGCCGGAGGTGATGGAAAAGACTGGAACGGGGGAATGGACTTCGGAGATGTTGGCGTCGATACGGAACAACAATGATCGTCGCAAGCAGTCGTCTCCCTCTACCTCGAGTTCATCGGCAGCCGAGTATATGCCTTCACCCAAAGCAAACGCGAAAGCAAAATGGTCCAGCAGACATGACAGAAGAGGTCTGGACTCCTTACAGGCAGCGCGCTTTAGTGAACTGGACCACAGATTCTACGGCAGGCGAATCACAAACAAAACGTTTGCCGCATGCGACAGTAATGAATCAGTTCAAGAAAATTAAGAACATGAACATTCTGTACAATTTGGAGAAAAAAATGAATACTCTTGATCCAAAAAAAGTCAACCAGGCTATCCTGCAGAAATTCAAAGAGAAGGAAACGGAAGGAGCAAGTTATTCACGACTGTGCGTTGCGACTGTGGGCCATGCAAATGGATCCTCAAAATATAATCGATTTTATAGCTTCTTATTCCTGGGTATATTGCTTCAAGAAGCGGAATAATGTTGTTGACAGAACAATAACCCACGCAGTCGGCAATAATTAACATAATAAGGAGGCAAATTTGTCAAGGCGTGCGATGATTTTGTTGCGAAGATTCGCAACCTCATCTTCGCAGAAAACTTTCCACCGACACATACCTTCAGTGCTGACCAGAGCATTTTTGACAAAGAGTTACATGGCCTCCGAACCATGCGAATCAGAGGAGCAACGGTTGTTCGCACTGTTGTTGGATCAGTTTCTGCAACACAGCACAGTTTAATGATTACGCCTGTGATTTCAATGGAAGGCGAAATACTGCGGCCAACGTATATGCTTTGTATCCGAGCCATCTGGAAACTGCCCGCAGTCAAAGCCGGCAGATCCTCCGAATATAAGATCGTATGCTGGAAAAACAGCGAACATGTCGACAGCACACCTCAAACGGTTACGTCGTGACGCAGTTTGGTCAAGGGTGTTTAGTGACAGGAAGAAAACTCTGCTATTAGTGGATTCATGGTGCCCCAACATCAAGCATTGGATGCCTCTAAAGTACCTGATGGTAAAGTCCTACTAAGAGAACTAGTACCTGAAGCATGTTAGGTAAAGATCCGGCCTATAGATACTCATTTTTTCAAACACAACAAATCCCTTGCTGGCACATGACCACATTTGGCACCGCGAGTTTTCTGGCCTTGCAGTCCTTTTCTGTATATTAGTTCAGCGCTCCTCATTTCAAGAACTTGATTATGTATGCTTTTTACAGGGGGGAATCTTGGTCGACGAACCTGGAATGTGGATTACGCCAATGGATTACTGCTTCGATTCATTGACAAATGATGTGTGTGCAAAGTATGAGGCTGTCGCTTTTGTAAAATGTGTCCATTGTTAATGTCTTTCTACACATCTCACAGTTTATTTGATGAATTGCACATTGATTGCTGTTTGTAATAGATTTTGTTTGAAGTCAATAACGAGTCACATTTTCAACATCCAAAAGTATATTGTTTCTTTTCAACGAGTTGTTTCTGCCTTTATATTGAGATCTCCAACTTCTTTCCATGTTATTAGTTCATATAAATACGTGAAACGAGCATTTTAGCGACTTTTGGTGTCATATTTCAAACACCTTACTGATGCTTTGTGGATGCTACAGCTGCTAAACGCTTGTTTCTCTGCCCCTAAAATGTCACTGTTTTTCTACTCATGACATACGCTTTCAGAAAATATATGCCTTTCCAGAAAACCGGTATCAAAGGAGACAAGATTTACCTGTAAGACTCGATTAGATAATATTATGCGTTCATGGAAATATAATGGAAATCGCACTCTTCTGGGTACGCTTCGGTTATCGTTTAGAACATTATATACTCATTTCTGCAATGCGTTTCGTTACGTACAATGATAGCTTGTAGTTGCATCAATCGGTGTAAATCTTTTCAGAGTTTATCTCTAAGGGACAAATGTTAAGCCTATTTATAATAAAGCAAAGCAGTTGTCCTTGTGCACACAGATGCTTGTTAGATACCGTAACTCACCTATTTAATTATATAGTTAGGTTGGGTAATGCTAAATTACACTGTTACGTACCCTGGTCCATTATTACGTGAATTTAAAATGGGAATCTACTACAGAAGATATCTTGCGTCGCCACCTGAACTGACCTGTCACTTAATTACCCTGAACATGTGCAACAACAACAAAACTGGAAAAATACCTTGACAGTTGTTGATCAGTTCTGTAGGAGAATCAGCTGGGAAATGTACTTAAATATACTAATCATCATTCACGTGTGAGCTGGACTGGGAGGCAGGAAATTGGATAGATAACGGGTGAATTACTGACGATCAGGAATGCCTTCTAATATACAACTAGTGGTTGGCGTTCCTTCTGTGCGGCTGTCCGGCGGAGCACAGTCTCCGCGAACATGCAGTGACCGGTTCTCTTGTACTGACTGGCCCGACCGCATGTTACCGGTATGTGTTACAGAATACAATAATTTCATACACCTGAAGATGGGTTTGAAAACCCAGAAAGCGACTGTGGTTGGAATAAATAATTAGTACAACTCAAGCGGATCTCTCTAAACTAATTATCATGCCTACCAGTTGCGGATGTACGTACCAAATCTTGAACGATCATTTGAAATCGAAAGTGCTGAGGAAAGATGTATTACACACTCACACATTCAGACTAACTATCCATCACAGAGAAAGAAATTGTTGCGTAATTTAATAAAGGAAACAAAATCTAAATTGCGTCAGAGGGAGACTACCTTCGATGGTCAAATACTTTAACAGAAACTTATTCCTAAATTTATAGTAAATTACGCGAGACTGCAGAATGAATAACCTTAGATGGAAGATTAAGGAAAGGCAAACCTACGTTTCTAGCATTTGTAGACTTAGAGAAAGCTTTTGACAATGTTGATTGGAATAATCTCTTTCAAATTCTGAAGGTGGCAGGGGTAATATACAGGGAGCGAAAGGCTATTTACAATTTGTACAGAAACCAGATGGCAGTTATAAGAGTCGAGGGACATGAAAGGTAAGCAGTGGTTGGGAAGGGAGTGAGACAGGGTTGTAGCCTATCCCAGATGTTATTCAATGTGTATATTCAGCAAGCAATAAAGGAAACAAAAGAAAAGTTTGGAGTAGGTATTAAAATCCATGGAGAAGAAATAAAAACTTCTAGGTTCGCCGATGACGTTGTAATTTTGTCAGAGACAGCAAAAGACTTGGAAGAGCAGTTGAACGGAGTGGACAGTGTCTTGAAAGGAGGGTATAAGATGAACATCAACAAAAGCAAAACGAGGATAATGGAATGTGGTCGAATTAAGTCGGGTGATGCTGAGGGAATTAGATTAGGAAATGAGACACTTAAAGTAGTAAAAAAGTTTTGCTATTTGGGGAGCAAAATAACTGATGATGGTCGAAGTAGAGAGGATATAAAATGTAGACTGGCAATGGCAAGGAAAGCGTTTCTGAAGAAGAGAAATTTCTTAACATCGAGTATAGATTTAAGTGTCAGGAAGTCATTTCTGAAAGTATTTGTATGGAGTGTAGCCATGTGTGGAAGTGAAACATGGACGGTAAATAGTTTGGACAAGAAGCGAATAGAAGCTTTCGAAATGTGGTGCTACAGAAGAATGCTGAAGATTAGATGGGTAGATCACATAACTAATGAGGAGACACTGAATAGAATTGGGGAGAAGAGGAGCTTGTGGCACAACTTGACTAGAAGAAGAGATCGGTTGGTAGGACATGTTCTGAGACATCAAGGGATCACCAATTTAGTATTGGAGGGCAGCATGGAGGGTAAAAATCATAGAGGGAGACCAAGAGATGAATACACTAAACAAATTCAGAAGGACGTAGGCTGCAGTAGGTACTGGGAGATGAAGAAGCTTGCACAGGATAGAGTAGCATGGAGAGCTGCATCAAACCAGTCTCAGGACTGAAGACCACAACAACAACAACAGCAGAATGTGAAGTGTTGGCAGAAGTGCCAACACCTTGTAGTTAGAGGAGGCCGAAATGCACGCTAAGCTCACGCAGGCTGGCGTGAGGTCTGAAACAGGATACGTAATGAATGCTATAAAGAAAAGTACGTAGCTTCTGGAATACTTAACTTTAATCCACATTTGTAGAACATCGCTCTTGAAGATACTTTAATAGAATCTCAATATCTATACTGGTAATGGCGCCTTGCTAGGTCGTAGCAAAGATAGCTGAAGGCTATGCTACTATCGTCTCGGCAAATGAGAGCGTAATTCTCAGTGAACCATGGCTAACAACGTCGGCTGTACAACTGGGGCGAGTGCTAGTACGTCTCTCTAGACCTGCCGTGTGGCGGCGCTCGGTCTGCCATCACTGACAGTGGCGACACGCGGGTCCGTCGTATACTAGCGGACCGCGGCCGATTTAAAAGCTACCACCTAGCAAGTGTGGTGTCTGGCGGTGACACCACAGAATGAATAAGAACTATATCCTGTAAACAATTCTTCCGAAAGCTAGGAGCCACCAGAAATGAAAAGTAACCATGTGGCTACCAACTACAAAGAAAAATTGACAAAATAAAATTTAAAAAATCAGGACTAGAAAGATCACGAAATCAAAAAATGAAGCACGAGAATTTATTGAAGCATTGAAACTGATTCTTTTGCACGCATTGGATACTGAAGCACAATCTCACGAGCAAAGCACAAGGTAACGGCTACCAATCGTGAACAAAAGAAACTCACTCAAATATACACAGTACACAGTGGCCTTTTATTAATACGACTACCAAATTTTAAAACCATAAGCACTGCTCATAATCAGGTAAACGATTTATTCAGAAATCTAATCACACTCATAGATCCATGTGGCCTCATGCCCACAGTCCCAAAGTTCAAGAGCACGAAGCAAACACTGCTATAAATTCCAAAAATCGTGAAATTATTCTCAATTCCTTCCTATGCGACGTATCCCGAATTATTCTATAATATCTGAAACCTAGTAAGAAATGAATTAAGGACTCGGATAAGCTGAAACTTACACAGTTACAAAATTATAACACTAAGGAATAAAACTAGAAGTTAGACGTTACCTCTTCGACGATTCCCAGAGCAGTGCCGCTGCTCGATACTCATTTACAGTCCCTACCACGAACTGGAAGCCGGCACACAGGCAATATGTACTTTCTACCTGTGCACTTTAACAAATGCGACGGATCATATCTCGCCGGTGTCTCTCTAACCCAGATGGGTTCCCCTTAACTATGAGCCTGGCTAAGCTGTCTCTAGATCCATGGAAATTTATCCAAAGTCCTAAGACACATAGACACTCCAGCTGACGACAAACACGGTTCTAAGCAGACAACCACAAGGACGGAGCTAGCAAAACATAGGGCGACAACGCAAATCTAGAATGAGATTTTCACTCTCAAGCGGAATGTGCGCTGATATGAAACTTCCTGGCAAATTAAAACTGTATGTCGGACCGAGACTCGAACTCGGGACCTTTGTCTTTCGTGGGCGAGTGCTCTGCTACAAATCCCAAAAAGAGCACTTGCCCGCGAAAGGCAAAGGTCCTGCCCGAGGTCGAGTCTCGGTGCGCCAGCAGTTTTAATCTGCCAGGAATTTTCAACGCAAATCTATATGATTGCTTTTCTGTATCAAATTCTTAATATCTATCTAGTTGATAAGGAAAAGGATTTAGATATCAGATACAATTCAGCTATGATAATTTAGTACTGAAATATCTCAATGGCTGCCAGCTCATCATCCTCTCAGTTTTAATTTATAGGAGAACCGACAACTAACTGATGCTGTTTGGGAATGTGAAAGTGGGCATCAACCCTGAAAGTCAATGAAGCGACTTGTATAGAGACGCTTCAACCAGATATTACAAACGCTGTAAAAGACCAGTTACAGTGAGTGATAAATCATGTGTTATCGTATTTCGTCCGTAAAGCGACCTTTATAAGCTTAAGTAAATAACAGCTGGATTAATAAAGCGGTCACCAATACAGGACCGACCAACTGAATCCGCAAATAAAAGAAATCTCTTTGGGAGAATGTGAAAGAAATGTTGAGAAATACGTCATGAAGCAGATCTCACTTGAGCAAATTTCCCCAGACAGGTCGTAAAAGTGACATACAACAAGGTTCATAGTTCATCAGCTTATTTATGGTGACTTTTAAATGTCTGCCAAGCCGCTTTCCGTGGGTTTATACAGTACTGTTAAACCAAATAACGTCTTGATTTTAAAAGAAATTTGCAGAGCACAGAAATGGTGCTGGATCTTCTGCTCTTGCATCCACTAAGCACTCAATCTTCGTAACTGTGAACTGAAAATTGATATTTCGACCAGTACTTCGACAAGATATATTCCAAGATGCCTAGTACTGTTCCTTTTATTCCCATTAATCACTCTACTTACATACTGCCTGAGAAAGTTATGCTGATCCGAGTGATAAAATTATTACTGCGTCCTCTTTGGTGAAACATGGCACTGCGATACGTACGTCTGCCCATCCGCTTCTTACCAGCCAGATGAAACTGTGCTAAACCTTGTGTCGAGCTCATGCTGGTTCAGTGTGAAGTTCCGACGGGCTTGCAGATTTGACAACTAACCACATTTCCACCAAAGGAACTGCGAGTGCACAAATTATTCATATTTCACTATGATCGTCAGCTTCACATCACGCATTACAGAAAAGTTCTCTTCAGGCAAAAACAAAAAACAAAACAAAAACAAAACATAAAAACATGATTACTGCCGTGGCATAAAAACCGGTAACGATTTTTCAATACTGTAGCAGAAAAAAGAGATCAAATCTAAGCAATTGGATTCAGTCTGGAGCAATAAACCAAAAAAACTTAACTCTCGATTTTCCGTTTAAAAATATGTTGTAAGCAATATATTACCAAGAACACACAAACGTTTTAACTGTTACAACATTCAGTGCTATTATAACCAAATTATTTCCATTGCATATTTTGTTAAACATGTTTTTATACTTTTTTAACGTTATACAAGAACTACTGTGGTGTTCAAATTAAAATTAAGCTTCTTGTTCACTTCATGGAGTACTATCACAGCCAGCTCCGTCTTCACTGAAGCCATATGTTCATTAATCTTCAAGAATAAATAATTCGTCTAACAGGACATGTGTGTCATTACTTTGGAATCTCAGACAAAAAAAGTTGGTGATTTAGATGTTAACCACTCCGAAACACCTTTCTTTGAAAATGTTCCTCTTAAAGCAATTTTTTATATGCTAATTTATACTGCGTCATTTTGAAACGTGCGCTTAAATTACCTGTGTCGTCGTTAATTAAACAGCTTATCTGGCTGTTGAACAAAGCGGACTCGTTGTTTATGTGGTCTCTCCACTTAATGGAAATGCAAACACAAACCGCGTTAAACAGTATAATGACGCAGAATCAGTTTTCAGTGAAAACGTTAGAGTTCTAGAAAAAAACATTCTACATCA
This sequence comes from Schistocerca cancellata, assembly GCF_023864275.1. Taxonomy (NCBI): domain Eukaryota; kingdom Metazoa; phylum Arthropoda; class Insecta; order Orthoptera; family Acrididae; genus Schistocerca; species Schistocerca cancellata. The sequence continues at coordinate 514,885,101 of NC_064628.1, read as the reverse complement.
CCGAACTTTCAAGCATTTGTGTAATATTTCAAAGCCAATTGCACCTTGCTGCTATTAATAATTTTTAATGAATGATTTTCATTTATACAGTCACTGTGAGATCGGCAGGTATTTACTTAGTTCAGTGCAGTACTCGATTACGTGCACGTATAAAAGTGACTCACAGTGCACCACCCAGGTGAATTATTTTTAATTATGTGTATATTGTGTTATTTCTGCCACTCCAACCGAGTGCTATTGTTTTTCAACGAGTAATTGCATCACTCAGCCCTGTATTTCAGCAGTACTGAAATTTAGCTGGAATTGCTGACATGGATATCTCATGTTTTTTGGTATATTCAACTTACAATGCGGGTCTCACCGTTGATTTCCTAGACTCAAAATAACTCTCTGACGAAATGAGAGAACTCGTGGCTCCCAGATCCAGTTAATAAATTTTATTTGAAAGAAAATATGTTGAAGGGTTGTTCGTGTACTGACATGTCACCGAATGCATATACTTGTCGCAGTGGTGTATCCAGAGAGAGGTTCTCACATATCGTACATACACAAATTCACGGGGCGTAATCCAAGTACAGAGGTAAGCTCCACAATAAAACAATTGAATTTCCTTTATTTTGTACAATACTTGCTATGGAGACCAATGACAGCGACATTCAAAATCCTCATTGCCTTCTATTTAGCTATAAGGCATTGATAATCCATAACATTATCACCACTCATTTAACAGCGTGTTGATTCATCTTTGGGACGCATTATAGGAGCTATTCTGCGTGTCAAGGATTCAGGAAGTTTTTGAAGGTTTCCGGTGGTATGTGAGACCAGAACTGTACGTATACCGCCTTCAGCCTGCCCTTGCTTGCCTGGTAGTTAGCAGAACGGGCAGGATGCTTTACCTCAATCCAAGCCAAGCTGTGTGCTCAACACAAGAATGCTAAAGAACTCTTGGTTGCCTGCTCGGCTTTCCACTGTGCTACAATACACAGCAGTTTATTCCGTACGCTTTCATTCTAATGTTTTGAGTATGGCTTGAAAGTTTATTAAGAGCCCCTTTTTAACCAAGTATCACAAGAAGACGCCCAGTGTAATATATATTCACTCTGCGTCATTGTAGGCCACAAAAATGGTGGATTTTGTCCTTTCTTTTCATTCTCGGTGTTTTTCTGCATTATTTATTTATTTTTAGATATATCAACGGTTTCCCCTGAAACTTAACCTTCTTTCGACTATTACTGGTGGCTGTTCTCAATTCGAGCTACCGTCAGGTCACCTCTAACACATGTTTTCTGTAGTAAGTAGAACCACCTCTGAAAATCCTCTGCATGCAAGAAGCTGAAGATGATTATTATAGGCAGCGCCAACTAAAGTAAGGTTTTGCGAGTCTAGTTTCTGGAACCTTAGTGTGTTCCAGTCAAATAAAACTCCAGCTATACCAATTTTATTTACTTTTCACAAGATACATATTACAGGTTCGTTGAATTCATTCTAAGTTACCAAATTTGTTCTGAATTCCCGAAATGCATTTTAGCTGACACAAATGTTGTTTTCCAAATTATGTTAATCTAAAAAATACATATTTGAAAGGAGAAACATTTCTTCGTACTACGTTGCACACCACCAGATTTTTGTATTTTGAATTTTTTTTTTACATTTTGACCCTATTTTCCACGCTGTATGTCCTTACAGGACCGTTTAAGGTTATTTTTTAAGTGTGTCTAAATCTTCAGCTTTCGTCCAGTTAATAAACAGATACAGGAACGAAATTATTTTCCAGAGTGTATGTGCGACTCAACATGAAATACTGTTTACTTAAGCGGCTTAAGATAAGGTACATCACGTAACTACTGAGGAGGTACTGAAAATAATCGGGGAGCCGGCCGCTGCTGCTACGGTCACAGGTTCGAATCCTGTCTCGGGTATGGGTTTGTGTGATGTCCCTAGGTTAGTTAGGTTTAAGTAGTTCTAAGTCTAGGAGACTGATGACCTCAGATGTTAAGTCCTATAATGATTAGAGCCATTTGAACCAAGAATCGGGGAGAAGAGGAATTTGTGGCATAACTTGACTAGAAGAAGGGATCGGTTAGTAGGACACGTTCTGCGGCATCTATGGAACGCCAATTTAGTGACAGAGGGAAGCGTGGAGGGTAAAAATTGTAGAGGGAGACCAAGAGATGAATACACTAAGCAGATTCAGAAGGATGTAGGTTGCAGTAGTTACTCGGAGATGAAGAAGCTTGCACAGGATAGAGTAGTATGGAGAGCTACATCAAACATGACTCTGGACCGAATATCACAACAACATCAACGATAAGGTGACAAAAGCCATGGAATACCTCCTAGTATCGTGTCAGACGTCATTTTCCCCAGCATAGTGCAGCAGCTCGACAAGGCATGGACTTAACAAGTCGTTGGAAATCCCCTACAGAAATTTTGAGACATGCTGCCTCTGTAGCAGTCCATAATTGCGAAAGTGTTACCGGTGTAGGAATTTCTGCACGAGCTGAAATCTCGATTATGTCCCATAAATGGTCGATGGGATTCATGTCGGGAGATCTGGATGCCAAAATCATTCACTCGAACTGTCCAGAATGTTCGTCAAACCAATCGCGAACAGTTGTGGCCCTGTGTCATGCTGCATTGTCATGGGAACATGAAGTCCATGAATGGCTGAAAATTGTCTCAGGGTAGCCGAACATAAGTATTTACTGTCAATGATCGCTTCAGTTTACCAGGGGACCCAGTTCATTCCATGTTAACACAACCGACATCATTATGGAGCCACCACCAGTTTGCACAGTGGCTTGTTGACAGCTTGGGTCCACGGATTCGTGGGGTCTGCGCCACACTCGAACCCTACCATCAGCTCTTACCAATTGAAATCGAGACTCATCAGACCAGGCCACGGTTTTCCAGTTGCCTAGGGTACAACCGATATGGCCACGAGCTCAAGAGAGGCGCTGCAGGCGATGTCGTGCTATTAGCAAAGACATTCACTTCGATCGTCTTCTGTTACAGCGCATTAAGCCAAACAGTCCTAAAGCATGCGTTCGTCGTACGTTCCACATTTATTTCTGCTGTAATTTTACGACTACATTGATTTCAGCTGTTATTTCACTAAATGTTGGGTGTGTGTTAGCGGTGACAACTGTACGCACACACCGCTGCTATCGATCGATAAGTGAAGGCTGTTGGCCACTGGGTTGTCCTTCGTGGGAGGTAATGCCTGAAATTTGGTATTCTCGGCACACTCTTGACACTGTGCACCTCGAAATATTTAATTCCCTAACTATTTCCGAAATGGAATCTCCCAAGCGTCTAGCTTCAACTACTTTTCCGCGCTCAAAGTCCCTTAATACTTGTCTTGCGGCCATAATCACGTCTGAAACCTTATCACATGAATACCCTGAGTACAATCGGTAGCTCCGCCAATGCACTCCACTTTTATACCTTGTGTACACGATACTACTGCCGTCTGTATATATGTTCATATCGCTATCATATGACTTTCTTCACCTCAGTGTCTTTTCTGTATTGCCTTAATCGATGGCAAATGAATATTTTATTTTGAAGAACAGATCTAAATATTTACAAAATATCTTTGAGTTCCACTAATCCAATTATTTCAGCCAAACCAGATCCTCCAAAGAAAACTGTGTCACTAATTTCGCAAACATAACATCATAGCTAACACTTGGTTCAAGAATCATGAAAGAAGGTTGTATGCATGGAAGAAGCCTGGAGATACTGACAGGTTTCAGATAGATTACATAATGGTAAGACAGAGATTTAGGAACCAGGTTTTAAATTGTAAGTCATTTCCAGGGGTAGATGTGGATTCTGACCACAATCTATTGGTTATGAACTGTAGATTAAAATTGAAGAAACTGCAAAAAGGTGGGAATTTAAGGAGATGGCACCTGGATAAACTGACTAAACCCGAGGTTGTACAGAGTTTCAGGGAGAGCATAAGGGTACAATTGACAGGAATGGGGGAAAGAAATACAGTAGAAGAAGAATGGGTAGCTTTGAGGGATGAAGTAGTGAAGGCAGCAGAGTATCAAGTAGGTAAAAAGACGAGGGATGGAAGAAATCCTTGGGTGACAGAAGAAATACTGAATTTAATTGATGAAAGGAGAAAATATAAAAATGCAGTAAATGAAGCAGGCAAAAAGGAATACAAACGTCTCAAAAAAAGGATCGACAGGAAGTGCAAAATGGCTAAGCAGGCATGGCTAGAGGACAAATGTAAGGATGTAGAGGCTTATCTCACTAGGGGTAAGATAGATACAGCCTACAGGAAAATTAAAGAGACCTTTGGAGAAAAGAGAACCACTTGCATGAATACCAAAAGCTCAGATGGAAACCCAGTTCTAAGCAAAGAATGGAAAGCAGAAAGGCGGAAGAAGTATATAGAAAGTCTATACAAGGGCGATGTACTTGAGGACAATATTATGGATATGGAAGAGGATGTAGATGAAGATGAAATGGGAGATATAATACTGCGTGAAGAGTTTGACAGAGCACTGAAAGACCTGAGTCGAAACAAGGCCCCGGGAGTAGACAACATTCCATTAGAACTACTGACAGCCTTGGGAGAGCCCGTTCTGACGAAACTCTACCATCTGGTGAGCAAGATGTATGAGACAGGCGAAATTCTCTCAGACTTCAAGAAGAATGTAATAATTCCAATCCCAAAGAAAGCAGGTGTTGACAGATGTGAAAATTACTGAACTATCAGTTTAATAAGTGACAGCTGCAAAAAACTAACGCGGATTCTTTACAGACGAATGGAAAAACTAGTAGAAGCCGACCTCGGGGAAGATCAGTTTGGATTCCGTAGAAATGTTGGAACACGTGAGGCAATACTGACCCTACGACTTATCTTAGAAGCTAGATTAAGAAAAGGCAAACCTACGTTTCTAGAATTTGTAGACTTGGAGAAAGCTTTTGACAATGTTGACTGGAATACGCTCTTTCAAATTTTCAAATATACAGGGAGCGAAAGGCTATTTACAATTTGTACAGAAACCAGATGGCAGTTATAAGAGTCGAGGGACATGAAAGGGAAGCAGTGGTTGGGAAGGGAGTGAGACAGGGTTGTAGCCTATCCCAGATGTTATTCAATCTGTATATTCAGCAATCAATAAAGGAAACAAAAGAAAAGTTCGGAGTAGGTATTAAAATCCATGGAGAAGAAATAAAAACTTCGAGGTTCGCCGATGACGTTGTAATTTTGTCAGAGACAGCAAAGGACTTGGAAGAGCAGTTGAACGGAGTGGACAGTGTCTTGAAAGGAGGGTATAAGATGAACATCAACAAAAGCAAAACGAGGATAATGGAATGTAGTCGAATTAAGTCGGGTGATGCTGAGGGAATTAGATTAGGAAATGAGACACTTAAAGTAGTAAAAAATTTTGCTATTTGGGGAGCAAAATAACTGATGATGGTCGAGGTGGAGAGAAAATACAAATACAACTTTATTACACCAAAAAACAAATTACGGAAATAAACATAACAGCTTAAGTAATTGAAATCATTTAAAAGGGTCATAATAACAATTAGCTGGGCCAAAACTGATAATAATGAAATTTTTAAAACCATCTACACTGTATCCTTTAAACTAAAGACAGAACCATGAATTCGTTACATAACTTCGAGTTAACCTAAGAATTTGAATTTTTTCCTCTCATTAACAACAGAAAATCACAGCTCTGAAAACGATAGTGACGCTCACTTACACTTTCTTATTCTGTAAGATACACTAGAATACAACATTTGTTTCATAGAATTACCAGATATACAGATTAAAATATCACAACAATAGTTGTTTGCCCTCACTGATAATCCCCACAAGGCTCTCAAGGGCCAAGGCTCATTTTAAGAGAAAAAAAATACAATTATCCTGAACACACAGGTCAGACAGCCAAGATTTCAACTTTGATGAAACTGAAATTCTCTGTAGAGGCCGTAACTTGCAAGCATTAGGCTTTAATCACAGAATGGGGAGGCCCTTGCCGCCGTTACACACACCGGTTGACACATGCAATATTTGGGTTGTCTCATCCGATATCAAGACGCCGGTGTAACCGACAGATCACACCAAACGGCAGTAGTGCTTGCTTATTGGGCTGCAAGGAACGGCCAAGCCAAACATGCGGCCGATCAAACTTCACCAAGTTCAATAACACCTTTACCTTGAATAACATTTCCATCAAGCGCACCTGAAGTACAGACAGACTTAATAATTGGTGTACAAATATAATATGCCCATCTGAGGCACTCAATAGCCAATGTGCAAATTCCGATTACGAAATATTGCCCAAATAAGCCGCAAGGAGAGAAAATAAAGATTTCACAGTTACTGTCTATCTGCAGTGTCGATGAAACAACATTTCATGCATAATGCTTACGGCTGAGCTAACAAGGATGGCTAACAAATGGACTTAAGTACAAGTATACCTTCAGTTTATGGACTTTAGTCGAATGTATCAACTAATTAACACAAAATACGAGTAACAACATCTCTTAAACATTTTTCGCCTGAATGGCACAGCAAAGCGTGAATGGTGATTCCACATAAGTATCTTTCTTAGTAATTAGGAATTAAAAGCAGCTTCATAACACCTTAAGATTACAAACAACTCAGAGCACTGAGGGGGCGTATGTCACACATGAAATACAGTAAGGTTTAAATACTCGGACGAGTAGCAAATGTGCCTCTAGGTTACGGTTTGCTCCGCTCTCTGCAGAACACGTAGGGAAAATAACACGTCCAGAACAAATGGTTCAAATGGCACTGAGCACTATGGGACTCAACAGCTGTGGTCATAAGTCCCCTAGAACTTAGAACTACTTAAACCTAACTAACCTAAGGACATCACACACATCCATGCCCGAGGCAGGATTCGAACCTGCGGCCGTAGCAGTCGCGCGGTTCCTGACTGAGCGCCTAGAACCGCTAGACCACCGCGGCCGGCACGTCCAGAACATTCAAATGGTTCAAATGGCTCTGAGCACTATGGGACTCAACAGCTGTGGTCATAAGTCCCCTAGAACTTAGAACTACTTAAACCTAACTAACCTGCCCGAGGCAGGATTCGAACCTGCGACCGTAGCAGTCGCGCGGTTCCTGACTGAGCGCGTAGAACCGCTAGACCACCGCGGCCGGCACGTCCAGAACATTCAAATGGTTCAAATGGCTCTGAGCAGTATGGGACTCAACAGCTGTGGTCATAAGTCCCCTAGAACTTACAACTACTTAAACCTAACTAACCTAAGGACCTCACACACATCCATGCCCGAGGCAGGATTCGAACCTGCGACCGTAGCGGTCGCGTGGTTCCAGACTGTAGCGCCTAGAACCGCTCCAGAACATTAACCGGAACAATCGCACGATGACGCAGCTCACGCTTAATCTTACCAGAACTCCATAGGCAACACTAAAACCCACTGAAACACATTAGGAGAGCCAGAGCATGGAGCATGACAAAGAGCTCTTCCTTATGTAAAGCAAGATTCACTCAAGCTGCTCACACAGGAGACTTAGTAAGCAATAACATACAAAATATTTATTTATAAATATTTAGGGGTGCAAACCCCTCACAACAATACAGAATTCATTCACTTTCTTTCACGCACAACCGACAAGTCATCATTTAAGCAGAAGCGACCACAAAGCGTGGAATAAGAGTAACCAACGTATAATACCCAAGTTTCCTAATAATAGAAATCTTCACCTCCAAGTCTCCCCAAAAACAACCATCGGGAAAGACGAAAAGAAGCTAAGACACTTGCGGGTAAGACAACGTGCGACAAATCCACGGTAGTGAGCTAAATACAGCGACCACTGTAAGCCACTGCCTGACCCACAGCAAAACACCCTGCAACCGCCGCACTGCACCGCCAAGCACGCCCCTGCCTTGTACTGGCTTGTCTCCACTCCACCGACTACTGACCTTCCTCTCCGCGACCCAGCTCAAGCTCACCTCGCTACGACCGAGAGCCACTTAGCTTCCTCGTTCGATGCGGAAATCGACTCGCAGCGAGCCGCCACAGCTGAGAGTTATCGTTATAAACACGGTGATGATGCAAAAATTATATCACTGGGGCTCCAGACGTAGCGGTGCATTTGGCGACACGTCTACAGATCGTCGAGAAGAAGAAGGAAATTCAAGGCTCAAGATGGTCCGCAGCTCGTGGTCGTGCGGTAGCGTTCTCGCTTCCCACGCCCGGGTTCCCGGGTTCGATTCCCGGCGGGGTCAGGGATTTTCTCTGCCTCGTGATGACTGGGTGTTCTGTGTTGTCCTTAGGTACTTCATTCGGATAGCATGAGGCACGCAGGCCGCAGTTTTACGACCGTTGCTTTAAAGGACCCAAGAATAAAAATATGAAAAATGTTGCTTACATGACAATGTTTCGGGTGATATTTTCACAAATAAGCACAAAAATTAGCTCAAGGCTTTATTTGCCAAGGACGTAGTTCGCAAACAGCTTAACGCACTAACTAGCCGATTCACTGAATGGTCTCGAAGCTAACAAAGGCCGCTTCCGACGTAATACATATCACACACATGGTCACACAATCTGATTTAACATACCAAAAATAAAATTGCTCCAGCAACATGAAGTTGTGAGGTTTTGTTCGTGATTTTAGAGGAAAGTTCTTCAGCACTGAGGTGGGAAACATTATTTTATAACCTTTTTGAGGTTATTAAATTTAGTGCCGCACTCCGTCTTCAGGCCACAAGTGGCCCATCGGGACCATCCGACCGCCGTGTCATCCTCAGTGAGGATGCGGATACGACGGGCGTGTGGTCAGCACACCGCACTCCCGGTCTTTATGATGGTTTTCTTTGACCAGAGCCGCTACTATTCGGTCGAGTAGCTCCTCAGTTGGCATCACGGGACTGAGTGCACCCCAAATTTAGTGCCGGAAAGCGTTTTAATGCGCGACAACAATGAATACCGCCAAACACAGCAGTTGTGTGAAGGGAAGAGCGGATAGGTCCAACTTCAACGGTGGAATCATTCTTCAAGGATTTGGGTGAGGTGATGGTGTATTGCAACATCCCATAGGAGAAGCTAATGAATCCACTCCTCAGACAGTTCTTGGAGAAGTACATAGCACATCGAGTTCCAGATGAATCTATACTGAGTAAGAACTATTTATCTGTGTGCTACGAGAAGGTGCTAAACAAAATACGAATTAATGTTGCTGACCAAAGTGTCTGGGTGTCCATAGATCAAACCACCGATATGGTTGGGCGATTTGCTGCAAATGTTGTTGGTAGTGTTTTAAAAGTTGACGGGCTTCGATAAATGTTCCTCTTAACATGTGAAGTTCTCGAAGGAGTAAACAACTCGACAATTGCCAGATTGCTTGACTACTCAATGAAGCTACTGTGGCCGAATGGTGAGAAGAGAGACAACGGTTTGCTGCTAGTAACAGATGGTGCTTCATACGTAGCTAAAGAAGCCAAGGGCATGGCCGGATCTGGGTGAGGGCAACCTGGTCTTCAGCCCTGGGGCCTCCTCAAGAGAGCCCCCCCCCCCCCCCCCCACACACACACACAACCCACAAATTTTCTAACGATGCTAAATAATATGCAAAATTATATTTGGAAAAATCCTTAGTTCATTCCGCCTACACCATTGCATTAATACTTCAGCTACCTAATTATTACACTGAAGAGCCAAAGAAACTGGTGCACCTGCCTAATATCGTGTATGGTCCCCGCGGGCAGAAGTGTCGCAACACAACGTGGCATGGACTCGACTAATGTCTGAAGTAGTGTTGGAGGGAATTGACACAATGAATCCTGCAGGCCTGTCCATAAATCTGCAAGAGTGGAGTGGAGATCTCTTCTCAAAAGCAAGTTGCAGGGCATCCCAGATATGCTCAATAATGTTCATATCAGGGGAGTTTGGCGGCCAGCAGAGATTTTTAAACTCAGAAGAGTTATTCGAGCCACTCTGTAGCAGTTTTGGACGTGTGGGGTGTCGCATTGTCCTGCTGGAATTGCCCAAGTTTGTCAGAATGTACAATGGACATGAATGGATGGAAATGATCAGACAGGACGCTTACAACCGTGTCACTTGTCAAAGTCGTTTCTAGATGTATCAGGGGTACCATATGACTCCAACTGCACACGCTCCACACCATTACAGAGCTTCCACCAACTTGAACAGTCCCCTGCTGATGTGCAGGGTCCTTAGATTTATGAGGTTGTCTGTATACTCGTACACGTCCATCCGCTCGATACAATTTGAAACGAGACTCGTCCAACCAAGCAACATGTTTCCAGTCATCAATAATCTAATGTCGGTGTTGACGGGCCCAGTCGAGGTGTAAAGCTTTGTGTCATGCAGTCATAAAGGGTACATGAGAGGGCCTATGGCTCCGAAAGCCCGTATCGATGGCGTTTGATTAAATGGTTCGCATGGTGACACTTGTTGATGGCCCAGCATTGAAATCTGCAGCAATTTGCGGAAGAGTTGCACTTCTGTAACGCTGAACGATTCTCTTCAGTCGTAGTTGGTCCCGTTCTTGTAGGATCTTCTTCCGGCCACAGCGATGTCAGAGATTTGATGTTTTACCAGATTCCTGATATTCACGGTAGACTCTTGAAATGGTCGTACGGGAAAGTCCCCACTTCGTCGATACCTCGGAGATGCAGTGTCCCATCGCTCGTGCGCCGACTATAACACCACTTTCAAACTCACTTAAATCTTGATAACCAACCATTGTAGCAGCAGTAACCGATCTGACAACTGAGCCAGACACTTGTTGTCTTATATAGGCGTTGCCGACCTCAGCGCCGTATTCATTCTGTTTACGTATCTCTGTATTTGAATATGCATGCCTATATCAGTTTCTTTGGCGCTTAAGTGTATATTACTGTGAAATTCGTTTCAATAACTTCTTCATCTCCTATTTTATTACGAGCGTGAGTCAGATGAAGTGGGACCAGATGAGATGAAAAAATAATTTAGCTACAGTTCTCGTCAGCCACTGTGGCCGATCTGTTTTAGGTGCTTCAGTCCGGACCCTGCTGCTGCTACGGTCGCAAGTTCGAATCCTGCCTCGGGCATGGATGGGTATGTTGTCCTTAGGTTAGTTAGGTTTAAGTAGTTCTAAGGGGACTGATGACCTCCGATGTTAAGTCCCATAGTGCTTAGGGCCATTTGAACCACAGTTCTCTAACTACCCGTCTCCACAAGCCTTTAGTATTCCAAGCAGCCCTGATTAGCAGATGCCATTTTCCTCCTACATTTCGTGAGTACACCAGTGGCAAATTGGGGCAGTACCGTACTTCCGATTCGAAGGTATTATTCACAGCAATATGATCTACACTACTGGAAATGGAAAAAAGAACACATTGACACAGGTGTGTCAGACCCACCATACTTGCTCCGGACACTGCGAGAGGGCTGTACAAGCAATGATCACACGCACGGCACAGCGGACACACCAGGAACGGCGGTGTTGGCCGTCGAATGGCGCTAGCTGCGCAGCATTTGTGCACCGCCGCCGTCAGTGTCAGCCAGTTTGCCGTGGCATACGGAGCTCCATCGCAGTCTTTAACACTGGTAGCATGCCGCGACAGCGTGGACGTGAACCGTATGTGCAGTTGACGGACTTTGAGCGAGGGCGTATAGTGGGCATGCGGGAGGCCGGGTGGACGTACCGCCGAATTGCTCAACACGTGGGGCGTGAGGTCTCCACAGTACATCGATGTTGTCGCCAGTCGTCGGCGGAAGGTGCACGTGCCCGTCGACCTGGGACCGGACCGCAGCGACGCACGGATGCACGCCAAGACCGTAGGATCCTACGCAGCGCCGTAGGGGACCGCACCGCCACTTCCCAGCAAATTAGGGACACTGTTGCTCCTGGGGTATCGGCGAGGACCATTCGCAACCGTCTCCATGAAGCTGGGCTACGGTGCCGCACACCGTTAGGCCGTCTTCCGCTCACGCCCCAACATCGTGCAGCCCGCCTCCAGTGGTGTCGCGACAGGCGTGAATGGAGGGACGAATGGAGACGTGTCGTCTTCAGCGATGAGAGTCGCTTCTGCCTTGGTGTCAATGATGGTCGTATGCGTGTTTGGCGCCGTGCAGGTGAGCGCCACAATCAGGACTGCATACGACCGAGGCACACAGGGCCAACACCCGGCATCATGGTGTGGGGAGCAATCTCCTACACTGGCCGTACACCACTGGTGATCGTCGAGGGGACACTGAATAGTGCACGGTACATCCAAACCGTCATCGAACCCATCGTTCTACCATTCCTAGACCGGCAAGGGAACTTGCTGTTTCAACAGGACAATGCACGTCCGCATGTATCCCGTGCCACCCAACGTGCTCTAGAAGGTGTAAGTCAACTACCCTGGCCAGCAAGATCTCCGGATCTGTCCCCCATTGAGCATGTTTGGGACTGGATGAAGCGTCGTCTCATGCGGTCTGCACGTCCAGCACGAACGCTGGTCCAACTGAGGCGCCAGGTGGAAATGGCATGGCAAGCCGTTCCACAGGACTACATCCAGCATCTCTACGATCGTCTCCATGGGAGAATAGCAGCCTGCATTGCTGCGAAAGGTGGATATACACTGTACTAGTGCCGACATTGTGCATGCTCTGTTGCCTGTGTCTATGTGCGTGTGGTTCTGTCAGTGTGATCATGTGATGTATCTGACCCCAGGAATGTGTCAATAAAGTTTCCCCTTCCTGGGACAATGAATTCACGGTGTTCTTATTTCAATTTCCAGGAGTGTATTTTGTACATAACGTTAGATATGCAAATAATTATTTTTTTGAAACTAATTAATTGGATGAGCTATTCACATTACCTAGTGCATCAAATCGGATAGGAAATAAATAAATAATTAATTTTTTAACAATCGAAGAATATCAGTTGATCACATATTATTATTTAATTGTGTTCATCATTTTGTAATGAGAAGAAAAATAATCGCAACGAGCAATCGACCACTGAATGACCTTCATGCCTGTCATTGCTCCTTTTAAATGATAATTAATTGAAACCCTCAGCTGACGACAGGTGTTGTTGATATCCTCGATGGGGATGCGAATGCGCACAGGTTGCCCGAACTCTTACGGGAATCGCCAAATTGTCCGCGAGTAATGAGTGGATGGCAAATATCTATTAGGTACATTACATATGTAGAATTGTGGACAGTTGAGAATGCGGGTCTCACGGAAAGCGTGCAAGGGATAAGTCCCTGCAGTCGCACTATCCATCTGTGTCCTCGGTGGCTCAGGTCGGTAGAGCGTCTGCCATGTAAGCAGGAGATCCCGGGTTCGAGTCCCAGTCAAGGCACACATTTTCAGCTGTCCCCATTGATGGATATCAACAACACCTGTCGGCAGCTCAGGGATTCAATTAATTATCATTTATTCTAGAGAAGCTGCACGGTCATCAATGGTTTCTGTTCTTTCGAGAACAGTTACTATCTTCATATATAATGCTCCTCTTTCTCCGTTTTTTTTTTTTTTTTTCTGAACGGTCGGTCGTGGCGTTAACAAGCGTCCGCCTCGTGGCGAACGTGTAGCAGACAATCCAGCTTCATGGCGTGCTTGTACCGGGGAATCCCCCCTCATGGCGTGCTTGTAGCGGGGAATTCCCGATAACTATGACTCATGTTAATTGTCTTAAGTGAGCCTAATTGTCTATGAATGTTGTACAACAAATGTAAATTTCTGTAAATATCGTTGTTCTGAATTTGTATGGACACACGTATTTTCATATTCTTATTCTGATATCTAACACAAATTCCATAACTGGATAGCTTTTCTATTCTTTTCATTTTCCTAGAGCTCTCGTAATCAATTTTTGTGTTCTCACGATCCCAAACATCATTTCGTTCTTTGTTAATTTTTGGTTTCTTCTCAATTATCGATTTTTCACGACTATTTCCTTATTGGCTAACGGCTTGTCTTTTGCATGTTCTCTCAGCAGTTGAAGCCCATCCTTTCTTTTATAGTGGAAACATGGGTGATCCTCACAAAATTCCTCGAGTATTCGCTAGTGATTCCCAGAAGGGAAAACTGCAAGCAGAACGTAAAAAAGAAAATTGAAGAACTTTAGCTAAAACACCCATATTGACTCGAAACTTTCTTTTCATCTTTCTTTTTTAATTTGGTGACAGCCGCAACAGCGTCTCCTTCTTCATCCTCGAATATAGTGCGACTTATTTACTGAAATGCAGCTGTTAATAATATTGAGATGCCTAAGACAAAGGACCTGCTTAAGCGAGCCACTTCTCTCCCACAGTGATCGGCTCGCTGCATCGATTCGCAATCACCCAACTAAAAGGCTCAATTTTCTCGCATTTTTCACTGTTTCAAGTTTAAAGGAAGTGTCCCGGTTTCTGCTTCCTCTCAGATTACGAGCATTTTTGTTAGGTTTAGAGAAATGTCACGGTTTGTCAGACAGAAGTTATGTCAATATTCCCAAACGTTGAAATTACACTGAGAATGTACTTGGTTTTGATGGCCTCGAATTGCAACGGAGAGCGCTCGTTTTCAAAAATTAAAATTATAAAAACAGGCTCAGAAGCAAAACACCTGTCAAAGTTATCCCCATCAGCACTGAAAGTGATATACTTTGGGAGCTGGATTTCGGCGAAATCATCAATGATTTTTCGTAGAAAACTGCTAGCACGGTTCCATTCTTCCATTCGTTAACTTCATATCTTAATTTGGTTTCTTTCTGGTATTTTATTTTGTCATTTTATTATTTTTTCTCGCAATAAATTATTGAAACATTCGAAGGGAAATAATTATTTAAACTATTTAACAAATAAATTAAGGGCCTTCACTTTGTTGCTCCAGGGCCTCCACACCTCTAAATCCGGTCCTGGCCAAGGGGCTTCAAATTCTCTGGCCAATATTGTGTACATTACATGCATTAGACAGAATTGCAGAAAAGATGCAATCAAATTAATTTTCTGTGACAACAAAATCTATGTGAAAGCTCTACTACGGCTGCAGAAACACCCTCACAGCCCCTCCCCTCTCAGCCTGTTCTTACACGATGGGTTACTTGGTTTAATGCTGCTGAGTATTATTGCATCAACTACACCAAAATAAAGACACTTTTTTGTGAGATTGACAGCAATGAATCATGTGCTATCAAAACTGTGACAGAATTTAAAAACTGTGAAATAAGTCTTTGCTGATACCTTATCTGGAAACATGGCATACATCAATACCAACTTTTCGGCGATCTCAAAAGCCATCACAAAATGGTAACTGCCAGTACTCAACTGTGTGACGCAATGGATACTTTACCCCATGTGCAGCCCCGAACATACGATAGTTCCGAACTGTGGCGAAAACTTGATAGTGGCGGTCCCGCGGTCCCCCCCCCCCCCCACCCCACCCCACCCCACTTGAGCGTCCGAGAAGCCAAAAACTTAAAAAGAAACGATTTTTCAAAAATATGTTCATTTTGTTGCGCACATCTTTCTGAAGAGTTTGATGTATAAAACATGTATGTTCGAGGAAATGTAAGACAATGTATTTGTTCTTAAACATGCCAAAGTGAAGTGCCACACCTCTTTACATAGCAACTTCTATCGCATGTCACTGTATTTCGCTCGGTGGAATTCAAACGTGTATATTATGTAATGGAAGCCATCAAACCTATATTTAGGACAGTGGAAATTAAAAGCTCACAATTAGTACTGGTTGGGATTATTTGTAACCGAGAGAATAAAAACTCTTCAGAAACTATCACTCTTTATTGCCTCTTAGTTAATAATTTTCTCTTTTTCTAACGTAAAATTAAATATAGGAAACATAAATACTGGAAGGACAAGAGACACGGAAGACAGTAGGCCTACACATGTCTTCAACACTTAGGTCTCAGCATTTTTTCTCTCTGACCTTCCTACAGCCTTACACGGCGTGCTTTCCTTTCTGTGAAAGAATCTGTTACCTCATCAAAGTTCGTCAAACGTTTTGTTACATGAAAAATCAAAAATACTAATAGTACCCAAGATTGGTGTGGTTTCTCAATTTGAGTACGTCTGTTTTATCACTGTCTGCTAGGTAAAACGAAATAGGCCTTTCTAATACGGCAGTGCAGTAATTTTGACACTCGGCAAATAAGCGAGGCTGTTTTAGCACAATTAGTCAGTTGTATCTACCTCATTTACATAAATAGCACGTCAGAATATAATTCACAAAGTGCCAATATCAAATGCCTGTTAGGTCTACTACGAGAAATGGCCGAGCGGTTCTAGGCGCCTGAATCTGGAACTGCGCGACTGCTACGGTCGCAGGTTCGAATCCTGCCTCGGGCATGGATGTGTGTGATGTCCTTAGGTTAGTTAGGTTTAAGTAGTTCTAAGTTCTAGGGGACTTATGACCTCAGCTGTCAAGTCCCATAGTGCTCAGAGCCATTTTACTACGAGAAAAAAGTTTTATACTGTATTAGGAACAGTTTCACATTTCATTCATATGCTCCAGTTTCTCAAGCAAGAGATCGAATTGTAGTAGTACGAAATTTTTATATAAATTTGGAACCGTCATATCCTTCCATACAGTTTGTGAGATGTCTCTGTTTCTTCTCCTTCCACGTTCTAACAATCAATCTTGTCATCACTAATATTGTAACTATTCCTGCCGTTGTCAAAGCCTATTCTCCGGTTAACTTTACTAACCCTGACTGAATAACCGGTTTAATTATCCCGCGTTTATTCTCCGATCAGCTGTTATTACGTATATGTACAACACGTTTTCCGCGCTGTTCCGAGAATAGAACTTCGGCGGCTGCTAACCGGGGCTGCACGGCTGGCCCTTAGTAGTGTAGCGATCTTCTATTCTTTTCCATACTATACATCGCAAGGAATGTGTAGTACTGCCACAGTCTAACATAACAGTCGCGACACTCACTGCTGTAAAAGTTGTTGCCGTTTGACAGATGGAGCGACACTAGCGCTCCAAGTGGCAGGTAAGGTGAACATCAGACGCGTTGTAAGCATAATGTTTGTTTACATCCATTTCCTACGTAATTTCCGAATTATTCGAGTTATTTTCTTGCCTCCAAGAGTTTGTTTAGTATCGGAAGTCATATATGTTTCTATTAATGATTCTAAAATTAGCGCAAGTATGGACAAAAACCATGAATAGAGTGGCAAGCTACAACACATTCGTGAAGAAACACTTGTGACATTGGACAGAATTGCAGCTTACCACGTTGATATCAAAAGAATATAAACACACAGATTCACATGTAAGAAGCACAGACATGTACCTTTACATGCAAAAGCGATCGACAGCTCGTTTATCGTTCTGCAGGCCCACTGTGTGTGTCATTGTTGCGTGTTGCCACAAGTATAACCTTAATCTTTACATTATTCAAAGTAGGTAAAGCAACTGCCAAATAGTGGCAGAAATATGCATTAAACATTATAATGAGCTGATTACATTACATTTCACGATAAACCAAATATTTGAATAATTTTCAAACAAGGGCTGTAGGCACTTTCCTTGTCCCGTAATAGTTTCGCTCGATCTGCACATTCTGACACTTCACACGCTTTTGTAAGACATAAACAGCTGCACTTAATCTAACCACTTTATCGTCAAAGGACGTCTGTGGTGACGATTCGCACGAATCTGGCACTGATACATGAAGAGCTGAACTGGCTGCTTCTGTGTCATACGACTGTTTTACAGCTTTACATTGACTGTCGAATCTTTGTGGCAGTTTCCTCTTCATTGTCAGTTGAGGTGGCTTATTTAGGATGTCAAACAGTGTGGGTACTGCATTCCACACGAGTTTGTTATTGTCTGCGTTCATGAACTGGTTTTCTTCGAAATGTAGCGGACAAAACCTAATATTACTATACAGGTAAACTGGGTCTTACTTCATAAGGTCTTCTCGTCTGCTATTAACAAGCCATTTTCTGCTCCTAAAACGATACATTCATCATTTATACACGTATAGTTTGCAAGTGAATCCTGACGATACAGTTTAGTAACATGATCGTATATACCTCTCAGGATCCTTAGGAAACCTAAAAAGAGACAGCTGTGGTGTCTTCTTCTTGTTGTTGCTGCAATTTATTGCGCTACAAACGCTCCCGATGGTAAAAACCATTGTATAAATCAAAATAATCAATCACTATTCGCTTGCACGATCGCGCCGAACTCACAGTTCAACCTACCAGCCGCTTGGGGAGCTGCTGGCGCTGTAGGCAACAAAAGCGAGGCGAAGTGTCGCGACTGTTATGTTAGACTGTGGTACTGCGAAGATGTGATGCGGATGACAGCGCATTCTAGTGGCACGTGGAAGAACGATTCAGTCTCCAGTGATACCAGATGTCAGGCACTGTAACTAGTGTCGCCGTGAAGTTTAAAATTGAGGCAAGCAATGAAATTAATAACGCAATTGCGCAATTATGCTTGTTGATTAAATTCATCGCAGTGTTCAATAAAATCTATAAAATGGAGTATTTACGTACCCACCTTCTGTAACGCGTTACTCCTCTTTTGAGAGCCAGATTAGAGTAAGTTGGGTGACAAAATAGGGCATAATCGATATGCACGCGACAGCAGGGGTACCTAATATGTTCCAAAACGCAGCGCATAAAAACAAGATTTTCCGGTGCTAATATATGGGTTCTATTTACGATTAAAAGGGTCACGATTTCAAACAGCCTTCTACTGTAAATTTTCCAACTAGGGGTATACAAATGTTCTAAGACTACCATTGATAATATCTTTATATACAATTCTAGGCAACTAAGCCACATTACAAAACCAGTAGTAAATGGGCTATCTGACCATGACAGGCAACACCTAACATTAAATTCTGAAAATTGTTGGGGTAAAACATCTATCAGAACTGAGTACAGAAGGCCAATAAAACAGTCAAAAACTGAGAAATTTAGGAGATTGCTCAAATAAATCAATTGGATGGATGTTTACAGCATCCAAGACACAAATAGAAAGTACAAAACATTCATTAATGAAGTTAGATCCTTATTTGAAAATTGTTTTCCGCTGAAGGTAACTCAAATTAAACAGAAGTCTACTAAGAAACCATGGATCACACAAGGGATAAAGATACATGTGAGACAAAAAAGAAACTTTATCTAATATGTAGGGACACCTTTGATACTAGTAGTATAGCTCATTACAAAAATAACTGCAAAATATGGAAGAAGGTTACCCAGAAATCTAAACACCTGCATTATGAGAAGAAGATAAATACATCCAGCAATAAAATTAAAACAATATGGCTTATAGTTAAGTCAGAGACAGGTAGGACCAGAAATTGAGGAGGAACAAATAGCTCTAAAAAGAAATGAAACCCTGGTAACAAACACATGTTATGCTGCAAACCATTTAAACAAGTATTTTGTCTCTCGTACTGATAGCATGGGGTTGTCAGGTTCAGTAAATAATGCAATGGAATAACTGAGACCAGTGCACACAAGCAATCTCAGTAAAATGGTATTGACACTTACTCACCCAAAGAAATAGAATACATCATAAAGTCCTTGAAATCAAAGCATTCCAGAGGTTATTATAACATATCAACAAATTTAATAAAAGAGTTTTCATGTGAGCTTAGTCGTATCTTAAGTTATTTGTGTAATCAATCACTTATCAGACGATCATTCCTGGACTGGCTTAAATATGCTAATGTTACACCTCTCCATAAGGAAGGGGACAAAGAAATGCCATCAAATTACTGACTGATCTCACTTTTGCCATCTTTTTCAAAAATCTTTGAAAAGATTATGTTCAAGTGTCTACTTAAGCACCTTAGTGAAAATAACGTTGTCAGTGTCACAGTTTGGGTTTCTTAAGGATTCTGATATTGAGAAGGCTATTTACACTTACAGTGAAAATGTCCTTAATTCATAAGACGACAAATTAGAGGTAATTGGCATATTCTGTGACCTGTCAAAGGCTTTTGACTGTGTTAATCACAGCATTCTTTTAAGTAAATTAAAATATTATGGCGTCACTGGTAGTGCTGCAAAGTGGTTTCAGTCATATCTTACTAATGGAAAACAAAGGGTGTCATTATGTAACACTTCAGCAGTAGGCAATCAGACATCATCTGACTGGGAAGAAATGACATCTGGTGTTCCCCAATTTTCCATACTAGGTCCACCACTTTTTCTTGTGTATATTAATGACCTGTCATCTGTTAAATTACCAGATGCCAAGTTTGTCTTATTTACAGATGATACAAACATTGCAATAAATAGTAAATCAAATATAATATTAGAAAGGGCAGCTAATAAAATTTTTACTGACATTAATAAATGGTTCATAGCCAATTCACTGTCATTAAACATTGAAAAGACCCACTATATGCAGTTCAGAGATTCCAAGAGATTTCCTTCTGGTGTGTGTATAAAATATGATGACATGGAAATAGGAGAAGTTGAGAGCATAAAATTCTTGGGATTACAACTTGATAATAAATTCAGTTGGGAGTGACATGCTAACAAACTGCTAAAGCACCTAAACAAGTCTGTGTTTGCAATGTGAATGATGTCAGACATAGGAGATGCAAATATAAAAAAACTGCCGTATTTTGGTTATTTTCACTCCATTATGTCATATGGTGTCATATTTTGGGGTAACTCCACAAACCAAGAAAAAAACATTTAGCGTACATAAGCATATAATAAGAGTAATGCACAGTGTAAATCCAAGAACATCATGTCAAAACCTATTCAAAGAATTGGGCATACTAGCCACAGCTTTTCAGTATACCATATTTATTCCTTAATGAAGTTTGTTGTAAATAATACATCTCTTTTTTCAACTTACTACACAGTATCAATACTAGGAATAAGAATGATATACATAAAGATTTAAAATCTCTTACTCTTGCCCAGAAAGGGGTCCACTATTCAGCAACACATATTATCAATAAGCTACCAGCAACCATTAAGTGTTTAGTTTCAGAGAAGGCACAATTTAAACATAATTTAAAAGAATTTTTGGAGGCCAACTCCTTCTATTCCATCCATGAATTTCTCAACAACTGCAGTAAACCGTTTTAATGAAAATTTATTATACTTTAATTTTTGACAATACTTGGTCGTAACAGCCAAGTTACGAAGTACTACTTCGTGAATGATGGATGTGTGGAAAGCAGATGTAAGTCTTAAGTCTGTAAATAGTGGAAGTTTAATTTTAAATATTGTGCATAATTTGACTATTCTTAACTGAGGATCATTAAAATGAATAATTAACTTTAATTGTTGACAATACTTGGTTGTAATAGCCAAGTAAATAGCTACTGTGTTAATGATGGATTTAATGAAAGCAGATAAATTATTAAACCTGCAAATATTAGAAGGTTACTTTTAATTCATGTACATAATTTTACTGTTTATTGACTGAGGATCATTAAAATTAATGAAACTCAAGTTTTTCTAATTACATTTTTGTAATGTGTTTATCTGACATGTTCCACACCCAGGAGGACCCCGTCTTTTGTGGGTGTATAGAATGAATAATTAATCTAATCTAATTCTTGGTATCTTTATTCGTTTCCAAGATATGGAGGTTCAAAGTTACCTACTTCTACATGTAGAATCCAGTATGAGGCAAAATATAATAAATAATTGCAACAAATTGCTAAAATTTTAGCTGTACATTCTCTAGGCATTTATCTAGAGGAGCCATCTCCCTGTTTTCAAAAATCTTTATCCGTTATTGAGAAACACCACAAACATTTTTTTTATTTTTTTTATATTTTTTTACCAAAAACCAGCTGCAGAGAGATGGTTATGCACAGCAAATGGCTGTAATTCTTGTGATATATTCCTAAAATCCCAATCCTGAACAACCTTGAAAATTTTCTTCATATTTTTATCCATTTCTGAGACATAGAGAAGACGGAGATAGTGGTAAAGAGATGAAAAACTAATTCATACTGGAGTATAGTGGGTGGTGGTTGTGTTACAGAAAGAGTGAATGAGGCAATGGCAATGTGTGAGAAAGAGAGGGACACAGTGGCAGTGGAACATAGTTGACAGTGACAGAACAGTGCTACGAAAAGAGTCAAGGGACAGATCTATGGATGGGAGGAATAAAGAAGTGGAGAAAGTGAAAGTGGTTGAGAGGCACTGACAATGAGACACAGAGTATATGACAATGATAACAAGGAAGAGAAAGACACTGACAGTAAGAAGACACAGCAGCAGTAGGAAGGAAGGGATCAAATATTAGCACTGAGAGAGAGCAAGAGAGGCTGTGACAATGATGATGATGATGTTTGGTTTGTGGGGCGCTCAACTGCGTGGTTATCAGCGCCCGTACAATTATCCAATCTTTGCTCAGTCCAATTTCGCCACTTTCCTGGATGATGATGAAATGATGAGGACGACACAAACACCCAGTC
Source organism: Schistocerca cancellata (assembly GCF_023864275.1). Lineage (NCBI taxonomy): Eukaryota > Metazoa > Arthropoda > Insecta > Orthoptera > Acrididae > Schistocerca > Schistocerca cancellata. Next base: position 514,862,693 of record NC_064628.1, on the reverse strand, counting down.
ATCTCGAGGCAGGTGAAAATCCCTGACCCCGCCGGGAATTGAACCCGGGACCCCGTGCTCGGGAAGTGAGAACGCTACCCCCGAGCGGCGGACAATGGCTGTGACAATGAGAGGAGACTGTAGCAGTAAGACAGAACGCAGGGGGCCATGGCTGTGACACAAGAGGCAATGACAGAGAGACACAAAGAGATAATGACAATGAGTTGGGCTGAATGAGTGACAGCGAAAGAGCAACTGGAAGTGAATGGAGAAGAGTAACTTCCAACAATTAACTAGTGGGTGTGAGTGAATTATGGTTAGGGGAGGCTTTGAGAGTATGGTGTAAGTTATATGTTAAAAAAGGCACAAATATGTTCATATGGCAAAATTTGGGGGAACATTTTTGAAGGTGCTGAGAAAGGTAGACTGAAGCAGCTGGTGCCTCACTTTTCAGTCAGTCTTTTAAATAAACGGTAACACTTTCCCATTTTCTGTACTCCAATAGGAACATTTCTTCTTTGGTTTGTACTTACTTTCTTTGTTTCTTAAGGGTTAGCTGAGCTGAAAAATCTATGTTTTTGCACTGTGTGAGAAGGATTTACTATTTAAACTATTTGATGAGTGACATATAAGCTCAGAATAGCAGAATGCTACCTTTGTAAATAATGTAGTTAGTTTAGTGACATGTTTTAATGGCGTCTAAAAGTGAGCAAAATACCCCATTCAATGCGGATGAAACAGTGCAGACATGAGGTGGGTAATACCACTGGGGGCACAGAAATCATGGAACAACACTTAAGTGAACTGTTGGGAGTTATCAGGAACAATTGTACGGGTCCACGCTCCAATTATGAGAACCTAAGTGAGAATCTACACAGACACTTCCACTTGCCTGAAGTGTGTATGCATGACATAGGGATAATTTTACAGAATGTCGACCAATTTCAACCACACAGAATTACAGAAGGCACCCATTAAGTTAGTGTGGATACAGTCTCATGGCTGACTTGGTGTGGGCTATGCAGTGAATGTTATTGCAATGCTGCTTGCTGCTCGGCAGACTTTTAGATGCCATTAAAACATGTCACTAAACTAACTACATTATTTACAAAGGTAGCATTCTGCTATTCTGAGCTTACATGGCACTCATGGACAACCTTCACAATTGTTGAATCAACGCCAGACCAGTAGGAAAACGCCATGCAAGGACCTTCACATTGGTTTTATCCCAGAGACCATGGTCTAGGAGAGCAAGGATGTGGGCCTGTAAGTCTATAGATGACAATGTGAGGTCATTCGCATTGGTGCTAAGAAGGAGGTGCTGTTGACAGCTGCCAGCTGATGTCAGAAGAGGAACTAGTTGTGGAGTGGTACAGACTCCTTGGCAGGCAGTTGCTCTGGCCAACCATGCACACAAGATGAATCTCCTGTCAGAGCAGGGGATCTTGCCAGGTAACTTGAGTTACATGTTGGGTAATTAAGAGAAGCTAAAGTGATCATCAATCTGAAGACACTTTGCCAAAGGCCATGTTGGGTCCCAAGTGGCACATGCAACAATGCATCTGCATTAGCACGCTGTGCTGTTGATCTTTCCAATCAATTTTTCCAATTATTCAAGCACTTATTAATCATTTTGCATCACACCACAGATCCCCATTCACTGTATACCAACATTCCCCATGCTCATGCTCTGTCCACTCCTGAAAATTACCTTAACCAGCGCCCACCTGTTTCCAAACCTATGACATCCTTCCTTCACACCTTAATCAATTTTATACTTAAGAACAACTACTTTACATTAGAAGGGCAGACACATAAAAAGATCAGCAACGCAGCCATGGGAACCAGGATGGCTCCCTCCTATGCCAACGTTTTTCTGGTTTGCTTGGAGGAAGCTTTCCTGTGATCCATAAACCTTCATACCCTACTTGGCTTAGATATGTTGATGATATCTTTGTTGCTGGCCGTTGTGGCAGAGTGGCTCTAGTTGCTTCAGTCCAAAACCACGCTGCTGCAACGGTCGCAGGTTCGAATCCTGCTTCGTGCATGGATGTGTGTGATGAACTTAGGTTATTTTGGTTTAAGTAGTTCTAAGTCTAGAGGACTGATGACCTCAGATGTTTAGTCCCACAGTTCTTAGAGGCATTTGAACCATATGCCATATGGATTCAAGGTGAAGCTGACCTGTTAAAATTCTTGGAATCTCTGAATGCATTCTCCCAATTAAATTCACATAATCATATTCTGAATCCCACGCCATTTCTATTATGTTGAACTTAACCTCATTGAGAGTCAGCTACACACTTCTGTTGATATTAAACCACTGACAAACAACAGTGCTTACATTTTGACAGTTGCCATCTTTCCCACGTTGTACGTTCCCTCCTATACAGCTTCGGTATCCGAGGGAAACAGATCTGATCAGATGCAGACTCTTTGCAGCAATACACCACCATATTCACCTCAGCATTCACTAGACATAATTACCTGGCCATGCCTAGGTCAAAAGTGGATTTCCCTGCTCATCATATCCTATCCTGTTACTGCTGATCCCTCAAAAAAAAAAAAAAACTCACCTCTTGTCACTCAATGTTATCCTAGTCTTGAATGTATTAATCAGCTACTTCAACAAGGCTATGACTTCCTAAAAATCAGCCCTGAAATGAGGTGCATTCTTTCCGACATTTTGCCCACCACACCTCCTAAAACAGCGCCTCCCCCCCCATGCAATCCCCCAATATCCTGCTCTCAGACCCTATGCACCTTGTGCACCCATTTCCCTACCCTACCTCCCCCACCCTTGTGAGTGTCTCTGCAGTTAGAGTTGCCCTATGCACTTCCTACCACCACCTATACCAGCCCTGTAACTGGCAAAGCACATAATATTTTTATATTGGTATACTACCACTAAGTTATTAGTTAGAATGAATGGGCATTGTCTGAGGGTGTATATTGGCAACACATTCTATCCTGTTGCAGAGCATGCTGTACAGTATGAGAGTCATGACCCTGGTGCCTGTTTCACCACATGTGCCATCTGGATTCTTCCTCCAGGCACCAGTTTCTAATAACTCTGTAGATGGAGACTTGTTATGACATGTCCTTGGTTCTCATCACCCACCTGGCCTTAATTCACGTTAATTTCTTCAGTCTCAGCATTTCATCCTGGTAACTATTCCTCTCTTCACTACCTTTTAGTTTTCTATACCTTTTATTTTCATTCATGTCTCTCTGCCCCCCCCCCCCCCCCCCCCCCCGGTGCACATATAAAAGACTTAGCTTTCCACTCTAACTCTTCCACAATGTTTTGGCAGTAGCCTCTGTCTTGCCTATTACACTATCTTCCACCATCAACCTCTCAAGTTTCCAAACCTTGGCTGGTGCAGTCTCCATCAACCAGTCTTTCCTCCTTATCCCATCCAATAAATATTCCTTGACCTGAGGTTCTGGGCAACTCTGCTAAAGTCTTCCCATTTTCTAGATCTTCCCAGTTCTTTGCCTTCATTCCTTGTCATTCCCCTTCAACCCTTCTGCCAGAAGAAGGGGCTACTCCCTCCAAAACGTTACACATTTCTGCTATCTTTATAAGTGTTTATGTGCTCGGCGCTCCTGCCACTGCTTGGAGGGAAGATTTTTTATCTATCCAATTACATTACAAGTTCATCTGGGAGTTATTTAAGTTTATCTGTACTAATGATGAAAAATGATGTGTATCAAGAGGCATTCTTTCTTTTTATTGGTTTAAGGAGATAAAAACTTCTTTTACGGCTGCTGACATTAATATCAATCATATACAATCTCTAATTCTTAATATCCTGCAATACTAATGACGTCAAGTGGGAAAAGCAGAATTTGTTAGGAATAATTATGCACTCTACATCAACATTTCACTATAAATGAATTCTCTTTAATAAACTGACTCTCAACAGGATCTTAAAGTCAGACCTGATAGTACAATTATTAATTTCAAACTTTAGCCTTTCCTTAGACAACCAAGATTAAAATAATACAAGGTACCTCACAAAATTATTGTACATGAACACTGCTGTCTAAATTATTGTGTGCATAATTCCTGTCTATAAATTATTTCAACTCTAAATTCAGGTAGTTAAAATTATAGCAACTTTCAGTGAATTATTACAAATGCTACCCATAATAAACAAAGTATATATACATATCAGTTTTTATTTCAGTGATCAAAAGGATTAAAATATCAAACAATGGTTTGGTTTCTTGGTGATAATCATCCTTGGCACCTTCATATGTCACTGTGGGTAGCACTATTTCTTTAGACACATGCAGTACTGACTTACTGGCATTCTCATGTAAATCTTTTTAAGATGGTCAATATGTACTGAAATTGTGTATCAGATATCAGAAACCCAACACTTAGGTACAGAAGAAGACGTACTGTACCAACACAAAGTAAGTACAAGTACCTAGAATGTAGTCATTGCCAAAGCTACATGGGCCTCTCTCGCGGCTGTGCAAGATCCAATATCCGTTGAGTTACTGAAACAAAAATGAACACGAGAAGATTTATCAAGGATATGGGAATATGGAACATTTCACTACTCAGCTATCAATGTGGTTTTAAGAAGCATTCCATGGAAAATTACCCTTCTGTTAAAAGACTACAAATTATAAAATAAAACATTGTTTTTCATTCTCTTTCTAAATGAGATTTGGCACATCCTACTAAATCACAATTATCAAAATAGAGGATAAAATAACCAAAATAGTACCACTATCCACATGAATATTCCAGTTTGTGATACAGTGTTGGTAGCATAATTGTTTCAAATTGATGTTGTAGTTAATAAAGTCCTACAATTTTTAATTCCTCACAAATAATTAATTACAAGTAGTGACTGAAAATGTTAATCAGTCCTGTCACTTCAGTGTCACTACCCAAGTACTTTTTTCATTCTATTTTTCACTTATTTTTTTCCCCCAATGACTTCAGTTAGCACCATAACTGAAGCTATGCTGACGGGTTTAAGCAGGCACATGACTTTTGCCGCTCTATGATATGCTCAGAATGTATCCTCAAGATTAACTACTGAATACATTGATCATACCTGACACAAAAGTACTTGCAATATTGAGGACACTCCAATGAAAGATATTTATTAATGTTGCGCAATTCATCACATACTCTGACTGACTGCACTTTTAAACTATCCAGTGCAGGTACCCAGTGGAGAAATGAGTTGTGTCCACTAAACAGATTCTCCTTCATCATTGTCTACAGCATAAAGTAATATTCTAATGTGTACTGAATTATGAAGGAAACCAGAAGAATGAAGTGGTGGATGCAACAGCCCATAAGGCATCCACATTACCTATTGCAGTCAGTGTGAAGCCGCCTTACATGCATTGAACTCCTTATTGAGGCACTGGGCCAGTTATCTTTTGGAGGAAAAATGGCTGGAAGTGATGGACTGTGAATTTAGTGTAGTGAAGTCAGCTACCCAACTTTGGTGTAGCTCTATCCAGAGAATGTGGCAGAATAACATGCATCTATATTTTATTTTATTCATTCATTCATTTTGGTTCAGCTGCTCGAAAACAATAAAAGGTCTCTACATTCAAGTTTAAAATTGAGTAACAAGTTAATATGAGATTTGCAGTCTGGTTTACATTTTCATAACACTACACCTTCAATTCTAAAATTTTGTTGTTTACATATATGCAGTTTTATATGACATTACTATCTGACTCGCTTGTGTGTTCTTTTTGTATCAAAGAAAAAGAGCTATGTATTTTCTCAATGAACTATCCATTCTTCTTACTTTATATTTAGTTTTATCAACTGTTACTACTTCTTCTGTTAAGAGAATAACAAATACAGTACAAGCACTTATTCTACTCATGCTATACTTATGGATAATGCTCTGTGAGCTTACTGTATCAGCAGTTATTGCTAATGTTTGATTAATAGAACAATCTTACTAAAACTACCTTTCGTATTAGTGTGTGTTTTATTTTGGTATCTGTCTTATCACTGACCCTAAAAGGACACCTCAATAGTATATTGCATCTCACAGATGCACTAGTTTGTTGTTCAAATTGATCTGACAAAGGCACAACTCTTGATTTGGCACTACACACAGACACAAAGATTTATTTCTTAACAGTAGCACTTGCTAGTATGTGCTCTGGCACAGAGATTGGGGTGCACCAAAACTGAACTGAATGTGTTATCTACTATGGTAAGAAGGCAGAAGTTGGTTTTTCAGTTCATCTGTCCTCTATTTTAACACATAAAGGGACCAAACGAGGCACAACTATTAACATTTACTGACATGATAATATTCTTCTCGGGTATGCAGCCGGATCATAACATCTTCATGACACAATATTTCCGCGGTCCAACTGGCCGCCATCTTCAGATGAGAGTGCTGGTGCACGATCTCGCCGGAACTGACTTCCTAGCGTTTTTTTTTTCCCTTTATTGTTATTTTAATCACCTGATACAGGCGGGCTGGCAGCAGCATGGTACGCTGCTCTTCAGCCTTAAGTGGAACAATAACATGACATATAGGTGATACAGACAAGACAGTAAAAACGGCAAAAAAAAAAAAAAAAAAAAAAAAAAGGAGATACAAAAAACAATAAACAAGAAGCTGTTCACGCTGGATGCGAAAATACAGTAACATTTGGGGACACGGCGCACAGAACACGGATGATGGCGACGGCACACGTGAACAGTTGAGGCGTGACGGTGACAGAACACTAAACACAAATCGAGGCACACACACAGCACACAGATGGCGATGACCTCCGGCACGCGAAAGTCCACTGAGCGTGTACGAGTCCGGGGACCTGCCAAGAGTGGAGGAGGAGGAGGAGGAGGAGGAGGGGAATGGGAGAGGGGAGAGAAGAGAGAAGAGATGCCATGGGCAGAGGAGAGAGGGGGAGGGAGGAAGGGGGAGGGGAAGCCTGGGGGAAGAGGGGAGGAGGAAGGGGGGAGAGGAAAGAGAAGGGAAGGGAAGGGAGGGAGGGAGGGTGCCTAAAGGAAAGGACACAGGAAGTGGGGGGGAGGGTCAAAGTTGATAGGAGGGGTAGATGGAGGGGAGGAGGACATCATCAGTGAGGGGGAGCTGGTGGAAGCCACCTTGGGAGAGGGTAAGGAGGGTGGAGAGATGGAGACCAGGTGGGATGTGGGAATACAGGCGCGGCAGTGGGCGGGGGTGGCCGAGGATCGGGGAGACGAGCAGGTGAGGAGGATCAAGTTTACGGAAGGTGTACAGGATCCGAATCCTTTCAAGGAAAAGGAGGAGGTGGGGGAAGGGGATGAGATCATACAGGATCCGCCTGGAGGAGGGGAGGCGGATGCGATAGGCAAGGCGGAGAGCATGGCGTTCAAGGATTTGGAGAGATTTATAAAAGGTAGGGGGGGGGGCGGAGATCCAGGCTGGATGGGCGTAACAAAGGATAGGGCAGATGAGGGATTTATAGGTGTGGAGGATTGTGGAGGGGTCCAGACCCCACGTACGGCCGGAAAGGAGCTTGAGGATACGGAGGCGGGAACGTGCCTTGGCTTGGATTGTCCGGAGATGGGGAGTCCAGGAGAGGCGACGGTCGAGGGTGACGCCAAGGTACTGAAGGGTGGGAGTGAGGGCGATAGGACGGCCATAGACGGTGAGATAGAAATCAAGGAGGCGGAAGGAAGGGGTGGTTTTGCCTACAATGATCGCCTGGGTTTTGGAGGGATTGACCTTGAGCAACCACTGGTTGCACCAAGCAGTGAACTGGTCAAGATGGGATTGGAGAAGGTGTTGGGAGCGTTGCAGGGTGGGGGCAAGGGCAAGGAAGGCGGTGTCATCGGCAAACTGGAGAAGGTGGACGGGGGATGAAGGCGGCGGCATGTCCGCCGTGTACAAAAGGTACAGAAGGGGGGAGAGGACGGAGCCTTGGGGCACACCGGCGGAGGGGAAAAAGATGTAGGAATCTGTGTTATGGATGGTGACATAGGAAGGATGGCGGGAGAGAAAGAAACCAATCAGACGGAGGTAGTTAATGGGAAGGGCGAAGGTTTGGAGCTTGAAGAGGAGACCGGAATGCCAGACGCAGTCATAAGCGCGTTCGAGGTCAAGGGAGAGGAAGATTGCGGAGCGACGGGAATTTAGCGTTCGGAAAGGAGATGAGTGAGGTGAAGGAGAAGATCGTCAGAAGAGAAGGACGGCCGAAAGCCACACTGGGTAATGGGAAGGAGACGGTGCTGGCGGAGATTCTGGTGGATGCGTCGGGTGAGGATAGATTCCAGGACCTTGCTGAAGACCGAGGTAAGGCTGATGGGACAGTAGGAGGAGACGGCGGATGGCGGTTTGCCAGGTTTAAGGAACATGAGGATACGGGAGGTTTTCCACAGGTCGGGGTAGTAACCGGTGGACAGGACTACATTGTAGAGCCTGGCCAGGGTGGAGAGAAAAGAGACAGGAGCTTCACGAAGGTGACGGTAGGTGACACGATCGTGACCAGGAGCGGTGTTGCGTTTTGTGCGGAGTGTAGCAATGAGATCCTGTGTAGTGATAGGGGTATTGAGTTCCATGTGTGCAATGTTGTCCAAGTACTGGAAACCAGGAGCGAGGGGAGGGACAGAGGTGTTAGTTCGATCGCGAATATCAGGGAAGAGGGAGTAATCAAACTGGGGATCATCGGGGATGGAAAACACATCGGACAGGTAGGAGGCAAAGTGATTGGCCTTACTAAGGGCGTCAGGGAAGGGGTGATCATCATGGAGAAGAGGATAGTAGGGGGAGGGCTTAGTTCCGGTAAGGTGACGGAAGGCTGACCAGAACTTGGACGAGTTGATAGGTAGGGTAGCATTTAAACGGGTGCATGTCTGTCGCCAGTCCCGGCGTTTCTTAGCCGCGAGCAAATTACAAATGTGTTGCTGGAGTTGCCGGTGGCGTCGTAGGGTGTCCGGGTCACGCATGCAGAGGAAGGCACGGTAGAGGCGGCAATATTCACGGAGGAGGAGGAGGACGGCCTGTGGGGGTAAGGTAGGATGGTCGGGGTGGATGGCGACAGTAGGGACGTGGGCCTCCAAGGCCTCAGACAAGGTCTGCTGGAGAAAGGAGGCGGCATGGGTGACATCATCGGGATGATGGTAGGTGAAAGGGTGGCTATTGACCCGGGTGGAGAGGGTATCCCGGTAGGCATTCCAGTTGGCACGGGAATAATCATGGACTTCCTAGCGCAAGCTGCGGCCCCTATATAGGCCTCAGAAGACCCACAACACGTGCACAAGAAGGTGCCGTAACTGCCCTCTAGCACAGTAAACATACCGCGCCGCCAGTGGTGGAAATAGGCGAAATCGAGATATCGCTGTCAAAATTTAAAAATTTTTTTATTCCGACGATCAATACACAGACCGTTGTTTTTTTATGTCAGATAACACCAGGTCCCAAGTCTTACTTAAAAGATAGCCCTTGTCTCTATTAATAAGATTGTCAGATAAACGAATCTCTATGGATTCTTTTAAAACACAGTCCCAATAGCGAGATGCAGGGGCAACCATTTGTGTCTTGTCATAGAGCATTCTGTGTCCCTCAGTGAGACAGTGCTCCGCCACTGCAGATTTCTCAGGTTGAAGCAGCCGTGTGTGCTGCTGATGCTCAACACATCGGTCCTGAATGGTCCGGATTGTCTGCTCAATATAAGCCTTCCCACAGTGGCAAGGGATCTTGTACACACCGGGCTTCATCAAACCCAAGTCATCCTTTACAGAGCCAAGGAGTGCTCTAATCTTGGCTGGCGGACGAAAAATACTTTTGATGTGGTATCTTTTCAGAATGCTTCCTATCTTCGAGGAAAGGCAGAAAAGCCACCGATTTGCAGGTATCTTCTGGTAGTTCAGGCAAAGGTCCAAACTGGAAAGCATGACGGATCTGTTTATCTGTATAGCCCTTCTGCTTGAACACAACCTTAAGATGGTCCAATTCTTATGTCAAGCTTTCTCCATCTGACATGGCATAAGCTCTTCTCGCCGACGTCCGCAGAACCCCCGTACGCTGGAACGATGGATGACAGCTAGAAGCATGCAGGTAACGGTCCGTGTGCGTAGGCTTTTGATAAACACTGTGTCCCAGTGACCCATCATCCTTTCTGTACACCAGAACATCCAGAAACAGAAGCTTTCCATCACTTCCCACCACCATGGTAAACTTGATGCCAGGATGCAGGAATTAAAATGAACTAGGAGGCGGTCAAGGGCTTCTCTCCCATGAGGCCACACCATAAATGTATCGTCAACGTACCTCCAGAAACAAGTTGGTTTTAAGGACGCCGTCTTCAGCGCCATGTCCTCAAAATCTTCCATAAAAACATTGGCGACTATTGGGGACGATGGACTCCCCATAGCCACTCTGTCAGTCTGTTCAAAATATTTGTCATTAAATAAAAAGTACATCGATGTCTGCACTTGGCGACAAAGCCTGGTTGTTTCCTCATCCAGATTCTCACCAATTAATTGCAAGGAATCTTCCAGAGGAACCCGGGTAAAAAGCGACACGACATCAAAGCTCACAAGTAAATCCGAGGGACTAAGAGACAAGGACTTCAATCTCTGAATAAATACAACAGAATTGGAAATGTGATGTTCGCATTTACCGACATGAGGGCCAAGAACAGATGCTAAATACTTGGCTAGATTGTAGGTAGGAGCACCGAAATTACTCACTCAAAGACAACTGGATCTCATATCCAAGTATTTACTTTTCTTGCACTTGGAGTTATCGTCGCTGCTGTCGGACGCATCCTGGGAATGGGTGGATAGTTCTTCTTGGGCATTATCAGATTGGATGCGTAGGAGCGCCGTCATGAAACAGTCTTCGAAGTTTCAACGGCTTTCTTCTCAACCCACGACATCTGATGACGACACCCGTCGACGGACAGTGATTAACCTCACGAGTAAAGAACTGGACGACGCCATGCTGTCAGTGTTGGAGAAAGGCCTGAATTTTGCCCCTACACCGAGGAATGTGGCTATCACCGAAATCATCTGCGCAGTCGATCAAGCAGTGACCAGCTTTTCGGAAGACCAAGCTGAAGAGATTAGGCAAGAGGTCTCACATACATTGCGGCGGGCGCCGCCTCTATGGAGTAACATCTCCTCTCTCGAAAGGGCAGCCGTCCGGTCCATTAGAGAAGACGAGGATCTGATAGTTCTACCAGCAGACAAAGGCAACGCAACGGTTCTACTGTCACGTGATGACTATCTGGGAAAGATGGATCTCTTACTTGAAGACTCAGCATACAGAACATTGCAGAACGACCCAGCTGAATGCATAAAACAGAAGACGCTTTCACTGCTGAAGAAGAGTTCTTTACCTGACGACGTTCTCAAAAAACTTCGTCCTGGAACCGCCGTGGCACCGAGATTATACGGTCTACCCAAGATTCATAAGAAAGGGGTCCCGCTTCGTCCAATCATGAGTAATTTGGGTGCTCCTACCTACAATCTAGCCAAGTATTTAGCATCTGTTCTTGGCCCTCACGTCGGTAAATGCAAACATCACATTTCCAATTCTATGGTGTTTATTCAGAGATTGAAGTCCTTGTCTCTTAGTCCCTCGGATTTACTTGTGAGCTTTGATATCGTGTCGCTTTTTACCCGGGTTCCTCTGGAAGATTCCTTGCAATTAATTGGTGAGAAACTGGATGAGGAAACAACCAGGCTTTGTTGCCAAGTGCAGACGTCGACGTACTTTTTATTTAATGACAAATATTTTGAACAGACTGACGGAGTGGCTATGGGGAGCCCATTGTCCCCAATAGTCGCCAATGTTTTTATGGAAGATTTTGAGGACATGGCGCTGAAGACGGCATCCTTAAAACCAACTTGTTTCTGGAGGTACGTTGATGATACGTTTATGGTGTGGCCTCATGGGAGAGAAGCCCTTGACCGCCTCCTAGTTCATTTTAATTCCCTGCATCCTAGCATCAAGTTTACCATGGAGGTGGAAAGTGATGGAAAGCTTCCGTTTCTGGATGTTCTGGTGTACAGAAAGGATGATGGGACACTGGGACACAGTGTTTATCGAAAGCCTACGCACACGGACCGTTACCTGCATGCTTCTAGCTGTCATCCATCGTTCCAGCGTGCGGGGGTCCTGCGGACGTTGGCGAGAAGAGCTTATGCCATGTCAGATGGAGAAAGCTTGACATAAGAATTGGACCATCTTAAGGTTGTGTTCAAGCAGAAGGGCTATACAGATAAACAGATCCGTCCTGCTTTCCAGTTTGGACCTTTGCCTGAACCACCAGAAGATACCTGCAAATCGGTGGCTTTTCTGCCTTTTTCTGGGAGCATTTCCTCGAAGATAGGAAGAATTCTGAAAAGATACCACATCAAAAGTATTTTTCGTCCGCCAGCCAAGATTAGAACGCTCCTTGGCTCTGTAAAGGATGACTTGGGTTTGATGAAGCCCGGTGTGTACAAGATCCCTTGCCACTGTGGGAAGGCTTATATTGGGCAGACAATCCGGACCATTCAGGACCGATGTGTTGAGCATCAGCAGCACACACGGCTGTTTCAACCTGAGAAATCTGCAGTGGCAGAGCACTGTCTCACCGAGGGACACAGAATGCTCTATGACAAGACACAAATGGCTGCCCCTGCATCTCGCTATTGGGACTGTGTTTTAAAAGAATCCATAGAGATTCGTTTATCTGACAATCTTATTAATAGAGACAAGGGCTATCTTTTAAGTAAGACTTGGGACCCGGTGTTATCTGACATCAAAAAACAATGGTCTGTGTTTCGATCGTCGGAATAAAAAATTTTTAATTTTTGACAGCGATATCTCGATTTCGCTTATTTCCACCACTGGCAGCGCGGTATGTTTACTGCGCTAGAGGGCAGTTACGGCACCTTCTCGCGCACGCGTGTGAGTCTTCTGCGGCCTATATAGGGGCCGCAGCTTGCGCTAGGAAGTCAGTTCCGGCGAGATGGTGCACCAGCACTCTCACCTGAAGATGGCGGCCTGTTGGACCGCGGAAATATTGTGTCATGAAGACGTTATGATCCGGCTGCATACCCGAGAAGAATATTATCAATTATTACGCCGGGAAAGCCTTCATAGCCACAGGTACTGACATGTTCAATGTGTTTCATAAATTATTTGGGACAAGACTTGACTGTTCCGTTGGGATACTTGACTGTATCATTTTTCTGTAAATGCGCAGTCTGGACACTTTCCTATGATATTACTATGTCGTTCTTGAGGACCAACATTATAGATTCTGAATTATTCCTCAATGGTGACAGAAATATCAAACTGTTAAATGATTCTAATACTAATACTATAAAATGAATACCAAGCTGCTGATTTTTTTGTTGAGGCTTCAGCCAGAGACAAATTGAAGTTTAGCACCAAAAATGTAAATACTTGTAGAGATACTGGTAATTATTTCATGTCAAGGTCAATTCAGAAAACTAAGAACTTCATCTTTATGAAAAATCTATATCAACTACTACTTAAAGTATGGAATCAGGAGCAATAACTTAAGGCTACCAGGAATGTCTCATATGACCAATTTACAAACAAAACTGTGATCCTAACATATGTAGTAACTATAGAGGTATCTCAGTGTTCAATACAGCATAGATTCCTCAAAATACCTAGGCTTGTATATTGATAGCAAACTGAATTGGTCAAACTACATCCTGGATCTATGCAAAAGACTAAGTTCAGCAACATACACACTGCGCATTGTTTCTTCTTATCGAAATATGGAAACCATGGAGTCAGCATATTATGGTTACTTTCACGCAATTATGGCATTTGGAATTATATTTTGGGGAAATCAGCCACTGGCTAAAAAAGTACTGTGTGTACAAAAAAGAGCCATACGGATCATGTGTGGAGTCCATCCTAGAGCCACATGCAGGAATATTTTTAAGAAGCTTGAAATACTTACATCCACTGCACAATATATATTCTCTTTGATGTGCTTCATAAGGAAAGAAAAATCCATCTTTATGCTGAATAGTGCATATCACAGTCACAATACTAGAAGGAAACATGATATCCACTATGAACAGCCAAATCTAAATATGGTGCAGAAAGGAGTCCATTTCAGCGGCTGTAAGATTTTTAATGCCTTCTCTTCAAGAATTAAGTGTTTGGTAGATGATGATCTATTGTTTAAAAAAACCTTAAGGCAGTTCCTATTGCAAGGATCATTTTATACAATAGAAGAGTTCCTGAACTACAGTGTTTAACATTTCTTTATTGTAAATTGCAAATGTATGCCCAAATTTGTATTTGTAATACTGAATATTTTTATTGTAAACGTATATTTTGCAATATTTATTTCTCTGTAACACTTATTATTTTGTAATCTTTATCTGTCTCTAAAATGTATTTTTTGTAGTGGGACCCAAGTTACTGTTTACTGTTTTTGTTTTGTTTTATGTATTACCATAAATTCTGGCCAAAAGCTTGTAAAATTGACATGTTCCATATGCTGTGATAGTGTCACAACATGGATCACCAGAACAAGAGATAAATAAATAAATAAAATACAAAATCTTAACTAATCTACTCTACAAGAAGATACAGTCAATGACAGCAGGTTTCTGAGGAAAAGTATCAACTGTGGACCATGTATTTACACTAATAATTGTGTTTGAGAAATAAATATGAATAATATGGTCAAGAATTACAAGCTCTTCTTCTTAATTTAAATAAAAGCCATAGACAGTGTTACCAGGTATTATTTTTTGTGAACTATGAGAGAATTCAAAATACAATAACGGAAAAAGTGAGTTGACATGCAAAAAACGTAAATGAAAGCACAACATTTACCATAAAATTCCAATTTGGGCTCATAATGGTATTGCACAGTAAATTTAGCCAATTACAGACTTAGTCATATATATAAGCATATAAAAACTGATCACAAAATGTAGTCATACCATATTCTTTGCTTCTCTTAAAAATTCATCAGTTTCATAAATGCTGAGCTCAAGAAGAAATTCTTTTACTTTTTTCTTGTTTTTTTTTTTTTTTTTTTTTTTTTGTTTTAAAAAAATTGGAAGATCCCTGTAATGTTGGGGTATGGCATTAAAAAATTTATGGACTTGTATAAGAAGCACTTTTGTGTTTTTTTATAGTTACATCGGAAAGAAACTAGGTCCTGCTTGTTTCTTGTGTTATAATTATGTCGCATGTCATACTGTTGATAACTCAGATAGTTTTCCTTAATATGCATTACACACTGTAGTATAAATATTGACGGCAGGGTCATCATCTGCAATTTTTTAAAGCTTGGCCTACAGTGAGCTCTGGGTGCCAAGCTACATATGAGTCTTATTGCCTTCTTTTGTAGTTTGAAGACATTAGCTGCCTTGCTTTGATGTCCCCACAGTATTGTACCATAGGAAATGTGACTGTGTATTAAAGCAAAATAAACCACTTTAAGTACTGGCACGTTTAAACAAAGACGCAGCTTCCTTAGAGCAAATATTCCTTTGCTAATGCTGCTTCCCACTTTTTCTATATGGCTACCCCAGGATAATTTTGAATTCCAAGGAAATTAACAGCATTTGAGCTCTGCTCAAGTTCAGTGTTATTATTCCACGATACATACAGGTCTTGTATTTTTTTTTTTTTTTTCGGTTGACACAAAGGGAATTAGCTTTACACCAATTTTCAACTTTGACAGTGCACTGGTCTGCTTTATATTTCACCTTCTGTGCTGTTTCTGCAGTTATACAGACTGCAAGATCATCTGCAAATAAGTAAGTCCTAGTTGACGGCCCAACTATGTTACATGGTAAGTCATTTATATAAATAATCAATAGAATTGGGCCAAGTAGAGAACCTTGTGGGACACCCATGCCCACAGGTAAGTAATCTGATTATGCACCATTAAAAACCACTTTCTGCACTCTATTACTTAGATAAGATTTTATCGATTCCAGAGCACTCCTGTAAAGCCATAGAATTGCAGTTTGTTCAATAAGATTTCATGAGACATAGTGTCAAAAGCTTTTGATAAATCAAAGAGTTTATTCTGAATCACTAGCTTGCTTTCTAGTTGCTTCACACACTGTGTTAAAAGTGATAAGGCAGATTTAACAGTTCCTAACCCTGATCTGAAGCCAAATTGACTATCAGTGAAGATTTTGTTTCCTTCAAAGTATTTTACTATTTGATTATTTAATATAGCTTCTATCACGTTAGACAAGATTGGCACAATTGAAACAGGCCTAAAACTATCACAACTTGAGAGGCTGCCTTTTTTGTGTATTGGAGTGACTTTAACAAACTTTAGTGCCTTTGGGAACTGAGCCTCCAAAATACATGTATTTACTATATGTGTTATCAATTCTGGCAGTTGAACTGAATCACATTTTAACATGGCTGAACTTAAACCATAAACGTCATTACTAAAACTGTTTTTCATTTTCCTCAGTATATTAGTAACATCCTGTACCTTGACCAGTTTAAAGCTAAATGTACTTTCAGGCTTTGTGGTGTTTCTCAGGTAGTATTTATGGTCAGTGGCTATATTGGAAGTGACAATCACCTTTATTATTTCTTGCACCTTCTCAGTGAAGCATGTATTTAACTGTGCAGCATTCAGATTACTGCTTTCAGCTGTAACGTCCCTTAGCAAAAGACATATTTTGCAGTAAAGAGAAAATATTGTGCATTGTATTCAGTTATTGTATGGAATTATGTATTTTTTTATTATTATTATTTATATTAGATAATGTCTGTGTCGGCGAGTACTGAAACCGCACAGACGATAAATATCATACAGAGATGAAAAATATCCCTAGTATAAATAATACAGAACGAACAGTAATTTCTTTGTCTTCTTCTTGGATTTACGTGAGAAGGATAGCCTGTGACGTGATATTGTATGCTAGCGTAGCATTCTTTTGTCAAGTTTGTAAGAGGGACGCCATTAGGCAAGATTGTTAAAAAGGTGTGTACTACTCAAATTGTTTAAATGTTTGAATAGAGTTATTTAGTGAAACCTTGCATTATGATTCATGTCAAGCTTGCCTGGTATTTTATCCCATCCCTTTAAGACATTTTCAGTTGTTTAAATATTATTCGTGGTGCAGAGCGGCGCTACGAACGAGCCAGCCGCTGCCGCGGTTCATTTAAATTGCAGTACATGAAACCTATCATACCGCAAGGAAGCGGTCAGGTAACAGTGAAGTGAAAAATTATTTCTTTCAGCTTTCGAAGTTGCAGAGCAGAGCAGCAGATTTTATGATGTGTTTTACAGGCTGACGTGGGCTGCTGATAATATAGTACTAATAGTGAAAAGAGATAATTTATTTTCATCACATGAAAGAAATCTTGCTGTGCGTAGTTCTGGTCTGGCAACCTTATAGTAAAAAACATCATTTTTCTCCGATAATAGTCTCATGTTCTTGTGCTAGTCGTGGTAATTATTGGTGTTTTACGCTTAACAAAAATCCACTGCAAAATTATGATGTTGAACAGTCATTGCGTACTATAACTGCTTTAATAGAAAGCCAGATACAGAACAATAAGAACCCAATATATTCTGTTTTGTTGAAAATTAATGATTATAAAGAAATTCTTGGCACAGCATTACTAAAAGGTATTTCGCGGCTCTTTTCGTAGTAACATATCTCATTTAATATATGAGTTGTTACGCGAATAATAATAATCACAATAATAATAATAAAACAAAAACAAAATAAATAGAAAAGAGTATATATACATATAATTTACGAGCATACGCGAAACAGCCTGTGAAGTCATTTTCCTGTTGCACTGACTGTTAATGATATTCCACATTGCATGTGTCTTATTTTCAGATGTTAGTATTATATCTTCATTTTTTTACACCTAGCTTCCTTTAAGGCCTGTCTTAATCTTTTCTTTTTCACTGTGAGCATGTCTTTAAATACTTGAGAACCAGTACTTCTATACCAGTCATAATATTGATCACACTCCCTCTTGATCTTCAACACCTTTTCATCCTTAACATTATTTACTCTAAGTGCCTTTTTATTATTTAGTAACTTAATGGGGAAGGACATCTTAGCATATACAGAAAGAGTAGATATGAGTTCTTCCACCTTTCTATCTATTGCATGTTCTCGATAAACCTGCAACCAATTACTTTTAACAACATGAGACTTAAACATATTTAGATTATCATAATTGACCACACATACTTTCTTTCCTGCCATGTGCACTGAGTCAGTGTTACAATTTCTTGTTATATCTGTTCTAAGAAGTAGTGGCCAGTGGTCAGATACCCAGGTCTTAATTACCTCTGACTTGAGATGCATTAACTCATTTGATACAACTATATTGTCAATACAGGTAGCAGTACATTTATAATGTGGCCGTGTTATTTCAGTGGTTGTAATATAAAGACCAAAGAATTTAACAAATTACTTACATATGAGTTATAGATAGTGGACAACTGAAAATTCAAATTGAAATCTCCACAGTTTAGTATCTAACACTTATACTTACAGACTGTCTCACATAAAGACACTAACTTATTAACAAAATCATCTGTTGAATTGCCTCCAGGCTTAGTTGAGTACAAAGCTACAACTATTAAATTTAAATCTGTTAACCTAACAGCTGCAATTTCACATAACGTTTCTAGAGATAATGCTTTAACTTTTGCTTTTGGTTCATATTTAATCGCTTTTTTTAGAAATATAACATATGCACCATGATTTTTATTAGTTCTACAATATTTGTCAGCTAGGGTGTAGCCCTCAGGGCAGTATAGATCTATTTCATCATGCTTTAACCAGTGTTCTACGAGACAGACTACATCTAAGTGATAAGTCTCTATGACATATTCCATTACTTCCAACTCATTAGATAAACACTGTACATTCCAGTGAAGGACATTAAAATTGTCTGGTCTGTGCCTGAGTCTGTTTACCTTGAGATCTTCCTCCCCCTTCGGCCTACCACTAAAAAATCATTTAGATGGGAGTGAAGCACTGTTTTCCGTTTACTGTTAGTATTTGGTCTTGTTACTGGGATTAGTGATGATGCTGATTCATCTGCTGCTGCTGTTGCTGGTGGTGGTGGTAGTGGTTCTGCCATGAATGATGGTGGATTGTCAGCTAATGTTGTGACTATGCCTACTGTTGCTGTTGATGAGGATTGTTTGCTTCAGTCGATGCTGGTTTTTCTGCCACTGGTGAGGGCTGTGCTGAATCAGCTGATGATGGTGGTTTTGTTTCTGATATCGATAGTGTTTTTTTTTTCTTTTGTTGCTGTAGTTTTTGATGGTTTCACTGCTGTAGTTGGTGGTGGTTGCTGTACTATTATTTGTGGCTGGCATGGTAATCTTGGTCCTACTGTTGTCATCTATGTCTCAAAAAATTTTAAAGCTGAGAAGTCTCTTTCCCTTTCCGTTTAAGTGCATACCATGTCTTGTAAAACTGTCTCTCTGTAGGTAATTAACAGGTAGAAATTGAGTGTTTTCATACATTTTGCATATGTTCTCGAACTGTTTGTTAGCTTTCAAGATTTCTTTATTTACACACGAAACGTTTACGAGGTCGTGTCTATGCGGAATACCAATGATGATCATTTTTTTTTACTCTTATTGGTATTCAGTATTTCTTTTAAGTTTTCAAGGGCACTCAATAATTCATCTTGGTAAACATCATTGGCTCCCCCTAATATCACTGTGCATTCAGTTGCATTTGATGAAATTCCAGCTTTTATGTTTTTTGTAATTTTGTGCATAGGTGCCCCTGGTTTCATGTAACTAAATGCGTTTGTACCATGTTCATAACGTAAAATTTTTGCGAGACCACGCCCATGGCTATCCGAGTGTATGTTTACTTTGGAAAATTTCGTTCCTACCTTTCTCATCGAAATTATAGACGTAATTTTGGTTGAGTTTTGATTTGCATATAATCCTTCAGGTTTTTCGTCTGTTTCTAAAACACTGAAACTGTTTTTTAATGGCACTTCGAATATGTTTTCACTTTGTTTTCCGCGATTGAATTGCTTAGGTCTCACAGACTCAGCATAGCTTTTGTTTGGCGTAACATGCGTCGTAGTTGCACTTTTGCATGACTGTAAATACACTCCTGGAAATTGAAATAAGAACACCGTGAATTCATTGTCCCAGGAAGGGGAAACTTTATTGACACATTCCTGGGGTTAGATACATCACATGATCACACTGACAGAACCACAGGCACATAGACACAGGCAACAGAGCATGCACAATGTCGGCACTAGTACAGTGTATATCCACCTTTCGCAGCAATGCAGGCTGCTATTCTCCCATGGAGACGATCGTAGAGATGCTGGATGTAGTCCTGTGGAACGGCTTGCCATGCCATTTCCACCTGGCGCCTCAGTTGGACCAGCGTTCGTGCTGGACGTGCAGACCGCGTGAGACGACGCTTCATCCAGTCCCAAACATGCTCAATGGGGGACAGATCCGGAGATCTTGCTGGCCAGGGTAGTTGACTTACACCTTCTAGAGCACGTTGGGTGGCACGGGATACATGCGGACGTGCATTGTCCTGTTGGAACAGCAAGTTCCCTTGCCGGTCTAGGAATGGTAGAACGATGGGTTCGATGACGGTTTGGATGTACCGTGCACTATTCAGTGTCCCCTCGACGATCAGCAGTGGTGTATGGCCAGTGTAGGAGATCGCTCCCCACACCATGATGCCGGGTGTTGGCCCTGTGTGCCTCGGTCGTATGCAGTCCTGATTGTGGTGCTCACCTGCACGGCGCCAAACACGCATACGACCATCATTGGCACCAAGGCAGAAGCGACTCTCATCGCTGAAGACGACACGTCTCCATTTGTCCCTCCATTCACGCCTGTCGTGACACCACTGGAGGCGGGCTGCACGATGTTGGGGCGTGAGCGGAAGACGGCCTAACGGTGTGCGGGACCGTAGCCCAGCTTCATGGAGACGGTTGCGAATGGTCCTCGCCGATACCCCAGGAGCAACAGTGTCCCTAATTTGCTGGGAAGTGGCGGTGCGGTCCCCTACGGCACTGCGTAGGATCCTACGGTCTTGGCGTGCATCCGTGCGTCGCTGCGGTCCGGTCCCAGGTCGACAGGCACGTGCACCTTCCGCCGACCACTGGCGACAACATCGATGTACTGTGGAGACCTCACGCCCCACGTGTTGAGCAATTCGGCAGTACGTCCACCCGGCCTCCCGCATGCCCACTATACGCCCTCGCTCAAAGTCCATCAACTGCACATACGGTTCACGTCCATGCTGTCGCGGCATGCTACCAGTGTTAAAGACTGCGATGGAGCTCCATATGCCACGGCAAACTGGCTGACACTGACGGCGGCGATGCACAAATGCTGCGCAGCTAGCGCCATTTGACGGCCAACACCGCGGTTCCTGGTGTGTCCGCTGTGCCGTGCGTGTGATCATTGCTTGTACAGCCCTCTCGCAGTGTCCGGAGCAAGTATGGTGGGTCTGACACACCGGTGTCAATGTGTTCTTTTTTCCATTTCCAGGAGTGTATTTCAAGTCTTGCCGTAATTTTATAATATCATCACACAAGATGTTAATAATTTTTTTTCTTTTATGCCTATTTCACGAAGTATTTCGTCTTTGTTTTTCTGCAATGTTCCACATTTTGAGAGCTGGTCACTCACTTTTACTTGCACATGGATTTGCTTCTTCTTTTCTTCTAGTGTTTTTTATTATGATATGACACGGCACACACATATTTTTGTACACTGCACTATATTTCTCACACAGAGAGCATTTACGCATGCATTTTTTACCATTATATGCTGAGCTCACAATTCGTAAATCTTCTACTGTTGCCATGTTTGCCTCTGAGCCTGACATTGCTTTGGACACTGACATGTTGGCCTACATTCTTGGTGTTTACTTAGTGCTCCAATCATGAGTACCTTGGCTTTTGTTATTGCTTGCATCTGACTCATCATCATCACCATCATCATCATCATCATCATCATCTAATTCTGCCTCTAAGTCTCACCTGAGTAACTGGTGTCTGGATTGCCAGTATCTCTTGAGAGACTTGTGTAAGATGAGCATTCTGCTACCCCCTCAGCATCAAGTGTCCTTTTTTTTTTAATGTTAACTAGGTGGGTCAATAACATCCTCCCTCCTCAACATACCTTTATCAGTCACACGCATCGGACAAACTCCTGCCCTCTTCTGAGTGTGGCAGTTTTCAAAACAGAAGCCAATGCTCATATTCTGCAGCAGATTTCTGAGCTTGCAGCTAGCAGGGTCACTTGGTTATTGTGTATCAACAAGTGATTCACCAGCAGCATACTCGGTCACAGTATGAGAACAACATGGAGGTCCACATCATCATAAATGTAGATCAGGCACCTCCTGTGCCATCAAGGAAGCTTACTTTGGAGTTCATGCTGATTGATCACTCCATGGAATTCCAAATGGACACTGGTACCATTGTGTCTTTAATGTGTAAGGACACACACAGCTGGCTGGTTCACCTCCACTGCAATGGGCATTGAGCCAGGTCCTGTCTTACTGCTGCAGGGCCATCCCTTTCCTCAGAGAACTGTCACTAGTGGCTAAGTAGAAAAAGTTTAATGCTTGCTAACTTTTTTAGTTGTGTTCAAAGTGTGCTCCCTGTCCCCGCTACACCAAGACAACATTTAGTTTTGACTATAACTGCTTCTAAATTCATGACAATCACCATTCTGTCACTTAAGTCATCTGATGGCATGGATCAAATGATGGTATACATATCTAAAACATTAAGGACAGTACAGGTGAATTATAGCCTGACAGAGGAGGTAGCCCTAGATATTATTAATGTAATAAAAAAATTTAATTTTTTCTCACACAGAACAAACTTCCACCTGATGATGGAGAAAAAGGCACTAATTTCTCTTTTTGTCCTGAAGAAAGCAACAATCACAACATTGAGTGCTCTTTTTGAGCAATTATTACTATGAAATCAACTTCTGCCTCACTGCATGACTCACTAATGACTTATTGCATCTACTGATGCCTCCCAATTATGAGTTTAATAAGAAAGAGACACTTTTCCAGTTTTGTATTATTAACAGGTGTGACTTGTTAAGGTTAGTGGAAACATTAGGTACACACTGGACAAATTCTGTAAGGTGGCCTGAGATATCCATACCTGAAACTCTGCAAGCCTCACATACTTTAGCTAGCAAATTAGGAATGTTGTGGAATCATGACGAAGACATTGACAAGGCACCGTGCGTATTGGCCAAGTATTGACACCAATCTGAAAATTAAGTCTAGGCCTGCTAAGCATGCACACAAAGTTAGTCAGATATGTCATGACCTACTGTCATAGGGCTGTGCACATATAAGCCTTCCAGGGCTGTTCAAGGGCCCTGTGGCATAGCGGCTGGAACTACTCCATGTGTTATGACTTCCATCCCTGATGAATAACAATTTTTCTTCCTATTAATTATGCTGTTCACCATATTGTTATGTGTTTCACATATACAAAGTGGCAACCATGCCGCAGAAATGTGTGAACAGACCAGAGTTGCTCACAGCCAGCATGGGTTAAGCTGAGTCAGGCATTTGTCAACGCACAAGGAAGTTTGTTTCATGCTCTCCATTCATTTTGCTTTCATTTAGTCGCATCTGCAAAGTAAAGGGTCTCTGTGATTCTGGAGAAAGTTTGTTTCATTCTGGACACATGTGCATTACCTTCCAGCTCTCACACGATTTGACAATATTCCCATCTGTGAGGAGTGTACACCCTCCTTGGTCAGTATTCCGAGTACTACTGATGTGTAAATACTATTATCACAATCAGATTTAATTTTTGTTAGTTGTGCACTAACTCTTTTGTGCAGGATAAATACATTTTCTGCAAATGTGTATTCTATCAATTCCTACATCCCAAGTACAGTGCATGGGTGTGGCAGTACAGCCTCCTCACTGCACACTTGACATGTAAATGGCAACACCACATGTTCCTGCTTCAACATGACATGCACCTAAATACTTGTTGAATCAGCCTTTGCTCCACATAAACATATTACTCAGTAAATTACTTTCATTGTGGTGAGTCCAGCAGGTATGATTAGTTTTCACTTAGATCATATTCATCAGAAAAATATTGGTATTTGAATTTCTTACTATCATACCTTAGTGTCAACATCATATGAGTTAATACACATTTGCAAAAGTAGTAGCAACATTCATAATAATGACTGGCAACCCAGCTTTACAGTAACATATTTTGTTTTATATGAAACTAATTAACTTATGAGATGATTAACAATGAAATGTCCATAATGTCATAATTTCTATTGGCTATTTTGGCTTTGGGCTTGTTAGAGTCTAAATTTTGAGGCTGTACTTTAGCTGCTCTATTTTTTCTGAATGAGATGCTGCTGCTCATTAATATATTAATTAAGATACTAATTATGATTTTGAATACTTTATCAGTATGTAAAATAATTTTCAATGTGAATGCATAAAGTGATTCCACAAGCTTTTCTGAACTACTAGATTACCATTATTTTCTAAACCCTTAAGTCATTGCATAATTTCTGAAATAAGAATCTGACCATACACCAGTTTTTAAATAATCAGGCATCACTCAAAGTCAGTCATAGTACATCCAGTCCTGATCAAGCTAACAAGCATGTAACACACTTCCAGTGTTTGCTCACATTATAGCTAAGCACAGTTTGTTCATGGAAATATGTGTGCCATACCTGCACTCACAAAAAATCAGTAATGTCAATGTTTAAAAACTTCCAATGGATATTTTGACTGAACTATGTTGTGGTTGATAAGAGATCTAATATATGATTATTACATGAGTGGGTTATGTTGAATGCCGTGACTTACTAATTACTGAGTGAAGTAAGTGAACATTGTAGTGTGTGTTATCATAAAAGATTACTGCAACACAATATGGCATGTGAACTGTGATGTTATGAGGGGATATGGGCAGTCTATTGTGTAACATTTGATTACTTGGTTTAGTGACTTATTATACCCTTGATTATTGGGCAGTGCTTCATCAACATCTTTTCATAACTTTGCAGTTTATAAAACTAATTCTGCCAGTGGGCTTTTATTTATATGTAAGTGCCAACCTGATAGTAAGTACTAATAATTTCACAAAGGAGGAAAATTTACCATATTGCAAACAATATAACTTTGAAGCTAATAAAATTCATGAAAAAGTGCAATTTAAATTGTGGTCTTGTGTACATCTTTCTTCAGCAAACCCCATCAAGTACTGAGTAAGATTTCTGACTTCAAGATAATAAGCAGACATGCAACCGAGGAGGCAACAGAGACTACAGGAAATCACGTTGATGCTTTCCAGCTATGTACTTAACTGTGAAGGATGCTTGCTGTAACTTTTCAGATTGTTCCCAGACATCATCAGTGACATCAGTAGCTATGTTTCAGGTACTAGAGGCAATTGAGTTTTATTTCTTTTGCAAAAGGAATGGTGTAACATATCTGACCACCATTCTTTCTTGTCTTACACAAAAACTTAGATGGTAAGTGGTTATTCAAAACACTCAAGACCCAAATGACCAAGGCAATGATGGCACTGAACACAGTCATAGCCCAGCCAGGATGGTGAATGGGTACAGCCACTATACTATTTTCAGTCTCCTGCACCCAACCCAGCAAACCCCTGTCCTTATGGGACAAACACTGTGTCAAGGCCAGTAGCACTGTCTGCAACAAATAAGTGTGGTAACCTTCCACATATGTCCTTTCCAGGCCCCAAGTGTTATCGCTAATCACAGCAGGGCAGGAATCTAACATCTCACTACTCCAGCCATATGGAGACAATGCTATCCTGGTAGCACATAATTCCCCTTTCAATGACTGCAGCTTCAAGAATCACAGCAAACATGTCACATGAGGTTGGCTGTTGGTTCATTAGAGAAACTATATAAATCTGGTCCAGTGGCTGCATCAGCAGTTCACATTTTTTTGTTGAAACCTATGTAAACAAATCCTTAAATACAATAATTGTGCATGTTGTGTTTAGATGATATTCACTTTGTTTGTGTTATGTTTAAATGATATTGACTTTGTTCACTGGTATTAATTTGAGGTCACTATATTTACAGTGATGTAGTTCACTCTCTACTACATTGTTGACTATCAGCTTGGCATTGATATATGTTTATGTATGTTTCTGACATGCCTGATCTGTGTCTGACTGTAAAAGAAAACTAACTGTGTGCTGTGTGTTGTGTACCTTAATATTTAGTTCTTTTTCTATCTGGCCATTTATGCAATGGAAAAGACTTCTGCTCACTAGGGAAAAACAAGTGTAAGTGCACAGAAACTTTACCTGTTTACATGCGGAAATGCTCATGTATCTTGCTTCAGATAGGCACATATGGGTGAATGTATATTGTACAAGGCATGGCAGAAACAATGGCCTATTGTAAACATTTTATTTGGCCAAGAATTATTTTGTTAGACATGTTACTTTCTATAAGTTATGTCCTTTACATGTATCCTATTGTTGGTGATGCAATTTTTGCCATGAACATGTAAACTCACCACACTCTTGTGAGGAGCGTCACTTGTTATTGCTCTTATTTCAGCATGAATGTTGTTTTTCAAGCCCTCAATAATTGTTAGCCTGTTGATATACATTTTGGATTTCAGAAATACCCACCAAAAGCAGTCAAAGGGAATAATAAACTAGGTGGCTGGGGTGATCATTTGACATCAGAAGACACATTGGAAACATTCTGCATAAGGCTACCATACATGTTCTGACTTTGTAAGCAGTTGCGCAGTACTCTTGGAATCATAATGACTGCATACGGATATTATTTCAATGCATTTCCTGTATTATGAACTGTTGCAATATAGCAATATATCAATCTGATGGTACTAAGGCAGTGTCACCTGCATCAGTCTAAAAAAAATCAGATCAATAACACCCTGCACAGATATGTCACACCACAAAGTAACATTTGTACGATGAAATGGCTTTTAATGCATATCATGAAAATTGGCAGTGCCCAGAACGTAAAGCTTTGTTTGTCCATATAGCCTGATAAACAAAAATGGCCTTTATCAGACATCCAGCTGTAAAACATCCACCAAAGACCTTAATCTGAGATGTTAAGGACTTGTGAATGCTGACAAATTTCACTGAAAAGCAGCTGTTACTGATGTAATGTTGTCTGGTGTGGGAACTGTTCATGGTCTACTGGGCAGCAACTTATTAATGCCATATGCTGTTGCTCTGAACTGCTCAACCTATCTCACAACTGACTTCTGGGACAGAATTTGATGATTATCACCAATATCAAAATGTTGCCAAAATGAATGCTGTGTTTGTGCAATGTTATTATCACATTGTCAGCTCATGAGGTTAGTTTGACAATGACTGATACTGACTGGTAATGCCTTGAACCATAGAATGCATTGGTAACAACATCTAGTTATGAGGAAGCAGTGTTCAACATGACATGCAATTTAAAAGAGACCATTGTTTCTGTCATGCCCTGTACACACAGGCAGTTTTCTTAGTCTGTTAGGAAACAAAGATGACAAGGATGTAAGTAAAATAATACATAATAACTGTGTATGAGAAAGTCATTTGTGGAAGAATATTTGAAAAAAATGATATGGAAATATATTTAGCAATCTCACATGTGTTTCTATTATAAGAAGAAGGCATTAAACAGAAACATTTATTAGTTTCCTAAAGTTATAAAGAAATATACTTACTTTTATATCTTAGGGCAGCCCTCTTTACCTGCCCTGGAATGAGTCCCCTGTCTTCAAACCTCTCTTTTGGTTTGGCTAATTCTATCATACGGGCACTAGCTTCATAACGAAGAGCAGCTGGTGACACCTGCAATGAAAAATGATCTTACATACAATCCATCTGGTATTTTAAACGCTAATTTTTGTGTATATTAACCCATTAGTACACTCAATAAACGCAGTAATACAGATATTGTTTCAGTTGTTCATGTTCTTTTAAGAGTCAGCATCCTTCCACTCCCTCTAGGTAACTGATTGCAAAAAGTGTTAGAACTGAAACTTCCTGGCAGATTAAAACTGTGTGCCGGACCAAGACTCGAACTCGGGACCTTTGCCTTTCGCGGGCAAGTGCTCTACCAACTGAGCTACCCAAGCACGACTCACGCCCCATCCTCACAGCTTTACTTCTGCCAGTACCTCATCTCCTACCATCCAAACTCCTGTGAACCCTGCAGAACTAGCACTCCTGAGAAAAGGATATTGCGGAGACATGGCTTAGCCACAGCCTAGGGGATGTTTCCAGAATGAGATTTTCACTCGGCAGCGGAGTGTGCACTGATATGAAACATCCTGGCAGGTTAAAACTGTGTGCCAGACCGAGACTCGAACTCGGGACCTCTGCCTTTCGCGGGCAAGTGCTCTACCAACTGAGCTACCCAAGCACAACTCACACCCCGTCCTCACAGCTTTACTTCTGCCACTACATTGTTTCCTACCTTCCAAACTATACAGAAGCTCTCCTGCGAACCCTGCAGAACTAGCACTCCTGAAAGAAAGGATATTGCGGAGACATACCGTATTTACTCGAATCTAAGCCGCACTTTTTTTCCGGTTTTTGTAATCCAAAAAACCGCCTGCGGCTTAGAATCGAGTGCAAAGCAAGCGGAAGTTCTGAAAAATGTTGATAGGTGCCGCCACAACTAACTTCTGCCGTCGAATATATGTAGCGCTACACAGGCATCCTTTGTACGCACAAAGATAAATACTGGCGCCAAAACCTCTGCGTCAGTAAATAAAATAAAAAAAAAAAAAATTGGAAGACGAGTTTCGACCACTGCTTTTTCATACATTATCCAATGAAGTAAACACAAATTCCGTAATGTTCATCTTCGAATTTCAATGCACTACGAAAATCCGACTGGTAATACTGGGATTTTTGTCAATATGGCCAACTCTACGTTCTGAATTTTTTCCTACCTGTGAGAAGAGATGGTTGCTAATAGGAACCTGATGAAATGTGAATCACATGTAGTATTCTCTTCACCATAAGAATAATACGAATATAAACAATTTGCCATGTATTCTTTCGTGTTTGCTTCTATCTCATTTAAATCCTGTCTGCCAAATAAACTACGAAACTAGAGTGAGACAACAGCAAACGCGGAATAATATACGTATCGTGTCATGTTTATATTCGTATTACTCTTATGCCTAATAGTGATACAGTCAGAAATGAAGCACGGCAACTGACTAGATTTTTAAATCTAAGATGCCTAATTTCTGTGCAGAATTTGATGTACTAAAGAAGCGGCCGCAAAGAGTTTCAAACGGAGAAAAATTTTCGCCAAACTCTCATTCAGAACATGTTCTATCATACGCAGTCTATTATTTGGTTCTTGTTGATCATTATCAAAGAAAGCAGCAGTGTAAGTAACTACAAATAGCAGTCTCTTGCCATTGTTTCACTAATGAGACGATCCTCTCTTTTTTTAATTGTAGGCGGCGGTAGCGCGCACAAAAGCAAGCCATGCCGCGAGCAGCGACAGGCCGTAAACACGCACTATCAAATGCGTCAAACAATGCATGACACAGTATAGTAATGCATTTTCAGCTTAGAGTGACTGACGTAAACACCTATAACATAGAAAACGGCACTTATCAGATCAAAGCAAAATAAGCAATCGATTCAAACCAGACGAAGCATGTGAAAAAGGAAGAGTATCCGTATAAATACGGATGGAGTGCCTGACGCATAGCAATGGCTACCTGGTAAAGCTTAACTGCTAAGCTTTCGACTCGAACCAAACTACTGTAGCTGTATCGTCATTAATTCGACCTAAATTGTGTCTCATATTACAATGGACCAACTTTGTTTCGATTTGGAGGTGTGGCCTAAAACTTTTCTCTCCCCTTGAATTTCGAGTCTCAAATTTCAGATGCGGCTTAGATTTGGGAATTTTTCTTTTCCTTTATTTCGAGTCTCATTTTTCAGGTGCGGCTTAGATTCGAGTGCGGCTTAGATTCGAGTAAATACGGTAGCTTAGCTACATCCTAGGGGATGTCAGGCACACAGTTTTAATCTGCCAGAAAGTTTCATATCAGCGCACACTCTGCTACAGAGTGAAAATCTCATTTTGGCAACATCTCCTAGGCTGTGGCTAAGCCATGTCTCCACAATATCCTTTCTTTCTGGAGTGCTAGTTCTGCTGGGTGAGCTTCTGTAAAGTTTGGAAGGTAGGAGACGAGGTACTGGCAGAAGTAAAGCTGTGAGGATGGGGCGTGAGTCGTGCTTGGGTAGCTCAGTTGGTAGAGCACTTGCCCACGAAAGGCAAAGGTGCCAAGTTCAAGTCTCGATCCGGCACACAGTTTTAATCTGCCAGGATGTTTCATATCAGCGCACACTCCGCTGCCGAGTGAAAATCTCATTCTGGAGTGTTAGAACTGCTTAAACTGTTTTTTTTCTTCAGTTGTTGGTTGCACTGTCTTTAACATTTTGCAGAATAGTATTCTACATCAAAGAGCACATACAATCATAATTTTATTTGTCTAGGCTATGTTGTCAGTATTGACACTTTCGGTGTTAAAAACTCTGTTTGCATTGACAATGTCCACCACAAAAAAAACAAATGAACCAATAAAAGACATAATGTATCTAGTTCCTCTGGATAAAAAGATACTAAATCATTATATTTAGAACATTCTGATTAAACTGTGCACATTTAAAAATTTCTGTTAGACAAGAACTCCCACAAAAATTCCTATAATGCTACTCAGTGAAAATTTTTCTCTTTAAATTGCACTAAAGCACGGGGCTTACACACAGAGAGGCTTATTTTACAAGTTACAGAAATTTATGCTCAAAGGCAATTGAATTTGAGACCTCTAACAAGTGTCATGTCATTTATTCTTTCTCACTGACAGTGGAAGATATGAACTTTGGCATGGATTCTGTAAGTCACTGAAGCAATGGGAAGGTATCCTGATCCAAGCCTGCTTAACCACCACCAATAATCCGTGGAGTTGGCCCAAAGATCAGACAGCTTTCTTGATAGCAATTTACTCAAAAGGAACTGAAGCCAGATGACTTACGAGGCCTCACAGAACCAGCCATGAGTGCATAGAGTGTTTATCAAACAATTCTAATGCAATTTAAGAATAATGAGTTGGTGTATCTCTTGCTGGAGGTACCTTCATTTTGCCTGCAGATGCTATACATGAAAAAATTGGATGAACATTGTCAGGCAGTAGGTTTCTGAATAATCTACTAGTGTGAGATGTTGACAGACATATCAGAGGCCTTGTTCTATTCCATTCAAATACGTCTCAAATAGGGAGACCTCCATCAGCTTTCATGTAGTGCCATGTTGGCAGATTGAATGTATCATCTCATGTAGTTTTCAATTTACTCATAGCCAAATATTGGCATGTACGAATGTCTACTGCAAGTCGCCATTCCCATCAACTCTTTCTAAAGCCTTGAGTGGCCAATATTGGCCTTCATGAACCATTCTGATATTTGTGCCCTGTGACTAGCAGTGTGCTGAGGTACACATGGTGGGGTAGAGGCCTCTGCACTAGATAGTAAGGAGGTAGTTCTATAGAGTACAGCTGCTCACCAGCTATTGCAGTCCAACGCTGAATTAGTGGGTGATTTATTGCCCTCTGATCTCTCTATCCACTAATATAACCCACGACAGTTGTAAGGACTTGTTGAGGTCTTCAGTTTACATGGAGTTGAGTGGAGGTCAGCATGGTGAGTGGAGTTACAGTTGGAGAGCTGAATTTAATCATGCTTCAGTTAGAAACATTAAAGTAACCATAGAGCCAAGTAGACAAGAACATTAGCAAAACAAGTAGAAAAGCATAAGAGTGTACAAAAAATATTAAAATTAAAAAGTTAATGTGAAAGGACTGGCAGTAAGTCCTGACAATAGGTGGGAGGATACCCATTATCAAGCAGTAAGTAGGAGCCAGAATAGTAAACCAGAACAGAGAGTCCAATGAATGGTGAATTGGACAACTGAAATGTATTTACATTCAAAGAAAATCAGCGTGCAGCCTTCAGTGTTGCACAACATGCCACACAATGCAACCACAGTAGATCAAGAAAACAATGAGTAAATGTCACAAAAAGCAACATCATAATTTTGCCTGGCATTGCTGCCGTAGAATATCTGATTGCAACCATCATATTTTTTGAGGTGTGGAATAATGTGTGAAAACATAGAGCAAATTTGGTTAGAGTACCACTATAAATTATCAGTATGGACAAAATAGAATAAATATTTGGCAAGGTAAATAAAGACCAGGAAGAAAATATTTCAGAATAGAGGATGAGACTAAGGATTCAGGATTTTTAGCAGGTAGTGAAATCAAAATGGAAGACAGTATAATGTACAGCAGCACAAAGATCAGCAAAAGGAAGAACAACTATCAGTGAATCAGGAACACAAAGTCAACTCAATGTGTTCATAGATTTCATAATTAGAAACGAGGAGGTAAGGGAGGTGCAACAGTCAAAAATGAGGGAGGTACTCCCTTTGACTTTTCAAGCTGGTGTAGGTTCTGTAATGGTGTGGGGAATGTGCAGTTGGAGTGGTACGGGTCCCCTGATATGTCTAGATACAACTCCAACAGGTGACACTGTTGTATATCTATGAGCAGTAAACTATAGTAGCAGTATGCTGATGTTTGCCTGCAAATGAGGCTTATCAAAAGATAACCAATAGTGGACTGGCCATATTAACTGTGTAATATTGGGGGGTTGTGAATAGTGAAAGTAAAGAACTGTGAAACACAACTATGAAGCTTTCAGTTACATCATTTAGAGTAGTCAGTGTTGAACTTCCACCCTCCATTTTTCAGACAGTGTAGCAACACAGTACATCAACACCGAGGTCTATCAACGAAGAAATAAAGCAGGTGAACATCACATATGATGCCCCGGGTAAGGACTATTGTATTTGGGCACAATAAACTAGAACTCGTAAACTTTGAACAGTGAACTCAAGAACAGTTTACAGTGCAGTGATTTTAATGAAGGAAGTGCAACAGCCAATCAGCACATGGGTTTCATGGCCACAGTACGACAGCAGCCAATCAGTGAGTGGGTTCTATGGAAGCAGCCATTGAGTACAGGAGCAGCCAATCAGCAAGAAGGTAGACGCAGCCAACCGGGATAAACAACAAGCATCACTAAGGAAAATTACAACTTGCAGCAGCCATGCAAATGGTGAACAGAGATGACAACCACAGCAGCAGCAGCAGTAGGAGAAGAGTGAATAAGAATAGCAAAGCCGTTTTATATTAAGTTATACATAAGGAGTGGCCTTAACAAACAAGACAGTGCAATGGGGGAAAAATGGACAACAGGAGTGTGATGTGAGCCACAAAGCTGTAGAGGTTAAGTTTTTAAATGAACAGAAAGATTTAATGGAGACTGGTTCTGTAGATGATGGTGGCTATAAATCAGACACGAATGTAACTCTGAATGATGGTGATGAAAGTCCTAGTGTAGATGAAATGATAAAAGCGTCATCTACATTGTATGGCGATTGGAGAAAAATGGACATAAACAGTACTGAAGTGGATGAAATCGTTAAGGCTAAGGGGGAGGAACCTAATAGCGAAAGTCAGCAATGCCAAAAGTCTATGGTAGACGGAAAAGTGGAAGTGATGTTAAGGCAAATTATGAGTAGTATGTGTTTGAAAGAAGACATTAGTAGTATCTGAACTGAAATGATTAGCTTAAAGGATGAACTGAAGAAAGAAATTAAGGTAGTCAATTCTAATTTTTCAGAATTAAATAAGAAGGTTGAGGCGATAGTTAAAGATTGTGATGAAAAGATAAAGAAGGTGGTGCATAATATTAATGAGAAATTAACATTAATGAGTAGTAAATGTGTAGAAGAGAGAGAGAAGCTTTGTGATGAGTATAGTAGGAAGGGGGGGGGGGGGGGGGCTTGTGAGAAACAGTTTGTTGAAAATAGGGTTAAACTTGATACCCAAATCGATCAGATTAAAAATTATTTAGAAACTGAGGTAGAAACCAAGTGTGCAGTAGTGGTAGAGGATAAACTGGTAAAAGTAAATGAAAATGTAGATTCAAAATTGGCTGAAATTTAGAAAATGGTGGAAGAGGTACAAAATCTAAAGCATAGAGAAAGTGACAGTAGGTCTGATTCTGACAGTAGTTGTAATGGTGATAGCAATGACAAATCCAGTAGTGATGAGAATGAGGTGTTTGAATGTATAATTGATAATGATGACAATGTGTTAAGTAAAGAAAGAATAATGGAGTATAATATTAGGCCTAATGAAGAGTTAGAGTCAGAGAGTGGTAATGATGAAGCGGACCATGCCATCTATCATTTGACTGTATCTGGCCATTATTTTGGTAAGTAGGGTGATAGTTTTTCCAGGAAAATGATTAATGAGGATTTGTTGTATGAAGAAGATCACATGGTAAGTAAAAAGGAAGTGTGGCACCCTGTAATAACAGCAAGTGTACAAGGTATACATGTTAAGTGTTTACTCGCCAGTGGTAGTGATTTCAGTGACATTTCACAGGCATTTTCTTAATCTATTAAGAACACAGAGGGTGTAGTAGTGATGCATGTTTCTGGAATAAAAATTATTGATGCTACTGGTAAGCTATCAAAGAGTGTGAAATGAGAGGTACTATTAACTGTCAAATTGGCAGGGCAGATATTGGAGTGCAATTTCTTGGTGATTCAAAATCTCAGCTTTGCTGTAATATTTGGGACTAATTTCTTTTGCAAATAACATCTAGGGGGTTCAAAATTCTGTGTTGGATTCATTATGTGGTCATATTTTTCATGTTTCCTGAGACAGTCAAACTCTTCCCCTATCCAACCTGTCATTTATAAGTGAATCAGAAACTATATATATAATTAACATCTGAAGTAATCAGCTCATGAGTGCAGCAGCAGAGGCATTATGCAGTATAAACCATCTTGAATGCTAGGTCCTAATATTAATAGCAGTATAATGGAAGTGTTTGCTTTCAGTACAATCAGTATATGGAGATAACTACATATGGAAGTGTGTCATGCTAACATTAAGGAAATAAAAACTTTAAACATAGTTGCCTGGAGTAATGTGTG
Source organism: Schistocerca cancellata (assembly GCF_023864275.1). Classification (NCBI taxonomy): domain Eukaryota; kingdom Metazoa; phylum Arthropoda; class Insecta; order Orthoptera; family Acrididae; genus Schistocerca; species Schistocerca cancellata. The sequence goes on along the minus strand of NC_064628.1, from coordinate 514,827,605 downwards.
TGGAAAGAATACACAAGATTTTTATGTATTCAGCCTAGAATCTCAAGCAATTTAATCAAGCAATTTAATGGGTTACAGTGGAATAATAATTTTTATACGTAATGAGAGTTAAGTTTGCCTTAGCATAAGGATCTGTTAACGTGGTGTGTTTTTCAGTAGAATAAATTTTGCATTGGATAAGCAGAGCAGGTATTTATTTATTAGATAATGAAGTAATAATGAAATAATAAAATAATGAATAAAGTTAGCGTCTTAATGGTTAGGGAGCCTGTCTCTGCAGTAGGGATATTTTATGAGAACACACTCCACTAGCTAATGAGGTAAGAAACGTAAGTAAAATAATGAAGCTGACAGACATGATTAATGAAAAAGATAACTGTATACAAACGAATGTGGTGTAACTGTATTGATGATCTAATTTTGAACTAGGCAACATTGAGTACTGTGTATATTGTGCAATTCATGACACTGCAGTTGGGAATGAGAGCTTAACAGAAAGAGCAATATTTTAGTAGGTACAAGTCATGTAATGCTGCATCATCTGAAAACTTCTATTTGTGTTCTGAGGAATTAAGAGCTTAAAGCAGTAATACTGAAACAAAGAAAAGTAATTTTGCTGATTAACTGATAACTGTGGTGCTAGGCTGATGTGAATATTCTGACAGGTCACCTATTTTGTGAGGATTTAATATTCTGGTTGAATGAGAGTAGTGCTCAGAGTTGAGTGGAAAAACAGGGCAATGATTTGGTACAACTTCCATCCCCTTAATTTTGATTTGAGTAGTAATTAAGTTATGTGATTGTGATTCTATTCTTTTTCCACACTCTCACATCTTGAAAACAAGATGAACATTATCATCACCTGAAAGTACTTTGTGTCAGGACACATTCAAATGGTGTGTTATAGTACACATTTGACAACTGGACATAAACTATGGAATGTAGAGATTCACTCTCCAGTGGGGACTCTTGCTGTTTGCAAGGTGGCAAAAATAAAACCTAACTCACATAAAGTAAAATATTTGCAACATACCGTTTAATGACTTTTCCAGATGGAAATATTTTTCTCTGATTCATCCAAGTTTCCAAAGAGGTGAGGCCACAATCAACAATCTCTGTACAGTTCAGTATCAAACTGAAAGGACAGTTCACTAGAAGCTGTGATTTCCAGATGAATGGAAGGTTCTTGAGAAGAGGTCATGACAGACTCAAGAGAATGGAAATATAAAGGAACTATGCAAACAGCAAAGAACACAGGTCTATTACAAAACATAAATATGATGTCGAAGAGTTCTCGGGCTTCCAGCCGGGTGGCAGTGTCTTCAAACTGTGACGTTTCGACGAGTGACATACTCATCATCTTCTGACAAAGTGCCAAGACTTTGCGGATGCCGGTCCCTTTATACCTGTGGTGTGCCACCCACCACCTGGCCATGGGAGGCTGGGTCCAGAGGAGCCGGCGGGCGGGGTGGAGGGGGAAGCGGGTGCGCCGTTTGTGTCTCCGTCAGAGCATTCTGATCGCATCTCGTGAGCTGGACGGTTCTTGTTGCATTCCTGGCGTATTGCGGCTAATGCTGGATTCCAGGCCGTGCTCAGTTGATAGCCTTCGTCCCTGTTCACAAGATTCTCGTGGACCCGTATTTCTATTGATTCTTTAATGACGCTATCCCAATAGCTCCCAGCTCGGCATAGCACTCTGGTGTTTTCGAAATCAAAGGTGTGATTTTCTTTGATGCTATGTTCAGCTATAGCAGATTTCTCTATCTGCCCAAGTCGAACATGCCTGATGTGTTCCTCGCACCTTTTAGAGATGCAGCGCTGCGTTTGACCAATGTACTGCACACCACATTCGCAGGCAATGCTGTATATACCAGGTGTGTTTAGTTTGAGTGGGTCTTTAGCTGAGCCCAGCAGCTCTTTCGTCTTCGGCGGTGGTCGGAAGATGGTATTTATGTTTGATTTTCTTAATAGCCTTCCGATTTTGGCTGATGTGGGCCCCAAATATGTAAGAAAGGCGAGTCTCTTGTTAACTTCCTCTTCCTCTTCCTGAAATTTGTCAGCCTGTCTCCTCTTGAAGGCCCTGCCAATCTGTGTTTCACTGTACCCATTTTTCCGAAATACCTCTCTTAGGTGGTGTAATTCATCTGAGAGGCTTTCTTTGTCACAAATGACGTGCGCCCTATGTACCAAGGTGGTCAGCACTGACTGGCATTGCGCCAGATGGTGGCAGCTGGTTGCATGGAGGTACAGGTCTGTGTGCGTCTTTTTTCTATTTACTGAATGGCCCAGCGTGCCATCCGCTTTCTTCCTGATCAGTATGTCCAGGAATGGAATACAGCCATTCTCTTCTACTTCCATCGTGAAGGTGATATTCTTATGTATGCAGTTTAGGTGGTGCATAAACTCCTCCAGTGCCTGCCTGCCATGCTGCCATATCACGAAAGTGTCGTCCACATAGCGGAAGAAGTGCCTGGGTTTATGGTGAGCAGTTTGTAGTGCCACCTCCTCGAAGTGTTCCATATAAAGATTCGCGATACCTGGAGCAAGGGGAGATCCCATGGCCACTCCATCCACTTGTTCATAATGCTCTCCACTGCACTTGAAGTAGGTGGTCGTAAGTGCATATTCAAAGAGCTTCACTGTTTCAGGCTCGAAGTGCTGATTAAGGAGCGCCAAGGCATCTTGTAGCGGTACTTTCGTGAACAAGGAGGTGACGTCGAAACTCACGAGTAGGTCATCACTCTGTATTCGGATGTCCTTCAGTATTCTAACTAAATCTGCGGAGTTTTTCATGTGATGACTGCAGTGTCCCACCAGTGGTTTCAATTATGTCACCAGGTATTTGGCCAGTCCATAACTGTGTGAGTTGATAGCGTCCAGAATCGGCTGTAGGGGCACCCCATCTTAGTGAATCTTGGGCAATCCATACAGGCGCGGTGTCATTGGCACTCTGGGATACAGCCGTTTCTGCACTGCCTCTGGTAGATCTGAGTCCTTCAGTAGCGCCACGGTTTTCCTGGTCATCGTCGATGTAGGGTCCTTGTTGAGTTTCCTGTAGGCTGGGTCTTGCAGCAGAGAGCAGATTTTCTGTCGGTAGTCGACTGTGCGAATCAGCACCGTCGCATTTCCCTTGTCTGCTGGGAGGACCACGATGTCAGCATCATCCCTCAGTGCGCGGATAGCCTCTCGCTCCGGCGCAGTAATGTTGGCTTTAGGGAGTCGTGATTTGTCGATGATCCTGCAGGTCTCCCTTTGGATCTGCTCAGCTTCCTCCTTGGGTAGGCCCCAGATTGCTTCCTCTACACTGCTGATGATGTCCCGTTTCGGTATGGTCCTTGGTACAGGTGCAAAGTTCAACCCTTTCGTGAGGACAGAAGTTGTGGCTGCATCTAGCACCTTATCTGTCAAATTTACTATAGCTCTGGTGCTATTTGTCACTTTCTGGGTCGACTGAGCTCCAGAGAGTCTGCCAAATTTGTCGACCTGTTTTGCGACAACATGTCGTTTCTGCACCTCACTGTCGGCGTGAGACCTGCAGTCAACCCACTCCCAAGTGTGTGCCAGTAATGCTTCTGCCATTTTCAGGTGACATGCGATCAGGACACATGCATTCTTGTCCAGTTCTTGCCGTATGTAGTGAATGCGTTCCCTGACAATGACCATCCCTGCTCACCGTAATATGATCATTCTCAGCAGCTAAAACACGTGACTCCTGAAGATTTTCATTTGCTTTATGACACTATGCCATACGTAGATACTTAGTTTTGGAATATTAGAGGCTCTATGACCATCTGCATTAGCAGAAATGTGGAAATGGGAAAGAACCAAATTTAGCATTAACAGAGCAAAAATGGAAGCTGTAAAGAATAAGAAGAAACTGAAAAAGAAGAATGGTCTCAGAATATGGAATGATGAAATAGAACAAGATGCTTGAGCAAAATATGTAGAAAAGTGCAACTAGATCAAAACAGTAGCAAGAAAATCTTATAAAGATTTGTAGGGCAGATTTTTATTAACCATAGGAAACGATGTGCATGATATACAAGAGATGGGCTATAAACACATGAAACAAGTTAACAAGCAAGAAAGAAGAGCTGCAAGAATAAGTGTCACAGATAAAGAGACTTGGATAAAACACTACAAAGAACTACAAATTGAAGAAGATGAAAAGAGGAAGAAATATCAACTTGAGAGGATGAAGGAGGCTCTGAAAGAAATTAAAAATGGGAAAGCTGCAAGACCTGACAGAATAAATGTAGAACTTCTTAAAAGAGGTGGATTCAAGCCACAACTGAGGCTCTTGCATCTCTTAAATGAATGGTGGGAGACAAGGATGGGACCTAAATCATAGAAGACAATGAAGGTGGTACCACTCTATAAAAAGAAGAGAAGAAATTTCTGTTGGAATTACAGAGGAATAAGCCTGCTAGATGCTTGTTTCACAGTCTATGCAAGAATTAACAACAACAGAGTGAGAAAGCATGAAGAGTTCTTTTCATAAGACAACTGCAACTGTATGTGAACATTTTCACAAAATTAATAAAAATGCAACATTTGTTGAACCAACAATATTTTATTTTCTATGGCCAGTTTCAGGATAATATAATTCCATCTTCTTGAATACAATAAAGCATAAAAGAACTAAGGTTGTCTTCAATCCTACATTGTCAGTGGAACAAAAGTTCCATGTCCTATGTTATAAAATAGAAAACAAAGGACCCTGACAGTTTCCCACTATGCAATTTCTTATTTATGGAGCCCTGAAGAAAGCCATTTGTGACCACCAATTTGCTTCAGATGAAGAGGTGCAGTCCTACGGTTCCATAGGCAACTGCTAAGATTTTTCTGTGAAGCCATTGACTGTCACGTCTCACATTGGGATAAATGTATTAACAGTTATGGCAATTAATTTTGAAATAATAAACAGTTTACTTACTTTTTTCCATCTGTTGCACTTTCATAATCAGCATATAGCCACAGTTACATATGAACGTGTAATGCGACCACAAAGGGCTTGTTTCACATCATCATGATTAACCATAAATGTTCCATGGAACATGAAACTGTCTCACTTACTAACTAATGAATTAAGTACAATATATGCTCTCACTATACTAGATATAGCACCATCAGCCTCCATTTCAGCTTTAATAACCAGAATATCTTTTCCACATAGTTAAAACCAAATAAACAAGGGATAGCCATTAAATTTTAATTATAACCATGACATATAAAGTTACACAATTAATATTTTCTTTCTATGCCAGTGCATATCTGCAGTCCTGGTACACAATGAAATCCACATACCACAGTATGTCACCACATACCAGTACTGCAGACATGTACCTGCATACAAAGAAAAAAATAGTTATGAAACTTCATATTTCATGTTGCATAATTAAAACTTTGACTTCCTGTTGTATAATGTAAGCACCAGACACTGTAAGCATTAATAATTAAGCAGAAAATAATGGCAACTTCAAGGCATAAGAATTTTCCACAATACCCAAAACATATATTTGTAACAAAATCTGTTAAATCACAGAGTGTGTTAACATGTCATTTTGAACATTGCAGAAAGTACAGGGTTAAATGATATTCATGAGGGCTTAGGCCTTTCTGCAAACTGTCAGTGTTGAACCATTGAGAGAAAGCCAGATCACATGCTTACCATTATTCAACAAGAATTTAACTTGCTGGAGATATGCAGAATAGGTTTCTAGACAGAAAATGTACTTGAAATTTCTTCGTATGATGTCTACGATCATACAATGACAGCAGTAGCCATCACAACACAAGAGCTAGCAGTAGATGTCTATGAAGTTCTTCTATGTGGTGCTTTCTGTACTGTTCGACATATTTTTACCATAATAGTAAGCTTATTTGAAGATTTAAATTTTTCTCTGTCAATAGATCACATTATTCTGTACTTTACCTTAAATGGATCAGGTTCCACTTGTGGCTTGCGTCGTTCTAGAGGCCTCGAAAGCCTATTGAAAGTGGCCCTTAGCTTCCTCAATTTGATTCGTTTGGGCTGCAAAATTTATCACACATGTTTATCCACAACAAAAAAAGAGTTGCAGAAAAGCAGTGGAAGAATTTTAAAAAGATTTCTACATCAATAGTAACAATAGATAAATAAAACATACTGCACTATCTCTGGTTGGATGACTGTATTCATCACTCAGTAAACTTTCAAATCTTAGGAATTGTCATTTGATGGATTTTTCTTAGAAGTTAGGTGGACTTACAAGATAAATGATAGAAGGAGAATGATAGCTGTAAACCTACAATTTCAAGTTAATGAGCCAATGTGTTCACACCCTTATGAAGAGGTAGAACACCTCTATGAAGAATTACAGAAGTTGATAAATGACATACAATTCCAGCACAACATGGTAATAGATGATTTTAATTCAAAGACAAAATAATAATTCATTAGAAGGAAATTTTGGGTATGATACCAGAAATGACACATTTCATACAGATGAGTAGAATCTGTTAAGAGGTAAATACATTCTTAGAATAGAAAACAAATACAAAATGTGCTTGGCAATGTGCAAATATACCTAGAAAGGACACTTAATACATTTCATCTAACAATGAACCTACAGTATGTGACTGGCTTAAACCACTTTTCAAGTAATCATAGATTATTAGAATCCAGAGAAAGAAATTACAAGAATTTAAATAACAATAAAGGTTAACAAATCAAATTATGCAATAAGTTCAGGATCTGAGAAAATGAAGCTCACACAGATATAGCCAAAGGGGTACCTTAAATGTAACAAAGCAACTGTTAAAAAGAGAGTGGGAGTTGCAATTACACGATAACAGTAACACGATAGAATAGGCAGAGTTAAGGAACATTTTTTTGAAATGTCTCTGAGCGGATTTGAGACTGTACACGGAAAATCTGATATGAGAACTGATTGGAAAAAAGTAAGAGTATAAAGAAATGAAACAAACATATGTTGAGTAGATGTCAAATTTTGTTCATTTGTGACAACAGATGAGACACTAATATCAGAGACAAACTTGTTAGAGGATTCCAATATTTCTTTGAATACTTGCACAGCTTGTGAAATGGATCATAAATGGAGGTAGTTAATACCTCATTGAAAACAATGACATTGTGAAAGTAATGAGGTACATAAAGTCATTCAAGGAAAAAAGGAAAAAAGGCACCAGAAGATGTCAATATATCAGAAGAAATGATTACATCAGGAGGAAAAATAGTACAACAGTAGCTTCAAAAATTATTTCTATACTGTTTATTAAAGAAAATAGTTATTCAGAATTGGAACAATGCTATAGTTAATCTACTTCACAAGAAAGGAGACTGACAAGACAAAAAAATCTATACATCTATTGACTTCATCTCTGTCATGTGATAGATATTTACTGAAGTTGTGACGAATTAGAAAAGCTGGGCTCTTAATCAAGCAAATGAACAAAAATGCTTCAGAAGTCCAGCTAACATAATGAACCATTTCTGAGCTGTGCATAAAATCAAGGAATTGAGCAATGATTATGAATTACCATGTGGGATTCATAAATTATGATCAATACAGACTAATACTAACAGCCCTTAAGAAACAATGCTTTGATTCAACCTTCATTGGTGTACTGGAGAAATGTTACTTTGTCAGGATAGCTGGAAACCCAGAACTGGCAAAGGAGTCAAACAAGCAGATTTCATATCACCAAAACTACACTCTGCTGCCCTAGTGAAAGTATTCAGATAACTTAACTGAGAAATTAGTGTAAATTAATGCAACATATCTAAACCACATGTTTTTTGCTGATGAATTTTACTGTTTACTTTTATTTTAGATAAATTTCAACAAGTAATGGAAAAATTTTACACATAAAACTTGAAAGTAGCATTGAAAATATACTATAATAAGACTAAAATAATGTACATGGATAGTGATAAGGAATATGGCTGTTGTGTATTTGCACTGCACTAGGACAGTAGTACTGATAAAGCAATGTATCCAGATAGCACACAACATAATTATTAATTATTAAAGATCAAGGAATAACTAACTACCACAAAAGCAAAGAGTACACATGTATCACTGAACCTATCACTCAACATATACGCTTTGAACACTGTGTACTGTCACTACTATCATCACTGCAATGCCTAATCAGCACATTACTCTCCTGCTAGTGTCAACAGTATTTGGTATTGAAGCATACATGACAGCTCACTCGCGTGATCATTTACTTCATGGGAGTGTGGTGCAGTATTTTGTGAACTGCTGTTTGTTGGTGTTGTTGTGGCAGAGTCATGTTTACTGCACTATCCATGACTTTGTTGTTCGTTCATTGTTGGGGCTGGTATGTGATGGGCTGCTTGTTATTAATTGAGGGTGCAGTTTTCCGAGTGGGTGGAGCACCTGTATTGCCTGGGCCAATGGGTCAGCTGCAAAATGTAGGCTTCAGGCAATACTGCTGTGGGAGTACCCATAATGTTGATCTTGAACATTTTTTCATCCCTGTCAAGGGTTGAGTAAGGCATGCCTCAAGGATTGTGTAAGGTCCATCATAAGGGGATTGGATTGGTTTGTGTTCGATGTAGTGCCAAATAAAGACTTGGTCACAAGTTGCTACAGCCTTGAAAATGAAAAGATGATGACTGAGTTGGCTCCTTGATGCAACAGCACAGAGTGGCCAGATCTATGACCATAGTTTGGAGAATAAGTTGGGCACAGCAGCATAATCATTAGGACTATCATTGAGGAATTCACCTGGTAGTCATACTGTTTTGGTCATACAGGAGATCATCTGCTGTAGCCTTGAGATCTTCTTTAATGGATGCAGACCAACAAGCATGATGAGTAATTCTCCCATCCAATGATGCGAGTCATGACATCTTAATGTTGCCTTTTATTGCTGGTGCAGCTGTTCCACAAGCCTGTGAGCTGCAGGGTGATAAGTTGTAGTGTTTATATGCCTTGTGCCTGAAAGGGTGGTGAGTGCTTAAGACAAATATGACTTAAACTGGTGGCTCTGACCTGTGAATGCACAAAGAGCTACACTGAAATGCAAAGCCTATCCTTGAAACAATGTGGTAGCCTCCATTTCAGATGTTATATTACGCATAGAGAAGGCTTGTGGCGATGAAAAAGTGGTTGATGCCCATGAGATTGTACGTGAAACCTTCAGATGTGGTAAATGTTCAGTTACATCTACAAGGATGTGCTCATATCATTGATTAGATGGGATAAACCAGTCGAGCAGTGCTTTGACATGTTGAGTGATTTTATTCCTCTGGCAAGAAATGCACTGTCACACAAACAGCTTGCAATCCTTGTTCATACCTAGCCGCACAAGCACATGTCACAAGATTCACCATGCTGTGGAGCCCCAGATGGACCAAGTTATGCAATGATGCCATGGCTTGATGTCAAAATTACTGGGGAACAAGCAGTCATGTCTTCAGCATTGAAACATCACAATATATCTGTATGTTCACTGATGTTACTGGGATGTGTTTGAGGTGCAGGCCAGTTGGTTGCTCCAGTACTGCACATAGCTCTGGATCAAGATGTGACCATGCAAGGGCTTCTATCTTCTATCTCAAATGATGAAGATGATTTGGTGATGGTGTATAACTAACAACAGAAAACACGTTGGAGCAAAATGTATGTGAACAGCTGAGGATTGTAGTCCACAGAGCAGTCTCACAACATTCTATCTCAAATAACTGATAACAATTGATGAAAATAATCAATTTTTTAAATAATAGGATATATAAAAAATTGGATAGATAAAAAATCTACTCACCAAATGGCAGCATGAGAAAACATACATAAAGGTACTGAAATTTGTAAGCTTTCAGAGCCAGTAGTTCCTTCTTCTGGCAGAGGGACTGAACTAGAAGGAAGACTGATGCAGGAAAAGGATGGGTGAGGTTTAGGAAATGGGGAGAGATTGGGAAAGTCACCCAGAGTCCCAGGTGAGGGGAGACACACCAGACAGGATGTAAAGGAAAGACTGACAGTCGGAGGTCTCATCAGATGGAATTTGAAGACCTGAGAGCTTAAAGGTGGAAGATAGAGTAATATGCAAGCCAGAGATTATTGACAAAACATCGTACACAATTAATAAAAGTGGAAAGCTAAGTGCACTGTATCTGGCAAAGGTAGGAGGGGGGGGGGGGATGGGAGAGAATAGGTCAGAAAATAAAGGACATAGAAAAACAAAAGGGAATGAAGAAAAGAATAGCAACTGAGAAGAACCACTGAGATCGAAGAAATTAACATAAATTAAGGCCAGGCCAGATGGGGGGGGGGGGGGGCAAAAACCAAAGACAAGTTGTAATGCCACTTGTCAGCTGCAGAGTTCTGTGAAACTGGTGCCCAGAGCAAGAATCCAGATGGCATATATGGAGCAACAGGCACCAAGTTCATGACTGCAATAGGATGTTGTGTGTGTCAGTATATACACTCTGCCTATGCACATTCATCCCAACTGATAACCTGCTAGTACTCATGCCAATGTAAAGGACCAAAAAGTGTTTACAAGTTGGCTGCTACACAACATGTGTCATTTCACAGGAGGCTCTCCTTTTGATAGCATATGTTTTGACAGTTACAGGGCTGGTATGGGTGCTGGTAGGAAGGTGTATAGGAGAATTCTTACAGTGGGGACGCAGGCAGGGGTAGGAGGCATAGGGCAGGGAAAAGGATGCATACGATTGTTGGATCTGACAAGGATATAGTAAAAATTGGGAGGGCAACAAAGAGATTTTCTAGGTATGGTTGGCAAAATGTAAGACAAAATGAACCTCATTTCAGGGTATGAATTTAGAATGTTATAGCCTTGCCAAAGTAGCTGATTACTACATTCAAGGTCAGGATAATACTGATTGCCAAGAGGTGTACTCCTAATATGTTTTTTGGAGGGATCAGCAGTACCTGGACAAAACATGATAGCCTGGAAAACTTGCTTTTCGAACTAGGCTGGTGAGGTAATTGCATCCAATGAAGGCTGAGTTGAGAATGGTGGTGAACTGCAGAAAAGAGTCTACATCTGAATGAATATGTTTGCCTTGAATGCCAAGGCTGTATGGGAGAGATCTACCACTGTGTTACTCACTGATCCTCACTGATCTATGCCATCTGTCTGACACCTCTAAGAACAGCATCTGCAAACCACATCCCATCCCTGTGATACAAACTAGCCTACAATCCCTCCTTAAAATCTCATAAGGAGTAACACCCCAATCGACAGAGCTTCTCACCCCATCCAGATCACACACTCGCACCTGTTACTTTCTTCCTAAGATCCGTAAACCTAATCACATTGGCCATCCTATAGTTGCTGGCTTCAAAGCACCCAATGAATGTGTGTCTGCCTTAGTTGATCAACACCTGCAACCTATAGTACAAAGATTTCCCTCCTATATTAAAGACACCAATCATTTCCTAGACTGTCTAAAATCTGTGCCCTACCCAGTCCCACAGCACACCCTGCTTGTCACAATTGATGCAACTTCCCTCTATACCAACATCCCCCATGTACATGGTCTTCCTGCTACTAAACATTTCCTCAATCACTCCCATCTGATCCCAAAACTATGATGTCCTTCCTGCTCACCTTACTCAACTCTATGTTACATTACCTCTGAGGGGCAGACACACTAACAGATCAGGGGCACAGCCATAGGGACCAGGATAGCTTCTTCCTCCACCAATCTTTTCTTGGGTTGCTTGGTGGGAGCTTTCCTGGGGCCAATACACCTTCATCTCCTGGTTTGGATTAGATACACTGATACACAAGGTGAGGCTAACCTGTTAAAATTCTCGGAATCTCTAAATATATTCTTCCAGTTAAATTTCAGATGGTCCTATGCCACTTTCCTTGATGTTGATCTCATCTTCACTGAGTGTCAGCTACATTTTTCTGTTTACATTAAACTTTCAAACTGACAACAATACTTATATTTTCACAGTTGCCATCCTTTCCATGTCAATGGTTCCCTCACATACAGTCTTGTCATTTGAGGGAAACATATTTATTCCAATGCAGACCCTTTACAGCAGTGCACCACCATTCCCATCTCAGCCTTCACTGTATGTAACTACCCCACCAACCTAGTTCAAAAGCAGATTTTCTGGGTCATCACATCCTACCCTGGTACTATCGACCCCCCCAAAAAGCAGCTTTAAGAATATGCCTCTTGTCACTCAGTATTCTCCTGGTCTTGAGTGCATCAATCAGCTGCTTTAACAAGGCTATGGTTTTCTAAAATCATGTCATGAAATGAGAGCTATTCTGTTTGGCATTTTGCCCACCTCACCTAGAATAGCTTTTTGTCACCCTCCCAAATTCCTCAATATCCTTGTCAGACTCCATGTTCCTTCTGGACCCATCTCCCTACCCTAGAGCTCCTACCCCTGTGACTAAACCCACTGCAAGACTATACACCATACTACCACCACCTATTCCAGCCCTGTAACTGGCAAAACATATACTATCAAAGGAAGAGCGACCTGTGAAATGACACATGTCATCTACCAGCTGTTATGTAAGCACTGTTTGCATGACTATCACCCAGTTATCAGTCAGGATGAATGTGCATAGAAAGAGGGTGTATACAGGCAACACACAATATCCTGTTACAGAGCATGCTATACAACATGACAGTCAAGAGCTCAGTGCCCGTTTCACCACATCTTCCCCCCCCCCCCCCCCCCCAGACACAAGTTTCTCAGAATTCTGCAGGTGAAACTGGCTTTAAAAAATGTCCTTGGTTCTTGCCATCCACCTGCCCTTAATTTGTGTTCATTCCTTTGGTTTCAGTATTCAGTAACTATTCCTTTCTTTACCCTCTTTTAGTTTTCTACAGCTTTTATTTTTGAGCCTGTCTATTTTTTTTCTCCACATCCACACCTCTACCATACACAACACACTTAGCCTTCCACTCGTATTAATTCACATATGATGTTCTGACAGTAATCTCTGTTTTGTGTATTACCCTATCTTCCACCTTAAGCTTCAGATTTTCAAATCTCACCCAGTGCAGACCCAAACAATTAGCCTTTTCTTTTCATCCCATCTGGCAAGTCTTTCTTGGCCCCGGATTCTGGGTGACTTTTCAAACTCTCCCCATTTTCTAAACATCACCAGTCCTATTACTGTACATCCCTTTTCCTTCACCTTCAACCAATCTGCCAGAAGAAAAGAGCCACTGGCTTCACAGGCTTGCAAATTTTGATACCTTTATATGATAATAATTGAGCTTTCACACTCGTGAGAACATACAGATTGGTATAATCTTTCTTGTAGTTAACTGTAAAAAGTTGCTACTTTACAACAACATGAGAAGAAAGTATAAATAGCCTGAGGCAGTTTTCAGGTCTGCTATGAATGGACTTTTGTTTAGAAAAAGAGAGCTTAAAATGATTGTGTATTATACTCAAAATATCCATGGGTGTACTGCCGGTCTACAGTGTCCAACGGGCACAATATTTCGGCGATCATTCATGTCGCCATCATCAGGTGAACTGACGGACTGAGCTCATGTGAACGTGCTGGCACAGAGATCCGTACACTATGGCTGCTCAGGGGGAACTGGGTTCGGTCACGGCGGCGGCCGATTTAAATACCCTCCGCCCGCGGCGCACTCACTCCGCCGTCCGCGCCCCACGCCACGGTCGCGCAGTGGAACAGATTGCGACGGTGTCTGAGATGATGTCAGTGTGATGGCTCTGTCCGCCTTGGTCGTCACAACTATACATTTGCTCGATTTACTCTTGATTAACCCAATCACTGGTTCCCAAACCTTGCTAAGATTATAGCCACAGTCACGGTTTATGAGATCGTCATTGGTGTGAATTTTGATGGCCTCTCTGACAACGCTGTCCCAGTATCTCGACGTCTGTACCAGAATCCTCGTGCGTTCATACTCAATAGCATGATTTTCCGACAAACAATGTTCAGCGACCGCCGACTTGCTCGGATACATCAGTTGAGTGTGCCTCTGGTGTTCACGGCATCGATCCTCGACGGTACGCATCATCTGACCAATATACGACTTGCCACATTGAAACAGAATCTGGTACACGCCGGCCTTCCTCAAACCGAGGTCATCTTTGGCACTCCCCACCAGTGCACGAGTTTTATTCGGAGGACAAAACACAGTTCTGACCCGGTGTTTCTTCAAAATGCGGGCAATTTTCCCCAAGAGTGCGCCTGTATATGGGATAAACGCAGTGCCTACCTCCTCCCTCGTGATTTCATCCATCTCCACAGGTTGTGCTGTAGTGGTTGGGTGGAGAGCACGTTGAATCTGCCACTCTGAGTACCCATTTTTTCGAAATACAGTTCTCAGATGTTCTAATTCCTGGGGTAGACTCTCTGCATCAGAGATAGTGCACGCCATCTGTACTAGAGTTTTAAGTACCCCATTCCTCTGTGAAGGGTGGTGGCAGCTGTCTGTGTGCAAATACAGATCAGTGTGTGTTGTCTTCCGATACACTCCATGACCTAGGGTGCCGTCAGGCCTTCTCTTGACCAAGACGTCAAGGAAAGATAGTTTACCCTCCATTTCAGTCTCCATAGTGAATTTGATGTTGGGGTGTATTGAGTTTAGATGTGTAAGGAAGTCAAGGAGATTATCCATACCATGTGGCCAGATGACGAACATGTCGTCCACGTAACAGAAAAAGCAAGTAGGTTTCCATTCGGATGACGACAGGGCTTCCTCCTCAAAGTTCTCCATGTACAAATTTGCTACCACCGGTGAGAGTGGGCTACCCATGGCAACTCCCTCCATTTGTTCGTAGTATTCTCCATTAAAAAGAAAATATGTTGAAGTCAAGACATGCCTAAAAAGTTCAGTGGTCTTCTCGTCAAACTTCTGACTAATCAATTCTAGTGACTCTCGCAGGGGTTCCCTTGTGAACAAGGAAACGACATCAAAACTCACCATGATATCTGACTCACCCAACATGAAGCTATCAAGGCGTTTAACAAAATCCACGGAATTACGGATGTGATGAGGGCATTTACCCACATAAGGACTTAATATTCCCGTCAGGTATTTGGCCAACAAATATGTAGGTTCCCTGATGTTGCTGACAATGGGGCGTATTATACTGGTTACTGAAACATATTAAGCAATTTATTTAACTGTACAGAAGCAAGACAATTACGTCTTAAATTAACACCTCTGATGACAGAACTGTACGCATAAAGTAGGCCATTAAATATGAAACAAAACAGGCCATTGGCGAAAAGAAAGCCTTCAGCTGACTTCTCAAAGTTATACCATAGCTTGAAAAATAAAATAATAAAATAAAATGAAAAAAAAACTGGCAACTATTGTCATGTCACACCCACTATCATGTCCAAATCCAAAAGCTTGGTCATCAAAGAAGTACAGCATTTAATACTGAAAGCATGTTTATAACAAACCTCAATGTACAGCCAGAAAAGAATTAAGTTCCTCGATGGGGAATGGCAGCCCACTGTTTCAGAAGTTCTTACTGTAGCCAAGTACGGCATCCTTCATCTAGATCTTGTCAGTGGTGCTCAGTATGGCAGCACTGATGGATTTTAATGTTCTAGTCATGTTGTCACTTCCTTTTCACTATTATGAGCAATGAAGTCAATGAAGTTAACCCCACTCATCATGTCATAACATGTCTCTGTCTCTGCGTATATGTGAATATCAATATCAAGTCTCTTGGGCTGTATCTCAATGGTTGGCGACTGGCGTTATAGAACACTCAGCCTTTCAATGGACTGGCATTCAGGGTCCATGAGCAAGCCAGCTGTCTTGATTCATTGGTCTTGGTAGTAAGATGTTTCACATAATCATCCCAAGTATCATCCAGCTGAAATAGCAACAGGATATCCATTGTAGTTTCTGCCTTGCAACTGCAAAAGAAGAAAGAACAGGGTGAAGCCTTTAGTGTTCTTGCTTCACTGTACTGTATGAGAATGTCACAACAAGGAGTACTGGTATCAACCCAGTCTCTTTGCAACATCACATGTGCTCTTTGCTTAAAAATGATGTCTTCTACAAAGAACCCAGCAATTTCTGGAGCTTCAGGTGTTGACACAGCTTCAGTGGGTGAGGTAGTAAGTGTAGACTGTTATTTATTGACTTTCAAATAGAACTGTTGTGATAGTTTATGTCTGGACATGCAGTAGTAATTGAAAACTCATCTTCTTTCTCTACAGTAGTGTATAACATGTCCAGGATGTCCACAGTGGAAACAGCCCAGGGTGTTGTCCTCTGTCCTCCAAATGTCTGCTCTCCTATGAGGTACTGTACTCAGCAGAGGTATTAGTTGTATCTGTGGTGGTTGGTTATTGCGGTTTCATTTGATGACTGTGGCCTAAGACTGAGTTGGTCAAGTCCATTCTCCCTGGTGTCTTCAATCAGTGGTGAGACTGGTGCTAATGACCAGTGCATCTCTTCTTCAACATTCTCTATTACCTACATTCTCTATTCCTACCTATCTCTTGCTTACATGGTCTGGCAGTTCTGGCTGCCATAAAATGCTGTATCTCTTCTCTTTCTATTTTGCATATTAGAGTGGTGAAGTCATGCTGGTCTTCCACAAGTGCCATAGGGACAACATTTGGGGGTCATACTTCTTTCTTTCCACTCTTTTATGTAGCGTTTCCTTGATGCACTGGTACCCTTTGATGAAGTCTTCAGTTGTTGCAATATCCTTTGCAAAAAGAAAGCTTGGCTTATGTCTTCTGCTAACCCTTTCATCAATAGTGAAAGTTTGTCAGCTTCTGTGATATTCAGATTTGCCACATGATGTAGGGAAAAAACATTCTGTGTATAAGACAGTGTTGTTCCCCATGACATTGGACTCTGTTCTTCAATTGTTCTATCACTAAGCAGACTTGCTGGTGACTGTTGCCAATGTTTTCTTCAGTCCAGAACACAATTTGTCCCACCTATTGAATCTACTACTGCTGGGCTATGCCATCACAGTAAAAGTACACATTTGCTCATATTATCTCATCTACTGTATTTGGTGGCTTGGGTGAATCCTTTGCAGCCACTTCATCAGATTCTGACCAATGTATCTGGAAAACACTGATGGATGCCTGATGTGCTGCTGACTTGTTGATGTTTTGGGATCTATTAGTTTCCCAAATATATGGACCTTGGGAATGATGTACTGCTTGTATTCTGGTTCCTGTCTGTTTTCCAGTTCCTGTCTGTGTAGGCAGTAGCTTTTATGTTGCCCAATAAGAGCCACAGTGATGTAGACGTTGTGTAGGCAGTAGCTTTTATGTTGCTCAATCAGAACCACAGTTATGTAGATGTTTTGCAGTAGCCAGCATCTCTGCCAATCAGTGTCCCATTATAACCACAATCAAGTCCAAATCAGAAAAAGCAGTTGTCAATGAAGTACAACACCTAACACTGAAATCAATTTTATTACAAACACTAATATTAAGCTAGAACAGAACTGAACCCCTGCATGCACGGAGCTGTTATTTATACAAAAATCAAATATTCAAAAATATATAAATGTTAAAAATATAGGAAATTCTGAGGACACTCCAGAAGTGATAAATACTACATAACAAGTAATTGCTGGTTCTCAGATTTCACCTGGAAAACAACAGTCCACCAGCAAGTAATACTAAACATTATGCCACATAGTATGCAGCACAGCTCACAGAAATATTTTCACTGCCATGATGGTAAACTGTCTTGAGATGTCAAGTAAAATCTCGCAGCATCCAAACTCATGTTGCTTAGTTACGATATATGTTACCCTCACGACCACCAAAATCAGACATAGTGTCTAACTCTACCAAACACTTCCAATATCCACCACATGACATCAAACACATCAACTGCAAACTGAGGACTCAGTGACCTATCATAATATCTATGATTAAGTTTGTGATATATCAAACTACTGGTTATATTCTTGGGAAAATTGTATCTCAGACTGTCACAACTTTATAGGCCATTCATAAATCTTTCTTTCAATTTTGTCTATTTTTCATCTTGAATTTCCTGAAGGACTGAAATATATTGTTGTAAAGCCAATGGATAAAAATGAAGATAACTTAGTATTCCCACTTACAAACTTCACAGTTCAGTATAATACAGCATGACAATTATTGAACTACATGAAATAAAATTGTCATAACTTCTGAATGGTTTGCATTAGAACATTCAAACTGCATGGTTGGCTGTGGGGCATGATGGGAATTGTATGGTTTGGCTTAGCAACGAAGCTCACTTTCATTTGGATGGGTTTGTCGATAAGAAAAATTGGTGCATTTAGGGGAGTGAGAATCTGCATTTCTCGATCGAGAAGTCTCTTCACCCTCAACGGGTCACTGTGTGGTGTGCAATGTCCAGTCATGGAATAATCAGTGAGATATCCCTTGATGGCACTGTGACTACCAAATGGTACATGAAGGTTTTGGAAGATGATTGCATCCCCATTATCCAAAGTGACCCTTACTTTGACAAGGTATGGTTCACCCAAGTCAGAGCTTGACCCTATCAAAGTAGCAGAGCAGCACTTTGGGGACCACATTCTGGATCTGCAATACCCAGAGACCACTGGCATCAGCCTCAATTGGCTGCCATATTCTCTGGATCTGAACACATGTGACTCTTTTTTGTCGAGCTATATTAAGGACAAGGTGTACAGCAATAACCTCAAAACCATTGCTGAGCAGAAAAAAGCCACTCAGGAGGTCATCAACATAGTTGATGTTCCAACACTTCATTGGGTCTTGCAGAGTTTCACTATTTGCCTGCAGCACATCATCACCAATGATGGCAGGAATATCAAACATGTCATAACCTAAATCCAAATATCTGTAGTAATGTTTACATGTTGAACAGAGTGTATGCATCCTGTAGTTTGAAACTAATTTACATTGTTTTCATGTAGTTCTATAATTGTCACCCTGTATGATATAATAATGGACTTCTTCTGGTATGATATGATGTTAATGACATCCCATTTTATCATCTGTGAGGCTTATATCACTGAGGAAGCAGTGTTAGCTAAACCAAACAAAATATTAATCATCAGCCCCAATTATGCATGTAATATCTCCTCAATAATGAAATAACAGTACACATGAGAACAGCACACATGCTTCCTTGTCTGTGGTATCTGCTGTTTTCTTTTTATAGAGTTTCATGTGAAATGATAGCTTATCCAACAGATTACTTTTAAATCTACCTGTCTTCTGCTCACCACCTCCTCTATGTGGTGAGTGGCAATTTATTATAATTTATATTGTTTTGGCAATGTTGAACATAAAATACTACTAAACAAGGTAGAAGCCGGAATCAGAAAAAGCAAATGAGTGGTTCCAGTACTTCCTGTAAATTAGGGTGCAAAAGGTAGATATAGTTCATATGTCTCCTAATGATAAATTTTTAGTAAAACAAAATAAACACACAAACATAAGGGCTTGTCAGGGTAGTATATTGGGTCCAGTTCTCTTTTTTTGATATCAGTGATTTTCAAGAGAGTATACAATTTGGAAAAAATGTTCTCTTTGATGATGACACTATGTCATACTCACTGATGAAACACCAGAACTGCTACTAGAGAAACCCTCAAGGGTGTTTATGACTGAGTAATATGTAATAAATTATCATTGATCATACAGAAAACAAACAGCATGCACATCAGCATAAAGAGAGAAAACAACTCTGCCGCATTAAGCATGATGATACATCTGTAGATTGTGAAGCAAACATCAAGCTTTTTTATGGATGAATACTGACTGTTAGTCAACATGAATGAACACAGAAAGATAATGTAAAAGGAATGCCATCAGCACGTTACACTCTTAGGGCTTATTTATCAATATGTAACAGCCAGCCAACAGCCTTGCCACAGTGGTAACAGCAGTTCCCATCAGATCACTGAAGTTAATCACTGTCAGGCTATGCTAACACTTGGAAGGGTGACCATCTGGTCTGGCGAGTGCTGTTGGCAAGTGGGGTGCACTCAGCCCTTGTGAGGCAAACTAAGGAACTACTTGACTGAGAAGTAGCAACTCTGGTCTCATAAACTGACAAGTAGTAACTCCAGTCTCGTAAACTGACATATGGCCGGGAGAGCAGGGTGCTGACCACATGCCCTTCCATATCTGCATCCAGTGATGCCTCTGGGCTGAGGTTGACACAGCAGCCGGTTGATACCATTGGGCCTTCCAAGGTGTGTTCGGATGGAGTTTAGTTTTAAACGTCTTGTGGTGACACACGTGTCCTATGTATACTCAATTCTTACTTATGGGTCTCTTTCCTGGGGTTAACACATTTTGTTGTGCATATCTGGGAAGACATTACTGAGTATTTCACTAATAGCTCTACACATAATCATAGAACATTAGCCAGTTTACATTTACCAAGGAAAATCAAACAAAGAAAACATAAAACATCATTTTGTATTAGAGAATGAAACTGAATAAAAAATTTACTCAACAACATTTGTTTGAGGAGGCAACTTAAGTATCCTTCACAAGTAATGCATACTGCACTATTAGATTACTTAGAGATTCAGAGTAGTGGTTAATAATGAAATGGGGTAACTACAATACCCTGTCACATTAAAATACACGAATGAAATGTAATTTTTGTACAAGAAAATCATATGCAAACATATGAGTGTCATTCCTGCATACAGTCCACACACATGTCTTGTGGCAATTGCTAACTGGTTTCTGGTGTTCAGTATGGTGTCCCGATAGTTGCCACATACAGTCGTAAGTCAGACCTCATCACATGGTACGAGCAGAGATAGCTGCGACCACAGCTGTTACTGACTACAAATCCTGCCAACTGTGAGGTGTGAGGTGGTATTCATTTTCTGCAGGTGGGAAATGTTAGGGCCTGTGACATTCACTACAGACTTCTTACCATTTTGGTGAAGGTGTAATGAATGCAGCCAGTGTCCAAAAGTAGAGCATAATGTTTAAGAATGGGAGATAAAATGTTCATGATGAAGAGACATCAGGCTGGCCCTCCATCATCACAGATGCACTTAAATAAAAGGTGGATCACATCATTCAAGAGAATCAATGATTCATAATTTGCAATGTGCATGAACAATGTCTGGAAATGTATCATTAATTGTGTTCAAAATTGTCACTCAACACTTAAGATACAACAAATCTATGTAAAGTGGGTGCCATGCTTGCTTGCAGATGACCAAAATACTGTGAGAAATAGTATGCCTTTGCAAACTTGGAGCATTATAGAAAGGGATGGCAACACATTTGTTGACCATATTGTTACAGGAGGTGAAGCATGGGTTTCTCATAACATCCCACAATGAAGCAAATATCTATGGAGTGGCTTCACCCTCAGCCACTATACACAAGTTCAAACAAACTGCATCACACAAGTTTAAACAAACTGTATCATCTCAAAAACTGATGTATTCCATATTTGTGTCAAGGTGTCATGCCCCACAACACAAAATGAATGTTGCTGCATACTGTGGTACCCTTGAAAGTCTTCGTTGGCTATCCAGAACTGTCAAAGAGGCAAGCTCTGCATGTAATTGTTCTGGTGAATGACAACGCACACCTGTGTACTGCCTGGGAGACTCAAGCCTTGCTGGATCAGACATTCGGGTGGGATATCTTTGAGCATCCTCCCTACAGCTCATATCTGGCACCACTGGACTTTTTCCTGTCTGAAGGAGCCCCTTGCCGGTAAACACTGTGCAAATGATGAAGACCTGAAGGATGCTGTCATGACCTGGTTGAATATCCAGCCAGACACATGGCATAAAGAGAGTACACACAAAGTGCCACCAAGGTACAACAGGAGCCTAAATAAGTGAGGTGAAAAAGTGAACAAAGAATGTTCCAAAACATGTATATTCAGTTTCTGTATTATTATTAAACAATATCTTGGTATGATGGAACATTCTTTACTTATTTAGTGCATAGTAGTAATGTCTCATCATTCCCCTGAGATTAATATGTCACTCACCATGGGTGGTGCTGACTCAGTTTCACAAATGGACTGAGGGGAGAAAAATTAAGTATGCATAGGACATAGTTGCATGTTTATGAGCCTGGAGTCAGTTTTCTGAATAGAGTGGCACTAGGGCAAGGGGTATAACAGCACGTTTGTGAACCCGCAGTCACCAGCACATGTCCTCAGTGTGTGCAGCAATGAAGTGCAAAACTAGGTTTCTATTTATAGATTATATGGTGCATATCACTTGTAAATCAAAGAACACTGCACAACAGGGACCCACTGAATGAAGCAGGGTAGTTGTTAAGACACTGATATATTTTGGAGGCTGGAGTTAGCTCTGTCCAGCTATCCTGAGTTACGTTTTCCATAGTTTTCCTAAATAATTTCAGGCAGATGCTTGGAAGGTTCCTGCATCAAGGCCATGGCCAGCCACCTGTCTTATCCTCATACTTATATACTCTGTATGTATGTATATACTGCACTATTTGTTTTCATTGCATTGTGATGACAAATCCTATATCATCTCTAGATAATTAAATAAATCCATCCTGTATTTTTTATACTTTGAATAAGTCAGATGCTATATAGATAAGATGATTAATTGAACTTTTTTCTGATTCAGAAAGCACATGGGAAAAGTACCATGCAAAGCAGATCCCATTCAGCTAATGTAAGCATGAATTAACATGTTGAGAAATTTTTAATCTTTGTGAATTAATAAACATTTATTCTACACATAATAAATTATGAGGTATTTCACTTAGTTTCATATTCAGTCACAGCTCTGTGTTTTTCAATTTTTTTTACCTAAAAAGTTTTTCATGTCAGTAGCAGCATTCAAGAAAAACTTACCATTGTTTTAATATACTACCTCAAACATTCTCTAGATTAATGAAAAATCATCAAAGAGCAAGTAAAAATTGTGGAAACAAATACTTTAATCTGGCAAGCACTTAATTTTGTTGTAATAGTCACATTTTTTTCAGCTGTACTACACAGACAGCAGTAGATTGATAACATTTTAGTACTTACACGTATTTTGGGTGGTTCATGTTCCTTCTTTGGTTTTGACCGAATTGTTATCCATTTTTTCATCCTATCTCTTTCCTTTTTAGTTAATTTAATCTTCTCAGGTTTCCTGTTACATTACACTTGTGTTACAATAATTATCTAAAACAATCTCTCTTATATTACCGTTTTATCAAATAATTGCAAAATGATTATTAACTAAACTGTACATTCTGAGTGGTTTTTTAAATTATAGTTTACATATGGTAATGACTAACACTAACTATGATACAGCTAACAGTGTTTATGTATGACAAGAATTTCTATGCGTTTTGTGAGCAGTCTGTCAATACAATTCTGTTATAATTGTCCTCCACAACTTCATAAAATGCGCATTTGACATGCAAACTCTATACTCCTGTATATTGTATTACACTACTGTGCAAAATTCATTGTTTCTATAACAGTTTCTTCATGGAGACTGTATACCATGGAGGGTTCCTCCCATCAACTACATAGTGTTCTACTAGATAAATCTTTCCAGTGTTTTGTCTGTTATTCCTCTTAACATGAGCAACAGTTCCTCAACTTGCTCCAACCCGGAGCTAAATGTTCCAGAATCCTCCTTGACGACACTCTCTATCTCATGTACTGAACATACAAATCTACCAATTTATTTTAGTCGCTCTGTGTACCATGGTAAATATTGTTACTACCACTTCCTCATGGTCATAATAGCACTTTCAAAATGACTTCCTCTTAATGGTCAAGTCTACATGTTGCCATTAGATCTAATATATTTCCATAATGAGTGGGCTTCCAAGCTATCTGTTCTATGTAATTTTCAGAGAAATCATTTACAGTTAATTATTATTAATTGCAAATCTTTCCTTTTTTGTTTTTCATAAAAGAATATCTTTAATGGAATAACTAATGCAAATTTTTAAGGTCAAATGATTGACAAAGTAATCTTCTATCAATTTAACAGAAACACAAATATGTGTAAGGAATGTCACCATTGTTTCAGACACGGGTTTCTACTACAATCAGTTTGAAGAGTAATGTTCATTATTTTTTGGCAGTGAAGTGACTACTGTAATCACAAAGGAATGTAATATAAAAAAGTAGCTAGTTTTTCAACTAGTTGATCTGGCAATTCTGTAAGGAGAGTTTTCACAATCACCAACTGCTGTTTGCAGCAGTAATGTTAGATCTACATCAGTGGTCAAGATTCTCAAATTAATAACAAGATAGCTGGCCGCTGTGGCCGAGCGGTTCCAGGCGCTTCAGTCCGGGACTGCACTGCTGCTATGGTCGCAGGTTTAAATCCTGCCTCAGGCGTGGATGTGTGCGATGTCCTTAGGTTAGTTAGGTTTAAGTAGTTCTAAGTCCAGGTGACTGATGACCTCAGATGTTAAGCCTCATAGGGCTTAGAGCCATTTTTTTTATAACAAGATACAAGAGATAATATAACTCTAATAGCTTCAGTTAAGATATCTCTGACAAGTTCAATACTTTGAAAACTGTGGACAAAACCGTTAAAAGAGCTAAAAAAAATTCAGAAGCAGAGTAAAAGTACTGAACATAACCTACTAGTTAAGTATAGAAATATAAGTATTCAGAAGGCCTTATTGCCAGAGAACTGTCATGGGAGAGAATTGTAGTAGTGACATGGTAGTCTTCAGGTGGCAAATTAGAAGTTAATTAATCTTTTTAAACCAGTTACAAGTCAATGTGATTTAGGTTCTTCAAAAAATGCACAAGGTATTTCAGAAATAATATACTTATTACACAGTATTATGTTGTCAAAACTATTGATTGATGGACCATGGCTTGGTTATTGGATGAATTAATACATTGCCTAGTATATATTCATTGTGACTAGATGTTGCTTGTCTTCTGTTTGCTTGGTTATTGTACTGTCATGTGCTGCAAACTGGCTACTCCGCAGTAGAAATCATACCATGATCTTATGTTTGCAGAGTGCAATTCTGTGATTATAGTGCAAAGGTGTTTCAAGTTGAGGTAACAAACTGATCTTCCAAATGGTAGGGACATTAACAGATGGGTATCAGTAGTTTGTTGACACACAGTTGTACACAAAGGAAAGGGTCCTGGCTGCCTTGTGTTTCTGACAAAAATGTAACACAAATTCAAACAACTTTCCAATGTAGTCCTACAAAATCAACTCATCCTGCCAGCTGCCTATAAAAAAAATTGGCATGTTTTGCGATGCCAGTTGGTTATGGAGCCAAACAAATTACAGGTGTTAGAGGTTGCCATGATGACAAATACAAATGTGAGGCATTTCTGATGAGCTTCAGAATGCTGTTGACACTGATAAGCCGGCCGCGGTGGTCTCGCGGTTAAGGCGCTCAGTCCGGAACCGCGCGTCTGCTACGGTCGCAGGTTCGAATCCTGCCTCGGGCATGGATGTGTGTGACGTCATTAGGTTAGTTAGGTTTAAGTAGTTCTAAGTTCTAGGGGACTGATGACCACAGAAGTTAAGTCCCATAGTGCTCAGAGCCATTTGAACCATTTTTTTGACACTGATAATACTTTCGCACAACACATCATGTTCAGTGATGAAGGGGGTTTTCATCTTAGTGGGAAAGTAAACGAAACACAATGAAGCTGCAGTCATGTGTGTGGGAGTTGCATTTGACGATTGTGTGTGTGTGTGTGTGTCTGTTGTCTATTTTTGACAAAGACCTTATGGGCCTAAAGCTTTCTTTGTGACAGTCTTTTTGTTGTGCCTATCTGTGACTCAGCATCTCTGCTATATGGTGAGCGGCAACTTTCCTTTTCATAATATTGTTACATTCAATTCTGGATTGTCCATTGTTTGATTTTTGCAAAGCACAACTTTCAAATATGGGGCCTACAGAAGACATGTACAAGCACCAAGTCAATGTGTTTTGTGTGGTATCTCACTCATCTACTTATGGCCCATTCTTCTTTGATGAGAACAAGGTTAATGGTAAGCAGTCTCTTGCTAAATTAAAAAACTTGTTGATTCCAAGGCTGAATGAGTTCAACTTCATTTTTTAATATGACTAGGGCACCCCATCAATGGAGTCATTCATTGCATGAATATCTGAATGAAATCTACCAAGCCATGAGGTTGGTCATCAAACAGTTGGTTGTTTAGCACTTTTCAGCTGGCCTCCAGAGTCACTAGATTTGACAGCCTGTGGCTTTTCGCTATGATACTTCATTAAGCACAACTGTTATGCACCCACCTGACCACAGAATCTAGAAGAGTTGAACTAGATATGTACTGCCAAAACGTTGACAATGTGCATGCTTATCCAAGTATGGGAGGAGTTCAAGTATTGATGTGACATTGTTCATGTTGCTGGTGGAGGATATTGTTATGTCCACAGAAAACATCTAAGTCTCATCTTAACATTATTAAGAAAGTAAGGATAAACTTAAATTCTTAGGCATAACCAGAGAAGCCACTGGGAAGAATGCAGAAGTTGGTGACCAGCCAGATGTTAGTCCATCAACCAGGGGCAATTAATATAAGCTATAAGCACACACAGAGTCCACAGGGCATTACATTTCAATGATACATTCATAGACATAGAGACAAAGCTCACTCACCTTGTAATGATAGTATAATGGTGAGACCAGCACTTCTTGTTAAACAGAGAGAGCTGTGGGACAAGGGGGACTCAAAGAGAGGGCCTTTAATGGGGACAACACATCATGAGAAGCCAATGAATGGCTTAGGATGCAGTGTGTGACAATATTAAGAGAGGCACCTCTTCCCCTCCACCTAGTCCCTGAAGAACTAACATAAGTAGACCCAAGAAGGTGACAAGAGCTCTTCGACATTATATCATGGCAACAGCTGTTGGTGTTGAAGGGGAAATGTGAACAAAACTTGGGAGCTGGACACTACAAGAGTGCTCATGTCATAAGCGTATGGGAGTAGAAGTCGCAGAAGCTGTGAACATGTTAGCCATCTTGAAACTGCAGTTAGGCACCGGGAACTGTTAGTTAGAGGTCACTGTAGGAAGGTAGCACTCTAATGGGATCCTAGAGAGCTGTTAGCTACCCGTGAGACTCTGTGTGTTTATCATGTGGGTCTCGTTAGTATGGACAGATTCACTTACAGAAGATGGAATAGTGATAGTGAGTTTCCCTCTCTGTGTTTGAGACTTCATTGCTTCATGGAGACACCACCATCAACACAGATAGGTTGAGCTTGTACTATTTCAGTAATAAACTTAGATGTTATTGAACACTTCCAATGAGTTTAATTTCAAGTCACCTTCCAGTCCTTTACCTTCATACCAGGTATTTTAACAGCATAGCCAGATCACATCTCCCTCTCCCAAGGGTCAACAGGCTAAATCCCTTATAACAAAACCTGTTGCTCAATTCCAGGCAAAAACCACACTCAGGATGTGACAACATATCAAAAATCTGCATCTTGAGAAATTCATAAATATGTTCCCAAGTTCCATAGTTGTATGTGTAATGGGTGTATGTGCAGACATTTGTAATACTGACTGAGGATGGTGTAGTGAACAACTCTGCATCAGTATTTGTGTCCAGAATGAGAGTTTCACTCTGCAGCGGAGTGTGCGCTGATATGAAACTTCCTGACAGATTAAAACTGTGTGCTGGACTGAGACTCAAACTCAAGACCTTTGCCTTTCGCGGGCCAGTGCTCTACCAACTGAGCTACCCAAAAACCACTCACGACCCGTCCTCACAGCTTCAATTCTGCCAGTACCTCGTCTCCTGCCTTCCAAACTTCACAGAAGCTCTTCTGCAAATCTTGCAGAACTAGCACTCCTGGAAGAAAGGATATTATGGAGACATGGCTTAGCCACAGCCTGGGGGATGTTTCCAGAATGTTTTAGTATTTGTCATTTGCAGACAACTATTATACCTATTAGGAGTTGTACATTTTTAGGTTGGTAGTATCTCCAAGTACATGTGGTAAGAGCAAGCCATTAATGCTTATTTTTCCTTGTCAGAAGGTCAGATGTAGTAATGTGAAAGTCTTACTACGAGGTGTCATTCACTTTGTGGTCCAGATACAGTGATGCAGGAAACATTATGTTGTAAAGTTTATGATGTGTTTGTGGGAAGACTGTTCGAAGTAGAGAATAAGCAACCAGCACCTGGATATGTGTACATATTAAGGTAACATTTATAAAATTATCTGCAATTATACTTGTTACATTTTGTGTGTGTGTGTGTGTGTGTGTGTGTGTGTGTGTATGTGTGTGTGTGTGTGTGTGTGTGTGTGTGTGCGAGCGCACGTGTGCGCTGGTGTGTGTGTGTGTGTGTGTGTGTGTGTGTGTGTGTGAGTGCGTATGTCTATTCAGGGTGTCTCTCATAAGAGTCATCAGACACATTTTCTCTGGCGTTTCAGCAGATATTTCCAATTATGTTTTTTCAATGTATAGTTGGAGTCATTCTCAGTTTGTTCCCCATTCCAAACAAAATGATTTTTAAAGTGGAATTTTATATGTTCATTTGACAGAGCAGTCCCAAATTACTCTAGTGTAATATCCATTTTACCAGTATCTATTAACATGGACAGTAAAACACAAGGAATAAGGAGAACTCCAGCAGTAACAGCACTGCCCTGGGATCAAACTGACTGCTACCACCCTGCAGAAGTGCGAACACACACACGAGCATGCACACACATCCCCACACGCACGCACATATGCGCGCGCACACACACACACACACACACACACACACACACACACACACACATTTGGTTTCACAGGCTTTACTTCCATAGCCTTCAGACCCTTCCTCACTAAATGGGCTATGGCCAGTCCATGTCTTAATTATGTAATTAAGTCTCATTTAGAAAGTATGCACATGTGCACCTTTTCTACTTATATGGCAATAGTCACTGTGCAGTATAACATAACTAACCAACAACAGTCTCACTCAGATGAACAATAGATGTGGCACTTTTATATTACAGTTAATCAGCAGGCATTGTTAATGATCCTACTTCACTGTCTGTCTTCTTATTTACAACAACATCAGGTGATGCTGTGGGAATTAGATTAGGAAATGAGACACTTAAAGTAGTAAAGGAGTTTTTGGGAGCAAAATAACTCACGATGGTTGAAGTAGAGAGGATATAAGATATAGACAGGCAATGGCAAGGAAAGCATTTCTGAAGAAGAAAAATATAGATTTAAGTGTCAGGAAGTTGATTCTGAAAGTATTTGTATGGAGTGTAGCCATGTATGGAAATGAAATGTGGATGATAAATAGTTTAGACAACAAGAGAATAGAAACTTTCGAAATGTGGTGCTACAGAAGAACGCTGAAGATCAGATGGGTAGATCACGTAACTAACGAGGATGTACTGAACAGAATTGGGGAGAAGAGAAATTTGTGGCACAACTTGACTATAAGAAGGGATTGGTTGGTAGGACATATTCTGAGGCATCAAGGGATCGCCAATTTAGTACTGGAGGGCACCGTGGAGGGTAAAAATCGTAGAGGCAGAGCAAGAGATGAAAACACTGAACAGATTCAGAAGGATGTAGGTTGCAATAGGTACTGGGAGATGAAGAACCTTGGACAGGATAGAGTAGCATGGAGAGCAGCATCAAACCAGTCTCTGGACTGAAGACCACAACAACAACATTCTTACTGTTCAGACTGACGAGGGTTCCACATTCGGAAGCTAGGCAGTGACTGTCTTTCATGTTCAATTTAATTTGCATATGTTATAGACAGTTCTAATTCACAGTTTGGTTTCACATTAAGTTAAACACATTATTGCAAAGGTAGATTAAGGTTGTTCTGACTGACAGAGATTCAATCCTCAAAATCTCAGAACAGACTGAGCTAAAATGGCTTCAAATCCAGTGCTTATATACCTTTGCAAAAATTGCTGCTAAAGTTTCACATTGTTAAATATGTATTTTTGATCATTTACAATTAGAATTTTACATCTCAAATTAACTGAATATTGCAGAAACACTGAAATAAGCCTTCTTGATGAAGAAATGGCAAAAACAACTAAATAAACAATATCATACATAAAAGTGTTAGTTACCTGGAACCTAATTCAATGCTGATGTTCCTACCATGTTGTGGAAATCAGCTACATGAATACTTTAAGTATTTCTATTGGTTATTTTCCCAATTTTATCAGTAATATAGTAATTAAATCTGTTTATGTGTCAACAATGTGACTGGAATAGGAAATAGTTACTGACAGTTACCTGAACTGAGCTTAGCAAAACTAATTGCTTGAAAAGCTTCAAATTAGTTAGGATATTATTCTGACTAATGTAACTTAGCAAATTTAGGCCTGGTATTATACTCAGATTACAGAATGACAGCTTTATCTTATGATGCATCTCTCATTAACATTAATAATAATTTAAAAAAAAAACATTTAAGGAGGCAAATAACAAAACAAAAAGGTAATGGGTCCCAGCTTGCTAACGAACTATTAAATAAATAATAGTAACATTAATACTGAGTATTCCAATTATTAATATGTCTATGTTCCTCCATAAACAGATGGATTACTCCATAAATATTAAAGGATAATTATAAATTTGAGTACTCTTTTAGAGGAAAAGTTAAAATATTTAAAAGAATTATACATTTATTTTTATCATAAATTCATTTTTTTTTTATTTATACCGATCTGGAAGCCTTCTGTCTGACCTTTTTTCCTTTATGCATCTTCCCATTTACACTTTTAAAAATGTGAAATGCTTTCGCTGATTTATTTATTTATTTAATTTTTATTTTTTTTTTCAAATGTGGAAACCAAATACTGACATCGGCAATTGTACAAACAAGGAATATAACTAAACTCTCAAAAGCTAAACAAATTCCAATATGGTATAAACCAAATGTACTAAAGTCACAGCAAACATGATTAAAATTGATTCACACACCTATTAATGGAGAAAGCTTAAAACCAGAATCCTCTGCGCAATCTTTCAGACCCTTGAGCATCTGCATTTATATGATATTACTAGACTGGAGTATGGAGAGAATGACACCTCATAGTAAGACTTTCACATTTCTACATCTGACCTTCTGACAAGATTTCAAAAGGAGTTCTCTCAGGTGGATGCTAAGAAAGGCCTGTTGGATGGATTACAACCAGTTTGCTGTTTTGAACAGCATAAAAGAGTATGGGGATGAGTGGATCACATTACAGCTGTGGCGCTGATGAGATCGACACCAGTATCAATCTGAGCATCATCTTTGAACATAGCAAAACATTATCTTTGTGTAGTTCCACCATGCAGTTCTCTGTAAGCCTCACTTGTGTGAAGAGGTAAATAAATGGACTCCTGATTATAAGGTGTTGTTTGGTGCATCTCACCTGAGCATCCACCTCACTGGTGACCCCAAGTTGTAACGTATTCTGTTTTTGCCATTTTACTGTGTCCGCGGCCTCTGCGTCAGTTATTTTTGCGTGTATTACATCAACACAACATTCGAACAATGGCTTCGGCCCAACGCCTAATGCCGGATTTTGTGATCGACATGCATCATGTTGAGGACGATGTACACTCACCAGGACTGCAACACGATGCCTCTCACTTGTCGATTATGCCGATTTTGCTGAACGTTTTTGTGCCTGCAACAATAAGTGAGGTTAGGAGTGTGCATGACTCTGGCTGTCAGACGCCTTTGTTCTTGCCACATGTGCCCTCCCTCATCGACAGAGCAGTTACCTCTTACGGATCTCCGTGCAGTGCGGGATCGATGCCGATTTCTGCAAATGCTCCATTGGATAACCTACCACTGCCAGGACAACGGTTTGCCATGCTGGAATCCATGCAGTACCACACAGATTCCTGCCATGTGGCCAGAACTGCTCTGCTCACAGGTCAACCTCCTCAGCATCCGACCACGCCCGCACCTGCCTCAGTTCAGCATCAGCACATGCCTTCCTGCTTCAATAACTTGGCCTGCAACAGGGACAACGGCTTGTTGTCTGTGCCTGACCTCCATCTCCATCCTATTGCTACGCCTCAGTGTTTTGTGCCATGACATTCACCTTTTCCGCACACCGTTTTGAGTGAAGTGACTATGAACAGTGAACATTCACACATTTCGCCCAACGTTCGACATCATTTTCCTCACTGTGTTTTTGGACAGCCCGCACCTCCGCAACCTCCCTGCAACACAAGTGGCTCCAACTCTGATTGAACGTCAAGATTTCCGCGGACTGGCACGCGTTTTCAAACTTTGAACTTTTTCTCACCTGCTGCCCCACGCTGGCTCCAGTCGAACTTCCCCAACCGCAACTGACACATTACGGAGTCTCACCCGCGTCGGCCTTCGCGTCGCGATGAATTGCACTCAACCTCAACACGTCACCTTCACGCTGCCACCCGACCAGCCGTTGTCACCACATACCCTGGAGACACACTCTCCTGGAATACTGCAGCAACAACAGCTCATTTCAGGCAGTGCCCCGACGAATTCAACTCACCCTGTTCATCCGAACGTTCTACAATGCTAGAATGCTTACTGACGCTGCCGCCGTTCAATCTTGACGAAGTGTTCGACCATTTCAAACTCAACGAATGAACCATATTTCTGTGCCTTAACACCCACCTGCACAACCAGGAGGTCTTGATTGCTGACCTGGTCGATGTCCCGGACTCAGCTACCCGGTACACTCTAGCCAAAAAGACAGTTCTACATCGGCTTGCGTGCTCAACTGAGACAACATACGGCAAGTGCTCCACGTCGAGCAATTAGGCAATGACAACCCTTCACAACTTTGGAGACAGCTACGGGCCCTGGTCAGCAACGATCTACTCTCTGACACAGCTCTCCTCGCCATCTAGACAGATAAACTACCTCTGCACGTCCGCTTTGCTCTGGCTCAGAGGTCTCCCTAACCTGTCGAGCAATGAATGACAATTGCTGACGAACTGCATGAGGCATCACTGCTCTATTTCGCCAGCCACTGCCTACCTGGCAAGTCTCAGGTTCAGGCTCCTCAACTCGCGGCCGGACGTGGCCGGGGTCATACTGTACCGACCGTTCCGCTTGCTCCGGGACGCAGTATACAAACAGCTGCGACATCACCGGCTCCACCCTCAGTCACGCCCCCAACTGCAACCGAACCGGCTGTGGCCTCCGAACCTTGGCCACTGCCTCTGGCAATGAACTTTCCGCAGGAAATGCAGCCGTACTACCCATACTGTTACTTCCACACACAGTTTGGTGAGGCGGCACGGAACTGCAGACCACCCGGCTGCTTCCCAAAAGCAAATCTCAGGTAGGTCCGGGTGCCGCCTCCTGCACACAACACCTCCCAGTGCTCCATTCTGTCCATGAACAATTACGGATGACTTTATATTAAAGACATTTCTTTGGGATACTTTTTCCTAGTGGACACAGGCGCCGATGTTTCACTGTTGCCTATGATCTTAGTGTCGTCGAACATCCGCCCTCATCATACTTCACTGCAAGCTGTGAATTCTTCTAAACTACAATGCTCGGGTTCAACCTCCCACGTCATCTCACTCTCCACAAACTGCAAACTTGAGTGGACTTTTTTAGTGTGCAATATTGAGGAACATATACTAGGCATTGACTTCTTGCGACACCACAAACTTTTATCCGACCTCGGCTCTGTCGACGATGTTACAAGAAACAACACACAAGTGCCTTGTTGAGCTTGAAAACGTTGCTCGCCTACGCAAGGAAAACTTCGAGCTGTCCCTCCAGCTCCACGAAACTCAGTTCCAGCTATACAACACAGCAAAGGAATTACAGACACTGCAGCAAGGACAAAGCATGGTCAGTAAGTGTGCCAAACTGCTTGTATTCCCAGCAATCGAGCCTCCGTGTGCTTACCTCCTGCTACCCCTCGCAACTGTGCTATCAAGTCTACCATAACGTGTACTGACAGTTCCACAGGACCACACCCCCCTAACACGGCAGCATTTGACACTCGGCCAGACACGAGTGCACATGTGCGACAAGCGTCATGTGTTCCCTTACTGACAGCTCCTACCCCTCCCCTCGCGGACAGCACCTCAAACTATGCAACTTCGGTTCCTGCGCACCGCCATGCGACCACCACTGACAATACAAATAGTGCACTCACGCCTAGTGCTTCGCCCACGACTGTGCTGCCACAGGCTGCGCCCTCACACAATGGACTCACTAACACTTCACGAGCTCTACCGAGCTCACCTGACCACGGTGCCACTGCTTCGGGTTGGCGGCCATCTTGTCATGTTGACTCCTGGGACACTTCACCGCCTTGGCTCCCATCGGACCTGCCGAGTGGCTCCAAACACCACGACCTCACCTCGCCTGCCCCGCCTGCCTCACATTGTAAACAAACCGCCTTCCGTGCTGCCAGCAACATTTCCGTCATCACCAACGGCACAGTTCACAAGCTTCACCTCACACCAGGCCCCTGATCTCCAGTAAACCACATCAACTTTGTCCCAAGTGCCTCTCCAACCTTAAAAAGCAGATTTCTGAACTTCTAAGCTCCAGCGTCATCGAACCCTCTGCCAACAGCTGGTCTACGACCATTCACATGACACCCAAGAAAGACGGGTCCTGGCGCATGTGCTGTGCTATCAAGTCTACCATAACATGTACTGAAACTACCGTTGACTAAACGCATGAACAATTATGGACACCTACCCTATTCCCAACATTGCTGACTTTACCAGTTCCCTCGCAGGGTGTGACCACGTTCTCTGTCATTGATTGCAAATGGGCATACCACCAGATCCCCATGGCTCCTGAAGACATCAAGAAGACAGCAATGACCACCCCAATTGGGTTATTTCAGTTTCGATTCATGCCTTCAGGCTAAAAAACACAACCCAGACCTGGCAACACTTCATCAACGAAGTGCTATTCGGCCTAAAATGCTGCTTTGCATATCTTGATGACATTCCTATGTTCAGCTCCTCCGTCGAGGACAACATTCGACATGTGCAAACTGTTATGGACACTCTTGCGGCAGCTGGCATCGAGACCAACCAGGACAAATTGCAGCTACATCAACCCGCTGTCACTTTTCTTGGTTTTCGGGTCTCTGCCGATGGCATTTCACCTCCCCCTGACAAAGTACAAATGATACTAAACCTACCCAGACCTTCGTCATTCAAAGAGCTCTGGCGCTTTCTGGGGACAATTAATTATTATTGCCGTCATCTACCTTGGGCTACAGGCTCCACCAATGGACACCTTGGCAGGCACCAAGACTTCTGGATCTCAGCCCGTTCCGTGGACCCCTGCTATGACTGACTCTTTCATTGCCCTCAAAAATCTTCTTGCCGAGGCCTGCACCATTGCGCATCCTCATCCCAATGCACAGCTTTTCATCACCACAGATACAAGCGATACTGCCATCGGCAGCCAGACAGTCGATGGCCAAACTTCGCCTCTGCAGTTCTTCTCACGCAAGCTCACCAATGCACAATGGAAATATTCCGCATTTGACAGGGAGTTGCTCACGGTCTACAAAGTGATCAAGCATTTTAAGACCGACGTTGAGGGATGCCCTTTCTATGTTTTAACTTGAGCACAAACCCCTGGCAGCAGCCATTTCAAACCCGCCAGCTGACCCGTCTCCTCGCCATTTCAGACACATGGACTTGATATCTCAATTCACCACCAATGTCAGACACATACAGGGTGCTGACAATATAGTTGCTGATTTCCTTTCACGAGTCGATGCCGTTCATTTGCTAACCTCCAACCCGCTGACAAGGACACACAGAACCTGATTTCAGACTCTACCTCTTCACTACACTTCGTCCGCACCACCTTCCCTGGCATTTCTGGTGAGATTTGGTGCGATGACAGTACGGGCACATTATGCCCCCTCATCCCAACCACGCTCCGTCGAGCTGTTTTCAACACACTGCATAATTTAGCCCACTTTCACACTGACATTGTTGGCCCTCTCGCCCCCCTCTAACGGCTTTCGTTATGTTCTCTTGTCTATCTACCGAACAACTCGCTGGGTCAAGGCTGTCCCCCTCCCTAATATCACGGCACTAATTGTTGCTTGAGCTTTCGTCGAGTCAAGGATATCGCATTTCGGATGTCCAGCTATCATCACGACTGATCAGGGCAGACAATTTGAGTTGGCCCTGTTCAACTAGATCTGTAACATTTATGGCATCCAGTGCATCCATACCACAACATATCACCCACAAAGTAACGGTCTAGTTGAGCACTGGCACCACACTTTCAAGACGGCGCTTGATGCCATGACTCTCTTTGGACGGAGGCCCTTCCACTTGTGCTACACGGCATTCATGCGATCTATAAGGAAGACCTCAAAGGCACAATAGCTGAGTTTGTATACAGCTAGAACATTGTTCTCCCTGGTGAACTTGTGAGCCCTTCTGCTTCTCTCCCTCAGTCTTACTTACCTTCCTTCGTGGACCACGCCAGATGCCACTTCATCAACCTCCACATCCCTCCACCGGCCAACCATTCCCACCCTAAGGTTCACCTCCTGAAATCTCTGAACAATTACGAGTACATCATGCTCCGGGATGACACTGTCCGTGCTCCCCTCCAACCTCCATATACCAGCCCATACTGAGTTCTCCGGCGCTCTGCCAGCACCTATGACATCCAGATGAAAGATTCAGCTGTTACAGTCTCTCTCAACAGACTTAAGCCTGCTCATGTTGAGCCTTCTTCTAACCCCCTTCAGGCCACGACCATGCCATTCACTGTCGTGGCTCACAACGCTCCGACCACTCCCTCAACATTGGACTTACACACTCGATCGAGTGACTTACAGCTCCAACTGTCGAGCTCTCCTCCAACCTTGCCCTCTACTACGGTCACACACTCCGTTGAGTGACCACATGCTCCCCACGTTGAGCCTACCTACGATCTTGCCCTCACTGCCAGGCCCTTCTCCGGTCCCTTTGACCTCTCCCCCGTCGCCTGCCTCGCCCTGTCAAGGTTTCTGACGCCCCCCCCCCCCCCCCCCAATGTTGAAAGTGCCCTCACTCAAGGTGTTTGTGCCTGTCCCCCCAGACATAATCCACGACATCTCTATAATACTACACAATGACACACTGTTCGTCGTACGTTTCCCTTCATCTGGTGCTCATGACACAACCTCCGCCATCCCCTGCCACCTGGTGAAATGTGTTCTCCTATCGCCCGACGTCAACCTGGACATGCTTCGTGTGTTCGCCACGCCCACTGGAGACATCGTCATCGTCACTCCGTTCCTCCCGCAAACCGCCGGCCTACCTGTCACCGCACGACC
This sequence comes from Schistocerca cancellata, assembly GCF_023864275.1. Lineage (NCBI taxonomy): Eukaryota > Metazoa > Arthropoda > Insecta > Orthoptera > Acrididae > Schistocerca > Schistocerca cancellata. The sequence continues at coordinate 514,790,346 of NC_064628.1, read as the reverse complement.
AGCACGCCCAGTACGATGCCCGGCGTGCTTCAACAACTTACAGGTTCAGTGGCCGGACCTCCCTTCAAGTCATCTACAAACACAGCTCCCCGATGACGCTGTCGAGTTGACCGTGGTTCGGCTCCTGCGGACCACCCCTGCCAACGCCATAGTCACCCCCCCCCCCTGGCCTCTCAGGAGTACTCCATACTGCATGGGGGGGGGGGCAATGTGGTGCTGATGAGATTGACACCAGTATCAATCTGAGCATCATCTTTGAACATAGCAAAACATTATCTTTGTGTAGTTCCGCCATCCAGTTCTCTGTAAGCCTTACTTGTGTGAAGAGGTAAATAAATGAACTCCTGATTATAAGGTGTTGTTTGGTGTATCTCACCCGAGCATCCACCTAAACAGCCATCATCCATCAGGCCACTTATATGTCAGTCAGAAAGTAATTAGAAAAATCTAGGAGGTAGTCAATTCTTTGGTGGAATTGTGAGTGTTGTTTTGTGCTAAAGGGCAGATGGGCAGCCCTGAAATGATTTGATCAGTGCCTCTTGGCCAATAATCTCACATCCTTTTGGGTGGTAAGGGCAAAGGTGAAGAAAATAATTACAGAGAATAACAACAGATCATTGTCAATTGTTCTTGAACTGCATCAACATCTCTTTATCTGCAAGTATAGGAAATCATTATGAGGATTTACACATAACATTCATGACTGTCAATAGCCCTTTACACAAGATTGATTGAGTCTCCTAACAACATCAGTGGACATCATCTCGACGATAGTTGAAACTTGTGGAATATTATGACTGACTAGTGTTTGGAAACAGGTACCCACTGCTTTTGAGTGACACAGGAGAGGTGTGTATGAAATTTCTGCTCCACAAACACTGGGGAACACAATCAGTCCACCCACCTGTGAGATGGATTTTGTATTGTCTGTGACTTGCAATGATAAATTAAATCATATGAATACACTTGAATAAGTAGTATTACAAAATCCTCCTCCACCATTTTAACAAAACTTAGCTGGTAAGAAGGCATTTTAATCGCTGTTTTAAAAAATTAAAAGGATTTTACTTTCCCCACTAGTTGTCAGGGCATCAGTCTCACTAGTTGCCTAAGTAAGATCATGGACCATGGAGCACACAGTCTACCAACATCTATTGTTAGAGCTTGAAATCTGTCCATTAATAAGTTGCTTCCAGTGTGGGTCTGGGAGGTATGACTTCACATTAGGTAACCTAACACCGCTGGAAGTGGCAATTCAACAGGCTTTCCTATGCAAACAACACCTTGTAGAAGTATTCTTCAATATATAAAAAGCTTTGCATTGCCTCGAGACATAACATTTTGCTGCAGCTTCACAGTGTGTTTTCCATGGGCACCTCCCTGTCTTTTTGTCAGAAAGATGTTTCAGATATCAAGCCATGACTCTCCTGTCCAAAAATTTCAAATGGGAGAATGGCATCCCTCTGGGGAGTATTCTAGTGGGAGAGGTCTCCACAGGTGGGATTGACTTTTTAACACCAGTTATACGGTGATGTAGGTTAGCTTCCATGCACACCCTGCAGCTATTCACCCTGGTGGAGCCCATGTTTGCTAATGATCTACAAAACAATTTTCCTGAATTTCTTGTGATTGACTAGAGCCTTGAAATCATCAAGAGTCTGAAAGTGGTAGCTGGTGAGTTTTTTGGATGGTATGCTGATGAGAACCAATTTTTTATTTTATTTATTTTTTGTCTGCAGTCATTATTTTAAATCAGTTAATTGGTTTAAATGTAATTTGTTTCATTTGTAATCAATTGTTGCATTATTTTAATGACCATACTAACTTCTTTATTTGCTCTCAGTTTTTACTTCCTTTTATTGTTTGAAATCTTTATCCTTTTTGTTTTAAATATTTTTATGTATTTACTTCTATTTAATTTCTTTCTTTTAATCATTTTATACTTTCACCCATGTTATTGCAGTCATTATTACTATTGCTCATTTTGCTCGAATCTCATTTTATTTATGTTTTACGTACCTGTATGAAGATTAGCATACAAAAAATATAAATATTGTAAGAAAAAACAGCTGTTTGATACCGTTGCACAGCCTATATAAACAGATTACTCCATCTTTTGTTATTTATCCAATAGATTCATATTTTCAGACATTTAAATACCACAACAGATAAATAAACATATTTGAAATCACATGGAAAAAGACTGCAAACAGAAAGTCAATAAGAGGAAATAAAAAATAAGAGTAACTAAACAAATCAATACACTGGTTAAAATGACATGACAAAGGATTATAAATGAAACAAATTACATTCAAATCAATTAGTTCATTTAAAATAATGATCACATGTGTTTCAATAAAGACAGAAAAAAGGAGACTTAACCTGATGGAATACGAACACACAACCTTCAATGTACCAGCCACATAACTTATCTACTAAGCTACGGTGCCACATTGAAATTTCCAGTAATTTCAAGGATCTGCCAATGAGGTGACTGAGCATACCTGGTCACATTTTATAGGACCGTCACCTAGTACCAGGTCAAATATGGGTACCAGATCATCCACCGCTGTTGCCCACCCATTGCTCAAATATTTCTTCAATAAGTGTCCACAGGCAATCAGGCCATTTGGAATCCATGAGAGGATCAATCTTGAGATGATCCAGGTACATGGAATTAAGGTCCAAATCAGCCATTACAAACTTGCTTCAAGTGTGGCTTTGGGAGGTATTACTCACATTAGATAACCCAACTCTGCTGAAGGTGGCAATTCAACAGGCTTTCCTATGCAAGTTAGTAACACCTTGTATGAATATTCTTCACTATATTTTGACACTGCCTAAAGACATAACATTCTACTCCAGCTCCTCAGAGTGGTTTTTATGTGTATCAGAAAGATATTTTATACATCAAGTCATGACTCTCCTGTATAAACATTTTTAATGGGAAAATGGCACCTCTCTGGGGAGTGTTCTAACAGGAGAAGTCCCAAGGGATGAGACTAACATTTTGAAATGGTGACATAGGTTAGGGCCCCAGGTATCATAACCTGCAGCCATTCACTCTTGTAGAACCATGTTTGCGAGTGATCAACAATAGAAATTTTCTGGATTTCTTGTGACTGAATAGATCCTTGATGTTATCAACAATTTGAAAGTGGTAGTTGATAAGTTGTTTGGTGGTATGCTGATGGGTTCAAATCCCATATCCCATGAGGTGTAACCTAATTTTTTTCCAAAATGACTGTGATCATTATTTTAAATCAGTTAATGGGTTTAAATGTAATTTGTTTCATTTGAGCATTTGTAATCAGTTGCTGCATATGCACCACACCAAATTTTGTCATGTTTTTTATTTCCTGTTCTTTGTTTTTCATGTGGAATCTTTACCCTTGTGATTTTAAATATTTTTACATATATATGGTTATAATAGAAGGAAACATTCCATGAAGGAAAAATACCTAAAAACAAAGATGATGTGACTTACCAAATGAAAGTGCTGGCAGGTCGACAGACACACAAACGAACACAAACATACACACAAAATTCAAGCTTTCGCAACAAACTGTTGCCTCATCAGGAAAGAGGGAAGGAGAGGGAAAGACGAAAGGATCTGGGTTTTAAGGGAGAGGGTAAGGAGTCATTCCAGTCCCGGGAGCGGAAAGACTTACCTTATGGGGAAAGAAGGACGGGTATACACTCGCACACACACACACATATCCATCCACACATATACAGACACAAGCAGACATATTTAAAGACAAAGAGTTTGGGCAGAGATGTCAGTCGAGGCAGAAGTGCAGAGGCAAAGATGTTGTTGAATGACAGGTGAGGTATGAGTGGCGGCAACTTGAAATTAGCGGAGATTGAGGCCTGGTGGATAACGGGAAGAGAGGATATATTGAAGAGCAAGTTCCCATCTCCGGAGTTCGGATAGGTTGGTGTTAGTAGGAAGTATCCAGATAACCCGGACGGTGTAACACTGCGCCAAGATATGCTGGTCGTGCACCAAGGCCTGTTTAGCCACAGGGTGATCCTCATCACCAACAAACACTGTCTGCCTGTGTCCATTCATGCGAATGGACAGTTTGTTGCTGGTCATTCCCACATAGAATGCATCACAGTGTAGGCAGGTCAGAAGCAAATAAACAGAGCCACTTCCTCATCCTCTCAAACCCTGAACCTCCCACAGAAGAACCACAAAAGTGCCCCACTTGTGACAGGATACTTTCCGGGACTGGATCAGATTCTGAATGTGGCTCTCCAGCAGGGATACGACTTCCTCAAATCCTGCCCTGAAATGAGATCCATCCTTCATGAAATCCTCCCCACTCCACCAAGAGTGTCTTTCCGCCGTCCACCTAACCTTCGTAACCTCTTAGTACATCCCTATGAAATCCCCAAACCACCTTCCCTACCCTCTGGCTCCTACCCTTGTAACCGCCCCCGGTGTAAAACCTGTCCCATGCACCCTCCCACCACCACCTACTCCAGTCCTGTAACCCGGAGGGTGTACACAATCAAAGGCAGAGCCACGTGTGAAAGCACCCACGTGATCTACCAACTGACCTGCCTACACTGTGATGCATTCTATGTGGGAATGACCAGCAACAAACTGTCCATTCGCATGAATGGACACAGGCAGACAGTGTTTGTTGGTAATGAGGATCACCCTGTGGCTAAACATGCCTTGGTGCACGACCAGCACATCTTGGCGCAGTGTTACACCGTCCAGGTTATCTGGATACTTCCTACTAACACCAACCTATCCGAACTCCGGAGATGGGAACTTGCTCTTCAGTATATCCTCTCTTCCCGTTATCCACCAGGCCTCAATCTCCGCTAATTTCAAGTTGCCGCCACTCATACCTCACCTGTCATTCAACAACATCTTTGCCTCTGCACTTCTGCCTCGACTGACATCTCTGCCCAAACTCTTTGTCTTTAAATATGTCTGCTTGTGTCTGTATATGTGTGGATGGATATGTGTGTGTGTGCGAGTGTATACCCGTCCTTCTTTCCCCATAAGGTAAGTCTTTCCGCTCCCAGGACTGGAATGACTCCTTACCCTCTCCCTTAAAACCCAGATCCTTTCGTCTTTCCCTCTCCTTCCCTCTTTCCTGATGAGGCAACAGTTTGTTGCGAAAGCTTGAATTTTGTGTGTATGTTTGTGTTCGTTTGTGTGTCTGTCGACCTGCCAGCACTTTCATTTGGTAAGTCACATCATCTTTGTTTTTAGGTATATTTTTACATATATACTTTGATTTACAGTGGAACCCTGCTTAATGAGCACCTCACATAACACACAATTCACATAAAGAGCAAAACAATAGCAAAAAAATGATTCACTTAATGACTGTTGTTTCACTAATAAGTGATAATGATTTAGTACAATGTCACCAGTTGTTCCTGCATAGCAGGGGAAACATTCAACAATATGAATACCTTTCATTGTTAGCAGCAGCATATGAACAATGTCTTTATTAGATACTGCTGTCTGGGTTTAGTGCTCTTTCTGCTACCATCTTAGTGCAGCTTGTGATCACACATTTTTCTAAACTTGTGTTCAAACAGTGTTTTTCTGTGCAAATTTGAATAACCTTCATAGAAATGTCCCCAAAGATAAAGCCACAAGAAGATGACCATAAGAGAAAGAAAATTACCTTAGAAATGAAATGTAAAATCACTGAAAAATGAGAATGTGGTGTGATCATTGATGATTTAGCTTGCACATGCAATCTGTCTACATCAACTATTTGCACTACACTCAAGAATAAGAACAAGATTAAGGAGATAGAGGCTTCAAAGGGAGTGACAAGAGTATCTAAACAATGGTTTTGTATTCTGGATGGTGTCAAAAGCTTGCTCCTTATATGGAGAAATCAAAAACAACTGCAAGGTGACATGAGAACATCATTTGTGAGCAGGCAAGAATGATTTTTGCTGACCTAGTTAAGAAGACACCAGGATCATCAGTGGCTGAAGAAACATTTAAGGGAAGCTGTGGGTGTTCGAGAAGTTCAAGAGAAGAACCAGCAACCACAGCACTGTGAGACATGGTAAAGCAGCCAGCTCTGACACAACGGTAGCAGAGAACTTCATCAACAACTTACAGATGTTCGTAGATTCTGAGGGTTATGTGTTACCATAGGTTTTTAATTGTGTTGAGATGGATCTATTCCAGAAAAAGATAACAAAGCATATCTTTATAACAGCAGAGGAGAATACATTGCATGGTCACAAGCCAGTGAAAGATAGTCCAACACTGCCAACACTGCAATTCTGTGCCAATGCAAGTGGGGATTTGAAAATTAAAATGCTGCTTGTTTACCATTCAGAAACTCCATGAGGCTTCAAGAATATCATATTAAATGTGATACAGAGGTCTAACAACAAGTCATGTCTCTCACGTGATCTTTTTTGTGATTGGATCAATGAAGTAATTTGGTCCTTCGATGAAAAAATATTTGCTTGACACGAATCTGCCTCTCCATGTCTTGCTTGGTATGGAAAATGCTCCTGCCCATTTACCAGGCCTACAAGACCACCTTCTTGAAGAATTTCAATTCATCACGATCCAGTTTCTGCCCCCCAACACCACTCCGTTACTTCAGTCTACGAACCAACAGATTAGTTCTAACTTTAAGAAACTCTGTACTATAGCACTCTTTGAGCATTGCTTTGAGTTGACTAAAGCTACCAACGTCACTCTCAGAGAGCCTTGGAAATATCACTTCAACATAATTGCCTGCATCAAGATGATAGAAAAGGCATAGGAAGGGGTCCCAAGGGAATGCTCACTTCTGCTTGGAAGAAGCTTTGGCTGCAGTACGTTGTCAAATGTGACTGAGGCACCTGAGTCAGTATCTGTAGATCCTGTAATCAATGAGCTGGTGTCTTTGGCCAACAGCGTGAAACTATAAGTGGATAACAATGATATTGATGAGCTTGTGGAAGATCACTGCCAAGAAATGACTACTGAAGAGCTTTTAGAGTTGCAGTGTGTTTCACAGCAGGAAGTTGTGGAGAGGAGATCTTCAGAGGAAGAGGAGGAGGAGGTGATAACAGCAAAACAGCAATCGTCTGATGGACTAACAGAAATGCTGCAAGCATGGGAGTCGGTTGCATCGTACACTGGAAATCTTCACCCCAATAAAGCAGTGAATATGTGCGCTACCAATTTATTTGACGGAAATGATGTGTCACATTTTTTGTTAAGTGTTGAAGCATCGGCAGACACAAATGACTATAGACAGCTTTCTAGTTAAAAAAAAATAGTTATGTGTCATGAATAAAGTGCATAATACTGTATGTATAATTTTCTTTGAATTAATGGCATGAATAAGTAAAAATGTTTTGTACTTTCTCTGCATGGAATGTGTTATCATCTTTTAATTCTGGAATGAATTATGCCTACCATGCAAGTTTCCACTATAATTTCTTCCTTTTCATTATTTTATACTTTTGTCAGTGTTACTGTGCCCCTTAGGGAATGGCAGCAAGGGACGAGAAGGAATACCAGATATGCTCAGTGTGTATGCCTGGAGGCCTCATTCAGCATGCTGAAGAGGCTATTCCAGCACCCACTGAGGGAACAGGGTGCAATCAACTACAGATTGTAGCACATATTCAAACTAATAATGCCTGTCATCTGGGCTCTAAGGCCATACTTGTATCACTCCAATCCTAGCAGAGAGGGTGGGTCTGCCTAAATAGGCCAGGTGTGTAATACACATAAGAGGCAAATACCAAAGCCGCTGACTATGTATGGGGTGCACACAAGCGTTTTTCAGATTAGGTGACTCTCCATCCAATCCTGATAACAACAATAATGAGAAACTCAGAAGTATCAGTGTAAGATTCAAAGAAATGCTTCCTCTAGATGAGAGTCTCAAAATCCTAGTTGTTAACTGCTGAAGCATCTGCAATGAAGTGCCACAGTTTGAATAGCTCCTAGAAAGCACTGAAGCTCATATAATATTAGGCAGTGCTTAAAAGCTGAAACCAACAGTAATGAGATCTATTGCGAAAATTTATGCATATATCAAAAGTATAGGAAAATGGGAAATGGAGGTAGTGCATTTGTCACAGTAGACAAGGAACTCTAATCCAGAATACAGAAACTGAAGCTGTACATGATATTGTTCTGCAAGAGTCAGTATCAAGGATGAACAAAAAATTATAATAGGGTCCTTCTATTGATCATCAGGTTCTCCTCCTGATGTAAACAAAAACTTTACAGAAAATCTCAATTTGCTTGTAAGTAAGTTTCCTAATGACAGCATAATTCCTGGAGCTTGTATGATGATCATGCAGCAACATGATCATAAACTGCTGAATAAACTAAGCACCAACATTCAAATAGGTAAATAGTTACAGATCATCAGACAAACAGTCTTTTTTATGTCAAAATAACTCAGATTACAGACTGAGAGAAGATGAAGCACCACCTAGTGTCACTGGTGTGAGGTACAAAGATTCATACCTTATAGTTTCCAGCCAATAAGCAAAAAAACAAAACAATTTTTAAAAAATTATATATATGCTGGCATAACAAGACATTCGTCTAACAATAAATTGCATGAAATGATGAAAATACTAAAATACATGGATATCACCGAATAACCGCTAAGCAATGGCCTCTGGTGTGTACTCAAAGTGACACTGTCAGGGTAACACAGAGACCAACATTGCAGCTAAGAAATTAGAGTTGTAAATAAAATAAAATAAATTGTTTTGTTCTTTTGCTTATCAGCTAGAAACTATTAAGAACAACATCTCTGTAACTTGTACCAGTGCCACTAGGTAGTACTTTGTCTTAATATGTAAGTTCAGTAATTTTAACATTAAAAAGACTATCTGTCTGATGATCTGTAACTATTTACCTATTTGTATGTTTGTACTTTTTTTTACAACAACTTATTTTGTAAATCCCATACAACATCCATACCTCTCATTTTGTGAAATGTTGGGGCTGACATAATCCATTTACACACTATGTAATACATGGCTCTGCAGCCATCAGGCAGCAGTGTACAATTACATTGCCACAAGATTGTCTGAGGAGCCGCCAGCAACAGCCAAATGGTAAATTCTACATTACTACTTGATTATTCTCTGATGCCATACTCATCAAACTTTCTGTAGCTCTGCTATTCTTGCTCTTACAATACTCATTTTTTGTGGATGACTTCTACATGAATTCAAAACCAGTCATTAATAAAATATAATTATGATCCAGATTGTTGTTTTAACCCATAAGGAATATCATATAAAATATGTCATTGGACTGAGTATCACTTAGTAGGAAGGATGCAGCATGTTATCTTGGATGGAGGGTTGTCGGCAGGTGTAGAAATAACTTTGAGTGTACCAAGGGCAGTGTGTTGGGTCCCTTGCTTCCCTTGCTGTTCTTTTTGAATACATATTAATGATCTTGTGAAAAATGTTAGTAGTAAACTCAGAACTTTGCAGAGGATGCAGCTCTCTACAATGAAGCACAGTCTGAATGAAGCTGTACCAATATTAAGTGAGACCTTGATAAGATTTCAAATTGGGCAATGAATGGCAGCTTGCTTTAAATGTTCAAAAATGTAAAATTGTGCACTTCACAAAATGAAAAATTTAGTGTCATATGAATATAATATTGGTGAGACACAGTTGGAATTGCCAACTCATACAAATACTTGGATGTAACACTTAGTATGGACATGAAGTGCAAAGATCATATTGGCTCAGTCTTCGGTAAATTAGGTAGCAGACTCAATTTATTGACAGAAACTAAAGAAATTCAATCATTGTAAATGGAGATTGCTTACAAATCACTCATATGACCCATCCTAGAATACTGCACAAGTGTATGGGACCTATACCAAAGAGGAGTAGCAGGGGATATTGAATATGTAGAGAGAAGGGCAGCACGAATGGTCACAGGTTTGTCTGACCTTTATGAGAGTGTCTCTGAGATGCTGAAGGAACTGAACCTGGAGCAGTCTTGAAGCTTGACAGAAATGCTACCAAGCAAGTCTACTAACAAAGTTTTAAGAACCAGCTTTACATGTTGATTCTACAATGACCATGCACTTCACAGTGGTTTGCAGAGTACAGATGTAGGTATGGATGTTGATTTCAATTGTTATTTTTAGTGTTCATTTTGCATGAATGTCATTTTATTTATGTTTTAAATATCTTAGGAAGATTACTATACAAAAAATATAAATATTGTATAAAAACAAACTTTTGTTACCATTTCACAGCTAATTTGAACAGATTATTACATCTTATATCAAACAGATTCATATTTTCAAACACTGAAGCATTGCAACAGGTGAATAAACACATTTAAAAATCACATGGACAAAGATTACAAATGGAAAATGAATAAAAAGAAATAAAAAAAATTAGAGCAAATAGACAAATTAATACACTGATTAAAATGATATGACAAAGGATTAGAAATAAAACAAATTACATTCAAATCAATTAATAGATTTAAAGTAACAACTGCAGTCATTTTGATAATGACAGAAAAAAGTAGATTTCACCTGATAGAATTTGAACCCTCAACCTTCAGCAACGCTTTGATATCTTAAAATGTTTGACATGGTGCACCTAAAGAGAATTAGGTTGACAGTGGTATACTATTGCATAAACCCAATGTACAAAGGACGTTCAAAAAGTTTTGCACAGTCATCTCTAAAAAATTTTAATTTTTTTTTTTTCAAGAGGAGAATGAAAATATTTTGTGAACATACTTGGATCATTTAGCTATAAGTTGGTATATAAAAGTATTTTTTATTTTATTTTTATTTACAGGTGAGCCATAATGGACCGTGAAGTAGATGTCGGGTTGTGACAGCAGTCGGTGATGGAGTTCCTCTTCAAGACCGGCAATGACTCTGCCACACTGATTTACAGGAAGTTGTTCCCTGTTTATAGGGAGGACACAGTTGATTGTAGCAGTATCCAGCAGTGGTTGCAGAGTTTTAAAGAAGATTCTCTACTAGAGAATCCATGATGCAGTAGACCATCGACAGCAGTGAGTGATGTGAATAAGGAGACCATTGATCAAATCATCCAAAATGACAGATGTGTGACTACATGACAGCTTGCTGAAATTACTTGTTTGTCATTGGGTAGTGTGGTATCACTGGTACAGTCACACATCTGTCAGTTTGGATGATTTCATCTATGGTCTCATTCACATCACTCACTACTGTCGATGATCTGCTGCACTGTTGATTCACCAGTAGAGAGAAATCACCTTCTTCAAACCACTGCAACCACCATTCAATACTGCTATGATCAACTGTGTCCTTCCCATAGACAGGGAGCAGCTTCCTGTAAATCGATGTGGCAGAGTCATTGCCGGTCTTGTAGAGGAACTCCATCACTGACCGTTGTTGCAACCTGACATCTACTTCATGGTCCATTATGGCTCAATTGTAAATAAAAGAAAATACTTTTATATACCAACTTATAGCTAAATGTTCCAAGCACATTCACAAAAAATTTCATTCTCCTCCTTCAATAATTAAAAAAATTAGTGACAACTGTGCAAAACTTTTTGAACGCCCTTTGTATGTATGTACGTACATATGTCTGTGTGTGTGTGTGTGTGTGTGTGTGTGTGTGTGTGTGTGTGTGTGCATGTGTGCATGTGTGTGTGTGTGTGCGTAAACTACTGAGCCATCATTGCCCTCAAAATGATTTCTCCTCACAGTCAACTAACATATAGGGCTTTGCCTTTCAAATTTGCCTTCAACCACCTCTGTTGCTCACTCACCATCCGAATGTTTGTTCAGTGACTGTCAGCAGGCAATGAGGGAATTTGGGATTTGTGCAAGGTCAGTCTTCAGATCATACAGGTAGATCGAATTAAAGGCCAATCAGTTATTCAAATCAGTCCACTACTAAGCGGATTCGAATGTGGGTTTGGGAGGTATTGCTCCATATTAGACTACCTGACTTTGCTGAAAGTGGAAATTCAACAGACTTTCCTATGAAAGAAACACCTTGTACGAATATTTGTCAATACATTTTGCCACTACCTGGAGATATAACAGTCAACTGCAGCTCCACAGTGTGTTTCCATGACCACCTGCCTGTCTTTTTGTCAGAAAGATATTTCAGAAAGTCATGACTCTCCTGTCTAAACATTTTAAATGGGAGAACAGCACCCTCCAGGAAGTGTTCTAGTGGGAGAGGTTTCCAGGAGTGGGACTGACTTTTTGAAACCAGTTACATGGCATCATAGCCTGCAGGCATTCACTCTGGTGGAGTCACATTTGCAAATGATTGACAAAACAATTTTTCAAAGTTTCTTGTGATTAACTAGAGCCTTGAAATCATCAAAAATTTGAAAGTGATAGCAGGAAAGTTATTTGACTAGTATGCTGATGGGTTCAAATCCAATTAGGTGCAGCCTACTCCTTTATTTATTTAATTATTTATTTTTTGTCAAAATGCCTGCACTCATTATTTTAAATCAGTTAATTGGTTTACATGTAATTTGTTTCATCTGTAATCAATTGTTGCATTACTCTAATAACCATACTAATTTCTTTATTTGCTCTCAGTTTTTACTTCCTTTTATTGGCTTTTCATTTTGAATCTTTTTCCTTGTGGTTTTATATATTTTTAGGTATTGACTTATATTTAATTTCTTCCTTATAATCATTTTATACTTTCACCCATGTTATTGCCGTCATCATTACTACAGCTCATTTTGTTTGGGTTTCATTTTATTTATGTTTTACATATCTGTATGAAGTTTATCATCCAAAAAAATATAAATATTGTAATGAGAAACAAATTTTTGATACTATTGTGCAGCCTATACAAACAGACTACGTCATCTTTTGTTTTTTATCTAATAGATTCATATTCTCAGACACTGAAATGTCATGACAGAAAAATAAACATATTTAAAATCACATGGGAAAATGTAGCAAATGGAAAGTGAGTAAGTGGAAATAAAAAATTAGGGCAAATAAACAAATTAGTGCACTGATTAAAATGACATGACAAAGGCTTAGAAATGAAACAAATTACATTCATTTAAAACAACAATTGCAGTTGTTTTAATAACTATGAAAAAAATTGGATTTCAGCTGATGAGATTTGAACCCACAACCTTCAGCATGTCATTTGCATAGCTTATTTGCTGCACTACTGCACCATGTTGAAATTATCAATATTGCTTAAGGCTTTAGGCTGTCACAAGAAACAGTGAAATTCGTTCTGTTGATTACTTGCAGATGGGGGTGCATCATACTGAACACCTTTAGGATGTGAACCCTAACACACTGAACACCTTCAGGATGTGAATCCTAACCAACACCACTTATAGTGGTTTTAAAAAGTCAATCTCACTCCTATGGACCTCTCCTTGTGAGCGTAACAACCTTCAAGTTCATAATAAACAGAGTTAATTCCACAGCAAGGAGCCTTGTACAGTGCTCCTTATTTGTAATAATCCCTCCATCTTCTGTGTGTCCTCCAGCCTTGCAGTAACAACTTGACATTGCATATGACAATCAGGAAATGAGGAGGGAACAAACAACCCATGTGTTAAGTTTTTTCCAGCCACCCAACTTCACTGTGACAGTTCTAGATTCATTCAAAGAAAGTCTACTGTCAATAGTGTGGAAATATCCAGATCACACAATACTAGTTGGAGGCAACTTTAATCTAACAAGTATAGATAGGAATGTCTATGAATTCATTGCGGGGGGAGGGGGGGGGGGGTTACCAATAGACAGTCTTGTGAAATAGTTTCGAACAAGTTTTCTGAAAGCTGTCTTGTGCAGCAGCTAGCTCAGCAGCCCACACACAATGGAAATATCTCAGATCTTGTAGCTACAAATATGTCAGACATTATCATAAATGTCATTATAGAAATGGGGATTTATGATCATGATGTCATTACAGTGGTTATGCTTACAGAAGTTAATAAATCAGTCAAGAAGGCTAGGAGAGTGTTTCTTCTACACAGAGCAGATAAGCAGTAGTTAGAATGTCACTTAGACAGTGAACTGACATCACATAGAGGCAGTGAATTAACATCACTTAGTTCCAGTAAGGTGGACGTGGAGGAATTATGAGCAAAGTTTAACACTAGAAGTACTGGGGTTTCAATCTACCTAGAAGGACCAACCCATCATTTTGACGGGTACAGTTTCATTTGCTGTTTTAAAAAAAGTAAACACATTTTAATATACATCAATTTATTTCAGCCAAGTTACACCATTTACCCGGATACAGTTTTTCTTTTTTCTGTAGAGATGAATGAACATTTTATACTTAAAGATTAATCCATTAATCAAAACATTATGTAACAAAATGAGGAATGGATAACTTTCCATAGAAAAGAAAACCACGTGTTTTAACACAAATATCTGAAAAGTGCAATATATTCTAAAAAAAACATTTACAACCCTGCTTTTACTCATCTAAAACCACCTGCTGTGTCATGACACCTCACACAGGTGTATTCAGCATTACCTAAACAAGAACCGCAGACATACTTGCCACACTTTATACATAAATGCTTGTTTCTATACTTGCTTCTACATCCTTAAATTTGACAAGTCTTCTGAATGTTGCAATGTTGTGATATTATATTAGGAACAGTATTTTGCACCCTTGTGGCTTCATAAGGCGAAGCCAACTCTTCTGCCAATTTGTATATAAACTGATGTCTGCTTAATTTTTCACCTGTTACTTCCTTATAGCTTCCATTTTTAGCTGCTAAGTCCAAGACGTTGAAAAATGTGCATGAGCTATCTGCAACATCTGTACTTCACAGTGTAAAGCCAAGCCATTTGGTCAATTATGTCAAAACTATACTTGGTGTTAATGTAGTAGGCCACTGAGTCTGGTAGATTTTTAGGATGTTGTTCATTGACAGTTACAGTGTCATGCATCAAACTCAAAATAAGCACATTTTTGTTCTTTTTTCCCCTGATAGCATGTTAGAGTCATGTCACCTGACTTATAAAGAATAGTTGTTTGCGAAGGTGCTACAGCAGGTTTTGCTGATTGAGGTATTTCCCTTTTAGATTTCTTCACTGTGCCTACAATGCTTGTACTCCTATGTTTAAAATTTTCTGCAAGGCATTTCATTGTGAAAAATTGTCGCAGGTTATGTTTCTTTCTGTGGAAACAAAGGGCTGCATAAGACACATTATAACATGTTCTGCAAGGGGAACACCTGTAGGACGCTACTCATCTTTGCCTACGTAAGGAAACCCATTCACCAGATACTTAGAATTCATATCAATTGCAAGCCAAAACTTTATTGCAAATTTGTCTGGTTTATTGCTCATGTATTGAATGAAAGAGCATCTAGCCTGGCATGGAAACAGTTGCTCATCCACAGTGATATTTTCTCCTGGAATACTACACAGCAAGGAATTGGCAATGAGAGGATGCCACACAGGAATATCAGGTGCAAAATTATTTGTGTTTAGTTTATGTGAACATGTGCTCTTTGCATCAAATAGTATAAACTGCAAACTTTCAATGAACTTATTGCTGCTCATTGTGTTCTGAAAAAATGCTGGTCCCCATGTATTTGACCATAGTAGCTCCCACGTGAAGTTTATTGCTCCATATACACCTCATGAATACATAAGTGATATTGCAACTTCTATTGCATTGATGCTAATGGTCCAATCATCATCATGTAAGCTCTTGGTGTGCTCTATTTTCTGTACACTTCCTTATATTTCAAAGCATGCTGTCATCAATTAGTAATCTCCATGCACTAGAATATATACCTTTCCTGGCAAACTTACTCGCATAGCCTGTAGGTCCCAGTGCTACCTTCAAGATGTTCTGCTGTGGATGTCTTCCAGGAACAGCTTTCATAGGTTTAACAGTCCAAGTTACTCCGTTATTAGCTGTCTCACTACTCCCAATGGAAGGATTTCCTTATATCTGAATTTTTCCTTTCACTCTGCTACAAACACCTCTAGTGCTGTTAGCTGGAGGTAAGTGCACACTGTTGTTTGACGTACCTGAATATACAGTATATAATAGAATAATTCAGTTACAACAAAAACAATGAATTTCAAATTATAATACAGCAAAATAAAAACATTTATAATTCTTGCTGAAATATAAACTGTGATAAAATATGAAATAATAATACAATAGCTATACAAACGTACCTGCTATAGGTAAAGCAACATTGGTTTGCAACTTCTCCGCTTGCTCTTGTCCAGTAATTGCAACATTGTTGTCTGAAGAATCACTGATTTCATTGATGGGAAGGATATATTCCTCACCATCAATAGCGCTTGCTGCATCATCTTCTCGTCAGCTTTACAAACATCATGAGGGTCTTCTCCTTCAGATTCACAACTGCATCTTTGAACCGCCATTACGAAACAACTGAAATGTGGACAACACAAACTGTGCCACTTGAGCAACAAAGCTTCATTGCCCATTGACAATGGGTCTGCAGAAGACAATAATCAAATTAGGGTGTAAACAACAATAGCTTTGGACATGTCGAAAAGCTATTGTTCATATTTCGGCACCCGGCAAAATGATGGATTTCGGTCCTCGTAGTAGGAGTTGTTTGGGACACTTTTCAGAATGGTCCTACTGGGTAAATTCTTTGCAGATGTCTACTTAACAAATATTTATGAAAAGTCATAGAAAATGGGACCAGTAGAAGAATCCATTTAGGAGAAACAAGTCTATAGAAGTAGAGTACCCATTAAAATGATGGGTGCGGTCCTTCTGGTACTAATCAGATTGTAAATCGTGGTCTGGAGAGTTATTTGCCTAGTAAGTGGATGAAGAGTGGAAAAGACTCACTGTAGTTCAACAATGAAATTCAGAGGAAGCTGAGGAAGCAGAGGCTGTTGCACTCTCAGTTCAAAAGAGAACACACAAATGACAACAAGCAAAGGTTAGTAGAGATTTGGGCATCTGTGAGAAGATCCAAGCTCAAATCATACAACAACTACCACTGTCACACCTCAGCAAAAGATCTGACAGAGAACCCAAAAAAATTCTGGTCCTGTGTAAAATCATTAGGTGCGTCTAAGGCTTACATTCAGTCCAATATTGACCAGCCTGGTGTGGCAGCTGAAGATAGCCAAATGAAAGCTAAAGTTTTAAATTTCACATTCTAGTAAATGTTCACACAGGAGAACTGTACAAACATACCATCATTTGACCATTAGACAGACTCTCGTATAGACAACATAATAATAAGGATCCTTGATGTAGAGAAACAACTCAAAGATTTGAAAGCAAATAATCAATGGGTCCGAATGGCATCCCAATTGTTTTACAACAATACTCTACAGCACTGGCCCCTTACTTGGTTGCATTTATTGTGAATCTTTCATCCAGCACAAAATCATAAGCAACTGGAAAAAAGTACAGGTGAGTCCTGTATATAAGAATGGTAAAATAACAGACCCACAAAATTACAGACCAATATCCCTAACTTTGGTTTGCTGCAGAATGCTTGAACACATTCTGAGTTTGAATATAATAAACTTTCTTGAGACTGAGAAGATTATGTCCATGAATCAACATGGTTTTAGAAAGCATCTTTCATGCAAAACTCAGCTTGCCCTTTTCTCATATGATACACTGAGAACTGTGAATGAGGGGCAACAGGCAGACTCCGTATTTCTAAATTTTCAGAAAGCATTTGAGATGGTGCTCCACTACAGGCTGTTAATGAAGGTACAAGAGTATGGAATAAGTTCACAGATACATGACTGGCTTGAACACTTCTTAAGTAACAGAACCCAGTATGTTGTCCTTGATGGTGAATGTCCAGCAGAGACAAGGGTTATCATCAGAAGTGCCCCAAGGAAGTGCGATAGGACTGCTGTTGTTCTCTTTATATATAAGTGATTTGGCAGACTGGATGTGCAGCAACATGTGGTTGTTTGCTGATCAAGCTGTGGTGTACAGCAAGGTGTCAAAGTTGAGTGACTGTAGGAAGATACAAGATGGCTTTGTCAAAATTTCTAGTTGGTGTGATGAATGGCAGCTAACTCTAAATGTGGGAAAATACAAGTTAATGTGCATAAGTGGGAAGAACAAACCTGTAATGTTTGGTTACAATATTACTAATGTCCTGTTTGACACAGTCAAGTTGTTTAAATATTTAGGCATAATGTTGCAAAGTGACACGAAATGGAACAAGAATGTGAGAACTTTGGTAGGGAAGCGAATGGTGGATTTCAGTTTATTGGCAGAATTTTAGGAAACAGTGGTTCATCTGTAAAGGAGACTTTATATAGGACGATGGTGCAACCTACTCTTTAGTACTGTTCGAGCATTTGGGATCCATACCAGGTCAGTCTGGAGGAAGACACTGAAGCAATTCAGGGGCAGGTTGCTAGATTTGTTCCGGTAGGTTTGAATAACACATGTTACGAAGATGCTTCTGGGTCTCAAATGGTAATCCCTGGATGGAAGATGACATTCTTTTCAAGAAACACTTTTGAAAATAATTAGAAAACCAGCATTTGAAGCTGACTGCCTATTGATTCTACAGCCACCAACATTGCACATAAGGACCATGAAGACAAGATTTATGAAATTAGATCTCATACAGAGGCATATAGACAGTCATTTGTCCCTCACTCTATTTGCAAGTGGAACAGGAAAGGCAATGACTAGTAGTGGTAGAGGTTACCCTCCGCAACACACCATATGGTGGCTTGTGGAGTATCTATGTAAGTGTACATGTAGAATTAATTAAGCAACTGTGTGTGTGTGTGTGTGTGTGTGTGTGTGTGTGTCTATCATCTGTTGCTAACAAAGGCCTTAACAGCCAAAAGCTTTAATTGTGAGAGTCTTTTTTTGTGCCTATCTACGACTCAGCATCTCTACTATATGGTGAGTAGCAACTTTCAGTTTCGTAATATTGCAGGAATTAATTAAGCCACTTATGTAAAATATGTCTTGCAGATAAAACATAAATGTAATTTTTTTATTATTTGCATCAGCAAGTAGGCTGCAACAGCAAATTTAGATGAAATGTAACTAAAGAAATATACATTAAACGAGATTTTTATATATTGACTTATGAATACATCCTTTGTATAGAATGTAATGTCAGAACCAAAATAAAAGCCAAATTAAGTTTAATGCTAAAACACATGGACGTATAAGTCTTTAATCAACAAACTACGAAACTATAATAATAGCAATAAACATAAAAATATCACAACAAAGAGCCTCCTTCAACAACCAAATCATTAAAAATCTGAAAGTTAAGAATATTTTTCAGTAAAAATAAGACTGTAAACATTACTCACATTTCAGAGATGCGAATTATTTCAGGTGGTGGATATACTTCGGCTATTTTTTTTGCCAAATCTTCCAAATACTTCACAAATTTTGGACCACGCAATGTTTCAAATTCCTCTCTTGTATTTATGACATAGCTGAAAAAGATTATACATTGTTTTATGTGCATGAAGAAGTAGGAATTGTTATTGAATATCCTGTTATTAATGTGCTAGCAGCAATAATATAAAGAAATTTAAACCTAATCATAAAAGCGCATAGGCAGGAAGCCAAAATAAGTGTATTTCCAGTAATGCAAATTCCAGAAAGGATGAAACAATCAAAAATAAGAGCAGGTCACCACCCAGCATTCAAGCACACCACTCTTTTTCTACACTATGTGATCAAAAGTATCCGGACACCCCCAGAAACATACGTTTTTCATATTAGGTACAGCGTGCTGCCAGCTACTACCAGGTACTCCATAACAGTGACCTCTGTAGTCATTAGACATCGTGAGGGAGCAGAACGGGGCACTCTGCGGAACTCATGGACTTCAAATGTGGTCAGGTGATTAGGTGTCACTTGTGTCATACTTCTGTACATGAGATTTCTACACTCCTAAACATCCCTAGGTCCACTATTTCCGATGTGATAGTGAAGTGGAAACATGAAGGGCCATGTACAGAATAAAAGCATATAGGCCGACCTCATCTGTTGACTGACAGAGACCACTGACAGTTGAAGAGGGTCATAATGTATAAGAGGCAGACATCTATCCAGACCATGACACAGGAATTCCAAACTGCATCAGGATCCACTGCAAGTACTATGACACTTAGACAAGAGGTGAGAAAACTTGTATTCCATGTGCAACCAGCTGCTCATAAGCCACATATGATGCCGGTAAATGCCAAACGACGCCTCATTTGGTGTAAGGAGAGTAAACATTGGACAATTGAACAGTGAAAAAATGTTGTGTGGAGTGACAAATTATGGTACACAATGTGACAATCTGATGGCAGGGTGTGGGTTTGGCGAATGCCAGGTGAACATCATCTGCCAGCATGTGCAGTCCCAATGGTAAAATTTGGAGGCAGTTGTTTTATGGTGTGGTCATGTTCTTCATGGAGGGGCCTTCCAGCCCTGGTTATTTTGTGTGGCACTATCACAGCATAGGCCTACATTGATGTTTTAAGCACCTTATTGCTTCCCACTGTTGAAGAGCAATTTGGGGATGGTGATTGCATCTTTCAACACATTTATAATGCATGGCCTGTGGCAAATCGGTTACATGACAATAACATCCCTGCAATGGAATGCCTACACAGAGTTCTGATCTGAATCCTATAGATCACCTTCATGCCAGACCTCACCAACCGACATCGACACCTCTCCTCAGAGCAGTGCTTCATGAAGAATGGGCTGCCATTCCCCAAGAAACCTTCCAGCACCTGATTGAACATATGTTGGCAGGGGTGGAAGCTGTCATCAAGGCTAAGGGTGGGCCAACACCGTACTGAATTTCAGCATTACCGATGGAGGGCGACATGAATTTGTAAGTCATTTTCAGCCAGATGTCCAGATACTTTTGATCACATAGTGTACATAAGTACACACTGCCTCACACACACAACCACAACACGTAAATTAGTATAGTGCACTGTAGAAAAGACTTGGCAACTGATTTATGTTTTCAAATTTCAGCAGTTACCTTCCAGATAATTCATATCACCGGACAAGCAATCAAAGTATTTAATAACAGAATATTTCTTTTTTTCTGAAGAACAGGGAAAATTTTATTGATGTTCTCTTTTCTCACATCTTTTAATGAATGTTTGTCGTTCTCAAAGATCTAAACTTGACTAACTAGGTGCTTGAGATGACAACTAAACAGTGAAGAAGAGGGCTGCAAAATTTTATGTGAGCTCTTTGCCCATTTTAGCTAAATTTAAGATGGTTTAAAACTGGAAGTAGTTCTAATCCCAGGAAGGTATTTAGAGTAGACAAAATGTTCTGTGTTCTTCACACTGTTAAAATTTAAGGCTTGACAATTTTAATCATTTTATGACCACAATAATTTTTTAAACAAAATTTACACTAAGTAACTTTCAATAGTGTTGCAGATAACTTAGTTGTTATTAATTCTATTGAACAACAGCAGCTGTTTGTGAGTATGCTGAAAGGTATTAATCCATAAGCATACAATCAAATCTGTGTATGATTTGATGCTATAATGCTAATCACCCCCTATTTTCTTCACTTTTGTTTCATTAGAGAGAGCACATATTTTCTGTACCAGAAACAATTCTATTTGTTTTGGAGTCCCTCAGGGTTATGTTTAAAAATTATCTTGAAAATACTTCTGTGAAACATTTTCTAATCCAGCATTTAAGAAGTGTATTTTGTATAAGAAATCTAAAAATATTTGTATAGTACTTCCATTCTTTAACCTGAATGTGCTGTATGTCAGAAGCAAATTTCAGAATAGTCAGAAAAGTGGGCATCCAGAGGGGGTGTGTGTGGCAAGAAATGAGTGATTTAGCATCATTCCAGAACATTCAAACAATATGGTGTATAACTGGGCATGCCCAAAGATAATGACAGGGGCCACTCATCAGTCATGGTGATAGTGGAAAATGTCGTTTTGAAGCAGAACAAAATTTGCAAAATGCAACGCCAGAGAGAGCATTTGTATTGGGTCTGACACTCTGGTCTTGTCTTGCTACCAGCATGTGATTTCCATCCCACGCTCTTTATTGGATAACCACAGTGGAGCATGTGGTTGGTTTTTCACCAGATTACCAGTAACAACAGCCTCTGCTAAAACTATGGTTTTGGCAGGCACATAAGTCATGATGAATGTATGCTGGAAGAGTGTTTGAGGAACACAATGAAAATTTAGCTGGAAGGAAATTCAAATTTTGTGAGGCTAGACAATCTGCAGATCCCCCTCACTTCTGTAGTGTGTACAGTTGTGGGGTGCCCCATGTTGGGGCTTAATAGCTAAGGATAACATGGACATTTTAGGCCAAATCAAATATATTGGCTTCCAAAGAAAACTTGCAAAAGTGGTAGGTTTTGTTGGTACAACTGAACCTTTCTGAGGGCCACAGAGCTCTTAGGATAGCACAGCCATATGGCAAGGGCACTGCTCCCCACAGCGGCTGCATAGCATGGGAGGCAGGTACAACTGTTTGTCTGTAGCTCTTGTACAACCACGACATTTGAGAGATGTTACAAAATAGCATTGTCTTAGATATTAAGGGGAAGGTTTACAACATTCTCCAGGCATGTAAAATTTTATAGGCAAATGAAGAGAAAGTATTTATTTATTTTTGCAAAATTGGAGGATCAATCATAATTAGTATCTCCTATAATCTTGTTATTGTTAATCCCAACATTCTAAATTAATCCATAAAAAACTAATAAGCAAGCCTACAAACAATTTCATGCAACTGATCCTACAATACTAATTTATCCACAGATCCTTGAAAATAGTAAGTAAAACACTGGACCAAAGTTATTGTGACCAAGTCTAGGTGTAAGTGTATTTGCCAAGGGACAAATCAGATTTGAAGTCAAGATTACACTTTTTCAAGGTTCATCTAAACTATATTTAGGAAGGGAAAGCAGAACAATTAATTGTAGGACACAAGCATAGTACATAATTAAGGTTAGTCATTGCAAGTCTCCTAGTGCAGGTGTAAAAATTACAAAAAAGAATGGTTACTTCTCTAAGTTGTAGTAACTAATTAAAAATATCAAGCTAGAAGGAAATAAAAGATAAGTGAAGCTGATCCAAAGTGAATTAAGCCCAATTTAGCATTTTGTGACATACAGCATCCTTTTGAAACAGTCGGTCTGTTCATATGTTAGAATTGTAAATATAGTCATAATTCACATAGACATTGCAACTTGATCATTAATAACTGTCCAGTTTATTTCATGCAGTGATTTATAGAGAATATTGATGCTTAAGTTACAGGAAGGAATTCTTTTGTTACAATAAAACATAAAATGATACAATAACACAAAGTAATACACTGAAGAGCCAAACAAACTGGTACACCTGCCTAATATCGTGCAGGGCCCCCGCGAGCACGTAGAAGTGCCGCAACACAATGTGGCATGAACTCAACTGATGTCTGAATTTGTGCTGTAGGGAACTGACACCATGAATCCTGTAGGGCTGTCCATAAATCTGTAAGAGTACAAGGTGTGGAGATCTCTTCTGAACAGCACATTGCAAGGAATTCCAGATATGCTCAATAATGTTCATGTCTGGGGAGTTTGGTGGCCAGCGTAAGTGTTTAAACTCAGAACAGTGTTCTTGGAGCCACTCTGTAGAAATTCTGGATGTGTAGGGTGTTGCATTGTCCTGCTGGAATTACCCAAGTCCATCAGAATGCACAATGGACATGAATGCATGCAGGTAATCAGACAGGATGCTTACATACATGTCACCTGTCAGAGTCGTATTTAGACATATCAGGGGTCCCATATCACTCCAACTGCACATGCCCCATACCATTGTAGAGCTTCTACCAGCTTCATCAGTCCCTGCTGACATGAAGGGTCCATAGATTCATGAGGTTGTCTCCATGCCCACGCTCTATGGAATTTGAAACGAGACTCGTCCAACCAGGCAACATGTCTGCATTCATCAGTGGTCCAATATCAATGTTTACGGGCCCAGGCAAGGTGTAAAGCTTTGTGTCATCCAATCATCATGGGTACACAGATGGGACTTTGGCTCTGAAAGCCCATATCAATGCTGTTTCATTAATAGTTCGTACGCTGACATTTGTTGATAGCCCAGCATTGAAATCTGCAGCAATTTCCAGAAGGGTTGCATTTCTGTCATGTTGAATGATTCTCTTCAGTCATTGTTGGTCTTGTTCTTGCAGGATTTTTTTATGACTGGAGCAATGTTGGAGATTTGATGTTTTACCCCATTCCTTATATTCATGGTACACTCGTGAAATGGTCGTACAGAAATATCCCCACATCATCATCATCTCAGAGATGCTATGTTCCATCACTCATGCACTGACTATAACACAATGTTCAGACTCACTTAAATCTTGATAACCTGCCATTGTAGCAGCAGTAACAGATCTAACAACTGTGGCAGACACTTGTTGTTTTATATAGACATTGCCAACTGCAGCGCTGTATTTTGCCTGTTTACATATCCCTGTATTTGAATATGTATGCCTATACCAGTTTCTTTGGTGCTTCAGTGTATAAAATTATACAGGTATTTCTGCTACCAGATATTTTCTTACATGATGAGAACAAATTTTTGGTACTGCAAGTTCAGTATTATGGCAAAAGATATTCATGATAACTCAATCTCATAGTACACTGAAAGTGTGTTAAAGGTAATGAAACAAGCAATGGAAAATCTAGGATGGAATAAAAACAATTACGAAAAGGACAGAGTGCTGCTGACTGCACAGAGGAGAGTGAGCCATGCATGTGCTTACATCGAATTCTTTGTCTAGTGTTGCTTAGCTACAGTGTTCTCCATGTTCCAAGTGGTGGTGCCTGTGCCAGCCCCAGGAGGAATTTAAGCAAGTGTGCAGCTCGGATGCAATCAGCAGGTATTTGGTTGTTTTGATGGAACTTTGTACCTCAGAGCTGTGGAGGCTTCTCATCATGTCTGCATGACTGATGTTTACTTTGTGGATTGGACCTTCACCAACTGGGCAGTTGCAACTTTACCCTGCTGGTGCAGTGATGGACAGTATTCTGAAATTGGTCTTTGGGAATGTTCCTGCCAGCATAGCTGATGGATGCGCCTACATACACTGTCCATGATTTACTCTGGCCCAAACAGGAACGATGGTGAGCAACATTTTTGTGGGCATTAAGTGTTGGCTAGTAACCACTAGATAACACCCTCTCCTTGTGCTGGCACCTCTGAGTTTCATTTGTTATTTTCACACTAAACTGATTCAGATTGTTCTACTGACTGTGTTTGGCTGATGCCTTTGTGTGGATTAGCACACTGGTGATAATAATCTGTCTAAAACAAAAACCCATTCAGTTATATGAGGATCTCAATTTCAGAAGGCATATGTGTCTTCTAAATTAATGTTTTAGTGTCTGTTGCTTCTTGTATTTAACATTATTTTTATATTTACTTTCTTATCTGATACTAGTAGACTAAATGGACACAGCTGCATGCCATCGCATTTCTGTTATGATTGGGAGTCTACATACTGACTGTCATTGATTTACTGTGTAACTTTAATTTGTACTCGGTATGAATGTTTTAGAATTTGTTGAACAACTGTCTGGGAGGTTGGCCAACATTGGGCCATTAATGTTTTTACCAAACTTTACACTTGTGACACTTCACTTGCCTGGGATTCTGTTGCTCAGAAAAGTGCTGGTAAATCCCTCATTCTGCTTCACAAATATGTACATTATTTCCAATTTTCTGTTTTCTGCGACTATGCATATCAGTGAAATAGACTGCTTGACAGCCCTATATGTAAAGCAACAAAGCAGAAGTCTTACTGGACAGGATGACAAGGATGTTTTTGCTTCTCATTCTGTGTAATAAGTCTCCCTGACTGAGGGTTTTGGGTGACTTTTCTGTAATTCTCCCTATTTCCTTAAGCTTACCAGTCCTTTTCCCTATAACTCTTCCATCTTCTTCAACCCTTCTGCACCAGAAAAAGGAACCACTGGCTCCAAAAGCTTGCCCATTTGTGGTCTTAATGCTGCTTGGTGTGTGTGTGTGTGTGTTTGTGTGTGTGTGTGTGTGTGTGTTTTATTTCCTCTGTCAGCTATTTGCTAATGCATATTTCAGAATGTGTGTGCATAAATTTTTTGATATATCTCAGATCCTAATGATTTATTTTGAAACTTGGTCTCTGTGACAAACAAATCACTTGCTTTTGTAATTTGAAAACATCAACCTGTAGGATGCTCCTGTCCTAGATGTTACTGATGCTGAGTCATACGGGAAGCACTTCCTTTGCCGGCCGTTGTGGCCAAGCGGTTCTAGGCACTTCAGTCTGGAACCGTGCAACTGCTACGGTCGCAGGTTAGAATCCTGCCTCGGGCATGGATGTGTGTGATGTCCTTAGGTTAGTTAGGTTTAAGTAGTTCTAAGTTCTAGGGGACTGATGACCTCAGATGTTAAGTCCCATAGTGCTCAGAACCAATTTGAAACATTTGAGCACTCCTTTGTGGCTGCACGGTGGGTATGGGGGGAGATGGTAAATGACTGGGCAGACAAGACACAGTAGATCTGTTTCTGCACAAGATTAGGAGGGTTCTGTGAAGGTCTCAGTGAGACCCTGGGTGTATTTGGAGACAGACTACCGTTCACTACAGATGTGATGGCCATGGATGGATCTGCTGTACATAAGGACCTCTTGGAATGGAATGGGTGGCACCTGTTGAAGTGCAGATATAACGCTGGTGGTTGGTAGGTTTGATATGTACAGAGATACTGATGCAGCCATCCTTGAGGTGGAGGTCAACATGAAGGAAGGCAGCTTTTTGAGTTGAGGAGGACCAGGTGAAACCAGTGGAGGAGAAGGTTTTAGGTTCTGGAGGAATGTAGATCAGTGTCCTCACCATTGGTCCAGATCAATGATTCTGAATAAGGTGAGGAGTTGGGAATTCAGGGTGGTTAGGAAGGATTCCTCTAGATGACCCTTGAATAGGTTGGCATAGGATGGTGCCATGTGGGTGCCCATCCTACCCACTATCCCACCCACTCCTTCCACAGTGGTATCCCACCACCCACCAAACCTATGCAATATCCTTGGCCATCGCTACTCCAACCCACTGCCTCATGGCTCATATCCCTGCAGTAGACTTAGATGCAGGACCTACTTCATACATGCTCCCACCACCACCTACTGGAGCTACCTGAAATAGCAGTCATGTTATCCACAACCTAAGCTGCAACAGCTGTGATGCTTTCTATGTGGGCATGGAAACCAAGCTGTCAGTCTGCATGAATGGCCAAGAGACCCAGTTGCTTAATGTGTTGTCCAACACAACATGGTTCACTTTAATGACTGCTTCACAGCCTGATCCATCTGGATCCTTCCTACCAACACCAGCTGTTCTGAAATGCATGAGTGTGAACTCAGCCTGCCACATATCAGATGTTTCCCCCTGGCCTTAACCTTCGTTAGTCCCTGTCCTCCACCTAGCTATTCTCTTCCCCACTCCCTCTCCGGCATTACACAGCCTTTTATTCCTCCAACTCACACACTAGTCTTTTTCTCCTTCTCTACTGCCCTCCTTTTCCATTCTCTCCCACCCCTCGCCCAACCTCATATCCTGCACAACAGCACTACATTTTTCCCCAACCCTACCCTGCTATCCCTCCCCTTCTCCACTCATGCTTCCTCCTTACCCACACCATCCATGCCAGATTGCTGCTCCCATCAAGTGCAGTTACTGTCCACAGTCAGACCTCAGGGGCCAGAGACAGTGGCCATAGGAGAGTGATCTGTACTTGTATTAATGTATTTTCTGCTTCAGAAGAAGACCTTTTTGCCAAAAGTTTAAAGGTATAGCAGTTTCTTCATTGTACCTGTCTGACACTAATGTCTCCTCTAATAATGAATATGAACCTATCATTTTCATAATATTGTTGTTAAATGACAATTAACTGTTCTATGATATAAAACCCATTAATTAATAAACTCCACAATACTTGAGCACAAAGGAAAATCTGGGAATTGAATGGGGAGAGAGGGTGGGGTTAACCAGTTACAAGAGCTTATTTCTCTCTTCAGCTAGTTTTACACAAACAAAATCTCTCACACTTAACATTCTAGTGTTCCTGAATGAGTACACTAGATTAAAATGCATAACCTGTATAGTTACATGATACATAATAGCTCATGCAGTAAATATGTAAAATAATACAGCAACATTGATTGCCTGCAACAATCATAATACATGCTCATGAAGCGGAAATTCTCACAGTGCTTATTGGTCTGCAAAACACACAATAACACAGAATAATTTGTGAAGTTATGCGAGTGTATTAATTTCCTGTAATTGCCTTAAATACTACACAAGATGCCATCAAGGGTAAAGGGCAATGTTCAGAAGATAGAGAATGGGAGTGTGAAGTAGCTGAGGGGGGAGGGGGGGGGGATATATTTACTAAGTGTGATGGCTGCCAAAGAGAGAGTCAGCAGGGGAAGGGGGTCTGAAGGCTCAACTGTGGGCTAGCAGGCAGCACATCACTGCCTAGTCATCTGGATGACTATTGGTACTGACTGTAAAGCAAGACATGGCACCCGTTTTTTCCAGCCATGTGTGGGGTGCTCTTTCAGCATTGGGACAAGGGTGCATGTGTCCAAGCTCTCTGGTGCATGTGGAACATCAACTCAATGTACTGAATGGAAAGGAAGCCATAGCTGTCTCATGACAGATTATGTAAGTACCACAGAATGTGGCCACTGCCGCCACAACTCAGATCCAGCAGTCACGCTACAATTCGGCTGGACAGGAAACTTTTATCAACTTGTCCTGATGATGCATGAAAAGCTATGAGGGGTGTTCAGTAAGTAATGCAACACATGATTTTGTTTTATTTTTTTATTTTTATTTATTTATTTTCCAATTCCATTTGAATAAAAGCAGAATTTGTTGTGGTACATTGTGGAACATTCCCACTTCAGCCTGCAGAGAACTGTCGTTGAGTTTCTTTTGGTGGAAAACCAGAGTATTGTAGATATTTGTAGGTGCTTGCAGAATTTCTGCAGAGACCTGGCAGTGAACAAAAGCACAGTGAGTCATAGGGTGAGGTGT
The DNA here is from genome assembly GCF_023864275.1 of Schistocerca cancellata. Lineage (NCBI taxonomy): Eukaryota > Metazoa > Arthropoda > Insecta > Orthoptera > Acrididae > Schistocerca > Schistocerca cancellata. Next base: position 514,761,264 of record NC_064628.1, on the reverse strand, counting down.
CTGTCATCATAGCAACAAGGTTGCACAAACCTATTTGATCTCCCACATGCTAACTAGCAACACACAGCTGTGACTCCTACAGTGTCGAAGTATGTAGACACTTTAATTCAAGGTGATCAATGGATCACAATCAAACACCTCACTGCACAACTGGACATTTCTGTCAATAGTGTTGACGCACTCGTCCATCAGTTGGGCAACTCAAATGTGTATGCCCACTGGGTTCCTTGCAGCCAAACAGAAGACCCTAAACAGCAATGAAGGACCACCTGTGCAGTGTAGCTTGTGCATTACAGACTGCTCATGACAAATTTTTGTTGAACCTTGTCACAGATGATGAAACAATGGTTCATCACTTCAAACAAAAAACAAAATGGCAATCCACAGAGTGGCTACATCACCTCTCCCCTGAAAGTCCAAAGCTACACTTTAATAAAATCATGGAAGTGGTATTCTGGAACTCTGAAGGGATTATTCTGTTTGGTGTAATGATCAACTCTAAAGCATATTGTGCTGCCCTCAGGAAACTGAAGGAACAATTTCAGCATGTTCATTACCATAAAAATGCAAATGATCTTCTCCTTCTCCATGAAAATGCAAGGCCCCACACAAGTCTGTGTGTCCAAGAGGAGCTCACAAAACTTCACTGGACTGTTCTTTCTCATCCAACATACACCCTGAGTCTCGCACCTTCTGACTGCCATCCATTTCGCCCAATGAAGAAGACACTTTGCGGGAAGCAGGACGTGGATGATGGGGAGATTACTGATGTAGAAAGACAGCTCCAGTGTTGACCAGTAGAATGTTACCAGGGGGACACATTGGCCATCACAGTAAGGTGGCATAAGGCTGTCATACTGAATGGAGATTATGTTGAAAAACGGGGTTTTGTGCCCAAAAGAGTGGAGAATAACATGATGTATTGGAATCCTGAGTGAAACCAAACCACCAGCTTCAGAAAAAAATGTGTCGCATTACTTATCAAACAATCCTCATGTCAGTACATACAGTAGGAAACAGATCTGGTTGTGTAATGGATGAGAGTTTACTAATACAGTGAATTAGATGTCTCATTGTGTGAGGGTTCATTTTATGAAAGGTTTGAAAGGATGTGACATACCTGATGATCTTTCTGTAAACCAAAAACTATGTGCACATGTTTGTCTTACATTCTTTGCTTAGAACTGAAGAAGGGAAGTCATTAGTTCACAAGGGACAGACAATACAAAAGATGGGGATCAGAAGTTATGGACTGTGGCAAGTTTTAGTGGAATGGTATTTTGGTGGAGAATCATCAGTTGAGTGTGAGGTAAGAATAAGTACCATCAAACTACAGACCGATTTCACTTTTGCCAGCATTCTCAAAAATTTTAGAAAAAGTAATGTACAGGCAGCTGCTCAACCATCTGACCACAAACAACATATTATCAAGAAGAGAGTTTGGATTTCTGAAGGGTTCTGATATCGTGTGATGATGATGATGATGATATGTGGTTTGTGGGGCGCTCAACGGCGTGGTTATCAGCGCCCGTACAATTTCCCAACCTTTGCTCAGTCCAATTTCGCCACTTTCCTGGATGATGATGAAATGATGAGGACAACACAAACACCCAGTCATCTCGAGGCAGGTGAAAATCGCTGACCCCGCCGGGAATCGAACCCGGGACCCCGTGCTCGGGAAGCGAGAACGCTACCGCGAGACCACGAGCGGCGGACAGGTTCTGATATCGAGAAGGCTATTTACACCTACAGTGAAAATGTACTTAATTCATTAAATAACAAATTACAAGCAGCAGGTATTTTCTGTGATTTGTCAAAGGCATTTGATTGTGTAAATCACAACATCCTTGTAAGTAAATTAAAATTCTATGGTGTCAGGGGCAGTGCTGCAAAATTATTCAAGTCATACCTCGCTAACAGGAAACAAAGGGTGTCAGTGCAAGGGACTAGTGAATTAAGTCATCAGTCATAATCAGAATGGGAAGAAATTACATGTGGTGTCCCACAAGGATCCATCTTAGGGCCATTGCTTTTTCTTGTGTACATTAATGATCTCTCATCAGTTACACTGCCAGAAGCAGAGTTCGTTTTGTTTGCAGATGACACAAGTATTGCAATAAATAGTATGTCGAGTGTAGTTCTAGAAAGATCTGCTAATGATATTTTCCTGGATATTAATAAATGGTTTAAAGTCAACTCACTGACATTAAACTTCGAAAAGACTCACTATATGCAATTCAGAACCTGTAAGAGGTTTCCACCCAGCATATGCATAAAGTACAAAGAAGAGCAGATAGAAGAGGTTGACAGTCTTAAATTTCTGGGATTACAATTTGATAATAAATTCAGTTGGGAAGAGCACACCACAGAACTGCAGAAATGCCTTAACAAATCTGTATTTGCAATTCGAGTGTTAGCAGACATAGGCAACATAAAAATGAAAAAGCTTGCATACTTTGCCTGCTTTCATTCCATAATGTCATATGGTAGAATATTTTGGGGTAACTCTTCAAGTCAAACAAAAGTTTTCAGAGTCCAAATGCGTGTAATACGTATTATTTGTGGAGTAAATTCATAGACGTCCTGTAGAAACCTCTTCAAAGAACTGGGTATACTAACTACTGCCTCTCAGTATATTTACTCATTATTGAAATTTGTCCTAAATAATATATCTCTTTTTCCAACAAACAGCTCAGTTCATACATACAATACCAGGAACAAAAATGATCTGCACAAGGACTTAAAAGCACTTACTTTAGTTCAAAAAGGGGCCCACTACTCAGGAACACTCATCTTCAATAATTTGCCAGTAAACATAAAAAAATTAGTTACAAATAAAGATCAGTTTAAAAGGAGCCTGAAAGACTTACTAGTGGCCAACTCCTTTTACTCCATTGACGAATTTTTTAATAGAAACAAATGATGTATTGTATATATTCATACTATTAGTATTGTTATTTCAGCTTAAAAAAAAATTGACTTGTTCCACATCCACGAGGACCTCCTCAGCATGGATCTATGGAACGAAAAACTAATCTAATCTATCCAAAAAGCAGAGCCATGGAAACTATGAGTCATATTGAGATAACACTGAATGAAGGGAAACACAATGCTTCAATATGTAATAATGGCAAAGATTATAGATCCAGTCCTGCTTGAGGCAGAAGAATATAAAAAAAGGATACTGTGATAGGCATGGGAATGAGGTAAAATAATGGAGGCAGAAATAATTGGATAGAGGGTGACCACAACTGCTAAAAAGTACTGCAGAGCAGCATGTAAAACAGTTCTGTATCTCCCCCTCCTGGTGGGTTAAGAAACCACACACAATGAAGCTACTGTTCTCCACTTGTTCCAGAGATCCTGTGGGAGTTAAAAAAATCACACTCTCTCATGCTAGAGTTGTGAGGGTGAAAGGAAAGATGACAATAGATAGGACATCATAGTGAGGAAACAATATTGAAGGTATAGTATTCACTTGGTATATATTGCTATGAACAAACAACACAGGTGAATTGCAGGCTGCTACCTATCTCAGAAATCCCACATCAATAGCTCACATTGACACAGTTCACCAAGCTGTATACATCCTCACTTCACACAGTTTGGGTTATTTATGTGCTAAGCTCATGCAGCCTTTGCAGCATGTGGCAGTGTGAACCTCACCAATTTGTGATGCATATATTGTTGTAAATGCCAGGTCAAGTGCACACTCACAGTCACACAATACCCCTCCACTGGAGGGTATCTGGGCTACCACCCACTGCACACTCCTAGCTTCACAGAAGCTGCATCTGCAGCCCTCCACTTGGAGTTGTCGTGCCCTCAACATGAGCCCCTGTCATCAACACTAGGCTGGACATCTGTCAGCCACTCACAGGTGCCACAATTCAATGGACTACCCCGCCTCATCCCGCTGGTGACCACCATTATCAACCCACACCTCCGACATCCACCTATGTCTGATGTCTCGGAGATATCGTCACCCCACCAGCAGATATCATTGATTAAGCCACACTCACATTAGCTGCCAATGCTTAATGTCCCAGAAGCACCACTGTAATCATGGGCACACCTTTGATTTGCTGGAACCTATCACCAATTATTGTTGGCACCCTTCTGCTCTGCCGCCTACTATGGATTTTACCACTGTGAACCTGTTCTAGGCAATGTTAAGGATTAACTTTTCAGTTTTGTGATAAAGCAGTGTTGACATTCATCCCTGAAACTGCATTTTGAGTTCTGGTTTTTAGTTCAGTGATAATCATTTGTTATTGCAACTTGTGCATTTCAATTGTTATCCATCACACTCGGCCACGGACACTAAACTGGCAGCACTGTTTTTCACCTGTTTTAGTGTTTCTTGAAGTGCAGTAGTTCATTTTGCTAGAACAAAGTTCCTTTTTTCTCTGTTGTTCACACAGATTTTCAAACAAAACTGACGACAAAGATTATGTTCCTCCATACTCTTAAACATACAATATGGTTCAATGGTTTCAGCAACTGTTTATGTTGATTTTGTTGTATCGATTTAGGTAGGCCTTCATTTTGAAGTTTGTGTACAAGTCTTCACAGTAGTTTCTTGGTTGTATCAATTTTGGAGCATGTCAGTTTTGTAATTAATGTTCGAGTTTCTCTGTCAATGGAGTCCACCACTAAGTCCATCAGCACAATGCAGAGTTTCTCCTGCAGTAGCCCACCTGCCCAGTTGCTGCCCAATCCCAGATATCATGGAGCAATAGCTGGTTCTCCTCATGTGGCTAGAAGTATATTTCATGGCCTCTGCAATCCATGGGGACTCTTGTCATTGAGCATTCCTTCTCTTTTGGTCCAGTGCTTCAGCATATGGCATTCTTCAGTTGCTTGACCCTGGGGTCGAACCTTCCTTCATTTCCTATGCTCACCTGCGAGATCAGCTCAAAGCCTACATTGCTGCCCTTTGTGGATCTCCTCACCAGGACCCTCCACAGCCTTAATAATACCAGGTGCCATCAACATGGGCTTGGGTGCCCATCAGCACATTGGTGTCATGCCAAGCACCCTTGGAGATGCCTATACCTCCACTGTCGATGACACCACTCACCACCAGCTCTTTCGCAGCTGTCACCATTGCTGCCCTAGCATCGTTTTGGGAGCCTGTGGAAAAACCTTCTGCTTCGCTGCCCCTGAAACCTGCTGCCGCTGCCACCACCATCACTTGAGCTGGCCTCACGGCTACTGGGGCAGTTCTGCCACTCACTGTCACTGCCCCAATCACTATGGTGGCCACTTCCTGTGCAGCTGTCACAGCCTCTTGTGGTGGCGGCCTGCTTGTCAATGGAAAATTTGACTCCTGCTCTGTCATGCCTGGCCTTTCCTCTCACCATCACTGCCCCAACCACTATGGTGGCTGCCTCCTACACAGCCAGCATAGCCTCTTACACTGTTAGCCCTCTAGCCATCATCTCGGTGGACTCTGGCACTGTCTTGCCCAGTCCTGTTGCTGTCAATACCTGTCCTCTCATCACCAGTTCTTCATCATCAGCCCAGACAACACCAGACCTTTCATGGCCAGCCCTGTCAATGCAGATATTGACCCTCTCATCATTAGCCTGGCCACCACTGTCAGGTCCTGCATTGGTGACACTGACACCAGTCCATTTGTTGCCAGTGCTTTCATCATCAATCTGGTTGACATCAGCTCTGTTGTGGTTGGTCCTGACACTGCCAACACCAGTCCTCTTGTCACCAGCTCATTCACTGTCAGCATGGACAACACTGGCCCTGTGGACACTAACACTGGTTCTGCCACTACTGTCCCCACCATCACCACAGCCAGACCCAGAGCCAGTTCTCCTGCCACAGCTGGCTGTCTCACCATCCTCCTTAAGGTGCCCTTTCCTCAGGGCTTTTAGCTCCTGCCCAAACTTCTGTTCTCTGCTGTTCCTTCCATTGACTGTTCTGGATGTGGGTTTTCCTCTCTATCCCTTTGTCTTGGAATTGGCATTCCTGGAAATTTCACCACAAACCCTTTGCTATGACAGGCCCTCCCTATCACCCCCTCTTGGTGATTGAATTGTCTTCCTCAATGCTGACTGTACCTGTCTGTTGCTTTTCAGGTCCCCAGTTGTGTCAGCCTTTTGTCAGTTGCCTTGGATGCCTAAATGGCCCATTGGCATTGTCACATTTTGGCCAACGCCACTGATCAAGCATTTCTTTCATTAGTCACCAACTCCTGCCAATCCTGCAGCCAGCTCACTGTTCCCAGGGTGCTTCCTCCTGGCAGCAGATGCTTTGCTATCAAGCTGCTGTGCCACCTCTTTTTAAGGGGAGGAATATGGTATCCACCTGTACTATACTGGTACTTATAACAGATGTATATTGTGGACTGCTGCCACTCAAAGAGATCAAACCTCAGTAGCTCACAGCAACACAACTTTCCGAGCTGTTTACATCCTAGTCTCACACAGTACAGGCTGTTTATAGTCTCATGCAGCCTCCACAGCATTGAGTGCTGCCAACCTACTGATAGGCATTGTGCACATCATGCTAAATACTGGTTCAGTCAAGGGCATCCCTTTCCTATGCCACCTCAAGTTTCCACTCATTGCTCCACTGGTATCCCTCTTCTGGATAGTGTTTTGGACAACTCCAAATGCACTGCAGCTAGTGCACACTCTGGGCTTCAGTCTGGCTACATCTGCTGCCCACTACTTGGAATCTTCTTTGCCCTCACCCAGAGCACTTTTCATCATCACTATGCTGGACTTACATCAGCCACTTCAAGCAGCCTCAGGGATACTGGGTGGCCTTCCTGAGTAATTATCCTTGCACCACACCGGGTTCCATGGTATCGACTGAATAGATTCCTAATTCTTATGTGACCAAAACAGAGAATATGGAAAACAAAACAAAAACTGAGGGACTTACGGATACCTCGAACACCTAAGCAATGGGGTTGGAACCAATGGAAGCTGTTTCTGCAACTGGATTGAGTGGTAGACCAGTCCAAGAAGTAAAAACTATTACTGAGAAGTTGGACCAGGTGAAGATAAAATCCTTGCCTGTGGCACAGAGAAGGAAACTTATCAATGAAAAAAGAAAAGGAAGGTGAAGAATAGATTCCTAAACATAAATGGAGGGAACTAAAGGGTCTCGAACTTATGACTTCCAAAAAAAGACTGTCTCAGAGTGAAGGGGGCAATGACACCACTTATATCTCTGAGACACAGAACAGGAGAACAAAGGAGGAATCCCATTTCTCAGAATAAATGGATCCAGAAAAAATCAATGAAAGAAATAGAGAAACAGACCTATAGTTCTGCAGTTTCAGTTTTCAGGATGGCGATTGCCAAAGAGGGACATCCACTGGTTAATATCAATTTGCAATATATGGAACTTGTTCAGATGGCTCACTTTGACAAGACTGGTGTAGGGGGGTGGGGGGGACAGGGCCAGGGCCCAAATCCAGGAATATCTTTCCAGATAAAGGTGCTCTTGTCTTTGTGAGGGGATGGGAACATTGGATTGGCTTAGGAGATGGTGCCCGAGATATCTCCATGAGAGGAAACAAAGCTGGTCAAAACAGCAGATGAGCTGTTCAACACCGCAAAGATATAAGTTTTGGACTCCAAAATTGGAGAGCAATTAACTGACAGGTTATACCGGACAGCCAGACAGACATGCTCTTGTGGTGGAAGTTGGTGAAAAATCCCTGATGGCAGCGAGAGAACAGGACGTAAAACTGAGCTTAGGGTTCATGCAGGTTGCCATCAGGATAATCAAATACATTTGACATGACCATGGTGGCAAGTTGGAGGCTGCAAATGGTGCAGATAAAACTGCAACAAAGCAAAGGGGCAACTGCCACTCTGAGTAGTCTTCTGGGAACATAGGAGGTGGATGTGGCCCTAGTCCTGGGATTCTACCCTGTATAAATGGGGCTATTCAGGCCTTGGAGGAACTGGAGGTAAGTTCATTTATGCGTGAAATCTAAAGAACTCCAGAAAATGCATTTATGTTAAGAATGGAATTTCATTAATGCCAATGGCAGACTTCTGTTTAAAAGACTTAGTGACCCTCAGAATGAAACTATGAGGAACCACTCACTCATCCAAAAATGTGTACCTAAAACTGGAAAGTTGCACAAGTCACATCAATACTCGAGAAAGGAAATAGGAATAAGAGGCTAAATTACAGAGCTATATGACTAACATTGATTTGCAGTAGGAATTAGGAACACATATTGTTCGAATATCATGAATTACCTCAGAGAAAATGATTTATTGACAAACAGGCAACACAGAGTCAGAAAATATCAGTCGTGTGAAACATAAATAGTCTTTAATCTCATGAAGTACTGAGTACTACTGACAGAGCATGTCAAATTGACTCCATATTTTTCGATTTCCAGAAGCTACTTCTAATCAAATTGCATGCCTATGGTGTATCACCTCTTGTGTGACTGGATTTGTCATTTCCTGTCAGGAAGGTTACAGTTCATAGAAATTGATGGAGTCATTGAATAAATAGAAGTAACATCTGGTGTTCCCCATGGAATTGTTATAGGCCCTCTGCTGTTCCTGATCAACAAAAACAATGTAGGAGATAATCTGAGTAGCCCTCTTAGACTATTTTCAGATGATGCTGTCATTTACTGTCTTGTAAAGTCTTCAGATCAGATGATCAAAGCCAATTGCAGATTATTTAGACAAGATATCTGTATGATGCAAAAAGTGGCAACTGATTCCAAGTAATGAAAAGTGTGAATTCTTCCTCACGAGTACTAAAAGAAATCCACAAAATTTTGGTTACACGATAAATCTCACAAATCTAAAGGCTATAAATTCAACTAGATACTTAAAGATTACAATTATGAATAACTCAAGTTGTAACCATCACACAGACAATATTGTTGGAAAAGCAAACAAAAAATTGCAATTTATTGGCAGTATACTCAGAAAGTGCAACAGGTCTACTGAAGAGACTGCTTACATAATGCTTGTCCACCATCTTCTGGCGTATTGCTGTGTGGTATGGGATCCACAACAAATGGGACTGAGGGAGGACATGGAAGAAGTTCAAAGAGGGGCACCTCATCTCATATCATCACAAAATAAGGGAGACAGTACCATGGATATGATACACAAATTTGGGTGGCAAACATTGAAATAATGGCATTTTTCATTCTCGCAGGATATTCTCACAAAATTTCAATCACAAACTTCCTCCTCAGATTAAGAAAATATTCTGCTGGCACCCACCTACATAGGGAGAAATGATCATTGTGATAAAATACGAGAAATCAGAGCTCGCACAGAAAGATTTAAGTGCTCATTTTTCCTGCATGCTGTTCAAGAATGGAACAGTAGAGAAATAGTTTGAAAGTGGTTCAGTTAATGCAGAGCAATCATGTAGATGCAGATGTTGATGTAGAAGTGAGAAACTGGTAGATAGCTGCACACAGCAGAAAGAACAACTGCTGGTTGGTTGTGACAGCCATTCCTACAACCTGGTGTGAGAAAGCAGCAACATAAATAGCAGGGTTGAGCATCAACTCAAATTAGCTACTCTCAAGAACAGAAGAAGGAAAGAAGTAGCTGGCATAACTTTTGGGTCCACTTTAATGGGTAGTTATGTCATACAGTGACATATGACAATAGAGCCATCCTTATCTGATGACATGTATATTAACAATATTATGAAAAGAAAAGCTGCTACTCACCATATAGCAGAGATGCTAAGTCACAGACAAGCACAACAAAAAGACTGTCACAAATAAAGCTTTTGGTCAGTAAGGCCTTCATCAAAAACAAACGACATGCACATACACACACAAACACACACTCGTGCAAATGCAACTTACAGACATGACTGCAGTCTCAGGCAACTGAAACCACATTGCAAGCAGCAGTAACAGGAGTGGCGACTGGGTTGGGGTAAAGAGAAAGCTGCGGTGGGGAGGGGGAGGGATAGTAGAGTAGGGGTGGTGGACAGTGAATTGCTGCAGGTTACCCCTTCCTCATGGCTCATACCCCTGTAATAGACCTAGATACGAGACCTACATCCTCCCATCACCAATTACTCCAGTCTGGTCACAAACATCACATATCCCATCAAGGGCAAGGCTACCTGTGAAACCAGTCATGTGATCCACAAGCTTAGCTGCAACCACTGTGCTGCGTTCTATGTGGCCATGACAACCAACAGGCTGTCTGTCTGCATGAATGGCCACCGACAAACTGTGGCAAGAAACAAGTGGACCACCCTGTTGCTGAGCATGCTGCAAACATGACATCCTACATTTCAATGTTTGCTTCACAAACTGCACCATATGGATCCTTCCCACCAACATCAGCTCACAAGCTTCTCTGAACTGTGCAGGTAGGAACTTTCCCTGCAATACAGCCTACGTTCCCATACTCCTCCTGGCCTCAACATTCTTAGTCACTGTTGTCACACAACCAACCCCTTCCCTGTTTACATTTCAGCACTACAGAGCCTTCATTCCACCATCGGACCCAGTCTTTCTACTTCGTGTTTGTCTGTCATCAATTTTTGATGAAGGCCTTACTGGCTGAAAGCTTTATTTGTGAGAGTTGTTTTGTTGTGCCAACATTTAATTGTTGTTGTATACTCTCTTCTACAACTAACTGCAAATCTAGGGAAAGAAGAAAGGCTGCTGAAATATCAGCCAAACATCTGATACTGGAATTTTGTGCTGTGTTAGATTTATGGCTGTTAAATACAGCATTCTGTTGAACAGCCTGTGAATTCCTCCAACTCCAGATACAATAGATTTTTGGTCGATTCTAACAAAGACATTGACTTTTTTTATTGGGAGCTCAGAGTGGAAATGACACCACCTCCCATCCTATTTCCCAGTTTCCAAGTTTCCTCTGTTCCCCCAAATCCTTCACAGCCCCAGCCTTGCCCAGTAGGTGAAAAGTTGCAGCTGGCACTTTTGTGGCTGGTCTCTCCACAATTAAGTACTACAAGGGGTATGACACTTATATGCAGAATGTCCCAAATGCTTGCAACCCCCACAATTTGTCTTGATTGTGAACATGCAACAGATGTCACTGCCACAAGAAGAAGACATGACAAAATGATCAACTTCCTCTTTCAGCAGTGCAAGGCACACAACCTCTTGTAGGGATTGGGGGATGGGGGGCTACATTTTATTTCTTCACTAATTTGCAGGCTTATTCCTTTTACTAACACATCTACATCCTCTGCCTCTGCCTCTTCAAGTAGGACATCATTTCTCCTCTGTTCCAACCCCAGTGTATAGACATAACATAAAACTGTTGGATGGGAAAAACTTCAAAATCTTTCCTTGTCTGCAGACAAAGGGTGGACAGCTAGTCATTATAAAAACTCATGCTTTTTTTGTTGGAGTACCAGTCAGGTAAGCCCTTGGGCCAACACTTCAAAACTGCTAGCATTTTGCAGAGACTCAACTGATTCCACAGAGGTTCTTGCATTCTCTTGTCAACCTTAGATGTGCAATACTTAACAGAATTCTGTCAGGCCTTAAATCAATTCCACCAACTTCACAAACATTCTACAGGAATGTGTCAATATTTTTGAGGATTTTCACAAAAAAGATGGTATGAAACTGACAGCATGAAGACTGTTTATTATGCTAAAAGGTGGTGAAAGAAGAGAACAATCAACATGCCTTAAAGAATCATCAGGTGTTACCTGAAAGTTTGGATCCAGTAATTGAGCATATGGTGGCTTTTGTTTGGCTTTCCTCTGTTTCTGCAACTCAGTATTTCTAAGCTGCTATCCAGTTTTGCAAAGTTCTGAGCAGATCACCACTGTCATCCTTGCACTGTCCTCCATTTTTAAGTGTGTAGTAAGCATTTCATACACTTAAAACTTGAAGCAGAATTTAATTACAAACATGCAAAGAACTACACTACTTCCCTAAGACTCAGCACCTGGTAACAAGAATACAACTTTTCTTCTCCACTGAATGCAACATTCTCAGTGTACCCCACAGATGGGTTGGCGAATGCAAAACCTTGCTTAGTGACACATTAGTCATGTCATGTGGAGATGTTTATATGGCAAGAAGCAGATGGTTCTGGGCAACAAACAAGTGACCCTCACAGCACCTGACACATGGCATGAAAGGCAGGCTGCAATGAGGCAAGCAGCACTCTGTGGCAGTGCTATACTGGACAGCAGGTGAGCTCCAACATCAGGTAATAATCAGCAGGATGGTGTGGACTGGTTATGCGCAGACTGTGAAAAAATGAGGAATTTGCCAACCAAGGCAGCACAGCTTGGCCATGTGATGCCAATGTGCTGTGTCTCAGCTGCTCATCACACAAGACACAGCATGGCTTGGCTAAGCCTCAACTTGCTTTTGACATCTGGACCACAGCACATGTTGCTATGAAAATTACTACCTCCCATACAAACCAAAAAGGGGGGGATCCCACTTATGTCACAAGATTGTGCTGGATGTCAGAAGTAAAATTTCAGAATAGTCAGGAATTTGGGGAGCCAGAGAGTGTGTATTTTTCAATATAAAAGAAGTATTTAAGATAATTTTGGTTATATTATGACAATATGGTATACAACTGGGTGCACCTAGAAGTAGAGAGACAGGTCACTGGCCAGGGAGGGTGGGCATGGAAAATCTTGTTTTGTCTACAACTGTAGTTGCTTGAGTCACATGTTGTTATCAATGAATGCGTAAAAAGAGATCTTTTCAGAATGTAAGTTCAATACGTCTGAGTTATTGTAAATAAAAACACGGGCTCCTTTTTTCTATTATACTCAAAAAGGTACGTCTCATATGGTAAGGCATATGGAAAGGCAAATTAGATTTTGCTGTTGAATGACAATTATTTGAGTTCACAATTTATCTGTGAAAAATATTTACAATTTTATTTCTAGCAGTCATGTTCGATACTTGCACTCTATTTTATGTAACTGTGTTAGTGAAACTAAGGATGTGTCATGTCTCAACAACTAAGTTCTGTAGGATCCACAAAAAACTTATTCTGTCACAAAAATTAATATTTATCAAGTCAATATTTTTTTGGGTACATTGTGTTGATTATTAAAGGTAATAATAATTCCATTAGTATATGTTAACTACTATACATCTTGTATGATTTTAAGGCTATGGATGACATTTTTTGCATGTACAATTACTGATCAGAAATTAAGTCCTCATATGATTAAATCCAGCTTGTGTCCAAAAAAAGGTTGACAAATTATAAAATTAAACTATAAAATGTCATAACATATATTTTTATTTCTATAGTTTTTATGTTATGTTAGCACAGAAAACTGAAGATCTGTAATAGGTAAAAAAGGCAGTACTAAAAATAGCATGTTGAATGTGAACAAAGGCAACTATCAAAAAGAATCATTGGAACTTTCAAAAAAGAATCATTGCATAATATAATCTGCCAATCCAAGCAGAATGAAGAGACAGAAAAATGGCTTTCAATATGTTTAGTTAACTTTGGTACCATTGGAAAACTCTTAGTCACCTACAAAAACTCACACATAGATGTATTGCATTATTTTTGAGTCTTCTATATTTTAATGTTGATTGTCATAAGTAAACTTGAGGAAATAGGTGCTGAAAGCTGAATTTTATGGTAATTCATGCAGTATGTAAGCCAGTTCTGTGAAGTTAGGATCAGGATGGTCTGCCACTCTTTACAACCTTCCATATCCAAACCCTCTTTCTGTTATAGCCATGAGCGACCAGTGAGTGATGCATGGCGGAGAATGGAGACGTGATGCCACCAGGCAGGGAAGCTGCTGGAGGTATCACTAACAATGAACAGAGAGGACAGATGAACAAGTAGGGGACAACAGACACTATGACCGACCAGGACACAACACGAGACAAGCAAGCAAGAACTGATGTGATAAACACAGCGAGAAAACAACAATGCAGGAACACTCCAAACAATGACAGTATGTATGTCAACATATGCAACTGGAATGCAGTATGGCCAAGATGCATGCACAAAATACAACAAGTACCAGAGTGCCGAATTAGCACTGCGTGGTCGCCTAAATACATGACCATGGGAAATGCGATTGGCCATGGAATTCATGCAATACAGAGTGGCACACTCACATGGCAAGACTCAAAGCATAGGCATGCTCCGGAGCACAGAGACCCCTAGTGGGTATCCAGGTCTATACCCTCTGGCATACATTCAACTTCCGTGCCTTCTGACACCAGGCTTTCTTCCTTAAAAAAAGAAAAACTAGAACTAGAACTTTATTTGATGAGTGTTTGCATCAGCAGTACTATGAGCTGCCCCTCCTGAGGTTGAATATCAGCCAGATTTTATGTCTCTTCATAATTTTAACAATTTTTCAATTGGATTTTCCATTTAATTTAGTAAATACATCTGCAATTAAATTTTAAATTAAGCATTTGAATTCACTGTCTTTATTTAAGGCCTTACATCTTCACAAAAAAATTATTTTATAGTCTTGGCAACTGGTGACACCAAGAAATTTCATCAAATGATATGGCCAATTTTGGCATCTTTTTCTGTTCCATACATTTAGCAAAGTTCAGTTCACAGAATACTATATGTATCATTCCCAAATTTTACTTCTTTTCTTTCCTATCATTATGTAATATACTGAGGGAAAAACAGAAAAAAATACTGATTCAGTACCATCCTGAACTGCACAAAGGTCTGTTCTTCACACTATTTCATTTTTATTTTTTGTTTTGAAACCTTCATATTTTCTTCGTCTTCCATGAAGTGTACATGCTCTATTTGTCACACTCACTCACATTATGCAAAACTGAAATTTTAATTTTCTGTGCTTTCAGTATCTTAAAAAATGGCAAGTTGTAGCATAGAAATGGCCATGCTTCTGTGGGTGTTATTTCTTTTTTTTTATATCTCTGGGTCATCAGTTCAAAGACAGTTTGAATATAGCTCTTCATACTACTCTATTGTGTGCAGATCTCTTCATTCATGTGTAACTGTTGCAACTCACATCTACTTACACCTGCTTACTATAATCTAGCCTTGCTTTCCATCTACAATTCTTATTCCACATGCTGTCCTTCTTTATAAAAATAATTATTATTTGATGACCCAGGACATGTACTGTCAATTGATCCATCATGTCCCACAATAGGGGTGTTATTAGGGTACATCCATTTTTTCTGAGAAACTATTCCATGCAACTTGGTGTGAGGACAGGCATAAATAATGATGAATATGGTATTTAATTGTATAAATACAACTATTAGAATACCTAGAAAACACTTGTAGAGAGACTTGTGTGATTATCTACTTCATTCTGTCACTAAAAATTAAATCTATCCATAGACTCAAATTTGCATTAAATTATTTATATAACAACAATAATCACCAATTTTTGATAATATGATGTAATTGGATAGATAAAAAAATCTACTCACCAAGTGGTGGCAGGAGCCATGTTGCTTTATTAAATGATTTAATAACTCTTGTTTTCCTCAAATAACTCATTAGTATCAGACTTACATAATTAGGTATCTTTTCTTGACTTTCACTTTCCTCATTTGTGTATTCACTTGAAGTTTAAAGGGCTTTCTCTCTCTCTCTCTCTCTCTCTCTCTCTCTCTCTCTCACTGTTACCAATATTTCCGACTAGGTTGATGAGGCCCACAACTGATTCCTCGTGTGCTAACTTCTTCATCTCAAAGTAGCACTTTCAATTTCATTTGTTGGCTATATTTTAACATTCTCCTACAATTTGTAACCTCTACAAATACATTGTCTACTGTAGAAGTTACTCCTTGATGCCGTAAGAGATGTCCTATCATCCTGTCCATTCTTGTCAACATTTTCCACATATTCCTCTCTTTTCTAATTCTTTGCAGAACCAATTCCTTCTACAGCATGATGTCTCAAATGCTTTCTCCAAGACTATGATTCACTTTCATACACCACTTTCCTCCAAATGTACACTATCAAATTAAGGCTGATGTTTGATACTAGTTGACTTCTTTTGGCCAGGAACACTCTACTTGCCTTTGCATTTTTATGTTCTCTTTGTTTCATCCTCCATGTGTTTTTTTGATTTCAAGGTACCAGAATTCCTTCACTTCATCTATTTCATGATTCCCAGTTTTGATGTTAAGCTCGTCACTAATCTCATTTCTACTATGCCTCATTACTTTTTATCTTTCTTCAGTTTAATGTCAATTCATTCTGTGTGTTCATCAGATTGTCCATTCAATTCAACAAGTTCTACAATTTTTCCCCACTTTCAATGATGATAGCAGTGCCATCATCAAATCCTATCATTGATATCCTTTCACCTTGAATTTTAATCCCACTCCTGACCCTTCTTATATTCCTTTCATAAAAGAAATCATCATATACTAATACTGTTAAGCACAGCTTGAATCCATATAATTAGCATAAAGGGTTAATGGTGTAACAAGCCCCTTAATGCTTCATCTAAATGATAAGAGCTAACTTTCAATTCAGTGGAGTCCTGAATTTGATCTTTTCATATGAAATTAAGTTTTTCTTTATGTTCGAACTTTCATTCCTAATTGTGCAATGAGCAAAACTAAAATTCACAATTATTAATATTTTATAATCTTATTTCTCTGACAAATATTGATAAAAGAATTAAATTCATCGGCTGCCAGGAAAACTATTAAGGAGATAAATGACTTCTTTTGTGTGATGATTTTATTTGACAAATAGTGCATATGTCTACTCAGGAATGTTTGATGATGATTTTTTTAAAAAAATTATTGAATGTTTCTACTAAGATACCAAATGTTTTCTGAAGGAGTATTCAGTTCAATTCAAATTCACATTTGGAATATTTATGGTATAGATCTGAGGAGGACCTGTATGTCAAACACATCTTTGCAAAGCAAGAGAGTAATCATTTGGAAGAAGCTTTTAGGTAAGTCAGTAATTGTTCCCCGTGAACCATGAACCTTGCTGTCAGTGGAGTGGCTTGCATGCCTCACTGATATAGATAGCTTTGCTGATGACATATGTCCAAGAGTACTTGCTTTTGTAAGAAGGCAGCCAGAATAGTCATTTATAGAGTAATAGTTTTCTAAAGTTATTTCAAGATTAGTTTTCTTTTTGTTCATTTTGTTAAACATTTTATTAATATTTGCATGATGAAGTGATGTAAATGCATCTGTGAATAATGATTGGTGTAAGACAGTTTTAGCGTGAAAATAGTCTCGAAAGATTATTTTGATTGGCTGGACATTTTGAACAACCAATCACAGTTAAGCATTTCCTGCGCACTGGCAGTAGTTATTGGCTCTGGAAGGAATGGCACTGGTCAGTCGCTAGTCAGCTATAGAATGTGCAGGTTATGTTGAACACTTCCATCTTTATTATGTGTAAAATGAAGACATGATTGGCTTCTCATGTCCATATTATGTGCCTGTAATAGCAGTTGTGTTTACAGACAGTTTTGTGAAGTTTGGTAGTTTTTGGATTGTTTTGTTGGAAAGAGAACTGCATGTGAACTTTCGGCCTTTGTAAAATTCCGTGTGGCATGTTTCATATTCATCTATGGAATATTTGATGAGCACTTTCTTTATTAGATATCGACTGAAAAAGGACCAAATGTGAAACTCATATATTGTAGCAAATTAATGACTGTAAATTGTGTGATAATTTGGGTTGGATTTAAGTATATTCCTGGCTGCCTTGGGTGTGTACTGGGTTGTCTGAACTGTGAGCTAAGGACAGTGATATTACTCATTAATTAAATACGGGCTGATGGTAAGTTTTATTTTGAACCTAAAGAAATGAAAGAACATGTTGAAGAATTTTGACATTATTCTAAACAGATGAAGCAATTGCCCTCCACCCGAAAATTGTTATAAGATATTACAGGATAGTTTGCTACCAGAGTTCACGTGGCCTTTGCAAATGTAAGTATTGTGGGTTTTTTCTTCAATGTTGCTTTTAAAGCCATCTGAAGAGTATCTACATATGCAGAGAAACTGGCTGGTGATCAGATGCCGTACTGAGGTAGGTGGAACTTGTGTAGGGCACAGTACAATGAGAGACAGTGATCAAACATTTAAGCAACACAATGCGACTTTTAACCTGCCATGCTGCAACAGCAAAAACAAAGAAAAACAACAAAAACTTTGGGAGCAGTTTTAGTTGATTTGGTGTTGAGCACACAGATTTTTTTCTTTTTTTTAGTAGTTATGCTGAGATTTTTCGAACATACACCTACTCAAATTTTATACACTTCATACATAGTCTCAACACAATCATACTAATTCTTAAGCATAGCACACTAGCATTAGTTGATGGAAAACACTTACCTGCTTTTGAAATTTGACAACATTATATTTTCTTACTGATTAAAGTAAGCAATAATTTTGGTATTTATAGATCCTTTTAACTAAACTGAATTTTTTGTTGATATTTTAGAACAATTTGAGAGTATTGACATGCATAAACTATTCTCTTAATCAAAACATTCAGCTTTTACAGCAAGTAAATTGTCTTTCATTCTACACATTTTTATGAACATGATGTTACTTACATATATTTAGGCAACGCAAGCTCCTGTACTCTTTTGTTACTTATAGCTCTCATAGCTGTTGGTGATGCATAGTGGCCTCCTGGATACATACCAGTGAGATGTTCAGCAGGCCTGTCAAGTAATGTCAGTCATTTAGCAATGGCAAATATGGGTTTAAATTTGTGTAATAAGTAATAATTATCTCATCAATTAGATTGGACATCAGTCTCTTATTCACAAAAAATTATCATAAGAAAACCTTAATAGCTAAAAAAAGTTGTAATGTACTGGCAGATAACCCATAAAGAATCAATGATGGACTATTCTTGAGCTGTCAACCCAGCAACAGAATAATTTTGAAACAGTGCTTCAAAACTTTTTCTATTCATCTCCCTAAGGTCATAAAATTTTCATAAACGAGGAATTATTTTGTATTTTACATGTAACATCATCCAAATGGTTGTGATGGAATCCTCCTTTAAGTCATTGTGCTATATGTTTTGAGATTAATATCATTTGGGAAGTTCCTGCTTCTTTATTTGGTTTAGAGTAGTCTGTACACCATCTGAACAATATCAGATTGTCAATATTTTTGCATTAAGAGACACAAAATATAATATATCTAACTAACATTTCTTTACAAGTCTGTATTATAAGTCACCATGTTTCAAAAATCAAGGATCCTGTTTTGATTATTTCTGGAACCTGTATTTACAACATTTTTGTATTTTTAGCAAAGTATACTACTTTGGTATTTTGTTAATTTTTAATTTCGATGTGTGAATTATGCTTGGCTCTACTCTTATACTATCTCTAATGACCAAGTAGTTAAATCCTAATCTTCCTTCCTCTTCCTCTTCTTCTCTCATGATTATTTACAAAACTGCACATGCCAATCTTTTTAGATTAGATTAGATTAGATTTACTTTCATTCCAATAGATTCATAGTGAGGAGGTCCTCCAGGATGTGCAACATGTCAGAAGAACAACAATACATGACAAATATTTACAACTAAAACAAATAAGCTAATGTACCATTCCACAGGTCCCAAGTGGAATTATCGTCACTTTTTAATGAACATTAAGAGTCATTTTACAAATACTAATCCACTGAATTAAAAATAAAAAAGTTTTTTATTTATTTATAAGGTAATAAACATGTAATACAACTACTGTAATACTTATTTACAATGAAGACATTACTGCACTGAAATGGTGCAGAAGTTAGATTATACTTACACACACACACACACACACACACACACACACACACACACACACACAAATTTTCAATGAACACATTACTGCACTGAAATTGTGCAGAAGTTATGTTGTACTTATATACAAATCAGTTGGTTTTACTAAGAAATTCATCAATGGAGTAGAAGGAGTTGGCCACCAATAAATCCTTTAGGCTTCTCTTAAACTGAATTTCATTGGTTGTTAAGCTTTTTATGGCTGCTGGCAAGTTATTGAAAATGTGTGTTCCTGAATAATGCACACCTTTTTGTACAAGACTAAGTGACTTTAAATCCTTGTGAAGATTATTCTTGTTTCTAGTATTGATTCCATGAATTGAGCTGTTGGTTTGAAAAAGTGATATATTTTTAATGACAAATTTCATTAAGGAATAAATATATTGGGAAGCTGTAGTTAGTATCCCTAGTTCCCTAAACAGGCTTCTGCAGGATGTTCTTGAGTTCACACCACATATAATTCTTACTGCACGTTTTTGTGCCCGGAAAACTTTAGCTTGGCTTGATGAATTTAAATACACATGAGCATTGCTCACTCACTGGTCATCGTGCAGAAGAGGTATTCTTGCTTCAGATGACAGTGCTAATTCTTGAGGCAAAAGAGGATTTATTTTTGGTTTTGTTGTTGTGAGAAGAAGAAACTTTTGATACAGACTGGTATTATAGTTTAACAGTTGCAACCAAACACCTGTGATCAAGCTGAGATAACAGTAATAAATCAACTGGAGGAGGTATGCTATGTTAGCTCTATAAGACCACTGCTTGTTGCACTTAAGAATTTTCTGTGCCTTGAGGGTCTTGCTTTTAAATTCCTAAGGTATGGTAAAACAAGAAAGTTTACTATAAAGAATGAGGACAAAATTTTGCACTGATGATTTAACATTCAGTAAGGTGACTATCATTGTCAATGCATGTGGGTGGTAAATGTGACAATGAGCAATGGAAATGAATGTATACAGTTTTTTTCTGTTGATGAAACCACAGCATAGAGTTCCCTCAACCAATAGTGAGTTGCAAATGGCATATTGCTTTTATAGTGCTGAAAGAGGTCTAAATTACTGCAAAATTATCCATGGAGGCCAAAATTGACGTCCAAATAATGGGCAATATGTATTCAAATGGTATTTCAGACTTTTACAAGCTCAATAAAGATACTCAGAAAGTGGTGTTTGCACATGATGGCCTGTTAGAAGTGGCTGAAAGACAATTCAAGTTATCATTTGTGGAACAATATCTCCTGAAAATATAGTGGAAATGATTAAGAAGGTGACTAGGTATTCAAGAGCATGAGAACAAGTTTAGTACCTTAATGATACTTGTAATTATTACTTCCAACTGAGAAACATAAGCTGGCTATTAAATATGTGAAAAATGAACTTTTATTTAACACTGTTTGCCTACATGACACTACATGGAGAGTCTGCAGTATGAAATGTTACAATTTATATTCCTAATTGGGAAAGTAATATTACAAACTGCATAGAATGCTGTGTGCCCTGTGATAGTTACGTGCTTGTACAAAGGCACATCAGTAAGTAGATGCGTTTGAAGACAAATGTCACCGCTACTGCAAGTTGGTGTTACTACTGCATGTTACCATCTATTACATGATGCTACAGCAGAAAAGACAATGATTAATAGATTAGCCTGAATTTGGAAGGCAATTCAGTAAGCTGCGGCCGGCCTGCCACAGTGGACATGTGTGCGTGAGATGTGCTTCTGTGAATGCCTGAGTGCTTTCTACTTAACAAGAATGCCCTTTGGCTGAAAGACAAAATGTACAGCAGACTTTTGTTGTGCCTATCTGTGACTCAACCTTCCTCTACTTGGTGAGTAGCAACCTATCCTTTTCATAATATTGATGTTATTCCATCCTGGAATTTTCATTGTTTGAAAAGTACAGTACCATTCAGCACTCAGTATTTTCCTTTTGGATAGGGAAATGTGTACCAAGGTACAAGTGATATGTACACTATTATACAAGTGAAATCTGTGCTGTTTATAGCAATTCTTCAGAACCAGTTACTAATTAGATATTGTTTCAACAATATTATGAAAATGATAGTTGCTACTCACCATATAGTGGAGATGTTGAGTCACAGATAGAAACAAAAAAAGACTGTCACAAAATGAGCTTTCAGCCAACAAGGCCTTTGTCGAAAATAGACAAAATACACACACACACACACACACACACACACACACACACACACAAAAAGACACTCACACAAATGCAACTCACAGACACATATGACCACAGTTTCTGGCATCTGAAGCTAGACTGTGAGCAAAATGTGTGATGGGGGAGTCAACAGGGAGGGGATTAGGAGGAAGCTGGGGTGTGGAGTTGGAGGGATAGCAGGGTATGGGTGGGGGACTGTAAAGTGCTGCTAGTAGCTGTGTGCAGGCATGAGGTGGAGAGAGGATAGAGCAGCTAGGTGTACTCAGCAGGTTAGACAGAGGTGAGGGAGAGAGAAATTGGTGGAATAGAAGGCTGTTAACTTCTTAATGTTGGAACGGGAACAGGGAAGGATCTAGATGGGTAAGGACAATGACTAATGAAAGTTGAGGCCAGGAGGGTTACAGGAACATAGGATTGTTGCAGGGAGAATTCCCACCTGTGCAATTCAGAAAAGCTGGTATTGGTCGGAAGTATCCAGATGCGCAGGCTGTAAAGCAGTCATTGAAATGAAGAATGTAGTGTTGGGCGGGTTGCTCAGCAACAGGGTGGTCCAGTTGTTTCTTGGTCACAATTTGTCAGTGGCCATTCTTTTGGATAGGGAGTTTATTGGTTGTCATTCCCACATAGAACGCAACACAGCAGCTGACTTGTAGATCACATGACTGGTTTCACAGGTAGCCCTGCCTTTCATGGAATAGGTGATCTTTGAACTGGAGTAGGTGGTGGTGGTGGTGGTGGGAGGATATATGGGACATGTCTTGCATCTACATCTATTGAAGGGATATTAGCCATGAGGCAAGGGGTTGGGAGCAGGGGTTGTATAGGGATGAAAAAGGATACTGTGCAGGTTCGCTGGGTGGCAGAATACCACTGTGAGAGGGGTGGGAAGGATAGTGGGTAGGACATTCTAATTTAGGGTACAACAAGAGATGGTTGAAATCCTGGTAGAGAATACGGTACAGTGGCTCCAGTCCTGGGTCGTACTGTGTCACAAGGAGAATGTTCCTCTATGGTCAGATGGTGGGACATTGGGAGGTGGTGAGTGATTGGTAAGATAAGGCATGGGAGATCCTTTTTTGCACATGTCTGGGAGGGTAATTACAATATGTAAAGGCCTCAGTGAGACTGTCAGTATATTTTGAGAGGGACAGTTCGTCACTGCAGATGTGATGGCCATGGGTGGCTAGGCTGCATGGAAGGCACGTCTTGGTATGCAGCTGGCAGCTGTTGAAGTGGAGGTATTGCTGGTGGTTGGTAGGTTTGATATGGACAGAAGTACTGATGTAGTCATCTTTGAGATGGAGGTCAGCATCAAGCAAGATGGTTTGTTGGGTTGAGTACGACCAGGTTAAACCAATTTGGGAGAAGGTGTTGTGCATGTTGCTCTAGTCCCTGGAGGGCAAGAGTTTCAATGTGTGTTATGGGATGCAGGAATTTGTGATTGCATAGCAGGAGAATTTTATGCAAGGAGAGAAGATATTGTAAGGAGGTTTGGCCTTCATTGATATGATTTTGGAGGACTATGTTGTTCAGGGCTAAGGACTGGCAGAATCTGAACAGATGGAGGTCATTGTGGATACACGATTGACAGCTGGATACGGGTAATTTGATGGTAAGGCTATTTGGGGGATTCCATGAGCCAAGCAACAATGCAGGAACAGTATGTGAGACTGTATTCTGGCTAGAGATAAGGAAATTTTTCTGTAGTGGTGCAGATGGAAGGAGCACAGATTCATGGTGGTGGAAAAAACATGAGAACCCTCACCTACATAATCCTGCAAAACCATATCAACCAAGCCCAAACCTCCTTGCAAATCTTCTCTCCATCCATTGACCTCCACATCAAACCTACCAGTCACCAGCAATACCTCCACTGTGACAGCTGGCACCCATTCCATAGTAACAAGTCCCTTCCTTACATCTTAGCCACCCATGACTGTCGTATCTGCAATGACAAGCGGTCCTCTCCCTGGAATATATCCCATGTTCTTGTAACCATCCCGTCCTCAACCTTTGTCAGTCATTGTCCTTGCCCATCTAGCCCATTCCCTTTTCCCATTCCAGCACAAATAGCGCTCTATTCCACCAATGCACCCAGTCTTCTTACTTCTCTCCTTTTCTGCTACCCCCACTCCCCACCTCTCCTCCACCTGCCTTCTAACCTCCTGAGTGCACCTAGCTGCCCTACCGTCTCTCTCTCTCTCTCTCTCTCTCTCTCTCTCTCTCTCTCTCTCTCTCTCATCCCTGCATGCTCCCACTAGCAGCACTTTACCATCCCCCACCCCTACACTGCTATCCCTACACTCCTCACCCCAACCTCCTCCTTACCCCCATCCAGTTACGTCTCCCACTATCCCCTACTGCCCTCAGTCTGGCTTCAGCTGCCAGAGACTGTGGTCATGTGTGTGTCAGTTGTGTTTGTGCGAGTGTGCGCTTGTTTTTCAGTTGTCTATTTTTGACAAAGGCCTTGTTGACCAAAAGCTCATTTTGTGACAGTCTTTTTTTTTGTGCCTATCTGCAACTTGGCATCTTTCCTATATGGTGAGTATCAACTATCCATTTTGTAATATTGTTACATTCCTTTCTGGATTTGCCACTGTTAGATATGGGCTCAACAAATTTATACGTGGCTGACTAACCAGTTTTCAAGAGGATGACGCAGGATGCTTGGCAGATGTGGTTACCAAAGAAGCAGGCAAAGTAGCACAGATCATAGGTGTGTTGAGAAGATCATTAATTATTATTTTACATGATACATTGGCCATGAAAAAATAACTGGCTCAATGGTTGCTATAACTGCTGATGGTGGACAACAACCAGTTGCAGCTTTCAATATTAAAGCTGTATCTGGAACAACTTAAGTGAGATTCAAAAGACATATTGCATTGAGTTGTCATATTTTGTGAGATTATAATCTAACATTATGCTCCAGAAAAAATGCAGAAATCAAACCAGTGACCTACTTCAAGTGAATCCCTCAAAAGAAGGTACAGATGGGCCAACCAGATGAAAATATGGCAACAATTTTTTGAGATACAAAGGCTGTCATGCTCACCACCATAGTAGGAACAGGTAAAACTGTCAGTGAACAACACAACTGTGAGATATTGAAAGAAATATGGTCCCATTTTGCATAGAACTAAGTGGAGTTTTGCCAAGATAGTGTGTCAGGACATTCATCAGAGGCTGCATTCTGAATGGCTAATTGATGCCCCATGTCTTGGTTTTGACAGTGTTTTCTTTCTCCTTTTACCGAAACATGAAGAAATGGATTGAAAGTAAAATATTCTGATCAAATGACAAGGTCATCATCAAGACAAAGGAGTACCATGAAGTTTATCAGTCCTATTGTATTTTTTTTTTATTAAGGGGTCAGAGATTTAAAAAAAAATGGCAAAGACATTGCCAAAAACGTATATCTCTAAAACAAAACTATGTTGAAAAATTAATAATTTTTAATTTGAAAAAAGAAATGGCATCTTAATACCTATCACTGGTCTCTACTGAACTGTCCTCATAAGGTGGTGTAGAACTCTAGGGTCACACAGTGGCATTTGTCTTTGATAGATGTGGCCACATCACGTTTAGCTTTCTTCCTATTAAGATCATCCTCTCTGTGTAGGCACGACCAGTTGAAGGCCCAAGAGATACAAGTTGCAGCTCAAGGTTCCAAGCTGAGAGGGGTACCACAGATACCCAGGAGTAAAATACACAAAACTTTCCAGTAAACTTGGGTCCACAATTTAGCCATTTGTGAGGTCACTGCAAATATGTGGTTATATGCTGTCACAAGCTACAGTATTAAATTCTGTCCTGTTTAGAACAAATGTATTTGAAGTGTAAATTTATTGATTAAGTCCCCATCTAATAAGACTCAAAATGTCACCAGATGTCAAAGTTTTGATCTCAGTGTCTATTCTTTCTGCTGAAAGTTCTGCGCAAAGCTCATTATCTTATATTACAAGTCTTATTGAAAAATTTCTCAATAGTTTTGCATGCTTATGAATCCTCTCAGTTTTACCTATATCCGTAATTAATAGTGAAAGGGCTTCTTAAAACTCAAGAAATACCTTAGGTCAACACTTTCTCAAGGACAGTAATGTGGTCTGTCAGCTATAGTCACTGAAAGTGGTAACTTGAAATCAATAAATCAGATCATATTTTAAAAGATTTTTCTAAGCTAAATGCAAGAAAAATGGCAACATAAGCAAGGGAAAAATCATTAGCACATATATTCAACAAATGCTGGACTTGTACATGGCTTTATTAACAGAAATTTCTCTGTAGTATCACACACAAATTTGTTTTTCTTTTCAGTTGCATATATAAAAATTTTAACCATGTTATCAATTTTTAATTACTTTTTTGGCAAATTTTGCAAAATTTAACTGATGAATTTTCTCACATAAATCTTACTCAGTTAAACAATGTCATATGTTTAACACATCCATATAAAATTCAATTATATTTTTGTGTTTGTGTCCCACTTCCTCTGATGGCAAGTGAAGTAATCTGTAATTTACAGAATTAAAAACTTCTACCACTAAAGCAAAAATTAACAGAAATTTTATATTTTCATTCTTTCCTCTTATTTTAATAGATAGCATATTTATAATGAAGCTAGAACAATGCAATAGATCCAATTATTTCTGCTTTCACTAAGAGCTTTCAACAGTCACATGGAAATAAATTTTTTCCTCTTTCAGTATTTAGCACTTGAACAAGATGCAGAAATTTATTTCTGTTACAGAGGAATGTCTATGCAGCACTTACTTTAAAAGAAAACACAACCCATGCTATACTCATGGAAAGGAAACTAATGTCAGAGGTATAGGTGGTGGGGGTGGGGGGCATTAAATGATATGTTGCAATGTGTAGAAATATATTTTCAAACCAACCCTGTGTATAGCTTAGGCCAATACACTTTTAGCACAGAGGTAGGGAATTTTTTGGTAAATCCCTTTGGGACAAATGTACATGGGCCTAACCTGTGCCAAAAGCCTCAGTCCCTCTCCATGAAACTTCCAACTGTATGTGTTTCACTGTAATTTGTGAACAATGTTATTGGTGAGATTTTATTTTGTTCACTTCCTTGTCTTTCTATATGTGTAGCATTTTACTGAGGGTTGATTGAGCATCTAGTTGGTTTCTTAGGCAGCCATTGACATCCCTATTGTCTGTTAGTTTAAGTTCTTCTGAAGACCATTTGGATGGCTGGGCACATATTTCCTTCTCTTCACTTTATTCCTTCTTCCCAGCTGTTTGTCATTCAATGCTGAACCTTGAACCTTTGTTTTAAGGGAATAGAGTTCTCAAATATTTATTAACTTATTTTAGGGATATGGACTTGAGCTATGAAGTATACTTGTTTAAAATTTTCTAGTGGTGTGGGGGACAAGTATTTATCTTTTGGCCCAGTGATTCAGCTGCACTTGTAGATAGAATTATTCATACCAGCATTGCTTGGTAAGGTTCAGGATTGCTTTTTGATAGATTTTTCTGGCTTCAGAAAATGGTACTCACTTGCCAGAAAAATTCGAAAGCTTTGGTGGTGACAATCATGATGTATCTTCCTCATATGCTTCCTTTCTGTATTTACCATAAGTGGCTCACCAATTGTAGGACATGGTGATATGTCCTTGGTGCTGACATCTGAAACAGCACAAGAGTTGAACCACACAGCTGCCCCTCAGAAGCACAAAACCAGTGTTACTGTGCCCTGGAAATGCAAGTGAACTTTTTGTCAAATAAGTTCTGTTCTTTTGCAGCTCATTACTTATTTTTGTTGGTATGTTTCTAACTTCCAAGAATCCTTCACTGTAACACTCTTCCTTCAATTATTGAATGATAAGTGTATCAAACCATTATTTGTTACAGTATCTTCGCTGACATTCTGAAGTTCTCATATGAATTGATATTCAGTGGATGTCTTTGCATTTTAAATGTTATTGGTCAGTTGAAATGCAAACCTTTCAACCAATAATATTCCATTTATGGGTCCTCCTACTCATTTAAATGTTCCCACTATGCCTTTACTAATGAGAAAACCATTTTATGAAACAATATTATATTCTTAAACAAGGCTCACATTTGAGTAGTCATTTCTGGCATCCTACACTCTAAGATGTCTTCATTGGTTGTGGGTAATTACATCCAGATGATACACAAATCTCATTGGGATAGTTTTCATTTTACAAGAAAAAAGCAGTAAGACCTCTATGTATAGCTCAGGAAGTAAGAGTCATCTAGACAAGAGTTTCTTATCTCTGCGATTCCCCAAGGTAGTGTTATAGACCCTCTGCTGTTCCTTGTCCATATGAACAATTTAGGAGACAATCTCAGCAGCCATCTTCAGTGGTTTGCAGATGATGGTCTCATTTATTGTCAAGTAAAGTCATCAGCAGATTAAAACCAATTGTGAGACAATTTAGATAAGATACATGTATGGTGCAAAAACTCACAAAGACTATAAATACAACAAAATATCTAGGAATTACAATTACAAACAACTTAAATAGGAAAGAGCACATAGAAAATGTTGTGGGGAAGGAAAATCACTGTGTTTTATTGGCAGAACACTTAGAAAATGCAAGAAGTCTATTAATGAGACCCTGCCCATTCTCTTTTGGAGTACTGTTACTCCACTGTTACTGTGTTTGATCCTTGCCGGATCTTAATGGACTTCATAAAGGAAGTTCAAAGAAGGGCAGCACATTTTGTATTATTGAGAAATAGAGGAGAGAGTGTCATGGACATCATACAGGAGTTTGGTTGGAAATCATTAAAACAAAGGTGTTTTTGTTGCAGCAAGATGATCTCACGAAATTTTAATTGCAAACTTTCTCATTTCAATGGGAAAATATTTTGTTAATGCCAATCTACATAGGGGGAAATCATCATCATAATAAAATAAGGGAAATGGCAGTCTATCCAATGAGTGCTTATTTCCACTTAGGGCTGAAGGTTTTTCTACTTTTTTTGTATAGACTGGGCTCATCCTCACAGTGCATATCAGAAGAATGATGACAGGCCAGCCCTTAGACAGAGGCCCCTGGGTTCACTATACACTCACCCGTGCCTGTCTATGACACCATGATTTGCTATTATACTGAAATGTATTTAAGATATATCACATTTATCTTCTGCAGAATAAGTTAAATGATACCATTCTTGTGTTATTCTGCTTGTTCTAATAATTTACATCACATTCTCATTGAATGAAACAATTTTTGTGCACTCGTATCTTTCATAGATATCTGAGTAGACTCAGTTTCAGAAATCATGATTTTTACTTGATAATTTTTACACACACACTCCTCCTTTGCAAAATTTCTGCAGGATTGTGATTTTACAAAATTTAAATTATACTAGGTTCAAGATTCTAGATGTAAAAGACTAATGTTCTACTCTCACTACCTGAACTGATATAATTACTAGGATCATTCAATAAGCAAACAGAAACAAACAGTTGTACAGAAAAAATTGTTTCTCAAATTAATATAATTTTTTGTCTGTTTTTCAATCTCCACTGAACCTGATGCCACATAAAGCTTGTTCTTCAGATAAAAAGCACAAAAAAGAAAGATGAAGGCTGTAAGGAGGATGACATAGGAGCTCTTAACAACCTTTTCTAATAATTTGTAACATCAGTTGTGCCGTCTGAGGCCAAGTATTGTCTTGAAGAAAAAGCATGCTTTTTCTTTGCCACCCTGGACATTTTATCTACAGAAAAGGAAAAAAAGACACTCACAGAAAATAGGGACCTCAGTATGCCAAAATTTGGTTAACATGACTTTACCAGCTGATGACCATTTTGGAATTCTTACAGACAGGTAATTTTGTGGGTTTCCACATCACACTTTTGACACTTGTACCATGGCTCAAAATCATACAGCTTAGATTCATCAAATATTAAAATTTATGTATTCTGTGAGTTGTTTACAAGCCCTTCTGGCCATTTCTTGCAACTTCATACACAAGCCTCTCGATCCTTGTCTAGATGTTGTTTCAAATTTCTTCATTGTATATCCTCATCCATTCACTTTTTTCATTCTGCACAGGGTTTTTCTCCTTTTCTCTTGTATAGTGGCTGCCAACATTACAATTTTTCAGTCACCATTCATCCCTTGATCTGTTCATATGGCCAAACCAATTTATACATCATTTTTTCCATCTCTTTGGTATGTATCTGGGAGTTCCCATCTGCTCTCTGATTACTTTATGTAGAGTTTTCCATTCTCTTGAAATTCTACAACTTGTCTCAAAAAACCCATTTGCATGGCTTCAAGTGTTCTTCTATCTTATTTTGTTATTTCAGGATTACACTCCACATAATCAAATACATTGTAAAATGATTCATATAACCTTTTTTGTTGTTTTCTTAATTTTATGTGAGCAAAGGATGAAATTCAGCTTTTTGACTGCATCTTTAGCTTGTGTTGTCCTCTGTCTTATTTCTTTTTAACTGGAGTCCTGATCTGAGGTTCTGACTCCCAGATATTTATTCTTGCGACATGCCTCAACAATTTTTCCATCTATGATAATGTCATGCTGTCTGCTTCCTCTAGAGAGATACTTTGTTCTAGAAAAATTTATTATTAATCTGGTGTTACTGTAGATTTCTATGATTTTCTTCATTATGTACTCTGTATCACAGTCATCTGCAGCCAACATTATTTGATCATCAGTGAACAGTAAACTCAATACATAATTCCAGTCTACATCTAGGCCCCATTTCTCTATAGTTCTTCATCTATTCTTAATAAAAACTTCATTCAGATAAAGAAAGTAGGTGCTATACAGAACTCTTGTCTAATGTGTTTAGTTGGTTGTATTACTCAGGAGATTTATTTTTCTGTTTTATTGCTTGTCTCTAATCCATTGTAAACTTTTTTAACTGCAGCAACATATATTATTTATTGTGGTCTCATCAAGATATCAATACAGGTTCTTTAGTAGTACCACAGCATACAATTTTTGAAAATACATGAAAACCGTGTGTGTCTCTCTTTCCCCAGCTCTTCTTTTTCCAGTTGTCTCCTTTATAGTAAATACTAGCTTTCTACCTGTGGCTTCACCTGCATACACATAATTGTACTGTATCTCCTTCTTGCCCTCTTGCCCCCCTCCCCCCCCCCTCTCTCTCTCTCTCTCTGTGCATTTCCTTCTCCTCCACCTCTTTGTTCATCTTCTTCTCTTCTCCACCCTCTCTGTCAATTGACTCTTTCCCTCTCTCCCTGTCCTTCTGAAGCATGTTAATGAATGTAAATAAATTCCCAGGTATGTGAGCAGCTAGAAGACTTCTTAAATAATAGAACCCAGTACATTCCCCTCAAGGGTGAGTGTTCATCAGAGACAAGGCTATCATCTGGAGTGCCCAGGGAAGTGCGTTAGGACTGCTATTACTTTCTATATCCATATATGATCTAGCAGACAAGGTGGGCAGCAATCCACAGTTGTTTGCTGATGCTGTGGTGTACAGGAAGATGTCATCATTGAGAGACTGAAGGAGAATGCTTGATGATGTATACAAAATTTTTAGTTAAGTGTGATGAATGGCAGCTAGCTCTGTAGAAAAATGTAAATTAATGCAGATGAGTAGGAAAAACAAACCTGTATTGTTTGAATAAAGTATTAGTAGAGTCTTGCTTGACATAGTCATGTTATTTAAATACCTAGGCATAATACTGCAATGTGATATGAAATGGAACGAGTGTGTGAGGATTGTGGTAGGGTAGGCACTTAGCAAACTTAGGTTTGTCAGGAGAATTTTGGGAAAGTGTAGTTCATCTGCAAAGGTGACTGCATGTAGGACATTAGTGCAACATATTCTCAGGTACTGCTAGATTGTTTGGGATTTGCACCACATCCTATTAAAGGAATACATTGAAGCAATGCAGAGGCATGCTGCTAGATTTCTTAATGGCAGGTTTGAGCAACACGCAAGTACTCCAGAGATGCTTCAGGAACTCAGATGGGAATCTCTATAGGTAACGTTCTTTTTGAGGGTCATCACTGAGAAAAATTAAAGAACTGGCATTTGAAACTGACTGCAAAACAACTCTACTGCCGCTAACATACATTTTGCTGAAGAACCACAAAGATAAGATACAAGAAATTAGTGCTCATACAGATTCATGCACACAGTGGTTTTTCCCTCGTTCAATTTGTGGGTAGAACAGGAAACATAAAGACCAGTAGTGGTACAAGATACCCTCCGAGATGCATCACACAGTGACTTGTGGGACATATATGTAGAGTAGATCCCCTCCTCCCCTCTCTCTCTAACCACCTACTCTTACTCTTTCTCTCTGCCCACCTCCTATGTCACCCCATTTGCACACTCATTGGTACCCCCTTACCCCAATTGAGATGGTTCTTACACTCACAGTACTTTTTTCCATACAATAAGTGATATGTGTACCAAGTTCAATTGAAATTGATCCAGTGATTTAGGAGGAGGTGTGGAACATACATGTATTTTTATAGTATATTCAGATGTTGTCCACACAGAACTATTGTAAATTACCCATACAGCCATGGTTGCTGCAATATTTTGTTGATTGTTCCTTATGAAAAAGTATCAAGTATATTTTTTCCATTCTTTTCAGGGGCCTTCTTGTTTGATCGAACACTTGTTAAAGATAATTCTTTCAGGAACACAACCGATACTATCCCCTCATTGGTTATACATGATTCTACCCATAGGAGCTCCTCTCCATCTTCCATTCACATATTATTGTAGTTTATCTTGTCCTTCATCACTTTTATTAGGGGATTTACTGATAAAAGACCCTTTTTGATCTTGTTCCTCCTATATATCGCTCTACTTCTCCACATTCATTTATCTAGATGCCATTTTTAGCTTTAATCATTCTTTTTTCACCATTCCTAACATATAGTTTTCTGGTGCTACATTTCACTCCTCTATTTACTCTTACACCCACAATCCAAAATGGAAATCTTTGCCTTAATATAATGTAGTCCATTACGGCCCTAATTTGCTGTGTAGGTTTAAACGTGAATTTGCATTGGAAGTATCCATGCATGATGTTCAGTTCATACCATTGGCATACATCAACCACTCATTCTCCATTGTTATTAACTATGGTATATTCTCTCCAAATGATCCAACTACTTGGTTCCCATAGGCTCTGTGCACCCTTGCATTTAGGTCTACAACCAGTAATATTTCCTTTATTTTGCTTTTATTCATAATGAGTAATGAAAGTCATCTTCAACTCTCATTTCCATGTCATCTATTGGGGTATATGCTGCTATTAAAACCGGTGAGTGACCCAGTATGCCCACTTCCATTTTAATAATTTGTTTCGTTGTTTCCTCCTCATTTTTATGTTGTTTTTACATGTTTCATTTACTGCAAGTGAAACTTCACCTTTTGATCTTCTTGATTTATCAACTCCACAGTAAAAGTGGATACGCTTTCCAGTTTGTTCACACCTAGCCTTCTCTCTCTTTCTTTTTCTTCTCAGTAAGGGAAATTACACTGTTCAGCCACATTAACATGACCACCTGTCAAAAGCCTGAATTTGGTCCCCAAGGATAGATGCATACTTGCGTTGTTCCATCGTGCTTTCCAGAATGATAGGATCATCATGGGAATGCCATGAACCTATTTGCCAGACCATGATGCTCCCTCCTCTGGTCTAAACCCTCCAAAAGATTGTTTCAATGTGTTTGTTTTCAGACATTTCATGCAGTACACTCCAATATCCATCTGTCTAATGGAGTATAAAACATGGTTCATCTGAAAAGACCACATATCACCACTCAGTGGAGGTGTGGGCATGAACCAGGGGCTGGCTGTGGAGGCCCATATGCAGCAATATTCACTGAATGGTTTCTGAGAAGAAACTTTTGCTAGCCGACTTGTTTCATCTAGGTGGTCAGTTGCGCAACAGTTACACATCTATTAATCAACATATGTATCACCACAGCCATCATTCACCACTGCCATCTATGGTCCATGGAGCACCACAGTTGCCTCAGTGCTTGTTGTAGATAGTACCATTTTGGCAGTCACAATATACTTTAATCACAGCGGCATGCATACAGTTTACAAATGTAGCCATTTTGGTAATGCTTCCACCATTGGCCCGCAAGCCAACGATCATGCCATTTTGGATGTCAGTAAATCTCTTTGTTTCCTCATTATGACAATGACTGCACATTCTCCATGTCCCCCTGGCACACTTTATATACCCTCCACTGATAGTGCTACCACCTGTTCTCTGTGAGTGGTTATAGCACACTGACGTCAAACATAGGTACACGGGTGAGTCAAATGAAAACCTTAAATTTGAAAAAAAAAAAAAGCGCTCCATCTTACCATCCGACTGGTGTGTCATCCTTGGTGGAGGATGCAGACACGCTGCTCTCCCGGTCGTAAGATGGTATTCTTGACCGAAGCCGCTACTATTCTGGCAACAACGCTTGGCGGCCTGGATGGTCACCCATCCAAGTGCTGACCACACCCGACAGCGCTTAACTTTGGTGATCTCACAGGAACCGGTGTATCCACTGTGGCAAGGCTGTTTCCCCTTAAATTTGTAATAACAAAGTGAAATTTCGTGCCATTATCCTGTAAGTTGGTAAGCATGCTACAAACAGCATGCCGAATGGCCTGTAGGTGGCAGTATAGTGCAGATGCACACATACCGTTGCAGTATCAGTATAGAGATGGCTGCCCCACTTGTGACTTGCACCAGGGAAGAACAGCATTCTGTTATTCGGATTTTGGGTAGTGAAGGTGTGGAATCTATTGAAATTCATTGACGAATGAAGGTTCAGTACGGTGATGCATGTTTGTCACAGCAGCAATTCTACGAATGGAGTAGGAATTTTGCAAATGGTTTGAATTCAGTGGAAGATGCTCCTCGTCCAGGTCAGGCACAAACAGTTGTGACTCCACAGAACACTGCAGTAGTTGAAGCCATAGTGAAGGAAAATCACCGAGTGACACTGAATGGCATTGCAGCATGTTTGCAGATTAGTTCTGGGTCAGCACACCACATTGTGCATGATGTGCTCCAGTTTCACAAAGTGTCTGCAAGATGGGTGCCATGGCAGCTGACTCCTGAAATGAGAGAACAATGTGTTGTTGCTTGTGAAGAACTTCTTCGGCACTTTGAATGAGAAGGTGATGGCTTCCTTGCAAGAATCATTACTGGGAACGAAACCTGGGTTCACTTCTACCAACTGGAAATGAAGAGGGTGAGCAAGGAATGGTGCCATTCCTCATCACCATAACCAAAGAAGTTTCAAACAGAACCATCGGCAGGGAAGGTTATGCTGACTCTCTTTTGGGATGAGAAAGGCGTCACTTTGGGGCATTACATGCCTAGAAGGACCACAGTCACCAGTGCATCATACACAGATCTCCTACAAAATTATCTGCGGCCTGCAATCACGTCAAAGCAATGTGGATTGCTGTCAGCAGGTGTCCTTTTGCAACATGACAATGCAAGGACCCACACTGCCCGTACAACAATTGCAAAAATCACAGACCTGCATTTTGAGTGTCTTCCTCATCCACCATACTCACCAGACCTTGCCCCAAGTGGTTTCCATATGTTTGGACCACTCAGAGACGCAATGGGAGGAAAGATGTTCCATTCTGTTGAAGAGGTATGCCACGCGGTTCATGAATGGTTGCACGGACTACCAAAAGAATTTTTTTCTAAAGATATTTATGCATTTTGTAAGCACTGGAGGACTTGCATTGAGCATGGGGGAGATTATGTTGAAAAGTGATACAGCTTTGTACCACTTCTGCACAATAAATAATATTTAAAAAAACATTTAAGGTTTTCATTTAACTCACCCTCGTAGTAGCCACAGTACCCACATTAATATGACTGGACCATGTATGTCCATCTCATACTTATCTACATGTTCCAAGGTCTCTTCTTCCTTAGTACTTAACCCTTGTATGTTTATGTTCCTATATTATCCAGTTCTGAGGTTTGCTTTGAGGGTCCTGTGCAGGTTTAGCATTTTTCCAGGATACAGAGTGCAGGCCCATTGTCCCAAGCACATAACTGGAGGTCCAAGTAATTTTCATTCAATGCTTTCTTCCTTTAGCCTTTACAAGGTAGTAGAATGCCTTGCCTTTTCTGCCAGATCCTGGGTACTAATATTGTTCATCTCTGTGTTCAATCGCATTGAGGACTTCGCCATGACCTTGGCAAGGGACCCTTTGATGGTACTGTCACTCTTGCCTAGTGATCCATAGCTTTTTAAGAGCTTTTAACTCCTCTCATTTCTTTTTTTTTTTTAACCAAGCTAGGAACTAGCTGTGGTGAAATTAAAGATACTGTAAAAAATGCTTCAATTTCACTATTGCAAAAGCGAAATCTCTGTTCGTTGTAATGGATGGTTATCTCTCTAGTAAACCATCTCGAACAAGCCTTATGGTGGTTCAGTTTGCTTTGAATGGTGGAATGAGTTGTGCCAGGACTTGACATTTTTCAGCAACTGCTTTCAACTGTAAGTTGTTGATCTTGCTTGATAAGTGACGCAATAAGAGCTTGAAATTCTGACAATGACTTTGCTACCAGACACTCAGAGTGGTGCTAATTACTTATGCTTTTGCAGCCACTTTTAAACTTTTCCGTCCAAGCATAAAAACTTGTGTGGTTGATGTAGCTACTGCAACACTGTTTGTTCATGCAAGAGAATATTTCTGTTGGTTGTACACTTTCTAAAGTAAAAATCAGATCACAGAACACTGTTCTTCAAAAGTCCTTTTTTTAAGAGTGGACACTTCTTTATAAGATCCAAGAAGTTATGTTTACATAAATATTAATTGAACAAATAACTTACTCCCTTCACAAGGCTGCCAACTAACTCTTGAAAAGTTTCAGTTCCTGAATTATGTGTGACCTTCACTACAAATGTTAGTATTTTTAATTACTGAATGATCCTCTTATTACTCTTTCCATTATTTTGAAAGTTTGGTAGTTTCCAGACTTGTGTGATACTGTTCATCCACAAAATATGAGGATATCCACCTGTTTTTTCTTTTTTAATTTTATTTATTTACACATCAAGTTCTGTAGGACCAAATTGAGGAGCAAATCTCCAAGGTCACAGAATGTGTCAGTACATGAAATTACAACATAAAAGTAATAACAGATAATAATAAATGTTTATGAACCCGAAAAAAGTCAGTCCATAAGTTTAAGTAAATGCAATCAACAATACAATAAGAATTAGCTTAAGTTTTCAAGGAACTCCTTGACCGAATAGAAGAAGTGACCCATGAGGAAACTCTCCAGTTTTGATTTGAAAGCATGTGGATTGCTGCTAAGATTTTTAAATTTGAGTGGTACCTTATTGAAGATGGATGCAGCAGTATACTGCACACCTTTTTGCACAAGAGTTAAGAAGTCCAATCCAAATGCAGGTTTGATTTCTGCTGAGTATAAACCAAGTGAAAACTGCTTATTTTTGGGAATAAGCTAATATTGTTAACAAGAAATGACAGTAAGGATATATATATTGGGAGGCCAATGTCAAAATACCCAGACTCGTGAACAGGGGTAGACAAGAGGTTCATGAACTTACACCAGTTTTTGCCTGAACCGCCCATTTCTGAGCTAAAAATATCCTTTTAGAATGGGAACAGTTACCCCAAAATATAATACCATATGGCATAAGCGAATGAAAATAAGCAAAGTAGACTAATTTTCATGTCGAACGATCACTCACTTCTGGTACTGTTCAAATTGCAAAAATGGCAGTATTAAGTCTTTGAACAAGATCCTGAACATGGGCTTTCCACGACAGTTTCTGTCTATCTGAACACCAAGAAATTTTAACTGTTCAGTTTCACTAATCATATGCCCATTCCATGAAATTAAAATGTCAGGTTGATAGAAACTGTAAATACTGAGTCTTACTGTGATTTAGCATTAGTTTATTTTCTACAAGCCATGTACTGCACTATTTGAAACTGAGCCAACACTGCACACAACATCCTTTACTACCAAGCTAGTGTCATCAGTAAACAGAAATATTTTAGAGTTACCCTAGAAGGCATATCATTTATATAGATAAGGAACAGGAGTGGCCCCAACACTGATCCCTGGGGCACCCCCTACTTGACAGTACCCCACTTAGACCCCACATCACAGTTGTTATCAACATTGTGAATAATGATCTTTTGCTGCCTGTTGCTAAAGTAAGAGGTGGCCCAATTGTGAGCTACTCCCCGTATTCTGTAATGGTACAACTTCTGCAGCAATATTTTGTGATCAACACAATCAAATGCCTTAGTTAAATCAAAAAATATGCCAAGCATTTGAAAACTTTTGTTTAGCCCATCCAGTACCTCTCAGAGAATGGAAAATATAGCATTTTCAGTTATTAAACGATTTCTAAAGCTGAACTGTACATTTGATAGCAAATTGTGTGATATAAAATGATCAATTATCCTTACATACACAGTCTTTTCAGTAACTTTTGCAAATACTGACGACATAGAAATAGGTTTAAAATTATCTCCATTATCCCTTTCTCGCTATTTATAAAGCGGCTTTACTACTGAGTACTGTAATCACTCAGCAAACTGACCATTCCTAAAGGAAAAGTTACAAATATGGCTAAATACAGGGCGAACATGTGCAGCACAGTTCTTTAATATTCTGCTAGACACTCCATCATAACCATGAGAGTCCTTAGTATTCAGTGATTTAATTATTGACTCAATCTCCCTCTTGTGTGTATCACAGAGGAGTATTTCAGACATCAGTCTTGGAAAGGCATTTGCCAAGAAAGTTATATGATATCCTGTAGAAACTAAATTTTTATTTAATTCATCAGCAATGCTCAGAAAATGATTGTTAAATACTGTACATACATCTGATTTACCAGTAACAGAAATATTTTTGCTGTGAACTGACTTTATATCGTTGACCGTGTGCTGCTGACCAGACACTTCCTTCACAACTGACCATATGGTTTTAAGACAAATGTTGATTATGTTGGGACAGCAGCCAGCCACAAATTTACTTTCAGTTCCTTTATTCAAAGGGTACCGTTACCGGTTTTGAATGATTGTGATTCATCCTCAGATGGTTTACACGCTTTTTTTATGACATGTGGTGTGTTTTTTACAGATTAATTGTCATGAAATGTCCATTTGGAGTGTTTGTTTTCATAACATTCATCCAACAGATGTGAATACATTTCCACTGCATTCTTATTGTAGCACACGTAAATTTTTCTCACTGAACACTTAAGACTTGTCACTGAGAAGATTTCTACCACCCAGCACATGTTTTGATACATACTTATTACTATTAGCTATTCTATTTGTGTGTATGATAACATGTGGTGTATGGTAGAAATCTTCTCAGTGACAAATCTAAAGTGTTCAGTGAGAAAAATTTACATGTGCTACAATAAGAATGCAGTGGGAATGTATTCACATCTGTTGGATGAATGTTATGAAAACAAACACTCCAAATGGACATCTCACGACTATAGTCTGTAAAAAACACACCACATGTCATAAAGAATGCATGTAACCCATCTGAGGATGAATCACAACGATTTGAAACCGGTAAATAAAGGAACTGAAAGTAAATTTTTGGCTGGTTGCTGTCCCAACACCATCAACATTTGTCTTCAAACAACAGCCACAGTCTCCATCATGTCATCATATGACAAAATTGCATATGGTTTTAATTCTATCCTGTGAATTAGCTATTCTATTTGCATACCATATACTCTTTGCCTCCCTAATAACATTATTAAGTACCTTACAATACTGTTTGTAATGCACTACTGTAGCTTGATTGTGACTACTTCTAACATTCTGATATAATTCCCACTTTGTTCTACAAGATAACCTTATCCCACTAGTCAGCCATCTGAACTGCGTGTTACTGCTAGTACCCTGTTTAGAACGTTCTAATGGAAAGCAGCTCTCAAAGAGCATGAGAAATGTATTAAGGAAAGCATTGTATTTATCATCTATGTTATTGGCACTATAAATATCTTGCCACTCTTGTTACAATACCAGAGAAGGAAAGTTGCTACTCACCATATAACAGAGATGTTGAGTCGCGATAGGCACAACAAAAAGATTCACACATAGCTTTCAGCCATTAAGGCCTTTGTCAGCAGTAGACACACACACACACACACACACACACACACACACACACACACACACACAGGCAAACGCACATGTCTGCAGTCTCAGAGAGCTGAATGAGTGTGATTTCAGCTCTCTGAGACTGCAGACATGTGTGCAAGTTGCATTTG
This sequence comes from Schistocerca cancellata, assembly GCF_023864275.1. Lineage (NCBI taxonomy): Eukaryota > Metazoa > Arthropoda > Insecta > Orthoptera > Acrididae > Schistocerca > Schistocerca cancellata. The sequence goes on along the minus strand of NC_064628.1, from coordinate 514,721,019 downwards.
TGGGTATGTGTGTGTGTGTGTGTGTGTGTGTGTGTGTGTGTGTGTGTGTGTGTGTGTCTACTGCAGACGAAGGCCTTAATGGCCGAAAGCTATAATTGTATGAATCTTTTTGTAGTGCCTATCGCAACTCAGCATCTCCGTTATTTGGTGAGTAGCAACTTTCCTTCTCTGGTATTGTTACATCCCATCCCGGATTTTCCATTGTTTGACTTTTACCTGCCACTCTTGTTCCTTGACAAGGTTTAAAAAACTCTCTATTGCTGTTGGATTAACTTTGCTACATAGTTTGTAATTAAATATGACATTTGTTTGAGTAATAAAGCCTCTTAGTGTTAAAATTTGGGCTTCATGGTCTGAAAGGCCATTCACGCTTTTACTAACAGAATGCCCATCTAGTAATGAAGAATGAATAAAAATATTGTCTATGGCTGTGCTACTGTTCCCCTGCACCCTAGTTGGAAAAAACACAGTCTGCATCGGATCATATGAATTTAGGAGATCTACCAGCATCCTTTTTCTTGCACCATCATATACAAAATTAATATTGAAGTCATCATGTGTAACTAATTTCTGGTACTTCCTACAAAGTGAATCAAGAACCCTCTCTAGCCTGAGCAGAAATGTTCTGAAGTCTGATTTAGGGGACCTATAAACAACAACAATTAGAAGTTTAGTTTCACTAAATTCAACTGCCCCTGCACAACGTTCAATTACCTGCTCATTGCAGTGTCATGATACATCTATGGGCTCAAATGGAATACTGTTTTTTACGTACATAGCCACTCTCCCACCTTGCAAGGAACTCCTTGAGAAACAGCCAGCTAATCTGTATCCTGGTAAAGGAAGCCTCTGAACTGTCAATTTATTTAAGTGATGCTCTGATATACCAATAATTTCAGAGTCAACATTTATAAGCAGTTCACTAACTACATCTCTAATACCTCTTATATTTTGATGAAATATGCTAATTATTTCACTACTTGGAAACATTAAATCCTCAGAAGATGAGCCCTTAATCAGAGGGACTTCCTTTAAGCAGGAGTATCTATTAGCTGACTTCAGTCTAAAAAAAAGGTGCAGCTCTAACACCAACTACCCTACCACCACCACCACCACCCACTACACTGTCACCAACAAGCTTAGCCAGCCTCCCCTTCCCATACCTATTGAGGTGCAGGCCAGCCATGCCTAGTGAAACCCAATCTACTGATACGACCCAACTGGCACCACTGAGATGTGACCCATGCCCTCTGCCATCAGCACCCTCCCCAGCCCCATGTTAATGCACCTAACAGCCACATTAAGGTGAGGCTGATCATAATGCTGAAACAGTTGCACAAAATGCACATTGGTGCCACCAGTTTGAGTAGCTATCTTTACCAGGTCACCACCTACATCATATTCCCCGTCCCTATCAAGACTGTTTCCTGCTCCACCCACTATCACTACTACCTGATCCTCCTCCTTAAAATTCCTACATAACTCCCCTATGCTCTCAGTCACTTGAGCCAACTCTGCACTAGGCTTCACAACGCTGGTGACCTGGTGCTCACTCCCCCACACTTCCTGCAACTGCTGGCCCACACCTCTACCATGAGAACTACCTAGCAGCAGAACCTTCTTCTTTCTGTTAGACTCTACAACTAACCTAGGCCTCCTAATTGCTGTGGACTGCTGCATGTTCCCTACATCTACGGCTATATGAGACTCCTCTCCACTCAACTATGACAGTTGGTAAAATCTATTGCATATACGCAAAGTAAAACTGTCTGAATACCTCCTCTTCCTAGCTGTCTTCTTACCAGCTGCCAGTTCCCATTCCCCACCACCCTTCACCCTCCTCAAGCTATCTAGGTCCTCGTTTGCACATTGTAACTGCACCTGAAGGGCACAGATCTTACGCTCCTCTATCAACTACAGATTCTCCATTCCCAGGAGTGCATATCACTAAAATGACCAGTGGCTTCCCCACTGAATTCCCCCAATGAAAATACTTTGAACAAATCCCACACTGTAACCCACTACTCACAAACTTACGACACAGCTCACACTTCTCACTGATGGTAAAATTTTACAGTTACTGAAAAAAACTATACATCTATGTTACCAAAGTTCAGTTACACCAGTAGAAGTATTTATAGAACTAACAACAGGGTTATTACAAATGATTGAAGCGATTTCACAGCTCTACAATAACTTTATTATTTGAGATGTTTTCACAATGCTTTGCACACACATACAAAAACTCAAAAAGTTTTTTTAGGCATTCACAAATGTTCGATATGTGTCCCTTTAGTGATTTGGCAGACATCAAGTCAATAATCAAGTTCCTCCCACACTCGGCGCAGCATGTCCCCATCAATGAGTTCAAAAGCATCGTTGATGCGAGCTCGCAGTTCTGGCACGTTTCTTGGTAGAGGAGGTTTAAACACTGAATCTTTCACATAACCCCACAGAAAGAAATCACATGGGGTTAAGTCGAGAGAGCATGGAGACCATGACATGAATTGCTGATCATGATCTCCACCACGACCGATCCATCGGTTTTCCAATCTCCTGTTTAAGAAATGCCGAACATCATGTTGAAAGATGAAGTCGCTGCTGTCGGTCTCCAGTTGTGGCATGAGCCAATTTTCCATTATGTCCAGATACACGTGTCCTGTAATGTTTTTTTTTTTTTTTTGCAGAAGAAAGAGGGGCCGTAAACTTTAAACCGTGAGATTGCACAAAACACGTTAACTTTTGGTGAATTGCGAATTTGCTGCACGAATGCGTGAGGATTCTCTACCGCCCAGATTCGCACATTGTGTCTGTTCACTTCACCATTAAGAAAAAATGTTGCTTCATCACTGAAAACAAGTTTCGCACTGAACGCATCCTCTTCCATGAGCTGTTGCAACCACGCCGAAAATTCAAAGCGTCTGACTTTGTCATTGGGTGTCAGGGCTTGTAGTAATTGTAATCGGTAAGGCTTCTGCTTTAGCCTTTTCCGTAAGATTTTCCAAACCGTCGGCTGTGGTACATTTAGCTCCCTACTTGCTTTATTTGTCAACTTCCGCGGGCTACAAGTGAAACTTGCCCGCACGCGTTTAACCATTTCTTCGCTTTCTGCAGGCCGACCTGTTGATTTCCCCTTACGAAGGCATCCAGAAGCTTTAAACTGTGCATACCATGGCCGAATGGAGTTAGCAGTTGGTGGATCTTTGTTGAACTTCATCCTGAAGTGTCGTTGCACTGTTATGACTGACTGATGTGAGTGCAATTCCAGCAGGACATACGCTTTCTCAGCGCTATCGAGCACTCTGGCGGCAGAAACCTGAAGTGCGGCTTCAGCCAAACAAAACTTTATGTGTTTTTCTACGTATCTGTAGTGTGTCGTGACCATTTGCCAATGAATGGAGCTACAGTGAATTTATGAAATCGCTTCAATCATTTGTAATAGCCCTGAATAATGGTCTCAAAATTCTCTGCCTACTAAGAAAGCAACTACTTGTATTAATACTACTACACCACAGCTAATACCAATACCAACAAAACTTCACAAAATTATTAGCTAAAAACAAAAAATTCAAATGGCCACTGGAACACTAAATGAAGTTAAAACACTGAATGATAATTTTACTCAAATATTTCATTAGGAACTATAAGAAACATCAGTTAAAAACTAGAGCACGAAATCTATTAAATGACTTCAATGCACAGAAAACTCCAAAAAACACAGCGAGTGAACATTTCTAAAAAGTTATTAAATCGTTATTTCACCACAAATGGCATGAAACACTGCTGATAATTATTAAATTTAATTGCTGTATAACAGTGCACAAATAAGTTTGTCAGTACTTAGCTTTATAACCACTACAGTTGCAGTGCACACTGCAAAATATAAACACACTAATGAGGCGCGAGGCTTAGACGAACGATGTAAGCACACTCATGAATAATAGACCACTCAAGTCAATAACACAGGAAGAAAGACTGAGATTAATGAAAATCCACTAATGTTACTTTTACAGCAAATATTAACACAAATAATGTTTCAAATAAGTAATTGAAGACCAAAATTTTATAAAATATTAATGAGTAATTTCAACAGTAGTGCAGCATATGTGACATCACACCATTAGTGTGTAGCCCCTGGCAACTGCAGTATATGAAGTATGAAAATGCAAGATGTCCACAAAAGTAGAATTGTCTCATGAAGAGCTACAGGAAGGTAGTATAGAAAATTAATTAAGAGAAGGAGAGAGCAACAAGAGAAAAAAGGGATCCATTTTCATAATGAAATATTTGTGGTAATAGCTTCAATTACACAGCTGCACACCTGGAACATCAGAAAAGAGATAATAAAAGACGTACTATCTTGATAGAGGCCATCAATCATGAATCACTTATACAATTAATGAACTGCTCAGCTGATAATTTAATTTCCACAACTGTAACAATGGATCTGCTAGACTGTGACCTATAGATTCTTTCATAAACAGAAGGCAAAAATAAAATTACAATCTAAAAATTATGATGGCACTGGCTGCCACAACAATATTTCTTGTGCCCTCATGTTGGACCTCCAGTTAAAACTAATAGATAAGAAGATAGAGAGTGTACAATCCACAAAGTTTTTGGGCATGCACATTGATCAAAACTTAAGCTGGAAAGACCATCTCAAGTACTTATCCCACAGGCTCAATTCGGCATGTTTTGCATTGAGGATATTATCTAGAGTATGCAGCACAGACTGTACTAGACTAGTGTATTTTGCTTACTTTCAGTCCATCGTGTCTTACGGCATAGTGTTCTGGGGTAAAACTAAATCAAGCTTAACAGATATCTTCAAATTTCAGAAAAGAGCTATCCGAATCATAACACATAACTCTCCAAGAACTCATTGTAGGCCTCTTTTCAAAGAACTGCAAATACTCACAATACCATCACTGTATATTTTAAAAAGCATTCTGTGTACAAGAGCACATATGAAAAATCTACGTACAAATGAGGACTGCCATAATTATAACACTAAAGCTCATAAGAATTTGTATGTAGAAAGGGTAAGGACAACACAAACCCAAAAGCATGTAAGTTATTTTGGAATAAAACTCTACAATGCTCTGCCAGTGTACATGAAGGCAATAATAGATGAAGTAAAATTTAAGACTGAGCTTAAAATTACCTTTTAAGCAAAACTTTCTATGACATAGATGAGTACTTTGATTGTGTGTAAATTTATTGCCAAAAATTTTAATTTATATGTCTAAATTTGTACTTAAAAAAAAATGCCTTGAAAGTGATATTCCATTATTATGTCTGTAGTACTTGTACTAGTATGATAACTTTGTTGTGACAATTCTTACATCATGTAAATGATATACAGGAAGATGATAAAATGAAATGAAATGTTGCTTTATGTATATGACACCTTATCCATGATAAGGCCAGCAATTTTCCTTCTAACATGTTTGTTGTACTGTGTTTCCTAGTTCACATTCCTATCTACCTTTTTTGTCTTATGGGTAGTGTTTAAGTGTTTAGGGCATTGTTTATTTATTAAAATTTATTTAAAAGTTCTGGTTGTGAAACAAGTTTTCCAATTTATTTAAATTATTCGTTATGATTTTTTTATAATAAGCTCCTTATCACCACCCTTCCTTCTTTCAACACAGAACCTGGTTTCCCATTTTTGTATGAAGTAATTTTATTCCTAGTCCAGAGAAAATTCTTCCATGAAGATGTGTATTCAATTCTATATCAAATGTGCAAAGTAATATTATATATGAAAGAATATATGTTAGGGAGATGTGTATATTTTTGGTTCTGTTGAGACTTTTTGGTTTTTTATTTAAGCAGTTCATGCTTTTCATATGCTGCAAATACTGCTCAAAGACAGTATGATTTATCTGCTGGTTTGTGTTTGAAGTTCACACTGGAAGTAAGCACTTGTGCAAATACTATTTAGTACAAAAGAAGAAAAGATGTTTTGTATTGATCATTTCTCTCAAGTAGATATAAACTATTTTATCATTTCCAATGTGCTATGATAAAATGAGAGCCCTCTCTTACATAAAACCTTGCCCCCCTTCAACAGTTTTAAGAATTTAATTTATTTTATGTCTAATTTTATGACAGAATACAATTATGGCAATCTACCGAAAAGGTTTATAAGCATTACAGTGAAAAGATAAAGTGTGATAGACACTGCTCTTTCATTGTATAGTACTGAATTTTCTAGAGAGGTTTGTAACCTCTAGTTACAGTAGCGGCAATATTTGTTTTTATTACATTACTCATGAGCTTTATCCCATAGCCATAATTCAGTCACAACAATACAGTAGGGAGAAGATATAGATTTTATGATAATGTTCTTCACATAATTTAGATTTATTTTGTAATGTGTAAATAAAAAATTTGCTTACCTCGGCAGCAAATATTCGGGAATTGGAACTACTTTGTTCTTTGGTGTTGCCAATATTTTTATCCGTTCACTTGTTTTGTAGTTTAATGCTGCACGCCTGATTGGCCATATCATACCCTGTTATTTGTAAAATGTCTCAGAATAATGTAACAAGTAAAATAAAGTAAATAAACTTTAATTGCTTATTGATGTACCTTCATTTTATTATTCCTGTTCTTACATTATGTGATAATTATAAAATGACCTTACCTATAGTAAAGTCATTGAAAAATATAGAGTGTTAATAATCTGCAACTCAAATTATGATGTAGCGTAATAAGGATCACACTACATTCTCTTGGTCTGAGCTTACTGATGTATACTCTTGTGTTTACTTCAAATTATATGAGGAAAAATCAGAGCAGATCTTCTACAAGCCATTAGGTACTACCTAGGCTTACCAATAAAGACACAGTCCTTTTAATTATTATGCAGTCAACAAAGTATCAGAATCTTCGAAAATAGTGCTTATGTTTAGTTACCTTATAATTAACAAAACATAGAAATTTTAAAATAGCCTTCAATACTTTTGTGTATAGAATAAAGATGGAATAAACAAAAAAATCAGAAGAGTGGTTATTGTTGCATCGTAGTTACTTAATGTTACAGTCATCATTGTTTTGTTCTAAATATTAGATCTGGCACTGAAGGAAATTATGTTTATAAAATAAGATGTCAATGAATTCTAGAGGTAAACTAGTCTCCTGTTTGTTGAATCTACAGATGGTGACTGCTCAGGAGGAGGACAAGGAAAGCTTACATTCTACAAATCAGAGCAAGATCTGAATGTTGTATGGAAAATGAAGGATCTGAAATGCGAGATCATGAGACTAAAGTTATACTTGGTAAGGATTAGTAAAATGAAATGCCAAGAGGACAGAGATTTCTGCTCAGATATTTATATGGTAATAGCAACAGCAGTAGTAAATGGTGAAAAAGATGTTGGCATCAACAGAACAGAAAGGTAGGTAACAGAGGAAATTACTATAGCCAACACAATGAACAAATTATCCTGCTAAGAATCTATATACTAAGCAACAGTCCCAGGGCACAGAAGCTGAATGCAGTTGCAGGTTGTCAATCCATAGGCTTCCAGGGACAACAAAAACGTGATTTTCGATATTTCATATAAACAGTGACTAAATTAGAAATTTAAAATGACGGCATAATCTACACATTATAGCAATAATCTTATGTGAAACGTTCAACACAGCAAGACCAATATTACAGTTAGAAACATGTACATGTCATGAGGTAGCATAACTCACCATGCAGGCTACGAGGGTTGGAACTTTAATAGTGGCAACTACTTATTCCCAACTTACACAAAATAGATAAACATTTCAAAGTTTTACTGCCATTAAGTACTGTTGTATAACCTGTTGCCAGTGATTTGGAAGTCACAGGATACCCTTAGCAGTGCTTGTTATGTTGAGAGTTTAAGTACAGCAGTCTATTGCCTGACGTATATCTATAATTGTTCTGAAAAGAATGCCATGAAGTGCTTCCTTCAATTAAGAAATTAAGTTGAATCAAGTTGGGGCAGTACAGTGGGTGGCACAGTCCTTGCCAGCCCCATCTGTCATACAAATCAGTCACAACTTGCACCATACATGCCCTAGCTTTGTTCTGCAAAATGAAGACCAGGTCCTGTAGAAAGTGTCACCACTTCCTTCTCTAAGCTGTTCACTTTTAGAACATAGCACACAGCAGGTTAGAGAAAGAAGTGGTGACAGTTTCTGCAGGACCCACTGACCCTTTTGCTTGATGGGTCTGTGAAGTGCTGTACCACCCACTGCACTCGCCAGACTAAGCCCTTGTGACTTCAACTGGATTCCTAAGATGAAGGAAGCACTTCATGATCTACTTCATAACTCTTACAGAGTTAATCAGACAATATACCACTGCACTCAAACTATTAACACTACTGGCACTGCTAAGAGTATCCTACAACTTCCACATCTTGACAATGGGTTAGACACACTGCTAGTGACTACTATAAAGGACAGTGGAACTTCGAAACATATATCTATTTTGTTTAAGCTGTAAGCAATTAGTTGCCACTATTAAAGTTCCAAACACCATACACTCATCCAGTAGTGGATCATGAGAGCAGTTATTGAGTTGCAACAAGCTTTATATAATTTCAAAACTTTTTCTTGCTGGCACTACTCATAAAATGATGAAAGCTATATTCAGAAGAAAGTATTATTGTGCTGTGTATCAAGAATTTTAACCTGTTTTTATACATACACAATGAATCATTTGATGTCTAAGCTGGTCATAGGTTGTGTTCCAAAAATGAACAGCATAGAGACGGAAGTGATGACACTTCTATAGGACCAAACCATCATTTTCTAGGACAATGCTCAAGCACGTACAGTGCAAGCTGTCAATGATTTGTTTGACTAATGGAGCTGCTAAGTGCTATACCACCTACTGCACCCCCCTGACTTAAGTCCTCGTAGGTTCAACTCAATTTCTAAACTGAAGGAAACACTTCACGGCATTCGCTTCAGAACTGCTACAAATTTGTCGGGCACTAGACCATGCCGCTTGAACTGGCAAAGAGTTATACACGATACTGGTGACTACTTTGAATATCAGTAAAACTTTGAAACACGTATCTATTTTGTGTGAGCTGTAAATAAATAGTTGCCACTATTTAAGTTCCAACCCTTATATTGTTACATTTTTTTTGCTATTCATGCAGTAAAGCTGCTGCATCAGGCATGACACTTTATTTCTTCTTTAATACTAACTGTATATGCAACACATTTTGTAGACTGTGTCCACATAAAGCACTGAATAGACCTGCAAAATTATATCATTATGCAACATATGGTTCAGGAGGTATGATCTTAAAAATACTGAGATGCATGAAAAACTACCTTTTGCTTAAAACCGATTGCATTGCAAATTAACTGGAATATACTCAACTAGTGTTTGATAATTAAAGCACTCAGCAACTTCTAATAACTTCAAATATAACTTCAAATCTTTTCTAAACTTTTTCTCTCTTATGAGCTTAACATCAAATATTTAAAAAATTGTTAACGGCCATGCAGAGATGGATACACTGCTTCCACTTTGGACCACTGAAGTGAAGCACCATTGAGAATGGCCAGTACTTGGATGGGTAACCATGTGGGAATGGCACAATCTGTCGGGAATTTTCCTATTGCCTTTATGACAGAGGGAACAGGAGGAGTGGTGCTGTAAAGTCCCTGATCACAGGTGTATGCATCAATGTCTTGGATTGAATTCCAAACCTCTTTGCAGTGTCTCATGAAGCAGGAGCACGGAACACCGTTGATGGTGATCTGTCCACTGGATGGGATGTTAAGCTCAGCAGTCACTTTGGTGTTCTTCAAGGGTTTCACTGTCTCCCTTCTCTCATTATCTCCAACACAAACAGGACACTATGCTACACACACACACAAACATACACATTACATCACCTACTCTTAGCAATACACTTACACACACAGCTCTCAGACTCCATGAAGGAAAGATGCTTGCAGGGGCAACGGATGAGGCAAATCTTTCCAATTGGGTAGCTGAACTTGCCCGGTGGGGTATCACAGTCATTCATGCCATATGACTTTAGTTTATTTTTCAACAATTTAACTGATATGTAACGTAATCAGCAGTTTGAACCTGTTTTATATATGGGAGTGCGATTCTTTAAAGGACTTGGGGTTTATTGACTGAAAATAAGCTAATACCAACTACCACTTGAAATGTATCAGTGAACCTATACATTAGTGAGAAGAATGAGACACAGGATTGCAGTGTGAGTGAATGCTGATGCCATGATTTCATAGCTTGTTGTTGTATTTTAAAGCATGTGAATTATACATAGTTAACTGGTAAGGATGTGGTATTTCATAAGTGAAAGCTGTATTTAGAGAGACAAACTGGAAGGACATAACGAGCCAGTGAAAGAGCTGACTTAAGTTAAATAAAATGATAAAAATGTCTCAATCAAAGTAGAGACAAGTTTAATGAGGTAACTCGAACAGAAATGTAAGAGGCATATGACACTTGCATCATTGCTTAACATTAATGGCAAGTTCTTAGTTGCCAATAGCTCAGCAAACAAAATACACACAGTGAAATTTTAGTGCTCCAGTATACCATCCATAAGTACTGCAAATTGGTGAGTCTCCTCACTCCAGGAGTAAGTCCTATATTGGAAGGAAATTTTGGTGATGGAAGAGTTGATATGTAGCTACATTCCTCATTTCATTGATAGCAGTATGTTTTCCATCAACTCCATTTGATCGGTCTCTTGCCCATGCATGACATGTTTCCTCAACAGTGACATTGTGGTATGTAATAGACCAACACAATGAGCACATTATGTAACCTACACACCTGTTTCTCAATGTTTCTCTGCAAATTAATTCCTTTAGCACTGTTGTTCAAGATCATATTATATCCTTTTTACTGTGTTTCAGGTATCTTTGTGTGAAAAAAATTATAAAAGAACTTTTTGTCATTACTGTTGGTATCTACAATTCCTTCATGTGTACGCAGTTTTAACTTTGAATAAATGAAATACTTACCAGGTGTACCGGTATGAAATGAGCATTTTTTTGTGAAAATGAAGCACTAATTTTAAATTGAAAAGTAAAAACCTTTTATTCAAAGTACTGACCATTGCTTTCTATACATTTTGACCACCTTTCTGGCAATTTGTGGACACCACGCCAATAGAAATGTTTGTCTTTTGAAGCAAACCAATCATACACCCAATTTTCGAGTTCTTCGTAGGAATCGAAGTGTTCCTCAGCAAATGCATGTCCCATTGATGAAAACAAATGGTAGTTGGAAGGGGCCAAGTCTGGTGAATACGGAGGGTGGGGTAGCATCTCCCAGCCAAGTGTTTTGACTGTATCCTGAACCACTTTTGCTTTGTGTGCAGGTGCATTGTCGTGTAAAAAAATTACTTTGCATGTCTTCTGGCCCATTCTGGTCTTTTTTCAATCAATGCATAGTTCAAATTGATCATTTGTTGTCAGTAGCAATTAGTATTCACAGTTTCACCAGCTTTCAGAAGCTCATGATACACCACACCTTTCTGATCCCACCAAACACAGAGCATTGTCTTCTTGCCGAATCGATCTGGTTTTGCAGTCGATGTTGATGGTTGTCCCAGATTAACCTATGATGTTTCCCATTTAGGATTCGTAAAATAAATCCATTTTTCATTGCCAGTAACAATTCTATGCAAAATTGATTTTCTTTCATGTATTTGAAGCAAAATTTGACAAATGGTTTTTCGGTTTTCGTTCATGTCTTTGAAGCAAAATTTGACAATTGGTTTTTTGGTTTTCCATTCAATTCATGTGGCACCCATTTTCCACACTTTTGGATCTTTCCCACAGCTTTCAAACGGTCAGAAATTGTTTGTTGTTCAACATTTAGCATTGCTGCCATTTGCTTCTGACTCAAAGTATCATCTTCATCCAATATTGCTTGCAATTAGGCATCTTCAAACTTGTTTGGTGGTCTTCCACATGCTTCATTTCTTACATCAAAATCATTATTTCTAAACTGTTGAAACCATCTTTTGCATGTTGCTTCTAATAGAACATGATCACCATATGCCTCGACAAGCATTCGATGCGACTCTGCAGCACTTTTTTTCAAATGAAAACAAAAAATTAATGCTTTCCGCAAATCATCACTTTCTGGTACAAAATTCGATATTGTTAACACAATGAAGACATATGATGTTGTTTGTTCCATGACTTGATGTATACTAAATATCTTTGACAGATGTCATACCAACCAAACAAACAAAAAATTAAGGCTCGTTCACAACAAATGTTCCCTATTGACACATTTGTATCTTAACACTCATTTCATACTGGTACACCTGGTATATCCTCATCATCTTTGCATATCAGTTGTAGCTCAGTGAATACTCACTATACAGAACAAAAAACAAGTTTATTGGAAAAACTACACATGAACGATAAAGGTTACCCCATTCTGCATCTGGCAGACCTATCATGCAGGGTAGAGTATGCTATCTCCATTCTCTGTTACATCTTCTAAAGGAGGAAATGTAAAAGTGTGTGAATAATACACACACATATGCTCGATTGACTACAAGGAAAAGATGAATGAACTTCCTCCATTTTCTAATCACCCTTTCATAATTTCAGGTCAAGACCAAACTCAACACATAATTTCATGGCTTCCAAAACATTTAAGTCCTCTGAAAATATGAATTCTGGTCTCTTGTCAGTAAATACTATACACTTCATTACACCTCATACAGTATGTAAATGCTTGCACATTTCATGTACAACACACTGAAATTCTTTTTCTCTAAAGGCATTCTGTCTCTCTAAAGGGATTATTGATCCAGTCAGATGTATTGACACATGATGCTATACTATTGATATGCCTCACTACAACTATGTCCAGTGGTGTTGCTGTGAGTGGTGAACAACACAGTGTCTCCAGCTGGCAGGTCATGCAGACTTAACAGCACACTGATTTAAGGCTATGTGGTCAAAGGCCCTGTGTCACTTCTGTTTTCTAATTGATGTGTTCCTCTGAATGCTCTGAATGGTCAATTGAAGTACTGATGATGAATCTGCTTGACATTGGTTGTTCTTTAGACTTAGTGTGTTATGACTGGGCCAGCTTGGGACTTGAGAATAGTGTCATCTGACTACCAGTATTATCTTCTATTTCAGTGGACTGTCATACCATTCAGTTAAGTGACTAATTTCTCCTGGCCTACAAGTGATTTACACTACTGTAATCCATGTTGTGCTACTGGCAATTGTTTTCATTTACAGTCCTGGAAAATTCACATCATCAAAATTCCCCTGAACTACAAATCATTTATTTTGTGTTTCAGTGAATTCAAAGTGTTAATAAATGACTTTTGCTATCTAAATTTGGGCTTCAAAATTGATGATTAGGTTACAATTCTACTGGATAGCAAGGCTACCATGGATTCAAACTTTTTGGAATGGTAGCAACAACAGCTTAATCAACTTGAGAAGTTGGTGCAACATTTGATCAGCTCAGCTCTCCAGCAGCCACCAGCCCTGCCAGATATTCTGGTTTTTCAGCCATTCAGCAACAATCAAGAGGACTGAGATGTTTAGCAGAAGTGATTAATACTACTTTCCCAGGTAAGTGACATTCAATATACACAACAGTAGCCTTTTATTGTTATCCATCAAACCCCAAATGTATTATATCATGCAGTAATTGGTCCTACTGTCAGAACCCTCAGTGTTACCTCTTTCTGACATTTATGCTTTACTGATAGAACATTTTTCTACTATAACACATGTGGTCGCAGCTCAATTAAAATCTTTGCAACATCAAAATAAGGCTCAGAAAGCTATGCTTTATGGATTGCAGATCTTCAACAATTGAGTAGGAAGTACAAATATATATTTGCTTGTGGCCAATCATGTGCATAAAGTTTAATTGGGGACATCATAATTCATCATGACCTTGATAGCTACATACACACATACAAGTCAGACAGATCCTCTGGGTAAACTCATGCTTATTAAATTACCCAAGCTGCCCAGCAAATGGTCTAAAATGACTCTGAAGTGTGTAAGATGGCCCCAGAAAGGATCAACAAACTGCAATGGAACTTTAAGTTTTCCTTTCAGTACTGAAATGATGGTGGCCCACAAGCCACATTTTACTCCCAATTCTTGTGGTTCATAGGTGTCATACATGATGTCTTTACTTATTGTGTAGTAGTTGTGACTCTTTTTTCACTTTACATCCAAGTTGGGATGCCAACATTTTCATAAGGGACACACAATGGAGCTACGTCAGAATCCAACAGGTGAAATATAAACAAGTGGCCAAGTGATGCTTTTTCTTTAAGCTACCGATCCATCTGTGGAAAATATTTTTGGACTTGATGTCTATACAGCTTTTGGCTCTTGTGTTCAGTATAGTGCTGATACTCCTCAGCTTTCAGTACCTTGCAAAAAAACTAATACTTGACATTCCCAGTTTGTGTCATTATTTACGTTTTATCCGCTTACAACCTTGAATTTTCAATACAACTGTCCTTATTGGTCACTGTTTATATATTTCTTTTTTTTTAATTTTTTAAAATATATATCTTAACTTGCTTCAGTCACAGCCATTATCAGAATCTGTCAGATAAATAAAATAAATGAGAAGTAATATTTCTACCAGAATTACAATAATAAATTGTGTAGAACAAAATGAAAACACACCACATTTAAAATCTCGATACACTGCATCACATCAATTTGTGTGTATTGTTGTACTATGACTAGTGCTGTTTAGTGAGGTGGCCCAGCATAAAAAAAGAAAAAAAGTCTGTGGTCATTGGGTGGCATTAAATGCAATTGGAATTGTCAAATAAAATTAAAATTAACATCTATAAGTTAAGTATATAGTCATTCCAAAAAATAATCTATAAAAATAATGAATTGGAATTGTCATCCTAAAATTAAAAGTAACATCTACAAACTGAACATATGGCCATTCAATTAAAAAATTGCACACAGTCATTTTACAAAAAGTAATCTATAAAATAAAAATAAAACTGACAATTATGTTTTTAAAAACAATTTAACATACACCATTAAAATTATACAAGGCAGAGCTTAAAGTAACTTCCTCTCTACTGTATGTTATGTGAAGCTGCACTGTAACCTCTTTCTCTTTTCAACCACATGTTCTTTTAAAACTTTCCACAGTCTCACATTTTTTTGCCCATCAGGTTCTGTTGGCCCTGTGACGTGAAGTGAAATTGGAGCCAAACAGGTTGGAACAACTGCAAAACGCTTTTGTCTATTCCCTTTAGCCTACAAGTCTCTTCTTTAGCGGCCATACATAAATCTGGTGCATCCTTCACTGTTTGCTGACTTTTAATCAACTGTCAATGCCCAAGCAGAATTGGATTACTATTCCTTTTCCTGGCTGATGAGCGTTTTCCAAATTAGTTTGTGGGAGGTTCTTCAAAAATTGATCTGACAGAGGCTTATTTCTAGCATCTGTTTGCCAATGACTTGAAGAGAATCTTGGTATTAAACATGCCTTTGGCCTTTACCAGTGAAATAGGTTCTCATTTGGTATAGTAAGTGCACATATTGTTTTAGAAAGGTTTTTTAATTGGCTGATAGCAACTATTCTCCAATCTCAGCTATCCTGACAACATCCTGGTTATGGGTCATTCAAACAAGGAACATCTACACAATTTGTGTCAGTTTTTACAGTCCAATCTGAGAAATGTCTTAAGTGCAACTTTTCTAAATGTTCATTTTTTCAACTTTGTCACTTCATTAGTAAAGCGAGATGACAGCCCACACAGGCCTACATCCAGTAAATCAAAAACTGCCAGTTTCCAAATCTTTGTGTCATAGTGGCCCCTTATCTATTAGAGGGCCCGCACAACAGACAAGCAAGGTGGGCTGCTGACCTCTCTTCAAGAGCTCGCCAGTGGATGTAAACATCAACAGACTTTCCACATAAACATGGCATTACTTCGTGAAAAGCCATGTGACGAAGGTCCACCAATTGGAACTAATGTGACTGCATGTAACACTCCGCTGTATTGGTGTTATAAGCATGCCAGCAGAGTCAGCCGAGCAACTAGGAAAGCTCTGGGAAATACCTACACTGACTCTAATCTAGTAGACACTTGCCGTAGCCTTCAGTAGAAAGTTGTATCTTGTTGGGCATAACACCACTTTTAATTTTGTAGCACAGTATTTTAG
Source organism: Schistocerca cancellata (assembly GCF_023864275.1). NCBI lineage: Eukaryota > Metazoa > Arthropoda > Insecta > Orthoptera > Acrididae > Schistocerca > Schistocerca cancellata. Next base: position 514,704,816 of record NC_064628.1, on the reverse strand, counting down.
TTATTATTTCTTTTCATTGTCTTGTACTGTTATATGGCTTTTGCCACCACAAGAATTGTTGGGTTTCTTGTTGTTCTTGCGTTTGGAAATTAGTGCACATCAAGAAGGCATTTTAGTTAAATAAAGTATGTTCAAAATTGACTGCTAGTTCTTTCCTGCCGAGCACAGGACACTACACTTTGAATGGCCTCCAGGTGCTCCCTCAGCAAGATTACCTATTATGTATGGTTTATTCCTTATGTAGCTTCCATTAGTTAATCTTTGAGCCAGCTGGGCCACAAAGGAGCTACTTTTCAATAGTCTACAGAGCTTGTCAGCAGGCATTTCGAACTTTGAAAACCTGACCACAATCAGACCCTTGTTAGTAATCTATCAGTCACAGATGCCATTGACTTTGCCAATTAATGCCTTTCCCCATGACATTAGAGCTTTCCTGCACCATAAGTTCCTGATTAGTTCTGAAAGGCCTTTAATATTTAATTGCTAAAACTGATATGTCACCATCGATTTTGCTTAGTGGTTAATTTGGACATACAAAGATACTGATGTGTGGAACTGGCCCAGAGGGAGAAGACTTGTAGTTGGTGGAGATTTGACAGCAGACCACATGTGAGTTAAGAGAGAGGTGGTTGGTGTTGCCAACAGAGCACACACTTACAGGGCCAGTATTGGATCATGTTGCATGCCCATAGTGGCAGCACAGCATGAGCAGTGATGGGTGGCCACTGTCAACTGAAGCCTGTGTGGCAGAGTGTGGAAGTCGGTTTGTGCTAGGCTTGTGGCTGTGGTACCAGGTTTGGTGCCAAGTCACAATAGAGCTGTGATCTGACTTTGATTGTGCTTTGCCTGTGGAACTACACTGAGCATTTCTGAACTTTATAAATGCATTCTTTCATTTTCAGTCAGCTCACCATAACCTTGCTCTGTGTTTCAGACTTAAAAGTCTGCTTTAGGCATGAAGGCATCAAGGCAAGTGTGTGCTCCATTTTGCCACACTTGAGTTAACGTTGACGTTTGGAATACAACAATTTTACTGGGAGAGCAGTAATGCAGTAAATAATTGCATTTCTCTGCCTGTCATAGTGCTTTGTGTGATTTGGTCATCTCCTGAAATTGCCTTGTACAGTGTGCTAAGGCAAGTTGCAAAAGGTTATGTTAAAACAGCACCATTCCCTATGTATAAGCTGATTGCAAGTTTGGCTTGCCACATGTGAATACTATTGAGTAGCTTTATGAAAAGCTCATATGCCTTTGCTTGAGGTTATTTTATATTATTAAAGCTGTTGTTCATTGTCTAAAGAGAGTTCTAAGCCTTGTGTTTAACCATGCTGCTGTTTGTTTTCTCTTAGTCATTCATGGCTGTGTTCTTTACGAAATACAACTTTTAAACATTTCTGGACTCCCTTGATTTCTTATGGCTGTTGAAGGGAGTGTAAAAGCTTTATATTTAACTGTAATAGTAACAGTTCTTCCATAGATTATCACATCCAATAGTTCCGAAAGGAAATTGCACTCAACATTTCCTATTTTGTCTGACGTTTGTCCTGAATTAAGTTTTGGTGTTTTGCAACTAACTAAATTTGCTCAGCTGTGTTTGAGTCAGTCATGGCTATCTTGCCTAGAAATAACCATTTTAAATTTATCTGGTTCATTTTACTGTTGGTCAACTATGGCTGTTTGGTATAAAGAAAGATTTAAACAAAAATAATTTAGAACGTCTATGTGAAGACATAATTGAGACTGCTCTCTGGAATTTGTGGTCATAAATCCCTTTTAAGAAAGGGGTAATTGTTCTGAATTTGCTTGATACAAGAAATGTAATGTAAGTACAGCTGGTAAGAGGCATCAACTCAGTGAACCCAGTAAAGCTGGCCACTATTCTGAGATCATCATCAATTACCCACCATCTGCTGGAGTAGCTGCCTCTATTTGCCATCCTATGGGACAACCTACTTGGTGGTCCAGTTGCACCACTGTTGGGCTGAGGGTTGAACTGAGGTTCTCCTAGCCACTTATCCACTGAGAGTCTGCCAGTTCCACATACAACCAGCCAGATGTGAGACCATATTTCATACCTGGATATCACCAATGCCAATGTGTGTCATGATAGACTACCAGCCAGCCTTTTTCATAGCACAACTGGATTAGATCACCATGCTAGCAATTCTGCTGCCACCACCTAGTAATTCTTACCACACAAGTTCACCACACTACTGGGGCATGCTGCGCATAGCAAACACAAGTGTCTTTATGATAAATATCACACACCAAGAACTGTGGGTTCGATAGCCATACCCAGCCGCTGGACAGAGGCACGAGACTTCTGAAGTAACCTTTTGTGAATAAATAAATGAATCAACTGTCTCCAAGCTGAGAGTGAGTGGAACTGCCCGTGCCTGTCCAATAGTGAACCCAGCCCCCTACAACTGATGTCAGAGAGCCAGTAGTGGCTACAATGGATGTTGGATATCAACATGAGTCAACAATGGCAGTGACAGTTCAACAATGCTTACATGACTGTAAGCATTGTACAGGCTTGTATGGTCATTTGCTTTTTTTTACCTCTCTGAACTGGGTAGTTATTTATGTGTATTTGTTTTTGCTTTTGGTTTCAATAGATTTTCATCAGGTAATTAGAGTAAGAAGGTGAATACCATGTAGGCAATCTAGTGCTTACTTGATCAAGTCAGTCAAATGTGAGCAGCCAATTTAAAGTTACATAAGGAACTAGAGAAATTACGAGAAGACAATTATGAATTACATATGGAACTAAAGGGGTTATGAGAGGAGAGAAGGGAACAGCCCCTTCCTAGATTTCCTTACCTGTCATTGACACTAGCATTACTATATTACTTAGTGACTTCTTTTTAGGGTAAACAGGAGAGGGGAGATGATGTTTTTGCTTTTGAGGATAACCTACTGACAGTTTCAAAGTTATGGGGTTGGAATGATGAACAGATGTCGAGTATGGCTCAGCTGAAATTAAAAGGGATGCAAGGGTATATGTGATGTGCCATGAGAAACTGCAGAATGCCCACTCCTTCCAAAAGTTGTAAGAATGTTTGCTGGAATGCTGTTGGGGGAAGAATACTTCTAGGTATGCAATTTGATATTCTCTCAACATATTTGTTATGTGTAGAATTGCCGGGTATCCATTCAGGTCACATCATAAGTTCTCCATGATATTTGAGCAAATGGACTCGTTTCCATCTTCAGGTGATACCTTATAACTCACCACCAGAAGACGGCAACCAGTTTGTTCACCAAAATATCATGGAGAACTTATGGTGTGACCCAGATGGATACCTGAGAACTCTACAAATATTTCTAAGTATTATCAAGAGCAGCTCAGTTCAATTATGTAGGGACAAAAGGGGCTCCTTGGAAAATTTGGTTTACTAATACTTATGAACTGACAGATAATCATGGTGCCAACAAAGCCATTCATTAAAGGTGGAGCAAAGGCTGCTGGATGCATTCCTGCAAGGTTTTCCAGTTGAAATTTCTCATAAGGTGTACACAGAATTCCCAAATTCATTCAGCCAAACTGTGGCAACTGTAACAACTGTCACAGAAATAGACCTATGGAAAGAAGGAAAGTCACATGTTATCGAAGTGGACAGCTGCTCATATTTGCACAAAGTAGGAAACCCCAGTTGTTGTTTGTTGTTGTGGCCTTCAGTCCTGAGACTGGTTTGATGCAGCTCTCCATACTAATCTATCCTGTGCAAGCTCCTTCATCTCCCAGTACCTACTGCAACCTATATCCTTCTGAATCTGCTTAGTGTATTCATCTCTTGGTCTCCCTCTACGATTTTTACCCTCCACGCTGCCCTCCAATGCTAAATTTGTGATCCATTGATGCCTCAGGACATGTCCTACCAAACGATCCCTTCTTCTAGTCAAGTTGTGCCACAAACTTCTCTTCTCCCCAATCCTATTCAATACCTCCTCATTAGGTACGTGATCTACCCACCTAATCTTCAACATTCTTCTGTAGCACCACATTTTGAAAGCTTCTATTCTCTTCTCATCCAAACTATTTATTGTGAATGTTTCACTTCCATACATGGCTACACTCCATACAAATACTTTCAGAAACGACTTCCTGACACTTAAATCTATACTCAATGTTAACAAATTTCTCTTCTTCAGAAACGCTTTCCTTGCCATTGCCAGTCTACATTTTATACCCTCTCTACTTCGACCATTATCAGTTATTTTGCTCCCCAAATAGCAAAACTCCTTTACTACTTTAAATGTCTCATTTCCTAATCTAATTCCCTCAGGATCACCCGACTTAATTCGACTACATTCCATTATCCTCGTTTTGCTTTTGTTGATGTTCATCTTATATCCTCCTTTCAAGACACTCTCCATTCCATTCAACTGCTCTTCCAAGTCCTTTGCTGTCTCTCATAGAATTACAATGTCATCAGTGAACCTCAAAGTTTTTATTTCTTCTCCCTGGATTTAAATACCTACTCCGAATTTTTCTTTTGTTTCCTTTATTGCTTGCTCAATATACAGATTGAATAACATCGGGGAGAGGCTACCACCCTGTCTCACTCCCTTCCCAACCACTGCTTCCCTTTCATGCCCCTCAACTCTTATAACTGCAGTCTGGTTTCTGTACAAATTGTAAATAGCCTTTCGCTCCCTGTATTTTACCCCTGCCACCTACAGAATTTGAAAGAGGGTATTCCAGTCAACATTGTCAAAAGCTTTCTCTAAGTCTACAAATGCTAGAAACGTAGGTTTGCCTTTCCTTAATATTTCTTCTAAGATAAGTCATAAGGTTAGTATTGCCTCATGTGTTCCAACATTTCTGCGGAATCCAAACTGATCTTCTATGAGGTCGGCTTCTACCAGTTTTTCTATTCGTCTGTAAATAATTCGCGTTAGTATTTTGCAGTTGTGACTTATTAAACTGATAGTTCGGTAGTTTTCACATCTGTCAACACCTGCTTTCTTTGGGATTGGAAATATTATATTCTTCTTGAAGTCTGGGGGTATTTCGCCTGTCTCGTACATCTTGCTCACCAGATGGTAGAGTTTTGACAGGACTGGCTCTCCCAAGGCCGTCAGTAGTTCTAATGGAATGTTGTCTACTCCCGGGGCCTTGTTTCGACTCAGGTCTTTCAGTGCTCTGTCAAACTCTTCGCGCAGTATCGTACCTCCCATTTCATCTTCATCTCCATCCTCTTCCATTTCCATAATATTGTCCTCAAGTACATCGCCCTTGTATAGACCCTCTATATACTCCTCCCACCTTTATTATTTCCGCTCTTTGTTTAGAACTGGGTTTCCATCTGAGATCTTGATATTCATACAAGTGGCTCTCTTTTCTCCAAAGGTCTCTTTAATTTTCCTGTAGGCTATATCTATCTTACCCCTAGTGAGATAAGCCTCTACATCCTTAAATTTGTCCCTGCTTAGCCATTTTGCACTTCCTATCGATCTCACTTTTGAGACGTTTGTATTCCTTTTTGCCTGCTTCATTTACTGCATTTTTATATTTTCTCCTTTCATCAATTAAATTCAATATTTCTTCTGTTACCCAAGGATTTCTACTAGCCCTCGTCTTTTTACCTACTTGATCCTCTGCTGCCTTCACTACTTCATCCCTCAGAGCTACCCATTCATCTTCTACTGTATTTCTTTCCCCCATTCCTGTCAACTGTTCCCTTATGCTGTCCCTGAAACTCTGTACAACCTCTGGTTTAGTTAGTTTATTCAGGTCCCATCTCCTTAAATTCCCACCTTTTTGCAATTTCTTCAGTTTTAATCTACAGTTCATAACCAATAGATTGTGGTCAGAGTCCACATCTGCCCCTGCAAATGTCCTACAATTTAAAACCTGGTTCCTAAATCTCTGTCTTATCATTATGTAATCTATCTGATACATTCTAGTATCTCCAGGATTCTTCCATGTATAGAACCTTCTTTTATGATTCTTGAACCAAGTGTTAGCTATGATTAAGTTATGCTCTGTGCAAAATTCTACCAGACGGCTTCCTCTTTCATTTCTTAGCCACAATCCATATTCACCTACTATGTTTCCTTCTCTCACTTTTCCTACTGTCGAATTCCAGTCACCATGACTATTAAATTTTCATCTCCCTTCACTACCTGAATAATTTCTTTTATCTCATCATACATTTCTTCAATTTCTTCGTCATCTGCAGAGCTAGTTGGCATATAAACTTGTGCTACTGTAGTAGGCATGGGCTTTGTGTCTATCTTGGCCACTATAATATGTTCACTATGCTGTTTGTAGTAGCTTACCTGGACTCCTATTTTTTTATTCATTATTAAACCTACTCCTGCATTACCGCTATTTGATTTTGTATTTATAACCCTGTATTCACCGGACCAGAAGTCTTGTTCCTCCTGCCACCGAACTTCACTAATTCCCACTATATCTAACTTTAACCTATCCATTTCCCTTTTTAAATTTTCTAACCTACCTGCTCGATTAAGGGATCTGACATTCCACGCTCCGATCCATAGAACGCCAGTTTTCTTTCTCCTGATAACGACGTCCTCTTGAGTAGTCCCCGCCTGGAGATCCGAATGGGGGACTATTTTACCTCCGGAATATTTTACCCAAGAGGACGCCATCATCATTTAACCATACAGTAAAGCTGCATGCCCTCGGGTAAAATTACGGCTCTAGTTTCCCCTTGCTTTCAGCCGTTCGCAGTACCACAATAGCAATGTCGTTTTGGTTAGTGTTACAAGGCCAGATCAGTCAATCATCCAGACTGTTGCCCCTGCAACTACTGAAAAGGCTGCTGCCCCTCTTCAGGAACCACATGTTTGTCTGGCCTCTCAACAGATACCTCTCTGTTGTGGTTGCCCCTACAGTACGGCTATCTGTATCATTGAGGCACGCAAGCCTCCCCACCAACTGCAAGGTCCATGGGGGGAGGGAAACCCCAGTGTGGGAGGTATAAGCAGATTGAGTGCTTTGAGGAGGATGGTTGGCGTAAGTTTCCACCAGCACAGGGAAGATCATCGCAAGATGGAGCTTGCACTCCAGTCTTAAACAAAAACGAGAACACTGCGGTCACTGTGTGGTGCTCCCAGTAAATGTGAGCACAGGAGACCCATGTGCAGAATGAGTGGTGGATTATTGTTTGAATAGCTTTGTAGGATGAAGGGTTTGTGAGTTTTTAATGGATACAGGTATTCTTGGCAAGTTACGAAGTACCTGAGATAATAAATTTGAACCTGTCCAATTCTAAACTGACTGATGTAGATAGGGTTAAATGTTCATTCACTTGGTTCAGTATTATTGAACTTCCAAGTGGGAGGGAAAGACTTCTGGTCTCGCATGGTAGTACTTCCTCGAGATGGAAGCGGTTACAGTTTCATATTTATTTGAACAGGTTCTTATGATTAAACTTCACTCTGAAGCCAACCTGGAATGGTTCACAGTAGAGCTGAACTTTAATTGTCCCATTTAGCTACTACTACTGACAATACCAAAGAGCTGCAAAACATGCACCAGATGCTGAGAAAGTCATCTGAACAGCTGACATGGTCCCTTGGAATTGGTTCACATTATAAAATATTACATAGTACAGGATTAATTGACTGGGTAGATGCAGGTGCACATTTGCCAGTCAGTACTTTATGTATAGTAGAATCCTTAGAAGAAAACAAGGGACAGGAAAAAGCACAGTGTTTTTTGGGCCACCGATGATCATATGTGCAGGAAGTTGATGGAAGCTAGGTAGTGCCCACCGGCATGGATAGTTTTGGCTCAGTGGAAATAGAGCTATTACAAGACACCCTGATAGCCAATCTCGATGTACTGGAGGAAGAAAAGTTACATTGAGATTTGAATATAGAATGTTCAAATGTGAGACCAATTTAGCCATACTGTGGGAAAAAGTGTCACATTTAGAAAGAAGTGATAGTGGTGAATACAGGGAATTGCTTAACTCTTCTGGACCACTGCCAGAAACTGTGTTAATGCAGCATAGGATTCTCACTGGGAATCAATCATTGGTGTACAAGGAACCATACTAAGTTCCACATCACCTCCAATCTGTGGTGGAGGAATTTACAAATCAGCAGCTCCATTACAGGATTTTAGAAAGAAGTACCAGCCATTGGGGAGCACTGGTAGTAGCTGTGCTTAACAAAAGCTCAGATGGGAGTAAGGAATATTGATTTTGTTGCATCTATTGGTATTTAAACAATATACAGTCAGGGATGCATACCCAATGCCATACATCACAGAAACTTAAGATAACCTGGGACAAAGCAGTTATTTTTCGCGAAGTGGGTACCATCAGTTGCAAGTGGCACTGAAGGGCTGATCCAAAACTGGGTTTACAGTTCCATCCAGTCGTTGCCAGTCCTGCCAAATGTCGCTTGAATTGAAGGATGTACCAGCAACAATCCAGTACAAGTCAGACAGAGTACTAAGGGGCCTAAAACCAATCCCAAGGACATGCAAGAGCACATGGTATGGTTATGGGATATATTAAGGCAATTATGTGTGTCATAGCTAACAGTGAGTTTGAAAAAGTATCATTTCGTCTTGAAGGAATATCACTATTTAGGCAGCCCCCGATCTATGATATTTTCAAACCAAGGCAAAAGCTGGATAGTGGCACTCCCCTCCCTCCCTTTCCATGAAACATCAAAAATTTAAAAAACATCAATTTTTCAAAAAATATGTTCATTTTTTAGCGCACGTCTTTCTGGAGAGTTTGGTGTGTAAACCATATGTGTTCGAGGAAATATAAGGCATGTTATTTGGTCATTTTGTGCCAAAGTGAATGCCACATTTCATTACACAGCATGATTCTACCACATGCCACTGTACTTTGCTCTGTGGAATTCAAATGTGTATATTTTGTGATGGAAGCCATCAAACTTACAGCAGAACCCCTTTAATCTGACCTTGGATGGTCTGTCACTCTGGTTAGCCTGACCATGCTCAGGCTCATGAGCCTGTGCTGACTTGTCACTCACTGGATGCCTGTCGGGCCATTGTTGCGGTGTCTATCACTGTGCAAATTGTTGTACTGTACGTTATTGTGCAGTTTTATCCTTTGTTGGGATTAAAAAAATCATTGTTTGCTTTATTCTGTGTTCTCCACAGTACTTATTACTGTAGATTCATTGTGTGTACAGTTGTATGTTTTTCAATGCAGATGGTACCCACAAGATCCCCTTGTTCATCATTGGCAAATCTAAGAAGCCAAGGGCATTCAAAAATATAAACTTATCTTCTTTCACGGTTGATTACCGCATTCAAAAATCTGCTTGGATGGACTGCAACCTTTTTAAATCATGGTTTTTCAACAAGTTTGTGCCATTGGTTGGAGAAGACTTGAAGCAAAAAAATCTACCTGTTTGTGCTCTACTGCCGTTGGATAATGCACCATCACATCCATCTGAGGCAGATTTGGTGAAAGGGGACATAAAAGCTCTCTTTCTGCCTCCTAATGTGACCTCACTCATACAACCAATGGATCAGGGCATTATCGAATGGTTAAAAAGGTGATATTGCAGAAAGTATATCAGCTCAATCTAGGAAAAATCTGAAGGAGGTCATAACTTACTTGAGGCAATGAAATCCCTGAACATCAAAGATGCTATCTACATGATCGCTGCAGCATGGGATGAACTGAAACCTGACACACTGTGGAAATCATGGCATAAGCTTTGGCCACAAGTTATAATTGAGCATACTGAAAATGAGTAAAAGAACGACGCACTGGAAATCGTTAAAAGATCTACAAACTCTGGAACTGAACGTCCCTGCCAATGAAGTTGAAGAGTGGATCACCGAACGTGACAAACACTGTGACACTTTTGAAGATCTCAATGATGACCGGATTCGACATAAAAGTTTTCTGGGTTTGGTACCTCGTCATAATGTAAAAACTACTGCTGCTATAGAAAAGCCAACGTTTCGGCCACGATTGCAGGGGCCTTCTTCTGGGTCAGTAGTTTTTACATTATGACATGGTACCAAACCCAGAAAACTTTTATGTCAACTGACTCTGGCCGTGGAAGCCTACGCAATTATATGACGACCAGATTGTTGCTGCTGTTAGCCAGGAAACTACGAATGAGGACTCAGACGGCGAAGATGAACCCACCACCCAGATTTCACACAATGATGCGAAAAATGCTTTTGACATTGCCCTTCAATTTGTTGAGCAGAATCCAACTTCAACTCCAATGGACGTTTTGTGGGTAAAAAAAATGGAGGGCACTGCAGTTAAATCTATAATAACATCTGCTAAACAAAAATGTGTCACTGACTTTTTTTCCAAGTAATTTGTTTTCATTTTTACTGTAACAACAATGCATACAGTATAGTCATTTCTTAGTTTATACATACAGTAGTTTATTTCTTTGTAATAAATTTCTTTTTTTTATACAGTGCTATAAACATTTTTTAGTTTACAGCGTATATCGTTTATACGTTATTAAGTACTGTAATTTTTTGGTTGTTTTTCCTTTTAAAACCAATACATATTATAATGTGTGTAGAGGTTTTTTAGTATATATATTGTTTAACACTGTGTAAAAACCATATTTTTATATTACTGTACACTTCTTTTAGTTCTTAAATCGTTTAATTTTTTGTACTAAATGTCTTTTTATATTTTTTGCAATAAATATTAGATTTCTCGGATAATCCAACCTGTTTTTCATTCCAACCATGGTCCCGGTCCCAAAGGTGACAGATTAGAGGGGTTCTATTGTATATTCAGAAAAGTGGAAATTAAGATTTCCTGTGGTGCCTCCCCTGCTCCCAGTTGGCCAGTCTGGCATCTTACCCCCCTTAAAAAGAAACTCACAATTAATACTGGGCAGGATTATTTGTGACTGGGAGAATAAAAACTCATCTGAAAAAATGCACTCTTTATTGTCTACTAGCTAATAACTTTCTCTTCTGTGTAACATAAAACTGAACATAGGAAACATAAAACCAGTAAAGACAAGAGACAAGCAAGACAGTATATGTTTCTTCAATCCTTAGGTCACGGCATTTTTTTCTCTCTAAGCAAGACAGTATAAATTTCTTCAAACCTTAGGTCTCAGCATTTTTTTCTCTTTAATCTTGCTCCAGCTTTACACAGCGTGATTTCCTTTCTGCAACAGATTCTATTACCTCATCAAAGTTCATCAAAGATTTTTCTAAATGGTAAATCAAAATGTCATTGTCTAATACTGAAAAAGCTGTTAATGCAAATAGTACCCAAGAATGGTGTGGTTTCTTGACTTGATTACATCTGTCTTATTGCTGTCTGCTAGATAAAATAAAATAGCTCCTTCTAGTATTTCAGCTATTGTAACACATGCCAAATAAGCGAGACTGTTTTGGCACAAATGGTCATTCTAATCTATCTCATTTACCTAAATAAAACAACAGAATGTAACTCACAAAATACCAATATCAAGAGCCTATTAGGCCTACTACAAGCAAAAAGTTTTATGTTAGGAAATAGTTTGACATTTCATTCATGTGCTCCAGTTTCTCAAGCATGAGACTGAAAACAGTAGTGTGAAATTTTTATATAAATTTGGATGAATCATATTCTTCCATATAATTTGTGTGATGGCCCCATTCCTTCTCCTTCCTCATTCTAACAAACAATATTGTCCTCACTAATTCTGTAGCTATTCCTGCCATTATCAAAACTTATTCCCCAGTTAACTTCCCTAACACTACCAGAATCACCGGTTCAGTTATACCACTTTTATTCTCTGGTTAGGCATTATTACATGTTCACACAACACATTTTCCATGCTATTCCGAGAACAGAACTTAGCAACTGCTTCCCAGGGACTGTACAACTGGACCTTAGTAGTGTAGTATTCTGCCAAAACTTTGTCAAAAATTCATTTCTTTGGATACACTGAGAAGATAATATATAATCTTTCTTACCTGTTATTCTTGTTAGTCATTTGTTTCACTCTGGTAGTCTGAATCTATGGATTCCATCAATAATTATAACAACACTAATCATTCGCACACTCAGTTAACCACAAAAACAAACTGCAATTGGTATTCACCCATTCAGGTTTATTAGGCTCAGATCATATAGCTCCATCCCCTTTTGTCTGTGGGAAAGTTTTATATGTCTAGATATGATGGGGATTTCTTTGGCAGAGACACCACATACACTATGCAGGCATTCAAAAATCAGCTTATGATTCATTTAGAAATCAACTTAGAATGTGTTCAAAAATGTTCAAAAACAAAATGGAATGCTTTTCAAAATAATATGAATGATCTATAGACCAGTGTGCACTGAATGCTAGGTGCTTTGTGATACAAGTTTTTTTCCTTCAAGAATATGAATTTGGTACCACTTGATATTGCAGATACCTCGGTTTGCCCCCCTTCCCCCTTTCCCCTCCCTCCTAAATCCAGAAGACCAATATTCAGGCAATATGCTCAGGCAGGCTGGTATGCGATCAGGCCCCTGGCACATACAAGCCATATGGGAATTTCCTGTACCTAGTGTGAGAAAAGAACTGCAGTCCTTTTTAAGTGTGGCTATTTATTACAGGAGGTCTGTGCCAAAATTTGACATAGTGAGACCCTTCAAATATCTTCTGAAGAAGGGGAAAGCTTCACCGTATACCAGATTTCGAAGTCTTTAGGCTGTAGTGGCCAAGTTGTGCATGACAGTTTTTTTGTGACACATTGTCCAACTGCTCCCTATAATACCTACAGCAATTTTTTCCTTCTGTGTCACTGTATGGCGATATGCAAAACCTGTGCCACTGAACCAACATCACAGCTTAGTGACTGTTAAAGAGTTGTCTATGAATGGTAACCTATCTTCTCTTCCCTGGTAGTGCTGAAATGCTGAGGTGCTGTAGTGCTGAAGTTGTATATTAAGATTGTTCCAAATATGAGAAGCTAATGATCTCAGGTTGCTACCATTTGATTTTGTAAGGTTTAGAAAGAGAGAGAGAGAGAGAAAGAGAGAGAGAGAGAGAGAGAGAGAGAGAGAGAGAGAGAGAGAGAGAGAGTGTGTGTGTGTGTGTGTGTGTGTGTGTGTGTGTGTGGGTGTGGGTGTGTGTGTGTGTGTCAGTTGCACTAAGGCTATGTGAAGACTTTGACTGTGTTAAGCTAATTGATGTACATGTCATGGATGTTCTTCTTTGAGGTGTTTTGTACCAGAAACTTATTTTAAAGAATTTCTTGTCTGCTTATAAATGTGTCACCACTTGATGCTGTAAAAGTTTAGTGCACCAGTTGCACTAAGTTTAATATAATTGATGTACATGACTTATGTAATTTTTTTTTTCTGTGAAGTTTTTACGAGAACATTTGTTTTTCAAAATTTTGTGATTACTTGTAAATGTTTTCATGATGCACAAGCAGAAAGTATCACTGCTTGCAAAGTTGCAGCAACTGTAGATTTAAATATTTGTCATGATGCTCTTCATTTTTATTTTGATCATTTGCATTCAGTTTTTTCATTATGTATGGTGGATCATTGTGGCTTAGTAGTACACAACTCTGAGTTTGTTATGTTTTCTACACAAAGTGCACTACACGTTACAGCCATACATAGTTTGCTACTAGTTGTAAGGCCACATATTTTTTTCTTTTGGTTAAATGACATTAAGTATATTTTGAGTTGAAGCTGTGGTGTTAACATTTCTTGTCTTATGGGCAACTGTGGCAAGGTGTACTTTGAGATCAAAGTATTATGATCATCCAGGGCGAGGTCTCGCTTATAATTGTGTGTAATATTTAGATTTGGTATTCTGTTAATAAATGATGAACTGGCACTTGCCCAGTAAAACTATCAGCACCATACACTCCCCCATTCCCACTCTCCCTGTTGTTTCAGTACAGACACTTCAAACTTGACCTCTGATTCTACGAGGTTGACTGGAGCATCGGGACATGGGACACAATTCGGGGCCTCACCCTCGGAGGATCCAGTCAGAAGCCTGGAACCATCAGGACTAACTGGTGGCTCATAGACTAGCAGCTCCGCATAGCTGATGATGACGTTCGAGAAGGCTGGAGCTGCTAGGCCATACATTCAATTGATGATGAGCATGGAGACTGCGCTGATCAAATGCACATCCCAAATGGAATGCTGCTAATGGCAGAATGGGAAGCATTAATACTTGCTCCAGTCGAAAATATTGTTTAAGAGGTAGCCTCCCACTCACATTGCCAATAGGTGGTGACAATGGTAAGTAGTGGTTGAAAGAAACAGATTGCAGACATCAGGCAGTTAGCTTGGACCTCAGTCAACATAACTTCATTCAAACATTTGTCAATTTGTGTCTGCAACATAAAGTTGTTCTTGATTGAAAATGTCAGTTTACGAGCCTAATTCTCGTCATTTGCAGGAGGTGTTACTGCTTTGTTTCAATATGAAGACAACAGTGACTGAGTCTCATCAAATGCTCTCAAGTACATATGGTAACGATACTATTAGTGAAAGAACGTGTCATGAGTGGTTTCAATGCTTCAAGAACAGTGATTTTAATGTCACAGACTGGCATAGTGGTGGAAGAGAGGATGTTTTCGAAGATGCAGAATTGGAGACATTGCTGAGTGAAAACTTGCATCAAGCTCAAGAAGAATTGGCACTGTTAGTGGGAGTGACAAAGCAAGCCATTTCAAGGCTATGGGCAAGATTCAGAAAGAAGGAACTTGGGTCCCATGTGAGGTGACACCAAGAGATGTTGAACAGCATTTGTGTGTTTGTGAACAGTTGCTTCAGAGACAAAAATGGAAGAGATTTCTGCATCACATTGTGACCAAGGATGAAAAATGGGTTCATTATGATAACCCTAAAAATCATGTGGATATCCTGGCCATACTTCCACGTTGACAGCCAAACCAAATATTCACGACTCCAAGGCCATGTTCTGCATTTGGTGGGAACAGCTCGGCGTCATGTACTATGAGGTGTTAAAACCAAGTGAAACAACCACAGGTGCTTGTTATCGAACACAATTAATGCATTTGAGCTAAGCATTGAAAGACAAATGGCTGCAATACAGCAAGAGGCATGATAAAGTGATTTTGCAGCACGACAATGCTCAACCCCACATTGCAAAAGAAGTCAAAACATACTTGGAAATGTTAAAAAGAGAAGTCCTATCTGACCCACCATATTCTCCAGACATTGCTTCCTTTGACTATCACCTGTTTAGATCAATAGCTGACCAACACTTCCAATCTCATGAAGAAGTCACAAATTGGATCAATTCGTGGGTTGCTTCAAACACAATTTTTTCGACGTGGGATTCGTACACTGCCCAAAAGATGGGAGAAAGTAGTGGCCAGCGATGGAAAATACTTTGAATGATACATGTGTAACCAATTTGTTTCATTAAGCCTCAAATGTTGGAGAAAAAATGACGGAAGCAAAGTTGTACACCTTGTAGTCCATCAGTGACAGTAGAACACTTTGTTGCCAGCACTACTGCAGAAATTTATTATATTCAAACTCAGAACATGTTCTAGAATTCTGCAGAAAACTGATGTTATGGACACTGGTGCGTAATCTTGCAAGTCTGCTCTTTTGTCCTTATTATATACAGGAGTCACCATCACTTTCTTCCATTCACTTGGGACTTTCCACTGGGCAAGATAATTGTGAAAAAAGTAAGCTAAGCGAGGGGCCAGTGCTGTAGAGTACCCTCTGTAAAACCGAATAGGGATTTCATCTGAACCTGGTGACTTATTTACTTTCAACTCTTACCATTGTTTCTCTATAACAGGGTCTTTACTACTATGTCATCTATATGGCACTCTGTGTAATGAGCTAAGGTATGACGGTGGTAGTTATTGTATGCTTCATGATTAGATCTTTTTGCACAGGCATGAAACTCTACTAACTTTTCTTCATCAGTATTTTCTAAATTTTGTAGGTTTTCCATCTCTAATCCACTTACAAGGCACATACCTTCACCCTAATTCCTCTATGTTCATCATACTGGAACTAAATGATTGCAGTTCAGTGTCTAAGTGAGATGCTAACAACTGTTTATCTGCTCTTTCTAGCAGAAACACTCTCCTAGCCTTCAAGACTGATTTATTAACTTTTGTAACTATAGTCACTAAAATGACATCATGATCACTAATTCTCATCTCCATACTGATGCCATCAATAAGATCCAGCCTATTTGTTAGCTGCAAGGTCTTGAGATATTCCCATTGCATGTGGGCTGCTGAACTAGCTTACGAGCCTGAAAGATCTGACTAGCTGCTTGGCCCAATAGCCATTACAGCTTAGGCAATTTGGCTTTAAAGTGATATAAAACCCCTGAAAACAATATGAGAACACAGATGGCCTGAGTCAGAAAATGAGGGTAATAGAGCAGGTTGACATTTCTGCAGATGAATGACGTAAGTCATAGGCCACTGACTCAAACTGTCAGCAATTCATTACATAAGCAGAGTTCTGTGCTGAAGCCAGAGTACTGTATAGAGAGAAGAAGTGTGGAAGATGTATAGACATGCCAGCAAGTTTACATGACAAGTTAATGAGGCAGGCATAGAGCTCAACAAACTACAGAACGACTTGTCAGATGGAACTATTGGCAGTAGACATGTAAGAAGGATATGGAGCAATATATGAAAACTGTGTACCTTGTGCACAGACAGCTGAGCTCAGCCATCAGCAAAACCCATTGCAAAGATTACTGGAGATCAGTCAGCCATACCAAATGACTGGTATGGATATTTGTGGACCCATCTCATGAACACTAGTGGGGAATCAATATGTTTTGACCATTATTGATCATTTTTATGTTATGTATGATTGCCATGCAAAATCAATGAGCAGAGACAGTAGTTCATGCAGTGGTTAACCACTGAATCTTTAAATCTGAGTTGCCAGAAACCATAATAACTAAACAGGGTACTAATTTCATGTCAAATTTGATTACGTAGTTATCTGGCTCTTATAGATTCGTAAGTTATAGATAAGTGCACTGCTTCTGCAGGGAAAGTGCACTGCTTCTGAAAGCTAATGGAAGAATGGAGTAAAAGCATAGGACAATAAGTGAAATATTACATTACTCTGCAAACAGCCACTAAGTGACTGAGATGCTCTTCTGCTTTATGTAGCAGCTACTTACCACCCTGAAGATGCATCAGAGTATGAGATTGTCACCTTATGAGGTAGCCTATGGTTAGCAGATGGCTTCCCCTTTCAATTATGCAAACTAACACTTGATGAGAATAGGTCAACTGTCCAAAATTTTGCAAAAAGGTTAAGACACATATGGCATCAGTTACAGAAGCCAAATACAAAATTCCTAGCACAGCAAGAAACACAGAAAGAGAAGCCCAAGCAGCCTAAGATCCATATCGGCCAGTGAGTGATGTTAACCAACCCTTATGATCTGAAAGATAAAATGAAGAAGTTCATTAAGCAATACAAGGGTCCTATCAGGTGACTGAAGTGACATATCTGATCAATTTAAAATTACAGCTTCTGAGTTATATCACTGTAGTACACATGGAGCAAGTTCATCCATTGAAGGATGTCCCCAAAACTCTACCTCAGTTGCTGGTACTCCCTCCAAAGGGGTGGAGGAACTGATAAGGAAGACAGGTAAGACCTAATGGGATGAGTTAATTGCCCCTGCAGTTAAAACTACCAATCCATATGCCCTATGGTCACGAGGTGGTCTATTATGCTAACTGAGGACTTCCACTTCCTCCAGGGTGCAATCCAGATACAAGCCAGGCCTAGCCTTCGGAGGACAACAGCCATTAGCACCACTTTGGAGCACTGAATAACAAACAAAGAAAACTGGTTGTCCACAGGGCATAATCATAATCACAATTTTGGGTCTGCTCAGCAGCTAGGGGATGGTGGAGACCCTTAAGGTATGTCCATTCGGCAGCAGTGCATTAATCACCTGATGATCACATGTGGCCTTCTCTGACCATTGATGGACAGTTAAGCCAGACTTCAGTGCCTGGGCAGTGAAAAATGAGATACAGCAACTAGATAACACTTTTGAGAAACTTTAGCTCCTGATTTAGGATAAACCAGTGTTGAATGTATCATGGACACTCTCTACTATAATGCAAAGTTATTTCCATAAAGCCACCATTACAGTGTGGCTAATGGATGTAAAATAATTTGTAGAAATGATCATGATGTCACCTATCTGGATGCTGCTCAATATCCATTGTACATGTGGCGTCATTGTCTAGCCGAGGATTGATTCCTTTGCTGCTCTGGATGAAAAAGGTGTAGGTCTTGACTATCACCAGACTACCGAAATCATGAAGCAGAATTCCACGGTTTTTTGTTTAGAAAAAACACATATTTATTGCCAGAACTAAAAAACAACTACTCTTGACCACATAAAAAACACAAGTGGCTGAAATAATGTTGCTGACCAAAGATCACAGAGTCATAGCAACAATGAACTTGCAATTTCTGTATCGATTATTGATACTGCATTTTAAGTTACATGAAATATCAAATAGCATAAAGGATAATTCAGTGACTATAATAATATAAGTGACAAAATTGTACATATAAATAATGCACATCGAACTTTTAGAGATAATAACAGTTGTAATTTAAATGTAGACACTTTCAACTTTACATTGATCGCAACACCTACCATAGCACCGTACTAAGTGAATGCTTTTTGAAAACAACTTTAATTAGCATATAACAGCTAATAACAAAGCGGGCTCTATTCGTCAGTCCCTTTACAAATGACACTCGGGCAGAGTACTGACTATTGCAGTCCTCCTTCAATTGCCTTTAGGTGCAGGACAACTGGTGTGGAGGGCATGCAAAAGCTAAACTTCACTTTGAACCAGGTACAGAGAGACACAGAGGACAATCAGAGAACCAACGAGATGCATACAATGCAATTAACAAGCCTCAAAAAGGATGTAGTTAATGACACATGGCACTTTCATACTTTGGTCACCATGTTAATGTCCCACATCCAGCACCAAACGAGATGACACAGTGGTTAGCTAACTGGACTCGCATTTGAGAGCTCGATGGTTCACACCCATGTCCAGCCATCCAGATTTAGGTTTTCTGGGATTTCCCTAAATTGCTTCAGGCAAATGCCTGGATTGTTCCTTTGAAAGGGCACAGCCAATTTCCTTCCACATACTTCCCTAATCTGGGCTTGTGGTCCATCTCTAGTAACCTCATTGTTGATGGGACATTAAATACTAATCTCCTCCTCCTCCTCCTCTCACATCCAGCAGACAATGGCCATGGTGAATAAAGATTTAGATATTATTTGGAGTCAGTTGACTGTTACTGATACCCAGCTGACCATTGCAAGGCTCTTTTGAATCCTCACAAATAATGTCACTCATGTTTGCACTGAAACCAACAGCCTGAAAGAGGCCCTCATTCATACTGCCTGTGGACATCTGACCCCCGCCCTTTTACCATTGAAGCAGTTATTTGAGAGTGTACTGAAGGTACAAGAATGGTTACCAGCACTTCTGGAATAATTATTAACACAGGGGATGATACCTTACTCTCATACTACCATATGCCTGATGTCAGCTTAATGCAAGATGGTATTAAGCTACAAATTTGGATAGGAATACCCCTAACATGTAAAGTATGCAACTTTTAGTACTTAGTATTCTACTCTTATCTGGTAGCATGGGGAGTTCTGAGGAAGTTCGTACACTTGAGGGTGCAAGGTATTTTACTAGTCACCTCTAATAAGATATCCCACACATAACTTTCTGCCTCATAATTGCTGTGGTGCTGAGATGAGAGAATCTCAGTATGCAGCATGAAGCTAATTCATAACATTCCAGCATCTTGCAACTTCAACTTCTTCTGTAAATAGAAACCTGCACAAGAGTGTTCTCAGGATGGGTTTATGATTCAAGCTATTACTTTCAAAGGGTGCTGTCACATCGGTTCTTTTCAGCAGTGGGGCTGATAATCAACATTTGCACATGGACAAGAACTGTCTAAGTAAGATGTAACGCCTAGAACGAACGGGTCTTAGTGAAAACCTGCTCTACCTGAATGCTGCACCATGGACCCAATGCTTCTCACCTCCTTGGGCCAAATTTTAGCCATCCAGAATGGTCAGATTTCTATGGAGCAACTGTTTGGGTATATAAGACCAGTATAAACTCATTACATCAGTAACTTCCACATCAGCAGCAATCTTAGTTTTGATCATAATAAATGACATCTGTTGCTTACTCAAGCACAGAGTTGCCTGAATTCTGCCCTTACCATCCTTCCACTTGCAGGCCTATATTAACACTGTGGCACTTGTGAAGAAGCAGCACAGGTGCTGCGAAGCTACAAGTATATTTATGTGAATGTTCTACAATGTGAGCCAAAGGCTCAATGACAATGTGCCCAGTACAAACTGTGTAAAAAGTAGACTACTTCAAAGTTCCACTACAGAAAGAATTCGGAGGGCCAAATTTGTAAAAGAGAAGAGGAGTGGAGTGTCACGGGCTTCTGCAACTGCTCATTCCTGTAATCATGTTGCTTGCTGCAATTGGCTAGCACAGCATTTCTCCACCATGCCCATCTTGGACAGATGGTGCAACCACTTGGTCAATGACCAACAGTATTACCAAAACCTGGGACACTTCAGCAAATACATGACATCTGGGGCACCTGCTCATCAACAAGCCCATCCTGATGCATACAAATGCTGGCCATCTAGTCAGTAAGTGGCATCAAACTCCAACCACTGTAAAGCTGATTATTGCCATAAAACTGTCACTCAACCACCATCTGCGGTGCAACTCTCTCTCTTCGCAATCCTACAGGACTGCCTACTTGGGGATCCACAAGTGGTACTGATGGGCCAAGGGTTGAACAAAAGCCTTTCCAGTTGGCAATCCACTGGAGATACACCAAAGCCTGACACCACCAGCTAGACATGACACTGGTGTTCATGGCCAGATGTCACTACTGCTCACACATACAATGGTAGATGATTTGCTCACCTTTATAATGGCAAAGCAGTGCCAGACCAGTATGCCAGCAGCTGACACAGCTCTGCCACTGCCCAAGAATGGCAGCTATGCAAGGTTGTAATTTTACTGAACCATGCTGGGCACAGAACCACAGACATCTTTGCAACAACGCACTGTCCACCATGAGTTAATGGCCACACTCCCACCCACCAGACATGAAGTAAAGACTTCTGTTGTAAACTACACGAATCAACTATCTCCACTCTCAATATGACTGAAACCGTTCACAACTACTCACTACAGTACCCAACAGTCTGTGATAAACTCAGCTCTATTACATTCATAATGAAACAGCTATTACAATATACAATGTAACTGTATAGATAAAAAATCTACTCACCAAGCAGCATCAGGAGAACACCCATATAAAAAAATAATGTTTTCCATATTCAAGCTTTCGGAACCACTGGCTCCTTCTTCTGACAGAAGAGGGGAAGGGAAGGAAGAGGGGGTTAAGTAAAACGATGGGAGAGGTTAAGGAAAAGGGGTATAATTTGGAAAACTCACCAAGAACCATAGATCAGGGGATACTTTCCAGATGGGACGAGAAGGAAAGTCCCCATTTCTGAATTTACAGTTTTGAATACAGCAGTCTCTTGCACTTACTCAGCTTATCTGTGACCTATATGCCTCATCTGCTAATTTCCATTCTACCAGACTTCTCTCCCACAAAATCCTGCAGTTATCTGCCCCTCATGTTAAGGTCTTTTCTTCTCATCTGTCCGGTAAGTCTCCCCTAGCCTGGTGTCCTGGGTGACTTTTCTGAATTCTACCCCTTTACCTAAGCCTCTTGATTCCTTTTCCTTCACCCTTCTTCCTTCCCCTTCAACCCTTGTGCCAGAAGAAGGAGCCTCTGGCTCTAAAAGCTTGTATGTGTAAAACCTTTTTTACACTCCTGGAAATTGAAATAAGAACACCGTGAATTCATTGTCCCAGGAAGGGGAAACTTTATTGACACATTCCTGGGGTCAGATACATCACATGATCACACTGACAGAACCACAGGCACATAGACACAGGCAACAGAGCATGCACAATGTCGGCACTAGTACAGTGTATATCCACCTTTCGCAGCAATGCAGGCTGCTATTCTCCCATGGAGACGATCGTAGAGATGCTGGATGTAGTCCTGTGGAACGGCTTGCCATGCCATTTCCACCTGGCGCCTCAGTTGGACCAGCGTTCGTGCTGGACGTGCAGACCGCGTGAGACGACGCTTCATCCAGTCCCAAACATGCTCAATGGGGGACAGATCCGGAGATCTTGCTGGCCAGGGTAGTTGACTTACACCTTCTAGAGCACGTTGGGTGGCACGGGATACATGCGGACGTGCATTGTCCTGTTGGAACAGCAAGTTCCCTTGCCGGTCTATGAATAGTAGAACGATGGGTTCGATGACGGTTTGGATGTACCGTGCACTATTCAGTGTCCCCTCGACGATCACCAGTGGTGTACGGCCAGTGTAGG
This sequence comes from Schistocerca cancellata, assembly GCF_023864275.1. Taxonomy (NCBI): domain Eukaryota; kingdom Metazoa; phylum Arthropoda; class Insecta; order Orthoptera; family Acrididae; genus Schistocerca; species Schistocerca cancellata. Next base: position 514,682,348 of record NC_064628.1, on the reverse strand, counting down.
AGATCGCTCCCCACACCATGATGCCGGGTGTTGGCCCTGTGTGCCTCGGTCGTATGCAGTCCTGATTGTGGCGCTCACCTGCACGGCGCCAAACACCCATACGACCATCATTGGCACCAAGGCAGAAGCGACTCTCATCGCTGAAGACGACACGTCTCCATTCGTCCCTCCATTCACGCCTGTCGCGACACCACTGGAGGCGGGCTGCACGATGTTGGGGCGTGAGCGGAAGATGGCCTAACGGTGTGCGGGACCGTAGCCCAGCTTCATGGAGACGGTTGCGAATGGTCCTCGCCGATACCCCAGGAGCAACAGTGTCCCTAATTTTCTGGGAAGTGGCGGTGCGGTCCCCTACGGCACTGCGTAGGATCCTACGGTCTTGGCGTGCATCCGTGCGTCGCTGCGATCCGATCCCAGGTCGACGGGCACGTGCACCTTCCGCCGACCACTGGCGACAACATTGATGTACTGCGGAGACCTCACGCCCCACGTGTTGAGCAATTCGGCGGTACGTCCACCCGGCCTCCCGCATGCCCACTATACGCCCTCGCTCAAAGTCCGTCAACTGCACATACGGTTCACGTCCACGCTGTTGCGGCATGCTACCAGTGTTAAAGACTGCGATGGAGCTCCGTATGCCACGGCAAACTGGCTGACACTGACGGCGGCGGTGCACAAATGCTGCGCAGCTAGCGCCATTCGACGGCCAACACCGCGGTTCCTGGTGTGTCCGCTGTGCCGTGCGTGTGATCATTGCTTGTACAGCCCTCTCGCAGTGTCTGGAGCAAGTATGGTGGGTCTGACACACCGGTGTCAATGTGTTCTTTTTTACATTTCCAGGAGTGTATATGTGTGATATTCTGCTTGTGCTTTTTTATCTATACAATTAGATGATATTGCCAGACATTGATTATTTTCATTGTTACATTACAATACACAGATAAACAACTTCTGTACACAGTACACCATGGACTTTTTGAATCGCTTCTGCAGTTTCAAGTGACAATGTGGGGAAGTCAAAAATTCATGAAATCAAAATAGTGTTCAATTTGGATTGTTTGAATGATCCTTTAAAAAGAAATACTTCTGAAATTTGCAGGCATAGCTTCAAAAATCTATGTATCTAATTTAGACATGTTCATACAAATAAAACAATAATATATATTACAAAAGATAGATCAAAACAGATTACAAATTGTAGCGTACACATCGACAACACCCATAGGAAGAGTGAGAAATGCAGTACCCCTACTGACTGACAATCCTTAAACAAGGACATCAGCAGTCAGATATCAAGTTACTAAGAAGTCAGTCCAAAAACCCACATGATACAAACTTCCTAGTGCTCTCAAAGACCATATGGTAAAAAGCAAATTTTACTGTGTTAAAGAATACGTTTTATATTAAATTTGTATATATAGTTCTTTGTCAGAGAATATAATCAAAGTAGTTGCTCCTTATGAAATGAGTGATATTGAATGTTTTCCATTTTTTACATGTCCTGTATTGCATGTAAAGTTGCCATAAGTAATATAATCCAACAGGATAAAATTAAATTAAATCCTGCATTGTAGAGTTCTTATGGAGCAGATGTCTTCTATTTAGTTTGATAGGGTGACATACAAAATGATAAAATCTAAGAACATAAATCATATGATCAAAAGTATATCATCCACAGGAAAGGAAAAAAGAAGAATATTGATATTTTAGGAGCAAGGAGCAGACAGGTTAAGGTGTATGCTCCCATCACAGGTCCAGTTTTCATTACAATGTTTGATGCCTCTAAGTTTTTTCAGCCATCAAGTTATTTTTAACTTTTCACTTTCTCATAATTATGGAGCTTATGGGCACTCGACACTGAGGTCATCAGTGTTTTCTAACATGGTTGTTGTTGTTTTGATGGTGGTCTTCAGTATGAAGACTACTTTTTTCTTATCCTGCACACTTTCCTCCAGTGCTTAATGTGGTGTACAGTGATGTCTCAGATTGTGGTCTATGAACCAATCCCTTCTTCTAGTTAGATTATGCCACAAATTTCTTTTATCCACAATTCTATTCAATACCTCCTTACTAGTTACATGATCTACCCATTTAATCTCCAGCATTCTTCTGTAGCACCTCATTCCAAAAACTTCTATTCTCATCTTGTCTGAACTGTTTATCTTCCTTGTTTCACTTCCATACATGGCTACATTCCTTACAAATACTTTCAGGAAAGACATCGTCTACTTCCCATACAAATAATTTCAGAAAAGAGTTCCTATCACTGAAATCTATGTTCAATGTTAGCAAATTTCTTCAGAAATACTTTTCTTGCCGTTGTCAGTTCACATTTCTTATCCTCTCTACTTCAGCCATCATCAGTTATTTTGCTAATCAAATAGCAAACTTCACCTACTACTTTACGCAACCTGTTTGCTAACATAATTGTCTCAGCATCACTTGATTCAATCTGACTACAGTCCACTATCCTTGTTTTGCTTTTGTTGATGTTCATATTCTATCCTCCTTTCAAGACACTGTACAATCCATTCAAGTGCTCTTCGAAGTCCCTTACTGTCTCTGACAGAATTACAATGGAAACCTCAAAGTTTTTATTTCTTCTCCATGAACTTTAATTCCTACTCCAGACTTTTGTTTCCTTTACTACTTGCTCAATATACAGATTGAATAACATTGGGGATTGGCTACAAGACTGTCTTACTCCTTCTCATGCCCCTCAACTCCCACAAATGCCATCTGGTTTCTGTACAAGTTGTAAATAACTTTTCGCTCCCTGCATTTTAAAGCCTGCTACATTCAGAAGTTCAAAGAGAGTATTCCAGTCAACATTGTCAAAAGTTTTCCCAAAGTCTACAAATTTTATAAACAAAGATTTGCTTTCTTAAACCTATCTCCTAAGTGAAGTCATAGGGTCAAAAAATTGTTCAAATGGCTCTGAGCACTATGGGACTTAACTGCTGAGGACATGAGTCCCCTAGAACTTAGAACTACTTAAACCTAACTAACCTAAGGACATCACACACAACCATGCCTGAGGCAGGATTCGGACCTGCGACCAAAGAGTCATAGGGTCAGCATTGCCTTGCAAGTTCCTACATTTATCCAGAATCCACACTGATCTTCACCAAGGCCAGCTTCTACTAATTTTTCCATTATTCTGTAGAGAATTCACGTTAATATTTTGCAGCCATGACTTATTAAACTGATAGTTTGGTAATATTCACACCTGTCAGCACCTGCTTGCTTTGGAATTCTAATATTCTTCTTGAAGTCTGAGATCGAATCAGCTGTCTCATACATCTTGTGCACCAGATGGAGGAATTTTGCCATGGCTGGCTCTCCCAAGGCTATCAGTACTTCTGACAGAATGTCATCTACTCCTGGGTCTGGTTTTCAACTTAGTTCTTTCAGTTCTCTGTCAAATTCTTGCAGTATCAGATCTCTTATGTCATCTCCATCTACAGCCCCTTCCATTTCTATAATATTGCCTGCAAGTACATCTCCCTTGTATACACTCTCTTTATGCTCCTCCTTCCACATTTCAGCTTCCCCCTTTTTTGCTTAAGTCTGGTTCTCTATCTGAGCTTTATTCATATAGCTACTTCTCTTTTCTCCAAAAGCCTCATAATTTTCCTGTAAGCAGTAGCTCTCTCTCCCGTAGTGATATATGCTTCTAAAACCTTACATTTGTCCTCTAGCCATCCCTGTTTAGCCTGTTTGTACTTCCTGTCAATCTCATTTTTAGACATTTATATTCCCTTTCATCTGCTTCATTTACTGCGCTTTTATATTTTCTCCTTTCTTCAATTAAATTCAATATCTCATTTGTTATTCACGCATTTCTGCCAGGTCTTTTCTTTTTACCTATTTGATCATCTGCTGTCTTCCCTATTTCACCTCTTAAAGCTACCAATTTGTCTTCTACTGTATTCCTTTGTCAATTGTTGCCTAATGCTCCCCCTGAAACTCTCTACAACCTCTGGTTCTGTCAGTTTATACAGGCCCCATGTCCTTAAATTCCCACATTTTCGCAGTTTCTTCAGTTTTAATCTACAGTTCATAACCAATAGATTGTGGTCAGAGTCCACATCTGCCCCTGGAAATGTCTTACAATTTAAAACCTGGTTTCTAAATCTCTGTCTTACTATTAAATAATATATCTGAAACCTTCCAGTATCTCCAGGCCTCTTCCATGTATAGAACCATCTTTTATGATTCTTGAACCAAGTGTTAGCTGTGATTAAGTTATGCTCTGTGCAAAATTCTAACAGGGGGCTTCCCCTTTCATTTCTTACCCCCATTCCATATTCACCTACTACAATTCCTTCTCTTCCCTTTCCTACTATCGAATTCCAGTCACCCATGACTATTAAATTTTCGTCACCCTTCACTATTTGAATAATTTCTTTTATCTCATCATACATTTCATCAATCTCTTCATTATCTGTGGAGCTAGTTGGCATATAAACTTGTAGTACTATGGTAGGTGTAGGCTTTGCTTCTATCTTGGCCACAATAATGCGTTCACTATGCTGTTTGTAGTAGCTTACCCACATTCCTACTGCATTACCCCTATTTGATTTTGCATTTATAACCCTATATTCACCTGACCAGAAGTCTTGTTCCTCCTGCCACCAAACTTCACTAATTCCCACTATATCTATCTGTAACCTATCCATTTCCCTTTTTAAATTTTCTGACCTACCTGTCCAATTAAGGGCTCTAAAATTCCATGTTACAATCCACAGAACACTAGTTATGTTTCCTTGATGATGACATCCTGCTGAGTAGTCCCTGCCCAGAGATTTGAATGGGGTACTATTTTACCTCCAGAATATTTTACCCCGGCATGCCATCATCATTTAACCATACAGCACAGCTGCATACCACAACAATACTGAATGCTACATGTACTGTTGGGTTCAGACAGCATGTCAGTCCATAAATCTTGTGATAAGGTGCTTAAGTACACTGCCATTTTTTTGAAACTCTGTAGTTTTCCCCATTGCAACACAGAAGTGTGGAACTAGCCTCAGAGGAGCCTACAGTATTCCACTGTAATGGCGGAAAAGTATGGTACTCTGCCATCACAGCCCTGAGCTCAGCAATGCTTCAAGCAGCAAGCTCTCGACACATGTGGACAGAAGGCCATAGTTAAAAGTTCAAGTGAGGTGTTGATGGTTTAATGAAGTCACATTGACACCAAATTTCACCACAATTCTGCCCAACACCACTATGGACATTTTGTCCCTCCTCCCTCCTCCCCTCCCTGCTCACATTTCATCCCTTCTCTTGTCACCTCCGCAATGAAGGTCAGATCTGTGACACCTAGAGCTTTGAAATCAAGTGATTTTCTTATGAAAGACTGAGGAAAACATTTCAGACCTAAAATGGTTCAGAAAGTGGCATGAAGTGCATCAGTGAAACTACGCAGGCTTACACGTCACACGAACTTCTGAGCTCTGGCCTTTTTTTTGGCATGTGTTCACAGTTTGTTGCTTGAAGAGTCATCAAGTGTGAGAATGAAGTCTCAGGCTACCTTGCTTTTGCAATATTGCAGAGGAAAGTAGTAGGTACCTTCGAGCCAAATTTCACACTTCTGCAATGCAATGGGAGAAAATGGTGGAATTTCAAAAACGTGACCCTTTAATTCATATGTGTAGTGCATACCATTCCATTACTTTATACATTTTGGTTGGAGAATACTGCAGTTGTTTTCATAAATTACAATGTAATAAATACTGCAACCAGCCACAAGTATTTTAGAAATGATTGTTTGGCACAATAAAATCATTTCTAAAAATCTTGTGGCTCGTTGCAGCTTTTCCTATTGTATAATTTAAAATACGTTCCTCCCTGGTCCAAAGATATTTCCATATTATAGCTCAAATTCCATGTCAAAAGAGGTGTATAATAGCTCAACAGGTTTAATATATGCCAAGAACATTTTGTCCTACTTAAATATTGTGATTACCAAATCTTTCAGTTATTTCAAAGATTAAAAAAAACTTACCTCTCCAAGGTTTAAGTTTGGTATGTCCTTAATCTTGGTTCGCTGTACCCTGCGCCAATTAGGTTTTGCCATTAATTCTATGTGCCTTTTCCTAAATCCTCTGTGCCGTCCTATACTTTTGTTATGCCACAGTGATTTGTTAGCAGCCATATCTTTAGTTTTATGTCTGCAATAAACAAACATCAACACAACACATTTTACTTCATGTACACTGTAGTTGACTGCATCAAAAGAAAATTCTCTCAAGGAGACTATAAAATTTTAAGACAGTACTGCTTCAGGAGAAATGTCAGTAGCTCACCAAATTACACACCCAAACCTCTGTGCATGTAAAACCAATCAATATGTAACAATACCTACATTCTCACAGTTATCACCCCATCCCGATCAAATACTCGCTTCCCTACAGTCGAGGCATCCATAACTGTATCTGCTCCCCCTCCTAATCCGACACCACCTCTACCCCACACTTCCCTCTCCTGCAATGGCCTTACATACCTTATTTGCAAACAAATCTCCCAAATTTGCGAACAAATCCCAATATTTCTTCCAGTCACTGACTAATACAGTTCCCCCATCCAAAAACACAGATGCAACCCTTTCATCACCGAGTACCCAAAGGCCTTCAATGCCTGAATACAAAATGTGTCTCTCAAATCAAGTTGTGAAATGCTGATATTCACCCTACTCCAACCACCGTTTCCTTCCATTGCCTTCCTAGCCTCTGTAAGTTCTAGTCAGACTATATAACTGTTCCAAACCACTATCCGTACCATAAGATTTCTAGCTCTGCAGTACGTCGGCGGGGAGGTGTGGCTACCTGCTCCGCCACAACTTTTCACTCAGTCATTTAGTATCACAACAGAGGCAATGCGTTGTTTTCGTGTGTGAAGTAAGTCGTCTACACGTTTTTGATCGTTTTTCGCTATTTTTTCCTCGTCGTGTAGCATTGAGCTAAAGAAAGTGTGTGTTTACTGATCTTTTTTTTCGTGGGGGGACCGTAGTCGTATAGAACGTACTGAAAAAAATTTCCGCCATTTGACTGGTAATTGTTCATTTCATTTACTTTACACAGTCAAGCATTATAGCCATTTTCAAGTGCATGTTGAAATGTTAAAATATGCCTGACCTGCCTGTGGCATGTCAACCGTTGACGAATTCAGGTCACAGGAATATATTAGCTGTTAAATACACCATACTCTGTGTTACTGGGTTTTTTGCTGGGCACAATGTCAGTCATATTATGTAACTTCAATATGTACTCGTATCCTGTAATACAACAACTGGTCTATAAGTCCAGAAATATGTTTTTTCGTCGATGATATATGGCATCCAGGGCAGACACACATTAACGTTTCAACGTGCACTGGAGAATAGTTACGAAGCGTAAGTGCTGATTATGTGAAATAACTGAACAATAAACATTCACATGGCGAAAGTTTCTTTCAAAAAATTTGTGTTTAATGTTGACCTGCAATAGGAATACAAATTTCTGAAATATCAAAAATAAGAACTTTCTTGTTATGAATTTTATGATGTAACTAAGACGAACAAACCACACCTGAGAATAACGTCATGTCTAGCGAAAAATACAGCCGAATGAATAAGGTTTATTGTTTCAGTAAACTGTTCAGACTTTCAAGTAATTTAAAAAGTATATCGTGGGTTGAACCAAGCGGCAGTTTTAAAAATTTAGCGCCTCTAGGCACACCATATTATATGCCCCCCCCCCCCCCCCCCCCCAATAAAAAAAATGCTTTAAATAATAACTGTTACCTGATCACTTCACAATTGCCGTTTTGGGTGGGAGCGCTGCGAGTTGTTTCCGTACTGTGCTATTTATTTTTCTGAAGGGCGCGTCGGCGGTCTAGTCGCGCTGAATCAAAAGGTAATATGGTTCCTGGTATCTTTTATAGGTGCATTCATCGTCTATGTCAGTCACAATCTCCACTGATTTATTTTCATAATAGTCGAACATGCCACGAATAGATGCAATAAATCCTACGAGATGTATAATTCATATAATTCATAAACTATTTTAGTATCAATATTTACAGTTTGCAATTTCAGATTTACACTATTAAATCTCTGAAGTATGTCCTTCCAAACTGTCATCATTAATACTGTTTCTAGTCTGCTGAGTTGATTCAATAAAGCTGAAGCCTCATTTCGCAGAAGTGGTTTTTCAAACGTACTATTGGCAATATGTATGAGGGCATTGATAACGCCCTTCCAGTTTTCATACAGATTTACAGACGCTTCCACCTTACTGACTAACATGTTTTTGATAAAATTTTTACCGTTTTACTTCATGGGTTCATGAAAGAAACAACCTTATCCCAGCGTTGTGTAGAAGCAGAGAAAAAATGGTAAAGGTTTTACACTACATTGAAAAATGAACACGCTTCGTGACAACAGCTTGGAGCACTAGTTCCGACTAAATTCAAAGAATGTGCAGCACAAGGACATAATGCGCTTTCGGTTTTCGTTCTTTAATGCTTGTCTGCAAACCAGTGCAGGTTTGCGTTGTCATATGACTAGCCTGTGCAGTCAGTAATATCAGTGGAATTTGTAGACAGGACTTTTAGTACGTCCTCTTCTAAGTTCCCGGACTTGGGTCCCGGGTTTGGTAAAAACAGAAGGAAACGTTCAACAGGTTCACCTTTCTCGTTCACATATCTTAATATGAAAGATAATTGATCAATGTGTGAAATGTCCACAGTAGAATCTACTACTATAGTAAAATATTTGGCCTGTTTTATTTCACTTATGATAATTCTTTTTATTCGTTCAGAAAGAAGCTCTATTATTTCATCACAGATTGTTGAAGAAAGGTAACTCGTACGTCACTGGACTGGATTTCCATATCGTTCAATGTGCTCTGCGAGAAACGGATCAAACTCGGCTATAAGTTCAAGAGACATCATAAATTGACCATTATGTAATGAATGGAAACTTACAACGTGTTCACGTAGGGGAAGCCCACGACTTGTTACCTTCTTCACTACTGCAAACACCCTTTTCAACACACTGCATATGACTCGAAATGGTTATCTATTGTTCCAAGTGATTTTTTTCTTGTGAAGAGCGATAACTCAGAATTTTTGTGTTCATTTGAACTCTCGTGATGAAATAAAAGAGGCCTATTATAAAATTTTTCCAATCTACAATACCATTAGTAGCAATCGCTGCCTTCCCTCTCAACACTATACATGTTGGACTAAAAACACAGCACCGGTGCTACAGGAGTATACTAGAAAATCACGCAAAGTTGATTCACCATTTAAAAGTTAACGGTAAAGTACATTTTTGTTCAAATATTTGGTTTTACCTCCTACTGATCTTCTTGAATTCGAAAAATCACCGTTACAATTTTGATTAATGCTACGTTGGAATAGAATGTCGATTGTTGATTCATTGACACACCATTCTGCAGGATCATCACTAACGAGGTTATTTCTTTTTGTAATGTCTGATTCGGCACTTAGTTTTTCGTGAAACTCGACATAAGGAACAATTGGCATTCCTTCATTAGCTGCCAGAAATATAACCCGTACTCCTTGAACTCGAAGTCGAACCAGCAACATTTTTTTGCGAAAATGTTATCTACTCTGGCATCGTTTTTAGAACATTGGCTTCTCGTTCTCGCCTTTCCTTCGATAATTTCCGAAATGCCGCCCCACTTTACTTCGCACGTTCGCTTTTTTTACTGTTATTCACGTTTAGGCTCTTACAAAATTGACAACCAACAGTCAAAACAAAAGGAAAATTTGTGAAAGGAAAGAAAGAAAGATTGTATCCTGTTGTGAAGTGTATTTCACACACCATTAGATATTCTGCTTACGTTCTTTTTGTGTAAACATGTGTTTAAAAATGTAAAACATTTCCAGTATTAACATGTTTTGTTAAACGGGTGTCATTAAATCAAAGCTCAGATATTGAAGACCACAGAGCTTTCACATTAATTACAGTAATCGAAGGTTGACTTGATACTTCCGCACAATTTCTGCAAGAAATATAAGTAGAACTGCTTTTACATACTGAGGCCCACACATGTCACAGTATTTAAGAAAGTGCTGATTTGTTTATCACAGCTTTCCAGGGGTCCCGGTATTTTCACGGGGAAAACATGGTAGGGTTAAGTAGAAGCTGACAACATTCTCGGAATAATAACGTTTCAAACGCTGTAATGTAGATTGCCGTTCTGACAGCTTATAAGACACAAACCCAATGTTAAATTTCCGTTCAGTCGCCAAGTAAACTTTGTATATTTCCAAGCTTGTATTGTCGAATTTCGTTCTCAAGTCTTATTTAAAGTAGCAAGTTTTTTAACAATATTAAAATTTTTTGTCGTTTGTAAGTGCAGTTATTGTAAAACGTTGTTGTTGTGGCCTTCAGTCCTGAGACTGGTTTGATGCAGCTCTCGATGCTACTCTTCTATCATGTGCAAGCTGCTTCATCTCCCAGTACGTACTGCAGCCTACATACATCCTTCTGAATCTGCTTAGTGTACTCATCTATAGGTCTCCCTGTACGATTTTTATCCTCCACGCTGCCCTCCAATACTAAATTGGTGATCCCTCGATGCCTCAGAACATGTCCTACCAAACGATCCCTTCTTCTAGTCAAGTTGTGCCACAAACTCCTCCCCAATTCTATTCAATACCTCCTCATTAGTTATTTGATCTACCCATATAATCTTCAGCATTCTTCTGTAGCACCACATTACGAAAGCTTCTATTCTCTTCCTGTCCAAACTATTTATCGTCCACGTTTCACTTCCATACATGGCTACACTCCATACAAATACTTCCAGAAAAGACTTCCTGACACTTAAATCTATACTCGATGTTAACAAATTTCTCTTCTTCATAAACGCTTTCCTTGCCATTGCCAGTCTCCATTTTATATCCTCTCTACTTCGACCATAATCAGTTATTTTGCCCCCCAAATAGCAAAACACCTTTACTACTTTAAGTGTCTCATTTCCTAATCTAATTCCCTCAGCATCACCCGATTTAATTCGACAAAATTCCATTATCCTCGTTTTGCTTTTGTTGATGTTCATCTTATACCCTCCTTTCAGGACACTGTCCATTCCGTTCAACTGCTCTTCCAGGTCCTTTGCTGTCTCTGACAGAATTACAATGTCATCGGCGAACCTCAAAGTTTTTATTTCTTCTCCCTGGATTTTAATACCTACTCAGAATTTTTCTTTTGTTTCCTTTACTGCTTGCTCATTGTACAGATTGAATAACATTGGGGAGAGGCTACAACCCTGTATCACTCCCTTCCCAACCGCTGCTTCCATGTCGTGCCCCTCGACTCTTATAACTGCCATCTGGTTTCTGTACAAATTGTAAATAGCCTTTCGCTCCCTGTTTTTCACCCCTGCCACCTTCAGAATTTGACAGAGGGTATTCCAGTCAACATTGTCAAAAGCTTTCTCTAAGTCTACAAACGCTAGACACGTAGGTTTGCCTTTTCTTAATCTATCTTCCAAGATACGTCGCGCCTCACGTGTTCCAACATTTCTACGGAATCCAAACTTATCTTCACCGGGTCGGCTTCTACCAGTTTTTCCATTCGTCTGTATAGAATTCGCGTTAGTATTTTTCAGCCGTGACTTATTAAACTGCTAGTTCACTAATTTACAAATCTCTCAACACCTGCTTTATTTGGGATTGGAATTATTATATTCTTCTTGAAGTCTGAGGGTATTTCGCCTGTCTCATACATTTTGCTCATAAGATGGTAGAGTTTTGTCAGGACTGCCTCTCCCAAGGCTGTCAGTAGTTCTAATGGAATATTGTCTACTCCCGGGGCCTTTTTGCGACTTAGGTCTGAAGTGCTCTGTCGAACTATTCACGCCGTATCATATCTCCCATTTCATCTTCATCTACATTCTCTACCATTTCCATAATATTGCCCTAAAGTACATCGCCCTTGTATAGACACTCTATATACAACTTTCACCTTTCTGCTTTCCCTTCTTTGCTTAGAACTGGGTTTCCATCTGAGTTCTTGATATTCATACAAGTGGTTCTCTTTTCTCCAAAAGTCTCTTTAATTTTCCTGTGGGCAGTATGTATCTTACCCCTAGTGAGATATGCCTCTACATCCTTACCTTTGTCCTCTACCCATGCCTGCTTAGGCATTTTGCACTTCCTGTCGATCTCATTTTTGAGACGTTTGTATTCCTTTTTGCCCACTTCATTTACTGAATTTTTATATTTTCTTCTTTCTTCAATTAAATTCAATATTTTTTCTGTCACTCAAGGATTTCTACTAGTCCTCGTCTTTTTACCTACTTGATCCTCTGCTGCCTTCACTACTTCGTCCCCCAAAGCTACCCATTTTTCTTCTAATGTATTTATAACCCCCATTCTTGTCAATTGTTCCATTATGCTCTCCCTGAAACTCTGTACAGCCTCTGGTTTAGTCAGTTTATCCAGGTCCCATCTCCTTAAATTCCCTCCCTTTTGCAGTTTCTTCAGTTTTAATCTACAGTTCATAACCAATAGATTGTGGTCCGAGTCCACATCTGCCCCTGGAAAAGTCTTACAAATTAAAACCTGGTTCCAAAATCTCTGTCTTACCATTACATAATGTATCTGAAACCTATCAGTATCTCCAGGCTTCTTCCATGTACAGTATGTTTGAAAACGACTTCTGCGAAATGAGGCTTCAGCTTTATTGAATACTCAGCAGACTAGAAACAGTATTAATGATGACAGTTTGGAACAATATACTCCAGAGATTTAATAGTGTAAATCTGAAATTGCAAACTGTAAATATTGATACTAAAATAGTTTATGAATTATATGAATTATACATCTCGTAGGATTTATTGCATCTATTCATGGCATGTTCGACTATTATGAAAATAAATCAATGGAGATTGTGACTGACATAGACAATGAATGCAGCTATAAAAGATACCAGGAACCATATTACCTTTTCATTCAGCTCGACTAGACCGCCGTCGCGCCCTTCAGAAAAATAAATAGCACAGTACGGAAACAACTCGCAGCGCTCCCACCCAAAACGGCAATTGTGAAGTGATCAGGTAACAGTTATTATTTAAAGCATTTTTTTTGGGGGGGGGGGCATATAATATGGTGTGCCTAGAGGCGCTAAATTTCTAAAACTGCCGCTGGTTCAACCCACGATATACTTTTTAAATTACTTGAAAGTCTGAACAGTTTACTGAAACAATAAACCTATTTATTCGGCTGTATTTTCGCTAGGCATGACGTTATTCTCAGGTGTGGTTCGTTCGTCTTAGTTACATCATAAAATTCATAACAAGAAAGTTCTTATTTTTGATATTTCAGAAATTTGTATTCCTATTGCAGGTCAACATTAAACACAAATTTTTTGAAAGAAACTTTCGCCATGTGAATGTTTATTGTTCAGTTATTTCACATAATCAGCACTTACGCTTCGTAACTATTCTCCAGTGCACGTTGAAACGTTAATGTGTGTCTGCCCTGGATGTCATATATCATCGACGAAAAAACATATTTCTGGACTTATAGACCAGTTGTTGTATTACAGGATACGAGTACATATTGAAGTTATATAATATGACTGACATTGTGCCCAGCAAAAAACCCAGTAACACAGAGTATGGTGTATTTAACAGCTAATATATTCCTGTGGCTTGAATGCGTCAACGTATGACATGCCACAGACAGGTCAGGCATATTTTAACATTTCAACATGCACTTGAAAATGGCTATAATGCCTGACTGTGTAAAATAAATGAAATGAACAATTACCAGTCAAATGGCGGAAACTTTTTTCAGTACGTTCTGTACGACTGTGGTCCCCCCACGAAAAAAAGATCAGTAAACACACACTTTCTTTAGCTCAATGCTAAACGACGAGGAAAAAAATGAATAGCGAAAAACGATCAAAAACGTGTAGACGAGTTACTTCACACACGAAAACAACGCATTGCCTCTGTTGTGATACTAAATGACTGAGTGAAAAGTTGTGGCGGAGCAGGTAGCCACACCTCCCTGCCGACGTACACGCTAGCCGTGTGAGGCACGGCCATAAGAGAACTTGTAGACCTAAAATTTTTAAAAAATCTCAAAAAAATTGTAAAACCCCTGGCAGCACTAAAAAACCAGAACTGTCCGGACTAATCCTGGACGTACTGAACATCACACTCCACCATCTGCTGGGCTACTATTATATACAGGACAGCGCATAAAAAACCTGACCAGAGTACAGGCTGCTCGGCAATAATGCACGAATTGTTGCCCGCCACGAGCCGATACAACAACAAATAGATAAACACGTGATAATTAGGTAGTAAAGAAAGAACCCGTAAGCTAATGGAAAGGTTTATACTAGAGATGGGCAAATTGAAACACGTAACTGTTTCGAAACAAATGAAACAGTACAATGTAATGTTTCGATACGCTGTTTCGAAACAGTGAAACAGTTTGTGTTTTGTAATCTAATAAACCTACACATTTTATCATCTTGACTGTCAACTGTATACGTATGTCCACATAAACACAAATGAGGTGCGAGAGCGCTTATCATATCGCAGAAAGTATGAAATTATCACTTAGGCGTCTTGGCAGTTTCGTATTTCTGCAACAAATGCACTGCTTTCGTGTCGTGTGACTTTCATACTTTTCAATTGGCTGAGGACATCCATAGCGGAAGACAGAAAGGCCACCACGAACGGAACTGGAGGTGGGAGCAAACTGCAGAAACAACGGATATGCTAATGGAATTCCCACATTCCGTTAGTATGGGTAATATACCCATCCTGCTAATTTCCATGCACACAAAGGGAATCATTGAGGATAATAGGCACAGTGACTATAGACTCACAAATAACGCCAACTAATTCAAATAAATAACAAAATATAACAGAAAAAAATTTTGTCTTTCAAGGTGTTTCGAACCGTTACTATAAATTCACCTTGCTTCCTAGTCCTTCCCGTTCCCCATTACACTATCAGTGATATGTCAAACAGATTGCTTGCAATTATGCCTACATCAAATTTATGTATATGTCTAATAACTGTCACTCTACGCCTTTTTTTTTTTCAAAATGTTGTAGGCTTACTTACGTTTCTTAATATGATTACTGTACATGAACAGAGAAGCGTATGTTATCAAAAAGTGTAATTTAACTGAATGATTTTCACATATTTATTATTTTGAATGTGAATAGTATGCGTTGTTTTATTAGTTAGTGTTTATAAAGCAGATGTTACGCCATTTCGGAATATGACAGTCAGCTAGAAACGAAGCTTTATTTTCGGATATCTTAAGCTTCATGTTATTGCTTGTCAAAAAGATTTTGACACTCTTGAAAGTGTTTCATGAAGTGGTATGTTAAATGTGTTTCAGTACCTGTGCCGAGCCCGAATCTCGTCCGACACAGAGGGGAATGAAACATCACTGTTTCGATACAATTAGTCCGTTCCCAGCACTGGTGGACTGAAACAGCCTTATTCTGAAACAATGATACAGTTTCTGTGTCTGGCTCGAGACCGAATCTGGTCCAGTTATCCGAGACAGGGGTGGAATGAAACACCACTGTTTCGAAACAGTGAATCGTAGCCGTTCCGAAACATTGAAACAGTTCCACGTATCGATACACTGTATCGAAACATAGAAACAGTGGCCAAGTCTAGTTTATACAGATGACAAGCACCAGGCGATAATGAGTAATCTAGTACCCGGGGCCGGTTTTTCGTGCGCCACTTCCTGTTTCCCACACCGACAATTCATGGTTTTATACGTACTCGGCTGATTTCAATCAAAAATTGCACTGGTGAATTACTAGCTCCCACGTAATAGTTCTGCGACACCGTTCGACGTGGAACTCGTTACGGCAGTAATTAACGCAACATTTGCGACAGATACTCGTCCCTTTCATGAGACGCACCACCATAGCAGATACGTCTCACACTTCTATCTCCACTATAGTAATAAGCCATCATAAACAATGGTGCACTCACTTGAGTTTACGTACGATCTATACCTCTGTGCTACGACTACACTTAAGCTTCACTCATCAGCTGCACTGAACAGTAAACGTGCCTACGAGGTCCCGAAGAACAATAATGCTACACATATGTCTACCATGCGTGCAGTCAATCGGGATAACTTTAAACCACTTTTTATCATTTTTTGAAATTACTGGATATAAAATAAGTTATACGCCGCAACGGCGTTGTAAAATTTACATCTATAGTTACTGTGTGCTTAGAATAGTGAAAATTGCTAATAATTACGCCATATTAGATTAAAATTTCGGTTTTAATGCTGGTTAAAAGTTACGCTGTCATTCAGAATAACTTTAGACTAGTCTTTATCAAATGCTCTGGATGAACTTGGATCGTGCGAGAAGGAAATCAGCTGTTAATAAGAAATAAAAGCAAATAACGTTAATTCAATGCTGCAGGTTTTCTTTGAAATATCAAGATATTTGAATCGACCTTGCATTGTTGAACTTAAATCATTGTCACTAGAATCTTTCTTCACAGGCAGTGCAGCTAAAGGATAATCACAAGCCCAAGAATGAAGTTCAGTCCTACACTATTTAAACATTAATTGTTTAACTAAAATAAATTACAATGTGGCCGTCCTAATGGATGGTATTTCAAGCTTTTTGGATGATTTTATATTGAGCTTAGGGCTCTGAACTAGTCATCAATAACGAAAATAAATATTGCATCTTCGACGATGTTTTGCAGCTTATTGCATAATTTGGTTGACAAGCCTAGCAGCTTTTAGGAGCTTCGAAAGACAATTGAAGTTCTAGCTAGAAAACACAGAGGCAATAAAAAAGTTACTTTTAATACAAAATAACGGAAGTAGACGGAGCAGTGACCATTTAAAACAAAAGTGGCAAGTGGTACAAATATACCCTGACTGGTAAAAAGCTACTTTGACTGACATCATAGCAAGGCACTAACTTGCACGATGCACCAGTTAACAATACTTAACACTGCATAAAATTTATCACAAAACTGCTGTCCATACTGATATATAACCGAGTCAGGTCTTCAAGTTGAAAGGAAAATTATTAAATCAAGTTAGTTTTGGACTGACTTGCGTCAACGCATTTGCACGGTCTCACCTGAAAATAACACGCCATTTCTGGCCCACAAGATTGTCAGTGAAAATGTGAAATGGTCAGCTCGCCTTGCCACGCTATAAAAATACTTTTGTTTTCTTCTATTTGTAATTTATCATTTAAATCGCGAATCACATCGTATCTTACGGTACAACACAGCACCTTTACACTTGCTAAATAAAACTAAGAACTTCAAAAATTCACAAAGACACGAAATTTCATTTCACATACTATTTAATAAGCACGAAATATATGTTTCATTTCACAAACGAAACGTTATGACCTGGAGCACCCTACATGATATATAACAATGCCACTTACCTGTTAAGGATTGTCATCTTCGTAGTTGTGGCAACGTTACGTGTGACAGAATTCTACAGCGTTATTTAGGAGTTCTGGTTACTGACAGACCAATAATATTTCTATACTCAGCGTTACTTGTAATTTCTGAAAGTGAGGTACCTCCTACTTTTAATTTATATACTGACTGGTAACCAGGAATTTCTATTTCATTTACAGCAGAGCACTTGTATACATGTTTAGTGTCTCTCTCTGCTATCAGAGAGTTTCTATAATGTCTGATGCCTCTTGCTATTCCGTGGTACTTCATTTTGTACACTGGTCTGAAATAGTTATTTCGCGGCCTCTTCATTGTACACATTCACAGAAATGGTCTTTTAAAATCTCGATTGAGCTATAGTGTACGAATGTACATTAGTGACGCAGCTATTGACGCTGAAATAATGCGTAAACAGGTAAAACAGAGGCGCAGTCGTAGGTAAGGCAAGTTGCGGAGTTCTGATCATTGGCAGGATTCTGGGAAAATGCAGTCAGTTTACAAAGGAAGCTACTTACATAATACTGTGAGCGCAAAAGCTTCATTATAAAGTGTCGTGAGCCAGTAGCAAGTGAAAAATCTAAAAATATTGTTGAGCCCCTACATACCGATGCCGTTAGAACCGTGAACGTATGATTAGACTAATTACAGCAGTCACTAGGGCATTTAAGCAATCATTCTTCTCATGCCCTATACGCGATTGCAACAGGAAGCAATCTTAACATGTGCTACACTGTACTGTGTACCTGTCAATTATATACCTCGTCAAAAAGCAATAGAAAGCGCTGTGTCTTTTACAATAAACGGAATGATTCACGTTTAGTTGACGTATTTGTTACTGAAATGGATCTGAATCTTCCTTTAATTTACGTAAATATGATAACTCTTAGTATTAAAATGATATGAACTGCGTAGGTACTTACCAGCCACTGTAGTGTGCCCATAGTACGTCATGCTTGTGCAGAAGGGTATTCCTTAATAACAAGCCGGGGTTTATTGTGCAAATACAGTACACACCAATCAATCAAAAATATGAAACCCAGAAATAAAGATGAATTATGACAAAGGGCAGTTGCCCCTTAGATCAGAATCACTTTTTTCTTCGACATCTTCGACACTCATTACCTGGTCTCCTGCCCGTGGAAGAGTCACTGGAAGTGCCGAAAGATATAATTGTATTTTCAGTATCACTTTCTACGTTCATTTCATTTTTCCGTGCTTCCTTAACAACTGTTTCTGTGTGACGTAAACATTACTCCACCTATCAGAAGTTATTTGAACTAAAATACTGGCAGACGTATAGCTGTGAGACCGGGCGTGAGTCGTGCTTCGGTTGCTCAGATGGTAGAGCACTTGCCCGCGAAAGGCAAAGGTCCCGAGTTCGAGTCTCGGTCGGGCACACAGTTTTAATCTGCCAGGAAGTTTCATGTCAGCGCACACTCCGCTGCAGAGTAAAAATCTCATTCTTGATTATTTGAACTACTTTCTGTAACAGCTTTTTAATTCTGCCTCCAGTTGCCACGTAATGTTTCATCTGCACCCAAATTATTTCTATGGTGTTGAGTTGGCAGTGGTATGGTGGAAGCCTAAGAAACCTGTGGCAATATTCTTTAGCTACCTCGCACACAACTAGGATTGACACCTGGACTTTGTAGTTAAGTAATGTACGTTAGTTCTGGCAGTTGTTCCGTACATTTTATGAGAAGAATGAAGTAGGAGAAAATAATTTTATGGCACGCAGTTCGATATTTTTGGGATTCATTCTACACGACTAATTAAAAGACCACAAAAGCTGATCCCAATTTTGCGTGTACCGGATCGGCTGAGTAACAGGACGATGAATGAGAACACGTTTTAGAACGCAACCAAACCGCAAATGTTAATATTGTCATAGTTTCTTGTCAATGTTTCAGCCGAGGAAAAGCAGGATAAAGGTAATTCATATACTTTGCAAATACTATGTACCGCTTACAAGTGTGCTAGAATATGTCGAGGAACTAAAGCCAACGGCCTGCGAGGCACTGCTTGTAAAGTTTTAGCGCTAGTCGCAACATTTCGTGTACTTACAAGAGGACTGCTGCCAACCTTATCTATCTAAACAGTGGCACTGTTGTAGCGTGGAAAGGCGTTGTTTTTCCGTTTGTTTTATGTTGACTGCAATGAAGTTCGATTATTCGTTTTTACAGCATTGTGTAATAGTGAATTATGGATAAAGGCATCTCGAGTTAATTGAGTACTCCCTGTACACCTTTGAAACGTAATAGTGCACCGGCGATCAGGTTACAAAACATTTCTTTCCATGTTTGAATCATACAACAATGAACGTCGCGTAATTTCTGGCTGCATTCATTGTTGCCTCCACACTTCCAGCTACAACTACAGTCCATTTGCATCCCAAGTTTCTTAGTATGTATTTATATGTCTTTGTGTCAACATAAAATAATTCTTTTACTGTGAACATGATTTGCTTTCTGTTTTGCTAGAAGTCTTTCGAGAGAGGTAAGTGAATTAGATTACTTAGTATTTGAATGTTGAAAGTATACAGTATTTGTATCAGGCGTTTGAAATACCAGATGAAAACTAATACATTTGAGTTGAAAATCTTCTGTAAACAAGACCCTGGTCTGCCTCATGCCCTGTTTCATTTTTCTAATATGTATCGGTAGAAAATGAAATAGGCTGAGGAGTCTTAGAGGAGATTGCATTACCACCTGAAGTGGATGAACTGACAGATGAGGAGAGTTTCGATGGTGATGAAACAGGGTGTCCTGAGGTGCAGGATATACCAAGGACAGTAGAAATCAACGTGCCGGCGGTCGATGACGTTCCAAGCTATTCTACGGCATCTTAATTAGTGTCAAGGAAATTGAAGTTCACTCACGTCACCACACATTGCCCTACCAGAGAAATTGTTGGTCTCCAGATGATCTTATAGTGCCACATGTAAAAAATGCCATACCACGTAATATATGTGTCGGTTACTATGGGAGTCAGCAGCGACACAAACAAGGAAGGAGAGAAGTTGCGATGACCTGTGGCAGGAATCCAAAATCATCCGAACAAAATGCTTTAAGATTAATAGTTAACTTTATTTCTAAAAAGAAAAGAAACTTCTCTTGATTCCTGTGCTTCCTGTGCCTCCTAAATACAACTACTTCATTCTCTATTATTACTCACTGAACTCAGGCTAAATATGGGCTTCCCATTTCTCAATATTGATGTTCTCGAAGTCTGCGACCGAACTGGACCAACCAGCGATGGGCGGCTGGTTAAGTCAGCGTTGACAGGGGGCGTTGAACTTGTCTTCCTGGAGGTGTGGTGCTGCCCGCTCTTTCCATTGGCGCAAGGGTCAGCGCCTTCCTGATGCCGTTTTCCCGGTGCTGCGCTGGTCGGTGTGCAGTCGATGCGTTAGGACTGCACACTAAAGACCTTGAACTAAAAGCAATGCTTCATATTGTAAATAATGAAGCGAATGCTAACAAAAGTGATCGAGCTTTCAAGGTCAGAAATTTGATTGTCACTGTGAATAAAAACTTTCAGTAGTGGGGAATTTTTGATGAAAACCTTTCGATTGATGGTCAGGTACTATGGTCCTCATTCTCTGAAGCAATTTCTAAATGGGAAACCCATTACGTTTGGGTATAAATTTTAAGCTTTGTGCGATAGTGGTGGCTGATGTTATAATTCTGATCCATACTGTGGGAAGAATGTCTATTAAGATTCTCAGCTTTTGGGAAATAAAGTCTTGAAAAAAGTGTTAGAGTGTATACTGACCTGAACAGCCATAACATGTATTTTGATAGTCTCCTTAGTTCATATTATCTCTTAGTAAACCAAAACAGATGGGTTCCTTGCCACACGTACAAAAAGAAAAAACAGGACTGCTCACTGCCCTTTCGAAGCAGATAAAATCTTAGCAAATGAATTTCGAGGAAGTTATGATTCCGATTTCGACACGAACAAGCAAGTCACCATGGTAAAGCGGAATGGCAACACCTCTGTTTCATTCGCAACAACTTTTGGTGTAATTGAGCTTCTAGTTTTAGTTTCTACACGACAAAAGGGTCACAATTAAAAGAAGCTCGCCAAAAAGCTTTATCTTGTAAGTCAGTACAACAAATATACGCGCAGTGTGGACCACCATGACTAGCTTCTGGAGAAACATACAATCGCAGTTCGTGGGGAAAAGTGATATTGGAATATTTTTATTTGAATTGTTGACATGGCTGTGGTAAACATATATATATATACTCTACAAGAATGTATCTCAGGTGGCCAAAAGCATTAAGGATATGCGAAGACAAATTGCCACGTTACATCTGAAAATCAGGAAGAATGCAAGAACAAACATCGATAGATCAGTACCATTGCAGACTTCTGGGAAGAAAGTTCTGGAGACTGTGCAGCTGGTTAGGAGAGGTTACATTAACTGAAAAAGAGAAAAGCAGAGAAAATGTCAATTCCAAAATTCGTTAGGGAAGTCTCTAACATTTTGTACTAAATGTGATGTACCTTCATATACTCCTTGTTTTCCAAAATTTAGTAACTAACCAGACTTCAAAACTAAGTGGTTTTATTGTAATTGTACCGTTTAACTAGCTACTAATTTCTATGAATACTTGTTTTCCAACATTTAAATCAACATTTTAATGAGTGTAACTCATTGGGCCTATAGGTTCTTAAAACTAACTTTCGTAAATAATCACTACTACTCTTTTTCACCAAGTGTATGACTGTCGTGACTATTTAGAGCCCAACTACAGAATTTTAAAAATTATTTCTCATAATCTTTTAAGAGAACTGAATTTATTCTGTAATTTGAGCATTTAAATAAATCTTTGAAATTTAGTGTTTTGTTTCTAATTTATCTTCTTAAAAAAAGTGGAACAAAAATTGTAAAACAGGAAAGAAAGATGAAGGAAGATTGTTTTCTTTGTAGGACACCGTACGTGCCCAGTGTCCTACTTATATTTACATTAATTTTTGTCAGAGGGAACCACTTTAAACTTCAGTCATACGTTATTTTAGACCTTTTAAACATTTCACTAAAAGTTTTAAAGAAATTTGCACTAAAAAAAATTAGGCTATAAAAGGTTAAGTGTGAAACTTTTACAAATTAATTTTATTTCGATTGTAGAATTCCGCTACTTCAGAATTCATAGAGAGGGTTTTGTCTCTGGTAATAGAAACAAAGCGTCTCTAAATTTGATAAGAAATGGATTGTTTATCTTAACTTAAATATAGACTACAAAGATGCCATGAAGCTATTTAGCAGTGCCAATTATTTGTTAAATATTGCTAAAAATAAAAAATATTTTAAACAAAGTAATTAAGCAAAATACATGATACTTCATTTTGATTCAATGTACTTATTTCCTATCTTTAAAAACCAATATATTTTAGGGCAACCCTATCCACAACTAACTGTGGAAACTGTGTGCTTCTTTTGTTTTCTTTTTCTTTCTTCATTATTTCCGTGACGTTCGTCTTACAAAAATCGTGCTGAACTTTCACATTGTGGCGTTTCAGACATTCAACAATGTCGGCTTTTTTCATTGTAGTCGCCGGAGCTTTGTCTTTAATAACTGAATGGTATGATGCATTACAATGACAGACGGTCGATTTAATTTTTTCAGTAGTTGCCCCTTGAACTACTTTAGAAAACTATCGTGCTGCATCTGCTCGTGGTAGTCGTTTGTTTTCCTCAATTTGTAACCGAATAAACAGTTCGGTACGAAACGAGAAGCAGTTTCAGCATGCAAGACAAGTTATTGCGCCATTTCCCACGGGAACAGCGGAACTTCCACATAAGCTACCATCCGTCCAATCTCTTCTGACGCAGTTACTGGCATTTTTCCATCTTTCGTTGAACCACTAATATTTTTAAACGGTGCTTTAACGATGTTTCTTAAATATCGTCAACGTCTTGCTTAGACGTTGCCTCTCTCCATTATGTTTTTCCGTCCATTAATTTTAGCTGGATGTCTTATCTCGTAAAATCCACATATGCGACAACGAAAATCATCTTGTCAAAAATAAGTGCGCGTTTGTCACTCGTGCTTCTGTTCATCTCTTTTCATCAGGTGTCCACAATTTAGATGAGGCAGAGTCTTCGCCTTCTGCATTGCATTTTTGCTTACAAACTTTGACGACAGCGTTTATATGTATCTTTAAAGCGTCTGTAGTTCGTTTGACAACCTCCTTTAGAGGCATAGAGTCGCGCCGTTGTCTCTCTGCTTCTCGAGATATTCCCACATGGAACCACAAATTCACTTGTCTGACCACGCAAAACATGAGCAGATCGGCGAACTATTCGTTCAGCTATCACACTCTTATACACACTTTCGCTACAAGCTTCAGACATTCTGTAGCGCAAATTAAACTCGCCCCACAGAGAAACAATGCACAGAATGAAACTATTACAGCTGTTTGCAATGAGCTAAAAAGTCATGGGACAGCGATTTGCACTTATATAAATGTATGTAAAAGTACTGCATACACTAGGTATAAAAGGGCAGTGCATTGGCGGAGCTGTTATTTATACTCAGATGATTCGTGTGAAAAGATTTCCGACATGATTATGGCCGCACGGCAGGAACTGACATACAGGGTGTCCGAAAAGACTTTCCCTGATTACATAAATTGATAACTCAGGCTGGAAGTAAGATACAAATATGTAACTTGTGTCGAATTTTTTACAACTATCAAAGCTTTTTTTCTGTTTTAGGTTCGTAGCACGTAAGTGATGGATGAGGTGCAGTGCCCAGGAGGCCATGTTAACCAATCAGGAGAAGGCACAGTGTGTCCTGTGGTACCATGAGACTCTATCACCAACCACAGCGCAGAGACACTTCCAGACAACATTTGAAGGAATCCACCTGATGTCAAGAGCATTAAAGCCTGGTATGAGAAGTTAAAGAACACAGGATTGGTTGCTGACCTTCCGAGGTCTGGTCGACCAAGAACCTCAGCAGACAGGGTGGAAGCTATAAGGCATTCTCTTCTGCGAAGTCCGAAGAAATCGGTGCGCAGGGCCTCATGTGAATTATAGATGCCAAAAAGCTCTCTCCATGACAGTTTACACAACCGTTTATTGTTTCGTGCATACAAAGTGCAAATCGTTCAGGCCTTGTTGCCCAATGACAGTACACGTCTATATGACTTTGCGGTCGAAATGCATCACGTATTGAGGACGATGATGGTTATCTCAGACGAATTGCCTTTTCCGACGAAGCGACCTTTTTTGTCAATGGAGTAGTGAATCGCCGTAATGTGCGCATTTGGGGTTCACAACCCCTCTGGCGAGGTCATGGAGTGCACCAGAGGCAGTCCAAAGGTGAATGTTTGGTGCGCGCTATTGCACGATCGAATTATCGGGCCAGTCTTCTTCGCTGAGGCTACCACCACATCTGCAGTGTATCTGGACACGTTGCAACTGTATGCTGTTCCTCAGCTGCTTCAGTATCACTCCGATGTTTTGTTTCAGCAAGACGGTGCACCGCCTCATTGGGGTTTGGACGACCATGCCTATCTCGATATGACCTTTCCTGGGCGATGTATTGGTCGTGATGGGCCAACGGTTTGGCCTCCACGCTTTCCTGACATAACCCCATTAGACTTCTTTTTATGGGGTTATTTCAAGGACGAGGTCTACCGAACACGTGTACCAGATCTTGAAACCCTGCGGCAACGGATAACCACAGTCATTGAATCGATCCCTCCAGTGATGTTGGCTAATGTGTGGACGGAAATTGAATATCGCCTAGATGTGCTACGTGCTACCAAGGGTGCTCATATGGAAGTTTACTGATGTGTGAAAAAAACTTTGATAGTTTGTAAACAATTAGATACCAGTCTCATATTTGTATCTTACTTTGTATGTCCCCTTAGAACAATTATACATGACTGTCCTTAAACTGACACACAATATTTTTAGCGCAACGCAATCTGACTTTCAAAAATCCCTACAAAAGAATGGCCCTGACTAACATTAACCTATACCTTTCACAAATCACTTACTTCACAAAAATCTTCGTTACTCAAGCTACAGCAATACAGCGAGCGCCACTACTGCCAGCTAAATAACAGATTCAAACTACGGAAGGCACTAACTACTAGTAGGCATATTTAGCAAATGAAAGATTTTAATAGAGAACAAACAATGTATTTACCTTGAAAGTCATAATATATATAGTAGTTCATAACATCCAGTCTTACAAATTTCAAAACTCCGCCATCTCTCTCCCCACATCCACCACTGCTGGCGGCTCACTTGCAACTGCGCAACGCTACGCGCTGTTCACGTCCAGCTGCCCAACACTACAATGGCAGACAACAATGCAAACTAGCCACAGACTGCACACTGCACAGCCAGTGATTTTCGTACAGAGCGCTACGTAACGTTGCCAATAAGAAAACATAAACAGCCTACTTACAACTTCTAGCCTGAGTTATCAATTTATGTAATCAGGGAAAGACTTTTCGGACACCCTGTACTTTTCAGTGCGGAACGGTAGTTGGAGCTAGACGCATGGGACATTCTATTTCGAAAATCGTTAAGCAATTCAATATTCCGAGGTCAACAGTGTCAAGAGTGCGCCGATAATACCAAATTTCAGGCATTACATCTCACTGCGGAAAACACGGTAGGCAGCCAACTTCACTTACCGTCGAGAGTAGCGGCTTTTGCATAGTGTTGTCAGGGCTAACAGACTGGCAGTACTGCTTGAAATAATCGCAAAAATCACTGTGAGACGAAAGATGAACGTATCCGCTAGGACAGTGCGGTGAAATTGGGCGTTAATGGGATATGGCAGAAAATGTTTCCAATACCTCAAGGCACTATCGGACATAACAGCTGAGGTCATCAGTCCCCTAGAACTTAGAACTACTTAAACCTAAGTAAGGACATCACATACGTCCATGCCCGAGGCAGGATTCGAACCTGCGACCTAGCGGTCGCGCGGTTCCAGACTGAAGCGCCTAGAACCGCTCGGCCACTGCGGCCGGCGGTTATGGCAGGAGACGGCCGATGCGAGTGCCTTCGCTAACATCACGACATCGCTTGTAGCGCCTCTCCTCTGCTTCATCATATCGGTTGGGCCCTAGATGACTGGAAAACCGTGGCCTGGTCAGGTGAGTTCCGATTTCAGTTGGAAAGAGCTGATGGTAGGGTTCGAGTGTGGCACTGGCCCCACAAAGTTAGGGACCCAAGTTGTCAACAAGGCACTATGCAAGCTGGTGGTGGTTCCATAATGGTGTGAGCTGTGTTTACATGGAATGGACTGGATTCTCTGGTCCAACTGAACTGATCGTTGACTAGAAATTGTTATGTTAGGCTACTCTGAGACTTTTTGCAGCCATTCATGGTTTCCATGTTGCCAAACAATGATGGAATTTTTATGGATGACAATGCAACATGTCATCGGCCACAATTGTTAGAGATTTGTTTGAAGAACATTCTGGATAATTCGAACGAATGATTTGCCCACCCAGGTCGCCAGACGTGAATACAGAGGCAGCAGGGCTCAATTTTTTCTGCAGGGGATTTCCAACGACTCGTTGAGAGCCTACCACAACCAGCGGCTGCACTACGTTCGGCAAAAGGAGGTCCCATACGATATTAGCAAGCGTCCCATGACTTCTGTCATGTCAGTGTATTTTTCCGGCCACGAGCGTCTTCTGCAACCGGCTGCCTGCAGTAGCAGAGAGATTTGACAACGCTAAACGGAACAAAGCCGAGACCAAGAGCGTTCTTTGATTGGCTGCTGCTATGATAGCAGCCTTGTATATAGTTAGACATCAGTCACTTTGTTATCCTAATCCAGAGCACTTCACAGTGATTTGTAGATAGGTGTTTGTAGATAGATATATTATTGCCAATTTACACTGACTGTCACGTCACGTCCTGTCATGCAACGTCACGCCACCGTCAAGGTTTTTCGGGAAGAAATTTTTGACGGCTTGCGTCGTCGCCCATCGCTAATCACGTGACTCCCAAAGCTCATTTCCGCCCAATACATTGCCCTGCACACATCCTTCACACTTCTTTTCGTTGTACTTTTCGTGGTTGATATCAGCTGTTATTCTAAGTCTTTGTTATTTGTCTGTTAAAATTGTTTATTAAAATTTTTGATTTCCAGTTAATTGTTCCGTTTGGTTATTTCTTTTGTTAAAATTTATGATTTTATAATGAAAGATGAAATATTAATTGAAGCAGTGAGACAACAGTCTGAATTGTACGACACGAGCTATAGTAGGTACTCAAACTTTGATAGGAAAGAAGCCTTGTGGAACAAATAAAGAATCATTCACGTGTGGACTGCCATTAACAATTTGCATTACATGCTCCAAACTAAAATTCAGCGTATACAATTTCAACTACCAGCTCGGCCACATTTCTAGGAACGATCGCAAAGCACAGCTTCCACCGAGACTCGAATTCGGATCGCTGGATTCAAAGTACAGAGTGGTAATCATTACACCATGGAACCGGACGCTAGTGATGATCTTAAATTCACTGCTATATATGAAATGTCTGATTTCTAAGCGTCTTAACACTTCTCACATTTGTGATGTAATTATCATGTGTCAGAAATGGATCTTCAATAGCATTTCGAAGTGAGATGTCCTCTACTACATTCATAAAGTGGATTTTTATACATGCCAGCATTTAATATTTTACAGTGAAATGGACTGCAACATGGCTGCCACCTGAAATAAAAAACATACTGTGGGTAGAAACAGATTAATTAGTAAGTGGAATTTACTTTTATTTTGTCAGACACTTGTAATATTTGATAAAGAAATGGTCTGAAACATTCAGACACTGCAACAGTGGCAAAATGCTTTTTTGTTGTGAAGTATGCACCAAGTAACCTACTGGAGTTGTTTGTTTAAATATGTGTTAGTGACGGGCTTATTTACTGTTAAGTAGCTCTCTGGATTGTGTGTGAAACGGTTTTTCAGGCATCAGCGGTGAACATTTATGTGGCTACACTAGCTAATCCCAGTGCAAATAAGGCACTTGAAGTATTAAAAACCATATACAAAAAGTGAAAAAAACCTATAAGTCTTGAAGGGAAAAGTATTGAAGCAGATGCGACTATCGCACAAAAATTTGCACTGGACTGACAGCTAAACTTACCTTAAGCAAACCAATTTTTCACGGGGTGTGAGGGCAGGTCATAACCCTGTGTTCCTTTTAGTTAAGTCTGGGTGCAGTTTTAGGTAACAAATGTAAAAAATTGATGCTTCGATATTATAAAATATTTATAAAATGCAGATTCCTCTTTCTCGAGCTCCATCTATACCACGTAATGACATAATTTTTTCGGACCACCCTATTTTTTCTTGCATTCTTCTGCACTTCCGTCTTCCTTCTCTAATATACAAGCTATACCTGTAAGCTGCAAACCATGTGAGTCCGATAAATGTCATTTCTGAACAAATGTGGAGTCCAGCATCCACGTATATAAACTACCGCGTGGTGTAACTTGTGTCTGCGCACTTCCCGCGTAAAAACAATTTAGAATCATCTTGCTAAGACCGCTGTTCTCAAGAGAAAACAGTTCAGAACATGCATGTGAGTTACGATCACTGACATAAATTGACTTGACGTGACGGACAGCGTGAATATACCATGACGTGACAGCCAGTGTGAATTGGACTCATAAAGGAAATGCAATCGCAGCGATAACATTTAAAATATCCCTATTTTTTATGTATGAAGTGTAATTCCTTTACTTCTTTTTATGCAACCATCTGAAGATGAAATAACATTTAAAGAGAAGGTATAAAAATAGTAACTATAGATATAATTTTAAATATTAATTTATTCATGTTTTTATTGCAATGCAGGCCTCTTTTATGCACAAACAATATTCTGGAATGAGATTTTCACTCTGCAGCGGAGTGTGCGCTGATATGAAACTTCCTGGCAGATTAAAACTGTGTGCCCGACCGAGACTTGAACTCGGGACCTTTGCCTTTCGCGGACAAGTGCTCTACCATCTTTTTTTTTTTTCTTTGTTGATCTCATTTTGTTCTATTTTGTTCGTTGTATATGTTCGGGGCGGACGTCTCATGACAACCGCTCAGGTTGTTCGCTGATCCGTTCACTCAGTTTTTTTTATTACAGAGCGTAGCTAACCCTCTGACCGAACACGCTGAGCTACCGTGCCGGCAAACCATCTGAGCTACCGAAGCACGACTCACGCCCGGTCCTCACAGCTTTACTTCTGCCAGTATCTCGTCTCCTACCTTCCAAACTTTACAGAAGCTCTCCTGCGAACCAAGCAGAACTAGCACTCCTGAAAGAAAGGATATTGTGGAGACATAGCTTAGCCACAGCCTGGGGGACGTTTCCAGAATGAGATATGTAAAGTTTGGAAGGTAGGAGACGAGATACTGACAGAAGTAAAGCTGTGAGGACCGGCCGTGAGTCGTGCTTCGGTAGGCCAAGTGGTAGAGCACTTGCCCGCGAAAGGCAAAGGCCCCGAGTTCGAGTCTCGGTCGGGCACACAGTTTTAATCTGCCAGGAAGTTTCAAACAATATTCTGTTTGCCTTACCTATACTTGACCTACATTTTACTGCTTTCTGTTAACCTGCGAACCCCACGATTCTTTAAGAAATCGAACTTCCATGTACAATACAGCTTCAAACTTCTGATTACTTTCCAAATGAGTTAGTGTATTAACCATTTGACATTAAGAATGTAAGTGAGAAAAAGTTCAGAAAAGGTTTGAAATAATGTTTAAAGTCGCTCATTATCACACACTGGACCTATAGTCCACGTAATCAGCTCTTAAGTTTCGAGCAAAAGCTAGGTTTTCGCGCATTTTGCAGATACATTCGGTGGTATACGTGAATAAAGTCTGCAAAATGTGCTGCGAATCGAGTTATTAGTAAAGAAGTATTAAATTAAAACGCCTTGCCGGATGCTGACGCTTTACTGCATGAACGACGGAAATGTAATAAGCGATAAACTTTTTTTCCGTTGACTTCGTGAGGAGTGTCAGCAAGAAAAAGTTTAGTAAATGTGGGTAAAGGTTGTTGGAAGTTGCTAAGTGTTCTCATTCTCAAATACTGGATGAATACAGTCTGGGTAACTTGTTCGCAGTGAACTGCATAGCCTCAAGAAGCATGCACAGTTTCTAATTCTATTCCGAGGACTATTCGGAAAGTACTGTCCGATGTGTCGCAAAATAGGACCGATAGTGAAAATCCGAGGAAACTGCACACATGTGTTGGGCAGTGTCTCTAGTATGCCTGTCGATCGCGTAACGTCGCTCTTTTCAGTTTTGAGGGTACAGTGAGCATGTGAAGATGCGTAGAACAATATGTTTCTACATCTACATCCACATCTACATCCATAATCAGCAAGCCACCTGACGTTTAATAACGTTTTCACCCCCAGTTCAACACGTGTGTTAATCAACTTGCAAACAATGATAAATCATCCGCCGGAACACCACTCGAAGTACATCGATTTTATTATTTCAGTAGTGTCGTGAATACAATCCTAAGACATACTAGAGCGTTGAAGGTGTTCGATGTTTTAAAAAGAACGGTCCTAGACGCTTAATCCGTATGATTATTACTAAAACTAGCAATGCACTATTTGTGTTCCTGGAAGTGTATCCGTGCAGTCCTATTCGAATCCGCTGTGAAAATGTCTGAAATTGCTTTGTGTTTCGAAATGAAAAATACGTGCAGAAAATCGATAAAAATCGACAAGAAAGAGACTGTATTTAATTATTTCTAGAAACTTACAAATAATCTTCGATGATGTCGATACGGCAGATTGTAAAAATAAACAGGTGTTTCAGCGGTGAATAAGTAATTAAAGGTAATTGAGGGTCACTGTAGACCATTTTGATAGTTTTCTCTTTTATAAAACTTAACTTAAACCTAGATTATAGATGTGATATGGCATAGGTAATCCTTCGATTCATTGTAGAACTTGGAAACCCATTCAGGGAATATTCGTTCACATTTTTGTTGAACGTAGTTGGTTTTTATCATCCTGTATTAAAATATTTACTTTTATCAATAGTGCAATTTATAAACAATGTTTTGCGAGTAGAATAAAAATTCCAATGGTAAACTTAACTGCTTTTTCGACGTTATTTTACCAGCTAACTAAAAATAGGAAAGCCTTGAACCGCTTCCACTAAATTTAGTTAGTATTAAGATTCTTTTACAGGGAGTGCAGTGGAGCTGACGCTGAAATCATTAAGTATTTGATTATATCATCGCTAGTCACACTGAACTCTTCTGAACTCTACATGTCATGTGTGGTCTGGCGTCTCCTTACCAGCAACAGGTCCCAGGTTCAAACTAGTCAATTCCCTAAAAAAACACGCTCAGAGCGCCGTTGCGCGAAAGTGGTAGGGAGACACGACTTAGCACAAACAGACACCACGCAGAATGTTAGGATTGTAACATAATTGCTTTCCTCAAACAAATGAAAAAAACATTTGCTTTGTAATTCGAAGAATATGATAAAATAATGTTTAGGTTACTGCCACACCTTGGCAACCCGAAGCCAATAAACCTTATTTAGTTGAAAGTAATGCACCCAGTTACGTCATCCATTAGTAACGAATGCCAGCGGGGATGCAGATCAACATGGTAACTGAAGAAAAGAAAATAAGCCATTTAGATAGCTTCATGGATACAGGTGTTCATCGACTTCCCTTCAGTAATGCTGACGAGTTAGTTGGATTCCTCGGATGTAGTTAAGAAAGGACTTTAGAAATTCGCAGTTGGCTAACTGAAAATAATGTCTCCTGTGGCTTCAGTATTTGGCTACACGAAGAAATCATTAAAACACACTTTTACATCACAGACTGTTCAAGCATATAAAGCATATTTTGTTTCTGATGATATTTTTGATGCTCGTTTTCTCAGCAAGTCTGCGTTTCCCGACAGCATATTGTGAAGACTATCACCAGAGTTCACTTTCGCTTGACATTAACCCCTAATTATTACAAATTACGCTAAAATACATGTGCTGTTTTATTTTTTGTTGTAATCGCCTGCGGCTCTGCGCAGCTGGGCGTCTTTACTTTCCACTGAAAGTTGAATCCAAAGACGTAACAAGAACGTGGTGAAGAAATACGATCTTTCAAACTAGGCGGCTGAAAATAACACTCAGGGACCTTCCAGTCCACAATGTTACACGATTCCCTTTCTGTAGTACGTTCTAGTTTTCTGTGCCTCGTCTGAAATGAGCCAATATATTCGAATAATAAAATTTCTTAAATTCCTGTTACAATTAAAGAGTTACCTCTAATGGGATTCAACAAATTTGTTTTGGTTTATCAAAGAAATGATCATTTAATCGCCGAAAAGGCACTGTTTTGCTTTTTGGATGCTTATGCAACTGTATATTCTTTTTTAATTATGTGTGGAATGCCATCAGGGTTCATTTAATCGGTTTATAGAATTTAACAAACTGAGTTAACGGAGGAACATGACGGATGACTGATCTGCTTTGACGGATAGCATGATTACAGAATAAACCGGAGAAATAACATTATATATTCAACTATGAGAACTTAAATGTATAAAGGTTGTGTTCCCATGACTTTTCCTCTGTTTTTAGAGTAAGACTGATGAAAGCAATAAACCCTGGTATATTTTCAGTGTCATTTATCAAGGAACCAAGCAGTTACATTTTCAATTTGAAACCCTCATTTTAAAAGTCCAATCTAAAAGTCAAATTTCAGGAGTTCCATCCCGCTTTCATTCCCCACGCGCTTCCTCGCATATGAATGGAAATGTTCATCTACATCGGAATACAAAACTGTTCTTGCTGTCAAAGAGTCCCATGTGGTGTCGGTGCCTTTATCTTACGTCTACTCCCATGAACCTTCGTTTTACGGTCCTTTGAATCTTCCGCCACGGTTTTACTTTTTATTATTGAGTTTCATCCCATCCACAACATTCTTGAGGTTTCGTTCAGTCTGTGGATAAGATGAATATTAGATTTCCGTAAAAAAGTTCTTTATAAAGAAAACGATGACAACGTAGGAATATATAGGAATAACAGAAAAATGACACGAATAGTAAATAGTAAAAGAAAAGAGCAAAATGTCGGAACACTAGTAACGAATAATAGCCAGAATAGAAGAACTACTTAAAATTACCGAGAAGTAGAATATGAAAGAATCTCTGTACGTCAAGAAACGATGAATTTGTATGATCCTAATCTACATGACCAATCGACCAACTCGTTTCATGATGCGTGGGACCCATTTGCAAGGTGCTGATCTAAGTGCTTCCGGAGGCAACAAAACTTTGATTTTCAATATTTCATATAATTACTCCCCCCCATGAACCATGGACCTTGCCGTTGGTGGGGAGGCTTGCGTGCCTCAGCGATACAGATGGCCGTAGGTGCAACCACAACGGAGGGGTTTCTGTTGAGAGGCCAGACAAACATGTGGTTCCTGAAGAGGGGCAGCAGCCTTTTCAGTAGTTGCAGGGGCAACAGTCTGGATGATTGACTGATCTGGCCTTGTAACATTAACCAAAACGGCCTTGCTGTGCTGGTACTGCGAACGGCTGAAAGCAAGGGGAAACTACAGCCGTAATTTTTCCCGAGGACATGCAGCTCTACTGTATGATTAAATGACGATGGCGTCCTCTTGGGTAAAATATTCCGGAGGTAAAATAGTCCCCCATTCGGATCTCCGGGCGGGGACTACTCAGGAGGACGTCGTTATCAGGAGAAAGAAAACTGGCGTTCTACGGATCGGAGCGTGGAATGTCAGGTCCCTTAATCGGGCAGGTAGGGTAGAAAATTTAAAAAGGGAAATGGATAGGTTAAAGTTAGATATAGTGGGAATTAGTGAAGTTCGGTGGCAGGAGGAACAAGACTTCTGGTCCGGTGAATACAGGGTTATAAATACAAAATCAAATAGCGGTAATGCAGGAGTAGGTTTAATAATGAATAAAAAAATAGGAGTGCGGGTTAGCTACTACAAACAGCATAGTGAACGCATTATTGTGGCCAAGATAGACACAAAGCCCATGCCTACTACAGTAGTACAAGTTTATATGCCAACTACCTCTGCAGATGATGAGGAAATAGATGAAATGTATGACGAGATAAAAGAAATTATTCAGGTAGTGAAGGGAGACGAAAATTTAATAGTCATGGGTGACTGGAATTCGTCAGTAGGAAAAGGGAGAGAAGGAAACATAGTAGGTGAATATGGATTGGGGGGAAGGAATGAAAGAGGAAGCCGCCTTGTAGAATTTTGCACAGAGCATAACTTAATCATAGCCAACACTTGGTTCAAGAATCATAAAAGAAGGTTGTATACCTGGAAGACTCCTGGAGATACTAAAAGGTATCAGATAGATTATATAATGGTAAGACAGAGATTTAGGAACCAGGTTTTAAATTGTAAGACATTTCCTGGGGCAGATGTGGATTCTGACCACAATCTATTGGTTATGAACTGCAGATTGAAACTGAAGAAACTGCAAAAAGGTGGGAATTTAAGGAGATGGGACCTGGATAAACTAAAAGAACCAGAGGTTGTAGAGAGTTTCAGAGAGAGCATAAGGGAACAATTGACAGGAATGGGGGAAAGAAATACAGTAGAAGATGAATGGGTAGCTCTGAGGGATGAAGTAGTGAAGGCAGCAGAGGATCAAGTAGGTAAAAAGACGAGGGCTAATAGAAATCCTTGGGTAACAGAAGAAATATTGAATTTAATTGATGAAAGGATAAAATATAAAAATGCAGTAAATGAAGCAGGCAAAAAGGAATACAAACGTCTCAAAAATGATATCGACAGGAAGTGCAAAATGGCTAAGCAGGGATGGCTAGAGGACAAATGTAAGGATGTAGAGGCTTGTCTCACTAGGGGTAAGATAGATACTGCCTACAGGAAAATTAAAGAGACCTTTGGAGAGAAGAGAACCACTTGTATGAATATCAAGAGCTCAGATGGAAAGCCAGTTCTAAGCAAAGAAGGGAAGGCAGAAAGGTGGAAGGAGTATATAGAGGGTTTATACAAGGGCGATGTACTTGAGGACAATATTATGGAAATGGAAGAGGATGTAGATGAAGACGAAATGGGAGATAAGATACTGCGTGAAGAGTTTGACAGAGCACTGAAAGACCTGAGTCGAAACAAGGCCCCGGGGGTAGACAACATTCCATTTGAACTACTGATGGCCTCGGGAGAGCCAGTCCTGACAAAACTCTACCATCTGGTGAGCACGATGTATGAGACAGGCGAAATACCCTCAGACTTCAAGAAGAATATAATAATTCCAATCCCAAAGAAAGCAGGTGTTGACAGATGTGAAAATTACCGAACTATCAGCTTAATAAGTCACAGCTGCAAAATACTAACGCGAATTCTTTACAGACGAATGGATAAACTGGTAGAAGCCGACCTCGGGGAATATCAGTTTGGATTCCGTAGAAATGTTGGAACACGTGAGGCAATACTGACCTTACGACTTATCTTAGAAGAAAGATTAAGAAAAGGCAAACCTACGTTTCTAGCATTTGTAGACTTAGAGAAAGCTTTTGACAATGTTAACTGGAATACTCTCTTTCAAATTCTGAAGGTGGCAGGGGTAAAATACAGGGAGCGAAAGGCTATTTACAGTTTGTACAGAAACCAGTTGGCAGTTATAAGAGTCGAGTGGCATGAAAGGGAAGCAGTGGTTGGGAAAGGTGTAAGACAGGGTTGTAGCCTCTCCCCGATGTTATTCAATCTGTATATTGAGCAAGCAGTAAAGGAAACAAAAGAAAAATTCGGAGTAGGTATTAAAATTCATGGAGAAGAAGTAAAAACTTTGAGGTTCGCCGATGACATTGTAATTCTGTCAGAGACAGCAAAGGACTTGGAAGAGCAGTTGAACGGAATGGACAGTGTCTTGAAAGGAGGATATAAGATGAACATCAACAAAAGCAAAACGAGGATAATGGAATGTAGTCAAATTAAGTCGGGTGATCCTGAGGGAATTAGATTAGGAAATGAGACATTTAAAGTAGTAAAGGAGTTTTGCTATTTAGGGAGTAAAATAACCGATGATGGTCGAAGTAGAGAGGATATAAAATGTAGACTGGCAATGGCAAGGAAAGCGTTTCTCAAGAAGAGGAATTTGTTAACATCGGGTATAGATTTAAGTGTCAGGAAGTCGTTTCCGAAAGTATTTGTATGGAGTGTAGCCATGTATGGAAGTGATACATGGACTATAACTAGTTTGGACAAGAAGAGAATAGAAGCTTTCGAAATGTGGTGCTACAGAAGAATGCTGAAGATAAGGTGGGTAGATCACGTAACTAATGAGGAGGTATTGAATAGGATTGGGGAGAAGAGAAGTTTGTGGCACAACTTGACTAGAAGAAGGGATCGGTTGGTAGGACATGTTTTGAGGCATCAAGGGATCTCAAATTTAGCATTGGAGGGCAGTGTGGAGGGTAAAAATCGTAGAGGGAGACCAAGAGATGAATACACTAAGCAGATTCAGAAGGATGTAGGTTGCAGTAGATACTGGGAGATGAAGAAGCTTGCACAGGATAGAGTAGCATGGAGAGCTGCATCAAACCAGTCTCAGGACTGAAGATCACAACAACAACAACATATAATTACTGACCGAATTTAATACTGTGACAATCTACTCATTGAGAGGCATTATCTTGCATTAAAGTTTAAAGGCAGTAAGACAAGTATTACCGTTAGAAACTGTTTTAGTGGGTATTCCATGTCAAATCGGACGAAGAATGACACTGACCTCGCATATTTTTTAATTGTTAATCATTTTGAATGTGTTAATTGGTGTCAAAGAAAACCATTTTCATAAAGTTATCATTTAAACGTTGAGCAGTTTTCGTGTTGAAATTCGGTAAAGATTGCGTTATTTTCCAAACATGGCAATTTGTCTACCGTGTAACTCAAGAACCTGTTACCGGATTTCAGTGAACCACGATCCATTTTCAGGTTGAAGGTCTATTGTTGATGGAGGTATATAATAACAATGTAACAATAATTATTACTATTTTTAAAGGCCATTTATTCGTGTATCAAACAAAACAAATTTTTATTAAGATTAAAGCTATACAGGCTTGAACCTCTTTTTATTACACAATTATTTCAGTTTTAAGTTCTATGGAGTCTGTAAAGAAACTGGTCCTCTACCCCTTTTAAATAATAAAACATGACCTATACAAGGAAGCTGACTATCCCTGTTAGTCATGGACGAAAAAAAAATTGGCATAGTCTTTGTCAGAACGTGCAGAATCTTATGTGGGGCAAATAAGAAATCAATTTTAATCTAAATATGGTATGCCAATGTTTACGTAATAAAAAAATAATTTAGGTAATTCAGTACAATTATTATATAGACGCGATAAATCACTTTAACGGGGGCCAAATGAACAATTAAAGTCAATATAATTCCAGTAAACCTGCAATAGTAAAAAAAAAAAAAAATATTGTAGAGGCCTACATAGACATCGCGCATCTGCTAGATGCCCGGTAATTTTGTTTTGAAGCTGACAGCCAATGAGAAAACAGGTGCAAAAATACTATTCGTCAGTTTTCAAGCAGTAATGGCGGACAGCATGAGCTGGTAATATATTTAATTTTATGGTAGCTAATTTTACGGCACAAAAAATAAAATACGTACTCCCTCCAAAAGAAGTTACACAGAAACATTAAAATAAAATTATGATGAGCAGCAAAATGTCTGAGAAGAATTTTGAAAGAAAATTATTAATTGAACTTTAATTTGCAGGGTTTTCAACGCTGTCAACAAGACGAAACAATGGAAAGAATATTAATTGGAACTAAACAAAATTGAACCTTGATTTGTGACAGTATTTTTAAAATAGATCATTTAACTGCAATTGTCTTTAATTTTGAAATGAGAGAGAGCGTAATAATTTTCTTTTAATGTCTTAACTGTTGCTACAGGCAGTGCGATGACGTCAGCAGTGGTCCGCGCGGACGACGTGTGAAGTTAATCCTGGTTCGTGGCGTTAAGATAATGATGGATCCTCCTGTTTCATTAATATTCCAGTTACGGCGGTGGTCCACGTCTCCGTTGTAGTCGAAGCAGCTCGCAGCACTTGTGCGATAACAATAGTTCCAGTGTGTGCGTTGTCGTTACGCGCGCGACGTTTTATTATTAAAAGTTTATTAATCACGCGGTGCGGGCAGGTCGGAATTATGCAATATCTTTAGTATTTACAATATATAGCCGGTTAATGCCAATACGTCGCACAGTTCTTTCACCGTGTTGCCACAGGAAAACAGTCACATGTGTTTATTACTATAACAGTCCGTTAATCATGAGTTCAATTTACGTCGTCGTCTTTAAGACAGTTTGTATGATATAATAAATGTTTCTTGATCAAATCACAGCACTGTTCTTTTACTTAACATTTTGGTTTGTTCCACTTTCACGCAATTCTAACAGTTAGTGTCTCCACATGACAATGGTGTCTGGTTGACGGCTAATTGTCACAAGTTCACACAGTATGTAAAATCGTCACCGCAAACACTCGATACACTTTCCAAGTTTTACTGTTCACTTAATAATGCACGATCTCCTATTAACACAGCGGACGCACTGTAATTAATTGTTCCTCCGCGTCTTTCACGCCAAACTTAGCAACGTTTCTCCACCCGCGACCGGCCACGATGCCCCAACAACTCGCACGCTCTCTATCGATAGTCGTTCGCTCTCTCTCTGACACAGTACTTCTCCTAGCCTAACCAAAGATTTACAAAGCACGTAAAACCAGAACATTCATATTCGCACAATATAAAATGTAAAACAGTAGCAAAATGAATGAAGAAACAATGTGACGTTTTACCAAATAAAGAATAGTTGAAGTAAATGATACATACGTACTATAACAAGGTAATGCAGAAAAAAACATATTATCGACTTTCGGAAAAAGTAATGTCTTTACAAGTCACTTGCTTGAAAATTGGAAAAGAATATTGATTAATAAATGTTTAAGCTTACGGCGTACTTGGCTTGCGATGAGCTGCAGTGAAACATAAGCTGCAGGGGATTGACAACGGCCTCGTCATGATTCTTGGCTGTTTGCGGTAGTTCTGTTTACTTTTAATTTTTTTTACTGCTCTCCATTGGAGATACCATAAAATTGTTACTAGAATTGTTTCTAAATCAAATGCCGAACAATGTGGTACAATTTTTATTCCATTTAAAACTGTGTTTCTCAGAAAAAAATATGAAACGTGATGAAAATTACATTAAATTTAAGTTCCAAAAATACCGCATGAATGGCACCTCAAAAATACAACACTAGCTTAATTTTGAATTTTATTTAAGAGTTTCGAATAGTTTCTGAGCCATGAATCTCAGAATGGCGTGATTTTTATTAAATTAAGGTAACTTTGATCCTTATGAAACCTACAAGCACTTGTTTATCATAGCTGCGAGTTTGCAAAAGATGCTAAGTTAACGTCTAGTTTACGTGACAGAAAACTGAAACCCCACGAAAAAAGCATAGTTGGTTGCTGTCCGAAGTGAAATGTATTGAGGCAATATAATTCACTGTGCACATATACCCAGACTACATTCATCCGGTATTTGAGGATGAGAGTATTTAGTGACTTGCAAAAAGCTTTACATATGATGCCAAACCTTTGACGAAAGCAGAAAGTTTAACGCTTACTTCATTTTCGCTATTCATGCAGTAAAACTGCTGCATCTGGGATGACGTTTCAGTTTATTACTCCTTTACTAGTGCCTCTATTAGCAACAAATTTTGCAGGCAGTATCACCATAAACCATGGAATGTATCTGCAAAATTATGTTGTACGCCACACTGTTCGGAAGATGTACGTCATAAACATGGAGATACGTGAAAAACTAGATACTAAATTTTGCTTAAAACGGAGCGCAAATTACACCGACTAACTCATACAGTGTTTGATAAAGAGAGCACGTAGTGACTTCCAACAACTTTAAACATAATTTCAATTTCTTTCTGAACTGTTTCTCATTTACGTGCTTAACGTCCAATATATAACACATTAAATTGTAATACCATGCAACGGCATAAAGAAACGTTTTCTTGACAATTTTTTGGGTGTGAGGAAATAACCCTGTTAGTTATTGAGGATATGTTTCACTATGTTAAAAATATTTTTGTCAGAAAATATTACGAAATGGCGACACTACAGCATTTCTCCCAAGGCATGTTGAATTTGAGGCGATCCATGGCACGCACTATAACTTGAATCTGGAAAAAAGAAAAAAATTCTATGTAGTCTGCATGAACGTAGCTAGTGAACCACGTAGAGGGTTTTATAAATATTGTTTTTTGTGTAATTGGTGAGTGTTTGAATAAGGTCAAGTTTCACCACAAACAAGGACAATCATTTGTTAATGAATATTGTTTAAATTAACTAATCGAAAATCCCGTATGTGGTACTCTTTCAAAAATTATTTCAAAGTTGTGGTTAAATTTTCAAATAGAAAGATTTAAAATTATTTTGTTATGCTGCTTTCAATTTTGAATAATCATCTTCTGAGAAAAACGCGTTTGAAAGTTTTGAAATATGTTGCAGACAAGAAGAAATGAAAAAGTCTACTTTTATAAAACTTAACATTAATCTGCTATTCCAGTAGCGCCCCGTCGTACTGTTGTAGTTGTGATCGAAATCATATCCAGTAATTTACTATAGAACGATTGAAATATTGGCTGTGGCAGTTCCATGAACGCAAAAAACCTTACAATTCCCTCTAGTCCTACTCCAAGCAGGCGCATTGCTAGGACGACTCGACAGTTGATGTCACATGTGCTCCGTGTACACTTTTACTTGGTGTAACAGCTTCTGGGCAGTATGGACAAGCAATAGTTTTTGTGCAGCCTAAGCCTCGAGCCCTTCGCTCTTAAAATGTGACGTCGCTATTGCACGTTTTACATTTCACGTGTTGAGCGATAACAGAGGAAACGGCATGAAAATTTACAATCCTGTAGCTCGAACCGTAATTAACATCAGACTCCTTGTCATTATCTTTCATTTTCTTAGCAAAGGCACCGACTCCTCACGAACTGCTCTCAGTCTTATACGTATTCTTTGGATTTTTTGATGACTTACTGCTTCGACGGCGTGATGGTTACGATGTTTCCGTACCTTTTCTACCAGAGTACATTTTCTTACCACTCATTTTTATTTAAAAGACAAAACTGTGTACTATATGTATATATGGGAGTCGATTCTTTAAAGTTTCGGGGATTCACTGGTGTGTTCTAATCTGCTGCAGTTCATTTTCACACATTAAATTATTGTGCTTGGGTTTGAAGAACAGTTAGTGACCTACTCCTAAGTCGTGAGACATTCGTAAGCAAGAAAGTTACCGTGCTACACATGACTGAATCGTTTCTCCTTATGGAGAAGTTATACCTACTGCATTAGCTTTAGGCGAAGCTTTTAATATAAAAACCATAATTTTGTTGGTATGTGACGATCAGAAACTTCTAGAGTAAATGAATTTTATGGAGGCATAAAAAACTGAGAGAAATGATCCACGACTTCAGAATCCCCAATTATAAAGTCAATGTCAACAAAATTATTTAAACAAATTGTGAAGTGGAGAAACATTTATACAACACAAATAGTAGGGATACGTACTATGCTACACACTTGGCACATATCAGTATAACATATTATTCAAAAAAGAACATCTACAGCTATCTTCACTATACAAACAGACCAGTAATAAAATGTTTATTTCATGAGTTGTATGTTCTCTTCTACAGCGAGACAAATATCCTACTGATTCCTTGTACCTTTAGTGGTACACATTTATTCGTGCTGTGTTTTGCGGGTAGTTGCTAATGATGTTTTTCTTTATTGGCCTTTCACCATGCCCTTCTACTGTACACTGCGAAGAGATATTGTATGGGTATTCATTGTTGAATGTTGACTCAAGTTCGGTAAGTGATAAGCAAGCGACGTCGTGCAGCAGGCTATACAAATTAAAACGCCACCTTTCCACAAATCTCACCAATATCTTTGAATCAGAAAATACATAAACTTATAGAAGTACTACTAATGTGATATGGAACTGATTGATGGTAAGTACAGCAAACACCAATGAAATTAAGTAATAACATTGGAGATTTTTTATACAGTTATAGTATATTCTTACATAAGAATATGTTTCTTTCTGGGCCTGTAACAAATTACTAATTTTATCTAATAGGGCTACTTTTCTTCAACCTCCTATCGGTCACAAAATGGAAACCTCAGCGAAAATAAAAAAAATGTTTTATCTGCAACATTTAGCCACAGCTTCTAGCTACTTCTCTACATAGCTTAGACGTTCTTCGTAGCGTTCTACCAAATTTCCAATACCCTCCTCATGGACCGCAGTCACCTGTGATTTCCGCCAGCTCCCTATGCTGGTCTGTAACTCGTTGTCTGTGCGAAAATGCTGTCGTCATACGAGGGGATTCACGTGAGCAAAGAGATGAAAATCAGATGAAGCCATGTCCGGGCGGTAAGGCGAGTGATCAAACACTTCTCATCGAAAACGCTACAGGAGCATCTTCGTTGCACCTGCGGCGGAGAATTGTCATGAAGAAGGGAGCACATGACAGTTACGTTATGTGGGCTGCATGAAATCTTGCGAACCTCCTGAGCAGGGCTTCACACTAGGAGGGAGACTCTATTTCATAGGCATTTTTACGTCCTCTCTATCCACTCGCTTTAAACATATCTGAAAGTACTGCAGAAAGTTCACTTACTGCAAGTATTTACAGCTACATTATTGTGCATTTCTACTCACACAAAGTATGTATTGCCACATATATACATTATATGTTCATTAAGGACTGACATTCAGAGAAAACATTACACGGACTAGAGTACATGAAGCTGCCACGGAGATTCTCCCCTACTCTCATTTCCAGTACCTGCAGTTTTTTATGTTGCTTATAATCCTTTTCCCTGTTGCTCTTCAACACTGCTAAAATGTTATAATTATTAATTATAGTTTATTATACAGTATAGTCCCCCTGTTAACATAGTATTATATTGCCGATTTACCTCAGGACCGGAGATGGAATAGGAACACGAAAGTTATCTGACTTAACACAGCAACAACCATTTTATATAGTCTCTCATTGTTGACATGAAAGCTGTAAGTTAATTTTAATATTATTATTGTATTACTCTAATATTTTACTTGGCCGTCAACATTGCTACATTAATAGGCTACACAATAATTAATGTAAATAACATGATCATATAAATATGTGACGACCAACCTTGGACTAATTGGACGTTTTGGACTGGGGATTTTATGAAGATATAAAAAATCAATAAAAAAATACAAAACCACAAAACAGATTCCTTGGCAAAAATCCGTAAATTTCAAACAAAACAAAAATCACAATTAAGGGAATCAAATGCAATAATTAATATCTACAGGTATTTGGTGTGTTATTCAGTAAATTTACACGCAGCACTGTGAAATTTACAATCAGCGTCACGAAACAGGGTAAGCAAAATTACTGCAATTATACTGCTTCCAAACTGCGTTTCCTGCTACACTTCCAGTCAAACAAATCGCGTTAATTCGTACAGTGTAGTTATCTCCATTCGGGCTCATTTCCTTCCATCCACAAAATGAAGTAGTTATGCTACACTCCGCTTCACAGAAAACATACAGGGACAAAATTAGCTCATTGAAGCAACCGAATACATCCTTTTTAAATTTCATGAATGAAACTATCCCATTAATCTAACCTACATTTCAGATAGTCAATAGTATTACATTTAAATATTGCATCATTATACCTGTGTACAGATACCTTCATTTTTTATGTTGGAATGTAATATTATCCAGTTCATGAAGTCTATATTTCTTCCAGAATTGAGACGTTACAGGATGACCTAATTTGGATGCACAGTCTTGCGTGCCTTAAAGAGTACAGTATAATAATAATAATGAATTTTTTTAACCTGCTACTACTGCTTCATATATGACTCGGCGTAAGAGCGTCTTATAAGTTACTGGTCCAATCACTCTGTCTTACGTTACTTTACTGCCTGAGACTCTCTTCTGCATTTCCTCT
Source organism: Schistocerca cancellata (assembly GCF_023864275.1). Lineage (NCBI taxonomy): Eukaryota > Metazoa > Arthropoda > Insecta > Orthoptera > Acrididae > Schistocerca > Schistocerca cancellata. The sequence continues at coordinate 514,637,769 of NC_064628.1, read as the reverse complement.
AGAGCACAGTGATTTCGTTCTTCCAGTGAATAATGACTGGAAGGTGGAAAATTAAGGAATTTTTCGAAGACGCTTTCTGGCTTGTTTCCAAACAAAACTGTGCATTGTGAATAACCACTAACTATACATTGCAAAATCAAAATCAGGTAGTTTTTCGCTCAGGTTTTGTCTCTCTTCCTATAATAAGCACGGTATAGGCGTCCCAAAATTTTTTTGAATCTCCGTGCTGTGTTAGATGGAGGTCTCTAAATCGGCATCGAAATATGACGAATACCATTTATCACCCAAGAAAGTTTTCAAGTCTTTGAAAGAAACTGCTGAATGTAGTCAGTCAAAATACATTTCAGCTTCGCAGTGTTGACTGGAAAATCGCAACGCTGCCATTTGACTGAAAATCCGCGAGCTTTTCATAAAAAAAATATTCCTTCGGTGTCTAAACGCCATTTTTATGAAATTGCCTTTACTCCGAAGTAAAGGTCCCGAAATATCTGACGCTATGAGTTGTACATGTTTTCCAAATGTTATACTGCATGTAAGCGCTTTATGGTGAATAGTGGGAATTTTATTTTTCTAGCAGACATCACAAAAATTGCAATTGGACTCATACCCACTGAAGGACGAGAGCATGTCTGCCTTATTATTCGTCAGAGAACACATCAAAACGATATGGTTAATATTTGCCACATCTTCACAATTCAAGTGAGTAAGTGTGCACTCTCAGTTCCGTAGACATGTTTTCAGAGTCACCAGTGGGTAAATTTCATATAGGAATTCTCATTCAGTTAATGAATTGTTCCACAGACAACATTTGCGATAAACACTATGGTGTGGAACGTGTCATCAGATCAAAGACAGAGCACCCACATACACACAAATATACAGCAGCACTAAAAAGTATTTTGACAAACATATTAATTGGAGTACTTAGAAACAAATATGAAGCACGAAAATCAGCAATTTATTTCATTGATGGATATTCAACGTTCTACAGAATAGTGACCAAGTAACTCTTGTTCGCAACATAATAGAGTGTAATATTTTTTAATGAGGACAATGGTGGAGCAAAAGTATTTTGACTTTGTTGAAAAAAAATTTTTAACACATAATTATCATCTACAGTGATAAGAAAATCAGTATTTAGTTTGATAGCCCTTGGCTTTTATGACAGCCTCACACCGCGCCGCCAATGAGTCGACCAACTTTTGTAATCGATCCAGCGGTTTTTACCCCATTCACTTTTTGAGAGCTTCAAAAAAAGCTTCTTTGTTCGAATAATTTTTGATTCTTATTGTGCGATCCAACACATCCCACAGATGTCCTATAGGATTCAAATCCGGACTTTAACTTGACCACTCGAAAACCTCGATTTTTTTGCGTTTCAAAAAACCAGTAATGTACTTGGACTTGTACCTGGGATCGTTATCTTGTTGAAAATACCATCCGTCTGGCATGTGGTGTTTACTGTATGATGGCATTTGAGTCTTCAATACTTTTAGAAAATGAACCGATCCATATTACCCTCAATTCGAACTAACGGCCCAACTCCAGAGCGTGAAAAACATCCCCAAACCATCGCACTGCCACTCCATATTGGACCGTGAAAATTTGATACCGTAGGTTATATCTTTTATTTACAGGCTTTTTCATCGGTATTCGTCCATGTACTCCATAGAGTTCAGAGCGTCATTTGACTGTGTAAACGTAAATATAGACGTTATATTTTTCATTCAGTTTTTGTATCATTACAGCCGACTTGCGACCATCACTTGTTGATAACTTTTTTCTGATATGACCGGCTTTATGAGACTTTTTTTGTATTTGCACTGCGAAGCTTATTTTAGACAGTCTTTCTTTTATCATACAACTTTTTCCATATACTAACGAGCTGACGAGACACTTTAAAAATACGAGCAAATTCGGTTTGTTTCAGTCCTTACTTTAGTGCATTTATCACGGCGTTTCTGAGGTTACTGGAATTTTCCTTACGTTTCGGCATATTGAAATTATCACTGTAAGTAAATATCAGTAGAAATCACAACTAAGAAGCAAGTGACATCCACGAAGTCACGGAGCAAACTAAGTATCAGAACACTGAGCTCGCTGAAAATCACATTCGCCCGGCAGCGCAAAGTGTAAACAAATAACTCAGAACCTGACACCTTCAAATAAGTGCAGTTATACTGCTTTCCACTATATTCAAGACACTCTCCACTGTTTTATTTAAGAGAAAAAATAACGAGTTTTATGTTAATACTTTCGAGCGCTACTCTCTCTCTCTCTGTCTCTATTTCACACACACACACACACACACACCACACACACACACACACACACACACACACACACATATATATATATATATATATATATATATATATATATATATATATATATATATATATATGTATGTATATATACTTTTTTACACAGAAAATACACTGTTTTTACAGTCTTTTGATTGACTAACAATATGGACCCCTGGTTTACCCTGTATATCACCTAAAACTTGCACCGTAGGAAATGTTGCGGAAATGGAAAGTGCTATTGATATGTGGTTTTCACAGAATGGATTGTTTGTCAGTGTCTCGTACTGTTAGTCAATCAACAGATTGTAAAAATGCTTATAAAGTGTATTTTCTGCGCAAAAGTCCACATTTTTAAAAGAAACAATTCCTATTGCTTGTTGAAGGACCCCAGTGCGAGTCGTTTACAAGATGCCATACTTTGAAAAGTTCTCACACCTGTGGTAGCACAGACGAAGGAACAGCACAAGTATATACTATAGTTATGCGTATCCTGACCAGGAACGAGAATCACTTGCAACGGGTTCTACACAACGCTGGTGACTACTTTGAAGGACAGTAACAGGTGCAAACATGTAACTCTTTTGTAGCAGTTGTGAATAATTAGTTGCCACTATTTAAGTTCCAACCCTCGTATATACCCCAGAGAGGCTGCAGGGTATAGGCACCCTTCAGCGTTCGTATGCAGTGTGTGTTGCCTATCATTCAGGGATCTCCGCATGTAATGCGGTAGGCCCATCAAATCTCAGTTCCTTATTCGCTTCTGAAATATCTTTCTCGGACTACAGATATTTATTCTTACGGTTGTCGTTGAAAATCTCTCTGTGAAGTTGCGGGGGTAGGTAGTAGACCTTACTTGAGGTCTACTGGAAAGTAGACCTTACTTGAATGAGATTATCACTTTGCAGCGGAGTGTGCGCTGACATGAAACGTCCTGGTAGATTAAAACTGTGTGCCGGATCGAGACTCGAACTCGGGACCTTTGCCTTTCGCGGGCAAGTGCTCTACCATCCGAGCTACCCAAGCACGGCCCACGCCCCGTCCTCACAGCTTTACTTCTGCCAGTACCTCGTCTCCCAAAGCACTTGCCCGCGAAAGGCAAAGGTCCCGTGTTCGAGTCTCGGTTAGACCTTACTTGTTTGGTGAAATCTCGTCGTTCCAGGACCGGCGAATACTAAAGGACACCTAGTGACGCTAGCAAGCGGCAGCGAACATTTTGTTTCAAACAAAAATTATTTCCCATGAGGCGACCTATTAGCCTTTGACATTTCATGCGAAGAATTTGAAACAACCCATTTATGTTCAGAAGTTGAGAAATATTTGTTTAGCTGCATGGTGGCTATCTGCAGTTCTTTTTAGTAAAAATGCTAATCTACTCTAGTCAGTAATTCATCTACTCCATGGAATATATATGTGAAAACAATTCTGCTGTCTGTCAGACATTTTATTTCCATGAGTAGACTGTCAAACAATGAATTTTATATCTGCATATTTCAGCCCTTATTATGCCGTAATTAAATTCATTGAAGGGCAATGCAGGTCTTTTTCCTTATAGTGTTATATTTTGAATATCATTTCACTTTAAAACTCAGATTGACTGTTGACCAAAAACTTCGTAAGCGCATAATTTAAGGCTGTGGTTAGTATTCCCAAGTGCATAAAGAAAGGCCTGCAAAATGTTATGGGCATGAAATCAACACATAATTCTCATTAATTTTTTTTGTGCAATGAGTTATTCTTGCCTAAGACAAGAATTATGCCAGAATATTATCCCATAAGACACCAGTGAATGAAAATGAACAAAATAATCGTTCTGATACCTCTGATTGTAGGTCTCTTCTACTGCATGCTCTTTGTTTTCCATGTTTCGGGAGGAGGTAGTACGTACACAAATCAAAGTTCTTAAGTAAAGATTGGCTATAAAGTGCGTACATTGAGAGCTATGAGCAACTTTCCATCTTTGCTAATGTGAAACACATCTCTCCTACTGAACAAGTGCTCATAGCTCCTAAGGTATACTTTTTAGGGCCCATGTTTACCGGACAATTCTTTCATGTTTTGGTCCATACTACCTCCTTCCAAAATATGGAAAGCAAAGAGCATGCAATAAAAGAGATTCGCTGCAGAGGAGTTACAACGATTTTCGTTTTAACTTTCACTCGGTAGTTTCCGGACCAGGGTCCCTCACCTCAAACTTATTTACCTATTATATATTTATGTCGTGAACAGTAATGGTTCTTAAACTACTCCTTTTTGTAGTATCGAAGTTAATCGCAAGTCTGATGACTTCTCCCCCTTAAGAATGTATTGAATTCTATCTGCTAGAAAGACCTGTGTCCAGTTAAGAAGCTCGTAATCTGTTCACCAAGTGTGTATCTGTTGCGAATACTATCAATCTGGGTGCTAATGTCTACGGCCCTCTGAAACCCGTGGGAAAACAAAGTGAGCTGAGTTTCACAAAACCATTGCAAAATACGTATTGATTCTGACTGAGGAGAAGTTCATAATAGCCAATTTTATATAATAAGAGCAACAGTTAGGTTCAAAAGCAAATAATGTTTTCCAAAATTGAAGCGACTTATTTCTCCAGTAAGGTTTGGACGTACCTCGAAATTTGGTAATCATGAGAGGAAGAGATCTTAGCTAATGTTTCCGACGCATGTGCGCCGGAATGCGGAAATGTGAACGTCGTGCGTCCAATCGCACGTCATAAGCAAGTGTTCCTCTCTTAGTAATTAGTTCTCGTTGAAGTATTAGGCTACAAAAAGTCAGTGATTACGATCAGCGACTAAATTACTACAGCAACTGAGACATCATCTGTAAGTGTAGGTGTTGAGTAAGAGAGGGCGTTGTGTACCAGAGACTGCTTAAATTTCAAACACGATGTCGACGATTGAACAGGCTTACAGCAACTTTGAATGTATTAAACAAAGATTTGGTTCAAATGGCTCTGAGCACTATGGGACTCAACATCAGAGGTCATCAGTCCCCTAGAACTTAGAACTACTTAAACCTAACTAACCTAAGGACATCACACACATCCATGCCCAAGGCAGGAATCGAACCTGAGACCGTAGAGGTCGCGCGCTTCCAGACTGAAGCGCCTAGAACCGCTCGGCCATACAGGCCGGCAACAAAGATTTGACTAAACTCATTGAAGACTAGTATTTTAAATTCAACTTAGCTAATATTGAAAGTAAAGGAAACAGGAATGTACTGAATAAACTACTGTTCTTATATGGATGCAAAAAAGCGGCCAAGAAGATCAAGAGCTTGGAATAACTAACTAGGGAGACCAAGATCCCGTACAGAAGCAGGTATTTTAAAACAACCAGACATAGGTTGGTTTGCACGAGATCGAGACCAAACACACCGTAGTGGCACCTGGAGGAAGCAGAGATATTACAAAACTTTTAGAAACTGGGCATAATATGTGTTTAGTTTGAGCAGTTGCGTAATGAATAAGAGTCCACGTAACCAATAAGACGAGTATAATGTGATTCCTTTGGCCATATTATAAAGTGACAAGCTCACTTAGTGTTAATGTAAAATTCAGATTTAATTGTGTCATTGAAGCTCAAATGTTTTTTTCTTTATTGTGATTTCATTCCCCTGCCCCATATGGGCAGGGGAGGGCTGTCAGCAGCACAATCCGCCGCTCTTCAGCCGAGTGACACGACAACTTAAAATAAGAAGAAAATGTTACATACATAAGTAGATAAAAAAGGGGAACATAAAACAGAGTAAGAGGAGAAAATGGAGGTAAAAATACACTGACATGGTTCTGAGCACTATGGGACTTAACAGCTATGGTCATCAGTCCCCTAGAACTTAGAACTACTTAAACCTAACTAACCTAAGGACAGCACACAACACCCAGTCATCATGAGGCAGAGGAAACCCCTGACCCCGCCGGGAATCGAACCCGGGAACCCGGGCGTGGGAAGCGAGAACGCTACCGCACGACCACGAGCTGCGGACTACACTGACATGTAGACGTTCATGGGGGACAGTTAAAAAAGTCACCAGAAAGTTAAAAAACACAGTTGGCGATTCTTAAAACACAGAGAAGACACTGAATGCGCATGCACAGGTTAAAAGTTGGCCACAGTATTAAAAACACTCCGAAACAACACACTTAAAACCCACTTCGAGCACACACGACGAAGAATAAAACTACCAGGTGAGACCTGCCGGGGGAAAGGTCAGAGAGGATGGAAAAGGAGGGGAGAGCATGGGGCAGCTGGGGAAGTGGCGGGATGAAGAGAGGAGGGGCAACCGTGGGTTCACGAAGAGGCAGGAGACACGTGGGGCGGGAGAAGAAAAGGGCAGACAGGGCAGGAGGGAGCGCAGAGACACTGAAAGGAGGCACATGAGATGGAGGGGGAGTAGGAGGGGAAAGCCGCTCAGAAGGAGGGAGGGGGAGGAGAAGGAGCCCTGAGGAGGAGGCAGGAAGAGGGGGTTAGAGTTGGTAGGAAGGGTAAATGTCAGGGCAAAGCTCATCATCCGGGAGCGGTAGATTGTGGAAGTTGTGTTGGGAAAGGAGATGGAGGGTGTGGAGATGGAGAGAGGCGGTAAAGGTGCGGCAACTGGTTGGGGGTGGAGAGGAAGGGAGACACCAGGGGGTGAGGGGGATCAAGGTGGCGGACAATATATAGTGTGCGGATGTGTTCAAGGAAAAGGAGAAGGTGGGGGAAGGGGATGAGGTCGTAGAGGATGCACGTGGGGGACGGAAGGCGGATGCGGAAGGCGAGGTGGAGTGCATGGCGTTCGAGGATTTGGAGGGCTTTATAGAACCGGGGAGGGGTGGAAATCGAAGCGACGCTGGTATAACAACGGATGGGGCGGATCATGGATTTGTAGGTATGAAGGATGGTGGAAGGATGCAGACCCCATGTCCGGCCGGACAGGAATTTCAGGAGGCGGAGGCAATTGTAAGCTTTGTTTTGGATGGTAAGGAGATGGGGAGTCCAGCTGAGGTGGCGGTCGAGTGTGAGGCCAAGGTACTTGAGGGTAAGAGTGAGGTGGATAGGACGGCCATAAATGGTGAGGTAGAAATCATGGAGGCGGAAGGAGCGGGTGGTGCAGCCTATGATGATCGCCTGGGTCTTGGAGGGATTAACACGGAGGAATCACTGCTTGCACCAAGTGGTGAATTGGTCAAGGTGGGTTTGGAGGGTACGTTGGGACCGTTGAAGGGTAGGATAAAGGGCTAGGAAGGCGGTGTCATCAGCGAACTGGAGAAGATGAACAGGAGGGGGAGGTTCGGGCATATCAGCAGTGTACAGGAGATAGAGGAGAGGGGAAAGGACAGAACCTTGGGGCACGCCGGCAGAGGGGTAGAAAGTATGGAATTGTGGATAGTCACATAGGAGGGACGATGGGAGAGGAAGGAAGCAACGAGACGGACGAAGTTGATGGGGAGAGCATAGGTCTGGAGTTTGAAGGGGAGCCCGGGATGCCAGACACAGTCATAGGCGTTCTGGAGATCAAGGGAAACAAAGACAGCGGAGCGACGGGAGTTAAGTTGGAGGGAAAGAAGATTGATAAAGTTAAGGAGCTGGCCGTCGGCAGAGAAGGAAGGCCGGAAGCCACATTGGGTAAGAGGAAGGAGGCTGTGCTGGTTAAGGTGGCGGTGAATACGACGAGAGAGGATGGAAGCTCAAAGCCCTGGTTAATCTGTATATGTACTGATTGATATAGAATTACGTAAGAGGAACATACATGATATGCTTTTCTATGTCTTCAGATCATAATCAGTGAAGCCTACCAACTGCCTAAAACTGCTTCATGTTTTACGGCCAAGACTGTGGCAGTTTCTGAAGCAATTAAGTTTGTATTTTAGCTTCCTACTCGAAAATATTAGTTGTGTTCGACTGCCAGAGTGTTCTTAAAAGTATTCAATACCGAAGTTGGAATAAAACAACCAAGCGTTATATTTTGGATGTGGCCCTGGAATATATTTGCAGTAAACGGAGAGGACAGGCAATCATTCTATTCTGGGTGCAGTCCCACGCTGGCATCCGGATTAATGAGAAAGTTGACGTCTTAGCGAAGCAAGCTACATCTACAGGAATTGTTCTCGCTTTTGAAATTATCCTAGGTAGACTACTTACGTGAAGACGAGAGTCACGGAAATCAGCAATGGCAAGAGATATGAATGTAACCCAACAAACAAAATGTGGATATCATGCAGCATTACAACCTTAAATTCCTACAAGACCATGGTTTACGAGGACACATTTGGACCGATCTACGACTTCCACCATCATTCGACTCCGCTTTAACTATGCATCGTTTCCTGTACATCTGTATAAAATCAACATTTACGGTTCCTCTCTATGTGAGTGTGATTCCGAGTTAGAAGCTGATGTGAACTACATCTTGTTTTCGTGTTCCAAATTTGGCGAAGAACCATCGGAATTTCTGGAGACTTTGACGTAGGTTACCTCTCACTTCATCAGCGTTTACTCTTTTGGCTTCTAAACACATTCGCCTGTTTAAAGTGATGGTTAACTTCCTTAAGAACTGGGGAAAAATCTGTAGATTTTAATAGTATTCATATTTTCTTTTATTAGTATTACTTAACATTAAATTTAAGAAATATTTGGAACTGATAACATAAAAATGTCTAATTTACTTGTCATGCTACCTATTAAAAATTTATTGGAAAAAAATATTGGCAGCTTGAGCTTTCAATTCTATAAATATGCGTACAAAGTACAACATAAACAAGCGTTTTCGATGGCTAAATGAAGTGCAAATTCTGGAGACCAAATAAAACAAACAAACAACAAACAAACAAATCCTTTGACCATATCTTAAAAGTAACAATTGCAAGAAACAGAGGGTTTTGTGTGGGGACTGCCTAAAACCTAAAATACCTAAAATAGCAGCCGTAAAATCAAGATGCTACTAAAATACAATTCATACCAAAACTACTTGAAAAACCAGGATGAACCGATAAGGATTGGTATCGAAAACATCACTTGACGTACATACACCATGTGATCAAGAGTATCCGGTCACCTGGCTGAAACTGACTGACAAGTTCGTGGTGCCTTCCATCGGTAATGCTGGAATTCAGTATGGTGTTGCCCCACCCTAAGACTTGATAACAGCTTCCACTCTCGCAGGTATACGTTCAATCTGGTGCTGGAAGGTTTCTTGGGGAATGGCAGCCCATTCTTCACTGAGTGCTGCACTGAGGCGAGGTATCGATGTCGGTCGGTGAGGCCTGGCACGAAGTCGGCGTTCCGAAACAACCCAAAGGTGTTCTATAGGATTCAGGTCAGGTTTCTGTGCAGGCCAGGCCATTACAGGGATGTTACTGTCATGTAACCACTCCGCTACAGGCCGTATATTTTGAATAGGTGCCGGCTGTTCTGACCGAGCGGTTCTAGGCGCTTCAGTCCGGAACAGCGGTGCTGCTACGGTCGCAGGTTCGAATCCTGCCTCGGGTATGGATGTATGTGATGTCATTAGGTTAGTTAGGTTTAAGTAGTTCTAAGTCTAGGGGACTGATGACCTCAGATGTTAAGTCCCATAGCGCTTATAGCCATTTGAACCTTTTTTTTTTTTTAAATAGGTGCTCGATTGTGTTGAAAGATGCAATCGCCATAGCCGAACTGCTCTTCAACAGTGGGAAGCAAGAAGGTGCTTAAAATACCAATGCAGGCCTGTGCTGTGATACTGCCACGCAAAACAACAAGGGGTGCAAGCCCCCTTCGTGAAAGACACGACCACACCATAACACCACCGCCTCCGAATTTTACTGTTGGCACTACACACACTGGTAGATGACGTTCATCGGGCATTCGCCATACCCAACCCCTGACATCGGATCGTCGCATTGTGTACCGCGATTCGCCACTCCATACAACATTTTTCCACTGTTCAATCGTCCAATGTGTAAGTAGGCTGTATATGTTTTTTTATTGGTAACGCCACGTAGCGCTGTGTATGAAAATCACTGGCTGTGCTGTGTGCGGTCTGTGGCTGGTTTGCATTGTTGTTGGCTATTGTAGTGTTGGGCAGTTGGCTGTTTACAGTGCGAAGCGTTGTGCAGTTGGAGGTGAGCCGCCAGCAGTGGTGGATGTGGGGAGAGAGATGGCGGAATTTTGAGAGTGGCCGGTCTGGACGTGTCCATCAGAAAGAGTAAATTTGTAATATTGGATATCATGGACTGATATATATATTATGACTTTTGAACACTATTAAGATAAATACATTGTTTGTTCTCTATCAAAATCTTTCATTTGCTAACTATGCCTACCAGTAGTTAGTGCCTTCAGTAGTTAGAATCTCTTATTTAGCTAGCAGTATTGGCGCTCGCTGTATTGCAGTAGTTCGAGTAACGAAGATTTTTGTGAGGTAAGTGATTTGTGAAATGTATAGGTTAATGTTAGTCAGGGCCATTCTTTTGTAGAGATTTTTGAAAGTCAGATTGCGTTGCGCTAAAAATATTGTGTGTCAGTTTAGTGTTGATCAGAATAGGTAAAGAGCGAAATGTCTGCGTACGTTCAGTTCCACTCAGCTGTTTGAAAATCAAATAATGTAAGAGGTTTATCTGCATAGTAATTAACTGATTTTTCTAAGGGGACGTTTCAAATGTTTACGCTCCTTACACCAAGCGAGGTGTCATTTGGAATTTACCGGCGTGATGTGTGGCTTATGAGCAGCCGCCCGACCATGAAATCCAAGTTTTCTCACCTGCCTCGTAACTGTCATAGTACTTCCACTTCATTTGTGATGGTCTGGATAGATGTCTGCCTATTACACATTACGATCCTCTTCAACTGTCGGAGGTCTCTGTCAGTCAACAGACGAGGTCGACCTGTACGCATTTGTACTGTACATGTCCTTCACGTTTTCACTTCACTATCACATCGTAAACAATGGACCTAAGGATATTTAGGAGTGTGGAAATTTCGCGTGACACCCAGTCACCTGACCACGTTCGATGTCCGTGAGTTCCGCGCCCCATTTTGCTCTCTTACGATGTCTAATGACTACTGAAATCGCTCATATGGAGTACTTCGCAGTAGTTGGGAGGACAATACACCTAATGTGAAAAAAGTATGTGTTTGGAGGAGTCCGGATACTTTTGATCACATAGTGTAGCTCAAGTAAAATGCTCAATGCCATCACTGAAACCCGAATATTACGGCAATTACTGAAACGCAGCCTCGAAAATATCACTTGATTGACCTACAGTTGATTCAAACATCCCAATACTGATACAGAAACGCAGAGTCGTGGAAACACTTGATATCAGATGTGAGTTTGACACACTAAGGCGGACCTGACGATGATGATGTACTTTATTCTGTTGCTCTGCACCGTGCCCCCCCCCCTCCCCCTTCAAACAAACACCCTTCAGTTAGTCCTGGCACTCCTTGGTACATTACTTTCAATCATTGTTACTGCTTTTCTTTTCAGTTACAGAATTCAGTCCCCAACAGCAGTAAAAACTTCTGCAAACTTACGTGTTCGTATCCGCTAAAGTATCAGATTTCATTGTATTCACTGAAAAATATTCATTTCATTACGTCCCTGGTTCGTTCTCATATGAAAAAAAAAGTGCAAAAGGGAAGATGTATACATGAAAGATCCCAACTTCATGTAAATTGTAATCACTTTTTACGCTTCTTACAAGACAGCCAAAGATAACGTTTAAGCTCCGACTGATTAGGTACGTAATCTTGTTACCTTCTGTTCAAGCTGAAGGCTGACGCACGCATAGTGATGGACGTATCACCCACAGACCAGGCCATTCCACTGTGACAAACGTAAAAGGCTCTGCTCTGGACGCCGAGTGCCTCGTGCTAATCAACGTGTTAATGACGTGTCAATACCATCACAAATCAGAACGCTCTCTGTGAACCCATTACAAACTACAAACACAGAATTGGCTGACACAGCTAGCGCCCGCAAGCAAAACAAAGCAACGCTCCGCACATGTATGTCATGCGTCACAACACTGCGTCGCGGCTCAAAACCGAGAGGCAGAATTGTATCAAGTTTGTGTTGGGCGAGAAAGGTAACTGAAGTGGTAATTACATTGTTGTCATACATTACCAAAATAAGTTTATTGGACAGTAATAAAGCATAGTAAAAAAGTCAACAGTTGGATTGGAGACAACAATAAAAAATATGAACTAAAATTTTTTTATCGTGAAGTAATCGAAGCTAGTATATCAAGATAAACTTTATCTGTGTAACAGGTGGACTCTCCGATATATATTTACTAATGTACAGGGTGATTCCGTGATGACGATACAAGTTTCCAAGGATGATAGAAAGGGTACATGTATCAGTCTGAGGTACGGGACCCTGGTCCGGAAACAACAGAGTCGAAAGTTATAAGTAAAAATTGTTCTGATACCTCTGACAGTGGACCTCTTCTACCTGAAAGCTCTTTGCATTTCATATTTTTGGAGGAGGTGATATGGACCAAAACAAGAAAAAAGTTCCGTAAACGTGGGCTCTAAAGTGCACACCTTAATAGCTGTGAGTACTTATCCATCTTTGCTACTGCGAAACACAGCTCTTCTCCTGAACAAGAGCAACTCTTTAGACATGTAGTTCAGAGCCCATGTTTACTGGATAATTCTTTCTTGTTTTGGTCCATACTACCTCTTCCCAAAATATGGAAAGCAAGGTTCTTGCAGTAGAAGAGGTACACTTTAACTTTCCACTCGGTCGTTTCCGGCCTGGGGTCCCTTACCTCAAATAGATACATTTACAATTCTCCGTCATCTGTGAAAGTTTATAGCCATGGAATCGCTCTGTATGTAAATATAAAAAGTGAGTCACAGTAACATGACATACTTTTTCAAGAGGTTGATTAATCTCATCAGCCAACTTCAGAATAGGGAAACATACTCCTGAAACTTCACTATCAACATTCCTGTTATCATCAAAATTGTGAACAAAATTAGGCACAATGCCCAGGCCTGAGACTTATTTTGCATTTAAAACAGACTGGTAAAAAATTTTCAGTAACCAAGAGCGCATAAATTCGTTTTCATTTTTGACGACCCTATTCGACAAATACGAGTATAACTGTGATCGCCTGGTCTTCAAAAGCTTTTGTTACAAAACCTGTTCGTTGTGATTTAGATTCTTATGCCATGTTTCCATTATTGTGGATAAAGTACAGCACCTCTCGTCAGCAGAACAACACATCCTATTAAGAATCACGTCCAGCGTATTCTAATATCCAGGGCAACTTCATGAGTCGCAGTGATTTCAGTGTAATTATTGTCTTTTAATAAAGGTGTCGTTTCTGTTCGCCTCACTGCGTATTTCTCGCAGTTAACTTGTATTCTATACTACAATGTAGCCGTTCTTCCTATGTATGGTCCAAGTTTCAGCGAGCTATATTTCTTGGCAGTGACACGTCATGCTAAAGTTACTTTCGGTTTTACGATCGCACACTATTGTACAAGTAACCATAGTGTATGCAATTTGCGTTTGTCATCCGTTGCTTTTGCATTTCCTTGACGTTTTAATGCAGATGCTTCTGTGACCATTGATCTATATGAACGCTATATTGTGAAAGTTGTCAGTGTAGACATGTTGTTAACGTACCACTTACAAGCAAGTAAGTCATTAAACGAAACTGTCTAAAACTTATTTTATGTCCAGGTATATTTTTATGGTTTCAACGTTATAGCTTGCGTGTTGGTTCACATCACCAGAATGATGTGTATGTTTATCATGTTTGGGGTATCAGTTGACAATGCCCCAAAATCTAGAATAGAGAATGACTGTTAACGAATTTTTATAGGTCCTATGGCATCATGGTTTTAAAGGTTAACAATCCTTAAAAGCTATTGAATACATCATGAATGGGACCGATGACCAAAGCAGTCTGGTTGTTACCTCCCCCTCACTTATCGACCTTAATGACAGTGAAAAATTAAACCGCGTGTACTTGATGGAAATTTGGGAAAAGCAATCGTCACCGAAGTTAATTTGTCGGTAAAGAGGGAGGAAAGGGTTACATCTAAATGAAAGGAAAAATGCAAATGAAACTGCTGGAAATAACTTTGAAAAGGGGTGAAGTTAATAAAGAAAGTAAATGTGCGGCTGTTACGTTAACAATTAACTAGCGGTAATTAGATATTTGAGATTTGGGGGAAATTACGGTCGCCAGTCCTAAGGACAATTACTATAGTAACTGAAAAAGAAAGGTTATCACACATATAATTAGCACTAGAAGGGTGGCAACTGAAGGTTGACACGTGTAGTGTGAAAACTGAAAGTTTGTCAGAAGTAATAAAATTCGCTACACTCTGACTTAATTTAGCAAAACAATTAATAAAACCGGAAAATCGGAAGTTAATTTAGTGACTGAAGTTAATAGAGAGCTTTCTTTCTGAAGCACATCTAAATTCAGTAAAATACGGTTAGTCTTGGACTACCTCAACAATCATTTCAAACACTACTTGAATCTACGCAATTTAGAAATAAGAGATTTAACTTTGATCTTGAATTAAATGATTCTGAACAATTAACAATAGTAAAATTTAGTACGTACCAAGCTGAGCTGCAGTCACAGGTAAGGTAAAATACGGTAACAAAACTCGCACTCTTAATTTGTGACTGTGTAATCTAAATATTGTAGCCAGCTATGAATACCTTTACTGAACTTTGAAATTAAAGCAGTGAAATCGAATGATGCTGGCGTTTGAACTTCAACGACACTCGGGTTCATTCCGGAAAAGGAAGGGACCCTGCTTGGTATTGCAATTGGGACAATGAGCAACAAAGGTTCATGCTACGTTGCTGTAATTTTGCGATGCAACAATTTTAAAAGTTTGAAAAAGCTGAGGTCTGCCATACAGTTCTAAAACTTTACGTGCTTCCAGTCTTCCTTGTTGGTTGATTGAAGGTTTGAAGCCGTCGATCGAGGAGGTGGCGACAGTCACTCATTGTCGGCCATCGCTGTTGCAGAGGCTGGATGTTGGCGCGCCTTCTTCTCGACATGGTCACCAGACGAAACAGGCTCTTGATGTGCGCCAGCTAATGCTTCCCGTCCGCGACACCATGTCAGAAACTATCATTGCAAGTCGAGCGCAATTACTTGCTGCCAAACCCCGAAAGTGCGGCAAGTAGCGGGAGCTTCACACAACACACCTGCTCCACTACACCACCCCAGCCAGACTCCCCTCTGCCCGCACTCCACGCGACAGAGTTAACACTATCAAAGATCCTAAACATTTTGGTTCTCCACACGTCCTATCGATGTATTCGTTCGATAGCATAGTTTTCCCTAGGCAAGACCCAGCGTAAAAATACAAATAATATTCACAAAACAAATTAATTATACATCGACATAAATGCATGTATATATAAATAGTAAAACAATTACAATATACAAAGACACAGAAACGTCATATCTTCAGGTAACAAAATAAGGGAAAAAATGTTTAGTACAATAGATGGAAATAGGAGGATATGCATTTCCGGCGTTACACGTGCCCCACATTGTCTGAGGATGTTCGTGTAACGTAAACAGACTCAGAAAATGTCCCAAAAAAGAAACAGTGGAAATGCATATGCTCGAAACATCAAGTAAATTTAGCATTCGTTTAATTAACCATAAATCAAGTTTTATACCATAATAATTGGGTGGGACACTCCTAATCTTAATCCACTCTGTCATCTTACACAAAACAAAACAGGTTGATAACATATTAAAATTCATAGAAATATAGAAAATGGTTTAGCTATTCAAAAAATCAAAATTCTTAACAGCATCAAGAAATGTACTACTATTTACAAAATTAATCAGAGTACATGGTCATTAAAAACCGGTATATCAAAATACGCAAATTAATAATTAATTACATAGAATACACATTTTATATAACCTTTTCATAATTAATATTCTCGTCATGAGAGTCCACTTAACGCTAAACAAGAAAATAATATACAGCAGATCGACAAAAAACGTAAATATTGACAACAGAATTCTTTCACGTGGGCTGTCCGGGAAGAAAAACTTCTCCGCCTTCCGTACCCGCAAGTACAAAGAATGCCAACAGCGACACAAGAGCCGACAGCGGCTCCGCCTGGACAGTATTGTTGCGCCCGCCTTTGCGGCACACTTGATCTCACTCGCCTGTGTAACGGCATTTCCAGAAAGTTCGTTTCACTTAATTCTTTCGGAAAAACTCACTCCCGAGTAATCTCAAGGAGTCCATTAACACTATCACAGTGGATAACTCAACACTGTCCATCATCACACGCATGTACTAGCCTGAAACTTAAAACAGCGTCTAAGTACATCGGCAATGACTAGTAAATCACATATCTATGAAATCTTACAGCTAGTTACAAAATCATATTTACATTGCTTAATCTACTGTGACTCAGCTGAAAACTTAAACTAGCAGCTTGGATTTTTCAATTGATAAATAATCACTCTCTCTTAAATCATTTAGTAAAAATTAATTACTTATTAATTACAACTTCTTTAATGTCCCCTTGGTCAGGCAAAAGCATGGCAATCTAGCAAATCGTTTAAATCTTACACTCTATATTTACATACTGTACAAATTACCCATTGTGTGGTATTAATCGATCCTAGGTTGGTACAATTTCAAGTCTACAATACTCCGTATACCTAATAGTTTTCCAGAGCTTGGATACTCTAAGTAATAAGCATTTGTGTGAGGTATACCAATGACTTTATATGGTCCATTATAAACAAACATAAATTTAGATTTCATTGTCTATCTCGCTCGATTTCTCATGAGCTTTTACAAGTACTAAGTCTCCGATTGCAAACTTAGCAAAACGCGCTTTAGCGTCATGACGACGTATGCGAGCATCGGCTTTTAGCTTCATTACTTCTCGTAAACGATCTTTTTTCACACCAATACTAATAACAATCCGTGGAGGGAATTTGATTGTATCTTCCACAAGTCCCGGTTTGTCTGAAAACACACTCTTATTCCTCATTATTACTTCATATAAGCCTCGTCTTTGTTCGTGTGTTACGTATGACACACCGTCTACAATACTTTCCAATTCACTTTCTACACTATTGTCAGTGCCGAGGTTCCTCACGTTACAGTAATTCAAATTCATACCTACGTCAATACCATCCGGCCAGTTAAAAATGTGTATAGGTTGGTATTGCCTATGCACACCGTTTCCTGCCTCGTCAAAACTAACTACCATTGTTTTATCTTGTGACGTATATGTCAAAGTTTTGCTTTCGCAATTAATCACTGCATGGTACTTTAATAGCCAATCTAACCCGATAATTACTTCCGTAGTTAAGTCTCGCACGACGACAAACTCTTGTTCAAATCGTGCCCCACATATCTCGAAGTTGACAAAAATCTGTTTTGTGACCGGTTTACTGGCCTTCCCAGTAGCACCGATAATTTTCACTCCTGTTACTGGCATAACTACGATGCCAGGTCTGTCTTTCAGTAACTCAAATATTTTCCCAGATACAGCACTCAATTCTGCACCGGTGTCAATCAACACGTTTAGTTGTAGGTCGTGCATATTAACAGACACTACTATCTGTCTACACTTGTCCTCGACTGTTTCTTTATTTTCCCACAGTAAATCCTCGTCTATATCCAGGTCATTCCAGAAAAAACCATCCAGCTTTGATCCTAAATCCGGCTTATCTGGCGGCCTTCTCAGCCTCTGTTCACATACAGTTTTAATTTCAACACGTTTGTCCTGAGGCTTAGTCTGTAGCTTCGCCTCAAATACCGAAACCTTTTCCTGTAACTCGTCAACTAGTGAGTGTGGCTTTGCTATCAATTCACTAATTGTCACCTTCGGTGATCCCTCTTTGGTCAGATTGATCTCATCTGCCAATCTACCTGGAGGAATGTGGCCAGTAGTACATGCAATTACTTCCTCTAGATCTGCGCAACCCACACTGCTAAGGTCTGACCGTATAATGTCAGCTCTAACCTCATACACGCTGTGATCTATGTGCTTTTCTACCAATCGTGTCCGGCTATCACTAAAATTTTCGTAATCTTAATACTCTCGCAATGTTTAAACTGGAAGTTTGCGTCGGATGGGTCGCCTACTTCTACCACTATAACTTTCGGTAAAGTCTGCCGGTTAGGGCCAGAACTTTACGTTACTACTTCAACATCCAACTCCTGCGGGACGAGACACAAAGAATCTTGCTCGTGCTCCCCATTAACATAAACTATTTCTAGTAAAGTCTGCCGGTTAGGGCCAGAACTTTCTATCATTTGACAAACACTATCTTCCTGCGAGACGAGACGCGGATAACCCTGCACGCGCTCCCCATAAACACTTCTCCCATACAGACCCCTATAATCTCTTAGTTCGTTGTATAAGCGACCGAACTGCCTTAACCAGACCTCATCCCTCTCTGCATCCCCTTGCTCAATGACGAACGTGTTATACGACATCTGATCTTCTCTCAACAATTGCGAATCATTCTTAAACTCAATCTTCATTTCCGCTGTGGGTGTTACAGTTGCCACTTTATAATCGTTTTCCGGAACACTACTTAAATTGTTCTCACTGACAGTGAATGTATTTTCTACCGCCGCGTCTACAGCTGATCTACTACTTGTGGGCGCACTCCTTTCTCCTAACATTGGCACACTCTCCAGCCGTTGAATATTCCATACGGAATTTTCATAACGACAACACCTAGGTTTTCTCCTGTTATTGGGCCTCCAAAATTTCTCCACGCCCGTTGGGCCCCTCACCGGCGCGGCTAATGGTTTCCCTGTCTCGTCCCAGCAGATCTTCTCCCCGGATGCTGCTGAGGCGGCTTATCACACCCTCTGGCGTTATTACTATCCTGTGAAGCCCGTATCACGTTAGTATGATACTGGTTTCCGTCATTCCTGTTATTATTTGCATTGTACCGATTGTCATTACAGTCTGAACCATTATTGCTATTACTGCCATGGTTGCGGTATGCATTACTCCCATGGTTATTGTTGGTGTGGTGGTTGTGGTACCCGTTGTTGTTACCACGGTCTCTACCACTATCGCGATTATTGCGCCAATTGTCCTCGTCCTCAACTCTTTCCAGGAAATCATTGATTGTCCTGTAATTGCTTCCTATGTAGCGTTTTGTATCATCTGGAAGCTTCTTGTAGAGTTCCCAGACTATTTCGGATTCTGTGCGGCGATCACGCAAATATTCCAACTTGCGGATCCAGCCCTCACAAAACTCCTTCATCGAGCCGCGCGAATTCGCATCGAAAGGCCTCGATACGACAAATTCGTGCCAGACACTTTGCTGTTTTTGCTCTGACCAGTATTCAGCCAGAAACAAATTTTTAAACTCGTCAAAAGTCAGGTTGGTAACGTTGAGGTGTAAGCCCCAACGCTGGGCATCACCAGCCAACACATCAATAACCGCATTAATTTTTCTCTCATTAGTCCATGATCTGGGTAAAACTCTTTCACAATTTTTAATGAAATCCGTCGGGTGTATACCGCCTTTTTTCAAGGGGTCGAACCGCTCCTCTTCCGTCAACAATTCCGAACTATGTGCACAGATTGGCACATAGCTCTGTTTTTCGTCAAGTTTCTTTTCTAATTCCGACACTCTCGTAATTACTTGGCAAGTGGTTTTCGCAAGCGTTTCTACTTCCCTTTTTTTTTTTCTTCGCAGGTATTAGCCTGCTTCGTCACTTTGGTATCTACTTCGGATACTAAAGCCTTTAAAGTTTCCACCTTCTTTTGATCCTCTTTTTCCACTAATTGAATTTGTTCCGTCACCTTATTGTCGATGATCGGAGCAACTGCTTCTCCTACACTTTTCTCGATTCTGCTAATTTCGGAATAAAAACGAGTATTTATGCTCGCAACTTTCGCCTGAACGCCTATCATTTCCTGTTTAACATTACCGATTTCGGTATTAATCACAACAATATCTTCTTTGATTTTATCAACTTTTGTGTTAACAACTCCAACATTGTTGTTAACAACATTAATAGCTTTGTTCTGATTGTCTAGCTTCCGTTCAATTTTTTCAGACTGACTCGTGATTTCGTTAATCAAAACATTAAATAAATCAGTTAAATTCCCGGAAACTACCGGTTTTACTTCCATAGTGGCTTCCTCTTTAATTGTCCCCCCGTATTCGTCATCAAGGGATTCACATTTGATTTTCACTTCCGATTCCGAAACATTTTCTAATGTTTGGAATTCCATTTCTGCTCTTTGTTGCGTTTCGGCGGTCGCGTCTTTCATGCTAGCCGCCTGCCCCTGAACAATGGGTACCGCGGTGCGCGTTTCTCACTGTTCGACCGATTGTTCCGTATCCAAGTCTACCAAATTTTGGTAATTGTTGCCTTCACTCATTTTAATTATTTTCAATATAAATGACAAATCTCAAATCTAATTAGGATTCATCCCACTACTTAATCTCGCTGACGTAACGACCTGTTCGTAACCAGTACTTGGTTACGAGATTTGCACAATACAAAATTCATGTCCAGAACAAGATTGTTCTGTCACGGTCGCCACGTGTAACCTCCCCCTCACTTATCGACCTTAATGACAGTGAAAAATTAAACCGCGTGTACTTGATGGAAATTTGGGAAAAGCAATCGTCACCGAAGTTAATTTGTCGGTAAAGAGGGAGGAAAGGGTTACATCTAAATGAAAGGAAAAATGCAAATGAAACTGCTGGAAATAATTTTGAAAAGGGGTGAAGTTAATAAAGAAAGTAAATGTGCGGCTGTTACGTTAACAATTAACTAGCGGTAATTAGATATTTGAGATTTGGGGGAAATTACGGTCGCCAGTCCTAAGGACAATTACTATAGTAACTGAAAAAGAAAGGTTATCACACATATAATTAGCACTAGAAGGGTGGCAACTGAAGGTTGACACGTGTAGTGTGAAAACTGAAAGTTTGTCAGAAGTAATAAAATTCGCTACACTCTGACTTAATTTAGCAAAACAATTAATAAAACCGGAAAATCGGAAGTTAATTTAGTGACTGAAGTTAATAGAGAGCTTTCTTTCTGAAGCACATCTAAATTCAGTAAAATACGGTTAGTCTTGGACTACCTCAACAATCATTTCAAACACTACTTGAATCTACGCAATTTAGAAATAAGAGATTTAACTTTGATCTTGAATTAAATGATTCTGAACAATTAACAATAGTAAAATTTAGTACGTACCAAGCTGAGCTGCAGTCACAGGTAAGGTAAAATACGGTAACAAAACTCGCACTCTTAATTTGTGACTGTGTAATCTAAATATTGTAGCCAGCTATGAATACCTTTACTGAACTTTGAAATTAAAGCAGTGAAATCGAATGATGCTGGCGTTTGAACTTCAACGACACTCGGGTTCATTCCGGAAAAGGAAGGGACCCTGCTTGGTATTGCAATTGGGACAATGAGCAACAAAGGTTCATGCTACGTTGCTGTAATTTTGCGATGCAACAATTTTAAAAGTTTGAAAAAGCTGAGGTCTGCCATACAGTTCTAAAACTTTACGTGCTTCCAGTCTTCCTTGTTGGTTGATTGAAGGTTTGAAGCCGTCGATCGAGGAGGTGGCGACAGTCACTCATTGTCGGCCATCGCTGTTGCAGAAGCTGGATGTTGGCGCGCCTTCTTCTCGACATGGTCACCAGACGAAACAGGCTCTTGATGTGCGCCAGCTAATGCTTCCCGTCCGCGACACCATGTCAGAAACTATCATTGCAAGTCGAGCGCAATTACATGCTGCCAAACCCCGAAAGCGTGGCAACTCGCGGGAGCTTCACACAACACACCTGCTCCACTGCACCACCCCAGCCAGACTCCCCTCTGCCCGCGCTCCACGCGACAGAGTTAACACTATCAAAGATCCTAAACATTTTGGTTCTCCACACGACCTATCGATGTATTCGATCGATAGCATAGTTTTCCCTAGGCAAGACCCAGCGTAAAAATACAAATAATATTCACAAAACAAATTAATTATACATTGACATAAATGCATGTATATAAAAATAGTAAAACAATTACAATATACAAAGACACAGAAACGTCATATCTTCAGGTAACAAAATAAGGAAAAAATGTTTAGTACAATAGATGGAAATAGGAGGATATGCATTTCCGGCGGAACATGGTCCCTTTAATCCCACAAACCAACCAATCAACATCATGAATGACAAAACGGTCATAAAAATGGTCACTTAATCCTTGGCAGTAATGCGACTCTGCAGAGTAATCATGGGGCCCACAGAATAATTACCGAACCCCCGCCATGTTCCACTCTTAGCAGCAAACAGTCACCATTATAGAATTGGAATGTCGTAAGCCAGACGTAAATTCGTCAGAAGGTGGAAACAGTGTGAAACAAGACTCATACGACCAAATGATTATCTTTCATTGCTCCACAGTCCTGGTTTTATAACTTTGGCAACCCGTATTCCTTTTACGGCTGTTTGCATCCCTGACGTGTGGTTTTGGAATTCCAACTGGCCTGCAAATCTGCTGCTTATGTATCCCCCTTTGTGTTGTTCTGATGATGAAGAGCGTGGGCGAGTGCGATATTCAGTTCTGCAGTGAGTTCTGTTGCCGTCCTATCTTATTTTTCGTCACAAAAAAATTGTTCAAATGGCTCTAAGTACCATGGGACTTAACATATGAGGTCATCAGTCCCCTAAACTTAGAACTACTTTAACCTATCCAACCTAAGGACATCACATACATCCATGCCCGAGGTAGGATTCGAACCTGCGACCGTAGCGGCAGCGCGGTTCCGGACTGAAGCGCCTAGAACCTCTCGGCCACAGAGGCCGGCTTTTCGTCACAGTTCTCCTCAATTACCGTCCATTAGGATCACTCAACACACACATCGCCAGCGTTGTTACTTAGTGGATGGCGTTTCTCCGCTTTCGTTGTATGCGGCATAAATAATGATATGGTACTTCTTGAAATACCAAGCTCTTCGGCTCCCTTGGCAGCCACCATATGAGCACTAACAATATGCCCACTCTCGAATTCACGTAGCTCTGACTTGGGATACCTTCCAAAAACCGTGTCGGACCTGCTTTTGCCCAGTGTAGTGCATGGGCTCAACAAATTCGTTCAAGTCTCCTGCAGAAATATTGAGCCTTGCTGCCTCTACAGCCGTCCATAATCGCAAAACTGTTGCTCGTGCAGGATTTTGTGCACGAACTGAGCTCTAGATTATGCCCCATAAATGTTCTATGAGATTCACGTCGGGTGATCGGTGTGGCCAAATCTTTCGCTCAAACTTTCCAGAATGTTCTTCAAACCATTCACGAACAATTGCGGCCAGTTGAAATGCTCGCTGTCATTCATAAAAATTACATCGTTGCTGGGGAACATGAAGTTCATGAATGGTTGCAGATGACCTCCAAGTAGCCGAACATAACAACTTCTAGTCAATGATCGTTTCACTTAGACCAGAGGACTTAGTCCATTCCATTCAAATACAGCCCACACCAATATGGAACCAACACCAGTTTGCACTTTGCCTTGTTGAGAAATGGGTCCACGGCTCCGTGGGGTTTGCGTCACAATCGAACCCTACCATCAGCTCTTTCCAACTGAAATCGGTACTCGTCTGATCACGCAATGGTTTTTCTGTTATCTAGGGTCCAACCGATGTGGTCATGAGCCCAGGAGAGACGCTGCAGGTGATGTCATGCTGTTAGCAAAGGCACTCGTGTGGGTCTTCTGCTGTCATAGCCCATTAAGGCCAAATTTCGCAGCATTGACCTAACGGATACGTTCGTCGTACGCTCCGCATTGATTTCTGCAGTAATTTTAAGCTGTGTTACTTGTCTGTTAGCACTGACAACTCTATGGAAAGCCGGCCGCGGTGGTCTAGCGGTTCTGGCGCTGCAGTCCGGAACCGCGGGACTGCTACGGTCGCAGGTTCAAATCCTGCCTCGGGCATGGGTGTGTGTGATGTCCTTAGGTTAGTTAGGTTTAAGTAGTTCTAAGTTCTAGGGGACTTATGACCTAAGATGTTGAGTCCCATAGTGCTCAGAGCCATTTGAACCTCTATGGAAACGCCGCTGCTCTCGGTCGTTCAGTGAAGACCGTCTTGACACTGTGGATCTCGGAATATTGAATTCTCTAATGATTTCCGAAATGGAATGTTCCATGTGTCTAGCTCCATGTGCTGTCCCGCGTTCAAAGTCTGTTAATTCCTGTCATGCAGCCATAACTACGACAGAAAACTTTTCACATGAGTCACCTGAGTACATTTACTCCAACGCACTGCCCTTTTATATTGGTTTAAGTGAAACTAACGTCATTTGTATGTGCACACTGCTATCGCATGAACTGATCACAGTGTAATGAACTCAGAACTAAACAGAACACTGTTCTGGCCGCTGCTGACACCTGAAACGAATTAAGGACATTGCACAAGTGCCGTAGGCGGTCGAAACAAGTGCCACCTGCTGGACTTGGCTAACATCTGCATTTCTGTTCAAGCATACACTCCTCGCGATGTTTCAATATTTCTGTCCGCTCTATGTATGTAGGTCTCACGAGGCCGCAGTTCGTGGTCGTGCGGTAGCGTTCTCACTTCCCGCGCCCGGGTTCGATTCCCGGCGGGGTCAGGGATTTTCTCTTCCTCGTGATGACTGGGTGTTGTGTGATGTCCTTAGGTTAGTTAGGTTTAAGTAGTTCTAAGTTCTAGGCGACTGATGACCATAGATGTTAAGTCCCATAGTGCTCAGAGCCATTTGAACCATTTTTTTTTTTGAGGTCTCACGAAATACATCCGATAGGAAGTCAGAGAACCTGTAGCTGGTATGCCGGTTTACCGAAAACGATTCGTCCTACACACCATACTCGAATGAAACGGGAAACGTAAGACCCACCAGGTGCGAATCGAAGACCGAGTGGAGGTGTTAGGACACTGCCATGGCGTTCATTAATCCCCTCCCCTCCCCTCAAACTACATTTTATTAAAAGCGTACTTAGTTTTACATATATCAATCTCCAAGTTTCTTAGACAATTTTCGGAAAATAAAGTAGCAGAATAAAATGGCAGTTCCACAAACTTACAAGTTGTGTTTAATAGTTTCTCGCTTAAGGGTTAGACCCATGCACGGGCTTGCGGACTGACCGCCTGGTGGGGCTTTCCAGCGAGGTAAAAGAGCCACTCACAGATTGACGTTTGCTGCTGGCAACAGTTGTTATACAAGTCTTGAATACACACGTAGAAATAGAAAACCACAGGAAATTCAGTAAGGCAAGACAGAAACGGAAAGATCCTACACTAAGGAAAACATAACATACGCTGAATTTCCTGACCACAAGCAGAAACAACTGTAAGAAACAACACTCGTTCCCATTTACACACTCGCGTAGCCGTAGTCTGCAGACTTGAGTTGACAATATTAGTGTTAACTGCACTCTATCAAAACTACGGTCCGGTAGTTTTGGTACGCTACATAAATGACATAGTAACTTGTAGGGCTACCGATATTACTGGTAGCATTGGTAGGGAAAGAAAAATTAATTGCGAACTGACGACGTCTATTTGTTTTTTGTTCGTTTGGTTGCTTGTTTTCACATAATTAGAACCATACCTCATTCAGTATATCCTTAAAACTAAATAAACTTCGTCCAAATAGGCCTTGGAAGACCCAAGGGTACCGATCGGCCGTCGTGTCATCCTCAGCCCCCAGGCGTCATTGGATTTGATATGAAGGGGCATGTATTCAGTACTCCGCTCTCCTGGCCTTTCGTCAGTTTACGAGAACAGAGCCGCTACTTCTCAATCAAGTAGCTCCTCAGTTTGCCTCACAAGGGCTGAGTGCACTCCGCTTGCCAACAGCGCTCGGCAGACTGGATGGTCACCCATTCAAGTCCTTGCCCATCCCGACAGCGCTTAACTTCGGTGATCTGACGGGAACCGGTGTTACCACTGCGGCAAGGCCGTTGCCTACTTTATATCCTTACAGAATGTAAATTGCATTTTATAAGTAATAAAATTAGTTGATCACGTAACTTCTGCGTTTTATGCAAACAAAGCAATTACTTTTGATGCAAGTACAGTTCACACGCACAAAAATAAAAAAAATGTGTATCTGTCGTTATTTTGTAAAAAATACAACGTTTTTCATCATGACCAAAGACAAGAATTTTCTGTCATTATTCATAAATGCGAAAGCTTTTTATGAATAACAGAAATATGTTTTGTGTAAGTTCGATGAAGTATCGACACGATGTTTGCTGTACTTTTGTCTTACTTTTTTTTATTTTATATTTTTGTCGAGGAAACGGCGTTTCTAGCACTACATGATAGACACATATTGTTTTCTTTATTTTTACTACAGCATTTCTCTGTTTCACGTTACAAATCAACGATTTTCGAATAGAACCTGTAACCTCCCCCTCACTTACCGACCTTAATGACAGTGAAAATGAAACCGCGCGTACCTAATGGGAGTTTTGGAAAAGCAATCGTCACCGAAGTTAACCTGTCGGTAAAGAGGGAGGAAAGGGTTACATCTAAATGAAAGGAAATGTGCTAATGAAACTGGTGGAAATTAACTTTGAAAAGGGGTAAAGTTAATAAAGAAAGTAAATGTGCAGCCGTTACGTTAACAATTAACTAGCGGTAATTAGGTATTTGAGATTTGGGGGAAATCACGGTCGCCAGTCCTAAGGACAATTACTATAGTAACTGAAAAAGAAAGGTTATTACACATATAATTAGCACTAGGAGCGTGGCAACTGAAGGTTGACACGTGTAGTGTGAAAACTGAAAGTTTGTCAGAAGTAATAAATTTCGCTACACCCTGACTTAATTTAGCAAAGAATTAATAAAACCGGAAAATCGAAAGTTAATTTAGTGACTGAAGTTAATAGTGAGCTTTCTTTCTGAATCACATCGAAATTCAGTAAAATACGGTTAGTCTTGGACTACCTCAACAATCATTTCAAAAAAACTACTTGAATCTACGCAATTTGGAAATAAGAGATTTAACTTTGAACTTGAATTAAATGATTCTGAACAATTAACAATAGTAAAATTTAGTACGTGCCAAGCTGAGCTGCAGTCACAGGTAAGCTAAAATACGATAACAAAACTCGCACTCTTAATTTGTGCTTATGTAATCTGAATATTGTAGCCAGCTAACTGAACTTTGAAATTAAAGCAGTGAAATAGAATTAGCTATATTACTTTAGTGCTGGCGTTTAAATTTCAACGACACTCGGGTTCATTTCGGAAAAGGAAGGGACCCTGCTTGGTAATGCAATTGGGACAATGAGCAACAAAGCTTGATGCTAAGTTGCTGTTATTATAGTTACGAAAATGGTACAGTTTGAAAAGCTGAGGTCTGCCATACAGTTCTAAAACTTTACTTGCTTCCAGTCTTCCTTGATGGTTGATTGAAGGTTTGAAGCCGTCGATCGAGGAGGTGGCGACAGTCACTCATTGTCGGCCGTCGCTGTTGCAGAAGCTGGATGTTGGCGCGCCTTCTTCTCGACACGGTCACCAGACGAAACGGGCTCTTGATGTGCGCTAGTTAATGTTTCCCGTCCGCGACACCATGTCAGAAACTATCATCGCAAGTCGAGCGCAATTACATGCTGCCAAACCCCGAAAGCGCGGCAACTCGCGGGAGCGTCACACAACACACCTGCTCCACTCGCTACTCCCGCCAGACTCCTTCTTTCCGCCCGCGCTCCACGCGGCAGAGTTAACACTACCAAAGATCCTACACACTTTGATTCTTCACACGACCTATCGACGTAATCGTTCGATAGCAGTTTTCCCTAGGCAAGACCTAGCGTAAAAATACAAATAATATTTACGAAACAAACCAATTATACATCGACATAAATGCATAAATATACAAATAGTAAAACAATTACAATATATAAAGAGACAGAAATGTCACATCTTGAGGTAACAAAGCAAGGAAAGAAAATAATACAATAGATGGAAATAGGAGGCTATGCATTTCCGGCGTTACACGTGCCCCACATTGTCTGAGGATGTTCGTGTAACGTAAACAGACTCAGAAAATGTCCCAAAAAAGAAACAGCGGAAATGCATACCCTCAAAACATAACAAAATTTAGCATTCGTCTAATTAATCGTAAACCAATTTTGAGACGATAATAATTGAGTGGTGATACTCCTAATCTTATTCCACTCTGTCATCTTGCACAAAGTAAAACAGGTTGACAACATATCAAAATTCATAAAAAACATAGAAAATGGTTTAGCTATTCCAAAATCATTAAAATTCGTAACACTACAAGAAATGGAATACTATTTGCAAAATTAATCAGAGTACATGGTCATAAAAAACAGGTATATCAAAATACGCAAACTAATGATTAATTACATAGAATACACATTTTTATGTAACCTTTTCATAATTAATTTTCTCGTCATGTCCAATTAACGCTAAACAAGAAAATAATATACAGCAGATCGAAAAAAACATAAATATTGACAGCAGAATTCTTTCACATCAGCTGTCCGGGAAGAAAAGCAACTCCACATTCCGTACTCGGGAATACAAAGAATGCCGACAGCGGCACAAGAGCCGACAGCGGCACAAGAGCCGACAGCGGCTTCGCCTCGCAAATATTGTTGCGCCCGCCTGTGCGGCACGCTTGATCTCACTCGCCCTTGTAACGGCGTTTCCAGAACGTCCGTTTCATTGAATTCTTTCGGAAAAACTCACTCCCGAGTAATCTCAAGGAGTCCATAAACACTATCGCAGTGGATAACTCAACACTGTCCATCATCACACGCATGTACTAGCCTGAAACTTAAAACAGCGTCTAAGTACATCGGCAATAACTAATAAAAACACACATTCATGAAATATTACAGCAAGTTACAAAATCATATTTACATTCCTTAATCTACTGTGACTCAGCTGAAAACTTAAACTAGCAGCTTGGATTTTTCAGATGATTACTAATCAGTTACTCTTAAATCATTTAGTCAAAATTAATTACTTATTAATTACAACTTCTTTAATGACCTCTAGGTCAGGCAAAAGCATCGTAACATGGCACATCCTTAAATCTTACACTCTATATTTACATACTGTACAAATTACCCATTGTGTGGTATTAATCGATCCTAGGTTGGTACAATTTCAAGTCTACAATATTCCGTATACCTAATCGTTTTCCAGAGCTTGGATACTCTAAGCAATAAGCATTTGTGTGAGGTATACCAATGACTTTATATGGTCCATTATAAACAAACTTAAATTTAGAGATTTCATGGTCTATCTCGCTCGATTTCTCATGAGCTTTTACAAGTACTAAGTCCCCGATTGCAAACTTAGCAAAACGCGCTTTAGCGTCATGACGACGTATGCGAGCATCGGCTTTTAGCTTCATTACTTCTCGCAAACGATCTTTTTTCACACCAATACTAATGTCAATCCGTGGAGGGAATTTGATTATCTCTTCCACTAAACTTTTACTTCTGTCATCCAACAGGATTTCCTCTGGAGAAAATCCCGTCGATTCATGTCTCAAGGTGTTCATAATTCCCTCAAATACTGCTACGTATTTGCCCCATGCCCTATGATTGTGATGGCAATAGGTACGGCAAAGTCGGCCTAGCTCGCGCATATACCTCTCAGCGGGATTTCCAGCCGGACAGTAAGCTGAAATATGGATCACTTTGACCCCATTACTTTCCATACCTTCATTCCACAACTTAGAAGTAAATTGTGCCCCATTGTCTGATAGAATCGCCTTGGGCTTACCAATATGAACAAAATAATCGTTCACAAGCTTGCTATAGACCGCTTTGGCCGTAGCTTTCCTAATCGGGTATAGTTTGATGAACTTGGAAAAAGCTTCTAGCACTACTAAAATATAGGCAAAGTTTCCTGATGACTTGGGCAAAGGTCCGTACAAGTCCACGCACAGTAATTCAAAGGTGTCGTTAGGCCTTATACTTTGCATAGGACCACGACTCGTACAGTTGGTAACCTTCACCTTCTGACATAAATCGCAAGTTTTCACTCTGTCAGTAACGCGTTTTAACATGTTGTTAAAATGCACTACTTCACTCAGCTTTTCCGTACATTTCTTAGGTCCACAGTGACCATACGCCAAATGGTAGTAGTCTATTATTTCCGTGACGTATTTGGTGGGCCAGCATACCCGCCAAATATTACTATCTTCACCCTTACGTATGTACAAGATATGATCGTATATCTTGTAATACTTTCTTAATTTCTCTCCTTCTGGACTCCTTTCGTCATATCGGGTTTTCACCATATTTAAACAACCGTCCTCGTTCTGATGACGACGTAGATTCTTACAGATGTCCACTACTAATTTACGTCCCTCAACTTCTTTAAAATAGTATAATTTGACCACTCCATCTGACTCATCTTTCAATACATCTTGATTAGACTCGGGCAACCGCGACAGCGCATCCGCTACGCAATTGTCGGTCCCTTTTACGTAACAGATCTCATAGTTAAATTGCTGTAAATACAGCGACCACCTAGTCAGCCTTTCGTGAAGTAGTTTACAATCCTTCAGATAAGTGAGTGCCTTATGGTCCGTATGAATAATCACCTTACGGTCCCATAGGTAACCTTTGAACTTCTTGAATCCCCACACGATAGCGAGACACTCTTTCTCAGAAATCGTGTAGTTTCGCTCACTTTTTGATAAAGTTCGACTCGCGAACGCTATCGTCCGGTGTTCCTTGTCCTCTCCTTCACCAACTTCTTGGAACAGTTCTACCCCCACCCCGTAATTCGACGAATCCGTTCCCAGATGGAAGGGTAGCGATAAATCAGGATGAAATAGTATGTTAGATCTCAACAACTCGTCTTTTAATCTCTCGAAAGCGGCCTGACACCCGTCAGTCCACACAAACGGAACGTTTTTGCGTAAGAGGTTATTCAAATTTTCATCATTAAACACTTGTCCTTTTACAAATTTGCGGTAAAATCCTGTTAACCCTAGAAAACTTTTTAACTGTTTCCTAGACTTGGGTGGAGGACAATTCCTTATTGCCTCTAGTTTCTCTGGGTCCTTCGTAATACCAGCAGTGGTAATTACATGCCCTAAAAATTTCAGTTCCTGCTTCACAAATTCGCATTTCTTTAGCTTTAGAGTCATTCCGCCACGGCGCAATGCTCTAAAAACTTCATCTAACAGGTCACAATGGTCATGCCAAGTGGCATTGGCCAACAATAGGTCGTCAACATATACAGTTAATCTTGAACTCAAAGCCGGTCCTAGCACTTTATCTAGGGCCCTGATGAATACGGACACAGATATATTAAGTCCAAACGGCAGTACTCTATACTGATAACACCTGCCCGCAAACAAGAAGGCGGTGTATGGCCTAGATTCTTCTTCGAGTTCTATTTGCCAGTAACTAGCCGTCAGATCGAGGCTAGTCATGAACTTAACGTCATGAAAACGTTGCAAAATCTCCTCCATACTCTCAGGTCTGTCTGTTTCGCGTTGAACGACCCTATTCAACGTGCGTGCGTCAATCACAATACGCACACTACCATCCCGTTTTGGTACAATGACCAAACCGTTATTGTATGGACTCGTACTTCTTTCAATCACTCCCCATTTGATCATCTTATCTATCTCCCGTTGCACTGCTTCCTTTTTGGACAGCGGTATAGCATACGGTCTCACGAAGAATGGTTCGTGCGGAATTACATGCAACTTGCATTTATATCCTTCCACAAGTCCCGGTTTGTCTGAAAACACACTCTTATTCCTCATTATTACTTCATACAGACCTCGTCTTTGTTCGTGTGTTACGTTTGACACACCGTCTACAATACTTTCCAATTCACTTTCTACACTATTGTCAATTCCGAGATTCCTCACATTACAGTAATTCAAATTCATACCTACGTCAATAGCATCCGGCCAGTTAACAATGTGTATAGGCTGGTATTGCCTATGCACACCGTCTCCTGCCTCGTCAAAACTAACTACTATTGTTTTATCTTGTGACGTACATGTCAAAGTTTTGCTTTCGCAATTGATCACTGCACGGTACTTTAATAGCCAATCTAACCCGATAATTACTTCCGTAGTCAAGTCTGGCACGACGACAAACTCTTGTTCAAATCGTGCCCCACATATCTCGAAGTGGACAAAAATCTGTTTTGTGACCGGTTTACTGGCCTTCCCAGTAGCACCGATAATTTTCACTCCTGTTACTGGCATAACTACGATGCCAGGTCTGTCTTTCAGTAACTCAAATATTTTCCCAGATACAGCACTCAATTCTGCACCGGTGTCAATCAACACGTTTAGTTGTAGGTCATGCATATTAACAGACACTACTATCTGTCTACACTTGTCCTCGGCTGTCTCTTTATTTTCCCACAGTAAATCCTCGTCTATATCCAGGTCATTCCAGAAAAAACCATCCGGCTTTGACCCTAAATCCGGCTTATCTGGCGGCTTTTTCAGCCTCTGTTCACATACAGTTTTAATTTTAACACGTTTGTCCTGAGGCTTAGCCTGTAGCTTCGCCTCCAATACCGAAACCTTTTCCTGTAACTCGTCAACTAGTGAGTGTTGCTTTGCTATCAATTCATTAATCGTCACCTTCGTTAATTCCACTTTGGTCAGATTAATCTCATCCGCCAATCTACCTGGAGGAATGTGTCCAGTAGTTTCTGCAATTACTTCCGCTAGATCTGCGCAACCCACACTGCTATCGTCTGACCGTATAATGTCAGCTCTAACCTCATACACGTTGTAATCTATGTGCTTTTCTACCAATCGTGTCCGGCTATCACTAAAATTTTCGCAATCTTTCTCCTTAATACTCTCGCAATGTTTAAACTGGAGGTTTGCGTCGGATGGGTCGGTTACTTCTACCACTGAAACTTTCGGTAAGGTCTGCCGGTTAGGGCCAGAACTTTCCGTTACTATTTCAACATCTAACTCCTGCGGGACGAAACACGACGAATCTTGCTCGTGCTCCCCCTTAACATCAACTATTTCTAGTAAAGTCTGCCGATTAGGGCCAGAACTTTCTATCATTTCACTAACACTATCTTCCTGCGGGACGAGACGCGGAAAATCCTGCACGCGCTCCCCATAAACACTTCTCCCATACAGACCCCTATAATCTCTTAGTTCGTCGTATAAGCGACCGAACTGCCTTAACCAGACCTCATCCCTCTCTGCATCCCCTCGCTCGATGACGGACGTGTTATCCGACATCTGATCTTCTCTCAACAATTGCGAATCATTCTTAAACTCAATCTCCAGTTCCGCTGTGGGTATTACAGCTGCCACTTTATGATCGATTTCCGGAACACTACTTAAATTGTTCTCACTGACAGCGAATGTATTTTCTACTGCCGTGTAGACAGCTGATCTACTACTTGTGGGCGCACTCTTTTCTCTTAACACTGGCACACTCTCCCGCCGTTGATTATTCCATACGGAATTTTCATAACGGCGACACCTGGGTTTTCTCTTGTTATTGGGCCGCCAAAATTTCTCCACGCCCGCTCGGCCCCTCACCGGCGTGGCTAATGGTTTCCCTGTCTCGTCCCAGCAGATACGCTCCCCGGATGCTGCTGAGGCGGCTGATCACACCCTCTGGCGTTATTACTATTCTGTGAAGCCCGTATCACGTTAGTATGATACTGGTTTCTGTCATTCCTGTAATTATTTGCATTGTACCGATTGTTATTACGGTCCGAACCATTATTGTTATTGCTGCGGTATGCATTATTCCCATGGTTATCGTTGTTATGGTTGGGGTGGTACCCGTTGTTGTTACCACGGCCTCTACCACTGTCGCGATTATTGCGCCAATTGTCCTCGTCCTCAACTCTTTCCAGGAAATCATTGATTGTCCTGTAATTGCTTCCTACGTAGCGTTTTGTGTCATCTGGAAGCTTCCTGTAGAGTTCCCAGACTATTTCGGATTCTGTGCGGCGATCACGCAAATATTCCAACTTGCGGATCCAGCCCTCACAAAACTCCTTCATCGAGCCGCGCGAATTCGCATCGAAAGGCCTCGATACGACAAATTCGCGCCAAACACTTTGCTGTTTTTGCTCTGACCAGTATTCAGCCAGAAACAAATTTTTAAACTCGTCAAAAGTCAGGTTCGTAATGTTGAGGTTTAGGCCCCAACGCTTGGCATCACCAGCCAGCACATCAATAACCGCATTAATTTTTCTCTCATTAGTCCATGATCTGGGTAAAACTCTTTCACAATTCTTAATGAAATCCGTCGCGTGTATACCGCCTTTTTTCAAGGGGTCGAACCGCTCCTCTTTCGTCAACAATTCCGAACTATGTGCACAGATTGGCACATAGCTCTGTTTTTCGTCAAGTTTCTTTTCTAATTCCGACAGTCTCGTAATTACTTGGCAAGTGGTTGTCGCAAGCGTTTCCACTTCCCTCTTTTTCTCTTCGCAGGTATTAGCCTGCTCCCTCACTTTAGTGTCTACTTCGGACACTAAAGCCTTTAAAGTTTCCACCTTCTGTTGATCCTCTTTTTTCACTAATTGAATTTGTTCCGTCACCTTATTCTCGATGATCGGAGCAACTGCTTCTCCTACACTTTTCTCGATTCTGCTAATTTCGGAATCAAAACGAGTATTTATGCTCGCAATTTCCGCCTGAACGCCTATCATTTCCTGTTTAAGATTACCGATTTCGGTATTAATTACAACAATATCTTCTTTGATTTTATCAACTTTTGTATTAACAACTCCAACATTGTTGTTAACAACGTTAATAGCTTTGTTCTGATTGTCTAGCTTGGCCGATTGACTCTTGATTTCGTTAATCAAAACATTCAATAAATCAGTTAAATTCCCGGAAACTACCGGTTCCACTTCCGTAGCGGCTTCCTCTTTAATTGTCCCCCCGTATTCGTCATAAAGGGATTCAGGTTTGATTTTCACTTCCGATTCCGAAACATTTTCTAAAGTTTGGAATTCCATTTCTGCTCTTTGTTGCGTTTCGGCGGTCGCGTCTTTCATGCTAGCCGCCTGCCCCTGAACAATGGGTACCGCGGTGCGCGTTTCCCACTGTTCGACCGATTGTTCCGTATCCAAGTCTACCAAATTTTGGCAATTGTTGCCTTCACTCATTTTAATAATTTTCAATATAAATGCCAAATCTCAAATATAATTAGGATGACTCCCACTACTTATTCTCGCTGACGTAACGGCCTGTACGTAACCAATACTTTGTTACGAGATTTCCACAATGCAAAATTCGTGTCCAGAACAACCTCAAATCTGAAGATTGTCCTGTCACCAGGTCGCCACGTGTAACCTCCCCCTCACTTACCGACCTTAATGACAGTGAAAATGAAACCGCGCGTACCTAATGGGAGTTTTGGAAAAGCAATCGTCACCGAAGTTAACCTGTCGGTAAAGAGGGAGGAAAGGGTTACATCTAAATGAAAGGAAATGTGCTAATGAAACTGGTGGAAATTAACTTTGAAAAGGGGTAAAGTTAATAAAGAAAGTAAATGTGCAGCCGTTACGTTAACAATTAACTAGCGGTAATTAGGTATTTGAGATTTGGGGGAAATCACGGTCGCCAGTCCTAAGGACAATTACTATAGTAACTGAAAAAGAAAGGTTATTACACATATAATTAGCACTAGGAGCGTGGCAACTGAAGGTTGACACGTGTAGTGTGAAAACTGAAAGTTTGTCAGAAGTAATAAATTTCGCTACACCCTGACTTAATTTAGCAAAGAATTAATAAAACCGGAAAATCGAAAGTTAATTTAGTGACTGAAGTTAATAGTGAGCTTTCTTTCTGAATCACATCGAAATTCAGTAAAATACGGTTAGTCTTGGACTACCTCAACAATCATTTCAAAAAAACTACTTGAATCTACGCAATTTGGAAATAAGAGATTTAACTTTGAACTTGAATTAAATGATTCTGAACAATTAACAATAGTAAAATTTAGTACGTGCCAAGCTGAGCTGCAGTCACAGGTAAGCTAAAATACGATAACAAAACTCGCACTCTTAATTTGTGCTTATGTAATCTGAATATTGTAGCCAGCTAACTGAACTTTGAAATTAAAGCAGTGAAATAGAATTAGCTATATTACTTTAGTGCTGGCGTTTAAATTTCAACGACACTCGGGTTCATTTCGGAAAAGGAAGGGACCCTGCTTGGTAATGCAATTGGGACAATGAGCAACAAAGCTTGATGCTAAGTTGCTGTTATTATAGTTACGAAAATGGTACAGTTTGAAAAGCTGAGGTCTGCCATACAGTTCTAAAACTTTACTTGCTTCCAGTCTTCCTTGATGGTTGATTGAAGGTTTGAAGCCGTCGATCGAGGAGGTGGCGACAGTCACTCATTGTCGGCCGTCGCTGTTGCAGAAGCTGGATGTTGGCGCGCCTTCTTCTCGACACGGTCACCAGACGAAACGGGCTCTTGATGTGCGCTAGTTAATGTTTCCCGTCCGCGACACCATGTCAGAAACTATCATCGCAAGTCGAGCGCAATTACATGCTGCCAAACCCCGAAAGCGCGGCAACTCGCGGGAGCGTCACACAACACACCTGCTCCACTCGCTACTCCCGCCAGACTCCTTCTTTCCGCCCGCGCTCCACGCGGCAGAGTTAACACTACCAAAGATCCTACACACTTTGATTCTTCACACGACCTATCGACGTAATCGTTCGATAGCAGTTTTCCCTAGGCAAGACCTAGCGTAAAAATACAAATAATATTTACGAAACAAACCAATTATACATCGACATAAATGCATAAATATACAAATAGTAAAACAATTACAATATATAAAGAGACAGAAATGTCACATCTTGAGGTAACAAAGCAAGGAAAGAAAATAATACAATAGATGGAAATAGGAGGCTATGCATTTCCGGCGTTACAAACCTGAATGAAACATCGACAACTTCAGTTTCTCTGGAGGTACTGTTTATTGTTAAGTAACAGACACGATGATAACGACGCAGGACAAAAATTTTCCACAGGTTTACTGGCCCTTTATATATCCTCACTCAGTTTTTAGACGGTTCACCGCTTTGGGTTTTTGGGGGAATATAGTAAGACACTGATCCCATACGTAAAGGAGCGATCATTATGAAGTAACGCCCGATTGGTATGCAACACACCTATCGTACCGGTCATGCGGGTGGTATCTTAACTGACCAAAGTCAACCGGGAAAACTACCATAGTCAACACTCACCTATGGCAGTCTACAGCAGCTTACATTTTTCCAACTCTAGTGTTTGGTGAAATATTGATAATGGTGAGAGCACACTTCGGTTTTATAATGGGAAAATTATTATTCTTGTAAGTTATGGCGAAGCGATGTACTGAGAATTAATGCAAGCATGTCATTATTATTATTATTATTATTACTATACGAAACATTTTGTAAGTTATTATTATGCATTTCTAGGCAACTGTGATGAGAGCGACAGCATATAGTTGCGGTACGGGTGAGGATAGGAAGTAGGAAACTATGATTCCCCGCCCCCCAGCTCCTACCACCTGAACATAAACCTGGGCCAATGCCTGGGAGCGATAGCGGTAAAACAAGTATTGTAAGATTCATCGGGGATTATACAAACTGAAGTTTTTCGCAGCTGGACACACGCGGCCAAGGCGAAATGCGTAAATCTCAGTGCAGGGCGGCAGAACTGTGTTACGTTAAATTTTGAACGAAAGTATGTGAAGCGCACGTTACACGATGGGAAATCCAGGCTAGCCATAACATCAAACAATTCGTCTGCGAGAGAGTAATCCGTTTTCAAAGAAATTTTCATATGCTGTCTGACTCCAAAACAAAATGATTCCGATTATAATGTTGCCCCTGAACACTGTTAACCTTTATCTTAATCTAGTAAACAATCACTATACCAGAATTGTTATTGTAATTACAGAGCAAATGAATATAATAATTCATTCATCTGACGGTGGTAAAGTTGCTTGAAAATTCACAAGATAGCGCTGTACTGAAATCTTTTGCTGGTATTACGCCTCTGAGCGGATACTGATATTTTCAAAAGAACACTCAGATAATCACTGTGTCCTACAATGTACAAGAATCATTATGGTAATTAAATTCATTGGCGTACCTGTGCACATTGAACACTTGTCTGTTCTGCAACCTTTTACAATAGTATTGATGAAACTGTGAAAAATAAAATTTCATTTACCATACTTGCGATGTGCAATGCAAGACGGTATCTTATCACTTTTAATAAAAATGCTTCTGCAAAACTCAACTCGCAATGAGCAATGCGAGTATACAAACTCATTCATAAAGATAAAGAATGGAAAACGAGCAAATAAAGTTAAAGGCTGACAAATGAGAACAAAGACTCCAAGTATAGCTATGCTTCATCAACAACAATACACCCTTTCACAAAGTTCTCACAACTAGACAAATTAGCAAAATATTTCTTCATACTTTCCTGTGTACAGTTACTTTCCTAGATACTCGTTTCAAACATAAGACAAAACCATGTGTTGTATTATGAAACTTCCACACCAAACTTCAATCATATCCAATGTTCTAACAATAAGAAACTACACCATTTCAAATATAAAAAAAACTGGATTACCATACACGTTGGCTTACATAATTTCTCCATTAATACAAGCCGACGTATTCAGTAAACACAGCTGCCTCCACTACATGACAGGCAGCTTCCATCCTTTTCAAACCAAGTACGTTGCCCGACTAACACACACTACTTGCTACACTCTTCAAACGAAGTAACCTCTCTGACTAATGTCTGTAGTCTCAAGGTCTTACAAAGAATATCGTTATATCGATACTATGCAGGTTGAGTACGATTCTTGAATCCACAATTACCGTTACATTTCCGCTCAAAACCTCCTGAAAATCGACACTGAAAATAAGACACAGTTACCTTTCATCAACCCTCCCCTATTAAACAAGAGTTTTAGAGAGTGGTTTCTGCAGGAAGCACTCAAAAATTTCTCCAAAAGAAGCAATCACAAAATTATGGTACGTAAATGTGTTTAAAAATACCTTGAGTGGGTGACAATATATACAAAATATCTGTGAAGAGGTACGAAGATAATACTGATATAGTACATAAGTTAATATAAAAGTAACAGTACATACATGCGAACAGGTGTAGAAAGCTTCCAGTAATAAGTCATTTTACGTATTTGTCATGATACAGAAGACATGGCATACCAAGATAATTACTTTGACAAAACAGTAATCTAGTTCAGTCATATACAGTGGCAGAGATTCATACAATTTTCCAAAGAGTACAGTGCATTACAGAGTCATTAAAATTAGCTGTACAAATGTTTAAAAGAAACCTGTAAGGACAATTAAGAATTCCTGTCACTTCAAACGAAGTTGAAAA
This sequence comes from Schistocerca cancellata, assembly GCF_023864275.1. Classification (NCBI taxonomy): domain Eukaryota; kingdom Metazoa; phylum Arthropoda; class Insecta; order Orthoptera; family Acrididae; genus Schistocerca; species Schistocerca cancellata. The sequence goes on along the minus strand of NC_064628.1, from coordinate 514,598,094 downwards.
GATACACATATTTTGTATAATGCTGCATGAAACTTCACAAAGCCGTTATAATTGTTTGTTCAAATATTTGAGAAAATGTTATGAAGACAAGTCAATATTCTTGTCATTTCAAATAGAGCGAGAAAGGCAGAAAAATTTACAGTGTGGTATAAAAATGTGAAGAATTATCAGTTCTAAATTTTGTAGAGAACCTATGAGGACAACGTCTTGCAATTGTAGGAAAATATCACAGCAAGTCATATGCATCACTGTTTTGTTGCACACATCACAGTAGCACCAGCATGGTAGCAAGAGCACATTCCTGGGGCAGACTTATGGAGTCTTCACTGACAACCCACAGGGCTCAAAACAAGTGTGTTATTCAGGCAGACCCAGGAAGTCACTGATAATCCAGAATTTGAAGAGCTTATCTAGGCAGACGCAGGAGGGAATAAGTGTCTTGTCACAACCTCCACTGCTAATCCAGAATTTGAAAGGCTACAATCATTATGCTGTAGAACTGCCAGCAATATACCATTGGTCCATCTTTCATAAGTTGTGAGTTGTTGTGATACTCAGCGTAGTGCCAGAGTAAGCATGAAACCATCCAGCATACTTTGTCTATTAAGTTTTGTGGGTGCGTGTTATCCAAGATCATGTCTCATACATGTCCAGAATAGATGAAACAAATTTACAAAGGAATTAGATTATTGGTTACATCCACCTTAATACCATAGTGAATTGTCCTGAAAAACATATAATTCCATACATATGTGCCTTATTCAAAAATTCGTATTTGATATACTTGAGTATAAATGGTTATCTCATAATATGTAGGGCTTGTCAATAAATTTCTGGTATCATTTCAACCAGTTACTCAAACAAGTAAGCAGGTAATCATCAATCTGGTATCAAATATCAATCTTGAACAAATTTCTCAGTCTTTACCTCACATAAATGAAAAGTCTTAGATCCAGTTTCTTAAGTTACATAGATCTATCTGACCAGAATGGTAGTTACTACATATTTCATGCACAATAACAACAGAAATAAGTACGGTGATAACCAAGATAGCTAATTTTTATACACATACTCTTTGAGTAGAAAACGTTATTAGTGTACATTTAATGACAGTCACGTGTCAGTCAACATCTTATACTATCAGATCAAAAATCTTAGGTGCACTATCATCTTAGCATTTGTCAAATTCACTGGTATCTTAACAGCTACAAAACCACTGTCATTTATGGTCATAAAAGAGTAACCTGGTAATTATATTCTCATTGACAAGCTAAAAGTTCCTGAAAATTCAATGCTCAGGCGCTAACCACAAAGTATGTCTGTCTATCATCTGTTGAGTGAGTTCCTCATAAAGACATACATACAGAGCACAGTTATGAAACAAAATGTTCATGTTGAACGTATTTTAGTTTTTGTTTCTGCTGCTACCCAGTGTACCTTTAGAGTTAATATTAAACAGCATGCATCGTCACTACTGAGACAAAAATCTTTCCTTACCCCTAATTGGCTACCTGAAATAATAATCTGTAAAAAAAAAGCCACATGCGTCATCACTACTGAAATAACATCGTCTTCTACTCCTCATTGGCTTCCTGAAATATTTATTCTGAAATATATCTCTTCATTTACACGTATATATCACAATTCAGTACATATTGGAGGCATTACTACTCAGCATGAGTACCATTTACATTATTGCTTAATATTAATACCTTATTTCATCACACAAATACAGCTACATGATAAGCATATCATACATTACCATTTCTTTATAATTATTTACACTGTGTGCGCTTTCTCACAATATACATATTCAGCTGGAATTGTCAATTAATATCTCTGTATTAGCAGTAGTCGGTCGCTGAGGATTGTTAGCTCCATAAAATTATTTTCAAATATCTCAAAATGGCATCAATATAGTAGACTTCTGAAACATTATTCACAGATTACCGAAAGTTCATAGCAAATTAAATTTATCACCAGCTAGGAAAACAATTTCTTGTAGTGGAAACTCAACCAGTCTCAAAACTTACTCAACTATACTTACCCTAGGACAGTAGGAGAGAGTCATTTGCTCTTAATAGCTTAACAGGACAGTAGAAGAAGTCGAGCGCACCATGGATTAAAAGAAGCTATAGAACCCTCAGCTCGAGGAGGCATCAGTCGTCAACTGATATATCCATAATAGCGAGATTGATCCTCTACCTACAATGGGTCTCATCCTTTCCTCTTTCCATTCATACCAATGAAATAACGTATGTTGGAACAAAAAAACTTCTTGTGTCCGTTGACTTTAAACTCATAAGGAAAATTTCGTATGGTACCAGTTTTGTTGACGTAGACTTCAAGATGTGACTGTAAGATATCGAATAACACTCGTTTATCTATTTTAGAAACGTCATCTACACTGTCTTCTTGTTCACATAAAATTTCAGAGCTATCAAAAGACCTTTGTATTTCCTGAGAAATATTTGATATATGACTGATAGGTTCATTGGAAGGTTGTGGTTTTCACGCAGATAAATCCTCCTTTGAAATCCCGTTCTCGAATTTCACTAACTTGCTATCAATTTCGGCGTTCACGTTAGCATCATTAAAGTTTAGGATAGATTTGTATTTACTCAAGAAATCAACATCTGGCGTAATTTGCACAGTAAGAATAATAATAATTAAGAAGTTGGCAGAGAACTGATGAACTTGGCAAATGAAATCTAAACCTGTTTGTTTTCTATCTTCTACAGTTTTTCCTGTAATTAAACCCTTAATTTTGGTTTGTTCCAATGGACAAATAATTGATTCCTGACATTTACTGAAAGCTGCCTCACTGATAACCGAAACAGGACTACCTGAGTCTAATATGCCTGATAAAGACACCTGTCCAACACAAACTGACACTGCAGGTTGTATTAAGATGTTCTGATTGTCCACCTTCTCTTCCAACAAAGTATCTGTAATATCATTAAAGTGGACAAAACTTACTTGTCTCTCCTCTGAACCTATGTCACAATTTTTTTCCTAAAAAAGTGCCACCAAAATCCACTACCATACCATTAGATATGTTCCCTACTTTTTGTGGATGTACATCAGTTTCACATTCACTCATCATCTGACCATGGGATGTAATTAGTTACCCAGTCAGAAACAATGATTTGCCTTAAGTTTAGTGCTTGATTCTCAAAGTTCCTCTCCAATTTTTTATTAGTATGTTCTAGATTGTTGGCAAAGTCCTCTGTCACTTCCTTCAAATTTCTAACCTATTCTTTATTCAGCTCTGATAATACTTTCAGAATATTTTGCAAAAAATCGTTGTTGCCATCTTTGGCATTACTACAGGAAGGGATAGAGACTGGCTCAGTCTGTCAACAGTTGTGGATGCAAAACTTGAATCTTTAACTACAGAACATGACTGTTGTAACAAATTACATCCTACAGACTCAGTTTCCAACTGCCCTCTCTTGTTCCATGTTTGATATGGAAAAATTACTCTGATCAGTCCTGTTAGGCATTGTCCTACCTGTTTCAGTTAAATCAGTGTTGTGAGAGGATCCCTATTAAGCTATCCCTTCTCTGTTTACAGGATTACCAGAAGTCATATCAGCTGCAGCTCTAGCATTTGTCCTAGCTCTGCTAGCTTTTCACATTTTAACACAATGTGAAACTGTTACACATAGAAGATCAACACTACACTAATAACTACTAAAAACACTGCCTGTAATTTTTAATGAAAAAGAAAAAAATATTTATATTATTAATGGCAGGATTCACTGAATAAATGCAGATCTAAGCTTCTGATAATATCACTGCGTGATGAATTTCCTATACTTCAGTAAAGAGCACAATGGTGGATACAACAGAAAAAGTCACTGTCTGTTGAACCATACAACACTTTAAGATTTCGTAAGTAAGAATACTTTTAAATGGGGGTATATAATTAGCAGTAACAAAGATCAATAGCAAAATCACTTGTTCTAAGAATAATATAACACCACAAATGCGTAAAATGAAAGAATCTCACCTGCACTACACATTGTAAAATACTCGTCACAAATCGGTATTCAAAACTAAAAACGCAAAATTCTAATTCAGCTAGTACGACCTTTGAATGTTCTCCAGAAAATTTGTCTAGATTGTTCACTGATAATAATTATGCAAAACAGCTGTGTCGTGGTTATGGTATGATTAGTGATTGTTGTGTCACAAATCTTAAAAGTATTTGCTAAGTCAAAACCTATAGTTGGTACTTTAATTTGAGGTTGCAGAACAAAACTGTATCTAACTGCAAAAAATCAGCAGACTAACAAGTAACTTACACATCCTTGCAAGACCGCCAGGTGAAAGCTGTTCTGTTTAAAGTTCTAAAATCGTGTTTGTATGTGGGTGGTAAATACATAAAACTTATCTTGATATTGCAATGCGTAAAACTTGGTACAGAGCGACAGAACTGTGTTAAGTTAAATTTTGAACGAAAGTTTGCGAAGCGCCACGTTACACTATGCGAAATCCAGGCTAGCCATAGCATCAAAAAATTCATCTGCGAGAGAGAAATCGTTTTTCAAAGAAAGTTACCTATGCTGTCTGACTGCAAAACAAAATGATTTCAATTAAAATGTTGGCCATGAATATTGTTAATCTGTAAACAATCACTATACCAGAACTGTTATTGTAATTACAGAGCATATGAATATAAAAATTAGTGCATCTCTCTGTGATAAAACTGTTTGAAAATTCACAAGATAGCGCTGTACTGAAATTTTTTGGTGGTATCAAGCCTCAGAACTGAAACAGACATTTTATAAAAAACACGTTGACAACCACTGTGCCCTACAATTTACGTGAATCTTGATGATAATTAAATCCGTTGGCCTACCTGTGAGCATTGAGCGCACGTCTGTTCTGCAACCTGTTATAATAGTAATGATGAAACTGTCAAAAATCAAATTTCATTTACCATACTTGCGATGTGCAATGCAAGACAGTATCTTATCACTTTTTATGAAAAATGATTCTGCAGTACACAACTCGTGATGTGTAATGCGAGTATACAAGCACATTCATTAAGGTAAAGAATGGAAAATGAGGAATAAATTTAGCGACTGACAAATGGGGACAAAGACTCCAAGCATAACTATGCTTCATTAACAACACTACACCCTTTTATAAAGTTCTCACAACTAGAGAAATTGACAAAATATTTCTTAATACTTTCCTCTGTACAATTACTTTCCTAGACACTCATTTCAAACATAAGACAAAACCATGTGTTGCATTATGAAACTTCCACACCAAACTTCAATCATATCCAATGTTCTAACAATAGAAAACTACACCATTACAAATATAAAAACTTGGATTACCTTACACGTTGGCTTACAGAATTCCCTCATTAATACAATCCCACTTATGCAGTATTTTTGATCAAAAACATATTGTTGCAAAATCCTTTGTAAACACAGCTGCGTCCACTGCATGGCAGGCCAGCTTCCATCCTTTTGAAACAAAGTACGTTGCCAGACTGACGAACACACACTACTTGCCACTCTCTTCAAAAAAAGCAACCTGTGGTCTCAAGTACAGACTTACAAAGAAAATACTTATATCGATACTATGGGGTTTGAGTACGTTTATTGAATTCACAATTTCCTTTACATTTATGGTCAAAACCTCTTGAAAATCGACATTGCAAATAGGACAGTTACCTTTTCAATGTTTCTGTTTAAATTTGCCTCTCAGTTTTCCCTCATTGACAGAGTTGTTGTCTGATCTTCCCGATGATCGCTGCCCAGACAGCTTTTCCCGGCTTCTCATTTATCATTAAAATATGGCACGACTTTCCGTACGTTCTCTGATGACCTCCTTTCCAGAGTAGAGTGCCGCCTTGTTAAGTGCGCAATAACCTCAAAAGAACTTCGCAACCGAATGTTGTCGAACGATACCGTCCTTCGGCTTATCTTGGACCACTCTAATTATCTGAGTTATTCGAGCACGTCGCCTTGGCGGAACGTGACTTAGCAGCCCCGAACTTGTGCCAGCAAAAAAGTTTTAAAGCCGGCGAGCTAAGCCGGCTAAGGTGTGTGTCGGAAGCTGCCTCAGCGAAACTCGTGCTGCAGAGGACTCTTTCAACCTTGAACTGTTCTGGACCTCTTTCCTCAAAAGAAGGTTTTGCGAACCGTTTGATATCCGCTGCGGTACTAGGAAGCGGAAACTAGGGAAGGGCGAGGAAGGCCTGCAGCACTGATATAGTCCACAAGCCGAGGATTTTTTGTAGGTATGTGCCTTTTAGATTTATTCTTAGACGAAATACACAAAAACTGCCGTTCCATATCTGACTTTTACCTTACGGTTTAAACCATTGGTCGTCAATCTGAAACCCGCGGTCCGCATGCGGCACGAATCAAGTGTTCACGCGACTCGCAGATCTCATCCGTTTAAAATATGCATCTAGGAACTAAAAGCCGATTCCAGAAACGTCAAATAACTATAAGGACTGTTTAAGAATGCTGTTTTCCTGCTCAGTAACAAACAAAACTGCTTAAGGACACAGTTATATTTTAAGACTTATTTGGTGAATTCGGTGGTGAGCTAAGTAAAGTTTGCCAGTTATCTCCGGGGCAGAAGGGTAAATAGCAGGCCCACAGGGGGGTTAGAGGATGTGAGAGGAGGACTGTTTTATTGTTTGTGTTTCAGTACTGTCACGGGCTTGCGCTACTCACACCGATCAGTTGCTATGATAAAAATGTTGACACGGATTCGTGAATGCACATTGCAGAGATGGTCATCTTCAAATGTGGTACTGAATTTGTAGCAAGGAACATTAAATTAATTTAGTCTTTTGTAATACAATTCAGCGAGTAAAAAATCTGGCATTTTAATCATTTATCAAACTTATGTGATGGTGCTTGATATTCAGTAATGCATTTGTATATAAGTACAGATACTGTTATTACACAAAGTAAAAGCAACACTGCTTCACCACGTAACTATCGTCCCAAAATTGTTAAATGTCGCTGTGGTTGGCAGCAATCTGAAACAGAGAACAGTCGACAAGAAGTGTTCCGAATGGTGCTGACTTTAACGATCTGTACTAGGGAGGCGGCTTTCAGCTTAATGCGCCCTTTCTACAACTAATCTATTAGAGGTCCATAACATACCAGTTTATGTAGGTTACCAATTAAGAATAAGATCGGCACATATTCAGCCTGATGCTCCGTCCCACAATGTCAGTATAGGCTCTTGCGCATGAATGTTTGACGACCACTTATCTAAATTGAAGTATCCATGGATAATCTTAATGGAATTACACCTAAATATTGCTTCTTTTCTATTATAAAAATATCCTGAAAGGCGTTAGCAAAACTAGCACATTTACTCTTGCACTCTTTGCGAGTTATTTCTACTATGGATATCAAGGATCGTGGAAATCTGTTGAAGGCACATATTACTTGCAGATGTATAGCTAGACCGCATCGGTTACTGAAACATTTCTTACCCTTTTTAAAAGTCAAACAATTTTTTTTAACCTGTAAACAGTTTCATAAAATTCCACTACGGTCGCGTAACTTATTTGTCGAGAATTAATGAGAAAGTGTTATAATACCCTACACTAGGATTATATGTTCAAGTAGATCATAATAATTCAACTAGGTTTGTAGACGACATTGCTCGTTCATGAGAACGCAGCCAGAGTTCTGATAAAAAATGGCATAGAAATATGTTACGAATAGCCAAGACATGCATGAAACTCGTTAAAGGCAATATCCAGTTTAAGATACAAAATGGCGAAAGGACAGTAGACGAAGTGAAAGAATTCTACTATCTTTGGAGCAAGGATGATACCAAGAATGGGTCTTGTGTTGGTTAATATGAGCGCAAACGAATGAATTAGTTGAATGTGCAATTATTGGTTAATATGAGCGCAAACGAATGAATTAGTTGAATGTGCAATTATGAAATGTCAAATATTGTCAGAAAGAGTACATTTAGCGATGATATGCAGATATTCGTCTGTAAACCGAAAACATTATTAGCGTCGTAATGAATATTCTGTTTTTCTCAAAATGAGAACGCAGTGGTATACTTATTTTCGTTTTAGAAATTGCGTACTACTTTTTAGTATTGTCAGATTTTGACAATTGTCTCACCAAATTATTCTATGAACTTTGAAATAAGTCGACAAACCTAACTGACACGTAGTGGACCTTTTACAGTGTGCTTTCTTAAAACCGAGAATTCTCAAAACCAGCGGTTACATAGTCAAGTACAACACCTGTTTTGAATTCATTGACACTTCCTCACTGTAAGGTGGCGGAAATCTTCTTATGTATCCAAGGCTTCCTTTCATCTCGGGTAACATCACCAGGAGTAAACGTTTCATAACAAATAGCCTTCACCGTTCTGAAGTAGGCTGTACGATGTCTTAATAAGGGGTGTTCAAAAAGTCTCTCCGCAGTGCCGTGTGATTGTTAGCCGCGCGTGCCGGTTGATTGTTCGCCTGTTTTTCAACGAAACAATAAACGCACAACGTTACTGCAGTGATATTCTGTACCCATTCATAGAAGAACTTGTGTTAAGTGAAATACTAAACGGTTATTTTCAACAAGATGGTGCAACCGCTCATAGAGCTCGTGTTTCAATGTCACTGCTTTCTGATGTTTTTGGTGATCGCATAATTTCATAGGGACTTTGGCCTCCACGATCGCCTGACGTAACACCACCTGACTTTTTCTTCTGGGGTGCAGCGAAAGAAACAGTCTATAGAAACCGTCCAAAATCCATTGATGAATTGAAAACTGCAACATTCACTTTCACTGCTCCTGTCACAGAAGAAATGTTACAGCTTGTGTTTGGAAACATGATTAGACGAATTAAATTGTGTATTCAACAACAGGGGAGACACTTTCAACATTTAATGTGAAAATTTGTAACTAAAAATGAATATTCAATAAATTAATAACATGTATTTCACTGAGTTTCATTTCGGTATTTTCACTGCGGCATACAGCACGCGCCGCTAACAATCATACGGCACTGCGGTGAGACTTCTTGCACACCCCGTATAATAAGAAATCGTAACGTGTTATCCATTAGCACGCATATGTTTTTGAGCGAAAGTTTCTCAAAAATAACGACGCACTGTGTTTGACATACCATAAGGCCGTGTCCTAGGTGAGCAACAGAAGCAAGCGACAGCGATCGACTTGTGGATACGAGACACTCCAGCGACAAGCAGCAGCATCGGGCAAAAAGCTTGGATGTCCTGCATGCGAGCGAATATGTCGCGTTACGAGATGGCTGCTTAGGGGTAGCGTTTACGCTTCATGATTACCTGTTAGGAAAAGGTACAGGGTTCGATTCCGTCTCGTTGTTATATTTTTACTGACTCAGTTACAGTTCTGTATACTAAGTTTTATGTACACTGTTTACATTGCATGGCTAAGTATATTTTTAAGGTCTTGCCAAAGAACTTGATCTTCACACCTATCCCAGTATATCACACACATTTAATTCCTAATAAATTACAATGAACCATGAAATTTCACAGGTATTTGGTGTTGCGAACGTAATTCATCAGCAGTCAATGTTAAGGCCAAGCGTTTCGATTACTCTAAATAGTCTGTGAAAGTAAAGCTTACAAAATATTTGGAAAGAAAGTCAAACGTTTTGTGTAATGATTTGCCTAAAAGTATGAAATAAAAAATATTAGGGAAACCTTTGGAGCTCCTCATTTTCTGATCATGATTTCGAGCATCATTCAAAGGCATGTAGAACGTTTCTCTGATCTACATATTTCTTTTACACAAATAATTTCATAAAATATTTGACTGATTTCTTTCATTTTTTAATTGCAAGTTTTATTCAGAAAGATTGATCTTACTGACTCCTCATTTGCCTTCCTATCGTACTCGATTCGAAGGAAGCGTTTTTCACATTTAAATACCGCACCAATGTATCGTTTTATGTGCAAAATAGCTAGGTCTTGAACAGATGAAATTTTTGACACTTCATTTACATAGCTTGGCAGGAGTTTTTCGTGAAGTATTTCAGTTTTTCCTCAACTTATTAATTAAGTTTTCGTTAATTACCCCGATATTCATAAAAAAACTAGACCTCATGCTGGTCACTTTGATACCTCGTTTACCTTTTTCCCTCCCTTTGTTTGGCTATGGAAATTTGGACAAAACCTCATGATGTAAGTTATAGGTAGTCTTCTTTTGGCTCTGCTCACGCGTTTACAGAAAACGTTTCGAGTGTTAATCACACGATAAAATAGTCCTTTCTGCGTGTTGTCATTTCCAAAATTCGTCGTTTCGATATCTTGAACCGTTTGTGAGATACGACGATTTTTACGACCACTTGATTCCCGAAGCGCAGGAAAGGTTCGGACGCGCAGCGAGCGACCCGTCCGTGGATATAACAACCAATATCTCAAGAATCAAAAGAGATATCATACCGGTCTTAACTTTAAATACAATTTAGATATGTTGGTTACATTTCATACGCATTTATGTATGGCCTTAAATGAACTATACGGAAAGTCTACGCAATGTGATTTTACCTCCGCAAATTCTTAAAAATTTCGTGCAGCCATGTACTCAATGTCGCGCAGCACAGTAACTATGACGAACAACGAAAATAAATTCAGACCTTTATCTTTTAAAGATATCAAGCTATAAGATGCGGAAGAATCAAATTTTTTCACCGAATAGTTTTCTTAAAATCGGCTGTTAAGTAATTCATAGCTACCGTCGCGTCGGCTCCACTGCTTTGCCGAGAAGACGCGTGGCTGTCACTCTCTGTCGCGCGTGCCGCAGCGACAAGACTCAAACACGTTTGAATTCAAACGTCGCCAGTTGCAGCGGGAGACAGGCAGCGACACAGACGTCGCTCACGTAGGACACTTCCTTAACTACACCTGCGGTTGTGTTTTGTCTCCTGAATCTGTCGCTCGCTTCTGTCGTTCATGTAGGGCACAGCCTTAAGTGGCTGCCTAACGACACTTTGTAAAGAAATGTGCTATGTTTCCGATATTCGCCGCACTGACGTTTTGTGATAGCGGATCATTCTGAAAACTTTTACTATGGGTCACCTCTTTCTTTGTGGATTGTGATATTCCGGTTTCCTTCATCAAAATAGCGAAAAATAATCGCCAAAATACAGAACAAGTAATTCGATCTCAATGGCACACGAAAACATAGAAATAATTTCCGTCCCAATCAGAACATCTCTGAATACACAAAATTCAGGTATGAATTTGACAATTTGAGAAACACCAGTAAGTACCATAATTACCCTGAGCAGTTCGTTATCACGTGGCAGTGTGCTGCGATATGGCTTGGCAGAAATATAATCTACATACCTGTCAGTTGGAGTGAAACCCGCCGTGCTATAGACAGCAGCATATGTAATAAAGCGCTATATTATTAAATCATCCTACGCACACTACTATAAACACTTTAAAACTTAATATAATTCACTTCAAGATGGCAAACAGGTCTGCTTGCAAATAGGTACGGATGTAAGGAATGTAAACGATGGACAAGGAAAAGAAAAATTTGTTAAAAGTACAGGAATTAAGTGAACATTCAAATCAGTACAAGCAAATCATTACACAAAGACTGCTTGTCACGTGACAGTACACACTGAGGTGACAAAAGTCATGCTACACCTCCTAATATCGTGTTGGGCCTCCGTTTTCCTTGCGTGGCATAGACTCAACAAGTCGTTGGAAGTTACCCACAGACATGTTGAGCCATGCTGCCTCCATAGCAGTCCATAATTTTGAAAGTGTTGCAGGTTCAGGATTTTGTGCACGAACTGACCTCTCGATTATGTCCCTTAAGTGTCCGAATGGATTCATGTCGGGTGATCTGGTTAGCCAAATCATTCGCTCGAATTGTCCAGAATGTTCTTCAAACCAATCACGAACAACAGTGGCTTGGTGACAATTCCATCGTTGTTTGTGAACGAGAAGCCCATGAATGTGTACCAATGGTCTCCAAGCAACTGAACAGAATCATTTCTAGTAAATGATCGGTTCAGCTGGACCAGAGGCCCCAGTCCAATCCATGTAAACAAAGCCCGCACTAGTATGAAGCGACGACCAGCTTGCACAGTGCCTTGTCGACAACTTGGGTCCATGGCGTCATGAGTTCGTGGGGTCTACGCCACACTCGCACCCTACTATCAGTTCTTACGAACTGAAATCGGGATTCATCTGACAAGGTTACGGTTTTCCAATCGTCTAGGGACTAACCGATGTGGTCACGAGTCCAGGAGAGGCGCTGCAGGCGATGTCGTGCTGTTAGCAAAATCACACGTGTCGGTCGTCTGCTACCATAATCAATTAACGCCAAATTTCGCCGCTCTGTCCTAACGGATACGTTCGTCGTACGTCCCACATTGATTTTTGCGGTTGTTTCACGGGGTTTTGTTTGTCTGTTAGCACTAACAACTCTACTTGCTCTCGGTCACTAAGCGAAGGCCGATGGCTACTGCGTTCTCCGTGGTGAGAAGTAATGCCTGAAATTTGGTGTTCTCGCCACACTCTTGACAGTGTGGATCGCGGAAAGCTGAATTCGCTAACGATTTCTGAAACTGAATGTCCCATGCGTCTAGCTCCAAGTACCATTCGGGGTTCAAGGCTGCTAATTCCTGGTGTGCGGCCATAATCAAACCGTTTCACATGAATCACCTGAGAACAAATGGCAGCTCCGCCAACGCACTGCCCTTTTACATATTGTGTATGGTGCACTACCGCCATCCGTATATGTGATTACCGCTGTGTACAACGTAAGAAAACAAATAAAGAACATGATAGATGACATGGAAACGGACCTGCTCAGTTTTGAATTTGAAATTTCGTTTGCTTGTTATGTGTAAATAACAAAAACATAACCAGAGGAACATATTGTGGCAAAGCAGCGACATGTTGCCGTATGGCATTTAATTTTTTTGTGCTTATTTCTTGACCATTTTTGAGGAGAATAGATGACATAATAACTCAGGAAGAAGGCTTCACAGTTTCTTGTTAGAAACAAGCGGACCCCAGTGTCCCTACTGTGGCCTGGCCTGACCACAGAGATTCTAGAGGACGGACATAGGTTTCCAGGGCATTGGAGTTTTTGTAAGTCGGTTTCTGCAAGCCCATGCTACATGCTTTGTCAGCAAATGGGGTATTCTCCTTTGAAGGCAGTACGCCACTAAGTCACTGCATGTGCCCAGTGTATCACTAAGCCTGAAGAACTCACCTCCCTGTACGTAGTTCTAAGAAAGGGGCCGCCGTGGCCATGCTCATCCACCATGAGAAATTCGCAGTGTTACACTCCAGCTTTTATAATCTAATCAAATGCGCATTCTCCGTCACTGTGCCTTCGCGCAAAGGTATCGACCAATAAGTGGAACATGGCTAGCAGCTGATACCAAACCAAACCCTTGCATGTTAAGATACATTCTGTAAGGCAAGAATGGGAAATTTCTGCTAGGTTCCATCGTATTTACGTAAATACAGCAACATGTCGGTGGCTACGTTGCCGTGTGGAGGTATGGGTAGGGGGTGTGAGGGGGCAGGGGGGGGGGGGGAGCAAACCGGTGGTACCTGCCCCGGTCCACAACTTCACGGGATGCCAAATTTATATTCTTGAAGAAAATAGCCTTGTTTCACAAAGCGCCTGGCAGCCAGCGCACTTTGGTCAATCAATTATTCATGTGATTTTGAAACGCACCCCAGTTGATATTTGGGCATTTTTGTACACATTCTAAGTTTATTTTTGAACGAATCATAAGTTGATTTTTGGATGCGTGCATAGTATGCGCGATGTCTCTGCCAGGGGAATCCCCATTGCATCTAGAAATAGAAAACTTTCCCGCAGAGAAATGAGGACGGGCTGTAAGAGGTGAGCCAAATGAACCCGAACGGGTGAAGGCCAATCGCTGTTACTTTATGTCGTTTATTGGGTGTGCGAATGATAAGCGTTTTTATAATCATTAGTGAAATCCAGAGATTCAGACTACGAGAGTGGAAATAAACGACTATGGAAATGCCAGGTAAGAAAGATTCCATATCATCTCGGTGTATTCAAGAAAATGAGATTTTGATAGAAAAGGGCCAGTTGTACAGTCGCCAGTTAACAGCCGTTTACATTCTATTCTCGGAATAGCGCAGAGAACGCGTTGTATGAACACGTAAACAAGACCTAACTGGATAAAAAATGCGGAATAACTGAACCTGTGATTCTGGCAGGGTTAGTGAAGTTAAATGGAGAATAAGTTTTGATAATGGCCAGAGTAGTTGCAGAATTAGCGATGACAAGATTGTTTGTTACAAAGAGGAAGGAGAAGAAAATGCACGTGACACAAATTATATGGAAGAATATCACGATTCCAAATTTATATAAAAATTTCGTGATACTAATTTTCGATCTCATGGTTGAGAAACAGGAGACTGTCAATGAAATGTAAAAATATTTCCTAACACAAAACTTTTTGCTTTTAGTGGGTCTAATAGGCGTTTGTTATTGGTAGTTAGTGAATTATGTTCTGTCGTGTTACTTATGTAAAATAAGTACATAAAACGGTCATTTGTGCCAAAACAGTCTCGCTTATTCGGCGTGTGTTACAATTGCTGCAATATTAGAACGGTTTATTCGGTTTTATGTAGCGGTCTGTGACAAAATAGTCGTAATCAAATCGAGAAACTACACTAACCTTGAGTAATATTCGTATTAATAACTTTTTCAGTATCAGACAAAGACATTTTGATTTTTCACGAAGCAAAACGTAATAACTTTTTCAGTATTAGACAAAGATACTTTGATTTTTCATGTAGCAAAACTGTTCAGAGATGTCGCTAAACCCGCCAAAGATGTAAAAAACTATGCATGAGTAACGCTTATTAGACGGAGGAAGTCCGACAGCCGATCAGTTCCAGTCATTCCACGGGGAAGGAGGTACACGTTCGTGTTGTCTGTAGTTCAACCATGCCTAGACGGTCAATACTTCGGATCGATTGCGTCCGCATTGTTATTTTGTGTCCACCTGCTTAGCTCGGCGGAAACGTGCGCGCCTCCCATGCAAGAGGGAGCGGGTTCGATTCGCGGCTGGGTTGGATCTTTTCTTTGCTCGGGGACTGGGTGTTGTGTTCATCATCATTTCATCCCATCACCGCCACACAAGTTGCCCAACGTGGCGTCGAATGAAATAAGACTTGCACTTGGCGGCCGAAATTCCCCGTCTGGGGCCTCCCGGCCAGCGTTGCCATACGCTCATTTCATTTTTTTTGTTACTTTGTGCCAGGAAGGGCTCTCGACAAGGGAAGTGTCCAGGCGTCTCGGAGTGAACCAAGCGATGTTGTTCGGACGTGGGGGAGATACAGAGAGACTGTCGATGACATGCCTCGCTAAGGCCGCCCACGGGCTACTACTGCAGTGGATGACCGCTACCTACGGATTATGGCTTGGAGGAACCCTGACAGCAACGCCAACATATTGAATAATCCTTTTCGTGCAGCCACAAGACATCGTGTTACGACTCAGTCTGTGCGCAATAGGCTGCATGATGGGCAACTTCACTCCCGATGTACATGGCGAGGTCCATCTTTGCAACCACATCATGCAGCGCGGTACAGATGGGCCCAACAGCATGCCAAATGGACCGCTCAGGACCGGCATCACGTTCTCTTCACCGATGAGTGTCGCATATGCCTTCAACCAGACAATCGTCGGAGACGTGTTTGGAGGCAACCCGGCCAGGCTGAACGTCTCAGACACACTGTCCAGCGAGTCCTGCTGTTTTGGGGTGGCATTATGTGGAGCCAACGTACGCAGCTGTTGGTCATGGAAGGCGCCGTAACTACTGTTCGATACGTGAATGCCATCCTCCGACCGATAGTGCAACCATATCGGCAGCATATTGACGAGGCATTCTTCTTCATGGACGACAATTCGCGCCCCCATCGTTCACATCTTGTGAATGACTATTTACTATTGTTAATACGCTCTCATTTGCCGAGACGATAGTTAGCATAGCCTTCAGCTACGTCATTTGCTACGACCTAGCAAGGCGCCATTTATCCTTTGCTATGTATCTAATGAAGCATGAACCATCAGACCGATGTACTCCAATTATGGATTAAAGTTAAGTATTACATCAACTACGTACTATATTTAGTAGACTCATCTCCTTTAACTGTTCCAGACCTCACGCCATCCTGCGTGAGATTATAGCGTGCATTTCGGCCTCCTCTAGCAACACGGTGTTGGCTCTTCTGCCAACACTGCAGTAATCATACCTGCAACACATGTTTATAAAACATTAAATTGGTGAAGTACTCTACTGTCATATCTGTTACGTATGTCCGCCTGCTTAGCTGTGTGGCAACATGTTCGCCTCCCATGCCAGTGGGCCCTGGTTCGATTCCCTGTCAGGTTGGAGATTTTCTCCACTCGGGGACTGGGTTTCGTGTTGTCATCATCATCATTTCATCCTCATCACCGGCGCGAAAGTCGCCCAATGTGGCGTCGACTGAAATAAGAGTTACATGTGGCGGCTGAACTTCCCCACATGGGGCCTCCCGGCCAACGGTGCCGTATGCTCATTTCCTTTTCTGTTACATGTATAAACCCAAGTAAGGGCATGTACATAGATGTGTATGTCTAGAGTCTCCTCCCAAAGACCTGCATTGATTTCAGCAAAATTCATCACAGAAACAGCAAGCCTAATGAGTAGCAGTACTAGTTCCTACAGGAGGGGTGATACAGGCAGAAACGCATTTTTCCCAGTCCCCAGTGTATAGGCTTCCCTGCACGACAGGTATGTTGTATGGGAACAGTATGGCCTGTATGGCCCTCAACCTACTTGCAGGTAACCTGCATTTCAAGGGCAAGAACCAGTTTTCTGGGACACAAGATGTAGGCTGCCCTGCATGACAGGCATCTCGTTGGAGTATCTACTTTATCGACCTGCTTTGAGTGGCGACCTGATGTACAGACTCAACTGCATGACAGGTGTGTTGTGGGGTAGTATCGGGCTGCTTTAATGAACTGAATTCTAGGAATATGAATATGGCTTGAGACAAGTTGAGATTGATAGATGATGGTAAGGATAGAGTAGAGAGGGGGGGGGGGGAATAAACAGAGAGTGGTGAGGAGGGGGAGATGCTTAAGGAAATTGGAAGATGTGGTAGGTAGTGAGCATGTGGAAAAGGCAGAGATGAAAGAGAGAGGGAAGGAGGATATGGTCAGAAGGAGGGGGAGGTAGATATGATCAGAGAGAGGAAGAAATGGACAAAAAGAGGGGAAGGAGGAGACAGAGAGACTGAGAGGGTGGGGAGGAAGAGAGAGACAGATAGAGGAGGACAGACATAGAGAGAACGAGGTGGACGCAGAAAGTGGGAGGAGCAGGTGTGTTCAATATACTGTAGGTGTCGGAAAGCATGTGCAGGCAGATCCCTGGTGAAAATGCTATTTTCAATATTACACGCAGTTCCGACAGGCACCAATAAAAAGATTCTCGAATCACTTTAGGAATGTAAAATCGACCATAAAAGAAGATATCAGAATGGCGCTTCTCGCTCTTTGCTCGCGAATACCGCACTTATGGATGAAAAGGGAGGAGCCCTTAGCGATACTGGGCCATTAGGGAGCCAGCGGTCGTAATGGGTGGCAGTAATCCACTCAGTTCTTGGGGCTACAGCCACGTGTCGCCATCAGGAAAGTCGTTAAATGCGGCGCTAGCTAGGACGTCGTTTCATCTGGTGCTACGAGAAAAAGAATAAAATAGTACCTGTACACTCCGATTCCTTACCAGACGACTGGCTACTACGTTAGGTCAGTTTCAGGAAAAACCAGCGTAACTGTGCATCAACGACAAAAATATACATATATAAGAACGCTGAAAGTGACATAGGGATGTCTAAAGCGAATCATCTGTAGGGTCGAATGTATCATTCAAAATAAGTATTAGGTCCTTCCTCTACGTGTGAAAGTAGTTTTTACTTAATGATTAAACATTCACTGTCTTTCCGCAACATACAAGTGTTCGAAGGCACGGGGTTTTCGTTGGCACTTGTTCCTTACACTGTCACTATCTTTACTATATCGTTCTTTAACTTCTGTCATGCAATTTTGGTAAGCTTATTGTAAATTGTTTCCACTATATTTACTGTCATGATTTATTTCTTTGTGGCCCATCTTGTTCCAGTGGGCGCAAACCGACTTTTATTTAACTCTTGTGTTTGGTCTCTTTATTCAACTTCTCCATGATTGTTAGTTTCGTTGGATTGCAACAACGTCTTCTACTTGCATACGCGTAATGATACGGATTTAAATTATGTGTCTTCATGATACTTTTATATGTTAGTTCAAAACTGTACACTTTACTATTCGTATGTGATATGCTATCTATTTTTCTTATTTATTTTCTTTGACTGATCTAAAGTATATTTTGTTCGCTTAGCATTTGACAGCATTAAACTCTTCGTAAACTCCTCTAGCCGGTGTTCATAGGATTGGCCGCCGACGTACAGTCAATGTTACATTGTTGTGCTCGACTCAAGTTGCCTTTTTGTTCCGTCCATTTCACGAGTATGTGGTCGCTCATTCAGTGACCTCTGCAAAATAAGATCACCGAAGAAAATACTACTCATCCTTCTAAAAGACCACCTAGGACATCTTGGAGCATTGTAAATTGTCTGGAGGTGAAGAAGTCATTCAGGTCGATGGAAAAGCGTGTATCTATCAACACTCAAAGAGGAATACGGTAACCTCTGAACCGTTAATTGTACGATGTTATAAACTGATTTCTTATATATGTACAATATCTGATCAAAAGTATCCGGATACGCCTATGTAACGAGGAACTGATCATTAGACGTCAGGAGAGGAGGATCTGCCAATGGGTCGATCAGAAGAGCTCAGTGACTTCGGACGTGGAACAGTCAATGTATGTCACATGAGAATCAGTGACATTCAACACATCTAAAGCTTCCCAAGTCGATCATTTGGTGATGTTATTGTAGAGTGAAACGCGAAGAAAACCCACCACTAAACAAAGACGAGGCAGACGTCACGTGCTGACGGACAGTAACCGTCGCGCGGAGCTTTGCGGAGGTTGGTCGTAAAAAGCAGCATGAAATCAATGCAATAACTCACGTGTGAGTTTTAAACTGCTGCCAGCAGCCTAGGTAGTGCAATGACTGGACCCATTCTTTTGCGTTATTCCAACAAGAAGATGATCTACATCTACATCTACATTTATACTCCGCAAGCCACCCAATGGTGTGTGGCGGAGGGCACTTTACACGCCACTGTCATTACCTCCCTTTCCTGTTCCAGTCGCGTATGGTTCGCGGGAAGAATGACTGTCTGAAAGCCTCCGTGCGCGCTCTAATCTCTCTAATTTTACATTCGTGATCTCCTCGGGAGGTATAAGTAGGGGGAAGCAATATATTCGATACCTCATCCAGAAACGCAACCTCTAGAAACCTGGCGAGCAAGCTACACCGCGATGCAGAGCGCCTCTCTTGCAGAGTCTGCCATTTGAGTTTGTTAAACATCTCCGTAACGCTATCACGGTTACCAAATACCCTGCGACGAAACGCGCCGCTCTTCTTTGGATCTTCTCTATCTCCTCCGTCAACCCGATCTGCGCAATACTCAAGTAAAGGTCGAACGAGTGTTTTGTAAGCCACCTCCTTTGTTGATGGACTACATTTTCTAAGGACTCTCCCAATGAATCTCAACCTGGTACCCGCCTTACCAACAATTAATTTTATATGATCATTCCACTTCTAATCGTTCCGCACGCATACTCCCAGATATTTTACAGAAGTAACTGCTACCAGTGTTTGTTCTGCTATCATATAATCATACAATAAAGGATCCTTCTTTCTATGTATTCGCAATACATTACATTTGTCTATGTTAAGGGTCAGTTGCCACTCCATGCACCAAGTGCCTATCCGCTGCAGATCTTCCTGCATTTCGCTACAATTTTCTAATGCTGCAACTTCTCTGTATATTACAGCATCATCCGCGAAAAGCCGCATGGAACTTCCGACACTATCTACTAGGTCATTTATATATATTGTGAAAAGCAATGGTCCCATAACACTCCCCTGTGGCACGCCAGAGGTTACTCTAACGTCTGTAGACGATGTGTGTTTTCAGCAGGATAACGGTAACCCACATATTGCCAGTGAAACTCAACGTGTTCTACAAGATATACAGCAATTTCCCTGACCAACACGATATTCGGACTCGTCTATAATCGAGCATGTGTGGGATGCGATTGGACGAGAAGTGATTCGTACGACTCGTCAACCGTCAACTCACAGAACTACATGAACAGGTCGGACAGGCGTGGCATAACGTAACCCAGGACAGTATTTGCCACCTGTAGGATCAAAATAGATGCCAGAGTAACGCCTCCATTGCCACCTGTGGAGACTATACCATATACCAATAGGGAGATTTCAACATGGATCGATAACTGGTATCTCATAACCGCATCTGCTATTGATCTTAAATGTAATCACTTCATGTACTCCGCAAGCACTGTTGAAACAATAAATTTTGAGCGAACTGGAAACATCTTTAAAGGGTTTACTGTTTCTTTTTCCGGAAAAGTATTTTCAAAGGTTGTTGCTGCGTGATTTTCTGAATGTGTGGTTAGTCTTTCAATAATTTCGTTTCGTTTATCATCTAGGAACCAACCAGACCATCTGTCGCACTACCTTGTGAAGTAGTTTATACAAAACTGCAGGCAGGAGTGAAATATGCGGTGATAAAATTTCAATAATGTGCCTAACTCACTTTTATTTATAATTAAAAATAAAGTATATTTATTGGCTTACTGGTTTAATTATCACAGCAACAATACTGATGCTTGTTATTTATTTACCAGAGCAGCTTACCACGTTACCTAACAAGTAGTTCCAGTAAGCTACCAAATTTTTTCAAGCCAACCTCTGTCCAATGAGCATAAGTTACTAGAAGTCTGAACATTCGATAACTCACGGAAATTCTACTAATTTCACAAATGGTCACTTGCATTAAATTATTGTAAGATTTTGCCATCAACACGTGCGAATTTGACAAGTCTCCGAACACTTTTTTACAATGAGACCACCCAGCAACCGGAGTTTAGTAATTATTTATATTTATGGTGCGTGAAGTTCACATCTGAAACATCAATATCCCAAAGCAGTTCGACGCTACTCTCAAAAATTATCTGGGAAATCGGCTTTGAATTTTCGGAGGACATTTAATTCACTTAAGTTAATGCAGTTTCCCTTATGGACCGTATCGTTCACGCTTTTGGAAAATAGTAATTGGGTGATCAATGGATCGCTGGTTCGTATCTCATGATGGTTGTTTCTTCATTCTATTTTTTCGTTCAGTTAGACTACCTCCACTATTTAAATACAAGTTTCATCAGATATAGGTTAAGTAACCCATATCTATCGTAATTTTAACGAAAAATGCATGTCTTTTTTCAATGGCATATCTCACATAAAATTCGAGTTTTCATTGCAAAAAAGTTCTTAGTTATCGACATTTTATAAATGATCCTTACTAAATTTGTAATATGTTTTAATTCAAGCATCTTTAATAACAATATTTCATAAAATGTCGATAATTAAGAATTTACATTTGCATTGTGTGCAATATGGAGTTAGAAACAGGAAGATGAGCATTTTACATAAGAAATTTTACAAATTTTATATTTAAATATTTGAAGTATTCGAATTGAACGAAAAAATAAAACAAAAGAACGGACCATCATGAGATTCAAACCAAAGATCCACTGACTACCCAGTTACTATTCTCCAACACAATGGAATGAGATACACAGTCCATCAGGGCAGCTGCATTAATGTTACTGAATTTAACTTCAAAGTCAGTTTTAACGAGAATATTTGAAAGTTGCAGTCACATGCTTTCAGATATTGATATTTTAGTTCTGAATTTCACATACCATAAATCTAAAAAATTACGAAAATGAGATTTCCAGGTGGTCCCTTTGTTAGAAAACTACCAATACCTCAACCTCCCATCTAACACATCACTCATTGATCCAAACATCTGTTCTGATTTAACTCTCAAGATTGGCTCATTCTGACTGAAATGGCCACCACATACTTATGTGTTTGCCAGTATGTAGGCAGTGCCAGTTTGGGGACATAATGCACTGTTGACAGGTTTTCCCCTGCCCCTTTCCCTTCTGTCTCACCCTCCACCTCCCCCCTCCACTTCCTGTATGAGTACATGGATGACATAACGCATAGTTCTCAGATTTCTCCTAATAAGCAACTTATCCTATGTTTAAAATGACAGGAAAATCAAGAAATGACAAGAGATTCAAAAAATAGTGTGAAATTAAAAAATATCCCAATAGTGATACAAGGTTTTTACCCCATATCTATTATGTCACTATTGAATTAGGGATTTTGTCATAAGTATAAATTGGTATGAAATTCTAAAATCCAAGGTGATATACTGGCTTGCTGCAATTCAAACTTGCCACCCTGGAATATGAATGCAGCCTGCATTGTTTCCAGATATCCTGGGTTTTCCCCTGGTGTCACTCACCTAAGACAAAGAATGTCCTCCCTGGAGATCCAAGCCTGCTTGTTAGGCAAATGATGTTTTTCTCCAGTCCATCTGAGCCGGTGGTTCTGAGAGAAAGGGAGTTGTCTTCCAGGGTTACCCTCCCTCCCCCTGTATCAGTCCTAGGTCAAAGGACATTGTTTCATCCAAGACAATGGATGTTTTTTCCCTTCATGCAGGTCCAAGGGTGTCTGTTATTCAAAGATGGAACAAAATGTGTTTGTTTCCCCTGGAAACCCAAGCTTTTCTGTGAGACAAAGGACACTAGTATGAAAATGTTCTCTACATAAACATGTTTTTCACCCAACAGGTAGTAACTAGTCTGAATTTGTCTTCTGACCTACATTCAGTTCAATTCAGTTCACTTTGACTTCAAACTTGAATTCAGATTTCGATTATTTCAATTCGTTTCAAAACTGGAACCCATTTTCTCTAAGTTTAAAAATGTTGCTAGCCCAGTTGTCCACAGTTTAAACAATTGCTGTCTGATGTCAGCCCAAGTCTGGTTCTGACTACTCATGCTATACTGGAAATGTTTATGTCTTTAACATCACACTGTGGGATGGCCCCTATTCTGTGGTGCCAAAACTCATGATTATTGGACCAGTCGTGAAGTCTGCCACCACCATGTATGGATATATGAATATGAGAAGATGGTATTTGTTCTTTCAGACATGTCCGAAAGAACAGATACCATCTTCATATAGATAAGACTTACCAACCAGTGATCTTCTTCAGTGCAGATGCACTCACATTGCCTGAACTCTTATGGGAATTGGTAGATTGTCTGCTGCGAGTAATGAGTATAGTGCGCAGGGGCACTATAAATGTAGTGTGTGGACAATAAAGTTGGAAATGTGGGTCTCATGGGGAGCACGCCGGAGATAAGTCCCTGCGGTCACACTATCCTCTGTGTCCTCGGTGGCTCCGATGGATAGACCATCTGCCATGTAAGCAGGAGATCCTGTGTTCCAGGCCCGGTCAGGGCACACATTTTCAACTTCCCCATTGATATTTATCAACACCTGCAAGCAGCTTAAGGTCTGGATTTCATTGCAAAAAATGGTTCAAATGGCTCTGAGCACTAAGGGACTTAACTTCTAAGGTCATAAGTCCCCTAGAACTTAGAACTACTTAAACCTAACTAACCTAAGGACATCACACACATCCATGCCCGAGACAGGATTCGAACCTGCGACCGTAGCGGCCGCGCGGTTCCAGACTGCAGCGCCTTTAACCGCTTGGCCACCACGGCCGGCGATTTCATTGCAGTTTCACCCTGTATAGAGGCCTCTGTGGTAACACACCAAGACCTGGATCAGGCTGCACTACCACTAACAGTCAAAGAGGGTCACTGGGACATCAAGTGCTAGTATTGCTGTGCTGTGTAAGATCACAGGAGGCACATGATTCTGGCACAAGTCAGGTAGCCAGGAGTCTGGCCACATTCAGCTGGTGACAGCACTGTGCACAGAGATGCATACTTCCGAATCAGTGGAGGGTAGAAGTTCTAATTTCCAAAGCTAGTATGTTGTTGGGATTACAATCCATGAGACATGAGATGAGTGAGTGGCAGGAAAGAAGAAAATGCAACAAGTAAACTTGTACTTTCAGTCATTCTGAAAAAGACAAGGGAATTCATCATTCGCCTAGGTTAAAAAATGACCTGTAATCCACACATACATTCTCGAGGGAAATTAAAAAATCAAGTGGCGCACGTTTGTCCTCTTGGGCTGCTGACTTCTGCAGTGACTCCGAAAAAAATAAAATAAAATAAAAATAGAAATAAAAACGGGAA
The DNA here is from genome assembly GCF_023864275.1 of Schistocerca cancellata. NCBI lineage: Eukaryota > Metazoa > Arthropoda > Insecta > Orthoptera > Acrididae > Schistocerca > Schistocerca cancellata. The sequence goes on along the minus strand of NC_064628.1, from coordinate 514,573,695 downwards.
GAGTTCAGTTACTAAGCTTGTAAAATTCTCCACAAAAAAATTGTGTGGAATGGATGACGGTTATTACACAGGCATTAACTTAGCTTGCCACCCCAGTCATCAAACACATGAACTTATATATGAACTAGACATAAATCATAGATCTGAGAATAAAACTCGTTTATATGTAGTGGTACATTGAATTACAACCGTTAAAAACGCGGTTAATACAAATGACAGGAAAAACGGTATTCTTATGAGAGTAACAGTCTGAAACAATTTTGTGCAAGATGCTGCATGACAAAGAAACTCAACTACCATCAGCAACACATGATAGACCTCAGGCTTCTTTCCATCCAGCTTTCATATTTGTTTAATTATTTTCGTTTATGTAGCATTTTTATTAATATGTTAGTCATCAGATTGCAATTGCAGTGGTGATTACAATGGATCAGCAACTGGGTTATAAATTGAAACTTCCTGGCAGATTAAAACTGTGTGCCCAACCGAGACTCGAACTCGGGACCTTTGCCTTTCGCGGGCAAGTGCTCTACCAACTGAGCTACCGAAGCACGACTCACGCCCGGTACTCACAGCTTTACTTCTGCCAGTACCTCGTCTCCTACCTTCCAAACTTTACAGAAGCTCTCCTGCGAACCTTGCAGAACTAGCACTCCTGAAAGAAAGGATATTGCGGAGACATGGCTTAGCCACAGCCTGGGGGATGTTTCCAGAATGAGATTTTCACTCTGCAGCGGAGTGTGCGCTGATATGAAACTTCCTGGCAGATTAAAACTGTGTGCCCGACCGAGACTCGAACTCGGGACCTTTGCCTTTCGCGGGCAAGTGCTCTACCAACTGAGCTACCGAAGCACGACTCACGCCCGGTACTCACAGCTTTACTTCTGCCAGTACCTCGTCTCCTACCTTCCAAACTTTACAGAAGCTCTCCTGCGAACCTTGCAGAACTAGCACTCCTGAAAGAAAGGATATTGCGGAGACATGGCTTAGCCACAGCCTGGGGGATGTTTCCAGAATGAGATTTTCACTCTGCAGCGGAGTGTGCGCTGATATGAAACTTCCTGGCAGATTAAAACTGTGTGCCCGACCGAGACTCGAACTCGGGACCTTTGCCTTTCGCGGGCAAGTGCTCTACCAACTGAGCTACCGAAGCACGACTCACGCCCGGTACTCACAGCTTTACTTCTGCCAGTACCTCGTCTCCTACCTTCCAAACTTTACAGAAGCTCTCCTGCGAACCTTGCAGAACTAGCACTCCTGAAAGAAAGGATATTGCGGAGACATGGCTTAGCCACAGCCTGGGGGATGTTTCCAGAATGAGATTTTCACTCTGCAGCGGAGTGTGCGCTGATATGAAACTTCCTGGCAGATTAAAACTGTGTGCCCGACCGAGACTCGAACTCGGGACCTTTGCCTTTCGCGGGCAAGTGAGTACCGGGCGTGAGTCGTGCTTCGGTAGCTCAGTTGGTAGAGCACTTGCCCGCGAAAGGCAAAGGTCCCGAGTTCGAGTCTCGGTCGGGCACACAGTTTTAATCTGCCAGGAAGTTTCATATCAGCGCACACTCCGCTGCAGAGTGAAAATCTCATTCTGGAAACATCCCCCAGGCTGTGGCTAAGCCATGTCTCCGCAATATCCTTTCTTTCAGGAGTGCTAGTTCTGCAAGGTTCGCAGGAGAGCTTCTGTAAAGTTTGGAAGGTAGGAGACGAGGTACTGGCAGAAGTAAAGCTGTGAGTACCGGGCGTGAGTCGTGCTTCGGTAGCTCAGTTGGTAGAGCACTTGCCCGCGAAAGGCAAAGGTCCCGAGTTCGAGTCTCGGTCGGGCACACAGTTTTAATCTGCCAGGAAGTTTCATATCAGCGCACACTCCGCTGTAGAGTGAAAATCTCATTCTGGGTTATAAATTGTTCATTCTGTATTTTGCACTAACTGGCGGTGGCCTATTTCCGAATCTCATTGCATGTGTGTTATGAGGCGAGTAGAAGTGGCGGGTGGGTAGGGATGGACGCTGCCCAGGGAATGGGATGCATTGTTCTGGCCTGTTGTGTGTGGAGGCGCTTTCGTGATTTGAGGCCGCTAGGCCGGGGTGACGAAAGAGGGTGGCGTTTAGAAATCTGGCCAACAAAACTCCCTAGAGAAAGAACATGGGGGTCGGTGAAAACCGCCTGTAGCCGCGCACTCAACGTGTTGAGGTTCATAAGACAGTGCCTGGACGAGAGCCTAAATTTAAACGTACACAAGAGAGTATTTTGGTTAAAGCTTGTGACGTCAATGTCTTCAGTACAAGCGACGTTAATTTTGCTAATGGATGACGACGTTTTAGCGTGATTGGATTTGGGGAGGGACGCACACTTTTGGCAGGAAGTTGTGTCGGTGGGAAATGTCATCATTGGCTGGAATAAAACGCCTAATACCGTTAGGGGAATGTGAACTGGTGTAGTGTACAAATGTGTCAAAAAGGAGGAAGACATAAATTTTTGGCGGTCGTGAGCAGGGAAGAGAAGCAGATGGTGTACGAAGAGGCGGATGGAAATCTATGTGTCGTGGAGTCGTGGTAGAGAATACTGGAAAAGGCGCGATTGAGACACATATTTCTGTGAGATATTCGAAAAAAATTCAGGTGGCTGTAAGCACTATGGGACTTAACATCTGAGGTCATTAGTCCCCTAGATCTAGAACTACTTAAACCTAACTAACCTAAGAACATCACACACATCCATGCCCGAGGCAGGATTCGACCGTGCGACCGTAGAAGCAGCGCGGTTCCGGACTGAAGCGCCTAGAACCGCTCGGCCATTGCGGCCGGCCGATATATTCGAGGTCGTGCATTTCTTTGGTAGGAGATTAGTGATATTCTGATACTAGTGGTTTGATTCCTGTGGAACACAGCAATTTGCATATTGTATGTCTAACCGACAGTGTGAAAGCCGGTGGTGTTGTGCGGTACTGTGGACATGCAAGGCAGGAATACAGAACCTGCTGATGCAGTCTTATTTCAAAATGGGCGTGGCCATCCATGATGTGAGTGAGTACACTTCTATCGGCCAAGTTGCATTGGTTTTGGAAGGAGATGGAGCAGTTTCAGCGGGACCCACACCGACCTTTTGCAGATCACAGTGAACTGACGCAGCCCCATGCTAAATTATTAAATTGAAGTTCCCAAACACCATGGAGCAACTCTGGCGTTGCGCTGTGTGAGAGAGCGTGTGCGTATGTTTGATCTAATGTGTTCAGTGACTGATCCAAATGGCAGGTAGCAAATGTACGATAGTCGGATATTTTATGATTGGGCAGTTCGAGTAAATCAACTCCATGTACAGACAAGTCCATTATACTTGTACTGAGTTGAATTTGTATTTGTTAATGAAGATTATGTAAAAGAAATGTTCTAGTTAAATTCCTGCAATCTGTTCTCCATTCAGATCCTACAACCATTAATGTTAATCAGCAAAATTGGGGGCAATTATTCATTTTTGGGAATACTGTGTTGGGATATAACTATATCATGTAAAATTCTCCTAGCAGCGAGTGGGTAGAGCTTTTAGCTAATTAAAATACATTGGATCACAGTTTAAATCACTGGATCAAACGACCATGAGTAATCTAGATGAATGATGGGACATTGTCTTCTCAATTTAAGGAATGGTTAATCATCATATCAGTAGGCAAATTAAATATTATTTAGCGTTAGCCATAATATTGCGCACACAATTAAATCAGGGTTCATTTAATACATAAAAGAATAAATTCATTGAGTCATTGGATATAATTTTTAGCAAACTTTTACAGTATAAGGAGAGTAGATCGTTCACTATTTTACCACTTATGGTGGATTTTGGCAAAAGAGGAAACAACTTCTACAATAAAAGTAAGTGGCAGAACAAAGACTCATTAACATTACATTGTCTCCTTTTAACCACTATTCTGGAAATTTAAATGCACTTATTTGAAATAATTCATTAATGCCTACATAAAGTAATTTTTTCCTTCGACATTGCTCTCTTTGCCTCTCTGTCTCTGTCTCTGTCTCTCTCTCTCTCTCTCTCTCTCTCTCTCTCTCTCTCTCAGACACACACACACACACACACACACACACACACACACACACACACCATAAGTCTCCCACTTGGCGACCAGGTGCCTTGGGTTCGTTCCCGTGGCGTCTGCTGACACCAAAGTCAGAACAGTTCAGGCAGAATTATTTTATTTGTTTATCGTTCCACTCTCAATGATTGAATTTCGTAATGTTTTATATAGCGGTAGTTAGATGTTTGTGCTCCATTTGGCAAAGCAGATGTTTTTAGAAGTCATAGTTAAAAGTTACTTACATGTGGAAAGAAGTATGGTGTACTGAGTGACTGAACCAGTAATTAAGAATTGGATAGCAAGTAGTATTTGCTGGAGCAATTTTTTATTCTTATTGTTTTATGAATTCGCATGATACTTATGGTTCTTTGTGCATTCTGCTTCACATTTTCTAATTGTCACAATCTCTGGTGGTAAACTGCAATGCAAAAGTGGTTGGCGACATAGTGTAGTATGTTAGTATTTCTTGTGAGTTTGCTTTGGTCAGGTGCAAGAAACTGAGTGATCAAATATGAGGTAGTTCAAGGGAAACTCAAGTAGTGCAGGACATTTACAACCAACGAAATGCACGCAGTCTAATCTCACAGGTCATAGTGCACCCTGTAGAAAATCAAAGAATGAAAAGTGTCCAGTGTGCCATCAATAAGGACATTCCGCACACGACTGTGAAAGTTTTGCATGGCTTTGTTGAAGGCGGAGGAGTTAAATAGAGTGAAATACGTTTAGCAACTACAGTCGACATGAACGGCAGGTGAAGGATAATAAGAAAATTTTTGCTTTGTCAAAAGGTTTGGAAGAATAATGAATCTATGTGATTAATTTATTTGTTCAAAATTGCACGTATGGTAGTGCCGTTATTTATCATGTGCTAAACGAGGACGTGAACAACTCGGAGAATGGGAGCGTTAACAGTCTGGACTTTAACCATTCAAAATTAACTGGAAATTTTCTATAGACGTAATTTTTAACAGTGAACCTAGCCACAGTACCGAAACGAATCCGATAGCACTACTGAATATCAAGGGAGACGATGGTCTTGGTGTACGAGGGTCTTTTTGTTTTGTTTTGTTTTTTGAGCCCTCGGTAGCTTAGTATAGAAGAGGCAAGAAGTGGACATGACCTGTAGGCTACTGCGCAACTCTCGCTCTACACACTCCGCCATTGCCGACCTCAAGGCATTAGTCTGCGTTGCACTACACCCATTGTTGCTTCAGCCAAGTGTGAATTACGAAGTGTAATTCGGTTTCTGAAAGCAGAAGGGAATAGCGCAGCAGAAATTCATCAGAGAATGGGCCGAGTGTACGGCGGTAACTTCATGACTGATGGTGTTGTGCGTGAATAGTGCCGAAAGTTGGAAGATTGCCAAAATGACGTGCATGACGAAGGGGCCCAAGGATGCAAGTCTGTCGTTACAGTGGACCTTGTTCAACGAGCTGACAGAATGGTTAGAGAAAATCGTAAGTTCACCATAACTGTTTCGTCTATGGAAATTCACGAAGTTTCAAGATCTGTTGTACACTCTATCGTTACTGAACATTTAAACTACAAAAAACTTTGTGCTTGTTGGATTCCAAAAATGTTGACGTACACCCACAAAAGTCCCCGAATGGCGTCAGCTTTGAATTTCCTTGACCGTTATAATGATGAAGGAGAGAACTTTTTGAAATCAAGTGTTACCGGAGCTGAAACTTGTATCCAATACGACACACCGGAAACAAAACGACAACCACAACAATGGATGAATACAAATTCACCAAACAAACCAAAAAATGCAAGCACACGTTCAACAACAGAAAGGATATGACTACCATGTTTTGGGACCAAAGTTTATGCAGCCTGGAACCACTATCAAGGCAGCTGCTTATTGTGAAACTTTATGACATTTGCGGAGAGCCATTCAAAACAAACGACGAGGATTGCTGACTACGGGAATTGTGTTGATCCATGACAACGCTCGTCCACACACTGCTGGCACAACCCACCGGCTCCTTGAACAATTTCATTGGGAAGTTTTCGATGATCCGCCGTACAATCCTGACCTGGCACCCAGCGACTTTCACCTTTTCCCTGAACTGAAGATGTGGCTAGGAGGGCAGCACTTTCAAACAAACGAAGATCTTCAAAACAACGTCAATACTCATTTGAAATCATTGATGGCAACATGTTTTGATGAGGATATTCAAAGCTTATCCACAGGTATGATAAATGTCTCAGTCTTTTCGGTGCCACGCGGGATTAGCCGAGCTGTCTTAAAAATGGTTCAAATGGCTCTGAGCACTATGGTACTCAACTGCTGTGGTCATAAGTCCCCTAGAACTTAGAACTACTTAAACCTAACTAACCTAAGGACATCACACACATCCACGCCCGAGGCAGGATTCGAACCTGCGACCGTAGCGGTCGTGCGGTTCCAGACTGAAACGCCTTTAACCGCTCGGCCACTCCGGCCGGCAAGAGCTGTCTTAGGCACTGCAGTCATAGACTGTGCGACTGGTCCCGGCGGAGGTTCGAGTCCTCCCTCAGGCATGGGTGTGTGTGTTTGTCCTTAGGACAATTTAGGTTAAGTAGTGTGTAAGCATAGGGACTGATGACCTTAGCAGTTAAGTCCCATAAGATTGCGCACACATTTGAACATTTTGAATTTGAATCTTTTCGGTGATTATGTTTAAAAGTAACCATGAGTGTACAAAACGTTTGGTAATAAAATAGTTTTCTATGAACTTCTCTTTTATTTATAGCCTATCGGACGTCGAAAGAAAATCGGCTCTCGTATCTAGAGTATTTTGTTGTCCTGAAATGGGGGCTGTGTATTTCTGCCACAGAATTTACCATCTCGATGATGAGCTTAGTCATATGTAAAATGTGCAAATATATTATGCACTATCATCACTGGACAAAGGTAGAGCACGGAACAATACCTGCAGTATACAGTCAGCAGGATGCTCGATGAAAGCAAAAAAGGAATGGTAACAGGTTACGACAATCACGCAACCGGCCGGTGTGGCTGTGCGGTTCTAGGCGCTTCAGTCTGGAACCGCGTGACCGCTACGGTCGCAGGTTCGAATCCGGCCTAGGGCATGGATGTGTGTGATATCCTTAGGTTAGATAGGTTTAAGTAGTTCTAAGTTCTAGGGTCTGATGACCATAGATGCTAAGTCCCATAGTGCTCAGAGCCATTTGAACCATTTGACAATCACGCGAGTCGTGAAATGAACGGGGAACTTGGTGATGGCAGCCAATGCTTGGGCTCTGTGCGAACTAGAAAAATGCAGAAAAAGACACGGAAACAGTGGACTGTCAGAACGATAAAGAGGATCTAGATGACGGTAAAGCGAATCCACGACAGCTGGAAAAACAGACTGGTGACCAAGAACGTTGCTGAGCCGACAGTACAAACCGAGACGGTTAGTTGCAAGAATGATGGCGAAGCGATGCAACAGATTAAAGAACCAGCAAAAATTTCATACCAAAAGAGGGTCAGCGTTCCACCAAAAAGTTTTGCTGATGATTAACAAACAGTAATAGCAATGAAAAAAGTGACAAGCTTGAAATAATCGATCTACTGACAGTTATGGACGGAAGGATGGAAAAGCGATAATCTAGACATATCCAAAAGAACAGACACCACGCTTTCATATAACTGATTTTTCTCGATGAACAATGAATCCACAACCTCCAATGCAGATGCACATTAACGTTCGACCTTCTGTGGGAAATTAAAAGTAGCGAGCATGGAGGGCATAGGATTGTAGGTCGGCCGGGAGGCATGCCCAAATAATCCGCGCAGTTGCACTGAACACTGTATCCAGGTGGCGCAGTGGTTAATGCAACTGCTTAATAAGCAGGAGATCCTGGGCTCGAATCCTGGTCCCACACACATTTTGACCCGGCTCTGCTGACTCCACATAAAGTTCTGGTGTACCTGACATCAAAAATTCCTTCCCTGTACCCCCTCACCTTCCGTTTATGTAATAAATATGTCAGAAGGCGGAGAGATGGATATTATAAAAAAATATTAGGTGCAAGAAAATAAGTCACAGTAATGGGGAAAATCACAAGGGGGGCTAAGCTTGGTTCTAAAGGATCGAGGAAAGCAACAGAAGAACAATGTCAGTGTTGGTAGAGCGAATTAAACTGCGAGAAACTCGGAGGAAGTTACAGAATACCACAATAAAGGAAATGATGGAAGTGGAATTCAGGAGAAGAAATGAATGCTGGCATAGACTGGAACCTGTAGACGATGTGAAAGGAGGTACAAACGGAACAATTATACGAACCGTAACCTTGGTTGATAGAAACATTTTTTCTATAACAACAACAGCACATACGGGTGGGAAGATTCTGAAAGTGTATGTCCACAGCCAAACGACTTCATTGGTGGTGGGTTTGAAGAACAGAAACCATAGTGGGCAATTTCAGACATCGTTGTAAATATTTGCACTGACAAATGCAGTGTAATTTAAGTGTGGTATATAGATAGGTTTCCTTTTAAGTCTATTTAGTAGTGGATTATTCATGGCTATGAATCAATAAGACGTGGACTGTACATTCTTTTTGGGATGAGTATCCTGTGTGATTTGACTGGTATGTTTCTCTTCTTCCATTCCAGGGAATATTTCTCTCTCTCTCTCTCTCTCTCTGTCTCTCTGTTTAGAATATCCATGGTATAAGTAGCTGATAATGTGGGGTTTTACTGTCTAGTAATACGTAAACATAATAGAAAGTTTTATCTCTAACAAACAGAAGAAGCACGGGCATAAAGTTTTTATGTGTGTAACGGACCACTTTAGGTACGCCCTACTGCGCACATAGACACAAATGGGCTTGGATTTCTAAGATCTGGACGGTCGGCAAGTGTATATCATGTATCACACACGAAACCATTTATTGAATGAAGTTCAACACCTTCTAAAACATCAGTTAGCAACAAGTAGAGAAGAAAAACATTTAATGCAGAGTCACTAAGGGTGGGATAATAACGTAAAGCGACAATATATCAACAAGAAGAATGGAAAAGTGCAGCAAGCTGAGAACATCGGTGCATACATAGCAATTTACATTAGTTAATAACTTGATATGTAGTGTGTAATTCTCAATAATGGCATTAACTAGGTGGTTTGGAAAGTGAATGATATGAGCGATCTGTCGTCAGGAAGAGGACTGTTTATTCAAGTGTTTTTCTGATGTGCATACTGTGTTATAACGTTTATCTGGTCATCGTTTGCGGGGATGTATCGATGTATTGGGATTATGGCACGTACCTGCATCTTTTGAATAATGATGTGTTATGTAATGAAGCAGAGCCGCAACTGGAACTGTTGAGTTAAGTGTATTGTATGTTGTTTGGGACTTTGCGGCTGGTGCCGGCAGAGGTTCGAGTCCTCCCTCGGGCATGGGTGTGTGTGTTTGTCCTTAGGATAATTTAGGTTAAGTAGTGTGTAAGCTTAGGGACTGATGACCTTAGCAGTTAAATCCCATAAGATTTCACACACATTTGAACAATTTTTGTTGTTGTTTGGTTAAGAATGGCGTGTTTCTACTGTGATGTTGCTTTTGAATCAGGTTTTTCGTCAAGATGCGGACAGATGTGATTTTTATGGGTTCAGATTGAGCCGATTTTCTTGTATGTTGAAGGAAGAGTGTGAAGGAAGTTTTGATGTGCGAAAACCTAACGTTCTTTTCGCCAATTAACGGATGTACTGAATACAGGACAAATCAAGGAGGTCGATTAGCACTGCTTAGTGAGAATGACAACACGTCCAAAAGATGTCCAGGTTCCACTGGAAGATAAAACTCATGCACAAAAATCTAACAAGTCGATGTACTTTCAGGTGAAAGCACACCAGCGAAATGGCTAAGGTATGAGTACAGACTAGTGAAATTAAGGAGGTATGTAAGTGAAACTAATATTTACATTTAAATTCCCATTCTCTCTCATTATTATTATAGCATGTTGCATACTGAAGATTGGCAGTTGAAGATAATGTTTGTTCGAAGTTTGGGCGATGGCCAGAGTAGAGAAGGATACCATCTAGAAAAGGGAAACAGTTGGATACCCACTGGCCCATGGGCCAGGACCAATCGTTAATAAGTTCACTTTTTTGTACATAGATATAGCAGTCTAGCTCTTGCATGTCAGCAGTATTCAATAGTAGTTACGGTATTGCATGAACAGGTAATCCACGAACTAACACGCTGGTGGTCTTAATCTGTGAATACTTGTACGAACGAGAATACTAAAATTCATTTTTTCGCTTCTTGCTTTCCGCTTAGTAATGCGACGTAATGAGTACAAGGAAGTGTAACAGGATATTGGTCATTACTGATTTGTGTATCACAAAGCACTGACATCTTAGTTGAGAGTATGTAGAATGAATTATTGTTGGATGTGAGGTCCCCCAGTTATGCAAAACACCGTTTTTTCTGAGTACCCAAACATGTTTCGGCACCACTGTGCCATCATCAGTGCCGTTTTGCATAACTGGCAGATCTCACATCCAATAATTTTAGCTGCTAACACGGCCAACACAAGGAGCTGCAAATCAAAATGATGAGCAGAATGAATTATGTTTCCAAAACTATAGGAGTTGTAGATTGTATGCCTTGATGCAAATAACTCGGTAAAAAACTGGTCTATAGAAAATATTATCTCTCTAAAGTTTATTTACTTTTTATACCCAACTCTTTGTAACGATGAATATGTGTCAGCCTTAAGACTTTATGTAATCCTTTGGTATGAGCGCTGTGCAGGAGCAGAACCTGAGGAAGCGGATGTGTCAGCCTCGCCGATGGTGAGACGGCGAGCGAAGGCGGCAAGGCGACGACGTGGGGCACGTGCGCTGCCGGCGAAAGCCGTCAGCTGTGATGGCGGGCTGGCATCACCGCGGTCAATGAGGATCACGGCTGGGCTCGGTCGGAGCGAGCAGCGCAGGCTGGCGCTGCGTGGCGCAACAGGGTCAGACCGCGCGAGCCAGGGGGCGATCTCATGGTGGTGCGTGCCAGCTGAGTCGAGGGCGCCCGCCGCAATATGGTCTACTGAAAATGAACCAGGGACTCACGTATATGCGACCACATCGAGACTGGCGTGCTGGCTACAATTACCTACAATTATTTACTGCCTGGTGACAGGTGGAGGGGGAGAGCTTTACGCTGTACATTAAACAACCGTTGATTTGCTCCATTACGAGACTTCTTGGGCTGTGACCAAACAGGTTGTGCTACGGAACCCATCACTGTCTATTGAATTCGTTCTCCTAGAGGTGACACCACTTACCACCGATGTTTGGTTGATCAGCGTACCAACTCCCTGTGTCACCACAGTCGAGTTGACAACTAGAACCAGTACCAGCCACAACATCGCAAGAGAAAAGATGGAGCTCTGCAATGCTAGCCTGGTAGCTGGACTCACCAAGCACATATGGATAAGCGAGTGACGTCACAGGAATGTATGAGTGTGGCCATATGTCACCTTTCACACCTGTCGTGCTGTAAAGATAGCCAGCGACGATGAATTGCTAGTCTTTCTTCCTGCACATGATGTACCCTGCCACACAGAACTTTACCTCCTTGTGTAAATACATAAAACCACCGCAAACTCCCTGCGGCCGGTGTGGCCGACCGGTTCTAGGCGCTACAGTCTGGAACCGCGTGACCGCTACGGTCGCAGGTTCGGATCCTGCCTCGGGCATGTATGTGTGTGATGTCCTTAGGTTAGTTAGGTTTAAGTAGTTCGAAGTTCTAGGTGACTGATGACCTCAGAACTTAAGTCCCATAGTGCTCAGAGCCATTTTGAACCGCAAACCCCACGTAAGAAAGTACTGTGTAGTGTAAACTAAACTGAAGCACATAGGTCTCTTGTGGATCAATTTCTAAGGACATTGTCACATCAGAACTGACAGAGCGTTTTTCTTTCTATTTGTATTCTTAATCTATTATTCTCATTTTAATATTTATAGCTTTGTTTTGTAAGGTGTAATTTGATATTGCAAATGATACAAGCTATGCATACGGAGACAAGGGAACTCATGGGTACTCTGTATGCATGCCGCCTTAGTCTTGCACACACCATGTTTGCACACACACATCTCTATTTGTATTGCTTTTGTACAGTGAACACAATAAATAGCATAAGAAAGCAGCAGTCATGGATGGTTATTAGATATTTGTAGTTCCACAGCCAGGAGATAATTTGACATCATTATTAGACCAATCTGTGGTTCACCTTGCAAAATTGATACTTACTTTTTAAAATTTCATATAGCACAACAAATTGTTTCAAGATCATTGCGCTGAGTTGAGCATTGATAGGGATTTATTACATTTCATTGATGTCATTTATGTTAGAAGTACCCATACAATGCTCAAATACAAATCAATAGGTGTGAGGACTGTAAGTCAAAATGTATTTCAAATGCTAATGGGCAAGCAATTCTAACAGGTAATTACGACAGGCAAACCTAAAATATTGTTGAAACTTTTAAAATCTGACCTTTGTTTTTCAATATTGCCTTTTACTCTAGCTGGTATACCTGGTGTGCATATTGTTGTGTTGTTTCTATGAAGATAATACTTTCAACACGTAGCTAACATTTAATCTTAATTGTCAGCAGGTTCCTTGGCTAAGAACGAATATACTATTTGTAGTAGTAATCGGCACAAGACATATTGAATTGGTAAAAAGAAATCTTGCATGGGTGACGGTTTTCTGAGTAAAATGATCTTTGATCGTGCTTGATTGAAATCGATGAGGTGGCCAAAATTTTGCTTGTGTCTGCCCCATTAACCTTTTATCAGTAGATCGTCTACTGCACAAAATTCTCAGTTGAAGGCATGGCAAAAGGCCTTTTGCCAGCAAACTTTCAAATTTGTTTAATAATTTCCTTCCCTGTAGCATTTTTGTTAGTTCATTAATCATCAGACTGCTATTGCAGTAGTGAATATATTGGATCAGCAATTGGATAATAACATATTCTCTCTGTATTTTGCACTAATTGGTAGTAAACGTAAATGTCGTGTGACTAGGGCCTCCTGTCGGGTAGACCGTTAGCCGGGTGCAAGTCTTTCGATTTGACACCACTTCGGCGACTTGCGCGTCGATGGGGATGAAATGATGATGATTAGGAGAACACAACACCCAGTCCCTGATCGGAGAAAATAACCGACCCAGCCGGGAATCGAACCCGGGTCCTTAGGATTGACATTCTGTCGCGCTGACCACTCAGCTACCGGGGGCAAAGTCTGAATCCAATTACTTGTGTGTTTTGAGGCAAGGATGGGCTGGCGTGCCTGATGTGGAAGGAAACAGAAATCTTGGCCGCAGCCGCTTTAGGGAGAGGCGCCAGCAGGTAGTGCAGTGGCGTGTCGGTGGGGAGCCGGACTCTGCCCAGGGAGCGGGATGCACTGTTCCGGCCTGTTCTGTGCGGCGCTGCTTTCGTGACCTGAGGTGCCAGGCCGAGGTCACGTAGTAGCGTGGCTTTTAGAAACCCCGCTAGCAAAAATCTCTAAAGAAAGAACATAGGGGTTGCTGAAAACCTCCATGTAGTCTCAAGCTCGGCACGTTGACCTCTGCAAGCCAGGGTCTGGATGAGAGGCTAAAACGTGAACGAACGCAAGTGTGTCATTAGCGTAGGGCTTGTGACGTCAATGTCTTTGTCCCTCATAAGTGGAATAAAACGCCAAATACCGCCACTGATATTTGAACATGGGTGGCGCTAAATCATAGCAAAGAAGGAGGAAGACACAAATTTTCGGCAGTCGTGAGTAGGTTACAGGTGTGGACGGTGTAAGAAGAGGTGGGTGGAAGCCTACGTGCCGTGGAGTCGCAGTACTGGAAGCGGCGATTTTGAGACATATGCTTCTGTGTGGTATTCGAGGTCGTGCGTTTCTTTGGTAGGTAACTGTTGATATTCTGATAATAGTGGTTTGATTGCTGTGGAACGCCGCAATTTGCACATTGTGTGTGTAACTGATAGGGTGAAAGCCAGTGGGGTGCCATACTGTGCACATGCAAGGAAGGAATATGAAGTCCTGGGGCGCTGTCTTATTCGAAAGTGAGCACGGCCATCTTAGGTGCGAGTGAGTACATTGCTACCAGCCACATTGCACTGATTTTGCCAGAAACTGTGATGGGAGAAAAGTTTTTGGGTGCCATCACGGAGTTTGATTCGCTTCAACACCTTAACTTAGGGATTGGCGAGTATTAAATACGTGATTGTCTAAATTTGTTCTCCTACTGTTTTTGGGATTTAGGAGTTCAGTTCTGACTTCAGTCGTGCTAGGGAAGCCTACTCTAGGGCTGGCAGGTACAAGCTCTAATTAATTATCGTGTCTAACAATCACCGTGAAAGACAATAGACCATGGATACAGATGGGATCGCGACTAATGAATTTCGTGAGAATATCGCCAAGAAGTTTTATTGAATTATTGAGTTAGTATTCGGTCGGCGTTATAGATCAGAACTTAGGGTGACCGAGTTGTTAGAAATGTTTAGCATTGTATCTGCTTCAGTTTATATTGTTCCTCAAGAGAAAGTAGGATACATTAAAGTAACTGATTTGAGGTTAATTTGGGTCGTAGCGGTGGAGAGATTTTTGTTACCATCGTACATGTGGAGGAATTGGTTAACTTACGCTACAGTAGTGTGAACAAAGTTTATTGGTGATCACGTTGTATTGGAAGTAACGGGCTAGCATGCTGCAGTAAAGTTACGCTCTAATTTTGGTGAAACTGTGTTCCATATTTAAAGAAGTCGATGTTTGAAAGTGTTAGTCAGTTACTGGACTGGACTTATAGTGCGATTTGTGCTATTCCTGGTGCTCACAATACTCTAGAAGTCGTTGTGGTTGAAGTTGGTGGATGTAGTATTCATGCACGATCTAAGGTAATTGAGCGGTTGCGGTATTTGTGCGATTTTGGACGCTCACTCTAAGATAGCTGAGTGTTGAGCGGTTTATGTTTGTGTATGTTTTGAGTACGCACTACAGCGTTAGTGGCGAAATGGTTGTGATTTTGTGTACCATTGAAATTAAGGCAGGAACCAGGATCTGCAACACTTACGTAAAAGAGGACACAGTTATTGTTGCCCATAAATTTTGTGACCCTAATCTTTGAAGACAGACCTCATATCCTATCGGAAGCAATTAATTTATTCGACGATATTTAATTCCATTGCTGGGGAGGGTGACTAGTGGTAAACGTAACTCAGGGACCGTTAGAGGGAACGCGACTGCCAACATCTGAAGTCGATGAGCCTCGATTGCTGTATTACAGTTAGCACAAAAATGGTGGTGGCACGTAGGATTTTTGTCTGTGTTTTTGTTTTGTCTGCCCTATCTCGATTTTAAGTGGAGATTAGACTTTTTGATTGTCACTCGTTCACTTGAAAGTTGTATGTGAGACACTAATTTCAGTCTAATAAATAAAATTCAAAATTAATTTTAAGTTCAGAGTCTAATTTTACAGTGGAAAGGATTGAATCCCCACTAAAAGATACGCAAGTGGCGTAAATAATAAAGAGCTACATTGATGCAAAGTAGTCTTGTAAAGACAAGGTGGTTGTTCCCGGTCACAAAGAGCTAGATTCAAGAATTAAGAGTTTTGTTGAGGTTTTATTACAGTTTAAAATCTGTAATTAGAAAAAAAAGATTTAATTAGATTTCATATTAACTTCTTTATTCACTTTACGGTTATTTCAAGAATTTAAAGACAAAGAAATAAGAAAAAGGATAATAAGAAATAACGTTTGCAGATTGTAAGAGAGTTAAAAGTATCGCAGAGATAGCTATCGCTATATAGCTGGTTTGCAATGAAATCATAACTTATGTAGCTGTATATATGTAAGGAGGAGATCCCGGGTTCGAGTCCCGATCGGGGCACACATTTTCAACTGTCCCCGTTGATGTATATCAACGCCTTTATACAGCTAAGGGTATTCATTTCATTGTATTGATTTAATTGTAAATTCCGTAGCTGTGTTCGGAACTATCGTAATAAGAAACGGTTTATTAAATTTAACTGAACAGGCGGGCATGAAATTTAGATTTACGGTAAGTAAGTGAATGTTGGCCACGGCAAATATTTATTACCCGTTTATAGGTGATTTTGTTTTATAGTAGTGAGTGAAAGATTTTCCCGTAGTAAACTATACTGATCATTCGCGTGAATAATGTAAACAACCAGCGATAATTACAGTTATTTCGGGTTATACAGTAGTTTTCTAAGAATTTTAATCATTTACATTGTGAATAATAACGCCTTAGTAAGGCCAAGTTACGGGCTATACGGTGCGCAGTTTTACTGAGACTTCTTGAACGGTTGTTGTCAATAGCAACCTACGCCATGGCTCATTGAACGGGCGTATTCATGTAAAGGATTTAATCAAATTCCAATTACTATAACGAGAAGTACCAGTCGACCGTTCACCACTTCACCGTACACACTCTGTCAATACTATTGATGAGTGTGATACTGACAGTGTGTGTACGGTGTAATAGGGGCATATAACTTGTCTACTTCTGTTTTAGTCGGATGCGTAGTTTGTGCACAGTTCCTATTACATTCACACGATTAAACACCTCGGACCAAAATTTAACGATTTCTATTGGTACTGAGACGAGGTGTGTCTAGTCTTGAAGGCAGAGCTATTGCCAGTATACAGATTAGTCACCTCTCGCTACGCCACTCTACATAGATCGAAGTGGCAGAACACAGTATACAATCCATCGGCGAAGCTGGAGCAATGTCACTGGGACCCGTATCACCTTTTTGTAGGCAAAAGACTGCAGTAAAGTAACACAGCTCCATGCTAAATTATTAACGTGGAAGTTCCCACACATCATCGAGCTGTTGACTGGTGACTTGTTCCAGAGTACGTATGCTTGATCTAATGTATTCAGTTACTGATCCAATCAGCAGGTAAACATCAGCGTCTGATAGTATCGGATTTTATGATTGGGCAGTTTGAGCAAACCAAATCCAAATATAGACAAGTTAAAGTCCATTCTCTTTCTACTGAGTTGAATTTGTGTAGTTAATGAAGATTTTGTAAAATAAATGTTCTGGTTGAATTCAGCAATCGATTCTCCAGTCAGATCGTACCATCATTAGTGTTAATCAGCATAAAGAGCTCCAGTTACTCATGTTTTGGAATACATTATTGAGATGAAAGTAAGTTAAATAAAATTCCTCTAACAGCGACTTAAGTGTAGGATGCTTTTCTGGTTAATATTCTGTAGTGTGCAGGGCTGATAAAATTTGTTAACATGATAAGGCCTTTTACCTAATTAAAATACACTGAACAAGAAATAACGAATATTCGAGATGAAAAGGGGACACTGTTTACTCAATTTAAAGTATGGTTAGTCATCATAGCAGAAGCCAGATTAAATGTCATTTAGCGTTATCCATAACTTTGCTCACACAAAATAAATTAGTGTTCATTTCATTGCGTCATTGAGCATGTTTTTTTAACAATCTTCGACAGTATAAAGAGAGACTATTTTACCAGTTATAGCGGATCTGGGCAAAAGAAGAAACAACTACCAAAATTCAAATAAGTGGCAAACCATATAGTCATTAACATCATCATCGTCTCTTGTAATCACGATTCTGGAAATTTAAATGAACATCTTTGAACCAATCCATTAAACCACATTTAAAGTAATTTTTTCTTTCGACATTGGCCACACATACATTAAAGGCTCGAACAGAGCATAGCACCAACTGATGGGAGATGGATGTAACTGTCACCAGCCCCATCTAGGAACTGAATGTTGAACAAAGAAGTCAGTAACTGACAATACATCACATCCCATTCGTGAACACATCCAAGTAAAATGGACAGCCGTAAATGGCCGCTGCTCATGCCATACCCTGCCACAGGCCGACGGAGCCGAGCAGGCACCGCAGCCGCCAGCCAGCTACCATGTGGACTCTGCCAGCCAGTTTGAGGGAGGTTTCCTTGACCGTAGCCAATCGGAGTGGAGTGACATCTATGATACTTATATTTGCTAACAACGTATCACATACACACATTACGGTGCACATATAAAAGAGAAGTGTAAAGTCCCTCCCCAGGTACAGTCTTATACTTTTTGAAACGAATGTTGTACCAACTACACTCCTGGAAATTGAAATAAGAACACCGTGAATTCATTGTCCCAGGAAGGGGAAACTTTATTGACACATTCCTGGGGTCAGATACATCACATGATCACACTGACAGAACCACAGGCACATAGACACAGGCAACAGAGCATGCATAATGTCGGCACTAGTACAGTGTATATCCACCTTTCGCAGCAATGCAGGCTGCTATTCTCCCATGGAGACGATCGTAGAGATGCTGGATGTAGTCCTGTGGAACGGCTTGCCATGCCATTTCCACCTGGCGCCTCAGTTGGACCAGCGTTCGTGCTGGACGTGCAGACCGCGTGAGACGACGCTTCATCCAGTCCCAAACATGCTCAATGGGGGGCAGATCCGGAGATCTTGCTGGCCAGGGTAGTTGACTTACACCTTCTAGAGCACGTTGGGTGGCACGGGATACATGCGGACGTGCATTGTCCTGTTGGAACAGCAAGTTCCCTTGCCGGTCTAGGAATGGTAGAACGATGGGTTCGATGACGGTTTGGATGTACCGTGCACTATTCAGTGTCCCCTCGACGATCACCAGTGGTGTACGGCCAGTGTAGGAGATCGCTCCCCACACCATGATGCCTGGTGTTGGCCCTGTGTGCCTCGGTCGTATGCAGTCCTGATTGTGGCGCTCACTTGCACGGCGCCAAACACGCATACGACCATCATTGGCACCAAGGCAGAAGCGACTCTCATCGCTGAAGACGACACGTCTCCATTCGTCCGTCCATTCACGCTGTCGCGACACCACTGGAGGCGGGCTGCACGATGTTGGGGCGTGAGCGGAAGACGGCCTAACGGTGTGCGGGACCGTAGCCCAGCTTCCTGGAGACTGTTGCGAATGGTCCTCGCCGATACCCCAGGAGCAACAGTGTCCCTAATTTGCTGGGAAGTGGCGGTGCGGTCCCCTACGGCACTGCGTAGGATCCTACGGTCTTGGCGTGCATGCGTGCGTCGCTGCGGTCCGGTCCCAGGCCGACGGGCACGTGCACCTTCCGCCGACCACTGGCGACAACATCGATGTACTGTGGAGACCTCACGCCCCACGTGTTGAGCAATTCGGCGGTACGTCCACCCGGCCTCCCGCATGCCCACTATACGCCCTCGCTCAAAGTCCGTCAACTGCACATACGGTTCACGTCCACGCTGTCGCGGCATGCTACCAGTGTTAAAGACTGCGATGGAGCTCCGTATGCCACGGCAAACTGGCTGACACTGACGGCGGCGGTGCACAAATGCTGCGCAGCTAGCGCCATTCGACGGCCAACACCGCGGTTCCTGGTGTGTCCGCTGTGCCGTGCGTGTGATCATTGCTTGTACAGCCCTCTCGCAGTGTCCGGAGCAAGTATGGTGGGTCTGACACACCGGTGTCAATGTGTTCTTTTTTCCATTTCCAGGAGTGTATATTGAATTTTGCGTTGAAAACAGCGAATACAATACTGTAATTCAGAGAATTTCTGCGTCAGATATACTTCTCTTCCACGAAGGACATACGTAAAATATAAGGGGGCAGTCATATGGAAACGAGACTGATGGAAAAAAGTAAGTAGGCTTTTCATTATATCAAACGAAATCGCTATAAATGTTAATACATTTACACCACTGTGAGAGAAGACGGTCAAAACATTCATGGAAACATGTTTGCGGCTGTCTCGGAAGCCTTATTGTACCCAGGCGTGCACTCTTCATCAGAGGCAAATCGACGGCCACGAGTCTCCTTCTTCAGGGCTCTAAAATGTGGAAATCGCGCGCGGAGAGATTAGGACTACGTATTGGATGTGTAAGGGCTTCCCAGCGAAGTTTATGTAGCACAGTCGAAACAATGTTGGCAACAACTGGGTGAGCGTTATCCAGTAACAGAATGGTGACGTCCACCAACATTCCTGAGCATTTGGGCTTCATGCTGAACTTCAATTTTTTCAAAGGGTCTTCATACCACTGTGCATTAAAAGTGACACCATATTGCAGAGGGTCAATGAGCAGTGGGCCCTTACAGTCAAAGAAAAATTCATCGTAACTTTCCCAGAGATGGTGTGCCTGTTGTTTCGACAACGGTGCAGAAGTTACGTTGGGAAGCCATTATGCATCCTTCATACAGTCCCGATCCATCCCCCTGTGATTTCCATATTTTTGGAGCACTGACGAAAGACTTTGCTTCGGACGAAGAGGTACACGACTGGGTTCAGTCATGGTTCCGTAGGTTACCGTACATATCTTTCCATTAAGGCATTGACCACCTTCTCTTCTAGTGAGATAAACGTATTAAGAGTTACGGTAATTACTAATAAAATAATTAACAGTTTATTTACTGTATTGCTTTCCGCCTCTTTCCTATTTGACTATCCACATCCGTGGAAGTAATTTATACCTCTGGAAGTGTAAAGGCCCTCTCCAGGTGTACCCTTATGCTTTTAAAACGAATATTGTACTGAGAGCTCTGAAAGTTAGAAAAAGCAAATGTAGCACCCACGTCAATGAATTAATACCCACCAGAAAGGAAAACGTGCTATTTGCTAGAAACTCTTCAGTCTTGTCACAAATCTGACATGATAGTCCGTTCTTTGCTCATGTGGCGTCATCACTGAACTGTATTGAACACTAATCAGAAGACGGGAACACGATATTATGTTCCAACACATACTTCACAAAATCATCGAAGAGCAGTTTAAGCAGCAGACAGTTGCTTCACAGGGAACATCTAATGTACAAAGGTAAATAATCATTCTTTCACTACTCCTTTGCGAGCGGAGTAGAAAAGGGTATGACTAAAAGTCTGATTTGATCCATTATAAATGGTTTTTGAAAGCCTGCGACTGTGAAAACAACAGGTTTGTTTATAAATAAGTCTTCAGCTACCAGTCACGATTTTTCTTTATTTATTTTTCGCACGACGCGTAAAGAAAAATCCTGACTGGTAGCAGAAGATTTATTTATAAAAAAAAAACAAAAACATAATGACTGACAGTGATACACTATATACTCCATAAAGGGTTGTATGAAGGATTTAGAGCATACAGAGTCGCTTTCCCTAGGGTTTGTCACTTAACAGAAGCAGCGTAAAGGTCTTTCGCTTCGAATAATATGATAATTTCACATGTTTAGTGATTCGTTGAAGTCCACTCATCCCTCCTGTAAACAGAAAGTGAACTAGTGTTCAGCGTATTTTAAAGCGATTCTTCACAAAAAGTTTTCCCTTGTACATAGGACATACAACATCTCCAGCGGATTCTTAATGCCCAATCTTCTGCGTTTAGCGTCAGGTAGACACTGAGCTCCATGTCATTTAAGGAAGATAGGCACTTTATGGACATACATCATGGAAGTAGATCTATAGTAGTGTCTTGCTTAATACAATGGAAGCGCTGAGATGGAAATATGCTGTTAGCGATTTTGGTCACAAAATATTTCTAAGATGAAACTTTGATGTTAACTGTCACATATTTGCGATCGACGATAGATGGGAGCACGGTACATCCGTTTGGAACTGTTGCAGAATATATCCAGTGAGTTTGTTGTTGGAGGTATACATCGAAGATTTCCACAGGATTTCCAAATCATTTGTAATGAATGGAGGTGTGAGTCCTTAAACAACACGCTTACATTTGAATTCTTTTGCTGGTCAAGGTTGCGAAGCATACCAGACGTGTCAGAGAAGATACATTTAGAAGTTTGGTACAGCATTTCACAGTAGTATATTCCCTGCCATTCATCTATGTGCAACTGCGCCACCCTACAGCTGACAGCACATAGTTAATGTAGCAGAAGTACTATGGCTCTATGCTTCAGACTACCACCACAGTGAACTATATACACCACCAAACAGAAGTAGCGCAGTTCAACCCACCTACCTCAGACATTCATTCTGCTAGAAGACAGAATACAGTTCATTATAATGGCCTCCGAAATGTCCCACACCTCAACACGCATAGACATCAAATGGTTCTAAGGGATTTCTGGCTCATTTGTAATGGACACCGGTGTTAGTTGCATTGATCTGCAGTAGTATGACTGATTGTTTTACGAGTACCATATTCAAGTACGAAGCTGTTCGTGCAGGAAAATGCACTACATTACTTCTTAAAGGACGTGAAGTCTTCGTGGCTCAGTTGGCAGAGTACTAACGGCAGTAGTAGTAGTAGTAGTAGTAGTGATACATTTATTCCATGTATTCAAACAGTAGGATCTATGGCGAATTCACTATGGTAACAGCGGTGGACTCACACTATAGACTGAATTTGATTCCCAACTGGCTGTCATAGTAGACTCATACCACAAATTCTCAATTAGCTGTCCTGAAATGATCACACACAGATAGAAGGCATATTATTCTGTAACTCAACTGATTTTCGCAGTAGGTATGCCTTGGTGTGATGGAAATTTGACATCAGTGCATATAAATCATCAAACTCCTGTCATCGTTCCTATGAACAGAAAGGGATCTAATGTCCAGGGTGACATTGCATTTTTAGTGATGTTTAGGTGATTCCGCCTACAAATTAAAAGTGTTTTACGTCTTATGTAATTCAGCTAACATTTACAGCAGATTTCTGGATGAATCCGAAGACGTTAGCGATACGTAAAACTTGTTTGCAATCGGTTGGCAGGATAGTGGGACTTCTATTACGAAGCTGACAAACTTCCATAGGATATCTAAATCATTTTCTGATTAATGCCTATATAATTCCACCATTTGTCCGGGAGGTCCTTCTGCTGGTCACAATAGTGACTGTCAGGAGCTGTTATGTGAAATGACCGTGTGTGCAGTCTCGGGAAAATGTACAAGCCTGCTAGGTTGCAGGACATTGAAATGTGTGCAACTGTAATGAAAATTGTTCAGGCAATCATCGAACTTAGAGTTAATCAAGATCGTGGGGAGATCGATTTTATGAAGGCTACTTCGAAATCTTTCAGGCTTTGAGAGTTCTACATGATGCAAGAACACAAATGCCTCAAAACAATATCAAGTTCTCTCACTCGTCCCCTAAAACTGTAAATAAAATAACTGCCCATAAAGCACTCAGCATGGTGCACAATCCAATGCAGCAATCCTGAGCGTTCTGGCGCAGTGTGCATCGTTCTAAGTTTAGAATTCAAGATGGCGATCCAAAATGGCATCATCAATGATGCCGTCATCCAAGATGGTTGACGTGAGGATGCACGTCAAGCATGAAATGTTACCAGCCTCACATAATGTAGTTGTTCATATTTTCGTTGCATTGCAGTTGTCTATCCCTACCACTCACTCATTGAAACTTACTGGCAGATTAAAACTGTGTGCCCGACCGAGACTCGAACTCGGGACCTTTGCCTTTCGCGGGCAAGTGCACTACCATCTGAGCTACCGAAGCACGACTCACGCTCGGTGCTCACAGCTTTAATTCTGCCAGTATCTTGGCTCCCACCTTCCAAACTTTACAGAAGCTCTCCTGCGAACCATGCAGAACTAGCACTCCTGAAAGAAAGGATATTGCGGAGACATGGCTTAGCCACAGCCTGGGGGATGTTTCCAGAATGAGATTTTCACTCTGCAGCGGAGTGTGCGCTGATATGAAACTTCCTGGCAGATTAAAACTGTGTGCCCGACCGAGACTCGAACTCGGGACCTTTGCCTTTCCCGGCAAGTGCTCTACCATCTGAACTACCGAAGCCCGACTCACGTCCGGTACTCACAGCTTTACTTCTGCCAGTATCTTGTCTCCCACCTTCCACCTTTGTAAGGTGGGAGACAAGATACTGGCAGAAGTACAGCTGTGAGTACCGGGCGTGAGTCGTGCTTCGGTAGCTCAAATGGTAGAGCACTTGCCCGCGAAAGGCAAAGGTACCGAGTTCGAGTCTCGGTTGGGCACACAGTTTTAATCTGCCAGGAAGTTTCATGTCAGCGCACACTCCGCTGCAGAGTGAAAATCTCATTCTGCACTCACTCATTGTCAGCATCCAGTCCTTCTGGCCATCATTAGTTGTTCCCTGTTCTCTATGGTGGAAGGGTGGTGATCAACATGAAATGCTTTTAGATGTGTACCATCTCCAGACAGAAAGAAATAAGTCACACAGTTGGACATAAATTCTAACCCACTCCTCTTCTTCAGTGTTTATTATTCATAATCTATGTATGCATATGTGTGTTTTTTCATGATTTTATTTTATTTCTCCCCCAGCACAACAGTTTCCTAACATGATGATGCAGTGCTTGGCACTTGTGAACAGGAGTACGCTCGAGTGGAAATTAAGTCAACATGCAGAACTGTTCCTGGCCTTTGATTTTCATCTGTACCCATCATTAACACCACTTAATCAGTCTGCATACAAGGCCTCTGGTGCAGCACCTGATACATCGAAGAAGGACACATATTTGTTTCCAGACTTCAAGTTTCCACTACGTCCAACTTCTGCGCCTATCGCCGAAACTCCTGCATGTCATTGTGCATTTGAGAAAAATGTGTTTTTATTTACTGCAGTGCACAAGACGAATTTGAGTGACAGTAAAAGTGTTGTTACAGGCATGTTATCAGATTGGAAGTTCATTATTTCTGAAAATTCATTAATTACTGACATGAAAGCAGTATCATCAGACTGTCAATGGTACCAGTGGTGCCGCAATTCAACACAAATAAATCCATTGTTCACCGCTCAAATACCAGCAGTGTTACTGCTTTGCCAGATATTATGTGTAGGGGACTACGCAACAGCATTGAAAATATGTAACACTGAGAATAGCACACGGTTCATTCACTTTCTGTAATAAACATTCTGAAGCTAGATGTATGAGATCTCAGCCATCCAAAGTGTTGTGAATGTGTATACACGTATTAAGCGGTGTCCTCACAAACGTAGTTTTATGTAACTGTTTGGTGAAGTCTTAAAAAGCTTACCCTTTAGAATACCTCAGAAGAAAAATTCATTGTTACAAACTTCGATTAGTACTGTATATGATGAAGCAGGTTTATGAATGAAGTGATGGTATCAATTCCTGACGTTGGTGCATAATTACACGCGTATTTGCGCTTGTATGCACTAAACCAAATTATAATGCTTAACTGATCGTCTCCCTCAGTAAAACAGCTCGATGATACATCAGAGCAGAAACCAAGTCATCACACAGAACCGTTTTCACACTTTGAGCTTCCATTTTCACCTTCATCAAACCACTAGCATTGCATAGTGCACCTATCAATGTGCCATTATTCCCTGCAACATCAAGCAGAATGCGAGAGTTAGTAAATGTGTTGTTATAGGACTGGCAAATGTCCGAGGAGACAACAGTTGAGCTGTTGGAGAGTCCTAGTAGTTCATACATTTGCAACGTGAGAGATATTTCACTGTACAGTTGATACCATGTGAAAGAAACTTAGCATATTTTTACGTGAGATGAAACTTAATTGTTCATTTTTTGCTATGCTCGAGAGACTTAATAGTTGTAATAAGAAAATCCTACCTTATAATAAAGTTACAGTACCGTTCTTCATGTTACAGCAGAAATTTAAAAAGAGTCTCTCTGTATACGTAAATGTTATTTATCTTAACCCACAGAACTATCAAAACTCTAGTCATCCACTGCACAATATTTGTAAAAGTGTTAGACTACACCTCGAGAGGACTTTACAGTCTACGTCGTTGTTATGAGCACATTTTAACGTGAGAGATGAAAACAGATCAGCTGAAGCAATATCAGAGAGACATAGCAGTTCATGCATTTTTCAGTAATTGTTAGCAGTTCATGGCTAGAAGAGGAAAAAAGAGTAAGGAATTCGAATACTCAAAAAAAATTACTGTTTGAACAGGTGAACCGTACAAGTTGTCTGTGGGAGGATGAGAGAATGTAACAGCACATTCATAGCTGCACCATGCAGTGGTAGCGATTCAGTGAGTGGTAGAGACGTTGGTGACAGTAGAAACTGAAGGTCTGGAACCCGTTCTTTGTGATGACTTGATTTCTTCTCCGACGTATCATGGTGCTTTTGCTCTGAGGGAGACATGCATTGTATTTTGCCTTAGTATATAGGAGTGCAAATATAACCTTCGTTCTCCATTAATGTCAGGCACTGATGCCATCATTTCGTTCATAATACTTCTTGCTGAAGCAAAGCACTCAATTACATTCATAGCAATGAATTCTTCATCTTCTGAAGCGTTCTAATGAGTAAGCTTTATAAGACTTCACCGTATGATTCCATAAAATCCATATAATTATGTGAGGACTCCACTTAATATGCTCGTCCACCACCACCACCACTACTACTACTACTACTACTACTATTGCTAGTACTACAGCCACTCTACCGACTGAGCCACAAAAACCACACGTCTTTTAAGAAGTAATGTAGCGCATTATAATGCCCAAATGTGCTACTGCAGATTAATTTAACTAGCACTGGTGTTCATTATAAGTGATTTAGACATCCCCCAGAACCATTTGATGTCTATGTGGTTGTTTTATTTATGTTGAGGTGAGGGACATTCAGAGGCCAATCTAACGAACTGTGTTCTGCCTTCTAGAAGGATGAGTGTCTGCGACAGGCAGGCTGAAGTTCGATTGTGTATATAGCTAACGGCGATGGTAGTCTAATACAGTCAGACACCCTACTTCTGCTATGTTAACTGTGTGCTATTAGACGTAATATGATACAGTTACGTACAGCCGAAATGTAGGGAATGCTCTACTGTGAAACGCCATATCAAACTTCTAAAAGAATTTTCTCCCACATATCTGGTATACTTCGTCACCTTATCAGAAAAAGAATTCCGACATAAGCGTGTTGTTGAAGTAACCACTCCTGTATTCATCCTGTGGAAGCATGCGATGTATGTGCCCAACAGTTAACTCACTGCACACATTCTGTGACACTCCCAAATGAATTCAATGCACTACCATCTATCTTTGTATCCTACTGGTATCAGTGAGGACAGTCCGATTTGGCTGTTATTGGTCTAGCACAGAGGACTGCAGATGGGATGTTGGCAGACTTCTCAGGCAGTCAAGATATCATGAACTCTGCCAGCACGGAAAGGGTCTCTCCCTCAGTGTGATTTTAAAGACACAAACATTCCATCATACCACAAGTGGGCAGATCCAAACTTAGGCTAACCTCGGAAATTTTTTAAATTTTGGAAAACTGGGCTAGCAACATTTTTAAACTTAGGGAAAGTGGGCTCCCATTTTGAATTGAAATTGATTGAATTTAAATTGAATTGAATTAAATTGAATTTGAGTTCGAATTGAATTGAAGTGAATGGAAGGAAACTGAACTGAACCCTCGATATGCTGGAAAAATTATATGTTTAAAGTCGGCGGCAGGTATAAAACTTCATCCGAAATTGTACTGAATGCTCTCTCAGAAGATTATTTTGAACAATTAGTTCATGAGCCCACTCCAAGCGTAAATGGTTGCGAAAGCATACTTGACCTCTTATCAACAAATATTCCTGGACAAATAGGGAGTATCATGACGAATACAGGGATAGGCTGAATGTCGTAACACCCACAACTATAAAAAAGAAACGTAAAGTACATCTATTTAAAAAAAAGTTGATAAAAATGCTCTTAACGCCGTTACAAGAGACAGTCTTCACTCCTTCCGGTCTGATCATGTAAGCGTAGAAAAGTTGTGGAATGATTTCAGAGAGATAGTATCGACAGCAATTGAGAGATACATACCACATAAATTAATAAGTGATGGTACTGATCCCCCATGGTACACAAAACGGGTCAGATGCTGTTGCAGAAGCAGCGAAAAAAGCATTCCAAATTTAAAAGAACGCAAAATCCCCAAGACTGGCAAAGTTTTATAGAAGTTCGAAATATCCTTGAAATCCAATCAAGAACAACTGCCAAGAAGAGAAACATAGAAGCAGACATCCTCGGCGTCGAAAAACAGGTTAAATCACTTAGTAAAGGCAAGGCTTCTAGTCCAGACTGTATACCAGTCAGGTTCCTCTCAGAGTATGCTGATACAATAGCTCAATGTTTAATAATTATATACAGCCACTCGCTCACAGAAAAATCCGCAGCTAAAGACTGGAAAATTGCTGAAGTCACACCAATACCCAAAAAGGGAAGTAGGAGTAATCCCATATCACTAACGTCGATTTGCAGTAGGGATTTGGAACATGTACTGTATTCGAACATTATGAAGTACCTCGAAGAAAACGATTTATTGACACATAGTCAGCACGGATTCAGAAAATATCGTTCTTGCGAAACACAACTAGCTCTTTATACTCATGAAGTAATGAGTGCAGTCGACAGGGGATGTCAAATTGACTACATATTTTTAGATTTCCAGAAGGCTTTCGACACCGTTCCACACAAGCGTCTTCTAACCAAACTGTGTGCCCACGGAGTAACGCCTCAGTTGTGCGACTGGATTCGTGATTTCCTGTCAGCAAGGGCACAGTTCGTGGTAATAGACGGAAAGTCATCGAGTAAAACAGAAGTAATATCCGGCGTTCCACAAGGAAGTGTTATAGACCCTCTATTGTTCCTGATCTATATTAACGACATAGGAGACAATCTGAGTAGCCGTCTTAGATTGTTTGCAGATGATACTGTCATTTACCGTCTTGTAAAGTCATCAGATGACCAAAACGATTTTCCAAAATGATTTAGATAAGATATCTGTATGGTGCGAAAAAAAGCAGTTGACCCTGCGTAAAGAAAAGTGTTAAGTTATTCATATGAGTACTAAAAGAAATTCACTAAATTTCGATTACACGATAAGTCATACAAATCTGAAGGCTGTAAATTCAACTAAATACTTCGGGAATACAATTACAAATAACCTAAATTTGAACCATCATATAGATAATGTGGGTAGAGCAAACCAAAGACTGCGATTCATTGGCAGAACTCTTAGGAGGTGCAACAGGTCTACTAAAGAGACTGCTTACACCACTCTTGTCCGCCCTATTCTGGAGTATTGCTGCGCGGAGAGGGATCTGCATCAAGTAGGACTGACGGGTGACATCGAAAAAGTACAAAGAAGGGCATCTCGTTTTGTACTATCGCGAGATAGGGGAGATTGTGCCACAGACATGGTACATGAATTGGAGTGGCAATCATTAAAACGAAGGCGTTTTTTGTTGCGACGGGATCTTATCATGAAATTTCAATCACCAGTTTTCTCCTCCGATTGTGAAAACATTCTGTTGGCACCCACCTACATAGGGAGAAATAATCATCACGATAAAATAAGAGAAATCAGGGCTCGCACAGAAAAATTAAGTGCTCGTTTTTCCAGCGCGTCTTTCGAGAATGGAACGGTAGACAGACAGTTTGAAGGAGGTTCATTGAACCCTCTGCCAGGCACTTTATTCTGAATAGCAAAGTATTCACGTAGATGTAGATGTAGATAAATTGGATTGAATTGAATGTAACTGAAGGAAGGTAAGTAGACAAGTTCAGACTGGTTACTACCTGCTGGGAGAAAAACATATTTATGCAGTCAACAGGTAAATATTGGCATCCATTGTCAAACGTACAGGTGTTGACCTCCAGGTCAAACAAACACCTTTTTCCCTGGCTAAGTACAGCAGACACATTTGGACCTGTATAAGGGAGAAAAATCCTTGGGTGGCATAATGTCCTTTGTTCCAGAACTAGTGTGGGGGCTAGGTAATCATAAGAGACGATGGCTTTTGTCCTAGAACCACAGGCTCAGACTGGAAGTAGAAAAACATCTTTTCTCTAACAGGAATGCTTAGACCTGTTGGGAAAACAAGCATCCTTTGTCTTAGGTGATTGAAATAAGAACTCAGGAAATCTAGCAACAGCGGAAGCATGTGCTCGTATTACAGGTCATTCATCTTGGATTCCAGCAGACCAATGAGCCATCGTCGATTTGTGTATTTCCGTCGATTTATAGTAAGGACAACAGTCCTACTTCCGCAGAGAGGTCATGGAAGCAGGGGAAAGACCATGTGGCACTATAGAGCAGTTATTCAGATAAGCCTGACAGAACAGACACCACACATATACATAGCAATATCTGTAAGCATAGGTGGCTCACAGTAATTTCAGTGTGGATGCACTCTATATTCGAACTCTTTTGGTATTCAGCCAAAAGCTGCGAGGAAAGGGCTTAATGGAGAGTGGACGCTGCTAACTTGTGACAAGTAGAGAATATTATGTCAGATGGGAAGCGTGTCTGGATGGCAAAGGTGGTTAAGGCGACCGCTCGTGTAAATCGGGAAATCTGGGTTCGAGTCCCAATTCTGCAAGATTTTCACTTGTCGTTGTTGAACTTATTTCAGTGCTCAGTTGCGAACAATGTCTTCATTTCTCTTAAAATCTCTCTTAATGGGTGCTATACAACTTACAGGACAGTTTACTTAAAACAGTTGCATAACGTTGTCTTCTTTTTAAATTTATGCAGTTGGAGTTGTGCTTAAAACTTGTTATAGTATAATTGCAAAAATGAATTTTTCCTAACGTGGCAGTGTGATCGTGTGTTCATCCTTGGGACGGACTGCTTGGTGAAGGATATGATTTTTATCAAGGGTACTCATCTGTCATTTATAATTTTTATTTTTTATAATTAGCCTTGAGACACTCACTCTTTTTCTTGCTGGCGTACATGTTAGCTTCATTTTATTAAACAACAAGACATTCACTTTCCAAATGATGGATATTACAAATTTTTGGTTCTTTTTGTAAACTTCATTCACTCCTATTGACTTAAAAATTGAGTATTAATTTTCTTACTCATTTTCTCACTGGTAGCTTCGATTCAGTCATTCTTTTTCATTCTTCCTTAAAGCAAGAGTTATCGTTGTTTCACTTCAAAGCAATTTGTTTACAATTTAATTGATATATTTTTTACATATATGTATGTACTATCATGAGTGTTTTACTATATTGACCTTGTTTTAAACTAATATATATATATATATATATATATATATATATATATATATATATATATATATATATATATACACTTTAAAATATGGTAAATATAGTAAAACACACATGAAAGTTCACAGCTATGCAATAACATAATATCATAAAAACATGAAGAGTTAAGATATTTATAACACAAAATTCGACTTTACATGCAGAATTCTCATTTTATGACACTGTGCATCAAAATATTGTGTATACATCTGTAAATAGTGATACAAAAATGGTGTAATCAAACATTAAATCCTACACATGTTCTGCTTATATGATTTAGTTGAAGCAAATTTAAACAAAATTAATTTTTTCATTACATATTCAAAATAGTCAAGTTTTTAACGAAACTATCAGCCATTGACTTTACACTTGTGGATATATTATATTATAATAGTGTTTATTTTTTATGGTGAAGACCTAAAGGTCGGTCTCTGTTACACAAATTTAAGACATACAACATTTTATTCATTCATCACCAAATTGTCTCTGAAAGAAAATGCATAGGAAATACTATCGTAGGTTTGAGGCACTTCATTGGTTCGTCATACAATATCGATATAGTAACTAGTTTGGTAAGAGAGGTACGGAATTAGCTTCTGAGTTCAGGTTCACCATTTCACCATTACCAGAATAATCTGAAATGGTACACATTAAAATTAGCTTAACGAGAAAGCGTACTGGTCAAAATGCAAGGCTGTTTTCAATATAAAGTTTCTCCCTGTTGTCTCTGTAGCACGCATATATGAAATCGTTAGTTAAGGTGTTCATAGTACTGGTTACCATAACGTATCTTACAAGTCCTTAGTATGATCAGACCTGGTCATATTTTATTGTTGCAACAATAATGTAATGTCTTTTCTTTCTTCATCTGAATCATGTGATTCATCGAAATTGAGTGGTTTATTTACTCACCTGACATCCTGTATTGCTGTATTGTCATTATTGTTTATCCATGAGAAACAGGACGCCTCCTGGACTCACTCAACAAAACGTTCCTCTCTGTCCACAAGGCTCTGTAGTGTTTTCCTCTCTCACATCACATTGTGAATCGTGAATATGTTTGTGGTTGATTCAGTGTTCATTACACATAAAACAAGCACATTCAGCACATGGACAACACAATGGCTCGCTGACAGTATCTACATGCAAACCCATATGACGTCATCATTTTGTCTGGATGAGTTAACAACCACAGGTACTGTGGCACCTGCTACAGGTGACTGACCTGCTGAACTAGTTTCACAGGGAGTGCATGACACCAAATCTCTGCTGGGCAATAACGCATCTATTTACTCGTTCTTCGTGCCCTCTGTCTCATTCAGTCTGCAGCTTTTTTGTGTCTTCCTCCAACGGGTGACTGGTGTGACATGAAACAGTAAGACAGTGCATACTTTAATGTCACGCCTTAGAAAACACAAACACCTCTTTGTTGCTATCATTATTTCTTTAACATCGTTACAAATGAACATCCGGAAGTTTATGTACGAATTTATCATTACTCATTACTGTTCACAGCATTTCGAACTTTACTAAATATTTTCATTTTAACATTATTTCAACTTTTATAACATATGTGTAATTCTTTAATTATAATGTTGTGAGGTAGTGGCCGAGTTGTGGCGCCCAGGAAATAATCGAAGTTCCGAGTTGGCGTGGCCGCACGGGCCGCACAGCAAGCAGGGACCCGGCAGTGGCCACGTGGTGCCGAACGTTAGCTGAGCCACAGGGGTAGCCCCAGCGCGTGGTCCAGCGAGCACGTGGCTGGCAATTCCTTGTGTCGATGAAAGAGACTTGTATGCCGGAAGAGCCAAAGGTGGCGGACTTTGCGAAACCGTAATGGCAGACATTTCATAGTTCGTATAGAAATTAATAGTAGCCAGATGAATCATGATACCTCAAAAAGAAACATGTACATTACTATTATCTGCACGGTGATTCTGATGGTGTAATAAGATTTTTAATATCTTTGTTAGTTTAAAGCTTAATATTTGACTGTAAATTATACAAGTAGCACCCAGCAACGAATTTCCAAAATCCAAACGGTTCATCCTATTTTGACGATCGACGTGTCTTTAGAGCTATTAGTCTAAACCTAAATTGGTATAAATTACAGGCATGTAACTTGAATAGTACATGAGTTATTGGAGGTCAAAGTGGCTGATTGCTATCGATCGCGTCAGACTATAAGTACTCCACAGTTACACGAGAAAACGCTAGCAGAATGCTTATAAATATATTTAATCGTCTATATCTTTGTTTATATCCGATATATACTATTCACGAAGAAATTGGTCAAATATTTATTGTGTTTTAGAAAGCACAGAGACATTAGGCTACTGGCCTACCTTTGTTTCTATTCCTTTGATATATGTTTGTAGTCCAGCCGTAGGAATATTTATTTAATTTCAAGCTATTTAAATGTAAATCCAGTATTTCGAATGTGTTTCAAAATGTTTGTGAGTGTGCATTGACTAGGAGCCATGATGGAAGCACTATCATAGCACTCGTTACTAAGGGAGGCAGCTACCAAAGTGAATGAAGGGGGAGTTCTGAAGAGTGCGGTGCGAGGGACAGTCGCACAGGACACGAAGAAGCGCTGGACGCGACGGCGCGATGGATGCACGGTCACCAGAGAGACTAGTAGAGTGTGGAGTTTTGTGCATTGTCATGGAGGACAGAAATATTTCGGAGTGCCGACCTGTGCTCTTGTGTGATTTCCGTGGCTTCTGCAGTGAAGAATTAGTATGCGTTCAGAAGTGAACATCTTGCGAGCTATGTTGTTGTTCATAACTAATTATGTGAAGTAGGAATCTATTGTTTCCCTGTTATTCAACTTATATTTTATTTAACTGCTGGACCATCGACACCAATAAGTGTTTTGCAGAAATATACCGCATTCTCAAAAGTATTTCTACTATCATACTCATCATTTAAAGTCGTTAAGATAGTATCTGCAGATTTATTTAATTGCTAACTTCCATTTACAAATTTCTGTATTAATTCGCAATTGCTGAGTGATAAGAACCTCCGACCATTCGATTCATGTGTGTATTCACATTCTATACTGTAGACTCAGTAGTATTTGGCTTGTAATGCGTATCCCATCCCCTAGACACTGAAACCAGCCAATTTTAATATTTCAACTTTGAGTCGGCGGGTACGTAGTTGAGTGCCACCAACTTCATTTCATTTCATTTCATTTATCATTTAGAAAGCCCGCAATGTGACTTTAGATTCTTTCAAAACTCTTCTTTCCACTGTTGGAATGAAATGAAAAGAGCATATGGCATCGTTGACCGGGAGGCCCCATTCGGCGAGTTTGGCCGCCAAGTGCTAGTCTTATTTCAGTCGACGCCACATTGGCGACTTGTGCGCCGGTGATGAGTATGAAATGATGAGGAAAACACAACACCCAGTCCCCGAGCGGAGTAAATCTCCAACCTAGCTGGGAATCGAACCCGGGCTCGCTTGCATAGGAGTCGTGCGTGTTTCCACCCAGCTAAGCAGGTTGACCTTTCCTCTGTTAGTTTTACACAACAACAGTAAAATCAGAACTTCGTTTCTACTATTTAAAGTTTTCAAATTCATCGTTTCGTTTATGAATTCACATAACGATAACTGCATCAATACTTCATTTTGATTTTTATTTTAGTTGGGAACTTAGGTGAAGTTTATAAGGTCCCGTAAATCCTCAGTTTGCTAGTTTCACACGATTATCTATATTTACATGCACTACTGGTTATCCCAGAGAAGTCTGTTGATCGCTTGTAGACAACTGCCTATTACCTACGCACTTGCGTTGGCTTATATCCGTAAACCTATATTTACTACGTCCATCCTACACATTCTACAACCTTAGTATTTTACTCTTCTTGTCTTATCATTTTCTATTCTTCATCCGATGAGTTAGATATTCCCTTCTTCCATCACTTTCGGTCGCGTGAATTCTGTTTCTGTTTTATGGTGGATTCTCTAAATTGAGGTGATCGTTTTCCTGAAACATAAGGATTTGCATAACATGGTTCTTTACTCATACCCGAAAATTACGACACAAAGTTCTATTGCACTATACATTATTATCTTTGGCGGTTCACTGTTACCTTATATTTTCTCTCATCGTCACCATTGATTATACTGTTCGACATTTCACAATGGTTTGTGGTCTCTTTATCTTTGTTTTATGACCCATTATTATCTTACTCCTTTTTTCATCCTATGTCATGTCAGGTCCACCCTTTCTTCATCTCTTATTGTTTTTTTTTCGTCGTGGTCTTCTTACAAATGTTCAGCTATCAGCCCTGTCAACAGTACATGGTGATATACAAAAAATTACAGCACCATACTCTCATCAGACTAGCAAATTCTCGTGTTAAGTGAGCATATTGTTTTTAATCATCAGCTATGTTCTCTCATTGCAGGGTCGTTCTCGTCTGCTATCCTCAGACTCTCACCATCTCAGTGCTGCATAACACCTTTCTCACATAAACCCTAATCATAGAGCTGCATGTCGTTCTGCTCAGTGATTTTTCACAGCTGGCGAACATATAAAAAATAACTTTCAACGAATATGCATACCTTCATCAAAGCGAAACTGCATTCAATGATCCATTTAATGTTCCTATTCTTGGTATCTCTTACACCACCTTTCTGACTTCTTCTGATGACAGGTGGACTTGTTCTAGGTGAAAACTCTCCTTAACAACTTCATGACTCCCTTACATTTGCATGGGATTTCTTCATATTATTAATGTATCTTGTTACGACATACTTGAGACTCGATGTTAAGTATCTGTTAGTTCCTATAAAACTTCTCACTCCTTGAACATCTTGACTAGCGACTTCGTCGAGTTTACAATTTATGACCTCGTGAAGAATTGTTTTCCGCAAAATATATAAACTAAGCTGAACATCCTGCTGAGATATCTGCTCTTATGGTTCGTCTTCGCAATCGTAGAGATAATTTGTCGCCTTCAGTAAGCTTAATATCTGTTATTGCTCCTTTTCGAATATCTTTCATCTTCTCAGCTTGTGAACTCATTCATTCTTTTTTTAAATTAGTATTACAATTATTCAATATTCAGACCCACCTGTTTCTCCCATAGTTTGGCAATATGATAACATTTCCTATAAGTGGCCACACTAATGTTCATGATCTTACTGAAATTCCCAGCACGTACTGACTGTCTAGTTACCTTCATTAAATATGTTACTCCACAGATCGTCTTCACAATCACTATCGGGTTCCTCTTTGTTGTTCTTCTACTTCTTCTCTGTCCCTGTGAGTAGCACAGCCGAACATTTTCTAGCGTTCGAAACATCCTCATCTTCGCTCGCTTCCTCTTCCTGTTCTGGTACTTTTAACAGTGCAACTACGAATCCTCTAAAATTAAAAATATCGATTGTTAGACAAGTCACTTTTACTGCATTACACTCTACATATTCCGTCTCTTCCAATTACGATTCGCTGGTCCACATATCTTACCATTCTTTGTCGTCTTCACAATCCTCTACATTATGTATTTCATTATTTTATTTATTTAACCTTATTAGATTAGGATCTGCAGGCGTTCTCTCACATCAGACCAGGGTTTCACACACGCAGTACCTTTTCTACATCTTAGTTACCTAAGACATAAGAATAATATTAATATGACAAATAGTAATGAAATGATTTGAGTGTCTGTAGACAGTGTGAATGAATAGTACTGTCTAAGAATTATATAAGGTTAATATTGGCAGTACTTCTGCTACTGCTATCTCCAATAATAATAATAATAATAATAATAATGGCAGACATGAAAGAATATATGGTGTAAAAAATAAATATTTTCTGATAAATCGAGTCCTGGGGTATGGAAATTTAAGGAGACTGCACCGGCTAAGAACACAAGGATATGCGGAAAATGTGGTTGGTAAGAAAGATGCACAGATGTAATGAGTGCATCAGGTACAGTAGTAGTCGTTATTATTGCTTATGTTGTTAATTGCTTTTGGAACAGGAGGTGTTACTCAGTTTTGTAATTGAGTGAGGGAGTTTATTCCAGAATAGGGTTTCTGCTGCTGAAAAGTACTTGGAGAAAGTGGGACAGAGAGGACTTCGCGCTGATGGGAACAGGTCTTCCGGCCGTGTTGTTCAGACAAAAGTGTTAAGGTTGAGGAGAGATATGAGGGACAATGTACGTTCATAAGACACAATAGAGGAAACAAAATGTATGGAAAGATCAGTAGTTGCCTTTGTGCAGCCAGGATAGTTGTGCATTTGATGGTGAAATATGGTCAAAGATTCGAATTTCACAGATATATCAAACACAGGCGTCCATAACGTTACAGGTGCTGTGAGCTTTCTGGGTAAAGTCCTTGCAGGATAAAAACACTGTAATCAGTGATTGGAAGTATAAATGTTTGTACAAGTTTTTTTCAGGTCAAGAGGGAAGACCTTTTTAAATTTTTGTAGGACAGGGAGATATTCTGATGCTTTCTTGCGCGTTGCTGAATACAATTTAGATTTTCAACTATTTTTACTCACAGACTCTTTTCTGAGGGAGATAAGTTGATATTTGTCCCATTTAGGATTAAAGTTGGTAGGAGCTCCCAATATTTCAGGCTAATAAACCTACAAGGAACAACCAGTACCGTCTGGGTTTACTCCCTTTGATCTAAGCTGGAATCAGATCTGGTGGCGAATCACATGTTTGTACTCCTTACAATCTTTTTCTTCTTAGTGACTTACCATGCTTATTGCTTCTCTCAGCTGTTCCTCTTCTTTCCCTAACTTCGTTCCTTTTTCAGCGACAACCGGACCTAATTAGTCAATCTTCCTTCTCACAATGCTTTTGCGTCATCTATGAAACATAACCTTTTTGTTCTGGAAATTCACCATTGCACACTTCTCCTCAAGTGCAGCACTATGTAATAATACTCAAGAAAATCCAGTCATAATATGACTTTTATTGTCAAATTCTTTGCAGCTACGAAATTCACACTAAATGCATGTGACTGGCACTCAGAATCTGCTTTTGCGTACACCCTATCTCTGTATATTGTCTGTTTACTGTACCTCATATTTTCAAACCCTGAATTTTAAACAAAGGCCACTTATTTTCTCTCTCACATGACTCTCAAGACTTCCTTGTGTATTACTTGGCTTCCTGAATCTAATACATGGTGGGGCAAATAAAAGTGGCCCAGCGAACAGGGTTCCGGGGTTCAGAGAAACAGGGTACAAAGAAATACAATACTACCCTGACTCTATCAGATGTTACAAGTGACCACCATTCACCTCTTCGCACTTTTGGGCTCTGGTCAGCAAGTTGCTGAAGGCGGATCGAAGATGGTCTGCTGGAATTGCCCTGATCTCAACCGAAATGTTCTGCTGCAGTTCTTATAGACTATGAGGGTTGTTGCATTACGTCTTAGACTTGAGGGTTCCTAACACGAAGTAATCGCGCACTGACAGATTAGACGACTTAGGCGGCCATTACGACCGCGACCAGACTGGCTTGGGTTACAACTCTGTCGGGCGTGAACACTGTGTAAATATGCCGGCTGTATCTGTTGGCATTTACTCCATCCTGCTGGAAGTAACAATAGGTTTCGAAATGTTGGCAACGAAGCGCGCCGAAGTTAGCCTCTGATGAAAGAAGATGGGACCAATAATGCAGCATGCAGATACTGCAAACCAAACCCCAACCTTCTGACCATGCAGTGGTGTTTTGTAGAAGTTATGCTGATTCTGCACTGCCCAGAACCTGTGATTCTGTGAGTTGACATAACCACTCAGGTGAAACCAGGCTTAATCAGACATAAAGAACAGATCTATTTAGCGCATGCGTGACCCCTCGGAAGCAAGTAGCTCCACGAAGCCGACGACCTCTGGTGGCGAACTTGCTGCCATTTACTGGTCAAACAGCGATCGAAGTGTCTGTCCTCTCTGTTGCTGAGGTAACCGCTGCAGATAACTGTGTAGACCACCCGCTGGACGGTGGTGTAAGTGTGGTTGCGTGTAGCCGCGACAGAGAATCGATCATATACTAAAATTCATACAGGGGCAGTCTAATGATTGTACAAAAACACAAAATCTACTACAGCCATACGGGAAACACAGTAACGGCCTGTGATTATATGGAAAAACT
The DNA here is from genome assembly GCF_023864275.1 of Schistocerca cancellata. Classification (NCBI taxonomy): domain Eukaryota; kingdom Metazoa; phylum Arthropoda; class Insecta; order Orthoptera; family Acrididae; genus Schistocerca; species Schistocerca cancellata. Next base: position 514,534,457 of record NC_064628.1, on the reverse strand, counting down.
GGACAGGTGCGAGTAGGTCTTGCACACTGAGGGTTCATTACAAACGTAATTACGTATATAGACGGTCTATGAATTCCGAGAATCGAGAATCTCAAGCATTTTGCTGGGGATTCCGACATTTTAGAGACTGTTTCAATGTCAAGTTTGATAACAAATGGAAAAAGATGTATTTTTCATGTGATATAATTACAGATTCACAATTTTCGTATTTTTTCCTTTATTTTTACAGTGAAACACTGCTAGTTGCCTATTATCTGATTGTAGACCAATTGGAGTATTCCATAGGTTTTGATGAGGAAGTTTTCGAATAAATGTCCGTATCGTTTGATTCCATTGACATAGCAGCTTCAATTTCTTACGCAGCCAAAGGACCGTAGGCCTTAGTATGTGACATAAATGTCAGCTTGGTACGTCTTCCTGTTCCTGAAAAACATGGTTTTTAACAGTCGGACAGACAGACAATAAAGTGATCAAATAAGGGTTCCATTTTTACCGACAGAGGCACGGAACCCTAATAAAACACTTTGGTTATTATCTTAAATTCATCGTACTCGGCATCACACCTTATATTTATTGTAGGTGACGAGAGATTTACCGCCATACTCAAATGAAATGAAAATTCTGAGGTTCGGATGAATCGCTGCTAAGTATCAATTTTGTCCGATATTTGTTAAGTCCAGTTTTTTAAGGTGTATCACACGGTGGCTAAACATATTTCTGACATCTCCGCTAACATTTCTGTTTTAATGTTAATTTTAGACAAGTAAAAACGCATATCTTCAGCTTTCACTCTTACGAGCCAAAGCAATACATATGCTGAGAACTGTTTTAATTTAAATTTCCATTGTGTGAGTTGTGTGGAATTCGCTCTACAGACTGCAGTGAGAAAATTTTCGATTAGAAAGCGCAAGTATGATTGAATGCGAACTATCTGCACTGAAACGTGAGAAGTATCACGGTAGTTTTCAGCCCTGAACGGTGTTTTCTGGACGGGCAGATCGATCTGCTTTCAAGTGGTTTTTGTCAGTCGGGAGGCCGACGTCAGACCTGCTTGTGGCAGATAACAGTGGACGAGAGATAACGCTTGAACCTGATCCGACACGGTAAGCAGGAGGGGAAAAGTAGCGCTGCTACACTGCGGAATAGCAAAATTGTCTGCCAACGAGGTAAGCGAATGCCTACTTGCATTGTTCTGAAGAAGAAGAAGAAAAGCAGCATTTCTAATCTGTAAGATGTACACAGCTCGTTAAGTAAGATGTATAATAAATACACTATCTGACGAAAAGTATCCGGTCACCTCTATGTAGTGTGTAATTGTCGACTATTTATGTCACGAGTGGTGGATTCCCTGATATGAAAGGCGGCTGGAAGTATTGTGTTGTCAGTAGTGAAACTGTAACAGCGGAATGGATCGGTCACGAGAGCTCAGTGACTTCGAATGTGGACTAGTCATTGGATGACACCTGACTAACAAATGCATTAGGAACATTTCAACCCTTCTATAGCTACCCAAGTCGACTGTTGGTTATGTGACAGTGAAGTGGAAATGCGAAGGGGCAACCACAGCTAAAGACATCATTTACTGACGGACAGTAATCCTTGCCCAACACTAATTTCCAAGTTTCATCACTGCAGTATACTACACTGTTATTACACTCATTATCAGCAAAATTAGAAAACTTGCTCTTGGGGAGAGAGAGAGAGAGAGAGAGAGAGAGAGAGAGAGAGAGAAAGGGGGGGAGGCGAAAGGCTGAAGGAGAGAGGGGGGGGAGGGGAGAGCGAAGAGAGCTTCTATGCACATGGAGAGTAACATTCAGGTTATCACGTGAGTAAGGTGTCGATCAACGAGCTGACAGTACTATTACGATTCGCACCGGGCATGGGGGGCTTTCCATCCTAGGTTGTGTAGGCACTATCATTTTTATCAGCCACCACGTTAAGAACGGATCGTGAATGCTTCGAAATGACGAAAACCGCCACTAGGAGAGTCAACTTTGTGTGCAACAACATGACGCCAGATGTCGTTGTCGCTTACGGCGACATCTAACACTGTTCACAGGGCAGAGCGGGGCACAAGTAAGCCGAAGCAACCGGGACATCGTGTCGAAGGCCCAGACAGTAACCAGCCCCTTTCGCTCGAATGAAAGAAACAGAAAGAAACAAGGAAAAATTAAGGTGAAAAGAAAAAAATGGAAAAATTGGTAAAATCAGTCAGCAAATGAAGTAGTCCCATGTATTGAAATATTCATCTATATCTAAACGACCATTTTGTATTTTACACTGAAATTCCTGGCTGAGGGTTCTTCGAACCACCTTCAGACTATTTCTCTACCGTTCCACTACCTAACAGCGCAGGGGAAAAATGAACTCTTAAATCTTTCTTATTTTATTATGATGATCATTGCTCCCTATGTATGTTGACGACATTAAAATATTTTCACAATCAGAATAGTAAGCAGGTGATTGAAATTTCGTCGCAAGCTCTCGCCGCAACGAAAAACGCCTTTGTTTTAATGATTGCTATCCCAGCTCACTTAGCATAACCTTGACACTCTCTCCCCTATCTCGCGATAGTACAAAACAAGCTGCCCTTCTTCGAACTTTATCGACGACCTTCCTCAATCCTACCTGTTAACCGTCCCATATAACACAGTAATACTCTAGCCGAGGACGCATAAGCGTAGTGTAGGCAGTCTTCTTAGTAGACCCGTTGCATCTTCCAAGCGATCTGCCAATGAAACATAGTCTTTCGTTTGACTTCCCTTCAATATTATCTTTGGTATCGTTCCAGTTAAAATTGATCGTATGTGTAATTCCTAGATATTTACTCGAACTATTTAATATAGTTATTATTGTTTAATTACTTAAAAATATTCTTTATTTTATTTAATATTTTATAAATAAATATTCTGTATGTCTGCTTTTATTTTATTTATTGTTTTAATTGGTTTAGCTTAGTTTTACATCTACATCTACATTTATACACCGCAAGCCACCCAACGGTGTGTGGCGGAGGGCACTTTACGTGCCACTGTCATTACCTCCCTTTTCTGTTCCAGTCGCGTATGGTTCGCGGGAAGAACGACTGCCGGAAAGCCTCAGTGCGCGCTCGAATCTCTCTAATTTTACATTCGTGATCTCCTCGGGAGGTATAAGTAGGGGGAAGCAATATATTCGATACCTCATCCAGAAACGCAACCTCTCGAAACCTGGCGAGCAAGCTACACCGCGATGCAGAGCGCCTCTTTTGCAGAATCTGCCACTTGAGTTTGCTAAACATCTCCGTAACGCTATCACAGTTACCAAATAACCCTGTGACGAAACGCGCCGCTCTTCTTTGGATCTTCTCTATCTCCTCCGTCAACCCGATCTGGTACGGATCCCACACTGATGAGCAATACTCAAGTATAGGTCGAACGAGTGTTTTGTAAGCCACCTCCTTTGTTGATGGACTACATTTTCTAAGGACTCTCCCAATGAATCTCAACATGGTACCCGCCTTACCAACAATTAATTTTATATGATCGTTCCACTTCAAATCATTCCGCACGCATACTCCCAGATATTTTACAGAAGTATTTGCTACCAGTGTTTGTTCCGCTATCATATAATCATACAATAAAGGATCCTTCTTTCTATGTATTCGCAATACATTACATTTGTCTATGTTAAGAGTCGGTTGCCACTCTCTGCACCAAGTGCCCATCCGCTGCAGATCTTCCTGCATTTCGCTACAATTTTCTAATGCTGTAACTTCTCTGTATACTACAGCATCATCCGCGAAAAGCCGCATGGAACTTCCAACACTATCTACTAGATCATTTGTATATATTGTGAAAAGCAATGGTCGCATAACATTCCCCTGTGGCACGCCAGTGGTTACCTTAACGTCTGTAGACGTCTCTCCATTGACAACAACATGCTGTGTTCTGTTTGCTAAAAACTCTTCAATCCAGCCACACAGCTGGTCTGATATTCCGTAGGCTCTTACTTTGTTTATCAGGCGACAGTGCGGAACTGTATCGAACGCCTTCCGGAAGTCAAGGAAAATAGCATCTACCTGGGAGCCTGTATCTAATATTTTCTGGGTCTCATGAACAAATAAAGCGAGTTGGGTCTCACACGATCGCTGTTTCCGGAATCCATGTTGATTCCTACAGAGTAGATTCTGGGTTTCCAAAAACGACATGATACTCGAGCAAAAAACATATTCTAAAATTCTACAACAGATCGATGTCAGGGATATAGGTCTATAGTTTTGCACATCTGCTCGACGACCCTTCTTGAAGACTGGGACTACCTGTGCTCTTTTCTAATCATTTGGAACTTTCCGTTCCTCTAGAGACTTGCGGTACACGGCTGTTAGAAGGGGGGCAAGTTCTTTCGCGTACTCTGTGTACAATCGAACTGGTATCCCGTCAGGTCCAGTGGACTTTCCTCTGTTGAGTGATTCCAGTTGCTTTTCTATTCCTTGGACACTTATTTCGATGTCAGCCATTTTTTCGTTTGTGCGAGGATTTGGAGAAGGAACTGGAGTGCGGTCTTCCTCTGGAAAAAGGTGTTTAGTATTTCAGCTTTACGCGTGTCATCCTCTGTTTCAATGCCATCATCATCCCGGAGTGTCTGGATATGCTGTTTCGAGCCACTTACTGATTTAACGTAAGACCAGAAATTCCTAGGATTTTCTGTCAAGTCGGTACACAGAATTTTACTTTCGAATTCACTGAACGCTTCACGCATAGCCCTCCTTACGCTAACTTTGACATCGTTTAGCTTCTGTTTGTCTGACAGGTTTTGTCTGGAGTGAAGCTCTCTTTGCTTTCGCAGTAGTTTCCTAACTTTGTTGTTGAACCACGGTGGGTTTTTTCCCGTCCCTCACAGTTTTACTCGGCACGTACGTGTCTAAAACGCATTTTACGATTGCCTTGAACTTTTTCCATAAACACTCAACATTGTCAGTGTCGGAACAGAAATTTGCGTTTTGATCTGTTAGGTAGTCTGAAATCTGCCTTCTATCACTCTTGCTAAACAGATAAACCTTCCTCCCTTTTTTTATATTCCTATTAACTTCCATATTCAGGGATGCTGTAACGGCCTTATGATCACTGATTCCCTGTTCTGCACTTACAGAGTCGAAAAGTTCGGGTCTGTTTGTTATCAGTAGGTTCAAGATGTTATCTCCACGAGTCGGTTCTCTGTTTAATTGCTCGAGGTAATTTTCGGATGGTGCACTCAGTATAATGTCACTCGATGCTCTGTTCCTACCATCCGTCCTAAACATCTGAGTGTCCCAGTCTATATCTGGTAAATTGAAATCTCCACCTAAGACTATAACATGCTGAGAAAATTTATGTGAAATGTATTCCAAATTTTCTCTCAGTTGTTCTGCCACTAATGCTGCTGAGTCGGGAAATTGGTAAAAGGAGCCAATTATTTACTTAGCTCGGTTGTTGAGTGTAACCTCCACCCATAATAATTCACAGGAACTATCCACTTCTACTTCACTACAGGATGAACTACTACTAACAGCGACAAACACGCCACCACCGGTTGCATGCAATCTATCCTTTCTACACACCGTCTGTGCCTTTGTAAAAATTTCGGCAGAATTTATCTCTGGCTTCAGCCAGCTTTCTGTACTTATAACGATTTCAGCTTCGGTGCTTTCTATCAGCGCTTGAAGTTCCGGTACTTTACCAATGCAGCTTCGACAGTTTACAATTACAATACCGACTGCTGCTTGGTCCCCGCATGTCCTGACTTTGCCCCGCACTCTTTGAGGCTGTTGCCCTTTCTGTGCTTGCCCGAGGCCATCTAACCTAAAAAACCGCCCACTCCACGCCACACAACCCCTGCTATCCGTGTAGCCGCTTGCTGCGTGTAGTGGACTCCTGACCCATCCAGCGGAACCCGAAACCCCACCACCCTATGGCGCAAGTTCCTTATCTCGTTTTATCTTTTCTCTCCTGAAAACCTGGAAAATATAAATAATTCGTTTTAAATACCACAGGAGTGCAAGAGATGTATTCCGCAGTGGTGGCCTCGCGGAAATTCCTCTTCGTTATCTGCTAGACATGGAATCTTTAAAGCCTTTACTCGATACGCCGGTCGTTCGGCACAACCGTGTGTTATGTTGTTTGCTGAATCTGGTTGATAGATGCAGCAATTTAGCAAGCTAAAGTTTATTAATTCGGAGATAATCTGTCGACGAATTCTGACCGTGGAAAAAGCCGTTCGCACTATAGCTCCAAACTTCACCTCCAAGCCATTTACATCTCGTAATATCTGTACCTTGATAATTAACGAATTTCGGTTTGGAGATATACACACCTTGAATACTGGATTTTATTTTGTGCAAAAAAACTATTTGAACATTTACTATATACCGTAATGGCGTCTCATAACAATACAGTCTCTCCATTTCCTTCACAAAGAGTCCCTAAAACAAAATCTTTGGTTCGGTAAGACACAGAGATGAGTTCATAGCACGGAACGTAAGATTCTCGCAGTCGGTATATGCCATTCACCACAGTATCAATTCGTCTTTAAGAACAGCAGAGCGACTGTAACACTCCTTTGAAAATTGCCGAATACAATCCGTCGTAACTTGATGTCTTTCTGTTGATTACCATGTACTACGGCCCCTGACATGAAATCACGAATCCGGTCGCAAAACTGAAGCGATTGTCACGTTATTTGATTTGAAGTCTCTCGTGAAGAACAGTGTCAAACGCCTTCTGGAAATCTAAAAAGAGCGGAATCAATCTGAGAAATCTAAAAAGAGCGGAATCAATCTGAGATTCCCTGCCGATAGAGCTCATTACTTCAAGCGAATAAAGAGCTCGTTGTGTTTCACAAGAACAATGCTGTCTCAGTCCACGCTTAATGTGAGTCAATAGACAGTTACCTTCGAGGTAATTCATAATATTCGATCACAGTTTATATTAAAAAATCCTACTGCAAATCAACGTTAGTAATACGGGTCTAGTAATTCAACGGATTACTCCTTTTTTCTTGTGTATTGGGTGACCGACCTATGCAGCTTTCAGTGCTTTGGTACGGACCTTTCATAGAGTGAGCGGTTGTATAAGATTGCCAAGTATGGAGTTATTATATCAGCATACTCCGAAAGTAACGTTATTGGTAAGCTATCTGGACCGGCAGACTTGCCTTTTAGTAAATGCTTTGCGATGCTGCCATCTTTGCGGTGAGGCATCAGCTGATGGTGGGACACTGCTGAATGTTGGTGATTTTAGGGAGCTCCCTTTCCAACACTGCTTGACATGCATGAAGGTAGCTGGATCTCGAAATCCAACAATGACCTTGTCAATGTGGCACTGCATTGTCCTATCCCTGAAAGCACCAGCCAAATAGTAGTCTAGTGCGGCCGCGTGTTGGTGAACAAGATGGGCTGCTACCGCTACACCCGGAATCAGGCGATGCAATGCTGACAGTCCACCCGGCTACATCTAGGCTAGTAATGGTAGGCTGACAGCACTGGATGAGATGATGCACACCTGTCTGAGGACAAACCTCGCAATAGTGGCAATACAATGGTGGCGTTGAGTAATTCTGAAACACACTCATCACAACAGTCTATAAGTGTCACAACAAATTTTACACACACACACACACACACACATTAGTATATTTAGTCAGCTACTTACTAAAATACTCTGTCTTGTCTGGAGGTGATAGTGCTGACACCGAGAATATAGGCTTGGGACAGTAGCCGGATGGCACCAGATGCGGTGAGACAGGCGTCGACCGCACTATCCTACTACCTCTAGGCCATTGTGACAGGCATCACTGACGCTCTAATGAATGGTCGAGCCACAGTTTTGTAAGTCTACCTTTGTAAACAGTACACATCGCACAAAGGTGGCAATACTAGGTGGCCATCGTCAAATAATGCTGAAACAAATCCATCACAGCTATCTATAAGTATCTTGTATTATTACACACACACACACACACACACACACACACACACACACACACATACAGGGTTATTACAAATGATTGAAGCGATTTCACAGCTCTGCAATAACTTTATTATTTGAGATATTTTCACAATGCTTTGCACACACATACAAAAACTCAAAAAGTTTTTTTAGGCATTCACAAATGTTCGATATGTGCCCCTTTAGTGATTCGGCAGACATCAAGCCGATAATCAAGTTCCTCCCACACACGGCGCTCACTGCAGGCCGACCCGTTGATTTCCCCTTACAGAGGCATCCAGAAGCTTTAAACTGCGCATACCATCGCCGAATGGAGTTAGCAGTTGGTGGATCTTTGTTGAACTTCGTCCTGAAGTGTCGTTGCACTGTTATGACTGACTGATGTGAGTGCATTTCAAGCACGACATGCGCTTTCTCGGCTCCTGACGCCATTTTGTCTCACTGCGCTCTCGAGCGCTCTGGCGGCAGAAACCTGAAGTGCGGCTTCAGCCGAACAAAACTTTATGAGTTTTTCTACATATCTGTAGTGTGTCGTGACCATATGTCAATGAATGGAGCTACAGTGAATTTATGAAATCGCTTCAATCATATATATATATATATATATATATATATATATATATATATATATATACGCGCGCGCACAGTAACTACTATTTATGTGCGAATTCCTCCTCTTGCAGTAACTCTGCAGCATCGAGAAGGGGTGATGGTGGCTTCCCATCATCCTCAAAGAGGGAGCACTGAACAAGCGCCATCGACACTAGTCTGCACAGAAAGTGGCATTACTGATCATGCTATTATGAGAGGGGGCCATTCAGAGACGATTAGACACAGCAAATGCTTGTGGTTACGGGTGCATGCATACTGTGGGATAAATCATCAGGCAAACTAATGTGCTCATATGAATCTAGCACAGCACTGACGTTCTTGTTTTTCGTTCGAGTGAGAGGCGAATGAAGTTCGAGTGTGAAGCCTCGTATGCTCTTATCACTAAATACACGCTATTCGTGGGAGCGATAGTGGGTTTTGGTTCACACATTCTTATTCAAAATCTAACACGTTAGAGCGTACTGTAGAGTGGTATGACATGCGTGCTGCCGATACAGCTTAGTTGCGTCACATATGATGGAGACAGCTCGTCATATTCTTCAAGAGGAGCGGAGATAAGTTAAATACTTATTTGAAGCCTGTGAATAAGGGAGTGAAAATAGGAGGTGAATAAATAAATGCCAAGTTTTTTTTTAAAAAAACGCAACGCTTTTATCTATTAGTAATCCACTTCACTAATGGTTGTATAATTTCTGAAGTGTTCATAAACCTATGTTGTTCGTATCTCTTCTTCAACATCTTGAGAATAGTACATCATTGTGTTTCCAGATTCTGGACAGACATAGATTTACAAATTTCTTGAAACTACGACATTTTCTCACGGCTTTTGACCTAAGCTATGCTCTCTCTATGATAATACGTCTGGAACGATGACACCATATCTTCATACATCACTCCTTCAACATCCCAACGATTTGCGTGGTAAAATCATGTCAATCACGCCGCTATTTTTCGACTTTTTTAGCACGCCGCACTCAATTACATGGCTTGGGTGAAGCAATAACTGCTTAGTGCTTGTCCAGTGTCAGAGAATGCAATGAACACAAAATCTTCAAAAACAAATTTTCCGCACTCATTCTAAAATTCTTGTGTGTCTGTAATGATCTTCACACTTTCAGGCATTGTTGTGCAATGGTTTGCATGCTGTGTAATATCTCTACATTCATAATTCACGTTGCACAATTCCTTAAGAGGCGAGTAGTTTATGAGATAGAAGTGTAGGTTTATTGCATACACTGCAGTGCCTGCAGGGAAGTTTTACGATGATTCAAATTCAAAAAATACATCCACAGCTCCAGTCTTCACTGCCTCACATTGAACGATCTATCTATCACCTCTACGGATGATAATTCCTTAAAAGTCTGTGGCTTCGTGTGGATCTGAAACAATCGTCACTCTCGTAACACTATGTGTAACATCTTTCGTACATGTCGTACAACAGTCCATAGGCCTTTCTGTTCCAGTCAAGCTGTAAACTGTTGTATGGAAAAAAACAGATATTAGATAAACTCTAGCATTGGTTACGTTATAGTTGTAGAATACCCTCGATTCGTTTTCGAGATACTGTTTGCAGTATCAGAATAATAAAATGAAACGTTTCTAGCTGAACGGGTCTTAATACTCTGTGCTTGGTGAGATGCTTGTTGAAAGATTGAATATGAAAATAGCTCCCATGAACAGCAAGTTAATGGCAGTTGGACTCGGAAATTCAGTACACATAGAAGTTTCAGATTTTCTTCATTTGATAGGGATAAGTTCAGTACTTATCATATCAATTTATACAGCACAGTTCTATGCGCCTCTTGTACTTGCATGGACTGTGCGAGTTACTATCAATAGCACTGCAATTTAATCAGCCTCCTGCTTAGCTTTCATACTAACGCGATTACCATCTTCAAACAAACCGATTAACATCTTGAGTGGAACGCACACACTGAAGGTGTTATCTATCGATCTGCCCACGAACCATCCAGCGTTTTGTAGGGCATTCATATAAGATGTCGAAGCAGAGACGAATGTCTTCGGAGACTACGTGATACCAACATTTATGGTATGGTTGATTTATTACATTACGTGTAAGGTGCGATGCTGATGATTTTACGAAAGCGTTCTTAGGTGTAAATATCCTTGCCAAATATATAGGAAGCTCTTGCTTGGTGTGTCTATCCATCTTGATGTTGAATAATAATTCGTATCTCATTAATATTACTGAACGTTGCTGAGGCAAACAGCTTGTGGGGAAAATATTCCTGGCTAAAGGTTCTGAAACCTCTCTCCGTTTGAGAGGAGGACGTACAAGGGTTGTATGATACCTTGGAGATGGTGGACTTGGACAGATGAGTCCAGAAGCGGAAAGTTCCTGGACAATTTCTAGCTAAAAGAATTATTTAACAATCACGGTATACACAGCTTGTTACTGAGAAATAGAATCTCTTAACAATCTTGATGGATAAATAGCTTACCGGCACTAACCTAACTAAAAATACACAAAAACCTTTACAATACAGATTATCTAAAGGGCTGTCAGCCACATGAAAATACAAAATGGAATTGTGGATCAAAATACTTAGGAAACTGAAAGGACAGAACTCAACGTATACAACCAATAGTTAATTTATAGAGACAGTACGGGATAAATGCTAACTCCAAATGTTGGGCAGGTGTCTGCTTTTAAAATATAACTAGCAAATTTCAAATGGCTTACAAGCACTAGCCCGCATAGAAACGGTTTTCATTTTACTATTCAGCTATCGGTTTGTTGCGCTTTTGCAACCAATTATTTCCTATGAGCGTTCGTTGATTAAAAAAAAAAAACACAGCATAAGTAGAAGTAACTCAAAATCTTGAGCAATAGACAGCTCTTGAAAATTAGATCAGCAAAAAGTAAACAGTTCAAGTAAATAGTTCATGTGTACCAGATCACACAAAAACAATTAGATTTCTTAGTCAGATACAAGACTGTTGCCCATTTGCAAACAATTAAGTCCTATGAGAACTAGCTCATTTAAGAATACACAGAACAAATAGATTTTGCTCAGGTTCTCAGGTGGAATCCCCCTCTTGAAAATTACACTAGCTACAACCAAACAACTCACGCGTGTAGCGCACTCTAGCACAGTTAAGTTTGTTATTCAGACACTGGGTTGTTGCCCATTTGCAATCAGTTAATTACGACAAGTACTAGCTGATTTCAAAGAACACAGCATAAGTAGGAGTTACTCAAAATATCTGGCGGTAGCCCATTCTTGAAAATTATATTAGCGACACGTAAACAGCCCATGGACACTAGCCCACTCAAACATAGTTAGTACTCAGTTTTTAATGTTGATGAGCAAGTCACACAATCTTTTTACAGGAACACTCCGCCATTTGACTTTTTTACTGTTTATTTAAGTACAACCCAGGCCTTTTATGCCATTTTCAACTATTTGCTAAAAGCAAAAATTGCCTTGCTTGTTATTTTTGTCACCGAATTCAGACTTAACTACAGTCCATACTGTCGCTAAGAACTTCCAGCATGCTGGAGTTGCCTGGTGTATAGGTACATAAGGAAAGGCCCCAACACGCTAGGATAAAAGTTAAAAACCAATGACAATAAACACTAGCGCGGCCACTGTAAGCGTCGGCAAAGATGTATTTTGCTGCGGCGGAAGGCGAATGACAAATGATGGAAATTTTGTTCGATTTGGTAGAAGTCTCTGTCTTTAGTTCCCGTAGGGAGAAGACGTATTCTTGTGAGAAGTGTGTAGTACACATTGTGTTATCTGAATAATAATTTTTATGAAAATGTGAGAGTTCTTTTTAGTGCAAAACCACGAACATTTTTTTATTTCTTCCACGCATTATGCTAACGTTATGTCACTTGTCACTGCAGCTGCCTGCATCCGAAAAGGAAGTCCGATAAAAATCAGCATTGCATTCACGGTCAAAAATGAGAAGTAATTATAGCGGAAGAAGATATATATATATATATATATATATATATATAATCTACGTAAGTTGACACTACTACTGAGTTACAGTGTACAAGAGTTGTAAATTAGGACCGAAAGATAATCCATTCGATTCAATTCATTCACTTCAAAATTTATAAAAATCAAATTTGATATTATTGTAATAAATTTATTTATGGCATTGTATGAAATTTTTTTCATGTACTAATTATATTTAAATTTTCATGTGCAACATCACGACTGGGAGAAAAATAATCAGAACCAAAAATTCTTGTGAATAAAGTAACCAATTCAAAAAGGAATCAAAAGTGAAACCGGAATTTAAGGAAAATTTTGAAAATGAGCTGTTTGTTTCATTGCAGCAAAGGTAACACGCTACGCAACCGCTTGCTTAGCTATGTTTGGTAGCGTCCTGCGTTGTAATTAGACATCCTTTCCCTTAATTTTCCTTTCCTAAATGTACTGTAGAGAATTTTTCAGGAATTTTCACGTAATGATTAACTAGAGAAAAGTTTGACGTTTTTGTGTCATAACATTTCGTGCGTCATAGAAGTAGCGAATTAATGCTTGACGACACTTAAATCGTATTTTTCAATTTCCAAAAATAATATATTTCATTTTCCTATTTTTCAAAATTTTAATTGCAATATTCAGTCACAATGGTACAAAAATCAGTTTCCATTATTGTTGACAATGGCGAAAACGCAATGAGCCAAGATGCCGTACAATTGCAAGACAGAACATCTGAAGTACCAGCGCTATATCTTCCACACTCAGAAGTATTAAGTAGTTCAGAAATGAACATAACCGAAGTAACAAGTGTTAGTGAGCTTTCACAGAGCTCTAATTTTGATGATACGTTGATGACAATAGATGAAACTACATCATGTATCTCCGCGAGCAACACTCTGCTCTCACAGGAAAACATAGAAAGCGAAGATAACATGATTTTTGACGACACTTTACTGTCACCCATCATACGAAATCCAAATGTTAATTTGAAGTGTACAGTCGACATAAATTATATTGAAAAGCACAGTTGTTAACAACCAAAGTACATTTGATACCAACCAAAATAGCGCACTTGCCGCGATACTTCAAAAACTCGATAGCTTGAGCACCGAAATAAAAAATACAACCATCAATTTGCGTACAGACATAAATACAAAATTTGACAGTTTGTCGCAAAACCTTACCATAGTCACACAAGATATAAACAACATAAAGCAAGAGCAGAAACAAGTTTTAAAAGATTTTCAGGATACAGTCATACAACAGATCAGTGATTTGACTAAGAATTTTCACGAGGAAATGAACGTAAAATTTAAAGACATGGAGAAACAGCTAAAGCAAGATGTACTTTCCGAAGTATACAATGACATTACGGAAATAAAAGAGAAATTAGACACTCTTAACGAGCAGACTGATACAGTAGAGCAGCAAATAAACGCGATTAAAAACACATAAACAAACCTGGAATCCACACAAACACAATTAACTTCCATAGTAAAGAATATCACTACCATAGTGAACAAACTGCATAAGGATTACGAAAATATACCAACAGCAATTGAAGAACTTACTTTAAAGACAGCATCACTTGAAATCGAATCAGTCTCTTCAAAAAAGAAAAGAGACAAAATTAGTGAAAATTTATCTGATGTAATTTCACAAGCTGAAACAGGTACTTTGGACAAAACCAGCACTGTAGCGAAAACAGCAGTGAATGAATGCAGATTAATCACTGATATAGTTGAAAAAGGTATTCAGCAAAAAGGAAATGACATTAACGACAAAGTAAACACCAATTTGCAAGCTACAGAGCAGAGGATACGCAACTACTTAGGTGAAAGTGTTACAGAGAGACAAGTTGTACACATAAACAAAGTGCCATCCACAGCAAACCAAAGTAATGTATGCACACAGATCATTGCAAATCCTACATACAATGCCAGTAATAACAATAAGTTTACATGGCATAACACCAGTACCTATGAGAAATGCAAATAATTATGACAGCTGTGTAAACACAGCACAAAATGCAAACAGAATGTCCACTATATTTGCTGACGAAGGTCTATTAAGACACCGTCAATTTCCAACGCTTACGAGTGAAGGTAAGAGGATGAATCCTGTTGTAGTTATTGCTGCTTTTCGACATGTGTTTCCTAGAAATTAAACGGAAGCACAGAAGATCAGGTTTGTTTTTGGGTACACGCAAGGCGATGTACTTTTGTGGGCAACCGAGGTAGCCGAGCGTTGTACCGCATATTTTCTATTTGAACGGGCATTTCTTGACAAATACTGGTCAGAAGCCGTATAGGAGAGACATAGGCGAGAGGTTTTCAACCCCGCTCCTTTTAATAGAAAATATACTAGTTTGCGAGGGTATTTTGAGAAGTATCTCATCAAAACGCGTTATTGGACGAATCCTGTTTCTCATGTTGATGTTTTAAAAATTTTAAAAAGTCGTTTGCCATCACACATTCGTGAAAAATTAGTTTCCACATCTGAGCACGACACAGAATATTTTCTATCCATTTTAGATTCAATCGACCAATATATGAGGAGAGAGTAACAACAAATAGATCGTCAGACAGCCAAGCACCACAAAAACATAATTCGAATAGTCAATACAAAAAGCCAGACATGAACATATAGCAAGGTTGGTACGCACAACTGCAAGGATATATTAACCGCGGTAATGGCTACGGAAATGGAAATGACAAGAGCAAAAGATTTAAACGAAACTTTCCGCATAACAGAAACGATTACCAACCACAAGTTAATTTCAATCCCTCGTCACAAAATTATGCACCGCGTGTAAATAAAAACAGTCAGCCGCACCAATGGCTGGCGTGCAGCAACAACAATAACATGCCACACGTCGTACCGCAGCCAACCTGTGCCCAACAAAATCACAATACGACATCATTTCACAACAGCAATATGAACACTCGAGAAATGATTAGAAAGAATGAAAGTGCAAGTGAATAAATATATAAACAAATAAAAATGAAATATGAAAAACGTCTGCGAACGAATGTGATGACCGAGTATATGAGTGGCCTGTGGGTTATGAAACACAATTAGTTTTTAAATTAGTTATACGTTTTTTATATTGCAGCGACCAGTGCATCGACATGGCGCAGAAGAAGAGATTTACGACGGGTATTAAAGGTACCAAATGAAAAAACCGGCCGCACCTCAAAGAAATGATTTAGTTATTAGTATGTCTACGTGTATATTTTGGTTATCAAGCAAATGAAGACTAAGAATATACATCATTGCAGTCGAACTACAAATCATTTACCCGTATCTACTGAATACAAAGTACACATAAACACGGAGGCATGTGACCTCAAATAAAACTAGTCAATTCCTATCGTGTCACATGTCAATATAAACGACTGCATTTCCACGTAATTGTAAAGAGATAAGCACGAGGTAATGCAAAAATTTCTGCGTTTCGAGAACAAAGCTACACGTAAGCAAATATAAGCAATGCTATCGTAAAAAAAGTGATAGTACCTGAGTAAATCGTTAATGCGTTTCGTTTCCATGAAAAAGGAGTTCCTTGATGAGTGATTTTCTCTATTCCTTCCTAGGAAAATATTAAACTCTCATAACTGATGTATGCATGACTGCAATGGAAAATGTAGATGCATAAAATGTATATATAGTAACACAATGTAATGATATAAAATTAATGTGATTCTTCAGTTTCTCCACTCCACTGTACTGCAGTACATCAGCGCACCTGATGATGGCAGCGTGGTCGATTGCCGAAGTATTGCGTCCCATGCAAACTCATACCAGGCTGTTCACCTGAGATTTATTTCGTCGAGATATAAATAAGTTATATGTATTTGTGTACGAAGGAATTTTGAAGTTAACAAACTGTATTATCCAGTAATTACAATTGAAGAAGGAATTTTTTAATGTTTTACTATTTAAGAATTTTCTACGTCTAGTACAAATAATGGATGGAATGTCGGCCTTAGATGTAAGGCATTGTAATATGCAGTGTTATGTCAAAATGTTTATGTGCATTTTAATTAAATACCGAGCCATATGTATAAGATGAACTTGAAAAACTAACAAATTGTAAAAAAAAAAAAAATCCCTGGAAGACTAAAACGATTCTCACGACGAAGTGAACAACGAAATATATAGTGGTATCCAAACGCGTGTGCAATAGTGCAACGACACAATTTTGGTAATGTTAGGCTACGCAATGTGTGATATGTTAATCAGCAAACTACAATTGTGTAAGAATCACTTACCTTGACGTCGGGTGTTGATGTGCAGTATTCACTCCACTGAAAATGTAGTATGACGGAGAAGATTTCTTCCCGGGCCATATCAAAGGTGAATTATCTTCCACAGCATCGGCTCTTGAAGAACAAACGCACATGCACCGCACTCACAATGGAAAACAACGCCACAGCAAATTATTCGACGGATATTACGACACTTAGTGTGAAAATGACACTAAAAGCGCGAGTGGAAACGCGAACGACCGTACAGAATAATACGGGGAATACTAACGGCTCTTGCCCAGCCAACAAATATTTTTGTGCACATGTGCAGAGTCTGGCAATGTTGCCGAAAAGACAAGTAGCCACTCTTGCAGCACTCTCATGTAAATACTTATTAATGAATTATCATTCCGTGTGTGAGAGTTCTTTTTAAAGTGTTTTTTTTCTCCCATTGTGCTAACGTCATGTCATTGTGGCTACCTGCATCTGAAGAGGAAGTCCGATAAAAATCAGCATTGTATTCACGGTCAAAAATGAGAAGTACTTAAGTTGCAAATCTGTACTTTTCAATCATTCAATGACTGGTTTTGGGCCAACATCCATTTTAAAATTGTCATAACTAAGTCGAAAATGCCATTTCCAAAGATATCAAAAATGTTCTATGCATATTTTTGACATCTACGGAAATGCCATTTTCGACTTTTTTATGATGATTTGAAAATGAGTCTTGCCCTGAAACTAGTCAATGAATGAATAAAAAATAAAAATTTGCAACTGGACTGGTTTTACGTTCTATATCTGCCCTTATTTTATTTTTTGCCTTATAATGAATTGATTATTTGCTGTTTGTTTTAAAGCTTTCAAAGCTTTTGTAAAAAAATAATTGTATAGTTCTTAACATACTTACTATATCAGGTTCTTTGTTGTACTTTAGCTGATTGTGTAGCTTCCTTTTCCTCTCACTGAAAACTTTTGTTCCTAGTATGATCCATCTTATCTTACTTGATGTTTGATAGCAGTATGACCACAGAGGGGAAGTTCCATAAAATACTTCAAGAAAACTGTTTAAGAATGTACTAAAGTTTTCATTTGTTGAATCAGCATCCCCGAGAGACCACTTAACTTTACTCAGTTTCTTGCAGAATATTTCAATATTTGTTTTATTGAAAATTCTTGTGATGTAAGTTTTTCTTGCAATGTATTTATAAGTTTTTGACTGTGAGACAAACAAGACTGAATGATCAGAAAGTCCTAAGTCTAGAAAGAATTATGTACGTTATCAAAGTAGTAATTTGTGAGATTGTTATCAATACATGTTGCTGAGTGAATATTTTCTCTGGTGAACTCCGAAAAATTTACAGTAGTTTAAAATTAGCTTTTTAATTGAACCAATAAATTTAGTTGATTGTTTATTGTCATTAGCAGTGTTTATACTGAAATTAGCTGCTATTACAATTTTCTTCTTCTTTTCTTTCTTTAGTTTATTTGCCCAGCACTGGAATTTAGAGAGGAATGATGTGAGTAACACACTTTCTGGAATTCTATTTAATTGAAATGACTGACATGTTAAGGCCTTCAAGCTCTATGCAAATGCTTTCGAATGTAGAATCTTCATTTCAACAATTAAAATCTGTTTACACTTCATAGTTTATAGAAGAATCCAGGAGCATGCAGCAACCTCCGTGAGATTTTTTCTCCCTGCAATAGCTGTTTGCAACATTGAAATTTTCAATTTTATGTAAAATATTTATTGTGTCAGAGCTAAGCTAATGTTCATTTAATCAAATAATTTTTATGTTTTTACATTCTCAGAGAAGAATTAGCGAGTCTTCAAGTTTGTAGCTTAGATTGTTGGAAGATTTTGAATTTAAGCCCTTTATATTCTAGTGCATCAAACAAGAATTTCGCTTGTTTCAATGGTATTACTCATACATTTTCGTGAACATTGTTTGGCAGTTTTCTTTTCAACTAACAGGCTTTTTTCTTTTACATCCCCTCCAATTAGTTTCCCTTTAAAGATTTTAAAAACATCCATAAACATTTTGCTGAAGGTCATCGATCCTAGTCTGTTTAGATGTAGTCCATCCTTGGCCAGGCATTCCTTGCCTAAAAACTTATTTGAGTTTATAAATGTAGTACCTAATCTATCACAGCCCTCATTAATTCTGTAGTTAACTCGATCGATAGAACTGTCACTCACCGACTTCCAGTTTATAGTTCTGCTAATCACTATCCTGGAAGCAGGGTAAATTTTTCTGGCTGATCGGATTACATTTTCCGATTGGTTTATAATTTCCTGTTCACTGTATCCTCAGAGGAAATTTGTCCCATCATGGATGAAAATGCCTTCGTAATTTTCTTCACTCCTTTTTCAAGGTTTTCTCTTGAGTTTATAATGTTTTTAAAATAGTTATTGAGCTGATGGGACCTAATTCCTGGCCGACTTCTATTTCACAGGTTGACACTACGACATTTTTCAACATGGGATCGCCATTTATGAGAAATTCATTTTCAGCTACGCGTTTGATACTGTGACGTCTGTCTCCTTTGTTCTCGAACTTCCCACTTGTCCATTTATATGTAGTATTTACGCCCATGGAGTTTGCACTTCGTTTTAATACACGTGACGTGAAACGCTCGTTTCGCAGAGAGCTCATATTTGTATCCCTTCGTAAATGGCGTATTTCCTTGTTTGCATCGATCATTCTCTGGGATTCGTTTGAGTCACAGTTTTCTTCATGAATAAGTTCCACATATTCATCTCTACGTGGCAATATTTCTGATTGTCGTTGTATTTCTTCACAGACCACGTCATAATCGTTTTTTGAAACACAGTTTGTACCAGTCCGCATCCTCAGCTTTTCATCGCTACTGGCGATGTAGTCCCCGTAATCACAGTCTTTTTGGCGCATAAGCTCAATGTTTCTCTTTTTTAACGATAACAAGTCTTGTTTGAGGGATTCAGTTTCTTTTTGCAGTGTTCGAATAACACTTTATTTTGCATTAACTTCACTTTGAAGATCAACCTTTTCGTCGCATAAACAGTTACATATACAATCCTGGCAGCACCACAAGAAATCGTCATTTATGAATTTTGGTTCACTTTTGACCACTCTTCATGTAACCAAAAGCGACACTTTACATGCAGAATTCCTTTCACAACACGCTTTTTATATTCCTTGTACATTGCACTACTAAACTTTTGATTTTTTTGAGAGAGCTGCACTATTACACGGACCTGTCGGCGCGATCTTGGTGGAGTTTTTAAGAATATTAGCTCTAATAAAGTGGGCATTCTTTAAAAATTATTATTTCCAACTCGTTTTGCGTTTTCACTTAAACGTGTTGGGTACTAGCTGAAGATATGTGTTTCTGTGCTGTTAACCCATATGTTGTGTCTAGCTCAGAATTACTGTAACTGTTAATGAAGTCAGTAAAATGTAATTCTGTCGGAAACATCTCATGTTTTTACCGTTAGGGGGCAGTATGTGCAGTTCTTGGCATTTGTATCACCTGTAAACATTTCAATACTTCTGCTATGTGTCTTTACGAGAGTTGTGTAGCTACATGATGGTTCGTACAATTACGTGTGGCTAGACGCTCCGTATAATCATTATAATGTAATAGGCGATGAGACAGGTGGACGTCACAGCGAATGTCGCTGTGACGCTAAGTGATGTGCCTAGAACTCGAAACAAGTTTTTAGTATAGGATCAGTTGAGGGTCGTCACACAGGTGGCTGCGGATAAAATAGGTGTGCAAGATCTATATCTGCATATAACAGCAAGCAGAAACCCTTTATACAATGCTACACGTCTAGGACGGCAGTTCCAAACAACTACAGGAGTTAAGGCGTAAACAAAAACAGTGCGAAATAGGCTCCATGAGCAGGGATTACGTGCCAGAAGATCTCTCAAGGGTACTCCTCGAAACTGGGTTCAAAGATGGCCTCGTGTTGAATGGGCACGAAACCACTCTTTGTTCAGTCGGGAGCAGTGGCACACAACGCTCTTTTCTGATGAGACCCGTATCAGTTTCCACCCCGAAAATACTAACATTCGTGTTTGGAGGCAACGAGGAGAACGTTTACACCCATAACTGTATCGTAGTTTGTCACCATTACCAAGGCATTTCAGTCATGTTTTGCAGTGGAAATATGTATGGCCGCTGGACACCTCTTGTGCCTGTAAATGGGAAGATGACTGATGTGAACTATCGCAACAACTCCTTGCAAATATTGTGCGTTCATTTGGTGAACTTATTGGAGCGGGATTTACGCTGATGGACGACAATACACGCCACCATAGTCACAATGTTGCGAACACCTTGCATGTGATGGATGGAATCAGTCGGTTGGAATGGCCTCCATGTTCTCCAGATTTCAGCTGCATTGAGAATGCATGGGTTTTGCTTAAATGAGTCATCTGCTATCGTCCTGTCCCACCAGAAATTTTCTAGCGCATCATACCTGTAAAGGCCGCAGTGGAGGAATGGGACAATATCCCATAGGCTCATGTGGACAACGTGGTAACGAGTGTGCATAATTCCATTCAGAAGTGTCTCCAGTTACAGGAGGGACAGTTGGTTCAGAAACAATGTGTTATGCAAGCCGACAAAGAGAAGAAACTGTAGTTTCTCCAGGGTAGGGTTTTTTGTGTTTGTCAAGTAGAAAATCTTTATTTTTGTCTTATTATGACTTTACCTGACAGAACAAAACCAGTTTGTTTCCTATCTATGATGTCCAGTATTGACATTTATTTTGATCAATATACAGGGTGTTACAAAAAGGTACGGCCAAACTTTCAGGAATCATTCTTCACACACAAAAAAAGAAAAGATGTTATGTGGACATGTGTCCGGAAACGCTTAATTTCCATGTTAGGGCTCATTTTAGTTTCGTCAGTATGTAATGTACTTCCTCGATTC
This sequence comes from Schistocerca cancellata, assembly GCF_023864275.1. Taxonomy (NCBI): domain Eukaryota; kingdom Metazoa; phylum Arthropoda; class Insecta; order Orthoptera; family Acrididae; genus Schistocerca; species Schistocerca cancellata. The sequence continues at coordinate 514,512,740 of NC_064628.1, read as the reverse complement.
ACCGTCAGTTGGCCCAATTGAAAGAAGGTAATGTTGATTTCGGAGCTTGTGTTGAGTTGGGACTCATTGCTCTACAGTACTAGCATCAAGCACATCAGTACGTAGCATCAACAGGTTAGTGTTCATCACGAACGTGGTTTTGCAGTCAGTGCAATGTTTACAAATGCGGAGTTGGCAGATGCCCATTTGATGTACGGATTAGCACGGGCCAATAGCCGTGGCGCGGTACGTTTGTATCGAATTGGCAGATGCCCATTTGATGTATGGATTAGCACGGGCCAATAGCCGTGGCGCGGTACGTTTGTATCGAGACAGATTTCCAGAACGAAGGTGTCCCGACAGGAAGACGTTCGAAGCAATTGATCGGCGTCTTAGGGAGCACTGAACATTCCAGATTATGACTCGCGACTGGGGAAGACCTAGAACGACGAGGACACGTGCAATGGACGAGGCAATTCTTCGTGCAGTTGACGATAACCCTAATGTCAGCGTCAGAGAAGTTGCTGTTGTACAAGGTAACGTTGACCACGTCACTGCATGGAGAGTGCTACGGGAGAACCAGTTGTTTCCGTACCATGTACAGCGTGTGCAGGCACTATCAGCAGCTGATTGGCCTCCACGGGTACACTTCTGCGAATGGTTCATCCAACAATGCGTCAATCATCATTTCAGTGCAAATGTTCTCTTTACGGATGAGGCTTCATTCCAACGTGATCAAATTGTAAATTTTCACACTCTACATGTGTGGGCTGACGAGAATCCGCATGCAATTGTGCAATCACGTCATCAACACAGAGTTTCTATGAACGTTTGGGCAGGCATTGTTGGTGATGTCTTGATTGGGCCCTATCTTCTTCCACCTACCCTCAATGGAGCACGTTATCATGATTTCATACGGAATACTCTACCTGTGCTGCTAGAACATGTGCCTTTACAAGTACGACACAACATGTGGTTCATGCACGATGGAGCTCCTGCACATTTCAGTCGAAGTGTTCGTACGCTTCTCAACAACAGATTCGGTGACCGATGGATTGGTAGAGGCGGACCAATCCCATGGCCTCCACGTTCTCCTGACCTCAACCGTCTTGACTTTCATTTATGGGGGTATTTGAAAGCTCTTGTCTACGCAACCCCGGTACCAAATGTAGAGACTCTTCGTGCTCGTATTGTGGACGGCTGTGATACAATACGCCATTCTCCAGGGCTGCATCAGCGCATCAGGAATTCCATGCGATGGAGGGTGGGTGCATGTATCCACGCTAACGGAGGACATTTTGAACAGTTCCTGTAACAAAGTGTTTGAAGTCACGCTGGTACGTTCTGTTGCTGTGTGTTTCCATTCCATGATTAATGTGATTTGAAGAGAAGTAATAAAATGAGCTCTAACATGGAAAGTAAGCGTTTCTGGACACATGTCCAAGTAACAGATTTTCTTTCTTTGTGTATGAGGAATGTTTCCCGAAAATTTGGCTATACCGTTTTGTAACACCCTGTGTATATTGGTCAAAATACTGTATAACTATTACATCCAGTATTGACTATAAATCAGTGTTGCATATTACTTTATTATCAATATTGGACATAATAGATAGGAAACAAAACTGGGTTTATTCTGTCAGTATATATATAAGGTATTTTTTTTCCAGCGTGTACAAACTCTAGGGATCTCTAGGGATTGATCGATGTGAGGATACGAAACAATAAAGGTCTAATGAACTTATGTCCGGAAATGCCATTTATTCAATCATACTTTGTTTGATCGATGTGAGGATACTAAACAATAAAGGTCTAATGAACTTATTTCCGGAAATGCCATTTATTCAATCATACTTTGTTTGTTACGGAGACTACGGTCTAATATGTACTGTATCATGCAGCCACAGTTACAGTGTGCATGGTTTCCTTCTAGAAGATCGTATTGTTCCTCATACGTCATGCCCTAGCGGGATCTCCTGCCATAGCAATTGATAATGCTGTGTCCGATTCACTTCTCTTGCTGACTCACCTTGTAGTGGATGTGATACACCGTTGTACCCAATGGTTCCGTATTCGAATCGGGAGCTTGCCGACATGGTGTTTACTTACGGAAAGGCGAACGGCAACGGGCAGCAGGTTGCAAGGTTGTATCAGGAGACCTGTCACAGCCGACAACAAGCACAACATTCAATGTCTGCAACAGTGATTCGCCGTTTGTCTTGGACAGGGTCGTTTCAGGAAGCAGGAAATCAGGCGTGGAGGAAAATGTGATTAACACTGTGGAAGGCGACTCGTGTGTCAGAAATAGGCAGTTATCCCTCCAATAAACAGACGACCGTGTGGAACATTCTCCACGACAACTGTTGCTACCCTTATCCTTTGCGGGCGAGCGGTTCTAGGCGCTACAGTCTGATACCGTGCGACCACTACGGTCGCAGGTTCGAATCCTGCCTCGGGCATGGATGTGTGTGATGTCCTTAGGTTAGTTAGGTTTAAGTAGTTCTAAGTTCTAGGGGACTGATGACCTCAGAAATTAAGTCCCATAGTGCTCAGAGCCATTTGAACCAACCTTATCGCCGGCCGGAATGGCCGAGCGGTTAAAGGCGCTACAGTCTGGTACCGCACGACCACTACGGTAGCAGGTTCGAATCCTGCCTCGGGCATGGATGTGTGTGATGTCCTTAGGTTAGTTAGGTTTAAGTAGTTCTAAGTTCTAGGAGAGCAGTTGAGTCCCATAGTGCTCAGAGCCATTTGAACCAACCTAATCACTCACAGCGTGTGCAGGGCTTACTAGCGACAGACGTTCCACATCAGGAGCAGTTCTGTCACTGGTTTCTTCACCAGGCAACCACGACTCCGGGATCAGTGTGATCCATCCTGTTCACATATGAGGCTACCTTATCTTCAAGTTTCATAACATTCATCTGTAGTATAGTATGCAGAACCCCCATGGTACGGTGTCAGTGAACCATCAGTATCGGTGCAGCCGGAATATGTGAGCTGGGATAATTGGCGATCGTATTTTGGAACCAGTCTTCCTTCCACGTCCGTCACCTAACAGGCCAGAGCTATCGACGTTTCTTGCGCATGACTTTGCCTCCTCTGCTGGAAGAAGTCCCATTGATTGATTAGGTGGCTGCTACAAGAGGGCGAACCAGACCTCTTCGCTGTTAACGTCTGGACGCATTTCAGCTGTGTCTTCCTTGGTCGGTGGATCAGACGAGGGGTCCAGCTGCATGGCCTGCTCATTCACCGGATCTCAAACCGTGTGATTTCTGGTTATGGGACCATTTCAAAAGTATCTTATATGTAGAGCCCATTCTGAACGTGGAGACACTGGAGCATCCTTTGACGCTGTTCAGATGCAGCCTGGCCGATGTGAACATGAGAGACAGAACATGCTATGGCGCATATACGCATGCGTTCAGGCACATAGAAACCATTTTCAGCACATACTGTAACTATGGTTGACGTATTTAGATTGCAGTCTCTGTAACAATGTATGACTGAATATATGGTCTCTAGCATGGAAACCATGTATTTCCGCAAATAAGTTCATTAAACCTATTTTGTTCCATATCCTCTCATCAGTCTATCCCTAGAGGTTGTACACGATAGTAAAAATCACCCTGAGACTACTGTTGATGTTGCCCGCCTGGCTAGCCGCGCGGTCTAACGCGCTGCTTCCCGAGTGGGAAGGCATGCCGTTCCTGGCACGAATCCGACGGCGGATTAGTGTCGAGATCTGGAGTGCCGGCCAGCCTGTGGATGGCTTTTTATTTATTTATTTATTTACACGTCAAGTTCTGTAGGTCCAAATTGAGGAGCAAATCTCCAAGGTCATGGAACGTGTCAGTACATGAAATTACAACATAAAAGAAATGACAGATAATAGGTAAAAATAAATGTTTATGAACCCGAAAAAAGTCAGTTCATAAGTTTAAGTAAACGCAATCAACAATACAATAAGAATCAGCTTAATTTTCAAGGAACTCCTCGACAGAATAGGAGGAGTGACCCATGAGGAAACTCTTCAGTTTCGATTTAAAAGCATATGGATTACTGCTAAGATTTTTGAATTCGAGTGGTAGCTTATTGAAAATGGATGCAGCAGTATACTGCAAACCTTTCTGCACAAGAGTTAAGGAAGTCCGATCCAAATGCATGTTTGCTATCTGCCGAGTACTAACCGAGAGAAAGCTGCTTATTCTTGGGAATAAGCTAATATCGTTAACAAGAAGTGACAGTAACGAATATATATATTGAGAGACCTATGTCAAAATACCCATACTTGTGAACAGGGGTCGACAAGAGGTTCGTGAACTTACACCACTTTTGCCCGAACCGCCTGTTTCTGAGCCAAAAATAGCCTTTTAGAATGAGAAGAGTTACCTCAAAATGTAATACCAATCGACATAAGCGAATGAAAATTAGCTAAGTAGACTAATTTTCGTGTCGAACGATCACTCACTTATGATACCATTCGAATAATAAAAATGGCAGTATTAAGACTTTGAACAAGATCCTGAACCTGGGCTTTCCACTGTAGCTTACTATCTATCTGAACACCTAGAAATTTGAACTGATCAGTACCTCTAATCGTATGCCAGTTCTGTGAAATTAAAACGTCAAGTTTTATTGAATTGTGTATTGGAAACAGTAAAAACTGAGTCTTACTGTGATTTAGTGTTAGATTATTTTCTACAAGCCATGAACTGAGGTCATGTACTGCACTATTTGAAACCGAGCCAATGTTGTACACAACATCCTTTACTCCCAAGCTAGTGTCATCACCAAACAGAAATATTTAAGAGTTACCCATAATACTAGAGGGTATATCATTTATATAAATAAGCAACAGGAGTGGCCCCAACACTGATTTCTGGGGCACCCCCCACTCAGACCCCACATCACAGACGTTATCAACATTGTGAATAATGACCTTTTGCTGCCTGTTGCTAAAGTAAGAGGTGAACCAGTTGTGAGCTAATCCCCATATTCCAACTTCTGGAGCAATATTTTGTGATCAACACAATAAAATGCCTTAATTAAATCAAAAAATATGCCAAGCCTTCAAAATCTTTTGTTTACCCCATCCAGTACCTCACAGAGAAAAGAGAATATAAGCATTTTCAGTTGTTAAACGACTTTTAAAGCCGAACTGTACATTTGATAGCAAATCGTGTGATATAAAATGATCAATTATCCTTACATACACCGCCTTTTCAATAACTTTTGTAAACACTGATGGCATAGAAATAGGTCTAAAATTATCTACATTATCCCTTTCTCCCTTATTATAAAGCGGGTTTAGTACTGAGTACTTCAGTCGCTTAGGAAACTGACCATTCCTAAAGGAATAATTACAAATATGGCTAAATACAGGGCGAACATGTGCAGCTCAGTACTTTAATATTCTGCTAGACACTCCATCATAACCATGAGAGGCTTTAGTCTTCAGTAATTTAATTATTGACTCGATCTCCCTCTTGCCTTTATCACAGAGGAGTATTTCAGACATCAACCTCGGAAAGGCATTTGCCAAGAAAGTTATGATTTCTGGCGGAAAATAAATTTTTATTTAACTAACCAGAAATGCTAAGAAAATGATTGTTAAATACTGTACATATATCTGATTTATCAGTAACAGAAATATTTTTACTGCAAACTGACTTTATGTCGTCGACCTTGTGCTGCTGATCAGACACTTCCTTCAGAACTGACCATATGGCTCAGCTATTCTATTTGGATACCATATACTCTTTGACTTCCTAATAACATTTTTAAGCACCTTACAATACTGTCTGTAATGGGCTACTGTAGCTCAATTGTGACTACTTCTAACATTTTAGTATAGTTCCCACTTTGTTCTACAAGATATCCTTATCCCACTAGTCAGCCACCCGGGCTGCCTCAAAAAGTTCTTTGTTGCTGTTGGATAACTTTCTTACATAGTTTGTAATTAAATATGACATTTGTTTGAGTACAAAAGCTTTTTAGTGTTAAAATTTGTACGTCATAGTCTGAAAGGCCATTCACGATTTTACTAACAGAATGCCTATCTAGTAATGAAGAATGAATAAAAATGTTGTCTATGGCTGTGCTACTGTTCCCCTGCACCCTATTTGAATAAAACACAGTCTGCATCAGATCATATGAATTTAGGAGTTCTACCAACATCCTTTTTCTTGCACCATCATATACAAAATTATTATTGAAGTCACCACATATAACTAATTTCTGGTACTTCCTGCAAAGTGAACCAAAAACCCTCTCTATCTTGAGCAAAAATGCTCTGAAGTCGGAGCTAGCGGACCTATAAACAACAACAATTAGAAGTTTAGTTTCACTAAATTCAACTGCCCCTGCATAACATTCAAACATCTGTTCAGTGCAGTGTCGTGATACGCCTATGGACTCAAATGGAATACTGTTTTTACGTACATAGCCACTCCCCTTTCCCGCAAGGAACTCCTTGAGAAACAGACAGCTAATCTCTATCCTGGTAAAGGAAGCCTCTGAATTGTCAAATTACTTAAGTGGTGCTCTGTGGGACGGGTGGACTGCTGTGGCCTGTTGTGGGGTTGTGAACACTGAGGGCTACAGCGGGTCGAAGCCTCTCCGTCGTTTCTAGGTCCCCAGTTCAATACACAATACACACACTGTTGATGTTGGGAGTCAAGTGCCTTTGCTGTTGTTGTTGTTGTGGTCTTCAGTCCTGAGACTGGTTTGATGCAGCTCTCCATGCTACTCTATCCTGTGCAAGCTTCTTCATCTCCCAGTACCTACTGCAACCTACATCCTTCTGAATCTGCTTAGTGTATTCATCTCTTGGTCTCCCTCTACGATTTTTACCCTCCACACTGCCCTCCAATGCTAAATTTGTGATCCCTTGATGCCTCAGAACATGTCCTACCAACCGATCCCTTCTTCTAGTCAAGTTGTGCCACAAACTTCTCTTCTCCCCAATCCTATTCAATACTTCCTCATTAGTTACGTGATCTACCCACCTTATCTTCAGCATTCTTCTGTAGCACCACATTTCGAAAGCTTCTATTCTCTTCTTGTCCAAACTAGTTATCGTCCATGTTTCACTTCCATACATGGCTACACTCCATACAAATACTTTCAGAAACGACTTCCTGACACTTAAATCTATACTCGATGTTAACAAATTCCTCTTCTTGAGAAACGCTTTCCTTGCCATTGCGAGTCTACATTTTATATCCTCTCTACTTCGACCATCATCGGTTATTTTACTCCCTAAATAGCAAAACTCCTTTACTACTTTAAGTGTCTCATTTCCTAATCTAATTCCCTCAGCATCACCCGACTTAATTCGACTACATTCCATTATCCTCGTTTTGCTTTTGTTGATGTTCATCTTATATCCTCCTTTCAAGACACTGTCTATTCCGTTCAACTGCTCTTCCAAGTCCTTTGCTGTCTCTGACAGAACCACCATGTCATCGGCGAACCTCAAAGTTTTTACTTCTTCTCCATGAATTTTAATACCTACTCCGAATTTTTCTTTTGTTTCCTTTACTGCTTGCTCAATATACAGATTGAATAACATCGGGGAGAGGCTACAACCCTGTCTCACTCCCTTCCCAACCACTGCTTCCCTTTCATGTCCCTCGACTCTTATAACTGCCATCTGGTTTCTGTACAAACTGTAAATAGCCTTTCGCTCCCTGTATTTGACCCCTGCCACCTTCAGAATTTGAAAGAGAGTATTCCAGTTAACATTGTCAAAAGCTTTCTCTAAGTCTACAAATGCTAGAAACGTAGGTTTGCCTTTTCTTAATCTTTCTTCTAAGATAAGTCGTAAGGTCAGTATTGCCTCACGTGTTCCAACATTTCTACGGAATCCAAACTGATCTTCCCCGAGATCGGCTTCTACCAGTTTTTCCATTCGTCTGTAAAGAATTCGCGTTAGTATTTTGCAGCTGTGACTTATTAAACTGGTAGTTCGGTAATTTTCACATCTGTCAACACCTACTTTCTTTGGGATTGGAATTATTATATTCTTCTTGAAGTCTGAGGGTATTTCGCCTGTCTCATACATTGTGCTCACCAGATGGTAGAGTTTTGTCATGACTGGCTCTCCCGAGGCCATCAGTAGTTCAAATGGAATGTTGTCTACTCCCGGGGCCTTGTTTCGACTCAGGTCTTTCAGTGCTCTGTCAAACTCTTCACGCAGTATCTTATCTCCCATTTCGTCTTCATCTACTTCCTCTTCCATTTCCATAATATTGTCCTCAAGTACATCGCCCTTGTATAAACCCTCTATATACACCTTCCACCTTTCTGCCTTCCCTTCTTTGCTTAGAACTGGGTTGCCATCTGAGCTCTTGGTATTCATACAAGTGGTTCTCTTCTCTCCAAAGGTCTCTTTAATTTTCCTGTAGGCAGTATCTATCTTACCCCTAGTGAGACAAGCCTCTACATCCTTACATTTGTCCTCTAGCCATCCCTGCTTAGCCATTTTGCACTTCCTGTCGATATCATTTTTGAGACGTTTGTATTCCTTTTTGCCTGCTTCATTTACTGCATTTTTATATTTTCTCCTTTCATCAATTAAATTCAATATTTCTTCTGTTACCCAAGGATTTCTATTAGCCCTCGTCTTTTTACCTACTTGATCCTCTGCTGCCTTCACTACTTCATCCCTCAGAGCTACCCATTCTTCTTCTACTGTATTTCTTTCCCCCATTCCTGTCAATTGTTCCCTTATGCTCTCCCTGAAACTCTGTGCAACCTCTGGTTCTTTGAGTTTATCCAGGTCCCATCTCCTTAAATTCCCACCTTTTTGCAGTTTCTTCAGTTTCAATCTGCAGTTCATAACCAATAGATTGTGGTCAGAATCCACATCTGTCCCAGGAAATGTCTTACAATTTAAAACCTGGTTCCTAAATCTCTGTCTTACCATTATATAATCTATCTGATACCTTTTAGTATCTCCAGGATTCTTCCAGGTATACAACCTTCTTTTATGATTCTTGAACCAAGTGTTGGCTATGATTAAGTTATGCTCTGTGCAAAATTCTACAAGGCGGCTTCCTCTTTCATTCCTTCCCCCCAATCCATATTCACCTACTATGTTTCCTTCTCTCCCTTTTCCTACTGACGAATTCCAGTCACCCATGACTATTAAATTTTCGTCTCCCTTCACTACCTGAATAATTTCTTTTATCTCGTCATACATTTCATCTATTTCTTCATCATCTGCAGAGGTAGTTGGCATATAAACTTGTACTACTGTAGTAGGCATGGGCTTTGTGTCTATCTTGGCCACAATAATGCGTTCACTATGCTGTTTGTAGTAGCTAACCCGCACTCCTATTTTTTTTATTCATTATTAAACCTACTCCTGCATTACCCCTATTTGATTTTGTATTTATAACCCTGTAATCACCTGACCAAAAGTCTTGTTCCTCCTGCCACCGAACTTCACTAATTCCCACTACATCTAACTTTAACCTATCCATTTCCCTTCTTAAATTTTCTAACCTACCTGCCCGATTAAGGGATCTGACATTCCACGCTCCGATCCGTAGAACGCCAGTTTTCTTTCTCCTGATAACGACGTCCTCCTGAGTAGTCCCCGCCCGGAGATCCGAATGGGGGACTATTTTACCTCCGGAATATTTTACCCAAGAGGACGCCATCATCATTTAATCATACAGTAGAGCTGCATGTCCTCGGGAAAAATTACGGCTGTAGTTTCCCCTTGCTTTCAGCCGTTTGCAGTACCAGCACAGCAAGGCCGTTTTGGTTAATGTTACAAGGCCAGATCAATCATCCAGACTGTTGCCCCTGCAACTACTGAAAAGGCTGCTGCCCCTCTTCAGGAACCACATGTTTGCTATCGCCTTGATATATCCATGCATATCGGTGACTTTAGTGCTTACTTCTGAAATTTTATCATCGACATATAGTTCGCACTGCTGTATTCCAACGTTCAACTCCTCATCATTTATAGCTCCCACCCCGATAAGACCTTCTAGTTCCGTTAATTTAGCGCTGATGTCTCAATTTTGCTGTCAGCGTGTAGACACATTTGCTTTGCATCCTCCGAACGAATGTGCAACACCTGTGCAAATTTGTCAATGGTCTACCGCACACAGATACAGTTCCGTTTTGATATAATGCCTTCTATGCAGAATCTCATTGAATTTTCGTCTGTATCTACCCTCATTCAATTTCCTAGTTTTATCCATAACCAGGAAGACATACTGCGAGTTATTTCAGAAATTCATTTAACGACATGTCGGTTCCTATATGTGCTGTTAAATATGCATTAAGTCCAGATTATCTTGTTTGATAGCAATAATAAGGTCCGATAAATCCCAGACCAACTGCTCCGAGATCCTTGAGTATGAATCAGATTAAATGTATTGACGTGGATATGGCGACCAAAGAAGAAATATCTCCGAAACTGATCCTGATTTTCCACTGCGACATCGGTAAATATGAATATTCTGTTTGGCTTTACTTCCTCGGACACGGGAATATCACTGCTTTCAACGAACGTCTTGTATGTTAGTCCTTCAATGCCATGAAATATTTCCTACAGTAACTCATATTTTGGTTGAATCAGTATTTTTGATCAAATATACATAAGCCCAAAGACGATTCCGTCAGGATGTGTTAACAGTGCTACAAGATACAATAATAATTCTTCTTGTTCTTCCATCATCATCATTGTAGGACCAGTCACTTACTACAAGACCCTCGTGGTGGGGTTGTTTGGTCCACTCAGTCATGGTGGTAACCATTCGTTTACAGGGGATGCAGGTGTTAAATAAGATCATAATATCGTACCCACATCTAGTAAAGTCGAATTATATGCTTCCACCTCCATTGATGCACAACGAGCATCCTAGAGTCCGTCTATGGTTTCCTCTTATGCGTGTAGTGTTTGGTGAGCTAATTCCAACATTTCTCATAGAAACGGTGGACATATGAGTTCTACCTTTGTCGACATTCTAGGTCATTCGGTGTTGCACAGCTAGCATTCCATAAACTCTTAAAAGTCCGCTCGTGTAGATGTGTGCACTCATTATCGTAAAAATTTTAACTGTTCTAGGCTAGTCCTCTACAGAAACTGTATGTTCATCCAGAATCACCAATGGAGAGTAAACGTTTCCTTGGAACGAGGCCGAAATCTGCACTGACACGTCACACAGTCGACGCCATTCATCCATCAATAACATTATCTTGATGTCACTAAATACAAGGTTTCCAAATTCTATCAGTGAGTGGAACTCTTGATTTGATATCATACTGGCATTGACACGCCTACACCCCCAGATATTAAAAAAATTGAAAATCGTTATTTTCACGTCAGGTGGCTATTGCTGGAATGATTTCGTCTAGCCTGCAAGGAAACACGCGTTATGAGTTAAAAATATTAGCTTTTTTCATGTTCTTCACTATTGGGGTTAATACTTACACTGCCTCGCAGCAGGGAACGTTGATATACGTCTTGACATCGTTGTCCTTCGACATATCTCTCACAAGCGGGTGAACTAGTTACTGATCAACCTATGAGGTTTCAGGGTTGCAGCCGGAACATCTTAACTTCTTGCCACAATATTTCAGCTGGCAACCGTTCAGACTTCTTCAGGTGTCCACCCCTGGAGACTGCTACTATAAGGTGTCGGCTTTAAAGCAGAAATTGGCGCAGAGACGCATTTGCATTGGCGGCCGTCACAGCAGCATCCTCTATCGAAATCTGCGCCTTCTGTAAATACTATTCCGTCTGTCAGGCGCAGGCGTAGGCGTAAGTAAAGTTGAAACAACATGGCCGCCCAATCTCGGAATGCGAGCTCGTGGCCCTAAAAGCAAACTTCAGTTCTTGCCAGACGTGTCATTATGAATAAAATGTTTCTTTCAGAAGAAAGGATCCCGAACCTTATCCAATTGAAAAACACCGTAGCGATATATAAGAACTTGTGTTAGAAATGAATCCCAAAAGGATCTCCCCAGGGCCAAGATTTTTGTGGTTGAATAATCCATAGTGTATCCTATGGTAATACAATGCTCAGCTAGGGCCTAGTTACTGGAGTGAGAAATGCGAGTCTGGCGCTCTTGTTCAACTCACTTTTCATGAACTGTGCGTATCGTCTGACCTATGTAAGCTTTGCTGTAAATACACTCGTGACCTCAACTGCCATTATCTTCGGTACAGTTAGCTATGTTTATGCTAGTGTGATTAAGATATTTAGGAAGATACTCTAGGCTGCATATTGAAGTCGTCGCTACAGTGATGATGTGATGACTATCACACTGCATGACTGATAAGATTCTCAGAGCCAGAGGCTTGCATTTATAGTTTAAAAGACTTCAGGTGTGTAGTACATATTTATTTACAATATCTCTCCTGATTGCTGTCAGTACCGATACGTTTCATGAAATATTACATGCTTTCTTAAGCAACAATTATTTATTTTTATTCATAATTGCTGGCTGCATCCTCATTACAATTTCTGTATTACCACAACAACAACAGCAAGATGCTTCAACCACATCCTCAGCACTGCAAACAGAATTCTTCTGCAAATCATCATCAGGGCTCCCGTCATTTCGTTCTGTGGAAAAATTAAGTAAATACAGAAAATTGATTGCTTAGCAGCGTGATGTGGGAATGGCGGACTTTTTTTTTTCAAATGCTTACAGCCCACCTCTTCATCGATCGTGGTGATTGTCAAGAATCAAATGCAGAGAGAAAGCACTGTACATGGATATTTTCAAAAACCTGCAGCCTGCTGATGTTTCTGAGAACACCTCCAATAGCAGCGCAATAGCAATAAAAAAAGAAATAAACCGTAACTATAGCTTCGTACAAACATAATAACAGTTACAGATAGATGGATACATCATGTGATTGCTTAGGCTTTTTGCGTGGTGGGAGACTGAATAATGATTTTAAAAATGGTAAACAATTCCAATATATGCAACACAGTGTACGGTGTAGATAATCACATAATGCTTCTTCTTGCCATTCTGCTGCATCGTCGTTATTTGTTGAACAGTATACCTCTTATCTAAAGTCTTAAAGCTTCTACGCTACTATACAGTTCCGTTATTGATGCAGATAGCTGTTAGTACATTTCTCCAAAAGAATGTTACAACAAACAGACTTGTTAAACTCTTCTTTGCTCAATGCAAGTGTCTAGTTCATTAAACGTACTGATGGTGAATAAATGTTAGTGCTTATGTCGACGGTATGCGGTTTTTACTTATTAAATTATTCCTGTCATTTCACAATCGCAGGCTTCTCTTTGTACGCCATTGGCTGCCGAGCGGGAGCGCTCTGGGGTGGGTCGGCTTGGTGGGAGATGGGGGGGGGGGAGGGGGGAGAATGTGGGGCGGAGTCTTCCTTCGCCCACGCAATGATGCTGATGCCTTGATTCACGGAATGGCCTTGGAGATAAGAAAATGCTGATAATGATATCAGCGGACTATAACATGCGCAATTGTCTCAGGTGTAAATGACACCACAGTCAAGAAAGAGCTAAATCTGATGTCAGCGAATTCCTGGCCGGAAGCGTCAGTGCCACATTCCTAGTAGTTGCAAAGTACTGACAAGAATTATTTACAGAAGAACGAAAAACCTGGTATAATCCGAGCACGCTGAAGATCGGTTTGGGTTCCAGAGCAATGTAGGATCACGTGGGGCAATATTTACTCTATGACGTATCGTAAAAGACAGGTTAAAGCGTTTGTTGATTTAGAGAAATATTTTGACAATGTTGACCTGAATACATTTTTTGAAATTCTGAGGGTGGAAAGGATAAAATACCGGGAGCGAAAGGTTATTTACAACTTGTGCAGAAACCAGACGCCAGTTTGTAGAGTCCAAGAGCGTAAAAGAGAAGCAGTAGTAGAGAAGGGAGTGAGGATTGTAGCCCTTCCCTGGTATTATTCAGCCTGCATAGTGAGCAAGTTCTAAATAAAACCGAAGAAGAGCTTGGAAAGGATTTATAGTTCACACAGATGACACTGTCATTCTGTCAGCGATACTAAAGCACTTGAAAGAACAGATGAACGGAATGGACAGTGTATTCAAAGGAAGACGTCAGATGAACAACAACAAAAGGACAGCAACGGTAATGAAATGTAGTCCGATAAAATCAGGCTATGCTGAGGGAATTAGCTTAGGAAATGAGACACTGAAAGTAGTACATGAGTTTTGATATTTGGACAGCAAATAAATGATGATGGTCGAAGTAGAGGATATAACATGCAGATTGACTATAGCCCGGAAAGAATTCCCGAAAAAGAGGAATTTGTTAACATCTAACGTATTTGTATGGAAGTGAAATATGGACAATAAGCATTTAAGACAAGAGGAGGATAGAAGTTTTTGACATGTGGTCCTACAGAAGAATGTTGAGAGTTAGACGCCGAATCTAATAACTGATGAGCATGTACTGAACAAAACTGGGCAGTAAAGAAATATGTGGCACAACCTGAACAAAAGAAGGATCCGTTGATAGGACACCTTCTGAGACTTCAAGGAATCATCAATATAGTACTGGAGGACTGTGTGAGGGATAAAAATTATAGAGGGAGATCAAGAGATGATTACAATAAGCAAGTTTAAATACACTACTGGCCATTAAAATTGCTGCACCACGAATATGACGTGCTACAGACGCGAAATTTAACCGACAGGAAGAAGATGCTGTGATATAAAAATGGTTAGCTTTACAGAGCATTCACACAAGGTTGGCGCCGGTGGCGACACCTACAACGTGCTGATGTGAGGAAAGTTTCCAACCGATTTCTCATACACAAACAGCAGTTTACCGGCGTTGCCTGGTGAAACTTTGTTGTGATGCCTCGTGTAAGGAGGAGAAATGCGTACTATCACGTTTCTGACTTTGATAGAGGTCGGATTGTAGCCTATCGCTATTGCGGTTTATCGTATCGCGACATTGCTGCTCTCGTTGGTCGAGATCCAATGACTGTTAGCAGGATACAGAATCGTTGGGTTCAGGAGGGTAGTACGGAACGCCGTGCTGGATCCCAACGGCCTCGTATCACTAGCAGTCGAGATGACAGGCATCTTATCCACATGGCTGTAACGGATCGTGCAGCCACGTCTCGATCCCTGAGTCAACAGATGGGAACGTTTGCAAGACAACAACCATCTGCACGAACAGTTCGACGAAGTTTCCAGCAGCATGGACTATCAGCTCGGAGACCATGGCTGCGGTTACCCTTGACGCTGCATCACAGGCAGGAGCGCCTGTGACGGTGTACTCAACGACGAACCTGGGTGCACGAATTTCAAAACGTCATTTTTTCGGATGAATCCAGGTTCTGTTTACAGCATCATGATGGACGCATCCGTGTTTGGCGACATCGCGGTGAACGCACATTGGAAGTGTGTATTCGTCATCGCCATATTGGCGTTGCACCCGGCGTGATGGTATAGTTGGTTACACGTCTCGGTCACCTCTTGTTCGCATTGACGGCACTTTGAACAGTGGACGTTACATTTCAGATGTGTTACGACCCGTGGCTCTACCCTCCATTCGATCCCTGCGAAACCCTACATTTCAGCAGGATAATGCACGACCGCATGTTGCAGGTCCTGTACGGGCCTTTCTGGATACAGAAAATGTTCGAATGCTGCCCTGGCCAGCACATTCTCCAGATCCCTCACTAATTGAAAACGTCTGGTCAATGGTGGCCGAGCAACTGGCTCGTCACAATACGCCAATCACTACTCTTGATGAACTGTGGTGTCGTGTTGAAGCTGCATGGGCAGCTGTACTTGTACACGCCATCCAAGCTCTATTTGACTCAATGTCCAGGCGAATCAAGGCCGTTATTACGGCCAGAGGAGGTTGTTCTGGGTACTGATTTCTCAGGACCTATGCACCCAAATCGCGTGAAAATGTAATCACATGCAAGTTCTAGTATTATATATTTGTCCAATGAATACCCGTTTATCATCTGCATTTCTTTTTGGTGTAGCAATTATAATGGCCAGTATTGTAGATGTGGCTTGCTTGTGCAAGATAGAGTCGCGTGGAGAGCTGTACCAAACGAACTTTCCGTCTGAAGACCACAACAACAATAACAACCTGCTCTACTTCAGTGGTTTCCAACGTTCCAGAGAGCATTACTATGAGTATAATCAGACATTAGCTACTACCCTTGACGTCCCGCTCCCCTAACTATCACCATTATTAGAAAATTCTTTGAACACTTCTATTTTTAAAATGAAAAAGGATAAATGATACGTAGTTGATTTATGTAACCACAAAATAATGAGACTATTGGTATTGCTTTTTTAAAAAAAAGTAGGTGAGTAACATTTTTTAAGTCAGTTGATTGCTCCATCCCTTACGTCTGAACTGGTAGAAACTGAAGACCTCATATGCCAGTGCTTTTTATATGACCACTGCCACTGATAATAAAGATAATAACAATAATAATAGTGTGGAGGTCCTGCAGCAATGTAGTAGCCATGACATAACAACTGCTGTGTTGTGCTCTCAGTTGCGAAATGAATAATGAAGCATTTATTTTACACAACCATGATTTCGGCTATTTAGCCGTTCTCAAGTGCATGTTGAAATATTAAAGTATGTCCGACGTGTCTATGAGATGTCATCGTCGACATGTCAAACATATTTTAATATTTCAACTTGCACTTGAGAATGGCTAAATAGCAGAAATCACGGCTGTGTAAAACAAATGAACAATTGACAGTTAAAGGGCGGATACTTCTTACAAAAAATTCTACATGACTGTGGCCCGCCACGAAGGGTATAGAATTAAAGAATGAAGCAGTTCCTAGTTTTTTGTGAGAACTACCTACAACTCGGAGAAGGCATTTTTGTATGTGATGCATAACATGAACATGTCTCAATTTGACTTTCATAAATGAGTAGTATAAAATACGTGTGTAGTGGGTGGACTGTTCGAAGAAGATGTTCATATATTCGTTTCACAAGCTGTAACCTCCACCATACTGTGTCACACGCTACTGCTAGTACTTGAAAAAAAAAAAATCTTCTTTTTGGTTAATTACGTAATCAGTTTTACAGTTTCTCGAAATAGTGTAATAGTAATGATGTTTTAAAAATAATTCAGTTTCGAGGACAAAACACAATCGAACCCTTTTGTTTTTACCCCTCAGAAAAATACATTTTACCCTCTCATGGGGTAATTTTCACCACGTTGGGAACTACTGCTCTATTTAAATAACTGAGGGATTGGCGCAATGGTAAAACGTACGACTCGTATGCCGGAGGATGTCGGTTCAAATCTCCTTCCAGCAATCCCGATTTCGATAATCGCATTTTATCTAAATCTTCGTGAAGATACCTTTATGGGTATTGCAGCGGTGCATGTAGAAAGTGGAACGATCGGTTTTTATCGGAGAAATTCGTAATGATGAAATTGTCTGGTCCCAATTCTTTTTGTTAGCAATGTTTGCAGCTTTCATCCTAGGTCAAGCTAGTCAGCCCACTTCTTTGCAGCTAAGAACACAATAACACTTCCCAGTGTACAGTGGCAACACATCCGGTTGGAGACACCTGAAAAATGCCGCAAGAAATAGTGCCCCCATACATCTTTCCATTGGAGACTCCTTTCTGGCAGCTTCTCTGAAAACTGCAACTTCCCCGTCGCACTAGTACTGTAACGTAACTTCACTACAAGAAGGAAAATTACTGTCAACCAAATGTTCTACCATATTACTTTAGTCAGATATTTTATATTCAGATAAGGATTAAGTCACATTTACGGTGATCAAATCTTTTACAGTTACAACACAAATACTATAATACGAAAGTTCCTTCCTAACGACTATCTTTCGGAACTCGCCAGCGTAACAGTTTACGTAAACTGGAAAAACTTCCTGGTGAGTTGCCGACGACGAAGTTCAATCATTACAACAGAATGAATTTTCTCTGCTGCCGATTGTGCGCTGATATGGAACTTTCTAGCAGATTAAAACTGCATGCCATGTCGGACCGGGTATCGTATCTGGGAGCTTTGCCTTCCGTGAGGAAGTGCTGTGAGAACGGGCCGTGAATCGTGCTCGGCTAGTTCATTTGGTAGAGATTCTTCCGCGAAAAGCAAAGGTTCTAGTTTCGAGTCGCGGTCAGACACACAGTTTTAAACTAACAGGAAGTTTCAGTCATTGGTGCTCGCCCTGAAGTGAATTTTTGCAAATTGTTCTCCACGTACGTCAGGGATTTTCTCTGCCTCGTGATGACTGGGTGTTGTGTGATGTCCTTAGGTTAGTTAGGTTTAAGTAGTTCTAAGTTCTAGGGGACTGATGACCATAGATGTTAAGTCCCATAGTGCTCAGAGCCACCTATCACGCCGGTAAATGGCAAACGACGTCTCGCTTGGTGTAAGGAGCGTAAACACTGGACGATTGAACAGTGGAAAAACGTTGTGTGGAGTGACGAATCACGGTACACAATGTGGCGATCCGATGGTAGGGTGTGGGTATGGCGAACGCCCGGTGAACGCCATCTGCCAGCGCGTGTAGTGCCACCAATAAAATTCGGAGGGGGTGGTGTTATGGTGTGGTCGTGTTTTTCATGGAGGAGGCTAGCACCCGTTATGGTTTCGCGTGGCACTATCACAGCACAGGCCTGCTTTGATATTTTAAGCACCTTTTTGCTTCCCAGTGTTGAAGAGGAGTTCCAGGGATGGCGACTGCATCTTTCAACATGATCGAGCCACATCGATGTGGCAGAGTGGTTACATGACAATAACATCTCTGTAATGGACTGGCCTGCACAGAGTCCTAGCCTGAATCCTATAGAACGCTTTTGGGATGTTTTGGAACACCGACTTCGTGCCAGGCCTCACCGACCGATATCGATACTTCTCCTCAGTGCAGCACTCTGTGAAGAATGGGCAGCCATTCCCCAAAGAAACCTTCCAGCACCTGATTGAACGTATGCCTGCGAGAGTGGAAGCTACAATCAGGGCTAAGGGTGGGCCAACACCGTACTGAATTCCAGTATTACCGATGGAGGGCGCCACGAACTTTTAAGTCATTTTCAGCCAGGTGTCCAGATACTTTTGATCACGTAGTGTATGTGGTCACTGCTTAATATACTATCGAATAAAAAGTATCCGGACACCTACTAGGCGACACTAACATGCGGGGTGACCACCCATCGCCTTTAAGATGTCTTGAACTCTGCTGAGTACATTTTCAGTAAGGTGTCAAGAGCCAAAATCAGAGAACGCCATGATGGACGTTGTGGTCTGGAGCGAAGTCGACGTTGTAACTCGTCCTGAAAGTGTTCCATTGGGTACACATGGGGAATTAAGGCAGACCAGTTCAGCAGTGTTTTTTAGTCTACAAACCATTACTTCACACATCCTGCTTTATAATAGGTTACGTTGTTATGCTGAAAAAAATAACAATCGTTTCTCAACTATTCCTCTGTTGCAGGCAGTTGACAATGCTGTAAAATGCGTAATATCCCTCCGCATTAAGCGATTTCATAAACGCAACAAGGGCGCCATATGTCCTCTACGAAGACCATCTCCGTACCCTGACACCTTTTCCTCCGTGCTTCACTGTTGGTACTGCACTTTATGGCAGGTAACGTTCTCCAGGTATTCGCCGAGCTCCGACGCTTCCATGGGATTGCCAGAGCATATAACGTGACTCATCACTCCAAATCACTCGTTTCCAGTCATCCCCTGCCGAATGGCGTCACTCCTTGCACCACACCAAGCGTCACTTACCACTGATTATAAAAACTTGTGGCTTACGAGGAGCTGCTCGACCACTGAACCCATTATTTTTATCCATAGTGCGCTCATTGTGCTTGCTGAACTGCTGGTAGCACTTTGTAAATCAAGAGTGGTTCATCCCGTTGATTTCCTGCAATCTTTTACGACCGCCCTCCGCAATGCTAGCGATCCCTGGACGTCTGCTTGTGAGGTCTACCTGGCCTGGGTTTAGCTGTAGTTGCACCTTCGGGTTTCCACTTGACAGTCACATCACCAGTAGTCGATTTGGGCATCTTTAAAACGGTCGAAATGTCTCTGATGGATCTGTAACGGTCGTGACATTCTACGACTAGTCCTCGATCGAAATCACTGTGCTCTCCGACTCATTATGCCATTACTACGTTTCTACCGATGTACTGGCGGGTCCAACTTTCGTGAGATGGATTACATAAGGGTGTCCGGATATTTTTGATCAAATAGTGTACATGGTGTTGCGTACCTATCCCTCTAGTGAAAACTGACTGGGCGTAGTGGCATACTACAAGTTGACTGCGTGACAGGAGTGAGGGGAGGGGAGAGGGTATCGAGCTAATGCTAAGAATTCGTTCTGTAAATTTTCTCTGATTTTCGTCGGGGAATGCAACGTACATTGCGTGATGCGATACTGCTTATAAGTTGACCGGTGACATCTCACATCCGTCAGTACCCCATGTTGCCTTCAGAGCGATGTTTGAGGCGTGCGGTGGGCTGCTCTGGGAAGACATCAGACAGCCGTATCAGCCGAGACGTAGGTTGTTTTGCCGTATTATGACGTGCTCAGACACCCATGGAAAAATCCCAAAAATTTCTTTAGATGTCAAAATGTTTCCTCTGTAAGGGCAAGGCCAATTTTCTTTCCTAGCCCGAGCCTGTGCTGCACCTGGCCTTGTCTGTTTGTATGGCTTTATACAGGAATGACTTAACTTCTTTTTCTTAACTTGCTTTACAAAAATGTACGTCTGTTCCATGTAAAAATTTCGCTGTAGTGCATTACAAAATCAAATGAAGCTATGAAGCAGGCAAACGCGAAGGTTACTAGCAGCGGTGTAGACAGCATGTTCCTCGAGTGATGTCCTGGTCAACTTATATATCGATTTAGTGTAATGCTCAGCGGGTTTTAATGTTGGCCCACTAACTCTCATTTTCTAAACTGCAACGGAATTCTTCATCAGTCACAAGCAGCACCATGCTGATCAAGTGTGAAGAGCCTCCGCGATACCTTCTGCTTCGTCTTTACAGAACTTCTGTCAAACTATGATGCACGTATAATCGAGTTGAAACATCAGCTGAAAGTGGCAATGTCGCATCTAAAAAAATGCTTCCCAGCCCGTCAAGCAGCGAGCACTTCAGATTTGGGTGTTATTCCTGTTATACAAAAATCGATGGAATCTTTCACCAAGATAACGCATTCACCATATGAAAAGTCTTTGGTTATTTTAACGACAGTACAGGGAAACCTGAGGCACCATTGTCGGTATTAGCTTTCTCCACTACAAACTAAAAACTAGGTTTTATAAAATGTCTTGCAGGGATTTATTAGAGCCCGAAATACATCAACTAAAATACGAAAAATCAGTCGTTGCTTGTGGAAAGTCATAAGAACACCTTCACTGGGTTGAGATGTTTTATATTTCAATAATTTAAAACCAGCAGTTTACGACTTTATCTGGCTGCAGTAGCCTTTATTCCTCTGTTGCATGAACTCTTTTTTGGAAACTAAGTTCAGTGAAAAAATATCTGGGGATAAGGTGTGTCACACACAATAACATGTAACAGGTAAAATAGAGCAATTTGTATTTAATTTTTATTTATTGAGGGAAACAAACCGAAAATATCGATTAATTATTAGTCGCACGGTTACAGAGACGTTTATCATTAAGCTTCATTTAACATAGATACCTTAAAAATCTAACTCGATGTGATATAACTGGCAGAAATATTATCGATTTTGAAGTGTTTTTGCCAACGTAATGGCGCTAAACACCTTCTAACTCAATGCAGCCAGACTGTGTATGTTGCCAGACGGCAATATTATGCATAAACGAATAGTTTCTTTAACATTATACTAAAATTACTGTTATGAAACTTCCTGACAGATTAAAACTGTGTGCGGGACCGAGACTCGAACTCGGGACCTTTGCCTTTCGCTGTGAGGACGGGTCATGAGTAGTGCTTGGGTAGCTCATTCGGAAGAGAACCTTCCCGCGAAAGGCAAAGGTCCCGAGTTCGTGTCTCGGTCCGGCACACTGTTTTAATCTGCAAGGAAGTTTCATATCAGAGCACATCCCGCTGCAGAGTGAAAATATCATTCTGAAAATTACTGTTTATTACCAAAAGCCAGCACCATGCGAAAGACGTTAAACAAATGTTTGACTTCGTGGTCTGTCACATATTCCATACTGATTCACAGGGTACACGACACCACGCACTAAACATTATGAAGTTAATAACGTCATGAATTGAGACTTGAGTAATTAGTAATTTTAAATAAAAATTTTTTCTCATGTATTATAGAAATATTTGCCTAGTTCTTTTCACAAGTGACAAATATAGTCCTAATTCATATTTTCTAATTCTGCTCTTGATCTGTTTCCACACGGTAAGACGATTACGGTACAGTAGAGCATTGTACCGTGACACCGGAACGGCGGCTGCCGGGTGCCGGCTATTCGCTCGTGTCGTCCGTCAGTGAGCTGCTGTGAGTGCCATCGAACGTGTGAATTTATCCGATAGGTCAGCTAGTTAGTTCCTGGTTAACCGAGTTAGCGGCAAATAGATATCAGCTCCCGGTTAACCACCCATCGTGATATTAGCGTAACGTTGCTATCTCGACCAGGGAAAACCTAAGTTTGACTCCTCCCTCGAACATGGGTATGAGTTTTGAGAGTACATCAGTCATTGTGCGTTTCCTTCACAGACAAATGATTAAACGATGGAAAAGCGAATACGTGTGTATTCGATGTTTACCGAAGAAAAAGTGTGTAGGAATGTAAATTGTTTAGTATGTAGTACGTAAACATCTCGTTGTGAAATTTTGTTAAATGGATGACGTCCTAAGCAAAGTCTACTAACATTAATGAGAATTTTAAATCTCCTTTATATTTGAAATCACCGGGTAGTTACACGAGCTTATCAACCTGTTCTTTTAGAGTGTGAATAACTAAACGCTTAATATTCAACCAATGAAATGGAAATGTAATGTCATTTTTTGAACAAACTGTAAAATTTGTTAATGTAAATGAGCAACTGGTTATTTATGCTGTTGTAGTATCATGCACAAAAGTATCCGAACCACCCGAATTGCCTTCCTGCTGGTTTGTATGCAGCCCACACAACGCAACTGTCGCAGGTTCTCTGCGCTCTTTTCGCTACAATCGTTTAACTATACAAAGTGGTTACTGCAAGAGACAGTGCTATGTATGCCTTTCAGTCCAGATGCCAATTAATACCACGATAATGTAATAATCGGAAAACTAATTATTAGAGATGATACATCCACAACGCTTGTAAATTCAAATTTATTGCAATAAATAAGACTTCAAAAAGCAACTTTCACCTTGAAATTGCGTGACGAAAACCTTTATACAGGGTGTTACAAAAAAGTAAGGCCAAACTTTCAGGAAACATTCCTCACACACAAATAAAGAAAAGATGTTATGTGGACATGTGTCCGGAAACGCTTAATTTCCATGTTAGAGCTCATTTTAGTTTCGTCAGTATGTACTGTACTTCCTCGATTCACCGCCAGTTGGCCCAATTGAAGTAAGTTAATGTTGACTTCGGTGCTTGTGTTGACAAGCGACTCATTGCTCTACAGTACTAGCACCAAGCACATCAGTACGTAGCATCAACAGGTTAGTGTTCATCACGAACGTGGTTTTGCAGTCAGTGCAATGTTTACAAATGCGGAGTTGGCAGATGCCCATTTGATGTAGGGATTAGCACGGGCCAATAGCCGTACGTTTGTATCGAGACAGGTTTCCAGAACGAAGGTGTCCCGACAGGAAGACGTTCGAAGCAATTGATCGGCGTCTTAGGGAGCACGGAACATTCCAGCCTATGACTCACGACTGGGGAAGACCTAGAACGACGAGGTCACCTGCTATGGACGAGGCAATTCATCGTGCAGCTGACGATAACCCTAATGTCAGCGTCAGAGAGGTTGTTGCTGTACAAGGAAACGTTGACCACGTCACTGTATGGAGAGTGCTACGGGAGAACCAGTTGTTTCCGTACCATGTACAGCGTGTGCAGGCACTATCAGCAGCTGATTGGCCTCCACGGGTACACTTCTGCGAATGGTTCATCCAACAATGTGTCAATCCTCATCTCAGTGCAAATGTTCTCTTTACGTATGAGGCTTCATTCCAACGTGATCAAATTGTAAATTTTCACAATCAACATGTGTGGGCTGACGAGAATGCGCACGCAATTGTGCAATCACGTCATCAACACAGATTTTCTGTGAACGTTTGGGCAGGCATTGTTGGTGATGTCTTGATTGGGCCCCATGTTCTTCCACCTACGCTCAATGGAGCACGTTATGATTTCATACGGGATACTCTACCTGTGCTGCTAGAACATGTGCCTTTGCAAGTACGACACAACATGTGGTTCATGCACGATGGAGCTCCTGCACATTTCAGTCGAAGTGTTCGTACGCTTCTCAACAACAGATTCGGTGACCGATGGATTGGTAGAGGCGGATCAATTCCATGGACTCCACGCTCTCCTGACCTCAACCCTCTTGACTTTCATTTATGGGGGCATTTGAAAGCTCTTGTCTACGCAACCGCTGTACCAAATGTAGAGACTCTTCGTGCTCGTATTGTGGACGGCTCCATCAGCGCATCAGGGATTCCATGCGACGGAGGGTGGATGCATGTATCCTCGCTAACGGAGGACATTTTGAACATTTCCTGGAACAAAGTATTTGAAGTCACGCTGGTACGTTCTGTTGCTGTGTGTTTCCATTCCATGATTAATGTGATTTGAAGAGAAGTAATAAAATGAGCTCTAACATGGGAAGTAAGCGTTCCCGGAAACATGTCCACATAACATATTTTCTTCCTTTGTGCGTGAGGAATCTTTCCTGAAAGTTTGGCCGTACCTTTTTGTAACACCCTGTATTGAACTGGGATCCGAGACAACTATTGTTCCTGTTAACTAACCACAAAATATCTTAAATATGGTCTCAATCACAAGTAACAATGTGTGCACGGTCTTCAGCACGGCAGTGCGGAATGGCCGCGCGGTTTATGGCGCTATGTCACGGACTGCGCGACCCCTGCTGCCGGAGGTTTAAGTCCTCCCTCGCGCATGGGTGTGTGTTTCATTCTTAGCATAAGTTAATTTAAGTTAGTTTAAGTAATGTGTAAGACTAGGGACCGATTACCTCAGCAGTTTGGTACCTTAGGAATTCACACACACATAATTTACCATGAAATCCCATGGCATACAGTTTTGTTTTGGACTTAGATTCGAACCCAGGATCTAATCTGATTGTTAATTAAGAACAATCACATGTTAAAAATCGTAATTTTTCACCAGTAGTGAAATGGCGACACGAAAAATGTTTGCATTACAGGGATTCGAACCCAGCACCTTTCGTCGTTGACTTCTAGTCACTTAATAGATGTTAAAAACAGGTTTATTTCACCAGTAGTGAGATATGCACATTTCTGCACCTGAAATAACGTGAGAAAAAGTTCATTGCTGACTGGGAATCCAACCCTACACATATCATCGTTTTTGACTATGCGTGACGACACATTGAATATCGAATATTTTTTCACCAATAACTAGGAGTGTCATTTTTGAACTTGAAGTGATATGACGAAAAGTTCTGTGTCTGACTGAGAATTGAAACCAGTACTCGTCATAGTTGTTGGCAACGAGCGGAGAGACGTTAAAAATCAGGATATTTGTCTCCTGTAGTACAGTGTGCGCGTACAACAACTTAAAGTGACAGGATAGAAACTTTTGTGCCAGACCAGGATTCGAACCCGGACAGGCGGCAATCATGGAGACCCTGAGTAGTTCGTAATCACGGGCAAACAATGAAACGGTCGAAATGTATCATCTCGAAGGGGTCAAACCTGGTGAAAGAAGAAATGTTAGTGCGAGTCTAGTCCAGCATCATTACTTTCAAAATCTCGTGTTCCAATACGATAACAATACATTAAACATGAAGTCGCTACCTATTGGAGATGAGTCCGTGTAGATTGGACCACGCCAGGTTGAAACCCTGTCACCTGTAAGCTTGGTTACACAGGAGTTCTCTTATTAATGAGCTAGTCGTCATGTACGGTTCAGTAACAGTTATAAAATGTTTGTTAAAAAGTTCTGCAACACTATACACATCTGTCACCAATGTATCATTTACTCTCAATGCTATTTGTTCCTCTTCATGTCTGGTTCTACCGGTCTGCTCCTTCATTATATCCCATATTGTCTTTATTTTGTTATCTGGTATGACTATCTTTTCCTTGTAATATATTTGCTTTAATGTCCGTATTACAGTGTTTAATATTTTGGAGTATTTCTTGTAATGTGCTATAGCATCAACATTGGAACTGTTTCGGATTGACAGATACAGTGTTCTTTAGTTTTACAAGATACCCCTATTCCTTGAGTAATCAATGGCTTCTTTGTAGACTTTGCTCTAACCTTGATAAGTTTTGGGTGAAAACAGTGTTCGTATAAGATAAGCACTTTATTAGCAAAAGTGTTATATTTTTCATTCATGCCATGAGCACTGTAAACGTCAGTCCAGTGAATGTCTCTGAGAAGTGTCCTAAAATAATCAATTTTTGGCTTATTGATTACCGTCTTGAGCTCAGATTTAACAGATTTTGTATCCTGTTCAGTATTAACATTTAACAGAAGGAACTGCATGTCATGGTCTGAGAGGCCATTGACTATTGGTTTTGTAATATAATTTTGTTCATTGGACTTTTCTATAAAGATATTATCAATGGCTGTTTGTGAGCAATTGGCTACCCTAGTGGGAAACTTTACAGTGGGAATTAAGTTGAATGATCCTGGGATACAGTTCTTAACATAAAACATCATCTTTTCGCAACTAGATGGATAACGTACATTTTGAGTACACACACTTACCTATGCTTCTATTTTTTTGTTAGGGCCAGCCATTATTTTCTGTTCATGAGTTTAATACACAGCGTGCACAGTGGTTTTCCGTTATGTACTTAAATTTGATTCTTTTTCAGTTTGTCTGTCTGTTTGTCTATTAAGACCTCTTTTTCTCAGGAATGGTAGAGGTATCGAGTTGAAATTTGTCAGATACTAATGTTTACAATATTTGATTCTACAGTCAAAGCATACGGCCATGTATGTCAAATATATTGATACTCGAAAACTCAATCATCTAATCCGAGAGATGAAGGTCTATTTACCTATGTCGGTCTGCTAGTCTAGCGCGCAACGCCACGGTAGCTCAGCGTGTTCGGACAGAGGGCTGGTTCACACGGTAATAAAAGAAACGAGTGGAACATTCAATGATCATCTTAAAGGGGTGTCATGTGACGTCCGCCCAGACCCAATGAGAAGAATAATAACGAACAAAGTGGACGAAAGACGAAAAAAAAGTGCGGCAAAATACATTCCTGCAACACGAAAGGGCGCGGGATCGAGTCCTTCACGGATTACGGGTTTTTCAGTCTCCTTTTTAACCTTAACTGTTTTTTATTCCAGTCACAATATCAATTCTTTTGACGATGACCGGTTTCAGTCAGTAATGACCATCCTCAGATCATTTCTACACCATGTCCTAAAGCGATAAGGCGATAATGGCATCGTCAGAACATATAAATATACTCAGCACAGCATCGTCACATAGATCTAAAATAAGGTCTCGATCTATCAACATCGTGAGGACTCACCAAAAACAACACATGGTTTGAAATCCACATTAAACTGTAGGACCCCTTTTCCTAGTTGGATATCTGGGGCAGGCTAGTGGTGTCCAACAGAAAGGCTTGCACCAGGCCAATGGATCACACGAAATTATGGTTATTATTATTATCTGTATACGCAAACTAAGTTTTGACGGAATCCTCGGACCGCGAGTCCTACTCGTGCTTGTCCGGTTTTCCCTTTAGGTAAACTGTACCATGGTGGACTACATACATCAATACGCTTCACATAATATGCTGCATGAGAAAATGTTACTACGCGCTTATTACGTAATTATGAGACGAAAAGCAGTTTAAAAACGTAAAGATGAGTGTGTGCCCGATATCTGGTCTTTGCGTTTACACTGCAGCATGTCAATGATATACATCAGCACAGAATCGTAAGTGCTGAGCAGCAGTATCTGCAGAAATTACCGCGTCCTTCAATGTTGCCATTTCGTGCAGCTGGCTGTTACGTTGTGATTACACAATGAAGTCCAAAGTACACACTGGGTAGCCAAGGCAGCTAGTGAATATCGATGTGAAAGAAGACGGAAAAAGATGTTTCGAACATGTTGAAAACAACCTCCAGGGGATCAGAATTCTGCCCGCATCTCGTGGTCGTGCGGTAGCGTTCTCGCTTCCCACGCCCGGGTTCCCGGGTTCGATTCCCGGCGGGGTCAGGTATTTTCTCTGCCTCATGATGGCTGGGTGTTGTGTGCTGTCCTTAGGTTAGTTAGGCCTAAGTAGTTCTAAGTTCTAGGGGACTGATGACCATAGATGTTAAGTCCCATAGTGCTCAGAGCCATTTGAACCATTTTTTTTATCAGAATTCTCTTTCGGTGCGGAGCACCCTGCTTTACGATACAACCATGCAGCGATACTGTGTGTAGGTTGGTGGTCTCTTAGTAAGTAAGCTTGAGATCTGGGTTCGATTCTCACATCAGACAATCATATTTAACAGGCACAAGCAGCCCCTCTGGTAACACCTTTTGAACAATTTATGGTTGTACCGCGTTTCTCAATTGTATTGAACTGTTACTGAAAAGATGGGGTTGTCAGGTTCGGTAGATGCTGCTATGGAATACCTCAGGCCAGACATTTCACGTAACTTCCATAATATGAATTTGACCCTCACTACCCCAACAGAAATAATGTCCATCATAAAATCTTTAAAATCAAAACCATCTAGTGGGTATGATGAAATATCAACAAAGTTAATTAAAGAATATGATTCTGAGCTAAGTAATATATTAAGCTATCTGTGTAACCAGTCGTTTATCAGTGGAATATTTCCTGAATGGTTCAAATATGCTGAAGTTAAGCCACTGTTTAATAAGGGAGATAAAGAAATAGCATCAAATTTCCGTCCAATTACACTGTTGCCAACATTCTCAAAAATTTTAGAAAAAGTAATCTACAGTCGGCTTTATAACCATCTTATCTCAAATAACATACTGTCAAAGTCACAGTTTGGATTTCTAAAAGGTTCTGATATTGAGAAGGCTATCTACACTTACAGTGAAAATGTGCTTAATTCATTAGACAAAAAATTGCAGGCGACTGGTATATTTTGCCATCTGTCAAAGGCATTTGACTGTGTAACTCACAATATCCTTTTAAGTAAATTAGAATATTATAGTGTAACAGGAACAGCTGCACAATGGTTCAAATCTTATATCTCTGGCATGAAACAAAGGGTGTTATTAGGAAAGAGACATGTATCAAGCTATCAGGCATCATCCAACTGGGAACTAATTACATGTGGGGTCTCACAAGGTTCCATTTTGGGGCCCTTACTTTTTCTTGTGTATATCACTGACCTTTCGTCAGTAACATTACCAGATGCCCAGTTCGTTTTGTTTGCCGATGAAACAAACATTGCAATAAATAGCAAAACAAGTGTAGTCTTAGAAAGATCAGCTAATAAAATATTTGTGGACAAAAAAAAATGGTTCAAATGGCTGTGAGCACTATGGGACTCAACTGCTGAGGTCATCAGTCCCCTAGAACTTAGAACTACTTAAACCTAACTAACCTAAGGACATCACACACATCCATGCCCGAGGCAGGATTCGAACCTGCGACCGTATCGGTCACGCGGTTCCGGACTGAAGCGCCTAGAACCGCTCGGCCACTCCGGCCGGCTATTTGTGGACATTAATCACTGGTTCCTAGCCAATTCTTTGTCACTTAACTTTGAAAAAAACACACTACATGCAGTTCAGAACTTGTAAGGGGTGTCCCACGAGTATATGTCTAACATACGATGGCAAGAAGATAGAAGAAGTGGGCAGTGTTAAATTCTTGGAATTACAGCTAGATAATAAATTCTACTGGGAGGCGCACACCACAGAACTGCTGAAGCCTCTTAACAAATCTCTGTTTGCAATGCGAATTTTGTCAGACATAGTGGATATAAAGATGAAAAAGCTGGCATACTATGCTCACTTTCATTCCATAATGTCATATGGGATTATTTTTTGGGGTAATTCATCAAGCCAAGCTAAAATTTTTCGGGCACAAAAACGTGCAGTAAGAGTTATATGTGGTGTGAACTCGAGAACATCCTGCAGAACCCTTTTTAGGGAACTAGGGATACTAACTACTGCTTCCCAATATATTTATTCCTTAATGAAATTTGTCATTAAAAATATATCACTTTTTCAAACCAACAGCTCAATTCAAGGAATCAATACTAGAAATAAGAATAATCTTCACAAGGATTTAAAGTCACTTAGTCTTGTACAAAAAGGTGTGCATTATTGAGGAACACACATTTTCAATAACTTGCCTGCAACGATAAAAAGCTTAACAACCAATGAAATTCACTTTAAGAGAAGCCTAAAGTGCAGTAATGTGTTCATTGTAAATATGTGTGTGTGTGTGTGTGTGTGTTTGTGTGTGTGTGTGTGTGTAAGTTAAGTACAATCTAACTTCTGCACCATTTCAATGAAGTAATATGTTCATTGTAAATATGTATTATAGTACTTGTATTACATGTTTATTACCTTACAAATAAATAAAAAACTTTTTAATTTTAAATTGAGTGCATTAGTATTTGTAAATTGGCTCTTTCATATAGTGTTCATTACAAAAATGACGATCATTCCACTTGGGACCTGTGGAATGGTACATTAGCTTATTTGTTTTAGTTGTAAATATTTGTCATGTATTGTTGTTTTTCTGACATGTTCCACATCCTGGAGGACCTCCTCACTACGGATCAATTGGAATGAAAGTAAATATAATCTAATCTAAAAAAAGTGTGTCCATCGTAGTGGTGATCTACTGTCGACAACGGAGATGTCACGCGGTCGCAACATACGACAAGCGACCAAGTAAACTGAAGCTGGTGTTGCTACTGTACGAGAACGCTCGTCCACACTCTGCTGAGTTCACAAAAGAAGCTATCTAGGAGATTGGCTGAAAAGAAATCAACAGCGCACTACATCAGATTTAGCGCCGTCAAGCGGTTACCTTTCTCGCTCCTTATCGAACAACCATCAAGAACACGTCTTTGCGGACGGAAATGCAGTTTACTCTTGGATTATCGACTTCCTTATCTCCAATCCAGTAGCTCTCTACAGAGGTGGATTCCGAAAACTGCCTGACCATCGTCTGACTGTTTTGGTAAACGGGTGGTGGGAACATATTGTTGATTATTAATTTCTCTCTTATATTTTTCTGTTATATTCCAGAACCCCACGAGAAACGCTATAAAAGTATGCTCTGTTCTAATTCAAATGAACGCCTGACATCTAACTTAATAGAACAAAAAGCATTGTAACAAGGGACTTCCCAAAATATCGTGCATTAGCCAGATATTACACACTTTTGACCCCACATTGTCTGTGACTACGTGAAGTCGTGTGTACTACCCAAGAAACATTTCAAGATTACCACAGAAATGTGTAAGCCTTCCAGCGAGAGTAGACCTAATAATAACCAGACTATCAACTTATTCAATGTCACATATCAGTTGAATTGTGTACTAAAAAAATTAAGATAGGCGTCGGTAAAAGAGGAAATATTAGTTTCAACAAGGGTGCGAGGTCACAATTTCTTAAATATTCACCTTTAGATTTGCAGGGTGCTAAATCGAAATTGCTATGAGACTTAAGATGGTGAAGTTAAGATTTTCATCATGATTTTCCATCTACAAGCTTATAGCTCGGTAAGAGAAGTAAAAACCCGACAAAACGTCTAAGCGTCTAGCGAGATTAGAACGTAGAGCAACGGTAGCGCTTTCTGCAGAAAGCCGTCACGTTACCACTTGCCTAGCGAGCGAGTACTGCTACCCATCTGCCCTCAGTATAGTGTTCTTCAGTAAGAAAGAGACTTAGTAATGTTAAATATGGGGCTTAGTTGTAGATTATGTGCGGAATGACCTTTATGTAATCAAAGAAATATATTTGATTCCGCAATGTTACACCTTAAATGAGAATCAGCCAGATTATTTATCGGGAATTGCAGCGAAATATCAAGTGAATTTACCAGGAGAAGCTTGAACCACGCCAGGAAATAAATTGGTGGTCACCTAGTTGCCATACGAATTCTACAGCGTTGCCAATTCTCCATTACAGTAGTGACAGTAGGAATACGTTGGCTCAGCTGGCTAGCATATGGGAATCTCTCCTTTCGAAGACGCGGCGAAGCCTTCTGCTAACGCGTTGACTGGCAGATGAAGTATCTGAAGCACAGCCCACGCGCGTCTTTTTTCATTCCTGTAACTATGATTTTGATCTAAACTATAATTACGAATAATTTCCAAATTCACCCACTGTAAGCCGAACATCATAAAAAAGTAGCGTGAATTATTTGGATGGCCCTACTCTTAAGAAGCTGCTGTAATTATTTTTTTCCGTCAGACTGAGAAATTCATTTACCAGACGCGTTTCACTTCGTTTTATTTCCTAGCATCAGTGGTTAAACCGTAAATTTAATGGGGAGACGACCCCTTTTATTATTTTGATCATTATCAACTTCAAAACAAAGTTTCGCAAGAATACTTTCATTAGTATGTACGGAAAGCTACGAGTGACATAAGGCATCAGATCAAGGAAGTGAAGTGGACTCACAGACTCGCAAAGAAAAGGATCCAGCGAGCGTGTGCAGAGAAAATCTGATTTGCGCCTCTGCTGACACGAAGAGAGAAGCTGATATCATCAGGACATAAAAATAAGAACACAAAACGCTGACGGTATTGTCTGAAATACGTCTTCCTTAAGCGAAACTATCATTCAGTTTGCAATAATCAAAAAATGAATTTTATAATCTGCTCGTAGTGAATACAATGTAATAGCTCATATTACTTTGTTAGCGAAAGCCAAATGTGTCCGATGAATGGGCGAATCAACATGCAGTACACTTCAAACGGAGGGAAACCAAAATACCAGTAGGAGGTCCACAAGATGAGCGGGGGATGAATTTCTGGGAGCGCTTCGCATTGGCGAAGTTTGCTCTACAATTAGTTTCCTCAACGCTATCCTAAACTTCTTATGAGAATTAACACACCGTAATTGTTGAAGCAAGAATATTACGTTAAAGAGCACTCAGTTTATGGCTCTAATGGCATGCAGTATGAGACTGGACCGCTCTGAAAGTAATGCTACCTGCCTTGTGAAAGGTCAAAGATTGTGATTTATCGGCTGACTGTCAGAACTGGTTGCAGACACGCGCAAAAACTCTTCATTGTTGTTAGGATTCGCTCTTCTTAGCAACTTGTTGCTCACTACCGTAAATCGCTGCTTTCTTCAGCTATTTTATGAACTCCCAAGCCCCTTCTAGAATACTTTTCGGAGCAAGCAACCTTTCATTTGGGGCCAACCCTCTGTCATAAATTCTCACTCGCATAAATTTTCGCTACTAAAGGCGATAAGCACAGTATACAAATCACGCATATGGGCGCCAGGGACAGCGCATGCGTCCGCTACTGATTGTGATAAATCGTGTATCGAAACCTTCCATTTGTGGCGCCCCCCTCAGCTTGGCACCACAAGCGGCAGCTTGTGTCGCTTGGGCCTAAAACAGGCCTTGGTACTTCCAAAGATAATTTTTATAACAAATCTGATCGTCTGGTACACAGGCAAAATGATTGTCAGTGATTTTGAAATACAAGCATCATATAAGTGAATAAGTTTAGTGCAAATGGAGAGCTTGGCACAGGAGAGCAAGTCGTGGCGAGGTTCATCAAATCAATTAGAAGACCGGGGGAAAGAAAAATCACCTACTTAGAGAATTATATTTATGTCCTTTGCTGTTGTGTAGTTGTGACCTTTAGACCGAAGATTTGATTGACACAGTTATTTACGCTAATCCAACATCGTGTGCATTATCTCTACGTAACTGTTGCAACCCGCATCCACTTGGACCTTCGTACCATAGTCAAACCTCAACTGTTCTCAAGCCCCGTCCGCCGCTTACACCCCCAACCTTTACCAAATCACGACTGTGTGATGCCTCAGGACGTGTCCTATCAACCGTCCCTGATTTCAGTCAAGTTGTAAAATAAATTTCTTTACTTCCTCTCCTCATTATCCGATCTACTCTTCTAATCTTCAGCATTCTTATGATGCAGCACATTTCAAAATCTTTCATTTTCTTCTTGTCCGAATTGTTTATAGCGCGTATTTCAATTGTGTTCAAGGTCACACTCAGGCAAATGCCTTACGAAAAGACTTTTCAATATTAAAATTTGTATTAGATGTAAACTAGGTTTTCCTTTTCAGAAATGTTTTTCTTGTTGTTGCACCCCGCTTGATCTATCCTCTCTACATCGACATTTTTCGCTTATTTTGGTGCCTCAATAACAAAACTTGTCTACTCCTTTTAGTATCTCGTTGCCTAATCTAATTCCTTCAGCATCACCTGGTTTCATTCGAATACACTGTATTATCCTTGTTCCATTCTTAATTGCGTTCATCATATCGCCTGTTTTGATGACGCTATCCATTCCGTTAAACTGCTCCTCTATGTCTTTTGTCTTTACCAACAGAATTGTAATATCATCGGCAAAACTCAGCTTTTACTTTTTTCTGTGAACTTTAATATCCTTTCAAAACTGCTCCTTGGTATCCTTTACCGGTTGCTCAATGCACAGATTGAATAATGTCGGGAATAGTCTACAACAATCTCTCACTGCCTTCTTAATAACTGCTGTTCTTCACGACCTTCGACCACAATCTTGTTTTATATACAAGATGTGAATAACTTTCCGTTCCCCGTATTTTGTCTCTGCTATCTTCAGTATTTCAGTGTGTCTTCCAGTCAACATTGTCAAATGTTTTATCAGAATCAATGAATTCCAGAAACATACGTTTGCCATTCTTCAACGTATTTTCTAAGATAGGATCAGTATTGTTTCACGTATTCCTACACATATTCCACAAGTATTTTTCGTCTATACTTATAAAAATAATTCGTGTCAGTATTTCGTAACCATGACTTATTAGACTGATAGTTGGGTACGAGACTCATCTGCCAGCAAGTGCCACCTTTGGCATTGGAATTCTTGAAGGCTGAGGTTATTTTTCATATGCCATATATTTTGCTTACTCGATGGAATGGTTTGTCACGGTATTTTATACGAAGAATATCAATAATTGCTTTTTTTCGAGTTATTTGATTCAATGCCTGTCAATTGAATTATATCGTATGTTATCGGAGGAATTTTTTTATCTATCTCTGAAACTACTGTCAGTATTAAGCCTTGCAGCAACAGTTCTTAACCAAAGGTATTTAGTTGCAACAAGAATTTAAATTCAGATAAATGGACAATAGACTGTAAATAATTTACCAAACATGATGGGGCGACGGTATAGTGTGTGAGTTCATGGGGCGTCGATGCAACTTTTTCCCTGTCGGAGATTAAGTATGGTTTGGGTTGGGTTGTTTGGTGGAGGAGACCAGACAGCGAGGTCATCGGTCTCATGGGATTAGGGAAGGATGGGGAAGGAAGTCGTCGTGCCCTGTCAGAGGAACCATCGCGGGATTTGCCCGGAGCGATTTAGGGAAACCATGGAAAACTTAAATCAGGATGGCCGGACGTGGGATTGAACCGTCGTCCTCCCGAGTCCAGTGTGCTAGCCACTGCGCCACCTCGCTCGGTAGAGTAAGTGTGGGTTATAATGATGCAACAAACAGCTTCTGTTGAATTTTGTCCAGCAAAGAAGGTTTTCAGCTTGCAGCACACATAAGACAAAAAAAAAAAATAATTACGACAAAATGGTTCAAATGGCTCTAAGCACTATGGGACTTAACATCTGAGGTCATCAGTCCCCTAGACTCAGAACTACTTAAACCTAACAAACCTGAGGATATCACACACATCCATGCCCGAGGCAGGATTCGAACCTGCAACCGTAGCAGCAGCGCGGTTCCGGACTGAAACGCCTAGAACCGCTCGGCCAAAGCGGCCGGCCATAATTGCAACAGCTCCTGAAGAGTTGGGCCACACAAATAATTCCCTCTGATCTTAATTAATAGCATTTAGGCTGCATTCGATAGACCTGAAACATATTCATAACTACGATTCAGCTTCAAAAAAATGGTTCAAATAGCTCTGAGCACTATGCGACGTAACTTCTGAGGTCATCAGTCCCCTAGAACTTAGAAATAATTAAACCTAACTAACCTAAGGGCATCACACACATCCATGCCCGAGGCAGTCGAACCTGCGACCGTAGCGGTCGCTCGGCTCCTGACTGTAGCGCCTAGAACCGCACGGCCACTCCGGCCGGCTGATTCATCTTCGACTCCTGGTTACAGAAATGCTAATAAAATTCATGGCAGTTCTGTGCCTTTCAAAAGCAAGTAGGGGATGCTCATTTTACAGCTAAGCTATGGAAACATTTTTCCTGCCACTAACTAGTGATGCGACGACATCCCAGAATATATGTGACAACACTGTGACTTTCGATTTAGTTTCTGGATTCGCAGAGAATTATCCTGATATACTCACTTACATTTCCCTGTCATTTTGCTTAAGTATTCTGAATGTTTCTCACGTAAGAAGTGGCATACTGTCAGAAAATTTATGCCTTCGAGTCCAGAAAGCTCGTTTCAAGCTGAAACTACAGCCGCTCTCACGTTTAACGAGGCGTGTTTTTTAAGTAAGTACCGTTTTGAAATTAGAAAAAGACGTGCTAAGATATCTCAATAATTTTATTTTAACATGAAAGCCTGTACCTTAATCTACGCACTGACGCCATTACAGTCTGATTATTCCTTGTTAGCGTTGTGTATTGAGTGTTTAAGATGCCTCCGAAAACTGAGTCCTGCCGACTGTGAAGTACGGGCTGTTATAAGATTTCTTAGTGCTAAAGGCCTAAAAGCGATCGATATTCATCGTGAGATCTGTGCAGTTTACGGAGAAAACATTATCGGTGATGGAATGGTAAGAAAGTGGGTGAGAGCATTTAAAGATGGCCGCACAAATGTGCATGATGAACTACGGAGTGGGCGTCCTTCGGTCGTTAATGAAAATTTGATGCATAAAGTGGACAATAAGGTGAGAGAAAACAGACGCTTTACGATTTCCTTCTTGCGGGATGACTTTTCTAATGTTTCTCGTAGTGTTTTGTATGGCACAGTGACCGAGCACTTGAATTATCTAAAATTGTGCGCACGTTGGGGACCGAAAATGTTGACGGATGTGCACAAAACGAAACGTTTGGACAATGCATTGACTTTCCTTGAGCGGTACCACAACGACGGTGATGATTTCTTAAGCCAAATTGTTGCGGGCGATGAAACATGGGTGGCCTACGTCACACCAGAATCAAAGCAAGAGTACATGGAAGTTGAGCAAGGGCATCGTTTTGCTGCAAGGCAAAGCCCGTCCGCATATGGCGAATCAGACCAAAGATCTCATCACATCTTTTCGATGGGAAACTCTAGATCATCCTCCGTACAGCTCCGTTCTTGCGCCCAGTGACTACCATCTGTTCCTGCACTTGAAGAAACATCTGGGCGGTCAGCGTCTTCAAGACGATGACGAAGTCAAAACAGTGGTGATGCAGCGGTTAACAAGTCAGGCGGCAGACTTCTATGCGGAGGGTATTCAAAAACTGGTACAACGTTATGACAAGTGCCTCAATATTGACGGGGATTATGTTGAAAAGTAGATTAAGGTACAGGCTTTCATGTAAAAATAAAATTATTGAGATATCTTAGCACGTATTTTTTAAATTTCAAAACGGTACTTACTTAAAGAACACGCCTCGTATATTGCAAACTCTCCATCTACGCCATCACTGGGGCGAACAGAGAGATCCACGCGATAGCTGTCCCCTAGCTCACGGGTAAAGTGCTCACCCTTCAAAGGGCAGACACTTAGCAACCGTTCTTCCAACATTCCCATTTTCCAAACTTCACAAACGATTTCTTGTAAACGTCTCTGTAATAGCATTTCAGACAGATGTCTCATAGAAATGGCTAAGCTCCACAATATTGACTGTTTAATTACGATATGCTGCAACGCCAAAGTGTGTTGATGTACTGAACTTGTCAACGGTTATGTTTAAATGTTAAAAAAATGCCTCTCATTGGGAACTTCCGTAGCGGCCTTTTGAACAAACTAAGAAATTTGTTGCTTATTCTGGCTGATGACCTACTGGGTTGGAGCTGGTTGGTGGTTCTAGCATAAAATTCAGTGAAAGATTTACTTCTGTACAAGACGACTAATTACCAATCGCAGCTTGCATGCACTTTTAATAACTTTCTTGTGTCCTGACCTCAATTTTATTTTTCAATAACCTTACGCGATTTGACTTTTAGTCGTTTTCAAAAGCTAGAAAATACAACAAAACTGGTATCAGAAGATAAGAAAATATGATACATTTCACCACTGGTAAGACATATTACGACGACTAGAATATGGCTTCCTTGCTTACCACTAATAATACAGTCACATAAAATTATTAGATACATTGCACAACGTCAACATTCTCGATCACGAGACAAGTGCAAACTACTGACAAGGGAAATTTTTTTTAAGCCAAGTGGAATAAGCCGCTAGGCGGCGCTGGATCCGTGGTACACGCAGAATTTGTTTTTGTAACTCTTCAGGATTTCCCGGCGATCTAATGACATCTTGGGTTGTCGGGTGTTCTGCCGAATATCAGCGTCGTACTTGCACGATATTTCCGTCACGTAGCTCGTGACCTTCATCAGGTGCGACCTGAGACTGCTCCTCGAGTGGACCTGGTCCAGTATTTATGCCTATGGCCTTACCCCTCCACCAGCGGCTGCAGGCGCTTCCTCTGTAGTCCGCGCCCATACCCTGCGACCTGCTGGAGCGTTGCTGCTCCGTTTTCCGTCCGCTCTGGTTCTAGGTGTTCCATCTGCGGTCCGCGCCCACCAAACCCGCTCCTGGGGGTTTCATCTACGGTCTGGGGTACCAAGCGTTCCCCCTGCGGTCCGCGCCCGCTCACCACGACCTGTTGGAGCGTTGCCGCTCCGTTTTTCGTCCGCTGCGGCTCTGGATGTTCCCTCTACGGTCCGCGCCCACCAGTCCCACTTCTGGGTGTTCCATCTTCGGTCTAGTGCGCCTGGCAGTCCGTCAGGGGCTCGTTTTCCATCTCCATGTCTCTGGTTCTTCTGTTTGTGTAGTGTTGCAGCTGGCCCCATTGCTCCTTTAACAATTCCAGAGCCGGATCCCAGGCTCTGCTTAGCTGGTACCCTGTTTCACGGTTCATAAGATCGTCAGCCATTTTAATTTCTATCGATTCTCTTATAACACTGTCCCAAAATCTGGTTGTTTGTGCTAGTATTTTGGTATCCTCATACTTCATGGCATGATCTAGCTCTAGACAGAGTTCAGCAATGGCTGACTTAGTCACCTGTCTTAATCTAGTGTGCCTCTGGTGTTCTTTGCACCTGATCTCCACAGTTCTTGTCGTCTGGCCAATGTAGGACCTGCCACATTGACAAGGTATACTGTAAATCCCTGGTTTTCGTAACCCCAGGTCGTCTTTGACTCTTCCCAGCAGTCCCCCGATCTTGTTGGATGGACAGAAACCACACTTGATATTGTGTTTATGGAGGATCCTACTGATTCTGGCAGAAATAGAGCCAGCATAGGGCAGATATGCCGCCTTCTTTGCTTCATCTTGGTCTTCTTCAGGAACCTGTGGTATAGTGGCTGGTTGGAGTGCCCTCTCAATTTGTCTGTCCGTGTATCCATTCTTGGAGAAAACTGTTTTGAGACGTTCTATCTCTATAGGTAGATTCTCTTCAGATCCCCATTCTTCTGTACAGGGTGGTGACAGCTGCTGGCCTGCAGATATAAATCAGCAGATGGAAGATACACGCCCTGTGACGAATCTGAGTTGCATACAGTTTGATGATACAACCTTAAAGGTACTCAGCAAGGGTCTCAACTTTGCTACGACCTCTAGAAACGTACCCATTTCAGGTTTCGTCAGTGCAGTAGAGCAAGTTGCAACCACACTTCCACCTAATGTGGCAGAGGAAGTCCGCTGAGAGACCTGCAGGGCCCTCACCAAGGCCAGGCCGCCGAAATCGAACATCACAACCGAGGAGAGGCTTGCACTCAAGAAACTACGGGAAGACAACAGCATTGTGGTACTGCCAGCAGACAAAGGGAACTCCACTGTCATCTTGCAGCGGGTGGATTATGATGAGAAAGTACGCCAACTTCTGGAGGACCCTGCATACAGAATTCTAGTGTGTGACCCCACGGACAAGGTGGTCAAGAAGACTAGTGCTCTCTTGAAGGAAACAGGGATGCCCGATAAGATCATCAGACAACTACGGGAAAAAGCGCCAGTGCCACCTAGACTGTATGGTCTGCCTAAAATACACAAGGAGGGCGTGCCCCTACGTCCTATTGTCAGTAATATTGGGGCACCTACGTACACAACAGCCAAGTACTTGAAAGGTCTCCTGTCTCCATATGTGGGGAAATGTATTCACCACATCCGCAACTCAGAGGATTTCCTGCAACGCCTCAAGCAACTGCACATCACAGATTCGGACATCATGGTTAGTTTTGATGTGGTATCGCTGTTCACCAGGGTCCCACTGAAGGACTCACTAGACATGATTGCAGAGAAATTTGACCGTGCTCTGTTGGACCTGTTCAGTCATACACTGACATCCACGTATTTCCTGTACAGAAACCAGTATTACGAGCAAACTGAAGGTGTAGCTATGGGCAGCCCACTGTCCCCTGTGGTTGCCAACATGTTTATGGAGAGTTTTGAGGAGAGGGTATTGAAGACAGCCACATTTAAACCCATATGTTTCTTTAGGTATGTGGATGACACCTTCGTGATCTGGCCACATGGGATGGACAGGCTCAATGAGTTTCTTGAACATCTTAACTCATGCCACCCTAATATCAAGTTCACCATGGACCTGGAGAAGAAAGGCCAGCTGCCATTTCTGGATGTACTAGTCCAGAGGAAAGCAGATTGAAACGTCCCCTTAGAAAAATTATACAAGACTGTGCTTAAACTGACACACAATATTTTTTAGCGCAACGCAATCTGACTTTCAGAAATCCCTACAAAGGAATGGCCCTGACTAATATGAACCTGTACCTTTCACAAATCACTTACCTCACAAAAATCTTCGTTACTCAAGCTACTGCAATACAGCGAGCGCCACTACTGCCAGCTAAATAAAAGATTCAAACTACAGAAGGCACTAACTACTCATAGGCATAGTTAGCAATTGAAAGATGTTAATAGAGAAAAACAATGTATTTACCTTAACAGTCATAATATATACAGCAGTTCATGACATCCAGTCTTACAAATTTCAAAATTCCGCCATTTCTCTCCCCACATCCACCACTGCTGGCGGCTCACCTCCAACTGCGCAACGCTACGCGCTGTTCACATCCAGCTGCCGCTGCCCAACACTACAATGGCAGACAACAATGCAAACTAGCCACAGACTGCACACAGCACAGCCATTGATTTTCATACAGAGCGCTACGTGGCGTTACCAATAAGAAAACCTAAACAGCCTACTTACATAGCACCCATGCTCCAGACAAAAAATTTTACAAATTGTTTTGGGCAGTGGCCAATAATGATTTGATAAAACTTTTCATAATTACAATAACAAAGATATCAAATGCACACACTTATTGATACAATGTTGGTCAAAAGCGAAAATTTTCTCACAGTCCATAAAGACAGTCCAGATTGTTCATCACAGTAAAATTGCAGTGTTTTTCTCAAAGTCTGAGCAGTAAAAGAAAATGCACACAGAAGTAGTGGATTTCCATGCAGTCTTGAAGAACTAGTGTTGTCCTTCCAACAGAAAGACAATGCTGACTCTTGACATGCTGACAGGTAATGGTCCACAACAGAGCAAACCCACAGCAGAGTCATTCGACGTTTTGAAGAATATTGGTAGGTAGGTCATCACAGAGTAGACCCACTGTAGTCATGGTAGAGAGTATGGTATCGGTGGGCCACCAGAAGTGCAGACCCACTGTAGTCCTTGTAGAAATAATGGTATTGGTGAGTCATCAAAGGTGTAGACCCACTGTAGTCCTTGTAGAAATACTGGTATTGGTGGGTCATCAAAGATGCAGACCCACTGTAGTCCTTGTAGAGATGGCCAGCAGCCATCTGTTGTGTCTGTGCAGGTGCACAATCACCATTGAGGAGTCTTGCAGATAATATAGCAAGTCCATAACCACCACTTGTGCACTCACAAAGTTTTTGGAATTGTCCTTAGAACCAGCAATGCTGTTATCCAGTCCCTTGCTGGATTATTAACACATGTGCAAACACTAACATCCCCTACTTCTCACATATTGTCCATATAGTATGACCAAGAGAAACGTGTGCAGTGAAATGGAACTTACAAGTTACTTAATTTGATGTACTGCTGTCAATTACAATTTTATAACATAAGAATACATTAACAAAGGTACAAAATACATCATTAAAAACATAATAATACAGATAACATTTGTAGTAATACAGGCTTTACAAAACAATAGAAATAAACATATACATTAGTGTTACAGGAATTATGACATAAGTAAATACATAAAAGATCAGAATAACTTTTGAAACATCAACTTTACACATAAGCATTAAAACAAAACAGAATAGGCATAGTTAGCAATTGAAAGATGTTAATAGAGAACAAACAATGTATTTACCTTAACAGTCATAATATATACAGTAGTTCATGACATCCAGTCTTACAAATTTCAAAATTCCGCCAGTTCTCTCCCCACATCCACCACTGCTGGCGGCTGACCTCCAACTGCGCAACGCTACAAGCTGTTCACATCCAGCTGCCACTGCCCAACACTACAATGGCAGACAACAATGCAAACTAGCCACAGACTGCACACAGCACATCCAGTGATTTTCATACAGAGCGCAACGTGGCGTTACCAATAAGAAAACCTAAA
Organism: Schistocerca cancellata; assembly: GCF_023864275.1. Lineage (NCBI taxonomy): Eukaryota > Metazoa > Arthropoda > Insecta > Orthoptera > Acrididae > Schistocerca > Schistocerca cancellata. The sequence continues at coordinate 514,469,654 of NC_064628.1, read as the reverse complement.
CAGCCTACTTACAAGATGGATCAATTGGCCACAGTGTGTACCGAAAACCAACACACACTGATTTATATCTGCAGGCCAGCAGCTGTCACCACCCTGTACAGAAGAATGGGGTTCTGAAGACTTTGGTCCACAGAGCACATGCCCTGTCAGACCAAGAGAATCTACTTATAGAGATAGAACGTCTCAAAACAGTTTTCTCCAAGAATGGATACACGGACAGACAAATTGAGAGGGCACTCCAACCAGCCACTATACCACAGGTTCCTGAAGAAGACCAAGATGAAGCAAAGAAGGCGGCATATCTGCCCTATGCTGGCTCTATTTCTGCCAGAATCAGTAGGATCCTCCATAAACACAATATCAAGTGTGGTTTCTGTCCATCCAACAAGATCGGGGTACTGCTGGGAAGTGTCAAAGACGACCTGGGGTTACGAAAACCAGGGATTTACAGTATACCTTGTCAATGTGGCAGGTCCTACATTGGCCAGACGACAAGAACTGTGGAGATCAGGTGCAAAGAGCATCAGAGGCACACTAGATTAAGACAGGTGACAAAGTCAGCCATTGCTGAACTCTGTCTAGAACTAGATCATGCCATGAAGTATGAGGATACCAAGATTCTAGCACAAACAACCAGATTTTGGGACAGTGTTATAAGAGAATCGATAGAAATTAAAATGGCTGACGATCTTATGAACCGTGAAACAGGGTACCAGCTAAGCAGAGCCTGGGATCCGGCTCTGGAATTGTTAAAGGAGCAATGGGGCCAGCTGCAACACTACACAAACAGAAGAACCAGAGACATGGGGATGGAAAACGAGCCCCTGACGGACTGCCAGGCGCACCAGACCGAAGATGAAACCCCCAGGAGCGGGTTTGGTGGGAGCGGACTGCAGAGGGAACACCTAGAACCGGAGCGGACGGAAAACGGAGCAGCAACGCTCCAACAGGTCGCAGGGAATGGGCGTGGACCACAGAGGAAGCGCCTGCAGCCGTTGGTGGAGGGGTAAGGCCATAGGCATAAATAATGGGACCAGGTCCACTCGACGAGCAGTCTCAGGTCGCACCTGATGGAGGTCACGAGCTACGTGACCGAAATATCGTGCAAGTACGACGCTGATATCCGGCAGAACACCCGACAACCCAAGATGTCAAATTTGTTTTTGTTTACAACCACGATTTTCGTTGTTAGAACGTAGAAATAACTTCATCAGTCAACAAGGAAACCACTTACAATGTTTAACAAAAACGTATTACTTTACAAAACAACGTGTTACAGATTTTGTTTCTTTGATGCGCTGGAAGCACGTGTTGATTGGCGCTGGGGCCAATTATCTGTTAACTAACAAATCATTTGTTTTTTATAGCTTACAGCACATAAAATACTACCATCAGTAAAAGTTCATAATTGTTTAATAAAATTTAAATTACAGAGATTACTAGAGGGTTGTAAGGGAAATGATTAAAGTCGGCACTCTTAAGATAACGTACATAAGATCTTCTGTGGCTGTATGACCATAGAATTTTTTTCTATGAATAAGAAATATTGTGGATCGCCATGACGTAACTAAAGAAACGGAGCGGCGTAAAAAGGTGCACAATATTAATCTTGTCATATTCAAGAATCCTGTAAATTGCTTATAACACTGCCTGTAGAAATGTTTATGAAATGACAAACAAAATTAGGCGATAGCGTTGTGAAACAGTTATAGTAGCGCTATTGTTAACAGTTTTCAACTTGCGCCATGCAGCGTGAAGCACTTACCAGCAGCTTATGAATACTCTATCGGCACAGTTAAGATAACGTACATAAGATCTTCTATGGTTGTATGACCGTAAAACTGTTTTTGTGTGAATATCAAACATTGTAGTCAGCCATGTAGGACATTAAAGACTGGGGGAAAGGCAGACAATATTAATTTTGACATATAAATATCCTGTAAAACTATTGGTAATACTGTGACTACAAATGTTTTTTAAAATGACAGCTTTAAGAAAAATAACGCAAGAGCGTTGGGCAACAGCAATATCATCGCTGTTGTCAACAGTTCTCAACCTGTGCCATGCAGTGTGAAGCTCTGAGCAACCGCTTATGAGTACTCTATTGGCCTATGACTAATCAGCACTAGTCCTGTGATCGACAATATTGACATGATACAATGTATCTAATGATATTATATGACTGACATTGAGCCTTGCACGGCTCGTGTTCATGCCATTTATTGTTTATCATCTTCGATTACGGTACTGCTGCCTCGTTTTCTTATTCCATTTACTGGTGTCACTAACTTCCTGCCTTACTTGCCTGTGAGTGGCAGCAGCAGCGCGAATCGATAGTGCACTGTCGTACCATCTCTGGAGCGACCGATAGCAGTTCCGGGTCGTCGTGTGTCGGGAAGTCAGTTGGACCAACAGTGCAGTCGGGCACGGAGCAGCAGTCGGGGACGAAGGAGCGTCGGGCACAGAGCGCCAGTGAGATGCGGACAACCAGTAAGTACTTACCGACCGCTGGCGACACACACGTACTGTTCGACTGAAGAAGACTGGAGCGGCAACGACGTCGGTTGGTCGTTCGGTCGGTCATCTGATCGCCGACGTGTATTTGATCTTTTGACCATTTCCGGGTATCGGGGAGTCGGTCGGTTGGGGGAGAGCAGTGAGGACGTCTCCGTGACGTGTAGTCAGGCCGGAGCCGCTGGCATCGTGCACGCGTGGTTGGAGTTGTGAGGCGCTTCTTGAGAGGGTCACGAAGTTCGTCGCCCACCGATCCTGGACACTAAAGTTGAATGCTCACTTAACCTACTATCAAGCCTGAACTACTATCACATCTCTTCGTTTGATCCTGGTTGTCGCTTTCTGGAAGATTCCTGTGAGCAAAAACGTGTGTGCATTGAAGTCGTCTAGAATTGCAGCTGTCTTCCTGTGTGGTGTTTAACTTAATTCATTCCTTCATTAATGAAGTGTACCAGCGTTATCTTCTGCCTTGTTACCGTTGATGTTCCTGTTACTTTCCCTGGTCGTTAATGTAGTTTTCGGCAGTGTATTTTCCTCGTCGTGTAGATGCTCTCCAGCACGGCGTGTAGTTCGACAGCTGAGGTGGTGTTGGTAGTTTTGGGCGTTTATTCTGACTTGGCCGGATTGGGCACCAGTATCCAGAACGTTATGCTATTGACATCTTGTTGTAGTTTTGCTGGTCAGGTGGAGCAGAACTGACCTTGTCGGTTGGTTTGTTGGCTGGCTTTCGGTCATGTTGCCTTCCAACTAAGAGGTTGTCAGTCTGGCTGCCTGTCTCACCTAAAGATGTGTTAGTGTTACCTTCCCAGGCCGACCCTTGGAATCTTCTGAGCACCGCTGCTTGTGTTTTACACAGTGATTTCCTTTTAGTCTTAAGTACTCTGTGTGGCCTTCAGCTGGGTTTTAGCTTACAGCCTTTCAAAATTAAAATTGAAAATTCCTTGTGTCTAGGCCTTAAGCCATAATAAATATTTTCTAGTTGGTATGTGGCCTTCAGCCGAGTTTTCCAGCTTAAATTAAAAATTGGAAATTTCTTTGCCTGAGCTGTAAGCAGTGAGATTGTTTGGGTTTCATATGTAACCTTTAGCCAAGTTTGTTTGGGATGAAGCCTTTAATCTATTTTAGTTGAAATTTAGAAGCTCTTGCCTTTCGGCTTTAAGCCGTAAAATTGTTTTCTGCATGGTGTGTGGCCTCCAGCCGAGTTTTAATCTCTCTTAAGTTAAAAATTCAAAATTCTGGTCTTGCCCTTAAGTCATTAGATTGTTATTCTTCAGTATGAGGCCTTCAGCCTAGTTTTACACAAAATATTTTAGGATAAGGCCTTCAGCTTTTTCAGATTGAAAACTCTTCTTCCTAGGCCTTAAGCCGTTAAATTGTTTTGTTGATATGCGGTCTTCAGCCGAGTTTTCACACTGTTTAGATTAAACATAGAAAATCTTTGTCTCGGCCTTAAGTCGTAACATAGTTCTTGATTAATGTGTGGCCTTTAACAGAGTTGTATGGAAAAAATATAAGCTAAGGCTTTCAGCCTATTTATACTCAAAATAAAAAAAAAAAAATTTAAGAAGTGAAACCTCCAGAAGAATTCCTGTACCTCAATTCCTTGCTTAGGCCTTGTGCCTTGGATTTTCAATTTGGCCTTCAACCGATCTAAATTAAATGAAAAGACGTCTTTCTTTATAATCTTGAGAGGTTTTGATTGTTGCTTGTGTGATTGTGTGTTTTAACAAATAAAGTTTATATGTTGAGTGCAGCTGACAGTAACTTATTTTGGCCCATTTCCATAACCTCATCTGCTCTGTCCTGCTAGCCCAAGGATTTCAGTAACCTAGGAATCTACATTCTGGTCGTTGTAATACGTATCTTATCAGTGGTGAAATGTATCATATTTTTTATCTTCTGATGCCAATTTTACTGTATTTTCTAGCCGTTGAAAATGACAAAGTCGAAACGCGTAAGGCTGTTGAAAAATAAGTGTGGTCAAAACATAAGTAAAGTTATTAAGAGTGCATCTGTTGTGGGTTGGCAGCAGAGCCAACACCGGGTTACTAGAGGAAGCCGAAAGGCACGCGTTTTAGCTCACGCAGGCTGGCGTGAGGTCTGGAACAGGACAAGGAAATTAGACTTTAGAAAAAACGGACGTAGCTGGTGGAATACTTAACTTTAATCCATAAATGGTGAACGTCGCTCTTGACTGTACATTATTCGCAATATCAATAGTAACTTAACATGGCGCCTTGCTAGGTCGTAGCAAATGACGTAGCTGAAGGCTATGCTAGATATCGTCTCGGCAAATGAGAGCGTATTTTGTCAGTGAACCATCGCTAGCGAAGTCGGTTGTACAACTGGGCGAGTGCTAGGAAGTCTCTCTAGACCTGCCGTGTGGCGGCGCTCGGTCTGCAATCACTGATAGTGGCGACACGCGGGTCCGACGTATACTAACGGACCGCGGCCGATTTAAAGGCTACCACCTAGCAAGTGTGGTGTCTGGCGGTGTGGCGGTGACACCACAGCATCCAGATGGCCTCGTCGTGTCACAGCATTTTCATGCAAATCACAGCTTGTACTGACACATAGCCACTCCTCTATCAAAGGGACAAAGCATGGCCAACATAACCTCTTAGACAGTCTGGGAGATTGATAATGTAATATATTGTAAGTAGTATACTTATGACATTTCCAGCGTACTTTTCGGTACATATATAAGTACCGCACTTCACCCTACTTGGTACTGTATTCATGACAACACACATGTGGTTATCAACATCTAGGGGCAAGTTTGGTGGCCCCTTCTTAAGATGTACCTGTTTCTTAGAAGTAGACGACAAACACACGAAGATATTTAAATCTCCTCATCGCAGCCCAATGTTTTACCAGCAGTTTAAATGGAGCGGCCGATCAGTATGTAGCCGGCCGAAGTGGCCGTGTGGTTAAAGGCGCTGCAGTCTGGAACCGCAAGACCGCTACGGTCGCAGGTTCGAATCCTGCCTCGGGCATGGATCTTTGTGATGTCCTTAGGTTAGTTAGGTTTAACTAGTTCTAAGTTCTAGGGGACTAATGACCTCAGCAGTTGAGTCCCATAGTGCTCAGGGCCATTTGAACCATTTTTTTGATCAGTATGTAGCTCCAGAGACATCTTTTTCGCCACATTCAAAACTATCTGAACGACCTGAGTTGTGCAAATTGGCGCCATGTTCAAAAGTAGCCGAATGATATGAATTATTTATCACAAATATGTAAATATATTGACAATATTGGTGTAACGTTGAGTACGTGTATGTCTAAAACGTCTGCATTAATTATCAAAGCGGCCGAGCAGTTCTGGGCGCTTCAGTCCGGAAACGCGCTGCTGCTACGGTTGCAGGTTCGAATCCTGCCTCGGGCATGGATGTGTGTGTGATGTCCTTACGTTATTGAGGTTTAAGTAGTTCTAAGTCTAGGGGACTGATGACCTCACATGTTAAGTCCCGTAGGGCTTACAACGATTTGATTTTTGAATTATCAAAAATACGCAAGCTTCGTCAGTAACACTGTCACAATGTGTGTCATGTGGAACAATGTTATTTCCACATCTACTGTCGAATGACAGCGTTGTTTATAAAAACTACGTAAACATATTGCCAAAACTGGCGTAACTTATAGCATTTGCACACCTAAAATGTGTGCATTATTTAGTAAAATACAATTAACTCTACTGATCTAATTTACAGGTTAAGCTGCACTTGGAAACGAGCAAAGTCCGATCTTTGTTCCACCCATGGTACAAATACAATGGATCCTCGAACTGAGTATTTTCACATTTCAGTTGTTTGTATGATTGTTATATATCTGTGCAAAACACACATCAGCTAAAATAATGTGCTACGCAGGCAAATCAGTGATAGCTCACAGCTGTATACAATTAGGCTGCGTTATTTTTCTGTAACTGTACAAAACACGAGTTGGCTAAAACAATATTCTAAGTAGGCAAGGCAGTTATAGTTGTGACCATGGACTCTCAAGTAAAGTGCTGAAATTCTATTTCCATGTATAAATTGTCCGTATTGTTCTCTAACAGTAAAAAGCAAGTAACATGCAAAGAAAGCCTAAAAGGGGCTACGTTACTGGTGGCACAGAAGCGAATTTTCATCAAGTGACAAAGCACCATTTTACGGAGGAAGAAAATAATGCATCATATTCTGCATTAGAAAAATATCATTGACATTATTGAATGTCTAGTACAACTTCTTTTATTGTTTCTGACCCTGGATCTAACTGTGGTTGTGTTCCACTGGTGTACAAAAACTTTCAAGGAAGGCTGCGACATTTACTGACCAGGACTATGGTACCAAGGATCTCTAAAGTGTTTACAGACTGTGCACCGCATGGACTGCTAAATAATACCAGTGTCTATAGCATTTTCTATCCATGGACATCAAATTTTCCGACACTTTAACACACACCAAGGCATACTAAGAAGGATGTCTTTTGCAGAGATCTTTAGTGTGATGTAAAACGTAAACTACGATACGCAAAAGCACCAAATACACTCCTGGAAATGGAAAAAAGAACACATTGACACCGGTGTGTCAGACCCACCATACTTGCTCCGGACACTGCGAGAGGGCTGTACAAGCAATGATCACACGCACGGCACAGCGGACACACCAGGAACCGCGGTGTTGGCCGTCGAATGGCGCTAGCTGCGCAGCATTTGTGCACTGCCGCCGTCAGTGTCAGCCAGTTTGCCGTGGCATACGGAGCTCCATCGCAGTCTTTAACACTGGTAGCATGCCGCGACAGCGTGGACGTGAACCGTATGTGCAGTTGACGGACTTTGAGCGAGGGCGTATAGTGGGCATGCGGGAGGCCGGGTGGACGTACCGCCGAATTGCTCAACACGTGGGGCGTGAGGTCTCCACAGTACATGGATGTTGTCGCCAGTGGTCGGCGGAAGGTGCACGTGCCCGTCGACCTGGGACCGGACCGCAGCGACGCACGGATGCACGCCAAGACCGTAGGATCCTACGCAGTGCCGTAGGGGACCGCACCGCCACTTCCCAGCAAATTAGGGACACTGTTGCTCCTGGGGTCTCGGCGAGGACCATTCGCAACCGTCTCCATGAAGCTGGGCTACGGTCCCGCACACCGTTAGGCCGTCTTCCGCTCACGCCCCAACGTCGTGCAGCCCGCCTCCAGTGGTGTCGCGCAGGCGTGAATGGAGGGACGAATGGAGACGTGTCGTCTTCAGCGATGAGAGTCGCTTCTGCCTTGGTGCCAATGATGGTCGTATGCGTGTTTGGCGCCGTGCAGGTAGACGCCACAATCAGGACTGCATACGACCGAGGCACACAGGGCCAACACCCGGCATCATGGTGTGGGAAGCGATCTCCTACACTGACCGTACACCACTGGTGATCGTCGAGGGGACACTGAATAGTGCACGGTACATCCAAACCGTCATCGAACCCATCGTTCTACCATTCCTAGACCGGCAAGGGAACTTGCTGTTCCAACAGCACAATGCACGTCCGCATGTATCCCGTGCCACCCAACGTGCTCTAGAAGGTGTAAGTCAACTACCCTGGCCAGCAAGATCTCCGGATCTGTCCCCCATTGAGCATGTTTGGGACTGGATGAAGCGTCGTCTCACGCGGTCTGCACGTCCAGCACGAACGCTGGTCCAACTGCGGCGCCAGGTGGAAATGGCATGGCAAGCCGTTCCACAGGACTACATCCAGCATCTCTACGATCGTCTCCATGGGAGAATAGCAGCCTGCATTGCTGCGAAAGGTGGATATACACTGTACTAGTTCCGACATTGTGCATGCTCTGTTGCCTGTGTCTATGTTACTGTGGTTCTGTCAATGTGATCATGTGATGTATCTGACCCCAGGAATGTGTCAATAAAGTTTTCCCTTCCTGCGACAATGAATTCACGGTGTTCTTATTTCAATTTCCAGGAGTGTATGATATGCTAGTTTCATAAACACTTGCGGTTGCTCGGTTTCTTTATGTCAAAGACAGTTATAGAGAAAGATCCGGACAAGGGAAAGTTCGATCTACAAAAATTCGGTCTTCACACCGAAATACAATTGTCTGCATTATTTGGAAAAATAATGAAAGATATATTCTGTAAAGTACAAAACACATACGGCAATAGCAGCATATCTCATAGATTAAGGAACACTTGTCGACAACAATACTTCAAGCTTTATGCCACATTTTAAGTAACAACTAGCCCCAATATAATTGTAACAAATTGCCACATACTTCGTCACTTTATATTCGATTACTGAAGTGTGTGTGTGTGTGTGTTTGTGCGCGCGCGCGCGCCAAAAACTGATGAGGGGGCTGATTTATGCTCTCGCACAGTGGAAACTATATGACACTTCTATGAAATAACATACTGAACAGTAGTTTTAACGTTTGAATTTAACACACATTCGTACAGTTAAGAAACAATGGTTGCTATGATTCCAACTATCGACTAACAGCGATTTCATTATAGATCGTTAAATTTATCTTGCAGTACAATACGCTTGTCGTCTTCTACATCAATGAAGTCTCGATTTGTCTGGGACATTGCTGACTAAGCGTATGTACACATCCTTAGCACAGTTTCCTCTTACACAACCAAGATGTCAGTTCCGGTAATGCCACCTAAATTTTGAATAAATCTTGTCTGAGCTCTTGTTAACAAGTGGAATTACCCATCGCACCCCACTCAGATTTAGTGGCTAGAGGGCCCAATGGACAGCCCGTCATAAAGCGAACATAGATAAAGGGTGGGAACAGGAAGAAGGTGTACTAAACTGTTAAAGAAAAGGCAAAACAGTAACAGCGAACGGTCCATGCTTAACAAGTGCAGCACTGAGCGGACAGCACGAGCGACGGTGTCGTGGTTGAGCGGTCAGGTGTTCATCTAGAAAACGAACGGGCCGTGTTCAAAGCTCCCTTGCGCCCCTTTCTGTTTTATTTTTTTTTTTCGCTGTTCGATGTATTCTAATTCGTGTCTGTGTCGTGGTGTAACGTCCATTTGCAACAGTGAAGTACAGGGGACGGACCTATAGTGAAAGTTGATTCTGCAGAACTACTCTGTTATCAGCCGAAAGGAAGTGGCTTTCGAATGGGAACCACAAACTTTTGATGACGAGGCGACGAGTCAACCGAATCTTCCACCAGAAAACGTATGGTGCATCATACACGACATTAGTGTCAGTACGTATATCATATGATAGGTCCTAATTTGTAAGCTTGGTGAGTGAGTGAGAGATGCCTCCTTGTGGTCACTTCCAAGAAAATGATGAAAACATAATAGTTTGTCACAAAGCTGCAACAAATGAATGCAACAGTTTCACAATCAAACAGCGTCTCTGTGTTCTGTCAATGCATATGCTTTTAACGGTTTTGAAGTTGCGTTCCGCTTCGGAATTCATGCCTCTTGAATTTCTTTGTTGTAACATAGTTCACATCAATTTATTTGTTGTTTTCATTTCTGTGAGAGGTCTATGTGGTATCTCTCCTGCTGTCACTATACATCGCATTTACTTGCGACGGTAATGTTTTCTTATCACATAACCAATGTATAGTTTGACAACTGCCAGGGCCACAGAAAGAGAACATACATTTCAATGATCGGACGGACAGTTCATAAAATTGTGAAAAAAAAGGACACGAGGAAGTTTAGAACACAGCTCGCCCGCTTCGCAGTGCAGTACCGTGACCTCTTAACCACGGCGCCATGGTTGTGACACTTTACTCAATATTGTGTAACGTCCCCTTAGAAAAATTTCTTAATTACTGTGCTAATAACCCTCTTACATTATTTGCTTTTCAAACAGCTGAGCAAAACTGAACGTACTCAAACATTCACTAAAGTGACACACAGTATTTTTAGCGCAACGCAATCTGACTTTCAAAAATCCCAACAAAAGAATGGCCCTGACTAACATTAACCTATACCTTTCACAAATCACTTACCTCACCAAAAATCTTCGTTACTCGAACTACTGCAATACAGCGAGCGCCACTACTGCCAGCTAACTAAAAGATTCAAACTACTGAAGGCACTAACTACTGATAGGCATAGTTAGCAAATGAAAGATTTTGATAGAGAACAAACAATGTATTTACCTTAATAGTGTTGAAAAATCATAATATACATAGCAGTTCATGACATCCAGTCTTACAAATTTCAAAACTCCGCCATTTCTCTCCCCACATCCACCACTGCTGGCGGCTCACCTCCAACTGCGCAATGCTACGTGCTGTTCACATCCAGCTGCCCAACACTACAATGGCAGACAACAATGCAAACTAGCCACAGACTGCACACAGCACAGCCAGTGATTTTCATACAGAGCGCTACGTAACGTTGCCAATAAGAAAACATAAACAGCCAACTTACATAGCCCCCATGCTCCCCACAAAAGATTTTACAAATAGTTTTGGGCAGTGGCCAATAATGATTTGATAAAATTGTTCATAATTACAATAACAAAGAAATCAAATGCACAAACTTATTGATACAATGTTGGTCAAAAGCTAAAATTTTCTCACAGTCCATAAAGACAGTCCTGATCATTCATCACAGTAAAATTGCAGTGTTTTTTTCTCGAAGTCTGAGCAGTAAAAGAAAATGCACACGGAAGTAGTGGATTTCCATACAGTCTTGAAGAAGTAGTGTTGTCCTTCCATCAGAAAGACAGTGCCGACTCTTGACATGCAGACAGGTAATGGGCCACAACAGAGCAAACCCACAGCAGAGTCAGTCGAAGTTTTGAAGAATATTGGTAGGTAGGTCATCAAAGAGCAGACCCACTGTAGTCCTGGTAGAGAGTATGGTATTGGTGAGTCATCAAAGGTGCAGACCCAGTGCAGTCCTTGTAGTAATAATGGTATTGGTGAGTCACCAAAGATGCAGACCCACTGTTGTCCTTGTAGAGACAGCCAGCAGCCAACTGTTGCGACTGTGCAGGTGCACAATCACCATCGAAGAGTCTTGCGGAGAATATAGCAAGTCCATAAACCACCACTTGTGTACTCACAAAGTTTTTGGAATTGTCCTTAGAACCAGCAATGCTGTTAACCAGTCCCTTGCTGAATTATTAAGACACGTGCAAACACTAACAGTCCTCTTTGTTTCACATATTGTACATATACTGTGACCAACAGAAATGTGTGCAGTGAAATGAATGCTTACAAGTTACTTAATTTGCTAAACTGGTGTCAATTACAATTTTATAACATGAGAATACAATTACAGAGATACAGAAAACATCATTAAAACGTAATAATACAGATAACATTTGTAGTAATACAGGCTTTACGAAAGAATAGAAATAAACATGTACATCAGTGTTACAGGAATTATGACACAAGTAAATATATAAAATGAGAATAGTTTTCTAAACATTAATTTCACATATGAGCATTGAAACAGAACAGAATTAATAATGTCTAAACATCTTTACAAAGTAAATAACATATTATTAATGCAAATTATATTTGAGGATAACAGTATTCCTCATCATAGTGAATGTAGCTTAGTGCTAGAAAAATTCTACAACATGAATCTTAGTAGCTAAACACATAAAGACAGGAAAAACACATATACACAAGAGCACACAAACACATAGCAGTATTACACAGGAGGAAAGAACAGGGTTTGTTTAAATGTAACATTTGGTACTGCAGTGTTTTGCAAAGAAAACCTTCTTTTTCTTGGAGATCTCCCTTCGTTCATCATTATTCCCAAAAGTCCTATCTATACCTGCTTTCTGTACTTTTTTCGTATAACTTCTCAGTGCATTTCTTCCAATTCATCGCAACTCATTCTCTTATATAGTCTACCCCCTCTTAAGCTAACTTAAATCTACTGAGCTCAGATGCTAAACTAAGGGACGAGGCAATGCAGCAGCATAAAACAATTAATACAAACAGCAATGAAACAAAATAGAAATTGTCAAAGCAAGCTGCAGTAAATCTAAATTACCAAGCAATGCAACATTACAACTAATATGAGCCAATGTGCAGCAACAAGAAAAATAAATCAGTAGTAAAACTAGCTTAACAGAGTAATACAAAGTGAAATTTAGTAGCACTATGCCTGGCAAACAGCAGCAGCAAATGTAATAACTTATATCTAAACATGACAAAGCTCAAGCAAAAAAAATATTACACTAAAGATGGCCATGTCTAATACCTATGTCACATCTTAATACTAGAGTGATGCATCACAATTTATTCTACAAAAGGAATTACCAAGAACTTGAAAAGAAAATTCTGTATGCAGTTACTGTGAATGGAAATGTCTTTTTGTGCTCCTTCGTTTTTTTTAAGTACATCATAAAGTTATTATTTACTGGATCTGTAGGCATAAAATATTTATATTAGTACATCTATAAAATCTTATTTTAACCAATGCTGCAGTGCAGCTAGAAACTTGATATTAAACAAAATGAGCAAATATACAGTATATATAAAATATAGGCAAATGGCGTCTCCAAAGGCAAAAAAATTCTCTCAACTAGAAAGACAATAGTTGTAAAATGTTTCTCATCATTTCGTTACGTAATTTAGTAAATATCATAAATTAAGAGCTCCACAGTGTAATCATATATTTTCAAGTTTGAGCGTGTCGTATTTGTGATGCTTTCTACAAAGAAATGTCAATAGCGTGGATAATGGCCTCCTTTTTTCTCCACCTGTCCCTCTGAAAGGCACACACTAATGGCTTTTTTCCAGGGTGCCCACGACTCATTACATGAAGGTGGTCACTTAACTTTCTTACTCAAATATTTACGACACCAGTTTGCATTACAGTGATAGTCTCATATAAATAATTTCACAGGTCGAGAATTTGCGTTACAAGTGTGTAGAAACAAAATCCTATAAATATAACAGTGTGCAAAAAATTTCTGCCTGCATTGTGATACATTCACACATTTACACACATTTCATAACTCTTAAAGTACGATTCTTGGTTTCCAACATCCTTTTTCACAAGTCAGAGTCCCTAACCACTACTCATTATTCCTTACCTTATTACACATATACATATTCGTCGACACTTCTTCAATATTTCATCTTAATAAATACGTAGCATAATCAAATTCCTCATATAACATCAGCTTATTGATCATAAACATACCTCAACAGCGCAATACACATCGTCATCGTAAAAATAACATCTCAGTCAAATCTCATAAACGTTGTAGCTTTCTGCAATAATGTCAAAACCTAAATAAAAATTCTCTGCTCATTTCAAGTGTGTCATCTACCTCAAACGGACTTTAAAATCATGCTCCCTTACCAAATACATCATTCAAAGCTCTCATAGTATCACAATGGTTCAGAAAAAATATGAACAGTTCACAAAGTACAGACAAAATACAATTTCATTAGTGTGAAGTTACCCAACTGTGTAATTGCGTAAACATGTGTCACTGATGTAGTAAAAAAAAATGTTTATCTCTCACTTAAATGTGCTTGCCAGACACATGGTACACAAAGTGGGCGTGTACCCCCTGAGGATTAATGTAATTATACCCTCAGGTGTTACAGGTTACAGCAATGGAATGAAATGTATCACGGAAAACCTTTGTATCATTGTAATTCAAAAATCTTTAAAAATAAATGTTTTAAGTACAAAATTAATCACTCAAATGCGTGTCCTGTAGCGCTAAATTGTGCGTCTTGTTTAACATAATCTCTGTCATTACTTAAGGGTAAAAAATGTGCCAAGTGTCGTAATTATCGTCGTCCGTAAGCAAAGTTCTGTGGAAGTCAATGTACTTACCTCATGATAAACAAAAGTGAAATGCTTTGCGTATAGATATCTTACTTATTACACTTATTGCCTTGATGAACAAAGTACTGTGCTGTAACGTATTGTTGTGCTACGGAAAAGGCTGTATCATTGAGGCTATACCACAAAAGTTACTACTAAAACATGTTTTACTTTCCAGAATAATACAGAAAACAGTGCAGATATAAAACAGATACAGTGCAAAAGCAATAATATAAATCGTGTCACTCATTAGTAGCATCGTGATATAATCGTGTAGCTGTCAAAGAAACCAAATACAAAGTCATCTTTAATCTCACAGAAAGTACTTCAAATAAAGAATGTCTTTTCAACTAAACCAAAATGTTGCATTAAAATCTCATTAACAGTATATGTTCTAAGTATGTAAGCTGTATATTCGTTATGTAATCATGCAACTAACAAGGAAGAATGTACAAATAACACCATTATGTCATCTGTTCCCTATAACAATGCATTTGTAATTACTTGTCTAAGTTCCCTAGGTTCTTGACTGGATAGTTAACTTTAAAACATTGTTGCATGTTAACAGTTTCTCAGTGTGACAAATTGTACTACTAGCTTGAAGTGAAAAGTTTTATGGCAAAGACTAAGTTAAAAAGCAGATTATCTTTCAATAAATGGTTTTACATGTGAAATGTGGTGTAACCCTTTGCTCTTCCTAGTATGCAGAGTTTCAACTTTAACGCAGTTATCATGTGGTATACGTCGGTAAAGAATACTGGAATTTTTCTCAAGGTTAGCGTCTATGTTATTTTTCCCTGAGCCAGCGGGCGCACATGGCTGCATGCGGTGCGAGTCATTGTCTGTTTCTTTGTTGGCGCGCGTCGTTACTGGGATTAGGAGACCTAACTTCTACAAATTCACCTTGTCAAGAGGGCCCTGCCCTGTTTGAAGCTCGCCAGTTCTGATGGAATTCAGGTCTGTCGTTTTGTCGGTAGTTCCTGTAGTTTCTTTCTTGTCGGTTAAGTTGTGGAGAATTTCTCCCTGAATTATCACTGCACAGTGGACCGTTGCATCTGAAGTTAATCTGTCTCACTTGATAATACTTGTTTTGGTTTCCATATTGTCTGTTTCTATGGTTATCTCTGTCATATTCATAATTACGGAAGTGCGATCTTTCTCTGTAACTATTACTCTGCCAGTGGTTGTCATACTGGTGGTGTCTGTTTTGGTCACGATTTGTGTTATGAGAATAGCCTTGTCGTGTCCAGTTATTATTTCTTTCATCGCGGAATTGTGATGGATGTGACCTGTAATTGTTGTGCTCATGTTTTTGCGTCCGGCAATTGTCAGTGTCAATTTCTAATTCTTGTAAGAGTCCCTGAAAAGCTTCAATGTCGTCTTTGCAACGTCTTGCCAAAATAATATGTCGTAAATGTTCAGGTAGTTTGATTAAGCAAATGCGGATGAGTTCTGAGGGGCTGTATGGGTTTGACAGGTACTGATTCTTGTGCAACATATCTTCAAAATATTTCACAAGACTGGAAAATTCAGATTGTTCGAAATGTTTCATCATTATGATGTTATGTTTTACTCGGTCTTGTGTAGCTTGCGACCAATATGCTGAGAGGAAGGCATGATGAAATTTTCCTTCACTGCTGCAATCGTGAATGACCGATCGCATTCTTACAGCTGGTTCATTCTCTAAATAGCCACACATAAATTCTAATCTGTCCTCTAATGATCAGTTGGGAGGAAAACAATGAGAGAATTGATGGAGCCACGCCTGTGGATGAATGTCGTTGCCAGAATTCTTAAATGTTTTAAATTTACGTGTAGTAATGAGCAGCTTATAGTCAAAATCATCTTGTCGGCGAGTCGCATATCGGTCATTGTTACGTCGTTTCGGCAGTTCCATTTCAAAATTCGTTGCACCTTGCCAATTTATTTCATAACTTCCGAAATGCGCTGTGTTATTATTTTGTGGCTGTTCCGTATTTCTATGTCCCTCTTCCCGTATTGGAGCGCGAGTGTCCTCTGAAATACGTAATTCTTGTATTACCTGTGTCAGCTGATCTTGTACTTCCCCGATTTCTCTTTGGTGTTGCGTATTAATTTGATTCTGATTTTGTTTGAATTTCCTAATTTGTTCGCTCTCTTCTGTGTCATTAAAGACTACCGGTTTTGTGTCATTCAGATTATCATCTACCTTCGTAGATAAATTATTTAGCTGATCCGAAAGTTCAACTACTTTCTCTGATAATGAACTAATTTCCTCCTTGTGTCTTTCTGAACCAATTTTCAGAGTATCTACTGTGACCTTTAAGTTTTCCTGAGTTTTTGCAAGTTGCGTAACCGAATCGGTATATGCAACTGAGTCTATTTTAGCTTGCAAGGTCTCATGATTTTCATGAACAATAGTTTGCAGTTCTTTTATGGCTGCTTCATGATTCTATAATGCATTTTCATGCCGCGAAAAAATAGGTTGAAAATGCTCACAAATTTGTGTTTTTAAGTCATTACAGACTTTTTGACATTTCGATTCAATGTTATGTAACTCAGTAGTTAAATCTTCACGTGTTTGTTCAAGTGTGGTGTCTAACTTCCGAAGATTTTGTTCCATTGTGTCTAACTTTTGAAGCTTTTGTTGTGTTTGTCCCTGATTTTGTTCCATTGTGTCTAACTTTCGAAGATTTTGTTCCATTGTGTCTAACGTTTGAAGATTTTGTTCCATTGTGTCTAAATTTTGAAGTTTTTGTCCCATTTGTTTCTGATTTTGTTCAAGCGTTGTGTCTAACTTTAGTAGCCTTTGTCCCATTTGTTGCATTAACTGTAATAACAATGCACTGGTTTCTGAAACATGTTCCTCAGTGCTTTTCGGCAGTGAATTTGCACCGGCAACATTCACATTTTGACAAGCAGAAAATGTGTCTTGACTTATTTGAGAAAACGATGAGGACCCAAAACCTGAATCTACAGCATTTGCGAGATTGTGTCCTGTCATTTCGGATTCCTGAGGCGAGCTATTGCCGACCGATCGATCGATAATGCTTCCCTGTTCACTAATTGTTTCACTGTCCACGCCATTATTTGCCGCCCGCTCCATTTCCCTATGCAAAATTACCAAAGTACTAAGTTGAATATTAGTTAATTCATTACACGGTAGCGCCAACATACTGCTTTCGTCTTCACTGTCATTTCTCAGTTTACTTTGGAGCCTAGTATTACGTTTTTCACACGCCATTATTGTCACAATATTTCACACGACAACACAGAAAAGCACAGTTTGAAGAGCAAAATAAGAAAACACGTTAACATAGCACTGAAAATAATATCTAGTTAATTGCAAGCGCAGCTACGAAATGCTTGGTGCAAATCTACATGCATGCTACAACTGTTTTACTGTACAACAATGAAAGGCTGCAACTACAAAGGACATTCTCTCTACAATTACGCGCTAGCAATAAACAATAGCTACAGTAATTACAGAAACTACAAGAAAAAATCAGAAGATTCCAGTGAGATATCCTCGGCTAAGGGTCGACTTATGTAACGTCCCCTTAGAAAAATTTCTTAATTACTGTGCTGATAACCCTCTTACATTATTTGATTTTCAAACAGCTGAGCAAAACTGAACGTACTCAAACATTCACTAAAGTGACACACAATATTTTTAGCGCAACGCAATCTGACTTTCAAAAATCCCAACAAAAGAATGGCCCTGACTAACATTAACCTATACCTTTCACAAATCACTTACCTCACCAAAAATCTTCGTTACTCGAACTACTGCAATACAGCGAGCGCCACTACTGCCAGCTAACTAAAAGATTCAAACTACTGAAGGCACTAACTACTGATAGGCATAGTTAGCAAATGAAAGATTTTGATAGAGAACAAACAATGTATTTACTTAATAGTGTTGAAAAATCATAATATACATAGCAGTTCATGACGTCCAGTCTTACAAATTTCAAAACACCGTCATTTCTCTCCCCACATCCACCACTGCTGGCGGCTCACCTCCAACTGCGCAAAGCCACGCGCTGTTCACATCCAGCTGCCCAACACTACAATGGCAGACAACAATGCAAACTAGCCACAGACTGCACACAGCACAGCCAGTGATTTTCATACAGAGCGCTACGTAACGTTGCCAATAAGAAAACATAAACAGCCTACTTACAATTGCACTTGTTAAGCTTCGACAGTTGACTGTTTCTATTTTGCTTTTTTCTCATAGTTCAGTACACTTTCTTCCCGTTTTCATGCTTGACCTATGGTCAGTTTTTGACGGGATATCCACTGGGCAATCTTACCACTTAATCTGAGGTGGGTGTGATTAAGAGTTTCCATTGTAAATAAGCATATATGCACATCTCAGCACAGTCCCACTGGTGTCACACGCATGCAGCGAGGCAAGAGGGTTAGAAGACGGAGGAAGGCGTGTCACTATTAACGCAGAGAAATCTTCAGATGTTAAACAAAGGATTGGTGTACGACCATTGCTATTCACACAGACACACGGATACGCTGAGGTGACGAGATTCATGGGATACCGCCTGATATCGTTTCGGACGTCCATTAGTCCTGTGAAGTGCAGCAACTCGGCGTGGCGTGGATTCAAGTCGCTGGCACTCTGCTGCAGAGAGACTGAGCCTTGATCCCTCTATAGCCGTCCAAACAGCGAACGTGTTGCCAGTGCAGGATTTTGTGCACGAACTGACGTCTCGATTATCTCTTATAAATATCCGGTGAAATCTACGTCGGGTGATCTGTGTGACCAAATCATTCTCTTCGACTGTCCACAATGTACTTGAAACCAATCGCGAACAGTTGTGGCCAGGTCACATAGTACATTATCATCCATAAAAATTCCATTGTGGTTTGGCAACATGACGTTCACGAATGGCTGCAAATGGTCTCCAAGTAGCCGAACATAACCATCTGCATTCAATGACCGATTCAGTTGGATCAGAGAACCTAGTCCATTCCATGTAAACGCAGCCGCACCATTATGGAGCCAACACCACCTTGCACAGTGACTTTTTGACAACTTTGGTCAGTGGCTTCGTAGGGTCTGCGCCACACTCGAACCCTATCATCAGCTCTTACTAGCGAAATCGACACTCCACCAACCAGGCAGAGGTTTTCTAACGTCCATCGTCGAAGCAATGGTCACGAGTCCAGGAGGGTCCAGGAGAGGTGCTGCCGGCAACATCTTGCTGTTAGCAAAGGCACTAACGTCGGTTGTCTGCTGGCATAGGCCAGTAACGTCAGATTTCGCAACACACTTCTAACGGATACGTTCGTCGTACGTCCTACATCGATTTCTCCGGCTACTTCACGCAGTGTTGCTTATCTGTTAGCATTGGCAAAAAAATGGTTCAAATGGCTCTGAGCGCTATGAGACTTAACTGCTACGGTCATCAGTCCCCTAGAACTTGGAACTACTTAAACCTAACTAACCTAAGGACAGCACACAACACCCAGCCATCACGAGGTAGAGAAAATCCCTGACCCCGCCGGGAATCGAACCCGGGAACCCGGGCGTGGGAAGCAAGAACGCTACCGCACGACCACGAGATGCGGGCTGTTAGCATTGGCAGCTCTATGTAAACACCACAGGTCTCTGTCGCTTAGTGAAGGCCATCAGCCACAGCTCTGTCCGTGGTGAGAAGTAATACCTGTAATTTGGTGTTCTCGGCACACTCTCTGACACTGAAAATCGCGAATACTAAATTTCCTATAGATTTACGAAATGGGATGTGCCATGCGTCTAGCTCCAACTACTATTCCCCTTTCAAAGTCTGTTAATTCCCGTTGTGCGGTCATAATCACGTCGAAAATATATTCACATGAATCACACTGAGTACAAATGACAGCTCCGTCAATGCACTGCCCTTTTATACTTAGTGTTCTTGATACCACCTCATTCGGCTGCACATCGCTGTCCCATTACTTTCGTCACCTCGCTGTATATACACTACTGTTTGAAAAATCTAGACACTCGGAAGCAATGGTCTGCAACACGCCATGATAAAAGTATGTGTAGAACCGCGGAACCATAATAAGTGGTTTAAGTGGCAGGGACGTGGCTAGCACTTAGGCCCAACGGCGTCCTCTATTCTGTGACCGGACAACGTTACGCAACGCTCAGTCGGTGTGGAGCCTCATACGAAGTGAAACGTTTAACCAAGTGCCACTATGTCTCATCGACATCAAAGGGTCGTGTGACTAGGGCCTCGCGTGGGGTAGACCGTTCGCCGAGTGCAAGTATTTCGATTTGACGACATCAAAGGGTGGAATATCGACAGGTGAGTGCGTTCGAACGGGGCAGATTATTGGTGTCCGGGTGGCGCGTCCGCCGGTCTGTGACACTGAGCCTCGTACAGGACACGCTGCTTCAACAGTGAGGCGTATGTGGAACCACTGGAGAGAAGAGGGCCGTACACAGCGCCGACAGGGTTCTGGACGGCGCAGTCTGAACACAGTGGGAGATGATCGCTACCTTGTCTGCTTGGCCATAACGGACAGAACAGCTTTGTTCGCAGAATTTGTGCGGCGTTGGAGCACTGCGAGGGATGTCGACGTGTCTGCGTCGACGGTTTGACGCTGCCTTTGCGGGCTGGACTGGTGGCACGTACGCCGCTGCGTCGGCTTTATAAAGGCTTCTTTGAAAAATAAGAAAATTTTTTTGTTTACCACTACTACTACTTCTAGGCTAATAACAGTTTAGCTCTACAGGACCTTTATACTGAAATGTTTCCCCACACCACCTAGTATTGTCTTTCTATGTGTGTGAGTAACTGTATGTTCACTGTTGTGGGTAAATACATACAGCGTACACAGGGCGATGTGTGAAACTGATAGCGATTACACGCTTCCGCTGTTGTAGAAATCTGCTCCAGATGCTGCAGATACCGTGTTGAGCTGAAAGTGGTAACCAAAGTACGGAGAAATATTCTTCGGGGCTCTGTTGCATAGCAATCAGATTTCTTTCAGTTCTGAGAAATGTCCAGGTACTATTGTGGATTTGAATGATCCATGAAGTGACTTCTTTTCCGAAGAAAACATCGAACTATTTCACTGGAACTGAACGCTCCCGTCGGAACTGTTCTCAAGCTGGTGTTTATTAGTAAACCACAATAGAAGTATATCCTTCTTGAAATGAACAATATTTTATTGTTCTATTAACTGATTTCCTTCCATGTACACTTATATTTTACAATGTGAATCAAAAACTCGCAATGGCGTCGATTTTTACATCACAAGAATGGCTCTCCTCCCCAAAAAATTTTTACACTTAAGAAGAACAAAAGCTCTATCTCCTAAGAATAATTATGTGAGGCTGACCGCCACAGAGTGATAAACAATATCTTTGTCTCTCTCTCTCTCGCACTGTCACAGCAAGTTACGCTGCATGATACATCATAGCTTCCACAGACCATAACCCACAACAGACTGGAATGGACGCGTGAACGCCGACACTGGCGTGCTGATTGGCAAAATGTACTTTTTTTCGGACGAGTCCCGCTTCAGGTTGTCCTACAGTGATGGCCGCATGTGCGTTTGACGCCGCCGTGGTGAACACAATCGTGCAGACTGCGCTAATGAGCGGCATAGGGGAGAAAGGTCAAGTGTGAGGGTGTGCGCCGCCATTGCCTATAACGTGATCTCGCCTCCTACGTCTTAAGGGCAATCTGACCAACTACCGCTACACTGAAGAGGTTTCATAACCCGAGACATATCCCTCCCCTGCAGACCGCTCCACATGCTTTATTTCAGCAGGACAACGCCCGGCCTCATGTGGCGAGGAATGCGCAAGCTATCTTCGAAGAACGACGGGTAGCACTGCTTCCTCAGGCTGCCTCTTTGCCTGACATGTCGCCCATCGAACATGTGTGGTATGTGGTCGGTAGGCTACTTATTCGTTCAGATCCTCCTGAAGCCATAGTTGATACTTCGTGGACGCGCCTACAAACCGCGTGGCGGAGCACTCTGCAGTAGAATATTCAGGTGGTCCATGACGTCTAGCGTCTCCTACTAACAGCACGTGGTGGCGTTACTCCGAAGTGAACTTCCACAGTCACAGTGCACGTACAGGCCTGTAATGCTAGTAATGTAGCGTCACGTCCCTAACTGGTGGAATAAATATTATTGTAATCACATCTATCGGTATGGGTGTTTCACTTTTTCCAAACAGTAATGTATAAAAGACCTGTTGAGTAAAGTGAGAACCTCCATGAGTTGTACAGGTTTGACACTGTTGTGTATACAGAAGCTGCTATGCTCTGAAATTGGATCGACATTTGGTTTATAGATTAGCAGTTGACTCTCAGTATAAACACATGTAATGCATGGCACATAAACTGGTGGAAAGATCCGTTATTCTAAGATTACACGATTTCTGAACAGACACTGACAGCTTGTGCGTTGAGAGGGTACATCCCTGTAAGAATACCTACCAAGTGTTAAAAAGGAAGATGTGGCAATGCGCAGGCATCCTATTATGATGTTAGCAGGAAGTACCTCTGGGCCACCGTGTGTTATGACAATTGAGGAGGTGTGGACGCCATGTTGGGCTAAATTTCGAGGGCAGCACGAGTCTCGAGACGTCATCAATAGATTGTGGCACCCTTTGAGCGCCAGTGTTTGGCTGACACTGCTAGTATGAGAATTACTATGGATCGT
Source organism: Schistocerca cancellata (assembly GCF_023864275.1). Taxonomy (NCBI): domain Eukaryota; kingdom Metazoa; phylum Arthropoda; class Insecta; order Orthoptera; family Acrididae; genus Schistocerca; species Schistocerca cancellata. The sequence goes on along the minus strand of NC_064628.1, from coordinate 514,446,694 downwards.
AGGTCGGCTAGCAGGTAAACGCACACTCCGGCCGCATGGTCGGAACAACTCGAGCATCTGGCCGTTGGCGAGAAAAGGGAACAGGATAACAGCCGTGGCTGAACTGAGTGACCAACATACTCGTAAATATTAAATAAGAGTCAATCTGATAAATACTGAACCCGACTACTGAGAAACAAGTAAGATGATTAGAAAGACAAAACTAAGACGAGTGCGTGAGTAAAAACACACCCCTGATCGGAAGACTACTCCTCAAGTTATTTAATCTTAAATATTTTAAGTATAAAATGAACTATGAAAAGTATTATAACAACGCCCTAAAGCGACTTTTATGGTCGAAGTGTCACTGAGTACTATCAAGAGATAATAGTAGACCTTTTACAAACATTACTTATTTTAAACTACAGGCCGAAATTTGCCGTCCACGCGAGAAAAACATGTATTTTCACGTAAATCTATACTAATAATGAAACAGTTAAACCATCGTGTCTCTCTGAACACTCTAATGTCTAAAACTACTCCAAGAATTTTCACGTGCTTTTCACAGGTAGCCGACCACTGTGGCCGAGCGGTTCTAGGCGCTTCAGTCCGGAACTGCGCTGCTGCTACGGTCGCAGGTTCGAATCCTGCCTCGGGCATGGATGTGTGTGATATCATTAGGTTAGTTAGGTTTAAGTAGTTCTAAGTCTAGGGAACTGATAACCTCAGCTGTTAAGTCCCATAGTTCTTAGAGCCATTTGAACCTTTTTTTTCCCACAGGTAACCTGATTGTAGCTTGGGGCAATATATACGCATTATTTAATCCATACCGAATCACGGAAAGAAAAGGTATTGTAACTTAGAGTTTACCTAAAACTGTCATGTCTATCCGTTTGAACACGCTAGTCTTCAAAACTAAAAGACAAATTTTCATGGGTTTTAACAGGTAAGTTGAGCGTAACTTGAGGCAACGTACAGACTTCACCCACATCAAAGTCGGATCATATTTTTTTTTTCTTCTGATTGGTTTGATGCGACCCGCCACGAATTCCTCTCCTGTGCTAACTTCTTCATCTCAGAGTAGCACTTGCAATCAACGTCCTCAATTATTTGCTGGATATATTCCAATCTCTATCTTCCTCTACAGTTCTTGCCCTCTACAGCTCCCTCTGGTACCATGGATGTCAGTCTCTCATATCTTAACATATGTCCTATCATCCTGTCCCTTCTTCTTATCAGTGTTTTCCACATGTTCCTTTCCTCTCCGATTCTGCGCATAACCTCCTCATCCTTACCTTATCAGTCCATCTAATTTTCAGCATTCATATTAAGGCCAATTAGTAGACTTCTCTTAGGCAGGAATGCCCTTTTTGCCATTGCTAGTCTGCTTTTGATGTCCTCCTTACCCCGTCCGTCATTGGTTGTTTTACTGCCTAGGTAGCAGAATTCCTTAACTTCTTCTACTTCGTGACCATCAACCCTGATGTTAAGTTTCTCGCTGTTCTCATTTCTACTACTTCTCATTACCTTCGTCTTTCTTCGATTTACTCTCAATCCATACTCTGTACTCATTAGACTGTTCTTTCCTTTCAGCAGATCATTTAATTCTCCTTCACTTTCACTCAAGACAGCAATGTCATCAGCGAATCGCATCGTTGATATGCTTTCACCTTGAATTTCAATTCCACTCCTGAACCTTTCTTTTATTTCTAGCCCGCAGCTCGTGGTCGTGCGGTAGCGTTCTCGCTTCCCGCGCACGGGTTCACGGGTTCAATTCCCGGCGGAGTCAGGGATTTTCTCTGCCTCGTGATGACTAGGTTAGTTAGGTTTAAGTAGTTCTAGGGTACTGATGACCATAGATGTTAAGTCCCATAGTGCTCAGAGCCATTTTATTTCTATCATTGCTTCCTCGATGTATAGACTGAACGGAAGTGGTGAAAGGCTACATCCGTGTCTTGATTTTTCTTTAGCCTTGTTTCCATTATTAACCGCAACGTCAGAATTGTCTCTCTCGTGCCTTTACCTTCACTAAAGCCAAACTGATCGTCATCTAACGCATCCTCAATTTTCATTTCCATTCCTCTGTATATTATTCTTGTAAGCAACTTGGATGCATGAGCTGTTAAGCTGACTGTGCGATAATTCTCGCACGTCAGCTCTTGTCGTCTTCGGAATTGTGTGGATGTAGCTTTTCCGAAAGTCAGATGGTATGTCGCCAGGCTCATACATCCTACACACCAACGTGAATAGTCATTTCGTTGCCACTTCCCCCCATGATTTTAGAAATTCTGATGGAATGTTGTCTATCCCTTCTGCCTTATTTGATCTTAAGTCCTCCGAAGCTCTCTTAGATTCTGATTCTAATAATGGATCCCCTGTCTCTTCTAAATCGACTCCTGTTTCTTCTTTTATGACATCAGACAAATCTTCCCCAACATAGAGGTTTTCAATGTATTATTTTAGCAATCCGTTCTCTCCTCTGTATTTAACAGTGGAATTCCCGTTGCATTCTTAATGGTATCACCCTTTCTTTTAATGTCACCGCAGGTTGTTTTGACTTTCCTGTATGCTGAGTCTGTCCTTCCGACAATCATTTCTTCACGTTTTTCCTGCAGCCATTTCGTCTCATCTTCCCTACACTTCCTATTTATTTCATTTCTCAGCGCCTTTTATTTCTGTATTCCTGAGTTTCCCCGAACATTTTTGAGCTTCCTCCTTTAATTGATCAGTTGATATTTCTTCTGTTACCCATGGTTTCTTCGCAGTTACCTGTTTTGTACCTATGTTTTCCTTCCCAACTTCCGTGATGGCCCATTTTTAGAGACGTCTATTCCTCTTCAATTGTACAGCCTACTAAGCTATTCGTTATTGTTGTATCTATAGCCTTAGAGAACTTCAACCGTAACTCATCATTCCTTAGTACTTTTGTATTCCACTTCTTTGCGTATCGAATCTTCCTAATGTCTTAAACTTCAGCCTACTCTTCATCACTACTATATTGTGATCTGAGTGTATATATGCTCCTGAGTAAGCTTTACAATCCAGTATCTGCTTTTAGAATCTCTGCCTGACCATGATGTAATCTAATTGAAATCTTTCCGTATCACTCGGCCTTTTCCAAGTATACCTCCTCGTCTTGTGATTCTTGAACAGAGTATTCGCTATTACTAGCTGAAACTTGTTACAGTACTCAGTTAGTCTTTCACCTCTCTCATTCTTTGTGTCAAGCCCGTATTCTCCTGTAACCTCTTCTTCTACTCCCTCCCCTTAACTGTATTCCAGTCCTCCATGACTATTAAATTTTCATCCCCCCTTACATACTGTATTACCCTTTCAATATCCTCACACACTTTCTCTATCTCTTCGTCTTCAGCTTGCTACGTCGGCATGTATACTTGAACTATCGTTGTCGGTGTTGGTTTGCTGTCGATCTGGTAAGAACAACCTTGACACTGAACTGTTTACAGTAGCACACTCTCTGCCCTACCTTCCTATTCATAACGAATCCTACTCCCGTTGTCCTGTTTTCTGCTGCTGACCAGAAATCCTTGTCTTCTTTCCACTTCACTTCACTGGCCCCTACTATATCTAGGTTGAGTCTTTGCATTTCCCTTTTCAGGTTTTCTAGTTTCCCTACCGCGTTCAAGCTTCTGACATTCCACGTCCCGACTCGTAGAACGTTGTTCTTTCGTTGATTATTCAATCTTTTTCTCATGGTAACGTCTCCCTTGGTAGTCCCCTCTCGGAGATCCGAATGGGGGACTATTCACGAATCTTTTGCCAATGAGGAGATCATCATGACACTTCTTCAATTACCGGCCACATGTCCTGTGGATACACGTTGCGTGTCTTTACTGCAGTGGTTTCCATTGGCTTCTACATTCTCATGATGTTGATCATTGCTTTGCTGATTCTTCCGCCTTTGGGGGTAATTTCCCACTCCTAGGACAAAAGAGTACCCTGAACCTCTGTCCGCTCCTCCGCCCTCTTTGACGAGGCCGTTGGTAGAATGAAGGTGAGTTCTTATGCCGGATGTCTTCTGCCGCCCATGCTGATTATTAATCAAAATTTAAGCAGCGGTGGGATTCTAACCCGGGACCGAAGACGCTGCCCCTAGACCACGGGCACATGGACATATACATTTTCAGAAGTTTACGTCAGTGTCAGACTCAAGTACTGCAATCTTATCTTTACGAGCATAGACTAGCATTTAATTTTCTTGTTAAAGAAAACCGTAGAAGCTGTTGAGTTACCTTTTATTAGTACGAACAGTTTTGCAATCTAAAGTAGCCTGGTCAGATACATCTGAAAATAGAATCAATATGTAACTTTCATGTTTAGATACTAAATATACGAAATGAACAATAACCCAGAAGAGAACAGGCTACACATCAAGCAGAATACTCACATTCAAATCATTTACAGCAAAACGTAGGGGTTACTGGAACCCCAATCACCCTCAGTCAAGCTGTATTGAAACGTCCGCTTAGAAAAATTGTACAAGACGGTGCTTAAACTGACACACAATATTTTTGGCGCAACGCAGTCTGACTTTCAGTAGTCCCTACAAAAGAATGGCCCTGACTAACATTAACCTATACGTTTCACAAATCACTTACCTCACAAAAAATCTTCGTTACGCGAACTACTGCAATACACCGAGCGCCACTACTGCCAGCTAAATAAAAGATTCAAACTACGGAAGGCACTAACTAAGGCATAGTTAGCAAATGAAAGATTTTAATAAAGAACAAACAATGTATTTACCTTACTAGTCATAATATATATATAGCAGTTCATGACATCCATTCTTACAAATGTACTGTTTCTGATGGACACACGTCCAGATCATCCGCTCTCAAAAATGCGCCATCTCACTTCCCCACATCCACCACTGCTGGCGGCTCACCTCCAACTGCGCAACGCTACGCCCTGTTAACAGCCAACTGCCCAACACTACAATAGCCAACAACAATGCAAACCAGCCACAGACTGCACACAGCACAGCCAGTGATTTTCATACAGAGCGCTACGTGGCGTTACCAATATACACTCCTGGAAATGGAAAAACGAACACATTGACACCGGTGTGTCAGACCCACCATACTTGCTCCGGGCACTGCGAGAGAGCTGTACAAGCAATGATCACACGCACGGCACAGCGGACACACCAGGAACCACGGTGTTGGCCGTCGAATGGCGCTAGCTGCGCAGCATTTGTGCACCGCCGCCGTCAGTGTCAGCCAGTTTGCCGTGGCATACGGAGCTCCATCGCAGTCTTTAACACTGGTAGCATGCCGCGACAGCGTGGACGTGAACCGTATGTGCAGTTGACGGACTTTGAGCGAGGGCGTATAGTGGGCATGCGGGAGGCCGGGTGGACGTACCGCCGAATTGCTCAACACGTGGGGCGTGAGGTCTCCACAGTACATCGATGTTGTCGCCAGTGGTCGGCGGAAGGTGCACGTGCCCGTCGACCTGGGACCGGACCGCAGCGACGCACGGATGCACGCCAAGACCGTAGGATCCTACGCAGTGCCGTAGGGGACCGCACCGCCACTTCCCAACAAATTAGGGACACTGTTGCTCCTGGGGTATCGGCGAGGACCATTCGCAACCGTCTCCATGAAGCTGGGCTACGGTCCCGCACACCGTTAGGCCGTCTTCCGCTCACGCCCCAACATCGTGCAGCCCGCCTCCAGTGGTGTCGCGACAGGCGTGAATGGAGGGACGAATGGAGACGTGTCGTCTTCAGCGATGAGAGTCGCTTGTGCCTTGGTGCCAATGATGGTCGTATGCGTGTTTGGCGCCGTGCAGGTGAACGCCACAATCAGGACTGTATACGACCGAGGCACACAGGGCCAACACCCGGCATCATGGTGTGGGGAGCGATCTCCTACACTGGCCGTACACCACTGGTGATCGTCGAGGGGACACTGAATAGTGCACGGTACATCCAAACCGTCATCGAACCCATCGTTCTACCATTCCTAGACCGGCAAGGGAACTTGCTGTTCCAACAGGACAATGCACGTCCGCATGTATCCCGTGCCACACAACGTGCTCTAGAAGGTGTAAGTCAACTACCCTGGCCAGCAAGATCTCCGGATCTGTCCCCCATTGAGCATGTTTGGGACTGGATGAAGCGTCGTCTCACGCGGTCTGCACGTCCAGCACGAACGCTGGTCCAACTGAGGCGCCAGGTGGAAATGGCATGGCAAGCCGTTCCACAGGACTACATCCAGCATCTCTACGATCGTCTCCATGGGAGAATAGCAGCCTGCATTGCTGCGAAAGGTGGATATACACTGTACTAGTGCCGACATTGTGCATGCTCTGTTGCCTGTGTCTATGTGCCTGTGGTTCTGTCAGTGTGATCATGTGATGTATCTGACCCCAGGAATGTGTCAATAAAGTTTCCCCTTCCTGGGACAATGAATTCACGGTGTTCTTATTTCAATTTCCAGGAGTGTAAAAACCTAAACAGCCTACTTACAGTATTTAAATGTGCTTGAAAGGAATGGTAGTCAGAATAAGACTGACAGACTGCTCCAAGTTTTAAAAAGAAACGTGAACAGTTTAATAAAAAGATATCAACCGGACGTATCATATAGGGTCATGAAAAAAGTAGTACTATATAAGTACTAAAATCGTACAAATTGTAGTGAAATGCAGGAACGCATAATGAAAATAAGATGGGTGGGAGATAAAAAAAAAGTGGTGAAGAAACAAAATAAGTAGGATAGAAACCCTGGGTCTTACCGTATGCATCTCACGTATCACGGCTAGAACAAGCTCGTGCCGATATGAGCTGGGTACTGAGCGTACGGACGAGTGTCGACAGGCAAAGGCGAAGCAGGCCCAGAAGTAAGTGAGTTTAACTCCATGCTGTGTTCAGGAGCGTGGGACAGCGGGTGGTTGATGAACTGTGGTAATACTGTACCAACAGCGGTTGCATTGATATCGTTTTATTAGGAAACTAGTTTCGACGTTCGGCCTGTCGCATGAACGACACCAAGGACCACTCCTGCATGTATAAGACAAGGCACCAATACTAGTATCTGGTTGCGTAGATATCTGAACTTCATGCGCATGATGTGACTGGAACGTCGAAACTGGTTTCCTAATAAAACAAAATCAATATAACGGTTGTTGGTGATACTATTATTACTTTTCCAGAAACAGGTGGCACGATAAGATGAAAGAAAGACAGCAAATAATAGAAGTTGAATAAGAGTTATATTAAAAATAATAAAATCATGTGGAAGTAAAATGATAAATGAAATACAATAATTAAAACATCATTTATTACGAACCAGCAGTCATGATTAGCAAGTACATTGCAGTGTTTTGATTCCGTTTGGCTGTTTAACGTATATTCCAGGTGGCGGTTTCTGCTCCGCAGAATATCAGTTTAATTTACTGTATTTAAAATGTGACTTTCGTTTTGGTGATGAAAAACTTTTAAATTATTTCACAAAGAGTGGTTGAATTCATGTAGCTAGGATATACAGACTGAATCCGCTTTGTGTATAAAAAACCTAAAGACACTGCTTTGCTTCTTTCTATAGGATTAATTCATATTCTTTGCCAGGAAAAACGAATTTATTTAGTTGTTTGTTACCCGGGTGCCCTCTCATTATAGTTTGGTTTTGTTTTGTTTATAAATAACTATGTCGAGAAAACGGTCGACTCCCTCTGACTAGATCAGAACGGGAAGAATTCTGAGGACTAAGCGGTCTCAAGAATTCCACGAAGATTGTGAGGCAAGACTTGCTGCTACTCGAAAATGTCAAGATTTAACTCGCTCTTTGGGTACTCCTCAGAGTCCTTCACTCAGAGACGCTTAAAGTTACTTCTCTCCAACGTAACACCACACAAACGAAAATTGCTATGGGAAGTGGAGCAGACGAGTGAGTTTTTATAAGTCCTAGCAATTTACCATTTCGTTTCAAACGTGTACAATTTCCTGTAAGCTTATTTTTTGCAACGACTATAAAGAAAGCACAGTGACTGAAACTGCATGTTGTGAGCGGAGATCTCACACAGTTGCTTTTTACACAGCCAACTCTATGTGGCTCTCTCCCATTCTTTTTTCTTTTTTTTAAGCAAAAAAACTCTTCATTCACAATCTCAGCCATAATAATTCAAACGTTAGATATAAAGAAGCTTTGTAAATCAAAAATAAATTCCATGCTTGTGAAGCCTTGAATGCAGCTATAAATAAATACTCAGGCAATTCCAGGTTCCTCAGCAAGTAATAAATAAAACATGGAAAGTAGCAGCAGCATTACAAAGTACACATAGGAATGTATAAATGTACTTAGTTTTAGTTGTTTCTACTTATTTAGCAGCAAAACAGCATAAAGTAGTATTTACCTTGGCAAAATCGTTATTTCTGATCAAAGTATTTAACTTATAGGAAAACTATGGACATCAATGAAAATCTGAGGAAATTTTCATTATTATTATTATTATTATTATTATTATTATTATTATTATTATTATTATCGTTAATTCCCCATTTAGGAGAGCGTTAAAACAGAATCTGTTCTCATGGCACTTTTTTTGGTCTCTTTCTTATCTCTTCCCAAAAACCTCTCATATATTCACTGTCTTTCTTCTTACTCTCTTCGGTCCACTTCTTTCCTGGTTTCTTCTCTTTTGGTGTTTCCTCGAATTTCTGTTTCCTGTTTTTTCTCTGTATTTTTCTCTGTTATTTCTTCTCTGGAGATATTTAGTTTCTTGAGGTCTTCCATGGTTTCCTTTGCCCAGTTAGTTTTCATCGTATTGCTCATCACTATATTAAAAATCTTCTTGATCAGTCTATTTTCGTTCATCCTATAAATGTGCCCACAGAATTTAGTCCTTTTCCTGATGTTGTCTGTAATTGTCTGTCTCTTTGTACAGTTCTTTTGTCGGTCTTTTTATCCAGATCCCCAGTCTCTGAACTGGCCCACAGATCTTTCTCAGAATTTGCCTCTCTTGCTTTTCCATTTCCTTGACTTTCGTTCTTCCCCTGATTACTGTCGTTTCTGAGGAATACAAGGCTTATGGTACGACTGTTTTGTAATGTCTTAATTTGGCATTAACGGAAATATTTCTTTTGTTGTAATGGTTCCATGTAAGTCTGTAAGCTTTTTGTAGCTTTGCCACTCTTTCTTCGTTGGCTGTAGAGTTTAGTCTTGTTTTCTGTATAATCTCTTCCAGGTATTTGAAACTTTCTACTTGTGTTATATTTCCATACTTTTTTACCAGTGGATTTCTGTCTGTGGATTTTGTCCATGTACTGGTTTTTTCATACGAAATTTGTAGTCCTGTTCTGGTTGTGATTTCATGTCGTGTCTCTAGGGCTCCTTTTCTGTTATTTGTTATGATGGCTATATCATCGGGAAAGGCCAGACTTTTTATGTTGATGGTTCTATTTTTGTGTCTCCCCCTCTTTACCCCATTGACTCCTTTGTCCCATGTCCTGATTATTTTCTCTAATCATCATCATCATCATTTAAAACTGATTATGCCTTTCAGCGTTCAGTCTGGAGCATAGCCCCCTTATAAAATTCCTCCATGATCCCCTATTCAGTGCTAACATTGGTGCCTCTTCTGATGTTAAACCTATTACTTCAAAATCATTCTTAACCGAATCCAGGTACCTTATCCTTGGTCTGCCACGACTCCTCCTACCCTTTACTGCTGAACCCATGAGTCTCTTGGGTAACCTTGCTTCTCTCATGCGTGTAACATGACCCAACCATCTAAGCCTGTTCACCCTGACTGCTACATCTATAGAGTTCATTCCCAGTTTTTCTTTGATTTCATCATTGTGGACACCCTCCTGCCATTGTTCCCATCTACTAGTACCTGCAATCATCCTAGCTACTTTCATATCCGTAACCTCAACCTTGTTGATAAGGTAACGTGAATCCACCCAGCTTTCGCTCCCATACGACAAAGTTGGTCGAAAGATTGAACGGTGCACAGATAGCTTAGTCTTGGTACTGACTTCCTTCTTGCAGAAGAGAGTAGATCGTAGCTGAGCGCTCACTGCATTAGCTTTGCTACACCTCGCTTCCAGTTCTTTCACTATGTTGCCATCCTGTGAGAATATGCATCCTAAGTACTTGAAACCGTCCACCTGTTCTTTGTTCCTCCTATTTGGCACTCAATCCGTTTATATTTCTTTCCCACTGACATTACTTCCGTTTTGGAGATGCTAATCTTCATACCATAGTCCTTACATTCCTGATCTAGCTCTGAAATATTACTTTGCAAACTTTCAATCGAATCTGCCATCACAACTAAGTCATCCGCATATGCAAGACTGCTTATTTTGTGTTCACATATCTTAATCTCACCCAGCCAGTCTATTGTTTTCAACATATGATCCATAAATAATATGAACAACAGTGGAGACAGGTTGCAGCCTTGTCTTACCCCTGAAACTACTCTGAACCATGAATTCAATTTACCGTCAACTCTAACTGCTGCCTGACTATGTATGTAAAGACCTTTAATTGCTTGCAAAAGTTTGCCTCCTATTCCATAATCTCGTAGAACAGACAATAACTTCCTCCTAGGAACCCCGTCATATGCCTTTTCTAGGTCTATAAAGCATAGATACAATTCCCTGTTCCACTCATAACACTTCTCCATTATTTGCCACAAGCTAAAGATATGGTCCTGACAATCTCTAAGAGGCCTAAACCCACACTGATTTTCATCCAATTGGTCCTCAACTAATGCTCGCACTTTCCTTTCAACAATACCTGAGAATATTTTACCCACAAAGCTGATTAAAGAGATACCTCTGTAGTTGTTACAATCTTTTCTGTTTCCATGTTTAAAGATTGGTGTGATTACTGTGTTTGTCCAGTCTGATGGAACCTGTCCCGACTCCCAGGTTATGTACTTGTGCCTGATTTCCTTAACCTGAAGTTTCTCCACTCTTATCCTCCTACATATGGACCTGACCTCCTGCACTTTCGGCCTCACAATCCCAATTTCACTGCAGATTAAATAATGATCAGTGTCATCAAAGAGTACCCTGAATACACGTGTCTCCCTCACAGCCTTCCTGAATTCCTGATCTGTTATTATATAGTCAACGACAGATCTGGTTCCCCTGCCTTCCCAAGTATACCGGTGAATTTTCTTATGTTTAAAAAAGGAGTTTGTGATTACTAAGCCCATACTGGCACAGAAGTCAAAGAGTTGTTAGCGTTCCTGTTGGTCTCCATATCCTCTCCAAATTTACCCATAACCTTTTCATACCCTTCTGTTCGATTTCCAATCCTGGCATTAAAATCACCCATGAGCAGAACACTGTCTAACAACTACATCACTGAGTGCCTCATAAAAACTATCCATCTTATCTTGATCTGTCCCTTCACAATGCGAATATACTGACACAATCCTAATTTTCTTGCTAGACACTGTCAAATCTATCCACATCAGTCGTTCGTTTACATACCTTACTGCAACTACGCTGGGTTCCATTTCTTTTCTGATGTAAAGCCCTACACCCCATTGTGCTATTCCTGCTTTAACTCCTGACAGATAGACCTTGTATTCTCCCACTTCCTCTTCTTTCTTACCCCTTACCCGAATGTCACTAACAGCTAAACCGGCCAGCCCCACCTTACTTGCAGCCTCTGCCAGCTCTACTTTCTTCCCAGAGTAGCCTCCATTGACATTAATAGCTCCTCATCTCATTACCATTTGTTTGCCAAGTCGTATCTTAGGAGTCCCTGGTTTGTCAGTTAGAGGTGGGACTCCGTCACCTCAAAAAGGTCCGAGGTATTTTGCTCTGATTGTTGCCAGCATCATATTTAAAGTATCAGGGAAGCAGGTTTCTAGCCTTACTTTCCCCGAGTCCCATTGAGTTTTACCCCTAACGGTTGAGGGACTAACCGGTGGATTTGGTAGTCTTTGCCGTATGAGCACAAAGGTGACCACGACTCAGAATATGTCCGAGATGCCCAACCTTATTCCAAAGTAACTGGTATCCCGATTGTCGGGACCACTTACTTGGCCACTCTTCGTTGCCCGTGTTTCATGAACTAGGACGTGAATACAGGAACCCACACAATGAACCACTATTTTCTCTAAAACTGCGTTAAATAAAATGGGTGACAGGCCATCTCCCTGTATCGCTCCTGTCTTGATTTCAAACGGTTCCGAGAAATTTATATATATATATATATATATATATATATATATATATATATATATATATATATATATATAATGTTAAATTTATAGTTTTTAAGCATGTTTCGGAAGTCGAAAGTGTGTGAGTGACTCATGTCAAAGCGAGGGCTTAAATATGCGGCAGCCGTTTGCCGTAGGCCACTTTGTTCGGACTCGCGGGGCATTCGGTTTCGAGACCTGGGAGAGTGAGTATGTATAGACGACGTGCAGGTCATGTCTCGTGTGTGTCATAATTTTTCAGTATGTTGAATTGCGGACTTGTAACATTGATGTATATCGCTATCGAATGTTCTGAAACATTTTCAACTTATGGACTTTCACTATGTGGCTTTGGGCCAATAGGTCTGAACTCTAAAACTCTGCTGTGGTTATCTGAGAGCAACCTGCACCTGAAATTCAGCTATTTCGCCATTTCGGAACGTGAAAACTTTAAACTTGCACTGTACGAACTTTGCTTTATTTTCTAAGATTTTTCCAGAAGTTTACGTTATACATAATTTGACATGCTGCTCCGCTTTCATTTAAGTTCTCGCTCAGTTATTAGTTAATTCATTATTAACCTTTGAAAGTGTTACAGTGAAGTAAATAAACTCAGCTTTGTTAAATGTTAAAAAGCAGTGAGTTTTTCACGGCAGATTCCTGCCTGCATATATTTGAACTTTGTTAATGGTTTCTTTAACTAATGCGACAAAAGCGTTGGTTGGCCCCCAGGCTTGTCTTTGAAATCCAACCATGCATCAATGACCCCCTAAGCAGTGACTTTCTAACTTTAAATTGATAGTTCTTGCAGGTGCACGTCGGAGCTCATGTGGAGGTTACAGAACAAGTAAGGCGCTAAGAATAATAAGGGCCTAAAACACACCGTCCTCTATTTTGAGACTGCAGCATGTATCCACGCTCCTGACATCTGTTAATTTTTGTTGAATCAGTTTTATCTATATCTGTAGCCCCAAAATGCAAATACAAACGTTCACGAAAAGGTGTCTTACCGATTTCTCGGATACTAATTTACATATGGGCCCAAAGCACAAAGCATGTGTTTTTGTTGCTGTGCGCTGTTAAATTTTTATCTGGGGTTGACAACATATTTAGTGTCTACATCATTTAGGTAGTAGCAACCATAATCGGACGTATATCGGACATTTTATCTGAAATTTAAGCCACAGAATGCGCTTAATGACAATGATGATAACGCGGAGCTTGAAGTGTAGGAATAGGATATATTTGTATATGTGTGGTGCATTTAATATCGGATATTTAGTTTCTGATTGTAGTTTCACATTAATTACAAACTTTACAACTGTCAAAGGACACTATTGTCATTAGCCTATATACGGAAATTTTGTGAATTAATAATAATAATAATAATAATAATAATAACCCTAAATATTAATCAATATTTTATGACTTAAAATGGATTCATTATTTTTTCATAGGAAGTATAGTATTGGTTAAAAACAAATCTGACCTATGGGACTGGTGGTTTGTATCTAAATTTCATTTTCACGAACATCTGTTTTCTCAAAACTTTATTTCTGTGCTTTATGCTGTTATGGTTTTAAGCGCCTCATTTCTTTTGTGGGTTCAACAAGTTGGAAAGCAGTTCGTCCAACAGAAACATTTATCATCTCTTCGAAATGTCCACTAAATATCTGGGAGTGTACCTTCGGGGCGATTTAAAGTGGAACGATCACATAAAGCTAATCGTAGGAACAGCAGAAACCATACAGAGATTCTTCAGGAGAATGGTTTGTAGTCTAAGTATAGTTCTGCAATCCATCCTCGAAGGGGGTAGCTTAAAAACGTTTACGTTCGCCTACTCCTCATCAGAGAGGATTGACAGAGGAAATAAAGAAGTTCCAAAGAACCGCAGCGCGTTTCACCAGAGCTTCGTTTGGTAAATGCGAAAGCATCAGGTAGGCGCTCATCCAACACCAGTCGCAGGCACTGCAAGGCAGATACAGTGCATCACGATGCGGTTTACTGTTGAAATTTCAAAAACGTACGTTGCTACAAGAGTCAGTCAATAGTTTGCTCCCACGTATATCACGTGAAGCGATCATGAAGGTGAAATCCGGGAGATCCCATTCCATACGTAAGTTTACCAATAGCTGTTCTTCCCGTGTATGATCCGCATCTGGAGCGGGAAAGGGGGGAAAGTGACTCCCAGCCACACATCATGAGGTGGCTTTCGGACTGTAGAACTACAGATGACGCAGATGGAGAATGTTGGTTAACTTTTTTGAAGCAGAAGACCTTTGAAGAGATGTTTTTGCAGTCTCTGTGCCGTTTATAGGTAAGTGTGTTTCTTTATCTCGGAAGGAGTTACGCTAATAGACGCTTGCTGCGTTTACATGAGACAACTTCTGAAAGACGAATACCGAATTTCGGAAACCGTTTTTCGCTGTCGTGTTTGCGTGTTAAGGCGCGAAGTAGTTTCTCTCTACCAGTCATATATCAGTTCCGATCCCAGTTGGTTTAGAGAAATGACCTGTGGGAACCAATTGTTCCAAATTTTGGTTTTATCAGCACAGTAGCCACTTCTCTCCAGTTAAATATCGCAGGTAGACAACTTCAGGCTCAGCGTAAAGTTCGACTTCTCCTTCACTGCACAGAGAGTCACTCCGTCCACATTAGTCAATTGGTTTTTTCAAACACTAACAACACAAGCTATTTGCACAGGAAGCGGGAAGAGGAAATGTGGCAATAGATCAGTATTTCCAGGATCGATATTGAAGAATTTAGACCACTAACTAGATGCGATACTGGGGAATCGTTTTAAGAAATACAGTTTTGGGAGCCCCATGTACATACAGTGAATGCCCAGTTCCCCAAAGACTACCGCAGCGGCCGTCGTTATCGATGGAGGCGCTGTCCGGCGCGTGACGTCAGCGCCTTACCTGCGCGCCTCCTGGGCAGCCCACGCTCGCCTGCTACGCCACGTGACCGCCAGCGCGGCGGCCCAGCTCTCCCAGACAGCTGCAGGTGGAGAACTGTGCCATCGACAGGCTTCGTAATCTCACCAAAAGCTCAGTCGAGGAGTGACGGATCATAATTTCTAGACGCTGTTGCAAACTCCTTCCGAAATTATTATGGACGTGCATGAGTCTGAATCTATTATTTCTGTCACAAATGGGTAGAACATAAAAAGAAATCCGGGTAAGTACGAATGGGTCTCGCACACTGAAGGTCCTGTACAAACTCAATTATGTATACAGGTAGTTCATCCATTCCAGTAATCGTGAATCGCGAAGATTTTTGCCTGTTATCGACTGGCAGTCGAATAACAAAATGAATCAAATGGCTCTGAGCACTATGGGACTTAACTTCTAAGGTCATCAGTCCCCTAGAACTTAGAACTACTTAAACCTTACTATCCTAAGGACGTCACGCACATCCATGCCCGAGGTAGGATTCGAACCTTCGACCGTAGCAGCCGCGCGGTTTCAGACTGTAGCGCCTAGAACCGCTCGTCCACCACGGCCGGCACGAATAACAAGAGTAATAAAAAAATTTATTTCCTGTGATGTAATTACAGATTTACAATTTCCGGATTTTCTTCCTTTGCCTTTACTGTACTCTGTAACTTTGCTTCTAGCCAAATATCGTGATTTTAGGTCAGCAGGAAATAACATATAGATCTTGATGAGTGAGTTTGCGAGTTTCAAAATGTGTGATATAAATGATGGTATCTTTTGATTACATTGACCCAGAAATTAATTAATTTATTTATTTATTTATTTAACCTGGCAAGATTAGGGCCATCAGGCCCTCTCTTACATCTAACCAGGCATTCTACTTATTTTACATTCATACGTTTTAGTAGGCATGTTAAACTACATCTAGTACAAAAAGTGAAATAAACAATTAGAAATACATACATATAGAGTTTATATTCGTAGATCATAGGTACTGTTATAATTAGACACTATTGAAGAGACAAATTTTAGATAGAAGTGCTGGCAGCAGGGAGTGTGAGGGAGACTCATGGTGAAGGGAGGAGAAGAATAGAGAGACATGATGAAACATAATTAAGGAAATATAAAGGAAAAGAAGATTGCGTGGCTAATAGAGATAGATGAAGAGGAAGGCATCTGAGGAGCAAGATAGGAGACGCTATCTTTGCTATTTGACGGATGAGAGGATTGGCCTGGTACATTAATTTTGTGGAGAACTTTATGAAGATGATAGTAGGAAATGCTTCAACTTCTTCTTAAAAGCAGCAGGAGATTGAATTTTGCGCAAGGTAAGGGGCAGTTTGTTCCAGAGGCGGACAGCGGCAACTGAGAAGGAGTTTGCAAAAGTTTTTGTTTTGTGAGTGGGCACAGTTAGGATACCAAATAAGAGTGACCTCGTGTTTCGATTATGATGGCATGACAGGTTTTTAATCTCTGAAGCAAGGTACTGGGGTGCTTGCGCGACGAGGAGTCTGTGAAGTAGACATAGAGTGTGGTAGTCACGCAATTTGTCCGGCCGCAGCCACCCTAGCTCGGAGTATGAAGCACTAACATGATCATATCGGCGAATGTTGCAGGTGTAACGCACACAGGCATTCATGGTTAGCTCTAGCCGTCTTTTGTTTTCACTACTCGTGCCTTGCTGAATCACATCACAATAGTGGAGGTTCGGTAGAACGAGTGCTTGCACGAGCTGGCGTTTCAAGTCCTGTGGAAATATGTTCCGAAACTTTTTGAGAGCATAGAGACAAGCAGACGTCTTTCGGCACACTGCGACTGTATTCTCCGCCCAGTTGAGATGCTCATCCAAAGTTACACCCAAGTTCTTCACTGTTTTCTGATATGGTATTGGAGTACCGTCGAGCAGAATAGGAGGTAGCCGTTCGCGGAAATCTGAACTTATTAATTTCTGATGGGCTATTAAGATTACTTGCGTCTTTTTTGCATTTAGTTTAAGCCCCAGGTTTTTCGCCCATGTTACTACTGAAGACAGATCATCATTCATCTGAGCGATTGCAGTGTTTACGTCTTCAGGTCTGACGCTTAGGTAAAGTTGGAGGTCGTCGGCATAGAAATGATATTTACAGGAGGACAGAGCCGACGAAATATCGTTGACATATAAAGAAAACAAAAGTGGTCCTAAGACTGATCCTTGTGGCACTCCTGAGGAAACATGTTTCCAGGAAGATTTTTCATTTACGCAGACAACACATTGCTGTCTGTCTTTTATGTAGCTTTCAAACCATCTCATTGCACTATCAGAGAAATTAAGCTGTTGCATTTTTCTGAGCAATATGTCAAAGTTAACAGTGTCAAAAGCTTTGCTGAAGTCCAGTAGCGTCAATACTGTTGCCTTTCGATTGTCGATGGCACATTTCAGATCATCAGTTACTTTAATTAGAGCGGTGTTTGTGCTGTGATGTTTACGGAAACCGGATTGAAATTCGTCATATAGGCTGAAATCATGCAAGTGTTCAGTGATTTGGTCATGAACAATATATTCAAGTGCTTTGGAAACAGCAGGCAGTATGCTAATTGGTCGGTAATCACTAGGCAGTTGCGGGTTTTCGATCTTAGGGATGGGTCGAATTATGCTTCTTTTCCATGCAGTGGGGTATATTCCGTTCACGAGGGAAAAATTAAATATGTCAGTTAAGACAGGTACTAAGATATCGGCAACATTCTTAATCATGGTTATACCGATACTGTCGTTGCCTATTGCATCAGAAGAGATTCTCATTATTGCTTTTCTTGCCGTATTTGTTGTTACATGTTTTAGATGGAAGGTATCGTTGTTAGTTATCCTGTTTTGGGACTCTTGTGGACGGTAATTATCAGCTGTGCTGGTATTCAGAGGTGCAGAGAAGAATTCATTTAATTCGTTAGCTGACACATGAAAAGTAGTTTCCGATTTTGCCTTTCCGACCCCCAAGCTACGGAGATTCTTCCATAGAGTCGTGGGCGTCAGATCGCTGCATACAAGGGAGCGAGCGTGCCTGATTTTAGCATTGCGAATGCATTGTTTCACTCTGTTCCGTAGCTTTCTGTATTCTTCGAAACGCTCGGGTTTCGGATCTGCCTTGAAACGCCTGTGGGCAGCATCCCTATTAGTCATCATTTGACGTAATTCAGCTGTCAGCCATGGAGCAGGAGATTTTCTTACACGGATTGTGCGCACAGGTGCATGTTTGTCATAGAGGGCAGTGAGTTTATCACCAAGTTCATTAATTTTGCCGTCGATTGTAGGTTCTCTGATTATTTGATGCCATGAGATTTCTGAACAATCGGCTGTTAGAGCGTCAAGGTCAATACGTTTCATGTTCCTACAAGTTATGTAACGCGATTTGATCCTTGGGGGCTGCACAGAGTAGGCCAGGAATATTACATCATGTGCTGAGAGGCCAGGGGCCGATGTTTGACCAACATCTCTTACTTTGTCAGTCTGTTTCGTTGCGATTACGTCTATAAGAGTATGACTGTGCGCCGTATGGTGTGTAGGTTGTAATGGAAGAATGTTCATGCTATTGCAACTAAACAGTCTTCTTAGGTTTATTGCGGAGGGAGTGTCTCTTAGCATGTCTATGTTCAAGTCACCCATTACGATGACATGTTCGTATTGACACTGAAGTGAATGTAATCCCGACTGGAAGGAACTCATTGAGTTTATTTTTGGCGGCTTGTACACGACGCCAGTCAAGATTTTCCGACTTTGTATATTTATTTCAATGAACATGAATTCAGCCTCTTTTTCTTCAGCAGGATTTGACGTACATAAGACTTTCGCTTTGAGATCTGTTCGTATATACGCGCCGACCCCGCCACCTCGCTTTTTTGATCTGTCTGCCCTAAGAAATGTGTACCCTGGGAGATGAATAGATGCAGAGGATATGTGTGGTTTCAGCCACGTTTCGGATAAGAGGATTACGTGGTAGTTTACTTGATTGAAGAGGAGGCTAAGTTCTTCGTAATGTGCAGGTAAAGACTGGATGTTGCAGTGAGCTGCTAAAAGCTCTGACGCGTTCCGCTGGGCGGCCTGGAGTAGGGTGGCAGACTGGTTTGTCCCTTTCTTGGGCACTACCTGCCGCGAGGGGCACTGGCCGGTGCTTCCGCCAAGTGACATAACACAGGGGTGTCCAAGATTTTGCACGCCCTGTTTGTGACTCTGCGAGTGCCGAAAGAAAGGCGACTGCAAGAGATTTCCTGGGGTTGCGGGAGTATAGAAAATGGATTAGTAGTATTCGGTGCAAGGAGAATATGACCAAAATAGTGACGGCTGTGTGTCACTGTGTATCCTATGTCGTAAGAGGAGAAATGTAATTCGCGTATTTGAAACAGGTTAGGGTGGAAATAAGGGAAAGGGGAGCGATTTAAGAGGCCGATGCTGCCAGCAGAGAGAAGTAAGCTTAATAATTAATAGATTATCGTAGTAAGCTAGAGTTAAATTGAAATTTGCTAAAGTGATACTGGTAGTGATTATCGTAGGAAGCTACAATTAGATTGAAATTCGCTAAAGTGATACTGATGGTGATTTTTGTTATGAACAATTTAAACCGAAGAGATGGGTGATTACTGAACTAAAAAAGAGGGTAATAATTGCAATAGAACTATTACAGAATGGAAGAGAATAAACTGAGAAAATGAAAAAAGTATTAGCATTAACTAAAATTAAGTATTGGTTAGAGCTACAGACACAAAGAAATAGTGAAAAGTTGATACAGTTACAAAAACAATTAGTTGAAGGTACAAATATGGGTATAATTGAAAAATTAATACAATTACAAGACTATATCTGAGTATAGGGCTGTTACAATTTGCAAATGGTGTTAAGTTTGCACTTTTGGCTCGAGTAGCTTCACTTAATACTATTCAGTTCTGTCATGTTTGTGACTGTCTTCTTTCCAGCTGCTGTCTTAATGATTACTCTGCCATCCTGAGTCCACAGATTCTGAAGACCGAAATGGGATATGGCACTGTTTAAAATCTTTAGCCGTTCGTGTGTCAGATCTTCCCTTATTGTAAGCCCTGTCCTTGCTAACTTTTTTTTCTGGGTAAAGATCTCTGCCCTTTTTCGGTACGAGAGAAATTTAATTATTATTGGACGAGGTTTGGTAGCACCTGGTAGTTTTCGTCCCACCCGATGGCTCCTGTCAATGTCTGCCTTGGTCACTTCAACACCTAATTTTTCACGCGCAACCTCTATAAGCAGGTTGTCCGTGTCTTCTTCCTTATTTTCTGCTACTCCAAACAGTCGTAGACTATTTCGCCTTTGGTACTGTTCTAGCTCGTCCAGAAAGTTAAATATTTACTGCCAAGGGACCATAGACATTAGAAGGTGATATAAATTTCAGCCTCATACGTCAAACGGTTTCTGAGAAAAAGAGATTTTAAGAGATGGACAGAGGGACAGTCAGATAATAAAAAAGAAAAAAATCAGATTTTCAGATTTCTTCCCTTACATGTACTATGAAATCTTGCTACTTGTCAAATTTCTTGATTGTAGGTCAACAAGAAGTAGCCAATAGATTTTGATGAGTGAGTTTGGGAGTATCAAAATATACTCTTTTGACTAGATCGACTTAGAAACGTCAACTTTCACACAGACAAGGGACCGTAGACTTCAATGAACGACATAAATTTCAAATTGATGCGTCTACTCGTTCCTGAGAAAACGGTTTTTTCAAGTCGGGCAAAGAGGCAGACAGACGGGCAGGTAGATGGACAACAAAGTGATGCTATAAGGCTTCTGTCTTTACCAACTGAGGTGCTAAACCTTAAACAGAATGGATTACTTTGTAAGCGCTCTGAAAAAACAGTTTCTGAGTGAACACCGCGAAATAAACTCCATGCAAAAGACATCAGCAGTTGGACACATCGCAAAAGACCATTTCTCATAGCGCCGCATAACACTGCTCGTCTTCAGTTAGCCAAACAATATAGAAATTGGATATTAGCTGAAAGGAGGAGCGGAGCGTGGTCCGAAAGCGATTTTTCTCTCTTCAAATGTCGCGAGGCATCCAGTCCACCGTCGGCCCATTGAGTTATTTTATCCACAGTGAGTGGAGGTTGTCGTTCAGACTGGAGGCGGTTCTCTCTTCTCAGTCCCTCTCTGTTCGATCGTCCGTACGCCATGTTACATGGCTGCGACTGGTACACCATTCCTTGCAGACACATTGTACAGTCCGCGTTGGAACACCAAGAGGATTGTGGCCTGCACTCGCTGAAAGCAGCAATTAATGTCGGGATGAAACTGACTGTCACTGACAAGACGCATCACTCATCTCTGGTCCCTTCTGATCTTTCTGTGACCAATATTCTTATATCATGTTACACAGCTGCGAGTGTTACTCCATTTATGTAGACATGTTAGACAGTCATCGTTGTCATATAATCAAATATAACAATTTCGTTTGTTTCTGGTTTCTAGGGAGGCTCTCTGTGGTCCAAGTGTAGCGTCCTTGACCAACGATCAAAAATATCTTGAGTCCCGGTTTTGATACCAAACACTGCTTAAATTATGAATGAAAATCATTAGTAATGGCTCCCTAAGGCTTCAGGTATGAGTCATCCTCTTTCTGCCAACTGCCTTGTCAAAGGGGACGGAGGAGCGGATGGAGTTTTAGGCAACCTCTTACCTCGGGGTGAGGAACTGCCCCTAGACAAATGTAGTATAATATCAACAGAAACAGAAAAGGTGTAACTGAAATAGCATTTATAAGAAGTAGGAAAACGGACAAAGAGTGGAAAAATATGAACATTTCAGTGACAAGATTATTCTCATCAGAATCGACAGCAAACATGGCCAACAACATTAGTTCAGGTATACGTGGCAACGCACAAGCAAAAGACTAAGACACAGGGGAAGTACATGAGGACAATGAACGGGTAATTCGATATGTAAAGGCAGATTACAAACTGATAATCGTGCGAAACTGGATTACTGTAGTGATGCAGAACAGGGCTAAGGGAGAATATAAGCTTAGTAGCGGTAATGAGTGAAGAGAAAGAATAATTGAGCTTTTCAATAAATTTCAGCTAGTAATAACGAACACACTGTTCAATAATCATAAGAGGTGAAGGTTTACTTGGATAAGGTCCAGAGACACAGGAAGATTCCAGTAGGATTATATAGTTGTCAGACAGAGATTTAGAAATCAGGTATTGGATTATAAGGCGTACCCCGACGCAGATATAGACTCAGATTACAGTTTAGTAACGATGAAGAGAATCTTATTAAAGAATCAGTGTGGAATGGAGTGAGCCACCGAATTAGTGACGGAGGCTGTGAAAGTTGCGATAATGAATACTAATAGGCAGTTCGGTTGAGAATGTATAGGGCTCTCTGAGTTAGAGCAGACTGATAAAGATACATCTACATCTACATCTATTCCATACTCTACAAGCCACCTGACGGTGTGTGGCGGAGGGTACCCTGAGTACCTCTATCAGTTCTCCCTTCTATTCCAGTCTCGTATTGATCGTGGAAAGAAGGACTGTCGGTATGCTTCTGTGTGGGCTCTAATCTCTCTGATTTTATCCTCATGGTCTCTTCGCGAGATATACGTAGGAGGGAGCAATATACTGCTGAACTTTTCGGTGAAGGTATGTTCTCGAAACTTTAACAAAAGCCCGTACCGAGCTACTGAGCGTCTCTCCTGCAGAGTCTTCCACTGGAGTTTATCTATCATCTCCGTAACGCTTTCGCGATTACTAAATGATCCTGTAACGAAGCGCGCTGCTCTCCGTTGGATCTTCTCTATCTCTTTTATCAACCCTATCTGGTACGGATCCCACACTGCTGAGCAGTATTCAAGCAGTGGGCGAACAAGCGTACTGTAACCTACTTCCTTTGTTTTCGGATTGCATTTCCTTAGGATTCTTCCAATGAATCTCAGTCTGGCATCTGCTTTACCGACGATCAACTTTATATGATCATTCCATTTTAAATCACTCCTAATGCGTACTCCCAGATAATTTATGGAATTAACTGCTTCCAGTTGCTGACCTGCTATTTTGTAGCTACATGATAAGGGATCTATCTTTCTATGTATTCGCAGCACATTACACTTGTCTACATTGAGATTCAATTGCCATTCCCTGCACCATGCGTCAATTCGCTGCAGATCCTCTTGTATTTCAGTACAATTTTCCATTGTTACAACCCCTCGATACACCACAGCATCATCTGCAAAAAGCCTCAGTGAACTTCCGATGTCATCCACAAGGTCATTTATGTATATTGTGAATAGCAACGGTCCTATGACACTCCACTGCGGCACACCTGAAATCACTCTCACTTCGGAAGACTTCTCTCCATTGAGAATGACATGCTGCGTTCTGTTATCTAGGAACTCTTCAATCCAATCACACAATTGGTCTGATAGTCCATATGCTCTTTGTTCATTAAACGACTGTGGGGAACTGTACAAGAATTGTAACTGCGAAGAAACCTTGGGTAGCAGAAGAAATACTTCAAACGATCGACGAACCAAGGAAGTACGACAATGTTCATGAAACGACTGGAATAGAGTAATGTAAGTCAGGAATGAAATAAATAAGAGATGCATGGAGGCTAAGGAGGAATGGTTGCGGAGGAAATGCGTAGATATATAAAAAGAAATGATCGACGGAGAGGCGAATTCAGCATACTTTGGGGGACTGATGACCTTCGCTGTTTAGTCCCCCTTAAACATCCCAACAACCACCACCATCAGCATACATAATAAGCAGAACAAACTTCAGCGAAATTAGAAGAAAAGTCATCACCATCAACAGAGCTACAGTAATCCCACCGTTAAATGCATAGATGAGGGTAGATAGGTGTAAAGAGTACACTGAACACCTGTATGAGGGGTAGAAAGTGTCTGATGATTGGAAAGAAGAAAATAATGGGAATCAATATGGAGGACATAGCTGACCCAATGTTAGAGTCAGACTTTACCAGAGTTTTGGAAGAGTTGCGATCAAAAAAGGCGGAGGACATGGAAAAGTTTCCTTTGGAATTTCTTAGATCTTTGGGCAAACCGGAAACCAAACTACAATTCAAATTGGTGTATAGAATCTGTTGAAATGGAGACATCATCAGAATTTCGGAATAATGTCATCCACACAACTGCGAAGAAAGCTAGGGAAATATGTGCGAAAACTAAGTTACAATCAGATTAACAGCCCATGTATGGAAGCTGCTGAGAAGAATGACATACAAACAAGTGAAAAAGAATGTAGGATGTGCTGGATAACGACGTCTTGGACTCTAGCTTGGTTGGATGATTTAGATAGATATTGACTCTAGGAAAGGCAAAGACACGAGAGAGACTGTTCTGTCGTTGCGCTTGGTGATGGAAACGAGACTCAAGAAAAATCAAGACTTTTCATAGAATCTGTTGACCTAGAAAAAGCGTTAGAAAATGTAAAATAGTACAAGATGTACAAAATTCTGAGAAAAATAGATGTAAGCTACAAGGAAAGACGGGTAAGATACAATACCTCCAAAAACCACGAGGGAGAATAGAATACCAGTAATTAAGTGCTCAGATTAGAAAAGTTGTAAAGCCGGGATCCAGTCTTTCACCCCTACTGTTCAACAATCTACACACAGCTGTTTAGTAGTACGCACAGTCTGGCCGACATAAAACTGCCCACACCTACATAGTATTTTATATGCTCCTTTCACCTTTAGTATCCTGAGAGATCAGCGGTAGTAGAGCATACTCTGGAAGACGGACATCGTATTGCATTCGAAGATACATCTGTTATTTCACGGTCTAATACTTTCTGGCACAGTGTAATGAAAGAAGCGATCGAGATAAAAATTTGTGGCAACACCCTCAGTAAAGACGGCGGCCTGCAGGTAATCACGGCTTGGCACCCAGCCATCGGAAGGTTGAAGCAGGCACGGCGGACGAGCAATGAAAACATTAACGCATATGACACTGGAGCGAGTACCAGTGACGTCACAGTCGGAAGCGCGGCTACGAAAAGACGGTAGCAACAACCGAAAGACAGTCACCACTTGACAATGGACGAGAAGTAATCGGCCGAAATTTCGTGGATTTTAAACCACTTGACGCTGCTGCAAATGCGATAGAATTTAATCGGTATATACCGCTGCGAAACCATGCATTCATGTATTACGTACCTCTAATTAGTATAGAAGGTGTTATACGCTTAACAAAGGATATTTATCACAAGTAGTCTATTGAAACTTTTAATTTCTCGGTGACATGAAGATTCCACGAACTACTATATAAAGGAAAGAAGCTATGTTAGCTTTTTCTTATCGATTATCTTTTTGATATTGATGCTTAGGTCTTGACTTGCGTTCGTGGCCCTGTATGCAGTTCGATGTTTAGAGGCTTGCTGCCAGTACATGTAAATTGAAATACCGTTAAATAATAATTATCAGTGTTGAATTTTAAAAATTTGCCTTTCTTGTGAAACGGAAACCTTTTCCTCTCCTTACTACTTACGGAAATGTGGCATAGTACAGGTGGAAACTCTTGTGGTAATTTAATTTAATTCCCAAAAGTAGCTTAAGTTAGTTTGCTTTCACTTCTCGTGCTCTGCATTTTGAACAACAACCATTTTAAAGTCATTCACTAAGTCAGAGTTTCAGTTAACACAGCACGGTTATCTTTGTCGAAAATTTATCTTTACCACTCTAGCAGAGGCTTGCATGAGCTTTGGCTTGAGCATGAAGAAGAAATATTTCATAATTAAAAGAATTTTCAATTTTTTTGGAGTCAGAAAGAAAAATATTTAATATCCATGACAAGGATAACTTTTCGTTGCAGTAAAATATATCTATGATCTCAGAATAATGCTTCCTAACATCACAATATTTTCACTTTACTTGAAGAATATACTTGCAGTGCAATGTTCATTATTAAATGTAGGAAGAGAAGTTCTTAATAGTAGAAGGTATTTATTCTTGGTTTCCCAGTAATTGTTTAGGGTGATACTTTCTCAATTTCCAGTAATGAAATCAGGTAGGGTCTAATTTGCTCTGTGAGGAGGAAACGTGGAGCAACATGAAACGCCTCGGGCAGCTTCTTGTTAAGAAGGCTAATTTATTGATGTCTTTAGCCTTTCTTCTAAGCTGCTGTGAAGAGAAGACAATTCCACATGTTGCCTTCGTGAGCGACCAGGTTAACACTACTGCGGCCCAGGGAATGTTTCGTCGTGACAGCTTCGCATGCTGCGAGCGCAGTTACATCACGCCAGAAAGCAGTTGCATACGAACGACTGAACGCTAATGGCCGTCCGTCTGTGGGTGACGGAGGCGCTCTCAGCTTTGGACTGGGAATGCACTGACGCAGTCGCAGTAGCACGACAAATGTAATCAAAGAGGACAATCACGGAAGGGCAGAAAGGGAAAGTAAGCTGGCTTTCGAAGCTACAGTATAGGGCAGAACGGAAAACAATAGAACGCGCCGTTCTCAACACCACGACGAGAAAAATTCTCACGGGTGGCATGTAGGCTGTTAAAAAGGAACATAATTTTGCATCTTCGCCGCAGAGTATCCATTTCCCGGACATAAGTGGTGCAGAACAATCAATTCGGAAAATACCCAGTGAAACTGGAGAAGAAATTCGTCGAGAAACGAGCCGTATTCTTTCAAAATCCAAGCCGCCAACCCCGAACGCAACAAGAGCTGAGCATAATGGTCTTAACGAACTCTGTGACGATCCTCTCCTCTAGTCCCGCCAGCTGACAAGGACAATGCAGACGTCATTATGGAACGAGCCGAATATGATGCAAAGATTCGGTTGATGGTTGAGGAGGAAACACATCAAAAATTATCAAGGGACCCAACATCCAGAATAACGAAGAAGTTGTCGTAGCTTCCCAACAGGTCTTCACTGGAAGAAAATTTAATAAAAAATCTTGTTCTTCGGGCACCTTGACCACCTACATTGTGTGGCCTTCAAAATATTCACAAGAAGAACACAACTGTATGCCCCATCGTCAGCACCATTGAGTCGCTTGACCTTTAGAATCGCGAAATATCTAGCCAGCCTCCTTGTCCCGGACGTTGGTCGCTGTGTACAACCATCAAGAATACGAACGGCGTCGTCAATCGAATGGAATGCCTGCGTCTTCAAGAAGCAGACCTTATTGTTCTTTATATACATAAATGATTTGATGGATAGGGTGGGCAGCAGTCTGCGAATGTTTGCTGGTAGTGGTGTAGTGTACGGTAAAGTGTCGAAGTTGGGTGACTGTAGGCAGATACGAGACGACTTAGACAAAGCTTCAAATTGGTGTGGTGAATGGCAGCTAACTCTGAATGTGGAAAAATGTAAGTTAACGAGAATGAATAGCAAGAACAAATCAGAAACGTTCGGATACAGTATTAGTAGTGTCCTGCTTGACACAGTCAAGTCTTTTAAATGTCTGGGAGTAACTTTGCGAAACGATATGACATGGAATGAGCGTGTGAGGACTGTGGTATGGTGAATGGTCGACTTTGGTTTATTGGGAGAATTACAGGAAAGTGTGGTTCATATGAAAAGGAGACCGTAAATAGGACGCTGATGCCTCCTGTTCTTGAGTACTGCGTGATTATTTGGGATCCGTACGAGGTCTGATTGAAGGAAGACATCGAAGCAATTCAGAGGCGGGCTGTTAGATTTGTTACCGGTATATTCGAACAACACGTTAAGAGGTACGGAGATTCTTCGGAAACTCAAGTGGGAATCCGTGGAGGGAAGGCAACGTTCGTTTCAAGGATCACTGTTGAGAATAATTACAGAACTGGCATTTGAAATTGACTGCTGAACGATTCTATTGCCGCCAACATACGTTGCGTGTAAAGACCGAGAAGATAAGATACGAGAAATTAGGGCTCATACGGAGGCACATAGACAGCCATTTCCCCCCGCCGTATTTGCGAGTGAAACATTTAATGATTTTTACGTGCCAACATAGCATACAACTTTGTAACACGCGCCATATGTGAAGCTGCTGTGCATTACTGTTCAGTGATTGTAAGAATTTCACTGTTTTTGGTAAGAATTTTGAAGAGTATTAATTTTATTGTTGACTTGTTCGGTTATTGTATGAATTTTTGTATTCTTGATGGTTGGAGAACATTTTAATGAATAAAAAAGGTTTCGTATATCCTGATAGGGTTTTCTGCCAGTAGAATGATTTGAAAAAAGTCTACCGGCCCGAAACTAGTCATCAACGAATAAGAAGTAAAAATTTGCCACTTGGATTAGCTTTCCGTTCTACCAATTAACAGAAGTTACTGACTCAACTGCTCCGGCACACTGGAAGTTCCTTTATTGAGGGTGTTGTCAAGGCGAAAGCATCTCTTGTGTTGTACACACTGCTGTTCAATAGCACGCACAGTTTGACCGACATAAAACTGTCGACACCCGCACGGCATTGTATACACTCTTAACGAGATGTAGATGTAGATATGGTCAGCTCTGATGTGGTATCGTTGTTCACCAACTTTACATAAAAATTCTGTATATCGACTATCCCAATTATTTGACAACACAGTTGTGGATTTGTTTAAGCACACTCTGACATCATCGTATTTTTTGTGTGATGGCGAATATTTTAATCGGACGGACGGCGTAACGATGAGGGGCCCATTGTATCCAGTAATAGTCAACATGTTTATGGAATACCTTGAGGACATTGCACTGGACACGGCTGCTGCCAAGCCTAGTTCCTTTTATCGTATATCGATGACACGTTCGTTGCCAAGTCTCATGGACGTGAGAAGTTTGGAGAATTCTTGGGCCGCATCAACAATATAAACGGCGACATCAAGTTCACGATGGCGGTAGAGACAGATGGTGCCTTGCCATTCCTTGAATTCCTCGTCTGCCGTACAGCAAATGGGTGTCTCAGCCACTGTGTTTACGGGAAACCCATCCACACGGACCGATATCTGCACGCTAACAGCGTCGCAAGAAAGTTCTATTTTGAGGACCTTGGTGCATCAGGCAGAAGCTGTCTAGGTGCTGAAAACTTGCTGAAGTAAGATTTCATAAGCCATCTTTCCGAGAACACGGAAGCACAAGAACACCGAGGAGGACTCGAAGAAACTTGCGTTTTTGCTCGTCTATGGGTCAGTAACAGGAAAGGTTAGCCGACTCCTAAAGAGGCGTAACATCGATTCAGTCTTCAGGGCTCCAACAAAAATTCGACCTTTCGAGAGACCTGCGAAAGACGATGAGGTCTCCGTGTATAAAATGCAGTGTGGGTGTCGACAGTTTTATATGAACCAGACTGTGCGTACTAATGAACAGCAGTTTGGAGAAGACAGGAGATGCTTCCGCCCTGACAACACCCTCAACAAACGAACTTCCAGCATGCTGGAGTAGCTTGGGTCAGCAACTTCTATTAATCAGTAGAACGAAAAACCAGTCCAAGTGGCAAATTTTTACTTTTTGTTTATCGATGACTAGTTTCGACCCGGTACACTTTTCCTACAGGGCAGACAACCCTATCAGGATATAGGAAGCCATTTTTATTTATTAAAATGTTCTCTAACCAGCAAGAATACAGAAATTTATACAGTAACCGAACAAGTCAACAATAAAATTAATACTTTTTAAATTTGTTACGAAAAATAGTGAAATACTCAATGTCACTGGCCAGTAATACACACCAGCGCCACATACGGCACGTATTACAAAGTTGTACTCCATGTTGGCTCGTAAAAATCATTAAATGTGAAACTGAACAAGTCAACAATAATTATTACTTTTTAAATAATTTACCAAAAACAGTCAACTGTTTAAACCCACCGACAGTAAAACACAGCAGCACCACCTGCGGAGTATATTACAAAGTTGTTTTCCATGATGGCACCTAAATATCATTAAGTGTGAACAGCAACATTAGTATTAAAAGAAACCAAAACAATAGCAGATTAAAAATCTTCATCATTTACAGCCATTTACAAGCATAAAAACTTTAGGACATCAAACTTTGCAAATTATGTGAAGATAAAACAACTTTTTCGTAATATGTACCACGTAAAAACAAACATTAAACCACATAAGTTGTCCTTTTTACAATGCACCAGAAATGTACTTGCCATCCTGAGAAAGACAATGGGCGGGAGTGCGGTTGTTGCGGGAGAGAGGGGGAGGAGAAGAGACTTGGGGGAGGATGGAGGGTTGGGAAACGTGGAGGAGGAGGCGCTTGAAGATGAAGGAGCCAAGAAAGGGGGAGGTCAAGTGGACAACTCGGTAAAAATGTAAATATATTACCAGTGGTAATAAAAGAAAATTACTGAAAATTGGAGGAGAAACGACTATTCGCCATTTCTTTACAGTCAAATAAATAAGAACTACAATTTTCAACACAGACATTTCACAATCTGCGGTACACATCATACCACATAAGCAGCGTAAAGGCACAGCAAACACAAAAAACCTATTATCCAACCAGCAGCAGTCTATAGGCACCACAGATCACTGTGTCAGCCCTGGAACGTAATAACGTTGCAAGAACCGAACCACATAATGTAAAATATGCGATGTATTGTATGAAATGAGAAAGGGAGGTGGAAAGGGCAAAAGGGCTGGAGGGGGGGGGGAGCACGAGCTGCAGGCGGTAGCCAGATAGATAAAAAAAGTTGGTAACTGAACCGAGTACATGGCGTTGAACCCAGAGAGCAAAATATCCTTCGAAAATATGAACCTGTACGCACTGTAAATGTTCATTGGACATTGTTGACATCTTCGGAACTGCCATTTTCGACTGTGTTACGTAAGTTTGAAACGATATGTTCTGTATCTGTGGCATATGTTTAAAAATTTGGTAATAACTGTATTATACATAAGAGTAAATTTCGTTGTTTGCCCTGTAGAATGATTTTAAAATGGGTGTCGCCCCGAAACTGTCCGCCCCCGGTAGCTGAGTAGCCAGTGTGACAGAATGTCAATCATCAGGGCCCGAGTTCGATTCCCGGCTGGGTCGGACATTATCTCCGCCCAGGAACTGGGTGTTGTGTTATCCTAATCAACATAATTTCATCCCCATCGACGCGCAAGTCGTCGAAGTGCCGTCAAATCGGAAGACTTGCACCCGGCGAAAGGTCTACCCTACGGGGGGGCCCTAGTCACACGACATTTACATTTACCCCGAAACTAGTAATAGAGTGAATAAAAAGTAAAAATTTGCAACTTGAACCGGTTTTTCGTTCTACGACCCTCGATAAGGCGGCGGCCTGCAGCTAAGCACAACTTGGGACCCTGACACCGGAAGGTAGAAGCGGCCCCAGCGGGCGCGCAACGAAAACATTACCTTATATGGTGCTGGAACGAGCTCCAGTGACGTCACAGAAGGCAGTGCGGGTATTTAAGGACGGCAGCAGCAGCCAAAAGACAGTCTCCGTCTCTTGCAATCTTATCTCGCCGACAGAAGTTTCTATGTTCGGAAAGACGACCTGTCGACGCACCGCCGTGTCAGTGCCAGAGTTCCCCAAGGTTCCGTCCTTGGCCCCATACTATACATTCTCTACACTTCAGATATGCCTCGGGTGACAGAGTCCACCTCGCCCTCTATGGTGATGACACGGCGGTCTTCACCAGGAGCATGAATGCAGCACTGCTCCACCGACGCATGCAGGCAATAGCCGACACACTTAGTCATGGGCGAGGAGGCGGCGCCTTAGCTTCAGTGGGGCTAAGACGCAAGCCCTCCTCATCACGAAGAAGCACATCCCGGCCGACCTTCCGCATATCATCATCAGGGGAACCGCCGTACCCTGGGGCACTACAGCTAAGTACGTGGGTGTGACGCTGGACGGGGGGCTAACATGGCGACAGCATGTCGACGACGTCGTCAGAAAGGTCAGGGGTCGAATGACCAACTATACCCCTTCCTAAATCTATCCGTCCTGAATTAGGTGTGGCGCTATACATCACACTTAGCCGCCCACTCTTCGACTAAGCAGCAGTGGTCGACCATCTACGACGCCTTCATAACCGGATCTTGCGGCTGGTGTTATACCAGCCTCGGGACTTCCAGTCGGCTGACCTCGTCAAGGTTTCAAATTTACCTGCTATTCGAGATAGGTTCCACCAGAATGCTCGGCTCTTTTATGAGAAAACCGCCCAGTCCCGAACACCGGGCCATAGGGTGCAGCGTCTCAACGCAACCAGATGGCCCCACCTGCTCCGTGACTAGTAAGCACAAGTACACCAGGACGACACCGTCCCAGCCGACTGACAGGACACCATGAGGAAGCCACGTTCACAGCCACACACTCGCCAACTTGGAGGAATAGCTCTCCCACTTGGACTCCATCGAACAACAGGGGCCCATCTGTCCCTGTCATGCAGCAGTAGCAACAGCAAGATATTCACAACTCGACAATGGCTTAGAATTTTTAAGCCACTTCATGCGGTTTGGAGCTTGAGAGAATTTTGTCAGTACAATCGTCACCAAACCACGAATTCAAATATAATCTATTATTCTTTTGAAATGCTTACAACTCAGCCAGACATTACAGGTAGTACTGAGTTGGCGCAGATAGGCTTTTTCGGGTAAAAGGTATACAAACAGGGAAAAATTTTGTAAGAAAATTTTATGTTGAACCAGAGATGGTCAAATGTAGTATAGATTGTGAGTTAGTTTCCCTGCTCAACAGCGATTGCTGGTCCAGGTTGTTATGGGTAATGTGTTAGAGTACCTTTCAATAGAAAGAAGTATTTAGGACTCTCAAGTGTAAAGGCGAATGTGTTAGAGTATCTTCAGATAGGGAAATGTATGGAGGACTCTCAAGTGTAAAGATGTTTTGTATCTGATGTGTGCTGGATATATACTTACTTACTCACTACGGGCAGCAATGATTTTTATTTGCAAGATACCATACTGGAAATAATTGAGGTAAAGAAGTAAAGTTGTTTTGTTTCCAATGCAGTGCACGTATTCATAAGTGATGATTGAGACAATGTGTAGCACTCACCTCCAATGATTTATAAAGTTAATTGTTAATGTATAATCAGTTTATTGTGTGTTTATTGTGAGCATTATTAATTTTCAAAGAGTCAAAATACAAGTTTTAAAGTTAATGCCATATTGTTACTTACCACAAGTCAATACCAGTTTCCAGATCCACGTCGTTTTTGGCTAACTATTTTGCTCAAGAAGTTATTGACTCAGTCATGTTCGATTTAATTAAAATACATGCTGAGCAACAGGCTTGCACAGTAGCTGTATGCTAACTATATAATTTAAAGTACTAACAAAGAGCAGCGCGAAGATCGTTCCCATTACGCAGATAAACGCAAGAAATTTTATTATTTCAGGGATAGTATTGATTAAGCACAGCGACCATTATTTTCAAATTGATCAAGTATCATTTTATTACCAGGGCCAATTTCAAATCAGTAGTGTTGCATCAGATTCAGTTTTTGTGTTACGTAAATTCATGCAGTTTTGGTTTGGTTAAAGTTACTGACAGTTTACATTCTCGCAGTCAGAAAAGTTCAGTACAGGGCAAAGCGCTTATGCGACGAGATAAAATACACATTCGCATGCCATTCGCATTCTACAGATGTGTTGCAGGCTCGGAATTCCAACGAACAATTTTTTTTCTAGGCATTAGACTTTTTGCTACATATTTTAGAAGGTTCCAAGTTTCTTTTAAGCCAATAAAAAAGTGACGTTTTTGAAAATTTGCAGCCGTGTTACCCCTTAACAGTCTCGAGGGGAATGATGGCTGTCGTTTAAGCACCGGCATATATGAAAGCTTCGTCACCATTTTGAAAGCCGTCCCAGTTTAGTAAAGAACATTGCAGTCGGAGGAGGCGATTTATCTTTTCAGAGCTATGTAGCAATGATTCATACTTTCACTAAAGTTGATGCACATCACAATATAATTAAAATTTAGGTATCTATTCCCTACTACGAAACTGAGTATTCTGTTCCTTTCCGTACTTTCCTTAAAAAAGAGTTAATTGATGGCGAGCAGCTATGGGATATGGCATCTGCTGGAATAGACTCGCCGAGCACAGTACTGAGAAGACATCGAGTGACTCTCAGTGCGATCACGCAACTACTACCAGCGAGGTGTATGAGTCTTACACGTTTTTGACTACCTATTATGGCTGAAGTATAACTGATATGTAATTATCTACGGCTCCGTACGTTATATTTCTTGTAAAATCGCTGCTGGGATGGACATACCTAATAGTAATGACTACTTGAATATAATGTGATTGTTGTCAGGCTAATTGTAATTGGACGTTACTTCTCTTGAGAATTTAAGAGTAGAATTATTGCGTCGATGGCTGGTGTGGTGTCTCAGAACTCCAGTTCCAATTCACATGGAGTGGTTGAACTTATGTTGGCAATGATTCCATCGCAGCGAGTGCACGTTTTATCACAATTAACCACAAACGGCAAAATTGTAACGGTCTTTTCTAACATCAAACAGATTCGATGCATAATAGCGCTGCGATTTATATGGTCCGTCAAGGACAGAACAAAACATGGGTATCGCAGTGGCTCTAAGCCCTGCTATGTCAAAGCCAACTGCCGTGAAGCGCGCACCGTTACTCCTAATCTCACTCCTCCCCCCCCCCCCCCCCCCCCGTCCTACAAATATGACATATTCAGTGGCTGGCAGTTTTCAGTGAGTCGGTCTTCAGATAGATTGGGACTGCCTGCCGAATTTAGAGGCCTACAGAAAATAAACCTGTCAAAATTATTTAATATATGAGCAAAGCTGTCTTGAATTCTTGAATCCCAAGGTTGGTTTGGTCACCACAGTCTTACTGGAGATGGTATGCCATCGCCTCTTCCGACCTATGAGCTGACTTACCTGCTCAATTTACAACCTGTAGTTTGAAATACGGCTGCTTTTGTGTGGCCTTTACTTAAGAGAATCTCATTCGTTGGAAACGTGGAGGTACAAAGCAATCTAACACAAAGACAGACAGTGTGTATAATAAGGAGAGTTGTCATAGCGTCACAAACTTGACGCCGACTTCCACCATGTTAGTTTCCCCAAACATTAGCTACTGATGGAAGTGTTTTGATCAAAAATGCCAGCTTTCGTGGTTTACACGTTTATTGATCATTCTGATAATAGTCTAAGTTGTAAGGAATCATATTTTATTCATAACTGGACTAGTTCAAGCGATGTTTTGTTTTACGTAGGGTAAGGTGGTACAATTTCGATTACTTCGGACAAATGCTGTTGTAACTGGGAACATACTGAGAAAAAAAATTATGGCAATTGTTCTTTGATGTTTAATGAATATGAACAGAAACATTACGTTATTACAAGTGTTGGTTTAAACAACAAAAAAGGTTACAGAATTGAGTAAAATTGCTCAAAAATGTACCATACTCAGTACAACTGTGATTGTTTCTGATCATTCACATCTTCCACATAAAAATCACTTTTTCCCTAGGATACCGACGCGAACTTCGTCGTACCAAGCATTACATATTTGGCAGCGAATCCAAGTCACCTTTTGCCAATGATTCCGTACTACAAAAATTCAAGAAACAAAAATAAGAACTGTTCTCGTTGTTTGCTGACGATTTGAAGCTTTTAATACTTCCTTCGTCATTTCTCATAGACCTACATTTCTGTTTATTGATCTTGTTGCTTTTCTTATCTCTTTGTTTGGTCCCTATTGAACAAGATTTTTCTTGTTGTGGAGGTTTTCCAGGTTTTCATCCGAAATGAGTCGAATTGATGTCTGTGTTTTCCCTTTCCGAGAGGATACTTGTAATGTCAATGCCAATATTTTGAGTCACCAGTGTATGCGACAGTGCTCGAGATTCACGAAGTGATGAATATTTTTCCAGAAATGACTTTTAAACCTATATGTGAAAACCGAGAAATGACTTATTATTATATTGTCACTTATTATTATATTGTGAAATGGTTCAAAAATGGTTCAAATGGTTCAAATGGCTCTGAGCACTATGGGACTCAACATCTTAGGTCATAAGCCCCCTAGAACTTAGAACTACTTAAACCTAACTAACCTAAGGACATCACACACACCCATGCCCGAGGCAGGATTCGAACCTGCGACCGTAGCAGTCCTGCGGTTCCGGACTGCAGCGCCAGAACCGCTAGACCACCGCGGCCGGCTATTGTGAAATGTAAATAATTTCCTACAACAGCATGTTTTATTATTTTTATAAACAGTTTTCTACAAAGAATAATCATATAAAAACAAGATAATACTACTAAAAAAATGTAATGGCACTGTATTGTCTGTGAAAGTTTTCTTTCTTCTATTGTTCTTCATGATATATGAAGCAGCCGATATCGAAGATAAGCTGAGGTTTTTTCTTTTAAATATTGTAAAAAGTAGTCGTAAGTGATCAAAGAACATGTAACCTACAATTCACCAAATGGAATTCTAGTGTACGGACTTTTATTTGTAACTAGACAACCTACTATGAATGTTTTGAGTTTTGTGCCCGCAGCAAACAGGAAAGCGGCCATTAGCGTCTGGTACGGCGATTCTGCATTATTGGTAACCGGTGGATAATATTGATATTGTGAACAGTCAGAACGGTGTCGGATTCTGACATTTAATCCAGCATAAAGGGAAAGGTTGATGTTGTTGATTTTCTATGAAACATTACGTTGGTAACAATACCCAATCCAGACTGTGTTTTGTCCGCCGCTATTATGTGAGCGTATGGAGTGGAAATTCACAACTGCAGAAATAATCAGACGTTAATTCTTTCGACCGATATTGCAATATTTGAACTCCGAGGACAAGAACCCACAGGAATTTATTATTTTTCTATGCTAACAGTGAAAATAACGTTCGGTAGAACAGTCTTAGACTTTACGTAAATAAAATAATTTTTGTAGCTTGTGCGTAAGATTAATTTTTCTCAGAGTAATTTATCAGTGACTTTAAATAAAAATATTTACGACAGCAGTGTCGTTATGCGAAGAGGTTGTGAAGTGATATATTAATTATTTGCTGCATACATTTTAATGTCGCTTACTGAATTAGTGAAACAGCATTTCAGTATTGATTTGTAGTGATAAGGTATGACAAAATAATTCATTATAGTCGGGCTCAGCAGCACATAGGTAAGAATTATGAGAGATTATTTATTTCTTTCAAATAATACTGTTATTCTTGCTGCTACATTTTCATATGTTTTACGATAACATGCACATTTTATCACAGCAATTTTAGCAGAAAAAACCCATTACATCCTTTTTTCTCTGGAGTTGGTAACATGTCCTTGACAGCATCGTGCAGAGAAATGGTATTGGATGCTGATGTTACGGGTCTGCCATGCTCTTCAGTTTCGTCTTTTAAAAATATGAGCTCTTCGCCCAAAATCTTGGCAGTTGCTTAATTGGTGGGGGCTGAAGGAGCAGGGGCCTCGAACAACGTTAAAGGTGCAAATTTCTCCTCGGAAACAAAGTCTTTGCAGAAGGGCATTATTCCTGTGCACTGGAAACCCTCAATTGCACACCCAACAGATGCAGTTTTGCTCCAGGCATCGAAGAAAATAGTACAGAATTTTGCTTTGTAATGCTTTCATTGGGGTTGCGATGATTTGATATTGAGCCTTTAGAGACATGAAGAAAGTTCTTCCCAATCGTTGTAGCACATGTGTACCGTGTGGAGGTAATCTCAAAAGTTCTGTCCCATTTTCCCTACGACACTCTCGCTATCCAAGCAGGTATGGCTGCCTTGGTTTTCAATAATAAGAAGTGTAATAATACCCACCGTTTTGTTTTTCTTCAAGTGTCGAGAGCAGATCATAAACAGTTCTTCATTAATGAACCCCCAACTCACTCATCTCCCTAATGGAACCAGAATGTCAGTCATGTTGAAATTCAGGGCATGTCCTCACACCTTAGAAAATTAACTTTGGTGGTAAATACGTACCAGATGCATTCATGCATACAACAACAGCCACATTTTGTCCTCTTTCTATGCTTGTTAGTGAAACAACTTCTCGCTTACTTTTCCGACTGCGGTCTGTTGTTAGAGGAAAGCCAGATTCATCCGTTTTATAATTACAAAAATGGTTGAAATGGCTCTGAGCATTATGGGACTTAACATCTGAGGTCATCAGTTCCCTAGAACGTAGAGCTACTTAAACCTAACTAACTTAAGGACATCACACACATCCAAGCCCGAGGCAGGATTCGAACCTGGATCGTAGCAGTCGCGCGGTTCCGGACTGAGCGCCTAGAACCGCTCGGCCACCGCGGCCGGCTTATAATTACAATCCGGTTTATCAAACAAATCATATTCCTTTAAGATCTCTTCCAAATTCTGGAAATATTTACTTACGTCCGCTTTATTTAAGCCTTCAGCTCTGGCTCGTGAAAGACTCTCGGTTTTTCGCAGGCTAAGTTAAGCGTGTCTCTAAATAAACACTTTAAACCAATCGATTCTAGTAACCTTGCTTTCTAAGTTCCGTGGATGTTCCAAACTATTTTTGTCAGCAAACAGAAATACAGATCTTCTTACCTGGAGTAATGACACATCGCCGCGCGGTCTCAGGTGCCTTGCCACGGTCCGCTCGGCTGTCCCCGGCGGAGGTTCGAGTCCTCCCTCGGGCATGGTTGTGTGCGTTGTCCTTAGCGTAAGTTAGTTTAAGTTAGATTAAATAGGGTTCTTCCTCCCCCCATGAACCATGGACCTTGCCGTTGGTGGGGAGGCTTACGTGCCTCAGCGATACAGATAGCCGTACCGTAGGTACAACCACAACGGAGGGGTATCTGTTGAGAGGCCAGACAAACGTGTGGTTCCTGAAGAGGGGCAGCAGCCTTTTCAGTAGTTGCAAGGGCAACAGTCTGGATGATTGACTGATCTGGCCTTGTAACAATAACCAAAACGGCCTTGCTGTGCTGGTACTGCGAACGGCTGAAAGCAAGGGGAAACTACGGCCGTAATTTTTCCCGAGGGCATGCAGCTTTACTGTATGATTAAATGATGATGGCGTCCTCTTGGGTAAAATATTCCGGAGGTAAAATAGTCCCCCATTCGGATCTCCGGGCGGGGACTACTCAAGACGATGTCGTTATCAGCAGAAAGAAAACTGGCGTTCTACGGATCGGAGCGTCGAATGTCAGATCCCTTAATCGGGCAGGAAGGTTAGAAAATTTAAAAAGGGAAATGGATAGGTTAAAGTTAGATATAGTGGGAATTAGTGAAGTTCGGTGGCAGGAGGAACAAGACTTCTGGTCAGGTGACTACAGGGTTGTAAACACAAAGTCAAATAGGGGTAATGCAGGAGTAGGTTTAATAATGAATAGGAAAATAGGAATGCGGGTAAGCTACTACAAACAGCATAGTGAACGCATTATTGTGGCCAAGATAGATACGAAGCCCACACCTACTACAGTAGTACAAGTTTATATGACAACTAGCTCTGCAGATGACGAAGAAATCGAAGAAATGTATGATGAAATAAAAGAAATTATTCAGACAGTGAAGGGAGACGAAAATTTTATAGTCATTGGTGACTGGAATTCGAGTGTAGGAAAAGGGAGAGAAGGAAACGTAGTAGGTGAATATGGATTGGGGCTAAGAAATGAAAGAGGAAGCCGCCTGGTAGAATTTTGCACAGAGCACAACTTAATCATAGCTAATACTTGGTTTAAGAATCATGATAGAAGGTTGTATACATGGAAGAACCCTGGAGACACTAAAAGGTACCAGATAGATTATATAATGGTAAGACAGAGATTTAGGAACCAGGTTTTAAATTGTAAGACATTTCCAGGGGCAGATGTGGACTCTGACCACAATCTATTGGTTATGACCTGTAGATTAAAACTGAAGAAACTGCAAAAAGGTGGGAACTTAAGGAGATGGGACCTGGATAAACTGAAAGAACCAGAGGTTGTACAGAGTTTCAGGGAGAGCATAAGGGAACAATTGACAGGAATGGGGGAAAGAAATACAGTAGAAGAAGAATGGGTAGCTTTGAGAGTAAATGAAGAAGGCAAAAAGGAATACAAACGTCTCAAAAATGAGATCGACAGGAAGTGCAAAATGGCTAAGCAGGGATGGCTAGAGGACAAATGTAAGGATGTAGAGGCTTATCTCACGAGGGGTAAGTTAGATACTGCCTACAGGAAAATTAAAGAGACCACTGGAGAAAGAGAACCACTTGTATGAATATCAAGAGCTCAGATGGAAACCCAGTTCTAAGCAAAGAAGGGAAAGCAGAAAGGTGGAAGGAGTATATAGAGGGTCTATGCAGGGGCGATGTTCTAGAGGACAATATTATGGAAATGGAAGAGGAGGTAGATGAAGATGAAATGGGAGATATGACACTGCGTGAAGAGTTTGACAGAGCACTGAAAGACCTGAGTCGAAATAAGGCCCCCGGAGTAGACAACATTCCATTGGAACTACTGACGGCCTTGGGAGAGCCAGTCCTGACAAAACTCTACCATCTGGTGAGCAAGATGTATGAAACAGGCGAAATACCCTCAGACTTCAAGAAGAATATAATAATTCCAATCCCAAAGAAAGTAGGTGTTGACAGATGTGAAAATTACCGAACAATCAGTTTAATAAGCCACAGCTGCAAAATACTAACACCAATTCTTTACAGACGAATGGAAAACTAGTAGAAGCCGACCTCGGGGAAGATCAGTTTGGATTCCGTAGAAATACTGGAACACGTGAGGCAATACTGACCTTACGACTTATCTTAGAAGAAAGATTAAGGAAAGGCAAACCTACTTTTCTAGCATTTGTAGACTTAGAGAAAGCTTTTGACAATGTTGACTGGAATACTCTCTTTCAAATTCTAAAGGTGGCAGGGGTAAAATACAGGGAAGCGAAAGGCTATTTACAATTTGTACAGAAACCAAATGGCAGTTATAAGAGTCGAGGGACATGAAAGGGAAGCAGTGGTTGGGAAGGGAGTAAGACAGGGTTGTAGCCTCTCCCCGATGTTATTCAATCTGTATATTGAGCAAGCAGTAAAGGAAACAAAAGAAACATTCGGGGTAGGTATTAAAATCCATGGAGAAGAAATAAAAACTTTGAGGTTCGCCGATGACATTGTAATTCTGTCAGAGACAGCAAAGGACTTGGAAGAGCAGTTGAACGGAATGGATGGTGTCTTGAAGAGAGGATATAAGATGAACATCAGCAAAAACAAAACGAGAATAGTGGAATGTATTCGAATTAAGTCGGGTGATGTTGAGGGTATTAGATTAGGAAATGAGACACTTAAAGTAGTAAAGGAGTTTTGCTATTTGGGGAGCAAAATAACTGATGATGGTCGAAGTAGAGATGATATAAAATGTAGACTGGCAATGGCAAGGAAAGCGTTTCTGAAGAAGAGAAATTTGTTAACATCGAGTATAGATTTAAGTGTCAGGAAGTCATTTCTGAAAGTATTTGTATGGAAGTGAAACATGGACGGTAAATAGTTTGGACAAGAAGAGAATAGAAGCTTTCGAAATGTGGTGCTACAGAAGAATGCTGAATATTAGATGGGTAGATCACATAACTAATGAGGAAGTATTGAATAGGATTGGGGAGAAGAGAAGTTTGTGGCAAAACTTGACCAGAAGAAGGGATCGGTTGGTAGGACATGTTCTGAGGCATCAAGGGATCACCAATTTAGTATTGGAGGGCAGCGTGGAGGGTAAAAATCGTAGGGGGAGACCAAGAGATGAATACACTAAGTAGATTCAGAAGGATGTAGGTTGCAGTAGGTACTGGGAGATGAAGAAGCTTGCACAGGATAGAGTAGGATGGAGAGCTCCATCAAACCAGTCTCAGGACTGAAGACCACAACAACAACAACAAATAGGGTTCTA
The DNA here is from genome assembly GCF_023864275.1 of Schistocerca cancellata. NCBI lineage: Eukaryota > Metazoa > Arthropoda > Insecta > Orthoptera > Acrididae > Schistocerca > Schistocerca cancellata. Next base: position 514,404,765 of record NC_064628.1, on the reverse strand, counting down.
GAAATAAAGCTCTCTGGACCAAGAATTGAGGGCTGCTGGGTGGCTCATTCGGTTTTCTACAATTGGAGGTAATCCATCTTGCACTTCCGTTTTAATTTGTACTTTGAGTGCTGAAAGGAACATCGTATAATTCTGATGCAACTCGAACGCTCAAATGTCCATTCATTACACTCTTTATTGCCTGATGTAACGCAGTTAGACTCCATTTATTGTAGATTTTCTTTTCTGGTCGTTTTCGGGGCATCTAAGAGAAAAAAATAGGAGCTTGCTTTAAAAACTCTCGAGAGTAAAAATGTTTAAATGTACAGAACTTATTTGTAGTAATTGTGTATAATATGTCACAATAACCAGTTTTGACGGACTAAACCAAAGAACTGCATTGATCGAAATTGTATTAGGGTATCGAAATTGTACCTTTTTTCTGATCGAAAGTGTACGATTGGTAGAGTGAAATACCGAGTAAATAGTATGGCAACGCATGTCACAAACTCTTCCTCTATAGATTCCTCAGAACACCCGGGAGAGGAAAACACTCGAACTTCACTAATAAGGAATTTACAAGGACATAGAAACTAGTCTGTTTATAAGAGCACATAAAACTAAGTTACTTCACTTGCCCCTAAACAAGAAAAAAATTATATCTCTGTAGCAAAAACTGTTGTCTTCGGGGAAATGACAGAAGACGCTGCAGAAACTTCGCACTGCAGCGCCACACAAAGGTAAGTGCTACCAACCCCATGAAACTGAAAAATGGCGTGAAACTTTAGCTGGGTCTGAACTGTAAGTGTACCGAAATTGTACCACTTTACTCTCCACAAATTTTGGTTGCACTGTTTACTTCGGCTATATTGGTGTTATTTCCGTCATTTGGCTTTCTATTGTCACTTCGTTCACAACGGTTGGAGAGGTGGTCTACAGACTGGTGTAGTAGCTGTCGTCATAGGGTAGCCACAGAAGAGCTGTAATGATTAGTGATCACATAAATACAGTACACGGAAATTATACTTAACTCACAGCTTTTCCCATACAAAGAGCAATAAAGTCCAGGTAATACAAGAGTGTCGTGCTATGTGAGGGTCCTGCTACTACTACGTGAGTGAACTGTCGTAGGTTGACTAAGACTGAAGATTTTTGAAGACTACGGTTGAGACTGGGTCATGTAGCTGCCACCGCCATTCCTATACTGCAGCGACAGAGGATGCTCGTTGTCGGGACTGTTGAAGGTGAGACATAGCAGGCGTGCGTCTTTGGATTCGCCGAGTCCCTGAGGGGCCGCTATCGATGTGTTTTGGGAAAGGGTGTTTCCTTTGCCAACATTGAGACGCCGGTGAGAATGGTATCGCTTTATGATACCATATATATCATTCCAGTTCGAAGAGCTCTCTGGGTGAGCGCTATGAGAAGGAAAGATTGGAAACTGAAGAAATCTTACAAAATACGATGTCAGTTTTTTGGCAAGAGGACGTAGACTGACCATCAGTTTTGTCCGTCTGCTTCAAGGAAAATGCTGTTTAACGAAATCAGCCTTTCCACGGCAGATATTTCTCTTCATGATTTTTCGAAACGTAAAACAAAAAAAAGTTTGTCGTATAGGTTGGTCAAACATGCATTTAAGGCCATAAAAATGTCTGAAAATGCCTTCCCTACACCGTGTTATAGACGAAAACAACTGTTTAGCGCACACAACAGAAATTAAGAATAAAAAACAATAGCAAACAGTTATCTGCTGATGTTTTGGGACACAACGTGACTGCACGAGCTTCAGAGAAATTTACAGTGTAAATTTGTTGCGTCATCTCCCCTTATTATACCTTCACGATTCGGAAATTCGTCTGCTAATGCAGCGTGTCTCTGCAAAGCAACGGGTGGTATATCTTGGTTCGCACGCGAAGCTTTGATCTGTGACGGCAATTCAGGTGGCACGCCGCCAAAATTTTAGTTAGTGGATCACGTGATTGAGAAGAAAGCTTACTCAAGTTCTTCGTTCTTGGTAGAATCGATGTAGTATAGACCCTTGCCTTGTTTGTTTCGAAATGGTCGCTTTTTCAACCTGCTGTATCACAACCTACTTCGTGAATCCAAGTTGCATTTAAGTTGCTGGAATTTACATATGCTTTAAAGCGCGAGTTGGCGCCTGGCGGCCCGCGGGCTGGGTCCTGCCCGTGATTGGTTTCAGTTCGGCCCGCGGAACAGACTTGACTCTCTCGCATTCCACATTGCCCGGGACGCATTTTCGGATATTTCCGCCGACGATTTGCTCGCCTCGGGTTCACAGCTCCTGGCGCAGATCAGTTGAAGTTTAGCTTACTCCGTGCAAGCGCAATCCCATTTCGCTGCCCTTGGATTTGAACAAGAAAGAGAAACACTCTTCCACTCTGAGAGAGAAGTTACAGCCCACATACTCATGTGTGTGCGAAGGGTGGGCAAACATTTTGCTACCCCGAAGGGATGCGGGGAGAAGTATGGTATAGATGTAAGATGGAAGTTAAGGAGCATCTTCATATTTACTATTTTCGTATTTTTATTTTATATGTTTTGTTCCGTAGAACCAAATTGAGGAGCGAGATTCCATGGTCAAAGAACGAGTAGGTACATAAAATTACAACAGAAGAGTAATAACAGATCAAATGAAACGTGTATGAATCCTGTGCACACGACAAACAGTAATTATAAATAAACATAATCAAGAACGTAACACAGGAATTAGTTTATTTTCTTTAAATTTTTCCAGGAGTTCATCGACAGAATATCAGTGCGTGGATTACTGATAATATTTTTGAATTCTTGTGACAGTTTACTGAAAATGGATACAGCACAATGCTGCACGCCTTTTTACACAAGAGTCAAGGAGGCAGACTGGATTTCTGCCCTGTATTTTCTGAGCAAAAGCTGCTAACTCTTGGGAATAAGCTTATATTGTTAACAACAAACTATATTAAAGGAAATATCTATTGAGAGGCCAATGTCAGAACTCACAGACTACTGAACAGGGATCGACAAGAGGTTCACGACCTTAGACCATATATTGCTCGAACCGTCAGTTTCTGAGCAAAAATAACCTTTTTCAATCAGAAGAGTTACCGCAGAAGATGGTTCAAATGGCTCTGAGCGCTATGCGACTTAACTTCTGAGGTCATCAGTGGCCTAGAACTTAGAACTAATTAAACCTAACGAACCTAAGGACATCACACACATCCATGCCCGAGGCAGGATTCGAACCTGCGACCGTAGCGGTCGCTCGGTTCCAGACTGTAGAGTTACCGCATAAAGCGATATCATACGTCATAACCGAATTAAAATAAGAAATTAGAGTGCTTTTCGTTTTTAACCTATCACTTATTTCATGTACTATTCTACGAGTAAATAGAGCATCATATAGTTTTTGACCACGATCTACCTGAACGCCTTCGTATTTCAACTGTTCAGTCTCACTAATCATATGTCCATTCTGTGTAATCAAAATATCAGTTTTGGTTGAATTGTGTTTTACAAACTGTAAAAACTGAGTCTTACTGTGATTTAACATCAATTTATTTTCTACAGGTCATGAACTTATTTCTTGAACTGCACTATTTGATACTGCACGCAACATACTTCAATACTAAGCTAGTATCATCAGCAAATATAAATGTTATAGAATCACCTGTAATACTGGAAGACGCATAATTTATATAAATAAGAAGCAGTAGCGGCCCCAGCACTGACTGCTGGGCAGCCAACCCCCCCCCCCCTTCTGCCCCCCATTTAACTGTGCCCCATTGGGACTGCATATTGTAGCCATACTCAATACTGCGGAGAATGACCTGCTGGCTGTTCTTAAATTAAGAGATGAACCAATTTTGAGCTCTCTGTCTCTCTCTATTCTCAGCGATCACAGGCCCTGTAGACCACGCGCTGCATCAACGACCTGCATCCACCGCCTTCTATCTCTCGCAGCCTCTCTCCACCATGCGGAAATTCCTACTGCTGCGATGTCCTTCTCTATGTCATCTTTCCACCTTGTACGAGGTCGGTCCAATGGGCTCGTTGCCTGGAAAGTTCCTTCAAATGCTTTTGAGCTACTCCCCATTTATTTAATCCGTCCGAAGCCTCACAGAGAAAAGAGAATACAGAATTTTCAGTTGTTAAATTGCTTATAAAACCAAACGTCAACACAGTGACCGTCTGATGGTGACTATTGCTACTATTTCAAATACTAAAAAACAGTACTGATGCTGACCAAAATATTCTCAATATTTCCAATACATATTGACAGTGTGAGGGCGACTAGGGCTTCAGATGGGTTCTGTTATCTTGTTGCAGATGTAACCAGGTGCTTCGGTTTTCATAGCTGTACATAATTTTAAGAGTATCTTACTTCTCATAAATGCGATTTTTAATATTTTCTGTCTCTTGTAAAAGGTTCTTTTTTAACACTGAGATCCATTTTGTTACTTCGATTTCCAAGGTCCAGTTTGCATGCCCTTTGCTTAGGTTTCAACCGCTAGATGTCTACCGATAGATCTTCGTCCCGTGATGGGGTTGAGCGTGCTTGGCCTCATAGTATTCAGAGTGTGGCTAGCGCTGTAACGTGCAGCTATATTTGACGCCTGCCGCTATATGTGTGTTGACGACTCCCACGCATTCTGTGTCTTTTCTTTGTTTCCCCCACAAATTTTGACGATGATAGGTTTCTCCTCTTTTATACTCTACTGACACTGCGAGCTGTGTTTTAATTTACATTACGTTCATTCTGCTTTGTTCTGTGCTCATAGGTTTTATCCCATCAAACTTGGATTGTCATGTGCTGTTCGGGTTCATCTTTCGACAGAGTTTTGGAGATGTTTAACTGATCATGCATGGTTCGGATCGGATGCCCATCTGGCATTACATCCAACGTTTTACTGAGGAGTGCCATGTTTTTATGCGCATTTGAACCTTGGAAATCGTGGCATAAGAAGTATTAGTTTTGTGAGACATTGCTTTACTGTCTACTTTGTTCGGTAGGTTAAGTTGACTATTAGCGCTTTTACTTACGTAGTTTCATTCTGTATGCAGATACGACCTTAAGATATATCTCCAGGGCATGAAACCCGTAATCATACAATGGAAACACAATGAACGACTATTGCGGATTTGGGCTGTCACTTAGCTTAAAATGGAGTATTTTATCATCTCTGATTTTAAATAGTTTAATTGTGCTTCACATTATGTACGACTAGTATAGGTTTGGCATTTCGCCATTGTGTTGTTCGCATTTTTCCAGTTTGGCTTCTATATAATATAGCCTATATGTGGTGTTCAGGAGAGTCAGACTTTCAAACTTTTTAAAATACCCAAAAAAAAGAATGTCATACTTTATTTAGTGTTATAAAAACAACCCATTCGAACATGATCAGTGGCCAAAAGAATTTTTAGAGTAGTATTTGAATAATGCTCGCTAATAGTGTTTGAAATTCAGTGTATTAATATTCACAAACACTCGAATGACCCGTGGCCAAAAACTGCAAAGTTACTCGTAAGTGCATGGTGACTAGGGCTGCCTGTCTCATTCCTGTGTTTTATTTTTCAGTTCTTTCTCGCATTGGTATTAGTAAATAAATTCTTGCCCGTCGTCGATATGTTAGAGCACTGCAACTTTTGGGCGTAAGAGTAATTTACAACGAATTAGCTGCAAGCAGTTGCTTCCACAGGCGTTTATTTTTCCACGATGATATTTCGAGATGCCTGTCATCCCATCCGCGTATGTTTACTTTTATTTACGTGTTGTGAACACTGTTTCTTTACTAACTGCTTTGTAGAATTTTATAGCAGGAGTTTTTGACGCAGCCATTGTAAAATGTCGCAAGTACAGAAAAATGACACGTGAACATCTGAAGATGGGCTGAACATAAAATTAATGTACTCTCAGAAACGTACGTTTGAGACATATTTGCTGGTGCAGTCTGTCGGGAAAGGGATGCCACTGATATCGACGCTTTACCCCATAAACGTTAAACGTTAGCGTAACGGACTATATAGTTTTTACTTTATGCGTCAGGAGTGTTGCTGTCATGTCATGTGACGAGACAGCCCGAGAGCTTGGGTGTGTGAATCAGGCCCGCAGGCCACCAAAGATTGCTCATGCGTGCTTTACAGTTATGCCGAATCGAAATCGATTCTCGCATCGCGTTTTTATTCGAAATGCTGAGGCAACTTAATGAGTGTCAGTGTTTAAATCGATATCCTTCTATGTCACTTCAGAATAAATCCTTGTTGCGCTTGCGAGAATCTATCACATTCGGAATACCATTGTTCCAAGACCACACGTTTAATAACTTTAGGGTGAATTTTAGGGAAAACAGTTCCCAAAATTTTTTGAACATTAGATTCAATTTATAATGTGTAAGGCTTTCAAGTATTAATATAGACACCGAGTCACAGTGTGGCTTGATATTTGTCATAGTAACACGCGACTGCGAGAGCTAAAAGAGATAGTGACAGAGGAAAATTTCGGTGATTTTACTAGGATTTATCATTTACGTCTATAATTCATTTGTCACTATCATACTTCGAATTGTTGCTGCTTCGGTGGACTGGTGACTCTAAGTGTTAAATTGCTTTCATCATTTACATCTGGAATTTGAGACATTGTAAAAAGTTATGATTATTCAGAAACACTCAATTTGTTACATGCTACAGGACAAGGACAATAAACTTGATATGTCCCATATTGGGGTTGCATGTTACTAATGAATGGACATACCAAGGAATCCAAAGAACAATGCAACTTTATTAGCGTTCTGAACAAATACAGTAACAGTTTCTTAGGCGGTACGAGCTGTATCGTCTACGCTATCCGTAGTCAGTCGCTGTCGCTCTGAGCACTATGGGACTTAACATCTATGGTCATCAGTCCCCTAGAACTTATAACTACTTAACCCTAACGAACCTAAGGACATCACACAACACCCAGTCATCACGAGGCAGAGAAAATCGCTGACCCCGCCGGGAATCGAACCCGGGAACCCGGGCGCGGGAAGTGAGAACGCTACCGCACGATCACGAGCTGCGGACTATCCGTAGTCAGTGATGGTACCACTGACGTAGCTGGGAAATGTTCGTAGGTGCTTATGGTCCATGGTTGAGGCACTCAGAAAGATTCGACAGTTTAGACACAGCATACGTGGCAATGACATCTGATTGGCGAGCACGAGCATGGCCAAAGAAACGTACAACATCTACTGCACATTCAGGGAAAGAACCCTGTTTGATGAGCCACTTGGTGTGGTTGGCGTTAAACCAAGAGAACTGTGAACTGTGAACTCCAGATACTGCCTACCTGGAGAGCATGTGGATGATGTCCTCTAAAGCCATCCAGTGGAAGAATACTGGGTAAGTGTGGTGGTTGCACGTGATTCGCGGAAGCAAGACAGTATCGACAATAGCTGTGCCACGTATGACGAACCTAGCCCCACCTGCTGCAGTGGTAGCTGCTGGTTTTATTTTTGTCATACTGGAAGGACGGTAAATTACAGTACTCCACTGTGAGGTTGGTGGCTGGGCCCATAGGCAACAGCTGAGGGTTCAGTATCTCTCTTTCCTGAGGAGGAGCACAGCTGAACTATTTCGCTGCACGGTTGGCGGCTGTGATGTAGGCGACAGATGACGATACACCATACCTCTTTACTAAGGAGGAGACGGTGGAGCCATCTCACTGTGGGGTCGGCAGCTGTGATGTAGGTGACATCTGAGGGTACTGCATCCCTTCTACAACAAGGTAGATTTGGCAGAGCCATTGAGGCGATGAAGCACTTCCAAAATGGAGGAGTTATCCTGGAGCGAGGCTACAGATCCAAAATGGGAGCCCTGAAGCGGGGACCGAAGGCCGGGGGTGCAGAGGCAGCTGCGAAGAGAGAGTAAGACCCTCTTGGCTAAGACTGCGGAGGAGAGAGTATGGGAAGAGGAGACATTTAAGTGGAGTTGGAACGCCCTATCCCGACAATGTTAAATTTAGTGATTTGGCTTCCCTGTATTTCAGGAACCACTGTAGCCATTGACATGAAACTTTTACAGGACATTAAACTGTATGCTTTCGGAAATACAATTTTTTAATTACACAGTTAAGATTTTGTGTACTTTTTTGTACGTTATCCTAAATAATTTTAATTATACGTAACATCTTCTTTTAGTTCAGTAGAATCAGGATATGTATGTTATTACTCCCTGAAAATTTGAATACTCTACTCGAACTGGTTTCTGAGATTTAGGGAAAAATGCAACAGAAAATGTAAATTTTCAGGAACGGTTTGTAAAGTTTCAAAAGTCTTTAACTCAATATACGCTTCATTTTTTATTTTTAGTCACTCAGAAGCACCCTGCACCAAACTGTACATCATCCTCTTGATCTTTTCCTAAGTTTTTTCTTCTTTTCTTCTTTCTGGACTCCTTAGTGACCAACTGTGCTGCATACTCTGCTTTATCAATGGGAACCTTGTCCAACCGTTCAAGTTCTCTGATGCAGTTTGCTCCAGGATTAATTCACACATGCTGCAGCACTTTCACCCTACCAATGTTGCCATCATTAAAAGCAATAACAGCATCACCGACCCCTCACTTTAGTGTCTTCATTCCATGGCAACTCCATCTCTTAGCTTGAAGTGCTGGTCACTGAGGTTGGGTTGTTTTGTGAGAGGAGACAAGACAGCGAGGTCATCGGTCTCATCGGATTAGGAAAGGACAGATAAGGAAGTCGGCTGTGCCCTTTCGAAGGAACCATCCCGGCATTTGCCTGGAGCGTTTTAGGGAAATCATTGAGAACCTATATCAGGATGGCCGGACACGGGATTGAACCGTCGTCCTCCCGGTCTGTATTCCAACAAAAAACATTTTTTGGTAATCGAGTCCATATAAGATTACTGAACGACTCGTTGGGATTTTGAGTCTGACCAGGCAGACACTTCTTCACTAATTCAGGATTTGCCAAGTCTCTGAATAGGTTTTACGATATCCATGACTGCTACTGGGATGGAATGTTTTTGGCTGTATGAACTGTTTGAGTATTGGCCATTGCAGTAATTGCAACTTGAATCAGGTCCAGGAGGGCAAAGGTGGTGTACAGGTGTTTCATCAGTTGACTGTCTGTGGAAGAAGGTAGCCCATACTGCCTGCATCATTTTCAACAAATCTTCAGTATTTTTTCTAATGGTCATCCTATAATACTGCTGCAATTCATCAATCATTTTGCCTGTCAGCCTGCCTTTTATGGTTTTACCATCAGAAAGTTTCTTGTCTCTCAAACTTTGTTTCAACTTCCTCTACCTGGTGACCATCCTCTTCTGTACATGACCATCACATTCTAGTTTTGTGATAATCTTCTCACCATAAGGCTGAGTGGCTACTACACTGTTATTTGCTTTTGAGTCTCCATCCCTAAGAACGTAGTGTAACAAACTCACCTTTCGTTCACAGATCGACTAAAAATCTCATTAGCTGCAGAGGCCTCCATATCACCACTTGTTCCTTCATAATTTTGTCACAGTTATGCCTTCAATCTCTGATTTACACTGTGCTTTGTTAAAATCTGGAAATCTATTACTTTTCCAGTCTCCACATTGGTCACTGTAGCAACAGAATTCTTAGAACTATAACCGCGTTTCTGCCAAGTGCCATCAAAAGGTACTGGTATGTCAGTCATATTTATAATGTATTTCAAGCTTCGTTTGTAGCACCCTTCATTGACTCACATGCAACAGATTCCACAGCAGCTCCAATAAACCCAGCGTACTTGTCGATTTTACAAGGTGGGCATGGCATATTCATCACGGCACACATTGTTTCTGCTGCAGTGTGTCGTTTGTCAATAGCTCTCAATCCATAAAACCACGTATCATTTACTTAAAAATAATTATCTTTGCACTTATCATAATTCCAAAATGAATGAGTATATTTACGACTGGCACAATTAATGATACGTTTCCTGGCTAGTCCATTTGATACCTCCCTATCTTCATGTAAACCAACTAGCCCTCCACATATTTTACAATAAACACATTCACCTAACACCCTTGTCAGGATGTGTAAGTGAATATAATCTAACCTACCATTTACATCACTTTCGTTTTGAGAAAACTGTCCGAATAACAGACACCATATCCATATAAATATATAGTTCTGGCAATATCGGCCATGACCTTCTTCTTCTGCGCGGATGCACACATATTCCCAAATCTCTTACGGGACTTGGTAAGAATTTCTTCCACGAGTAATGAGTGTGTTGGGGGGGGGCAGGTCTCGCGGGAGGCGTGCGCGAGATAGTCCCTGCAGTCGCGCTATCCTATGTGCCCTCGGTGGCTCAGATGGACACTGGTCCCGGCGGAGGTTCGAGTCTTCACTCGGGCATGGGTGTGTGTGTTTGTCCTTAGGATAATTTAGGTTAAATAGTGTGTAAGCTTAGGGACTGATGACCTTAGCAGTTAAGTCCTATAAGATTTCACACACATTAAAAAAGCCGACACGATTTAAAAAAAAAAGATGGATAGAGCGTCTGCCATGTAAGCAGGGAATCCCGGGTTCGAGTCCCGGTGGGGGCACACATTTTCACCTGTCCCCGTTGATATATATCAACGCCCGTCAGCAGCTGAAGATATTAATACAATTATAATTTCGGTCTAGACGGCTGCAGGTCATCAATGGTGTCTTTTCTTTCATCCATATGCCTTCAATCAATATGTTCTCACACTGTCTCGTCTCTTCTCTGTCTGATTGGTCCCCTTCTTCCTGAAGCTGTCCGTACCCGGCAGTTTTGTCCCTGGTCTCCCTCGCTGACCTCCAGGATTCTGAATTTTACATTGTATCGTCTTTTTTGTTGGTGGGTGCAGCTTTCAGTTTTGCCTAATGAACTATCGACAATCCATATCGATGCCCCCATTCTTTGTACAGGGCGACAAAATTTTCAACTTTGTGAGTCGAAAGTCCCTGGGCGGCGGCTGACATCTGACATGAGACCTCCCGCCTTTTTCTCATGCTGGCTTCTTGTTGCGGCAGTTCTCAACATTGACTACAGGCTGCCCAGCAGATTGCATCAAGGGTTTGCATTCCTGAATTTCCAAGAATAAAGAAACCTAACAACAAGTCTGCTGTTTTGTAACAGGAATGCCTGTGCTTCCCTCAAGTGTATGTAGCCGTTCGGGGACCGGCAGTGGTTCTCTGTTGACGGTCACCCTTAAACGGGACAACATTTTCAGAGTGAAGCGAACATTTCAGTTAAACCACACCCCTGCCTGGAGTTCGGGAAAATGTCAAGTACAAGTGCAGCCCAAGTATAGCTATAATCTGGATCATGTCAAACACTACTGCTGATTCTTCCTAACATTAATAAGAAATGCCACAGTTGTATTCTATCTTCTACTTCTACATCTATGTGGATACTCTGAAAAACACGTCTAAGTGCCTGGCAGAGGGTTCATCAAACCACCTTCACAATAATTCTCTATTATTCCAATCTCGTACAGCGCGCAGAAAAAACTGACACCTATATCTTTCAGTGCGAGCTCTGATTTCCCTTATTTTATTATGATGATTTTTTCACCCTATGTAGGTCGGCGTCAAAAAAATATTTTCGTATTCGGAGGAAATCGTGATTGAAATTTCGTGAGAAGTTTCCGCAGCAACGAAAAACGCCTTTGTTTTAATGACGTCCACCCCTAACCCTGTATCATTTCAGTGACACTCTCTCCCCTATTTCGCGATAATACAAAACGTGCTGCCCTTCTTTGAATTTTCTCGATGTACTCCGTCAATCCTATCTGGTAAGGATCCCATAATTAAGCGTGACACTTTCAGATTTTTGCACTGATAAAATATGTACATGCTGCTTACAGGATTCACAGTAAGTACATGTATTAAGTTATTTTTGATGCATTTCAGGATGAGCAGGTGAATGTCTTTCGGTGCAGTCTTCGCTAAGGCTTGCGTCTTGTAGAATTGCCTGTAGCTGTAAGTAGAGACCTCTTATGGTACAGGAAGGAAGCGTCGGCGGATGGCATCGACAGGTTCTCATGGTCATGCAGATGACGACTGCATAGCGGAATCTGCGTTGATGCATCTGCATCTTCTCGTGGTAGTGCGATGACTGGAATTATCCTAAATTTCTTCCACACGTTTCGCACTACCCAGCCCTTTGGGTGATGCCCCGAAAGCGTCATATTGTATTTGAAAATGTCTTGCCTCTTGTCGTGCAGTCCGATTTTCATGGTACGTTCTCAACATTACCATCGAAATTTGATTTGCTAACCTATCGACTTTATTCGTGACTACACTGTTTATATTGTTATTGATTTCTGTCCCGTCGAAATCATAACGTAGATCTCGTTTCGCTTACTGCCGCCGTTGGATAAGCAGCTGCAGCAGCAAGTCGTATACTCCTAGCTCACTCATTTGTTACATAGTTTAATTCTTAATTTCTTTGCGTGTTTTTGGTACTTGCATTGTTTAATTCATAAATTTCGGGCGTATTATAGTATTTGAGAGTTGTAGCATCGCGTTTTAGTACCTGAATAGTGTAAATTCGCGTAGTCGTCTGTCAACTGTTTTTGTTTTGAACGGCCAGTGTCGGTTGGTCACAGTCAGTGTGCTCCCTGCCGCCGTTGGATAAGCAGCTGCAGCAGCAAGTCGTATACTCCTAGCTCACTCATTTGTTACATAGTTTAATTCTTAATTTCTTTGCGTGTTTTTGGTACTTGCATTGTTTAATTCATAAATTTCGGGCGTATTATAGTATTTGAGAGTTGTAGCATCGCGTTTTAGTACCTGAATAGTGTAAATTCGCGTAGTCGTCTGTCAACTGTTTTTGTTTTGAACGGCCAGTGTCGGTTGGTCACAGTCAGTGTGCTCCCTGCCGCCGTTGGATAAGCAGCTGCAGCAGCAAGTCGTATACTCCTAGCTCACTCATTTGTTACATAGTTTAATTCTTAATTTCTTTGCGTGTTTTTGGTACTTGCATTGTTTAATTCATAAATTTCGGGCGTATTATAGTATTTGAGAGTTGTAGCATCACGTTTTAGTACTCGAATAGTGTTAAATCGCGTAGTCTCCTTCCGCCGCCGAGCAGTGTGTCAGCAGTGCACAAGTGGCAGCATTACTGCATTTACTAGGCAATCTTGTATTTTAATAACCGCTTCAATTTTGTGTCGTTTTGTTTGCGCTCTCTGTAGATTAGTTCAGACGTTCTTTGCACAGTTTTTAGCATGGATAGGGACTGCAACTGCTGTGTTCGGATGCAGGCTGAGTTGGCATCCCTTCGCTCCCAGCTTCAGGCAGTGTTGGCTTCGGTCACACAGCTTGAGGCTGTTGCCAATGGGCATCACTGTGGGGGTCCGGATGGGGGTTTGTCGGGGACGGCCAGCTCGTCCCACGCATCCCCCGATCGGACTACGACTGTGGTTGCCCGGGATACTGCCCGCATTGAGGCTGATCCCTCACCTGTGGTAGAGTGGGAGGTCGTCTCAAGGTGTGGCAGGGGGCGAAAGACATTCCGGAGGGCTGAACGGAAGGCCTCTCCAGTTTGTCTGACGAACCGGTTTCAGGCTCTGTCTCAGGCTGATACTGATCTTCAGCCTGACATGGCTGCTTGTCCTGTTCCAGAGGTTGCCCCTCAGTCTGCAAGATCCGGGCAGTCGCAGAGGGTGGGCTTACTGGTAGTTGGGAGCTCCAACGTCAGGCGCGTAATGGGGCCCCTTAGGGATATGGCAGCAAGGGAGGGGAAGAAAACCAAAGTGCACTCCGTGTGCATACCGGGGGGAGTCATTCCAGATGTGGAAAGGGTCCTTCCGGATGCCATGAAGGGTACAGGGTGCACCCATCTGCAGGTGGTCGCTCATGTCGGCACCAATGATGTGTGTCGCTATGGATCGGAGGAAATCCTCTCTGGCTTCCGGCGGCTATCTGATTTGGTGAAGACTGCCAGTCTCGCTAGCGGGATGAAAGCAGAGCTCACCATCTGCAGCATCGTCGACAGGACTGACTGCGGACCTTTGGTACAGAGCCGAGTGGAGGGTCTGAATCAGAGGTTGAGACGGTTCTGCGACCATGTGGGCTGCAGATTCCTCGACTTGCGCCATAGGGTGGTGGGGTTTCGGGTTCCGCTGGATAGGTCAGGAGTCCACTACACACAACAAGCGGCTACACGGGTAGCAGGGGTTGTGTGGCGTGGGCTGGGCGGTTTTTTAGGTTAGATGGCCTCGGGCAAGTGCAGAAAGGGCAACAGCCTCAACGGGTGCGGGGCAAAGTCAGGACATGCGGGGACCAAGCAGCAATCGGTATTGTAATTGTAAACTGTCGAAGCTGCGTTGGTAAAGTACCGGAACTTCAAGCGCTGATAGAAAGCACCGAAGCTGAAATCGTTATAGGTACAGAAAGCTGGCTGAAGCCAGAGATAAATTCTGCCGAAATTTTTACAAAGGCACAGACGGTGTTTAGAAAGGATAGATTGCATGCAACCGGTGGCGGAGTGTTCGTCGCTGTTAGTAGTAGTTTATCCTGTAGTGAAGTAGAAGTGGATAGTTCCTGTGAATTATTATGGGTGGAGGTTACACTCAACAACCGAGCAAGGTTAATAATTGGCTCCTTTTACCGACCCCCCGACTCAGCAGCATTAGTGGCAGAACAACTGAGAGAAAATTTGGAATACATTTCACATAAATTTTCTCAGCATGTTATGGTCTTAGGTGGAGATTTCAATTTACCAGATATAGACTGGGACACTCAGATGTTTAGGACGGGTGGTAGGGACAGAGCATCGAGTGACATTATACTGAGTGCACTATCCGAAAATTACCTCGAGCAATTAAACAGAGAACCGACTCGTGGAGATAACATCTTGGACCTACTGATAACAAACAGACCCGAACTTTTCGACTCTGTAAGTGCAGAACAGGGAATCAGTGATCATAAGGCCGTTGCAGCATCCCTGAATATGGAAGTTAATAGGAATATAAAAAAAGGGAGGAAGGTTTATCTGTTTAGCAAGAGTAATAGAAGGCAGATTTCAGACTACCTAACAGATCAAAACGAAAATTTCTGTTCCGACACTGACAATGTTGAGTGTTTATGGAAAAAGTTCAAGGCAACCGTTAAATGCGTTTTAGACAGGTACGTGCCGAGCAAAACTGTGAGGGACGGGAAAAACCCACCGTGGTACAACAACAAAGTTAGGAAACTACTGCGAAAGCAAAGAGAGCTTCACTCCAAGTTTAAACGCAGCCAAAACCTCTCAGACAAACAGAAGCTAAACGATGTCAAAGTTAGCGTAAGGAGGGCTATGCGTGAAGCGTTCAGTGAATTCGAAAGTAAAATACTAGGTACCGACTTGACAGAAAATCCTAGGAAGTTCTGGTCTTACGTTAAATCAGTAAGTGGCTCGAAACATCATGTCCAGACACTCTGGGATGATGATGGCATTGAAACAGAGGATGACAAGCGTAAAGCTGAAATACTAAACACCTTTTTCCAAAGCTGTTTCACAGAGGAAGACCGCACTGCAGTTCCTTCTCTAAATCCTCGCACCAACGAAAAAATGGCTGACATTGAAATAAGTATCCAAGGAATAGAAAAGCAACTGGAATCACTCAACAGAGGAAAGTCCACTGGACCTGACGGGATACCAATTCGATTCTACACAGAGTACGCGAAAGAACTTGCCCCCCTTCTAACAGCCGTGTACCGCAAGTCTCTAGAGGAACAGAAGGTTCCAAATGATTGGAAAAGAGCACAGGTAGTCCCAGTCTTCAAGAAGGGTCGTCGAGCAGATGCGCAAAACTATAGACCTATCTCTCTGACGTCGATCTGTTGTAGAATTTTAGAACATGTCTTTTGCTCGAGTATCATGTCGTTTTTGGAAACTCAGAATCTACTATGTAGGAATCAACATGGATTCCGGAAACAGCGATCGTGTGAAACCCAACTCGCATTATTTGTTCATGAAACCCAGAAAATATTAGATACAGGCTCCCAGGTAGATGCCATTTTCCTTGACTTCCGGAAGGCGTTCGATACAGTTCCGCACTGTCGTCTGATAAACAAAGTAAGAGCCTACGGAATATCAGACCAGCTGTGTGGCTGGATTGAAGAGTTTTTAGCAAACAGAACACAGCATGTTGTTCTCAATGGAGAGACATCTACAGACGTTAAAGTAACCTCTGGCGTGCCACAGGGGAGTGTTATGGGACCATTGCTTTTCACAATATATATAAATGACCTAGTAGATAGTGTCGGAAGTTCCATGCGGCTTTTCGCGGATGATGCTGTAGTATACAGAGAAGTTGCAGCATTAGAAAATTGTAGCGAAATGCAGGAAGATCTGCAGCGGATAGGCACTTGGTGCAGGGAGTGGCAACTGACCCTTAACATAGACAAATGTAATGTATTGCGAATACATAGAAAGAAGGATCCTTTATTGTATGATTATATGATAGCGGAACAAACACTGGTAGCAGTTACTTCTGTAAAATATCTGGGAGTATGCGTGCGGAACGATTTGAAGTGGAATGATCATATAAAATTAATTGTTGGTAAGGCGGGTACCAGGTTGAGATTCATTGGGAGAGTCCTTAGAAAATGTAGTCCATCAACAAAGGAGGTGGCTTACAAAACACTCGTTCGACCTATACTTGAGTATTGCTCATCAGTGTGGGATCCGTACCAGATCGGGTTGACGGAGGAGATAGAGAAGATCCAAAGAAGAGCGGCGCGTTTCGTCACAGGGTTATTTGGTAACCGTGATAGCGTTACGGAGATGTTTAACAAACTCAAGTGGCAGACTCTGCAAGAGAGGCGCTCTGCATCGCGGTGTAGCTTGCTCGCCAGGTTTCGAGAGGGTGCGTTTCTGGATGAGGTATCGAATATATTGCTTCCCCCTACTTATACCTCCCGAGGAGATCACGAATGTAAAATTAGAGAGATTAGAGCGCGCACAGAGGCTTTCAGACAGTCGTTCTTCCCGCGAACCATACGCGACTGGAACAGGAAAGGGAGATAATGACAGTGGCACGTAAAGTGCCCTCCGCCACACACCGTTGGGTGGCTTGCGGAGTATAAATGTAGATGTAGATGTAGATGTACTATCGCGTCGCCCTCGAAGCACCGGTAGAAAGCTCCTGTTACCTCATGCCTAGCATGTACTCGCTTTGAGCGAATGAAAATGTTTGAAGCCATGTATAACGAAGTCACGTCTCGCACTGTTTTTACTTGTCAAAAAATGCCAGTGAAGCGTAAACCTCGCAGAGAGTAGAAGAAGTCGATATTTGTTTCTATTCCGTTACGTAAAGTCCCATTGTTCTACGAGTTCACAGTAGTTCGCACACAGACATCGCAGAAAACGGTCAGAAACGTCGAACTATCTGACGTGGAAGAGAAAAACTGTGTATAAATAACGGGAAAGATGGCTTCGGCTCCACGACACGAAGTTGTGAAATATTGATGTCGGAGGGGAATGGATCGCAGAACGGAGAGACTTGTTTCCAAGAGCGAGTTCGCAGAGTGGGCGGAATCTCGTTTGACAGGGGGGCAGAAATAAGGAGGACTTGTCGCATCTCGTAAGTTAGTACAGCCGAAGGCAGCGAGTGGGGGCAACGACTCTGTGAAGAGTCGCGCGGCTCCACCATCATCACTGTGAACCACCCACGTCGATTCTGAACTTCAGCAAGTGCGGCAGCAAATTAGTGCCAGAAGCAGCATCAAACCGACTTTTATACCTTTATAAAGGAAGGAACAATGCGGATATAGTCAAGAATATTATATCACGATCACAGCACAGCTCAAGCCTCTGTGCAGGAAGTCGCTTGAGGCGAAATTCCGCCTCCGCTTTAGTCACAGAAGACTTAGACACCTCCTTTACCGCTTATAACGAGCTGATTTCCTCTGTGTGTTTGCGTAGTGGATCTTGCAAGAGGACACTGACCTTGTCTTTGGAAGTCCCATATTATCGCAAAAACGTTCGCATTTAAAGTCAATCTACAGATATTATTTGTATGAAGCTGTTTTACGGCCGGCATTGCACTTCGCTGTGCCAAGATTGAATATTTTCTATAACTACTATGGAAAGAACAGAATACTAAGATTACATCCGATGCGACTCTAGAGCTATGAAAAATTTATTTCATTGTCTATTTGCACAGGGAATTTTGTCAGCTTATTGTACAGAGCCATAGAACTCGGTGCTCACGGGGATTGGGTAATTTTCAGAGGGACAGATTTCATTATGGGCATTGCGTACTGGTTTTCCAGATTAAGTTGTTTAATTTTTTTGGAGTACAGTAAAACTGATTAAGTACACCATTTGCTCAACAACACATCACACAGTAAATTTGCATAACACAAAAATTACGCATTTCATGTTAATTGGCAAACAAACACATACATTTTTTAATGAACGTTACAGAGGTAGAGTGTATTTGGGGCCTGAATGACCTGTGGACTGTGAAGTTTATTGAGCCACACTGAGAGCCATCTCTCCCTCGCAGCGTTTGCATGAACTGCTGGCCGCCGGAACGGACGCAGCTGCTCTAGGCGCGGGTTAACGGTCAGTCTGTGGCGACGCCAGAGGACGTCGCCTTTATGCAACAGCCGTCGTAAACGCGCGTCCGGACCGCAGCGCTTTCAGCGGGCGGCTCTTACGCAAGACGCCCCAACTATGACAGTCCACCGTCCGCTGCCCATACGCCCTGCATAGACGCAGACTGCCACACCGTTACTCACCGCCTCTCTAAATTGCACTCAGATCGATACTGAGAATTTGATGAGTGTACACGAATCCACGGTGGATTGTTAGTCTTCATTGCAAAATTTTTTAAAGCGGTTGATTTCGGTCGCAGTAACAGGTGTCGTATCAGCCTGTCCCGTCTTCTTCTCATCTACATCTACATCTACGTGATTACTCCGCTATTCACAATTACGTATCTGGCAGAGGGTTCAATGAACCACCTGTAAGCTGTCTCTGCCGTTCCACTCTCGAACGGCGCGTGGGAAAAACGAGCACTTAAACTTTTCGGTGTGGGCCCCGATTCCACTTATTTTATCGTGATGATCATTTCTCCCTATGTAGGCAGGTGCCAACAGAATATTTTCGCAACCGGAGGAGAAAACTGAAATTTTATGAGACGATCTCGCCGTAACGAAAAACGCCTTTGTTTTAATGACTGCCACTCCAATTCACGTATCATGTTTCTGGCACTATCTCTCCTATTTTGCGATAATACAAAACGAGCCGTCCTTCTTTGAACTTTTTCGATGTCATCCCTCAGTCTCATCTCATGCGGATCCCACACCGAGCAGCAGTATTCCAGAAGAGGGCGGACAAGTGTGGTGTAAGCAGTCTCCCTAGTAGATCTGTTGCACCTTCTAAGCGTTCTGCCAATGAATGGCAATCTTTGACTTGCTCTACCCACAACATTATCTATGTGATCTTCCCGATTTAGGTTATTTGTAACTGTAATCCCTAAGTATTTAGTTTTGAATTCACAGCCTTCAGGTTTCTGTGACTTATCGCGTAATCGAAATTTAGCGGATTTGTTTTAGTACTCGTGTGAATAACTTCACACTTTTCTTCATTCAGGGTCAATTGCCTTTTTCCGCACCATACAGTTATCTTATCCAAATCATTTTACAAGACGGTAAATGACAGCATCAGCTGCAAACAATTTAAGAGGGCTATTCAGATTGTCTCTTACGTCGTTAATATAGATCAGGAACAATAGAGGGCCTACAACACTCCCTTGGCGGACGCCAGATATTACTTCTGTTTTTCTCGATGACTTCCCGTCTATTACTACGAACTGTGACATTTCTGACAGGAAGTCACGAATCGAGTCGCACAACTGAGGCGATATTCCATAGGCACGCAGTTTGGTTAGAAGACGCTTGTGAGGAACGGTGTCGAAAACCTTCTGGAAATCTAAAAATATTGAATCAATTTGACATCCCCTGTCGATAGCACTCATTACTTCATGAGCATGAAGAGCTAGTTGTGTTTCACAACAACGATTTTTCCTGAAACCGTGCTGACTATGTGTCAATAAATCGTTTTCTTCGAGGTCAGTGTTTTCCGTATATTTCTTTACCCGCCGATTCAGCGGAGAACTTCTTCGTTCGCCACGTTATCAGTTCACATAATTATCAACATTTTTCTGTAGCGCCACGTCTCAAATGCTTCGATTCCCTTCTGTTCCGGATTTCGCAAAAATCTGTATTTCACTACACTACAATTCTGTGCTCCAAAGTCATATGCTCATAAATTTATACCTCAAATTAAGACCTATGTTTGACATTAGTAGACATCTCTTGGCAAGGAACACAATTTTTGCCAGTGCTAGCCTGCTTTCTGTGTCCTCTTTGCTCCGTCCATCAAGGGTTATTTTGCTGCGTAGGTTGCAGAATTCCTTGACTTTGTCTATTTCGTGATCCCAGATTCTGATGTGAGTTTATCACTGTGTTCATTTCCGCTATATCTCATCACTTTCGTGTTTTTTGATTTACTCTCAGTCCGTTCACTTCATTCAACATATCCTTTAATTATTCTTCACTTTCACTGAGGATTGGAATGTCATTGGCGATTCTTATTATTGACATCCTTTCTGCTTGCATTTTAATGCCGAGCTTTCTTTTACTTCCGTCATCGCTTCTTCAAGGTATAGATGGAACAGTAGGTGCGGAAGACTACATCTCTGTCTTACACCCTGCTTAGTTCGTGCACTTCGTTTTTGGTTCCCCCTTGGTTCTTGTACAAGTTATACACTCCTGGAAATTGAAATAAGAACACCGTGAATTCATTGTCCCAGGAAGGGGAAACTTTATTGACACATTCCTGGGGTCAGATACATCACATGATCACACTGACAGAACCACAGGCACATAGACACAGGCAACAGAGCATGCACAATGTCGGCACTAGTACAGTGTATATCCACCTTTCGCAGCAATGCAGGCTGCTATTCTCCCATGGAGACGATCGTAGAGATGCTGGATGTAGTCCTGTGGAACGGCTTGCCATGCCATTTCCACCTGGCGCCTCAGTTGGACCAGCGTTCGTGCTGGACGTGCAGACCGCGTGAGACGACGCTTCATCCAGTCCCAAACATGCTCAATGGGGGACAGATCCGGAGATCTTGCTGGCCAGGGTAGTTGACTTACACCTTGTAGAGCACGTTGGGTGGCACGGGATACATGCGGACGTGCATTGTCCTGTTGGAACAGTAAGTTCCCTTGCCGGTCTAGGAATGGTAGAACGATGGGTTCGATGACGGTTTGGATGTACCGTGCACTATTCAATGTCCCCTCGACGATCACCAGTGGTGTACGGCCAGTGTAGGAGATCGCTCCCCACACCATGATGCCGGGTGTTGGCCCTGTGTGCCTCGGTCGTGTGCAGTCCTGATTGTGGCGCTCACCTGCACGGCGCCAAACACGCATACGACCATCACTGGCACCAAGGCAGAAGCGACTCTCATCGCTGAAGATGACACGTCTCCATTCGTCCCTCCATTCTCGCCTGTCGCGACACCACTGGAGGCGGGCTGCACGATGTTGGGGCGTGAGCGGAAGACGGCCTAACGGTGTGCGGGACCGTAGCCCAGCTTCATGGAGACGGTTGCGAATGGTCCTCGCCGATACCCTAGGAGCAACAGTATCCCTAATTTGCTGGGAAGTGGCGGTGCGGTCCCCTTCGGCACTGCGTAGGATCCTACGGTCTTGGCGTGCATCCGTGCGTCGCTGCGGTCCGGTCCCAGGTCGACGGGCACGTGCACCTTCCGCCGACCACTGGCGACAACATCGATGTACTGTGGAGACCTCACGCCCCACGTGTTGAGCAATTCGGCGGTACGTCCACCCGGCCTCCCGCATGCCCACTATACGCCCTCGCTCAAAGTCCGTCAACTGCACATACGGTTCACGTCCACGCTGTCACGACATGCTACCAGTGTTAAAGACTGCGATGGAGCTCCGTATGCCACGGCAAACTGGCTGACACTGACGGCGGCGGTGCACAAATGCTGCGCAGCTAGCGCCATTCGACGGCCAACACCGCGGTTCCTGGTGTGTCCGTTGTGCCGTGCGTGTGATCATTGCTTGTACAGCCCTCTCGCAGTGTCCGGAGCAAGTATGGTGGGTCTGACACACCGGTGTCAATGTGTTCTTTTTTCCATTTCCAGGAGTGTATATTAGGCGTCTTTCTCTGCAGCATACCTCTATTTTTCTCGGGATTTTAAACATCTTACACCATTTTACATCGTCGAAAGGTTTTTCCAGATCGACAGATTGTATGAATGTGTCTTGAGTTTTCTTCAACCTTCCGTCCATTAGGAGGCGCAAAGTCAGAAATGCCTTTTCGGTGCCTTTACATTTCCCAAACCCAAAATGATCATCATCTAACAGATCCGAAGTCTTCTTTCCATTTTTGTGTGTATTATTCTTGTAAGCAATTCTGATTCTAATGCCGATCTCCCTATCGAGTCCTGTTTCTTTTCCATCACGCGATCAGACCAATCCTCCCCATCATAGGGGCATTCAGTGTACTCTTTCTAGCCACCATCAAAATTTACATGCTACATCACAGGATTTTTTCAAGTCCTGTACTGTAGGACGTAAATTTTACCGATAGTTGGACAGGTTGCTCTTGTAACCAAACATAATCAGATCTGACGGTTTTTCGTTTTGAAGCGAAACTAGTCATTTTAAACTGAAATGCAGTCAGTATAGACAATAAAGAATGTCTTGTAACCAGTGATTGTGTTACGTGACCATTTTTTCCAAAACTGTCCTCCAGCTGATATAAAACCAGAATTGAAAAGACAAATCAAATCGGAATAATTAATCCCCAGCGATAAATGAGACTGCCAGTTTTAAACTAACGTAGATTACATTTTCATACTGAATTACACTTTCATCTACATTAGAGGCCATACTGCGATGAGCTGTAAGCGAGCGGATGGCAAGAGGCCACGTTAGCTGGCAGAGGCTCTGCGCAGGAGTATTCGCAGGTCTCACCGAAAGCTGCAGGGTTCAACGCCGGTCGCTCACACCGGCTTATGCTTTAAGGAGCCGCACCTGTGCACTGGACGCCAAAAGTCGCAATGTAGTCACTATCTCCCGTGGTGCAGGGCAACCAGAGGATTCTGGTTTAACAACCTCCTAGTGGAAGGAGGAGATGTTCCTCCTTTGGCAAGGTCCAGAAGAACGCTTTTATGAACAGAACCTAAAAGCAGGATTTCTCCGAAATACACCAACCGCTATGGATAATATCTGAAAGTGGAGTCAAGGCTAGGGGAATTAAGGGCACGCCCGTGCAGCTTAGGCATCGTTAGACTAAAGTGTTTAATGGGTAATACAAATAATTTAGAAGTTAGAGAGAGAAGAACAGATGTGCTACGGAGGTCGAATCTCATTGACCGAATACAGAAAGAGAGAGAGATAGAGAAATAGAGAGAGAGAGAGAGAAGGATAGAGTTATTTTTCCGAACATTTATCGTGGAGAACAGAGGCTTTTTTTAGTACTTTAAAATGACCATAAACAGTCGCGACCGCAAGAAAGGCGCATGCGTTACGACTCCACGAACGTCAACTGCAGTTGTTATTCGTGGACCTGTAACGCATCCTCCTTTCGCGGCCACGCCATCATGGTGTGAGGTCTAACGATGATCAAAAACTGACCGAAACCGGTAAACCACAAAAATAAAGATTTCTTGCGGTCGCGACTGTTTATCGTCATTTTAAGGCATACAGTTTTTTCTCACTAGTTGTTGGGGAGCGTGCTATGGCTATACGCCTGAAACAGGAGACGGGGAAGGTTAGCAGCTTCCTTTAATACATAATTTCACAGTTCTGTGCTCGGAATATCCATAGTTTAGCAAATGAAAGTGCTTTGATGAACGAAAAACTTTCATCTCGGAATAGCACTTGCACCCACGCCCTCAGTTATTTGTTGGATATGTTTCAATCTCTGTCTTCCTCTACAGATTCAACCATCTAGAGCCCTCACGGAGTTTATTACCCGATGTCTTAACGCATGTCCTATATTCTGTCCCTTTTTTTGTCAGTGATTTTTATATGTTCCTTTCTTCACCGATTCTGCGGAGAGCCTTCTCATTCGTTATCTTATTAGTCCACCCATTTTTCAACATTCTTCTGTAGCACCATGGATTCTCTTCCGTCGCGGTTTTACCACTGCCCATCATTCACTACCATACAACGCTGTGCTCCAGACGTACATTCTCAGAGATTTCTGCCTCAAATCAAGACCTACTCGTATGTTTGATACTAGTAGATTTATCTTAGCCAGGAATGCCCTTTTTTCCAGTACTATTCTGCTTTTTATGTCCTTCTTGCTCCATCCGCATGGATTATTTTGCTGCCTGGATAGCAGAAGTCATTAACTTCATCTCCTTCGGGATCATCAATCCAGATGTTAAGTTCTCGCTGTTCTCATTTCTGATAACTTTCATCTTTCTCCGATTTACTGTCAATCCATATTCTACACTAATTACACCGTTCATTCCATGCAGATGACGCTGTAATTTTTCTTAACTTTCATTGAGGATAGTAATATCATCTGTGAACATTAGCATTGATATCCTTTCACCCTGAATTTGAATTCTACTCTTGAACCTTTCTTTTATTTTCAAAACGGTAGAGAGCAGCGATCAGTCTTCCCTTCCGTTGTAACTTTTTTGAAGCAGATCCCGATTTCGGCTAGTAACTAGCCATTATCAGTGCAGTATTTCAGAGCTGTTATACATGCCCTTGTATGTCTGCATCTGTTGTTCGGCCTCGTGTCACAGTTCATTAAAGACTGCGTCATTGTTTACTACATATATAGATTTAACAGCAGGAGAGAAAAGTTTCATTCCTGTCTTAGAGCCTTTTTAATCGGAGCACTTCACTTTTGGTCTTCCAGTCTTATTGCTCCCTCCTGATTCTTATACGTGTTGCGTATTACCCTAGCTGTCTGATAGCATATGATCCACAAACTGAAACTAAACTCCCGCGGAAAACTCCATGAAGGCCCAACGGTACGGACCGGTCGCCGTGTCATCCTCAGACCACAGGCGTCACTGGAAGCGGATATGGAGGGGCATGTGGTCAGCACACCACTCTCCCGGCCATATGTCAGTTTACGAGACCTGAGCCGATATTTCTCAATCAAGTCGCTCCTCAGTTTGCGCCACAAGGGCATATGATCCACTAAAATTGCTCGTAGTAGCAGCTGACGCATCAGGTTACCGGCTGGGAGAAAGTCTGTGCCATAAAGTAAATTGTGTGGAACTCTCATCGCCTTTTTGTCTGATACTCTGACTATAGTGCAACGAAATTACATCCAGGCTGATGAATAGGCCCTGGTACATAACTTTCTTCTAAAGAAATTTCCTGAGTATGTTTATGGCCAACGTTTTGTACTATTGGGTGACCACAAGCTGCTGTCGTCTCTTTTCAGTAAGAATTTATTCATCAGAAAATGGGATGATGACTCTGACGAGAAAAGCACAAGCCATATCTGAGCCTTGCACGTGTGTTATCGACAGCATCTGTTCTGCAGGAACGTCTTTGTCCGGTTTCTGGGTAACCAGTGGACGCATTTTCGCAATGAGGCAGGGATGTACCAGCGAGCAGCGACGTATGGGCCCAGCAGGCTAATCATTGAGACTGAAGCTGCAGCCCGGCCTGAGGGCTGTTGGTGCTGAGATGACTATCTGAATTTGAGCCCCTAGTCACTCAACTAATTTGCAGACGGGAACCTGGAGTGGAATTTCTTCTCATCTGAAAACTGTTGAAATATTTATGGTGAGCATCTACCTCTGTCATCGGGCAGCGATTTGAACTTACTATAGAGGTGTCCTGAGACCTTGTCACACTGTTTATACATTGATTGTGTTTTCCGTGCCTAGCATACAACCAGGCGAGAGTGTGTTCGTCAGTTAATTGTATTAAGCTGATAGTGGCCGTTTTGAGCACACATCGCAAATTACTTCATGCGTTCGTTATTTTCTGAATTTCCTTGTGAACTGCGCCAGGAACGCGGTAACCGTACTTATTAAAGGTGAATAACTTGGTGGTTCTCAAGGAAGCTTTGTGTGTTATGTTGTTATTCTTTTACTGAGGTATTCTCTTAAGAGATGTGCTTTGAAACCTTCTTCCTTGTTTGAAATTTTTATCCTTGTCTATGCTGTCAAGTTGATTTGTACTTGTGTATATGTGCCTGTGTTAGCAGAAACTTCATTCATATAACTTCCTATGTTGCATGGAAGCTTCGGTTTATTATTATTATTATTATTGTACGTACATCGTAAAGACGCCCAAAAGTGGGTTTCGCTGTATAGTCGTACGCGCCTGCTACCCGATGCCACGACTGACAACTAATTCAGAACAGGGAGGTACTTTGATATAATATTTACCTTCTGAATGCAGCGGCTAATAAAATTATCTCTCTCGTTTTGTTAAAGCATCTGTTCAGCTAGTAATATTTGTGTGTTTCCACTGTAATTTTTGAATGACTGAGTCGTATTTTGGGTAAGCCCAACTCCTTTATCGTATTATCACCATTTTGTTCTATTATCTGTTTTTCTCCCCTCTGCTGCCCCAGTGAGCGAAAGTTAATTAAAGGATTTTATATTCATTATTTCTGGCTGTTCTGGCTGCTTATTTTTTAAAATTGATTATCAGAATTTCTTTTTATTTTAAGAAATTTAAATTTGCTTTTTGTTGCAAGGCGTTTTATGTTATTTCTTAATTTCGTTCCAGAAGGTGTTTTGCTTAAATATCTAGGTTGTGAGACCCCGTAAGCGGCATGTATTTACTACTCCATTTTTGCCTCTTGTTTCTCTAAGGCGCCTGTTCTAAGCCTAAATGTACGTCGCTATTAATGGAGATTCCTTTTGGTTAATGAAAATAAAATCTTCCCTAGTACTGTCTGGAGGCGGTTTTCAGTCTTTGACTTGCAACTACCCATTGTCGGCGAATTCTGACATAAATTGCTTTTCTTATCCTCAGTGAGCCCCATGCATATTCCAGTCTGGCATTCTGTGCATGTTAAGTACAGTTTTGAGGTGCCCCGCTTACTATAAACTTACAATTGGCCGTTGGCCGTAAATATTGTGTTTTAAATTATTACCGAGGTAGGTGACGCAGTGGTTAGCACACTGGACTCGCATTCGGGAGGACGACGGTTCAAACCCGCGTTCGGCCATCCTGATTTAGGTTTTCCGTGATTTCCCTGAATCGCTCCTGGAAAATGCCAGGATGGTTCCTCTGAAAGAGCTCCTTCACGCTTCAAACGATTAACCATGATTTTGCCCACTTACGCCTGTGGCATTGAAAACCACCCCACGGTGCAGCACGCGAATGCAGATACACTCTTTAGACTGCTGACAGGTCAGGACACGAATTTTGACATTGCTCTGGTGGTACTCGTATTCTTCCATAAAGACGTCATATCCGCGTCGGAAGTCACACAATTAATAATCCACGCCATTTCCATTGCCAAGCTGCTTCCAATGGACACAGTTCTACACAATGAGATACGATGTGTTCAATATGAGTGACTTACAGACGGGAAATTCCTTATCAGCTAGGACATAGCTGCACTGGCATTACTACTCGAGCTCCCTGTGTTTAAGGGAGTCCTAGCCTACTACGAAGCAATAGGAAGACATGCGTGATCATTCCCAAAATCCTACAACAATACGCCCTGGACTTATTTAATCAATACCACTGGGGCTTAGTGTCGCCAAAGCGAATGGCTTGCGAACACGTGTATGGGTTAGTGATCGATAAAGATATTGAGTGTATACTCACTCATTGCTACCTGTGCGAAAAAAAACTAGGCAGCCTCTGTGCGAGGTACCTTTCATGGCCTCAGGCGATGCAGCCACGGTCCAGACTTCATTTGGATTTTGTAGACCCATTCACGGAGACACAACATTCATTCTAGTTTATGCCTATGGTAAGTTCCCTTACGTGTCCACCATGTAGTCTACAATCACGACCGATACGATCAGTGTCTTGACTAGGATCATTTGCTTTGAAGGTATTCCGAAGACGATAGCCACAAGAATAACAATTTGCCTCTGCGGACTTACAACTGTTTTGTGAGTCCAAAAGCATTAAAAATGTACAGACAGTTCCTTTCCACCCAGCTCTGGTCGGTATGACGTGAGACTTCGTACAACACCTTTAAATCACAAAGGGCGAAGATGCAGCAGGTATACTACATTGACGACATACTCACGCTGTTCCTCACGTCATACCATCCACTCTTCAAGGCTGTACTAACCCCATGGGTAAATTGCACGGTCATACCCAAGGAAGCAAGCTCTCCATAGTGTGAAATCTGTAGCCCACAGCAACTGTTTGCCGTTGCCACATCCACATCGCTATAGGGTTCAAGAGGACATTTAGGAGACACTTTTTACAAAGTGAGAGCATGGATGGGTCCCAGCTCGAATCTTCCATCTCCCGAACAGCGACATAGTGGAAGTTCTGTTACAATACCAGTGTCGGACCCGCAAACATAATCAACCTCACTCTCGCAGGGGCCTAGGAGCATCCTTCAGTGATGCCGCCAGCTTTTATGTTCCAGACAGACCGCATCCGGGTTTTGAGTTAGTACATCTGCAGACGCAGTTTCATCTGCCTCCACAATCAGTTCAGCGCCATCACAATGACAATGGCCTCCACGACAGGGATGCCACCGTGAAGCATGACCCCATTCAGATGAGACAGACAGACCCTGGAGACCTTCCACCAGACAACACCAGCTCGCCCAATTTACAGGATGAGATGGTTCACCAATCTTTCCTGGAGGAGGGACACTTCATGAGCAATACAGGAGGTCCGGGAGGTTACCCAAGCTTCAGCCATGTCGGCGGTACTACCTCAGGAAATTACGCGTAAACATTTCGGCCAACAACATCAACATTGGTTTGTTTCGATGTGAAAGTCCAGCAGATTCCACAAAGATGTGAGGTGTCTGCTTCACCAGAGGCGGGGCTTGTATCGCTGCTGGTCGTGTGACAGACACCTGTTATGTTCCTGTAGGCAAGCCTAGAAATTTTCGTCCGCCTGACCTACACTTAAGCGACCGTCCAGCCACGGAGCAAGTATTTCCAGCCGTATCACCAGCCTTGGAGATACACCACAGCAGCCGCAACGCGCAGCCAGCCATCGCCGCCGGAGCCTGCACCTCTTCTGACGTTGGCCCTCGTGGACTCTCTCCTTCTGGATTGGTATACGCTGCCCAACTACGGTGAATTTTCTGTGGACCTTTCGCTAGTGATGGGCGTCTGACTGCGAATTCTGATAAACTCTCAGCAGTGACTGAGGTCTGCTGTGGACAGATTTACTTCAGATGTTGCTGTTGTCTGTCAACGAAGTGAAAGAGCCTATTATGTGTACTGGGATAAAGTGTCTTCTTATTTCATCACTACTTGAGAAACTTGTCTAGAGTAGTGAATTCGCATGTCACCATATTAACGATACGTTAGATGCCAGTACTGGGGTTATCTGTTTCTGTAAGGAACTCGATTAGATATAGTGAGATCACTACGGATTGAGAATGTAAAATAATCTGGAAGTTTCAGTTTCAGTCTGAGAGAAGTTCAAACGTGGGTCTAGCCTGGTAGTTGGCTGCTTTTATAGACCACCGCCGGAAAGAGCTGGAGTGGCACTGTCCCTCAGAGAAATCTTGGAAGAGTATCGGGATTATATATTCTGATGATGGTATTGTAATAAACGGAGATCTCAATTTTCCAGCTATAGACTGTAAGGGAAATGTGATTAAAACTTGTGTCAGAGACAATCGGTTGTAGAATTACGGAACGGGTTTTACCCTGATTTATTGAGCCAGATCGCTGGTCGATCTTCAGCGATCGGCTTGTTATCTTTGGCGCGTCCCCGGGCATGAGCATCTTTGCGTTTTCGGCTGGGGCGCGCGGGACGGCGAGAGGCAGTCGGTTTTGGGGCGGCCGGTGAGACTGGCGGAGTTGTGGCTCGGCCATAAGCACATGTGTGATGTCTGTTACGCTGGGGCTGTTTGCTAATCGTGAAACTCCTGAGGCGGTTACTGGTTGCCTGGAAGGCATTTCATACAAACTGTGCCAAGCCTCGCAGTGAGAGGGGAGTCCGGAGTTGGTGTTGGCCTAGATGATTGTACAAATTGAGGTGCCTGTGTGAGAAGCACGGCGTGGGCCTGTTGGTTGCTTCGTCCTTCTGGCAGCCACCGCAAGCGGATGTTCGGCCGGAATGACTACAGTTTGTGGTGAGCATAGTGTGAACAAGTTCTCGTAGGATGTGCTCCCAGCCTGACTCTTAGCCTGTGTTATTTGTGGGTGCCAACCCCTTGTCTGTTACTGCTTCCGGGTATCCTGTAAGATTTCACAGAAAAACTGTGTTTTTGTGGCATTCTGTGTTTCTGGCTCAGCCTCCACCTAGAAAGGGGAAAAATTGGTGCCTAAACTGAAAGGGGGGAGGGGGGTCGATTGGACATCTTTTGGAAATCCTTAATGCTGTAATTTAAACATATAAAAAAAATTGTTCTTCCAGAATAAGCGCCTGTTTCTTTGGGACACTGCAGTTCAAACAGGGGTTAATGAGTATTTGCTATTCGTCAAATGAGGTGTATTTAATGTCTTGCAGTTTTCTGGGGCACGCAGCTGTGTTATTGAACTCATTTGAAGTGTTCTGTCGGGTGAATGACTGCTCCCCACTTCAGTGTATTCTTTTGAGTAGTAGTGTAAGGTTTTTTGGATATTTGTCAGTGGGGTGTATTGATTCAATTTTGTTTTTCTCTACCTTTTGAATTACGGGGAATTGTTTAATTTATCTGGTTATTGGCTTAACTCGCGCTTCACGCATTAAATCAGCTGATATTGAAATTGTTTTTTTTTTTAATTTTTATTCCTGTTTAATGTCAAACAGATTCAAATGTAACTTCATTTATGTTATTTGAAATAAATGTGTTGGATTGACCTTAATGAATTATGTGCAGTCGAAGTAAGGGACCCAGTCCTTCATTAGTGCTTAACAGTGGCGTGTAGTTCAGGTTGTGAGCTCCGTTCTCGGACCTAGACCTCAGGAAGGTATACGATACAGTTCCGCACTTTCATTTAGTGAACAAAATAAGATCTTATCGAGCATCCGACCAGATTTTTGATCAGATTCAGGATTTCCTTGGGTCTCAACACGTCATTCTCAAGCGTAGAAAATCGACACATGTCAAAGTATTTTCAGGAGTGCTTCAAGAAAACACGATAGGCCCGTTACTGCTTACAGAATATATAAATGATCTTTTGGATAGCCTCGGAAGCTCCATGAAGCTCTTCGCAGTGTACATGCGTATATAAAAGTAGCGACGCCAGAAGTATTTCGTAACGAGCCGGAAGTTCTGCAGAATATCATTGATTACTGTAGGGAATGGTGATTGACCCTGAACATAAACAAGTGTAATGCATTGGCTAAACGTAGATGAAGAAATAGAGTACTGTTTGGTTACATTATGTGACATAAACTGGAAACAGTAAGACATGAAATGTATTCGCAGCTGCGAATATGGACAACCACCAGCTGTATAATGGAATGTCGGCAATGAAAATATGCGCCGGACCGGGACTCGAACTCAGATTTCCCACTTATCGCGAGCGATCGCCTTACCAATACGCTATACGAGCATGACTGGCGGTCATAACGAATCTTCCATATGTCGTCAACCATGTGTCTACAACCTGTACTCGTACATCCATTATGTATACTCCCATACAGGGGTAACACTTTGCTTCAAAGCTGGTTGCCATGTGTCGCCGGATAAATACGATACTGCATTGTTTGTATTATTCCCAATTACGACGCAAAGTTTGCATCATGATTCGGAATAACATAGGCACCGCAGTATCGGAAACAGCAACAGCCGTAAAATGTGTAGAACTAACTACTCGGGGTGACATGAAGTGAAGGACCAACTAAATGTTGAAAATGCTGATGCCAAGATGCAATTCACTGGAAGAATCTTAAATAAATGAATACAACCATAAGTAAGAGAAATTAAAGCTTATACAGAAGTTTACCGACCATCATTCTTCCCACGTATCATTCGCGTATGGAAAGGGATAGGAAGAAAGGATAATGGTACAGATACCTTCTTCCGCACACTGTAAAGTGTCTCGTATGTGCGGAAAATTCGATCACCTAAATAATTTGTTGCTTCCCGCAAAATTTGATTGTATGTCTCCAAAAATTCGGTAATTGAGTTTACTCAAGTTACGTGCACGTGTCTCAATGAAACCTCAGTCCGCCTCCAGAGCTGAGTGTTCAGCGTGGTAGAATGCCATGCGAGGCGTCCGGGTTCGATCCGCGACGAGGTAGGAGATTTTCTCCTCTGAGACTCGGTGTTGTGTGTTGTGTTGTCTTCTTCATGTCATCCTCATTGACCAAGTCACCGAAGCGGCGTCAATTAAAAAGACTTGCATCAGGCTACCTGTCTAACCGATGGAAGGCCCTGGCCAAACGCACATTTCAGTGAAAGCTCAACTTAGCCCAAAATCCATAACTCAGGTGATTAAAACTTGTCAATACAAGTCGCGTCAAAGGAAAACTAAATCATCAAAACACAGACTTCTACAAAACATTCGGCGTTTTCATTACGTGAATGTCCGTAAGTCAGCCGTGCAGTGACAACATAAATCACTAGAATAACCACGCCCCTACCTCCAAAACCCGTACGGTCGTTCGGCGAAACGACAGCGACAGGACCCGCGCTATCTGTACGGCAGTAGAAACAAGGCTAGCGGCGTAACGATCTTCCACGCTACGCTTACCGGTTTTATCGCGGGGTGAACATTTAGGTCTTCAGAGATACACCACAAGTTTGGCTTCGACACGTACGAGGCAGGAAATAGCCCGCAGCAGTTTCGCCGGAACCGTCCTCGCAATCTTGCAGTCAAAGACGCTGGACACGAAACGGTAGATCAGATTTGAGGGGACAGTAACGAAAAGTTAGCCACGACCTAAATCAACATGGCAGATCCAAGATGTCGATCATGCACCGTATATTAGAAGCCTGCCATATGCAGGCAATTTTTACTTATTAGTTACGTAATGGGATCTGTTACAGTGTGGATGAAAATTCTGTGATACGGCGAGAAGCTTCGTTCTTGCTGAAAATCTGCGGTCTTTTATATCGGATGACAATGACTCTGTTGACAATGGTTTTGCTTCAGGCGGGAACCTATTGAGACGCGTGGTATAAATCAGTGTTAAATATGGGCAGCAAATGTGAGCAAACTAGATAAGAATTAATAACCTTTCAGGAAAGATCACGCTAATACGGTGTAACGCTACAGTTAGCCTTGATAATTACCGCAGTTCGGCGAGGAAGGTAGTGGACGAGTTTATTCGGGTATGCCATATCCAGATGAGATGACTCATTGGTGATTAGACGCTGTAGCTTCCAAATTACGAGGTGTTTATTGCTAAGTTTCATCCGCTATTCCGAACAGCTGCAGACATTTCATATCAGATTAGGTAATGCACCGGGTCAGTGGAAGTGCAATAGGGTGCCTGATTGTTCGACAAACCAGGAATACGTGTCTTTAGCTCTACGAACACGGTTGTTGTCATCGGGGAAGATTGGATTTCTCACATCATACTCATCGAGAAGATTGTGTTATAATTTCGTAAGCTGTTATCAAAGGAAAATCGGTCGCGACAACTAACAACAAAACAAAACAAAATTGTATCTCATGTGAATTCCATTTTTATACTTTAAGACATATTTATGACAACACTACAATATTTCTGTTTGCTTCCATTGATACTTTACAATCCTTCCAGAACTATATCATTGGATTACTGAAATAAATCAATATTTCGTATGTTGAAACGTTGCCTCATACTGTACTTTAAGGCTCAGAGAACAGCCTGTAAACAATTGTAGGATGATAGGCTTCGTGAGGGACCAAGTTATTTGGTTAATTCCTAAATTCTATTGCACTATAACAGAAGAAGGTGTTGCGTAATATTCACATTACGTTCAAACTGAACATTTATCCAGAAGATGCTGAAGGATGATTTACCCATAAAGCTGTAATCCAAACCCCTTAGCTGGATTAATATTACTGAGATGTAAATGCTCTAAATTAAATACTTCATTGCTTTCGAAATATTCTAGCCTCGCAAAATCTAAGGGCATTTCTGGAAACAGCACGATGTTCCCATAAAAATAAGACAATACGTAAGTTCTTTCAGATTTTATAAAACCATAGTTTTTTTGCTTCGCTAACATAGCAGACAGGTTTCAAGATAAAACGAAGGATCCAAGAGTGTTTGCTACCACACTCACTCACATGCAAACTTACTCCACAGGAAACAGAAACACTGTCGTTAGATGGTTCAAATGGCTCTGAGCGCTATGGGACTTAACTGCTGTGGTCATCAGTCCCCAAGAACTTAGAACTTCTTAAACCTAACTAACCTAAGGACATCACACACATCCATGCCCGAAGCATGATTCGAACCTGCGACCATAGCGGTCGCGCGGCTCCAGACTGTAGCGCCTAGAACCGCTAGACCACTCCGGCCGGCCTGTCGTTAGACTACTTTAATTACAATATAAAAGAAGACAGAGACGGCATTCAGATAGCATAATTATTATTATACACGTTTTTATACTTTGGTTTGTCAAAACACATACCTTAAATTGACGGGTAGAGAGATATCTGTAGATAAATTTTGTGTAGACGACAGGCGTCACTGTTTCATTTATCTATGTTAACCATTCACGTAACTTCCCTGTCCAGTCAGAAGCCTGAAAAAGGACCTTCTGCAGCGCAGACCGCTGCGAAACACGCAGGAGGTTCTGGAAGATAGCTACTGGAATCTACAGCTATGCCATGGCCAACTGCGTTAGGTTTCTCGGTCGAGAACCCATGGTGCGAACATCTGGTCCCGCATGTTCTCGATTGGGTTTAAATCCAGGGATCTTGGTGGCCAGGGGAGTACGGTACTCTGACCAGTGCTCTTCGAATCACGCATCTACATCTACATCTACATCTACATTCATACTCCGCAAGCCACCTGACTGTGTGTGGCGGAGGGTACCTTGAGTATCTCTATCGGTTCTCCCTTCTATTTCAGTCTCGTATTGTTTGTGGAAAGAAGGATTGTCGTTATGCCTCTGTGTGGGTTCTAATCTCTCTGATTTTATCCTCATGGTCTCTTCGCGAGATATACGTAGGAGGGAGAAATATACTGCTTGACTCTTCGGTGAAGGTATGTTCTCGAAACTTCAACAAAAGCCCGTACCGAGCTATTGAGCAACTCTTCTGCAGAGTCTTCCACTGGAGTTTATCTATCATCTCCGTAACGCTTTCGCGATTACTAAATGATCCTGTAACGAAGCGCGCTGCCATCCGTTGGATCTTCTCTATCTCTTCTATCAACCCTATCTGGTACGGATCCCAAACTGCTGAGCAGTATTCAAGCAGTGGGCGAACAAGCGTACTGTAACCTACTTCCTTTGTTTTCGGATTGCATATCTTTAGGATTCTTCCAATGAATCTCAGTCTGCCATGTGCCTTACCGACGATCAACTTTATATGATCATTCCATTTTAAATCACTCATCATGCGTACTCCCAGATAATTTATGGAATTAATTGCTTCCAGTTGCTGATCTGCTACTTTGTACCTAAATGATAAGGGATCTTTCTTTCTATGTACTCGCAGCACATTACACCTGTCTACATTGAGATTCAGTTGCCATTCCCTGCACCATGCGTCAATTCGCTGCAGATCCTCCTGCATTTCAGTACAATTTTCCATTGTTACAGCCCCTCGATATACCACAGCATCATCCGCAAAAAGCCTCAGTGAACTTCCGATGTCATCCACAAGGTCATTTATGTATATTGCGAATAGCAACGGTCCTACGACACTCCCCTGCGGCATACCTGAAATCACTCTTACTTCGGAAGACTTCTCTCCATTGAGAATGACATGCTGCGTCCTGTTATCTAGGAACTCTTCAATCCAATCACACAATTGGTCTGATAGTCCATATGCTCTTACTTTGTTCATTAAACGACTGTGGGGAACTGTATCGAACGCCTTGCGGAAGTCAAGAAACACGGCATCTACCTGTGAACCTGTGTCTATGGCCCTCTGAGTCTCGTGGACGAATAGCGCGAGCTGGGTTTCACACGACCGTCTTTTCCGAAACCCATGGTGATTCCTACAGAGTAGATTTCTAGTCTCCAGAAAAGTCATTATACTCGAACATAATACGTGTTCCAAAATTCTACAACTGATCGACGTTAGAGATATAGGTCTATAATTCTTCACATCTGTTCGACGTCCCTTCTTGAAAACGGGGATGACCTGTGCCCTCTTCCAATCCTTTGGAACGCTACGCTCTACGGTACACCGCTGCAAGAAGGGGGGCAAGTTCCTTCGCGTAGTCTGTGTAAAATCGAACTGGTATCCCATTAGGTCCAGCGGCCTTTCCTCTTTTGAGCGATTTTGTTTCTCTATCCCTCTGTCGTCTATTTCGATATCTATCATTTTGTCATCTGGGCGACAATCTAGAGAAGGAACTACAGTGCAGTCTTTCTCTGTGAAACAGCTTTGGAAAAAAGACATTTAGTATTTGGGCCTTTAGTATGTCATCCTCTGTTCCAGTACCATTTTGGTCACAGAGTGTCTGGACATTTTGTTTTGATCCACCTACCGCTTTGACATAAGACCAAAATTTCTTAGGATTTTCTGCCAAGTCAGTACATAGAACTTTACTTTCGAATTCACTGAACGCCTCTCGCATAGCCCTCCTCACGCTACATTTCGTTTCGCGTAATTTTTGTTTGTCTGTAAGGCTTTGGCTATGTTTATGTTTGCTGTGAAGTTCCCTTTGCTTCCGCAGCAGTTTCCTAATTCGGTTGTTGTACCACGGTGGCTCTTTTCCATCTCTTACGATCTTGCTTGGCACATACTCATCTAACGCATATTGTACGATGGTTTTGAACTTTGTCCACTGATCCTCATCACTATCTGTACTTGAGACAAAACTTTTGTGTTGAGCCGTCAGGTACTCTGTAATCTGCTTTTTGTCACTTTTTCTAAAGAGAACAATCTTCCTACCTTTTTTAATATTTCTATTTACGGCTGAAATCATCGATGCAGTAACCGCTTTGTGATCGCTGATTCCCTGTTCTGCGTTAACTGTTTCAATTGGTTGGGGGCTGTTTGTGACCAGAAGGTCTAATATGTTATCGCCCCAATCGGTTCTCTGTTGAACTGCTCAAGGTAGTTTTCAGATAAAGCACAAAAAAATTTCACTGGATTCTTTGTCCCTGCCACCTGTTATGAACGTTTGAGTCCCCCAGTCTATAGCTGGCAAATTAAAATCTCCACCTAGAACTATAACATGGTGGGGAAATCTACTCGAAATATTTTCCAAATTATCCTTCAGGTGCTCTGCCACCACAGTCCGGGGTCCACGAGAAAATGGGCTGCGCAACGAACTTGTGACGTGACACTAGTCTGCTTGCCCGCCATACCTCGCAAACGCACGGGTCTGTGTGGAGCCCACAGGAAATTAATCTGTCAATGAAAGGGTACCCGCTAAAGGTCTTATCGATGTCATGTGCTATCGAGAGTTTGCGCGATTTTAAATGTGCAGTTACGTATTACTAAACTGATCTGAAATAGTAACTATCTCCCCGCCGGAGACGGCCGCTGGCAGTCGTAACACCTATAGTGTCACGTGCTGTGACACACGCGCTGCGGCCTGTCTTTCTCGCGAGCCTCGACTGCGATCTGTGTGACACGTTGCAGTGTCCTGTTGGTAGATGCCATCGTGCCGAGGAAAAACAAACTGCGTGTGGTGGTGGACATGGTCTCCAAGGATAGATGCAGTGTGCCTTCCAGAATGAATAGATCACCCAGGAAATATAACTAAACCATTTCCAAGACCATAACGTGTGCAGGGTGTTTGCTTTCAGACGTCTGAAGAGGCCGTCTGTCGCCAATCAGTGGACCCCAGTTTCAGTGTTGGCGTGCAAACCTCAGCCTTCGTAGCCGATGAAAGCAGTCAGCGTGCTTGCATGAACCAGGCGCCTGCTGCGGAGGCCCATACGTAGCGACGTTCTCTGGACGGCCATTGACGAGACACTGTCCCCTTGATTCATCTGGGCATTCAGTTTCTCAACAGTTGCACGTCTACTCGCCTATACACATCTCCGAAGCCGTCATTCAGCGCTGTCATTTACGGCCCGTGATACACCACAGTTGCACTACAGTTCATAAACTTGGCTCGCTTAGAAAGATGATATTACTATTTCTGACTTGAAGACCAACAATGTCTCGAAAACGTCGGCCGAGTAGCACTATTTTAGATGTAGTTTTTCATCCAGAATTCCTAGTGTGTGACTGCTGTTGAATAGGAAAAGACGAAGTTCACTTTCCATTTTCACAAGGCGACGAAGATCTTTACCACGATACAACCAATGTACAAATGTTCATTTTCCGTGTGCAGTAGAAGCTAATCACGAGTAAAACCTTTCTCCTAATAAAGAATGGAAAAATAGTGTATTATTTAAAGGTTGTGCTTTCACGATAAGCAGCGCGGGGTAGTAGCGCGGTCTCACGCGCCTTGTCACGGTCCGCGCGGCTGCCCCGTCGCAGGTTCGAGTCCTCCCTCGTGTGTGTGTGTGTGTGTGTGTGTGTGTGTGTGTGTGTGTGTGTGTGTGTGCGTTGTCCTTAGCGTAAGTTAGTTTAAGTTAGATTATGTAGTCTGTAAGCTTAGGGACTGATGAGCTGAGCAGTTTGGTCCCAAAAGATCTTACCACAAATTTCCAAATTACCTTCCATGATATTTCCTACGCTGGCTGCATCGTTCAGCACTTTATTGAGTTCCGTTTGTACTACTGTAGAAGCCGATGCCTGCCTGCGTAACATGCAGTGAATGTATCTTACACAAGGAGAAACAGCACGCTCTCTTGCAGTGAGCTCGTTTTCAGTTCCATCAAATGCTGCCGCCCTATAGGTACATACGCCTACGCAATTTGTCCACGACACATTGATGTTAACGGAAAAGAAATTCACAAAACAGAAAATATCTTTGCTTGTTGTCCTCCCTTGCGTAACTTTACAAAATGGAGTATCCTCGTTCATTTCATTTTCATAACAGCAGTATACAAAAACTAGAAGCTGGGAAAGATTCCGACATCAGTACTGTCATCACATTGCAGGGCTTATTTTGGGATATCATGAACACGCGGCAGCAACTGATTTTACATCTCAGTGGCTACTGTACGAATACGACGAGCCTCGCTATCATCTGGTATAGACCAGACTCTCGAAGCATGATATCTCACATTTTGATAGCTGCAGGAAGAAGTAATTTCTCAACGACAATGTGTGATAATTTGGATTTTGGAATTAACTAGGATACCTCCAAGGACGCTCTTACAGTAAGGTTTTCTTAGGAACTGATACCAGTCGTTTGAGAAATCTGATATTTCCTTTTAGTTGTTGCTCATTACGCTTTAAAAAAAATTGGGAGGCTTGCTTACGTGGTCTAAATATTTTGTCTGCAGATGACTTTTCAGTTTTACAGGCGTCCAGGTATCGTTGGTTTAATCTCAAATCAAAGAATACATTGTTGGCGTTTCTTATTATTCAAAAGAATACTGGTAAAGCTTATTTTAATATAATTAACTTAATATTTAATCAAACAATGGAAAATCCAGGATGGAACGTAACAATGTTATGAGAAGGAGAGTTGCTACTCACCATTAGCGGACATGCTGAGTCGCAGATAAGCAGGACAAAAAGGCTTTTACAATTACAGCTTTCTGTCGTTAAGGCTTTCGTCAACACTAGACACACATACTCACAAAAACACACACACTCACATACACGACTACAGTCTCAAGCAACTGAAACCTCACTTAATACTTAAGCATTGGTCTTGCATTTAGAACAAACGTTGTAGTTATGAACAGTGAATAATTTCCATGAGATAACCTGTTACACTGCGAATCGGCCACTTACCGAAGGGTATGGTGGAACTTGCTTACTTTAAATATGGTTAACTACACACATCAAAAAAGTTTTGCATTAGTTCGGTTCTGATAGTTCCGGAACCCGTACAGAAAATTGGAATAGAGATCAACATAAACATCATTTCCGCCCGTTTTATTGCTCATGAAATTCACACATTGCGTGTTGTACCACCATACAGAGAGACCTTCAGAGGTGGTGGTCCAGATTGCTGTACACACCGGTACCTCTAATAACCAGT
Source organism: Schistocerca cancellata (assembly GCF_023864275.1). Classification (NCBI taxonomy): domain Eukaryota; kingdom Metazoa; phylum Arthropoda; class Insecta; order Orthoptera; family Acrididae; genus Schistocerca; species Schistocerca cancellata. The sequence continues at coordinate 514,364,478 of NC_064628.1, read as the reverse complement.
AGCATGTCCTCTTGTATTGATGCATACTACCCAATAGTTCATCAAGGCACTGTTGGTCCAGATTGTCCAAGTTCTCAACGGCGATTCGGTGTAGCTCCCTCAGAGTGGTTGGTGGGACACGTCGTCCGTAAACAGCCCTTTTCAATCTTATCCAGGCTTGTCGATAGGGTTCATGTTTGGAGAACATGCTGGCCACTCCAGTCGAGCGATGTCGTTATCCTGAAATAAGTCATTCACAAGATGTGAACGATGGAGGCGCGAATTGTCGTCCATGAAGACGACTGTCTCGTCAATATGCTGCCGATATGGTTGCACTGTCGGTCGGAGGATGGCATTCCCGTATCGTACAGCCGTTACGGCACCTTCCATGAGCACCAGCAGCGTACGTCGGCCCCACATAATGCTACCCCAAAACAGCAGGGAGACTTCACCTTGCTGCACTCGCTGGACAGTGTGTCTAAGGCGGTCATCCTGACAGGGTTGCCTCCAAACACGTCTCCGACTATTGTCTGGTTGAAGGCATATGCGACACTCATCGGTGAAGAGAACATGGTGCCAGTCCTGAGCGGTCCATTCGGCATGCTGTACCGCGCTTCATGGTGTCGTGGTTGCAAAGATGGTCCTCGCCAAGGACGTCGAGAGTGAAGTTGCGCATCATGCAGCCTATTGCGCAGAGTTTGAGCCGTAACACGACATCCTGTGGCTGCACGAAAAGCATTATTCTACATAGTGACGTCGCTGTCAGGGTTCCTCCGAGCCATAATCCTTGGACAGCGGTCATCCACTGCAGTAGTAGCCCTAGGGCGGCGTGAGAGAGGCATGTCGTCGACAGTTCCTGTCTCTCTGTATCTCCTCCATGTTCGAGCAACATCGCTTTGGTTCACTCCGAGACGCCTGGACACTTCCCTTGCTGAGAGCCCTTCCTGGCACAAGGTAACAACGCGGACGCGATCGAACCGCGGTATTGACCGTCTAGGCATGGTTGAACTACAGACAACTACAGACAACACGCCCTGCTCAAGCATGGTTGTTTACATCTTTGAGCGGGTTTAATGACATCACTGAACAGTCAAAGGTACTGTGTCTGTGATACACTCCTGGAAATGGAAAAAAGAGCACATTGACACCGGTGTGTCAGACCCACCATACTTGCTCCGGACACTGCGAGAGGGCTGTACAAGCAATGATCACACGCACGGCACAGCGGACACACCAGGAACCGCGGTGTTGGCCGTCGAATGGCGCTAGCTGCGCAGCATTTGTGCACCGCCGCCGTCAGTGTCAGCCAGTTTGCCGTGGCATACGGAGCTCCATCGCAGTCTTTAACACTGGTAGCATGCCGCGACAGCGTGGACGTGAACCGTATGTGCAGTTGACGGACTTTGAGCGAGGGCGGATAGTGGGCATGCGGGAGGCCGGGTGGACGTACCGCCGAATTGCTCAACACGTGGGGCGTGAGGTCTCCACAGTACATCGATGTTGTCGCCAGTGGTCGGCGGAAGGTGCACGTGCCCGTCGACCTGGGACCGGACCGCAGCGACGCACGGATGCACGCCAAGACCGTAGGATCCTACGCAGTGCCGTAGGGGACCGCACCGCCACTTCCCAGCAAATTAGGGACACTGTTGCTCCTGGGGTATCGGCGAGGACCATTCGCAACCGTCTCCATGAAGCTGGGCTACGGTCCCGCACACCGTTAGGCCGTCTTCCGCTCACGCCCCAACATCGTGCAGCCCGCCTCCAGTGGTGTCGCGACAGGCGTGAATGGAGGGACGAATGGAGACGTGTCGTCTTCAGCGATGAGAGTCGCTTCTGCCTTGGTGCCAATGATGGACGTATGCGTGTTTGGCGCCGTGCAGGTGAGCGCCACAATCAGGAATGCATACGACCGAGGCACACAGGGCCAACACCCGGCATCATGGTGTGGGGAGCGATCTCCTACACTGGCCGTACACCACTGGTGATCGTCGAGGGGACACTGAATAGTGCACGGTACATCCAAACCGTCGCCGAACCCATCGTTCTACCATTCCTAGACCGGCAAGGGAACTTGCTGTTCCAACAGGACAATGCACGTCCGCATGTATCCCGTGCCACCCAACGTGCTCTAGAAGGTGTAAGTCAACTACCCTGGCCAGCAAGATCTCCGGATCTGTCCCCCATTGAGCATGTTTGGGACTGGATGAAGCGTCGTCTCACGCGGTCTGCACGTCCAGCACGAACGCTGGTCCAACTGAGGCGTCAGGTGGAAATGGCATGGCAAGCCGTTCCACAGGACTACATCCAGCATCTCTACGATCGTCTCCATGGGAGAATAGCAGCCTGCATTGCTGCGAAAGGTGGATATACACTGTACTAGTGCCGACATTGTGCATGCTCTGTTGCCTGTGTCTATGTGCCTGTGGTTCTGTCAGTGTGATCATGTGATGTATCTGACCCCAGGAATGTGTCAATAAAGTTTCCCCTTCCTAGGACAATGAATTCACGGTGTTCTTATTTCAATTTCCAGGAGTGTACAATATCCACAGTCAACATTTATCTTCACGACTTCTCTGAACCGGGGTGATGCAAAACTTTTTTTGATGTGTTTATTTCCACTGAATTCAACTTCTAGCTGACTCACTACCTTTGAACTGACTCCGGAAGCCTGGCTGTAATCGAGTGGACACTCACAAGACACTCACAATGGTCACGTATTCTTGTAGTCGGCGTTGCAACGAAGTAGTGGGCACATTGTTAAGCGACGTATTGTCATCACAGGTTGTTTAATTTCTGGTATCAAGGTAATCGTGCCAGTGATCGGTGACAGGGGCTAAATGATAAAATATTGCTCTCAAATTTTCTCATCATTTCTGCTAACAGGATCTACTGGTCAGTTCTTGTGAAATGAGACAGCAACTTAAGTTGGGGAGCTTTCTCACTTGGTTCATAAAAATGAGAACCTGACGCTAGCTATATTTTGTTCACCGAAAGTGCTTTTCTTACATAATATGAAACACAAATAGTTTAATGGAAGCCGGTGTCCCCCTCTATTACTTTATGCAACCACCACAGCCCCCCACCCAACTCTCTCTCCCAGTTTGTGAACGACTGGTTCAGTGAACGTGAGGTAACGCTAGGGAATGTTATGAGCAGTCATTTTGAATGTAGCAAGCGCTGTGGAATATACACTGGAGCGCCTAAGAAATTGGTATTGGTATGCGTATTCAAATACAGAGATATGGACACAAGCAGAATACGGCTCTGCGGTCAGCAGCGCCTATGCCTATATAAAGCACATCAAGTCTCTGGTGCAGTTATTAGATCGGATAATGCTGCTACAATGGCAGGTTATCAAGATTTAAGTGAGTTTGAACGTGGTGTTACAGTCGGCGCACGAACGATAGGACACAGCATCTCCGAGGTAGTGATAAAGTGAGGATTTTCGTGTACGACTACTTCACGAGTGTGCCGTGAATATCAGGAATCAGTTAAAACATCAAATCGCTGACGTCGCTGCGGCCAGAAAAAGACTTGCAAAGACGGGACCACCGACGACTGAAGAGAATCGCTCAACATGACAGGAGTGCTGCCCTTCCGCAGATTGTTGCGGATTTCAATGCTGAGCCATCAACAAGTGTCAGCGTGCGAACCATTCAACGAAACATCATCGATATGGGCTTTCGGATACGAAGGCCCACTCGTGTACCCTTAAGGACTGTATGACACAAAGCTTTACGCCTCGCCTGGCCCCGTCAACACCGACATTGGACTGTTGATGACTGAAAACATGTTGCCTCGTCGGACGAGTCTCGTTTCAAATTGTATCTAGCGGATGGACATATAGGGGTATGGAGACAGCCTCATAAATTCATACACACTCCATGTCAGAAGGGGACTATTCAAGGTGGTGGAGGCTCTGTAATGGTGTGGGCCGTGTGTAGTTGGAGTGATATGGGACGTCCCCGATACGTTTAGATACGACTGTAACAGGTGACACATACGTAAGCATCCTGTCTGATCTCCTGCATCCATTCATGTCGATTGTCCATTCCGACGGACTTGGGTGATTCCAGCAGGACAATGCGACGTTCCATACGTCCAGAATTGCTACAGAGTGGCTCCAGGAACACTGTAATGAGTTTAAGCACTTCCTCTGACCATCAAATTCCCCAGACATGAAAATTATTGGGCATATCTGGGATGGCTTGCAACGTGCTGTGTAGAAGAGATCTCCACCCTCTCGTATTCTTACGGATTTGTGGACAGCCCTGCAGGTTTCATAGAGTCAGTTCCCTCCAGCACTACTTCAGACATTAGTCAAGTCCATACCACGTCGTGTTGCGGCACTTACACGTGCTCGCGGGGGCCCTACACGATATCAGGCATGAGTACCATTTTCCTTGACTCTTCAGTGTAAAATGGAACCACAGTGCGTTTCAAGTACAGCTGGATACCTGTTGAACATAACTGCGTTTCTCACCAGAAGTACTACGTGCTGTCGTTGCTGGTATGTCAGCAATTACGTAGGTAATTAAAATTGCTTCTAATAAACATTTCATTTTTAATCATTTTTTTAGTGATACGCCGGAAGCAACAAGAATGTTATTTTGTTTTACATGGGTGACAGTTACAGAAACAGCAGAACGTTTATTAAAAGTCAGAAACTTAAGTTTGTGAGAAAGGCACGCTCCTATCCCATGTGGTGCATTATCTTTAATAAATGGGGACTTGGGGTGGGGATCGGCGGTGGGGGTTTTCGGTCGCGTCATTTGTAGCGCGCACTGCCGTTAATTACCGGGCTAATACTTCAGCTGACGTAGACTCATCAGTGCTGGATCCACAATTTTGGAAGTTTAATTAGCTATTAATTACTATATGATGAAACGACGGTTTCATATGTAATGCGCTAAAGTTCATTCAAAGCGAACTAACCGTACTAATCTCTCTTAGGTTTACCATTGGGATTAAGTAAAGGTGTCCTTGTTAACTCTACCACGCGCCGAATTAATTTATATTTATTTCTGTCATTGCAGAAGCATATCTCGAAGCATAAACGGATTTTCGTTTCGTGTGTATCTATATAAATGTTTTCGCATTAAAATTCTGAAATCACCAAACACTTGACGGATATTGGAGTGTTATACATTTTAGCCTTATGTTCACCAAAGTGCTGTCCGGAGGGAGAATCAACTTTGTCACCTTATTACGAACGGCGTTTTCCGTCCGAAAGTAACACTCACTGATATGTCTATGTGCAAATACAGAAAATGTTTCTGGCAAATGTATTCGCAGAGATATGCGATGGCTCGCAGCTAAAATCATTGACTTTGCTGATTACGAGGACGAGATAATACCAAAAGTAACGAGAATAAATGTGGCGAAATGTAATAGGTGAGTAGGCCAATGGCTTGTAAAGCCCTCTTTGTATCAAGATTTATGTGTAATTTTACGTATAAATCTTTACAATAAAACGTACTAAATCTGGAGGTATTAGTATAAAATCTACACGGATGAATCAAAATCGTTGCGATCAACTACACAAGCATCCGCAACAAAGTTTCAGTGTTTGAAGCACTCTTGAAACCAACTGGATCTCATGCAATACTAAATACAGAAAACTGACTAAAATGGGAAATTGCAAGAAGTGAAATTTATGGTGGAAATCTAAATACACATCGAAAGGATAGCCTAATAGGAAATTGAGGTGTTGTACTCGTATTAGACAAGAAACTAGAAGCCGTCAATACTGAAACTGAAGCTGCATGCTAGATAGTAAGGCCAAGATTTTACACACTGTTTTTTGATACTTTAGCCCGTTTTTTCACCAATACATACCTTAGATAACTTGAACAACAGACCTATGCTCAGCAGTTGGAAAAGCACCCTTCTACAAGAAATGTAGCGTAAGTGATTCACAAAACTACCACGCAGAGTCACTGAAGTCTATCTGTTATAGAATCTTAGATGAAATTCTGAGCACAAAAGTAATGAGATGTCCCCTAGAGTTAACTTTTCCGTGACAACCACAACGGATTCCGTAAAGGTCGGTCATGCTGAAAGGATGGTGTTCCCTAATGACTTTACTCTGGATAATAATCAATTGAATCTATGGTAAGGACCCCTTGGACAGTAGCTAACCTTGTGTGTGGATTACCTGACTTTATAATATCGCATACCCCTAATTAAAGCATTAATATCGATTACAAGCGCAATGGATAACTCAGATATTTTTACACTCAAGGTCAATGGAATGTGACAAGGCAGCGTTTGGTCTGGGGTATGTTATTATAAATCAACTAGCGAACCCACCCCCAAGGCTCGCAACTGCTAAATACCTATGGCAGTTGGATACACGTCCTACTCTCCTTCTGCCTCCTCTCTGTCGATCTCTTCTTCTTCCCCTTTTTGTTCATCTTCTCATCTTGCCCCACTCTCTCTCCAATCACTTCTTCCCCTCTTTGTCCAACTTTTTCCTCGTCGTTTCTCTCCACCACCTCCTGTCCTCCCCTTCTCTGTTCATCTCCTCCTTCCACTTACGTCCGATTCCTCACCTCCCTCCTCTCTGTCCACCTCTTCTTTCTTCCCCTCTGTAATCTTAGGCCTTGTTACTGGAAATGAAAGATACCGCAGTAGTATTCTAATCATATGCTATAAGCTATAAATAGTTTTCCTCTTTTCTGTAAGAACAGAATGCGGGGAAGAAAACAAAACAGTACATTGTTGTGCACACAATTTTTGTTTAAAATTATGTCAAATGAGAAAGAATATACGAGTATGTGGGAGTAACAATTTGTGTAATGTTGTTAATTCCTTGCTCTTGTAGTTAAAACTGTCTGTGAAAACGAAACAGAACTACAGTACCACAGGAGAGTACAGATCAGCGTTGGTTTTCTAATAGTCAAACATAAAACCCGTCCATTTTTGTCTAAAACAATTTGTAGCCTATCTCCTTCAGAATGTTCATAACATTATCGTGTACAAATTTGAAGTAAATTGGTCGAGTTCTTGGTAACAACGTTTCCCCTTTTATTTATGTATACATTATATATTCCTCCCGCCCCCCTTTCTCCACCTTGCCGTTGGTGGGGAGGCTTGCGTGCCTCAGCAATACAAATAGCTGTACCGGAGGTGCAACCACAACGGAGCGGTATCTGTTGAGAGGCCGGACAAACGTGTGGTTCCTGAAGAGGGGCAGCAGGCTTCTCAATAGTTGCAGGGGCAACAGTCTGGATGATTGACTGATCTGGCCCTGTAACATTAATCAAAAAGGCCCTTTCTTGGATGATACTGCGAATGGCTGTAAGCAAGGCGAAACTACAGCTTTACTGTATGGTTAAATGATCATGGCGTCCGGAGGTAAAATAGTACGCCATTCGGATCTCCGGGAGGGGACAATTCAGGAGTACGTTATCAGGACAAACAAAACTGGCATTCTACGGATCGGGCCGTGGAATGTCAGCTCCCTTAATCGGACAGGTAGGTTATAAGCCGTGGCGGGACTGGCGCCAGTAGTATCTCTGACATGAGTGCGATCGATTTCCTAGTGCAGAGGTTTGCCTTTGGGCTTGGGCCGGCTAGTGATATAAGAGAGGGCCGACCTCGAGTAGTGAGAGGACACATCGCTTGAGAACGGAACGCGGCGGTGCGCGAGTCGGCGATTAGTCGGCGGACAGAAGCGAAGACGGCGTGAGTGAGGCCGGGCGGCGGTTGTCACGTGGTTGTACTGGAGTCGGCGGGAGTTGGCCGGCGCTGTGCATTCTCCGGCAACCCCGTGAGCTGTGGATGTGCCTGCTTCCTTGGAGGGACACGCTATTATCGTCTTGCGAAGTGAAGGCCTAGTATGTTCGCAACGTCGCCCCAGCATCTAGACACCCAGTTAAGAACGTTAATTACTAAGAGCGCTTAGCTAACTGTGATTGTGATCGCTCTTGGTACAGTAAGACGTTGCACGACGTGTGATGTGATGCTTGTTCGATTTCATTTGAGGCCTCCTGCTAAGCGTGTGCTCTACTTCCGCATTATTTTATAGAGTCAATTTACTGATCAATCTTAATTGCTAAAGTTAAGAAAGGTTTTTATGCCTTCTTTTGTCGGGTGTGGTCTGTGTTTCAGTGAGCTGAGGCAGCGGGCAACCGAAGCGCAGGAGTTCCCTTTAGATTACAAGTTTGGCGTGCGGGCGGTGGACTTGGCCTTACAAGCTTGGACCTTGCTTCTGTTATTACACATTTATCATTGTACAAGGTTGTAACTTTCTAAGCCCTAAAAGTCCATCTCATAAGTCAATTTGCATTTCAATAATTTCGGGGACGCTCTGTAAGATTGACCAAGTTATAAAGATGTTTTAAGTATTCATGTTGAAGTGAGGCTGTGTGTCAAATGTTATTTTAAATGTAATGTAAGGTTTTAATTGAAATGGTCTTAAATAATGTGTCTTAACTAGAATCGTTCGTTAAAGTTATGGTTAAATTCGGCCTCAGTGGCTCCTGTCAATTTTGGTGGAAAATCGTGGGCTATATGTAATGTTAATTGAAAGGGTATTAAATAATGTCTTAAGTAGAGTTGTTTGTTAAAGTTATTTACTAACGAATGTCTCTTAAATAATCTGGTTCGAGTGGCGCCTGTCAAATTGTATCTGAGATTTTTTTGGGTAGTTAATAAAACCATTGGAATTGTAATGTTCTTTGTTCGGTCAGCCCTTCCACCCCCCTTTAGATTTAAAGGATAAACAAAACAAGTGTTAAGTGAAGGCGTACCAGGTTACAAAATTTAAAAAGGGAAATGGACAGATTAAAGTTAGATGTAGTGGGAACTAATGAAGTTCGATGGCAGGAGGAACAAGACTTCTGGTCAGGTGAATACAGGGTTATAAATACAAAATCAAATATGGGTAATGCAGAACTAGGCTTAATAATGAATTTAAAAAAATTAGGAGCACGGGTAAGCTACTACGAACGGTATAGTGAACGCATTATTGTAGCCAAGATAGACACGAAGCCCAGGCCTACCACAGTAGTACAAGTATATATGCCAACAGGCTCCGCAGATGACGAAGAGATTGAAGAAATGTATGAGGAGATAAAAGAAAGTATTCATATAGTGAAGGGAGGCAAAAACTTAACAGTCATCGGGGACTGGAATTCGATAGCAGGAAAAGGAAGAGAAGGAAAAGTAGCAGGTGAATTTGGAATGGGGGTAAGGAATGAAAGAGAAAGCTGCCTGGTAGAATTTTGCACAGAGCATAACTTAATCGTAGCTAACACTTGGTTCAAGAATCATTAAAGAAGGTTGTATACGTGGAACAGGTTTAGAGACACTGGAAGTTTTCAAATAGATTATATAGTGTAAGACATTTAGGAACCAAGTTTTAAATTGTAAAACATTTCCAGGGGCAGACGTGGACTTGGACCGGGGGAAAGAAATACAGTACAAGACTGGGTGGCTTTAAGAGATGAAATAGTCACGGCAGCAGAGGATCAAGTAGGTAAAAAGACGAGGGTTAGTAGATATCCTTGGGCAACAGAAGAGATATTGAATTTAATTGATGAAAGGAGAAAATATAAAAATGCAGTAAATGAAGCAGGGAAAAAGGAATACAAACGTCTCAAACATGAGACCGACAGGAACTGCAAAATGGCTAAGCAGGTATGGCTAGAGGACAAATGTAAGGATGTAGAGGCATATATCACTAGGGGTAAGATAGATACTGCCTACAGGAAAATTAAAGAGACCTTTGGAAAAAGAGAACCACTTACATGAATATCAAAGGCCCAGATGGAAAACCAGTTCTAAGCAAAGAAGGGAAAGTAGAAAGTTGGAAGGAGTATATAGATGGTCCTTACAAGGGCGATGTACTTGATGGAAATATAATGGAGATGGAAGAGGATGCAGATGAAACTGAAATAGGAGTTATGATACTGCGTGAAGAGTTTGACAGAGCACTGAAAGACCTAAGGCGATACAAGGGCCTGGGAGTAGATAACATTCCGTTAGAACTACTGATAGCCTTGGGAGAGTCAGCCATGACAAAACTCTACCATCTGGTGAGCAAAATGTATAAGACAGGCGAAATACCCTCAGACTTCAAGAAGAATATAATAATTCCAATCCCAAAGAAAGCAGGTGATGACAGGTGTGAAAAATACCCAACTATCACTTTAATAAGTCACGGCTGCAAAATACTAACACGAATTCTTTTCAGACGAATGAAAAAACTGGTAGAATCTAACCCTGGTGAAGATCAATTTGGATTCCTTAGAAATGATGGAGTACGTGAGGCAATACTGACCCTACGACTTATCTTTGAAAATAGAGCAAGGAAAGGCAAAGCTACGTTTCTAGCATTTACAGACTTAGAGAAAGCTTTTGACAATGTAGACTGGAATACTCTCATTCAAATTTGAAGGTGGCAGGGGTCAAATACAGTGAGCGAAAGGCTGTTTACAATTTGAACAGAACTCAGATGGCAGTTATAAGAGTCGAGGGGCATGAAAGAGAAGTAGTGGTTGGGAAGGGAGTGAGACAGGATTGTAGCCTATCCCCGATGTTATCCAATCTGTATATTGAGCAAGCAGTAAAGGAAACAAAAGAAAAATTCGGAGTAGGAATTAAAATCCATGGAGAAGAAATTAAAACTTTGAGTTGCGCCGATGACATTGTAATTCTGTCAGAGATAGCAAAGGACCTGAAAGAGCAGTTGAGCGGAATGGACATTGTTTTGAAAGGAGGATATAAGTTGAACACCAATAAAAGCAAAACGAGGATAATAGAATGCAGTAGAATTAAATCAGGTGATGCTGAGGGAATTAGGTTAGGAAATGAGACACTTAAAGTAGATGAGTTGAGCTACATGGGGAGCAAAGTAACTGATGAAGGTCGATGTAGAGAGGATAAAAAATGTAGACTTGCAATGACAAGGAAAGCGTTTCTGAAGAAGAGAATTTTGTTAATATCGAGTATAGATTTAAGTGCCAGGATGTGATTTTTGAAAGTATTTGTATGGAGTGTAGCCATATAAGGAAGTGAAACATGGGCAATAAATAGTTTAGACAAGAAGAGAATAGAAGCTTTCGAAATGTGGTGCTATAGAATAATGCTGAGGAATTTGTGGCACAACTTGACTAGAAGAAGGGTTCGGTTGGTAGGACATGTTTTGAGGCATCAAGGGATCACCAGTTTAGTATTGGAGAACAGCATGGAGGGTAAAACTCGTAGAGGTCGACCAAGAGATGAATACACTAAGCAAATTCAGAAGGATGTAGGTTGGAGTAGGTACTTAGAGATGAAGAAGCTTGCGCGATGTAGAGTATCCTGAAGAGCTGCATCAAACCAGTCTCTAGACTGAAGACCACAACAACAAAAACATTGTATATATTAAAATGTATAGTTTAAATCTGTGTGAATGGTCATTACAGTGTCATGTAAAAATTAGATGTAAACTGGTCAAGAATTTTTCGAGACTTTTGGTAGCAATGTTTCCCTTTATATATTTTATGTTTATTTGTGCACTACATGTACTAAAAATATTCGTAGTTCATGTGTTTCTAAATCTTCATTCGAGTATCGTGTAAAAATTTGAAGTAAATTGGTGACAATATTTCCCATATGTGTATGAAATTATAGCCCATGTCTGTCTGTATGTTTATTGGAGTATCATGTAAAAAGTTTGAAAAAATTAGTCAAATACTTTTCGAGTGTTTTGGTAACAACGTTAAGCTACGACTAGGTTCATAGGGTAGAACGTCTTACATATTAAAAATATGCAGCTCATATCCGTCAGAAATTGTGTTGGAGTATGAGTTTATAATCTGAAGTAAATCAGCCAACATATTTCCGAAATTTATTCTAATAACCTTACCCTTTTATAGAGTATGTATATATTTATACACTATACATAATTTAAAAAAATGTGTAGCCTACGTTCGTCCTCACTTTTATTAGTGTATTGGGTAAAAATTTTGAGTAAATTGGTCATGAACGTTTCGAGATTTTCGGTAACAGCCTTAAACAACGACTTGTCTTTATAAGCGTCATTATTTACACCGTGTACTAACTCAGGAATTGATCGGTGAGAGGACACGGAGTAAAAAGTCTAATGAACTTATGTCAAGGTATGCATGGTTTCCAAACGAGACGTCATTTATTCAGTCATACTTTGTTACAGAGACAGCGGTCTAATACAGACTGTAGCATGCAACCACAGTTACAGTACGCAAGGTTTCCTCCTTGAGGGTGGTACTGCTCCTTATACGTCATGCCCTAGCGCCCGCTCTTGCAGTAGTTATCGGTAATGTGTCAGATTCACTTCCCTTGCTGACTCACCTTGTAGTGGATGAGATACAGCGTTGTACACATTGGTTCCACATTCGAATCGAGAGCTTGCTGACAAGGCAAATGGCAACGAGCAGCGGGCGGCAAGGCTGGATCAGGTGATCTATCCCCGCCGACAACAACCACAGTATTCAAAGTTCACAACGTTGTTTCGCCGTTTGTTTAAGACAGGGACGTTTCAGGCAGTGGGAAATCATGAAGGACGTATCCGAAATGTTCTGACAACAGACTTTGAGGAAAACGTGATCAACCATGTGGTAGGCCACCACTGTGTTAGTACCAGTCTGTTGGCCCGCAAGTGCAGGGTAAGCTAGACGACCATGTGGAGCATTATCCATGACAATTTTTACTACCCTTATCACTTACGTGTGCAGGGCTTACTAGCGACAGACTTTCCACATTGGGAACAATTTTGTCACTGGTTACTTCATCAGGCAACCACACTTGCGGTATTTGTGTCATCCACCCTTTTCACATATTAGGCCACCTTTACGCAGAATGGTATCTTCAACAGTGATCTTTGGGATAGTATGCAGAGCCCACAAGGTTTGGTAACAGTGAATCATCCGCATCGGAGCAGCCAGACTGTGTGGGCCGGGGTTATTGGCGACAGTATTTTGGGACCAGTCTTCCTTCATTTCACCTAATAGGCTGTTCTTGCGAATGACTTCGACTCCCCTGCTGGAAGAAGTGCCATTGATGATTCGATGGGTTCTGTGACTGTTACCTGATGGTTCTACACCCCAATTCGCCGTTAACGTCCGGACGCATCTCAGTCATGTGTTCCCTGGTCAGTAGATCAGACGAGGAGTCAGTTACATGGGGTACTCGTTCACCGGATCTCAACCCGTGTGATTTCTGGTTATAGAGGATCTGAAAAGTATCGTGTATGCAGAGCCCATACCAGATGTGGAGACACTGGATTGGCGTATTCATAGTGCCTTTGACACTGTTCGGATGCATCCTGGCCGATGTGAACATGTGAGACAGAACATGCTACGGTGCGTACACGAATGTTTTGAGGCACATGGAAATCCTTTTCAGCACATACTGTAAATGTGGCTGCATGGTACAGCGCGTATTAGACTGCAGTCTCTGTAACAATGTATGACTGAATAAACGGTCTCTAGCATGGAGACCACGCATTTACGTACAAAAGTTCATTAGACGTTTCTTGTTCCCTATCCTCTCATCGATCAATTCCTAGAATTTGTATACTGTGGAAAAAATCACCCTGTATAGTAGTATAGATCTCTTCCTCTGTCTAAAAACATTAACACGCAAAAAATATCGTTCTAGTAGTGTGAACATATGGGAATGGATCTAAGTTGCAATGTTGCTAGGTATTAAGAAAAGAAGAGGTTCATAACCAAAAATATTGGCTGTTTATTTATGATTGCCAAACATCTAGATTCACAAAGAACTAACATAAAGCTCGCAACACAAGTAATACAATTCACAAAAGGCGATAATTCAGCCTTAACGATCTTTCTCGTCATTTAATTAACTAAATGATCCCTTAACGCCAATAACAGAACAATAATGGACTCAAGGGTAGTATCGTAGGCACGCTTAGCTTCGAGTTCGACAATCATATGGAATGGATGGTATAGACCAAAGGCAACATGAATTACTCGCACTTATTCATATAAACAAACATGTTAGGATGCTACAGTTGACATTGAATCTCATACACCATGTAAGTAGGCTGTTTACATTTTCTTATTGGTAACGCCACGTGGTGCTCTGTATGAAAATCACTGGCTGTGCTGTGTGCAGTCTGTGGATAGTTTGCATTGTTGTCTGCCATTGTAGTGTTGGGCAGCTGGATGTGAACAGCGCGTAGCGTTGCGCAGTTGGTGAGCCACCAGCAGTGGTGGATGTGGGGAGAGAGATGGCAGAGTTTTGAAATTTGTAATACTGGATATCATGAACTGCTATATACATTATGACTTTTGAACACTATTGAGGTAAATACATTGTTTGTTCTCTATTAAAATCTTTCATTTGCTAACTATGCCCATCAGTAGTTAGTGCCTTCCATAGTTTGAATCTGTTATTTAGCTGGCAGTAGTGGTGCTCGCTGTATTGCGGTAGCTTGAGTAACGAAGATTTTTGTGAGGTAAGTGATTTGTGAAAGGTATAGGTTAATGTTAGTCAGGGCCATTCTTTTGTAGGGATTTTTGAAAGTCAGATTGCGTTGCGCTAAGAATATTGTGTGTCAGTTTAAGCACAGTCTTGTATAATTTTTCTAAGGGGATGTTTCATATGGTGAATGTATTACAATGCCGACGAAAAGTTTTGGACACTGTTATATCAATAGGATTTTCTTTCTACAGCTTTGTAACGCAAATTCTTGACCTGGAAATATTTTTATATGAGACTGTCACTGTATTGCAAACTTGTGTCGTAAATATTTCGGTAAGAAAGCCAAGTGACCTTGACGTAATGCGTCTTGAGCGGCCTGCTGTGCGTCGCCTGGAAAAAAGCCATTAGTGTGTGCCTTTCAGAGGCACAGGTAGAAAAAAAAAGGGAGGCCATTATCCTCGCTATTGACATTCCTTTGTACAAAGCATCGTAAATACGACACCCTCAAACTTGAAAACATGATAACACTGTGGAGCTCTTAATTTATGATATTTACTGCAATGCCTAATGAAATGACGAGAAATATTTTTGTGTCTATACACCTGATTATGACTACTGTCTTTCTAATTGAGAGAAATGCCATATGGCTTGCTTTATGTATTTATTTACTCATTTTGTTTAATATCTAGTTTCTAGCTGCCCTGCAGCATTGGTTAAAATAAAATTTTATAGATGTACTAATATAAATATTTTATGCCTACAGACCCAGTAAAGAATAACTTTGATGTACTTAAAAAAACGAAGGAGCACAAAAACACATTTCCCTTCATAGGAATTGCATACAGAATTTTCTTTTCAAGTACTTGGTAATTTCTTTTGTAGAATAAATTGTGATGCATCACTCTAGCGTTAAGATGTGACATAGGTATTAAACATGGCCATTTTTACTGTAATATTTTTTCTGCTTGAGCTTTGTCATATTTAGATATAAGTTATTGCATTTGCTGCTGCTGTTTGCTAGGCATAGTGCTCCTGAATTTTAATTTGTGTTACTCTTCTAAGCCAGTTTACTACTGATTTATTTTTCTTGTTTGCTGCACATTGCCTTATATTAGTTGTAATATTGCAACTGCTTTGCTAATTTCTATAATGCTGCTTGCTTCACAAATCGCCATTTTTTTCATTGCTGTTTGCGTTAATTTTTTGTGCTGCTGCATTGTCTTGTCCCTTAGTATATATATCTGAGCTCAGTAGATTTAAGTTAGCTTAAGAGGGGGTAGCCTATAAGAGAATGAGTTGCGATGAATTTGAAGAAATGCACTGAGAGGTTATACGAGAAAAATACAGAAAGCATGCTTGGATAGGATTTTTTTGGCTGGAGCAAATATCGAAATAAGAGGAATGATCTATGGAATGAAGGTTTGGGTTGGACTGCAGTACCAAACGTTACACTGAAAACGAACTCTGTCCTTTCCTTTTGTGTTATCCCACTATGTGTTTGCGTACCCTTGTGTATTTGTTTTCTTCCTGTCTCTGTGTACTGTTTCATAGAATTTTTTTTCTCTTCTAATACTAAGCTACATTCACTATGATGAGGAATACTGTTATCCTCAAATATAATTGGCATTAATAATATGTTATTTACCTTTTAAATATGCTTAGACATTATTTATTCTGTTTTGTTTTAATGCTTATGTGTAAAGTTGATGTTTCAAAAGTTATTCTGATCTTTTATGTATTTACTTATCTCATAATTACTGTAACACTGATGTATATGTTTATTTCTATTATTTTGTAAAGCCTGTATTACTACAAATGTTATCTGTATTATTATGTTTTTAATGATGTATTTTGTACCTTTGTTATTGTATTCTTATGTTATAAAATTGTAATTGACAGCAGTTCATCAAATTAAGTAACTTGTAAGTTCCATTTCACTGCACACGTTTCTGTTGGTCATAGTATATGGACAATATGTGAGAAGTCGGGACTGATAGTGTTTGCACGTGTGTTAATAATTCAACAAGGGACTGGATAACAGCATTGCTGGTTCGAAGAACATTTCAAAAAAAATTTTGTGTGTGCACAAGTGGTGGTTCATGGACTAGCTATATTATCCGCAAGACTCTTCAATGGTGATTGTGCACCTGCACAGTCACAACAGATGGCTGCTGGCCATCTCTACAACGACTGCAGC
Organism: Schistocerca cancellata; assembly: GCF_023864275.1. NCBI lineage: Eukaryota > Metazoa > Arthropoda > Insecta > Orthoptera > Acrididae > Schistocerca > Schistocerca cancellata. The sequence continues at coordinate 514,347,884 of NC_064628.1, read as the reverse complement.
GGGTCTGCATCTTTGATGACTCACCAATACCATTATTTCTACAAGGACTGCAGTGGGTCGGCACCTCTGGTGGCCCACCAATACCGTAATCTCTACCAGGACTACAGTGGGTCTACTCTGTGATGACCTACCTACCAATATTCTTCAAAACTTCGACTGACTCTGCTGTGGGTTTGCTCTGTTGTGGACCAATACCTGTCTGCATGTCAAGAGTCAACACTGTCTTTCCGTTGGAAGGACAACACTACTTCTTCAAGACTGCATGGAAATCCACTACTTCTGTGTGCATTGTCTTTTACTGCTCAGACTTTGAGAAAAGAAACGGCAGTTTTACTGTGATGAATGATCAGGACTGTCTTTATGGACTGTGAGAAAATTTTAGCTTTTGACCAACATTGTATTAATAAGTGTGTGCATTTGTTATTGTAATTATGAAAAATTTTATCAAATCATTATTGGCCACTGCCCAAAACAATTTGTAAATTTTTTTGTGGGGCGCATTGGGGCTATGTAAGTAGGCTGTTTACATTTTATTATTGGTAACGCCACGTGGTGCTCTGTATGAAAATCACTGGCTGTGCTGTGTGCAGTCTGTGGCTAGTTTACATTGTTGTCTGCCATTGTAGTGTTGGGCAGCTGGATGTGAACAGCGCGTAGCGTTGCGCAGTTGGAGGTGAGCCGCCAGCAGTTGTGGATGTGGGGAGAGAGATGGCGGAGTTTTGAAATTTGTAATACTGGATATCATGAACTGCTATATACATTATGACTTTTGAACACTATTGAGGTAAATACATTGTTTGTTCTCTATTAAAATCTTTGATTTGCTAACTATGACCATCAGTAGTTAGTGCCTTCCGTAGTTTGAATCTGTTATTTAGCTGGCAGTAGTGGCGCTCGCTGTATTGCGGTAGCTTGAGTAACGAAGATTTTTGTGAGGTAAGTGATTTGTGAAAGGTATAGGTTAATGTTAGTCAGGGCCATTATTTTGTAGGGATTTTTGAAAGTCAGATTGCGTTGCGCTAAAAATATTGTGTGTCAGTTTAAGCACAGTCTTGTATAATTTTTCTAAGGGGATGTTTCAACCATTACAGTTAAGGCTATCGGAACATAAAAAGAGAGGACACAGGTCGGTCTCAGACCTTGTACCGTGATAGCTAAAGCGCATATAAATCTATAAATCGAAAACGTAAAGAAATTCTTTACAGTTATAGATAGTCGTTCACACATAATTAAAAGGATTACAGCATTCCTTGATGGGTATAAAGCAAGAGACATGTGGAGTGGACTGCCCAACAATACGAAGTTCAACACAAGGAAAAAAACACACACACACAGAAACTCGTGTGAAATGTGCAGCGGAAAAGGGTAGCGAAGTGGCAAAGATAAATCTCTGAAGGCATTATTCTTCCCATTTAATCAGTTCGGGATGAAGTTAATCTATGGTACCACACTGCAGTATAACAGCTATAAGGCCGAGTTCCTAAATATCGGTTACTGCTTTAAACATGACGAGTTGGTAATATAATTCACGTAAACCTTACGAGCAGATACGCTATTGAATCAGTAAATAAACGACTCGTGCAAGACAAGCTCAACGAATTGTGGATGATGTGGCTGAATTTCGGATGGAACAAAGCCCTTCATGCTAAACTGCACTCCGAACATAAAATTAATTTAAATAACTCACAAATCTCATCGCCAACACTTTGTCATATTACATAGCTGAAAGAAACTAATAAGGCAGAACTACACTTGAAATAACTCAAACCAAAACCTGAATCCAAGATCTACCAGTGAGCTGCATACACCTCATGCGTCTGGAACAAGAGTGACGGTCCCTTGGTGGATTTCACAGGTTGCTTCCTAACGGAAGGTGAGAACTGACCCACAGCTTACAGTGTCAACACCTGCCTAACGGCCTCTTGGCGAAAACGTACATCTCTGACCTGTCCTGAATTTCCTACTATACTCGACTGCAAGGTTTCTGTTAAGTCAGCGAAAACTCAGACTTAGTTACTAACTGTTACGGCGTAAAATCATCGCAGGCACGCCAGTTGCGAACGACATAGAAGAGAAGACTGTGACAAGAGGTCAGCAAATCGCACGCTGACCGATCTACTTCCAGGGCGACATAAACGTCGCGTCCGACTGGTGGCAGCCACTTCGGTAGCAGCTTCAACGTTAGACACTTCGTTAGCCGAAGTATCGTAGTCTCTTCATTAGCAATCTCTACGTAGCACACATAAAGACCAGCAGTCACTGCAGTTCAGTTGACAGACTTTCGTTAGAAGCGGTCTCCAGGACCACAGGTGTTACTTGTATTGTCTCTTCTGAAGAAGATTAATTATTTGGTATATCTCCCTTTGCTTACGGCACATCTGTGTAGTTGCACTCGTGGATGGTCATGTATAACAGACTACAAGAATTCTCAGATCAAAGTTAAGTATTTCTACTTGTAATAAAACTCATTAATAGGAGTTGTTTGATTGTTCGTCTAGCGAACCGAGTATGCAGGATTCCTAGACACAACAAGATGACGACGAGTTGTACGAATAACTTGGTGCCTTCTATATAGGAGCAATAACGTAGTGAAACTTATTAACGCTTCGAACCCAGAGCCACCAGCTGCTACAGATTGTCTCTCTTTTGTTTTGTTGTGGGCGTTTGTGTTTTTCTGGCGCCTTAATTCTACCTTGTATTTTCTTTCCAGGCGCGTGTTTAAATGTTTTAAGAGTGTCTCATTTAGTCTTTTTTCTATTCAGTGTTTTCAGGTGGGCGTTGCAGAAATTTTCTTTGCTTGTTTGCTTACTTGTATTGCTTGCAAAGTCTGTTTATTGCATTTGCCTATTCCAAAATCAGCAAGCCACTTCTTCCACCCCCTGCTCATGCACCTCAGCTGCAAGCGATAGATTGAACGCAGCTAACACAGATGTTTCAGTTTCAGACGCAGCAGATTGCAACCCTTCTAAACACGTTCCTGGCCAACCAAGCAACAACGCAGCATGACCAACTGACTAACATGCAACAAATGTAGCTCCAAGTGCCATACCGCCGTTTCGCCAGTTTAACGAAAAAGAGGAGGAATGGCTCGAGTGGTTATAACAGTATGAAGCCAACACCATTGCTCACAATGTATCAGGTACATTTTGTCAACGGTAGGAAGTGCAGACTTTCAACTCATTCAGAAATTGTTCCCTAACGCCACTCTGAGTAGACTTTCCAAACATCAGGTTGTAGGTTCTCTAACTATTATGACCAACAAGTGAATATGGTGGCAGCTAGGTACCAATTCTCTGGTTCAAGAAAAGGTCGAACAAACTCATTGCGAGTGGGTAACAGATCTGCAGGGTATGACGAGAAAATGCAAACTGAAATGTGCTTGTGGTGCTTCATATTCAGATGTTATGTTGCGTGATGCGATCATGTACAAGCTTAGGCAACAGATTTTGAAACAGTCAGATCCATCATTCCATCAGGTACTGCAAATTCTAGATCAGTATGATTCAGGTGCCATAGCGGCCGATAAATTTGCGCAGCTACCAACTTGTCCAATTGAGTCGTCCCTCGCTCACGGCAGGCCCAGTGGGCAGCAACAGCCCGCATGCGCCAAACCGTGTAAACAGTTCTCTAAACAGGCGCCTACATCGCTGAATGGAATTAAGTCATCCCCTCAGTGCTATTTACGGCACAAACGGTAAGATTGCCCGTACAGAGAAGTACAGTGTTAGGCTTGTGGCAAGAAAGGTAATGTACAATCCGTATGTTTGCAGCGGAACAAGCATAAGAATTCTGCCCACTCACAAAAATCTAGTCACAAGGCTTATGTAATCAATGCAGTGTATTCAAAACCTACTGCAGGCATTAGCAAAACTAGTAAGCTAACAGTTTCTTCAATGCTACGCCAGTCCAACAAACGTTTTGTTCATTTGCATCTTAGTGAAATTTCAGCTGGACACGGGCGCCTCTGTCTTATTGCTGAATCGTAACACATATGAACTGTTAGGTTCCCCACACCTGTCTAAATCTAACATGCATCTGACGGATTATAATGGACAAGGCGTTCCCATTCTCGGAAAATGTACTTTGCCTGCCATGTATCGCTCGCATAAGTGAACTGTGACTTTCACTGTGCTACAAACTCGTGACTGTGAGAACATATTTGGCCTTGATTCGTTTGATTTGTTTGGCTTTCAGATTCAGGACAATGTGTTGTCAGTGGCTGCATTCAATGCCAAAGACAGCGTAGATAACTTGCTGAAAGAATTCCCTAACCTCTTTTTTGAAGGTTTAGCCAAGGCTAACAATTTTGTTGCACATATTACTACGAAAGACAATGCTCAGCTGAAATTTTGCTGGGCCAGAACTGCCTCCATTGCATTACGGGACAAAGTGGCCACTGAACTTAAGGAATTGCAAAATAGTGGAGCTTTTGCGCCCATACAAGCTAGTCAATGGGCGATTCCACTAGTTTTGCTCCCCAAACCTTCAGGTCGCAATCGCCTCTATGTTGACTTTAAGTCTACAGTCAACTCACAAACTGTGATTGATATTTATCCACTGCCGCACCCAGAGGATCTCATGGAGACGATTAGGCGCTGGTCGCTACTTTTCAGAAATTGATTTGCGCGACGCACATCTTCAAATACCACTAGATGAAGAAACTCAAACCGTGTGTGTTCTGAACACTCATTTGGGCTACCTAAATACTTGTGTTTGCCTTTTGACAGTGCTTCCGCACCCACTATTTTCCATTGGTATTTCGAAGAGCTGACTGCTCAAGTACCAAACTGTTCAAACTATTTGGACGATATTATCGCAGCAGGTCGTATGCCCGAAGAAGACATTCAAAATTTGCGTGCTTTGTTTCGTGTGTTATCTGATGCAGGACTAAAGTGTGCTTCAGTCTGGAACCGCGTGACGGCTATGGTCGCAGGTTCGAATCCTGCCTCCGGCATGGATGTGTGAGATGTCCTTAGGTTAGTTAGGTTTAAGTAGTTCTACGTTCTAGGGGACTGTTGACCACAGATGTTAAGTGCCATAGTGCTCAGAGCCATTTGAACCATCTTGAACTGAAGCGTAGGCTGGACAAGTGTGAATTTTTAAACCTGGGTTGCAGTGTCATGTCATAAACGGTAAAGGTGAACATTCTCTTCAGTCACATTTGTTGGCCATACGTGACCTGCCAATTCCTCGCAATGTCACAGAATTGCAGTCAGTCGTAGGGAAAATGAACTATTATAGTCGGTTCATACCGAATGCTGCACAAATCGCAGCTCCATTGCATCAATTGCGTCGCAAGAACGTCGCCTTTGTTTGGACAGATGAGTGCCAAGGTGCTCTGTTTTGTGCCTCGAAGGTTTGTCTGAAGTCATAGTGTCGCACAACGGGCCTCAGTTCACTTCAGATGAATTTGAAACATTGTGCGAATGCAATGGCATACGTCATCTAACTAGTGCACCGTTCCATTCACAGTCAAACGGCGAAGCGGAACGTTTTGTCAGAACCTTAAAGCAGCAGATGGCCAAACATCGCACTGCACACAATAGGGATCAAGCATTGCGACATTTTCTCGCCTCCTATCGTTCGCACCCACGAGATGGACCATCGCCGGCAGAACTGCTTCATGGCCGCCGCCATCTGACTATACTGCTCCATCTGCTCCACCCTCTTCAGCATCCGGCACCGAAGGAAGGCCCCAAGTATGTGTTTTTCAGGGATTTTAGCGGCAGTAGACGGTGGGCGTGAGGAGAGGTTTTCGTCGTTTTGCACTATGCATGTATCTCATTTCAGGCCCAGACGGATTGGAGCACCGACATCGCAATCAAATTCACCACTGCCATGTGTACGGTAATCCTTCTGTATCTCTTCCTCCAGATACACGGTTCCTGAGGACAGCGCGGCCACAGCAGCCGCCAGAGATTGTCATCATGACACTGTGGGACGACCCCATAGAGACGGAGCGATTGCCTCCTCCGCCTTCTCTCGTCCTCCCGATGGAGCTGGACGCCTTCTACATCATGATATGGGCCTCAGGATGTGGACGCATACCGTTCTAGGCGTTTTCCAGGGGACGTTTCCATCAGAGTAAACGCCAGATGGCGGGGAACAACCGGAAGTCGAACTTCCCTGCAATCACACATTCCGGTCCATAGAAGGCTGTCACAAGACGTCAGCAAATCGCACGCTTATCGACCTCCCTCCAGGACGACAAAGCGATAGGAGCGGCCCCTTGGTGAAGACATTAGCGGCGCGCCCGACTGCTTGCTGTCACTTCGATAGCAGCTGCAATGGTGGCCACTTTCTGAGCCGCTCTACGTAGCACAGTTGGAGACCAGCAATCACGGCAGTTCAGTTGACAGAATTTCGATAGAAGCGGTCTGTAGGACCGGAAGTGTTACTTCTGTTGTCTCTTCTGAGGAAGACTGATTGTTTGGTATGGCGCCCTTTGCTTGCGAGGCATCTGTGTAATTGTACTTGTGAATGACCATGTATAAAGGACCATAAGAATTTTCAGATCGAAGTTAAGTATTTGTCATTTTCTTCTTGCAATAATACTCAAATACGAGTTGTTTGATTGTTTGTCTAACGAACCGAGTATGCTAGATTCCTAGACACAACACTACCTCTGGTTCCCTATGGAACTTTGGAAACGAACTCATTAACACACTGAGTCATTCATAATGGCGCACAGGAAAGGATACTTATTTCTGCCCATTCGATCCATAACTATTAAACACATTTCACAACTCATCCATCCTCCAGACGCTCATTATTAAGGGAAAAGAGTAACATCCGTTGTGACTTGCATGTTCCGAACACGTTCGGAAATTGTAAATAGGCAACTCTTATGAAGCGGGACGGGTACTGCCGTTCAATATGAAATTCAACTCATGATTTTCTCACATAACAGCCTGAAGCCATGTGTAAGGCAGCGGGTAAAATTATTGTACTCTGTTAAATTTTATTTTTATACGTCGAAACGTCTGGTAGCTTTGTGCGAGTTTTGGATACCACAGCCTTTTACGAGAACCTGAAAACTACTTATGCCAATAGCAAGAAAGAGATTTAGAAAGTACTGTTCATAGTTTTAAGTTCACAGGTCCACTATTCAGTTCACCGAAACTGACGTAAAATGTTCTAACTCTCTGAGAAGAATGCAGAGGCTTTAGGAACCACGACGATATACAAATGTTACCGTCGTTATACTGTGCAACATATTTTGACAAAAGTTGACGTGTACGAAAAGTAATTTTGAAAGTTTTGTTGTAACGCACTCAGCACGTGACAGTGTTCAGAGATGATACCTACGCTTTGTTCCGAAATACGTGAAGTTAATTGCTCGCCTTAAAAGAGGAAAATAATATCAGATATTTGCCATGCGGTTTTCTATAACATAGCGGGTGGCTGACGAAACATAACATCGAAAACGAAACTCGGGATTCCCACTAAATCATTAATAGAGCTAGGTTCACTTTTACACAGTTTCACAAGACATACGTGATATCAGTGGCCATTAACACCATCCGAGGCTTAAGCGAACTGTCGCGGACGTAATCACGGCACATTTAGCAGCGGAGCGTAACACATTCCTTATCACTGACGTCGATAGATCCCACAGTGCAGACATCTCGATCTTTATGTACTCGGGGTGCGGACGGCAAATGAAACACTTGCTCCAAAGTTACTTTCAGCATTGACAGCAGTGCACATCTAGTATCTTACAAAATTATTCATGTCTTTCTTAGCCGAGCGGTTCTCGGCGCTACAGTCTGGAACCGCGCGACCGCTGCGGTCGCAGGTTCGAATCCTGCCTCGGGGCATGGATGTGTGTGATGTCCTTAGGTTAGTTAGGTTTAAGTAGTTCTAAGTTCTAGGGGACTGATGACCTTAGAAGTTAAGTCCCATAGTGATCAGAGCCATCTGAAGCATTTATATCGTTCTTAGTTGAAGATCAGCAGCGATCCCAATTTTTCTCAAAGTAAAAAGGTTCAAATGGCTCTGAGCACTATGGGACTCAACATCTTAGGTCATAAGTCCCCTAGAACTTAGAACTACTTAAACCTAACTAACCTAAGGACATCACACACACCCATGCCCGAGGCAGGATTCGAACCTGCGACCGTAGCAGTCCCGCGGTTCCGGACTGCAGCGCCAGAACCGCTAGACCACCGCGGCCGGCTCAAAGTAAAACTTTACTCTATTTAGATTGACCAAAATTCTGATAACTTTTAAACTTTAATCTTCAGAATTTTTCAAATTGAATTGAGGGTAGATAGTGTCCTCTTAACTGTCTCCACTTATTTCTGTACCTTGCATTACAATGTCATAGTGAAAGTTGGTACAGTTTCATTATTATTTATGTCAGCTACAGTGCTGTCATTTTAACTTTGTATCTCATATATTAAGGTAATTTAATCTAACTCGTTTTTGTAGTTTTTGGCACGAAAAATGGATTTCACCTAATAATTTGTAAAGTGAAGGAGGTAACCTCATAAAAGCTACTATGATACTTTTTATGATAAACTGAACCTAATTTCCAAAGTAGATCTTCCTAAGTTACACACATTTAAAATTTGGAATGAGCTGGATTTTTAAAGAAACTAATTATCGGGTCATGCTGAACTCGAAACCTTTGGCATTGGCTTAGTTTTGCATAATCTAGTCAGGTTTAGTAACAATATTTAAATATTTAATTTTATATAAGATTGTTGTACAATATTTTTGTTTGCCTCTGTTCACAGCATAGCCAGGTGCTGTTCCCTTGACTCTAGCTGAGTGACGGAGAAAAATCAATAACTCGCTCGCCTCACTAAGCATACAAATAAGTGAATGCTACTTTACACATAGGTCAAGTTTCCAGGTGCTTGCAGTAATTATTGACTTCCCAAAACAATTAGCCCAGTAACATACCAACGCTTATTAATAAAAGTACAGTCGCATGGGGCCCACACGATATTTTTTGACTGGACTGACTATTTCTTGGTAGGGAGAACGCAACATGTTACCTTGAATGGAGAATAACTGACAGGAGTTAACAAGGGTAAGTCAACAAGTACCTGCCATTTTGCTTTGTCCCTAGGATGGCACTACGACTTTGTGTTCTCGCGATTCGCTAGGTGGCAATGTTTTCTTCGCCTGCGTCAGGCTGCAGCGTTATCGCATTAGTCTATCTTTCGCTGTCGCGACATAAAGATGGCCACGCCGCTCTCTGCTTGCACCACAGAAAATTTTCTATGGTCTGAAGGTGTAGCGAGAGCGTCAATTCGTAGAAGACTTTCAGCAAAATACGGGGACAATGGAGTATCACAGGGGAGTAAAGGACAAGGAAAGAGTGGGGCGTCCAGCTACAGCAACAACTGATGCCGATATCGAACAAGTCTATATCTTGATTCTGAAAAATAGATGAGTGACTGTTAATATGGCAAACCATATGCGGCTTTATCACGTTTCTGCATTTGAAGTCGTGTATAATAGGCTCAAATTTCAGAAAATCCGTCCGAGGTGAATTTCAAAACCACTCGATGAAGAACACAAACGTAACAGTGTGAAAAGCTGTCAGCACCCTACCGGACCTTCATTTCTGAAACGAATCATCACTGTAGATATTTTAAGAGGCCGTCGATTTAGCACCGATGAATAGCTGAAGGAAGCAATCAATACGTGACTTCCTGCAAAACCAAAACCTTTTTTTCAGAGGCCTGGGAAAACTTGTGTAACTGACTATGATGAAAAATTATATTAATAAAAATTGTGTACTCTAGTTGTAATAAATTGTAAAAGTAGGTTACGGATACTTATGGAGTTATCCTCGCAAAAGTAATTTCAGGAGTACCCCATGAAAGTATTTTCAGCCCACTGGTGTTTACGTTTTGTGTTGATGCCCTGACAGACAATATTTACAGTAACCTCAGACTTTTTACAGATTATATATTTATCTATAATGAAGTAACAACAGAAAGAAATTTGTACAAATATTGTCTCGTCTACTGATAAAATTTCAAAGTGATACAGAGATTGTCAACTTCCTTTAAATGTCCAGAAATGTAAAACTGTAGACTTCACAAAGCGGCAAAACATCTTCATAGTCCTGCCAGTACGAGAAAACATACGACTACAAATTGAAAGAGTCTGAACGGGATGAGTCAACTTATATTAATACCTGTGTCTAACAATCTGGAGGGATGCGAAATGAAATCATTACATAGTTTCAGACGAAGGTATAACAGGTGAAGACGTCGCTTTATCGGTAGGATAATGGGTAGATGCAATCATTCTACAAAGGAGAATATTTACGGAACACTCTCCTGACGCACTCTAGAATATTGATCACGTGTGCAGACTCTTATCAGATACGACTAAATAGGGTAACTAACGTTTCAAAGAAGGGCAGTACGGTTGATCTCATATTTTTTAAATGCATGGGAGAGCGCCACAGATATCCCGAAAGATGTAATCTGACTAGCACTCGACGATGGATCCAGTTATTCCACGAATACCTATTTACAAAGTTTCCAGAACCATTTTTAAGTAATGACTCTAGGAATGAACTGTGTAGAGACCACGAAGACAAGATCAGACTAATATGGGTGCTCGCAGAAGCAGTTAAGAAAGCATCATCTCAGTGCACCATCTGCAATGCAACGGGAAGGAACTTCTAACACACGATACAATGGCAAATACCACCTGCCATGCAAAATGGCTCTGAGCACTATGGGCCTTAACTTCTGAGGTCATCAGTCCCCTAGAACTTAGAACTACTTAAACCTAACTAACCTAAGGACATCACACACATCCATGTCCGAGGCAGGATTCGAACCTGCGACCGTAGCGGTCGCGCGGCTCCGTACTGTAGTGCCTAGAACCGCTCGGCCACTCCGTCCGGCGCCATGCAATTTACAGTGGTTTTCAGAATATCGCGTAAACTAAACACAGTACCAGGATGCCGCGCAACGCTAGACAGAGCACTTTTGTCTTACATGAAACAGATTTTACTAGATGGGTTGCGAAGACACGTAGATGTAAGGAAGTTCGAGGCTAAAAAAAATGTTTAAATGTGTGTGATTTCCTAAGGGACCAAACCGCTGACGTCATCGGTCCCGAGGCTTACACACTACTTAAACTAACTTCTGCTAAGAACAACACACACACACACCCATCACCGAGGGAGGACTTGAACCTCCGGCAGGACGCCCAAAACCGCGCGGTCACTCCGCGCGGAGGCTAAACATCTCATTATCGACCACGGGCCTGGAACACCATCTAAACGTAATATAATTTTCCATATTGGTCTACGAAAACAGTCGCACTGATTCCCCTATCCGTCTCATAAACAAAACGCACAGATAATCAAAATACAGTGATGCGCGAAACTTAAGGACGAAAGTAACTTTCGCATGATATGTCACTACGAGTTGTTCGATGGACCGAACATAGAAAGAATTTCTACAGTATAGTACAGAAGGTAACTCACAGAAAAATAAAACGAGACGAACAGAAACCACACTTTTATTCAAAGACAATAGTTACACTGAAGTCATCGCGATTTATGACGTTCCACAATACATTACAAAAGTCGGAACATGGTTCTTAACACTGTGAGTAATCACCAGGGATATCAATGCAAGCCCTGAAACGTGATGACGGCCACAAGGTTTTTGTCGTACAGCGTTCCATTCCTCCAGTTTACAGCTGCTTGATGTGTGTGGACGCGCTGCAGTATTTCTCCCCAACGCATCCCACAGGTGCTCCATGGGGTTTAAGTTTGGGGAAAAGACAGGCCAGTCCACTCGCTGAAAATCCTTTCCTAAGAAGTGGAAATCCTTTCCTAAGATGCGGTCAAGTTGAAAGTAAGCCTTAAAAAATACACACGGGGAAGGAGTACAGTATCACAATAACGGTGATAGGTGTACCGTGTTCAAAGATTTGGAGCTCAGAACGTGCAACACTGTACCTCCACACACCGTAATAGCTCGATCACCGACACGATCATGATCGACAGAGTTCCTCGGTGCGTTGGGTATTCCCATCTCTCGCCATAGGGGGGTCCATCTAAAATCTATTCTTACGCGAGAAGAGCACGTGACCCAACACCTAGCTGGTCCAGTTCCTACACTCTTGGCACCATCAGAAACGGTCCCGCAGATATGCTAGTGTCAAACGGAACACAACATACTGCTCGTCAGCCAAACGGACCACCTCAAGCAGGCGTCGTGTCACTGTGCAGTGTGAGGTTGTTTGCCATGCAATACCGTGCAGAGTAATTACAGTTGCAGCCGCTGTTTGACGTGGGTCCCTCTTTGGGAGTTGCATAATGTAGTGGTTGCCTGCGGCTCCAGTTGACGTAGTCGACCACCTTCTCTAGTTCGGGCAGCAATACCTGTGGTTCGAAACGCTCCCCACGCACGTGAAACAATATTGTGAGCAATACCAAACTCCTGGGCTACACTCGTCACACTTCCCCCTTCTTCCAGTTTCCCGATGATTCTTCCCCGTGAGAAGTCAACCAAATGTCGTCTCTGCGTCATGTTGTAATGTAGAACAGTACCACAGGGCACCGTAATTGATCGCTGATTGACACAGACAATATCTTTTTCCTTTCCTTCAACAGCTTGAAGTTGCAAAGGCCATCCTTATTTGGTGCTATAATCACGCTGGCTTCATACCAAGTGACGTTCAGATTTCTGTGCATGACAGGGACACCTCTGGCAACGCGCTATTGCACTTTCATTCATTTCCACCACGCAGTTAATATATCTGGTAACTTATGTGTCTCATTCCTACGTTTTTCATAGCAGTGCACGTACACGCGTAGAAAAAAGTAAAATGTGTCATTGACAGATGCCGGCAGATAACATTACAGAACGTTTTTAATGGGGTGTATGACCACCTCGGATGGTACTGCATGTCCTGCAGTGTGCTCCCATGCTGGCTACAAGGTTGATAAGTTCTTGAGGTGGGGCGTTCCATTCCTCCACCAGCACGATAGACAGCCGCTGGGCGGTCGTTGGTGCCTGTGGATGTGTTGTAGTACGTCAGCCCAACGCACGTACTTGAAGAGATTTAAGTAGCGGGAATGGGCAGGCCAGTCCATTCGTAAAATTGAGCACGTATTTAAGACAACTTTAATACATCCTTTATTTTTCAGTCCCAACTGCATTTTTTTACAGTGTGGATAGTTTCGACGCCCCTGAGGTTGTCCAAGAAGTAAGTTCCGATCGGTCGCTAAATGGAAACCACAGTGAAAATCAGAAACATTTTATTTGCAAGAGTTAGCTACACTTTCCAGATATTACTCTACATAGTCACCACTCCGACTTAGACATTTGTCGGAGCGTTATACCAAATTTCCAACACCATCGTCATAGAAGGCAGCCAACTATGCTTTCTGATAATTCTCTACGCTGGTCTATAGCGCGTAGCCTACGACAAAGTGATGTCTTCGTATTCAGCGTTTCATGTGAATAGAGACGATACTCAGGGCTGTGTTGTGGGTGATCGAACACTTCCCATCGAAAAGGCTGCAGGAGCGTCTTCACTGCCACTGCTGAGTGTGGCCGAGAATTGTCATGAAGAACGAAGTACGTGGCAGTTGTGTTAGGTGGGCTGCATTCATTAAGACGAAGCCTCTCATTGGTCCCCCCAACATGGCGGGAGACATCGTTGTTCTAGGCACTTTTACGCGCTCACAGCGGCTCGCAACTGAAAAGACCGTCTTGATGCGATATACGGTCATACTAGAGACACTACCCAACACATCTGTGCAAAGCTTCATCAGTGTGGTGTCTATTTCGCGAGCGTTCGGAACTTACTTTCTAGACAACCCTCGTATGTAGTTGCATCAGCAAGCCGTCATGGATCATCAGATGCTTGAGTCTGATACAGAAAGACTTGTTGTTGACGCAACTACATAGATCTGAAGGTGTGGGTGGTCAGCAGATGTACAGCTGGTAGCTTCTGTAATCTGTAGCAAAGGAGCGTTTCTGAGTGATGTGGCTGAGGGTGCACACGGGTTGTTTTTGTTCAGCTCTGAATTGGAGTGTGATTCGTTGCTCTGTGGCCCATCTACCCGCTGTTACAGTTTGTAAAAGTCAATGGCAAGCGTAGATAACACTTCGCTGTCTACATTATTTGACTTGGATGCCGATGATTTTTACCAGATTGAAGTACCCATGGTTCACTCTTGACAGTACACGTGAAAAGATAAGTATTTGCACGAGGCCGGAAACGTCTTATGAGGCGGGAACCCTCTATCCGGTTACCATCATACTAGCTTATACCCATCATTACGGCCAATATGAGGTCTGAGGATGATCCAGACATCCGGCCATGGTGGCAGACGCCGAAGCAGCACCTATCTATTACTTCAGTTACCTAAGAATGTAAGTCGGTAATGGCAGTCAGTCAGAATTACATGAATTTTTTGCGTAACTTCCGTAGCGATACTGTATTTCGGTCACCATCATTCTCCTGTTACGTTGTAATGTGTGGCTTACTGCGTATTGTTTGTTGTGGTTTTTGTGAGTTGACTGGTGTTCGGCAGTAGTGACTCCAAGCTGCCTGTCACACTTGTGAACTCGGAACACTTTACTCTGTAGATTATTCTACGCCTGTATGTTCAAAACACCACACAGTGACATTGGCAATAATAACCACATCACAACCTCTGTCCAGTGCAGATGCAGATCAAGTTTAATTATTAAAAAAAATAAAATAAAAAAGATGAAATAACTAACTTTCCTGATTAATTAAAAATTTGCAAGTGATGGCATCTGTTTTACAGCGGATCGCCGGCACAACCAGTGTACAATTCAGTCATATAGAGACGACTAATGACACTTCGTCAAAAGAGTCAGCACATCATATAGTTGCAGAACAAAAAAGTTATAATATTAGTTAAAATTAATCATTAATTTATTGATCCTTCAAAGAAGCTTCTCAAGTCAAGTAAATTATACTGATACTTCACTAAGTCGAGATAAAATACATTAGTCAGTAGCGAGACAAGATTCCTGTCTATTCTGAAAACACTGTATAAATGCTGGAGGCACCTGAATGATATGTGGAAGAATACTACTCATCCGGCAGGTGACTTTTCAAAATTTATGGAAACTCACGACCCTTGGTGGCAGTAAAATAATTTATCAATTTTCTACCAGGTTCCGTCAACAACCATCATCTGGTACCAAGAGAGCTGCTCGCAAATGCAACAGTACTGGAAAAAAAACGCAAATCACGTTGTGGAA
Organism: Schistocerca cancellata; assembly: GCF_023864275.1. NCBI lineage: Eukaryota > Metazoa > Arthropoda > Insecta > Orthoptera > Acrididae > Schistocerca > Schistocerca cancellata. The sequence continues at coordinate 514,332,642 of NC_064628.1, read as the reverse complement.
TAAACTCGCAAGCTGTGAACTGCACAGGAGGAAACCAGCGCGACACTGAATCAAAACGAAGCTCCATGCCGGTTGTGACACATCTCGATACCTCCTCGACGAAGCGTCCCCACTGCAGCCCCGAATGGTGAACACCAAGTGTATGTCCTCTACATCTACATATACATCCATACTCCGCAAGCCACCAGAGGGTGTGTGGCGGAGGGTACCCTGAGTACCTCCATCGGTTCTCCCTTCTATTCCAGTCTCGTATTGTTCGTGGAAAGAAGGACTGTCGGTATGCTTCTGTGTGGGCTCTAATCTCTCTGATTTTATCCTCATGGTCTCATCGCGATATATACGTAGGACGGAGCAATATACTGCTGGACTCTTCGGTGAAGGCATGTTCTCGAAACTATAACAAAAGCCCGTACCGAGCTACTGAGCGTCTCTCCTGCAGAGTCTTCCACTGGAGTTTATCTACCATCTCCGTAACACTTTCGCGATTACTAAATGATCCTGTAACGAAGCGCGCTGCTCTCCGTTGGATCTTCTCTATCTCTTCTATCAACCCTATCTGGTACGGATCCCACACTGCTGAGCAGTATTCAAGCAGTGGGCGAACAAGCGTACTGTAACCTACTTCCTTTGTTTTCGGATTGCATTTCCTTAGGATTCTTCCAATGAATGTCAGTCTGGCATCTGCTTTACCGACGATCAACTTTATAGGATCATTCCATTTTAAATCACTCCTAATGCGTACTCCCAGATAATTTATGGTATTAACTGCTTCCAGTTGCTGACCTGCTATTTTCTAGCTAAATGATAAAGGATCTTTCTTTCTATGTATTCGCAGCACATTACACTTCTCTACAATGAGATTCAATTGTAATTCCCTGCACCATGCGTCAATTCGCTGCAGATCCTCCTGCATTTCAGTACAATTTTCCATTGTTACAACCTCTCGATGCACCACAGCACCATCCGCAAAAAGCCTCAGTGAACTTCCGATGTCATCCACAAGGTTATTTATGTATATTGTGAATAGCAACGGTCCTATGACACTCCCCTGCGGCACACATGAAATCACTCTTACTTCAGAAGACTTATCTCCATTGAGAAGGACATGCTGCGTTCTGTTATCTAGGAACTCTTCAATCCAATCACACAATTGGTCTGATAGTCCATATGCTCTTACTTTGTTCATTAAACGACTGTGGGGAACTGTATCGAACGCCTTGCGAAAGTCAAGAAACACGGCATCTACCTGTGAACCCGTGTCTATGGGCCTCTGATTCTCTTGGACGAATAGCGGGAGCTGGGTTTCACACGACCGTCTTTTTCGAAACCCATGCTGATTCCTACAGAGTAGATTTCTAGTCTCCAGAAAAGTCATTATACTCGAACATAAGACATGTTCCAAAATTCTACAACTGATCGATGTTAGAGATATAGGTCTATAGTTCTGCACATCTGTTCGACGTCCCTTCTTGAAAACGGGGATGACCTGTGCCCTTTTCCAATCCTTTGGAACGCTACACTCTTCTAGAGACCTACGATACACCGCTGCAAGAAGGGGGCATGTTCCTTCGCGTACTCTCTGTAAAATCGAACTGGTATCCCATCAGGTCCAGCGGCCTTTCCTCTTTTGAGCGATTTTGTTTCTCTCTCCCTCTGTCGACTATTTCGATATCTACCAATTTGTCATCTGTGCGACAATCTAGAGAAGGAACTATAGTGCAGTCTTCCTCTGTGAAACAGCTTTGGAAAAAGACATTTAGTATTTCGGCCTTTGGTCTGTCATCCTCTGTTTCAGTACCAATTTGGTCACAGAGTGTCTGGACATTTTGTTTTGATCCACCTACCACTTTGACATAAGACCAAATTTTCTTAGGATTTTCTGCCAAGTCAGTACATAGAACTTTACTTTCGAATTCATTGAAGCCTCTCGCATAGCCCACCGCACATTACATTTCGCTTCGCGTATTTTTTGTTTATCTGCAAGGCTTTGGCTATGTTTATGTTTGCTGTGAAGTTCCCTTTGCTTCCGCAGCAGTTTCCTAACTCGGTTGTTGTACCACGGTGGCTTTTTTCCATCTATTAAGATCTTGATTGGCACATACTCATCTAACGCATTTTGTACGATGGTTTTGAACTTTCTCCACTGATCCTCAACACTATTTGTACTTGAGACAAAACTTTTGTGGTGAGCCGTCAGGTATTCTGTAATCTGCTTTTTGTCGCTTTTGCTAAACAGAAGAATCTTCCTACCTTTTTTAATATTTCTATTTACTGCTGAAATCATCGATGCAGTAACAGCTTTGTGATCGCTGATTCCCTGTTCTGCGTTAAATGTTTCAAATAGTTCGGGTCTGTTTGTCACCAGAAGGTCTAATATGTTATCGTCACGAGTTGGTTCTCTGTTTAGCTGCTCAAGGTAGTTTTCAGATAAAGCACTTAAAAAAAATTCACTGGATTCTTTGTCCCTGCCACCCGTTATGAACGTTCGAGTATCCCACTCCATAACCGGTAAATTAAAATCTCCACCCAGAACTATAACATGGTGGGGAAATCTACTCGAAATATTTTCCAAATTATCCTTCAGGTGCTCAGCCACAACAGCTGCTGAGCCAGGGGGCCTATAGAGTCATCCAATTACCATGCCTGAGCCTGCTTTAACCGTGTCCTTCACCCAAATTATTTCACATTTCGGATCTCCGTCAATTTCCTTCAATACTATTGCACTTCTTATCGCTATAAACACGCCTCCCCCTTCAATGTCCAGTCTGTCTCTGCGGTATACATTCCAATCTGAGTTTAGAATTTCATTACTGTTTGCATCTGGTTTCAGCCAACTTTCTGTCCCTAGTACTATGTGGGCATTGTGACCGTTTATTAATGAGAGCAGTTCTGGGACCTTTCTATAGACGCTCCTGCAGTTTACTATTAGCACATTAATATTTTTATTCCCTGTTGCATTTTGCCTGCTCCTTCCTTGCCGCGTCTCAGGAGACGTCTTGTCGGACCTAGGGAGGGAATTCTCTAACCTAAAAAACCCACATGTGCACTCCACACGTACTCCGCTACCCTTGTAGCCGCTTCCTGCGTGTAGTGCACGCCTGACCTATTCAGGGGGACTCCACATTTCTCCACCCGATAGCGGAAGTTACTGAGTTACATCTCAGTTTCCTCCTGACTTTCTTGCGCCCCACTCCTTAACACCACAGGTTGGATGGTAGGTTTCACGAGTTTTGACACCGTGACAAGTGAGAATTTCTCCACGCCTTCTAAAATGCAGGGAAAGCAGGTAGAATTTACTCCACAAGCGCTAGTTGTATTTTCGTAAACTGCATACAAGGTGGCACTGGACGGGCTGCTGACACGTAGCTCGTTCCCGCCACTGAGCCACATGAAAAGGCCGCCATGGTTAAAGGTACTCCCAGGCCAGGTACAAAGTTGGCTCTGAGCACTATGGGACTTAGCATCTGAGGTCATCAGTCCCCTAGAACTTAGAACTACTTAAACTTAACTAACCTACAGACATCACATACATCCATGCCCGAGGCAGGATTCGAACCTGCGACCGTACTGCTCGCGCGGTTCCAGACTGAAGTGCCTAGAACTGTTCGACCACCAACGGCCGGCCAGGTACAAAGGCTTCACATGCACAGTTCGCCCATCTAGAAAATTTTGGACAGTACTACACCAATCAATTTATTTATCGTCACTTAGCAACACGTTACTAATGTTACATCTCAGTTACGTTATATACTGAAAATATCCATAGATATGTTATTGTGGTGTCTGGCATACTTAGCTGAAGAAATGATATGTTACACAAGGCATATTTCAATCGTTCAAAGTTTTCACAACAAGAAAAAGAAGGTGTTAAAAGTACAACGACATAAAATATTTGATAGTGGATTTATGGTATTAAGCTACAGAGTGTCGACGTTATAGGCGCTGGCGCCTGAGGCTAGGCTACCCCGTCAGCAGAAAAAGTGACTTTGTACACTGACGAGGCATAGTGGAATGTCTCGAAATGTTGTTTGTTATTCATTGTCTCGACTGATAGCCACGATCGCCAGTGGACAAAATGGAGCTAGTTACTGCGTAGACAGGCCTTGTGTCCTGTGAGTTGCGTTGTTTGGGGAAGGAGACCAGACAGCGAAGTCATTGGTCTCATCGGATTAGGGAAGGATGGGGAAGGAAGTCTGCCATGCCCTTTCAAAGGAGCCATCCCGGCATTTGCCTGGAGCGGTTTAGGGAAATCACAGAAAACCTAGATTAGGATGGCTGGACGTGGGATTGAACCGTCGTCCTCCCGAATGCGAGTCCAGTGTCTAACCACTGCGCCACCTCGCTCGGTTGTGTCCTGTGAATGCGGTGCTCTGTGGCCTCCGTAGATTGTTTCGGACAGGGGTTTATTCTTCATCTGGGATCCTCTATGTTCAATGTTTGTCGGTGTACAAGAGAAAAATAAACTGCGCCACTGTACAAAGTCACGTTTGCTGTTGAAGTGTAGGCCTACTGGCAGGCGCCGGAGCCTGTAAGTTTGAAGTACTGTAGCGTCGTTGGATAGCGTTTCCGAATGCGGATTCCTATCCTCAATTTATCGCTCGAGACACCTTCTACAACTCCTCGAAGTTTGTGGCAGCATTTCGTGGACAACGTGTGTAATTCGCAAGGTTGCAAGTTACTAAAGAAAGTGTTACACCGCGAAGATTTTGATCGAGCACTACCAAACTGACGCTCCAGTATTTCCACATATATGGGATATATTGACCAAAATTTTATTCTTCTGGAATCTCACTTAATGCACAGAAAAAAGCCATTCCTGCAGATGAAGAATGTTGTGAGTACATGATAAATATCGAGTGTGTCTAACTCTGCAAAAAAAAATTCAGTTGCATATCACAAATAGCATGTTCAGAGGACGTGCGATTCCAGCCTATGCCGTATTTCATACTTTGAGAAAGCTCGAATCATTGGCATGAGGGAAATGGAGCATCATACCGATAGATAGCACAGGAGACAGGCCGTAGTGTAATCGTTGCAGAACGGGTGGTGACTTAGGCAAGTGAGGTTTGGGAAAAGGACGAGGCACCAGTCCTTCCACAAGACTGAAGCAGTAAAAGATCATAAGATTATTCCACTGGCTCAGACGAACAAACAGATGACAACTAGCTGAAATCCTGCCAGAAATTACAGGCAAAGAATTATGTTCCATAAATACCTTGCTCGACTTTTTATTGAAATGATGTCGAACGAGTCAGTTTACATGGCATGTATACTTGATTTATTTCAGTGGAAGACCTCATACTAAGCTCCTAAACTAAACTCCGTCTGAACAGGCCTCGGAAGGCCCAACGATACCGACCGACAGTAGTGTCATCAACAGCCTATAGGCGTCACTGGATGTGGATATGGAGGGGCATGCGGTCAGCACACCGCTCTCCCATCCATTGTCAGCTTTCGAAAGTGTAGCCGCTACTTCTCAGTCAAGTAGCTCTTCAACCGGTCTCACAAGGGCTGAGTGCAGCCCACTTTCCAACTGTACTCGGCAGATCGAGACGGAAGCACCAGCCAAGGCCAACAGCGCTTATCTTCAGTGACCTCACGGAAACCAGTTTTATCACTGCGACAGGGCCGTTGGCTCATGTTAACCACCTAGACGTTCCTAAATGTCACACTGTAATTATGATTTTAGGTTATATTTGAAACTTGCTTTAATACTTGTCAGACATTTTATATAATTGGGAAACACGTGTGCTTTGTAACGAGTCGCCAGAGGCCGAGGGTCCCTTCTACCAAAATACTGAGAAGCTATCCATGAAGAACATGTGACAGTTTGTCGGTAGAGATACGGTTCACGCTGTATACAGTGTGGTCTGAAAGACTCTGAAAAGCTTGTAAGAGAGTTGCAGGATATGTTGTGCTGAGAAATAACTATTGAGAAAAAAATCGGTACGTTTCGCCGTTTCTAATTAATTAGCATTGAAGTTAGCCTAGCAACCCACTGCACGCGCAAATTCAAGTGGCCCTCCAGATACAATTAGTGTCAGTTGTTCTCATAACGTACACGACAGCGTACGAGACTGCTCAGTCTTTGGCTCGGGTACGATATTTATAAGGTGCGTTCAAAAAGAAACGAACCGGAGTCTGCAATATGCAAACCGGTGACAGGAGGGTAATATCGTGGCGTGTGTAACGCATGCGTGTGTAACGCAATGCAGGTGATTAATTTGAATGTCAGTAAAACTTCGAAACACACATCTATTTTGTACGAGCTGTAAATAAATAGTTGCCCCTATTAAAGTTCCAACCCTCGTATAAGGGGCGTTCAAATAGAAACGAGCTGGAGGCATAATTACAGAAACCAGTACCTGTATGTTAGAAGTATTGGCCCTGGCTGTTGAGACACTTGTCCCACTGTGACACAACGCGCTGAATGGCTGCCTCAAAAAATTCCCGTGGCTGTGATGTTAACCAGTTCCGCATGTACAGCTGGATGTTGTCGTCCGATGTGAACCGTTTGCCCCTCAGAGCCCTTGTAAGGGGACCAAAATTGGCGAAATCACAGGGACAGAGGTCCGGACTGTATGGAGGGTGGCCGAGAACATCCCATTTGAATTTCTGCAGGAGTACTGCGACTGTGTTGGCCATATGAGGCTTCGCGTTATCGTGAAGCAGAATGACCCCATGGGTGAGATTGCCTGGTCGTTTTGATTTGCTCGCTTGGCGAAGGGTGGTCAAGATTTGCAAGTAGCGATGGGTATTCAATGTTGTCCTGTGCTGCAGGGAAGTGAATCAGAATGTGGTCATTTTGGGCAAAGAATAACGTCAGCATAACCTTTCCTGCACTCGTGTGGATGGCCTTGGCTTTTTTGGTGGTGGTGACCCTGGATGCTTCCACTGGAGCCTTTGTCGTTTTGATTCAGGTTCGAAGTGATGACACCATGACTCATCTCCAGCCACCATGCACGCCAGGAACGCATTCCGTTCCCGATCATAGCGCTGCAGATGAGTACGACAGTGCGTCATTCGACATGCTTGATGGTGTGGTTGAAGACTGTGGAGCACCCAATGGGCACACACTTTGCGCTTGTGCAGTCGTTCCTTCATGATAGCGTAAACACTTCCGACTCTCAATCCGCCGACGGCGGTTGTGGCTTTCACTGTCACTCGGCGATCCTGGGTAATGAGTGCATCCACCAGCTAGACGATGTCATCGGTAATGCAGTGTGGTGCTCCAGACCGTACATCATCGGCTAACGACACCTGTCCTTCCCTGAAGCGCTTGTGCCACGCCTGGACCCTTGCAAGGGACATGCAGTGTTCGTCGTACACTTGTGACATTCGCCAATGAATGTCCGTACCTCCTACTCATTCTGCTGTCAGAAAACGAACAACACTTCTTTGCTCTTCTGTTGACGCCTCCATGTCACTGTTTGCAATGCGACTGGCAGGGTTGGACGATTGATGCATGCTACTGCTAGCTCTGTGTAGTCACGTGACGTGCACGCGTTCCCTCTACCGACGGGCTGTGAACTTTCGCGCTCTGGTGGGAACCATCTACATCTACATTATTACTCTGCAATTCACATTTAAGTGCTTGGCAGAGGGTTCACCGAACCACAATCATACTATCTCTCTACCATTCCACTCCCGAACAGCGCTGGGGAAAAACGAACACCTAAACCTTTCTGTTCGAGCTCTGATTTCTCTTATTTTATTTTGATGATCATTCCTACCTATGTAGGTTGGGCTCAACAAAATAGTTTCGCATTCGGAAGAGAAAGTTGGTGACTGAAATTTCGTAAATAGATCTCGCCGAGACGAAAAGCGTCTTTGCTTTAATGACTTCCATCCCAACTCGCGTATCATATCTGCCACACTCTCTCCCCTATTACGCGATAATACAAAAGGAGCTGCCCTTTTTTGCACCCTTTCGATGCCCTCGATCAATCCCACCTGGTAAGGATCCCACACCGCGCAGCAATATTCTAACAGAGGACGAACGAGTGTAGTGTAAGCCGTCTCTTTAGTGGACTTGTTGCATCTTTTAAGTGTCCTGCCAATGAAACGCAACCTTTGGCTCGCCTTCCCCACAATATTATCTATGTGGCCTTTCCAACTGAAGTTGTTCGTAATTTTTACACCCAGGTACTTAGTTGAATTGACAGCCTTGAGAATTGTACTATTTATCGAGTAATCGAATTCCAACGGATTTCTTTTGGAACTCATGTGGATCACCTCAACTTTTCGTTATTTAGCGTCAACTGCCACCTGCCACACCATACAGCAATCTTTTCTAAATCGCTTTGCAACTGATACTGGTCTTCGGATGACCTTACTAGACGGTAAATTACAGCATCATTGCGAACAACCTAAGAGAACTGCTCAGATTGTCACCCACGTCATTTATATACGTAGATCAGGAACAGCAGAGGTCCCAGAACGCTTCCCTGGGGAACACCTGATATCACTTCAGTTTTACTCGATGATTTGCCGTCTATTACTACGAACTGCGACCTTCCTGACAGGAAATCACGAATCCAGTCGCACAGCTGAGACGATACCCCATAGGCCCGCAGCTTGATTAGAAGTGAAACCATGCTGATTACGTATCAATAGATCGTTCCCCTCGAGGTGATTCATTATGTTTGAATACAGTATATGCTCCAAAACCCTACTGCAAACCGCCGTCAGTGATATAGGTCTGTAGTTCGATGGATTACTCCTACTACCCTTCTTAAACACTGGTGCGACCTGCGCAATTTTCCAGTCTGTAGGTACAGATCTATCGGTGAGCGAGCGGTTGTATATGGTTGCTAAGTAGGGAGCTATTGTATCAACGTAATCTGAAAGGAACCTAATCGGTATACAATCTGGACCTGAAGACTTGCCCGTATCAAGCGATTTGAGTTGCTTCGCAACCCCTAAGGTATCTACTTCTAAGAAACTCATGCTAGCAGCTGTTCGTGTTTCAAATTCTGGAATATTCCATTCGTCTTCCCTGGTGAAGGAATTTCGGAAAACTGCGTTCAAGAACTCCGCTTTAGCGGCACAATCGTCGGTAACAGTACCATCGGCACTGCGCAGCGAAGGTATTGACTGCGTCTTGCCGCTTGTGTACTTTACATACGACCAGAATTTCTTCGGATTTTCTACCAAATTTCGAGGCAATGTTTCGTTGTGGAACCTATTAAAGGCCTCTCGCATTGAAGTCCGTGCCAAATTTCGCGCGTCTGTAAATTTTAGCCAATCTTCGGGATTTCGCGTTATTCTGAACTTCGCATGCTTTTTCCGTTGCCTCTGCAACAGCGTTCGGACCTGTTTTGTGTACCACGGGGGATCAGTTCCAACTCTTACCAATTTATGAGGTATAAATCTCTCAATTGCTGTTGCTACTATATCTTTGAATTTGAGCCACATCTCGTCTACATTTGCATAGTCATTTCGGAAGGAATGGAGATTCTCTCTTAGGAAAGCTTCTAGTGACACTTTATCCACTTTTTTAAATAAAATTATTTTGCGTTTGTTTCTGGTGGATTTGGAAGAAACGGTATTGAGCCTAGCTACAACGACCTTGTGATCACTAAGCGCTGTATCAGTCATGATGCTCTCTATTAGCTCTGGATTGTTTGTGGCTAAGAGGTCAAGTGTGTTTTCGCAACCATTTACAATTCGCGTGGGTTCGTGGACTAACTGCTCAAAATACTTTTCGGAAAAAGCATTTAGGACAATCTTGGAAGATGTTTTCTGCCTACCACCGGTTTTGAACAATTATTTTTGCCAACATATCGAGGGAAGGTTGAAGTCCCCACCAACTATAACCGTATGAGTGGGGTTTTTATTTGTTACGAGACTCAAATTTTCTCTGAACTGTTCAGCAACTATATCATCGGAGTCTGGGGGTCGGTAGAAGGAGCCAATTACTAACTTAGTTCGGCTGTTAAGTATAACCTCCACCCATACCAATTCACACGGAGTATCCACTTCGACTTCACTACAAGATAAACCACTACTGACAGACACAAACACTCCACCACCAATTCTGCCTAATCTATCTTTCCTGAACACCGTCTGAGACTTCGTAAAAATTTCTGCAGAACTTCTTTCAGGCTCTTGCCAGCTTTCTGTACCTATAACGATTTCAGCTTCTGTGCTTTCTATTAGCGCTTGAAGCTCAGGGACTTTCCCAACACAACTACAACAATTTACAACTACAATTCCGACTGTTCCTTGATCCAAGCACGTCGTATCTATTTTTTACGAACTGTAAATAAATAGTTGCCACTATAAAAGTTCCAACCCTCGTACTATCGTCCCACGACCAATTTTACATGTCGCTCTCTTGTTCGGCTTTAGGAACACACACGAAGGACACGTTTGGCGACACTGTCTCTGGATAGACGCTTGAATTTGCGCTTGAAAAATACCTGATTGGCTAAATTCAATGCTAATTAGTTGGAAAACAGCGCAACATACCGAATTTGTTTCTTCACAATCATTCCTCAACACAACTGGTCCTTCAATGACCTTACAATCTCTTATTAACTTGTATATTATGAAGGTGCAGTTAGAATGCCTAACTCCTTCAAGAGGTACATAGGAGATGACTGCCGGTGAAACCACATAATATTCCACTACTCGCTTTTGCACAGTCGGTACTTCCTTTTTAAGCGACGAGGAGCCCGAGCAAATTGTGGCGCAAGACGTAATTCAGTGGAAATATGCAAAATATACAGGGTGTTACAAAAAGGTACGGCCAAACTTTCAGTAAACATTCCTCACACACAAATAAAGAAAATATGTTATGTGGACATGTGTCCGGAAACGCTTACTTTCCATGTTAGAGCTCATTTTATTACTTCTCTTCAAATCACATTAATCATGGAATGGAAACACACAGCAACAGAACGTACCAGTGTGACGTCAAACACTTTGTTACAGGAAATGTTCGAAATGTCCTCCGTTAGCGAGGATACATGCATCCACCCTCCGTCGCATGGAATCCCTGATGTGCTGATGCAGCCCTGGAGAATGGCGTATTGTATCACAGCCGTCCGCAATACGAGCACGAAGAGTCTCTACATTTGGTACCGGGGTTGCGTAGACAAGAGCTTTCAAATGCCCCCATAAATGAAAGCCAAGAGGGTTGAGGTCAGGAGAGCGTGGAGGCCATGGAATTGGTCCGCCTCTACCAATCCATCGGTCACCGAATCTGTTGTTGAGAAGCGTACGAACACTTCGACTGAAGTGTGCAAGAGCTCCATCGTGCATGAACCAAATGTTGTGTCGTACTTGTAAAGGCACATGTTCTAGCAGCACAGGTAGAGTATCCCGTATGAAATCATAGCGGTGAATCGAGGAAGTACAGTACATACTGACGAAACAAAAATGAGCTCGAACATGGAAATTAAGCGTTTCCGGACACATGTCCACATAACATCTTTTCCTGATTTGTGTGTGAGGAATGCTTCCTGAAAGTTTGGCCGTACCTTTTTGTAACACCCTGTATTAGGAAGGTTGTTCAATTGTTTCCAAGACTAGCAATTATACAAAAGAGTAAAAGTAACTGAATTAATTGTTTGAGCAGCTCAGTAACGTGTTTCTTCAATATTTCATCAATATGTGCACCCTAAAAGTTTCTAACATTCTATCCTGTTTACTGACCTCTGTTAATATGCGTATGATCCTGTTTATTGTTCAGAACTGAATATCGTGTATTTTTCCCAAAATTACGGAAGGGTCCATGTTAAGAGCGCCATGTAACAATTTCTGGAACAAATCAGTAATAATTTTGAAATCTGGTTTCGCAGGACAGAGCGGATCAGGTTGTTAGTTATACAAGAACACACACCTTTATTCCTCGAACCAATGCACAGTTTTCTCTTTAAAACAGCAAAGGTCAGTTCACGGCTGAGGGCCCAAGTAACTTCTCCAAACTAAGTTTAACTGATTGCTTTTAAAACAGCACGATTTAGAGTAACGGCTGAAGGCCTTACTTATATAATTAGAATATCTTCTCGGCTAAAGGCCGAAAGAATATTTCAGATCAGCTAAGGAAATTCTTTATAGCCAAGCATTTACAAATTCCGGCTAAAGGCCATGTTAAGGAAAATTCAAGTTAATTCTTCGGCTGGAAGCCCAATTAAAAAAATAATTAAAGAGAAACCTTACAGACAAGGATTTATATATTAAAGCCACAGATTCTGAAATAAACGCGGCTGAAGGCCTAAATGCACAGCAACAAGAATTTTAAATTAAACACGGCTGAAGTCTTACTCTTAAAGTTGCTATGAAATTCGGCTGAAGGCCATATACTAAACATAAAACACACAATATTAATACACAGCTAAAGGCCTGGCGCAGTACCTACGACCAAATAAAATGACAATCACAAACAACGAACAGTGGTGCTGAGAAGTGTACCAAGGGTCGGCCTGGGGAGGAAACTCTAACCACAGTTTAGGTGAAACGGCCAGCCAAGCATAACACTAAACAATCGGGTGGCAAGACGACCTAGGAACGGCTGAAGAACCAACCAACAGCCTAATCAACTCCCTTCCACCCGACACACTCGCTGCTCTATTTCAACCGACCGACTGACTACTCCAGTACACAGACAGCATTCATCTGCTTAGTGGAAATCACAGAAGCTACACACGGTTCCACATAAACACACTTGCAAAAGAACTCGAACAATCACAAAAGCAATCACTGTGGAACAACAAGGACGAGTCAATTCGACACACAGAGAGTTTCGTGGGAGACCAAATACACGTCGTCCGATGAGACGACGGGCCGAACGACCAACCCAGGTCGTTCCCACTGAAGTTATGTGTGTCGGCAACGGTCAGGCGAGTCTTGGCTGTCCGAAGCTGACTGCAGCTCCAACCCGACTCAACTCTATGTCCGTTCGGAATTCAGAGACACTGCGATCCGGACACACTGGCTGGGACCCAACCATACAGAGGTAACTCTTGCCCACTGGCCACGACATCTCTGCACAAGGAAGGAACCGACCCACGTCCGGCAAGATGACCAACTGACGAGGCCCAGAAATGGTCAACACGTCGCCCGATGAGACGACCAACCGAACGACCAACCAACGGTCGTCCCGCTCCAATCTCCTTCCGTCGAACAGTTCATGTGTGTCGCCAGCGGTCGGCGAGCAGTGGCTGATCGCATCTCACTGGCGCTCCGTCCGCAACTCCACTGCTACTGCGTCCCGACTGAGCTCCCAACTCAACTCCAGATACACGACGACCCGGAAATACTATCGGTCGCTCCAGAGACAGTACAACAGAGCACTTATCGATAAGCGCTGCTGCTGCCACTCAGAGACGCGTTAGGTAGGAAGTTAGTGCCGGCAGTAAATGGAATAAGAAAACGAGGCGGCGTTACGGTAAGAGAAGATGACAAACAATAAACGGAATGAACACGAGCCGCACACGGCTCAAGTTTCTTCTGTTACTTTATCCCCAATGAGATTTATTATAATATTAGTATGGTCTATGGAAAATATGAGTACTAATTCCGCTTGATTAATGTAAAAAGGGAGCCGGCCAGTGGGGTCGTGTGGTTCTAGGTGCTTCAGTCTGGAGCCGCGTGACCGCTACGGTCGCAGGTTCGAATCTTGCCACGGACATGGATGTACGTGATGTCCTTAGGTTTAAGTAGTTATAAGTTCTAGGGGACTGATGACCACAGCTGTTAAGTCCCATACTAATCAGAGCCATTTGAACCATTTGTTAAATGGAAGGTCATTCATACACATATAGGAGGGGACCCAAGATTAAACCCTGTGGAGCTCCCTTTGTGATTTTTTTTCCCCCACCATCACTAAATATCCCCTCTTGCTATCATTGTTTGAATTGATGGAAAATGGAAATGAGCGTTTGGCGTCATTGGCCGGGAGGCCCCTCGCGGGGCAGGTCCGGCCGCCTTGGCGCAGGTCTTACTTCATTCGGCGCCACATTGGGCGACCTGCACGCCGGATGGGGATGAAATGATGATGAACACAACACAACACCCAGTCCCTGAGCGGAGAAAATCTCCGACCCAGCCGGGAATCGAACCCGGGCCCGGAGGACGGCAATCCGTCACGCTGACCACTCAGCTACTGGGGCGGACGTTTGAATTGATGAGGGTGACACCATCACGTTAAAGATACAACGTTACTAGTAGTAGCGTGATTCACACTGTCAGAAGAAACTGTAAAAACAACCTGTGTCGCTGAAGATAACAAAAGTGGCAAATGAAATACTTAGCCATGACTGGTATCGTCAAATGGTACAGAAACAACATAAAATTGTGGTGAAAATTCATGGCGTGTAATGTAGGGCCGTTGTCAGCACGGAGTGCTTTCAGGTGCAGTACAAATAGCTGACGGTGCTTGGCCACTAGAATGGCGTGTAACAAAGTAAGTGACAGAATCTTTATCATTCTGTGTGAAATGAAATTAGGATAAATTAAAATGTAATTATAAAGACTAGAGCTTAAACAGGGGTCCACAGTAAAATTGTGGTTAAAATGTAATTAAAAAAGATGCAGCTGAAAGCAGGTGTGCTAATGATGGGCCTACACTGAAAGCCACGAATCTTTACCATAATTTTATCATGTTCTTACATCATGTAACGATGCCAGTCATTCCTGTATATTAGATTTGCCTCTTTTGTTATCCTCAACAACACAGGTAGATTTTTAAAAATCCCTTCTGAAAACGTGAATCACCCAACTACTTGTGATGTTGATATTTTATCACAATGCTGTTATTGCACGTGCACATGCCTTTTTTTGATCAATCTCAAGATAATTACGACTGAAACTGGTAACTGGGTAATTGAATAAAGCAAATACGACCATAGACCCTTGTGGTTCTTACACATTGTTTGAAATATTTAACCCACCTTTTTGTATTCTGTTTGTTAAGTATGATTCAAACCTGTTAATTGGAAAGCCATCAGCTCTATAAAACTCTAGTTGTTCTAAAACAATAACATAATGTTTACAATCAAACATTTTTCTGAGATGACAAAAATACCGACGGCGATATTTTATTAATTAAATCATGTAATATTTGGTGTAAAGTCGAACAACCCTCGGGGAATCCAAACCGAGATGCACTAAAAAATTATTTCTATTGAAAAGTGAGGCTAGTCTTGATACATTACCTTTTAGAGTATTTTAGAAAAAGACGTTTCTAAAGTTATTCTGCAAGTATTTAAATCTTTCTTGCCATTCCTGTTATAAACAATTTTACAAATGCATATTGTAATCTGTCTGGAAAATTCCCTATGGCGGTGAAGCGTCAAAGAAACTGTTACAGGCATGCGTATTCAAATACAGAGATATGTATACAGTCAGAATACGCCTATATAAAACAAGTGTTAGCGCAGTTGTTAGATCGGTTAATGCTGCTAGAATGGCGGGTTATCAAGATTTAAGTGAGTTTGAACGTGGTGTTGTAGTTGGCGCATGAGCAATGGGACACAGCATCTCCAAGGTAGCGATGATGTGGAGATTTTCCTGTACGACCATTTCACTAGTCTACCACGAATATGAGGAATGCGATATAATAACAAGTCTTCGACATCGCTGCGGTCGGAAAAAGATCCTGCAAGAACGGGACCAACGACTACTGAAGAGAATTGCAACCCTTCCGCAAGTTGTTGGAGATTTCAATCCTGGGCCACCAAGAACTGTCAGCGTGCGAACCATTCAACGAACCATCACCGCTATGGGCTTACTCGTGTACCCTTGATGACTGCACGATACAAACCTTTACGCCTCACCTGGGCCCGTCAACACCGACATTGGACTGTTGATGACTGGAAACATGTTTCCTGGTCGAACGAGTCTCGTTTCAAATTGTATCGAGCAGATGGACGTGTACAGCTATGGAGACAACCTCATGAATCCATGGACACTGCATATTAGCAGGGGACTATACAAGCTGGTAGAGGCTCTGTAATGGTGTGGGGCGTGTGCAGTTGGAGTGATATGGGACCCCAGATACGTCTAGGTACGACTCTGACAGATGATGTGTACGTACGCATCGTGTCTGATCTCCTGCATCCATTCATGTCAATTGTAGATTCCGTCGGACTTGGGCAATTCGAGCAGGACAACGCGACACCCCACACATCCAAAATTGGTACAGAGTGGCTCCAGGAACACTCTTCTAAGTTTAAACACTCCCGCTGGCCCCCAGACTCCCCAGAAATGAACGTTATTGAGTGTCTCTGGGATATCTTCCAACGTGCTATTCAGAAGAGACATCCACCCCGTCGTACGCTTACGGATTTGTGGACAGCCCTGCAGGATTTATGGTGTCAATTCCCTCCAGAATTACTTGAGTCATTTATCGATTCCATGCCACGTCGTGTTGCCGCTCTTTTACGTGCACGCTGGGGCCCTATGCGATAGTAGGCAGGTGTACCAATTTCTTTGGCTCTTCAGTGTATACGCACAACAAACAGAATTTCTCAGGCTTCCGGCCTCGTTAGGCAGTGGTGGCACAATGCCAGGAAAGATTAGCCAGCTCCTGAAGAGACACAACATCTCGTCAGTGTTCGGACTCTCAGCTAAAGTACGACATCTAATAAGGCCCGCGAAGGTCGATCTAGGGCTTTGAACGCCTGGAGTGTACAAATTCCCATGTCAGTATGGCTACATCTGCGTCGGCCAAACAGTTCGCACTTTGCAGCAACGTCGGACGGAACACGAGGAGTGCTTACGTCCGCGCTATCCCGAAAAATCAGCTGTGGCTGAATTTACTTTAGAGAATCGATACAAAATTCTGTTCGACAAAACCTGTGCTCATGAGCACGGTTTTTGGGATAGCATCATAAACGAAGCGGTAGAAATAAAAATATCTGAAGACACCATCAACAAAGACTGCGGTTTGCAACTCAGCACAGGCTGCGAGCCGGCAATCGCGAAGTTGAAGCGGTCGCGGGGCGAAAACATTGCCACACTTGGCGAGGAGAGAGCACCAGTGACGTCACAGCCAGCAGCGCGGCTATGTAGCGGCGAGGCCACGGCGACACGGCAGTTTGTTTTGTTTTGGTTTAGTGCGCAAAAAACAGCTGGGGTCATTTACCAGTTGACAATGGACGAGGAGAGCTCCGTCGAAAGCTTGTGGGACTTTAACCACCTGACGCGGCTGGACTCCCGAGAAGATTTTATTGATTCATATCGCAGCAATGCCATATACTGATAGAAACAGAATTTCGGTTTTGATATCTTTCGTGGTGCTGCAGTATCAGTGGCCAGCAGCAGACAGTAGCTGCGTAGGAAGAGTCGCTCGGTCCCGAAAGCCAGCGGCGGGCCCTGACCTAGTCGAGCGGCTTCCCTCTCACCTGCTGTGCTGTGCTGTGGCCGTGTGAAATAACGCGAATCGATCGCCGCCGCCCAAGATTGCCGCCCCCGCGCGGCTCGGAGCGGCCCCCACCACCGGGCTTCGCCCCACCGCCGCCCCCGCCGCCGCCCCCGCGCCGCCTCCGCCGGCGGACGCGGCAGTCGCGTCCCATCCACCTCGCTGCCTGGTCGCGGGAGCCGTCCCTGTCCACCACAGCCACAGCCGACGCTGCTTGCTCACCGCCGCGCCGGCGCAAGGTACTGCCCGCTCCTCCCGCTCATTGCTGCTGACGCTCTTAACTTGGCGCTCTGCGCCCTGTAACACACGTGGCGTTCAGTCCAAGCCGCAAAACATACCACGAAGGGAAAAAGAAACTCTAAGTTTCCAGGTACAATACAGAATTCAGTATAAATGTCGATAAATTATAACTGTCATCCGACAAACCGATGCAATATTGCCAATTTAAGAGATTTTCCTAATAAATAGCTTTATATAAATGCCAGGTGTAATAAAACGCAGGGCACATTTATTGTTGCGCAGCAAAATTCATTTGAGTATTATCATATGTTACCAGCCAATATAGGGTGATATTAAATAACTGAAATCAAAAACAATTTTATAACAGATGAAATGTTTCTGGGTATCGAATACAGTTATTCATTCAAATTTTGGGCTCATTAGTCGAACCTAACCGTCTTATTGAGGTACGAATCCACAGAGAGATTTAAAGTCAAAGCTCTGATAAAAATGTAATCGTCTTGCGACCAATCTTCGCAGACATTACCAATGTAAGACAATTTTTCTACTCAACCTTGAGAACATTTTCTACCTGCGACGATAGAAGACTGCCAGGCTCAATTAAATGCAACCAGTGGCAGTTGTTTGACATTAACGTTCATTTGAGAACTTTCATATTTTTCGAAGCTGTTTAGGACATTAGCAGATAAATGAAACCTAAGGCCATTTTAGAGCAGATGAGATATTCCTGGGTGTCCACTGGAACTGCTGATTCTATTTTGGCGCGTCATGTTTCGACTGTGGACCTTTTGATCTTCTTTAGTATCGCATCCACCCAGAGAGATACTTAGACTCAAATGTTGAAGCGCCTTAAGAAAACGCCTAGGTCAGGGGCCGAAATAAGGAAAAGGTCTGTAAAAACTCTCACTACGGGGCAGAAGAGTATGCCGGGAGACCTATTACGGCACCCAGAAGTTAAATTGGTACTAGTGGCATGGTAAGCAAAAATTGTAGTGGCAAACAATCTAATCTTTGGAATAGTATAGATTACTGCTGATACTGGACAGCGTAAGTTTCCAGGGGTAAGCAGCATATGACCGCATCAAATCATACTAAATCTTCTTATTCTTTTTGTAGCTTTTGGACCAATCATAAGTGCCCAGTTCGAGAGATTGAGGACTCTAATAAAAGTCTCCTATTCAGTGAGGTAGAGTAACAGTACCTTACATTAGAATACCAGAATAAAGAAATTACCATTCTGTAATTAGTTTGCTGTGATAACTATACACAAGCCAACATAGCTAAAAAAGCATTTTACTAGATGACCTGTTTCGACAGGGTTATACTGTCATCATCGGAGCTTAAACATTAAAAATTTTACAACATAATGCCCATCAGATTTGCAAAGTCCTTCACACTGAATAAGCACCAAAACTGACGGACAATATGAAAAAATTTTGAAGACCCGATAATGACATCATAGCTCTGTCGAAACAGGTGATCCAAAATGCTTTCAGCGACCTTCGCTTGCGAAGTTTTCTTCAGTTTTCACATGTTGCAGATTGCCCACAGACTCAGAATGTCAGGAATACATTAGTTTTCTGTACTGACTAACCTTCATTTCGCAGCAGGTAATCGCAGTATGTTTAGTGCACCATCATACGTTATTGCGGCAACTGAATCGTCAACGCGCCAGGATCTTAGATCCATCACATCAAACGAAACCACAGAAGCCGGCCGAAGTGGCCGTGCGGTTAAAGGCGCTGCAGTCTGGAACCGCAAGACCGCTACGGTCGCAGGTTCGAATCCTGCCGCGGGCATGGATGTTTGTGATGTCCTTAGGTTAGTTAGGTTTAACTAGTTCTAAGTTCTAGGGGACTAATGACCTCAGCAGTTGAGTCCCATAGTGCTCAAAGCCATTTCAACCATTTGAACCAAACCACAGAAGTGTCATTATTTGATAACGCACCATGGTACTATGATTAAATTGCTTAAGAATTAAGATTAGTCTAAACGGCAAACTAAGTTCGGAATGGTAGTTTCTTTGTTCTGTTATTCTAACGTAAGAAACTTGTAGTTTTGGTTCAATGTGTGGGAGGCACTATTACAGTCGACGCTCTATCAACTGATTTTATGCAGTCGTAAGTATCCTGTGTGTGTCATCGTTCCCCTCAGGAAACCTGGAATGAACAGTTTCTGCAGTGACCTACGCGCCACATTCAGTCTTGCCTGCCGCTACAGTTTTTAATTGCTACAGATTCCTCCAGCGCTGAGTGTCTTCTGGGAGCTATGACAGCTGCCTCGACTAACTATTCTGTCCCAGACTACGAGTTTTCACACGACTACTTCTTCTAATTCTCTCACCATTTGCCTGTTTCCTTCATTTGTAACAACTTCCTTTTTCACTGCGTTTCAAATGATGCCAATTTCGTCTTCGTTTGTTTCAGATGTACAGTTCTAGGAAACCCTTCGTGAACTCCGGCGTATTTTTGATACTGGTAGTCTCCCATTGTTGGTGGGATCTTATGGTATATCCTTAAGGGCTCTTAAAATATTGATTACTATGGCCATCTTATGTAACACTATTTTCTGTATATCAGAAATCTGTCAATTTTAATTTTTGGCTAGTTTTTACCCTTCAGTTCTTCATACATTCCGCTTTTCTGCTGTATATTCTCAACCAAAATCATCTATTGATTAGCCTGTCAAAAACAGGACTTAACTGTTTTTTGTAAATTTACCATACTCTCAGCCATTTCGGACAGGCAGCCTGCAACTGTTAGAATTCTTATTTGTTCCTGCTGCGCTTCTATTTCTCATCTTCTGAAGCTTGTCACATCTTTTGCTGCCCCCTTGACTTAGCACTAGACCAACATGAACTTCAGCGATGCCTTACTACCTTCTTAACCAAAAAATTATCTTACTTGAGTATTGATTTTGTATTCACATATTGTTGCCAGTCTATGTAGTTCGTCCTCCTTCACATTTCATTTCCGCTAGAAAACCTTTGCTCTGTATTCACAACCGCTTGAAGGCAGCGTCCACGGATTGCGATTCAGAATCCCATAACCGGCCGTTGCATGCAAACGATAAGCAGTTAAAGTCTTATCTATAACGAAAATAACAATTTTATGTGTATATGTTTGTCTCAGTGGAGCGAGAGCGATTTAAACTCTTGTTGGGTTAGATATTACGTCATTCCGCAGTGTCACCACGTTACCAGATGTTTGGAGGACAGAATGTGCTTCCTTGAAGGTTGACATGTTTACGAACATGGGAAGCTTTTATTGTTTGAACACTTTTTGAAACAGAACAACGTCTACCGGTAGAGTCTACCTGTTTCACTATTTGAGACGTGGAGCACACAGGGTTTTCGTCTCTGCGCGACAGATGTTGCAAAACATTCACCGGACCTCAACCTCGTTCACTTGTCGATACGGGTGGACTTTTATACTTGACGGACGTGGGCGCTGCTATTTAAGGCAAGCGCTGTAAAAGAACATTCGCAGGCAGTCCCCTGAGGATGAGTTCTCAATCGTTGGAAATTAGTCGCGCAAACTATTAGAGGAGTACCGAAAGAGGGACTACTCTAATTCCAAAGTAATTGCAGTTGCACTTAATTCAAATGAGGGTAGAGGCAGCCATTAACATTAACTCATTGCCATGAATTCTTAATGATGGTCACCCAGGAGCATCAGCTGGGCAGAGCTTCTGCACTAATCTTGAGTCCGATCGTTTGTGCCACAGCTTTTCTACGCCTGAGCACATACGCTGTGACAGATCATCAGTGTACCTGAATTACTCATATGGGCACAATCTGCCAGAAGTCCGTTGGACTTGTAGCCACGCCGAAATGTTCAAATGTGTGTGAAATATTATGGGACTTAACTGCTAAGGTCATCAGTCCCTAAGCTTACACACTACTTAACCTAAATTATCCTAAGGACAAACACACAGTCCCATGTCCGAGGGAGGACTCGAACCTCCTCCGGGACCAGCCACACAGTCCTTGAGTGCAGCGCATCAGACCGCTCGGCTAATCCCGCGCGGCTTAGCCACTCCCAAATCTGGTTCCGCTCTCCATTCATATGTGCACTATGTGATCAAAAGTATCGGACACCTGGCTGAAAATGACTTACAAGTTCGTGGTGCCCTCCATCGGTAATGCTGGAATTCAATATGGTGTTGGCCCACCCTTAGCCATTATGACAGCTTTCACTCTCGCAGGCATACGATCAGTGAGGTGCTGGAAGTTTTCCTGGGAAATGCCAGCCCATTCTTCACGGAGTGCTGCACTGAGGAGAGGTGTCGATGTCGGTCGGTAGGCCTGGCACGAAATCGGCGTTCCAAAACATCCCAAAGGTGTTCTGTAGGATTCAGGTCAGGACTCTCAAAATGTGTGTGAAGTTCTAAGGGGCCAAACTGCTTAGGTCATCAGTCCCAAGACTTACACACTACTTAAACTAACAACACACACACCCATGTCCGAGGGAGGACTCGAACCTCCGACGGGAGGGGCCGCGCAGTCCGTGACATGACGCCTCAAACCGCCCGGCCACCCGCGTGGCTGTCAGCACTCTGTGCAGGTCAGTCCATTAGTGTGCAGGCCAGTCCATTATTGTCGTGTAACCACTCCGCCACAGGCCGTACATTATGAACATGTGCTCGATCGTGTTGAAAGATGCAATCGCGATCCCCGAATTGCTCTTCAACAGTGGGAAGCAAGAAGGTGCTTAAAACATCAATGAAGGCCTGTGCTGTGATAGACATATGCAAAACTACAAGGGGTGCAAGGCCCGTCAATGAAAAACACGACCACACCACAACGGCACGCCTTCGAATTTTACTGTTGGCGCTATACACGTTGGCAGATGACGTTCACCGGGCATTCGCCAAACCCACACTTGCCATCGGATCGCCACATTGTGTACCCTGGTTCGTCACCCCACACAACGTTTTTCCACTGTTCAATCGTCCACTGTTTACGCTCCTTACACCAAGCGAGGCATGGTTTGGCATTTACCTGCGTGATGTGTGGCTTATGAGCAGTCGACAATGAAATCCAAGTTTTCTTACCTCCCGCCTCACTGTCATAATACTTGCAGTGGATCCTGATGCAGTTTGGAATTCCTGTGTGATTGTCTGGATAGACTATCACACACTGCTGACCACGTTCGAAGTCCGTGAGTTACGGAGAGCACCCCATTCTGCTCTCTCACTATGTCTAATGACTACTGACGACGCTGATATGAAGTACCTGGTAGTAGATGGCAGCACACTGCACCTAATATGAAAACCGTTTGTTTTTGGGGGCGTCCGTACACTTTTGGTCACATAGTGTAATCAGCTACGGCCTTAATAACACAAAAAGACATGTTGCAACTCTTCGACCTTAATGTGCAATGATGTCCTACGTAACGTGAGCATTCCTAATAAAAAGAAAGTTAGTCGTAGGTGCCCGCATAAATTTTTCTAAGAAGGGCAAGTTACTAAAATTGTCTCTTGTGATTTTCCTGATTCCATTTGCTTAAAAACGTTCTATCCCCCAAGAACTAAATTTGGCAAGAAGTGCGCAAAACTGAGTGTGACTCGGATTATTATCCACTTACTATTTTTGAGGTGGATTAAGATGATAAATGGTAAGCATATTTCAGTATTAGATGCAAAGTACAGCTTTTTTATAATATTATTGTGAACATGGATGCCATATTTTTAATTCAATGATCTCAAATTACATCGTTAGAAACCATTCAAAAGCCAAGATCGCATAATTGTTTTTAAATTGAAAGGACCGGCTTCAACAGTCACTGCTGTCATCCTCAGGTCTTTAACATTTTTCTGTTGTAAAACGTGTTCATTTTACGCCGAACCTCGCGCACTAATTGTCATGTGGATAAAGCTCAGCACATTATAAAAGTTTGTCATCGCTAAGATATTTGGATAAGGTTCTTTATGTTCTTAAACATTTTAGCGATGACTATCGTTTATAATGTGCTGAATTCTATCCACTTGACATCTTGTGCGTGAGTTTCAGCGTAAAGGCAACATGTTTTACAATAAAAAGATGTTGAAGACCTGCATATGACAGCAATGTCTGTTGAAACCGGTCGTCTTAAATAAAAAATATTATTCAGTCTTGGCTTTTGATAGTTTTTACAGTTAAAAACCGTCCTTCAGCACTCTGAAACGAGAAAATTGAATCAAATTACATCCCTCGTTATTCAACGAAATGTGAAATCAAGCTACAAAATAATCACAAAAAATTTATTCATATTCCCATGATGTTAAGTTGAAACGAAAAATAAAGAATATTGAACAGAAAAATAAAATGAATAATTTTCAGAAAATTATGTTGAATGTTGTCGTTGTGGTCTTCAGCCAGGAGACTGGTTTACTGTAGCTCTCCACACTATTCTATTCTGTACAAGCGTCTTCGTTTCCAAATAACTACCTCAACATACATCCATTTGAACCTGCTTACTGTATTTGTCTCGTGGTTTCCCTATACATTTTTTTATGCCCCATACTTCCCTCCAACACTGGACTGACGATTGCTTGATATCTCAGAATGTCTCCTATCAACCGATCCCTTCTTTCGATCAAGTTATGCCACAAATTTTTACCCCTAAATTCTATTCAGTACTTTCTCATTAGCTGCTCAGTTTACCCATTTTATCGACATTATCGGCATTTAAAAGCCATCCATTCCTTTCCTGTGTGAACTGCTTATCGTTCATGTTTCACTTACGTACAAGCCTACAGCCCAGACGAATAATTTCAGAAAAGACTTCATAACCCTTAAATTTATATTCGAAGTTTATAAATTTATATTCTTCAGAAACGCTTTTCTTGCCATTGCCAGTCATTTTACACCCTCTCTTCTTCATGAGTTATCAATCATTTCACTGTCCGAATAGTAAAACTCACCTACTACTTTTACTGTTTCATTTCCCAATCTAATTTTCTCAGTATCTCCTGACTTAATTCGACTACATTCCATTATCCTTGCTCTGTTTTTGATGCTGTTCATCTTACATCCTTCAAGACACTCTCCATTTCGTTCAGTTACTCAAGTCCTTTGCTGTTTTTGAGAGAAATACAATGTCATCGCCAAACCTCAAATTTTCTATTTCTTGTCCTTAAACTCTAAGTCCTTCTCCAAATATTTCTTTGGTTTACTTTACTGCTTGCTCAATGTTCAGATTGAGTAACATCGGGGATAGCCTTCAACCCTGCCTCACTCCGATTTCAACAACTGCTTCCTTTGCATGCTCTTCACCTTTTGTAACTGACATCTGATTTGCTGTGTAAGTTGCATATAGCCTTTCACTCTGTATTTCACCCCTGTTACCTGCATTATTTCAAAGAGTATATTCCAGTCAACATTGTAAAAAGCTTTCTCTAAGATTACAAATACTATAAACGTTGGTTTGCCTTTTTTTTAACCTACTTCTAAGATCAGTCATAGGGTGAGTTGCTGAACCCAAACTGATCGTCGCCAAGGTCTGCTTCTACCACTGCTTCCACTCGGCTGTAATTAATTCGTGTCAGCATTTTTCTATCAGTATTTTGCTACCCACCCTTATTAAATTTATACATAAACGTAAACACCCTCCACAGGCACTGGCGGGCCCATCGTTACCGACCGACCGTAGCGACATCCTCCGCCAATGGTGTCATTGGATGTGGTTTGGAGTTACATGGGATCAGCCCAACACACTCACGGAAGTCGTCAGTTTTCGTGAGAAGCTATTACTACTCGATCACGGAGCTCCTCAACTGGATCGCAAGGCTCTGTGCACACCATTTCAGTCCTCCCCCCAAGGAAAAATCCCTGGCAGGAGAAGGAATCGAACCCGTATCTTCCGCATGGCAGTGAGACGCGCTGACCACTCAGTTACCGAGGCAGACTTATTAAACTGATACTTCGGTAATAATCAGAGCTGCCAGCACCTGCTTTCCTTGGAATTCGAATGATTTTATTCCTCTTGAAGCCTGAAGACATTTCGCCTGCCTCATTCACTTTGCACACCAGGTAGAACAATTTTATCTTGCCTTGCACTCCCAAGGATATCGGTAGTTCTGAGAAAATTTCGTCTACGTCATGGGCCAAGTTGCGACTTAAGTCTTTCAGTGCTCTGCAGATTCTTCCCCCAGTATCATATCAATTATCTCATCTTATTCTACTTCCTTTTCCCTTGTTATAACATTGCCTTCAAGTAAATTTCACTTGTACGGCCTCTCTATATATTCCTTCCACCTTTCAACATTCTCTTCTTTGCACAGTGCTGGTTTTCTATTTGCACCTTTTTTATTCATACAGATGCTTCTCGTTTCTCCAGACGCCTCTTTAATTTTCTTATAGGCCTCTTCTACCTTCCTCCTAGTTATACATGCATCTATACACTTGAATTTGTCCACTAGTCATTCCTGTTTAGACACATTGCACTTTCTGTCAATCTCAGATGTTGGATACCAGCCAAAATAAACAAGAAAAATGCCACATTAATACTCGTCGAGATGGAGGTACAGGAAATGTAGTTTCAAAAGGGTTTATTCAACTTTGATGGCCGTTACAACATATTGCTTACAAAACTTCACATCTGGTGACGTAAATGTATTTACTGCATTGCTTTCATACTTTCCCTCTTCCAGTTGATTAGGTAAATTGTAACTCACTATCAGCACCGGTATACGACTAGATGCGGGGTATCTCCGAAAACTACCCTCAAACTGGCCCGTAGAGTCAACTTCTAGTACTTGGTTGGTTGGGTGATTTGGGGGTGGGGACCAATCAGCGAGGTCATCGGTTTCATCGGATTAGGGAAGGACGGGGAAGAAATTCGGCCGTGTTCTTTCAAAGGAACTATCACGACATTTGACTGAAGCGATTGAGGGAAATCACGGAAAACCTAAATCACGATGGCCGAACGCGGGTGTGAACCGTCATTCTCCCGAATAAAAGTCCAGCGTGTTAACCACTCCGTCACCTCGCTTGGTCTTTTAGTAGCCTAGGACTGAACCGAAAGAATCCTCTTCTCTTCATTGCGTCATATTATTAAGCATTTATGCCAAATAGACCGCAGATTTATCATGTTTGTGTCTGTAGTTGGCGGTATGTTAAATGACATAGAGCTGAAAACCCCCCAATCCCCGGAAAGGGAACGTTTTTAAATTTAAAATTTCACATATTTTTTCTTATTTTCTGGTGCACCGAAAAATATGTTCTTCAGATTCCAACAGAATAGCTCTATCATGTAAAACTGATTGTAGCGAATAAAAGACAACTTTTGTGATTCCGCTGTGTAGCAAGGGACGCGGGCGTCCTTAAGATGATTTGGCACAGATGATGAGCACGTACACTGCTGTGACGTTCACGCTCTCCTGACAGTCCGTACGTCAGGGTGCCGTAGCAGTGCTCTTACGAGACTCGGTAAGAGCTGTAAAGAGAAACGATAGGGGAAAGGCTGGAGGCCTCATATTGGCACTGTTCTGCAAAGGCTCACATCAGATTAAAGTGTAGAACAGCTATCAAACCGTCGCTGCAACAAGGAATCGGCATAATTTTCCATGAACAGCGTGATTAGCAATAACGTTAGTAGTGTCCCAGTAAATCGTTGCTATAAATGATTGAGAATTCTATAATAAATAAAATGCCTATACTCAGATCTCAGGATGGGACTAGTTACATGAAAGTATGTACTTCTTTGTAGTATTCAGTAGCAAGTGAATGATTACAGTTACACAACTGGCCATTAAAATTGCTACGCCACGAAGATGTGCTACCGACAGGAAGAAGATGCTGTCATATGCAAATGTTTAGCTTTGAAAAGCATTCACACAAGGTTGACGCCGGTGGCGACACCTACAACGTGCTGACATGAGGAAAGTTTCCAACCGATTTCTCATACACAAACAACAGTTGACCGGCGTTGCCTGGTGAAATGTTGTTTTGATGCCTCGCGTAAGGAGGAGAAATGCGTAGCATCGCGTTTCCGACTTTGATAAAGGTCGGATTGTAGCCTATCGCGATTGCGGTTTATCGTATCGCGACATTGCTGCTCGCGTTGGTCGAGATCCAATGACTGTTAGCAGAATATGGAATCGGTGCGTTCAGGAGGGTAATACGGAACGCCGTGCTGGATCCCAACGGCCTCGTATCACTAGCAGTCGAGATGACAGGCATCTTATCCGCATGGCTGTAACGGATCGTGCAGCCACGTCTCGATTCCTGAGTCAACAGATGGGGACGTTTGCAAGACAACAACCATCTGCACGAACAGTTCGACGACGTTTGCAGTAGCATGGACTATCAGCTCGGAGACCATGGCTGCGGTTACCCTTGACGCTGCATCACAGACAGGAGCGCCTGCGATGGTGTACTCAATGACGAACCTGGGTGCACGAATGGCAAAATGTCATTTTTTCGGATGAATCCAGATTCTGTTCACAGAATCATGATGGTCGCATCCGTGTTTGGCGACATCGGGTGAACGCACGTTGTAAGCGTGTATTCGTCATCGCCATACTGGCGTATCACCCAGCGCGATGGTGTGGGGTGCCATTGGTTACACGTCTCGGTCACCTCTTGTTCGCATTGACTGCACTTTGAACAGTGGACGTTAAATTTCAGATGTGTTACGACCCTTCATTCTATCCCTGTGAAACCCTACATTTTAGCAGGATAATGCACGACCGCATGTTGCAGGTCCTGTACGGGCCTTTCTGGATACAGAAAATGTTCGACTGCTTCCCTGGCCAGCACATTCTCCAGATCTCTCACCAATTGAAAACGTCTGGTCAATGGTGGCCGAGAAACTGGCTCGTCACAATACGCCAGTCACTACTCGTGATGAAATGTGGTATCGTGTTGAAGCTGCATGGGCAGCTGTACCTGTACACGCCATCCAAGCTCTGTTTGACTCAATGCCCAGGCGTATCAAGGGAGTCATTACGGCCAGAGGTGGTTGGTTGTTCTGGGTACTGATTTCTCAGGATCTATGCACCCAAATTGCGTAAAAATGTAATCACATGTCAGTTCTGGTATAATATATTTGTCCAATGAATCCCCGTTTATCATCTGCATTTCTTCTTGGCGTAGCAATTTTAATGGCCAATAGTGTATATACTCGTAGCATCTGATACACAGTGAAAGTATTCCAAAAAGCATCCTATGTTGAAACGTTCACCATATCGTCGTTTGACCTCTGTTACCACGTAAACGTAGGCCAACGTAGATGAAACTCTGATGTATCTATATTTTGGCTGCCCATTTAACACTTTTCCTGCTATTTTTTTCGGCAAATTTCTTTGCACACGTTTGCATATATTACTGTACTCTGTTCCTACACTTAGTTGAATGTCATGAAAATAGTACATTTTCCACCAGAACGAAAAATGCTCCTAACATAGCACAAAAAGGCGAATATGTCATGGCCAGAGTTAGGGATGTAAAAGAAGGGAACTAGCTTTTCGACTTGTCTGGCAGCTTCAAACACAGTTAAATGAAAACATCTTGACATATTCCCCCTTTTTTACATGTTAGTATAAGAGCCCATGTTATGTGATATAATGCATCGTGTCAAGTAAAGTAACATGATACATGATGTGGTATTACATGACTGATGCCATCCAATATGGCATTTGTCAGTCGTGCGATATGACACAACCCACCATTAAAGTTTAGGATACTTGCATCCTAACTATCGCATACTTACTATTCTTTAGAAGCACGTAAATTTGTGTCTATTTGTTCTTACACCCCTCACCATACTTGTAAAAGGAGCTGGGTCTAAGAGAGCTAACTGCGCTGGAGAAGTAGGGATAACTTGTAGAAAAGCGCGAATATGTCAAGATGTTTGGATTTAAATGTCTTTGACGCTGCCAGGTAAGTCGAGAAGCTAGTTTCCTTCTTTTACGTTCCTTTCTCCGCTCAGGTCTTATTCGCACTTTTGTGTGGTACGATAGGAGCGTTTTTCATTCTGATTCCCAACTTTACCATAATTTTGACATTAGACCGCCACAGCTTGGCTACCGATGTAGATTTTTGTAGACTCGGGTGACGACTGATCCGGTATAGGTTTCTTAATTGTCTTTCAAGCCATGTTCCCTGTATCCTGGCAATGGATAACGCTTTCACAAAACCACAGGACGACCATGAATGGTATGTGTTTGTCCACCTTCTTACAAAATATGAACCGCTTCGTACAAGTGTGAAATATACACGTAGAAGTGGCGCGCGTAAAAAAAATCACAAAAAAAGTGTTTCTTGCTCGTGAAATCTGAATGAATTAAATTTTTGAAAGCGAGTTTTCGGTTTTATTGTAAGAATGATATTTTCATTTGATTTACTTTAAACTGTCTCCACGCATTCACTTCACGTAAGATCGAATTTTATTTCCTACATTTAGCTAGAGTTTAAACCATTGTATCTCGAAACGGATAAGATTATTTGAAAAAAAAAATCGTTTTGAATTTATACACTAATCTACCATCGTGCAAAGTTTGAAGCGTTTCACATAAGTTTAAAGTATAGAAGTGCGCGCTTCAAAAACCTCCCAAAAAAAAGCTGAACCATCATATCTCGACAATGGATAAAAAAATTGGATTAAAAAAATCTGTTTTGACTTTGTCTATTTATCTACCGTAGTGCAAAGTAGGAACCGATTCGTAAAAGTTTAAAGTATAGAAGTGGTGGACTTCAAAAACCTCACAGAAAAACGTGTTTTTGCACGTAAAATCAAAGATGCAAGATTTATTCGTACTGTTAGAACTTATCTTAGACCAATATGATACAACGTGGACCAAATTTGAACCACCAGTTCATTCCATTCCGGACTTATTTCAGGATAACTATATTTGCGCGTAAAATCCGAATAAGGGTGAATGTCTTCGCATCTAAAATCCGAAGGTGCACGTGTAAATGGTGCCATTAGCTGAGCAATAATTCAGCCCAATTAAAACTTTTGCAAAAGGAGTTAATCGATGCGCACAATTTGCCTGATCGCCACCTCTTGCTTAATGCAGTGTAACAAAGCTACTGTAAGACACATGTTCGAATGGCTGTACAAGTGGCCTTTGGTCTGGAGTAAACATATAAGTTTTTATCCCAAGTTACTAACTCAGGTAGGAACCGAGCACCAACACCATCCCAAACCGCTATTCTGCGCGCGGCCTTTTCAGACATACAACGTTTGTTACAGCGCAGATTTAAAGCAAATCACAGTCGTCCGAACGTATTTTGCCCCAATGTATTCACGGTTTACTGGAACTCCTCCGGAAAATATTAGGCATTTAACGTTAGTGGCACACGATTTACATTTTCAGTATCTGTGAAATTAATGTTGCGAACGAAAGTCACACCCTGGCAAGAGGTTATTTCCTGACTTGCTAAGTAACTGTTGCTTTGGTTGCTTGTGTGTCCCCTCTCCCACTTCTTTAACGCCATAAGGCCTTCGGATGGTATGATACATATCTGTGAATAATATACATGACATTTATTAAACTTTGCTTCCATTGTGTATAAGTAATGCAGAGAACGTCTGTGTGTTGAGGAGAAACTTTTGTTTTAAGAATAAATTTATACGCTATACAGAAAGCAATAATTCTGCTTGTGTACCGTCATTTAGAATCTTGAGGGAATCAGAGTATTAACTGAATTGGCAGTGGTAGAAAGAGCTGAGTGCCTCTTGGGCAACCGTCTGTTTAAAGTGCTATAAGTTATGGACAGTACTGATTCTTGAAGTGCCGATACAGGTAACTGTGACCAGTAACTTAGGAAATATTTATTTACTTCCATTAACAAGATTTAGAGCCTTTTCGTGTGATGAATACATAAGCTACATAGTCTTTTCATGTATGGTGCCTGATGCTGGGTAGTGGAGGTTGCTTCTCTACGATAAGATGGCTGGAAGCACTTCAATATATCGCCTAGTGAGTTCGTTATATGGCATGTTGTGACGTTAAATGAATTTGTCTACTTACTGCAGCACTGTGGGGAGTTTAGGTGCTAACATCCGTCTGGGAGCTTCCGTCGTCATTACGTATCAGCTGAGTAGTTAAGCAACTACTCGTTTTTTATTACTATTATTTTGTAAACACTGAATGCGAATAGAAACCAGCTAGCATCGAGCATGTGATGTCCATCTGCTGTGTACTATAAAGATTTTCGCTCAAAGATAAAACATATTTCGCTTGGAGACAATTGTTTCGTTTTTGTGTACGTCATATAATCGTTGTTTTAGCTAATACAGTGGACTAAACTGGTGTTATCACGAATTTCGTTCAAAAAAACTCTACAAATACATACGTGTTCAGAATATTGCAGTAGTTATATGTGAATAAATTTACTGGGCAGGACGTTATGTGAATTACTGCTTCACCTCTAACCTTTTACATTAACATGAGCTGGTTTATTGCCCTGAAGCAAACACCAATTCAGTTTATTGCAGCTGTTATGATTATATTTAAATGAGTAATAAGTTTACTGAAAAGCAGTTTACGTAATGACTTTTGAACACTGTTATGACTCTTTTTTCTGTAGGAACATATCTGTATACGTATGTGTGTGACGTTTCTTTTAAAAAAGATTTATCTACAGGAATATTAAAGTTAACGAAGTAAATTGCTAAATAACAAAAGAATTATTCTTTAATAGGTCATGGCTGGTAATATGGTTATATGTATAATTATGAAGTAAGGGGAGAGAAAGGAAAGGGAGCGGGGAGGGGAGATGCATGAGATACGTTAGATGATAATCCAATACGTTCGATGATAATGATCCAGAATTAATAAATCTTTGGCGTATTGATTCTTAAACCTTTTCGAGCATTGTGTATCACAGAGTAGCTGCTTGTTTCATTAAAGTTCGTACTCACACGTGTAAGCCCTGCTTGAGGCAGGAGGTTCGGCCTGAAAGCAGTGGGGAAGCCAGCAAATAACTCCATTGTAGTGTGCGAGAGACGATAAAGGGCTGCTTCTATTCTCATCACAGAGGGACTGCGGAACAAAGGCGAGGAGCAGAAACTTGGTAAGCCCCGCGATGAGCTCTCCGTTCGCCAGTCGCGGTTCCGAAGGGGATCAGCAGAGCTAAGAGACCAGCTTCTGGAACGACTTCGCGGTCATCTCAAATGGATCTTTGAAATACTCTAAAGTGCGAAGTTGGATTTACTCGTTGCTGGAACTCCTAAATGTTTTGTCCCAGAACTTTTTCTTTTTTAAAAAGAAATGAAGATATATCTTTTCCTTGGCAACTCTCTGCGTGACTTTGCCACGACTGTTGGCAACAGCGGCGACGAAAATCTCTATGGGTGACGTAAAGCTTATTATGCAGTATTCAGCTCCGGAGATGCTTAGCTGAAAATAACGCGCCTGAAGACGTGTTTTATTTGGTATGTAATTCCTGAACTGGAAAAAATCTGCTGCTATTTTACAATAGTAAAACAAATATAGTGCAATGCATCTGGTGCCGCTTCTTTTACAGACACGTCTTCTTTTAATGGGAAGGTATATTCTATTATACATTCTAAGGAGTTACAGGCGCATAATATAGTGAGTGGAATGTATTCTGCTTCTTCCAGTGAGTGAAGCGTACAGAACGAAATAACAAAACGAAAAGAAATCCCACGGATTCAATAGGTATTCGATATAGCTTCAGTGGCTACAAAATCTATTAATATTTACAAACAACTTGGAAGCATGAGCCCAGTTATCAGTTGCACCCTCCTGTGTCCTGGATGCGAGCGCCGATTCTCTTGGGAAGGGCGCCATAAAGCCTCTGCATCCTCTCTTGAGGCCACTTGGTCCGCAACTGTTGCAACTGGCCCTTGACATCGTTGATATTGACGTCCGAGCTGGTCCAGCACGTGTTCTATTGGGGACAGATCCGAGGATCTCGCTTGCCACGGGATTCCCTCAACATCACGCTGACAGTTCATAGCGACACGTGCCATGTGTGGTCGAACATTGTCATGTTGAAAAATGGCATCACGATTCCGTCGCATGACGGCGCAGGACCTACGTGACGTAACGTCAGAGTTCCCTCACTCCTGACCTGATGTCATACTCGATGCCTCCCTGTCCGTGACGCCAGAAGTCAATCACTGGAAGAAAGTGACCTCTTCCCAATTCGCCACCATCATACGGGGTAGTGCAGAACGCAGTGTGATGCTATTCATCAGCAGCCCGTGCTTCCTGATCACACCGCCACTCCACATCCAGCCATTTGTGTTGTAGTGTTCACGGCAGCCAGTGCACTGGATGGCAATTTCCTAGCCTAGCTGCTGCTAGTGCCGACCAATGGTGCGGGATGGCCTACAATGTTGCAAAGAGTCTACTGCCTGTTTTCAGATGACAGGCCCAGATGTGAAGCGATTACGATGTGCTTGGTGCACGATGTGGCTGTCCTCCCTTGCCCTGGTCGGACGAATTCGACCGTAACATTGACGAGGAGTATGTCTCCCTCACGTTCCAATGCAGTCCAGTGTCGAACCGCCTCACATCCAAAGGCACCACAAACCTGGATGTTGATCGATTCAGCCACCCAGCCGAAATGGAGACCTAAATTGAGGCCCCTATCAAACTCTCTCAGGCTCTGATAACATTGTCTCACACGAACATGTGGCATCTCCATTTACTTCACAGTGATCACTCAACATCTGACGATGTTCGCGCTTCTTATGTACCCTACTACTCGTAGTAACAGCTCTAAACCTCAACAACATTAAAGCGTTCTGGTGGGTGTTCTACCTGACAAAGAGAACTGCAACTCTAATCATTTACACACTCGCCGATGGTGTATACAGTTATAGCTACATTGACTTGCGATCATGTATCAATGAAATTCTTCTCGGCTGTTGACCGCAAAATCAATGTGTAAAACTGTTCGACGTTTCGGTCACTATTGCAAGTGGCCTAACTCAGGGCTTTGGGCTGAGCACAAAAGAAGCCGAAACAACGGACAGTTTTATATATTGACAATGCGGTCAACACTCCAGAAGAATTTTATTGACAGTGGCAACGGCCACGAACCGCTTACGTTGTGACCATGTGTTTTGGGTGCTTCACTTTTTTGTCAGCCGTTGCAGGAAGTAATTTTTTCACACAAGTAATTTTCTGTGCGTGGTGCACGTCACCGAATAGCTCCAGCTGAAAAAATTCTTGAAACACTTCCTTGCATAGATTTTCTCTGGTTGTTTCGTGATAGTTTTCACGAAATGCGAGACTATTTGTGATGCTGTTTGTGTAAGTCTGCATTATACAAAACACGTTGAGCTACTATTTATTTATCGTTTTGTAGCATAATTTATTTTTAAACATGGGAAATTGTAGATAATTTGAACATTAAAAGAAAAAAGATACTGTGTGGTCGTCCCTATGGTGGATGCCAAAGGTTGGTGGGTACTAAGACAGAGCAATATAATGAGATGCACACGTAGTGTTTAAGAAATTTATTGTACTTAGCTTGAATAACAGCAAGTCAGAGGAATTACCAGTACAAGTCTTTTGAGATAGGCTGGTTCCATATCCACAGTAACAACAGAGGCTGAATGACAA
The DNA here is from genome assembly GCF_023864275.1 of Schistocerca cancellata. Lineage (NCBI taxonomy): Eukaryota > Metazoa > Arthropoda > Insecta > Orthoptera > Acrididae > Schistocerca > Schistocerca cancellata. Next base: position 514,297,499 of record NC_064628.1, on the reverse strand, counting down.
CGCTTCGACTATAGAGGCAGCACTGAACCGACGCAGTAGAGAGGGCCCCGGTGCGGCATTTTTTTTTAATTTCTTTTTTTTTCGGCTCCGTGGCGGTGACAGCCGCGATGGCTGAAAAGGGTATGTCTCGGGGATTATTGACGGCCACATGGGTTACGGCTGATTTCTAGACGTGGACTGTCGCGGCGTGGTACTCATAGCGCACGATACCACATTCAGACCAGTTCCGCGACTGATAACATGGCAGACAGTGAAATAATAAAATAACACAGAAAAACCCACATGTTACCTCCTCAAAATTGGTGTAAGCTCTTTTCCAGTTAGCCAAGACTCACCCTGAAAATTATTCAGTTGTGTAAGAGTTAGCCTCTCATTAAAAATTTGAATCAGAATTAAAAATAATCGAAGACCTGGAATAGTTCAACGTAAATTTCGTAATTCTTTTCATATTACAATGGTTACACGGGCTTTTATAAAATCTAGAAACCAAAATATATCCGGTATTTTAGATGAACTCTGTTTAATTTCATTCTACTGCAGTGTAAAAGCTCGTTTTTCGCGTGACTTTTCTGAGAGTTTATACTTTAATAAGTTTTGGTTTCAGCATTTCCATTCCTGTGTTACAACTTAAAAATACTTGTCTTTCTTTCTCATTCGCCTCAGCTCTTCGTTTCTCGAGAAATAATGCTGTCACTGTATGTTTCCCTTCTCGAAGTTGCCCAGCAGTCTCCCGCTTCTTGGCAAACTTGTTTCATGCACGTGTTTTATTGTTGACAAGAAGGGATGTGAGCGAAGTCGTAAAACGCGGGAACTCGTAATAGCGTGAAACTTGCTGGCTCTGCTGGACGTGCTTTACACCGCACATGCCTTACTCAGATAACGCCTGTGGAGTAGAGTTGGTGCGCAACACTAAGACCACTTTCGTAAGAAATTTCTTGCAAGATTAGAGTAATTGGTAATTGACACTCAGTGGTACATTGCAACTATCCATTACAGTTTGCAAATTGCCAAACAGATTATACTCACAGATTTATAACTCTTTTGTTTTTTTTTTACGTCTAGTGTGAATTCTGTATTTTTTCAGTTATTTCACACTGTTGCCACTATGGAGTTTTTTGCGTTAATTTTGGTTGACAAGTGTTCGTGTTTAAGTTTTCTTACTTATTTCCTGCCTTTACATGTCCCGCAGTCGTCAAATGCTGTTTTTATCATTCTAGTGCGGTGTTCTGATTTTTCCTGGAGACCTTGAGGAAATTATTGCTTCTTCTTTACTGAACACTGATTAACTGGAAATTTGTAGCAAGGTCTTATGGGACCAGACTGCTAAGGTAATCGGTCCCTAAGCCTACACACTACTTAATCTAACTTAAACTAACTTACGCTATGGACGACACACGCACCCAAGCCCGATCGAGGACTCGAACCTCCGACGGGGGAGGGAGCATCACGGACCGTGACAAGGCGCCTCAAACCGTGCGGCTACCCCGCGCAACCTAACACTGATTAGGAGAGCTCGTATTTAAACATTTTCCCAATATACATATTACGAAATACCTTACGTCATTTGCGTTATCCTCACTAATTTTTGTCAGACATCTTTCTACGACAAGACTGTAACAACAGCTCTTAGATTATGCAGGACGTGAAGGACGTACGTTTGTGGAAGACTTTTCTGCGTATGCCTTATGGGAACATCTGCCTTATGTATTCGTCTAGGAAATATTTTTCCCCTGTATTTTGTATACTGTGCTTACTAATTCGAGACGTTTAACATCTGCAAATATGTAACAAGCAGTTGCTACATTCTAAGCCTCCGGCATATGGCTCTGTTCCGAGAAACATTTACTGAAAAATCATATTCGTGACATTTAATGCATAGGGTAGTTGGAGGTAGAGACCAGCAATTTTCCGTTTTTCTATATTGTGATCACTGAGGATAGATTTTAGGTGATTTCAGATTAAAGTCATAAGTTGGGTTGCAACCTATATTACATGCAAATTCCAGCTTTGTCTGATTATTAAGTAGGAAGTAATTTACAATTTAGCTAAAACAAAAATTACAGTGTTTTACCCAACAAACGGGGTAAAGCTACGCAGCGCTGGTCTTTGCATCACGGATAAAACTGTGTGACTGCGTGATAACAACACTCTCAATAGCCCTTTACAACATTGTTGTATTGTAGCCAAGTTACCCAACACAATACTGAACTGAAATGTCTCGTAAATTTGAACATAATGCTTAAAAATACTTATAAAAATAGTACTTTATTTTCCACGAAAGTGGGGTAACTTGAAAAAGTTCAATTATGAGACTAAGTTATCTATGTACCTAGTAAATAGTGCATATTTTTAGGTCCTCTGATTCATCTTTGAAGTCCCAGGTCCTTCTTCTTTTTCTCCTCCTTCTCCGGATACTTGTTTCCTAGCTAGTTAGCGCCATATCTCTATCTGATCTACTGTCATGACGTGAGTAGCCGGAATCTGACTCTGAAGAATAATCAACTGGCTGTTTGATCTGTTTTCGTTCTTTTTTTGGCACTGATGTACTGAGATGAAGCTTACGTCGTCTTGTTTCTGTAAGAGTACGATTTTTTCTTTATTTGGCATGTCTTCCGTTCTCAGTAGCAAGCTTTATCTTTGCCCTTGCACTCTTTTCTCATGTGTCCTTTATCGGGCGTCCACGTTAGAAGCACAGATTTCAATGCTTTGCCACGACGTTTCCCCTAAATATTTCTTTCAGACAGTGGAATTATATCTTTAGACTCGATAATTTCACACAATGCGTGTCGAATGTCATATTTTGTGTGGCGTTATCATTGAACATTTGTCATCATATTGTTGGAACTGCCCAGAAAAAATGGGTTCAAATGGCTCTGAGCACTATGGGACTTAACTTCTGAGGTCATCAGTCCCCTAGATCTTAGAAGTACTTAAACCTAACTAACCTAAGGGCATCACACACAGCCATGCCCGAGGCAGGATTCGAAACTGCGACTGTAGCAATCGCGCAGTTCCGCACTGAAGGAACTGCGCAGATTTATCCCAAAACATGTGTGGGGATTTGCCCTATTTCATCATTTTCTGCCGAACGCAGCATTATTGAATTTTGGAATAACCTGGAAATATTATTTCCACTCGAAAGTAAAGTTTAAATTCAGTTTTTTTAAAAAGTAATTGGTTGATTCTTATTTTAAAACCTTACATTCTATCATGTTCAAGTAAAGGATCAGAGAAGTTACATGTACGTAGAAAAAAATGGAGTTACGCTACGACATTTTCTCACCTCTTCAGCGACCTACCGCGACGAATTTTGACTGAATAATAAGTTACAATAAGACCTGGTGGTCAGATCCTGGATCGATGACAGTCAATTAAAACACTCAGCGCTGGCTTTTCTACCCCGCAGGGTTTACCCACACCTACCCCATTCGAGAATGCTTGAAGTTTTCATTCTTTTCCATGAACTTTTACCGACTATGTTGTCTCATCCGAACTGATCACGAAATGTGGAATACGAATTAGTATCCTAAATGACCTTCTCTCTGTTTTTGTGAACGTGCGTAAAACATTGCGACGCACTGCGTAATAGTGTGTTGGTCCATTTCTGGAGCGCGTTTCATGGCACGGTTTCAGTGAGTCCTTGGTAGGTTTTCCAAGGGTGTGGGGTACCAGATGTCTACACAGAAATCAGACCCCGTAAATTACAGGCCGGAGGTTTGTGTCTTGTTCCTCAAACTTCCGCACCACGATTCTGGTTCTCTAACACAGACATTTATCCTACTGGAAGATGCCATCACCGCAGGGGAAGACATCAAGCATGTAAAGAGGCATGTGGTCTGCAATAATGTTCATTTAGCCCGCAACTCCCATGATGCCTTGGTTTACTACCACAGGTCCTACAGAAATCCCAGTTAAATGTCCCGAGCCGACCTGCTTGCGTGTCGCGTCGCGTGCTTCCAGCAGCCGTTCTCCTGGATGACGGTATACCACAACATGACCGTCAGCATGGTGTAAAAAAAAAAAAAAAAGTTATCTTCCTACCAGGTGGTTCGATTCCCGGTTGGGTTGGGGATTTTCTCTGCCCGGGGACTGGGTATTCGTGTTGTCCTCATTCTTTCATCATCATTATCATCATCATCATTATCATCATTATACCTGATAGTGGCTAGAGTGGACAGTGTAAAAAAATTGGACTGTGTTAAAACTGGGACTTTGTACGGGCGCTGATGACAGTGCTGTTGAGCACCCCACAAACCAAACATCATCATCATCATCATCCTACCAGGCGACACGTTGCCTTTGATCCGAGCCATAACAACCTGCCTTTTGTCAAAATCGCTAATGTCAAATGATTTCCTATTTTGAGGACCGTATCGTTAGTATGGCTCTGAGCACTATGGTACTTAACATCTGTGGTCATCAGTCCTATCGTTAGTAGAATGCGTCCATATTCTTGTCTGCTCCGTGTATATACAGGGTGTTACGGGTCTACGTGCAAATATTTTTATTGACAACTGGGGGCAATTTACTGAACATTAACCTTCCTGCCACAAGGTGGAATATCAGGACACATGTCACAAGGTCATGACATATACGACACTTACCTAAAAAACTGCTTTCCCCTTATAAATCAGGTCATTTGGTTTACATGCCTAACACATACTAGCGTACAATAGTGCTGTTTCCCGTGCAAACGAAAACGAACAAGGCGTGCCGGATCGGACAAGGCCTTGTGATAGGAGAGTTAAATCAGCGTTTACTTCATTTGCAGACTAATAATTATAGCTATCAGGAGCAGTAGTTCTTAGGTTGGATAGTACCTCCAAGTACATGCCGCAAGAGCAAGCCATGAAAGCTTATTTTCCTCTGAACAGCAGGTAAGGTGTTGAAGTCTGGATGTGTGGATGGAAAACAGTGAGTCTATACCGCCAGATGTAGTTTAGTTAGTGGTGCGGCTATGACCGCGAAGAAAACATCAGGTAGAAAATTATGCGACGTATTTGCGGGAAGACCGTTAGACACAGAGAATAAACAACTAACACAGTGAAATGGGTACATATTAAGGTTCCAATGGCCACAACATCTGCATTTATACCATTAACGCCCTGTATAAGAGGTGATTAAAAATTTACCTTTGAGGGCATTGCTGCGAAGTACATGCAACGTAGCGGAACTCCGATGCTGGTGAATAAACACCTACCTACAGGCAAGCGATTAGTGTGACACTCGTGTCCTTCTGAAATGCGTGCGATAAATGGCGGAAAAGTGAACTATGGCGACATTATTACGAGATGCGTCGAAGCAGAACGAACGTGCTGTTAGCCGCTCGGTTAGAGACGCCATGTCGCAAATTGCGCGGCCCCTCCCGCCGGAGGTTCGAGTCCTCCCTCGGGTATGGATGTGTGTGTGTGTGTGTGTGTAGTCCTTTGTGTAAGTTAGTTTAAGCAGTGTGTAAGTCTAGGGACCGATAACCTCAGCAGTTTGGTTCCTTAGGAATTCACACACACATTTGAACGTGCTGTAATTCTTTTCTTGGCTGCTGAAGGACAAACATCGATAGACATCCATCAGAGAATGAATAATGTATATGGAGCAGCATGTCTGTCGAAAACCACCGTTGTGGAATGGAGCGCCAAGGGGTGTTGCTGCTTCACGATGACGCACGTCCCCACATCGCAAACGTCGCGACCCAAAAGTTACGCGAACTCAAGTGGGAGACACTCGACCACCCGGCCAACTGTCCTGATCCCCGCCCTACAGTCCTGATCCCCGCCCTACAGTCCTGATCTCTCCCCATGTGATTATCACGCCTTCGGTCCCTTCAAAAAGGGCTTGAGGCTTCGACGGTTCCTTTCGGACGAGGGCGTGTAGCAGGCAGTTAACGGATTTCTTCAAGCTGCAGGACACAGACTTCTACCAGACGGTTATATTCAACCTGATCCCCCGGCGGGATGATTGCCTCAGTGCTCACGGCAATTTTTCCTAATTGCTATACCGACTCTGGACTGTAAGACCTTCGGACGGGAAGTTTTTGATCGTTCCTTTTACCTTACTCACCGCGTCATGTGTCTTCATCGACAACAGGCAATATTCAGTCGGCAGGGCTCAAATGGTTCAAATGGCTCTGAGCACTATGGGACTTAACATCTGATGTCATCAGTCCCCTAGAACTACTTAAACCTAACTAACCTAAGGACATCACTCACATCCATGCCCGAGGCAGGATTTGAACCTGCGACCGTAGCGGTCGCGCGGTTCCAGACTGATGCGCCTAGAACCGCTCGACCACTCCGGCCGGCAGTCGGCAGGGGTCACAAGGTTTGACTCACCAGTGTAGTCCTCTGATTGTAACTGTCTAACGCCTTGCGTTTGAATTCTCAACTGATTCGATTATTCAGTGTGGGAACCTTGAGACAATATTGCATGGCTTATGCTCTATTTGCACACGACAGTGCAACAGCAACTAGTGCTGCTTCAGGTTTTAGTTTACCTATCGAGTCATCTGTTATTAAGCTTGACCCATACATGTGAGGTATGACTTTCAGTGGCGTGCAACAGTAGTGTATGTCTGTCCGCCCAGTTCCAGGAAGGATTTTGGCTGTGGAGAGCTATAGAGGTTGGACAAAACATAAATGAAGATGCTAGCTAATCTTACAGATAGCGATGTTCTGGCGTGTGTTATAATTAAAGTGCAAGTACTCACGGAGGTCCAATGTGGGTAGCAACTATCGTATGGTAGCGAAACTTGGGAGATACACTAACGCGTTATTGCGGAACTGATTTACGCTGGGGCCGCGCCGGATTAGCCGAGCGGCGTGAGGCGCTGCAGTCATGGACTGTGCGGCTAGTTCCGGCGGAGGTTCGAGTCCTCCCACGGGCATGGGCGTGTGTGTGTTTGTCTTTCAGATAATTTAGGTTAAAAGTAGCGTGTAAGCTTAGGGACTGATGACATTAGCAGTTAAGTCCCATAAGATTTCACACACTTTTGAACATTTATTTTTTATTTACCCTGGAAAAAGTTAGTTTCAATTTTAGCCACCAGGTGCAAATATCGCGCTATATAGCATCTCGTCGACGTCTCCGGTGCCCATATAAAAGAAATTCTATGTGTGGCGGTTAATAATAAAATCAACACAATGCCTTTCTCTCTTGCTTGACCTTTCCTGGCCAAATCTCGTTCCTAGTCCATTACATATGGAAACATTTCTGTACGTCTTTCTTGCATTCACAGCGCCACATTTGTACCTGGTAGCCAAAAACGGAAATAATTTTTTTGATCGTAAATCAGTTCCAAGTTAACACATTAGCATACCTACCATGCCCGCAATGGATCTTTGTGAGTAGCTGAACTTTAACTGTAATCAGCCAATACAGCCAATATTTGACCACGAACAGCACCCGTGCAATGTCCTCAATACAGTGCAATTGTCAGTCATGGCCAGAACAGTGTCCTGTGTAATTGTGAGCTAAGAGAATTGGAACGTGGGCAAATTGTTGGTGCTCGTACAGTGGCTGCTTCCACAACCAAAATAGCCGAAGTGTTTGGTGTAGCACAGTACTGAAGATTTATACCGCATACAGAGAAAGCAGTGGAACATCATTCGCTAAGTCACAATGCGTACGAAAGTATGGGTTGTGATAGCGAGGAACGGCCATTGAAGAGGACTGTGACAAAAAATAGGACAACGACAGCTGCAAAAGTCACTGAAGATCTGAATGTCGCACTTGCGAACCTTGTCAGTACCAAAATAACACGAAGGGAGCAGCACAAGCATGCAACTGCAGGGCGAGCTGCAATTCCAAAACCACAGACCAGTAATTCAAATGACTGTAACAGGAAAACGTGGTGCCGAAGCCATAAAACATGGACTAAGAGGCAATGGAAGAAAGTTATTTGGTAGGATGCGCCTTGTTACGCACTGTTTCCAATTTTGGGTCAAGTTCACGTTCAAAGAGTGAAATATGGCGGGGGTTCGGTGCTGATTTGGGCAGCAATGTCGTGGTATTTTGTGGGCCCCATGGGTACTCCGCAATGCCACATTAATACTAATTATTATGTGACCATTTTGGCTGATCAGATGCGTCCAGTGGTACAATGTTTGCCCCCTAATGGAGATGATGTGTTCCAAGACGACATGGTCTGTATTAACACAGCTGGCAAGACTGCTTTTGTGAGCACGAGGACGAATTATCGCATCTCCCCTTAACACTACAGTCACCAGATCTCAATATTATCGAGCCTTTGTGGTCTGCTTTGGAGAGAACGGTGAGTGATCGCTGTCCATCTCAATTGTCGTTGCCTGAACTTGCCATTATTCTGCAGGGAACAACTAGCAAACCGTACAGAACGCATATTTAATCATTTGAAAAGACTGTTTTTAATGTCATTGCGTTTTCTAAGGCGTATAAGGCATAATAATGTGTCCATTCTCTGTGCCTACCCTGTATCTGAACTATCTTCACCACTACTTCTTGCTGTATTATTTTATATTTTTCTTAAAATATGTGTAAACCATATGGAGAACATTTGAAGGGATACAGAATGTGCAAGTTGATGACTTTTACCAGCACACGACTGTGTGTACGAGCGTATAAGTTATCTTTCGACGAAAAACGGCTGTTTGACGGTAAGCTGAGGCGACATGTTAGTTGAATGGGGCTGGGATTTTTGGACTCATAGTCCTAACAGCCCGGTACGAATATAACAACATTTACACCGAGAAATCACAATATATAAAGGTGAATAAAATTTTAAGATGAGTGTACATTATGCACATATGGACGATAGATATAGCTAAAGAATCTTAACTCATACCAACTGCAGACAAAGTAGAACATAAAAAGAAGATTTATTCATTGGAGAGCATATGCTTGAAAGTTTAAACTGCTCATAGCACATCGGATTTCATAAATCACAGTTTACTATGTCGTATAAAATCTAAAAGAGGGTTGTACATCTGAGAACAAGACACAGCAAAAGGGAAGAACTTTATGGCAGAGACACCTTTCTTTTCACAAAGTTTTACAATTAGCACTTTAGCTGTACTTCGAATAAACCGCAGAAAAATAGTGTGTGGTTCATATATTATTCTTTCTTCTCATAACAGGAAAAAAGAGTTATCCTCAATGCCTATCCAATGAATATTGGACGGTGTTGGTAAATATTCGTACCTAGATAATTATCAGTAAACCGAGGTTAAAACCTATTGTTTTCCTGAATCTCTAGTTGAAAATAAACTTGTACTTAGGCGTTTCAGTCTAATTCAATCCTAAACTGTTAATTTTATTGCACCGAAAGCAGAAAATTTCGACGTTAACGCATATTTTTGTCTATTTTAGCTTTAAAATCGTAAAAAGTACACATTCTCGTATTTTAAAAAGATTATAATTCATACAAGAATCTAAGGTGGGATGACTTATTAAGGCGATATTTGAAAAAACAAGTATAGCTAAAAAATCCTGGCCAGCTGCCTGTTTTCAAAATGAAAGTTATTAGAAGGTCTTGAACTGACTTCAGATGAAAAAAAGAAAAAACACGTACAGAAGAGGAGAGTTAAAGCTGCCTAGCCATTGTAAAAATGGTCCAAATGGCTCTGAGCACTATGGGACTTAACTTCTGAGGTCATCAGTCCCCTAGAACTTAGAACTACTCAAACCTAACTAACCTAAGGACATCACACACATCCATGCCCGAGGCAGGATTCGAACCTACGACCGTAGCGGTCACGCGGTTCCAGACTGTAGCGCCTAGAACCGCTCGGCCACCTCGGCCGGCTTAGCCATTGTAGTAACCTCACCAGCGTCCTTGGTTATACATGGACCCTGACTGTAACAAAGCGGGGCTACTGTCGGTTTTCTTTTTGTAATCCACCCGCCAAACTAATCTAGTACGTAATGAACGAATGGACGTGTAAGGTGTAACATGATCATTGTTCAAAATACATTAGTTTCAGTGCACCAACAATTCAGCAGATGAAAATGCCAAAAATTGACAGCTCAAAGTCAAGTCGTATGCTGCCAGAGTTTCCGCATTATATGACAGATGGAATAATTATATTCTGCCAAGCACGCAAGAAACAGGTTAGTTGTTATGTTTTTACGTTTCTTAGTTTTTCTTATCATTTCGGGATTGCGAATTTCTTCTCACATCTTTCGACACCAGAGAATTTCTGAAACAGATTTTGTAAATATTGTTTGAAAGTATATTAAGAGACATCGGGAATCTGTAATTGACTTTTATTATAATTTTTAAGTTGCAAAGTCGAATTTTGATGTAAAGGAAAAGTAAGCACTGTTGAAATGTCATACACATAGGAGAAAGCATAAATGCTTTTAAAATGACGATCAAGCTTTGTTTTGCAACAAATGTCTGTTCAGTGATAGGATAGCTGTAAACTAAAGTTTCTAAACGGTATTCTACGTTCTTTTTTTTATTTTGCTAATATTAAGTAACCGTGTCCCTTAACAATACCAAATACTTATTATACGCATTTCTATACAACATTTTGTTTCATTCTTGTACTAGATTTCGAGTGATTAAAAGTCCCATTTAGCATGCAAATGTAGGATTAAATAAGGTAAATGCTGAACGAAAAACACAATTGAACCATGTGCTTTCTATAAAGATATCTAATGAAGCGAACCACAGAGAATTATCATCAGGTTACCTTCCATTAGGAACGTGGGTACACTCAGCGACTGTGATATGATTTAAGAATTATAGAGCGCAGCATTCAGTCGTCCTTTTTTTTTTTTGCAGTTTTATTTGGCAAATCCAGATTTTGGCCGGTAAAGAACTGTGACTCAAGCCCGAACAAGAGGGAACTGACATGCATTGAGAGCCGGCCAGGGTGGCCGAGCGGTTCTAAGCGCTACAGTCTGGAACCGCGCGACCGACGGTCGCAGGTTCGAATCCTGCCTCGGGATTGGATGTGTGTGATGTCCTTAGATTAGTTAGGTTTAAGTAGTTCTAAGTTCTAGGGGACTGATGACCTCAGAAGTTAAGTCCCATAGCGCTCAGAGCCATTTTTTTTAGACTAGAAAATAGTGCATTGGTAATGGCTAGGCTCTAGCCGAAATCTGGATTTTCCAAATAAAACCTGCAAAAAAAAAAGGACGACTCATTTCGCGCTCTGTAATTTATAAATGACAAAAAGAATTAATTCTTCAGTGACTCGTGTCATGCTTCTGTGGTAGCAAACTCCTTATCGAAAAAAAGACTGTTTCCAATTTTTTTTAGAAATACTACCATCAGCTTGTTCCCGCGCAGTCAACGTTGCATAAACATTATGTGGAGGCAACTTACACTGACGAATTTCACAGAATCCGAAAAAATATTGGGGGAGTGTTGCATACGGGTTTCTGTTGATGAATCTACTGACAGTCTTGGCCGGTAAATTGCAAATCTTATTGTTGGTAGGTTGGATCCAAATGTGCCATTTGATTTGTTCAAAATGACTCCTGAAGAGTAACCAGTAAACAACTGCACACTTTGCCAACAATGGGCTGAAGGTGCTGTGTCCAAACGGCATGGATAAACAAGGTGATTCTGACCACTGCATATCTGGGTGCAGCGTTTCAATTGTTTCAAGTACTCAAGCTTGTGATGCCACATGTAACTTGCGTAGCACGTCGTATGAACTGTATAGCAGAGCAAGTATGGCAGGAATTCCCTGAAGCAAATAACCTTCGCGGTGAAGGCACCATCAACGGTGCAGGCACACAAAGAACAACTTCCGATATTCTTTTGTCACTTCATCCTGTTGTTACCCACCGGGGCAAGAGGTCAGCAAAACTGAATATACAGTAAGGATTCCCAGCAGGCCTGAAGGTAACTGAAAATACACCGAATGTTGGCGCCTCTGTAACTTCTGCAAAAAAGTTGCTCAAAGGTACCTCATCCTAACGGTACGGCTTGTATTATGGCCCACTACATACGAGGGCAGTTCAATAAGTAATGCAACACATTTTTTTTCTGAAACAGGGGTTGTTTTATTCAGCACTGAAATACACCAGGTTATTCCCCAATCTTTTAGCTACACAACACTATTTTTCAACGTAATCTCCATTCAATGCTACGGCCTTACGCCACCTTGAAATGAGGGCCTGTATGCCTGCACGGTACTATTCCACTGGTCGATGTCGGAGCCAACGTCGTACTGCATCAATAACTTCTTCATCATCCGCGTAGTGCCTCCCACGGATTGCGTCCTTCATTGGGCCAAACATATGGAAATCCGACGGTGCGAGATCGGGGCTGTAGGGTGCATGAGGAAGAACAGTCCACTGAAGTTTTGTGAGCTCCTCTCGGGTGCGAAGACTTGTGTGAGGTCTTGCGTTGTCATGAAGAAGGAGAAGTTCGTTCAGATTTTTGTGCCTACGAACACGCTGAAGTCGTTTCTTCAATTTCTGAAGAGTAGCACAATACACTTCAGAGTTGATCGTTTGACCATGGGGAAGGACATCGAACAGAATAACCCCTTCAGCGTCCCAGAAGACTGTAACCATGATTTTACCGGCTGAGGGTATGGCTTTAAACTTTTTCTTGGTAGGGGAGTGGGTGTGGCGTCAGTCCATTGATTGCCGTTTTGTTTCAGGTTCGAAGTGATGAACCCATGTTTCATCGCCTGTAACAATCTTTGACAAGAAATTGTCACCCTCAGCCACATGACGAGCAAGCAATTCCGCACAGATGGTTCTCCTTTGCTCTTTATGGTGTTCGGTTAGACAACGAGGGACCGAGCGGGAACAAACCTTTGAATATCCCAACTGGTGAACAATTGTGACAGCACTACCAACAGAGATGTCAAGTTGAGCACTGAGTTGTTTGATGGTGATCCGTCGATCATCTCGAACGAGTGTGTTCGCACGCTCCGCCATTGCAGGAGTCACAGCTGTGTACGGCCGGCCCGCACGCGGGAGATCAGACAGTCTTGCTTGACCTTGCGGCGATGATGACATACGCTTTGCCCAACGACTCACCGTGCTTTTGTCCACTGCCAGATCACCGTAGACATTCTGCAGGCGCCTATGAATATCTGAGATGCCCTGGTTTTACGCCAAAAGAAACTCGATCACTGCCCGTTGTTTGCAACGCACATCCGTTACAGACGCCATTTTAACAGCTCCGTACAGCGCTGCCACCTGGCGGAAGTCAATGAAACTATACGAGACGAAGCGGGAATGTTTGAAAATATTCCACAAGAAATTTCCGGTTTTTTCAACCAAAATTGGCCGAGATAAAAAATGTGTTGCATTACTTATTGAACTGCCCTCGTATTTATGGCAATAATTATTTCCGAGTTAAAGGCAGAGGCAGACCTATCTATGAGAACGTTGCTTTACTGTAGGAAGTTAAGAAAAATTAATGAATCGCCAGTTGAAGTAGGAGAAGAAGTACGGGAACAAATGTAAAAGGTTTTACAGAAGAACACCGGCCTTGAAGGACTTGACGCCGCAGCATACGCTCTTCGCTGAAAACCCCAGTTCCCCTGATTGCAGCACTCCTGTGCAGTATCTGCTGAACGTGACATGTGCCCCCGTGACAACCATTAATACAGAACGTTCTTTTTCGGCATATAATTACTACTGACTGGCAAGCCCGTAGTTCTCCCCTGGAAAACCTAAAAAGTTATTGTCTATTTACTGTGAAGCTATGGTTGAATGTTAGAAACCACTTCTTTATACGACATTTATTAAATTACATATTACACGTACTCGTATTTCACCATATGGCTATGCGTGTTCTATGGTGTATTTTAATCTTGGAAACACATAAAAAAATTCATGATCTGTTCGAAAATGAATGTAATATAAAATGTGCTATATTGTGCAACTGTGCATGTTTTCATATTTATTGTTTTTAATGAATAATGATATGCTCGTATGTAAAAACTCTCTGTTTTATATCATATTTAATTTTTCTAAATATTACTTTTATAGCGTATTTTAGGTTTTATGTAACGTAAATGAGTTACTGAAAGAGCCTACTTTAGGCGTCTAAAATGCACTTTTTACGACCTGAAAATACGCAGTCCAGTTATCAACTTACTGCTCGGCTCAAATTTTTTAATCCGGGAATTTTCCAATAACTGACTGAAATTGCAGAGTAGTATTGACTTTTATGGCAATTTCAAAGGCGCCAGTGCTCTGCCCATTCTTCCTCAGCAACTTTCTGTATCCATATCTTGAAATCGGATGATGGTAGATTGACTTTCATTACAGGGTCATAAACCCTATCCTCATTCGCCAAGTGTAAACCAATTCTCAATAGCTCATGCACATAGAAAGATTACCATAACTTTTCGTTTATTTTCCAACGATTGTCTTGTAATTTCAACCCAAGGGATAGATATATATACATAATCATGACAGGTAAGCTTGTGCAAAGTATAGGTCATCTTCGACACGTCGAATAAAAAGAGTTGCGCACAAGCAGGCGTATTATTTACACCGTTTCGAGCACCTTACTGTATGAGTAAACCAAGTGATCAACATTTGTACCGCATTTCCTCATTCAGTACCAAAAAGCTTTGCAGATGATGTCAGTGAATGCTAATTTCAAGGAAATAGGTGATGTTAATCCCAATTTCCTTGTGTTCTTGTACATCACGAGGATGAAACCTTGTGCTAAGTGTAATCATAGGGAAAATGTAAAACGAGCAAGCAGAAGATCTCAAAGAAGCCAAACCCAAGAACAGTGAGAGCTGTAAAACAGAAAATCAACATAGTGCACACGATCCAACGAACATTCCAGATCAGAGTACAGAGTGTTGTTATTAGGTTCTACAAATGCGAGATGAAACTAAAGGTGGACGAACTCGTTCATCTTCGGGAAATAGTTCACTGCGGACCGGTCCTTTTTGGGACCAGTTCGTTTTCACTCGATCATTCTTCCTCTTTCAATCTAATTATGTCCTACTGCGGCAAGTTTCTAAATTATTTACATAGAACTAGTAATTAAAATTAAAAAGGGTGTTTTATTAAAAAAATTAATTCGCTATTTTCTTAATTAAAGTTTCCAATTTTTAACATTTACGGAATATAAATAAAAGTAAAGGAAAGTTCCTATCCAGCGAGATTCGAACCAACGTATATGCGATTGGAAAAACCTCTATTCTATACACTTTATCCCCTGTCAAGCTTCTTTGAGTCTAAAACAGTCGTAAAATAGTTACAGGCGAATACATCGTTAATTTGGAATTGTTTGTAATTGTTTGAGCTCGAAAATCTTCCACTCTTCAAAGCCTTTCTATTGAGTATTTTGAGAAGTGGTTTAGGGTGTTACTGTCCGTCTATTGATTTACACATTCGGTTAATATGGAGAAAATGAAGAAACTTTATGTGGAACAGTCTGTCAGGACGCCTTGTTAGATGAGTATCGTATGCAAGTCAAAGTCATGTGGAATCAGAAACTGTCGATCTGAACTAAAAAGATGGTGACTTGAGAGTAGAAAACAGATTATATGGGACGCCACGTAGTGGGACTGCCCTTTAATCCCTTCGAAGACTTACCAGCTGTGTCTCAGAAGCAGAAACGTGAAAATGGAACAGCGGTGAAATGTTCTGATCTGCAACTCACATTTAAATGCCTGGCAGAAACCACCTTTACAATTAACCTCCATTATTCCAGTCTCGTACAGCGCGCGGAATAAACGAACACTTCTGTCTTTCCCTATGAGCTCTGATTTCCCTTATTTTATTATGATGATCGTTTCTCCCTACGTAGGTCGGCATCAACAAAATATTTTCGCATTCGGAGGAGAAAATTGGTGACTGAAACTTCGTGAGAAGATTCTGCAGCAACGAAAACCGCCTTTGTTTTAATGAAGTCCACTCCAAATCCTGTATAATTTCAGTGACAATATCTCCACTATTTCGGGATAATACAAAACGTGATGCCCTTCTTTGAACTTTCTCGATGTATTCTATGAATCCTATTTGGTAAGGATCTCACACTCACAGCAGTATTCTAGTAGAGGACGGACAAGCGTAATGTGGGCAGTCTCTTTAGTAGATCTGTTACATTTTCTAAGTGTCCTGCCAATAAAACCCAGTCTTTGGTTAGCCTTCCGCACAACATTTTCTAAGTGTTCCTTCCAAATTAAGTTGTTCATAATTGTAATTCCCAGGTATTTAATTGAATTTACGGCCTTTAGATTTGACTGGTTTATCGTGTAACCGAAATTTAACGGATTCCTTTTAGCATTCATGTGGATGGCCTCACACTTTCCGTTATTTAGGGTCAACTGAAAATTTTTGCACCATACAGATTCTTTTCTAAATCGTCTAGCAGTTTGTTTTGATCATCTGATGACTTTATTAGTCGATAAACGACAGCGTCATCTACAAAAAACCGAAGACGGCTGCTCAGATTGTCTCCTAAATCGTTTATGTTGATAAGAAACAGCAAGTTAGATAAACTATCAGAGGTGGACGTAAAAATTTCCACCCCAAAAATTTTAATACGTGAAAGATGACAAAATGACGCGATATTTCAATACTTCAACACTTCTTAAATGTAGTTGTCAGCCAGAATGAAATCAAAAGCATGGCTTTTTTTTTTCACTGAAAGCGAATCAAAAAATCTGGAATCGCCATCGAGAGTGGGCCACGCCTGATAGCCAGGCTAGCCAACAAGTCGCTAAGTTCCCAAGCTTTGATTGGGATTCTTAAGTGGGGTACCAACCGTTTAGGACACTTATAAAAAGTCCCCAAGTAGCGGGTTTGGGTACCGTTTCCGTTTCCAATTTTTTTAATGAGTAAATCTGGGAATCTGTACTGTCGACGTAGTGATGGTGTTGACGAGACAGATAGATCTGTAGTAATAAGCTGTCCAGAGATCCGGCATGTATCTCTTTATACTGTCAAAGGGCCACAACAGTGTATGAAACTAATCAGTACTTCATTCTCATCTAGAGAGTATCCAAACGTTTCCAAACCGCCAGGTGGTACCACGAAAGCGTGAAACATATTGATTTCATTGTTGAAACAACCAATTCTTGTGGATTACCAGGTGGTTACGATATTTTGATGACAAACAAAAAATCTCCTGAGATCCTTTTTACTTCAGTTTTTTCGCACTAATTTGAGCAAATTGCCGAAGTTATCTTTTTGTGGCAATTCTTGAGTCCGAAGATGTTACTCCTGAGAAATTCGTAAGTTCTGTTGATACCTTCTCAATCACAATGAATTACATTATTTTCAAGATTTGCTCTTAAATTCTATAAAAATCTAATGATGGAAGTATTTGGTTTGCCTTTGATTGTGGCAAGCTAGTTGGTGCAGCCAATGGTTTCGGAATGCCTCCACTTTCATTACATGCGGATTTTTCATGACTCATTCCAGTATAGTTCCACTCAGTATTTACACTAAAGTGAGGTGACAGCATAGACTGTTAAATTTTTGTCACCTTTTGTTTCATCAAACCCACAAGTTTTTCCCAAAAACCGTGAACTACTACTGGTAGCATGCCTTAGACTGTCACTAATTATCCAAAACCTTTCTCACTATACTTGCTTATTTGCGAGTAAATAGACAACATTCCGACTGACAGTGCCTTGACTTTTTTGCCATTGAAAAGCTTGGACAGCTTCATGGACAACAAAGCAGTTAAAGCACATGACTTAAAATTTTGTTTTATAGGTTTGAGTCACTGTGTTTGATATTTGGAAACGAAGTAGTGGATGGTCACCTGAAAGACACTATCTCAGGCAGTTCCTTAGCGTTAGGTCATGCTCTGCCTGGGCCCACTGTTCACGGCTTCTGATAAAGACGGGTATCTCATTACAGGCCGAGGTAGTAGGTTGCGGCAGAAGCGAATATGAACGCATTCTCCATACAATACATGGACCCATCGAAATTGAAAATGGAAGGGTGGTCTGCTTCCACGGCCCACCTGGTCCTTCCCGTGTTTATTACATCCAATTACTTCTCTGGATGAGGGGCTCTTATTTTTGTCACCAATGGCTCAGCCACTTCAGAACATGTCACCTCATCTTGTTCCTTGTGCAGTACCGCTTCTGTAACTGCAGAATGTAACGTCAAATTTCGTGCAATATGTGCTATCTTAAAAAGACGTTCATTACCCGGCCTATAGATCGTAAGTTAATGTTTTTACTTAAAATGCATTTCCAGGAAATTTCGTTTTCTCTCACGTAAAAACACTTTATGACACTGTATTTGAAGAGGACAGAGTATTTTCAGGAAAGTGGGTGAATCAGAGCCTTGATCGCCCTGAGTGATGAAGAGAACTGTTACTTCGGGCAATATGCATGCATGCATGTCTAATGACAGTTATGTTGGGAACGTGATCGCTGCAAGCTATATTAGCGGACGGATATATTCTCAGCATGAAATGTTATCAACGCGTCGTGTACGGGAGATTCGGCGCTCGGTGTGAAAGAAGCAGTGAGTTGAGTCGGCCGTCGTAACCGTACTGGGCGGCGGCCTTGTGTGGTATACGGTGGATGCTAAGAGCCTTTAGTTGGTGACATACTGCAAGGCGTTTTGGCTGGTAGAGCGTTAATCTATTGGGTTGAATAAAGGTCCAGTCCACTTCCGCATGATATAGGTGGGCGTCTGGAAGTCTATAACACTTGGTTCATTGCCCGTGCTTTAATTTTTTTAGTGTGTTTCGCCCTGTACCTAACAGTAGGGACTTCTATTAGTTTTGAATTTTGTATGTTATCTTAATCTATTCATCAACTGACTGCACTGAAAAGACTGTGGTTTATTGTTATACTCATGTTCTGTTATAGTTGTCTGAAATCTATTTTTTCAGGTTTAGATTTTGCTGAGCTATCTTAAGCGGTGCTGAGCTTATTGAAAGTGGCTCTTACTCATTTACTCTAATTTGCAATCATTGGCCCCTTAACTTACGGCAGTAATCGTTCGCAAGTTGTTTTAAGGATGGAAAGGTAGAGTTTCATTTCTTACAAGTAAATTAACTGCTGAGTCATTATCGCGCAGCCATTATCTGACGCCGGTATCTTTTATTTAAAGTTGGCTTTTAAACTTTTCCTTATCCATGGAAATATTATTTAATACGAGAGTGAGTAAAATGAAAACCTTAAATACTTTTAAATATTATTTATTGTGCAGAAATGGTACAAAGCTGTATCACTTTTTAGCATAATCTCCCCCACGCTCAATGCAAGTCCTCCAGCGCATACAAAGTGCGTAAATTCCTTTAGAAAAAAATTCTTTTGGTAGTCCGCGCAACAACTCATGCACCGCGTGGCGTACCTCTTCATCAGAACGGAACTTCTTTCCTCCCATTGAGTCTTTGAGTGGTCCAAACATCTGGAAATCACTTGGGGCAAGGTCTGGTGAGTATAGTGGATGAGGAAGACACTCAAAATGCAGGTGTGACAGTTAGCATAACCTTCCCTGCTGATGGCTATGTTCGAAACTTCTTTGGTTTTGGTGATGAGGAATGGCGCCATTCCTTGCTCGCTCTCTTCGTTTCCAGTTGGTGGAAGTGAACCAAGGTTTCGTCCCCAGTAACGATTCTTGCAAGGAAGCCATCACCTTCTCGTTCAAAGCGCCGAAGAAGTTCTTTCTAAGCATCAACATGTCGTTCTCTCATTTCAGTAGTCAGCTGCCGTGGCACCCATCTTGCAGACACTTCGTGAAACTGGAGCACATCATGCACAATCTGGTGTGCTGACCCATGACTAATCTGTAAACATGCTGCAATGTCATTCAGTGTCACTCTGCGGTTTTTCTTCACTTCACTTCACTTCGCTGACCTGCACGAGGAGCATCTTCCACTGAAGTCACAGCATTTGCGAACTTCCTACTCCATTCGTAGACTTGCTGCTGTGACAAACATGCATGACCGTACTGAACCTTCACTCGTCGATGAATTCCAATAGGTTACACACCTTCACTACGCAAAAACCGAACAAAATAACGCTGTTCTTCCCTGGTGCAAGTCGCAAGTGGGTCGGCCATCTTTATACCGATACTGCGACGGTATGTGTGCATCTGCACTATGCTGCCACCTACATGCCATTCTACACGCTGTTTGTAGAACGCTTATCAACTTACAGGAAACGGCGTGAAATTTAGATTTGTTATTACAAATTTAAGGTTTTTATTTGACTCGCCCTCGTAATAATCGCTGTAATTGTGAATTACAATTGACGAGCTCGGGGCGGGTTGTGGGCTTTTAAATTAATTGTATTTGTTGTTGCAAGTACGCTCGTTTTTTTTTTCAGCAGTTACATGAACCAACTTGTAACCAAACTGTTCACGACACACCAGACTGCCGCGTGGGTATAATATTTGACCTGGCAGCGAGTTGTGCCGGCTTTGTAATTAATAATGTTTTTAGATGCAGCTATATAGTTAACATGAAGAACTGTAATATAGTGCTATGGATTTAAAATTTTGTTGTCTCTGAGTTATGTTCCGAGAACTCCCGAGTTTTAATGTAATTTTATCCTGTCTTTTGTATTTGTGATTGCTCCTGGGCTGTTTTTCACTTGCTTGAAGTTCAGTGCTAAATTAATAGCTATAAACACCTTACTCTCAAGGAAGTCTTACATCTTTATTTTGTACATTGCTGTTGAAAAAGGGTGACAGTTTATGACGTCTACAACTTATAGGAATAAACTAGTTGAGATAATAAACCTTGATCAGCCAGAACATTATGACCACCCACATACTATCGATATAAACCCGCCCAGGTGATAACAGCGTCACCTCGCGAGGAATGGTTGCTCGTCAGACACACGTGCGATGCAAGCATTTTGGAGACTGCATGACTTGTCGGGTGTTCGAAGAGTGCTGTGGTGAGTGTTTTCAACACGTGGCGAAAACAAGTCTAGACGTATGGATGGGCGGCCACCCCTCATTACAGACGTCGGACGTCGCAGGTTGGGCAGACTGGAAAAACAGGACAGGCGACGAAATGTGGCGGAACCTACATCAGACTATAATGCTGGGCAGAGTACAATTGTATATGAGCACACAGTGTACCGAGTACTCTTAACAATGGGCCTCCGCAGCCGACGACCCATGCATGTGCTAATGTTAATAACACGATATCGACAACTTCGACTGAAACTGCCACGTGATCATCTGCACTGGACGTTGGTGTAATGGCAGAGCGTTGCATGGTCTGGTGAATCCCGATACCTTCTTCACCAGGCCAATTGGAGGACGTGAATCCATCGTCTTCCAGGGAATTAGCTCCTAGACACCTGTACTGCGGGAAAGAGACAAGCTGGCAGCGGCTCCATCATGCTCCGGGGAATATTCGAGTGGGAATCCATGGGTCGTCCAGTCGAGCCCGTGCAAGGCAACATGACGGCCAAGAAGTGTCATATACTGGTTGCAGACCATGTACACCCCTTAATGACGATCATATTTCCCGACGGCAGTGACATTTTTCAGCAAGACAATGGGCCATGTAACAAGGCCAGGAGTGTGGTAGAGTGGTTTGAGGAACACAGTGGCGAGTTCCAACTGATGTGCTGGTTCCCCAACTCGTCAGATCAGAACCCTGTTGAACACATCTGGGATATTGAACTTTTCGTCAGATGTCATCGCCCCCTGCCCGGCATTTACTGGAATTAGGTGACTTGTGTGTGCAGATATGGTGCCAATTTACTCCAGCGACTTACCAAATCCTCATTGCTTACATGCCACGACGGGTCGCCGCTGTTACCCATGCCAAAGGTGGGCATACTGGCTATTATGTAGGTGGTCATAATGGTCTGGCTGGTCAGTATATTACAACTACATGCTTTGCAGCCATATTGTCATTGGCTACAGCTAGCACTACTCTCTACCATAGCAGATCATCGTTATAGTGCCACTGTGCTACTTCATAACTGATCACACTACATAATCCCTGCTACGGAAAGGGTTTCGTGCTTCCACAAATCGTAATGGAAAAACGGCGAAGTTCCCCGTCGTGAATGCCTGAAGCTAATGCGACCGCACTATTTCTTATTCAGAGAAGATAAACAAAAGGTTTCTATTGAAGTTCCAAATTAACTGTGAACATAATTCATTCCCTAATACAGCAAGCAGAGCCGCGGTAGCATTCTGCCGCTCGGCTTTAATGCTCGCTGATTTTCTTCGTTTTTACCGAGAGGCGAGCCAATATTCGGCAGAGCTTTGTGTGCGCTATACTTGATTTATAGGCCCTGGCCGCCGCGTTTTTATTACGCCATTGTTCCTCCACTGAACACACACACACACACACACACACACACTCACACACACATACACACGTGCGCGGACGACGAACCCGACGGGTGTAGATCGGAGTGTACGATGAAAGATTTATTGGATTGTTACTCTCTGAAATGATCTGTTTTAGGAGAAAAAATTGGATAATGTTGCAGACGATCATAAAACACGACACTTGAAAGACAGTATACTGTGAAATAATAGCTATCGCGGGTGATTGGTTTACTTCAGTGATAAATGATGGACATACTAATGGAGTTTCGTAAGGTCACATGTAAGCAGAATTGTAGCGAAAAGGAACGTGACCTACCGTCCAGATTTATGGGTAGTTTATGGGTGATGTAATACGTTCATTGTAGATTACTTTTTAACATAAAAAATGTTTCCAGCTGCCAGCCAGGAGTATTACTTTAATTCTGCGTAGGCTCCTCGCAAGATTTTTGTTTAGATTCTTACACTTTCTTTTTCAGCTTTCCTGGAACTCTGACATCTACCCGATTTGGAGGTAGAAGGAAGGAAGATCGGGTTTAACGTTCCATCGACATCGAGGTCATTAGAGGCGGAGCACAATCTCGGATCGTCTCAAGGATGGGAAAGGAAATCGGCCGTGTTCTTTCAAAGGAAACATCCCGGCATTTGCCTGGATCGGTTTACGTAAATCACAGAAAACCTAAATCTGAATGGTCGGACGCGTATTTGAACCGCCGTCCTCCCGAATTCAAGTCCAGTGTGCTAACCACTGCCCCACCTCCCCCGGTTAACAGAACCGGGAATCTGTTACTGCATATTTCAGGCTGTGTTCCGCTACATTTAGAAATGTTTTGCTATGTAGAACTTTCATGATAAAATGTCATTGTGTTTGAGACTGCTTTCAGTAGCTTTACAAAATCAACTACTTCGTTATACACAATGCCTGAGAACATGCCTAGCTTTCTGCAACCTCTGTTTATGATGCAGCATGTACATGGACTCCAGACTGCACCGACCGAATTTAATCTGTCATAAAAATATCATTCCAGCGCAAACAATTCTAGACAGAGTCATGGAGGAAAGGGAATGGTTGAAGGCAGGTTGTAATCATTGCATTGTGTCATATGTTGTTCGCCAATATACAGCATGTTAGGGGTGTAAGTCAGCTATTGTGATCGTTGGTGCGTTAACACGTACCCACTTTATTGTGTTAGTTGCTTTTTCTCTGTGTCTAACAGTCTTCTCACAAACATGTTACATAATTTACTAGGTGATGTGTTCTGCACGATCTTTACTACACCACGAAGTTGACTACATCTGTCTGTATAGACTGACAGTTTTGCGTCCACTCGTCCACATTTCAACACCTAACCTGCTGCTCAGTGGAAAATGAGAATTTATTGCTTGCACTTACCGTGTGTACTTGGAGGTACCAACCAACCTAAAATCATACTACTACTAGCTATAATTATTGGTCTGCAGATGAAGAAAATATTGATGTAATGTTGTTCAGCACACTGTCCTTAATAACGAGTAAAAATATCTGCACTTACACCCTGACACCCTCTGTATAATGTTCACGCAACGGAAAATCCAGGAAGACCTTGGTGACCTTGGTGGTCACGTGTGTAGAGTTGTGTTGCGTGAATGTGTGTTTTGTCCACTTCAGAAGACCGTTTGGTCGAAAACTCATCTGTTTAGCGGACTTTTTGTTGTGCCTGTCTGCTACTCAAAAATGGCTCTGAGCACTATGCGACTTAACTTCTGAGGTCATCAGTCGCCTAGAACTTAGAACTAATTAAACCTAACTAACCTAAGGACGTCATACACATCCATGCCCGCGGCAGGATTCAAACCTGCGACCGTAGCGGTCGCTCGGTTCCAGACTGTAGCGCCTAGAACCGCACGGCCATTCCGGCCGGCGTCTGCTACTCAACACATCCACAATATTGTGAGTAACAATCTATCCTCAAGGCTGTTACTGTTCCTTCACAACAAAGTTTATATCGGACATCACATGCAATCTTGGACCTTTCGAGGATGATAACGCCAATCTACGCAAGCTTTAATAAACGAAAATATGCTTCAGTGATATATGAAGTCCACCGTTATAAATGAAAACTGCAAAATTAAGTACACTGTAGAACATCGACACCTTTAGGCTTCTCATTTATAACTATGGAGTTGTTCTACCAAGCAGAGATCGGAAACAAGGAACATTATCCGCTTCAGAACTCGATGTATGCTGCTTCGCCAAGACTGAACGTGGAACACAGCGATATAGAACATGAGCTATACTTTCATCTTTCTTTGACTTTCTTCGTTCAACGAACACTGTGTCAGCTACTTAGCCACTACGTCTGAGGTGCATACTGTGGAAGTGCCTTATGGCGGAGTACACGGAAACAATAATTTAACGTTGATTCTCTCTCTGGTAGCACTGTATGAGATTATAATACCTTGCACTACCTCTTCAAATGACTCACAGCCATTTCTTACTTCAGTTCGATTTTGTACCGGATGCAGAATCGTACCATACATTACCTGACAATGTTCACATAAGTGAGGTCTCCATTCGACTATGGATTCATCTTCGTATTACTTATATTTTCAGCAAATCTTTTGTTTCCTCTGGTTCTTTGGTCACACTAGTTCAGTCTGCATCAGTTATGAAGATGCGACAGCAGTTAACTTCTCTTTCCGATGTGTTTCTCCCACATTTGTGGCGTACGCTAATGACGGGTAATCACAAATGATGGATTTGGTAGTTTTTCCATTTTGTCTTAATTACACAATCGAACGTCTTTCCTTTCACCGCAGGCTTCAGCTAATCTAAGGAAAGAAAGTCGTGTGGACCGTTTACCTCCGAATCATCTAAACTTGAAATATCTATATATTGTTGCTGAGGTGCTGATGAGGAACGGGCTAAAAATTCCTATACGAGTGCGAAAAATCGCCTGACAACGACTCTCAGGTTGATCGGTGCATTATTTTGTCACTCAAAACTCGGTAGTCACACATAGTACCATCCATTGAAGACTTTATTAAACGATACTGCTTGAGTTCATAGGAAAATATGAGTTAAGATAATTTCGGTTTACTCAGAACTTGTTCGCCTCCTTTGAGAGAAATCGTATATTGTTGACCATTAAAAGTGCAACTCCATGGAGCGGCATAGATGTCAGACTAGCGTGAAATGAATGCTTGGATACGCAAGTATACTGCCGGAAAAAATGCAGCTCCCTCAATGCCTAGTTTGTTTTATTAACAAGTGACGTAGCCGGCAGTTCATCATTGTAGAACTATATTATAAGAAAACCAAGCCAGGTAAGACACATATGTCACAGTATCATCATTGCCACTGTGGTGGCAACGTAGGCTTATATTCTTCCATAAAAAGCATCATGAAGGTGCGGAATGCGATAGATTGTCCCAAGCAACTTGCACCTTTTGTCGCTGTTCGGCGATGCTTCTTGCAGGCTCTGGAGAACAAATGAGTTACTGTTTCATCACAGCCAGTTTTCACCACATCCCATGCATAGTCAGTCAAAGCCTTCTATGGTGTTGATTCAGATTAATGATATGGTGATGTTGCTGGCCAAGACAATTCTTGTACGCCACAAAAAATGTTCAAATGTGTGTGAAATATTATGGGACTTAACTGCTAAGGTCATCAGTCCCTAAGCTTACACACTACTTAACCTAAATTATCCTAAGGACGAACACACACACCCATGCCCGAGAGAGGACTCGAACCTCCGCCGGGACCAGCCGCACAGTCCATGACTGCAGCGCGTCAGACCGCTCGGCTAAACCCGCGCTGTACGCCACAAAGAGCATGTTGCATCGCAGTAGTCATATGTAGAGGTGCATTGTCCCGATGAACAAGCACATCACTTTCCCGTCGAGAAAATGGTAGTAACACGAGTAAAACAACCTGGGCAACGTAGCGGCCACTGGTTGCTTTATCCTGCAGAAACACCAAATGTCACCGCAAGTTGTAACCGGTGTCCCCCCCCCTCCTACCAACACACACATACACACATACACACATACACACACACAACGAAGCCTGCAGTGGGACGAATGCACTCCGCAATAGGCCGGTCACAAGATCGACGACGTACACATGTGCGTCCATTACTCGCATACAGACAGAAACTGCTCTCATCACTGGAGACAGCAGAGTACCACCAGTTTCCAGACGACTCTCTCACGATTCCAGAACAGCCGTGCTTGCTGTTTTCGTGGTGTCGGTGGCAGTCTGACCAGAGACACACGCGCTCTTAGTCCAAATAAAAGCTGATGGTTCACAATGGTCCTTGGCGATACAGCAGGTGCAACTGTGCCCAGGTTTTACCTAGGCAGGTTGCGCAAATGCGTCTGTACTACTCGGACGTCTAGGATACGGTGTACCGGTGCGAGAATGTTCCACAGACCACTGCTGAAAACACATTGTGCGCAATATGCGGAGCAATCCGTCGATACGCCCATCCGGCTTCCTGCAGGCTCAAAATGCAGCCCCCTAGAAATGGTTGAAATTGTTCAACGAGTGCACGTATCGTATTTTACGGACTATAAGACGCGTCTTAATTTTTAAGCAATAAAAAATAACATTTTCATCATTTTTATTATTAGATTGCAAAGTCAGGCTAAAAATTTCTTAGTTTATAAAACCGAACTGACCTTTAAAATTCCTGACAAACGTCATCTGAACTTTATTCTTCTTCTTCTTCTTCGACCTCATCGTTGTCCTCTTCATGTATGGTCCTCACTGCCGTCGAGAGCGTTACTTATGCCGCATTTCTTGATTTAACAATAATGTCTTATCTCATTCAAGACCACGACAGTTTTATCCACTGACACATTTGTTTGATCGTTTTAAAGCTCCCTTCGGTGTGAATTTATGTTGCGTTTCATCCATCGTGATTTGTTCCATTCCTCTCTCATATACACGTTAAGTGGTTTATTTATTGAGACATCAAGGGGTTGCAATTGTGAAGTAAGTTCTCCCGGAATAACAACAAGCTCTGTGTTTCCCTATCTCAGTTTCTCTTTCACAGAATTTTTCAAATGACTATTAAACTGATCTAGCACAAGAAGAGACCTCTTCTTCAATAAAGCACATTTCCTTCTTTCCCACACTCTGTTAATCCATAATTTCATACCAGCCTCGTCCATCCAACCACTGTCATATACGCGAACAACTTCAGAAAGTTTTGGCACTGTGTTGGGCTTGAAAATGATCATTGTATTAACCGTCAGCACTACATGAAAGGACAACAGTGTAGTGCATTTTTTCATGTCCTCTTGTTTTTATAGTTACTGTCTTAGCACCTTTGATGGCAACAGTTCTGTTGCTCAGCACATCAAATGTCAGAGGAGTTTAGTCCATATTCGCTGTTTGGCTTAGTCCCACTCCAGTGTTCTTTCGATGCTGAATAATAAAACGATGGAAAGATAATATTTTCTCTCCTACAATGTATTCTTTCCATCTATCCGCTCTCTCCTCTGTATTTAACGATGGAATTGCCATTGCACTCTCAAGTTACCGCCCTTGCTTTTAATTTTACGGAAGGCTGTTTTGACTTTTCTATATGCTGAGTCAGTCCTTCCGACAATCATTTCTTTTTAGATTTCTTCGTATTTTTCATGCAGCTCCTTCAGCCTTAGCCCCCTTGCATTTCCTGTTTATGTCATTACTCATTGACAGTTATTTCTGTAATCCTGAATTTCCCAGAACATATTTGTATTTCCTTCTTTCGTCGATCAGCTAAAGTTTTTATCCTGTTACTCATGGTTTCTTCGCAGTTACCTTCCTTGTATCTAGGTTTTTTTTCCGAATTCTGTGCTTGCCCTTTTAGAGATGTCCATTCCTCTTCAACTGTACTGGCCGCTGAGTTATTCATTATCGCAGGTTCTATAGCCTCAGAGAACTTCACATGTATGTCTTCGTTCCTTACTTCTGTATTCCACTTCTTTTCCCTTTGATTTTTCCTGACTAGTCTCTTAAAATTCACCCTACTTTCATTATTACTAAACTCTGATCTTAGTCTACATCTATATCTAGGTACGCCTCACAATTCAGTATCTGATTTCGGAATCTCTGCCTTACCATGATGCAATGGAACTGGAATCTTTCCGTAAGTCCCGTCCTTTTCCTACCATACTTCCTCCTCTTGTGATTCTTGAACAGAGTATTCGCTATTACTAGCTGAAATTTGCTGCAGAACTCAAATATTGTTTCTCCTCTTTCATTCCAACCACCAAGCCATACTCTACCGTAACACTTTCTTCTACTATTTTCCCTACAACCGCATTCCAGTATCCCTTGACTATCAGGTTTCCATCTCCCTTTACGTACTGAATTACCAGTTCAATATCCTCCTATACTTTATCTCGGTGTTAGTTTCCTGTCGATTCTGATCAGAACAACTCTATCACTGAACTATTCACAGTAACTCACTTTCTGCCCTACCTACGTATTACAACCAATCTTCCTCCAGTTATATCATTTTCTACTTTGTTGGTATTACCCCATTGTCGCCTGACTAGAAATCCTTGTTTTCTTTCCATTTAACTTCACTGATGTCCACTATATTTATTTTGAGCCTTAGCATTCCTCTTTTCAGATTTTCTTGCTTCCTTACCACGTTCACACTTCTGACTTTCCACGCCCAGTTTAGAACGTTACCCTTTCGTTGGTTATTCAATCTTTCTCTTATGGTCACCTCCCCCATTGCAGTCTCCTCCTGGAAAATCCGAATGGTGAACTAGTCCTGAATCTTTTGCCAACGGAGAAATCATCATTACACTTTTTCTGTTATAGGCCACATGTCCTGTCGATATACATCATGTGTCTTTAATCCAGTGGTTTCCAAAGCATTGCGCGTCCTTATGCCGTTGATAGTTGCTGTTCCTTCTACCTTTTAGTGGCAGTTTTCCACTCCATTGGGAAGAGAATGTCCCGAACGTCTGTCTGCTGCTTCGCCATCTTAATACATGTGTTGGCAGAACGAGGGTGACCATATACCGGAAGTCATATGCCACCATTTCTGCTGATTTTTATTCAAAATTTAAACAGTGGCGACGTTCGAAACCGTAACCAATGACATTTTGATTACTAGTCAAAGAGGCTATGCGCTTTATGATCTGCAGTTTAAACAGTACTATTTGACTGCAGAAGCATTTTAGGAAAGACAAATAGGCAGGCGAACTCGATTTACTCCATCTCAAATAAATACAAAGATGGGGAAACAGAGAAAAATCCAACACACATATAGGTATTCGCTTGAATTTACAGTTTATACTTCGTAGTTTGATCAACATGGTTGGACTCTAGTAGCATAACAAGAACACGAAGTGGGCTCAAGGCGGAATTCCAGACATGACAAACCAAAGAAAATTTAGCTTCGTTGGAATCTAAGCTTTATGAACTCCAGTTTGAGCTACATCGTTTAACACTGTAACAGACATTCAAGCATATGGAGAGATTAACGGCCAAGTGATTTCCCAGTGGACAAAAAGACAAACTCATCAAGATATTTGGAAATTATGGTTCACAGATCGACGTAGGAATCATCAGTAGCTCGAATTGCAACACAGGAATTATCGGTAGTTGGAGTTGCTTGATAAACAAATACGTTAGCCATATTTTGACGTTCTGTAGACACATTTGGTGGCACTACTAACAGAAGAAATGGGCCCCATTTCAGGATCGCTCAGATACACGAAATTATGCGAAAGCATGTAAATCAAATTAATAAAATGGATCCCCAAATGTTAACATAAACAGTGTGACTGATATAAAGGAAGTTAATCATAGTCAACTTAAGTAATACTAGCACCTCCCTCAATTAATCAGCGGATCACTATTACTAGCGTCCAAAACTTACAATCGAAGCACCCCTGGCAGCAGTACAGGCCTGACAACGACGGGGAACGCTGTGACTGATGTCATCAGTATGATGTTGAGGCACTAATGCCCATCTTTCCTTCAGGGCTGCTTGCCCTTGGATAGTGGTTGGCGGGCGCTGACGTGATGCATGTCGTCTCCCTAGTGCATCCTCTATGAGATGAGTGCATGCTCTACGAGATTCAAATCGGGAGAGCGAGTAGGCCACGCCTTGCGTGCAATATCTTCCGTTTCCAAGAAAACGTCAACCACCTGTGCTCTATCAAGTCGAGCATTATCGTCCATCAACACGACGTCTGGCCCCACAGCACCTCGTAACAAGCGCAAATGAGGTCCCAAGACCTCGTCACGATATCTGACACAGTATACCCATACAATTTCATTAAGAATCCCTGCCCACACCGTTAGGGATCCTCCTTGATATCGGTCTCTTTCCACAATGTTTGGGTCCCAAAATTATGTAGCACACTTCCTCCAGATGTGAAACTATCAAGAATCACTCTCTAGACTAAATCGTAACTTATATGTGAAAGCAATATTGACCCACTGTCCGACCGTCCAGGTGGCATGTTGATGACTCCACACTAGACGTTCCTTCCTGTGAAGGCGCGTCAGAGATAGACATACAGCAGGTCTCCCAAAATAAGGGCCACTCTACCGAAGACTTCTGATCATCATTTGCCTCGATACAAAACGTCCAGTGTATGCTGAGAGGTCACAGGCCAGTTGCCGTACAGTACTAAGACGGTACTGTCGTGCGCTTACAGCCAAGTAAAGGTCCTCTCTTCTGCAGTCACGCGTGGTGGGCCCTGCCCTTGTCTTCGGCTTACAGGTTTGGTCTCTATAAACTGTCGACACATCCGAGAAACGCCAGAACGATTCAGATTAAGAAATCAGGCCAAATCAGCTTGCGACTGTCCTGCTTCCTTTCTTTCTATGGCTCTTCACCGCAGACTCTGGTATCTTCTCTGTTCTGTACTGTACCGCCTGTGACAGTGGACATAGCGATTGTGGATGTGGGGCTACCTGACAAATACTACCTCGTTTCGCAGGTGCGCTGACGTCATCGTTGGAATGGTTGTGTGTTGACCATAATGCCACCTGCAGTGCAGAACACGATCGTACGGACATCTGGTTGACAGTTTGTCATGAATTACAGAACGTTTGTTACTTTAATTTTGGACACCAGTGTATTTCGTCAGGTGAGTTTTTTTACAACGCTTCTAAGTGTACTAGAGCTTCCAGCAAGTACACCAACTGGTCAGAAGTATAACACTGTGTAATGAGGAACTGACCACTAGATGTCGCGAGAGTAGATGGAGACAATTTCTTTTATCATTTGAGAAGCCAAAAGAGCAGAATGGGTCAGTCAGGAGGGCTGAATGTCTTCGTACGTGGGCCAGTCAATGGATGTCAGCTGAGAAACAGATTCATCAGGGGCATTTCAAATCTTCTAAAGCCGTCGGCACACGGACGGTGCATCCGAACGTTGAGCGTTGAGCGTGCCGAGTTTCTGACGTCATAGCGTGGAATAGCACGTTCGGGAGTTTTTCCGAACGTGCAGAGCAATGTCTGGCATGTCAGATATTCTGAGCGTGCGTCTGAGCGTTGACCAATGAGATGGGACAACGCCACATACGTCACACGCACGCGTCTCCCTTCAGTACAGAGTTGTGAGGCACCATATTGGCATTCATCTCAAGCCTATATGTATATATGCCGTTTCTGAGCACCACCAAATTGAGAATCACTGGGAAACCCGTTGTTAATTGTGTGATTCGTTCTAATAAAATAATGAGAAACATCACATTCGTGGCAAAAGAATTATTGTAACTTGAGTATTATGAGAGTATGCTATTTGAAGGCAGCGACACACTGAAAATCCACCCAAAACGCATTGTTCTTGG
Source organism: Schistocerca cancellata (assembly GCF_023864275.1). Classification (NCBI taxonomy): domain Eukaryota; kingdom Metazoa; phylum Arthropoda; class Insecta; order Orthoptera; family Acrididae; genus Schistocerca; species Schistocerca cancellata. The sequence goes on along the minus strand of NC_064628.1, from coordinate 514,265,501 downwards.
TACAATTTGTTATAATTAAATTTCAATTAATAACATAATTATCTACGATTAACGTTTTTAGCAAGGGTAACACAATATGGCTAAGTACAGTTAACGAGTTGTTGGTTTAGCGTAATGAGTAGCGTCTCTTTCCACTATTTAGTGTAGGTTTGGGCGGTGGTTCGCGTCGTAGGACTTCCAAATTTTTTTCCTAACATTCGCGTTTTTATTAGGTTCTCATACTTTATTCTTAGTTTAATATAAGTCTATGTTATAATAGTTGATGTTATGTAAATATAAGCTCACCTTTCTTTGAGGGGTGACTTTGTTCGATTGGCTTAATCTACAGGACAGCTTGCGCTACTTGTATAAAGATATTTTGCTCCTTTTTCTTTTACGCTTCGTAATTCACATGTTGCAAAGATTCTGCTACTGGGTAGGAATAGTGAACAAGTAAGACTGACCTTGGGGTTTTACTAAAATGTGGGAATGATGAAATAACGTTTATCTTATGCGGAGAAGTATTCCAAATTTGTACCGCATTGTTTGTAACGGAACTTTTATAAGCCTGTGTCCTTATTGATTGGACATGGTACTTTCCTTTTCGCGGACGATGAAGGAAATGTGCATTTTGATAGAGCTAACGTGGAAATTTTACGTTCGCCCGTTGAGTAAACAGTGTGATTTACTAACTAGAAACATCCCTCAACTGCCGCTGGAGTGCGTTGCGATCGCGTATACCACGTAGGGGCCCACGTTCCGTATGCACAAGTCTCATCGTCCCTCAGCGTTCAGCAGCACGCTCAACTTGGCACGCTCAACGTTGACGTTTCACAGCACGGTCCGTGTGCCGACGGCTTAACGCAGTCCAAGCCGTCTCGTCGTTATGTAACTGCGAAGTGGAAACGCGAAGGAACGACCACAGCCGAACCAAGACCAGATAGACCTCATATACTGATGGACAGAGCCACCGAGCATTGTGGAGGATGGTTGTTAAAAATCGCATGAAATCAGCGGAAGGAATCGCTCCCATCCTGTTAACACAATGACTGAGCGTAAGAAATTAAGAGTGGGATATAACGTTCGATTAGGTCCCAATAAGCCACACATTTATGTAATCAGTGCTAAACGACGCTTGATGTGGTGCCGACGTCACTGTACAAAGGATGACTGGAAACGATTTACACTATGCCCTGTGGCAGTCCGATGGCAGAACGCACAAGCCATCAAACGTAGTGCCAGCAGTGAAACTTGGAAGAGGTGTTGTTAAGGTTTGGGAGTGTTTTTCATGGTGAGGGCGCTTTCCCTTTATGGCGCCTAAGAAAATGCTAAATGCGAAAGTATACGAACAAATTTTACAGAAATGTGTACTGTGAAAAGTAGAAAAAACAACGCGGAGGCGTTTAGTTTAGTATTTTATCCATCTTCAGCAACTGTAGTCGTATATAATGAAGTAATAAGCATCCAGTTGTATAAAAGAAACTAGTAAAGGAATTAAATTTCATTTATGCAACTGGTTGCTTATTATTTGTTTATAATTCGGAGACGACAGTTGTTTGTATGAGCATGGCAGTACGCCCTGTCAAATGGCAGCAATTGTGAGACAATTATTTGCCGACAGAAACATTACAGAAATGGATAGGCCTGTCCAAATTCCTGACCTCGAATCAGTTACTACATCGACTTATCTCCTTACACCAGTGTATAATGTCACTGACTACTCTGGATTGGGTTCTTGAGGAAGAATGGGCTGCCATTCCTCCACAGGCATTCAAACACCTCATGAAAAGTGTCTGCAGCAGTCCTCATACTGGCCAAGGATGGGCAGCCCCTCTGTATTAGTGGCCGCAGTAGTGTCCGGATGCTTTTCATCAGACAGAGTATGTGCAGCGATCGGTCCTGTTGCTGGGACTGGAACCGTTTTGCGAGAAGAGAATTTCCTGGCTGCGAAAGCATCTGTACAAGTCAGTCAATTTTTTTTTAAAGTCATCAGTCTTCTGACTGGTTTGATGCGGCTCGCCGCGAATTCGTCTCCCGTGCCAACCTTTTCATCTCAGGGTAACACTTGCAACCTACATCCTCAATTATTTGCTGGATGTATCCCAATCTCTTCTTCTACAGTTTTTACCCTCTATAGCTCTCTAGTACAATGAAAGTTATTCCGTCAAGTCGTAACAGATGCTCTATCATCCTGTTTCTTCTTCCTTTCAGTGTTTTCTATATATTCCTTTCCTCACTTACGAGGGAAACAACGAATGACGAACACGAACAGAGGTAAAGTGACGATCCGCTTTTTAATTCGGCCGCTATATGTTTTATAAGGTTATCATCGCTGTCTTATGCGCTTCAAACGTAGCACTAGCGTAGGCGGCTAATTCGTTCGCAGTTAGTTTTACGAAACGGGACTCGGTTACTAACACTCGCACGAGTTCGCAGCAAATGAGGCTCGCGAACTGTCGCAGCCCGGCCGCGGGTAATTTAGTCCGACAGCAGCCCGACCTGTTTACAGGGAGTGCGCGCACAGCCACTAACAAGCTGGCCAGTGATTGGCGTACGAGGTGCTCGTGTACTGCGGGCTGCCAGCACGCAGGCGCAATTCGCTGCTTCTGCTTTAAACGGAGAGGCGTAACACGGTGCATTAGCACTGCCAGAGGCGAGCTCACAGTTTTTCATTTAGCAGAGAGGTCTCTTGCGCTTATTTAACGAATTTGGAATTCTCTTTTTCTGTAAATACAGTTTAACTAGAAAATACATCTTTCAAGTAAGTTACAACGTCGCTCTTTAGCACCGCTGTCAACGATGCATACACTTAAAGCTTTTCGTTTGTTTGATCTCATATTTACATAACACGATGTCAAAGGGTATGTTATTAATTATTATGTTTAGCAACATATAGGTAATTCTAATCCCATATACTACCGAATATGGAGTTTATTCAGTCTGTATTAGTTAATTACACTGAAATGCACTATACATTCACACTCGTATTTACGCATAGGCCAAATACATCCGAGCCTATGGCACCGGGAGGACAAAGGAAGCCGAACGACCTCGATCGGTGCTTGTACGAATATTTTTGGTAGACTTGGACCAAAAAAACCTGTAGTACTGTCGCTAGCGTACGTTTAGTTGATTTTTAAGTTCAGTTGTACTGCGATTTTAATACCACTGGTGGCAGTTGCTTTGCAGCTGTGTTACACATCGTTTAATGTTTATATTCACGATGTAGCATTAAAATGCACTTACTTGTTCACTTTTCAATCTGTGAATGAGCCGCTTAGGTCTGATTTGGTTCGTTGCCATTCTAAAGTGAGAATGGCTGTTGTATTTTCCTCCTACGTGTCAGCTCCACATCCAAAACTCGAAGCCACGTACATAGAGGCTGTTCCTTCTCTCACTTCGATATAGTTTTTCTTTTCGCTAGATAACTGCAAGCAGATAGATGACTTGCAAGTGCTAAGTCCATACAATGTTTCTTTTACTTAATTTCGTTAATAATTAGGTTTTTCTAATATGGAACCTAAATTTTGTAGAAAAAAACAATTAAATGAAAAATAAAAACGCCGGAAGTCGAAAACAAACGCAAAGTGGAGGGAATGGGAGTTCGCAGAAAATATTTGGCATACAACAGCAGCTGCTGTCTGCACATCCAGCCCTAAATTTATTGCAGCATTCTTCTAGAGCAAGTTCTATGTTTATAGAAAAAGGGGGGAGTGTTGTAGCTTGGTACGCTTTTCAGATTTTCGTCTCTAACCGGCTCTGTAATAACGTTTAATACATTTTCTTATTCGTTCTTAAATTATAGCGTTCATTTTTGTGTGCTGGAGACATTTTCTAAAATATCAAAATTTACTTCGGGAGATTAACGTTTTTCCAAATGTGAACACATGTTGTTGGGTACTGAATGGTCTTGTACCTAGGTACAAATATTCTATTGAAACTTAGAAGCGTTGCAATAGTGCAAACTTTTTTCAATATTTCATTTTGTCTCTATCTGTTACTTTATTACTCCTCTGCACACGAATAACAGCACCCTACAAAATATAATATTTTTGAAGGTTTCCTTCACTTCATGAGTCAAATGTTACTAATTTTTGCTTAAAAAACGAACATGACATAGAAAAATTTTATTAGCTCTAGTCTGTGAATTTCACAATAGGTGGAAATATTTTATTTTCGTGGATTAAGAGAAAACGATACATTTTAATTAAATATGTTAACAACATTGAAAGTTCAGTTGAATTTTTTAAATGGTTGTTACATTCCAAGAATTTTGAATTGATGGATGAACCCCTGGCAGATGGATGGGTCTGAAGAGAATCGTGTGGTGGCTTCAAGAGTTAGTTGTGTTTTGGCTTCTTCTTGAGAGTTCTGGAGCATCCCTTTTCAGAGTGCCACAGAGACCAGCAGCAGTCTGCGAGTATTGGCCCTGGTCTCTCTGTTCCATTACAGTAATTATCTGATGGAACCTTTCCCCGTGTTCATCACTGACAGCTCGACAACGCGGAGGGGAAAACTCTAGGTGGGAGAGGAGAAACTGCGCCTTAAGGGACATGTTGCATCCGAGTTGATGGTATTTCTGCAGGAGTACTACCACCGACTGTGAATAGTTATTGTCTAGCTTGTTGCCTAAAAATCCACGAATAATTTCGTTGAAGGGTTCCAAAGCTTCCTTTTCTTGCTCCTGCGAAACTCGATCAAACGCAGTATCTTTCATAAGTTGACGAATTTTTGGCCCAAGAAAAGTACCTTCCTTAAACATTGCGTTACTTGCTATAGGAAATTTGCCTCTTCAGTATTTAGAGGCAAGTCCTTCTTGGTTCATTCTTCCACAGAATTGTTCATCAACCCTAGCTTTACAATATGTGTAGGTGGAAGAATAACATCATTCTCGTCCATGAGAGGATTAGCAATGGCTTTACTCTCACTAGGGTTAAGATTTCTTGCAGGTCAGTCGCTTGGATTGATTTTCTATCCCTACTGTCCCACGTTCGTAAGCATTAGCAGTACTTAGTGCAGCCTAGTTGCGTTTTTAAGAGAACAGCGATGACTTTTAGATAGTCACATGTTTCCTATTGTATTCGGCGTATCTGATTGAGTCGAGGATGGCTTTCGTGCCTGCTGACGCTCCTCAGTGTGAACAGTATGACCAACAGGAACAGAAGGGATGTCATCAAACAGTTAACCGCAGCAAACAATATTCTTTTTCTCATCAAAAAGGAAGCAGATTCCTCTGACGTTGTCTGTAATGTGAGACCGTAACATAATGTTGATGAAGATTTCATTTCTGTAACCTTGACTCTCGAAGTTCTTGAATAAGTTCACTCAAATTCGAATGACTCAGTCAGTGTGGTTTATTATCTTTTTCCTTAAAATCAAGGTCATGGGATGGATAAAGCTCCTTCGGTTGTCCTTCCACACTGTCTTAATCTTCTATTTCCACCTCAAAGTTTGGGGGTGAAGTAGGAACTGGTAACGTATCTGAATGTGGAATAGGCCAAATAACAGACAGGAGATTTGGATTTTGAGTTGTGCTTTTCTTTTTCACTGACAATCCTGTTTTTATTGGAGGAGTAAAGCAGAAATAGCAGTCTTCTATATGGCCTGTAGGCTCATGTCAAACCAAAGGGACAGCAAAAGCTACAGATAGCTTTCTTTTTATTTTTCAGCCATTCTCGTAGTATAAAAGAACAAGAATTGTAACATATATGTGGAGCCGATGACTTATTCTGGACCCCTAGTTTCACACCAAAATAATGTGAATAAGCAGTCTTCACAAGTGTCAGATTTCGTTTCAGTGATGAAAGTGTTACTTCACCACAAATATAATACACTTTCAGCAACAACACGTATGTTTAGAACTTACAAACTTGTGAAGAACACTGTGCTTTGTCAGTTGACGGGTGTGCCAACATCAAAAATAAAATTTTCCCCAAAATGAAAACGAACACTCTAAAAAATGACTTATTATTTTGTCGCTAAAGCAAGAGCTAATCTGCCATTTTTATGGTAATTTATGACTTCACGAGGTTTAAATACATAAGAATGAGCTATTTTTGATCCGAAAACGTTTCCATTGTTGGCCAATGTAATCAGTAAATGAAATAGAACTAAAAAAGTATTATCAGTACAGGTTAAACACATTTTTAAATTTAATTAATTGGAAACTAACACCAATTTCAATACTCAAGACAGGTAAAATTCTTAAGACAGTAATCAAATTCAGTTAATTTGCAAATATCCCATGTTTCATGGTAAAAGACCTTGGTTGCAAGGCACAAGATGGTTTTGGACCTATTAAGTATGGTTTTATCCTCCTCACGTTATAAAACTAGCTTCAAATATATGTAGAATTTTATTTGTCATAAAATTCTGTAACTAAAGAATTAACAATATATTCTAAACAGCTTTAATAAATTATGCAGCATTTAAATGTGCAGAACTAGAACTATTTGCAAATGCTACGCAGACCACAGCCTTGTTTCTAGCAACAACGAAAACTGTAGGAAATGGCGGGAACTGCCTGTGACTCAGACTAGTGCACATTCCTTCATGTGATTCTAAAATCAGTCATTAGACAGAAGTATCGACCAAAATTGATCACGTGTTCCTAGGTACACTACCCCTGTGTACAACACACTTTCTTACTAAATATTGTTGTTTTTCCGGGGGAAGATTGTTCAGAAATCATTATTTCATTAGTGAAAAACGAAACATGGAGCGACGGTGTCACGCGGAAGAAGTTTTATTTACATATTAAGTAAACTGCACAAAAACTGTCATAAACACTTTGTCAAAACCTCCTCTAGCTGCAGTGCGATCTGGCAATCGTGCACAAAGAGGATCATAGAGCTATCGCATATTATCTTTGGCTTTGGATATGTCTTGTCACACGTTTTAGGGACTGGTCCGAGATGTTACCAGTGATCCAATAATGCAGGCACTATCAGGCCCACAGCTATCATCTCCAGCACGTGCTCAACACGCGTTACGTGGCAGTAGTGTTGGCCAAGTCTAATGTTTTCTCTGGCAGAGTGCGTAGATAATCGCTGCAATAAATGTGTGCAGAAGCATTTTCAAGTCCCGTGTTCGCAAAAGACCACTATGACGCGGCGGCAGCATGTAATCTCACCACTAAACACAATTTTGTGCCATTTTTCCCTCCAGTTGGTTGTTCCGTCTTGCTGGGGCAGACTAGAGTTTACGTCTTTTTTTCATTTGACAGAAATAAAACGAGATAACTTATAACTGTTGAAACATGCGTTGGTAAGGAATTAAAAAGGAAACAAATGTGTTGTTCAGAAGGCGGAGTTAAAATCGATTTTGTTGTTTCGCTACGCTATCAGAGGCGGGAGACGTGGAAATACTTGACGGTGGGAGACCTGAGGACTGTTCGTAGTCCAGCAACCAGAAAGCGATTCCTGCCTCTCTCGTTGCAGTATGGATCCTGATTTGCTTGCGATGCTTACACATCTGATGCAATAATTCAGATACAATTATTAAGTCGTGACTCTATTTCCTTTGGCCGTAGGGCATAAAATAAAATAAGTTGGCGTACTGAGTTCAACCTCTCTTTCAGCAACGTACAAGACAACAGTTCTGATAGCGTGGAGTCGACCTACAGCAAATATTTTGGACTTTTTACACCTAGAGAGAGAGTGGGGTACAGTGTAGCATTGTCGGACACGTAAGAATTTTCGCAGGCACTGTGGGCTATGTATTTTTCACACTAAAAACAACAAGAATATAATTTAGTTGGTTTTTAACGTCTTTCCACACTTTGCAGTTCGGTCGTTTAAAGTTTCGGCAAAAATTTTTTCATTGCGTCATTTATGTTTAAGAACCTGAAACTGACAATCAGTTCACCTAGTTTGAAAAAGAATCTGTCAACGTGTTACTTGCTGAAACTTGCTTTCCGATGGAAACTCGTGGATTCAACTGGACTCAACAGTGCTTTTGTCTTATCATAAAATCGCAGTAAATCTCATTGAACCAGAGTTTTATTTTCAGTTGCTCTGCATGTCAGTACAATAGATGCAAGAATTCGTCTTGACCCAAAGCCGTAAGGTGGCTATACAAATTCTTAACATGGTCGTACAATTCTCTTTCCTATTCAGCAGTGAATGTTGTAAGAAAAAAGCTTATTGTTATAAGAAACAGGTTTGATAACCATATCTATGTTTACACGTAAAATTTTAAGTCTATCACCTATTGTACTTCTTGGACTTGACTATTTCTCACTCGCTTCAAAAATGGTTCAAATGGCTCTGAGCACTATGGGACTTAACTTCTGCAGTCATCAGTCCCCTAGAACTTAGAACTACTTAAACCTAACTAACCTAAGGACAACACACACACCCATGCCCGAGGCAGGATTCGAACCTGCGACCGTAGTGGTCGCGCGGCTCCATACTGTAGCGCCTAGTACCGCTCGACCACTCCGGCCGGCCTCACTCGCTTCCCTACAATCATTTCAAGAAGTCTGACTTTTCCTAAATCTTTGTTCATGTTGTTTTCAACTCATTTATGTCCTGAGTTTTCAGTCTTTGATTGATTGAGAAAAAAAGCCGTAATAATTTCGATTTTTATGCTATCTGTTTTTTTATGCTTTGTCCGATACAAGCTAAGGGTAGCTTTATTGTAGTTTAAAATTACGCATGTCATTACTTGAGCAAGACAACGTCACATCCTACAATATAGAGAATAATATCAGTTATATCCAAAGATACAATAAAAATTTAATATATCCTACTCTTAATGAAGTTCATGCACCGGAAGACGGACTAAGAACAAATAACTTGTTGCTACTCCATAACACACTGTTGCTTTCATTAAAAATCTCAAGTGGTTTTGTTCTTCTGAAGTCCATACAGCAATTGCGCGAGCGGTACCGCTACTAACGCTAGAGTTTTGAAACAGTTTTGTCCGTTACAGTCCGCTATCCGATTCTACCTATCTTCCCCTACAACTAATGCTCATTCAAAGTAACCAGGAAATGGTTCTTTGTGAAAATATCGGAACTGATTTCGTCTCTGGTAGTTATTATCGAGGGCAACTAAAATTACTTATATCCACGTTTGATTTGTTACCAATAGTAACGTAGCGATCACGAATAGAGCATAGCGTACTGGCGATTGGCAGTTTATTTATAAACCCAACTGTTTTTCATAAAATAGGTGTGAGCTTCAGAACAAATAGTTTATCTGACAATGACGCTCAAAATTATTTATTATTTATTAGCAAAATATCCCCATCATTCAGGTTTAACTAAGAAGGTCAAAGTACAATTTCACAGAATCATAAATGCTGACTCACTGATATTATTGAAAGAGAATTTACAACATCAGGAACACGGCTCATTTTTTAAATCCAGCCTAATCGTCAAATATGGGGTGTCTAGGAAACCTGCTTTCTCCAATCGCTAGACAAACAGTTCAAACAAATCGTATTAATGAGATTTATTACAGAAAATAAATGACAACACTTAACTTTGAGAACTACACTAACGGCCATTAAAATTGCTACACCACGAAGATGACGTGCTACAGACGCGAAATTTAACCGACAGGAAGAAGATGCTGTGATATGCAAATGATTAGCTTTTCAGAGCATTCACATGAGGTTGGCGCCGGTGGCGACACCTACAGCGTGCTGACATGAGGAAAGTTTCCAACCGATTGCTCATACACAAACAGCAGTTGGCCACGTTACCTGGTGAAAAGTTGTTGTGATGCCTCGTGTAAGGAATAGAAATGCGTACCACCACGTTTCCGACTTTGATAAAGGTCGGATTGTAGCCTATCGCGATTGCGGTTTATCGTATCGCGATATTACTGCTCGCGTTGGTCGAGATCCAATGACTGTCAGCAGAATATGGAATTGGTGCGTTCAGGAGGGTAATACGGAACGCCGTGCTGGATCCCAACGACCTCGTATCACTAGCAGTCGAGATGACAGGCATCTTATCCGCATGGCTGTAACGGATCGTGCAGCCACGTCTCGATCCCTGAGTCAACAGATGGGGACGTTTGCAAGACGACAACCATCTGCACGAACAGTTCGACGACGTTTGCAGTAGCATGGACTATCAGCTCGGAGACCATGGCTGCGGTTATCCTTGACGCTGCATCACAGACAGGAGCGCCTGCGATGGTGTACTCAATGACGAACCTGAGTGCACGAATGGCAAAAAGTCATTTTTTCGGATGAATCCAGGCTCTGTTTACAGCATCATGATGGTCGCATCCGTGTTTGGCGATATCGCGGTGGACGCACGTTGGAAGCGTGTATTCGTCATCGCCATACTAGCGTATCACCCGGCGCGATGGTATGGGGTGCCATTGGTTACATGTCTCGGTCACCTCTTGTTCACATTGACTGCACTTTGAACAGTGGACGTTACATTTCAGATGTGTTACGACCCTTCATTCTATCCCTGTGAAACCCTACATTTCAGCAGGATAATGCACGAACGCATGTTGCAGGTCCTGTACAGGCCTTTCTGGATACTGGAAATGTTCGACTGCTGCCCTGGCCAGCATGTTCTCCAGATCTCTCACCAATTGAAAACGTCTGATCAATGGTGGCCGAGCAACTGGCTCGTCACAATACGCCAGTCACTACTCTTGATGAACTATGGTATCGTGTTGAAGCTGCATGGGCAGCTGTACCTGTACACGCCATCGAAGCTCTGTTTGACTCAATGCCCAGGCGTATCAAGGCCGTTATTACGGTCAGAGGTGGTTGGTCTGGGTACTGATTTCTCATGACTTATGCACCCAAATTGCGTGGAAATGTAATCACATGTCAGTTCTAGTATAATACATTTGTCCAATAAATACCCGTTTATCATCTGCATTTGTTTTTGGTGTAGCAATTTTAGTGGCCAGGAGTGTACATAGATATGTCGCGAGCAAAATACGACATGCTAAATAAGTTATGTTCTTCAGAATAAACAATCCTGAGTCAGTGTTACACAGACAGTACAAGCAAAGTAAGTAGTGCCGATGCTGCTACAGAACCAGTTAATCTTGAAGCTACTCTTCAACCGGGCCGCGACCAGTCGGGCGCGGCGCTTATGTCCTCTTCGCATAGGGGCCGCTGCTGTCGCGTTGTCGTCCTGGAGAGGAGTCGGTCAGCGTTCGATTCACTGACGTCTTCTCACAGCCGTCTCTTCTCTGGCGTTCCCGACTGGCGTACCAGTGCCTGACTTTACGCCGCAACACATTTGTTAATACATTCAACAGTAATACACACTGTGAAGGCACTTCGTAGTATAGACGTGGTCTTCAATCCGTAGGACGTATAAGGTAATCTTTTCTGGGTGACAAGAACTATTTTATGCCCATTCCGTTTCTTCCTGGGTTAGTCATTCCACTATTTTATTGATGTTAATATAGGCGCAAAATAGTAAGTCACGTGTGTGATAGCACTGGTCCGTGTGATTCGAGCACTGACCACTGCACGAGTGGACGCCCGCTTACGTGTGTGAGTGTCATATGCAATTAACCTCCATCTATGTTGTTTAAATATTTTCATTACGTTTCACTCTCTATCCGAAACGATAGAGCGCACTGTTTTCTCAATCAGACCTTTAAAAAAATAGTGCTCAATTATTTTCACTCGAATCCGAGCGAGCTGATAGCATACGGGTCCCCCATTAGTAATATTTCGGAATACTTACCGGTTCTGATAAGGGAAACCTCCTGTGAACTTTGGTCGAAATAGTGGGATTTGACAATTTTTTTTTACATAATTCCGTGGCTTAGGCTGAGTATGAGTACAGTAACTGTTAGAGCGTGCGGAAGATGACAGTCAATGGCTTGTTTGACATGTATTACAGTGTACATAACTGAGATGATGTGGCTGTAATACGTTCAATGTGAATATTTCAGCTGACAGCGAGCAAGGAACTGTAATCTGCCACTCTGCGCGCAAAAAAGCTTTCAACTCTCAACCCCCACCCCCAGACACGAACTGCGCTCCGCAACAGGCACTCCTACACCGCATCCGCGACGGAAGAGCCCGTCAGTATTGCGTTCCACTCGGAAGACGAGACGTGGTTGCAATTTGCGGCGCCATATTCTCGAGACGCCCGCCTCAGGCCTTGTGCAACACGACCGCTGTGCTTAACAAGCCGTCTTACAGCAGCGCCTAACTCCCCGGTACCGGCACTTAGTGAAACACGTCTCGTCTAGCATTTACGCCATTAACGGACAGTTAACGATGAAATATATGCTGGAAGCAAGGATTTTGGTTGTGATAAGGGGGAACCTATTCCCCCAGGACGAGAGGTCGATTCCCAAAGGAATTATCATAATAGTTATCTCTACGTCCACTCCATGATGGATGAATTATCACCACGTTCTGTTCCTTTAAGATACTTCTACTACTTTCGAATAAGAGCGATTCGACGCGGCAGTAGTGAAATGCAGTGCCATTACTAGTCTTACACTATAGCGACTCACTATGAGCGTTTATTTATTCATTTATTTCTCTTGCTCCTTCCTGAGTGCCACACCATACTTCTCACTAATCTGCCCCTTTTTCCGCTAGGGTTTCTCCGTAGACTTCTTTTCTCGTCTATTCTTGAACCTTAGATGTCGCTTCAACTTTTTCGTTGTGTCATTACAACGGCTAATAATTCTTCTCCTGATTTCCCGCATTCCACGTATCACTTCCATGCTTCTCTGTGCTCCAGCCGTACATTTTCAAAATATTCTTCCTCATTTTCAAACCGGTATCTGGAACCTTTTTAGTACTCGAAACATTCACTTTTCGTTTGTGCCATGGTTCAGCGGATACTTTGTTTTGCTTCTGCCATCCTTTTCAAATGTCCATCCTAGATATGACAGTTAGTTTATTTCATCTTATACTAAGTCATTCCTAAATTTTGGTACTAAGATAGTCGCTGTTTTCCTTCCTATTACATGAAATATATTCGCAGTTGTATGGATAACCTTCAACTGAATGACGACATTGAAAATCTGTGTATTTTCGGACCACGCCCAAAGCGAGTTGCAGTACCATGGAAGAGGTGACCACAGTCGTACTGAGCCAGTTCTAACACGTCCTGCTAATTCTAATCATTTAAAATACTAATCATTTGCATATCCTAGCAAGCAGCGCAGTTCAAGCCAAGCTGACTTTTATTGTGTGTCACCTGCAGGCTGCTGCATATCTGATGTCTGAACGCGCGCAATATCCCGCTCTTGCCCGGCAGTCAGTTCAATAACGCACCTGATGATGGCAGCATGGTCGTTTGCCCAAACATTGATCGCGTTATTCATCAAAGTTGACTCCATACGCTTGACATTGATTCTCTCAGAACGGTTACTCATCGTAAAGTGCTTTCTTCGATTTACGGGTTGACACTCATTTGTTTTATTTCTGATTGTGTTTGGCAAGCGCACGTTTCTGTATTTTGTGTGTTCGTCGTAGCCCCATGGAAGTATTAAAGCAAGAAACACTTAGGGCGCAAAGCCTCCAGATACCATTAAGTCCGGCAAATAGCAGATCGTTGGTCCGTGTTAAATGTTTCATGTAGTACGAGGCAGACAACCAACAATTAATATATCCGGAATGAGCATACGTTTATGGAGGACAATGCGACAAAAATTTCGACGTAGTAATTCTTAACGCCACCGAGTTACGAGAATGACTTTCCTTTTTTAAAAATTGAATCTCTGTCCATTCTTTCTACTGTTTTATGGCATTAGGAAGAGCATTCTTACGAAATCCGATATGAGTGGCTACATATTTACTTTAGAAGCTCACTCTCAGATCAGAGACGACGTGGTATTTTCTGATCATATATTTTTGGGTACACAAGCAGGAGGAAACTGAGACGGAGTCAATCTGAGATTTTTCAGGTCCCTGTGGTCGGAGACATTTCAGAAACACTCGGACATAAGCTAAGGGGGTAAATGAGATTCTAGGTTAACTTACGAGTCAGTTTTTTATGCTTTTTTATATGTTAACAAGGAACATGCAGAAGAGTACAGACACTGGTTTATGAAAAGATAGATGCGACGTACGAGATTCTCCAATCAGTTGCCAGATCAAGTATCCACCCGGTCCTGCAACTTTGTTAAGACTCAGGTACACACGGTAATGTATGGTACTACAGACCATGAACCATGAAAGGATCAGATTCTATTTTTCTAACTGAAACCTTAGGTTCAAATACTCGACACAAGTGACATGCAGACTTAGGTACTTGTGTACAAATGTTTGAGGGAAACTAATAACCCTAGCCCAAAGGTACCTACAGACAAGCTTTGCAAATCGTTGTTAGTGCACAAAGTTAACTGAATCTGGCTGGTCACTTACACAGCATCTGCTGTAGCCTCGTTCATCCGAGGCGGCTGTCGCTGAATCTCTCAAAGTCCCGAACTCTGCCTTGCCTAACATTTGAAGGCCTCTATATAAGGCGTCTGGGCTATTTGCTTATAGATGATACATGACTACGCCGCCTTTTTCCTCCAACTCGCAATCAGTAACCTTGATATCAGCGGTTTCTGACTGCATATGACCTCTTAATGGACTGACGAAAGCGGCCTGACCTGTCCACCTCTACGTAAGTTACAAGGCTTGCAGCTAATATTCACACATGGATGAGTTTTTTTTTTTCTTTTTTTTTTTTTTGACAATTTTCCATGATACGGTCATTGGAATTCTAAGAGGACGTCAGTGACATAAAATACACTGCTTGACAGAATAGCGACGAGCCCAAAGGGGAGAACGTAATGAAGCTTCACCGCTTGCGGGTAGGTGTATGCGATGTTATTTCTGTGATTAAAAATTCGAGTCTAATGTACAAAGAACTTGATAGTACGATCCCACTCATCTGTATGACGTTTCATCGTGTCTCACCTTGATGCATCCACTAATTCTGTTGGTACCTGAATCCTCTCCTGAGGCCAGCTATTAAACTGGTTCTTGATATTCCAGATGCTGCAGTCCGAACTGGTATCACACATGTTCTGTCTGGGACCGGCCTCAGGGTCTGTTTTGTTGGCACGGGTGTGCCTCAACATCATGCAGACAGTTCATCGAGACAAATACCACATGTGGACGAGTATTTCCCTGTTGAAAAATGACACTCTGATACTGTCGCGTGAGAGGTACACATACCGTCGGAGTTCTGTCAATCACCATCATCCGCGACATTTTATCATAACTGATTGCATCGCAAACATTACCACCAGGAGTAACTCCACTGTGCCTCTCCAAAATACTGGAAGAATGGGACCTCTCCACAGGT
The DNA here is from genome assembly GCF_023864275.1 of Schistocerca cancellata. Taxonomy (NCBI): domain Eukaryota; kingdom Metazoa; phylum Arthropoda; class Insecta; order Orthoptera; family Acrididae; genus Schistocerca; species Schistocerca cancellata. Next base: position 514,250,257 of record NC_064628.1, on the reverse strand, counting down.
TGCCGCTATATTCGCCTGAGACGTCACATGATGCCTACCTGTCTTGCGGTATATCCAGAAGAAGTTCAACGTGCATCGTCTGTCCGGAATCATTTTGTAGGATGCTTCAATGCTCAAGGCGTTAAGCGCTTTCTGTGAGAGCCACGATGATAAATACACTAAACGGACTTGATTTGCGTATCTGCTGCAGTAGGACAGACATTTCGGGTCCTCCTCAGTGATTCGGAGCACTGTTGACTTGTTACTATTTGATCAAGTTCCATATATACTATGTGATCAAAAGTATCCGGACACCTGGCTGAAAATGACTTACAAGTTTCTGGCGCCCTCCATCGGTAATGCTGGAATTCAATACGGTGTTCGCCCACCCTTAGCCTTCATGACAGACTCCAGTCTCGCAGGCATACGTTCAATCAGGTGCTGGATGGTATCTTGGGGAATGGCAGCCCATTCATCACGGATTGCTGCACTGAGGAGAGGTATCGATGTCGGTCGGTGAGGCCTGGCACGAAGACGGCGTTCCAAAACATCCCAAAGGTGTTCTATATGATTCAGGTCAAGACTTTGTGCAGCCAGTCCATTACAGGGATGTTATTGTAGTGTAACCACTCCGCCACGGGCCATGCATTATGAACAGGTGCTGGTCGTGTTGAAAGATGCAATTGCCGTTCCCGAATTGCTCTTCAACAAGCAAGAAGTTGCTTAAAACATCAAAAAGGCCTGTGCTGTGATAGTACCAAGCAAAACAACAAGGGGTGCGAGCCCCCTCCATGAAAAACACGACCGCACCATAAAACCACCGTCTCCGAATTTTATTGTTGGCTATACACACGCTGCCAGATGACGTTCACCGGGTATTCGCCATACCCATACCCTCCCATTGGACCGTCGCATTGTGTACCGTAATTTGTCACTCCATACAATGTTTTACCACTGTTCAGTCGTCCAATGTTTACGCTCCTTACACCAAGTGAGGCGTCATTTGGTGTTTAACGGCGTGATGTGTGGCTTATGAGCAGCCGCTGGACCATGAAATCAGTTTTCTCACCTCCCGCCTAACTGTCATAGTACTTGTAGCAGATCCTGATGCAGTCTGTAATTCCTGTGTGATGGTCTGGATACATGTCTGCCTATTACGCAGTACGACCCTCTTAAACTGTCGGCGGTCTCTGTCAGTCAACAGGCGAGGTCGGCCTGTACGCTTTTGCACTGTACGTGTCCCTTCACGTTTTCACTTCACTATCACGTCGGATACAGTGGACCTAGGGATGTTTGAGAATGTGGAAATCTCGAGTACAGATATATGACCAAATGACACGCAATCACCTGACCACGTTCCAAGTCCGTGAGTTCCGCGGAGGACTCCATTCTGCTCTCTGAGGATGTCTAATGACTACTGAGGTCGCTGATATTGAGTACCTGGCAGCAGGTGGCAGCACAATGCACCTAATATGAAAAACGTATGTTTTTGGGGGTGTCCAGATACTTTTGATCCTTGGAAGGCCCTTTCCGTTGTCACATAAAGGAGTAGAATTACTAAAAGAAAACAAGGAGTCATATTTTTGCAGTTGTGCAGATACGAAATACTTGCGCACGTCACAACACTCGCCATATTATCTGGAAACCACTTCTCCATACGATTACTCGGTTCAAATGGCTCTGAGCACTGTGGGACTTACCTTCTGAGGTCATCAGTCCCCTAGAACTTAGAACTACTTAATCGTAACTAACCTAAAGACATCACACACATCCATGCCCGAGGTAGGATACGAACCTGCGACCATAGCGGTCGCGCTGTTCCAGACTGTAGCGCCTAGAACCGCTCGGCCACCCCGGCCGGCTACGATTACTCGTTCTGGCTATATTTTGGGTAGCCTGTCTAAGATGCCTAGCTCATAGATAAACACTCCTCCCCTTTAAACGAATGATTAACAGACAAATGCAAGAAATTTCGTTTTTCACTACATGTATTTCGTTTCATCGAATTGAAATACTCAACGTGTACAGTGGAAATAACAAAAAAATATGTTACCACTATTATTAATTCTTTTAAAGGGCGTTATATCTGCTGTTGCCTGCAGATTTATTTTTCGACTGCAGTTTCGGCGTTTGAGCCATTATCAAGTGGGGCACTCCTGACGATACTTTTGTCCCTTATGAACACTAGCCGTATCTTCAGCACTCGAAAAATAATTTAATAATTCCGAAAATTTGTTTCGTTTGTGATCTGTGTTGCTGAGAAATCTAAAGCATAAAACAAAGTCGTATGCAGTGCGACTGCATTGTTCTTTAAATGGACCGCGTTCGTAGTTTCGCCTTCTTCACACCCATACAGCGTGAATGGCGTGAGGGGGGAGGGGGGGGGGAGGAAATGAGCAGTCAGGCCTTCTTGCCAGGGCACGGCTCGTGAGCCGAATCTTGGCCGGCTCTGCTTTGAAGGGGGTAGTCATAATGTCTTGGCTCATCCGTTTATGTCGCGACAGTTTCCTTGAACGAGGATTAAGGCATTGTCCAGAATCATAATTACTACCTACGAAATAATTTTCACATGTTTATCTGCCAGATATGGCTAGTGACTTCGCTGGGTCAGGAACATAATTCAGCATCCGTTCGGCGCCGTTGCCACTGACGGGCAGCCGACAGTATTGCAGGCAATACAGTAAGTTACCATTGCCGTCACTACTGGTACGAATTGTAACTTTATACACTGAAGAGCCAAAGAAACAAGTACACCTACCTAATATCGTTTAGGACCCCGCGAGCACGGAGAAGTGCCGCAACACGACGTGGCATTCACTCAGCTAATGTATGAAGTAGTGGTGGAGGGGTCTGACACCATGAATCCTGCAGGGCTGTCCATAAATCCGTAAGAGTACGAGGGGGTGTGGATCTCTTCTGAACAGCAGGTTGTAAGGCATCCCACATACAGGGTGTTTTTCTAAATGTGATTGCCTCAGTAAGTTACGAAGTAATAGGCGACGGAAATATTTATTGCTGTAGGTAACCATAAGCAACGTTACACTGTCTGCGGAGCTATGAACATAGTTTATTGTGTCATTATTCAAAGAGTGACAGCAAAAAGATACGATTTTGGAAATGGAACAATAGTTGTTTCTACCATGCACTGGGATCAGCAACACCAGCTATGTATACATCAATTTAAATTACATTCCTGTCACTTTTAGTTTGGGAGCTACAACCCTTCAGAGTTTCAGGGGCAGATACCACACACGCTGCGCATAACGCAATGCACCTTCTAAATATGGTGCGGCCGAGTTGTAACGTCACCGGTGCTACTGAGCGAAAAGCTTCCTCGATGCGCTGTTAGACTGCCGGCTATCCCCTCACACGGCTGTATACCCGACAGTTCGAGCCACACAAGCAAACAGTGCTCAATATAACACAGTTACTGACATCGTATGAAGATAGCATACACGAACAACGAGTACGATGACATGTTGCTGATGCTCGGCGAGCACCGACACGATGCCATTGAAGCAGCCATGGCGTACGCCATGAGATATCCTAGGCGACGAGCTCCGGTAGCCATTACGTTCTTACGTGCCGAACAACTACTTCGGGAAACAGGCAGCTTGGTAATGCGCCGCAGTAACAGACGAAGAACTGCAAGAAGTGAGGAGACGGAGGTGTTTGTTTTAGCTTCATACGATCCTCATGTCATCTTAGGAGCCGATGCTGCAGTCGCTGGTGTCAGTCTCACAACTGTGGAGCATATAGTACACGGCCACAGGTTTAACCCGTACCGCCAGTCACTGACCAGGAGCTGCATGGGAACGATTTCGTGCGCGAGTTACATTCTGTGAATGGGCCATGCGTAATTTCGCGCTGGAGTCTTTACAAGGTGTTATGTTCTCTGATGATGGTTCTAATGGTTCAAATGGCTCTGAGCACTATGGGACTTCACATCTGAGGTCATCAGTCCCCTAGAACTTAGAACTGCCAAAACCTAACTAACCTAAGGGCATCACACACACCCATGCCCGAGGCAGGATTCGAACCTGCGACCGCAGCGGTCACTCGGTTCTAGACTGAAGCGCCTAGAACCGCTCGGCCACAACGGCCGGCGTGTTTTCTGATGAGTCCACGTTCACAAATTATGGTGCAGCAAATCGCCATAACGTGTACTACTGGGCCGCAGACAATCCTCAGTGGCTACGATTTGTCGACCGTCAACGTAGGTGGTCTATTAATGTATGGTGTGGAATTATTGGGGATGAAATCGTCGATCCGCACTACTTCCAGGTACACTGACAGGTGAGTTATATTGCGCGTTTATGGTCGACAGTTTGGGTGGTCTCCTTGAACATGTGTGTCTACACACGAGAGTCCATATGTGGACGCATCACGATGGTTACCCACCCCACTTTGCGCGTGCTGTTGTGGAGGAACTAAACAACAGGTTTGCAGGAAGGTGGTTGGGGCGCCATGCTCCTCATTCATCGCCCGCAAGATCCGCCGATTTAACACCATTAGATTTCTTTCTGTGGGGATATCTGGAGTATCGTGTTTATGTCACTGAGCCCACATCCCCAGAGATCTAAAACGGCGCATCGAGGACGCATGTTGCTCCGTGACACCGGCGATGTTACATCTCGTCCGCAAATCCTTTAGAAGGCGCGTTTTATTGTGCATACACACATTTGAACACATCATTTAAATCAACTTCCCACCGCCAGAACATCCATCACTCACCACAAAGCGTGTGGTATCTGCCCCTGAAACTTTCAAGGGTTGTAGCTCCCAAACTAACAGTGATAGGAATGAAATTTCAATTGATGTGTACACAGCTGGTGTTAGTGATTCCAGTGCATCATAGAAACAACTATTGTTCCATTTAAAAAATTGTATCTTTTTGCTGTAACTCTTTGGATAATAACACAAACTATGTTCATAGCTTCGCAGACATTGTAACGTTTCTTATGGTGACCTACCGCAATAAATATTTCCGTCGCCTATTACTTCATAACATACAAAGACATATACATTTAGTGAAACACCCTGTATGCTCAATAATGTTCATGTCTGAAGGGTTGTTGTCCAGCGGAAGTGTTTAATCTCAGAAGAGTGTCCTGGAGCCACTCTTTTGCAATTCTGGACTTGTATGGTGTCGCATTGTACTGCTGGAATGGCCCAAATCCGTCGGAATGTACAATGGACATGAATGGATCCAGGTGATCAGACAGGATGCTTACTTATGTGTCACCTGTCAGAGTCATATCTAGACGTATCAGGGGACCCATATCACTTCAACTGCACACGCCCCACACAATTGCAGAGCCTCCACCAGCTCGAACAGTCCTCTACTGATATTAAGGTCCAAGGTTTTATGAGTTTCTCTCCATACTCGTACAAGTCCATCGCTCGATACAATTTGAAACAATACTCGTCCGACCAGCCAGCACGTTTCCAGTCATCAACAGTCCAATGTCAGTGTTGAAGGGCCCAGGCGAGGTATAAAGCTTTGTGTCGTGCAGTCATCAAGGGTACATGAGTGGGCTTTGGCCCCGAAAGCCCATATCGATGATTTTTCGTTGAATGGTTCGCACGCTGACACTTTTTGATGGCCCAGCGTTGAAATCTGCAGCAATTTGCGGAAGGATTGCACTTCTGTCACACTGAACGATTCTCTTCAGTCGTCGTTGGCCCCGTTCTTGCAGGATTTTTTCCGGCCGCAGTGATGTCGGAGATTTGATGTTTTACTGGGTTTCTGATATTCACAGTACAGACAATCCTGTTGGAAGAACATCCGCAATTGAGCATTATACCAGAGGTTGAAAATACCGCTTCAGTTGTAAACAGGGAGTTCTGCGTTCATAGGTAGCATACCGCGCCTAGTACACGTCCACCGCGGCGCTCGGGAACCACAGCACAGTTGCGACACCTGAGGATTGGCTTATGACAGCCCGAAACCGGTCGTGATAATAAACGAAATTTACAACTGAAGCTGTATTTTCAACCTTTGGTATTCACGGAACACTTGAGAAATGGTCGTACGGGAATATCCCCATTTCATCGCTACCTCGGAGATGCTGTGTCCCATCCCTCGTGCGACGACTATAACACCACGTTCAAACTTACTTAAATCTTGATGAGCCGCCTTTGTAACAGCACTAACCGATCTAACAACTGCGCCAGACACTTTTTGTCTTATGTAGGCGTTGACAACCGCAGCGTCGTATTCTGCCTTTTTGCATATCTCTGTAGTTGAATACGCATGCCTATACCAGTTTCTTTGGGGCTTTAGTGTATAAAGAAAAGACTCTATAATATGTTGTATAGTATAGCCGGAATTGTCTCCTTTACGTATCAGTTCGTAAGGCATCTGACAGATAGGAGTTGTGTGGCTTATGGTCACACAGCCCATCTCACCAGGAGTCAACAATTAACTAAAGACGTTTATCGAAACGCCTTGGCATTAACATAACAGCCGTTTCGTTTCGATGTCATGACAAATGGAAGGCGTCATTTCAGTAGATTAGGGATTCAATGAAAACGTGCTCGGTCGTATTGATTTAGAAACTTTAGTCACTGTCTTACTCTATCATTTTTCGTTTACAGAACTAGTCTGTATTTTGCAGTAATTTTGATATGGCATATTAGTGTATAATCTCACATATTCAGCATCGTCCTTGAGCTGGAAGTGGGGCCCGGATGCAGAACGACAGTTGTTAACATACTATAATAAATGAGCCGGCCGAAGTGGCCATGCGGTTAAAGGCGCTGCAGTCTGGAACCGCAAGACCGCTACGGTCGCAGGTTCAAATCCTGCCTCGGGCATGGATGTGTGTGATGTCCTTAGGTTAGTTAGGTTTAAGTAGTTCTATGGTGACCTCAGCTGTTAAGTCCCATAGTGCTCAGAGCCATTTGAACCATTTGAAGGTATGTTCTCTAAACTTCAACAAAAGCCCGTACCGAACTACTGAGCGTCTCTCTTACAGTGTCTCCTTAACGCTTTCACAATTACTAAATGATCCTGTAACGAAGCACGCTGCTCTCCGTTGGATCTTCTCTATCTCTTCTTTCAACCCTATCTGGTACGGATCCCACACCGGTGAGCAGTATTCAAGCAGTGGACGAATGCGTGTTCTGTAACTTACTTCCTTTGGTTTCGGACTGCATTTACTTAGGATTCTTCCAATGAATCTCTGTCTGACATCTGCTTTACCGACGATTAATTTTATATGGTCATTCCATTTTAAATCACTCCTAATGCCTACTCCCAGATAATTTATTGATTTAACTGCTTCCAGTTGCTGACCTGCTATATTGTAGCTAAATGATAAACGATCTTTCCTTCTATGTATTCGCAGGACATTATAGTTGTCTACACTGAGATTCAATTGCCATTCCCTGCACCATGCGTCAATTCGTTGCAGATCTTCCTGGATTTCAGTACAATTTTCCATTGTTACAACCTCTCGATATATTACAGCATCATCAGCAAATAGCCTCAGTAAACTTCTGATGTTATCCACAAGGTCATTTATATATATTGTGAATAGCAACGGCCCTATGACACTCCCCTGCGGCACACCTGAAATCACTCTTACTTCGGAAGACTTCTCTCCATTGAGAATGACATGCTGCGTTCTGTTATCTAGGAGCTCTTCAATCCAATCATACAATTGGGAACCCGTGTCTATGGTCCTCTGAGTCTCTGTTGTATCGTATTTACGAGGGTTGTTTTTTAAGTAACGGCCGTTTTTACCTTTAAAAAAAGATACAAATACTTTTGTAAAAAAACTTTTATTTTCTGATACTACACACTTTTACCTATTTTTCTACATAGTTGCCTTGTTTATTTAAGCACTTGTCATACCGTACAACTAAGTTTTTAATTCCCTCTTCAAAGAATTGTCCGCCGCTCGTGGTCTCGCGGTAGCGTTCTCGCTTCCCGAGCACGGGGTCCCGGGTTCGATTCCCGGCGGGGTCAGGGATTTTCACCTGCCTCGAGATGACTGGGTGTTTGTGTTGTCCTCATCATTTCATCATCATCCAGGAAAGTGGCGAAATTGGACTGAGGAAAGATTGGGTAATTGTACGGGCGCTGATAACCACGCAGTTGAGCGCCCCACAAACCAAACATCATCATCATCACATCAAAGAATTCGACCGCCTGCTCCCACAGCCAAGAGTTCACGGCCGCTTTCACTTCATCGTCGTCATTGAAGCGCTGCCCGCCAAGATGGTGTTTCAGGTACCGGAAAAGGTGAAAATCGCTAGGAGCAAGGTCGGTGCTGTATGGTGCATGGTCCAAAACTTCCCAGCCAAAAGAATCAATCAAATCCCGAGTCTTTTGAGAGGTGTGAGGCCTAGCGTTATCGTGCAGGAGCAAAACTCCTTTTGTCAGCATGCCGCGCCTTTTGTTTTGAATTGCGCTGCGGAGCTTCTTTAGAGTTGCACAGTAGGCATCTGAGTTGATTGTCGTTCCTCCTGGCATAAAGTCCAGTAGCAAAACACCGCGCCGGTCCCAGAACACAGTTGCCATAATCTTGCGCTTTGACAGCGTCTGTTTGGCTTTGACCTTGACGGGTGAGGTTGTGTGTCGCCATTCCATCGATTGTCGCTTGCTTTCGGGAGTGATATTGGATACCCATGTTTCATCTCCAGTGACAATTTGACTCAACATGTCATCCCCTTCTTCCTCGTAACGAATCAAAAGTCCAATGAAATGGCAAATCTCTTCCCTTTGTGGTCCTCTGTGAAGAGTCTGGGTATCCACCGAGAACACAGTTTCTTAAAGTTTAGGTTTTCAGACACGATTTTGTACAAAACTGATCTTGAAACTTGTGGAAATTTCAAAGAAATAGTGGAAATTGTGAATCTTCTGTCCTCACGAATCTTGTTTCGACTGCAGCCACCAAATCATCAGTGATCACAGAGGGCCGGCCTGAGCGTTCTTTGTCATGGACGTTTTGACGGCCATTTTTAAACTCTCTAACCCATTGACGCACTTTACCTTCACTCACTGCATTCAAGCCATAAACTTCTGTTAACTGACGATGAATTTCTGCAGCTGATAGGCTTCTCGCGGTCAAAAAACGTATCACTGACCGTATCTCACACGCGGCGGGCGATTCAATAATCGTAAACATTATAAAGTAGCACAGCGATGCGTACACTTCAGCTACAGAGCTGCAACTTGCATCAGTGTGAACGGGAAGGATGCCGGCAAGTGGCGCGGTGGCTTGTTGCGGCGTCCGCGCGAACAACGGGACTATACGCGCGATGATGATGATGATGATGTTTGGTTCGTGGGGCGCTCAACTGCGTGGTTATCAGCGCCCGTACAATTATCCAATCTTTGCTCAGTCCAATTTCGCCAATTTCCTGGATGATGATGAAATGATGAGAACAACACAAACACCCAGTCATCTCGAGGCAGGTGAAAATCCCTGACCCCGCCGGGAATCGAACCCGGGACCCCGTGCTCGGGAAGCGAGAACGCTACCGCGAGACCACGAGCGGCGGACTATACGCGCGAACGGCCCTTACTTAAAAAAACAACCCTCGTACATTGTCCCATGACAGAACATCTACGAATGATCGACAGACCCATGCTTTACTCAGTGCTATTCAGAGACTTACAGTACAGTACTATGGAGCAGTACCGGTACAGTTTCGCAGAACTCACTGTCATGCATTTTGTGTATGTGGAAGTATGTTGCAATGCTGCCGCTGCTGAAAGGCTACAGAGGGACAGGTGCTGCTGAAATGCTGTACAGGGAACGATTTCGTAACGCGTCATCCGTCGCGAATAGCGTTTATTTCTCTCGATCGACGAATGCGGGAGACTGGTTCACTGGAAAGAATACCAGGCAACGTGAGGACCACTCGAACACCCGATTCTGGAGAGGAGGTGCCGGAAGGTGCTGCAGTGGACCCCACTAGAAATACTCGTCGTATTGCACGTGAAATGTGCGCTGCGCGTACTAGTGTATGGCGAGTAATCCACGTACAACAGTTACACCCGCATCACTCGCAACGAGTCCATGCCATGCTTGCGACTGACTTTGCACCAAGAGTCGCATTGTGTCAGTGGTTACTCCAACAATGGATTGATCGACTACATTCCTTCCACATCGCGCAATTTACTGACGAGTCCTCATTTGATCGTGATGGTACAGCCATGGGTTGGATGAAAACCCTCACGCTGTAGTAGAGCGACTACATCAAGTACATTTTGCTGTGAATATCTGCGCCGACATTGTAGCCGACAGTCTCACAGGGCCACATTTTCTACCTGGCCGTCTGAATGGCCACCTGTACTTAAGGTTCGTGCAAAGAGCTCTACGTGAATTGTTGGAGAACGTAACCTTGGCTGTTCGTGAGAGGTTGTGAGTACAATACGACGGTGCACCGTCTCACTTCAGTGTGGAAGTCCGCAACCATCTCTGTACTGAATTTTCTGGTCATTGGATTAGAGCTGGAGGTCCTATTCCATGGCCTGCGAGGTCACCTGACCTGAATCTCCTTGATTATTTCCTATGGGAATGTGTGAAACCCCAGTGGATACGAAAGAAATTAATTGCCAGAATTGTAGCTGCCTGGGGTGTGATTCGAAATACACCAGGGATATGTGTCAGGGTGCGTCAGAATCTTGTCCACCGATGTCATGCTTGCATTGTGACTGATGGCCGTCAGTTCCAGCACATTTTTTTAAGATACAGTACAAATTTTACGTTCGTTGCGTCAGTGATGGTATTTACAGTTGACTGTAAAAATAAGCAGTAGTATGAGTTTATTCCTATTATCTCCTTAAGCTGGCTTCTCCAACCCTAAATTTGTTCAGTGGAACATCTATGTCCTGTTAAATTTTTACACACTCTTACGGAAACTGTATAAATATTCTACAACCGATAACATCGAAAGCTCCAGGAGGCGGTTCCCGGATGATACTGTTACATACAGGGTGTCGCATTCATCTTGACCGCCGGAAATAACTTTCCACCCAGAAGCAAAAAAAATATATCAAGAAAACATTATTTTGCTTTCGGGGTACATTAACCAGAATGTCTGCCTTCCTTGTACTTTTTTCATTACGAAGATATGAGTAGCAGTATGTCTTTCATAAAGAACACCGTACCTTTTTTATTCGGCAGTCCACTTCCTCTCCTCAACACCTGTTGAAAACCTATCACGGTGTGCCACTCACAGAAGCATGATGTTATTAGCATCGAAACAAAAAACTGAATTGACTCGCCTGTATTAGCGCACAGTTCAGGTACCTGTGGTGAAGCAAGTCTTGACTTTCTCATGTTGACAGTGAACAAATAGAAACCCGAGGGTAATGCGCGCCCGTCATTGAGTCAAGCGTCTTCAGTTGCAATTTTGTTGAGTGCAAAGTAAAAGTAGAATTGCTATTCACCTGAGGAAAATGTAAGTCAGCATAACAGAGTGTGCTTTAATGTTTCTTTTATTTACAGTGAGAGTGGATTTATTACAGTACGGTAGTACTTTTAAACCATATGTTTTATCCAGTAGAGGCAGTCCATGATTAAAAACTGCTTCATCATATTTTTCCGAGCGAGGTCCTAACAATAACCCACCTTCCTGACGGATGTATTCTCGTCTTGTTATGACGCTTCAGGAAAGCGTAGTTTCAAACGAAACCAACGCATTTCCACCTTCACTTCGTTGGTATTCACTGTACAAACCCTGAAGTGTTGATTGGGTCAGCGGTGAGCTTTACCCTTGGGTTTCTCTTTATTTACTGTCAACTCCAGAAAGTGGACGCTGGCTATTTGCACTCTGCACTAGTACACGATAATCCAATTCAGTTTTTTGATCATTTTTGAACAGATATTGAGGAGACATGGTTGATCACCGAGTAAAGAGTATAGGATGCCATCAAAAAAGACGTCCAGTTGTTCGTATCTTCCTAAAGAACAAAGTTAGAAGAAAGGCAATTATTCTGGTTAATTTACCCCTGATGCTAAACAATATTTGCTTGATACAGAGTTTATTTTGCTTCTTTACAAGAAGTTGTTTGATGTAGTCAAGATAAATGTTACACATCGTATATTACCTTCAAGTTCCGTGTGAAACGAAAGTAATCCTGCCATTTCTGGATCACGCATAACCTGGAGCTGTAACGTTCTTCTCAATTCATTCCAAAACGTCATCATTTCAGTTCACATATGTGTGACAACGAGTTTCCCCTTTTCCTTTGTGGGTATTTGGTACTCACACATTATTCTGTCAGTTTACGCGCTAATCATTTTCATGTTTACGAGCGTTTACAATGTCCAAAATGCAAGCGGACGTGCACGGTAGGATTATGTGTACCGTTCGAAATACAGCTTATTATCATTCGTCCAACATCCGACGCCCCCGTAGACGCTTGTGCAACACTAACGCTGTTCACACGGTTTACGCATCACCGTATTTTACGTTTACGACAGCAAATGTTAGTTTTACTGCGAGTGGGTATACGACTGCTTATTTACTGGATTTTAACGACAAACTCTGCGGTAGTATAGCTGCACGAGCAAATTCTTTCACTGTGCTTCAGAAAGAGACCTTTATTCTGAGGATACTTCAAAACATTTATTGCAAAACAGCAAGTACTGGTGTAGCTAGAATAGATGTAGAAAAGAAATAGTGTAAGAATAGAGCTTCTAAAAACAGTGGATTCGAAATAATACAAAGTGTCGAAAGTGTTACGATTTTTATTCTAATAATTTTTATTGCGATCTATTGCCATATTTGTGTTTATAATTATTGCCGGTGTCGCTCAAATATCGAGCATCATGAGATGCATAGTAGTAGTTGTTCTGCAAGACAAATGTGACAATAGACGGCAATAAAAAGATTTAGAGTAATAATCAATTGTCGCTGATTTATCACTACTCCACGCCATGTCAAGCTCTCAGGTTATGATTTCATATTTCAGTGCTCAAAATATGTTTTTGTTCAGAAAATGGTAGGAAATATGAGAAAAAAGGGAAGCAAGTGAAATTATTTTCACTTCGTGGGGAGAAGGCTCCCAGACATTGCAGACTATCCTGAATAATCCTATGAACAGTCGTTATCGCGTAGAAGTTGACATACGAATTTGGCTGCAAAAACATACACTAACGGAAAAAATATCGAACCTTAACTGAATAGTTAATACAGAGTAATGAAATTTCGGGAACACATTTTTCTAGGTGGCAAATTTAAGCGATTGACATTGCAAGATCATAGGTTACTGTAAGCGCGAGATACGCTTGAGAAATGCTGGTACCTTAATAAGCGGAGTAAACGCTAGAATGTTGAATGCAAGTATAAAAACATGCACGCAGTGTGTTGTATAGATGCCGGTTGTCAGTTTGTGGAGTACAGTTCCGTGCATGTTGGACTTGGTCCGTCAGCACAGTGACGGTTAATGCGGTTTGTGGATGACGCTGCAGCTATAGTCCAATGATGTCCCATATGTGATCGATTGGAGATAGATCTGGTGATTGAGCAGGCCAAGGCGGCGTGTCGACACTCTGTAGAGCATGTTGGGTTAGAACAGCGATATGCGGGCGAGCGTTATTCTGTTGGAAAACAGCCTCTGGAATGTTTTCATGAATGGCAGCACGACAAGTCAAATCACCAGATTGACGTACAAATTTGCAATCAGGGTACGTGGGATAACCACGAGAGTGCTCCTGCTGTTCTATGAAATCGCACCCGAGTCCATAAGTTCAGGTGTAGCTCCAGTGTGTTTAGCACGCAGACAGGTTGTTTTCAGGTCTGTTTCTAACCAACAGAATTCCATCATTGGCACCGAGGCAGAACTAGCTTTCAACGGAAAACACAACAGATCTACAACCAGCCCTTCAATGTGCTCTCGTTTGGCACCTGTGAAGTCGCAGTTGGTGGTGGTTCGGGGTCACTGGAATACTCGTTACAGGATGTTTGGCTAGGAGCTCTCCTTCAAGTAACCGTTTCGTAACAGGTCGTTGTATCACTATGGTGCCAACCGCTGCTCAGATTGCTGCTTCAGATGCAGTAAGATGAGCCAGGTCCATACGCCAAACACGATGGTCTTCCGACTCGGCAGTGCCACGTGGCCGTCTGGAGCCCTATCTTCCTGCGACCATACATTCTCGTGACCACCTCTACCAGAAATCATGTACAGTGGGTACATTTCTGCCAAGTCTTTCTGAGATAGCGGAGAACAAACATCCAGCTTCTCATAGCCCTATTACAGGACCTCGTTCATATTCAGCGAGGTGTTGATAATGGCGTCTTTGTCGCCTTAAAGGTATTCTTGACAAACAACTCACCACGTCAGATCTCAAAGGTAACTAAAGGCCACGACGGTTATAGCGTGTATTTAAAGCAAACCTGATTTGCGGTCTCATAGTGGCGCTACTAGATCCACTCTTCTACAGCTGCCGCGAAATCTGAATAGGCATCGTCATCCATACGTAAAAACACGCTTACAAACTTTCGTTTATCACGGAGTTGTTACTCCTTCTTGATGTTGCCAATTTCTGCTACTTGTTGATTTCGACTTTCTTCTATTTACTCTTAGTCTGTATTCTGTATTCATTAGACTGTTTATTCCCTTCAGCAGATCTATACTTCTTCACTTCCACTGTGGATGGCAATGTTATCAACGAATATTAGCATTGATATACTTTCATCTTTAATTTTAATCACACTCTTGAACTTTTCTTTTATGTCCGTCATCGCTTCTTCGATATATATAGACTGAACAGTAGGGACGAAAGGCCACATCCCTGTCTTACACACTTTTTATTCCGTGCACTTCGTTCTTGGTCGTCCACTCTTATTGTTCTCTCTTGCGTCTTGTACATATTGTATATTACTCGTCTTTACCCTTAGCTTACCACCATTTTCCTCAGAACTTCGAACATCTTGCACCACTGACACTGTCGAACACTTTTTCCAAGTCGATAAATTCTATGAACGTACCTTCTTCTTTTTTTTTTTAGTCTTGCTTCCATTATCAACCGCAATGGCAGAACTGCCTCTAGGTGCCTTTACCATTCTTAAATCCAAACTTATCGTCCCCTAACACATCTTCAATTTTCTTTTCCAATCTTATACATATTATTCTTGTCAACAGATTAGATGCATGAGCTGTTAAGCTGACTGTGCGATAATTCTCTGACTTGTCGGGTCTAGCAGTCTTGGGAATTTTGTAGATGTTTCTCGGAATATCTGATTTCACATCGCCAGTCTCCTTCAACATACAGATGTAAACAGTCGTTTTGTTGCCCTTTCCCTCGAACAGTTCAGAACAGTTTAGAAATTCTGATAGAATGTTAACTATCCCTCACAGAGGTCTTCAGTGTACTCTTTCCACCAATCGGCCCTCTCCTCTGCATTCCCATTGCATTCTCAATGGTACTACCCTTGCTTTTAATGTCACCGAAGGTTGTTTTGACTTTCCTGTATGCTGAGTCAGTCCTTGTAACAATCATTTCTTTTTTGATTTCTACACATTTTTCATGCAGCCATTTCATCTTAGGTTCCCTGCACTTGCAATTTATTTCATTCCTCAGCGACTTGTATTTCTGTATTCCTGAGTATCCCGGAACATTTTTGTACTTCTTCCTTTTATCGATCAACTGAAGTATTTCTTCTATTACCCACAGTTTCTTTGCAATTATCTTCTTTGTACATATGTTTTTTCTTTCCAAGACATCTGGAAGTGGTTTCACCTTGGTTTCGCCACGTGTTGAATAGATTCACCACAGCATTCCTCGAACAATAAGTCATGCAGTTTCCGAAATACTCGTGTCGAGCCTCCGTGCCATCACAATCTGCCCTCGGTCAAAGTCAGACAGCGCGTCTTCCTCATTCCACGCGCGGGCAGCACACTCTCTGATAGTATGTGCACCGTGCATGTGTCTGACTAGCAGTCATTCCAGGTTAAGCCGCTATCGCGAGGACGGGTTTATATCGATAGTAGGTCGGTGGTCACAATGTCCTGCTTGACAAATGAAAGTCACAACTTCCAAACAATGTGTTTTGAAATTTTTTTGTATTAGTAATGCACGTTTACCTACGGAACGAAATATTTCTCGGTTTCGCATATCTTTCGATCAACCAAACACTGCAGAAGATTTCACCGTTGTTTTAAAGAAGCCTTAACGAAAATACTACAGCTAAGATAAATTTAACTCTCTCCTTCGTCCGAACAGGCATCAGGAGGCCCAACGGCACAGGCCGACCGCCATGTCACCCTTCGCCGACAGGCGTATTTCTATGCGGATATGGGGGTGCAGGGCGTGCTCTTTCAAAAGTTTAAACCTCCACCATCTGGTGGATTTACATTTGTTAGTATAATGAGTGTGTGCGTGTGTGTGTGTGTGTGTGTATGTGTGTGTGTGTGTGTGTGTGTGTGTGTGTGTTGTGTTACGATTTTTTGGAGAAACTTATGGCCCTGTCTAGTGGAGAAACAAAATACTATTTCACAACATGGTTTTGGGTTTCTTTTGCCATTACAGCTAGATGTACGTTTATTCTTTTGTCAAAAGAAACACAAAACCATGTTTGCAATAGTATATTGTTTTTCCACTAGACAGGGCCGTAAGTTCGTCCAAAAAACCTTAACGCAACGCCGGCCGCGGTGGTCTAGCGGTTCTGGCGCTGCAGTCCGGAACCGTGAGATTGCTACGGTCGCAGGTTCGAATCCTGCCTCGGGCATGGGTGTGTGTGATGTCCTTAGGTTAGTTAGGTTTAAGTAGTTCTAAGTTCTAGGGGACTTATGACCTAAGATGTTGAGTCCCATAGTGCTCAGAGCCATTTGAACCATTTTTGAACCTTAACGCAACAAACACACACGCACACACATACACGTCATAGTAAAAAGTGTAAATTCACCTGATGATGGAGGTTTAAACCTTTGAAATGCGTCGTGGAGATAAATAAACAGTGACCGGTAATAGTACACTTGTTTTTTTCATTTAAAATCGAGGACGTCATTATCCAGTTGCATAGACATGGTACGGCGATGTCATTTTGTTGTATACCAGGAAACGTGGCAATTCAGAGAATAAAGCAGTCGATACCGCAGCCAAACAGGCACGTACCCTACAGAACTTAGTGCAAAGCCCTACGCCGGTTCGATGTCGTGATGTCGTTGCTGACACGATCCGTAATGGGTCTCTGTGACGATCTTTACTTGTAATTATGTTAAGCAAAGTCTGTCATGGAATGGTGAGACAACACATTAACGAGTTAATTGCAGATATTGATAGTCGACAGAAAACTAGAAAGAATGACAATCAATCGGCGGGCTCCGCGTAGTGCTATGCGGGCCACGTATTAAACCTTGTAGCGCGTTGCACAGGCTAGTAGCTTGCATAGACCGCGTGCAGCAGCCTAGACTGTGGTGTCCAAGCTGCTTACCACTCCGTCCAGACGCACTGTACTCTGTTACACAAGATTAATGGAATAAAAAGTCAGAGAATTCAAATTGTCTCATCATTGGTTTCGTGGTTCCGCCTTTCGTTCTAATCTTCTCAGTCTTTCAAGTATTGCTTGATATATAACATAATAAAACCAGACAATGATTCTTCTCGACAACTAAAGCTTCATTTATCTTCTGTAGGTACTAGAGATTCAACTAGAAAACTCTACCCAAAAATAAATCAGAGTAACACTTCACTACAAAGTTAATACGACACAATACACAAGGAGTAAAGGCATAGTGCATTAAGCACATGCCAAGCTACGTCGTAGTCACATATAGTCTTCGGTTCACACACCGGTGCGTTTAAATATACATCTAATAACAGGCTAGTCACACTTCACGCTCAAGGCCAAGTTCATAAATGCTATACAACACTCTATACATATACTACACACTATACATAAGTTAGTGGTGCACTTCCTTCTGGCCAGTTAGAAGTGATAAAGTCTGCGTAACACGTTATCGAACAGGACACAACCCTCGGACGCACTGCTTTCTTTCCACAGTTGACGATCCGTCAGTTAGAGGTGCTTATGGCGTACTGAATACAGTTCGCCACAGTTCAGCTGAATATACATTACATAGTGACAGTATGTCGGAAGCCAGTTTATTAGCACACCACCTCTCAAGTGGCTATGACGTGAATGTGAAACATGGATTTTGTGTTGCGTTTGTCCTTCTACGTAAACTATTAGACAGGGTATTTTAGCGCGTGTAGTGGATAGTTCGCTCCTCCTGTTATTAGGTATGTTATCAGTCAATCACCATTACCTGTCTCTCTGTTCCGTGGTTGCTCCGTTTGGCAGTAGTATTTTAATAGAACGACTTAAGCCACAGGCTGTGTTAAATGTTTTCGCTTTTGTACAGCTGAGAGTGACCCTGCGTTTTAATGTGAGAAGAAGCGGGAAAGAGCAAATCTGATATCACCTGCTTTTTGCCATTTCTGCATGTTGTATGATTTAGCTATATTCTTTTCACAAACTGTTTCTAAGAGCACTGATAAACATGATGGTGAGCTCCCTAAAGAAATTAAAAACTAAAAATAAAATAAGCTACACACAGTGCATATTCACAATCTTTTATTTGTGTATGGTTCTACTATGGTTCAAATGGCTCTGAGCACTATGGTACTTAACTGCTGTGGTCATCAGTCCCCTTAGAACTTAGAACTACTTAAACCGAACTAACCTAAGGACATCACACTCATCCATGCCCGAGGCAGGATTCAAACCTGCGACCGTAGCGGTCGCGCGGTTCCAGACTGTAACGCCTAGAACCGCTCGGCCTCTCCGGCCGGCTATGGTTCTACTGACTGACCCGTAATCACCGATGAGCAAAGGAATTGTAACCAACGCACACCGCGTGACTGAATGCCACCTGGTGTGGTTGTGGTCATCAGTACTTTTTCCCATGTTGACCCACGACATTATCAGTTGCATGATACTCCAGGTCGCTGTGTTCTGTAATCAAGATGAATGGCTGCTCGAAACATGGACTGCGCCACGGTCGCAGGTCGGTGGGAAGCAGTATTATGCTATGGGTGTATTTCATCTAGGCATCCATGGGGAATTACAAAACAGAATTCGCATTCTGCGTCTATGCATTGACATCAGCTGTTCGCGACACATGGAAATTTGTGCCGGATCAGGATTCGAACCCGGATTTGCCGATTGTCGCTAGCGACAGCAATAACCACATCAGCTACCCCAGCACGTTTCCAGGGCCT
The DNA here is from genome assembly GCF_023864275.1 of Schistocerca cancellata. NCBI lineage: Eukaryota > Metazoa > Arthropoda > Insecta > Orthoptera > Acrididae > Schistocerca > Schistocerca cancellata. The sequence goes on along the minus strand of NC_064628.1, from coordinate 514,231,088 downwards.
ATCCTGTACAATCACGGACATTATAACCATGAACGATGTATCGATACCTCGACGTGCTAAAATGACGATATAATATTTGTCTCGCTGTGCGGGAATAACGAATTGTGGGAGTATAAGGGCTGTGACATACATGGAAGAGGCCTGGAGATACTCGAAGGTTTCAGATAGATTATATGATTGGGAACCAGGTTTAAAATTGTAAGACATTTCCAGGGGCAGATGTGGACTCTGACCACACTCTATTGGTTATGAACTGTGGATTAAAACTGAAGAAACTGAATATAGGTGGGAATTTAAGGAGATGGGATCTGGATAAACTGACAGAACTAGAGGTTGTAGAGAGTTTCGAGGAGAACATGAGAGAACGATAGGCAGGAATCGGGGAAAGAAATACAGTAGCAGAAAAACGGATAGCTTTGAGGGGTGAAATAGTGAAGGGAGCAGAGGATCAAGTGGGTAAAAAGACGAGGGCTAGTAGAAATCCTTGGGTAACAGAAGAAATATTAAATTTAATTGATTAAAGGAGAAAATAAAAAAATGCAGTAAATGAAGCAGACAAAAAGGAATACAAACGGCTCAAAAATGAGATCGACAGGAAGTGCAAAATGGCTAAGCAGGGATGGCTAGAGGACAAAGGTAAGGATGTAGAGGCATATCTCACTAGGGGTAAGATAGTTACTGCCCACAGGAAAATTAAAGAGACTTTTGGAGAAAAGAGAACCACTTGTATGAATATCAAGAACTCAGATGGAAACCGAGTTCTAAGCAAAGAAGAGAAAGCAGAAAGGTGGAAGGAGCATATAGAGGCTCTGTACAAGGTTGATGTACTTGAAGAAAATACTATGGAAATGGAAGAGGATGTAGATGAAGATGAAATGGGAGATACGATACTGCGTGAAGAGTTTGACAGAGCATTGAAAGACCTAAGCCGAAACAAGGCTCCGGGAATAGACAACATTCCATTAGACCTACTGATAGCATTGGGAGAGCCAGCCCTGACAAAACTCTACCATCTGGTGAGCAAGATGTATGAGACAGGAGTAATACCCTCAGACTTCAAGAAGAATATAATAATTCCAATCCCAAAGAAAGCAGGTGTTGACAGATGTGAAAATTACCGAACTATCAGTTTAATAAGTCACGGCTGCAAAATACTACCGCGGATTCTTTACAGACGAATGGAAAAACTGGTAGAAGCCGACCTCGGGGAAGATGAGTTTGAATTCCGTAGAAATGTTGGAACACGTGAGGCAATACTGACCCTACGACTTATTTTAGAAAATAGATTAAGGAAAAGTAAACTTGCGTTTCTAGCATTTGTAGACTTAGTGAAAGCTTTTGACAATGTTGACTGGAATACTCTCTTTCAAATTCTAAAGGTGACAGGGGTAAAATACAGGGAGCAAAAGGCTATTTACAATTTGTACAGAAACCAGATGGCAGTTATAAGAGTCGAAGAGCATGAAAGGGAAGCAGCGGTTGGGAAAGGAGTGAAACAGGGTTGTAGCCTCTCCCCTTTGTTATCCAATCTGTATATTGAACAAGCAGTAAAGGAAACAGAAGAAAAATTCAGAGTAGGTATTAAAGTCCATGGAGAAGAAATAAAAACTTTGAGGTTCGGCGATGACATTGTAATTCTGTCAGAGTCAGCAGAGGACCTGGAAAAGCAGCTGAACGCAATGGACAGTGTCTTGAAAGGAGGATATAAGATGAACATCAACAAAAGTAAAACGAGGATAATGGAATGTAGTTGAATTAAATCGGGTGATGCTGGGGGTATTAGGTTAGGAAGTGAGACATTTAAAGTAGTAGATGAGTTTAGCTTCTTGGGAAGCAAAATAACTGATGATGGTCAAAGTAGAGAGGATAAAAAATGTAGACTGGCAATGGCAAGGAAAGCGTTCCTGGAGCAGAGATTTTGTTAACATAGAGTATAGACTTAAGTGGCAGGAAGTCTGTTTTGAAAGTATTTTTATGGAGTGTAGCCACATAAGAAGTGAAACACGGACGGTAAATAGTTTAGACAAGAAGAGAATACAAGTTTTCGAAATGTGGTGCGACAGAGGAATGCTGAAGAGTAGATCGGTAGATCACATAACTAATGAGGGGGATTGAATAGAATTAGGGAGAAAAGAAATTTGTGTCACACCTTGACTAGAAGGAGAGATCGGATTGGTAGGACACGTTCTGAGGCATCAAGGGATCACCAATTTAGTATTGGAGGGCAGTGTGGAGGGTAAAAGTCGTAGAGGGAGACCAAGAGATGAATACACTAAGCAGATTCAGAAGGATGTAGGTTGCAGTAGGTACTGGGAGATGAAGAAGCTTGCACAGGATAGAGTAGCATGGAGAGCTGAATCAAACAAGTCTCTTGACTGAAGACCACAACAGAACACAACAAGGGCTGTGACTACATAACATGTGCAAGTTTTAAATGGCCCTGGAATCATGCTCGGTTAGCCGTAGCTATTATATCGACCGCTCGCGATAAGCAGGTTTCGCGATAAGCCGGTTTCGAGGACCGGTCCGGCACAAATTTTCATTTGTCGGAACCCGCGACGTCAATGAATAGTCGCAGAATGCGAAACTATTTGCTACCGTTTACCACAGCTGTAATCCTCAGCGACAGTGTCTGTACCTTCAGACATGCATGCGTGAGGCCATGCATCTATTATGAAGATAAAGACACTGTATAAACACAGACATTGCAACCATCAATGATACTTGGAAAAGGTTGACCACCTGCATCCCTTCATACTTGATGTTTTCTCCGACAGCGACTGCATTTTCCAGCAGGATAATCGTCCATTTGATAAGGCCGCAATCGTGTTACAGTGGTTTGAGGAACGTGACACTGAACCAAATTTGATGTATTGGTCACCAAATTTGCCTGGAATGTTCCCGATGGAGCACGAGACGCTATCGGGTGCCAAAACACGTCCACAAACCACATCTGGTCCCATATATCCCTGAAAACGTATGAGGGACATGACGAATCCATGCTGTGCAGAATCGCTGCAGAATTGACTAACATGATTTGAGCAACTGGTCATAACGTGTTAGTCCATCAGTGTACATCAATGTAGGGATGAGTAAGTCTTCGTGTGGCATCTATGTTCGCAAATAACCGAGACTGCGCAGAACGACAAAGTCCGTGACACAACGACATTTTAAACTTCATCTCAATCAGGCAAATTTTTAAAATCAAAATCATTTAGGCACAAGGTAATTACTAGTTGGAGATTACCTACCAGTTTCAAGATTTAATGAATACAAAAATCAGCCTTTACAAATACTGTCATCAGATGCAACGGATATGTGTTCGCTTCTCAAAAAAATCCGAAAACGTTAAGTTACACACACACACACACACACACACACACACACACACGCACGCACGCACGCACGCACTCAACAAAGCGAGAGATAGCAGGAGAGAGAGAGAGAGAGAGAGAGATAGAGAGAGAAAGAGGGAGAATATTCTTAGTTGTCATGAATCATACATAGATTATAAATTCTTATGCAAGGCAGTAATCACAAAACCAGACAACCTGTTTGTATATGTGAAGAGTCGCTCGGACTTTCTGATTTCCAGATCTCTCTATGGTATTCAAAGCGCCTATTTCTGTTCCTGCTCACGTTCAAGACTGGAAGTTCTGCGGAACTGAGTTATCCCCTTTGCGGGTGAATTGCCTGACTTCGCTGGCGGTATATGACTGGACTCACGACGACGCAGCAGTAACCACGTGAAGGAAATCTCTTGGACCCTTACGTCACTCGGCGCGACGGCGTCATTACTATTCACTGAAAACATGTCGGTGGCACGCGGAAACAAATCATACTAGCCAAGGAGTCGGCAAGAGTAGATCCACCTATACGTGATCTGAACTTCAAGCACGGTTGGGATGCGACATGCATCCCGTATCTCTTTTCGTCGTCGGTTTCTACTGTAAGATAAGAAAAGTTTTAATAAAACATTATTTTCGTAATATATTCATCCAACAACACCTAATAAAAGAAACAATATTAGAGGCTGCGGAACCATTACTAGAGTCGTGATGGCACACAGGATGCACCATTTCCCATACCTCACACTGAAATGCCAGTGACGTTACTTTTAAATACAAATGAAGCTTCCTCGGCGTAGCGTCTAAGTGAGACTGAAGCGCTACGGCGTTAAGCCTAGGACCAAGTTAACAAAGATGCTGGCTACCCCTGCAAAACTGGTAATTTAACTAACAGCAATAAATAATCCCGGACAAATAGGGAGTATCATGACGAATACAGGCATTAGCGACGACAAGGCAGTTGCTGCTAGGCTGAATACCGTAACACCCACAACCATCAAAAAGAAACGCAAAGTATATCTATTTAAAAAAGCTGATAAAAATGCTCTTAAAGCCTTTTTAAGAGACAATCTCCACTCCTTCCCATCTGATCACGTAAGCATATAAAAGATTTGGAATGATTTCAAACAGATAGTATCGACGGCAATTCAGCGATATATACCACATAAAATAATAAGAGATGGTACTGATTACCCATGATAGACAAAACTGGTCATATCACTGTTTCAGAAACAAAGAAAAAACCATGCCAAATTTAAAAGAACGCTAAAACCCTAAGATTGGCAAAGTTCTGCCGAAGTTTGAAATACAGCGCGTACTTCAATGCGAGATGCTTTTAATAATTTCCACAACAAAACTCTGTCTCGGAATGTCGCAGAAAACCCAAAGAGATTTTGGTCATACATAAAGCACACCGCTTGCAAGGCGCAGTCAATACCTTCACTGCGCGGTAAAAATGGTGAAGTCACTGACAATATTGCCACTATGACAGAGTTATTAAACACGGTTTTTCGAAACTCTTTCACCAAAGAAGACAAAGTAAATATTCCTGAATTCCAATCAACAGCAACTGCCAAGATGAGAAACATAGGGGTACATACCCTCAGTGTAGCAAATCAACTTAAATCACTCAATAAAGGCAAGGCCTCCGGTCCAGATTGTGTACCAGTCAGGTTCCTTTTAGAGAATGCTGCTACAATAGCTCCACATTTAGCAATTATATACAACCGCTCGCTTACAGATAGTTCCGTACCTAAAGACTGGAAAATTGCTCAGGTCAACCAATACCCAAAAAGGGAATGTAATCCGCTGAATTACAGGCCCATATCACTAACGTCGATTTGCAGTAGGGTTTTGGAACATATACTGTGTTCGAACATTATGGATTACCTAGAAGGAAACGATTTATTGACACGTAGTCAGCACGGATTCAGAAAATATCGTTCTTGCGAAACACAATTAGCTCTTTATACTCACGAAGCAATGAGTGCTATCGACAGGGGATGTAAATTGATTCCATATTTTTAGATTTGCAAAACGCTTTCGACACCGTTCCTGACAAGAGTCTTCTAACCAAACTGCGTGCCTATGCAATATCACCTCAGTTGTGCGACTGGATTCGTGATTCTGACAGGAAGATCACAATTCGTTGTAATAGACGGAAAGTCATCGAGTAAAAAAGAAGTAACATCGGGCGATCCCCGAGGAAGTGTTATAGGCCCTCTGTTGCTCCTGATCTATGTTAACGACATAAGAGACAATCTGAATAGCCCTCTTAGATTGTTTGCAGATGATGCTGTCATTTACCGTCTTGTAAAATGATTTAGATAAGATACCTGTATGGTGCGAAAAAGGCAATTGACCCTGAATAAAGAAAAGTGTGAAGTTATTCACATGAGTACTAAAACAAATCCGCTAAATTTCGATTACGCGATAAGTCACACACACCCGAAGGCTGTAAATTCAATGAAATACTTAGAGATTACAATTACAAATTACCTAAATTGGAACTATCACATAGATAATGTTGTGGGTAGAGCAAACCAAAGTCTGCGATTCATTGGCAGAACAGAAGGTGCTTACAACACGCTTGTCAGCCCTATTCTGGAGTACTGCTGTGCGATGTGTGATTCGTATCAGGTGAGACTGACGGATGACATCGAAAAAGTTCAAAGAAAGGCAGCTCGCTCTGTATTATCGCGAAACAGGGGAGTAGTGTCACAGACATGATATGTGAATTGGAGTGGCAATCATTAAAACAAAGCCGTTTCTCATTTTTACGGAATCTTCTCACGAAATTTCAATCATCAGTTTTTTCCTCCGATTGCGAAAAAATTCAGTTGGCACCGTCCTTTATAGGGAGAAATTATTATCACGATAAAATAGAAAAATCAGGACTCCCACAGAAAAATTTAAGTGCTCGTTTTTCCCGTGCGCCGTTCGAGAGTGGAACGGTAAAGAAACAGCTTGAAGGTGGTTCATTTAACCCTCTGCCAGGCACTTTATTGTGAATAGTAGAGTAATCACGTAGATGTAGATGAACAGAGAAACTTAATATTAATCTCACATCGACAACAGCGACCGATGTAAAAATAAAAATGTCACTTGGCTGCCACAGATTCAACTAACTAACTGACATGTTATAAGTGTCCAAGGAATAGAAAAGCAACTGAAATCACTCAGCAGAGGAAAGTCCACTGGACCTGACGGGATACCAATTCGATTCTACACAGAGTAAGCGAAAGAACTTGCTCCCCTTCTAACAGCCGTGTACTGCAAGTCTCTAGAGGAACGGAAGGATTCAAATGATTGGAAAAAAGCGAAGGTAGTTTCAGTTTTCAAGAAGGGTAGTCTAGCAGATGCGCAAAACTATAGGCCTATATCCATAACATCGATCTGTTGTAGAATTTTAGAACATGTTTTTTGCTCGCGTATCATATCATTTCTGGAAACCCAGAATCTACTCTGTAGGAATCAACATGGATTCCGGAAACAGCGATCGTGTGATACCCAACTTTCTTTATTTGTTCATGAGACCCAGAAAATACTAGACACAGGCTCCCAGGTACATACCATTTTCCTTGACTTCCGGAAGGCGTTCGATACAGTTCCGCACTGTCGCCTGATAAACAAAGTAAGAGCCTACGGAATATCAGACTAGCTGTGTGGCTGGATTGAAGAGTTTTTAGCAAACAGAACACAGCATGTTGTTCTCAATGGAGAGACGTCTAAATACGTTAAAGTAACCTCTGGCGTGCCACAGGGGAGTGTTATGGAACCATTTCTTTTCACATTATATATAAATGACCTAGTAGATAGTGTCGGAAGTTCCATGCGGCTTTTCGCGGATGATGCTGTAGTATACAGAGAAGTTGCAGCATTAGAAAATTGCAGCGAAGATCTGCAGCGGATAGGCACTTGGCGCAGGGAGTAGCAACTGACCCTTAACTAAGACAAATGTAATGTATTGCGAATACGTAGAAAGAAGGATCCTTTATTGTATGGTTACATGATAGCGGAACAAACACTGGTAGCAGTTACTTCTGTAAAATATCTGCGAGTATGCGTACGGAACGATTTGAAGTGGAATGATCATATAAAATTAATTGTTGGTAAAGCGGATGTCAGGTTGAGATTCATTGGGAGAGTCCTTAGAAAATGTAGTCCATCAACAAAGGAGGTGGCTTACAAAACAAAACAAAAATGTGTGTGAAATCCTATGGGACTTAACTGCTAAGGTTATCAGTCCCTAAGATTAAACACTACTTAACCTAAATAATCGTAAGGACAAACACACACACCCATGCCCGAGGGAGGACTCGAACCTCTGCCGGGACCAGCCGCACAGTCCAGCACTGCAGCGCCTCAGACCGCTCGGCTAATCCCGCGCGGCCTTACAAAACACTCGTTCGACCTATAGTTGAGTATTGCTCATCAGTGTGGGATCCGTACCAGGTCGGGTTGACTGAGGAGATAGAGAAGAGAGCCAAAGAAGAGTGGCGCGTTTCGTCACAAGGTTATTTGGTAAGCGTGATAGTGTTACGGGGATGTTTAGCAAACTCAAGTGGCAGACTCTGCAAGAGAGACGCTCTGCATCGCGGTGTAGCTTGCTGTCCAGGTTTCGAGAGGGTGCGTTTCTGGATGAGGTATCGAATATATTGCTTCCCCCCCGAGGAGATCACGAATGTAAAATTAGATTCGAGCGCGCACGGAGACTTTCCGGCAGTCATTCTTCCCGCGAACCATACGCGACTGGAACAGGAAAGAGAGGTAAGGCAGTGGCACGTAAAGTGCCCTCCGCCACACACCGTTGGGTGGCTTGCGGAGTATACATGTAGATGTAGATGTAGGCTGACCTGTCCACCTTACGTAATAATGCGCGACTACCTGGATGCTGGTACTGAAGAATGTTACATTCTCAGCAGACTGCTCGGATTGTCTGCCAACAGTCTGCAATTAGTTGCACACTGTGAAGCTTTGGAGAGTTATCTGACGCTGCGCCTGGAACGTCACCAGTAACCATCATGTAAGTGGTTGTTTTCGTAAGTGGTTGTTTTCGTGCTGAACTTTACAGCCGGAAGTGTAATGGACTGAAGATCTAGTGTTGCCAGTTACAATTTCCTCAGTTTGCAATTTGCTATTAAGAGTATGCAAGTATGTAAAATTCCCATTGCTTGAGGAACATGAAGGTTGAATATTCATTCCACAATATGACCCGTAACAAAAGACACCTCTGGCTACGGTAGATATAGTATAGCTATATGTAAAATCCATGTTCAACTTGTTCCTACCATGCCTGTTGATGCGACATTCACCGAATAAAAACATCTGTGATGAGGTCAATCAGCATCGTTCACTGCCAATGAACTGTAAAGTCTAAATGGTACCTCCTGGTAGGTAAAGTCTTGAAACACAACAAATGCTTCACTTATTTAACGTCTTGGCGTGAGATTGGTCACATTGCTTCACCTAACACCTGTTTCGTGACAGATATTCCATGTATCAGTCTAAAACTTTAACGGAGACCACATAGTAATGTACTCGTAGCAACCACTTCCGCTCACTCACCTTTCTGTTGAGGTTGAGAGCCTTGTATCAGTGGAAAGAGGAGTATGGGAAACGCAGTACGTCAGCTGTGGACGTTGCGATCCGCCACTCAGCTGTGCTATGGCTACCTCCAGTCATTTTGAGAGTATGGAGCTGTCCTAACACAGAAATAAATGTTGCCAACGAGGAAGTCCTTCCACAGTGAGGGAACTCTCACTTATCCTGTGGTTGTGGTACACTAATTTCAGATACGTTCTTTAAAATATTGTGTTGTGCCTGGAGTCCACTACGAACTATAAAACAGAAGCTTCTAATACAGGATGAAAACGTCTGGCCAGGCCATAATTTTTTTGAGCCAGTATTTTAATCCTCTGTCAGAATATTGCAGTTGGTTATTTAAAAGAGATATTTTATTTCAGCACTTTGTAGGGATATTTGCAAAAATTTGCTGTAGCTCTGTGCGATTTTGAAAGTAAGTGTGACAGAGATTATAACATATTGTAAGCGTTACTTTAAGATTTTAAGCCCCGATCAAATACTGTTTAAATATGGGCGATTGTGCGTTGTTGAATGGCCATATTAAAAACATCCTCGTCATTGTCATTATTTGTGTAGTATGACTAGTGTCTAATTTCTAACGTCTCCGATATCCTTTCCACAAAATAGTCAGATAAAAACTTGAAGCTTCTGTCATTTCTCAAGGCAATTTACCTTCAACCGTACTGACTTTTCATAACGTGCATGCCATGTTTCCATGGCAGCTGCGAATGATACTTTAGCAATCTGTTTTGACCACTAGAAAATAGCTGATGTAATAGCGACATCGCCGGAGAATGTATGTTGGCAAAAGCGAAAAATCGCTAGTAGTCACATCACATGAGTAAGGAGAAACTCGTGAGTCGTCCCTTTCGACAGATATGCCGGAGTGTTGTCTGAGAGAAAGGGCACACGTGCAACTTTTTCCTGTAGTTTTTCTCGTGTTGCTAGAAGGCACTTGTTTTTGAAAACATCTTAGTTCTCATCTGCCACCGTAGTGCCCTTTGGGACTCAATGAATAGTGATAATGTCATTGTTGCCCAAAAATGTGGCCATAATTTTCGGCATTGGTCCTTATCCGAAATCTTATAGCTGGCAGTAAGTCTGTGTCCTTCCACTGGGATGACTGGCGCTTCATTTAAGGACTGAAAAACGGAATCGCAGCCTCATCCACAGTCTCAGTTGTTGAAAAGAATGGCGCATTCATGCTATAGTCAGGTGTCAGCATCACTTCAAAAATTTCCACGTGCATAGCCTGGTGGTTGTCTGTCAGCATTTCCTGCCTCCTACCCGGAGCACATTCTCCGCATTTTCAGGCCATCGATGCAGGATTGCCAGCTGTGGAGACTCTTAATAAGCGGTCACCCTGTAAGAGGTCCATGACTAAGGAATTTATTGCTAGCGCACTCGAGCAGATGTAACTTCGATGGATTGCTCACGCGCTGCCTGCGATATGTAAGCTACAAGAGAATCGCAGACCAGAGAGCAGTGTCGCCAGCAGCAGTAGTAGTAGCTCGCAGTCGGACGATTGGGTCAGGTCGCTCGTAAAGAGCAGTTGTCTAGTTGCATAGCTCACAGAGACCACTTGTTTCCTGTGTGGAGTAGCAAGGGGCGGTCGTGGGGGGCGATGGCGGTGCCTGAGCCATGTAGTATAAGGCAAAACCAAAACTTACTATCTATAGCCGCGCGCATATGTAATTTGTAACAACTAATTTTGTACTATTGTTTTATCAAGTCCCGTGTAAATGGTTTTAAAAAATCTTTTAATAATAGTCTTTCTTATAAAAATAACTTTTGACAATCTCCATTTGAATTTAAAGATTTTACTAATTTCTCCTATCCATGGTCATCCCGATTATCGTAAAGAAAAATCAGTTGTTTCTTTTTATACATGACAAATCTAGCGGCCAGCATAGCACTGGGCTGTGCCAGAAAAACTTTATTATAGGAGCGGATGTATATGCGTTATCCGGCGACTTCATAGAGGTAAGATCTTTCAGTCTGTTCAGAATGATTTTTCAGGGCCATGACGCAGCATAGCTGACGTCCAGATTTACCAGTTTAGGTTCACAGTCAGTTAATTACTGAAAGGTTATATATGAATCACATTTTCATTGGGAGGTCAGTCACATTTTACTCCGAGGTTACGGGATTTAAACTGTTGGAAGGTTACAACCCAAAACAACTGTTTCTGATCGCGCGTGCATGTTGTCTCAAGGGCTGGCGCGGGACCCAGACTGTATTGGTTATGTTGCCATAAAACCGCTACGGTCGCAGGTTCGAATCCTGCCTCGGGCATGGATGTGTGTGATGTCCTTAGGTTAGTTAGGTTTAAGTAGTTCTAAGTTCTAGGGGACTGATGACCTCAGCAGTTAAGTCCCATAGTACTCAGAGCCATTTTAACCATTTTTTGGCGTTGGGTTAGTGTCACACCGCGAAAGTGCGGTAAATGAATGGTTACTCGGTCTTCCTGTAATGGAAGCGTCGCGTTTTATAGCATCAAAGTCACTCTACACTCTCGCCATAGCCTCTGAAGTTCTGTGTATTATACATTGCTGCCATCTGTGTCGTACATACAAACCGCCCGCTTATTGTATGCCAAACAGCACGTTCCTATCCGATCCCCATCCTCAGAAAGAAAGTAGGAGACCTTAGACCATGAAAAAAATCCGTAAAAATTTTGTGCACAATCATAGGTGTTCCAAGAACTATTTCCAAATCCCACCACCACCAAGAAACCATGGGTAGATATTTCAGTAATTAAGCTAATTGAAGGAAGAAAGAAATTAAAGAATTCTAGGAGTGAAGAAAGTAAAACAAATTATAACAGACCCAAAAATGTTTAGTAAACTGTATGTCAAAGAGAGCTAAAGAAATTAGGATTGATGAAAGTATACTAAAATTAAAGAGCGTACGTAGAGAATGAATATAGAACTTCAATGCTAATTTGGAGAGCGAAATGCACAAGCTACCGCAGTCAAAACCGAGGATGGAGTGCATATTATAGAGAATAATTATGCAACAGAGGACTGGAAGGAGTACAGAGAAGATTGTATTACGGACCCAGGATGACGGAGAAAAGCTCCACCTATAGCCGATTCGAGGTAAGTTGGTCCCTAATAGCTGCAGTGGGCTGAACGTGGCATATTCGCGGGCCTACCTCAGCCAATAATGTAACGCGATTTTGTAAATGTCTCTATGGCAACGTCTCAGTGTGGTCACGGCTCTGTAGACAGCTACTGTTTTCGCCTGCAGTCGTTCGCACTTCGGAGAAGAAAGCTGGCAATAGCGCTACGACTGTCCGGGATCTGGACTACACATGACAAAATAAAAAGTTTTCTGTATGAGCTCGTCAATGAGATGTGTGACAAACGAGAAATCCCCACACATTTCCATAGATCAGTCCTTGTAGCATTACCTAAGAAAACTACATGGCCGGCCGGAGTGGCCGAGCTGTTCTAGGCGCTACAGTCTGGCACCGCGCGACCGCTACGGTCGCAGTTCGAATCCTGCCTCGGGCATGGATGTGTGTGATGTCATTAGGTTAGATAGGTTTAAGTAGTTCTAAGTTCTAGGGGACTGATGACCTAAGAAGTTAAGTCCCATAGTGCTCAGAGCCGTTTGAACCATTTTTTTGAAAACTACATGAGGCATTTCTGACTGCTGTTGTGCAGTAAGCTTGGTATCGCACGACACTGACAAAGAGAATATCAAACAAAATTACTCGAAACCTTGCTGAAGATAATTTTGTATTTTGGAAAGATAGAGGAACTAGAGAATCAATTGTTAGCTTTGAAGGTCTCTGTAAATTAGAAATTCTAAAACATTGTTTGTGGGCTCTTATGGCTAAGAAGAGAGTTTCGTCAATGTAGACAGAAATAAAATGGCGTAAATTTTAATGCTCATTAAGATGCAGCATTGAGACCGGAAAATAATCCATCAGCTTTGAAGGAATCAGATAGCAGCTGTCAAAATAAAATACAGTGGCCCAAAATTTGCTAGCGTAAATAAAGATTTGCGGCAGGGATCTGTTTCTCTTAAATATACACACTGGGATGCAATAAACGAATGTAAAGACACATATGCTTAAGGGATAACTACACATGAAGAAAACAAACATTTTTAGATTTGCAGATGTTGTAGCAGCGTTAGCCGATCTGAAAATAGTCTTTAAATCCAGGGAAACCATCAACAATTTATTTTCAGGAAAATGTAGTACGAAAATAAATTATAAGAAAACCTAATCAATTGTATGTTGCAAAGTATCAATAGCAACAAACCTACGTCTGGAAGGAGGGAATCTGAAGCAAATCATCAGCTTTAAGTACCTGATTAGTAGAATACTAGAGGATGGTAGACCATGCAGAGGATTCAAAGCAGAACGATGTCAAAGCAGCGTTCAACAAAAAGAACACTACTAACATAGAAAACAATTAGTTTAAACACCAGGTAACAGTAGGTAAAACTTTTGTTTGGGGCGTTGTCCTATATGATTCGGAGGCACAGATAGTAGGAAAGCCACAATGAAAAAGAATATAGGTTTTTGAGGTATGAAGTTGGAGAAGAGTCCTAAGGATTTCATTGGCAGAGAGAATGACCATTGAAGAAGTCTCCGACAACATGGGAGAGAAAAGTTAGTTGTGGAAGACTATCAAGAACAAGAACAAGCGATGGTTTGAACACGTACACAGACAGCCCTCTCCACTGTGAAATTAAAGTCTGGAAAGAATGCACGAGGCAGATAAACGTTGCTGGGCACCAGTCTACAGACTGAGAACAAAAGAAGAAGGTATTCTTCTTTTTACCAATGATGTTAATGCATTACCTGTGTCTATGGTCTCTTTGTAACTTTACCTTATTTACTTCTGCCAGTATGCAATCGGTAGGTGCTCCTCCGTCGAATCTGGCTGGAAAGTGATTGCCTGTATCTCAAATGATCTGGTCCACACAAGGTTTACTGTTCAAATACTCAAATACTTTAATAGCACTTTGATGTTGGATGAACTACTGTTTACGGCCAGACCGATTCTCATTTGGTATAATTTATGCACAGATAAATGGTTAGTCGCATAGTACTCTCTCTTCTTGTCCTGTAACATGATTGATCAAGAACGTTAACTTTACATTGACGAACTGATTCATAACAACTGACGTGTGGCAAGTAAATCTTTAACACATTCGCCAGTTACACTGTTTTTCCAAGCAGATAGTCATATCAAAGCGAGAACTGTGTGCCAGTAAGAACCATTTGGAAATAACACAGAGTCTGCTCCTGTTATCACAGTGAGCAGAGTGCAACATTGAAGATTAACACGGTTCACAAAATTAATAACGAGTTCACAGTCAATCATTGAAAAACACTGTGTAACCTCTCGAAAACGGCAAATGGTTCAAATGGCTCTGAGCACTATGGGACTCAACTTCTGAGGTCATTAGTCCCCTAGAACTTAGAACTACTTAAACCTAACTAACCTAAGGACATCACACACATCCATGCCCGAGGCAGGATTCGAGCCTGCGACCGTAGCGGTCGCGCGGTTCCAGACTGTAGCGCCAGAACCGCTCGGCCACCATCGGCCGGCTTCGAAAACGGAATTTGGATAAAACTCGGCACCTTTTCATGTTTGTAATTTGTGTCAACTCGTCAGCGTATATTGTGCCGTAATTTCGGGCACAAACCTTGCTCATATCATATTCCACAGAATGACTAAAAAGGCTTCTGAAATGTTCCCTTTATAAGTTAACAATAATTGTAACTACGATTATCTATTGTTGTTTCTGAAGTTACAATAATAAATTTACATTGCTTGTTAACTGAATAGTGAAGAGAGATTCATCGGCATTTGATCTTTTAGACATTACAATACTTTCTATTGATTTATACTGTATAGTTTGCCAAAATATAGTATTCCGTTTCAGAAACTATGTTTAAACTAAGAATGTTTATTCCTGTGAATCTAAATGAGTGCAAAAACAACTACTATTGTTCCAAAAAATGGTTCAAATGGCTCAGAGCGCTATGGGACTCAACTGCTGTGGTCATCAGTCCCCTAGAACTACTTAAACCTAACTAACCTAAGGACATCACACACATCCATGCCCGAGGCTGGATTCGAACCTGCGATCGTAGCGGTCAAGCGGTTCCAAACTGAAGCGCTTAGAACCGCACGGCCACACTGGCCAGCAACTACTATAGTTTCAACATTAACTTTATGATTGCTTCATTTATTTCGGTATACTTTTGACCTGTTGTATCTGAAAGTTAGAAATGGGACATACGTGGGTAATCCCAAAAGTAAGGTCTCCTATTTTTTTATATGTACAGAACTCTGTTTGTATGGCAGTTGCTCACATTGTTGTGAAGAGTGCTTCACGCGCTGTGTGTAAACATGCGCACGCCGCGCTGAGGGGCGCAGTCTTGGCTTGGCAGCCGTTGAGAATTGAGCTCCCGTTGGATGTTACCGCCAAGTGCGAATTGCGCGTATTTATTCAGTTTTTGAACGTAAAGGGCACTTCTCCGATTGAAATCCATCGCCAATTGACTGAAGTGTATGGTGAGTCGGGCATGGATGTCAAAAATGTTGGTAAGTGGAGTAGAGAGTTTGCAGTCTGCCGGTAAAATCATGACAACCGTTTTTTGGGATCGGAAAGCGGTATTGTTGGTCGACTTTATGCCCACTGGGACCAGAATTAATGCTGACAGGTGCTGTGAGACTCTGAAAAAACTCAAACGGGCAATTCAGAATCGGAGAAGAGGAATGTTGAGCAAGGGCGTACAAATTTTCCATGACAACGCTCACCCACACATCGCTCGGCAAACCGTTGCTCTCCTGCAACAGTTTCAGTGGAACATAGTCACCCACCCACCCTGTAGTCCTGACTTGGCGCCCAGTGACTGTCACCTGTTCCCTAGGTTCAGAGAACATTTGGCCGGAAAGCGATTCAGCTCCTACGACGAGGTGAAAGAAGAGGTTCATAACTTTCTGGACAGCATGGCGGCGAGCTTGTATGACATGGGCATACAAAAACTGCCACAGCGTCTACAAAAATGCATCGGCAGAAATGGTGATTATGTCGAAAAATAGCTAAATGTTCAAGCTGTAAACTAATGTAAACCATTGTAGAAATAAACAGGTCTATGTACTTATAAATAAATAGGAGACCTTACTTTTGGGATTGCTCGAAATCAAATCGCTCTGAGCACTATGGGACTCAATATCTTAGGTCATAAGTCCCCTAGAACTTAGAACTACTTAAACCTAACTAACCTAAGGACACCACACACACCCATGCCCGAGGCAGGATTCGAACCTGCGACCGTAGCAGTCCCGCGGTTCCGGACTGCAGCGCCAGAACCGCTAGACCACCGCGGCCGGCTTTGGGATTGCCCTCGTATGCGTACATGGGAACAATGACAACGAAACCTAAAATTACTGGTGTTGGTAATTAGCATGGTTTTCAGGTAAACTACTCACACCAACGAATTCTAATTAACCAAATGAATGTAATGGCTAAGCCCTGAGTTAATATACTTATTTTTGGTACTGTGCATAGGCCGTATAAACTGAAGATACCTGCAAAAAATAAAAAATAAAATAAAAATTTTGAGCGGAATGAAAACATAATAGGGGGAAAGAACCAAGCTGCTTCGTTACATCTTATCAGTGACTGCATGGCGTTTATGATTTCATGAAACGGCACTTAAGCGCTGTCAAGCCTCTTCACTGCTGCTACCTTTTGGTTTTTTTCCTTTGTTTTGGCTTTGGGTTAAAAGGACGTTTAGTAAGTTAGGCAATGGAGCGTCAACGTGACGTCCGACAGGACGCGCACCGGGCGCCGCTGCTTTGCTCCTCCGCTCCTTCTGTGTCGGCCGCCAGCGCGCGGCTCCTGGTAAGCTTCTTTATGAGAGAGGGCCGGAAACCGCTTCGCGACACTCAACCCGACAGGAAGCGGTCGCGTCGCTTGCTTCGTTAAAGGCTAACAAGCACGAGGGGTAACAGCTACTCCGAACGTGACTCCTCTACTAGCTACGGAGAATTTACAGACGCGATACTTAATTTTACAAGCAATAAGTATTATAATACAGTCGAGCAAATCGTCCGTGGGCTTTACTTGCTGAAATATCACGTAACCCCTCGTGATAGATACACTTTTAAGGTATGTGATATGTTAGTTCAAGCTCACAGAGCGGAGCAGAAAGCAATACAAACAGTTATTTCTCATATTCACAAAATACTCATTGTACGTATATCTCTTCACTTTACACTTCTGCACTAGTTTCAAAACTGTTACTTTATTACAACAAACATACAGTTTTTCTTCTGGCAAACACGCTTACCCACATTTTTTTTCCTTATACACGAAGCTTTTTCTACTCCTTTAAACGAATCAAGTGTTATGTATGAGAGAGTTATAAGCAGCATTTATCTCCTGTATATAATATTCTAAACAGGTTCTCTTTAACAACATTAAAAAATAAAGAAAAGCAGCGAACAACAAATATAAGACATTATCTTTCGGATCTTCCTCCTTAATTTTTATATACTCCACAAAATATAAAATGTTTTGAGCCTCGTTGTGTATAATTACGCGTCTGTTTCTCCATGTTTTCAAAAATGACTGTATCTATGGCTACATAGGTGAGAATACATATTTTGCTGTTGAAATGTCCCCATGTGAGCTGCTCTACTGAACTTCGGTTTTATAGCATCTCTTCGTACCTCCGATGTTCGGTGCGTCTGTATTTAAAACTGGAGAGAAAGATGTGCATGATTTAATATCGCGAGCGGGATGTCAACACTAAGCAAGAGTGATTTCTCAGTTTATAATTTATGTTTAATATTCTATATGGGTCCAAATAACCTGTTTATCGTGTATCCATGCCACATATTTCTTATCCCTTCTTTTGTCTGCTAGAGTGAATGTGTGAGTTGTCTGTGTGTGGTATTTAAAAAAAAATGGTTCAAATGGCTCTAAGCACTATGGGACTTAACATCTGTGGACATCATTCCCCTAGACTTAGAACTACTTAAACCTAACTAACCTAAGGACATCACATGCTCGAGGCAGGATTCGAACCTGCAACCGTAGAAGCCGCGCGGTTTTGGACTGAAACGCCTAGAACCGCTCGGCCACCGTGGCCGGCCTGTGTGGTATTTCAGAATTCTTTGTTTGGAAGATGGTTTCTGTGGACATTATCAGCCGTTTGACCAACCTTTGTGTACAGTTTGAATAGAGATGCATTAGATCAAAGAGACATCAGTGGCCACTAGTCAATATCTGTTATAAGGTTGGCACACGTAGCAACCGCGTAACCTCTCTGAGAATTTCTCGCTTGTGCGAGGACGCAGGCTGCGGTAGCGTGCGAGCTTTGGTTTTCCCTGAGTCACCAGTGAGTGAGGACGGTCTTGAGTGGTCATCTCTAGCACCATAAGAAGAAGTGTGTCTAAGACTTAGTTTTGCTTCAGTTTCTAATAGTCCTGCTTTAGTGTAGGCATTGGCAATAATGCTCTTCAAATCATTTCATATTTTTAATTATATTCAATTTACTTAATTTGATCCTTTGTTCAGTTACCACTTGCGGTTACGAGGGTGACGCCAAGGATGTGAACGCTCAGTTAGTTATGAATACCATGTAAGAATGTATGGCTGTGTTGTGTGCTTTTCTGTGTTCTTGAACTACATTTTATTTAATTTCCCATCCGTTCCGTATACTGTTTTCATGGGTTTAGTAACGTGCGTTCTGCTGTACCACGTGCGTTTCTTTGTACGTTATGACGCTGCGATCAGACGTTATCACATCTCGTAACTGGACTGAATTCTCAGTGCCACTAGGAAGTAGATGATATATATATCGTGAAATTAGTGAATTTGTACCGAATTCTTGGAATGAGTCTTTGCCCTCAGAAGTTGACCGTCGAATCTAGCTACTATCCGATCCAGCGTACTTAAACGTAAACTCTACTCTTTTTCTGTATGGATGGTGAGTGTGTGTGTGTGTGTGTGTGTGTGTGTGCAAAAGTAAATCCCATCTGTTATTTAGCAGATTTCGGAGGTGGTGTTCTTAAGACATGGTACATGTGTCGAAGTTTAAACCCCAGCATTCCAAGGAGCTGTATTTTATTTAATATTGTCGTTTGCTTTGAAACGCCCCCTTTGAACAATTATACATGACTGTGCTTAAACTGACACACAATATTTTTAGCGCAACGCAATCTGACTTTCAATAATCCCTACAAAACAATGGCCCTGACTAACATTAACCTATACCTTTCACAGATCACTTACCTCACAAAAATCTTCGTTACTCGAACTACTGCAATACAGCGAGCGCCACTACTGCCAGCTAAATAAAAGATTCAAACTACGGAAGGCACTAACTACTGATAGGCATAGTTAGCAAATGAAAGATTTTAATAGAGAACAAACAATGTATTTACCTTAATAATCATAATATATATGCCATCCAGTCTTACAAATTTCAAATCTCCGCCATTTCTCTCCCCACATCCACCACTGCTGGCGGCTCACCTCCAACTGCGCAACGCTACGCGCTGTTCACATCCAGCTGCCGCTGCCCAACACTACAATGGCAGACAACAATGCAAACTAGCACACAGAGCGCTACGTAACGTTGCCAATAAGAAAACATAAACAGCCTACTTACATACCATTTCTCTCCCCACATCCACCACTGCTGGCGGCTCACCTCCAACTGCGCAACGCTACGCGCTGTTCACATCCAGCTGCCGCTGCCCAACACTACAATGGCAGACAACAACGCAAACTAGCACACAGAGCGCTACGTAACGTTGCCAATAAGAAAACATAAACAGCCTACTTACAGTTTTAATTCAGAAATAAATATTCAGTGATCCTGCTTCCTAGTCAGGCTCCACAAAATCTTTCATTTCTTATCTTTCCTTAATTACTATCATTAAAATTTTAATATGTTGTCTTGTGTATCCAATACGAGGACACTTAATTCCTTCGTTCCACAACGATCTGACAGGTGGTTCTTTTTTTGGCAATCTACTTAACCAACATTTAAATGAATTTGGGTCACAAGTATAATTTTTTGTTGCATTGTGGCTGTTGGTATGTAAAGTCAGGTACAGGTTTCATTCAGGATAACGACTTCGACATTAAATCTGAGTTTTGAGACGAACAGCTATCATTCACTGTATGCTTTGAATGGTATCCTTTGCTTTTGTTGCCATCTTGAAAAAAGTTATTTTTCAGATGTCGAATCATGGACCACATCTCTGTGTGCGTGTGCCTGTGCATGTGTGTACACTCACTGAGTTTATAGTTCAGAAGACTTTTCGCTGAATGTGAATCATTCGACTCATTTCATGCAGCCCACCATCTTTTCCTTCCATATGGTAATGTATACATCATATCATCATTGAATTACTACACCCAGCGGACTCCGTCCTCTGTTTCCCATATTCCGGAGTCTTTCTGCTGCTACTGTCTTCCCATCTACTGCTCCTTCCATCGCCAAGTTCACTTTCTTCTGACGGCAGGGCAAATGTCCCACTAACCTGTTCCTTCTGGAATGGGTCTTCGACAGGCCGCTGTCCTCATCTACTCTCCGTAGAAATTCATTTCGTACTTCACCTGTCGTCTTAAATTTCGACATTCGTCGCATTTCAGCAGTTAGTTTCTCCATGCCAGGATGATGTTGCTCATACCGCAACTGTTGTTAAATTAATGAAAAGCCGCTGCAGTTGCTTTTTTACTTTTCTTTCTTTTTTAAATTTTATTAAGTCCACACGACCGGTTTCGGTCTTTATATTAGGCCATTGTCGAATGTATTTGAAAGTTATGCCGTAGAGAACTACAGCGCAACTTTCTGAGGCACGTAATAATGACTTAATACAAAAGCCGAAACAGGTCGTGTGAACTTAATAAAGTTCTAAAAATAAATTTAAAAAATAAAGAAAGAAAGAAAAGAAAATGCAGCGGCATTTCATTGATTAATATTTCAAGTGCTTTCAACTTCTTTTTCACTGGATTTTCGGTGATCCACATCTCACTACTTCCTTATAATACTGCATGCTAAACGTGTACTTTCAGGAACTTTTTCCTCGTTTCCGTATCATCTCATATCAGATGAACTCTTTTACTGCAGAATTTTCACTCCAATTCAAATAATCTTCTGGTTCCTACAAACCTACGTTAAGAGCTCTATCGAACTTTGATCACATTGCTGTATCACTTATTTCTTCCATATTAGCTTCTACCCTTTGTTTTATGGCTCTGCGGAGCAGTCCATTGTCATCACAAAGGCTTCAGATGTACTTCAGCCATCTACATGCCCTTTCTTTTGTATTTGATGAAGATTCAGTACTTCAAAGGTTAACACCTTTACATCTTACTTCTCTGAAGTTACGTTTTATCCTCATACATGTACTGTAAATATTTCCTACAAAAATATATTTCTCAGTATCATTACATGTTTCTCTCTTCGATTTGATGTAGCCTCTTTGCAGTTGCTGCTAATTTCACCTCTAATCGCCTGTTTGTCGTCTCCTGTCTAGTTCATTCTTAACATTTTATATTTATTATTACCAAATATGCAGCAACCAGTCGCAAAATCATGTTTTATTTATTCACTTTTGGAAATCGATTTCATAAAGTCAAGACTTAATGTTTGACCTCTGCTTAGACAGTATTACTACTCAGGGCAGATATTGGTTGAAAGCACCGATTATGGCTGTTAATCAGTTGAAATCGATTTGCAAAAGTGAATAAATAAAACATGAGTTTGCGACTGGTTGCTGCATATTTGGTAATTTTGTGGTTTACGGTCGCTGCACGACTTGGGAACCACATGGAGCCCACCATTGATATTTTATATTTTCTTCTTGCATCCATGATGACCTCGAGTGTTTTCTTGTATCATTTACGGCTTCTTCACTACTTCTTTCGCTAAAGCTAAGTTTTTGTGACGCCCCTTTGTTATTTCATTCTTTATTATATTCCTCTCTTCTACTTAACCACTCTTGATAATTTTATTTAGGCCACTGGTTATTGCCTCAGAGAATTTATACTTATTGTCCTTCTATCCTAAATTTTCAGCATTTCAGTCCGTCGTATACTACTTCTCCTTTATCCTCTTGAATTTCAGCCTATTTATCACCGCGACTAGGTTACAGTCATAGTTTATACAGATGGTAGATGTATCAGTGAAGATATTGTGATCATTGATACCTTAATGTGTATCCACTTCAGTATATTAGCTGGTTTTTATATGCATCTAACAGTCCTCGCACAAATATGTCACATAATTTACTACCTTATGTTTTCTGCACGGTTGTAACTGCACCACTAAGTGACTTCAACTGCAATGTAGTCTAAGAGTTTTACGTCCATGCATCCATGCGTCCACTCTTCAACACCTGACGTGTTGTTCAGTCGACAATTAGCATTAATGACTTGCACTTGCACTTGCCACATGTACTAAGAAGTACTAACCAACCTAAAAACAACTACTAATAACTATGATTATTAGTTTGCAAATGAACTAAACAGTGATGAAGCGTTGTTCAGTACATTGTCCTCAGTCAGCAATAAACATATCTGCATTTATACCCATGACATCATGTACCGACAATACCATACAACAATAATGACGTGAATCTTCTCGGTAGGAAACTGTACCTACATGACTGTAACTCGAACATAGGCCCTTGCAATCTGAACAAAGCCAAAATAAAGCACAGAGATTTCAAAATTTTCTGAAGTAGCAATATGTCGTCAGCACGCTAAATCTCCAGACCCGTAACTACAAAATATTCATACATGTCGGAGATGAAATACCGATATTTTCTATGATCCAGATTTTAGAAAAAGCGGATTTTCAAAAAGCGATTCTTATTTGAAAAAAGTCGTTAGCCTCAAAACTTAACGTGTTTACTAATTAAATTTGTCGTCTGTGAAGTCTGTCAGTGTTGATTTAAGGCTCTTCTCAAGAGACCTAGTTTACATTTTTTTAATTAAAATTTTCGTTGCCCTTCAGTTAAAGAAATTCTATAGCATTATTTAATTAGATGAGACCTCTAGCAGTACAGGTATCAGAGACACAATATAGCTCTGCTAGATACAAAATACTCTTTCACACTCGGTAATATTATCATAATTAAACATAATGTTTTAGTTCAGTTTTTGCCCAAAGACCGATATTCAGAAGTAGTGTCAATTTAAAACTTCCTGGCAGATTAAAACTGTGTGGTGGTCCGAGACTCGAACTCAGGACCTTTGCCTTTCGAGGACAAGTGCTCTACCATATGAACTACCCAAGAACGACTCACGCCCCGGCCTCACGGCTTTACTTCTGCCAGTATATCGTCTCCTGCCTTCCAAGGTTCGCAGGAGACCTTCTGTAAAGTCCTGAGTTCGAGTCTCGGTGCGGCACACAGTTTTAATCTGCCAGTAAGTTTCATATCAGCGCACACTCGGCTGCAGAGTGAAAATCTCATTCTGGAAGTGTCAGTTGAACTAGTAACAAAAAATACAAAATCTATACTGGGGAAAATTGAATGATACTTCAAAAATCAGACACTTATTAAAAAAGTAAAGCGAATAATATCTTTGTTCATCATATGGCTTATTTTCTCTGTGATAAAATGAAGAGGGTTACAGAATTTTTATGCATGCACTGATGAGCCTGAATATTACGTTAGCCGTTGTAACGACGTTTGTCGCCCTTGGCATGCAATACAACAACAATCACGAATCGTATTGATCGAAAAATCCTTGGTATTTTTCCAGATGTATGGGGCATCTGATATAGAAGCATATGTCAGGAAATTCCCGCACTTTATGACAGGTAGTTTATGGGCATAGAGACACCGTCCCAGATGTGTTCCATCGGGTTCAGATCAGATGAATTTAGTGGCCAAGATATTCACGAGATTTCATTATCACGCTTCTCAAACCATTCTACTCTTGTGATTCGTACAGTTATCTTAAAGGAAGATTGCAAAGCTGTAGGAAAAGACATCAAGCAGGAAGTGTCTACTGCTACGGAGCTCTATGTTAAGCAATGTGCGCTGCACGGAGAGCTCTGAAACACTTGTGAGTGCATCAGTTTTGTACTCTGTCGTCAGATCTGGCACAGATGCCGCCTACTCTACACAGTGGGCAAGCCTCTGACCTCCAAGTTAGGTGGTGACGTTTGGAGGCCCGAAAACCTTGTGGCCCATTCCTGACTTCATCGTCCTTCTGAATGACACATGTCGTCTTTTCTTAGTGCGAGGTACGGGTAGGATCAGCTTCGCGAAATCGCTTTTCTGATTTCCTAAATCCCAAGAACGACTATGCAAGTACAGCCTACGTTCGCTTGGCTCGAGCAAGTACCAAACATAAATTTTCTGATTGTTTTTGGGATGTAATACCAAAGAATTTAGCATTAATTAACATTTGTTCCTCATCAAAAGAAACACACACACACACATACACACACACATGTTAAAACAGTTACTTGGAATGATGGTGCGTTAAGTCTCGACACATGGTATATTACACAACGCAACAATTGAACAGACACGTGTGGGGGGGAAAGTCTGCTAAATTATTGGTTATAATTTATCAAGGTCACACACACCACATTCACACTTATCACTCACACAACAAAAGATAGCATTTAGAAGAAAGCTTCCCTACTCCACATGTAAGCTTATTGTGTCAGAGCGCGACTGACTTTAACGGTCAATTTCAGAGAACAAGCCCACTTCCGAAATTCCGTACACCTCAGTAATTTTGTCAATAAATTTACCAAACGTGGGCACATCTACTTCGCGACGAAACTGATGATTCAGTTCGAACACTAGAGACGTTTATGTCAAATTGGTGCTTCGTGGTTTACAAAGGAACGCAGTTAGTACAGCAGAGTACGGGCTACCATACCCGTGGGAATGAAATACAAATTGAACGGCAAGTTAAATGAAATTTAACAGGGAAGATATGGTTAAAATGATGCCATCAGCCACACTGCGACTAATTTGCGCCCTAGTGCTATTGCAGAGTTTTGGTGACTCCACTTTGTAGAAATGCAAAATTTAATGATTTGGTACCAGAAACTCTCTGGATGTATTTTAAATTATAAGGGACAATTGACTGTTTGGTCTGTATTTAGCATCGTGTCCATCGAATAGCACATTGTCTGAAACTTCCTGACTGATTAAACCTGGTCTGGGACTCAGACATCAAACCCTTGCTTTTCGCGGGCAAAAGGCTCTACTGAGGGAGCTATTCCGCTACGTCTGATGACCCATTCTTTCAAATGGCTCTGAGCACTATGGAACTTAACACCTTAGGTCATCAGTCCCCAAGAACTTAGATCTTCTTACACCTAACTAACCTAAGGACATCACACACATCCATGCCCAAGGCAGGATTCGAACCTGCGACCGTAGCAGTCACGCGGTTCCGGGCTGAAGCGCCTAGAACTGCTCGGCCACAGCGGCTGATGGTGACCCATTCTCACAGGTTTATTTCCACCAGTAGCTCTCCTACTTTCCAAACTCTATAGACTTCCTGATACAGGCTTTGAGGGGCTACAACTCATGGAACAAATGCTACTACAGAGAAATGACTGCTACAGGCCAAGCGATTGTTCCCAGACTGGTTTTCACTTTTTGCCGGAAGGAAAACTACTCTGCAGTTCACAGTTTGTTTCATTTCGAATAATTAAATACCAGATCCTAAATGACCACCACTTGGTTTCTATTTAAAATGGCTACAGTAAACGAACGCTCTTCTGGCATTCCGTGTTGCTATTTGCTCCGGTTCGTGATAACTACCACGCTGTCTGTTTCTCGATAATCACCATTTTCCACTTAGAGCAGAAGATGAGAAAATTGAACGGTTGACGCTTCAACAGTTAAGTGTAGAGGAGCATTACCTGAAGGTCACACAAAACAGCTCTCCAATGTACACTCCTGGAAATTGAAATAAGAACACCGTGAATTCATTGTCCCAGGAAGGGGAACTTTATTGACACATTCCTGGGGTCAGATACATCACATGATCACACTGACAGAACCACAGGCACATAGACACAGGCAACAGAGCATGCACAATGACGGCACTAGTACAGTGTATATCCACCTTTCGCAGCAATGCAGGCTGCTATTCTCCCATGGAGACGATCGTAGAGATGCTGGATGTAGTCCTGTGGAACGGCTTGCCATGCCATTTCCACCTGGCGCCTCAGTTGGACCAGCGTTCGTGCTGGACGTGCAGACCGCGTGAGACGACGCTTCATCCAGTCCCAAACATGCTCAATGGGGGACAGATCCGGAGATCTTGCTGGCCAGGGTAGTTGACTTACACCTTCTAGAGCACGTTGGGTAGCACGGGATACATGCAGACGTGCATTGTCCTGTTGGAACAGCAAGTTCCCTTGCCGGTCTAGGAATGGTAGAACGATGGGTTCGATGACGGTTTGGATGTACCGTGCACTATTCAGTGTCCCCTCGACGATCACCAGTGGTGTACGGCCAGTGTAGGAGATCGCTCCCCACACCATGATGCCGGGTGTTGGCCCTGTGTGCCTCGGTCGTATGCAGTCCTGATTGTGGCGCTCACCTGCACGGCGCCAAACACGCATACGACCATCATTGGCACCAAGGCAGAAGCGACTCTCATCGCTGAAGACGACACGTCTCCATTCGTCCATCCATTCACGCCTGTCGCGACACCACTGGAGGCGGGCTGCACGATGTTGGGGCGTGAGCGGAAGACGGCCTAACGGTGTGCGGGACCGTAGCCCAGCTTCATGGAGACGGTTGCGAATGGTCCTCGCCGATACCCCAGGAGCAACAGTGTCCCTAATTTGCTGGGAAGTGGCGGTGCGGTCCCCTACGGCACTGCGTAGGATCCTACGGTCTTGGCGTGCATCCGTGCGTCGCTGTGGTCCGGTCCCAGGTCGACGGGCACGTGCACCTTCCGCCGACCACTGGCGACAACATCGATGTACTGTGGAGACCTCACGCCCCACGTGTTGAGCAATTCGGCGGTACGTCCACCCGGCCTCTCGCATGCCCACTATACGCCCTCGCTCAAAGTCCGTCAACTGCACATACGGTTCACGTCCACGCTGTCGCGGCATGCTACCAGTGTTAAAGACTGCGATGGAGCTCCGTATGCCACGGCAAACTGGCTGACACTGACGGCGGCGGTGCACAAATGCTGCGCAGCTAGCGCCATTCGACGGCCAACACCGCGGTTCCTGGTGTGTCCGCTGTGCCGTGCGTGTGATCATTGCTTGTACAGCCCTCTCGCAGTGTCCGGAGCAAGTATGGTGGGTCTGACACACCGGTGTCAATGTGTTCTTTTTTCCATTTCCAGGAGTGTATTTATTTCATCAGCCCTCATTAGACTCTATACTAATGGCTGAGTTTTGCAAATTTTTTTTCTGATTCTTGTCATTTCTTATCGAATAGGGTAGAGGGCTGGGAACAGAAGATTCGCTGTTCGTCTTTTTACAAATTCAGTGTAGATAAAAACAAACATTAAAAGATGAAAAACGCACAGTTGTTGTTATTAAAACAGGTTAGCTTGGTATGGTGGTGATGACGAATGTTGTAGCGTTGATGTTATGATGGATGAGGATGGTGGTTCTTTAGGTACGCTTGAAAACGATGTACGGAAGATTTATGATCAGTTGTGGTTCAACTGATGGGTAGAACGGGATGATGAGGTGGAATGTGGAAGTAGGCTATAGTGGGGAGCTGTTGTAGGAGTAGTGAATTGGAAAACAGGAGATCTCCTGCTAATTACCTGCGCTGTGCATGAAAACTTGACAGCCTTAGAGAGGAATTGTTGTGACTGGACAAAACTACTTTGGTCCGTCCGCCTGCTTAGCTGAGTAGTGACGTGCTTGCCTACCACGCAACGAGCGTGGGTTCGATTCCCGGCCGGGTTGGAGATTTTCTTATCCCCTGGATTGGGTGTTGTGTTGTCCTTATCATCACCGACGCGCAAGTCGCTAGCGTCACCTGAAATAAGACTTGAACCTGGGCGAGGCCTCCCGGCTAACAATGCCGCACGATCATTTCATTTCATTGCTTTGGTACGACTATAACTGTATGTTCTTTGATTGGTCTGAGAGAACGCTCATCAAACATGAACACATGAAGTATTAGTTCACTTTATTGCATAAATGAATGGAAGATTTAGTTAACTGACACATTTCTTTGCCACTGGAGTGCTTGATAGTTTACTTCTGCCGTTGACTATGAAGGCATCACTTGAAGCACGGAGTAACAAATTGTACTCTTGAGGTACAACTCTGAATGGAAACTTTAACAACTGTCACTGTCCTACACGGAGATGTTGACTGCTGTAGCTGAGGCCTCGAACTGTTGCGAGCTCTTGTGTGCTCGACGCTGTATTGGCATCAGCGTGAGGGAGCTGCTATGCTGACAGGGAGGCGTGGTCTTCGGAGTGCCTCCCGTTGGTTTTTGCGGATTGCAGCGAGCTCTCGTTAATGTCTGTGATATCGATTCGTGCTGCCGACTTTGATGTATGGCCGCAATCTCCGAATGATACCACAGAAGTTGTGCGTTTTTCACATATCTTGTTTTCTAAGTCGTTATAAATCTTGTAAGAGAGGATGTTGTATTATTTCTGAACACATTTTTCGAAAGTCCTATTGTTTGCATTTGTTCCTCTGATACAACGAAAGCATTGAGAACTCCAGACAGGGACCACAATGCATCTTGCATAAAGCACATGTCGCACAGAAATTCGATTTACGCAGGCGAATACCTACTACCAAATGTGAGTTCAGTTTTGAAAATGCCTGGTGGGTGCTAGGTAGTATTTCCTACTCAAGTAAGGCAATAAACTCAGCATCTACATCTAGCAAGGCTGTACACACGTTTGTTGGACATGTACTTAGATACAGCTGAGTGTGGTTAACGTATAGACGATATTTGAAATTGGAGAGAATATTTGACGCGTAATTAACATATAAAGAGAAAAAAATGGACCCAATAGTGATTCTCGTGGAACACCTGATACTGCAGCCCTCCATTCCAACCTTTTAGTTCCAATCATTACATATTGTTGGCGGAAAATAAGGTATGAGTGGAACCACTGTACAGCACTTGAAGAAAAATTTTTACTTCTGAGATTAGCGAGTAGTATGTCCTTGTCAACAGTGTCGAAAGCTTTGTTGAAATCCAAAAACCACAAATAATCGCCTGTATTTTGTCCGTAGCTTGTTTCAGTTCGTCGGTCACTTACATAAGAGCGGTCATCGTCCTACGATTTTTCCGGAAACCTGAGTACTATTCATCTAAATAGTTATTTGTTATTAAATATTAGGTTACAAGTTAGTAAACTATGTATTTTAAAGCGTTGGATAATGCTGGTAGAATGCAGATTGGCCCATACTCCAAAGGTTGTTTGGATAAGTCCTTCTTGGCTAATGGTTTTATGAGTCTCGGGATGTTGGGAAGAAGTTGACGTTGAGAGAATTTGGACATTAGAGGATCGACAAGGAAACTGATCATTTTCACTGTTACATTATCATGTCCCGAGGCTGCCAAACGAACATGTGCAACGCACTTCGTGACTGTGTTATAGATTACTGGCAGCAGAAAAAATTTTTCGTTTGTACCAGCCAGTGATACTTCAAGGGAGGCGATGGTCTGCACTCTTAAGGGTTCGTCAAGTAAAGTTGTCGTCAGGGCGAAACAGTCATTTACGTCAATAGGAACTAGTGGTTCAGCTGCAGGTTTAGGTTTGCCTATTCCTAGACTTCGTCGATTTTTTCACATGACGGTGGATCTGTGAAGCCCTGAGTTAGCAAGTGGGCATACCTGACTTTAATATTTCTCCCAGGTTGATTAAGTCGGTTACCTAATTGCTTGTAGGTGAGACGGTTGTCAGAAGTCGGGTGCCGTTTCTACGTCCTGTGTGCTGTGTTACTGTTTGAAGTGGTCTGTAAGCCATGGTGCAGCTTTTCTCCTTACTTATACTACTGTTAGAGGAGCATGTTTACCGTACAAATATTAAGGTTCTCGGTGAAATTAGATACTGCCTTATTTACGTTGAAGTTATTTCCCTCCGTTGTCCGCCAAACAAGTCTTCGGCGTCAGCTCAAAGTTCAGACGTATTCAGTGACATAAAATCCCTAAAAGTCCCCACTTCTGGTATGTTCTTTGGACGTTGCAAAAACTGGGTCATGAATATTATGTCAAGAGCGGACAAGCCAGGTGCAGAGATCTGATCCGTGAGAATTACAATTTACAATATTTGGAGAATTTGGTGCGAAAATATCGATAAAGGTATGAGAGTCAGCTGTATGGTGAGTGGTCCCAAGTGAAGTCAGTGTAAGGTTTTTGCAAAGGACTATGAGCGTGGATTTTACTACGGACTGCTAAATTCTCGTAGCGATTGGCACAGAACTTTGAGTGTCCGATCCATGATGAACGAGTCGAATACACAGATCTGAAGTTCCTATAACCGTTTTTCGTTACGCCATCAGTGTTGAATACCACACGGGAAATGTTTTACAAGTGCACAACGAAATTAGACTGTTAACGCTTGTCGACGAATTCTGCTTTACGGGAGCACGGGGGAGCCCCCGCTGTCATAATCACTGCCATTTGGCGCGCGGGCAGAATACAGAGTGCCTCACTAATATTACAGTGTAAGGTAGGGAAATCCGTACTTGCTTCTGCACAGTATCAAGTGACTGAGGATCCCATGATAACTATCACACATCTCTCCACTTTCTCAATTTTTAACTCATGTAAGGACATTGCACTAACATGTTATTTTCTTCTCACCGCTGTTCGTGATATATCAGCCAATATTAATCCAACAACTATTCTCTCAATGTTTTTCCATAGAAATACGATGGCGATAAACTATCACAACGCCAAAAGTAATTAATGTTGAGTAATTAAATATCTACGTAACATATTTAAGTGATTAACATTGCAATAGTACTGGGAAATTCAAGCGCGATATAAGCCATTGAAAATGTGAATGCTGGTACATTAATAACAGGTGTAACCGCTAGAATGTGCATGCATTGTGCTGTACAGATGCTAGATGTCAGTTTTTGAGATGGAGTTCCATGCCTGTTGCACTTGGTCCGTCAATACAGGGACGTTTAATACTATTTGTATATGGCGTTGGAGTTGTCCGATGTTACCCCATATGTGCTCCACTGGAGAGATCTGGCGAACGAGCAGGCCAAGACAATATGTCGACACTCTGTAGAGGATGTTGGATTATAGCAATGGTATGTGGGCGAGCGTTATCCTGTTGGAAAACAACCCCTGGTATGCTATTCGTGAATGATAGCACAACAGGTCGAATCACCAGACTGACGTAGAAATTTGCAGTCATCGTGCATGGGATAACCATGGGAATGCTCCTGCTATTCATACGAAATCGCATCCCAGACGGTAAAACCAGGCATAGACCCAGTGTGTCTAGCATGCAGACAGGTTGCTTGTAGGCTCTCAGCTTGCCTCCTTTAAACCAACTGACAGCCATCACTGGCAGTGAGCCAAAACCAGCTTTCATTAGAAAACACGACAGACCTCCACCCTGCCCTCCAGTGAGCTCTCACTTGACACCACTGAAGTCGCAAATGGAGGTGGTTTCTGCTCAATGGAATGTGGGTTACAGAGCGTCTGGATCGGAGCTGTCTTTGAAGAAGGTTCGTTGTGTCACTGTGGTGTCAAGTGCTGCCCAAATTGCTTCTGCAAATGCCGAACACCACGGTCTTCCCTCTCGGTAGTACCATGTGGCCGTCAGGAGTACAGTCTCCTGACCACAGCTTCCAGCAACCATGCTCAGTGACTCAGTGACTGTTCCCCCCCCCCCCCCTCCCCAAGTCTTTCTGCAGTGTCGCAGAAGGAACATCCAGCTTAACTGACTTGAAATCTGAATAGACGTCGTCTTTCAGATGTAGAAACACGTCTACCAACTTTCGTTTACCTCGCGAAATTCGTGTTGTGTGATGTCCTTAGGTTAGTTACGTTTAAGTAGTTCTAAGTTCTAGGGGACTGATGACCATAGATGTTAAGTCCCATAGTGCTCAGAGCCATTTGAACCAACCTCGCGAAATTCCTTCATTGTGGTGACATTTTCTCTCCGTCAGAGTATATCTAATCTTCCAGATTCGATGTTTGTTTTGGAACATTTATCTTGATTTAAGGTAAATAGCAACAATGAAAATCCTATCTCGAATACGAGGGTTATTCTTACAGTAAAGAATCTTTGTTTGTTCATACAATTTTATTCAAAATAATGGACGATAACTTATTGTATAACATTTTTATCGCTTAGCTGTATTTATACGTAGTGATTTCTAAATTTAAATACTTTGGCCAGCAATGCACACGCTTCCCTGCGCCTTCTGCGTCCTCAGCTGCCGCGAGGTTGTTCGTCATTAACGTCTTCTTTCAGTTTTTTTATCGTTACCATAATGTATTCCGCTGAAAAATCCTTAAATTTAGGAAAAAGATAGTAATCAATCAGTGAATGTTCCCCTTATAAGGCAGACGTTAAAAAACGTTCCACTTAAATTGCCGAAGCAAGTCCATCAACTCATCAGAATGCGGGTGATCATTA
The DNA here is from genome assembly GCF_023864275.1 of Schistocerca cancellata. NCBI lineage: Eukaryota > Metazoa > Arthropoda > Insecta > Orthoptera > Acrididae > Schistocerca > Schistocerca cancellata. Next base: position 514,198,545 of record NC_064628.1, on the reverse strand, counting down.
GCCAGCCGCTAGACATTAATCCATGACGTTTGTTCATTTACTGTCTCTCCTGTAGCATAAACTCGTGAGTAGGACACCCCTCCCCTTCGTTTTAAGGTGCTTAATTTAGCTTTCTTTGATTTTGTTTGGGATAGTGAATGATGCTATTTGGTTGACTGGCACTTTGGTCTGGTCGTGAGTCGTGTTTGGATAGCCTAATGGTAAGCCGACATCGCGCAATAAGCGGGAACTCCTGGTTCGAGTCGTGGGCCGTCACAAATTGTCATTGTTAACATTCCATTATACAGCTGATGATTGTCCATATTCTCAACTGCGAATACATTTCACTACCGGAAAATTTCCAGAAAACACAAGCTTAATCTTCTATAAACAGTTAAACGACTATCCTTCTTATCTCTTTCCTTTATCCTTGATTTCAGTTTGTAAGCCGCATCTCACTACCAAACTCACTTTTAGTAGGATCTTTAACGTCGTCACTAATTTTAAAATATCGTAAGTAAACAGCAAAGTACCATTCCTGCCTGTTGTTAGCGTCACACTGCCTGCAATGATTAGGAAGGTCTATGACACGGTGGGTCGGGAGAGAAAGGTGGCGGGGGGGGGGGGGGAAGGGCGGGGGGAGGGCAAGAATTACACGGCTCGTCAAATCAGAACGTTCTTTACTTTGAGAATGATCTTCGTATTATGAAAGTGGGAACAGTGACGTCGTACTCTTAGCCAGTGGCGCATGGTCTAGTCGTGAAGCTCATGTCAGGAAACCGAAAGATTCTGGAATCGAATCCCTTGGAACCCTGGGTCATTTCAGTCTTCCTTAACTAAGGCTTCACCTCTGAATGTTAAGAAGAATGACACCTTCTTCGGATACCAGGTTAAACAGTAGGTCCCCTTTCCGCCATACGATTAGTGGGGTAGGTTAGGGACACGGAAATCACCGAATCGTCAAACAATTGAGACTTGCATCAGACTATTGAGCCACACTGACTTATACCAACACAGTATATGGGATTTATGCGAAACTCTGCTTCTGGTGGATATCAAATAGGCCATCCTATTGTATGACCCAGGGAACGACAGCTACTTGACCTCAACTCCGTACTGAAGTTCGGATATTTATCTGGTTTGAGGTACTTAATGATTTTCTACCGAATCTTCAAAATATAGATTGCAAAGTCTTTGCACCGAACGTCTAAGGCTGACAGATAACGTCATGGAGAACTAAGAGAGGCGTTCAGTGAGTAATGTGGTGTCACCGCCAGGCACCACACTTGCTAGGTGGTAGCCTTTAAATCGGCCGCGGTCCGTTAATATACGTCGGACCCGCGTGTCGCCACTATCAGTGATTGCAGACCGAGCGCCACCACACGGCAGGTCTAGAGAGACTTCCTAGCACTCGCCCCAGTTGTACAGCTGACTTTGCTAGCGATGGTTCACTGACAAATTACGCTCTCATTTGCCGAGACGATAGTTAGCATAGCCTTCAGCTACGTCATTTGCTACGACCTAGCAAGGCGCCATTACCAGTTACTATTGATGCTGTAAAACATGTACCGTCAAGAGCGATGTTCACCAATTATAGATTAAAGTTAAGTATTCCAGCAGCTACGTACTTTTTTGGCTAGTATAATTACCTTGTCCTGTTCCAGACCTCACGCCAGCCTGCGTGAGCTTAAACGCGTGCCTTTCGGCTTCCTCATAGTGGATTGCCTGTCTTGCCAATCCACAACAAGTAATGCAAACACGTTGTTTTTCTCAGACAACTTGTGTTCGTCGGCACCAAAATGCAAACGAACTTCCCTTTCTCCATGACAACGCAAGGCCTCACACAAGTCTGCGAACCCGAGACGAGCTCACAAAAGTTCACTTGACTGTTGTTCCTCATCCGCACTACAACCAGGCTCTAACACCTTCCGATTTTCATCTGCTCGGACCAGCGAAGGATGCAGTCCGCGGGAAGCAGTACACGGATGATGGGGAGGTTGTTGATGCAACAAGACGCTGGCTCCGACGTCGACCAGTAGAGTGGTACCATGAGGCCATACAGGCCCTGCCAGTAAAGTGCCGTAAGGCCATCGCATTTAACGGAGATCATGTTGAAAAAAAAGTATTTTGTGGCTAGAAGATTGGGGAGTAATTTGGTGTATTGGAATCCTGAATAAAGCCAACCTGCTTTCAAAAAAATGTGAATTGCATTACTTATTGAACGCTCTACTTAAATTTGTTACTTGATACTTTGATGCAACGCTGGTGTCTGCTATTCAAGGGCCCTGGAACGATGAGATTTCACCGAACTAGCAGGTTGTAATAGCCAGGTGTGCTGCATGTGTATACTACCTATTTCAATAAACAGCTATTTTTCAACAAGAAAAATTCTGAAGGATGAGGCTCTCTAAGCGGAGAAAGATATTTTAGACGCAAACCAGGAATTTAATTTCGCTAAGCCCACCCCCTCTCATACGGAGCTGAAGACTGGATTGTAGGAAACACGCAAGCCGTACACACGCCTCACAGTGCCGACGCCACGCAGTCTCAGCAACATAACTAACACAAAAGGATGCCTCGCATCGACAGGAAGCGTCTGTGACAAAAGTTGTTCCCCATGATGTGATACATCACTCCTAAAAACACCCTCCATATTCAACAATTACATTATAACTTTGCATTAAAAGTAACAATTACTGTCAGGGTAACATATGTGCTATACGGAACAAAGCGGCGGTAGCGCATTTACGTGAGAGTGGGTGGAGGTGTGAGCTGTAGTTCAGCCACGCCGTACAACGGAGTAAGCCCTTCGGAGCTGCGAGAGCAGGCTGTTTGCTGTGAGCGGGGCGGGGGCAGCGCACGTTTTGCTGTTTGCTCTCGCAGCGGCTGTGTTTGCTGCCCATGCTTTGTCCAGCGCCTCGGAATGTAATGTTGTCTGCCTGAAGATCTACGTGAATGTGTGACAGTCTGCAGGGGTAGGAGCTGCAGCTAGATTTCGTAACCAGCAGGTTGTTATAAAGTTTACATAAGGATGGTGCGGAAAACTCCAAAAAAACATTAAGCCTGCCTAGAGACTCTTTTCTGTGGATAAAAATATACAACAATATTTTATACTTCTGCCTAATTTTCAAAGGTTCCATACTTCAGTCGGTAAAACCCTTACAGGATCACTCCGTTGCCCGTCTGTCTGTTCATCCGACTGTTAACAGCCCTTTTTCTTAGGACCGGGTTGATGTATCCAGTTGACATTTATGTCACATATTGATATCTATATTCCCTTGGCGGTGTAAAACATTTAACCTTCTAAGTTAATGCAATCAAAAGATAAGGCTGTTTATGTCTCATATTTCGATACTCGTAATCTCACTTATCAAAACTTGTAGCGTACTTCCCGTTGACATAGAAGCAAGAAATTTGGCAAGTAGCATTGTTTCACAGTACAAGTAACGGAGAAAAACCCAAATTGTTAATTAGTAATTATATCATACGAAAAAAATTAACATTTATTATCGCGGTAGCGTTCTCGCTTCTCACGCCCGGGTTCCCGGGTTCGATTCCCGGCGGGGTCAGGGATTTTCTCTGCCTCGTGATGGCTGGGTGTTGTGTGCTGTCCTTAGGTTAGTTAGGTTTAAGTAGTTCTAAGTTCTAGGGGACTTATGACCACAGCAGTTGAGTCCCATAGTGCTCAGAGCCATTTGAACCATTTTGAACATTTATTATCTGTCTCTTTGTCCGACTATTAAGAACCCTATTCCTCGGGAACAGGTTGACGCATTAAATTCAGAGATATGTCACATACTAAGATCAGGCGTGACGGTGCAAAACCTTGACATTTCTAAGTCACTGTAATCAAAAGACACGGCCATTTAATTCACATATATTACAGCCGCAATCTCATCCATCAAAATCTCTGGGGTACTTCCTGTTGACCTATTATCACGATATTTGGGAAGAAGAAGGCTTTCACGGGAAAAAGTTGTTAATTTGTAATTATATTGCACAAAAAATATTTTTTGCCACTTTTTATCCGACTGTGTGTCCTTCTGTTAAGACCTTTTTTTTCTCAGGGCTCGGTATTAAGAGGCAAAACTCGTCAAGATTCTTTATTCCGAGTTTGATGGACTATCTATATACATAACTAAGTTCTCGGTACACGAGTCCTGCTTGCACTTATCTATGTGGTTTATTCTGTGCATTAAGCAAGTAGTTTAGGAAACCACAGAGAAACTTGGAAAGGGAACTAAAGTTTATGGAGAAGAATGAATAACATTCGGTTTGTCAATGATGTAATTCTGATTTACGAAATGGATAGTGCCTTGAAAAAGGATTAGCATATGAACGTGAACGAGGATAACGGAATGTAGATGTACCGTATTTATTCAGATGATGCTGATCGAATTATATTATGAAATGAGACACTAAAAATAATCTGTGTGTTTTGCTTCTAGTATTTAGGCAGCAGTATCATTGAAAATGACTAAACAGAGCCGTTATAAAACGCAGATCACCAATAGTAAGGAAACCATATCTGAAAAGGAGAAATTTAGGAACATCGAATATAAATTTAAGTTTTAGAAAGTCTTTTCTGAAGATATTTCTGTGATGTGTACCCATGAAACAAAGGCAATTAGCAATTTAGTAACAAGAAGATAGAAGTTTTTGGAAATGGGTTTCTGGAAAAAGATGTTGAAAATTAGGGATGATTGGATAACTGATAAGGAATTGGGGAAAAATGAAATTTGTGCCATAACATGACAAAGGGAATGAATGCGTGGATACAACACATTCTGAGGTATTAAGGTATCGTCACTTTGGTAATGGAAGAATTTTTTTTGGAGGGGGGGAGGGGGGAGTAAAAGCTGTTGAAGGAGACCAAGGTTTTTACACAGTAAGCAGACCCAAATGGATGTAGGTTGCAGTAGATATGCAGAGTTGAAGAGGCTTATACAGAATAGACTAGGATGGGGAGAAGCATCAGACCAGTCTTCGGGCTGAAAAAAAGAACAACAATAAAACAACAACAACAAGTCTTCTAACTGGTGAGTTGTGGTCCAACATGATTTCTTTTCCTCTCTTGTCCCGATGTCTCCTACTCAGAGTAACATCTACATCCATCGTCCCAAGTAATTTGTTGTACATAGCTACAGAGTAATAATGTAACGATTTATTCGGTTTGATATCGAAATTGCATTTGTTTCTATCAAAATAAAAACAGTGCGATAAACAGTAAATGCAGTCGCCAAAATATACGACACAAAACACGGAGTAAATAGAGATGTACAAAACAATTTATTAAAAGTATTTAAGTTCAAATTACAAGTACTTGATTATTTTCTATTTCAAATGTAAGTACAAAATGGTTTTATTTTAAAGTATTTAACCGCAAAATGCAAAATACGTGTTTTCAAAATACCTTTATTCACATAAAATACCTCTAGTTAGTGAACATTCAATTTATTTCACTGATCTTAAAACCAATAATAGTTCAAATATTTTATCTTTCATGTTCCGTCTATATGGTCTCATTATTAGTCCACAAAACGAAAATACTCGTCTAACATGTGCACAGCTCGGTAAACAAGTATTATATTTAAGGAATAACATTCTTACAAGTGAGTATCTGTTCAAGGAATCCAAACTATTGTCATTTTCTTTTAAATACTGTAGGTTTTCCAGATCTGTCTTAGTGATGTCACTGTCTCTGGCTACAAAAGAATCAGCGTCCTCAACAAACAGATAATAAGATTTAACCTCTTTTTTATTAGAATGTTGCAATTTCTTTCAGTCTTCTTCTTCTCTTCTTCTTCTTTTACTTGTTTCATATTCCGCACTTCTGAAATAAACAATTCTGTAACGTACTCTCTGTTAGCCTTCGATACTCATTTCAGTTTCAAAAAATGGATAAGATGTGGATGCTAATCTGTCACCCTTTGCTTTTGGTTCTTCTAGTTCACAGAATCTCTCAAAACGCCTATTAAGACTTCCTTTAGAAATTTCTATCAGCACACCACATTAAATAGGTTTATCCATTTGCAAGCTGTTTAGTATCCTTTGCATTCTGATTAGATCTGGCAGAATACATTCATAGTAGGTATCTATGCCTCCTCCTACACTTCTGATGCCGTCAGCAATAGGTTTTGAACAGCTTGTGTATTGATTAAGAAATTTTATTTAAATTTCTTTGAAAGCTGTTGATCCGAGTTTCCTTAAAGTGTAATTTAGAGTATCCTTGACAGTGAGTTAATAATGAATGAAATTATAGTATGAATTCCATTGTAGACGCGCTGGATAGCTCGCCCCGTCGGAGGTTCGAGTCCTCCCTCGGGCATGTGTGTGTGTGTGTGTGTGTGTGTGTGTGTGTTTGTGTGTGTATGTGTGCTGTCCGTAGCGTAAGTTATTTTAAGGTAGATTAAGTAGTGTGTAAGCCTATGCACCGATGACCTCAGCAGTTTGGTCCCATGGGAACTTACCACAAATTTCCAAAATTTGGGCATGGATAAGTAGCGGATTTTAAATTTGATTCTAAATACGTTTCAAAAGCTTTGGGAGACCATGAACACACATGTCAAAGTGCTTCACATTTTGACGTGATAGGGCTTTATACATATGTCTTGAACCTGTTAAATGTGTAGCCGGCCGCTGTAGCCGAGTGGTTCTAGGCGCTTCAGTCCGGAGCCGCACTGCTGCTACAGTCACATGTTCGAATCCTGCCTCGGGCATGGATGTGTGTGATGTCCTTAGGTTAGTTAGGTTTAAGTCTAGGGGCCTGATGACCTCAGATGTTAAGTCCCATAGTGCTTAGAGCCATTTGAACCATTTTGTAATGTTTATGACCTCGCTCCCACCATCATTCAATTTCTTTGGCGCTATCAAACGATTCTGGTACGTTTTACATTTAAAAAAATAATGGTAAATATATAACGTGTACTCAAATCTTACAGCCATTTGTAATAATTGTGGTCCCGGGCATATCCATTTCGCAGGTATAACATTGGCGTTTATTGCGCCTTCTGTATCCGTTGTGGAAATACTTTTGTCTGAACAAATAGCTTATTAAATGAATGAAAACTACGAAGTATGAAATAAAAAAGTTCAATAGAAGCACTTTGCAAATACATAATAACTATATTTTCAGCGTTTCAAATAAAATAGAAAATGTTTTTCGAAAGAAAGTATTTCAAATGCAAAATGAAAATAGGTATTTTACATCTAGTATTTGCGTTTCAAATATATTTAGTTCACATAATTCACTTCTCTGAGTAGTTAAACAACCCTCAGATATGAAAGGGATATGACATGACTGCCGTAATTGCAGAAACTTCTCAGAAGAGCGTCGTTCTACAGGCCTCCTGCAGCATTCCGTGACGTATTTTTCGGATAACTCTTCATCATTAAACTTATCCATATTGCAGTGTATTAGGTGTAACGTATAACTAATACAAACTCGAGACAGACACCAGCTGTGCTGAATCCAAACCTGATGAAGGAATAGTAATGTGGACAGTATTGATGTAGGAAGCAAGTACCGTGAGTGAACGGAACAAGTTTGTTTCCGAACGAGACACACAACATTTGCACTGTTGCGCAGATATTTTCAGTGCAGTACAGCTACGCAGAATAATGGGGTAAGAAACCAAACAAAAAGCAATTGCCCTGTAAGAGTCACTTGATTCCAAGGACCCCTTAAAGAAAATCGGCGTTGTGGCCCAGGCAAGCCGTTTCATTGTATACCAGTGGCATCATTTGGATGCGGTATGAAGATGCGTGAGAACAGGTCACCTCTCTTCTGGTCGTTGTCGGATTTTTTGGCCTTAGAGCCGCTGTTTCTCAATCGGCAGCACCGCAGTTGGTGTCACAAAGCTAAATGCTCGCCAGTTCAGTCTTCCAGCCAAGGAAAGATTCCTGGCGCTACCGGCAGTTGAATCCGGGTCCCCTATACCGCAGCCGCAGTCGGTGACCATTGAGTTATGGGGGTGGAGCTCCCTCTAGTACCATGAACAACGTACCAAGGAAGTCATTCGCTGTTATCTTTGACAAGTGCCCCAATGTACTGTCCCTTCCTCTATTAATGCTTTCCACATGTTCATTTCCTTGCTGAGTGTGCCTCTTCTTTTCTTATCAGTTCACTTAATTTTCGGTATGCTTCTGTAACACCATGCCCCAAACACTCCGATTCTCTTTCCCGGCTTCCCTACAGACCGTGATTTACTTCCCTACAATTCCGTGTCCGAGAGATACACTCTCAGATTTTCTTAACTTCACAACTACATCCGGCATTAGTGGAATTCTTTCAGCGAGGAATGCTTCTTTCACGAGTGCTAATCAGCGTCTTATACAGTGGTTCCTTCGTCGCTCACGCATTATTTTGCTTTCAAGAAACTTAATACCAATACTTCAATTGCTGCAAGGTCCCCAATTTAGATGTTGAGTTTGTAACATTATTTCTGCTAATTTTCGGTACTTCCGTGTTTCTTTGGTTTACTCTCAAGTCTTAATCTCTGCTCGGTGGATTGTTCACACTCTCAACAGCTCCTGTAATTCTTGCCAATATCCCAGAGGACACCAAAGTCATCAGAAAATATTATCATTAATATTCTTTCATCCTAAGTTTTAATCCCACTTCTGAAACTTTCTTTAATTTCTTTCATTGCTTCTTCGATACACGGGTTGCACACATACAGTGTTGATGATGGAATAATACATAGAGCTGTGTGCGTTTGACATGAGTATAATGTTTTTCCATACGAACCACTTGTTCGCCGAAAATTGAAATCATAAGGTGTCATTCACGAACGAGGTCTATGTTAAGCATTTTGTATGAAATCGATATGTTGAGATATCCTAAAAGGCTACATTCAGCGGTAACGCCCTTTCCCTTACAGAAGAGCTTTGAGACAATGCTTACAAGAAGAGCAATCTCCACTGTACAGATAAATGAAATGAGGTGAACGCTGTTCATGCTACGGGAAGAATATTTTTTTGTAAAATCTACACATATCAAAACAAGTTTTGCATCATCCCGGTTCCCAGAACTACTGAAGAAAGAAGTTGACTGTGGATATTGTATCACAGACACAGTCCCTTTGACAGTTTAGAGATGTCACTAAACTCGCCCAAAGATGTAAACAACCATACATGAGCAGCGCCTATTAGACGGAGGGGGTCCGACAGCCGATCAGTTCCAGTCATTCCACCAGGAAGGAGGTACACGGATCGTGTTGTCTGTAGTTCACCTATGCCAACACGGTCAATACCGCGGTTCGATTGCGTCCGCATTGTTACTTTGTGCCAGGAAGGACTCTCAACAAGTGAAGTGTCCAGGCGTCTCGGAGTGAACCAAAGCTATGTTGTTCGGACATGGAGGAGATAAAGAGAGACGGTAAGTGTCTCTCTCAGGTCACCCAAGGACTACTACTGCAGAGGATGACTGCTACATAAGGATTATGGCTCGAAGGAACCCTGACAGCAACGCAACCATGTCGAATCACGCTTTTCGTGCAGCCACAGGACGTCGTGTTACGACTCAAACTCTGCGCAGTAGGCTGCATGATGCGCAACTTCCCTCCCGATGTCCATGGCGAGGCCCATCTTTGCCACCATGACACCATGCAGCGCGGTACAGATCGGCCCAACAACAAGCCGAATGGACCGCTCAAGATTGGCATCACGTTCTCTTCCCCGTTAAGTTTCGCATATGCCTTCAACCAGACAATCGTCGGAGACGTGTTTGGAGGCGAGTGCAGCAAGGTGGAGGTTCCGTGATGTGAGGACGACGTACGCCGCAGGTGGTCATGTAAAGTGCCATAACGACTGTACGACACGTGAATGCCATCCTCCGACCGATAGTGTAACCATATCGGTAGCATATTGGCGAGGCATTCGTCTTCATGGACGGCAATTCGCGCCCCCATCGTGCACATCTTGTGAACGACTTCCTTCAGGATAACGACATCGCTCGACTAGAGCGGCCAGCATGTTCTGCAGACATGGATCGACTATGCCTCGGATTGACTGAAAAGGGCTGTTTATGGACGACAGGACTCACCAACCACTCTGAGTGATCTATGCCGAATCACCGTCGAGGAGTGGGACAATCTGGACCAACAGTGCCTTGATGACCTTCTGGACAGTATGCATCAATGCAAGAGGACGTGCTACTGGGTATTAGAGGTGCCGGTGCGTACACCAGTCTAGACCACCACCTGTGAAGGTGTCGCTGTATGGTGGTACAACATGCAATGTGTGGTTTTCATGAGCAATAAAAAGGGCGGAAATGATATTTATTTTGATCTCTATTCCAATGTTCTGTACAGGTTCCGGAACTCTCGGAACCGATGTGATGCAAAACTTTTTTGATGTGTGATATATATCAAAATTAATTATCAATTTATTAAAATAAAATCAATAAACTTCATCAGTTAATGTCTACTTACGTCTCTTATGTAATTTTGGGGAAGATATTAACTGCCGAATCCTTTTTGTACTTCGTTTAATTTGTTAGGACTGGCATTTTAGGAACAGGTTACGACTCTGACATACTCTGCCTGCCAAGCAAGTGTGCCAACCACAAAGGGAGGAACACTTCACGGTTCGAGAGCGTATGTAATGCTGTTTCAGAGATTGCAAACCCGAGTCAAATTTACAGAGGAAGTGGCTGTTTAAGACTTCTTACCAGTATGACGTCGCATCTCCCCTGCTCTGGCTGCATGCGTTGATTCGCCTGAGAACGCTGTCCATAAAGCCATTTTATCCTGAGGCAAGATGGCCTACAAATGTTCTAACAGGGTTTTGATATCCTCGATACTGGCACTGGAATGGAGATGTTGTCCGAGCTGGTCCTGTGAATGTTCTGTTGGGGTCCTTACTGGCCATGGGAGTACCTCAACACCACGCAGACAGCTCGTAGAGAAACGTGGCATGTGTGATGGAGCATTCTCCCACTAAAAAATCGCACCACGATACTGTCATATGATATTTAAAACATGCGGACGCTGGATGTCTGATGTACTGGTGAGCCGTTAGTATTCCCTGAATCACAATCAGCTATGTCCTGGAGTCGTACCAGATCTCTCCCCACACCATGACGCCAAGAGTTACACCGCTACTGAAAGAATGGGACCTCTCTCTAGGTCGACGCTGTACTCCTCGGAGTAGTGAGGAACAGTGATCCGTCGCTGAAGACAATGCGACGATATGCATGGGCAGTGCGTGGTTCCCGGTCAGGGCACCAGTCGAAACGCAGTCGTTTCTGTTGTGCTTTTTAACGACAGCCTAGGCATACAGTTGCTAATATCAGTATTCTTGTGTCTAAGATTCACTTAATTAATATGCTACAGATCTGTACATTCTAAGATTGGTATAGGCCTTCAATTAACATTTAAATAATAATTACATTATAAATCAGAATAATAATAAAGGTATTCAGTAAAATATTTGGTGCATTTCAATGTGTTGTAACTGTTCAGTTTGTGCCCTGTACCGATGTCATGTGACATCTTGAGATCTGCCACCTGTTTGTTTTTTGTAGCTTGATGCATCTGAATGTTATACGGTTGTACGCATTCGTCAAATCTCTAGCAAAACTCACTTCCTATTCTTTATACATAACATGCTGGACATTGCTTGTGAATGATAGTGTAAATGCTTGATGTGAACTCACTTTATTTTCAGTTTAGTTGTGATGTCTCAGCTGTAATTTTCTTTTTTATTCATCGAGAGTGACAGTTTGCTGCGGTGCTGCCAAAACAAACGTTGAGAGTCTTTTGGAATATAGATTTTGAATTTTTTACAGAGAATGATGAAGTGACTTTGTACTGTATTGTACTGTATTGAACCGGGGACTGAGAAACGACGGAGAGAGTTCGTCCCCGCCGTAGCCCTCAGTAGTTCACAATCCCACAACAGCCTGCAGCAGTCAACTCATCCCAACGCCGTCCCACACCGAACCCAGGGTTATTGTGCCGTTCAGCTCCCAGCGGACCTCTCCGGGAACGTCTCATACCAGACGAGTGTAACCCTAAGTCTCTGCGTGGTAGAGTAAGTATGGTGTACGGGTAGGTGGAAACAGTGTTTACGCAGCAATCGCCGACACAGTGTAACTGAGGCGGAATAAGGGGAACCAGCCCACTTTCGCCGAGGCTGGCTGGCACACCGGACGTCCACACTAATCCACCTTGCAGATTCGTGCCAGGGACCGGCACGCCTTCCCGCTGGGGAAGCAGCGCCTTAAGCCGTCGGCACACGGACCGTGCATCCGAACGTTGAGCGTTGAGCGTGCCGAGTTTCTGACATAGCGTGGAATAGCACGTTCAGGAGTCTTTCCGAACGTGGAGATCAATATCTGGCATGTCAGATATTCTGAGCGTGCGTCTGAGCGTTGACCAATGAGATGTCACAACACGACCTACGTCACACGCACGCCGTCTCCCTTCAGTACACAGTTGTGAGGCGCCATATTGGCATTCATTTCAAGCCTATATGAATATATGCCATTTCTGAGCACGGGAAATTGAGAATCACTGGAAAACGCGTTGTTAACTGTAGATTCGTTCCAATACAATAATGAGAAACATCATATTCGTGGCAAAAGAATTATTGTAACTTACGTATTATGAGAGTAGGCTATTTGAAGGCAGCATCACACCGAAGATCCACCCAAATCGCTTTGTTCTTCGTACAATTTGCTATAATTTAATTTCAATTAGTAACATATCTACCATTAAGGTTTTCAGCAAGGGGTAAGATACTGTGATTAGTTATGTAGGTCGTGTTGTTTGTTTAGCGTAATGGGGCGTCACCGTTTCTAGTGAGTTAACTGTTGGGGCGATGGTTCGCGTCGCAACGTTGCTATTTTTTTTTTTTTTTTGCCTAACATTCGCGTTTTTATTAGGTTCTGACACTTTATTATTAGTTTAATTGATGTTATGTAAATATAAGTTCACCTTTTTTGAGGGGTGACTTTGTTCGATTGGCTTAATCTACAGGATAGCTTGCGCTACTTGTAGAAAGATAACAGTGCGGCTCTCGCAGCCGAGCAAAGCAGACGTGCAGTGTGCGCTCTCCGCCTGCAGCGAGGGCCCGCGCGCCTAGTTTACTTTCTTCGGCAGACACTAACGTGTCGCCGTAGCGCTACAAGACCATGGCAAACCAATAGAGACGATCAACCTTGAAATTCACATTTCGGAACGACTTTACCCTACCAAAGGCGCTCGAAGTCGAACGCTTTTTAAAGAGGAAGCCAAGATCCCGGCTGCCGACATTGTCGGCATTCACTTTTCGATCGTCAGTAGCACGGCCTATGTAAAGCTCATAAACGAAACTACATCCGACAAGGTGCTTCGTGAGATGAAACAAGAACTCCGCTTCTGCCACGCAGATGGAAATGTAACGTCGAGGTCGGCCGTGCCGCAATGGGACTGCGGACTATCTGCATATTCGAACTTCCATTTGAACTCCCGGCGGCAGAAGTTGTAGCGGCGCTCCGCCCCTACGGCACGATACACGAACACGTGGCTGAAAAATGGACGCAGTTTAAGACGTATCCAGTACTCAATGGAGTACGCCAAGTGCGCATTGATCTCCAACGACATGTGCCATCCTATCTACAGATAGGAGGATGCCGGGCCATAGTTATTTATGACGGTCAGCTGAAGACCTGTTCCGGATGCGACAAGGAAGGTCACCTTCGTTCCGAGTGCCTCCAGCGTCGGATCACACAACTCCCACCGAAGGACGTTGCACCACCAGGGACGAAGACTATTCTACCCGTGACTTACGCGGCGGCGCTCACGACGTTCTCCACACAACAGACACAGCCGACCGTTTCAGCGGTACAGAAATCACTTTCTACGGACAAAAACCTGGATGATCCGCCGACCTGGCCAGCGGTGGAAAATAGTACTACGACTCTGGAGCTACCGAACGCGACAGACATTGACGACAGCAAGATGGCAAGATCCCGATCCGCGGCCAGCTGAGGCGCCCCGGATCACGCAGCATAAGCAGCACAAGGAGGACCGCGTTCGGCGGGGGGTGACAACACTTCCGATGTTCACTTCTCTCCAACATCAACATGGATAACGTCACCCAAACAACGTGTTGCCAGGCTTACCGCCTGGCGACAATGAATAGCAACATGATAAGTTCTCCTGTCAAGATCCAACTTTTGAAAGAAACAATACGAGCCATGGGAGTTGACTTTGCTTTCCTACAAGAAGTGAAAACGACCGCACTCCCGAACTTTTACGGTTACGCCACACATGTGACGCCCGGTAGCCCTGCAGACACCGGAGTGGCAATATTAGTGCGTGATGGTATTGAAGTTACCGACGTCACGTATCTTCCCTCTGCGCGAGGAATAACATTTACGGCCCTCAACACCCGATTCATTAATGTTTACGCATCGTCGGGTACCACACGACCGCGCCAGATTCTACTCCACAGATGTCGCTCCCCTTTTCCTTGGACGGAGATTTTAATTGCGTACTTTACCCCAAGGACTAAATCCCACATTACATGCCCTGTCCGGAACTTGGTCCGATGATCCAAGAATTTCACTTGTGCGACACGTGGGAAAAAGTCCACGGTAACTGCTCTGGCCACACTCATCTTACCAGTCATTCGGCCAGCCGACTTGATCGCATATATGTGTCACAAGATCTCACACAAGGTGTGGTGGACGCCGAACTATGGCCTCAGGCCTATTCCGATCATAGTGCCTATATCTGCACTATACACCTACGCCCCCAACAAGTCTGGCGCAGCAATGGCTTTTGGAAGCTCAACATAACTCATCTCCAGGACCTGGATTCCCGTCGGCAAGTTGCAGCAACATGGACTGACTGTGAACACCGCCACCCACGATACACCTCGACTCTGGAGTGGTGGCTCCGCTGTGCCAAACCATCAATCCGTAGGACACTTATGCGATATGGCAAGGACGTGACTGCGTGGCATCGACAGACCCTCGATTTTTACTACTCAGGGACCTCGACGCCTTACCCCCTTCCCCGGAGAGACAACATGAACAAAGCAGAATCAAGGCTCACATACTATCATTGACGAAGCGCCGACTAGAAGGTGCAGTAGTCCGCTCGCGACGGCACGACCGAACGGTTGCAGAGGAACCCACTATGCACCACGTTGTGGCGGATAAGCGCCGATAACGCGAACATTTAATCACACAACTCAGGACACACGACGATCGCTTATGTACGACCAAAGCAACCGTAGTAAAGGCGGTGGAAGATCATTTTCGTCATCTTTACCAGGAAAGAACCGTCGATGACGAGGCCACTACTGAAGTGTTACAGCAGGTAACACGTACAATCGACGAGGCTACCGTGAATGCACTAACGGAGGAAATCTCACTCGAAGAAGTCGAAGACGCCGTGAACAAAGGTGCGGCCAATAAGTCTACTGGACCTGATGGATTGCCCATAGAATTCTACCGGACTTTCCGTGACATCATGATGCCTCGCTGGGTTATAATGTTCCGCGAACTTATGTCTGCAGACTGTGTTGTGCCGCCAGCGTTTGTAGAAGGACTTCTCATACCGGTACACAAGCCAGGTGGAGGGCTATCGATTAACGACTATCGGCCGCTTACAGTGCTGAACGCCGATTACAAGATTTTCACCAGTATTATGGCGAGCCGTATTAAGACGACTTTGCCGATGATTCTCGTTCCGGAACAGACGTCGCATGGGGGAGAATCCAACATACACATGGCCACCGGTGACTGCAGGGACTTAATAGCAATCGCTTCTGCGTGCCGTCTGAGAGCGGCGATCGTCTCCATCGATTTCAACCGAGACTTTGATAGAGTGCACCACAACTTCCTCCTATGAGTGATGGACTGTATGGGATTCCCCCCGGGCCTCATCGACACCCTACGGCGTCTTTGGACCGCAGCCAGCTCACACGTCCAGGTCAATGGAAGGACGGTGGGACCAGTACCCATTAAGAGGTCTCTACGACAGGGTTGTCCCCTTTCTACTTACTTTTATGCAAACGCACTCGAGCCACTACTAGGGGACCTTAACCACCGCCTATCTGTCGTCACGCTGCGGGTCGTCACCTTTCGCTATAGGACATACGCTGACGACCTGCTACTGCTGGTTCGTTCCAATGACGAAGTTCAAAGCGTACTAACCTGGATTGAGCGATACGGACAGGCCGCAGGCAGTTTTCTGAACATCAACAACTCGGCGGCGTTGGATATTGGGCGTGGTCTTGGACCGGAAGCCCTCGCTCCCCTCCCACCAGTTTCTGATCTGCGATATTTGGGAATCACGTTCAAGAAAGACGTACGTAAAACAGCTGCAGCAAACTACCGACGGTTATTACAGATCATACGCGCAATGGTGCGACAGAACGTGCTCCGGGACTTGAATCAGCTACAACGTGTTGAATACCTGAACCTCTACGTGGCATCAAAACTCAACCACGTGGCACTGGTCCTCCCACTACCGCTGCAGATAGGTCGCCGGCTTCAGGCGGCCTTCAGCTACTACGTTTCCGCAGGTCATATATTTAAAGTATGATACGACACTCTTACCCTCCCAGTGCACAAAGGGGGGCTGGGATTGGTCAACGTCAGGGCGAGAGCAGCTGCCCTTTACATGAGCAACATGAGGAAACGTTGGAAAAGTCAACATACCTCTCTCACGGGTCGTTTACTACAGGTTCTGATGCCAGTCTCTAACGTCCCGCCGGTGTCGGTTGCGCACGTCGCACCACAGCTCTCCCATGTGTCGACCTTCATTCTTGATTACAGGTATGTCAGCTCGAACCTCTCCGCCACACGTCCACCAAAGTCGAAAGATTTTTATACCAACCTTCTGCGGGCTGTTCCCCATAACGTGGTGGAAAACAAGTACCCTACGGTTCACTGGCCAAGAGTGTGTAAACCGATACACCACAACTTTCTGTCATCCACGGTGCGTTCGAAGTGGTATCACATCGCCAACAAAAAATATGCCATACGACAGCGACTTCACACTATTGGACTGGCAGACTCACCTTATTGCCCAGATTGTCACCTCTTGGATACCGACGAACATCGTTTTACTTGCGCATCATCGTCCGGAGTTTGGCGACTAACACAAAAGATATTGGCTTGTTACCTCCGGGTCACACCTGATATGATTGACCCTCAGACCCTACTCTGTCCAGATGAAACTTACTTTCCGGCCGCAAAATATCATGCGCTTACATGGTTCAAAGGACTTACCGTCGCCTATATCTTTAGCGACGAAGAGAAAGAGCAACTTGATTACTGGTGGTTCCTACAAAATGCTCACAATGCCCTCGAACGCACACCGAAATACCGTACGCTCTTCGCAAATTATTTACGCAGCGTTTTCGTTAAACCCCCACTCAGCTGGGGAGTGCCAAGCTGCGGTTAATGTTCTGTGCCGCATCACACTAACGGCTGAACGTTCTGCCTTGTCAGCCATGAGCGAAGGAAGAGACAGGCTGCTGCAAGGATGCTGTTTTCCTTGAGGGACTAGCGAAGCAGAATGCCTCCGTTGCCGATGCCCTTCAAAGGCGCTGTTGGAGATATCAGATAACGATGGCGAAGCACCAAGTGGAACCAGTTACAATTATTGAAAAACCTTTTAGTTGGAATTGCATCAGTGATTTACACTTTTATTTTCTTGATTACTCTTTTATGCCACTTTTGTTGTTGTAACACTTACTTGTAACACTTAATTACTAGAATTCTCATTTGTACACGTTTCCTAACTGTAATCATGTAAAAAAATAAAAAAATAAATATATAAAAAAATGGAAAGGTGCCTGCTCACGATAAGGAGGAAATCCCGCTTGGAGTCCGGCACAAATTTTCATATCTCGCTTTACTTAGTATATGTATACACATTAATTTCAGGAATAGTTTTCTAAAATTTGAAACTGCAGCTCGTCATCAAAAAAAAAAAAAAAAAAAAAAAGAAGAAGAAGAAAAAGTGAGTTAAGTGTTGGGGCGGTGGTTCGCGTCGCAACGTTTCTATTTTTTTCCCTAACATTCACGTTTTTATTAGGTTCTGACATTAATATAGGTTCACCTTTTTTGAGGGGTTACTTTGTTCGATTGGCTTAATGTACAGGACAGCTTGCGATACTTGTATAAAGATATTTTGCTCCTTTTTCTTTTACGCTTCGTAATTCACATGTTGCAAAGATTCTGCTACTGAGCAGGAACAGTGATCAAGTAAGACTGACCTTGGGGTTTTACTAAAATGTGGGAATGATGAAATAATGTTTATCTTATGCGGAGAAGTATCCCATATTTGTACCGCACTATTTGTAATGGAACTTTTATAAGCCTGTGTCCTTATTGATTGGAGATAGTACTTTCCTATTCGTGGACGAAGGAGGAAATGTGCGTTTTGATAGAGCTAACGTGGGAATATTACTCGCGCACTTCAAGTAAACAGTGTGATTTACGAACTAGAAACATCCCTCAAACTGCTGCTGGAGTGCGTTGCGATCGCGTATACCACGTTGGGGCCCACGTACCGTATGCACGAGTCGCATCATTCCCGAGCGTTCAGCAGCACGTTGAACTTGGCACGCTCAACGTTAACGTTCGACAGCACGATCCGTGTGCCGACGGTTTTAGACCGCGCGGCTAGCCGGGAAGTGACTTTAGTTTCATTTTGTGGTGAACAATTGGTAGATGACTTCATTTTTATTTTACACTTTTTTTCAATTTTGAGGCATTGTATCCGCAGGTTACTGCGGCTGTTCTATGTGTGTTCAAGAAAAGGTGTATCACACAACGCCATCTCTCTCTTTGACAGCTCGGAATACTGTTGCAAGCTTTCTACTGCTTAGTGCTAAGGACTACAGCCTCTGTCTGCAGAGCTGTGAGAACACTGAGGCATTGCCATAGAGATATTTACAAGATCGCGTTACTTTATAAGTTGAGGCAGGCACGCGTATCTGCCGCGCCCCGCCCACTGCAACTGTCAGGGATCAATTTACGCCGACTCAACTATAGTCTTAAAAGTATCCTAACCGACATAGATTCGAGACGAATGTGACGCCTTATCAGTGACAATTGGTTTGGAAAAACAAAATTGCTGCTGTCATTGAATGCAGATCCATCTCAACCAGTTTTCAAGCGAACGCTGCGAACAGAACTGCGTGCAGTGGGTAATTAGGTTAGGGCAACTCAGAAAAGGGAGCTGGTCGCAGTGGCAATGAAGCTCCACATTTTCAGTATACCAAACAACACAGAAACTAAATGCGTGTAATGTGGTCCGACGAGACGCAGTTTTGCCTCTTTTCAAACGATGGGTCGGTTGAGTGTACAACGACCCAGTTACGCGTTAAACCTGCAGCGTGTGGTGTTCTGGAAGTCTCTTTGGTACCGCTACTTTAACCCACTCTTGCAACGAGATGTTTGAGCCGTGAGTACTGGCGCTATTTAGGCTCCACTTGCGTCGCTGATATCGACACTCATCTGCTCTTATATCTCTCACTGTTCCGCTTTGGTTTTGCCTTGGCGTGTGGCCAGGGTCTCTCTCCGGTCGGCGTTGAACGACACAACATGTTTTGAAAGCAGGCCCTCCACTCTATCCGCTTGCCTGGGCCTCGCCGTCCTCGCCGTTTTGCCGCGCGCCGGGTGTACGGTGCTGATTAGCCACAACGTTTGCGTACGAAATGGGGGCGGGTCCGTCATCTCATCCTGGACATCTCCTCATCGCGTAACTGGAAGCATTAAGTTACGTATGATTTATATTCTACTGTTAACCTGTGAAGATTTGTGAAACTTATGATGGCATGTTGTATCTGCCGGAGACCAGTAAAGTGTTATACTGAACTTGCAAAAGTCTAGAGTTTTACTGCTTGTTTTAAAGGTTCCTTGCAGTGTTATTTGATGTAGTACGTTAATTATTGTCCTCCTCGCCCAGTTTTGGTTTTAGACCTTCTTTTAATATGAAGGCCAGAGCTTTTGTCAAGTCAGTGTAATTTTAATTGTTCTTTTATTCGCTAAATGTCTCAGTTCGGTTTTCAATCCTGTTACAGATAGTCACGTAGTTAGTAAGCCTTGCATGGTCTTGAAAAGGGTGAATCACGAGTTGCATTTGTCTGTCGCGTGAATTATTTGCTGTTACAGAAATGATCTAGTATGTGGGGCAGCTGGGGTTTGTCGCTTTGGCTGGCAGGCTGAGATCGTGTGTGTGTTCGGCGTGTTTTCTGCCCGGCTTGCAGCCTGACCATCTTCGAAATTGTTTGGCGGTTGCTTTCTACTCGTTTGTTCCGAGTACCACCGTGGATAAGCCGTGCTCCCATCCTTCAGTTAAGTATCCGGCCTGTCCGCCGGGACGGACGAGATCTTTTGTTAAACAACTCAAGCTGAATCATTAGTGTTGGGTAAATTTTGGCTACGAAAGTAATGAACTTAATCAAAAAAATGGTTCAAATGGCTCTGAGCACTATGGGACTTAACATCTGAGGTCATCAGTCCCGTAGAACTTAGAACTACTTAAACCTAACTAACCTAAGGACATCACACACATCCATGCCCGAGGCAGGATTCGAACCTGCGACTGTAGCAGCAGCGCGATTCCGGACTGAAGCGCCTAGAACCGCTCATCCACCGCGGCAGGCTAATGAACTTAATCTTATGCTTATGGTGGTGACTGTCTGTGATCATTTTGCAACCAGATCTAATTATTTTTTTAAATACCGTTTGTTATGCTAATTCATGATCTAGTCAAATAGTTTTTCTGGTTGAAGTCAGTTGTATATTTTCTTAAGAGGACAAAGGTCAGAATTAAAATTTTCATATGTTATGCTGATTTGTAATTTTGTAATAATCAAATTTGTCCTGCAGTTGACATTAAAATTATGTACCAACCACGAGTTTGTCCACCAGCAAAGATGACTAGCTTCCTATCTCCTTTGAGTAGCTGTGGTTCAATTGTAATTTGGTTTCTCTAGCACGTAATTTGAGCAGTAACACAGCTCAATGTTTATTTCAACATTGTACTTGATAAAGTAGCGCTTTTTTTCTGCGGCTTCATGATGAGTTCGCTCTGGACAATCCCGCCTTTCAAAGATGACATCCGCGTTCACAGGGCTGCACACTTACGCTCCTGCTTTGACGACCACTCAGTCACTCTGCTAGACCTTGACTGACACACTAAACATCATATTTTAATCCCGTGGAAAAATGCCGAGACTATTTGGAAGCGGAGGAGAGCCTGACCAGACAATATCCTAAATATTTAGGTTTTTGGAGTTGTTAACAGACGATTCCTGTCCTCGTTTGGAAAATATGCTGTTTTATCGGCTTACTGTAGCGGCAAGATATGTAAACTGTATGTAAAATGTAAAACTCGCCGTGTTACCTTTATGACACATCCTGCTGTGGCCCTCTGCTCCCAGCCACTCATCGAGAGGTTACAATTTCAGGCATCCGCATTCCATTATTCGATTCTCCGATACAGCGAGGCATACCGACGTTTCACTGGGCTACATTTGCTGGAAGGAGAACGTGTACTGTACGTTTCTACTTCGTTGCGTTTGTTCTTCCCGTTCTATGTGGAAATTCTAAGTACGTTGACCAATGGCCGACCACTTAACTAATGACGAAATACAGAGCACATACCACTTTCCAGGAAACAACGAATTCGCGTGAGCGCAACAATTAGAGCGCTACGTTCCCGAGGCACCTCATTACAGACAGTCGCATTCTTATTGTGGGCGTACAGGAAAAAGCGAAAGGATACCTCAGAGCTTAAAATACTGACTGAAAAGGGAGTTGTTGCACCACGAACACTCTGACCGAACGCTACCAAACTTATATTCCAGTATTCCCAAGTCTGTGGCATATGTTACTTAAAATTTGATCCTTATTTTCATTACAGAAAATAGTTATTCCTTTAGATAAAAAATCCAGACAAATGCGATTAGGAGCCGAACACCGAGGTTTCTGTACAAACTTAATTATGTACACTCCTGGAAATGGAAAAAAGAACACATTGACACCGGTGTGTCAGACCCACCATACTTGCTCCGGACACTGCGAGAGGGCTGTACAAGCAATGATCACACGCACGGCACAGCGGACACACCAGGAACCGCGGTGTTGGGTGTCGAATGGCGCTAGCTGCGCAGCATTTGTGCACCGCCGCCGCCAGTGTCAGCCAGTTTGCCGTGGCATACGGAGCTCCATCGCAGTCTTTAACACTGGTAGCATGCCGCGACAGCGTGGACGTGAACCGTATGTGCAGTTGACGGACTTTGAGCGAGGGCGTATAGTGGGCATGCGGGAGGCCGGGTGGACGTACCGCTGAATTGCTCAACACGTGGGGCGTGAGGTCTCCACAGTACATCGATGTTGTCGCCAGTGGTCGGCGGAAGGTGCACGTGCCCGTCGACCTGGGACCGGACCGCAGCGACGCACGGATGCACGCCAAGACCGTAGGAGGATCCTACGCAGTGCCGTAGGGGACCGCACCGCCACATCCCAGCAAATTAGGGACACTGTTGCTCCTGGGGTATCGGCGAGGACCATTCGCAACCGTCTCCATGAAGCTGGGCTACGGTCCCGCACCCCGTTAGGCCGTCTTCCACTCACGCCCCAACATCGTGCAGCCCGCCTCCAGTGGTGTCGCGACAGGCGTGAATGGAGGGACGAATGGAGACGTGTCGTCTTCAGCGATGAGAGTCGCTTCTGCCTTGGTGCCAATGATGGTCGTATGCGTGTTTGGCGCCGTGCAGGTGAGCGCCACAATCAGGACTGCATACGACCGAGGCACACAGGGCCAACACCCGGCATCATGGTGTGGGGAGCGATCTCCTACACTGGCCGTACACCACTGGTGATCGTCGAGGGGACACTGAATAGTGCACGGTACATCCAAACCGTCATCGAACCCATCGTTCTACCATTCCTAGACCGGCAAGGGAACTTGCTGTTCCAACAGGACAATGCACGTCCGCATGTATCCCGTGCCACCCAACGTGCTCTAGAAGGTGTAAGTCAACTACCCTGGCCAGCAAGATCTCCGGATCTGTCCCCCATTGAGCATGTTTGGGACTGGATGAAGCGCGTCTCACGCGGTCTGCACGTCCAGCACGAACGCTGCTCCAACTGAGGCGCCAGGTGGAAATGGCATGGCAAGCCGTTCCACAGGACTACATCCAGCATCTCTACGATCGTCTCCATGGGAGAATAGCAGCCTGCATTGCTGCGAAAGGTGGATATACACTGTACTAGTGCCGACATTGTGCATGCTCTGTTGCCTGTGTCTATGTGCCTGTGGTTCTGTCAGTGTGATCATGTGATGTATCTGACCCCAGGAATGTGTCAATAAAGTTTCCCCTTCCTGGGGCAATGAATTCACGGTGTTCTTATTTCAATTTCCAGGAGTGTATATAGGTTTTTTATCTATCGAAAATTTTGACGATTTTTTCCTTTTATCAGCATCAGTACTCCCAAACTAAATATTTGCATCTACATCTACATCTACATACATACTCCGCAATCCACCATACGGTGCATGGCGGAGGGTACCTAGCACCGGAGGGCAACTAGCATTTTGTCTCCCTGTTCCACTCCCAAACAGAACGAGGGAAAGATGACTGCCTATATGCCTCTGTACGAGCCCAAATCTCTCTTATCCTTGTAGTCTTTCCGCGAAATGTATGTTGGCGGCAGTAAAATTTTACTGAAGTCAGCCTCAAATGCTGGTTCTCTAAATTTTCTCAGTAGCGATTAACGAAAAGAACGCCTCCTTTCCTCTAGAGCAGGGGTGGGCAAACGTTGCATCCGGCTCATGAGCGCACAGCGCTGCACGTGTGCTACTCGCGTGCAATCGTTGACCGGGGCAGTGGCGACAGCCGGCAGGTTGCGGCAGAGTAGTACCAGCCTAGGCTGACCACTACGTCGTGAACGTTGTATTTCAAGAAGCGGAAAATGCAGAGTGCATCATGAAACGGAGAAGTGGAGATTTGCTATTATTTAAAAAGGAATGGGAGAATCATTTTTCTTTGTGCAAAAACGTGAAAATTCGAAATGTTTAATACGTGGCAGTATTCTCGCTGTTCAGTGGAAGTTTAGTATTTAACGCCATTATAATAAATTTCACAAGGACAAGTACAATTTATTGTCGGATTCTGAGCGGATGGGGAAATTGACTGAGCTTAAGAAGAACGATCTGACTGTACTAGATGAATCTGACGTAAGCTGCTGTTGTCACGAGAGATCTGCCACTTTCATTCGTCATGTCTCTCATCTAACTTATTTAACATTTTATGGAGCATTGTTTTCAATTTTTCAGGATTCCAACAATGATAGCCCAGCGGTACGTTCAATTTATAAGATTGCGCTTAATATAGCGAGAGCTGGAAACCATTTGCTGAAGGTAAGTTTATAAAGGAGTGCATCAATGACGCTGTTGATTTACTTTGCCGACTGAATGCAAATCAGTTTCGAGCTATCACTCTTTCTCGGCGACTGTAAGTCGTCGTATAAGTGCCATGGCAGGTGACGTTTACCCTCAATTAAGGAGTGCAGTGCAGGAGTTTATTGCATTTTCCATCGCACTTGATGAGTCCACAGACATTTCAGACACCGCGCAATTAGTGATTTATGTCCGCGGCGTGGACACTGCTTTGCACATAACAGAGGATTTTTTTAGATATGATATCCTTAAAAAGAACGACCACCGACGCAGACATCGTAAAAGCCGTTGAAGAAGCTTTCGATTCAGCTGGCTTAAACTGGGAACGTTTGGTGTCAGTGACAACAGACGGAGCACCTGCAGTGAATGGGGGAACAAATGCGATTTGTTGGATTACTGAGAAAAAAACTACAGCGTACAGAAGAATCATTGTACAGCACCCACTGCATTTTGCACCAAGAAGTAGTCTGTGCAAAATCAGCAAAACTGGGGGACGTCATGCAAGTGGTTATTCCGGCAGTTAATTATTTGAGATCCCACGGGATTACACATAGACAGTTTCACACATATTTAGCTGAAATTTGGGAAGAGTACGGTGACATACCATTCCACAGTGAAGTACGCTGGCTTAACCGCGGTAATGTACTCAAAAGATTTTTTTAGCTGAAAATACCAATAAATCAGTTTTTAAAGAACAAAGGAAGGTACGACCTCAAGTTAGAAGATCCAAAGTGGGTTGCCGATCTCGCATTTTAGTGGACATTACCAGACACATGAATGCACTGAACACAAGTTTGCAAGGAGAAAATCAGCTAATTTGTGAAATGGCTGAAAAGGTGCAAGCTTTCACTAGCAAGCTTGATCTGTGGGAACGACAGCTCTCATCATGAAAGGCAGTGTATTTCCCTACTCTGTATACTCTGACTCTGCTAGAACAGAATTACAAATTATGTGTTTCCGTACTTAGTGCCATGAAAGAGGAATTTCTCAAGCGATTTGGGGATATGTCATATTCATCCCAAGCTTTCAAATGGTTCTCGAGACCATTTTCTGTTTCTGTAGATGATATTCATCCCAATTTGCAAATGGAATTAATAGATCTACAGTTTAGTTCTCATCTGAGAGACAAGTTCCTTTTGGCAAGACGTGTATTAAACTTTTATCACAACTTTCCACAGCAAGAGTTTCCTCGTCTCCATAGTGAAGCCGCGAAGATAATGTCAATTTTTGGCTCGACATACGTTGAAACGTCCCCTTAGAAAAATTATACATGACTGTCCTTAAACTGACACACAATATTTTTAGCGCAACGCAATCTGACTTTCAAAAATCCCTACAAAATAATGGCCCTGACTAACATTAACCTATACCTTTCACAAATCACTTACCTCACCAAAAATCTTCGTTACTCGAACTACCGCAATATAGCGAGCGCCACTACTGCCAGCTAAATAAAAGATTCAAACTACTGAAGGCACTAACTACTGATAGGCATAGTTAGCAAATGAAAGATTTTGATAGAGAACAAACAACGTATTTACCTTAATAGTGTTGAAAAATCATAATATACATAGCAGTTCATGACATCCAGTCTTACAAATTTCAAAACTCCGCCATTTCTCTCCCCACATCCACCACTGCTGGCAGCTCACCTCCAACTGCGCAATGCTATGCGCTGTTCACAACCAGCTGCCCAATACTAAAATGGCAGACAACAATGCAAACTAGCCACAGACTGCACACAGCACAGCCAGTGATTTTCATACAGAGCGCTACGTAACGTTGACAATAAGAAAACATAAACAGCCTACTTACATAGCCCCCATGCTCCCCACAAAAAATTTTACAAATGGTTTTGGGCACTGGCCAATACAAATTTGAAAATTTTTTTCATAATAACAGTAAGAAAGATATCAAATGCACACACTTATTGATACAATGTTGGTCAAAAGCTAAAATTTTCTCACAGTCCATAAAGACAGTCCTGATCATTCATCACAGTAAAACTGCCGTTTCGTTTCTCAAAGTCTGAGCAGTAAAAGACAATGCACACGGAAGTAGTGGATTTCCAAGCAGTCTTGAAGAAGTAGTGTTGTCCTTCCAACGGAAAGACAGTGCTGACTCTTGACATGCTGACAGGTAATGGGCCACAACAGAGCAAACCCACAGCAGAATCATTCGACGTTTTGAAGAAGATTGTTAGGTAGGTCATCACAGAGCAGACCCACTGTAGTCCTGGTAGAGATTACGGTATTGGTGGGCCACCAGATGTGCAGACCCACTGCAGTCCTTGTAGAAATAATTGTATTGGTGGGCCATCAAAGATGCAGACCCACTGTAGTCCTTGTAGAGACGGCCAGCAGCCATCTGTTGCGACTGTGCAGGTGCACAATCACCATTGAAGAGTCTTGCAGAGAATATAGCAAGTCCATAAACCACCACTTGTGCACTCTCCAAAAAAAATTTTTGAAATGTCCTTAGAACCAGCAATGCTGTTATCCAGTCTCTTGCTGAATTGTTAACACATATGCAAACTCAATCAGTCCCTACTTCTCACATATTGTCTATATACTATGACCAACAGAAACGTGTGCAGTGAAATGTGACTTACAAGTTACTTAATTTGATGAACTGGTGTCAATTACAATTTTGTAACATAAGAATACAATTACAAAGGTACAAAATACATCATTAAAGAACATAACAATACAGATAACATTTGTAGCACAGGCTTTACAAAAGAATCGAAATAACATATACATCAGTGTTACAGGAATTATGACATAAGTACATACATAAAAGATCAGAATAACTTTCGAAACATCAACTTCAAACATGAGCATTAAAACAAAACAGAATAAATAATGTCTAATCATCTTTACAAGGTAAATAACATATTAACAGAAAAATTCTACAACATAAATCTTATTAGCTAAACACATACAGACAGGAAAAACACAAATTCACAAAGTGTAATAACACCAAAATACAGGACAGGGTTTGTTGTCGGTGTAACATTTGGTACTGCAGTCCAACCCAAAACTTCATTCCATAGATTTTTAGTCTTATTTCAACATTTGTTTCCACAAAAAAAAATCCTATCCAAGCATGCTTTCTGTATTAATATGTTCACATTTTTTTACGTCATTATTTATTTTCCATTATCTTACCTCATCATTTATTTCCAAGAAAATCCTACCTATACCTGCTTTCTGTACTTTTTTTTGTATACCTTCTCAATGCATTTCTTCCAGTTTATCACAACTCATTCTCTTATATAGTCTACCCCCTCTTAAGCTAACTTAAATCTACTGAGCTCAGATGCATAAACTAAGGGATGAGGCAGTGCAGCAGCACAAAACAATTAACACAAACAGCAATGACAAAAAAATGGAAATTGCCAAAGGCAATTGCAATATTACAACTAATATAAGGCACTGTGCAGCAAACAAGAAAAATAAATTTGTAGTAAAACTGGCTTAATAGCGTAATACAAAGTCAAATTCAGTAACATTATGCCTGGCAAACAGCAGCAGCAAATGCAATTACTTATACCTAAACATGACAAAGCTCAAGCAGAAAAAAGTATTACAGTAAAGACAACAATGCAGACAAGGGAAATGTATATTCACATCTTAATGTCTATGTAATTAAAGTGGTGCACCACAAAAACTTATTCAAAAAAAAAATTACCAGTACTTAAAAAGAAAATTCTGTATGCAATTCCTGTGAAGGGAAATGTCTATTTATGTGCCCTCGTTTTCTCGGAAGTAGATTGTAAAATTATTTACTGGATCTGTAGGCATAAAATATTTATATTAATACATCTATAAAATGTTATTTTAACCAATGCTGCAGTGGAGCTAGACACTAGATATTAAACAAAATGAGCAGTCTCTCAACTACAAAGACAATAGATATAAAACGTTTCTCATCATTTCATTTCAGTAAATATCATAAATTAAGAACTCTACAGTGTAATCATGTTTTCAAGTTTGAGGGTGTCGTATTTACGATGCTTTCTACAAAGGAATGTCAATAGTGAGGATAAT
Source organism: Schistocerca cancellata (assembly GCF_023864275.1). Classification (NCBI taxonomy): domain Eukaryota; kingdom Metazoa; phylum Arthropoda; class Insecta; order Orthoptera; family Acrididae; genus Schistocerca; species Schistocerca cancellata. The sequence continues at coordinate 514,170,089 of NC_064628.1, read as the reverse complement.
GGCCTCCTGTTTTTTTCCACCTGTGCCTCTGAAAGGCACACAGTAATGGCTTTTTTTCTGGGCATCTGTCGCACAGCTGGGTGCCCATGATGCATTATGTGAAGGTGGTCACTTAAATTTCTTACTGAAATATTTATGACAGCAGTTTCCGATACAGTGACAGTCTCATATAAAAATATTTCACAGGTCAAGAATTTGCATTACAAATCTGTAGAAACAAAATCCTATTGATATAACAGTGTCCAAAAAATTTTCGTCGGCATTGTGATACATTCACGCATTTACATACATTTCATAACTCTTAAAGTACGATTCTTGGTTTCCAACAACCTCTTTCACAAATCAGAGTCCCTAACTACTACTCATTATTCCTTACCTTATTACACATATACATATTCGTAGACATTCTACAATATTTCATCATAATACTGTAAATACGTAGCATAATCAAATTCCTCATATAGCAACATCTCATTGATCATAAACATACCTCAACAGCATAATACACATCGTCGTCGTAAAAATAACATCATAACACCTCAGTCAAATCTCAAAAACGTCGTAGCTTTCTGCAATAATTTCAAAACCTAAGGAAAACTCTCTGCTCATATCAATAGTGTCATCAACCTCAAACGTACTTTAAAAATCATGATCCCATACCAAATACATCATTCAAAGCTCTCGTAGTATCACAATGGTTCCAAAAAAATATGAACAGTTCACACAGTACAGACAAAATACAGTTTCATAAGTGTGAAGTTATCCAACTGTGTAATTGTGTAAACATGTGTCACTGATGTAGTAAAAAAAGTTTATCTCTCAGTTAAATGATAAATCTTTGTTACTCGAACTACCGCAATACAGTGAGCGCCACTACTGCCAGATAAATAAAAGATTCAAACTACTGAAGGCACTAACTACTGATAGGCATAGTTAGCAAATGAAAGATTTTGATAGAGAACAAACAATGTATTTACCTTAATAGTGTTGAAAATCATAATATACATAGCAGTTCATGACATCCAGTCTTACAAATTTCAAAACTCCGGCATTTCTCTCCCCACATTCACCACTGCTGGCGGCTCACCTCCAACTGCGCAACGCTACGCACTGTTCACATCCAGCTGCCCAACACTACAATGGCAGACAACAATGCAAACTAGCCACAGACTGCACACAGCACAGCCAGTGATTTTCATACAGAGCGTTACGTAACGTTGCCAGTAAGAAAACATAAACAGCCTAATTACAACGTTTGTGAGAGATTTTATCCTGTTATGAAAATTAATAAGTCTTGGTTAAGAGCAGACATCAGTGATGAAAATTTACGTTACTGTTTTTGTTTGTCTGTATGTAGAAATTTTGTTCCAGACATTAAACGTATTGTTAACTCCACCTGTGATAAATAAATAAAACGTATCATAGGTAATAGGAACTCTTTCAAACCATTATTTCTTTCAAGCACTCCTACTAACCTTATTCTTTCATTCAATGAAGGAAGCTAGGAAACAAAACGCATTACAGAGGAAGGAGAGGAGAGACGGTATGGTGGGGAGGGGAGATAAGCGGGTGGCCAGCTTGCCCCTGTGTTCACGCAGAATACCTGTTAACTGCACACGTGCATGTGCACCGCCCCTGCTCTAGAGACTCCCACCCGAGTTCCTGGGATCCCAAACACTCGAGCAGTACTCAAGAATAGGTCGCACCACCGTTCTATAAGCGGTATCCTTTACAGATGAACCACATCTTCCCAAAATTCTGCCAATGAACGGAAGACGACCATCCACCTTCCCCACAACTGCCATTACATGCTTGTCCCACTTCATATCGCTCCGCAATGTTACGCCCAAATATTTAATCGACGTGACTGTGTCAAGCGCTACACTACTAATGGAGTATTCAAACATTACAGGTTTCTTTTTCCTATTCATCTGCATTAATTTACATTTATCTACATTTAGAGTTACCTGCCATTCTTTACACCAATCACAAATCCTGTCCAAGTCATCTTGTATCCTCATACAGTCACTCAACGACGACAGCTTCCCGTACACCACAGCATCATCAGCAAACAGCCACACATTGCTCTCCACCCTATCCAAAAGATCATTTATGTAGATAGAAAACAACAGCGGACCTACCACACTTCCCTGGAGCACCCCAGATGATACCCTCACCTCCGATGAACACTCACCATCGAGGACAACGTACTGGGTTCCATTACTTAAGAAGTCTTCAAGCCACTCACATACTTGGGAACCAATCCCATATGCTCGCCCTTAGTTAGGAGTCTGCAGCGGGGCACCGAGTCAAACGCTTTCTGGAAGTCGAGAAATATGGCATCCGTCTGATACCCTTCATCCATGGTTCGCAAGATATCATGTGAAAAAAGGCCGAGTTGCGTTTCGCAGGAGCGATGCTTTCTAAAGCCGTGCTGATGCATGGAGAGCAACTTCTCTGTCTCAAGGAAATTCATTATATTCGAACTGAGAATATGTTCGAGAATCGTGCAACAAACCAATGGTAAGGATATTGGTCTGTAATTTTGAGGATCCGTCCTTCTACCCTTCTTATATACAGGCGTCACCTGCACTTTTTTCCGGTCGCTCGGGACTTTACATTGGGCAAGAGATTCGCGATAAATGCAAGCTAAGTAAGGAGCCAATGCAGTAGAGTACTTTCTGTAAAACCGAATTGGAATCCCATCAGGGCCTGGTGATTTATTTGTTTTCAACCCAATCAGATGCTTCACAATCCCAGGGATGTCTATCACTATGTCCTCCATACAGGAATCTGTACGAGACTCAAACGGCGGTATGTTTGTACGATCCTCCTGCGTGAAAGATTTCTCAAATGCTAAACTTAAAATTTCAGCTTTCGTTTTGCTGTCTTCCGTTGCCAGGCCAGACTGATCAGTGAGTGACTGGATGGAAGCCTTCGACCCGCTTACCGATTTTACATAAGACCAGAATTTCCTTGGGTTTTCAGCAAGATCTTTTGCTAAGGTATGACGGTGGTAATGGTTGAATGCTTCGCGCATCGCTCTTTTTACAGCAGCACGAACCTCTACTAACTTTTGCCTGTCCTCATTCTGCCGATCTTTCTTGTACCGCGAGTGCAACTGCCTTTGTTTCCTGAGCATTCTCCGAATTACGCTGTTAAACCACGGTGGGTCTTTTCCGTCCGTAATCCACTTTTTCGCCACATACTTGACCAATGCGTGATTTACAATGTGTTTAAAATTTGCCCGTAATTCTTCCACGTCCATCGTACCGGAAGTAAATGAAGTCGATTCATTTACTAAGTGGGATGCTAACAACTGCTTATCTGCTCTTTCTAGTAAGAATACTCTCCTAGCCTTCTTGATCGACTTTTTAACTTTCGTAACCATAGTCGTAATGACAACATTATGATCACTAATCCCTGTCTCAACACTGACACCGTCGATGAGGTCTGATCTGTTCGTGGCTACCAGATCTAAAATATTTTCATTACTCGTTGGCTGTCGATTTAGCTGCTCAAGACAGTTTTCGGATAATGTGTTCATAAGTAATTCACACGACGACTTGTCTGTACCACCTGTAATGAATCCATAGATATCCCAGTCTATACTAGGTAGGTTGAAGTCGCCTCCGACAAATATAGTATGATCCGAGTAATTCTGCGATAGAGAATGTAGACTGCCTTTGAATGATTCTAGAACTGTCACGGTGGAACCTGGTGGCCGGTAATAACACCCCACGATTAACTTTATTTCCCCTAGCCCTGTTAAACGTGTCCAGATAACTTCACAACCACACTCTACTTCGACCTCAGTAGACACAATATTTTTGTCAACTGCAATTAAGACACCACCTCCTACGGTGTCTAATCTGTCTTCCCGATACACGTTCCAACCCTTACTAAATATTTCAGAACTTCCTATCTCAGAGTTCAGCCAGGTCTCAGTCCCGAGAATAATTTGCGCGCCACACGCTTCCTGGAGGGCTGTAAATTCAGAAACTTTATTCCGAACACGCTGAAAATATACTGCTAATATCTTAATAGCTGAAGTGTCTTTACACTGAGCGCGTCCTGATTTCCCTGCCTGCACGTCGACTGGTGAGTGTTCATCAGGACTCCTCGCACTTCTGGCTAGCCTAAAAATCCCCCATGTGCACACCACAAGTACTCTGCTACCCGAGTAGCCGCTTCCTTTGTGTAGTGCACCCCTGACCTATCTAGGGGCGTCCTACAATTCCCCACCCAATAGCGCAAGTCTAGAAATCTGCAGCCAAGGCCGTCATAGGGTCATATGCGGCATAAATGACTGTATCTTTTGACTGCAGCGACGTAGAACCCCAAACTTTTTTACACCGCCAAGAGACGGCAAAGCTTAGCAAGTGGCATAAATTTGAACTTGATTTGCCTACCCGTTCCAAGAGAAAAAGAGGTCTTAACCGACGTACAAACAGACGGATTAAAATGATAAAAACGTTTCTTTCTTATAATGTAACTACGACTAACAATTTCGGATTTTTTCCCTTATTTGTACTTTGAAACCTTGCTTCTTGTCAAATTTCAGGATTCTATGTCAAAGAGAATTACCTTATAAATTTTGATAAGTGAGTTTGTATCAAAATATGTGACATAAATGGCCGTATCTTTTGATTGCTTAGAAGGTTAAATGTTTTACACCGCCCAGGAAATGTAGACTTTAGCATGCGACGTAAGTCTGAACTTCATACATCTACCCATTCCTTAGAAAAACGGTTCTCAACAGTCCGACAGACAGACAACTGGAGAACAAAGCGATACTACAAAAGTTCCTTTTTACCGGCTGTCACGTAAGCCTCAAAATGGGGCGAGCACACCATGACGCTGAATATTTCTAATGTTACTGGAAAATTCCGGGTGCAAATCGTAATACAGTACGCGCAGATTACGTGAACGTGCGACTTATCGCCATTTTTCAGACTCATAAAGGTCAAATCATTGGCATCAGGGACGTGGGGCCGTCATATTGACAGGTGGCACAGAATGAAGCTAAAGTGCTTCGACCACAGAACGAGTGGAGACGAGACGACAAAGGTGTGACAAGAATGGTACTCTCGAGTCCTTCCAGAAATATTACATCGTGAGAAGATAGTAAGATTGTTCGACTGGCTTTCATGTGTAGATCGACGATTCCAGTTTAAAGAAGCTGAGCATCACCGCGAACCCTCAGGAGCAGATTACGGTCGACAACTCGAGTTTCCTTGCGTCGTGTATGTCTTACACCGTTCCACAGGCAACAGAGACATGCGTGGGGAGGTATCAGAGTCAGTTGGGACGTCGAGTGTCTTTCTGTGGTGTTCAGCGGTGAGTCTCACCTCTGCTTGCGGCGATCAGATCTACGGCAACGTGTCCGTAGACGACCTAGTGAAGGTCACTGGAGGCAGCGATTCTCGATACCCAGGCCGCTCCAACTCCTGGAACCACGGTGTGTAGAGCTACTGGATATGGCAGCAGAGCTGAATGCTCGCCAGTACGTGGCATGACTGGTAAACCCTGTTGTCATATCCTTCACTAAAGAAGGCCACACTCCAGCAGACCCCCACACTCCAGTCCACGTTACAAACACTTTGAGGCATGGACAGATCCTTGAGTGGTCTGCCCGGTCCCCTGATTTAGCACCGTAGAGCACGGATGGAATATAATGGGAAGACGTATACTTTCATAGGTAAATTCCGTGATAGTTTCTTTGAAACACGGCCTTGTCGGTATTTACCTTAATAGGATCTTGTGCCGAATCCTAGTTGCTTGCATCTATATCAAACTCCGCGATCCACCTAACGGTGTGTGGCGCAGGGTACTTATTGTACCACTAACCGATTCCACTTCCCTGTTCCACTCAAAAATACCGCTTGGGAAGAATGGCTGTAGAAAAAATAAACCTCTGTGTTAGCTCTAATTTCTCGAATTTTTTCGTCGTGATCACTTTGCGAGAGGTATTTGGGAGGAAGCAGTATGTTATCAAACTTTTCCTAGAAAGCGCTCTCTCGAAATTTCGCCAGTAAACCTCTCTGTGATGCAACACGCTTCTCTTGTAACGTCTCACACAGGAGATTAAGCATTCCGGTAACGCTCTCACGTCTACGAAACGATCCAGCGACGAAACGCGCCTCTCTACCTTGAATCTTCTCTATCTCTTCTATCAGTTCTTCCTGGTAAGGGTCCCAGATTGATGAGCAATACTCAAGATCAGTCGAACGAGCGTATTGTAAACCACTTCTTTAGTGGATGAGTTACATTTCCTTAAGATTCTTCGCCGGCCGGGGTGACCAAGCGATTAAAGGCGCTACAGCATGGAATCGCGTGACCGCTACGGTCGCAGGTTCAAATCCTACCTCGGACATGGTTGTATGTGATGTCCTTAGGTTAGTTAGGTTTAAGTAGTTCTAGGGGACTGATGACCTTAGAAGTTAAGTCCCATAGTGCTCAGAGCCAATTGAACCATTTTGAACCTTAAGATTCTTCCTATGAATCTGTCAACTGCTTTACCTGCTATTTGTTTTGTGTGGTCATTCTATTTAACGTCGCTTTGGATAGTTACTTCTAGATATATCACGATAGATACAGTTTCTAGAAGTCTGTCAACAACAGTGCAGTTATACAGCAATGGACTTCTCTTCCTATGTATGGCCAATATGTTAATTTTTTTTTTTTTTTACGTTCTGCCCTTAGGATCAGCCATTCGGTCTTTCCCCTCAGTAAACTCTAACTGGCCTGTTGTCTTGAACTGAACAGGACTTAAAGGCAACGAGTGAAAAATACTGGGTGTATCAAAAAGAATAATCTGATTTGGCACGTCTATAGTTGTGAAACTACACAATGAATTTTTTTATGAATGGAGAACTCAAATAGTTTTCTTCCATACCTTTTTACTGGAGTTCAATATGCCGTGCATCTCAAGGGGGGGCATATGTCAATGTGTTACTCAAATTGTTCACACACTGAGCGACCGTGTCTTGAGCTACAGCTTCCACAGTTGCTGTTTTGCGATGTCTCCTTTCATTCATTGTTGTCGGTAGCGGAGGTACATAAAACACTTTTATAAACCCCCACAATAAATAATCACATTCAGCCAGGTCCGGTGTCTTTGGAGGCCAGTATTGTAAGGCTGAATCATTTCGCCCAGTGCACCGATCCATCGTTCAATATTCCTTTGATTTAAAAATTCCCGCACTTCCAGGTGCCAGTGTGGCGGTGCCGCACCCTGTTGCTGCTCTGTGATGTAGGAGCATCCACACAATAACTAGTACGAAAGTCACGCTGAACTATTATTAATGACACAATATGCGCAGCTTAAAACATAAAACGCTTATTGTTGACTCGACGCTATTTCCACTTGAACTGAAATGGGCGCACACTGTTGCTACCTAGCGGAAACCATGTACAACTCTAGGGTCTGCTCTTTCCAAAAGTACGTTGTTTAAGTACATATCTCAAATAACATAGTAGTTGCGATTTTTTTTTAAATCGGATGATTCTTGTTGATACATTCTACATCAAACGCATTTTGGATACGCACTCTTGTTGAGCACAAGACTTCACTAGTGGACAATAACTACGGAAAGTATTGGATAAGGCACTAATATGTTCATTATAAATCTGCAGTCGTCAGCACGGTGATCTTTCAAGAAGGTGTGTGGTGAGGGCACTGTACTAACAATAATCAAAAGAAGCGCAAAAACAGTTGCGTCACCCCGTACGACCATCATAATGCTTCTTCCTGTGTCCGACGCTTCTGGATGTGCATCGAACATCTGGCGTTGATTTTTAGTTTTACTCCGTATTGATGATGATTGTTTCACCACTTTAGTAATCAATAACATTGACATGAACACACTACATACTACAAGCAACCAAGAGTTTTTGTGTTCCGTGTGTGTCAGTTTTGCGAAGAAGAGTCTGTAGTGCACACCAGGTTCTGCAACTTCTACTTTAGTACTGATCTTCTTTATTGTGCTGCAACAATGGTAAGTAGGGTTCATATGATACTACCTTTGTAAAATGCGTTCTCTTGTTTAAATGCGTTCTCTCGTTTAAGGACTTATCTGCTGTGATTAGTAGTTAGACAAAACCGTGATCTATAGAGCTATTCTCTGTTGTAGGAATGTTCGTGGCGCAATCTTCAATTAATAAACGGTGTCTGACTAAAAGTAAAGAAAATTATCACAGTAACACACACTTACATGAATCTGTGTAACAGAAAATGTATATGCATAGCTTATATAACTGAACATCAAACAGAATGTAATCACTCGTTGAGTCCTAGCAAAATTATATTGTGCCGATACGTTCAGCTTATAGCCAAATGCTATGCAATGAGGATGGTTACTCCTAAGTGTAATTACGAAACGTGGATACAATGATCTGTAAGTGAAATATCTGAACGAGGCAGATGAACTAAGAAGTACTTCAAAATCAAATTCTTTATATACTACTGAAAAGAAGGGGAAGGCATCACTACCATGTGTTGCGCTAAATATCTCGTTGTTGAATGAATAAACACACTGTAAAGTCTACCACAGCAATTTGCATTCCGGAAACAGCATCCAAACTAATCTTCCTGTACACGGAAATTATACACGCAGAGAGCTGTAAATGTGGTACTAATGAAGTGGGGGCGCTGTACAGATTTACCCGTTTGACTGCCCGTGTGCTCATTAATCATTGAAGAGCAAGATAATTCGTGCCATCAGATGACGTCAAGATAGCATCATAGAAACTGTGTATCTAATTTTACAAACAAGAATCATATATATATGGCTTAGGAGAGCAAAAATAACTAGCAGTAATATTGAATTCACATTCTATTTCGACTACAAATTGATCAGACAAATTATATATGATCAGACAAATTATATAAACCACATAGCTTTCTCAGAACAGGAGGTATGCAACATAGTTCTAGTAAATTTAAAAATTTCAAGTTTCCTAACACGTTCCCAGTGAAGCAATGACAATTATTTGAGTTGCAGGAGAGGATCATAAAACTGAGTTGATTATGCATCGGACTGACCAAAAACGACCCGACTCCCTAATCAGCTTCTAGATTATAAATAAACCACTGATCTCTAAGCCTTTGTAAAGCTTTGCACCCGGACTGACCAAATACGGCCCGACTCCCTAATCAGCTTCCAGATTATAAATAAACCACTGATGTCTAAGCCTTTATACAGCTTTGCACCCGGATGCCAAATCGCATTGTAACTCATTACACGTTCTGCCCATGGAATGATTGCATAATAACTGCGCAAATGTTTATACCACACGACTGAAAATATCCAAACGTTGCCTATTAACAGTAACGACAAAATAACTGAAGTGGTCTCTCCAAAATCTCCAACACTGCAGCCAACAACTCCATAGGCATCACTTTGGCTCCCAGAACACTGTGCCAATTTCACATCCTCACGATGACATGACCCAGTCGAGTGTACGCTTCTCTGATTGACTAAAGGTCGGGTGGCTCTTCGAAGTGATAAAACACCACAGCAACGCCACAAGGTGAAAACCCAAAGTGTTTGCACTACTAAACGATACTGACTACAGGATATCTTCGAAAAATATTGCAAAAACAGTTTCTCCTTTTATAGAAAACCACACCGTGGGTATAAATAAAAGATCAATTTAGCACGTAATTTTCATCGTCATCCTGCTTAACAATACTATGGCGCTACTCGCATAAGAGAAGTTGGTTTGGTGTGAGTGTTACAAAAAATCACTCCAAATAGGAACTTACACATATACTTTGAGATCCTTGACTTCTGAAGAAGCTTACTAAGGTCTAGGATACTGGTATTCACCGATGAACGTGGCGCAGTGGCTTCATCCTGAATTACACACCCACTGTGTGACCTGACCTCCATCTCTTCAGTTTTGGCTAATTCGAGCAAGAAACATTACGAACAACTCTTAATAAAATTCTCACCAGTTTGGAAGATTGCTTAGATCCCCTCTTCAATAGGGAAAAGTCCCCAAACCACAGTGTAAGTTTGATTTTCCCCTCAATAAAATCAACAATTTATTTTTAAAAGTAGACCTCGCACATACGAAGAGGAATCCTCTGTTTCTTTCAGCCTTACGTGCCTCTGCTGTGTCACGGGTAGCTGTCCTCGGTACGTAACCAACGACGGATCGTTGTCTGTCTGTCACTCACCCACGTTAGCCAATCGTAAGCTCGAACAAGGCGCCTCGTCGCTTTTCTCGTGACATATATGTAGCCATTTCAGTTAGCTCGTCCAGTATTGTAGAGGGCGTATCAAATATGAACTGGAATTTAAATCTTGGGGCTGTGATAGTGGACGAACATGGACGCGACCTTGACAGAATGTTGATGGGGATGCTTGGAATGTCATTGTGATGCAGCAGCTGTTGTGACGCGATAGCTCGAATCAGACCACCTTGTGCGAACAAGAAGTACAGAAGTTGGCTTCTAAGGACATAATCAAATTTAATGTAATCGCAGGTTTTTACGGCCGTTGCCACTGGCAATAAAATCTTCTGGGCTGTTGACCATATTGTCAGTGTATACAAAACTGTCCAACGTTTCGGTCACTACTGCAAGTGGCCGAAGTGTCGGACAATTCTGTATGTCGACAATACAATCAACAACCGAGAAGAATTTTATTGACAATGATCGCGAAAGAAGGTGCGAAACCTTCGAAGGCTAAATGCACAATTTGAGGAAGAAACCCTTTCAGAGTCCTCACTGTATGAATGACAAAAATTTATAATAGGACGGTTAGGTGTGAAAATCGTACCCCACCAAAGACAACTACGGGCAAGCATCACACCAAACAAAATTCGTGCCGTACAGGACCTTACTGCAGAAGATCGGTGCATAAAACTTTATGAAATTGCATAATTGGTATGAATAAAGTTGTGGAAGTATTCAAGTCATCCTCACTAATGATGATTGTTCTGTATGATACAACACCACACTCTGCTTCTGTAATGAGGGAAAAACTGGTGAAAAGTCACGGAGGATTTCGTGCACAAGTGGCTGCGCACACATCCCTCTTCATTCTACGACAATGACATGAAAAAGTTGCCAGTTCGATGGTAAAACAGTGTAGCAAAATCACGACACTATACATCTACATCTACATCCATACTCCGCAAGCCACCTGACGGTGTGTGGCGGAGGGTACCTTCAGTACCTCTATCGGTTCTCCCTTCTATTCCAGTCTCGTATTGTTCGTGGAAAGAAGGATTGTCGGTATGCCTCTGCGTGGGCTCTAATCTCTCTGATTTTATCCTCATGGTCTCTTCGCGAGATATACGTAGGAGGAAGCAATATACTGCTTGACTCTTCGGTGAAGGTATGTTCTCGAAACTTTGACAAAAGCCCGTACCGAGCTACTGAGCGTCTCTCCTGCAGAGTCGTCCACTGGAGTTTATCTATCATCTCCGTAACGCTTTCGCGATTACTAAATGATCCTGTAACGAAGCGCGCTGCTCTCCGTTGTATCCTCTCTATATCTTCTATCAACCCTATCTGGTACGGATCCCTCACTGCTGAGCAGTATTCAAGCAGTGGGCGAACAAGCGTACTGTAACCTACATCCTTTGTTTTCGGATTGCATTTCCTTAGGATTCTTCCAATGAATCTCAGTCTGGCATCTGCTTTACCGACGATCAACATTATATGATCATTCCATTTTAAATCACTCCTAATGCATACTCCCAGATAATTTATGATATTAACTGCTTCCAGTTGCTGACCTGCTATTTTGTACCTAAATGATAAAGGATCTAGCTGTCTGTGTATTCGCAGCACATTACACTTGTCTACATTGTGATTCAATTGCCATTCCCTGCACCATGCGTCAATTCGCTGCAGATCTTCCTGCATTTCAGTACAATTTTCCATTGTTACAACCTCTCGATACACCACAGCATCATCTGCAAAAAGCCTCAGTGAACTTCCGATGTCATCCACCATCATTTATGTATATTGTGAATAGCAACGGTCCTATGACACTCCCCTGCGGCACACCTGAAATCACTCTTACTTCGGAAGACTTCTCTCCATTGAGAATGACATGCTGCGTCCTGTTATCTAGGAACTCCTCAATCCAATCACACAATTGGTCTGATAGTCCATATGCTCTTACTTTGTTCATTAAACGACTGTAGGGAACTGTATCGAACGCCTTGCGAAAGTCAAGAGAAGATAAATGAAGTGGGTGTAATTCTTTTTGTTCGACAAAGGTTACAAGAAACAATTCCGGTTCATATCTGATCTCCTCTCGTAGTTGTCCTATCAGGAGGGAGACACTATGTGATCGTTGACAATGCCACGCTAGTTTTTATTCTCACTGTTCAATGAAATCGCAACTATATTCATTACGTGAGCATTCGGCAGAGCACCTACTGAGACCTCTCAAATATGAGCAACAACGCAGAGACTGAACCAAGAGCCTCTGTCTTCTGACGACAGTCAACTGCTCGACCTCACTTCACTTGTAGATTGCCTTTATAGAAGGTGATGCCGATAAGAGAGGGTACCCAATATTTGCCCAGAACAAGAAAATACATGTTGGTATGGTTTTTCCCAGGTTATAACGAAAAAAGTGAGCGATTTTCTAATGTTGCGCGTTACACTGATCAGACATATCATGATGACCACCGGCTTAACAACGTGATGCACTTTCGGAACGCAATATAGCAACGATACTGCGTGGCATGGATTCGCAAAACGCCCCATAGGTTTCCGAACGTATGGCCCACCCGATGTCTACGTAAAGATGCGTTCTATCGCGTTAAAAAAAGTGTGTTTGAAATCTTATGGGACTTAACTGCTAAGGTCATCAGTCCCTAAGCTTACACACAACGTAAATTATCCTATGGACAAACACACACACACCCATACCCGAGGGAGGACTCGAACCTCCGCTGGGATCAGCCACACAGTCCGTGACTGCAGCGTCGGAGACCGCTCGGCTAATCCCGCGCAGCTATCGCGTTCAGATTAGGTGAATTTGGTGCACAAAACATCTACGTGAGTACACGACCATGCTCCCCAAACGATTGCAACACGATTCTGCATCGTTACGCGAATTGTTACCCTGTTGAAATTTACGGTCGCCGTTGGGGATGACATCCAGGCTGCTGGGGTGCAAGTGATACGCAGTATTGTCCACGCATTGACAGAGTACTTTCCCCCGGCCTAGCAAACGGAGCACTGTCGCATGCTACACGTCCATAAGCTAACCCCCTGCATAAACACAACAATTAAAAAAGCTTTTTTTGTTTTTTGTTTTTTTTTTTCGCTGCCTCCCGCTCACTATCAGTTCAGCAACATTTATCCACAGTGGAAAGTGTCTGAATCCTTCACGTTCCGTCTGAATTAGCCACTGGCCGAAAATTTCGTTTCGGTATTACGTGCGAGATGATTCCCTCAAATGTGTGAGAATTCCTAAGGGACCAAACTGTTTGGTCATCAATCCCTAGACGTACACACTACTTAAACTAACTTAAACTGACCTATGCTAAGAACAACACACACACCCATGCCCGAGGGAGGACTCGAACCTCCGGCGGGAGGGTCCGCGCTGTCCGTGACATGACGCCTCAAACCACGCGACCACTCAGTGCGGCGATGATTCCCTCCCTCCCCCCATTTATCGCAAATATTTTTAATGTTCGGTGCCCTATAAATAATAAAGAACCAAAAGATTCACATTTTCGACAATCACTGTTCAGATGATTACATCTTAGCTTTTATTTCATTCGATTACTGAGGCTGTCAGCGATGCGCTTCAGATGGCGACGAAGTTACGTGACAACAGGCCGGTCGAATTTGCTCAGCCACATTTGCCTTCATTCAGGGAACTGGGAGCTCGTGTCCACACATGCTAATCGAGTGCTTGCCGTGGGAGTGCCTGTATTTGCATCTCATTGTCGTTCCGTCAACACGGCTCATGTCGCAGTGGCAGAGCCGGAAGCAAGCCACGTGGCGCCACGCTCAATACGCCGTTCACATGCAACTGGGCCACGTGAGGATGCGATAGGAAACGACGTCGCGAGTCAGAACTGCGTTCCACAGCACGGTTGCTACTCCTCGCCTTCATGATGAGGATACCGCCAGTCTCAAGCCTCGAAGACACACAAACGCGCCAGCCTGTTCATTTTAACTGATTCAGCTGTTGGTTCTTGGTGAAGCATTGAATGTTCTGTATACTAAACTTTATTGTCATCAGACCTAACTTTCTGGTTGTAAGCCCTTTTCCAGTTGCCACATAGTCGACGTTGGAGATCTAATGTCTCACTCAAACCTGGTCATTAATTGCCAAAAACATTTTTCAGCGTGGAATCTACAAATATTCTGCATCTCACCATACACATCTCCAGTAGAGACTCGATCACGGGGTCCCGGGTTCGATTCCCGGCCGGGTTGGGGACTTCCTCTGCCTGGGGACTAAGTATTTTCCTCATCATTTCCATCATCATCATCAATCGTGAGAGTGGGTAGATTGGACTGTGTACAAAAAATTGGGCTGTGTAAAAACTGGGACTTTGTACGAGCGCTGATGACCCCACAGTTGAGGCCCCACAAACCAAACATCATCATCATCATCATCATCCAGTAGAGAAATGGCAACTTCCAGGGAGGAGCACTAACAGTCTTCATAGGCCCACCCGGTTAGCCGTGCGGTCTAACGCACTGCTTTCCGGGCAGGAAGGAAGGCCGGTCCCCGACACGGACCAGACCGGCCAGTCTGTGGATGGTTTTTAAGGCGATTTTCCATCTGCCTCGGCGAATGCGGGCTGGTTTCCCTTATTCCGCCTCAGTTACACTATATTGGCGATTGCCGCCCAAACACTTTCTCCACGTACGGGTACACCATAATTACTCTACCTCGCGAACACTGGGGTTACACTCGTCCGGTGTGAGACATTCTCGGGAGGGAGGGACAGGGGGGGGGGAGGCCAGGGGGGGGGGGGAGGGAGGGAGAGGTGGGGTCCACTGGGGGCCGAACCGCACAGTAACCCTTGGTTCGGTATGGGGCTGTGGTAGGGTGAGTGGACTGCTGTAGCCTGTTGTGGGGTTGTGTACCACTGAGGGCTGCGGCGGGGACGAAGCCTCTCCGTCGTTTCTAGGTCCCCAGTTCCACACAATATAATACAACAGTCTTCATGGATCGGGAAAAATCTTTGCTGAGTAACTGAGTGGTTTAGTGTGTCCTCTTTGACTCCTGTATTGTGTGTGAGTCGTGGAGTATACACAACGGCCATGGAAAAACGTCCAGTGGGCACTGCGAACAGCCACTCCCGAGGGGTGCACGCATCTCAGAGACTTGCGTAACAGCTGAAACGCAATCAGGTGACGCACTGAGTACCTGGGAAACTTCCGACGAAACTTTCCTCATTTCGGGAAGGTAAGCACTCTGGGATTGACGGAGGGAGAGTTAAACTTGTACCGACGTCGAACTTGGGAGAGAAGCGAGGTCAGCCGCCCGAGTGTCCGATATTCACGTGCTGTCCGTAATTGGTCAGTTGGCTGGTCTCTCAATTAGCGTAGTGAAACATGGGCCACCCACCTCAATTGCACATTTTTTGTTTCCCTGACTTACGTCGACTTTCTTTTTACTATTGTTCTGGGAGAAGGTAAACATCCACCATTTGTTAAATTCCTCTTAGTCTTTTAGATTGAAAAGTATTCGACAGTTACTACGTGCAGAGTTGCTCAATCTGGATTTTCGACATAACTGTTTGATGTCTCTCTGTCCTTTTGCAATTGCTGAAATTCCTCTTGTTCTTTCTTTACCTCTGTACTAACATCAACAGTCTCTCATTGCTACCATTATTTCCATGAGGATGTATGCGCTAACACTTTGTATTTCTGAATGCGTTTGACCACGTATTTCGTTAAGCGTGATATTTTTACAGTCGTACTTTTATTAGCTACAAGCAGCTTGCACGACGTTTCACTAATACTATTTTTGAAATGAGTTGTGTTTACGATTGGTATTTGACTACTACTACACGAGGATTCACCTCCGCATAGTATAACTCTTCATACGTACTTTACTATTTTGTTCATCATCATTACGGATATAAAGGAATAATGTATAACAGTCAAAAAAGGAAGCTCAACATAATCCGTATTTGTGATAGGAGCAGTAAGTGTGTGAAATAGC
Source organism: Schistocerca cancellata (assembly GCF_023864275.1). Classification (NCBI taxonomy): domain Eukaryota; kingdom Metazoa; phylum Arthropoda; class Insecta; order Orthoptera; family Acrididae; genus Schistocerca; species Schistocerca cancellata. The sequence goes on along the minus strand of NC_064628.1, from coordinate 514,153,914 downwards.
TGGTGGGTGCGAGAGCGTCCATTGGGAAACGCTGTCTAACAAGTACTGGAAAAAGTGTCAGAGATAGATATCAGTAAACTTCATTATAACGAGATTAAGGATTCAAGTTGTGACACATGCATATATATAAACTGAGTTGAACATAGGAAGCTTTTTTAGGCCAGAAATTCTGAGCTCAGCTTTATTTTGCGATCTGGTTTGCGATTCAGTAGAAACTAAAGACTAAAGAAGATTATTGACGATAGCAGACAAAGTAAGCGCTCAACAATTTCCTATAACAAATCCTAATTTGAAGCCACAATTTCGTTCAAAATTTAACTAACCGCCAGATTCTCCAACGCGTGAGCCGCACGGGATTAGGCGAGCGGTCTCCGACGCTTCAGTCATGGACTGTGCGGCTGGTCTCGGCGGAGGTTCGAGACCTCCCTCAGGCGTGGGTGTGTGTGTTGGTCCCGGCGGAGGTTCGAGTCCTCCCTCGGGCGTGGGTGTGCGTGTTGGTCCTCAGGGTAATTTAGGTTAAATAGTGTGTAAGCTTAGGGACTGATGACCTTAGCAGTTAAGTCCCATAAGATTTCACACACATTTGAACATTTTTTTTTTCCAACGCGTGAACTTCATCTGACGATTTTTCAACTTTGTCTAAAAGTATATAACACGTTTAAAAAAGGGGTGAAGTATCCTAGAGCGGTTAATCTACCACTCTCACAAATAGCCACTAAGTAGGGTGATCATAAGTTAAATTATTCAGTTACCTCTTTTTCATTCTATTAAGGTACCCAATAGAGTAGCGCTGTCGTCATCAACCCGAAAGCTGTTGAGAACACCGCAGTGCATCACTCGATATGGTCTTATGGCAGGTGCTATACTATTTCCCTTCACCGACCTATGAACTACGTAATTTGCCCAGCCAATTTTATGGACTCCTAAACACTGTGCGAGATGGAATTTTTAACATTAATCAGTCATTATGAATGGTGAAAGATGTAATAAATAATAGAAATATCTTACGACCAACCGAGTATTGAGCCCAGGACCTTTGATTTTATAGTCTAAATAGGACAATTAAAGGCGTATAGTATTCCTGAGTGAAAAAGACCTCGTGGTGGATTCAGCCAGCTTCCTGGAAAGGGTCGCTAGGATCGCTCCATTTGCGGTGTATGTCTTATTTTTCAAGTGTAAAGGGAAAGGGAAAACTCGGTGCTGTCATTTCTCTAGACTGCTACATAATGGGGCCCCAGTCATTTAAGACATTTCAGCAAGGACACTTCGTCGTTAAAAGCCCTGTTTCTATGAAACGCAACTGACAGCAAACAATAGCCAGCATCATACGGCAGGAAACAATAATGTGTTCAGCGGCATGTCTGCACACCTTGTCCAGCAAATTCTCACGAATGCGTTAGCGAGGCCTTGTGCAAAAACGAGTGGCGTAACGCCATTCTGGTGCCCCTGGACGTGCATCCTCCAAGCTTGAGGTTTTTCGGGGACCTTCCTAAGCACATTAACAGCATGGTGGGAATGTTATTTTGAAAAGGTGGCGGCCGATTTCTTTCGCCATCAATGTCCGCTCTGAGATTGCACTGTACTCCATTTTTATAAAATTTTATTTATTTATCCAACCCGATCAGATCTGGGTCTTCATGTTCTCTCTTAGATTGGAGCAGTGTTTTACACACACTTTAGTTGATACTTCTTAGTTGCTTAAGAAACTGCATTGTGAAGACTAGGAAAAAAAGTCTTATTAACAGAGTTAATGACTGAAAACAAGAACAGAATGTGAACGCCAGTACTGATTAAGGACTAATAGCGTTAATAATCAGAACTATGGCTACCACCACTACTACTGATGCTGCAGCTGCTGATAATAATAATAATAATCGAAGACAAGCGGAAACCTTAGATTTTTTATTCTGTTCTCAATATCAGTTGAGCTATTACATGTCATTCATATTACTCTGCCGACTTTTCCGCTTCGCAGACTCAAGTGGCAACCCTCTGTTGCTAAAGTGCTCAGAACTGTAGCTTATAACATGTGTGTACGGTAAGTGTGTCGGTGCGCGACAAACAGCTTGGTGTAATACAGTTTCTAACTGCAGAACACGTGCCTCCCACTGAAATCCATAGAAGAATGAAAAATGTGTACGATGATGATTGTAAGACACCAATAATGTGATGGGTTCCTTAAGAACATTGTGACAGGTGTAACTACCTGAATGTAATCGATCCTATCGTCCCTTCTTGGCTCAAAATTGTGGGGATAGAATCTCATCGACTGGTCTGGTTGTTGCCTGTCGCAATATTCAAGGTGATGGACACTAGTGCAAATGCTTTCAGAATGAGATTGTCCTCTAATGTTGTCGGCTATACGGTCGACGGGTATCTGATCTCTGACGCAATCCGATTGTTGTGTAATTTCACAATCTGTTTGCGCTCCAGCAGGAGCTGGTATTTTTTTTAGAGTTAATAATTTTTCGTTCTACAGAATTTACTCTATCTGTTACTTTCGTGTTGATAAGCACTTGCCCTTCCTGTACACGTTTCGTTTTTAAATACTCTTCCGTTTGGGAGAAGTCTACAGGGGCTGCGACGTCAGAGCTTGAGTGTACATTGTTGGACAAGTCTGTACCTTTTGTGGCAAGGTCGTCAATTTTCTGAGAAATCGTAACTAACTGCTCTACAATAGAATGAACAGTTTCTTCTTAAAAGTCTGTTTTGGCGCTAATTTCTGTAATTTTACAGGCATTTTGATCGCACTGCTGTTTGAGATTCGTGACCAAAGCGTTGGGTATTGCTGCTTAACGGCAGTTAACACACTCTGTTTGTGCTTTTGGAAACTTGTCTCAATCCTTGAGATTCTTTCTGTTTGTTGAGTTTGCACAGTCTCAATGGTGGTTGAAATGGCTCTGAGCAATATGGGACTTAACATCTGTGGTCATCAGTCCTCTAGAACTTAGAACTATTTAAACCTAACTAACCTAAGGACATCACACACATCCATGCCCGAGGCAGGATTCGAACCTGCGACCGTAGCGGTCCTCAACGGTGTTAATTTTAGTTTCTAAAATCTGCGCTTTAAGAAACAATTGCAGTGTTTTGGTCAGTTCATTTATAGTCGTTTTATTTTCTGTTTGCGACGTATTAATCTGCGAAATTTGACTTTGCAAGCGTTCTATAATTGTTTATTTTCTGTTTGTGACGTCGTAATTTGAGCTTTCAAGCCTGCTATCAGTGTTTGTGTGTCCTGTTTATACTCGATAAACATGGTTTGTGCGCTTTATCCTCTGCTGCTGCATGTTGCTGCGAATTGCTGTAAACTACTTGGAAAAAAATAGTCATCTAAAGAGATGAGTGCAAAACTTAGGGCCAAAACAGAGGCACTAACACCACAACATGTCATGTACTCTGATCCAGTAAATTCCGTTGCACAAGTTAGGTTCTGTATCACTTGTAAATTTTTATTCTAATGCGCAGTAAGGTAGCTTAGGTATTCATTGTCACAGGTTTGTTTCTTCCTGTAGTTTTTCATATTCAAATACTAAGTCAGATAGCTTATCCAGATGTTAGTTTTATGTTTTTAATGTAACGGTATGCTGAGGGCTTAAATGACAATGAAACTGACACTGATACAACACGCACGCAGTGTCATGCAGGTTAGATTCCGATTACTGATATCTCAGGTTGCTTATCGAGTCCATTTTCACAGACGAAAATAGGCTACATTTGTTGTAGGTACCTTACACAGGTGGTGAAAACTGGTTTCACTATTTTGACGCCGAAAACAAGAGAGCACCGTTGGAGTTCCGCCCCAAAAGACCATCGACGCCAGAACAGTACAAGCACGTGCCCTCAGCAGGAACATCGTGTAAACAGTGTTCTGCGGTGTTAAAAGTGTGGTGCATTTGCAGTTCACCACAAAAACTGCAAGCTATTGCGAAACCCTCAGGAAACTGAATACATGAATTCGGGAGTTCGTCCACTCATGGAACGCCTTCTTGTTCAGTATGATAATGGCAGAGCACACACAGGCGCTCCGCGTCTGCTACAATCCGACCCCTTGGGCTCACTGTTATCGATCATTCTGCATAGAGTCCCGACTTGGCCCCATCTGATTTTCATCTGTTCCCAAAACTTAAAGAACACTTTCGAGGATTTCACTCTGATAGTGATGAATCTGCGCAAGCAGAGGTGAGGTTCTGGCTCCATCAACAAAGTCAAACATTCTACAGTGACGGTATTAACAAACTGGTCCTAATCGGGAGAAACGTCTTCGTCACCAGAGTGACTACATTGAAACATAAATATGTAGACTTAAAGAATAAGGATGTAGAATGTTGATAATGTTTGTTTCATTTAAAAAGTCTTAAGAGTTCGGGGGCACTATTTTTCAGCACGCCCTCGTAATAGTGATAGTAGCTGGTACGAAATTGTATTTTTACTTATCCCAGAGTGATGTGTTCTGACATAGTGAGTTGTGAGGAAGTTGTATTTAAGTAGTATGTACCAAATAAAGGCTCTAGTGGAAACAGGAAGGTCTGGTTGGAAAGAAGAATACTTGCTTGTAATAGAGTAATTGGTACGTATATGAACAAAGGCAGCCATTGTTGTTGTTATATGACATTAACTGTCATTTGAAGCTGGTGATGCCGCTCAGTTTTAGATTCGACTTCACAGAGTGTAAATTTTAAGCTGAGATAACTCTAAAAATAAGCTTCACAAGAAAAAATGTGTAGAATCCAAAGTTGATTATTTTCGAGGGAGACATCTGCTGGTGCTAAAATTAGCCACACATCCCAGCCCCCTGGGGGTGGGGTGGGAGGTAACTTTAAAATTTCAAATGGGAACCCCCATTTTTTATTGTAGAATCAGATTCTACATAAAACACTACGTACATTTTGTCTTAAACATTTGTTTTGATTCTTGATAGTTGGCTCCGTAATTCAAGAAAATCCTTGTACTCAGTTTTGCGTGGAAAATGGTTACGGATAAATAAAAAATACTTATTTACTTCGTAAATTTTGATTCGCTAAAACTAAAACTCTCCCTCTCACCCCTTAGCGTGGGGTTTGAGAGAGAGAGAGGAATTAGAGTTTTACAAATTTTGACCCAAATATTAATTTTTTCCGCAGATTCGGATAAGTTTTGTTTGTTTCGTGGTCATGATGCCACACTTCATCTGTAAAACTCTAATTCCTATTGGAAATTTAAAAGTGGCCTCCCACCCCACCCCCAGCAGATGTCCCCCTCGAAAATAATCAACTTTTGATTTTACACATTTTTTCGTGTGAAGCTTATTTTTCGAGTTATTGTGGATTGTCAACTTAAAATTTGCAGCCTGTTATTTTAATGCCTGTATATTTTAATTTTCTGTATTTCTTTTTACTTAACTGAAGTAAATTTTTTGTTCTTCGTCGTCATCGTGATCAGCTGCTAACTGGGGGCATCTTCCATGCGTGTCTTGCTTCAGCTGTACGTCCTCATTTCTCCTGTGGTTCTTCAAAACCCTTAGGTTTGTTATCGTCGACCTCCGTGTTCTATTATCATCTGAGAACGTGATGGGTCATCTACAATCCATTCGCTTCGCTACGTATTCCACCCGCCTCCGTTTTACGTTAGTTACAAACGACTTTTGTCTCTCTGTCTCCACTAGTAAATTCCGAAACGCATTTCTGCATTTTTCAGTGAGCTCCCGTAGCTTTTAAGTTCTTAAATTCATTGATTATGCTTATCTGAGCTAGAGGCTAGTAGCAGAATGGCGCCAAAAAATCGAAGAGGATTCATTAACTCGTATCCTTCTACGTGTTGCCAGTTTAACCATATGAAGTCTTTTGTAGGGCTGCTAGAATATAATTGGCGATATAGAGCCTTCTGACATCACTTTTCTGTCACTTTTACAATATTTTTAGAGTATCTAAGCAATTTAAGCATATTATCTCCTCAACTACAAGGAAAATGTTTATATAAAACGATTTTAGGTGATTAGTTCAAGTTTCAGGAAGATGTATCTCACATACTCAATTTTGTACAATAATAGTTAATGTTCAAATACAACATTAATATAGATGGTGTACTTTCATGACTGTACTCTTGCCTATTGGGAAAGAAATAAACAAGACCCTGAGCCGATACGTAAGAAAGGTAGACTGTCAAGAAATACGACGAAAGTATTTTGTAGCCTTAAACAAAGGGGTAAAACGTAGAGAGAGTCCCATGTAACTTGTGTTAGAAGCTCGCAGGCAGTAAGCATGAAGAAGCGTTTTAAAATGAATTGGTCATGAACGCAAGTTGAAAGCGCTTGACAGTAGATAAACATATATCGTATTCGTATTCACATTATTGAAAGTATCAGTACATAGGCTCCTTCGTAAGAAAGTATCTGTTGGTGATACTGCTTTCCACCGGCATCAAGTACACGATAGCAAAGGCATAAAGGTACTCCAGTAGTGAAGAAATTATTCGATGTAAATGGCGGAGACAATAACGAAAGTGAGCTCTGCGGTGGTGAGGCAACGAGGTCCATAAAAGGAAACAATACAGTTCTCCAATGTTGTCACGTGTTGCTTAATGTCAACTGATCCTTTATTACAATGTGTGAGTGGTCATGTACTGGATTGTTTGGTAATTCGTTATTGCTCCCGTTAATTTGGACAAACTATGTCTCATAATTCGTAAAAGGTTCATTGTTTCTGGGAAAACATCATCCGATGCGTTGACTGAAAAAAAAAAATTACATTTGACGGCTGAAAATACGAGAAAACTATGCTAGAATTGAGATCCCGAGCGGATGAAAAACACAATGGCTATTGTGGGCGAGGAAAGCTCACGGCAATAACCGAAGATATACGGCCGTCCGCAGCAGTAATTTGTCCAAAGAATGGCGAGTGGAGTAGCAATTGCTTTCATACAGTTCTTGGGGTCATGATGGACGACTCACACGTTAGATAATGTAGGGCACGGTCGACATATTTTATGACGCGGCAAGAGGGCCAGTGAGGGGGACACATTGAAGAATTAAAACAACTAGGCCAAGAGTGGGCTGTAAGTAACATAGGAAAGAAAGATAAAAATTCGAATGAGTTGTGAATCTGTGATCATGCATAGTGTTTATATGGACAACACGAACTGTTTCACGTTTCATAATAAAAACGTGTGGTTCCTAATGAGGGGCAGTAGCCTTTTCAGTACTTGCAAGGCAACAGTCTGGATGATTTATTGATCTGGCCTTGAAACACTAACCAAAACGGCCTTACTGTGCTGGTACTGCGAACGGCTGAAAGCAAGGGGAAACTACAGCCGTAATTTTTCCCGAGGGCATGCAGCTTTACTGTATGGTTAAATGAGGATGGCGTCCTCTTGGGTAAAATATTCCGGAGGTAAAATAGTCCCCCATTCGGATCTCCGGGCGGGGGCTACTCAGAAGGATGTCGTTATCAGGAGAAAGAAAACTGGCGTTCTACGGATCGGAGCGTAGAATGTCAGATCCCTTAATCGGGCAGGTAGGTTAGAAAATTTAAAAAGGGAAATGGATAGGTTAAAGTTAGATATAGTGGGAATTAGCGAAGTTCGGTTGCAGGAGGAACAAGACTTTTGGTCATGTGAATACAGGGTTATAAATACAAAATCAAATAGGGATAATGCAGGAGTAGGTTTAATAATGAATAAAAAAATAGGAGTGCGGGTAAGCTACTACAAACAGCATAGTAAACGCTTTATTGTTACCTACGCCTACTACAGTAGTACAAGTTTATATGCCAACTAGCTCTGCAGATGAAAAAGAAACTGAAGAAATGTATGATGAGATAAAAGAAATTATTCAGATAGTGAAGGGAGACGAAAATTTAATAGTCATGGGTGATTGGATCTCGATAGTAGGAAAAGGAAGTAGGTGAATATGGAATGGGGGTAAGAAATCTACATCTACATCTACATTTATACTCCGCAAGCCACCCAACGGTGTGTGGCGGAGGGCACTTTACGTGCGACTGTCATTATCTCCCTTTCCTGTTCCAGTCGCGTATGGTTCGCGGGAAGAACGACTATCTGAAAGCCTCTATGCGCGCTCTAATCTCTCTAATTTTACATTCGTGATCTCCTCGGGAGTTATAAGTAGGGGGAAGCAATATATTCGATACCTCATCCAGAAACGCACCCTCTCGAAACCTGGCGAGCAAGCTACACCGCGATGCAGAGCGCCTCTCTTGCAGAGTCTGCCACTTGAGTTTGTTAAACATCTCCGTAACGCTATCACGGTTACCAAATAACCCTGTGACGAAACGCGCCGCTCTTCTTTGGCTCTCTTCTCTATCTCCTTTGTCAACCCGATCTGGTACGGATCCCACACTGATGAGCAATACTCAAGTATAGGTCGAACGAGTGTTTCGTAAGCCACCTCGTTTGTTGATGGACTACATTTTCTAAGGACTCTCCCAATGAATCTCAACCTGGTACCCGCCTTACCAACAATTAATTTTATATGATCATTCCACTTCAAATCGTTCCGCACGCATACTCCCAGATATTTTACAGAAGTAACTGCTACCAGTGTTTGTTCCGCTATCATATAATCATACAATAAAGGATCCTTCTTTCTATGTATTCGCAATACATTACATTTGTCTATGTTAAGGGTCAGTTGCCACTCCCTGCACCAAGTGCCTATCCGCTGCAGATCTTCCTGCATTTCGCTACAATTTTCTAATGCTGCAACTTCTCTGTATACTACAGCATCATCCGCGAAAAGCCGCATGGAACTTCCGACACTATCTACTAGGTCATTTATATATATTGTGAAAAGCAATGGTCCCATAACACTCCCCTGTGGCACGCCAGAGGTTACTTTAACGTCTGTAGACGTCTCTCCGTTGATAACAACATGCTGTGCTCTGTTTGCCAAAAACTCGTCAATCCAGCCACACAGCTGGTCTGATATTCCGTAGGCTCTTACTTTGTTTATCAGGCGACAGTGCGGAACTGTATCGAACGCCTTCCGGAAGTCAAGAAAAATAGCATCTACCTGGGAGCCTGTATCTAATATTTTCTGGGTCTCATGAACAAATAAAGCGAGTTGGGTTTCACACGATCGCTGTTTCCGGAATCCATGTTGATTCCTACATAGTAGATTCTGAGTTTCCAAAAACGACATGATACTCGAGCAAAACACATGTTCTAAAATTCTACAACAGATCGACGTCAGAGATCAATCATTTGGAACCTTCTGTTCCTCTAGAGACTTGCGGTACACGACTGTTAGAAGGGGGGCAAGTTCTTTCGCGTACTCTGTGTAGAATCGAATTGGTATCCCGTCAGGTCCAGTGGACTTTCCTCTGTTGAGTGATTCCAGTTGCTTTTCTATTCCTTGGACACTTATTTCGATGTTGGTGCGAGGATTTAGAGAAGGAACTGCAGTGCGGTCTTCCTCTGTGAAACAGCTTTGGAAAAATGTGTTTAGTATTTGAGCTTTACGCTTGTCATCCTCTGTTTCAATGCCATCATCATCCCGGAGTGTCTGGACATGATGTTTCGAGCCACTTACTGATTTAACGTAAGACCAGAACTTCCTAGGATTTTCTGTCAAGTCGGTACCTAGTATTTTACTTTCGAATTCACTGAACGCTTCACGCATAGCCCTCCTTACGCTAACTTTGACATCGTTTAGCTTCTGTTTGTCTGAGAGGTTTTGGCTGCGTTTAAACTTGGAGTGAAGCTCTCTTTGCTTTCGCAGTAGTTTCCTAACTTTGTTGTTGTACCACGGTGGGTTTTTCCCGTTCCTCACAGTTTTACTCGGCACGTACCTGTCTAAAACGCATTTTACGATTGCCTTGAACTTTTTCCATAAACACTCAACATTGTCAGTGTCGGAACAGAAATTTTCGTTTTGATCTGTTAGGTAGTCTGAAATCTGCCTTCTATTACTCTTGCTAAACAGATAAACCTCCCTCCCTTTTTTTATATTCCTATTAACTTCCATATTCAGGGATGCTGCAACGGCCTTATGATCACTGATTCCCTGTTCTGCACTTACAGAGTCGAAAAGTTCGGGTCTGTTTGTTATCAGTAGGTCCAAGATGTTATCTCCACGAGTCGGTTCTCTGTTTAATTGCTCGAGGTAATTTTCGGATAGTGCACTCAGTATAATGTCACTCGATGCTCTGTCCCTACCACCCGTCCTAAACATCTGAGTGTCCCAGTCTATATCTGGTAAATTGAAATCTCCACCTAAGACCATAACATGCTGAGAAAATTTATGTGAAATGTTTTCCAAATTTTCTCTCAGTTGTTCTGCCACTAATGCTGCTGAGTCGGGGGGTCGGTAAAAGGAGCCAATTATTAACCTAGCTCGGTTGTTGAGTGTAACCTCCACCCATAAGAGGATGCCGCCTGATAGAATTTTTTCACAGACCATAACTTAATCATAGCTAACACTTGGTTCAAGAATCATAAAAGAAGATTCTATACATGGAAGAAGCCTCGAGATACTGACAGGTTTCAGATAGATTATATAACGGTAAGATAGAGATTTAGGAACCAGGTTTTAAATTGTAACACATTTCCAGGGGCAGATGTGGACTCTGACCACAATCTGTTGGTTATGAACCGTAAATTAAAGCTGTAGAAACTGCAAAAAGGTGGGAATTTAAGGAGATGGGACCTGGATAAACTGAAAGAACCAGAGGATGTACAGAGTTTCAGGGAGAAAATAAGGGAACAATCGACAGGAATGAGGGAAAGAAATACAGTAAAAGAAGAATGGGTAGCTTTGAGGGATGAAGTAGTGAAGGCAGCAGAGGATCAAGTAGGTAAAAATACGAGGGCTAGTAGAAATCCTTGGGTAACAGAAGAAATATTGAATTTAATTGATGAAAGGAGAAAATATAAAAATGCAGTAAATGGAGCAGGCAAAAAGGAATACAAACGTCTCAAAAATGAGATCGACAGGAAGTGCAAAAAGGCTAAGCAGGGATGGCTAGAGGACAAATGTAAGGATGTAGAAGCTTATCTCACTAGGGGTAAGGTAGATATTGCCTACAGAAAAATTAAAGAGACCTTTGGAGAAAAGAGAACCACTTGTATGAATATGAAGAGCTCAGATGGAAACCCAGTTCTAACCAAAGAAGGGAAAGCAGAAAGGTGGAAGAAGTATATAGAGGGCCTATACAAGGGCGATGTACTTGAGGACAATATCATGGAAATGGAAGAGGATGTAGATGAAGATGAAATGGGAGATATGATACGGCGTGAAGAGTTTGACAGAGCACTGAAAGACCTAAGTCGCAACAAGGCCCCGGGAGTAGACAATATTCCATTAGAACTACTGATAGCACTGGGAGAGCAAGTCCTGATGAAACTCTACTATCTGGCGAGCAAAATGTGTGAGACAGGCGAAATACCCTCAGACTTCAAGAAGAATATTATAATTCCAATCCCAAAAAAAAACAGGTTTTGACAGATGTGAAAATTAGCGAACTATCAGTTTAATAAGTCACAGCTGCAAAATACTAACGCGAATTCTTTAAAGACGAATGGAAAAATTAGTAGAATCCAACCTCGGGGAAGATCAGTTTGGATTCTGTAGAAATGTTGGGACACGTGAGGCAATACTGACCCTACGACTTATCTTAGAAGAAAGATTAAGGAAAGGCAAACCTACTTTTCTAGCATTTGTAGACTTACAGAAAGCCTTTGACAATGTTGACTAGAAAAGTCTCTTTCAAATTCTGAAGGTGGCAGGGGTAAAATACAGGGACGAAAGGCTATTTACAATTTGTACAGAAACCAGATGGCAGTCATAAGAGTCGAGGGACATGAAAGGGAAGCAGTGGTTGGGAAGGGAGTGAGACAGGGTTGTAGCCTCTCCCCGATGTTATTCAATCTGTATATTTAGCAAGCAGTGAAGGAAACGAAAGAAAAATTCGGAGTAGGTATTAAAAACCTTGGGGAAGAAATAAAAACTTTGAGGTTCGCCGATGACATTGTAATTCTGTCAGAGACAGCAAAGAACTTGGAAGAGCAGTTGAACGGAATGGATAGTGTCTTGGAAGGAGTATATAAGATGAACATCAACAAAAGCAAAAGGAGGATAATGCAATGTAGTCGAATTAAGTCGGGTGATGCTGAGGGAATTAGATTAGGAAATGAGACACTTAAAGTAGTAAAAGAGTTTTGCTATTTGGTGAGCACAATAACTGATGATGGTCGAAGTAGAGAGGATATAAAATGTAGACTCGCAATGGCAAGGAAAGCGTTTCTGAAGAAGAGAAATTTGTTAACATAGAGTATAGATTTAAGAGTCAGAAAGTCGTTTCTGAAAGTATTTGTATGGAGTGTAGCCATGTATGGAAGTGAAACATGGACGATAAATAGTTTCGACAAGAAGAGAATAGAAGCTTTCGAAATGTAGTGCTACAGAAGAATGCTGAAGATTAGATGGGTAGATCACATAACTAATGAGGAGGTATCGAATAGGATTGGGGAGAAGAGAAGTTTGTGGCACAACTTGACTAGAAGAAGGGATCGGTATTGGAGGGCAGCGTGGAGGGTAAAAACCGTAGAGGGAGACCAAGAGATGAATACACTAAGCAAATTCAGAAGGATGTAGGTTGCAGTAGGTTCTGGGAGATGAAGAAGCTTGCAGAGGATAGAGTGGCATGGAGAGCTGCATCAAACCAGTCTCAGGACTGAAGACCACAACAAAAACAACAATAGTTTTATGTGAAAAATAATACATGGGTGTATACTATTATAGTAATACTGTACTGAAAAATAGCACCTCTTGATTCAGCTTCTGAAATATAGAAACAACATTATTTTTAAGAAATTTAATGCTGATACATTATTTCTTCTCTTGTTAATTACTGTGGCGTCTGATATTGTAACTGATGAAGTGTGACGTCTATCTAACATAAGTTATTGTTTTGTTTTCTTCACGCTTACAAGTGTACGGTTTTCAGTTGTTTTTGTTACTACATTGTCTTTATACCTTCCCACATCCTACTGGATATATGTGGATATTTTCTCTAATTTAGCATGTTCTTTCATGTTCCGTTTCTCATTTGCTTAAATCTCTCGTCTTCATCACGTTCTATTTTAGGTTATCTTTTGTTCTCTTGGTATCTACCTGCAGCAGCTTTTCCTGTTCCCGAAAATGTGTTACATAATTATGACTTTCGTGTATATCCGTACAACCTACATTTTAGAACATGCTGAACTTGTAGCTGAATTTAATCTGGTCTATATCTTTACAACCTACATTTTACAGGATGGTGAACTCGTAGCATAATTTAATCAGGTATTCCTCCCTACTATTAATACAATTTTCGCTATCTGTATTTCAAACTTCTTGCTTAATGAATCGGTTTATTTCTATTTTTGTAGTTATTTTTACATTGCGTTTTACGAACCTATAATCGTCTGCAGTTTGAAAGTGGTTTAGGACAGACCATGTAAAATTTATTTATAATATAGTAAAATATAGTCAGTTTCAGTTCACTAAAGGAAAAGAGTGATTGACAAGGCACCTCCTGAAGCATCTGTAATTTAGATACGGGGGAAGATTTAACTACACTTAACATGCACAAAATGATGTATGGTGCAGTAGTTCCGTACATCTGAAGAAGTTTGCGCAAGATGTATTAGTGCAAAGGGTTTAATCAAACTACTCTTCAGGCTGAAGACATCAGGCGAGAGTCAGTTTCATTTTAGTGCCATTTGTTTCTTACCTACTCAGTTTTCTATTTGATTTTTACGGAAGAATGTGACAAAGACAAACGTGTTCTTCACGGCCAGTTGTGTTAACAATGATCTCGGTCATTGCTAGTACCATTTCAAAAGTTTCGCACTGAAGAAGCGTGCTCCACAACAGTACTTTTATGTAGTGAAAGGGTCTTTGCCATCTATTATGACCCGAACCCACGCATCACTTATTGTACTCTTGTTCCCTATAATTACTGCTTATAATTATTCTTTTTGTATAATTTCTCTCAGTTTCTCCATATTCAGAGGGGCGTCCTGCTCTGCAGCTGTGTACTAAATTAAGAATATCCGCTCCTGTTGCTAAAAAGATCTTCATATTACACCACGATCTGTTTCAGCTTTTACACTGAAACCAGTTCCTGATTGTGCTGTGGTGGAGCAACGTTAAATGATCATCTAATGTTGCATTGCTACAGCACAATTTTCAGATTCCATTAGGAACTGGCTTCAATGTAAACGGTAAAAGCTGTCGTGGCAAAAATAAACGAACTTTTTACACAGTGTAGCCGTTACTCACTGATTTCTCTCCTTACCAGGGCTGTAAAATGTACTTTTTCTCATAAATTGTCAGAGAATTTTGATTCCAGCCTATATCGGAAATTTTTCATTATCCTCCGATTGTCATTATGAATTTTTCATAATTTGTCTCTCAAACGATACACTGACCTTCAGTCACGTTCGTACTTCTTATACTGTGACTATTTTCTTGCTTGTAAATACTGTGTGGAGTTTCTTCACCGCAAACCATTTCTGTCTGTAGTAGACCCTTCTACTTCTATTTCCTTTTATATGCCATTCACTGTCCAAATGATTTACAAATGCTTTTCCTTTCGTTCCCAATCCACGAAGTGAACACAATCACATCGCAGTTTTTATATAAATCATACGGAGTTCATATTAAGAGGGGCGTTCAATAATTTTTTTCTGAAAGCAAGTTGGTTTTATTCAGGATTAGAATACACTACATTATTCCCCTCTGTTTTGGCTACAGAACCCTGTTTTTCAACATAATCTCCGTTCAATGCGACAGCCTTACGGCACCTTACTGGGAGGGCCTATATGCCCGCGTGGCACCACTGTACTGGTCGACATTGGAGCCAACGTCTTGCTGCATCAGTAACCTCCCCGCCATCCATGAACTGCTTCCCGCGGAGTACATTCTTCAATGCGCGAAGCACATGAAAGTCGGAAGGTGCGAGATCCGCGCTGTAGGGTGGATGAGGTCTGCGCGACCTTGTTGCGATGATGATAGACGCCTCGCCCACCGAATCGTAGTTTTGTTTACTTCCATGTCTCCGTAGACATTCTACAAGCTCTATGAATAACTTGCGATTCTCGGTTTTTCCGCCAAAAAAAACTTAATAATAGCTCTCTGCTTGGAACACAACTCCATTACAGACGTCATTTTGAAGATTACGTTAGCGCCTGCTCTTATCGGAACTTCATGAAACTCTAGGGGCTGAAGGTGAAGTATTACTCGATGTCCGACAACAAACTCCGCAGTTTTTCAAACTAAATTGGCCGAGAAAAAATGTATTGCATTACTTAATGAAAGCCCGTCGTAGATATAATCCACAATCCAGTCAAAATCCAAATTCACGCAGTATACTCGAGACTGGTTTAGCCAAAATATCATGTTCCACTTTAATGTAGGTGAACACTGTTTTTGATTAGCTTTCTCTGTTGCTACTGTACCCTTTATTGTGGACCCTGGCCTCTGTGCCCTGTCCTTACTTTCTTGTATTTGTTCAAACACTATTTCAGATATTGTACTATTTCCACTACCTGTAATCAAAAGGGCCGTCATGTAGACAGGAGTGACACCACCATCAGTCGACCAATGGTGTAAACGCCCAGAAGATGACCCCTACGTCGGGTTGAAACTGGTTGGCGGTGTTATAACAATAATAAATGCGATTAAGACTGTTCTTGAATTATTGATTAATCATACTAATCGCTGCTTCTCTCCACAAACATGTTGTCCAAAAAATGTGTGGAGTGACGAATCACGATACACAATGTGGCAATCCGATGGCAGGGTGTGGGTATGACGAATGTCCGGTGAACGTCATCTGCCAGCGTGTGTAGTGCCTGCAGTAAAATTCGTGGGCAGTGGTGTTATGGTGTGGTCGTGTCTTTCATCGAGGGGGCCTGCACCCCTTGTTGTTTTGCGTGGCACTATCACAGCACAGTTTTAAGCATCTTCTTCCTTCCCACTGTTGAAGAGCAATTCGGGGATGGCGATTGCATCTTCGAACAAGATCGAGCACCTGTTCATAATGCACGGCCTGTGGCAGAGTGGTTACACGACAATAACATGCCTGTAATGGACTGGCCTGCACAGACTCCTGAATCCTATAGAACACCTCTGGGATGATTTAGAACGCCGACGTCGTGCCAAACTTCACCGACCGACATCAATACCTCTCCTTAGTGCAGCACTCGGTGAAGAATTGGCTGCCATTCCCCAAGAAACCTTTTTGCACCTGATTGAACGTATGCCTGCGAGATTGGAAGCTGCCATCAAGGCTAAGGGTGGACCAACACAATACTGAATTCCAGCATTACCGATGTAGGGCTCCACGAACTTGTAAGTCATTTTCATCCAGGTGTCCGCATACTTTTGATCACATACTGTACATCCTGCTATTCTTGGGCGAACCATTCGTCCTACATTCATAACTAGAGGAAAGTACCCTGAACTGAACTTCCCCTCCCTGCCTAAAGTGGACTGCCTTGTCTCTTGTCTCTCTATTGTCATGAACTCTGATATGGCCAAATGCAAATAGCAGTTTAGGCTTCTACCTCTGCAATTACATCTACGTCTGCGTGTACACCCCGCAATCCACCGTAAGATACGTGGCAGAGGGTACCCTGTACAACTACTAATTATTTCCTTTCCTGTTCCACTTGTAAGTAGAGCAAGAGAAAAATGGTTATCTATATCACTCTGTGCTAGCCATAATGTCTCTAACGTTTGCAGTTCTCACACGAAACGTACGTTGGTGGTAGTGGAATCGTTCTGCAGTCAACTTCAAATACTGGCTCTCCAAATTGCTCAGTAGTGTTCCTTGAAAAGAACGTCAGTTTCCCACCAGAGGTTCCCATTTTAGTTCCCAAAGCATCTCCATAACACTTGCGTGTTGATCAGACCTCCCGATAACAAATCTAACAGCTCTCCTCTGAAATGCTTTGACGTATACCTTTAATCCGACATGGTGGGGATCCCAAACACTCGAGCAGTACTCAAGAATGGGTCACACTGGTGTTCTATACGCGATAACCTTTACCGATGGCCGGCCTGTGTGGCCGTGCGGTTCTAGGCGCTTCAGTCTGGAACCGCGTGACCGCTACGGTCGCAGGTTCGAATCCTGCCTCGGGCATGGATGTGTGTGATGTCTTAGGTTAGTTAGGTTTAAATAGTTCTAAGTTATATGGAACTGATGACCACCGATGTTAAGTCCCATAGTGCTCAGAGCCATTTGAACCTTTACCGAT
Source organism: Schistocerca cancellata (assembly GCF_023864275.1). NCBI lineage: Eukaryota > Metazoa > Arthropoda > Insecta > Orthoptera > Acrididae > Schistocerca > Schistocerca cancellata. The sequence goes on along the minus strand of NC_064628.1, from coordinate 514,136,673 downwards.
GTACCACCCTTGCTTAAAACTCTCCCAATAAACCGAAGTCGACCATTTCGCCTTCCTTACTACAATCCTTACGTACTCGTGCCATTTCATATTCCTTTGCAACGTTTCGCCTAGAGTATTAATCAACTTGACAGTGTCAGACTGAACGCTACTGATGCCGTATGCGAATATGATGGGATTGTTTTTCCTACTCATCTTCGTTAACTTATATTTGTCTACATTTATAGTTAGCTACCGTTCATCACGCCAACTAGAAAGTTTGTCTAAGTCATCTTGTAAGCAACTGCAGTGACTTACCGACGAAAAATTCTCGGACACCACAGCATCATCAGCAAACAACCGCAGATTGCTGCTCAACGTATCAGTCGTATCATTTGTGTATATAGGGAATAAGAAAGGTCCTATCACACTTAGCTGAGGCACTTATGATACTCTTGTCTCTGATGAACACTCTTTGTGGAGGAACCGTACTGGGCCCTGAGCCATTCCCATATCTGGTAGCCTATTACGTATGCTCGTACCTTCGTTAACTGTCTGCCGTGCGGTATAGCGCCAAAAGCATTTCGGAAACCCAGAAATATGGAATCTGCCTTTGCCCTTCATCCATATTTGTCGGGATTTAATGTGTGAAAAAGGGAAGCTGAGTTTCGCATGAGCACCGATTTCTAAAACCTTGCTGATTTGTGGACGAAAGTTCTTCCGTATCAAGGAATCTCATTATTGGGTTGGTGCATAAGGCTGAAGCCTTTTTGTTTTGCATGTTGCTATTACTGTTACTATGTATTTGTTTATCGATTGTCATGTTTCATTCAATGTTGCTGTTTAACGTACTGTCATTTTCTCATTTGGAGATAGTGAGTGTGCTCCGTGTATGGGGATAATGCCATCGGACAGGGCACGGCAAGAAAATGGTGTTCTCCTTTTGAGGAGGATCGTTTTGACATTAGCGACTCACACGCGCAGGAAGACCTTCGTGATCTGATGAAGATTGTTGGAACGCATTTACCAGCTATGATCCACAACAGCGTAGGCCTACTCGAGAATTGGCAAATGTGATGAACTGTGATGATTCCACCATCGTGCGACATTTGCATGCAATGGGGAAGGTTCACAAATCGGGTGTGTGGGTACCGTATGCATTAAGACAAAATCACAAAAATCAGCGGATGGCCATACGTGCATCTCTGCTTGTTCGTCGTCAGGTACTTCGTGAAAAACACCTACAATTCCTATCCAGTATCGTTACTCGTGACGACAAATTGTGTCTTTTTGCTAATATAAAGTACGAAAGGTGTGGTCAAGCCCAAAGAAAGCAGCAACTCCATGTACAAAGCCCTGCGCCCATACACGAAATATAATGTGAAGCATTTGGTGCAACAATGGCGTTGTTGTGTACTACGAATTGCTTCCCCGAGGTGTAGTCATCACTGCTGGCATTTCTTGTCGACAATTGAGACGTCTTGCAGTCCAGGAACAACGATCAGGAAGACTGCATGAGGTGGTGCTACTCCACGATAACGCCCACCCGCGTTTGCTAGACTGTCAAGAAATACTATACAGGAGTGGGGTTGGGAAATCACTCCGCATCCGCCTTTTTCAACTGATCTGTCGCCCTCAGATCTTCACCTTTTCCACTCTATTCAAAAACCTCCAAGAAAATTCCTTTCCAGATGAAAATGCACTCCGAACTTGGCTCGACGAGTTCTTCGTTTCAAAACCACGTGATTTCTACAGTCTTTGAATCGGGAAGTTACCCCAGCGTTGGTGGACTATTGTAAATAGTGAAGGCGAAAATATTATTGAAGACTGAAGTGTCTGTCATAAGTATATGTTGTTTTTGTTAAACGTATGGAAAAACACTACGAACTTGTGCACCACCCTTATATATTGGAAAAGAGAATATGTTCAAGAATTCTGCAGCAAACCGATGTAATTTTGGGAATCAATTGTTTTACCCTTTTCGTACACTGGAGTCAACTGCGGTTTTTTCCAGTCGCTTGGGACGTGTCGCTGGGCAAGATATTCGCGATAAATGCAATCTAAGTGAAGGGCCAACACCAAAGAGCACTCTTTGTAAAACTGAACTGGGATTCCATTCGGACCTGGTGACTCATTGGTGTTCAGTTCTCTACGCCATGATGCCTATTACTAAGTCTTCCATAGGGGAGTCTGCGATGATGGAGTCTGCGATGATCGAAAGGCGGTATGTTTGTACGCTCCTCCTGCGTGAATGTTTTCTTAAACTTCAGATGTAGAACTTTACCTTTGCTTTTGCTATCTTCTGTTGCCACAGTAGACTGGTCAACGAGTGACTGGGTAGAAAACTTCGACCCGCTTAGCGACTTTACGTAGGACCAGAATTTTCTTAGGTTCTCTGCCAGATCTTTTGCTAAGGTATGACGGTCATGGTAGTTGTATGCTTAGCGCATCGACTTTTTAAGGGCGAATCTCTACTAACTTTTGCCTATCGTCATTTGCGCGTTCTCTTTTGCACCAAGAGCGCAACAGTTTTTGCTTCCTTAACATTTTCTAAATTTTGTTTTCAACCATGGCAGGTTTTTTTCCGTCCTTAATCCACATACTCGGCATATATCTCTCTAGAGCGCGGATTACAATCGGCTTAAACTTTGGATGTCACACAAGGTATGTGACTAACTGAGCGATTACACAATCTGACTCATACTTCCATTCGTCATTAATTACTAACAGATTTCGAGATCAACGCGTCGCATACAGTCTGTATTCACCATCGCACTCACTGACAGCCTAAAAAACTAAAACATTTATATGAAATAACTGAAAAGTAATATTTGAAAACCATTTATATGAAATAACTGAAAATTAATATTTGAAAACTTTTATTGTTATAAACATAAGATTGATTAATTAATTATTGAGCGACGAATTGTTGACGTCAAGCCATCCCTTGATATATTCACAAAAACATATTAACGTGTCAGGGTAATTTTTCAATAAGAAGTCATAAAATTTTATTTCTTAAGTGACTTTTTAATATGTCCATGTGTAATGGTCTGGTGTGCAATGACAGCTGTGGGAAGAGGGAGGGGGGAGGGGAGATGTGAAAGAGCAGAGACAGTTCTTCGGATTGTTGGGATGGTCTTCAACTCTCACAATTGGACGTTTATGCGTTCGATGGTTTCTCGAAGACTACAGGGTATACTTCTAAAAATGAAAACGTCTTTATTTGCGAGGCAAAGACAAGTTTCAAAGACACATAGGCTTTTGTAATAAGAATTATATTGTATAGAAAACATACAAAGAAAGAACAACAAAAATAGGAGCCTGTGCCAAGACGTAAAAGCTGCTAAATCAACCATAAATTGAACGGGAGAACACAGCCTTACCAAATGGAACATAAAAATGCGGATTTCTGTTCGTATTTTTATCCTCTATTTATTCAGCGACATCTGGTCAAAAAGGCTAAAAATACCACTGTATATTGTTGGGGATCTATTCATTCATTATTAAATTTCGGGTTGAATGGCTGTTAGTGTAAATTTCAGTCTCTTCGAAGATATCTAATGTTCTACCTTTGTTCCGAATGTAAAATAATTGCGCTATTTCAGTTTGACTGTAAACAATGATTTTGTTCTCCCAGGTGACACCCAACTACCCGAGGCGCTGCTGTCACTGGCATGTGTGTGCTCCCTAAATCTTATCTTAAATTCTGGGTGCATTCCTGACATGGGCAGTCTGGGGGCGGTCTCCAAAGTATGGTAACTAAAGAAAACAAGATCGTTTAGAAAGCATTTTATTGGGTTACCGATGACTGCTACATTCAGCACGACTCGAGTATGGAGTGACCTTGAGCGGTAAACATTGCTGGCTGTGCTGCATCAGATGTTGTTGTTGTTGTTGCTGGTGGTCCTGAGTTGCCATTCCGTTAGCTTAATGGCTCTGAGCATAATGGGACTCAACGTCTGAGGTCATCAGTCCCCTAGAACTACTTAAACCTAACTAACCTAAGGACATCACACACATCCATGCCCGAGGCAGAATTCGAACCTGCGACCGTAGGGGTCTCGCGGTTCCAGACTGCAGCGCCTAGAACCGCACGGCCATTACGGCCGGCCATTCCGTTAGCGTGGGCCACAGTCGTGGGGAGCAGCGAACTTCAGTCTGGATGTTGACTGACAGCGACTGGCTCTGCCGGGTGCCCTCGCGGCTCTGTGGCTCTGACTTCGACACACGGCGCACCCGGTGGTGGCCGGATCGTCTGAGAGGAGAACATCTCAGGATGTCGGTTGCTATCTCGATGACTTGCCGATTCCACCCCGATGGCCAGCATGTTCGGATGGCTGCCATTTATGTGCGCCAAAATGGGTTTGCTGTGATTTTGTTCCCGGCGGGGTCAGGGGTTTTCTCTGCCTCGTGATGACTGGGTGTTGTGTGCTGTCCTTTGATTAGTTAGGTTTAAGTAGTTCTAAGTTCTAGGGGACTGATGACCACAGATGCTAAGTCCCATAGTTCTCAGAGCCGTTTGAACCGTTTGTGGTTTTGTTGCTGCTAATAACACGTACACCACATCCTGAGTAGTGCCGGGTATCGGTAACAATCCGGGAACTGACTGGCAGGAAGGGGGCGGCGCCCAGTATGTGCCATGGCACAATATTGTGCCAGCATGTTACCGCATAGTCTTTTTTATGGCATGCAGCCCTCTTGCCTAGGCTAAAGCTTATTCACAGCTATGCAACTGAAGCAGTTAATCATAGTCATTCTGGAAGGCTCAGTAAATTTCATATCGACTGGTGTACGAGAAATGACTACATTCGTCGGCGTGTAATTTAAAGGATTTACAAAGCGTACATACGTTAGGCCTGCAACCAGTTTGGCGTCCCGGCACAGGTTCTCTCAACAGCTTTGGACGAAGGTGTGGCCTGTGTGGCGTAGTCAGGATGTCGACGATGCGGTCTGAGGACTGCTACTTTAATGGATGATGTTGATGATGGTGTTTGGTTTGTGGGGCGTTTCACTGCGCGGTCGTCAGCGCCCGTACAAAGTCTCAATCTTTTACTCAGTCCAATCTAGCCACTATCACGAATGATGATGATGAAATGATGAGAACAATGCAAACACCTAGTCTCCGGGTAGAGAAAATCCCCAACCCGGCCGCTAATCGAACCCGGGACCCTGTGATCCAGAGGCAGAAGCGCTATCCACTAGACCACCAGCTGCGGACACCTTTAATGGAGTGAGAGGCAGAAAGTCTGCTAGAATGCTTAATTCAGATCATGTTGGAACGGGGAGTAGAAGTTTCTGGCTTTGCAGCAGGTGAATATGGGTGCAATTGAATTTAAGAAATATTTATTCGTCAACAGTTCACCTTATTTGGAGAGGTGTTTTACAATGGCTTTATATCTTTGAAAATCAATGAGTACACCCTACCACCCCGTATATTAGTCTTTTCCAGCAACTCTCGGTTCCTGAGTTCTGACTTTCGCCTTTAGAGGCGAGCACTTTGCTTGCGACTCGTTCCAACAGACCATAGATACTTTAAGCCCACTGGGAGACAAGATGGGGCAACGTTTCTTCCCCTTTATTTTATGACACACGGAAAATCTACCAGAAATGGCTCTGAGCACTATGGGACTCAACTACTGTGGTCATAAGTCCCCTAGAACTTAGAACTACTTAAACCTAACTAACCTAAGAACATCACACACATCCATGCCCGAGGCAGGATTCGAACCTGCGACCGTAGCGGTCGTGCGGTTCCAGACTGTAGCGCCTTTAACCGCTCGGCAAAATCTACCAGAGAGAGACTCTACAGAACGCGCAGAAAATTCAAGATAATAACTTTTGATGGATGCTTATCGGAAATTCGGGTTGTCCTCCCCCAAATGTGGCGTCTTAGTGCAGCAGCATCGAAGTGTCACTCAACAGTGGTTTCGAGGCTCGGCTGTTGCATTGCTCATAGTTGCTTCCTAGTAATCACTGCTTCTAACTCACGGTACTGACTAACTTGGTCCAGTGTGCTGCCCATTTATATTCTGCTTTTTCGAGTACTGTTGTGAGAGTTCTCCCACAGAGATGTCTTCCCCTGACTCTTTAAAAAAAAATCTTTCTAAAGTTTCTTCCAGAGCCTCTAAAACGTTCTCCAACGTTCTGGCTGTGTGCTACTCACCTTGATGCCCGAGGGCTGATGCTGAGTAAGTGATTTTGGGGCTTAAACAGCTAAGTTTATCAGTGCCCTATTCATCCCCTCGGAAGAGGAGCAGTGTACCCAACCTGTCTGCGATAGGGTAAATTCTGCGTGTACACCTGTGCGAAAGTGATCTAAATATTTTTGTTATGTGCATATGAGGTGAGACATGGGAATCAGCCCTGTATTCACCAAGTGAAAGTTAGAAAGTGCTTACAAATCACGTCCACGCTGGCCGTCACACAGACCGCTCGTCGTTAATTCGTCGTGTGGATTCGATCCAGGGCCGACATAACTCCCCGTCCCGGAAGCGGTCATGTTAACACTATGCCGTTCGGCGACACCACAGTGGTGTCGTGCGCGATATAGTGGTCAACGGCCAGCGACACCACAGTGGTGTCGTCTGCATAGTATCACGCCTTGGCCGGCGACAGCACTTCAGTATCTCTTGCCTTCTGTTGGTGTTTTGTTTAGGTAACAATAAGTTACACACGTCAACAACAAGTTTTTTGTTTTTATAAGTACTTGGCCCTTTCATCATGGCGCACGAAAGAGGCAATAGGATTATTTGCGATGAATGCGCGGACGTCTTGTCTCACGTTCCGGAAGACTTGGCCGATTGAGAAGAAGACATTGGATATCAAAAAATGAAAGTGAAGCGGAATCATGGGAATATAGTGAAATACGTCCAAGAAGAAATCGGCGAACGCTACGATTGCCAACTGATTCAGCTAAATCAGACGAAGAAGGCAGTGCACAGTGGTCCAACCATATTGCCCAAAGATACACAGAGCGTATATTGGGAACGTCTTATTTGACTATATTAGCAACGAAACCAGCAAGTACTACAGTCAAAATTGCAATAGAAGAAACCTGGATTTAAAAAATGCCAAATTTGTTGACGCTAGAGGACCCGAACTTAGAAAATGGTTTGTTCTTGCTATCCTTATGGGAACTGTGAAAAAAGCAAGGATCGATGATTATTGATCAACGAATCCGTTGATAGACACACCGATATTTCGCAAAACGATCTCCCGCAACCGATTCAGACAAATATTATCAGTTTTACATTTTTCCTACAGCAACAATAAACCGGAGAATGGCGACCGGTTTGTCAAAGTGCAATTCGTAATTGATTATTTTTCTAAAAAGTTTAAAGAAACGTTTCATCTAAGTGAAAACATTTCAATTGATGAAGGAATGATACCGTGATGTGCACGATTAAATTTTAAAGTTGACGAAATACGGCATACTCATTCGGATGCTGTGTGATTGGATTACGGGATACATTTCCTCATTCAAGATATATTCCGGTGCTGGACACCTGATGGAAAGTGGCATCACCTCTGCATGTATAATTATTATAACAGTGTAGAACTTGCAGGGAAGTTACTTTAAAAGAGAATTGGAGTTTGGGGAACCATACGACAAAATAGAGGATTTCCAGAAACTTAAAGCGTGCAAAAGTCAATGTGTTTGAAGCTTGTCATCAACGGCAAGGTGACAAGCGGCTGGCGACAAGCCAAGTAATCTGAATTAGCGCTGCCGGCGCCAAGCGAATAAATTTCTACGAGACGTGCCGGCCGTTGTGGCCGATCAGTTCTAGCCGCTTCAATCTGGAACCGCGCGACCGCTACGGTCGCAGGTTCGAATCCTGCCTCGGGCATGGATATGTGTGATGTTCTTAGGCTAGTTATGTTTAAGTAGTTCTAAGTTCTAGGGGACTGATGACCTCAGATGTTAAGTCCCATAGTGCTCAGAGCCATTTGAACCATTTTTGTACGAGACGTGCGGACGGCAAAGTGTTAACGCACGCGGCTACCTGGGCGGCTGTGGCTGAGGGTGGTGGTCTCGCCTCACGATTACAGCACCGCCCTTTCGTAAGCAGGCTGCCAACAAGTCTAGCTTCATGCAGAGTGCTGGACCACTTTCAGATATCCACCTGACACCTCACTTTGTGCGTTCTCTTAATAGTAACATTTCTTTCCTTTCCCCGCAGCCACTCTAGTTCTTACATTAATAAAATTTGGCAGCAACACCAGTTAGCAAGCACAGAGACGGAAGGTACCAGCGGTTCTGTAGCCCACCGATCCATTGATCAGCAACAAGAATAATCTTACAGCTTCCTAATTGTCAATGCATATCGGTACAACACAGTAGCTAGTTTACGGATATAGTATATTCCACACAATAAGTTGCCGGCAGATTAAATATACTCCCCTGCAAGAGAACAGAGCGCATGTCGTATGGAAGAGCTATGGGAACGCCTGAAGCGATCTTAGTAACAGATAATTACCTCCGTGCCGCGATAAACTCTCGTGCCGCACTTCATGCTTGTAAAAACATTCCCTGAATTAGAATCCGCCTCGGATAATTTATTGAGATGTAACGCCGTTTCCTGCGGGCTCGACGGCGTCACGTCGCGAAACGTGAAGCTGGGCGACGTGGCGCCTGCCATCTCAGCGCCCCTGCTTTCCCCCGGCAGCGCCGCCGCTACGTGACTTGACGGATGTTTTCGCAGAGGGGCGACGGCAATTTGGCGCAGCCCGCTAACTGAGTTAGATGGGCACGGCCTGGCTGGCCTGGCCTGGCCTGGCCTGGCTCCTAACACGACTCCGTCTCGTCTCCGCTCCTCCCGTGCCGCCTCGATTGCGCGCAATTACGTCTGCCCCGCCGTCTCTTAATTGGCTTCATTCAGGCGACAGCAGTGGCAGGGCTGAGGCTCAGAGCAACGCACCTCAGCTGCAGGCTGTCTTCTGCCCTCACACTCTGCTCTTAAAAAAAGAGAGGACCACAGATGCAAAATTCACTGCAGAATTGAACCCTAATAATAATAATGGCGTGTGACGAGGGCCTCCCATCGGGTAGATCTCTCGCCTGGTCCAAGTTTTTCGATTTGACGTCACTTCGGCGACTTGCGCGTCGATAGGGATGCAATGATGATGATTAGGACAACACAACACCCAGTGCCTGAGCGGAGAAAAACTTCGACCCAGCCGGGAATCGAACCCGGGCCCTTAGGATTGACAGTCTGTCGCGCTGACCACTTTTTTTAATCTCATTTTGTTCGTTTTCGTTCGTTGTATCTGCTCGAGGCGTACGTCGCAAGACACCCGTTTCAGTTCGTCGTTGATTCATTACCTCAGTTTTTTTATTACAGAGGGCAGCTAACCCTCTGACCGAACACGCTAAGCTACCGTGCCGGCAACCACTCAGGAAACCGGGGGCGGACAACTGAACCCTGTCAACATCAAATGGTTCAAATGGCTCTGAGCACTATGGGACTCAACATCTTAGGTCATAAGTCCCCTAGAACTTAGAACTACTTAAACCTAACTAACCTAAGGACATCACACACACCCATGCCCGAGGCAGGATTCGAACCTGCGACCGTAGCAGTCCCACGGTTCCGGACTGCAGGGCCAGAACCGCTAGACCACCGCGGCCGGCTGTCAACATCAAAACAATACCAAGGGAGCTCCATAAGTAGGGGATCTGGTTGCAGGGTGAGCGGAAATTCCAAAAGCACTTATCATCTGCAGAAATCGTGCTGCCGAAGCCATAAAATCTGGACTATGGAGGAACGGAAGAAAGTAATTTGGACTATAGAGCAATGGAAGAAAGCAATTTGGTGGGATGAGTCTTGATTCTCAGTGCTTGGTGAAGTTCTGGCTGAGTTTACGACCCAAGAATTAAACACGGTGCAGCTCCTGTGAAGATTTGGGCAGTCACGTCATGATATTCTATGTACGCTATGGATACTCTACAAAGCTGCATTTTTACCAACTATTATGTGACATGCGTTCCTGTTCAAAATATTATGTACTTCCGAATACGCTGAATACAGACAGTAACGTGCGATGCACCATGTTAGATGCATGATACCGGATTATCGATCCACAACAAATCTCGCGTGACTTGCACGTTCATCATTACATTAAGATACATCTAAAATAAATGCTGAAAAAACGCTGCTGTGTGAGAAAAATTGCAACAACATGACCGAAAACCTCTTCAGTTATCACGTTAAGGATGGCTCAGCGTCAAGTTTGTGCAAAAGCAGGAATCCAATACCGTGTAGGAGTAGTTCCAATGTGCTAAAAGCTCAGTTGTAAGTCCGTCAAATAGACTGTAGTTACAAGATACCAGTAATCTGTCATCAAAGTTTCATTTGAAAATCACATTTCCGCAACTGCATTTCAAGAAACGATTCGTAGTGAAAATAGAAGCAACTTAAGCTATAAAAAGTGCCATTGACAGCTGTAAAAGCCGACAAGGAACTCACCTCACATGGCTCCTCGCTAGAAAGTAAAATGTTCGCTGTGGCATCAAACCAAAATAAAGTGCATCTTCTACGTAAAACCTCAACACAATATGTCAAACAACACACTTCGGAGGTGAAAGTAAGAATTAAGGTGATAAAAGCTTCTTTCTTGTCCATACATTTAACACCGCTAGCTATAATTCTGTATTAATACTGAGGTCTTGCGTTCCTCTATGTAAGTAACAAATGAAGTTTTGGTTTTTTAAAAATATATGTTGTAAATGTAGTGCCAGTTTATTCAAGTCGCATATCCTTTGACGCCAATAATATTAACGGTATAATAATTTCAAATATTATATGTTTAAGCTGTCAGTAAAAAACTTATGGAGGGAATGATTGTTTCTGATTAAATTTTATGTGGGGAAATTATATTTGATATACGCCGTTCTCTACAGACTCCTGATACCTAACATGTTTTACAGTTTTGTTTTGATATTGAGTAAGATGTTAAACACCAACTAGAGACTTTGTATCCACAAAACATGTTATCAACTTATGCGTCACCACAATTACTCTAACAACTGTTATTTAAAAATTTTGTTCCATCCATCGAATGTTACCTCTCTCTACCACAAATTTGATCTGATGAGGCTCTTAAAAGGAAACGTAATCAGGACGAATAAATAAAAGAATAGAGCGATCAAGACAAGAGTATATTATTGAGCCGAACATGTTCTCAGACCCAGTGAATTACTTTTTACGAACATTAATGATCCAGTCTTGGGTTTGTCGTAAGTTTCCTAACTGGCTTAATGTGATTCATTTCCATTTTAGCCGGCCGTTGTGGCCGAGCAGTTCTAGGGGCTTCAGTCTGGAACCGCGCGACCGCTACGGTCGCAGGTTCGAATCCTGCCTCGGGCATGGGTGTGTGTGATGTCCTTGGTTAGTTAGGTTTAAGTAGTTCTAAGTTCTAGGGGACTGATGACCTCAGCAGTTAAGTCCCATAGTGCTCAGAGCCATTTGAACCATTTTTTTTTTCAATTTAATTTTTCTTTATTTCTTACCTTTCTTTCTCTCTTTCTGGTGCACGGAGCCCACTAATTGTCGGTCGTCCTTTGCCAGTTACGCCCTTGTGTATAACAGTACGCAGCATATTGAGCAGGTATGTCCTGTCGTATGATGAGTGTAAATTAACATTCTGGGTCTCACTTATCGTTAATTTCAATTTTACTTTACAAGTGACGCATAACACAGTGATAACTGCCACAGGTTCCTATTCCCATGACTAAACTTAGGGTTGATTATCAGTCATCACGCTGTTGACAGAATAATACCAACATATGACTGTCAGTGTTAAACTTAGAACCCTAATTCGTTCTGTAACCACTGTACTGATGATTGTATCACTTATGAAACATTACTATACCTAAGTCTAGATATCTTAGAGTTCTTTCAGTTGGAGAGTGTGTACAACGCTACCGACGTCACATCGAATTTGTTTAACTGGGAATATATACTGTACACAAGTTGCTATTTTATTTTTTACAGCGTCATTTACTTTTGACAAAAGCGTTGGCGTTATTACTTTCACTGCTGTTAGTTGCTGTGATTTTAAAATGGCTACTGGTGTTTTCACAGTTTTTAGGACCACTTGAAACTTGATTGAGATCCTCGAAACCGTTTGTGGAATTAAGCATAAATAGAGATGATTTTATTAAAAGAGTAAACCTCTCATAATTACAAGCAGCAGTGGCATTCAGTAATAATGATGCACAATATAATAACTCCCTTAAAACTATAGCTCAATACATCTGACACTGTCAGAATAGAATAAAGCGGTCGTAAGTAGATGATCAAAGGTAAAATTACAAAAATTTAAAAACACTTCTATGTTATTGTTATGGTCTTCAGTCCAAAGACAGGTTTGACGCAGCTCTACTCTATCCTGTGCAAGCCTCTTCATCTCCAAGTAGCAACTGTAACCTACATCCTTCTGTATCTGCTTAGTGTATTCATCTCTTGCCCTCCCTCTACGATTTTTACCATCCACGATGCCCTCCAATACTAAATTGGTGATCCCTTGATGCCTCAGAACGTGTCCTATCAACCGCACGCTCCTTCTAGTCAAGTTGTGCCACAAATTCCTCTTCTCACCAATTCTATACAGTACCTCCTCATTAGTTACGTGACTACTCATCTAATCTTCAGCATTCTTCTGTAGCACCACATTTCAAAAGCCTCTGTTCTCTTCTTGTCTGACCTGTTTACCGTCCATGTTTCACATCCATATATGGCTACATGCCATACAATTACTTTCAGAAAAGACTTCCCGACACTTAAATCTATACTGGATGTTAACAAATTTCTCTTCTTCCGAAACGCTTTCCTTGCCATCGTCAACATTTTATTTCCTCTCTATATCGACCATAATCAGTTATTTTGCCAAATATCAAAACTCATTTACTACTTTAAATGTCATTTCCTAATCAGCATAAACTGACTTAATTCGACTACATTCCATTATCCTCGTTTTTCTTTTGTTGATGTTCATCTTATATCCTCCTTTCAAGACACTTCCCATTCCGTTTAACTGCTCTTCCAGGTACTTTGCTGTCTCTGGCAGAATTACGTCATCGGCAAAACTCAAGGTTTTTATTTCTTCCCCCTGGATTTTAATTCCTACTCCGAATTTTTCTTTTGCTTCCTTTACTGATTTCTCAATATACAGATTTAATAACATCGGGGATAGGCTACAACCCTGTCTCACTCCCTTCTGAACCACTGCTTCCCTTTCATGCGCCTCGGCTCTTATAACTGCCATCTGATTTCTATACAAATTGTAAACAGCCTTTAGCTTCCTGTATTTTATTCCTGTTGCTTTCACAATTTGAAAGAGAGTATTCAGGTCAACATGGTCAAAAGCTTTCTCTAAGTCTACAAATGCTATAAACATAGGTTGGCCTTTCCTTAACCTACCTTCTAAGGTAAGTTGTAGGGTCAGTATTGCCTCGCGTGTTGCCACATTTCTATGTAATCTAAACCGTTCTTTCCCGAGATCGGCTTCTTACAGTTTCCCCATTTGTCTGCAAAGGACTCGTGTTAGTATTTTGCAACCGTGACTTATTAAAAACTGATACTTGGGTAATTTTCACACCTGTCTGTGTCTGCTTTCTTTGGAATTGGAATTATTATATTCTTTTTGTAGTCTGAGGGTATTTAGGATGTCTCATACATCTTGGTCACCAGAAGGGAAGTTTTGTCATGGCTGGCCCTCCCAAGGCTGTCAATAGTTCTAAAGGAAACAATTCTATACAACTTTCAAAAATTTCTATACATTGTCTCAATCGCATTGAACGTTAAAGGAATTGCTTTTTACAAAGTGATAACCAGTTTCGGTAGCTTAACTACCATCTTCACTTGGCATGTAACATAAGAACTGCACTCACAGTCTTTTAAATTGCGAGAGCATTTATAACACTATTTGTCAGCCGAAGATGGTCGTCAACCTACCGAAACTGGTCATCACTTTGCGATCGAGACAATGTCTAGAAAATTTTGAAATTTTTAAGACTTTTGTATAAAGTTTTTAAAATTTTCATAATTTTACATTTGATTAAAGACTATAGCTGTTTCAGGCTCTCGGCAGGTAATTGCAAGAAGGCTGACAGCAACAGAAGATCTTTCGCACCTCTGCGTAATGCCGCTTGCTGTGAACCCTGCTTTAGTATTTTGACGATTCAGATAATTTTTAGCATTACATCGTGCATATTATTATGTTATTTGAAAAAACCAAATTTTAGTCCTTGGTGATCAAGCACTTATCACAGTTACGTATCATCCCCATATAATGAGGTCGGATAAGAATCAGAGTTGTTATAGTGGTATTCAGCCTGGAGCCTGATTTGATGAGGCGCTCCTTGCCACTCTGTCCTGTACAAGCCTCTTCATCCGAATAACTTCTGCAACCTACGTTCATTTGCACCCGCTTACCGTAGTCAAGTCTCTGACTCTTACAGTTTTCACCCTCCACACTTCCCTCTATTACCAAAATGACTTAGGATGTGCCCAATCAACAGATGTTTTTCTTTTAGTAAGCTTGTGTTATACATTTCTTTTCTCCTTTTCGGTTCAGTACTTGACTAGTTATCCGATCTACATATCTTATCGTCAGGATTCTCCTGTATCACAATATTTAGAAAATTTCTTCGTGCTGGAACTGTTTATCGTCCAAGTACCATTTTCGTACAAGGCTACATCTCAGACACATACCTTCAGAAAAGCCTTCGTAACATGTAAATTTATATTCGATGTACAAATTACTCTGTTTCTGCAACGGTTTTCTTTTTGTAGTCAATCTGCATTTTACATTCTAATTCGGCCATCGTCAGTTATTTCACCACCCAAAGAGAATAAATTCAATTATCCTCGTTTTACTTATATTGATGTTCACTTTGTAACATCATTTCTAGACACTTTCTATTCCATTCAACTTCTCTTCCTAGTTATTTCCCGTCTCTGACGGAATTGCAAAGTCACTGTAAACATCACATTTTTATTTCTTCTCCCTGCACATTAATTTTTCCCTTCAATGTTCTGTTTCGTTCTTTCACTGCTTGTTGAATGTACAATAATGAATGAGCGAGTTGGGAAAGGGATCATGTCTTTTTTAATTACATTTACCAGGCAAACCTGACTTATATATGTTTATGCGCCCTTTACTATAACAAGGTGTCATGTCCCATCTACAGAAATGCTCGTTAGATGGGTGTCAAATTGTAGAAGGAGCTATGTCCGGAGATGGCTCCAAAAGAGTGTCATACTTTGGTTTGTTCGTCGCCTCAAAAGTAGAACTTTGGCGTCGTAAACATGGAAAAAGAAAATATTCTGGACATGAAGATCTGCTCACCTAACCACTACAAAAGAGATGCTAGTTCAGTGTGCTGTTACAGTAACAAAACAATAATGAAGTCCCAGATATCAACGTACAACCACACTCATTGACCAACTCAGTGCTATCCTGTTTCCACTGCTCAAAGGTTGACGCAAGTCATATGTTCCAGATAAACAAGCATATAGTGCACGTGCACTAATAGGAAAGAAGAAACTACATGATGTAAAGAAAATTCTGAAGTACATCACTGACGAGCAAAAACCATTTTGTAACAGTATCTGCCAATGACCAGCGAAGGATGAACAAAATGAATGTAGATGAAGAATACACACCAGTGTCTGCTTTGCTTTAACTTTATTATTATTGTATTTTGGTTACATTATGAATCAGCCTGTGTGCTCACAGCACACTTATGGTATAAAGGTTTCGAAAAAGGTTCGTCAGCAGTTTCACCCTGGAGCCAACTACTACATAACAACTCTGCTTAAGCCCATCCAGAAAAATTTACTTTCTGAGACATGACACCTTTTTCAATTCACCGATTCAATTTTAATGAAAATTGGGTTAGACTAAAACATTATCTCACTCCCTGCTATTAACTGCCTCTCACGTTTCTTTACTCTTGGCTCTGAGCACTATGGGACTCAACTGCTGAGGTCATTAGTCCTTTCTTTACTCTTTTGACCGCAGTCTAGTTTCTGTACAAGTTGTAAATAACCTTCCGCTCCTGATTTTACCCTTCCGATCTTTAGTGTTTTAAACAATATTTTCCAGTCAGAATTTTCATATCTTTCTCACACAATACGGTGAGCAAAAGTACGGTGCTCTCCGTCTCTGCCAGACCCGTCCTTTGCCACGCTGGAAGCGTATGTATTACCAGCGTTAAAACGCGTGGTCACATAGAGTCCGTATATAGGACTTCTGTCACGTGGCCCCTCTGCCCGTTTGGCTGGGGCGGTAACCCACCAGACTGTCTTAACGACTTGAGGGGCGTGAGTAGTGGGGGTGGTGTCGCCCGCAGCAGCTGTAAAAGCGCGCCTCGCTGCCGTTGTCGCAACAGGCGTTACGCCGCACAAGGCGATGGCGCTGGCAGGTCCGTTGCCACAGCAACCGCTCGGCGCCCCGCGGCGAGGTGAAGCCTGCGGCTGGCAGCGACAAACAGCTGAGTGGATGGGGGACACCTGCCGTGCTGTAAAGGCAGCGGCGAGCAGGCAATCCCGGTGAACACACGCTGCGTTGCGAGGTTAAGGGTTGCTACGTTTCTCACTCCTCCGCTTCTAGTCGTACTCAGGCGCTGATCAAGGGATTCTAGGGAGGGTCACAATCCATCTACTGTCCGTGTATCTCTCTCTCTCTCTCTCTCTCTCTCTCTCTCTTTTTCCCCTCTCACCCCTCTCTCAGTTCCCCATAAATGTAGCTTGCCGCTATCCCGAATTACAACGCGCTACAAGCGCTCACGGTGTTAATAACAGTCAAAAAAATTATAGTACACCTGCTTAATAACATGTTGGTCCACTTTTGGAACGTATTAGAGCAGATATTCTGCGTGGCATAGCTTCGGTAAATGTTTGGTGGGTTTCCGGAGTTGTATGGAAACATATGTCTACGCACAGGTCACGCAATTCCCCCAAATTACGGACCGGTGGCTTGTAGGCACGAAGCAGGGCTCTGTTGCGTCCCATGTGTGTTAGATCGGGTTCAGCTGAGGTGAATGAGGTGGCAAAGATATCAGTGCGAGTTCGATATCATGTTCTTCAAACTACTGTAGCAAGATTCTGGCATTTTGACACCGACAGTTATTCTGCTGGAAGATACTATCGCCTTCAGGTAAGACAACAAGGGAGAAGGGATTCAGGTGCTTCGCAATAAGGCTCAAGTATCACACGTTTACATTTTTCTTTACAGTTGGTACTTTACTTAGCTAACTAAATGGACAATAAATTCCATAACTTTTTTTACAAGTTCTACAAAAGAAATTTTTATTGTATCCTGGTATAAATTACTTAGCTAACTAAATGGACCATATTTTGGATAACTATTTTACAAGTTGTATAAAAGAAATACATTAGGTTGGTTGATACGTTCGTAGCGTTTTTGTTTTGCATGTTGGTATTCCGGTTGCTCCTGATTTGTTTATCAATTGAAACTTTTTATTTGTAGTTCGCTGACGCTATTTGGCTTTACATATTATCATTTTGTCATTTGGAGATAGTCAGTGGAGTTGTGGACGACAGAAAATGGCCGGCCGGTGTGGCCGAGCGGTTCTAGGCGCTACAGTCTGGAGCGGCGCGACCGCTACGGTCGCAGGTTCGAATCCTGCCTCGGGCATGGACGTGTGTGCTGTCCTCAGGTTAGGTAGGTTTAAGTAGTTCTAAGTTCTAGGGGACTGATGACCTTTGAAGTTAAGTCCCATAGTGCTCAGAGCCATTTGAACCATTTGACAGAAAATGGAATGTCAAGTGGAGAAATCTGAACATTTCATCATTTCATACATCTGTTTGACTTCAGTTGAGGGGTGACAGCAGCTGAGGTGGCCAAAAAAAATTTCGCCGTATACTCGTATGGGGACAAGGCCACTGGACAGATCACGGCAAGAAAACGGTTTTCTTGCTTTAAGAACAATTGTTTTGACATTAGTGACCTTTGGTGTTTGATGAAGATCGTTTAAACAAATTAATGCACGATGATTCACAGCAGTGTACTCGATATCTGGTAAATGTGATGAACTGTGATCATTCCACAATTGCGCGACATTAGCACGTAATGGGAAGTTTCAAAAATCGATTGTATGGGACATCAGTTGGCTCGTGACAACACCGACCATTCCTGTCGTATGTCGTTACTGGTGACGAGAAATGGTGTCTTTATGCTAGCATAAGGATGAAAGGTCTCTGCTGGATTCCTTTCATGTTAATTTCTTAAATCTGTTGTCATTTATGGCATAAATTCCTCTTCTAAATTTACTGTGGAATTACACTCTTTGTGTAAACCAAGTTGACCACGTGAAGCATGTGGTGTAAGCATCAAAGTAGCCCTCAGCTATTCTTTTCGGGAAGATTTCACAGAGAGTTAGCATGAATTTAGTATACCACTGTGTGGTAATTTCATGACGGACAGAATTGCGCTACGACCGTAACTTCTTTGGGTGAAAATTGAATCGGTTAATTTCCTCTTGCATATGTTTCAACGTTCTTTGTGTGGTATTTTATGAATGCAGTGTTGTATGCAGTCTCCCAATCTTGGCTCCATATTTGATGTGTTCCGTAAGATTACAAACTCACATTTTCACAATCCTAAATAAGGCACCAGCTCAGTTATGAATCAAGTTTAATATGCTGAAATTGCAATGAGCAATGCTAAAATAAATTTCCAAATATAAACTGATTTATTTCTTTATATTTAAATTCTCTTATATATATATATATATATATATATATATATATATATATATATATATATATATATATATATATATATATTCCTGGAAATGGAAAAAAGAACACATTGACACCGGTGTGTCAGACCCACCATACTTGCTCCGGACACTGCGAGAGGGCTGTACAAGCAATGATCACACGCACGGCACAGCGGACACACCAGGAACCGCGGTGTTGGCCGTCGAATGGCGCTAGCTGCGCAGCATTTGTGCACCGCCGCCGTCAGTGTCAGCCAGTTTGCCGTGGCATACGGAGCTCCATCGCAGTCTTTAACACTGGTAGCATGCCGCGACAGCGTGGACGTGAACCGTATGTGCAGTTGACGGACTTTGAGCGAGGGCGTATAGTGGGCATGCGGCAGGCCGGGTGGACGTACCGCCGAATTGCTCAACACGTGGGGCGTGAGGTCTCCACAGTACATCGATGTTGTCGCCAGTGGTCGGCGGAAGGTGCACGTGCCCGTCGACCTGGGACCGGACCGCAGCGACGCACGGATGCACGCCAAGACCGTAGAATCCTACGCAGTGCCGTAGGGGACCGCACCGCCACTTCCCAGCAAATTAGGGACACTGTTGCTCCTGGGGTATCGGCGAGGACCATTCGCAACCGTCTCCATGAAGCTGGGCTACGGTCCCGCACACCGTTAGGCCGTCTTCCGCTCACGCCCCAACATCGTGCAGCCCGCCTCCAGTGGTGTCACGACAGGCGTGAATGGAGGGACGAATGGAGACGTGTCGTCTTCAGCGATGAGAGTCGCTTCTGCCTTGGTGCCAATGATGGTCGTATGCGTGTTTGGCGCCGTGCAGGTGAGCGCCACAATCAGGACTGCATACGACCGAGGCACACAGGGCCAACACCCGGCATCATGGTGTGGGGAGCGATCTCCTACACTGGCCGTACACCACTGGTGATCGTCGAGGGGACACTGAATAGTGCACGGTACATCCAAACCGTCATCGAACCCATCGTTCTACCATTCCTAGACCGGCAAGGGAACTTGCTGTTCCAGCAGGACAATGCACGTCCGCATGTATCCCGTGCCACCCAACGTGCTCTAGAAGGTGTAAGTCAACTACCCTGGCCAGCAAGATCTCCGGATCTGTCCCCCATTGAGCATGTTTGGGACTGGATGAAGCGTCGTCTCACGCGGTCTGCACGTCCAGCACGAACGCTGGTCCAACTGAGGCGCCAGGTGGAAATGGCATGGCAAGCCGTTCCACAGGACTACATCCAGCATCTCTACGATCGTCTCCATGGGAGAATAGCAGCCTGCATTGCTGCGAAAGGTGGATATACACTGTACTAGTGCCGACATTGTGCATGCTCTGTTGCCTGTGTCTATGTGCCTGTGGTTCTGTCAGTGTGATCATGTGATGTATCTGACCCCAGGAATGTGTCAATAAAGTTTCCCCTTCCTGGGACAATGAATTCACGGTGTTCTTATTTCAATTTCCAGGAGTATATATATATATATACACTCCTGGAAATATATATATATATATATATATATATATATATATATATATATCACCGGTTGTCGTATGACTATTAAAAGATTGTAATTAATGTTAGTCTGGTTGGTAATTTGGTAAGCTAGACTGGATACCTGGTGAAACAGTTGCGCAGTAATGCAAGGTTAACTTCCCCACATAGTTCACAGCCTTTAACCCGCTTTTATTGTCTATCAGCACCGCTTACACCACAAATTAAAGTAACAACATTACAAGGAAAAGGAAGTAATGACTGAGCGCAAATAAAGCTGCAACTCCCTGTACAAAGTTCTTTGCGCTTCCAAAAAAAAGATAGTGCTATGCATATGTACTACGAATTGCTTCTCCAAGGAGTAACCATAACTGCTGGCATTTACTGTCAACAACTGGGACTTCTTGCAGAGACAGTCCAAGCACAACGACCAGGAAAACTGCTTGAAGTGATGCTACTCAACGATAATGCCCGCCCGCATTGTGCTAGACCTACAAAAAACATTATACAGGAGATGGCTTGGGAGCTCATTCCACACCCACCTTATTCACCTGGTCTTGCACCCTCAGATTTTCAACTTTCCTTTTCTCTATCGAACAACCTTCAAAGAATTTCCTTTCCGCATGTAAATTCTCTCCGAACATGGCTCGACGTGATCGTCTCAAAACCACATGATTTCTACGGTCGCAGAATCGAAAAGTCACGCCAGCGTTGGCAGACTGTTCTAAATAGTGAAGGAGAATATATTATTGATGACTGAAGTCTCTGTTACGTGTATGTATTGTGTCCATTAAACTTATGATACGTTAGAAATTGCAAGATTCTATCACAAGTGCCATTTCAAATGCCGGTAGTACACTTCGAGGCGCTCACCTCTGCGTAGCATACCAGTTCCTAATTCTAGTCATTGGCTAACTGTAGAGAAACATCTCCGAATGAACGTCAGCTGCGTTAAGTCAGTCTTCTATGCTACTCTGTTCTAATTACTTTTCTATTCTAATATAATCTCAGCTCTTGTACCGTTCTATGTATGCGTTTAGTCTACTTTATTTATACACAATCTAGCCATCTAATGGTACTCCTTCTAGTCTACAGCTATTATTGATTTAACGTGTCTAATTACAGCACACGCTGGCGCGGTTATAGCTATAATTTATAGATGTAGCATCTTTGTGTCTTCTAGTTTGGGAGCTGTTACCCATCAATCAGTGTCGTCCAACCAGTTTTACTTCCACTTATCAGTCATTTATACATTTTCGTTGTGTGAGTTTCCTTTTTGTTCTGTGTCGTGTTCATTTCGAATAACTGGCTGACTGGTTTGCCTGTACGATCTTGTTTCTATGTATTCAGTATATACATGCCTCAAAGCTTTTGGGTCAAAATGAAACAGGCGATAACGGGTCCACAACCTATTA
Organism: Schistocerca cancellata; assembly: GCF_023864275.1. Classification (NCBI taxonomy): domain Eukaryota; kingdom Metazoa; phylum Arthropoda; class Insecta; order Orthoptera; family Acrididae; genus Schistocerca; species Schistocerca cancellata. The sequence goes on along the minus strand of NC_064628.1, from coordinate 514,115,021 downwards.
TAATGAGACAGGGAACATAGAGGCGGAAACACATATTTACCGTGTTACGGATATACACAGGATACATCACACAACAACAGCGTAGTTGATAGTAACTGTTCAAAGTGACGACCACCATGCTCAGTGCACGTACAGCCATGTCTGAAGTCACCTAAATCAGTGGCCACGATCAACGACTCGCCGTCAATGTATGAGCTGGCGTTGTGTAGGATCACCTAATAGCATCCTATTTGCTCCCTCCCCGTCTGAATGATCCACGTTACCTGGTATTCCCGCGAGATGTGCTGCCACATTTCTTGTAGACTGTACGCTTTGTTGTCCGTGAAAGGATGTTGTTTCAACACCACGGTGCACCACCTCACTTCGCTCTTAATGTCTGCGAGCACTTAAACAACACGTATTCTCATGGTTGGATCGGAAGGGAAGGTTCTGTCTATGACTAGCGCGATCGCCGGATCTCACACACCTCTGGAAGTTTTCCTCTGGAGTTAAAAGACGTTGGTGTATGATACCCACATAGAACGGATGAATACCTGTTGCTATGGTCCAAGTTACCTGTCTCCTGATACGACAGACACCAGGGATCTTTGAGAGAGTGTGGCAGAACTTCACGCGGCGTTTACATGCGGTCATTGAGACTGGCGGTCGTACCTTTGAACAATTACAATGAACTACATTGTTGTTATGCGGTGTACGTTGTGTACATCCATAACACAATATAGGCACTTCCAACCATTGGGAGTTCGTTTATGCTCTGTTAGCATCAAACTGATGATTGACTGGATCAGTTCACCACCGTCTTACGGATGATCCAAATGTCGATCCCACTCAAGAATCTCATCATAATATGTTGCAGACGACTGAAACACGTCATTCAAGGGGCGAAGGTTTAATGATGCTCAAGCGTAACCTGTTCTGTTCTACCACAGACCAGTGTAATTTCGTTATCTCGGAATCTAAGTCATTGATCGTTGCGCAATTCTGTATTACTGGCAACACTTTACCAATGGCTTCACCACTTAAGTGGCTACTAATAAATTCGTGTTTCCTTTGGGGAGGCCAGTAGCGTGGTAGGCTATTTGTAAATTGGGGTATCCAAGTTTTAATATATGCTTCCCCGCCTATAGTTAAAAATTTCCGTCACTAGAAAACGTGTTTTTCATTAATCGACACCTTGTCCCCACTCTCGCTGCTCTAGTAGAGACGCTTTCTGTACCGGATACTGCCCCACTATTCGACTAAATTTGTGTACACAGTGTTCACATTCTCCGATATTGTTAAAAGTCGTTACGCCACTTGTAGTCGCTCAGTTTTCTTCTCAAATTTTCTGTTACGTTTTAGCGAAGCAAACTTCTCAGTTTCAAAAAGTTGTACCGGCGCTGTCTCTTCTGAAATTGGGCGTTCCTCCAGATTTTGCATTTGTTGTACAAGTTCTTAATTCATACCTTCAATTGTTTTCACCTATGTAGCTTTGTATTGTTTTCGCTACTTCCCTATTTTCTCGCCATTAATGTGGCACTAAGAACTGAATTTCCTATTTAGGGGAACTTCTTCTTCCAAACCTGCTTTCTTTTCCTCTCCATTTTTCCCTGTCCGCGTCAGCTTTTTGTTAGTCTACCTACTCTTTATCTTCTGTTTCCTTTGCGCTAGCTTTATTTGCCCAGGCTTTTTCCATCTCTTTCCTCGGCTCCACGCCTATCTGCCTCAGCTTTCTTACTATCTGCTTCACCTTTCTGTTCTCTTTCCTTTCCAATAGCTCTATTTGCTTCAGCTTTTCGTCTGTCCACTTCAAATTTCCGCCATTCTGCCTCCTGCCCCTCTGGCATGTGTTTAAGCCATAGTGGCGTGTCCTCCATAGCCCCAAAAATCGAATTGCTTGGCGTGAATTTTTTTTCGTTGTAACCAGCCTGACTACATCCACTCTGTCCATTAACCTGTTTACCTCTTCTGCGTTTCAAGCATGGTAACAGCTGCTATTGTCTCCCCATCGATAAATTAAACAATTTTTTATTCATAGCCACACGACTTTCGTCCTGAGTAATTTTTCTAGTCTCACTCGATCAAGCGCAATTTGCACTCTACGTAAAGGACACAAATGTAATCTTCTATTCGACGAACAGACACTGTAAAAACTACAATAAACAAACAAATACCCTATGCACATAGAATAATCTCACACGCAATTGAATTTATCTTCACTCGCAACATAATATAACATCAAGAAAAAAAACACCAAACTACAATTGAAACATACATACTTCGCGCTACCAAAGCTGCCGCTGCTGAAAATTAATATCAGCAAGCAAAGCGGTGACAGCTGTAAGTCGCTACAACAATATTCAAAAAACTTAAATTGCTTCTCACCGTGCCTTTTCTGTCCGCCTTTATCATGCGCACACATATGTTCTCAACGCAGAAACGCTATGCAAGCTTGTGTATGCCTTGTATAACACTAAATAGAGGAATTGCTCATTACAGCATCCGAAACTCCCTACGAACTCAACATTGTAGTAAATAAAAATGAGACCAGTTGCCATTAATCACTAGTGATACAAATTATGTAAATTTCCTCAAAGACACATTAAGTCTTACCTATATTACAATGGAATGCTGCCGCAGTGAGTGCGCAATTTAGTTATACAAAATAAATCTGTCATATCTGCTTTTTTGACAGGGTCAGCTGACCAGAACTGTTGTAGAACAAAATGAAATACAATTCTAAGCTTTAAAGCTTGAGTTTATATTCTCAAGTTCATATCTCCAATTAAATGACCAACAGTTACTTATTTGAACTAAAGAGAATATCAGTTCAGTTAATTATGACCAAGATGGTTACTTACTTGAAGCTCTAAAAATTTTGTTCCTCAAAAACAACGAAGTCAATTCCACAATGGAATACACGTTGCTGCCCGGAAAATACAATAAATGACTGCTTGATTGAAGCTCAATTCGTACAGAATGCACTGTTAAAACTGGAAGGTACAACAAACTAAAAAGGAGATGGCCAAGGAGCCTTGATTGGATTTGCAAACCGATGCAGCTCGCAAACTCAAGTTAAGAAACGGATCGAAGATCCAGATAAGTCAAATCACAAAGGTAGCAAAATACGTTGCGGACAAAATCTCACAAACTTTTCTTAGAGCAGAGGCAGTTACTTATTCAAGACTCAGGAAAGAATGCCGTGCTGCAAACGGGAACGTCTCTCTTGATATGACCGAAAGCTGCGCGTCTCCACACCATCTTATCTTCTCTACGTTCCCGTCCATCCCCAAAAACCTACGACTTGGAGCGAGGAATTCATGATTTTTGCCACAATGGCGAGCGAGGTTATTTCCTGAATAAGCCAAAACGCAGGGGAAACTTGCACAACCTCTCCCTCCCCCCCTCCCCACCTCCCAACAGCTTACTATTTGTCAGTTTATCAGAAGCCACTAACTATGTATTTCCCTCCAGCAAAGTTAAGGAAATACAGCTAGGAAATTTACTTGTTATCACAAAGCGATCTGTCTCTGTGCTGTTTTTGAAAGAATAAAAACCCTTGATGGTCGTACTCGGTCATCTTATTTCTGTTTCGTCGTTACTTCTAGAATTCCATACCCTTTTTTTACACTCATAGATTTCATACCGCTTTTGTCCCTCAGAGCTAGCTATGACTTTTGAAAACAAAAGGCAACGTATAAAATCGTCTACTGAAATGTCATGACCCTGCTCCCTCCTGGTATCCACTTTTAGATGCCCGCCTCCATAGTAGGAGAGGGAGTTTTAGAGGGTAAAAGCTGCAGGGAAAGAGAGAGATTGCAGTACTTACAGCTAATAGTTGAGAATATAGGCTACAAGCATTACTTTGAGATGAACCGGTTGTCACGAGAAAGGAATTCATTTCGGGCCATATTCAAGACAGGAAAAAAAAAAAAAAATAAAAAAGAGAATGAAAGGGCCGAGATGTCAGCAAGTATTGCAGGCTAGCCGTTATGAATGGTATATACAGTTGTGTCCAAACAAAATTAAGTCACAGTTTAAATTTTTGAACGGCATTATAAAGCTTAAGCAAGAAACAGCTGTGTATTGCCGAACAGATAACATCTGAAAATGTATTGACATATTATGGTAGGATTGAAAAACTTGTTTCTCGAGTACTTCCAAGATAATGCTACAGAAACTAAACATGTTTGCCTGCTTTGTATGACGTCATACAAGCACTTAAAGAGATATTCATTGACATAATTTTCACGAGTAACGAATGAAGTGTAGTGTCTAAAAACATAATTGAACCCAACAGCCTTGTTATTAAGTGTAAAGTGATACATCAAAACAAGGGTTGAGCTAATGTTGAGTAAAAACAAGGTTGACCCACATATTTCGTCATTTGGTGTTTCATGGAATACACTTCATTGCCTAAAAACAATCACTATGATTACGAATTAAAAACCTTGTCAAAAGAATAACAGCGCTCACACTAATTTAAAGAACTTGGACAGGGTCAATTCGTTAATAACAATCTTTAATAATTTAAATAATTAAGAACAGGGCTTGAAACCAGGAATATACAGTCCCTAAAAACAACTAAGAAGTCATACCAACTAGGTGTGCCTGCAAGCGTATTCAACAAATTGAGTTTAACCAGTAAAGTGAATTACAAATAACTGCCACTAAGTGTACTAACAATCCCCAAGCATGGATTACTCCTTAAATAGACAACGCAGCCCCAAAATACAGAAAGGATAACAAATCACGTCACTTATTGAGGCTGTTGGAAAGCGCTTAACAATCTATAAGCCTTAATAAAATCCCTTAAGCAATATAATACACAATCCCCCAAGAAACAAGCAAAGCTGGGAAGGGTCACACTTTAAAATTTGACTCCCAGCTGGTACACAGAAGCAGAAATATTGACAATGACCCTTAAATAAATATACAATCCCCCAAAATACAAGATAAGTTGGCCAATACAGTAGGTGGCTATGGAGCCAACAGACAAGAAGCAGGCAAGTTTTACGAGTGGAGTTAGCTAATGACTGTGGATAAAAGGAAAATATCAGCAGTTCATACTCATAAGTAAACGGCCTTAAAACTTAACATGCACCAGAACTAGCAATAAGGGTGAAAGGTTTAAACGATTGTTAAAAAGCAGGTATAGAGACGACGACCCTCGGGCTTGCAGGACACGCTTCAAAGCTTATGTGCTTGCTGAATTCACAATATTGAATGGATCTAGTTCCTGATTAATTGGCGACATTTTACCGTGGCACGTATCAGAAGATCAAATTTACTTAATTGAGCCAACACGAGGCGGCTGCTAGAGGCGCCAGATCGCGAGCCAACCTAGACGTCGTGCGACTAGGGAAGCGTCGCCACAGCAGAAAGAAAACACGTCTCTGCTCCAGGGCCAGGAAACAGGAACGTGTCGTTCGCTGCCAAAACTACACTGACAAAATACATCAGAAGGAAACATAATCTGCCCAAATAAGGCTACAGATAGGAATGTCTAGGATGTAGGCAATATTAACTTATTCTAGGAACGACTACACATGCAAGTTACAAACTTAACGCTCCTAAAAGTTACTTGAAAATTAACAAAGTGAAATATTACTTACTTACTCACTGATCATACCGGACTCGAGAGTCCATTACCGCAGCAACGTATTTTCGCCATCTGTCCCTGTCTTGGGCTATTTCCTTCCATTCACCTTCAATACCTGGCTCCTCAAATCAGCCTTCACATTGTCCTCCCATCTATGCCTCGGTCTCCCCACAGGACGTTTTCCTTCTTGGTGCCCTACCAGTACTCTGCGCGCTGACCTGCCCTCATCCATTCGAGCTACGTGACCCTCCCATATTAGCGCCTGCAAATCCAATTACTAGCGCATACACATCTATACAAGGTTGCCTTGCCATTGACTCAGACTGTTACAATTTCAATTTCATTAACTCAATTTGTAACAGAATGCTTATACACTTGCATGGAATATAGCCTGAAACAACAAATTGTGATCAGTTACGCTGACCGATGACCAAGCACGCAATGATTGAGAGGCGCTTTAATATGACAAGTCCAGTTCCAGACGTGGCCTTACTATCATAAGTACAACTAAAAAAACACTTAAATCCACTCAGGTGTGAAGGAGCCGTGACTTCCAGGGTTCCAAGCAGGGGTGTTATTGCCCCCAGCCTGTACAGGTGATCTTCGAGGTGCCGTAGAATTTAAGCCTGCAGCGTTGGCCGGCAACTTGCCGATCAGGTTGCAGGCGGCGTCCACTGTTCTTCCTACAAATCGCCGCTGTCAGTCCTTACTCCACCCGGCAAGGCTTGTCTCTGACGGGTTTGACCACTCGGGGCATTTCGAGGCCCGTGCCGGGCAACAAGAGTCCCCTAAAACCGACAACTTGCCAGCCACGTGCACTCCAACTAACTACCAAAAAACAAGCAAAAAACGCCCTAAGACCCTGGCTCCCGACATATGATCAGGATCGATATTGACAGCTCAGGTAGTTGGTGGCGTCAGCGGAGTGCCATGCCCACCAATAATAAAGTCGCCACGTCTCAAAGCTCTAGAAAGACTCGGTGTAGCACCTCCGACCTAACATCCCAAAGATGTTCCGGCTCACATGCGGTTCTCTTCATCGAAATGTCTTTGCTCAAACTTGTCTAGGCGCTGAACCGCATGTGTCCCATTACAAGCCCTAAATTAGACACTTGTGACACTTTGGTTAAATTGTATGGCTGGAAAGTTTGCGAAATACAAAGTTAACATAACATACAAGGTGTACAACTTTGATTCCGCCGATTTTCCCCCAACATTTGAGGCTTTAATGAAACAGATTGGTTACACATGTACCATTCAAAGTATTTGCCATCGCTGGCCACTACTTTCTCCCATCTTTTGGGCAGTGTACGAATCCCGTGTCGAAAAAATTGTTCATCTTTTGAAGCGATCAACGAATCGATCCAATTTATGACTTCTTCATGAGATCAGAAGTGTTGGTCAGCCAGGCCTTGCGCCATTGATCTAAACAGGTGATAGTCAGAGGGAGCAATGTCTAGAGAATACGGCAGGTGGGGTAGGACTTCCCATTTTAACGTTACCAAGTACGTTTTGACCTCTTTTGCAACATGGGGTCGAGCATTGTCTTGTTGAAAAATCACTTTATGTTGCCTCTCGCTGTATTGCGGCCGTTTGTCTTTTAATGCTCTGCTCAAACGCATTAATTGCGTTCGATAACGAGCATCTGTGATTTTTTCTCTTGGTTTTAACAACTCATAGTACACGACGCCGAGCTGGTCCCTCCAAATGTAGAGCATGATTTTGGGGCTGTGAATATTCGATTTGGCCGTCGACGTGGAAGCACGGCCGGGATATCCCCATGAGTTTTGGTGCTTAGGGTTATAGTAATGAACCCATTTTTCATCCCCGGTCACAATGTGATGCACAAGTCTCTTCCGTTTTTGCCTCTGAAGCAACTGTTCACAAAAACACAAACGTTGTTCAACGTCTCTTGGTTTCAGCTCACAGGGGACCCAAGTTCATTCTTTCTGAGTCATGCCCACAGCCTCGAGACGTTTTGAAATGGCTTGCTGTGTCACACCCACTAATCGTGCCAATTCTTCTTCAGTTTGACGCGAGTCTTCACTCAGTAATGTCCCCAATTCTGCATCTTCGAAAACATTCTCTCTTCCATCACTATGCCGATCTACGACGTTAAAATCACCGTTCTTGAAGCGCTGAAACCACTCACGACACGTTCTTTCACTAATAGCGTCTTTACCATACGTACTTGAGAGCATTCGATCAAACTCAGCCACTGTTTTCTTCATATTGAAACAAAACAGTAACACCTCCCGCAAATTACGAGAATTAGGCTCGTAAACTGACATTTTCAATCAAGAACAACTTCGTGATGCAGACACAAATTGACTAATGTTTGAATGAAGTTATGTTGACCGAGGTCCAAGCTAACTGCCTGACGTCTGCGATCTGTTTCTTTCGACCGCTACTTAGCGTTGTCGCCACCTATCGGCAAACAGTGGAAGCAAAGTTGTACACCTTATAACAGTAATAATAATATCGAGAACGAAATAAAGGACCCATAAATGATGTAGGCCACACAGTTGTTATCTGGTTAGAATATTGTTTATTTAGAAAGCAAAATAATAACGAAAGTGATCGTATTTAGAGTTACTGTTACACTCGAGCGCATATATATTTGACACAGTTCTATCATTCACAATCTCATCGCGAAATGCAAGTTATCTACGCGAAAAGTTAGAGTTCACACCAGGCGCTCGGATGCTCACCGCTTAGAGACTAGGTCCCGTGATACCACACAACGCGAAATATTGTAAGTCTTTTCACTTCCTAGCTGCTTAAATATCGACTGTCCGCTTTCGCGTCTCAATCCGAACTGTTCACTTTGTCGTCTCCAGCCGAACTGTCCGGTTTCGCGTCTGCACCAGCACTCTCACCCCTGCCCGTTCCCGGCCGCGTTATCCCTCGCGACGAACATCCTCACTCAAGTGACCAGGGCAGTTCCCTTTCCTGAAGCCGTCCATCTGATTGGCCACAACTTATTCTACATTATTTTACATTTTAACATATTTAAATAATCAAACCTTGACCACTTTCACGTTCTAAATAAAGTAACAATAATATCCATTACATAATGAACGTTAAATTCTTCTACATAACACCAATACAATTTTCTTCTTAGCTTTGAATGTCACGGCCAGTAGCCTTGCACCAATGTCCTTTCTGATAAATAAATAAAGAACAAAAGTAACTATTATGCACCTAATGATTCAATAGGGTGTCATGCTGTCATCGTTCAATTTGTTTTGTGTGGAGGAAATGGTCTGATGCTTAACTGAAAATACAGGTAATTTAAATTTACTTTATCTTTTAAACAAATAAAGCTACAGAGTTGATATTTAGAACATTTGTCATTTTAATGATGCGCTTCTATATGAAATTTCGATCATTAAGATAGATCGAAGCTTTCAGATTTTAGCATTCAGGTCTTTGTTACAAAACTTGCTAATTTCACTTTAACAGTAAATCCTAAACTATTATAGATATGATCAATATTCAAGTTTTATTGGGATCACCATGAAAATTTATGGAGGATGGCAGATTAAATTTACTGTGGCTTGATTCCCTTCACTAATACAGAAATAGTTTTCATAAATGTTTCCCTTTATGGACGATCTTAGGTCCACCATATTTAACACTGCTACGTCTCATTGGCCACAAAGGGCCTCTACTGGGTTTCCCTATGATTTAGTTTCTCATCTGTCTCACTCGCACAGTACAGTGCTTAGGCCTGATTTAGCGCAATAGAGGTTTCCCCATCTCTTGGCGAAGATGTTCGTTCCACAATTCCTGAAGGTTGATCCTTTCGGGCATATACTTAAATGAGAGCGAAATGCTCGTTAACTCACACACCTAACGCTTCGATATCTGATAGAATGGACATTACAATTGCTTATGACCTTTTAGGAACAGTGCTGTCAGAAAGCATCATTCGACAATCTGCTTCATCATACTTCCAACATCTGTAAAAGACAAAGAAAGCATCGAAAGTAAATTCTCTAACGAATGTATGACAACAACAAAGAAGGCTCATGTAGCCCACAACTGAACTTGGAGTGATGCTTTAGTTGCCCCCCGAATGACAACATTTATTCGCATCTAAATACCTGATTTTAAGTAATGAAGGAAGTTAATTGTGGTGATGGCGGAAAGAACTTCATCGAAATTGTTTGATGTACGAGACTAATCACAGCTGATACCGAGTTACCCCGACGCATGCTGATGTATCTAATAGAACCTCTAGCTGCTGCGAAAAGTAAGAGTTCTTTTTCCAAGCCAAAAGTCTTTAACAAATATATACGGTATACACTGAGTCTGAGCGTTCTTTTTTCTAGTTAAATGTCTTTAAAAAATATATACAGTATACACTGAATAAGGAGCGGTTGTATGGTTCGGCAGCATCGTCAATAGAAGGAAGGTAGTGTGCATTGTCATAGAAGTGTTTCACTGGCGAGCGAAAGTAACAAAATTTTGAAAAACATTAACTTACAGAAATCGAAACAAGACGCCATATGTTCACAAAATCGTGCTGGAAAATTCCAAGACATGTCTTTCAGCACAGAAACTAGAAAAATTCTTCACCTACGCACGTTTCCATACCGCAGAAATTGTGCAGATAAAATTAGGCAAACAGCGTCATAGGAAAATCATTCATTTTTTAAAAGGGAAAGCACAACCTGTCTCAGGACATGTGTCCCATTTTCAAGTGCATATTAAAATTTAATTTCAGTTATGCGTCCTATGTGGACTCAGATTTTAATATCCACCTGAAGATGGGACACATGTGCTGAAACTGTTCTGTGCTTTCCTTTTAAGAGAGAAATAATTTGCACAACTATAGCAGATCTTAACATAGGTGATGAATAACTGTTAGGTAAGTCCCGTCAAGAGAACCGTGTTTGCAACGTCATTCAGATACATCAAGAACAGCAATGGTCCCAGCACACTTCCCTAGGATACATCAAAAGGTACTTCTAAAGCTGTCAACAGCTCTCCATCAAAGATTGCATGCTGCGTGCTCCCTATACTAAAGCCCCAAGCCAGTCGCAAGCTTGGCTTGATACGCCATACAATTGCACTTCCGATGGTAAGCGTAGGTTTCATGGAGTCACATGCGTTTCAAAAGCCAAGAAATAGTGCATTTACCTGGCTGTCTTTATCCATGACTTCTATGATGTCATGGGAGAAAAGAGCAAGTCGTCTTATACATGATGGATGATTTTGGAATCCATACTGGTTGGAATGGTTGAGATCATCCTGTTCGACATTTTTCATGAAGTTTGATCTCAGAATATACTCAAAAAGTCAGCAACGGATGAGTGTCGAAGATATAGGACGGTAGTTTCTTGGATAACTTCTTCTAAGGCTTCTATGCAGGTCGGCGTGATCTGTGTTTTCTTCCAACTGCTGGACAAAATATTTTTGTTCGTGGGATCGACTGAATATTATGGCTGAAAGAATTGCTAACTCAGATGCAAAATCCGTACAGACTCCGATAGGGACTAAACATGAACCACATTCCTTCTATATACTTCTGATCAGAGATAAATGTTTCATGTTCCTCTTTGAGGCACGACACCATTGCCGCTTTGCCTAGTTTCCTTCCAACTGCTGGACAAAATATTTTTGTTCGTAGGATCGACTGAATGCTATGGCTGAAAGAATTGCTCGTGCTTGTTGCTCGTGCTCACTGATATCAGTTTCAATAAGGACATCCTATAAAAGAGGTCAGCTCTGTTTGTTACTGCAAAATCTAATATATTTCCATCGTGAGTGGACCTCCGAACTGTATGTTCCAGTTTTCAAGCACGGCATTTAGTATTTATTGTATTGCAAGATGATCTCCACATCGATCACTTACAGTATCGTAATTATGAAAACAGGTTGTTGTTTCAACTAATGACAACAGTGCCACTATTGCCGAGGCGAATACGTCTTTAATATCTAACGTTAGATGACAAAACAGCGCTCCGTGTACAGAATCCACAGCAGTTTATAGAGCTGCCTATTTACAAAGTAAGCTGCAGCAACTGTGGGAGACTGGTTGCAAGTCTCATACTAGGTTGAAAAAAGTATACCAATAATAAGATTAATATTACATTGAGCTTCAATATAAACCTCATAGAAACGAAAAATACTATTATAAATACAAGTGGTAATTTATGATTTTTGTACAGAATGCATAAAATTATAATTATGGACATAATATACATACAGAGTCATGCAGGGAAGCAACGATCAGTATCTTGCCTGCTTTCACTAAATTAATTACAATAAGCAATAGTAAATGGTGCAGTTCCTGTTATATTTATTCTACTGTTCTTTGTATATTTTTAAATAAAGACCACGTAGGTGTAGTTAATGTCAATATCGAGGTATATGACATTGATACTACACTGAAGAGCCAAAGAAACTGGTAAATCTGCCTAATATCGTGTAGGACCCCAGCAAGTACGCAGAAGAGCTGCAGCATGACGTGGCTCGGACTCGACTAATGTCTGAAGTAGTGCTGTAGGGAACTGACACTATGAATCCTGTGGGACCCCTTCTTCTGAGTAATGGTTAGAGGTATCAAGTTAAAGTTTATGTCAAATACTAAGACCCATTGGTGGTGTAAAAAATGTAAGCTTCTAAACCAATGCAAGCAAAAGATACGACAATTTACATCACATATATTGATACTCGCAAACTAACTCATCAAAACCTATAGATACACATAATTAAGTCTGTACGGAACCCTCAGAGTGCAAGTCCCACTCGCACTTCTCCGGTTTTTGATTTTTAGTTCCAACAGTAACAGGATATAGTTGTCGAATATTTAAAAAAATTTTAAACGAAGAAATCATATTTTACTGAAAACTACCCATAATGGCAACTGTCAAAATTAGATACATATTCCAGTAAACTTATCAGCTCGCAGATGGTAATAATCAATGACTTAAGATCGTCCTGTCATAAGAAATTGAGTAAATTACTGAGCGGAAGTGGCAAATACTTGGACTGAATTTGAACAGGCAAAGTTGAAACTGGCTTGAACGACTTCTTGGGTTAGCTGCTTCTTTTTCAGACTTTGCTTTGCAGGAGATTCATCATACACCGATTCTTTTTTTGATTGTCATTCATTCTGTAATTGATTTCCATCTACCTCCGTCCACCAGGAATTTTTACAACAGCAAAAACATTTCAGGAAGAGAGAATAGGTAACACAAAACATTTTATACTTAATCACTTCGCTGCCTGTGGTTTACAAATAAATATCTAGAGGAGACTGTTTTTTTTGGATCGCTCGAAGCTTAGCTGAGTTATCACAGAGATATAATTTTTATATTCAAGAGTTGTTAACTCTTTTCCAAATTTTCTTAAAAAGACTGTCTGCTGCAGCCTTTCTTGGAAACGAAACAGACAGCCTTCAGATAACTAGAAGGTGTGTTAGGATCGTTAGACACTGCCGTGGGGGATACGGTAATAACACCAAATGATAAGAGGACAAAGAAGCTTTTTAAATAATGAACTCTGAGGTCGGACGATGCCTTATACGATAACTCAAAGAAGGCGGGATCATGTCGCAAACAGGCTTAACTAGAGCATGTCTCCCAGCCTCTGTGTATGTCAAAGCACTCGCTGATGATACAAGTGTATCGCTACACGTGTCGGCGCCGACTATAAATTGAATCTCATCTTTCCGAAAAAAAATACGCCTCTGATCACATGATGTCATTGTCATATATTATCATGATCTTCATGCCTCTAACAGAACATTTCGACTAGTTATCTATAGCCGAGATGTTAGAATAAAACTTGGCTGTTTAAATTTACATATTTTTTGTTCTTCTCCTTTTAGCGAACTGCACACAGATTATCCTCTGCCGGAGTTATACTGAAAACGGTTCGTCAAAATTGTAATGTACAAATTTGACTATGAAGATGAGGACTAAGTGTGTAACACGTTACATACAGACGAGGTCGTCTATGGAAAGAACATTCAAATGTGCTTGGTATGTTACAGGGGTCGATGCACTAGCTAATCATTTTCTAGGAAAAAACTCGGTTGTACGGACCACACACGCACGCACACACACACACACACACACACACACACACACACACACACACACACACACATACGGATCAATTAGATTATTAATGGTCTCATGCATGGTAGTTCAATTTTGCTATACATTAAATTTATATGGCACCAGCTCAGCAATATCACGTATGTACCTAATAATTACATAAAATTAAGTAATGTGTGTCTTACATTGTTATGTGACGTTACTGGTGTGGAATTTCAGTATTGTGGATGCAGAAATGTCAGACAACGAGATATATATAATCATATGTGAGCATGTAGTCCTGCACATATGAAATATGAGATGTCTTCCGCTGTGCTACGGCAGATGTTTCTACTATCAAACTTGAGGTCCACATGTAACAATGATAAAATGACTCGCTAAGCAAGAAATTAGTTTCGATAAAATAAATAATCTTCTCATACGATACACATGTATTATTATTAACTGGTTTTTGTATAACATCCATTTATAACCAAGATGAACAGTCAAGTACGATTCCATTACCATGATGATGATCGCTTCATCTCAAAATTACCTGCACTAAATTTGGATTAGTAGTTTTTAATGAAGGACCGATGGTAACTATGGTAATAAAAGTAGATCCCTCAGCCATAAAGGATCACCACAGTTGATTGTCTCTTATCGGTACATACACTTTATATTTATAACTAAATTTACAGCAGTCGTTTATAACTTGATGTTACGGATACACAAAATATTACCCACATAGAAAACATATTCAATCGTAGAAAAATACAAACACTAATAGTATCCTGAGTGAAATTTTCTGTCTACAGCAGAGTGTGCGCTGGTATGAAACATCTTGGCAGATTAAAACCGTGTGCCGGACCGAGGCTCGATCCCGGAACATTTGCCTTTCGAGGGCATGGTAGGAGATGAGGTATTGGCGGAAGTAAATCTATGAGAACGGGTAATAAATCGTGATTGGGCAGCTCAGTCGGTGAGCACTTGTTCGCGATAGGCAAAAGTCCCGAAATCGAGTATCGGTCTGGCATACAGTTTTAATCTGCCAGGAGGTTTCATTGTTAATATTATAATTTTTTATCACAATGCAGTTCTATATCTTACATTTGATGTAATTTTTTCCTGTTTTAGGGACAATGGGCAGTCTCTAGCAGATGAGTCCGCTGAGAGCAGGCAGCTTGCGTTATGTAATGAAAGATAAAACGAAAGACGTTATCCCGAAGTAGCTTAACAATGTCCGTATTTTTTGTTGCATTATACTACATCACTAGATTTTCTATAGTGTAAAACTGGACTAGGAGTTCAGAAATCCAAACTAAACGTATTTCCTAGCATCCTCAAAAACACGCCGATGTCTAGTAATACAATCGCACAATCAGTTGCTGAGTGAGTACATCTATTACAAGAGAAGGTAGGATACCCTAGAACTCCTCTGGAGAAAATAGAGACCAACAGAATAAAATGACTAAATTACCATCCTATGGCAATAGAGATGATTTTGATGTATTTGAAAGAAGCGTGGAAGAACCTACAGGGTTCAGTGAGGTAGCGTTATGGTAGGGTAGGGATTTAAAAACTAAATAAAAAAAAAATTCCCGAAGTTGATGGGGACTCTGCTCATAAATTATTAATTACGAAGTCAAAATTGAAGCTGAATAAATTTCGGGAGTGTAGGAAATTAAGGAGATGGGACCTGGATAAGTTGGAACAACGAGAGGTAGTCGAGAATTTCAAAGCGAGCATTAGGCAACGGCTAAATGAAATAGAGGAACAACTAGAAGATTAATGTGATACACAGGAAAGTGAAATAGTTAAAGAAGCAGAGAAACAGCCGAGAGTGTAAAAATGGAGCAAATAGTGCATTAAACTGAAAGGAAGTGCAAAATAACAAAACAGGAATGGCAAAAGCAAAAATTCAAAGTTGTAGGAATATGTACGAGTGCGTGCTGAAAAGTAAGGCTTCCGAATTTTTTGTGTGAAAACTCTTAAAGCTTTTATAAATAAAACAAACGTTAATGATAACCCCTTTACACAGGAAGGAAAGATAAAGAAGCTTGAAAAGCGGCAACCCAGAGTAATGTCAAATGTCGTTTGATTACATTTATTCAAATAACAACAAATAATGAACATAGTAATGATGAGACTCTTTCTTAACAAACAACAACTAAAGAGCAAATATGTCAAAAATGTACAACACAGATATGCACACAATAAAAAACAGTAGCATTTTACGTTATGAGTATGGTAAAACTGAGGTGTTGGGGCCAGTTCCCACATTCAGTCTGCACTCGATAATGCTATGTTGCTAATCGCAAAAACTGCTACAATTTATAGCATAATCAGTAACTTCATAAAAGGCAACAAGTTATTTCATAGTAGCAATAACAGTTTCTTATACCAAGGAAAGAAACGAATATACTGTTTCCCCTCACACTATTTTCTATCATTTTTTAAATAAATAACACTAAAGTGCCTCTAGAGAATACAAGGTGAAAAGAACTGTGAATCCCTTATGGTTGAGAGAAAGCTTGCACAGTACAGTTACTTAAATCTAATAAGCAAGATGTAAGGGAAACGGATAACTAAGATCTGTATAGAAGAAAAGAGAACATAAGAATTAAAGGCAGTCTCAACCCTTAATCAGCTGGCTAGTAACAATTATAATCATAGGCTCAGCGACAAACACAGCCGATAACTGTCAGTTCACCAAGCCATTTGTTGGCGTACATTACATTAATGCAAGAAGGAACGACATTACCTCTACAGAACTGGAACTAAACAGATTCTCATGCCCATTAGCTGCTTACGCAACACTTTAAGCAAGGAAATCTATAACACAATTTGCATATGTATTAGATATTCAAGGTCTAAAACCACTCCCCCAGAAATAAGGAAAACAAAAAGGTAGGTGCTAAAATAACCAGCAGCAGAAAATATAACTACTAAATATAACTGACTATAGACTCAGTTGTTCATATGGCTAATTAAACATAACAGTTCAATCAGAATTTCACTTAGCCATAAGAAAACTCACACCCAGTTACACCACAAAATTGTTTAAAGAATACCAAACGACTACACTTCAATTAACAACACTCTTATAAAAAAACAATAGGGCAGCCGTCAATGTATTCCCCAATACAATAAAAACATAAATAACATTAGTTAAATAACCGCCTTGAGCCACTGTAACTGGACTTCAAGCGACCAATTTGCTCCTAAAATAAACATCGCAGAAAAACACCCTTAGAGAGGAACTGAAAGGCACAAATATACAATTAATAAAAAATTCTAATAAATAAAAAATGGGGCTCAATCAGTAATCACATCAAATTCAGCCCTCCAGGAAGCCACCAAGACCAGGCAAAGCCAGAAGCTCTCATAGTATGACAACTGCGCATGAAAAGTGTAAAAGGCGAAGACAAGTTGAATATTGCCTGAGCTGCATTAAATATCCAGTCGCACACAGCAGTGAATCGCCTGAATCACAAACCAGTGGACGTCAGAACGTCAATACAACCGGGCGCCGTCTCCCCAAAATTGCAGCAGGCGAGAAACGGTAACGCCGTGACCAAAACAAGCACCAGGGAAACACCGCTGCAGCTGGCACTCCAGGCCTCTGGTCATCCCGTTCCGCCTTACCCAGCTGTCCGCTTGCTCCTTCCGCGATCCGCCACCTTCTCGGTGCATCACCACAGATGTTGCTCCACAAGGAGAATCGATACATAGAGGGAAATATGGAGCCATAAACACATACTACTACTGGAGGCAGCGAAGAATCGATAAGGAGGCGTCGCCACGGCACAGTTACCAACATTATATGTCTTTACTCTTCATTTCCACATATTTATTTCGCAACGTAGTCATCCAGTTTGTTGATACAGTCGCTGTAGAATGTTTGACTCTGTTGACTGGGCCACAACCTCTGCTCTGCTTGCACCGCTCCATCACCATTAACTTGAAGTCCTCGAATGTGTTAATTAACTTCTGGGGAAAAAATGACAGTCTGACTGTTTGGAGGATGATCGATAACAGTAAACTCAAGGCGTTTGATTGTTGCTGGTGTTGCAGTACCCGTGCGTGGTCCTGCATTGTCATGTTCCACGTGAGGATGAACTCTTCGGTTTCGAAACTCGGTTACAGCTTACTGTCCGTCACGCACCAAAATAATAGCGTTACACACTGCCATGTTACACACTACAATACGGAGTCCTGTAGCGGCAGGTGGCTGCAGATAAGTAGACATAACGAATAAAGATGTAGAATGGCAATAACGTTTGTTCTATTTAAAAAGCATTAAGAGTTTTCTCACAAAAATCGGGGCATAACTTTTCAGCACGCCCTAGTACAACAATAGAAGATATAAATTCCACATTTAAAAAAACTTATGAAACCCTGGAGGAAAAGAGAAGAAGCTGTATGAAAATCAAAAGCTCAGCCGGTAAACTAGTACTAAGCAGAAGAGAAAGGAGTGGGAGGGGGTTGACTGTAAAAGGTGAAAGGCATATGCAGAGGGCTGTGTGCAGGAAAGACTCATGAATAAAATATTATGGAAAGGGATTAGGAAGCAGATTAAGGTAAGATGAGGGGATGCGGAACTGTGAGAATAATTTAATAGAGCACAGAAATATTTAAGACGTAACAAAGCACCTGGGGCTGAGGAAATTCCCTGAGAATTGTTAGGATCCTTGGGTAGAACCATCATAACATTGTTCCAGCTGATATGTGGGATATATGAGACTGGTGAAATCCTCGGACTTCAGAAGACTGTAATAATCTCACTACCATTAAAGGCAGGTGCTCACCTATATGAGTACTGTTGAACCATGAGTTTAATAAGTCATGTCTGCAAAATATTAACTTGAATTGTTTAAAGAATAGTATAACGACAGGTAGGACGGGAAAGGTCAAGTAGGATTAGAAAGAAATGCGGCAACAGGCAGCGCAATACTGCCCCTATGACTTAAGACAAATCTGGATGTATGGCACTTGCAAATTTGGGTATGTCTTTTGACAATGTTGACTAGCATACATTCTTTGACGTTCCGAAAGTAGAAGGGACAAAGGGAGCGAAAGGTAATTTACGATTTTCACAGAAAGAAAACTGCAGGTTTATGATCCGAAGGACGTTGCAAGGAGACAGTAAGAAAGTAGTGAGACAGGGTTGTAGCCTGTTACCCATGTTATTCAGTCTCAGCTTTGCACAAGCGGTAAAGGAAACAAAATGAGAGATTCGGCAAAGGAATTAAAGTTGAAGGAGACGAAATAAAACTTTGGACGTTTGCAAGAGGCATTGCAGTTCTGTCGGAGACAACAAAGTACTTAGAAAATCACTTCAACGGAAGGGTTTATGAGATGAACATCTACAAAACTAAAGCAAGAGCAATGGAATGTCGAACGAAAGCAGTCGATACTGAGGGAATTGGATTAGGGAATACTACGTTAAAAATAGTAGAACAGTATTGATATTCGGGTAGGAAAGTGACTATGTCAGAGTAAACAGATATAAAATGCGGTCTAGCAAGAGGAGGAAAAGCGGTTCTGAAAAAGAAACATCTGTTAACATTGGATACGAGTTAGGTTAGGAAGCCTTGATTGAAAGTGTGTTCTGCAGAGTAGCCTTATATGGAAGAGAAACGTGAATGATACACAGTAGAGGCAAGAGGAGAATGGAAATGTAATGTCACAGAAGAATGCTGGAGATTGGAGGGTTAGACCAGACAGCTAATGACGAGTTACTGAAATGAAATGGAGAGGTAAGACGGTTAAGGCGTTGCTAGCTGAATGAAGGAATCAGTTGACGGGATATATTCTGAGTTACCCGGGAATTGTTAGCCAGCCTCTGTGGCCGACCTGTTCTAGGCACTTCAGTCCGGAACCGCGCTGCTGCTACGGTCGCAGGTTCGAATCCAGCCTCGGACATGGATGTGTGTGATGTCCCTAGGTTAGTTAGATTTAAGTAGTTCTATAAGACTGATGTCCTCAGATGTTAAGTCCCATAGTGCTTAGAGCCATTTGACCGTTTGAAATTGTTAATTTGATAATGAAAGGAAGAATTGAAATTTGTAGGAAACCAAGGTTTGACTACAGTTAGCGGGTTCAAGTGGATGGAAGTTAGAGTAATAAGCAGAAATGAAGTGATCTGCACAGGAGAAATTAGCGTGGAAACTGCGTCAGACCAGTCTTCAGAGTGCAATAACAAAATAATGCTAGTATCACTACAAGCATCATTTAATACAGAGTAATTCCGCCTCTGGACTTGATAACTAACTGGATTCGGTTAGGACGTGTGTACAAAACGTTGTGCAGGTAGACTGCATTCAGGTTGAGCCACTCGCTGAGAATGTGATAGCGCAACTCTACCAAATTGCGGGGATGCTGTTTTCGGCTTTTACCTATTGATCCAACACGTCCAACAGATTTTCTCTGGCTTTGCAGTCCGGTGATTTTGCAGGCCAATTGAGATACAGTACACTGGGGAAGCGTTCAGAAAACCAGTCAAACATTCTTCCAACCCTATGAACTCTGCTGCTTTCATCTTTTGTGCCTGTGTGAGCAATATCTCTTGCAAGGTGACCGACTCCAAATGTTCACTGCATACAGTTCCCGTCGGATGTTTTCCCGCCAATAGGTTGAGATGGACCTTTATTCACTACCTGCAGCAGTTCCTGTCGAGTTTGGAAGCGATTTTGATTCATCAGCCGTGAAACGCGTCTCTAGTCGCTCTCAGTCAGGCTCTCTTCCCTGCCACAATTCTGACGTCGACTTATTGGTCACGTGTGCTACACCTTTGACACGTTGAACAGTCCACCGCGAAACACCAACAAATCAAGCAATTCATGTATCGTATGGCCATGGATACGCCAAATACGCCTGCCCCTTCTTCCCACTCTGTCATGGTTGTGTACACCGTCTGTTTGAAACATAAATACACTACTGGCCATTAAAATTGCTAGACCACGAAGATGACGTGCTACAGACGCCAAATTTAACCGACAGGAAGAAGATGCTGTGCTATGCAAATGATTAGCTTTCCAGAGCATTCACACAAGGTTAGCGCCGGTGGCGACACCTACAACGTGCTGACATGAGGAAAGTTTCCAACCGATTTCTCATCCACAAATAGCAGTTGAACGGCGATGCCTGGTGAAACGTTGTTGTGATGCCTCATGTAACGAGGAGAAATGCGTACCATCACGTTTCCGACTTTGATAAAGGTCGGATTTAAGTCTATCGCAATTGCGTTTTATCGTATCGCGACATTGCTGCTCGCGTTGGTCGAAATCCAATGACTGTTAGCAGAATATGGAATCTGTGGGTTCAGGAGGGTAATACGGAACGCCGTGCTGGATCCCAACGGCCTCATATCACTAGCAGTCGAGATGACAGGCATCTTGTCCTCATGGCTGTAACGGATCGTGCGGCCACGTCTCGATCCCTGAGTCAACAGATGGGGACGTTCGCAAGACAACAACCATCTGCATGACCAGTTCGACGACGTTTGCAGCAGCATGGACTGTCAGCTCGGAGACCATGGCTGCGGTTACCCTCGACAGGAGCGCCTGCGATGGTGTACTCAACGACGAACCTGGGTACACCAAAGGCAAAACGACATTTTTTCTGATGAATCCAGGTTTTGTTTACAGCACCATGATGGTGGCATCCATGTTTGGCGACATCGCGGTGAACGCACATTGGAAGAATGTATTCGTCATCGCCATATTGGCGTATCACCCGGCGTGATGGTTTGGGGTGCCATTGGTTACACGTCTCGGTCACCACTTGTTTGCATTGACGGCACTTTGAACAGTGGACGTTACATTTCAGATGTGTTACGACCCATGGCTCTACCCTTCATTCGATCCATGCGAAACCCTATATTTCAGCAGGATAATGCACGACCGCATGTTGCAGGTCCTGTACGGGCCTTTCTGGATACAGAAAATGTTCGTCTGCTGCCCTGGCCAGCACATTCTGCAGATCTCTGACCAATTGAAAACGTCTGGTCAATGATGGCCGAGCAACTGGCTCGTCACAATACGCCAGTCACTACTCTTGATGAACTGTGGTATCGTGTTGAAGCTGCATGGACAGCTTTACCTGTACACACCATCCAGGCTCTGTTTGACTCAATGCCTAGGCGTATCAAGGCCGTTATTACGGCCAGAGGTGGTTGTTCTGGGTACTGATTTCTCGGGATCTACGCACCCAAATTACGTGAAAATGTAATCACATGTCAGGTCTAGTATAATATATTTGTCCAATGAATACCCGTTTTTCATCTGCATTTCTTCTTGGTGTAGCAATTTTAATGGCCAGTAGTGTATTTTACTGATCGCGACAGCCTTACGCTCCCGTATAGACAGTGCGTGCGCGGTTCAACGCGTGAATCGATCACTGTAAAGGCTCAACGATTCATATGTGCAACCGCATGTGGTGTGTCGGCATGTTTCGCAACGTTTTTTTGCTGTTCAAAACTTATTCCCCCTTACACCATTTTCGGACGAACACTATTAAACTTCTCACCAAGAACTGACCATACCGTTTCCACAACGAACATCCGCCACTCCACTGTGAGTACTATCATCCCCCTTCCACTGCTCCACTCATACTGACACAGCCCGTACTACATTTTGAGTCGGTGTGGAAGACATGGCCGGAGAACATGCGGTGTGCTGGTCACGGGGTGTGGTCTTATGCAGACATTCATGTACAATCGTATCCACTCGTCCTAGCAACTTTTATTTGCCCCATCCCTTACAACAGATGTTATGATTACTTAAGGGGAAAAATCCTGTAGTATTAGTGTATGTACAATCTTAGGAACAGAAACAAATTTAAGAATCTCAGGAATGTAAACTACGATATGTCAATGTTCGAAGTGATCGTTTTGTATTTGCCCTTGTTCTCTGTGTGCCAGACAAGGATATATTCAGCAAAAATGTAAGAAAATACGTCAGTGTGATTAAATAAACATAGAACATGCCTAATGGTGCGCACGAAAATAAATTTTTCTGGGCAGGGATAAATTTCAGTACATAATTTCACTGTCACGCCAAGTGAATGATCTCATCATACTTCAAAAGAAGCAACAAGTTAAACATGCAACTGCGCAGCACACTGCCGAAAAATGTCGTTTCAAAAACTGGTACACAAAACAGCCTGCAGCTAAAGAATAATTTTTTAAGCAAGAGTATCAGTTAAATAATGTTATAGGGAATAAAGAAATCTGTGCTAGAGGTCTTTTAATTATGATGGTTCCTATTATGTTTTATATTTATTGCATGATTCCGTCGGGTCATCTCACAATTCGGTCACCTTAGTGGCACTGTCACCAGCCAGTTCTAAATCATATTGAAAAACATTCAACAGGAGTGGCAAGATCAGTCGGTGTGTCATCGCCCTTGGAACATTTTAGGAGTATATTTCTGCTGTGTCTCCGAAAGAAAGATAAATTCAAAAACTGAAACAAACCAAACATAATTAGATTCCTCGCATTCACGAAAAATCATTTGCAAAGACATCCTGGAAGCCCACTAGTATCAAAGGAAACACCGTAAAGTTTATTACCTGAGGTACGAGCAAGGAAGTTTTCGGTGCTTCGCCATACGAATGGAATTCTGATGTCAGACAGCTCGTTTTCTTACAATGCTGCCCAAATTTCAAATTATTGCGGAACACCGTCTGAAACGTGACTAGCAGAGGCGATGGGTGATGTCATATGGATTGGGGCGGGGGGGGGGGGGGGGGTCAGAGACGTGACGATAGCCGAGAATCGTCGCAGATTGCTGGAGGACCTTTGACGCCCTCGTGACCCCTTTACGAATGCGCATTCGACGGAGAAAGAGCGACAGTTCGCAATTAAAGCAGGATTACAGGACGCAGGTCTCACTTCATTAGTGGAGCGGAAATAAGAGCGACGGACGGCCTTGTAATCCCGTCACTGCCCGCCGTGCTGGCTCGTCCTCTCAAACGCCGCCCGCTCGGTTATTACCTGTGTAGGTACGGTGAAGCGGACAGAATTTGCTTTTCATCCAATTTGAGCTGCACAGCAGACGACCGTGAAAGCATTGGTAAATCCGGATTGAAAGCCAGAAAGAAAGAATTAAACGAGCACTCACAAAACAGATGCCAGCATAGAAATGGAAGGCGGGTTTATCGCGGAGGCTCCTACCTACCGTTATATCCCCTGCTACTTCATCATTTCGCCCATGAATTCAATTACTTAACTAAACCCACGCTGTCGCTCTTTCGACTTACCCACCGTCTATTTTCACTTGAGTAAATCATTGCTTAGTTGTAGTATTTACAAGTACCATCCACTATCTTCAAGTTATCTCCACACTAAATTCGCCTGTGCTGCGTTGGCACAGATTATGTGAATACTGCTGAAAATAGTACATGTAGTGATTTAGTTTAACTATCCACTATCACTTTCGCACAGGAGTTTGTCTTATAGAATCTTAGACTAACAGTATTACCTCGTGTAAAAGCGTAGTTTTACTCCTCTGAGGTGGTCAAACAGTTGGCTAAGTCGTTGACTTGAAATTCTTAGTAGTCAGGGTAGATGAAGCGTTTTCTTGGAAGTATCACGTACAAAATCCTCCACAGTAACTACATTCTTCTTTCTTAAATATCCAACTCCTGTGACACTGAAATGCGAAGACTTGTTTGCCTTAGTTACTTTGATTCTGTTGTTTCTCCTGGTAGTATATTTTGGGAAACTCTGTGCACTCAGCAAGAATATTAATAGCCCACAAAATGACTCTCAGTCAGGTTTGTGGTGTAAGTTCGAGAACTTCGAGAGTTTGTTTACTGGGTGTCTCGCAATTCTAACCCTTCCATACCATCCTTAATGGAATTTATTGTGGCAATATTGACTCATTCGGGGGAGACTGCAACATTCATTCAGTGAACACTAGACGAAAAAGCGATGAGTTCTTTGGTAACACTTCCTTAACTATCGTACCGAAAGAAGTGCACTATTCAGCAGATCTGGAAAAAGTGAGTGATAAAACTCCAGTTGTAAACTGAAGGCTTTGCTTGAGTGCACAGTCTTTGTAATCTGTAGAGAAGATCCTTGCAGTAATTCAGAACCTTTCTCTGTAATGTGTTACTTATTCGTATACACACTCACAACTTTTTCTTTCTTTTTTACTAATTCGTTAGTTTCTGTTGTCTATAAATTTTCTAATCGGACAAATAAACTATTTCAATATACTCGACAGCCAACATGAAGAGAAAAAAAATATTCAAATGTGTTTGAAATCTTATGGGACTTAACTGCTTAGGTCATCAGTCCCTAAGCTTACACACTACTTAATCTAAATTATCCTAAGGACAAACACACACACCCATGCCCGAGGGAGGACTCGAACCTCCGCCGGGATCAGCCGCACAGTCCATGACTGTAGCGCCTTGGACCGCTCAGCTAATCCCACGCGGCAACATGAAGAGAATCGCAAATAATTAAACAAATTAAAATATATGGTTCCAAAGAACATTGAAAAAAATTTAAAGCAGAGCTTGGTTGGTTTGGCAAACCCAGAAAGGAACCAGTGGGACAAGAGTGACAGCCCTCTGAACACGTCATTCCAGAAACCGTATTACCGCAGACGAGTGTGTAGTGATTGCCCAGTAATGCCAGAAAGACGTATGAATGTCACATGCGAATAACAATGCCTGCTTAGCCATGGATGAGCCGTCGAATACCTGATCACATGCTAAATCAGGGGACCAAATGAAGCTCAATAGCAACACAGAGAGAAAGACCTGACTGCTCTCCTTTCTGGGTAGACTGTGCTGCCAGATATTCTCATCATGCTTGACAAGTTGGAGAGTCAAATTCTAAATACAGCCAAACCTGCTGCCAACCGCTGCTTGTCAGCCACTGTGTAATGGTCTGACCCTCATAAATCAAGGTCTGCCTTCTGCCATGTTCCAGTGTCCTTCCCTTATCCCAATTCGCAGTTCCCTCTTCTGCGTGACACCAAAAACAGAGTGTTCACTTCGATGTTCTATTCAAAGCGCCCAAAAATTCTATCTTTTCTCTCTGTTCTGCACAAAATCCATGCAAAAGATACTTCGCAAATCAAACGGCTCCTCTGAACACTGGCCAATCGCACATTTTTCGTATGTTATCTAACAATCTGCTTTTTCGTGTGTACAGTTCTGAGAAAACTGAACTTCAAACCCCCCATTCTCAGATATCTTTTTGAGTCGTCTAGTGGGTTGTTTACCCACAACAGAAATTTCTATAAAATGGCTTCCTAAAATCCAACTTACAGATATTTTTTCAGGTCACCCAATGGGCTCTCTTGCGAGAGAGAGGAAGAGAGAGGGAAATCCTCACTCCACATGGAGTGGCACTCGGCTGTTGCACTTCCTCCCCCCGCAACGGAAGACGAAAAATCTTTTAACAATAAACAGTCACTGAGATTTCCACGAGAAAGCAGAAATGAATATCCCCTTACCAGCCTAGCACTCCCCAGTTTTCTAGGAAAATTGTTACTGGCGAAAACAACATTCCACCAAGCCGTTCTTTGAGACGCCGCCTTGTAAAATAATTTATTCTTCACTGACTGGACAAGTGACGCGGTTCATTACTCTGGGCTTTTTATCCAGAGTCCCAGAACAGACAGTGCGCGGCCACACTTTGCACTTCCTCGACTGGGCGTATCTCATTGCTGCCCGAATCCTAATCCCTCGCTCAAACTGGTCTAGTGTTTAGAACTTGGCTATATTCCCCAAGGGCTGGTCGCCAGCAGGCCCTCGCCTCCTCCTTACGTTTCGTCCATCCAAGACTCTGTCACATTTCCACAATAAAAGAAATTTTGGCCATGCAATTAACTACACAGTTAGAGAGAAATTAAGACATGTGCTAGCAGTTACATCTCCACAATCACCGCTACGAACGATATCATTGTTATCAGATATTCATCAGACGGTCAAAACGTGAATCAATAGAAATTACATGTGATACGTGGCAGTACACCACCTGACTGACGCGATTCGAGGAATGGGGTTGGCGAACTTAGGTTAATAATCTGATGTTTTTACCGACCACGATGTTCAGTCAGTTCCGTTGTTGAGTCATTCAAAGATATCCTAAACACGATAACAAGGAAATTCCCCGAGGATGCAATAATGGTAGGTGTCTTTGTCGAGAATCGCTTGCGCAGCGAATAGTCCTGTGTGCTGTAAAAGAGCACAGGGCACTTCTGTTCACAAAAAGGATCACGGCATTACAGACCAATGTCGTTCATACCTCTCTGTTGTAGGATCGTAGAGGATATTCTAAGCTCAAAGACTACGAAGTTCCTGTAGGAAAATAAGATTTCCTCAGAGAATCAGCATTGTTTCGAAAAAAGCCATCCATGTGGAAAACAGCTTCCTTTATTCACACACATATTTCCAACTATGCAGGCTGAATCAGTTGCCTCTAACGATCCGTATTATGCAACCTGCACTATGTCTGTATCAGAAACGATATCCAGACAGGCGACAGCCACGCAATTGTTACAAGTTTTGTAAAGTTGATGCATTAAGTTGTTCTGAAAGTGGTGTTGATATTCAAGATAATAAAAGCGGGTTAAAAGATGTGAGCTATCTGGGGAAGTTATCCTTGCATTACTGAGCAACTGTTTCACCAGATATCCAGTCTAGTTTACTAAATTTTCAACCAGGCTAACACTAATTATAATCTTTTAATAGTCATCTTACGACAACCGGTGTTATATATATACACTCCTGGAAATGGAAAAAAGAACACATTGACACCGGTGTGTCAGACCCACCATACTTGCTCCGGACACTGCGAGAGGGCTGTACAAGCAATGATCACACGCACGGCACAGCGGACACACCAGGAACCGCGGTGTTGGCCGTCGAATGGCGCTAGCTACGCAGCATTTGTGCACCGCCGCCGTCAGTGTCAGCCAGTTTGCCGTGGCATACGGAGCTCCATCGCAGTCTTTAACACTGGTAGCATGCCGCGACAGCGTGGACGTGAACCGTATGTGCAGTTGACGGACTTTGAGCGAGGGCGTACAGTGGGCATGCGGGAGGCCGGGTGGACGTACCGCCGAATTGCTCAACACGTGGGGCGTGAGGTCTCCACAGTACATCGATGTTGTCGCCAGTTGTCGGCGGAAGGTGCACGTGCCCGTCGACCTGGGACCGGACCGCAGCGACGCACGGATGCACGCCAAGACCGTAGGATCCTACGCAGTGCCGTAGGGGACCGCACCGCCACTTCCCAGCAAATTAGGGACACTGTTGCTCCTGGGGTATCGGCGAGGACCATTCGCAACCGTCTCCATGAAGCTGGGCTACGGTCCCGCACACCGTTAGGCCGTCTTCCGCTCACGCCCCAACATCGTGCAGCCCGCCTCCAGTGGTGTCGCGACAGGCGTGAATGGAGGGACGAATGGAGACGTGTCGTCTTCAGCGATGAGAGTCGCTTCTGCCTTGGTGCCAATGATGGTCGTATGCGTGTTTGGCGCCGTGCAGGTGAGCGCCACAATCAGGACTGCATACGACCGAGGCACACAGGGCCAACACCCGGCATCATGGAGTGGGGAGCGATCTCCTACACTGGCCGTACACCACTGGTGATCGTCTAGGGGACACTGAATAGTGCACGGTACATCCAAACCGTCATCGAACCCATAGTTCTACCATTCCTAGACCGGCAAGGGAACTTGCTGTTCCTACAGGACAATGCACGTCCGCATGTATCCCGTGCCACCCAACGTGCTCTAGAAGGTGTAAGTCAACTACCCTGGCCAGCAAGATCTCCGGATCTGTCCCCCATTGAGCATGTTTGGGACTGGATGAAGCGTCGTCTCACGCGGTCTGCACGTCCAGCACGAACGCTGGTCCAACTGAGGCGCCACGTGGAAATGGCATGGCAAGCCGTTCCACAGGACTACATCCAGCATCTCTACGATCGTCTCCATGGGAGAATAGCAGCCTGCATTGCTGCGAAAGGTGGATAAACACTGTACTAGTGCCGACATTGTGCATGCTCTGTTGCCTGTGTCTATGTGCCTGTGGTTCTGTCAGTGTGATCAAGTGATGTATCTGACCCCAGGAATGTGTCAATAAAGTTTCCCCTTCCTGGGACAATGAATTCACGGTGTTCTTATTTCAATTTCCAGGAGTGTATATAAAGAGAATTTAAATAAAAAGAAATAAATCAGTTTACATTTGTACATTTATTTTAACATTGATCATTGTTCCATTAAAATTACAGCATATTAAACTTGATTCATAACTACACTGGTGCCTTATTTAGGATTGTGAAAACGTCAGTTTGTAATCTTACGGAACACATCAAATATGGAGCCAATATTAAGAGACTGCATACAACACTGCATTCATAAAGTAACACACGAAGAACGTTGAAACATATGCAAGAGGAAATTAACCAATTCAATTTTCACCCAAAGAAGTTACGGTCGTAGCGCAATCCTGTCCATCATGAAATTACCACACACTGGTATACTAAATTCATACTAATTGTCAGTGAAATCTTTTCGAAAGAATAGTTTGAGGGCTACTTTGATGATTACACGACATGCTTCACGTGGTCAACTTTGTTTATACAAAGAGTGTAATTCCACAATAATTTTGATAATTAAAATAAATTACATCGAAACGCAATTTACAAAAGAAAAACCTCGAACTGGTTACTGTCGTCATACTATTAACCTGATGAGTCAAACAATTATATAAGCACATGGTACTGGTCTCGCAAAGTACCCCACGTGGGTTGAACATAAAGAAAAGTTGCTATATTGAAAAATATTGTCAATACGAGACATTATAATCTCATGCAGATTCGCATTTAAGATTGATGATCTTAGTTAGAGTTATGGATCATCAACACATGGTTCCACTTTGCTCACAAAGTAGTGACAAAGCAACTACTGGAAGATATTCTGAACTTCACACTCGAATTACACTGCATTGCAATTTAAGATCACATAAGATATTTTAGATCTAAACCTGAAATAAAGGTGATTAAATTTTCAGTTATGCTGAACTTAAGAAATCCATTCTTGTATGGACTTAGCAGAGACGTGCT
Organism: Schistocerca cancellata; assembly: GCF_023864275.1. NCBI lineage: Eukaryota > Metazoa > Arthropoda > Insecta > Orthoptera > Acrididae > Schistocerca > Schistocerca cancellata. The sequence goes on along the minus strand of NC_064628.1, from coordinate 514,085,290 downwards.
TAGCTGGAGATCTTACTACTTCAGACGCTCGCCGCGGGGCCGACTGGCGTGGGCCCCTACCAAGGATGCCTCACAGATTGAAACGGAAGTGACCAGAGAGGCAGCTTCCTATACCAACATAACAAGGGATGGACAGGACCATACCTAGAATAGAAACCTCTTTGCTTTTAGAAAGTGTAGCTATCTGTTCTAACGTTGGTCCTATTGTTCTCTAGCAGACAGGCTTGTCTGCTACCATCAAGCATGCAACTAGAAATACATTTGCTATTTCATCTTTCACACAGAAGGGAAGGGGGATGACAGTATCTTATCATATACACTATATAAAAGAAAGTGGATGTAGGTTCCATATGACACTGTGTGACATGAATTACATACAAACTATGTTTTAAAGTGTAGTAGTGTGACAGATCATTCTTGTTTATGCGTAAATGTAACACCTTCCACTGCTCAGTCTCCTCCCAGATAGAGTTAGAAACACCACAGTAAATTTAGAAGTGGAATGTATGCCGTAAATGACAACAGATTTAAGAAATTAACATGAAAGGAATCCAACACAGACCTTTCAGTTTCATCTCAGAGCTTTGAGCGACTGTTAGCAATCGGAACCATACTGTAAGAAGCACAAGTAAGGTTTGATCATAATTTACACGATATTTTTCTGCCAAGATATACCTTGCTTCCACCATAATTATCCAAGTGTCTCCAATCTTTCTTTTCATGAATTTCGGTGTGGTCATACAGATTTTGGATGACTCTGTAAATTTATTCCATTAACAGTACTTAATCTTTGTAAATTCTGCAAAAACATTGCCTTATAAAATGTGTTTCGCCATAGAAACAGCATGATTAACAGGAGATATCGCAATGATAAGCGTGACAGTAACAACTTCCCGGTACATAACCCAATGAAAAGTTTGATATATGACTCACCGAGTTGATAAGGTAATATAGTTTCATAAACAAAATTTGTATAAAAGATCTAAGATGTCTTCGTATACTTTACAACTTCACCAGCTATTCTGCGACATTCTGACAATGTGATACACATCTCCAGAACGAACTGGCCAACAACACTACTCTACACTACTGGCCATTAAAATTGCTACACCAAGAAGAAATCCAGATGATAAACGGGTATTCATTGGACAAATATATTATACTAGAACTGACGTGTCATTACATTTTCACGCAATTTGGGTGCATAGATCCTGAGACATCAGTACCCAGAACAACCACCTCTAGCCGTAATAACGGCCTTGATACGCCTAGGCATTGAGTCAAACAGAGCTCGGATGGTATGTACAGTTACAGCTGCCCATGCAGCTTTAATACGATACCAGAGTTTATCAAGAGTAGTGACTGGCGTATTGTGACGAGCCAGTTGCTCGGCCACCATTGACCAGACGTTTTCAGTTGGTGAGAGATCTGGAGAATGTGCTGGACAGGGCAGCAGACGAACATTTTCTGTATCGAGAAAGGCCAGTACAGGACCTGCAACATGCGGTCATGCATTATCCTGCTGAAATGTAGGGTTTCGCAGGGATCGAATGAAGGGTAGAGCCACGGGTCGTAACACATCTGAAATGTAACGTCCAAAGTGCCGTCAATACGAACAAGAGGTGACCGAGACGCGTAACCAATGGCACCCCATACCATCACGCCGGGTGATACGCCAGTATGGCGATGACGAATACACGCTAACACTGTGCGTTCACCGCGATGTCGCCAAACACGGATGCGACCATCATGATGCTGTAAACAGGAGCTGGATTCATCGGAAAAAATGCCGTTTTGCCTTTCGTGCACCCAGGATCGTCGTTGAGTACACCATCGCAGGCGCTCCTGTCTGTGATGCAGCGTCAAGGGTAACCGCAACCATGGTCTCCGAGCTGGTAGTCCATGCTGCTGCAAACGTCGTCGAACTGTTCGTGCAGATGGTTGTTGTCTTGCAAACGTCCCCATCCGTTGACTCGGAGATCGAGACGTGGCTACACGATCCGTTACAGCCATGCGGATAAGATGCCTGTCATCTCGACTGCTAGTGATATGAGGCCATTGGGATCCAGCACGGCGTTCCGTATTACCCTCCTGAACCCACCGATTCCATATTCTGCTAACAGTCACTGGATCTCGACCAACGCGAGCAGCAATGTCGCGATACGACAAACTGCATCCGCGTTAGGCTCTAATCCGACCTTTATCAAAGTCGGAAATGTGATGGTACGCATTCCTCCTCCTTACGCGAGGCATCACAACAACATTTCACCAGGCAACGCCGGTCAACTGCTGTTTGTGTATGAGAAATCGGTTGGAAACTTTCCTCATGTCAGCACATTGTAGGTGTCCCCACCGGCGCCTACCTAGTGTGAATGCTCTGAAAAGCTAATCATTTGCATATCACAGCATCTTCTTCCTGTCGTTAAATTTCGCGTCTGTAGCACGTCATCTTCGTGGTGTAGCAATTTTAATGGCCAGTAGTGTATGATGTGGAGCTGCATAGAACGGCGTCGGAATGAGCAGCTGAATCATCGTGTATATTAAAGTTTTCATTGGGTTATATACCGGAAAGTTGCTACTTCCACACTTCCCATTTGGATATCAGCTGTTAAATTCGTTGTTTTTGACGCTGAAACATACTATATACGGCAAAGTTTCTGAACCATTACCAAAGATTAAGTACTATAAATGAAATAAACTTACAGAGATAGCTAAAAGATGTATGACTACACCGCTAGTTACACAAGGCAAGATTGGAGACACTTGGACAAATATGGCAGAAGTGAGGTATATCTTGGTCCAAACATATCGTGTAACTTATGGTCAGTCCTCACTTGTATTTTGTATAGCGCGGTTCCGTTTGCTAACAGTCGCCAAAACATATGAGAGGGAACTTAAATCGATTATGTGGCTGTCGCCTGTCTGGATACCATTTCTTATGCGGACGTACTGCGGCTTGCATAAAACGGATCTGTAGGAGCAACTGAATCACTCTTTATATCCAGGTGAATAAACAGATTTCGTCTTCTATTTTCGAAAGACATTCGACAATGTACCAAATCGTCGACCGCGAACCAGGATAAGAATAGAGTACCTTCGTAAAATGGTGTTCAGATCACGTAAAACTGGGCTAGCAGAACCCAATTCGTTATACTGAACGATGAGAATAAGAAAGTAACGAATTCAATGTCTAGTTTTCCCCTGGCAACGGTAATAGGGCCTTTAATGTTCTCAGTATACGTAAACAATTTATCAGATTGTATTAGCAGCACTATAAGGTTGTTTGCAGACGGTGATGTTGAATACAGGAGAGTATCGCCAGTGGACGGCCGTAAGAAATTGCTGAATATTTTTACAACATTTCGACTTGGTGTAAGAATGGCAGCTCTCTCGAAACAGAATAGATGTAACGCCTGCAACAAAGAGAAAGAACTGTATAGTATCTGATTGCAAGATCAGTCATGAACAACATGAGCACGTCACATCGTATAAGTATTTAAGGGTAATACTAAGACAGGATATGAAATGGGACGATCAATTAAGATCACTATTAGCGAAGGCAAATGGAAAATCTGTATTTGGAGGAAGGGTTCTGGGAAAATGCAATAGATCCGTAAAGGAAATCGCTTACAAGACGTTTTGAGATCAATTCTATCATTCCAGTGTTCGGCGACGTTATCACGCTGGCCTGACAACAGAGACTGAACGAATTTATAGTCACAGCTAGGTTTGTAACAGGTTTGAATAGCCTGTACAAAAAAGTGACAGAAATACTCGGGCAAATTAAATGGGAATGCTTGGAAGAAAGGTGACGTAGTTGTCGCTATACCATGTTTGGTAAACTTAGACAAGGTGATTCAAAGAAGGCTGTTTAGTCATCATTCTGCCACCAACGTAAATATTATGTAGATATTATGGGAATAAGAGAAATTAGGGTACGTATAGAGGCACACAACCACTCATTTTTCACTCGCTCAAAACACCAGAGAAATAGCGAAGAAAACTGATAATATTGGTACGATGTACACTCCGCCATGCACTGTACCGTGGCTTGCGAAGTTTATATGTAGACTTTGATGTAAATATTTGAAAAAAAACTACACGTAATCCGTCTGAAGACGTAGATAACGATGTAAACGTTTCTGTTACCCATGTTCTGGCAAAAGGCAATCTCCAGAAAGTCAATATTAGCAGAGTGGAAAGAGGAGGGCTCAGAAATTTGCCGAACGCTGAAGATTTAATTGGGTATCCGCCTGATGAAGGAAATCCAACGGTTATTTTTAACATTACAGAAAGGTCTTTGATTTGTTGGAGGACCAGTATAGACAGACTTCTCAATTTATGAAACGCAATCCAAGAGAAGCACTCAGTATAAAATAGCACTGATACGAAGTAATCAGGATTTTCTGATGATTCTTGAGAAATTTGTGAGCATGGTCTCCACGGCCACCAAAAATGCAGAAAGAAGGTGTACCACCTAGACCCATCACTATTGCAACTTGTCTTGTGACAGCCAGAGCGAGAGCACCAGCAGCAGCGAGTACTGTTTGTATAAAGCGTTTATTTTGCATTTTGTTTACGACCTTCCACTAAGGAAGGGATTCTATTTGTGTTTATCTGCTCTGCATAGTAACTAACAGTTCTTGATAAAACTTTACGTAGTTTTCGTGTTAGATTTCTTAGTGTTTTCTTGATCGTTTAGAACAGAAAGCGCTCTAAAACCGTCTTTGTTTGTTTCGCGGCCGTTAGCCACTAGTCACTTGAATCAGCAGTTGTCTTGTGACAGCCAGAGCGAGAGCACCAGCAGCAGCGAGTAGTGTTTGTATAAAGCGTTTTTGTACTTATTTGCTGCGCTTAGCTTTTAAATAGTTTTTCTGGGAAAACCTAGCGTAGTTTTCGCGTCTCGTATTTCAGTGAGTGTTTCTTGATTATCAGAGTAGCTCATCAGAAGATTATCTTGGGAATTTGTCACCGTATAGGGTAGGGTAAACATAGTCATGTGTAGGGACTGTGGTTGTTGTGAGCGGACGCAAGGAGAATTGGCCACTCTTCGGGGGCAGGTGGAGGCTTTGTCTGTTAGGCTCATCGAGCTCGAGGCGCAGGCGTCGGCTCGTAGTGGCGTTGGGGCAACTGTGGTGAGACCTATGCCTACTTCGGTGGCCTTGGAATCACATGGAGCCCCTGATGTCGCTGCGTTTTCCGGCAGTGAGCATCTTACCGGTCAGCCATCACTCCAGGGTGAATGGCGGACAGTGGTGGGCTCTCGCGTGCCTGGCCGAAAGGCGAAGGTGGGATCTGGCCGCGTGGCAGCTGCCTTACCCCTTTCCAACAGGTACGGGGTGCTTCCTAGTGGTGATGACATCGTTTCCGAGCCACCACAGGATGCCTCGCCTGTTGGGCCAGTGGCCGATTCTCCGGCAAGGTCCCGACAGTCACAGAGGGCGGGCCTATTAGTTATAGGGAGCTCCAACGTTAGGCGGGTTATGGAGCCCCTCAGGAAAATAGCGGGTAGGTCGGGGAAGAATGCCAGTGTGCACTCGGTGTGCTTGCCGGGGGGTCTCGTCCGTAATGTGGAGGAGGCCCTTCCGGCAGCTATTGAACGCACTGGGTGTGACCGGCTGCAGATAGTAGCACATGTCGGAACGAATGACGCCTGCCGCTTGGGTTCTGAGGCCATCCTTGGTTCCTTCCGGCGGCTGGCTGATTTGGTGAAGACAACCAGCATCGCACGCGGAGTGCAAGCTGAGCTTAATATCTGCAGCATAGTGCCCAGAGTCGATCGCGGTCCTCTGGTTTGGAGCCGTGTGGAGGGTCTGAACCAGAGGCTCAGACGACTCTGCGACTATAATGGTTGCAAATTCATCGACCTCCGTTATTGGGTGGAGAACTGTAGGGCCTCCCTAGACAGGTCAGGCGTGCACGACACACCGGAAGCAGCTACTAGGGTAGCAGAGTACGTGTGGCGTGCACACGGGGGTTTTTTAGGTTAGAGGGACCCCCCCTTGGGCGAAACGATAAAATACCTGACGGCTTACCAGAGAGGACATTATCATCGTTGATAAAGAACGTCCGTCCTCAGAGACCAAAAACAGGAAAAGTTAACGTAATATTGGTAAACTGCAGGAGTATCCAGGGCAAGGTTCCTGAATTAGTATCTCTTATTGAAGGAAATAGTGCGCATATAGTATTAGGAACGGAAAGTTGGTTAAAACCGGAAGTGAACAGTAACGAAATCCTAGACACAGAATGGAATATATACCGCAAGGATAGGATAAACGCCAATGGTGGAGGAGTATTTATAGCAGTAAAGAATTCAATAATATCCAGTGAAGTTATTAGCGAATGCGAATGTGAAATAATCTGGGTTAAGCTAAGTATCAAAGGTGGGTCAGATATGATAGTCGGATGCTTCTATAGACCACCTGCATCAGCAACCGTAGTAGTTGAGCGCCTCAGAGAGAACCTGCAGAACGTCGTGAAGAAGTTTCGTGATCATACTATTGTAATAGGGGGAGACTTCAATCTACCAGGTATAGAATGGGATAGTCACACAATCAGAACTGGAGCCAGGGACAGAGACTCTTGTGACATTATCCTGACTGCCTTGTCCGAGAATTACTTCGAGCAGATAGTTAGAGAACCAACTCGTGAAGCTAACGTTTTAGACCTCATAGCAACAAATAGACCGGAACTTTTCGACTCCGTGAATGTAGAAGAGGGTATCAGTGATCATAAGTCAGTGGTTGCATCAATGACTACAAGTGTAATAAGAAATGCCAAGAAAGGAAGGAAAATATATTTGCTTAACAAGAGTGATAGGGCACAAATCGCAGAATATCTGAGTGACCACCATCAAACGTTCATTTCTGAGGAAGAGGATGTGGAACAAAAATGGAAAAAATTCAGAAACATCGTCCAGTACGCCTTAGATAAGTTCGTACCGACTAAGGTCCAAAGCGAGGGGAAAGATCCACCGTGGTATAACAATCATGTACGAAAGGTACTACGGAAACAAAGAAAGCTTCATCATAGGTTTAAGAGTAGTCGAATCATAGCTGATAAGGAAAAGCTGAACGAAGCGAAAAAGAGCGTAAAGAGAGCAATGAGAGAAGCATTCAACGAATTCGAACATAAAACATTGGCAAACAATCTAAACAAGAACCCTAAAAAGTTTTGGTCATATGTAAAATCGGTAAGCGGATCTAAATCCCCTATTCAGTCACTCGTTGACCACGATGGCACCGAAACAGAGGACGACCGAAGAAAGGCAGAAATACTGAATTCAGTGTTCCGAAACTGTTTCACTGCGGAAAATCGTAACACGGTCCCTGACCAGCCGTCGCACGGACGCCAAAATGGAAAATATTGAAATAAACGATATCGGAATTGAAAAACAACTGCTATCACTTAGTAGCGGAAAAGCATCCGGACCAGACGAGATACCCTTAAGATTCTACAGTGATTATGCTAAAGAACTTGCCCCCTTTCTATCAGCAATTTATCGTAGATCGCTGGAAGAACGTAAAGTACCTAGCGACTGGAAGAAAGCGCAGGTCGTTCCCATTTTCAAGAAGGGTCATAAATCAGATGCGAATAATTATAGGCCTATTTCGCTTACGTCAATCTGTTGTAGAATAATGGAACATGTTTTGTGTTCTCGTATTATGACGTTCTTAGATAATACAAATCTCCTTCATCATAACCAACATGGATTCCGCAAACAGAGATCATGTGAAACTCAGCTCGCCCTATTTGCCCAAGAAATTCACAGTGCCGTAGACACTGGCGAGCAGATTGATGCCGTATTCCTGGACTTCAGAAAGGCATTTGATACGGTTCCGCACTTACGTTTAGTGAAAAAAATACGAGCTTACGGAATATCGGACCAGGTTTGTGATTGGATTCAGGATTTCCTAGAAGAAAGAACACAACATGTCATTCTTAACGGTTCAAAATCTGCAGATGTAGAGGTAATTTCGGGAGTACCGCAAGGAAGCGTGATAGGACCTTTATTGTTTACAATATACATAAATGACTTAGTTGACAACATCGGTAGCTCCGTGAGGCTATTTGCAGATGACACGGTTGTCTACAAGAAAGTAGCAACATCAGAAGACTCGTACGTACTCCAGGAAAACCTGCAGAGGATTAATGCATGGTGCGACAGCTGGCAGCTTTCCCTAAACGTAGATAAATGTAATATAATGCGCATACATAGGGGCAGAAATCCATTCCAGTACGATTATGCCATAGGTGGTAAATCATTGGAAGCGGTAACGACCGTAAAATACTTAGGAGTTACTATCCGGAGCGATCTGAAGTGGAATGATCACATAAAACAAATAGTGGGAAAAGCAGGCGCCAGGTTGAGATTCATAGTAAGAATTCTAAGAAAATGTGACTCATCGACGAAAGAAGTAGCTTACAAAACGCTTGTTCGTCCGATTCTTGAGTATTGCTCATCAGTATGGGACCCTTACCAGGTTGGATTAATAGAAGAGATAGACATGATCCAGCGAAAAGCAGCGCGATTCGTCATGGGGACATTTAGTCAGCGCGAGAGCGTTACGGAGATGCTGAACAAGCTCCAGTGGCGGACACTTCAAGAAAGGCGTTACGCAATACGGAGAGGTTTATTATCGAAATTACGAGAGAGCACATTCCGGGAAGAGATGGGCAACATATTACTACCGCCCACATATATCTCGCGTAATGATCACAACGAAAAGATCCGAGAAATTAGAGCAAATACGGAGACTTACAAGCAGTCGTTCTTCCCACGCACAATTCGTGAATGGAACAGGGAAGGGGGGATCAGATAGTGGTACAATAAGTACCCTCCGCCACACACCGTAAGGTGGCTCGCGGAGTATAGATGTAGAATGTAGAATGTAGAATGATCTCCAATATACAGAGGGCCACATGTTTAAAAGAATTTTTGCCGCTTATTGTTGCTATAGTTGCTACATAGCGAACTCCTCTCTTATGATTTTTGAAATCATCGAACAAGTAAGGATAGGCGTAGCCGTAGTTATACTTTATCCCGATGTCATATCACTATTTACAAAAGACGCTGTTGTAGATAAGAAAAATTTACTCGCCAGCCACTTCTCTCTAGGAATCAATAGATTATTCCGACGCACACTGACCATCACTTAGTTTTTGTATAGTGGTAAATATTAGGAAATAACTAATGAAAGGGTCGAATATTTATCTTCGACAACGGTTGTGGACAAATTTCACGTGGATATTTTTGAATGATGTATCTTAAACACTGCCCATCCTCACTCCTGTTTCTGTAAGTATCTTGATTATACTTTTTTTTAAATTTAGTCACATCGTAAGGAAACATTACAGTGCTCATTGATCACATGAACAGAACAGAAGGGGTCGGTGGAAGAAAGTGCTAACCCACAACAGAATTTTTGACTTACTGCATGTCATGTTGTTGTTGTTGCGGTCTTCAGTCCTGAGACTGGTTTGATGCAGCTCTCCATGCTACTCTATCCTGTGCAAGCCTCATCATCTCCCAGTACCTACTGCAACCTACATCCTTCTAAATATGCTTTGTGTATTCATCTCTTGGTCTCCCTCTACGATTTTTACCCTCCACGCTTCCCTCCAATACTAAATTTGTGATCCCTTGATGCCTCAACACATGACCTACCAACAGATCCCTTCTTCTAGTCAAGTTGTGCCACAAACTTCTCTTCTCCCCAATCCTATTCAATACTTCCTCATTAGTTATGTGATCTACCCATCTAATCTTCAGCATTCTTCTGTAGCACCACATTTCAAAAGCTTCTATTCTCTTCTTGTCTTCTTGTCTTCTATAAATACTTTCACAAATGACTTCCTGACACTTAAATCTATACTCGATGTTAACAAATTTCTCTTCTTCAGAAACGCTTTACTTGCCATTGCGAGTCTACATTTTATATCCTCTCTACTTCGAACATCATCAGTTATTTTGCTCCCCAAATAGCAAAATTCCTTTACTACTTTAAGTGTCTCATTTCCTAATCTAATTCCCTCAGCATCACCTGACTTAATTCGACAACATTCCATTATCCTCGTTTTGCTTTTGTTGATGTACATCTTATATCCTCCCTTCAAGACAGTGTCCATTCCACTCAACTGCTCTTCCAAGTCCTTTGCTGTCTCTGACAGAATTACAATGTCATCGGCGAACCTCAAAGTTTTTATTTCTTCTCCATGGATTTTAATACCTACTCCGAATTTTTCTTTTGTTTTCTTTACTGCTTGCTCAATATACAGACTGAATAACATCGGGGAGAGACTACAATCCTGTCTCACTCCCTTCCCAACCACTGCTTCCCTTTCGTACCCCTCGACTCTTATAACTGCCATCTGGTTTCTGCACAAATTGTAAATAGCCTTTCGCTCCCTGTATATTACCCCTGCCACCTTCAGAATTTGAAAGAGCATATTCCAGTCAACATTTTCAAAAGTTTTCTCTAAGTCTACAAATGCTAGAAACGTAGGTTTGCCTTACCTTAATCTAGTTTCTAAGATAAGTCGTAGAGTCAGTATTGCCTCACGTGTTCCAACATTTCTACGGAATCCAAACTGATCTTCCACGAGGTCGGCTTCTACTAGTTTTTCCATTCGTCTGAAAAGAATCCGCGGTAGTATTTTGCAGCCGTGAGTTATTAAACTGACAGTTCGGTAATTTTCACATTTGTCAACACCTGCTTTCTTTGGGATTGGAATTATTATATTCTTCTTGAAGTCTGAGGGTATTTCGCCTGTTTCATACATCTTGTTCACCAGATGGTAGAGTTTCGTCAGGACTGGCTCTCCCAAGGCTGTCAGTAGTTCTAATGGAATGTTGTCTACTACCGGGGCCTTGTTTCGACTCAGGTCTTTCAGTGCTCTGTCAAACTCTTCACGCAGTATTATATCTCCCATTTCATCTTCATCTACATCCTCTTCCATTTCCATAATATTGTCCTCAAGTACATCGCCCTTGTATAGACCCTCTATATAACCCTTCCACCTTTCTGCTTTCCGTTCTTTGCTTAGAACTGGGTTTTCATCTGAGCTTTTGATATTCATACAAGTGGTTCTCTTTTCTCTGAAAGTCTCTTTAATTATCCTGTAAGCTGTATCTATCTTACCCCTAGTGACATAAGCCTCTACATCCTTACATTTGTCCTCTAGCCATCCCTGCTCAGCCATTTTGCGTTTCCTGTCGATCTCATTTTTGAGACGTTTGTATTCCTTTTTGCCTGCTTCATTTACTGCATTTTTATATTTTCTCCTTTCATCAATTAAATTCAGTATTTCTTCCGTCACCCAAGGATTTCTACTAGCCCTCGTCTTTTTACCTACTTGATCCTCTGCTGCCTTCACTACTTCATCCCTCAAAGCTACCCATTCTCCTTCTACTGTATTTCTTTCCCTCATTCCTGTCGATTGTTCCCTTATTCTCTCCCTGAAACTCTTTACAACCTATGGTTTAGTCAGTTGATCCAGGTCCCATCTCCTTAAATTCTCACCTTTTTGCAGTTTCTTCAGTTTTAATCTATAGGTCATAACCAATAGATTGTGGTCAGAATCCACATCTGCCCCTGGAAATGTCTTACAATTTAAAACCTGGTTCCTAAATCTCTGTCTTACCATTATATAATCTATCTGAAACCTGTCAGTATCTCCAGGGTTCTTCCATGTATACAACCTTCTTTCATGATTCTTGAACCAAGTGTTAGCTATGATTAAGTTGTGCTCTATGCAAAATTCTACCAGGCGGCTTCCTCTTACATAAATCCATATTCACCTACTACGTTTCCTTCTCTCCCTTTTCCTACTGCCGAATTCCAGTCACCCATGACTATTAAATTTTCGTCTCCCTTCACAAATTTCTTCAATTTCTTCGTCATCTGCAGAGCTAGTTGGCATATAAACTTGTACTACTGTAGTAGGTGTGGGCTTCGTATCTATCTTGGCCACAATAATGCGTTCACTATGCTGTTTGTAGTAGCTTACCCGCATTCCTATTTTCCTATTCATTATTAAACCTACTCCTGCATTACCCCTATTTGATTTTGTGTTTATAACCCTGTAGTCACCTGACCACAAGGCCTTTTCCTCCTTCCACCGAACTGCACAAATTCCCACTATATCTAACTTTAACCTATCCATTTCCCTTTTTAAATTTTCTAACCTACCTGCCCGTCATATGTCATATGGTTTGTTAAATGGAAAGATAGGAACATAAATACAATCAGACAAAGAAATTTATGTAGTAAAGATTGCTTTCTTACAATATAGGGGGAAGCTTGTTATCATCATCTATGCACTCGAAAACATAACTGATTACGTGATTATCCTAATGCTTACGTAACTGGGGGGGGGGGGGGTTAACATTTCAATGTATCTCAACATGAAGCTAATTGTGGAAGTAGAAAAGGAAGGAAAGATTCCCTACTTCGACGTTCTGGTTGAGCAGAAGGTAGACGATCGGCTCGGCGACTCAGTGTAAACCGACACACACTAACCAATATCTCAAAGGGCACAGGTTTCATCATCCTGTGCAAAAGAAAGCTATGTTGCACGCACTGATACACAGAGATGAGAGCATATTGGGCAATAATTATCTCACCACTAAAATAAACCATATAATATCTATTAATTCATTCATACTGAGCTCGAGAGGGTGATCTGTAATGACTTCTTAGGAGAAGAAGAACTTCTTAGCCGACATCGCTATACGAAACTGTATTTGAAATAACCGGTTTCAGTAAAACTAAGTTACCATCTCCAGATCTTCATAAAGGTTATGCCAGATACACACAAAATCTTTACATTGAATTTCCAGGTACATAAAACATGAAATGAGCCATGCGTTGGCACGTCAAAATTAAAATTACTGCGTACATCAACAGTTAGTCTTGTGGCTCCCTGGTAGACAAGACGTGTTGTGTAATGAGAACGATATTTTGGCGAATTTTAATGTATATAATATTTTTAATTAATATAGTTCAGTAACCTAATAATACAAAACTCAATCTCTAGAACGCTAAGCTGTAATCTTAGTTACATAAACTTAGTTTAATAAACAGTAATGATTAGTAAGCCTAAAAATGAAAATACAAAATACACTCCTGGAAACTGAAATAAGAACACCGTGAATTCATTGTCCCAGGAAGGGGAAACTTTATTGACACATTCCTGGGGTCAGATACATCACATGATCACACTGACAGAACCACAGGCACATAGACACAGGCAACAGAGCATGCACAATGTCGGCACTAGTACAGTGTATATCCACCTTTCGCAGCAATGCAGGCTGCTATTCTCCCATGGAGACGATCGTAGAGATGCTGGATGTAGTCCTGTGGAACGGCTTGCCACGCCATTTCCACCTGGCGCCTCAGTTGGACCAGCGTTCGTGCTGGACGTGCAGACCGCGTGAGACGACGCTTCATCCAGTCCCAAACATGCTCAATGGGGGACAGATCCGGAGATCTTGCTGGCCAGGGTAGTTGACTTACACCTTCTAGAGCACGTTGGGTGGCACGGGATACATGCGGACGTGCATTGTCCTGTAGGAACAGCAAGTTCCCTTGCCGGTCTAGGAATGGTAGAACTATGGGTTCGATGACGGTTTGGATGTACCGTGCACTATTCAGTGTCCCCTAGACGATCACCAGTGGTGTACGGCCAGTGTAGGAGATCGCTCCCCACTCCATGATGCCGGGTGTTGGCCCTGTGTGCCTCGGTCGTATGCAGTCCTGATTGTGGCGCTCACCTGCACGGCGCCAAACACGCATACGACCATCATTGGCACCAAGGCAGAAGCGACTCTCATCGCTGAAGACGACACGTCTCCATTCGTCCCTCCATTCACGCCTGTCGCGACACCACTGGAGGCGGGCTGCACGATGTTGGGGCGTGAGCGGAAGACGGCCTAACGGTGTGCGGGACCGTAGCCCAGCTTCATGGAGACGGTTGCGAATGGTCCTCGCCGATACCCCAGGAGCAACAGTGTCCCTAATTTGCTGGGAAGTGGCGGTGCGGTCCCCTACGGCACTGCGTAGGATCCTACGGTCTTGGCGTGCATCCGTGCGTCGCTGCGGTCCGGTCCCAGGTCGACGGGCACGTGCAGCTTCCGCCGACCACTGGCGACAACATCGATGTACTGTGGAGACCTCACGCCCCACGTGTTGAGCAATTCGGCGGTACGTCCACCCGGCCTCCCGCATGCCCACTATACGCCCTCGCTCAAAGTCCATCAACTGCACATACGGTTCACGTCCACGCTGTCGCGGCATGCTACCAGTGTTAAAGACTGCGATGGAGCTCCGTATGCCACGGCAAACTGGCTGACACTGACGGCGGCGGTGCACAAATGCTGCGCAGCTAGCGCCATTCGACGGCCAACACCTCGGTTCCTGGTGTGTCCGCTGTGCCGTGCGTGTGATCATTGCTTGTACAGCCCTCTCGCAGTGTCCGGAGCAAGTATGGTGGGTCTGACACACCGGTGTCAATGTGTTCTTTTTTCCATTTCCAGGAGTGTAGAAAGGCTACAAGCGGATTTCTGTGACACAGTTTAGGTAAGTAAATACATATTTGTACATAAATACCAGATAATTTTAATTATCCAGGCTTCAACATACTTTATATAACACTTTTTTAATTGAACCATTCATTCCAGTCAAGACTACTCCGCCTTGTTGAGCTGTCCAACCGGCACTTAGTTCGCCACGCGCAACGGAAGTCTTGCGACGCCGTGTAGCCTACGTTGGTGTGCCTACAAATACGTCAGCTCCATTGAGCCTCCAGTCGTGAGACCAGTGAGCAGCACTTTCCGCGCAGTCGTGATTGTTAGCGCTGCGTGGCGAGGTACCATGCGAACTCCTGGTATCACGTAAGCTGGCGTCGCATCTCTTCCATGAACCACTTGAGTCAGGTGGATTTCGTAGTGGCTACATGTACCTCGTGATTAATAGCAAGAAAAAACAGACACCTCTATCACGTAAAACAAAACTCGCGGTGCCCACACTGTCGAATATGTAAATAATGGTTATACGCATAGTAGCTTGGGACCGATTACCGTAGCAGTCTGGTCCCTTTAATCCCCCCCATAGTATCTTGAAACAGTACAAGACATCTGAACTCGATCCACCCGAACATTCGTTTTACGATGGAGATGGAAGAGGATGGTTGCCTTCCCTTTCTTGACGTATTGGTTAGGAGGAAGGATGATGGACCATTGGGACATGCAGTCTACAGGAAACGTACTCACACCGACTTGTACTTACAGGCTAATAGTTGACACCATCCGGCTCAGCGTGAAGGGGTACTTCGTACCTTGGTACACAGGTCACATGTCGTTTCTCACGCTGAGACTTTGCCAGCTGAGCTGTCCCATCTTGAAGTTACATTTCGTCAAAATGATTATAGTGATGGACAGATTGAACGTGCGTTGCGCTATCGACCAACTGTACATCGGGTGACTGATGATAATTCTGAGTCGATACCTAAGTCTACTGCCTTTTTACCTCACGTAGGAAACACTTGCACCAAGATCGGTCGTATTTTACAGAAATTCAATGTGAAATGTGTTTTCCGACCTCGATCTAAAATTAGAGCGCTTTTGAGTTCTGTTAAGGATGATCATGGTCTGCGTAAGACGGGTGTATATCGTATTCCTACTAGCTACGGCGTGGGCGTGGCATATATTGGTCAAACTATCAGGACCATGGAGGACCGATGTACTGAGCATAAACGGCACACACGATGACAGCAGCCAAGTAGATCTGCTATTGCCGAACACTGCTTGCATACTCGTCACCCCATGTTATTTAATAACACCGAGATATTGGCATGCACGTCCAGCTATTGGGACAGTGTTATTAAGGAGGCAGTTGAGATTAAATTAGCGAGCAACCTCGCTAACAGGGTTGGAGGTTTTTGTTTAAACTCTGTTTTGTATCCGGCTCTTTCCCTTGTTAAAAAACAAGGGACAGAGTCAATGCTACCTCACCTGCGAATTCGTAGTCTCACTATCGATAGCTCTGACTTTGGTCATCTTTGGTGGGACTAGTGTTCAGTGTGTGTGTTATCTTTCCTGCTTCAGTTCGAGAACCGGGGTTTTAAATTTGCATGTACGTCGCCCGTCCATTGCAGTTTGCCTTGAAAATGGCGGGGTGTTCTCCCGCCGAAATATCGGCGGTCGCTTGAAGTGTTACCTGGCTGAATTCCCGGAAGTTATTTGAAAGTTGTATCCGCCAGGAGAAACTCAGGTCTCACAGTACAAGACGTAATTTTACAACGCGCTATCACTGCAACTGTTCTCAATCAAGTACTTCCTGTCACTCATAATAATACACTAAATGAATTTCTGTACGTGTTAAATTTTTGGAAGGCACAACTTTGACATGCCTTGGTAGTAAAACAGATTTTTTTTTCCTCTTCACTTTCCAGTCAGTTTGTCTGTTGTCTTTCCGAAACAAGCGTACAATCTCCTTCATTTTCGTCTTCTCACGCTGTTTACGATCTATTGTTGCCCCTCTATTTCCTCAACAAGATTGATGAAGTTCCGAACGTAGTTCTTGGCCTTCTCGTCTTGACTTAGTAAGTCGTGTTCGTTGTTCTGCCGATCCTTGGGAAAATTTTGACCCGAGAATGTTGTTTCTAACTCTGCAGATGTAAACTTGGCTCAAATGGCTCTGAGCACTATGGGACTCAACTGCTGTGGTCATAAGTCCCCTAGAACTTAGAACTACTTAAACCTAACTAACCTAAGGACAGCACACAACACCCAGCCATCACGAGGCAGAGAAAATCCCTGACCCCGCCGGGAATCGAACCCGGGAAACCGGGCGTGGGAAGCGAGAACGCTACCGCACGACCACGAGATGCGGGCCAGATGTAAACTTGTTCACGCTGCATTTTCGCCATGTATAGTCACCAACATATATTTGCTGTGCGCAAATACCAATCTTATCTGCTTCATAGGAATCCGTGAACACGAAACTTTATAAATTGTTCGTTGGTAGCGAAATTGTCGGTCATTATGTTAGAATACCAGTTAACATTGTAGCTTTCTTGCTTTGGCAAAAAAACGACCTTTTGCATCAATTTTCGGGCAGTGTGAACACTGCAATTATGTTTGACCTGTGACAAATTTATCCAGTTCATTAAAATTAATTTCAAATTCAGAAGAATGTCTCTGTACTTCAGGGATCAGCTTGTCGCCTCATTTCTTTTCGTCATATGACTTCCGCATGCCAAGGATGGCATCATGAATTACTGAACTCAGTTCAGTAGTCTGATGAACTTCTTGTTACTATAACATTAATTGAGACTGAACTTCAGACACCTCGGATTCTTTTAATTCGCATTGTTATTTGCTATCCTCAGCGTAATTACAATATTCGGTAACCAACGCTACTATAAACTCGCTTTTCAAATCTTCGAATAACACTTCCACGCCATTACGGATAACTATTATTTTTGATCCAACATTTTGTTCAAAGCTTCTCTCAAAGCTGTTCTCAACAGTTGATTATCTGCCTTCAATTTTTGACTTTCTGCCTTCAGTTATAGCCTCAGTTTTTTATTATTATTTTTTATTAACATTTGAATATCTGCCTTCAATTCTTCATTTATTTTTCATCATTATATATCATTTGTTGCTACATTATCAACAAGACTGTTGTCCACCCTTGCATTTCATGGTTCAGTGACTATGTTTAAACTTAAATCTTCAGTTTCATTTGCGTATACAGCTTGACTTCTGGCAACAAGTCCCGATTCAGTAATGACATTGATTTTAACACCACCTTTATCGACATTGTTTTGCTCGTTAATTATTTCACAGTTCTTAATTTAACACATCATTCCTAATTAAATATGCAGACTGGACGCAAAACGTACAGTCAAGATATCAGTTCACAGCCTATAGTTTTGTTTCTTGCTGCTGTCCAAAGATGCTTGAAAGATCGAGAGATGGCTGAAAATTGCAAGTTCACTCACACGCATGTGCCTCACAGCCATAGTCTCATTCCTTCGGTGCTACAACTACTGTTTCCTGCCACTGTCATGGCTCCCCCTCGCTCTATTTTACTGCTACTATCTCATTAATTTCTTCCCATTGCGTATATCTCCTCTCACTGCAGCTATTTCTCTCTTCCTCGTTGGCATTTTCATAGACTCCATCTCTCATTATCACCCACTCTTACTTTCTCCTTTTTATTCCTCTCCCACTGGCACTCTCTCCTTCACTTTTTCCTAGCACTGTTCTTGCACTGTCAACTGTGTTCCACTGCTCCTGTGTCCGTCTCTTTCTTTCAAGATGTCATTTTCTCCGTCGCTCTTTCGATACCACAACCACTGTTTAGTGTCATCCACTACTACTTTTTCTTTCTACACTATTTCTTTCTAACTGTCGCTGCCTCCTTCTCTCGCAGCGTAAAAGAGCGTGAATATGTTTGCATGCAAATTTTAAAGAAAAATTTTAAAAGTTCTGAGGAAGATAGAATGAGACAGTTGAAATATCCCACTTTTCAATCAGTCTTTTAAACACGAACATATTCGCCTTCTTTTCCTCTTATAGGAGCATTTTCCCGCTTCTTTTCCTATTTTCATGCCACGGCAGGGCATGTCACTCATTTGAAAAGAATTATATGGGTCAATAAAGTTTTGATAGTTTACTTACGTGAAACTAACATTATTCAGAACTAATTTTACCTCACTGACCGTATTTTACGAACACAAAAATTTTTCATGTGAATCAGTACTACAACATGGGATTCCCTGAAACCCTTCTGATTATAACGGAGATACTTTACACCACATTTCTCCGTGCTACGTCACTTTACAATAATGCATTTTCGCCTGACACCGGAATTTATGTTCGTGTACACGCAGCGTAAAAAGAACCCTTTTTTGGGGGTCTTTCTAAGGACCCACCCATGAACTAACGGAAAGATGACACTTCTAGATGATATGTGATATTCTGAACGTGGCTGGTTGCAATTTTTTCTTCAGCGATATTTACGAAAACAGCCACGGTATTCTACGTATGCGTAGAGAACATACCGTTAAAATTTGAGCAATTTGATGCGGTTATTTATTATTTAGATTTTGCCTCATTTCGGGTTTTACGAATAGAAGTAGGGTAATTTTGAACCTCTGTATCTCGAAAACTGAGGGCGACATCATTAAAGATTTGAAGGTTATTCGAGATTGGGACCTTCGGAATATATAGCAGAAATTCTAGTAGTTTGGTGTGCCTATCCATCTTGGAATCGGTGGCGCGGGTTGGATACAAAATAATGGTAAAAAAAACATTTTTGGGATTTTCTACGGAACTGACGATGAACTAATGGTGCCTCCATAAATCTCTTGAAGGCCACAGCAGACCACGTCAAATGTAAAAAAGAAGCAACGGATTTGTACCTTTTGCCTAAGCAGGAGGCAGTGTCTTAATGTTCATAGTTTGGCCCTGTACTGTAGGATGTTAGCACTGAGACGATCCTTGTATTGGGTACAGAACTGGCGCCTAGCCCAAGGGCTATCCAAAAAACTTGACCCAACTGTCCAATAGAATCCAAGTTATGAGCGCCGGAAAAATCCCGTTTTTATATTCTTCGGCACAGTTAGCGCTCGCTGTCGCATGCGTACCGGTTAGATCTGCACCTATGAAACTTTACTCCTTTAGCGAACTTTGATTTCAAGCTAGAGCTGCTACAATTTAGCTTAACTGCTGTTACTGATAGATAAATGTGTAAAGATTAGGCAAATATGTGTAATTTTTATGTTTCACTTTTGTTATGTGCAAGTCACGTAAATATTTAGGTTTGATGTTGGTGACATGCGCAGTACGCCATGTTCACTCCTCATCCCTCTCTGTTGTTGCAGTTCGCACTACGATACCACTTTACATATGTGTGAGTGTTCTGTTTCTTCTTCGATAGTCGGTTGAATTCCTGATGAAGCAATGATGGGCATCTTCTAATGATCAGGTTTTTATAGACAATTTTTGCGACAAGTGCAGCGAGAATGTTTAATACAAGTATGTCAGGAAAGATTTCGTGAAACTTCATATTCTTTGATCAAGTCTTATATCAAAATGGAGTCGGCATTATACTTAAATCTTGTTATTTCTGTAGGCAGTACAGAATCACACGATGCCACGGCAATTAACGTAAGACATACAGGAAAATAAATATATTATATCAGGCTCCTACCTCCCGGAGTATCATTTGCTAAAGGACTAATGAGATTGGTATACAAGTAGCGTCCGCCAGACACCCGTACAACTTAATCTGCAGAAAGCAGTTCAGATACAGATGCGAAAGAACGTATTATCAGCTCATACTTATGGAGATTTTCCGCATAAAAATGCTAAGAACGTTTTAAGTTGCAGGTAGAAGCCATAACGTTCACAACTAAATTTATAATGTGAGCTTCTATTTACTAATATTAATCGTTATTGCGCAAACACTAACTTACATTCATGATAATAATTAGAAAGTAACATTTATCAGTAGTTTAGGATAAAGCATTTCTAGCCTTTTCGGCTTCCGAGAAATTGAAGAATGGAAAAAGACATATGCGTTCATGTTTAAGGGACATAGAGAGCTTTTCTATTTACACAAATCTGCGCGCTTGTGTACCCGTATGTATGGTACAGGTAGATGTCTATTGCTGTATTTATTTTACGCCTCTAATGTGTTTCGATTTTTGTAGTATACTAATAAACCTACCTGCTGTAGTCATTTCATATATCATCTAAAAGCTTTACTCCAATAACATGTACTATAACCAGGAGACTATTTTACGCCTAACACACATTTATTTGTTTCCTGAAATCGAATGAGGTGACAAATGGTTAAGATACGATTCGTATTCGGCAATGGCGTTCTTTATGTCCGATTCAGCATTTATTTCTCTAAACCACTTAAGAGGTATCAGTGACGATCTGGGAATACCGTGACTGTTTTCGTAAATATCGCTGAAGAAAAAATTGCAACCAGCCACGCTCAGAATATCGCATATCGACGATGTAGGCCACTAAAGAGTGGCTGGTTGCAGTTTTTTCTTGATATGTTTATTTAATGCCATGGTCGCTACCGACTGTCTATTCTACTACAACTGAGTTACTATTATATCTACAACGATCAGGTTTCCGACGAGACGTTACTCTGCTTGGTGATACTACAGTTCTGAAATTCGGACGCATTAATCTCGTCCGCAGGAATGTCAAAATGTAACAAACACTCATCTATCAAAATATTAGTCACTTCCTTGAAAGAGCACACTGGTCGCTTTGGAGATCTATAGATGGCGCAGAACTGTTATCAAGAGGTCACCTGACCCTCCAATTCTGATGTAAAACATGGCAGCGAAGTGGTGTGTGTGTCTCAGACGGTAGGACGGTTTCTGCTGTATTGTCAGTTCTGAGCAAAAGCTCATTCACAAGCGATGAATTTGGCGCGCGAGTGGCAGCCGTCGAAAATGGTTGGTGGCATTCGCCGTACTTTCTGGCAGTACTCATACTCATAAGTAGGCTCACACCAGCTGATTCTCCACTTCGCTCTGCTACCGTCGGAGCTCGCAGTCCCCTAAATTTTAAACGGACTTAAGTATAGCGAACCAAGCTCTAGTCCACCAACGTGATGGGCGCAGCAAAACAGTGAAGCAAAGTCGGCTACATCTGCCGCACCACTGCGCCATCTGTACGCCGGACCGACCAGTGGTAGAGTTCTGCCGCATACGACTGCTATTTGCACAAGCCTGCAGAATCTGATGTAACGCATGGAGCCTTTGAGCCCGTAGATACTGCAGTATCAGTGCAGCAACGCGCGCTGCGCACGTGGTCACTACGCAGCGCTGCTCAGTGGTTCTCAAGCAGAGCTTCCGCTAACGTTAGTGGCTCTGCTACCGTGCGTGGGTGGCGCTCCAAACGCTCGTTAGTAGCGCTGCAAGCTCTGCTCACCATGTATAATATGCAGAGCAATAACTGGAGGATATTCCATTAAATGTTCAACAAGATTGGGTGGAAATTACAGTAGGAACTTCCTTCCTTCTCCATATATTCGTTAGGGAAAGAGAACGGGTACACGCTTGAGGACACACTTTGTGTTGCTAGACTAGGGGATGAGACGGCGGTGGACAATTCTCTAGCCGGAAGCGCTACTAAATGCACCCGAACAGCATTTGCTGGTTATTTTATGAATGAAAGCGCATGGAAATGACTTAAATGCACATAAAATTTGAAACCAGGATTAACATGCTGTTGAGTTTGGTGGAAATAAATGTTACTTTTCCAAGCGATAAGTTTTTCTCTATTTTGGACATGTCAGTAAAAGTTGTTTCGAATTTCCCTATGGTGGACTAACACGCATTCTTCCTTGCGATCTCGTTGCTGTAATCGTCGTTTTTCAGGCCACTTTCCAGTCTCAGCTGCCAAATTTCTGTATTGATCTTTGGTCCGTGTGTTCCTTTGTCTAGCGCCATTGTCTTCCGAGGCCCACGAGAGAAACGCCGCGGCGAGTGCGTCACGAGGATGGACCGGGCCTCGCTCGCTCGATGAGAATTGTATTTTCTACTTGAATCTGACTTCTAGTACCACTACAACACCCGGAAGTCCACAGGCATACTACTACTTTTCTACGGTTATACTAGGTACAATAAAACTAAGATCCTGCCAAAATGATTATCGGTTGCATGAGGTGCTACATGTTGTGTGAAATGAGCATTGCTAACAAAAGAGATTGCGTGCTATAAATAATCCTTTAAACCATTCATGTCGAAAACAGTATTTAAATCACAGCATGCTGCAAGAGTGTGTGTTTCGTTGTGTGCTAAATTCAGCGAGAGTCCCTAATAGCAGATTCAAGTAGACGATCAATTCCCGTTTGTACATAAATACCTAATTACGAGTCAACTTGTTTAAAAATACAGTTCGTCTGTTGAACTGAGCAGCCACTTTTCATGGTCGTCAATTTAGGCGAAACAGACCACCGAGACGTCTAGCAGCGCCAACGTTCAGTGGATGTGGCAGCGTGTGAAACCGCTCAAGTAGCAGCATTCGCCATCGCCAGGTCCACAGCTCGTGTTCTAGTGGCTAGCGTTGCTGCCTCTGGATCACGGCGTCCTGGGTTCGATTCATGAGGCGCTATATCTTCTGGAGATTTTCCTGCCCGGGGAATGGGTGTTTGTGTTTTCATCATCTTCATCATTCTTGACAGTAGCTAGAGTGGACTGTGTAAAAAAAATTGGGCTGTGTAAGAATTGGGACTTTGTACGGGCGCTGATGATCGCGCAGTTGAGCACTCCCCCCAAAACCAATCATCACCATCATCATCATCATCATCGCCAGTGCTGCAGAGAAGTGCTGCTGAAATACGCTGCTAAGTGTTTACGTCTGAAGGGGCTCCAAGATGGGGTCAACGGCCGGAAGTGATAGGTGGCAGCTATCGCGTTTATACGTGACCACCCCGTGAGTATAGTTGCCCAGATGCTAGTGTTCCAATGCGGACCGTCCAATACGTGTGCAAGGCATAGTGTACAGTCATGTGAAATGGCGCAAGAACGTTAGCTGTAGAAATATCCTTATCGATAGGGGTCAGAGACGCGTGTTGCACCTTGTCATCGATAATCGATTTCAAACCCGATAGGAACGTCTGCTGTCATTTAACGCACATTCATATCTCAGGAAAAATTACTCAGGAAAAATTCGGAAGAGCACCGGTCATTTTGAATAGGGTATTGTAACGAAAAACTCGACGTTGACGACAGCAAAACTCAACTCAAATACTGATTTTTTTTCTTAGCGGTCTGTCTTCTGACTGGTTTCATGCAGCCAACAACGAATTCCTCTCCTCTACCAACATTTTCATCTCAGAGTAGTACTGGCAACCTAGGTCAACTGCTGGACGTATACAAATCTCTGTCTTCCTCTACAGTTTTTACCGTCTACGGCTCCTTTTAACACCATGGTATTAACAGAGGTCATACCATTCTGTCCCTTCTTCTTATCAGAGTTTTACAAATATTCCTTTCCTCGCTGATTCTACGGAGAACCTTCTTATCTCTTCTACCCAACGTAAATGCCGAGCTCCGCAACCATAAAGGAAATTCAGCTTTCTCCCTTTCTCTATAAGCAATCGCCATTTACTAAATAACGAACAAAGGCCGCCTCTGAGTGCATCTATTTTTCACTTTCAGTCTAGGAACTACAGTTTACTATTGATTATAAAAGTTTTTTTAGTTTTCACAATAAGGATAGTCACAGTACGTAGTAAGACTGAAATGCATTGTATGTTTTACCCTGAATAAATGTGTTATTCACAGTCACTGTTGATACAGGCATATAAGTCTTTTATTGGTGATTTTTCTATTTAAATAGCATTGGTGTACTTTGGTAAACTTCATCACTACTTAGCCGAAATTATGAAATTAGAACAAGACACTTCATTTAATGGAATCCAATTATATATAAATTTGTTACAAATAGAGCCCTGGGGAAGCTGCAACAGTTAAATAGTAAAAAGATTTTGACACACTGAATGATACCACTATTTTCCACAGTTAACTGAAATTCATATTTGATCATTTAAGACCAGTAAAACTAGAGCACCGTACATTTATGTCCTGTCGGACAATCACAGAGAAAACCGCTGTTCCAGTTACATTAAGTCACTACCTCCAGTATTCATTATTACTTTTTTCAATCATCCATGACACTTCTACCTCGTCACGTGCCTCTCCAATCTCAATTCATACTCCCTCCTGCGACAAACAAGATCCACATCGATCAGTCGATATTTTCGGCTCGGTCGAGCCTGTCTTTTACCACGCGTCGCGCTCTAGTGAAAGTAAACTCTAGTGAAAGTTAACTGAAACCATCCGTACGCTTTCTCCAAAGATGTTACTCCGTTACAGCATCTCGAAAAAGGCCATTGCTCACAGCGTCACATAAAGCTGCACATCTTCAATGGACCTGACTATACAGAACCTTCACAGTGGCAGGTTACAGGCGATTTTTCCTCTTTTCACATGATGCGAGGCGTTGGCTACGCAAGCGACCAAATGAGGGGTTTACCAGCCGTATGTCGAGGGTGTAGTGCAGCCAGAAATATTCCTGTGATGTTTTAGCTTGTATTCTTCGTGCCATAACTTGGGCCCAAATATTCAGGTTACCATAAACAACCGCCAGGGTGTTTATTTCGACGTTCTTGATGACCAAGTATTGCTTTTTCCTCAACAACTTCCTGATGAATAAGCAACGAACACTGCCGTCTTTTTGACAATGGTCATGTTTGCCGGGTTGCATACATACTGTGCTGGTTTGAAGAATTCTCACGCACCCATCTGCATCTCGATTGGCCAGCTAAATCATCCTATTTTCATCCCACAGAAAAAGCCTGGGACTATTTGGAACGCTTGGTGATAGTTACCAATCACAATTACCACAGATTGGCAGCTCTACTGGATTTAATCATCAATGAGAGATTTTAGCTGGATGTCTCGTACCTGAAGAAACTTGTGCACTTCTTCATCGAATCGAGGATATCATCAGTGCTAAAGACGGTGTTACACCGTATTAGCTCGATGTCCCATGGGGGTGACTAATGCTTTATCAGTTATGCTTCGGAGTCAAGTGGTCAGAAATTGAAAGCTAACCTTCGCCGCAGTCAGTGGAATAATTTCATGGGATGTGGCAAGCTAACTCCATTAAGATGTATTCATTGCGTGCGTGAACAAGCTCCAAGTGGATGTTGTGCTCCAGCTGCCGCTAAACCCTGAGTTACAGCTGCCAGTTAAATGTAACTGTTATACGACGGCAGTGGTCTCGATGGGGAAAAATTCTGTGCTTCTAAATTTGAGAGGTGGCAGCTTTCAAAAACGTGGGATGAGCAGTAAAAAGCAACTACTTCTTCTTCGTTGCAGTGTTGCTGATTTATAAAACAAGCAGTAATAGACATTCTAGACTCAAACAATTAGGCATTCTGCCCGACAGATTTTTCTACCTGGAGACATTAGTTGCTTACAATATACAGCAATGACTTTCCACCTGCAACTTTTCAAGACGCTAAGGTGGTCGGTTTTGCATGATGTCTCACCTGATTGATTAACAGAATGTTACAGCAAAGTGTTTAATAGCATACAGTTGGCAATTTTTAAATCACAAATATAAGATAAAAACAGTTTAAATATAAAACGTATTGCGAGAGAAAGCCTTAAATGCGTCCTTCATAGGCAGTACGCATGATCTGTGTACCGAGACTGCAATTTCAGTGGCTAGAAACAGATCACAGCCGGCCGCAGTGGCCGAGCGGTTCTAGGCGCTTCAGTCTGGAACCGCCCGACTGCTACGATCGCAGGTTCGAATGCTGCCTCGGGCATGGATG
The DNA here is from genome assembly GCF_023864275.1 of Schistocerca cancellata. Classification (NCBI taxonomy): domain Eukaryota; kingdom Metazoa; phylum Arthropoda; class Insecta; order Orthoptera; family Acrididae; genus Schistocerca; species Schistocerca cancellata. The sequence continues at coordinate 514,058,894 of NC_064628.1, read as the reverse complement.
TGTGTGATGTCCTTAGGTTAGTTAGGTTTAAGTAGTTCTAAAGTTCTAAGTTCTAGGGGACTGATGACCTCAGATGTTAAGTCCCGTAGTGCTCAGAGACATTTGAACCACAATAGAGCAATGAACACCTACACTCCAGCTGTTCTGTTCTTTCGTCAGCGACCCCACTGTAAGCAGTGCCGTTGCAGCTTGCTTACGTCCTATATTTTCTTCTGAGTTAACCGCATAAATTATCAGAGCTTGTGGATTTCGCAGCTTCATTAGTGCTCATTCTTCGAGTATGTGCAAGATCGGCCGATCGGTGTAGAATTTTAAGAAACCATGATATAAAATGTCGCAGCGCACTCATTCCCTGTGATACGGTCCACTACACGTAGACATGGTGTGCATTACGTCAGCATCTAGCACTACTCTCTCACAAGTTGCTTCCGATAAATTGTAGGATTAATCTTCTGGCGGAAATTATCTCAGGAGGCGGGAAGCATGGATTTAGGCGGAAATATTAATGAGACGGATTTCTATGACATTGACTGTTTACTGTGGGGAAACATAGCCCGGCATCACGTACATCAAATGAAATTCTGTTCTCTTACCTATAATGGCTGTACTTGGCCTAAAAAATGCAAGTGGGAAGCCAGCATATGGGGGTAGGAATAAAAGTGATAGTTATGTAGAAAGGGGGATAATGTTGCGTCAAGTTATTTACTTAACCCGCACACATGAAACAATATTTTCCATCACCAGTGAAGCTGTTGGGTTCGGTGGGAGAAGCCATAAGGTCAGAGTCAAACCTTTTCCGAACAAGTCGTCAAATTTCATATTTGTTAAACTGACCAAGCAAAACTACTCACACGTGGCTCACCATAGGAACAAACAAAAAGTTGTGGTCAAATGCCGTAAGTTATTCAGATTGAAACGGAACTTCACCGAAGTTAACGTATTACAGTACACTACAATCAAACAAAACACGGAACAAGGGCTCATGGTCGCCTCTGGCATGAATAAAGCCAAGTGCCTCTCCACGCATTCCTCACGAATATTAACCCAAGTAAATCAGTAAAACGAAAGAAAAAAGTCTCCAAAATATTCTCCGAACAAAATGAAATGGTTTATTCATACTTTAACAAGACGTAATCGCACTAACTGAAATAAAAGAAAATCGTCTTAAGCTGTGTTCCAAAGGAATATCACGTCGTACCCTTGCAGCTTCTGGAACCCGAACGCCGTTCAAAATGGCGAGCAAAGATGGTGGATTCCAGAGAGCGTTCTTCAACATGGAGGGGGGCTGAAGATCTCGAAGCGTCAGTTGCTAAAAAGTGGGAATAGCTCTGATTTGTAGGAAACAAGCCTGCTAGACTTCTTTGGGGAAAACTATCGGGTATCGACACCACACAGAATACAACACAAGAAAACCTCTGCTTCTTTCATTATCTCTTAGATTCAAACGCACAGGCCCCAGATCATAACTACAAGGAAATTTTTGTGGTAAAGGAGTGGATGCGGAAAAGAAGCTGGCTGGCACATAAAATAAACGTGCATTCGCATCGTACATGCTCTCTTCATAAGTCACAGGGACACAGGTAGAATATTGGTGTCATGTGATAAGTAATTAGCATCAATCAATCAAGAATGTAAGTTGTACACTTGTACAGTCACTCTTCACCCTATCCAACAAATTACCTGGATGTTGCAGCTAGATTGGCTACTTGTTCATTTGACTCTCGATAGTTACTTCTCCTTTTTTTTTACACATTTCTGCATTTTTCATTAGAATCAGTCGTTTTATTATTAGGTTACTGCCACAATAAACATAAGAAATAATCCATCGGTTAGTAATTTATAGGCAGATTATTAAATAATTAACATTAATCTCACAGGAATAAAAAAGCTGACGGCCACGACATAATTATAATTTCAGTCAAATAAATACTTATTTACAGTAATATCAGAGAATTTTGGCCCCACATCTATGTGGATTCAGATGAAAGATACTAACAGAATAATAAATAATAGAGTGCAGTGGTACTCGTATTGTGTATACGAGGAACATGGGCGTCCTCAAAGTATTAACTGTCAAAAGCCATGTCAAATCATCCAGAATGCAGAAGTACTGTACCTTTCTTTAACGGCACTTGAACTATCGTTCACTGCAGACGTTAATCGCTACGAAACTGTCAAATATGCCCTATGAAAGTACTTCCCGGCACTTCAGCAACATATTTGAGCATTTCTAATTCAGCCTGTGCTCAGAATGTACTAAGTTCCGCTAAAAGTTAAAGGATAACCCTGAGTTCAGTTAAAATTACGGAAAGTCCAACGTTCTACACTCGGAAAACGTTGAAGTGTTCATTCGCGCGGCCCATTGGCAGCCCAGAAACTCCCCAAATTCTCCAAACACTGTATTACCTCTTACTCTCACGAGCTAACCAGAACGACTTCCGCAAAAGAAGGAGCGTTGTCAAAATACCAGGCGCACGCTGATTCGCGTTCTTCAGTACTCTGTGACTTCTGTTTCCAAGTTTAATAATGACCTATAGTGAAAATTAATTCTACGAGGGCGTGCTGAAAAATAATGCCTCAGAATTTTTTAAAGTGAAAGCTCTTAAAGTTTTCAAAATAAAACAAACGTTACTAACATTGTAAACCTTTATTCCTCATGTCTACATACTTATTCCTCAACAAGTCACCCAATTTTTTTGTAGAAAGTTTGAGTTTTCTGGCTCAGCCACAACCTCGCCTCTGGGTGTACCGCTTCATCACTATCAGCGAAAAGTCCTCTAAGGAGTTCTTTAAGTTTTGCAAACAGATGAAAGTCGGATAGGCCCAATTCAGAACTGTATGGAGGGTCCAGAATGAGATTTTCACTTTGCAGCAGAGTGTGCGCTGATATGAAACTTCGTGGCAGACTAAAACTATGTGCCGGACCGAGACTTGAACTCGGGACCTTTGCCTTTCGCGGGCAAGTGCTCTACCATCTGAGCTACCCAAGCACGACACACGCCCGGACTCACGGATTTACTTCTGCCAGAATCTCGTCTCCTACCTTCCAAACTTTACAGAAGTTCTCCTGCGAACCTTGCAGAATTAGCACTCCCGAAGAAAAGGGTATAGCAGAGTCATGACTTAGCCACAGCCTGGGGGATGTTTCCAGAATGAAATTTTCACTCTGCAGTGGAGTGCGCGCTGATATGAAACTTCCTGGCAGATTAAAACTGTGTGCCAGACCGAGACTCGAACTCGGGACCTTTGCCTTTCGCGGGCAAGTGCTCTACCAACTGAGGATGATCGGTGACAGTAAACCTTCGGACTGTTGCAAGTATCGTAGCGTTCGTGTGTGGAGTGGCATTGTCATGCTGAAGAAAAGGGTGCTCCACAAGTGGACCAACTCTTCGAATTCGAAACTCGATTACAGCTCGCCATTTCTTACGCACCACACATCTACATTACACACCGGCATGTTACACGCTACTGATTGCAGCGGCAGAGGGCTACAAATATGCAGAAATGAAGAATAAAGATGTATAATGCTCGTAAGGTTTGTTTTATTTAAAAATCTTCAAGAATTTTCACATAAAAAAATTGGAGGTATTACTTTTCTTCACGCCTCCGTATTATATATTAGGGTGCTCTTACATTTATCAGGGTCATCTGAGAGCTCCCAAGTCACAGACAATATAACATTAGATATGATGTTACTAAAAGTGATATAAACAATTCATTACAGGGGGAAGTATGTTAAATTAACTTAAAAGAATAAATAACACCAGATTAAATGAGTACTCTTGCACCCATTATCCATTAGTGCCTTGAGATTGTTAACAGTGTTTACTATTAATTACCTAATTAGTTTTGCTAATGATCATTTACACAATCAGTAAACTATCTGTTAAATTAATGTCAAAGTATTAATCATCTGGGATAATTAGGAAAGAAACTGTGTAACTCATGCGGCGTTCATACTACATGTAGCTGTTGAGGACTCAGTGTAGAAGCACATTTGCATGCTATTACAAAATTGACTGTAACTTTTGATAGATGTAAGATAGTCGAAATGTAATCTTTTATAGATTTTACTGACTTCTTCAGCTTTCATTTGATGCTTCATCTGCTATAATATCTCAAATATTTTGTTAATTATTGATTTTATCTTCCATATCATAATGCTCACAATCATAAACATTCTTAACTTTTGTAATAATTATCAGAAAATCATGACCCATATTGCAATCGCCTCGTCTCATCACCGCGATATCTGTGATGTCAATGTTTTTGTCAAGTTTTTTACAAGATATGGAACTTAGTTCTGCTGAAATTGCAACAGACACATTCGAATAGTGCTCAGTGGCCGCCATTTCATTCTTCCAAGTCACACAAGCCAGCAGTTACCCAGTCGGCGAGCGGTTACCTGCCTGACACTCGCTTTGGTCACTGCTGCCGACCAGAAAACTTCCTTCCGTTTCTCCCTCTGCACGAGGCGTCAGCTGACAGTGTAACAGACCCACATGACGGGAAATTCTAAAGATTTCTCAGATGAGCGTATGGATGAAATAAAACGTCTTTGCCGCTGGGAAGATTGCTATATTTGCTTATTACCGAACTATGTGATCAATGTTGCTGAAACACTTAAAGACGCACTACATTCTTTTCCCTACAATCTTTATTATTTCCTTTTTTCATCTTTGTTCTTGCTTTCATCTTCTCAAGCAAAACTTTTCTTATCTACGATTTTACTGGCATTATTTTAATCTTGTTTATATTATTGTGAAACACATATAAGGCGACTGTCATATTTCTTCCTCAAAACCATTCTGTTTGAAAGTACTAAGGAAACTCAAAAAGTTTTAATTATCACCTCAAACAATTATTTTGGCTGTCCAGGAAATCGTTCACCTCAAATCACCTTGTCTTCAGGAAATGGCTGCCGCATAATGTTTTCCTCATCAAAGGAAAGAGCAACAAGTGACTGTGTGCCGTGACAAGAGAATACGGCTTTACAAAAACAGCGTCTTCATTAGAAACAAATTATTCTATGTCAGAGTAATGCCTATTTGTTGTTAAAGGAACACTATTTTTAACGAGATGTTACACAACAGTCCGCCACGAACGATGCAGGTCTACTGCGACAATCATCTGGTGGTAGAACGCGTGGAACTAAGAAAATTAGCAGACGCACTGTCCGCGCACGGATATAGAAAGCAATTCTAAACTCCCGTGAATCCGCGCACGCGCAATAGATGGAGATAACGCGCACATGCGCAGAAGGGGTATCTGGGTGTGCTTTATGACTGTTATCAGAAAAGCAACATTTTTTCCGTTATACTTTCTTTTATGCAATCTATGTGGTGCCGCAGCCCCTGTCTGCGGTGAACTAAAATGCGACCATCGTTTTCAAACAAACAGAAACTGGATTCGTCCGAAAACACTGTCTCACGCCATTAATGTCCCCAGTAACCTAGTTCCACACCATTGCCATCTAACATGTTTCTGCACATTCGTCAAAGGTAAGCGGGAAAGCTGACCACGCGCACGTAACCCATGCCGTAATAATCGCGACGAACTGTCACCCCTGACAGTGCACGATGTGTTACACTGCTCCACCGTTGCGACAGAGCCGAGAGCCGGGGACGACGCAAATCTGTCCCGCAATGCCATTCGGATGAGGTGTCGATCTCCCGGGGAGGGGGGGGGGGTGTGTGACCTGACTCATCTCGTCGTGCTCTACGCCCTTCCGTTAATCATTCTGCGCACACTCGTGGCACTGCCGCAACACATCGTCCCAAAAAGAGGAGCAATTTTCCGGATTGATGCATCACATCCTCTCTTGCCAGTAATACACCGTCTTTCAAGCTCACTGATTTAACGGTACGGTTCATGCATACTTCTGCGAGGCATCCTGCACGTCATCTCAAGTCATGCAGATCCATTACCTTCGGTTTATAGCAACAACGAGAGCAGCAGGCACATTTTATGGGTGGATGGCGTTGCGTCGTGATATCGATGTCGACCTTAAAGGTGCGGACCGATATGGTTCAAATGCTAATCATTTCTTCAGAACACACTAATTTACGTCTCCTGTGAATATGAACGTCCTATATCTAGTTGTTCAGGATGATCTGTTTTTTTCTGAACACGAGAGTACTTAAAGTACTCATATGTATGTTCCACATCACCTCTGAAACGAGTGGACCGATTTCAATCAAACTCGGTACACATATCGATTACTGCCTGGAAAGAATCAATGTGGAGGTAGGAACGCCTACCTATCAAAGGGGTCGGGGTGAGTGTGAAAAAGCCCGTGTAGCTCACGAAGCATGAATACTTTACTTTGGTTACCCAGTATTTAAGAATTAGAGCCCTGAGAGATTTGTATTAAACTTTACACATCACTTCAAACCTTTTCTTGCTGACCACTCTCACAAAATGACAAAACGAAAAGAGTTTAACGGTTAGTACATTTTCACTATTCATGCAGTAAAACTGCCGCATGAAACATGACGTTTTGATTTAATACTCTGTTTCTACTAATCATATTCGCGACACGTTTGCACACATTATTCATTCATACCATTAAATTTCCAGGAAAACTGTAACATTTTTTAGGGGATATGAGGTCATAAACACCGAGATGAATGAAAAACTGCCACATCATGCATGACGTTTTATCTTGTTACTTCCTTATTACTAACATCATTCGCAAACATTCATCATACAGTATCCAAATATGTCGCTGAAGCTTTCTACAAAAATATATCAGTGTACGACTCATAGTACAGGGACTGTAATACGGTAAACACTGAGATGCGTGAAAAATTGCAGCATCATGTAAGACGTTTAAATTTATTACTTCGTCGCTACTAACTCTATTCACGACACGATTCGCAGTAAGTAGCCATTTATGACACTTGATATACCTAAAAAATTTATATCATTGTAAAGTGCATTGTTCAGGAGAAACTACTTCATAAAATATTGTGCTAGTGCAAGTGTAAAATGAAACTGCAGAGTGAAATTCGCTAGAGCTTGTGTGTCTGTGGGCAAAGCCAAGAGTAAAAATCTCATCCTAAACCCCTGGAAGGAGCTCAAATTTGCTCCACATATTAGTTACCATCTGGAAAGGAAGGATACTGTGGAGTAAGAAACACCAAGCTCCCATTAGCGTGAATGCGGAGAGAGAAGGTGAGAGGAGGAGATGGACAGACGGTGAGGGGGAAGAAGGAGGTGGACACAGATAGGAAAGATGAGTGGATAGACAGGAAGAGAGGAGAAGAGGACTGGACAGAGAATAGAGAAGGAGGAGATGACAAGTGAGAAGGAGATTGACAGAGATGGGAGATGACGAGAGGAGAAAGACAAGAGGAGGAAAAATTGAAAGTAGAGAGGAGAGGAGGAGATGGACAGAGGGGGAAGGATCAGATAGATAGAGAGGGGCAGGAGAATATGCAAAGAGAGAGAGGCAGGAAGAGACGAACAGAGAGTGGTGGGGGGTGGAGAAGATAGACAGGGAGAGGGAATGGAGGTGATAGGTACATCTACATCTACATTTATACTCCACAATCCACCCAACGGTGTGTGGCGGAGGGCACTTTACGTGCCACTGTCATTACCTCAATTTCCTGTTCCAGTTGCGTATGGTTCGCGGGAAGAACGACTGCTGGAAAGCCTCCGTGCGCGCTCGAATCTCTCTCTTTTACATTCGGCGTCTCCTCGGGAGGTATAAGTAGGGCGAAGCAATATATTCGATACCTCATCCAAAAATGCACCCTTTCAAAACGTGGACAGCAAGCTACACTGCGATGCAGAGCGTCTCTTGCAGAGTCTGCTACTTGAGTTTACTAAACATCTCCGTAACGCTATCACGCTTACCAAATATCCCTGTGACGAAACGCGCCGCTCTTCTTTGGATCTTCTCTACCTCCTCTGTCAACCCGACCTTGTACAGATCCCACACTGATGAGCAATACTCAAGTATAGGTCGAACGCGAGTTTTGTAAGCCACCTCCTTTGTTGATGGACTACATTTTCTAAGGACTCTCCCAATGAATCTCAACCTGGCACCCGCCTTACCAACAATTAATTTTATACGATTATTCCACTTCAAACCGTTCCGTACGCATACTCCCAGATATTTTGCAGAAGTAACTGCTACCAGTGTTTGTTCCATTATCATATAATCATACAATAAAGGATCCTTTTTTCTATGTATTCGCAATACATTACATTTGTCTATGTTGAGGGTCAGTTGTCACTCCCTGCACCAAGTGCCTATCCGCTGCAGATCTTCCTGCATTTCGCTGCAATTTTCTAATGTTGCAACTTCTCTGTATACTACAGCATCATCCCGGGAAAGTCGCATGGAACTTCCGACACTATCTACTAGGGCATTTCTACATCTACATCTACATGATTACTCTGAAATTCACATTTAAGTGCTTGGCAGAGGGTTCATCGAACCACAATCATACTATCTCTCTACCATTCCACTCCCGGACAGCGCGCGGGAAAAACGAACACCTAAACCTTTCTGTTCGAGCTCTGATTTCTCTTATTTTATTTTGATGATCATTCCTACCTATGTAGGCTGGGCTCAACAAAATAGTTTCGCATTCGGAAGAGAAAGTTGGTGACTGAAATTTCGTAAATAGATCTCGCCGCAACGAAAAACGTCTTTGCTTTAATGACTTCTATCCCAACTCGCGTATCATATCTGCCACACTCTCTCCCCTATGACGTGATAATACAAAACGAGCTGCCCTTTTTTGCACCCTTTCGATGTCCTCCGTCAATCCCACCTGGTAAGGATCCCACACCGCGCAGCAATATTCAAACAGAGGACGAACGAGTGTAGCGTAAGCTGTCTCTTTAGCGGACTTGTTGCATCTTCTAAGTGTCCTGCCAATGAAACGCAACCTTTGGCTCGCCTTGCCCACAATATTATCTATGTGGTCTTTCCAACTGAAGTTGTTCGTAATTTTAACACCCAGGTACTTAGTTGAATTGACAGCCTTGAGAATTGTACTATTTATCGAGTAATCGAATTCCAACGGATTTCTTTTGGAACTCATGTGGATCACCTCACACTTTTCGTTATTTAGCGTCAACTGCCACCTGCCACACCATACAGCAATCTTTTCTAAATCTCTTTGCAACTGATACTGGTCTTCGGATGACCTTACTAGACGGTAAATTACAGCATCATCTGCGAACAACCTAAGAGAACTGCTCAGATTGTCATCCAGGTCATTTATATAGATCAGGAACAGCAAAGGTCCTAGGACGCTTCCCTGGGGAACACCTGATATCACTTCAGTTTTACTCGATGATTTGCCGTCTATTACTACGAACTGCGACCTTCCGGACAGGAAATCACGAATCCAGTCGCAAAACTAAGACGATATATATATTGTGAAAAGCAATGGTCCCATAACACTCCCCTGTGGCACGCCAGAGGTTACTTTAACGTCTGTAGACGTCTCTCCATTGAGGACAACATGCTGTGTTCTGTTTGCTAAAAACTCTTCAGTCCAGCCACACAGACAGACAGTCAGCGGGAATGGAGGTGATAGGCAGAGGAGTGAAGTAGGATATACAGAGACAAGGTAGGAGATGATGGACTAATACGTAGAAGATTGGAGTAACTAAATACCCAGGCAACGTCAGGTTCTCAGCTATTAATAGGAAACCTGAGCTCTCACAAGTTTTTTATTCGAATAAACTTTACAAAAATCAAACATCCTCGTTCGAGTTTCGGGTGTTACTGCTGCCTAGTCTGCCTGTACGGATTCGCGCCATAAATATCCACGGGTATCGTATCTCAACAGTTCCAAACATGTACACTTGTGCCGCTGCCGCAGAGGTGTACACCATAGGTGCGTCGTGTAATACGGGCTTTGTAGTCAGATGTAGCCCGCCCCTCGGGCATTAAGCTGCTCGGTCACCACAGAGGGCGTGCCGGCAGAGTCACCACGCCTGGCAGCCCGTGGCGTTATCAGGCCCCGCCACTCCGGCCAGCGGCGGCGGCCCCGGCCGTCACAAAGGCAGCCAAACGAGGCCCCGCTGCAAAAAAGCGGCGCGCCGCCCCACGCCTGCGCCTGTTTGCCCACGCTGATTACCGCCCGACAAGGCCCCCAATTTCCTCACACACCGGTCAGCTCAATCCCCATGTGCCTTGTCACCCTCATTAACCAAATTTTTATAATACTACCTCGAAAGTAAGATTCATTAGCAGAGGTCATCTTTACATTCTGCCTAAGTACCTTCAGCGCTCCCTGCCAAATTGCGAAATGCGAGCCAGCTCTGTCACTAAACGTATTAATTAGTTTCTATACAGTACGGAAATGAAAAGGAAACTGAGGCTCTGTTAGATGACAACCAATTTGGCAATAAAATCAGTCTCAGTTCCAATGTTATTTAATATCAATGAGGCATTTCACCCATTTGGGGCATCATCAGACTGTGTCTCAATACCTAGATATGTAACCCATCGGCCATAAAACCATATAAAACGCGAAGTGGACCTTGAGCACACCAGCTGACTCAGTGAGTACAATTTCCAGACAGACAGATTTGACGTTGCCCTTGGTAAAGGAAGCAATACATAAGGAAAATCAAGTCATGTTCATAGGTTTTGTCGACCAAGAGAAAAATGCAGTCGAATATCAAAAGGGGCAATATGTTATAAGTTCTCCAGAAAATACACTACTGACCATTAAAATTGCTGCACCACTAAGACGACGTTCTACAGACGCGAAATTTAACCGACAGGAAGAAGATGCTGTGATATGCAAATTATTAGCTTTTCAGAGCATCCACACAAGGCTGGCGCCGGTGGCGACACCTACAACGTGCTGACATGAGGAAAGTTTCCAACCGATTTCTCATACGCAAACAGCAGTTGACCGGCGTTGCCTGGTGAAACGTTGTTGTGATGCCTCGTGTAAGGAGGAGAAATGCGTACCATCACGTTTCCGACTTTGATAAAGGTCGGATTGTAGCCTATCGCGATTACGGTTTATCGTATCGCGACATTGCTGCTCGCGTTGGTCGAGATCCAATAACTGTTAGCAGAATATGGAATCGGTGGGTTCAGGAGGGTAAAACGGCGCCGTGCTGGATCCCAACGGCCTCCTATCACTAGCAGTCGAGATGACAGGCATCTTATCCGCGTGGCTGTAACGGATCGTGCAGCCACGTCTCGATCCCTGAGTCAACAGATGGGGACACTTGCAAGACAACAACAATCTGCACGAACAGTTCGACTACGTTTCCAGCAGCATGGACTATCAGCTCGGAGTCCATGGCTGCGGTTATCCTTGACGCTGCATCACAGACAGGAGCGCCTGCAATGGTGTACTCAATGACGAACCTGAGTGCACGAATGGCAAAATGTCATTTTTTTCGGATGAATCCAGGCTCTGTTTACAGCATCATGATGGTCGCATCCGTGTTTGGCGACACCGCGGTGAACGCACGTTGGAAGCGTGTATTCGTCATCGCCATACTGGCGTATCACCCGGCGCGATGGTATGGAGTGCCATTGGTTACACGTCTCGGTCACCTCTTGTTCGCATTGAAGGCACTTTGAACAGTGGACGTTACATTTCAGATGTGTTACGACACTTCATTCTATCCCTGTGAAACCCTACATTTCAGCAGGATAATGCACGAACGCATGTTGCAGGTCCTGTACAGGCCTTTCTGGATACAGAAAATGTTCGACTGATGCCCTGGCCAGCACATTCTCCAGATCTCTCACCAATTGAAAACGTCTGGTAAATGGTGGCCGAGCAACTGGCTCGTCACAATACGCCAGTCACTACTCTTGATGAACTGTGGTATGGTGTTGAAGCTGCATGGGCAGCTGTACCTGTACACGCCATCCACGCTCTGTTTGACTCAATGGCCAGGCGTATTAAGGCCGTTATTACGACCAGAGATGGTTGTTCTGTGTACTAATTTCTCAGGATCTATGCACCAGAATTGCGTGAAAATGTAATGACATGTCAGTTCTAGTATAATATATTTTTCCAATGAACACCCGTTTATCATCTGCATTTCTTCTTGGTGTAGCAATTTTAATGGCTAGAAGTGTAAGTTACAGGAAAAGAGCAGTAATATACATTATGTACAAGAACAGAGAGCGAAAAATAAGAAGGGAACACCAAGAATCACTTCCTGTGATTAGAAAGAGCCTAAGGCAATGATATAGACTATACATCGAAGAAACAGTACTACAAATAACAGAAAGTTTTGAAGGTTCTGGAGTGCATTTAAATTCAGTCTGAAAAGACATCAATGATAAGATTCTCTACGACGTTGCTGTCCTGAGTGAAAGTGAAGAAAAATTACAGCACATGCTGAATGGAATTAACAGTCTAATGGTTACAGAATATGGATTAAGAATAAATCGAAGAAAGGGCCAAAGTAACAATGATTAAAGGAAATGAGATTAGTAACCAATTTATCTCTATGGCATAATTTATTGGTTAAAAGAACCATACTGTAAATTAGTTGTTCGGTTTCCGCTTTTTTCACAGATCTGAAGATGGTCTCCGCCGACCATACCTGAAAGTCTGAGGACGAAATTTTTTTTTGTGATCATAGACTGGAATGAAACAGACAAATTTTACAATATGCTGTAGTTTCTCTGTCCAGAAAATACAATGAGATAATCTGCTGTTGACACTTTCATAATATATTTATTCCTTGCTATTGCACAGTAGATACTTAAACACTGTTATATTTATCACGCTGAACTACTTGCAATAGTAAATTCGTTTCAATAAATGATCGACAACTAAGTGCTTGACCATCATTTCCCCGTGTCATGCCTATCGTTGACACGATGATGTGATCAAGAATTTCGGTGACTTTTGTTACTTTGTTTCAGGCACCTCTTTTCCTCATAGCTGCCATACGTCTCGTCTTAGAAACATCTAGTGTGAGCCTGCGATGGTAACAAATGAAACATTATTTGACATATCATAATATCGTTTCCCCCCAAATACAGTAGTGTTCCTTGATGTATGAACATTATCGTTTCGTGAACAATGTTCCGCTAGGTCATTTAATTAGCGTACATTATGAAGACTCTATTGAGTGTGTCACGTTCTTACACAGGATGGTCCATTGATCTGGAACCACCATTATAAATAAAAAACAGATGGAAAAACAAAAATTTAAATTCAACGCAGTATTACTAACAAGGCGGCCAGTTCGGAAGCCGCCATCTTGGATGCAACTGCTTGTTGTAATTATTGCCCATATAGATCAGTATCCAACACTCATTCACAAATAAAGTATATTTACTTTTGTAGATATTTTATTTCCAGTTCTTGATACACTTATGAAGTAAGAATACTACACCGCCAACCTCAGTCAGTTAGCAATCATATACGATACACTGGATCACACATTTATACATCCTGCTCGAAGTGCCTCCAAATACCAACCAACTCCAACAATTACACAAAGCGCGAGCTTTCATAGTATTTACTAACGAGGCCATGTTTTACATTCTGTTACTTTTTAATACTGTTTTCTTACCACGGCAAATGATTTTTAAAGTGTTATGCTTAAATAAATATTTATGTATGTAAACCATCATTCTGAAACACAATACATACGCACACACACACACACACACACACACACTCACTCAATCCTCCTTGCCCTTTTCTCTCTCTGCCATCTTTCTCTCTCGCTCTCTCTCTCTCTCTCTCTCTCTCTATACCTCTCCCCTCCCTCCCCCCCCTCTCTCTCTCCCCTCCATCCCGCTCCCTCCCTCCCCCACTCCCCTCTCACTCTCACTTTAACAATCTCTCTCCCTTCTCAATCCCCCACACCTCATCCACCCGGACCCCTTTTACCAATCCCTACAAAATGTCCACATTACTGATTAATTTTAAATTAACCACTAATCTGCTAATCTCAAATGTCGTATGCCCAGTTCAGCCAATATATCAAGCAAGGAAATAGCTGTTAAAAATAATCCCAACACCACTCCTCTTAATTGTAATAGTAATTTAATCTAAAAATCTAGTATAATACACCTTTTAAATTGCGCATATTAATTTTCAGCTTAGTTTTTAACAATTTAAGTTAATTTGGCCTTTATATTTCCTGTAAGAAAGATACAGTGTTCATAAATGCTGAAAAAATACTAATTTAAGTTAATTGGGCTTATATATGCCCTGTAAGTAAGATAACAACTTCATCGATGTGAGTGTTAACCAGCAACGTCTTTGGTTCAACACGAAATCTCTGAGCCTGTTGTTTAATCACCCACTTTGGTTTGTTTTCAATTTTTAAAACATGGAAGTTGGTGTCTATGTCAAAGTCTGTTAACTGTAGTGTGTCAAAGCAATTCTAAAACGTGAATAATGTTTTCCAACGTGCTACACATAACAAATATATACCTGCAGAATCTATTAACTGTACGTAACACCTTTAAGTAGAACTTATATTGTAAATATTTCGTAAAATGCACCACATGTAGCGCTTACTTGCTGTCGTTTTCTGTCTTGCCTCAGATACACAACAAGCCTCACAAAGCTACAACAAAAAAAACTGAATGTATATATGAACCATCTGCTGATGACCGGTCTTGGTTTACAGAAATACATCTACTTAAAAAGACCACTGGTTGTGGAAATTTCTGAAAATCTTTTTATATATCTTCATTCTGGTAATTCAGTATGTATGACATAAGAAATGAGTATTCTTGTTTTTACTCAGTTAGCTCAAATATCAACATTTTTCGGATACATTTTCGTAATTATGCAAATTTTAATGGTTAATTGTAGATACAGCTACAGTCGTAATAGCTTCTAGTATATAAAAAACAACAATTGTGAAACTATTTTGCTTTAATTTAGAAGACTATTTTTTCAAATATATGATAAATTTACGATCGAGACCTAGTTTCCTAGTACTACAAAATCTTAGATACGAATTTTAAAGAACTTCCTTTGCGAAATAAGGTAACTCTAGTACACTCTGATTCAAATGGCGTCTAAATCTGTATTTTAGTACAGTAGCAGAGTAACGCATCTAAATAAATGCTATTATCCTCAAGGCTCCTCGTTCTTTTCCTGATGGGCCAATCGGGACCGACCGATCGCCATGTCATCCTCTGCCAATGGCATTATTGAAAGTAGTGTGGAGAGGGATGGGGTGTGCAAAGCGCTCTCCCAGCCGTTGTGGGCTTTATTGTCGTTGGAGCTGCTACTTGTTGCTCAAGTAGCTCCTCAATTGGCATCTCAAGACAGTGCACTCTGTTCCAGTCCAACGATCTAGGCAAAATCCTGGGAGTACCGGTTATCGAATCCAGGTCCTCCGCATAGCAGCTAGACAAACTGATCACTGAGCTACGGGGGCGGTCAGTGGGCGTTATAGAACTCAGAAGTGACAGAAAAACGATTCAAATCTGAATTTGTATTGTATTCTTCACTAAAGTTGTGGATCGTTTCTCATTAAAAACAGTGTGTATAACGTTCAGTTTCATTAAATACTGAATCCAGCTCCATCATTCCCTGGCGAGCAATCTATTTGAGGAACGCGACATTTCCGTACATTTGGCCGCAAGTGTACGTGGACAGAAGACAAAAGAAGTTATAAGTTATAGCAGACGTGTATCACAGTCGAGCGGAGATAAAATCTCCAAGGTTCCATGAATTTTGAGGCCGTATTCCGAGAAGAGATTGAAACATCCCCTTAGTACAATTATACATGACTGTGCTTAAACTGACACACAATATTTTTAGCGCAACGCAATCTGACTTTCAGAAATCCCTACAAAAGAATGGCCCTGACTAACATTAACCTATGCGTTTCACAAATCGCTTACCTCACAAAAATCTTGGTTACTCGAACTACTGCAATACAGCGAGCGCCACTACTGCCAGCTAAATAAAAGATTCAAACTACGGAAGGCACTAACTACTGATAGGCATAGTTAGCAAATGAAAGATTTTAATAGAGAACAAACAATGTATTTACCTTAACAGTCATAATATATATAGTAGTTCATGACATCCAGTGTTACAAATTTCAAAACTCCGCCATCTCTCTCCCCACATCCACCACTGCTGGCGGCTCACCTCCAACTGCGCAACGCTACACGCTCTTCACATCCAGCTGCCCAACACTACAATATCAGACAACAATGCAAACAAGCCACAGACTGCACACAGCACAGCCAGTCATTTTCATACAGAGAGCGCTACGTGGCGGCGGCGTTACCAATATAAGAACCTAAACAGCCTACTTACATAGCCCCCATGCTCCCCACAAAAAATTTTACAAATCGTTTTGGGCACTGGGCAATACTTATTTGTTAAAATTTTTCATAATCGTAATTACAATAACAAAGAAATCAAATGCACACACTTATTGATACAATGTTGGTCAAAAGCTAAACTTTTCTCACAGTCCATAAAGATAGATCATCATAATAGTAATTACAGTTTTTTTTCACAAAGTCTCATTAGTAAAAGAAATTGCACACAGAAGTAGTGGATTTCCATGCAGTCTTGAAGAAGTAGTGTTGTCCTTCCAACGGAAAGACAGTGCTGACTCTTAACATGCAGACAGGTAATGGGCCACAACAGAGCAAACCCACCGCAGAGTCAGTCGAAGTTGATGAATATTGGTAGGTAGGTCATCACAGAGTAGACCCACTGTAGTTCTGGTAGAGATTGTGGTATTGGTGGGCCACCAGAGGTGCAGACCCACTGCAGTCCTTGTAGAAATAATGGTACTGGTGAGTCAGCAAATGTGTAGACCCACTGTAGTCCTTGTAGAAATAATGGTATTGGTGCATCATCAAAGGTGTAGACCCACTGTAGTCCTTGTAGAAATAATGGTATTGGTGGGTCATCAAAGGTGTAGATCCACTGTAGTCCTGGTAGAGATGGCCAGCAGCCATCTGCTGCGACTGTGCAGGTGCACAATCACCATCGAAGAGTCTTGAAGAGAAGATAGCAAGTCCCTAAACCACCACTTGTAGACGCACAAAGTTTTTGGAATTGACCTTAGAAGTCTTGCAGACAATATAGCAAGTCCATAAACCACCACTTGTACACTCACAAAGTCTTTGGAATTGTCCTTAGAACCAGCAATGCTGTTATCCAGTCCCTTGCTGAATTAGTAACACACGTGCAAACACTAACAGTCCCAACTTCTCACATATTGTGCATTACTATGACCAACAGAAATGTGTGCAGTGAAATGAATGCTTACAAGTTACTTAATTTGATGAACTGGTGTCAATTACAATATTATAACATGAGAATAGAATTACAAAGGTACAAAATACATCATTAAAAACATAACAATACAGATAACATTTGTAGTAATACAGGCTTTACAAAAGAATAGAAATAACATATACATCAGTGTTACAGGAATTATAAGTACCTACATAAAAGATCAGAATAACTTTTCAAACATCAACTTCACACATGAGCAACAAGACAGAACAGATAAATAATGTCTAAACATCTTTACAAAGTAAATAACATATTATTAATGCAAATTATATTTGAGGCTAACAGTATTCCTCATCATAGTGAATGTAGCTGAGTATTAGAACAATTCTACAACATAAATCGTATCAGATAAACACATAAAGACAGGAAGAACACAAATACACAAGGGTACACAAACATATAGCGGAATAATACAAAAGGAAAAGACAGGGTTTGTTTTAGTGCAGTATTTTGCAAACAAAACTTTCTTTACTTCTTGGAGATCTCCCTTCATTCATCATTATACCCAAAAAGTCCTATCTATACATCCTTTCTGTATTCTATTCATATTTCTTTCAAAATAATTATTTCTCATTGTACAATACTCATTTTGCCGGCCGAAGTGGCCGCGCGGTTCTGGCGCTGCAGTCTGGAACCGCGAGACCACTACGGTCGCAGGTTCGAATCCTGCCTCGGGCATGGATGTGTGTGATGTCCTTAGGTTAGTTAGGTTTAACTAGTTCTAAGTTCTAGGGGACTAATGACCTCAGCAGTTGAGTCCCATAGTGCTCAGAGCCATTTGAACCAATACTCATTTTGGCCCAAATCTTTTTCAAATAACTTCGCAATGCATTCTTTACCTATTCTCATTAGTCAGTTTCTTATATAGTCTACCCCTCTTAAGCTAACTTAAATCTACTGAGCTCAGATGCTAAACTAAGGGACGAGGCAATGCAGCAGCACAAAACAATTAACGCAAACAGCAATGAAAAAAAATGCAGATTTGTGAAGCAAGCAGCATTATAGAAATTAGCAAAGTAATTGCAATATTACAACTAATATAAGGCAATGTGCAGCAAACAAGAAAAATAAATCAGTAGTAAACTGGCTTAGAAGAGTAACACAGTCAAATTCAGTAACACTATGCCTGGCAAACAGCAGCAGCAAATGAAATAACTTATATCTAAACATGACATAGCTCAAGCAGAGAAAAACATTACTCTAAAGACAACAGTGCAGACAAGGGAAATGTATATTCACATCTTAATGTCTATGTAATTAAAGTGGTACACCACAAATTATTCTACAAAAGAAATTACCAAGTACTTGAAAAGAAAATTCTGTATGCAATTCCTGTGAAATGTTTTTGTGCTCCTTCGTTTTTTTTAAGTACATCATACAGTTATTTTTTTTTTACTGGATCTGTAGGCATAAAATATTTATATTAGTACATCTATAAAATTTTATTTTAACCAATGCTGCAGTGCAGCTAGGAACTAGATATTAAAGAAAATGAGCAAATATGTACAAAGGAAGGCATGAAACATCATTCATTAGCCATATGGTATTACATAAGGTAGTAAAAAAATCTCTCAACTCTCGTAGAAAGATACTTGTCATAATCAGGTGTGCAGATGAAGGAGTGTTTCCAAGTAATGAGCGCGTCGTATTTGCGGTGCTTTCTATAAAGGAATGTCAATAGCGAGGTTAATGGCCTCCCTTTTTTTTTCTACCTGTGCCTCTGAAAAGGCACACACTAATGGCTTTTTCTCAAGCCGTCTGACAGAGCTGGGTGCCCACGACGCATTACGTGCAGGTGGTCACTTAACTTTCTTACGGAAATATTTATGACAGCAATTTCCGATACAGTGACAGTCTCATATAAAAATATTTATCAGGTCAAGAATTTACGTTGCAAATGTGTAGAAACAAAATCCTATAAATATAACAGTGTCCAAAAAATTTTCGCCAGCATTGTGATACATTCACGCATATACACACACATTTCATAACTCTTAAAGTATGTTTCTTGGTTCCCAACATCCTTCTCATAAATCAGAGTCCCTAACCACTACTCATTATTCCTTACCTTATTACACATACACATATTCATCGACACTCTTCAATATTTCATCATAACAGATACGTAGCATAATCAAATAACTCATATAGCATCAGCTTATTGATCATAAACATACCGCAACAGCATAATACACATAGTCATCGTAATAATAACATCATAACACCTCGATCAACTCTCAAAATCGTCGTAGCTTCCTCCAATAATTTCAAAACCTAAAAAAAATTCTCTGCTCATGTCAAAAGAGTCATCTGCCTCAAACGTACTTTAAAAATCATGATCTCATACCAAATACATCATTCAAAGCTTTCATAGTATCACAATGGTTCCGAAAAAATATGAGCAGTTCACAAAGTACAGACAAAATACAGTTTCATAAGTGTGAAGTTATCCAACTGTGTAATTGTGTAAACATGTGTCACTGATGTAGTAATAAAAATCTTTATCTCTCAGTTAAATGATCAGATAGCTGTGTAATTTGTGTGTTAAAGCAATATGGTACCGATGTGTAAAGTTGTATAAGCAAATACCATATTAGCTAGGGCTCCTTGTGCTTGCCAAACACATGGTACACAAAGTATGCGTGTACCCCCCTGAGGATTAATGTAATTATACCCTCAGGTGTTACAGATTACAACAATGGAATGAAATGTATTATGGAAAACCTTTGTATCATTGTACTTCAAATATCTTTAAAAATAAATGATTTAAGTACAAAATTAATCACTCAAATACGTGTCCTGTAGCGCTAAATGTGCGTCTTGCTATAAGATAATTCTGTGGAAATGTCGTAGTTATCGTCCTCTGTAAGCAAAGTTCTGCTGAAGTCAATGTACTCACCTCATCATAAACGAAAGTGAAATGCTTTGCGTATATATATCGTAGTTATTATGCTTATTGCCGTGATGAGGAAGTACTGTGCTGTAACGTATTGTTGTCCTACGGAAAAGGCTGTCTCCTTGTAGCCATAGCACAAAAGTCACCACTAAAACATGTCTCACTTTACAGAAGAATTCAGAAAAAACTGTGCAGATATAAAACAGATACACCGCAAAAGCAACATTGTAAATTGTCACTCATTAGTAGCGTCGTGATAAAATCGTGTAGCTGTCACATAAACTAACCACTGTGTCATCTGGCATTTCACAGAAAGCACCTCAAATCCAGAATCCACTCTCAAGCAAACCAAAATGTTGCATGAAAATCTCATTAGCAGTACCTGTATATGTTCTAAGTATGTAAGCCTTATAGTCATTATGTAATCGTGCAACTAACAAGCAAGAATGTACACACACAATAACACTGTGACGTCTGTTCACTATAACAGTGCATTTGTAATTTCTTTTTAAATAAGTTCTCTTGGTTCTTGACTGGATATTTAACTTCAAACATTATAGCATGTTAACAGATTCTAAGTCTGACAAAGCATACTAGCAATGTAAAGTGAAAAGTTATATGGCAAAGACAAAGTTAAAAAGCAGATTATCTTTCAATAAATGGTTTTACATGTGAAATGTGGTGTAAACCTTTACTCTTCCTAGTACGCAGAAGTTCAACTTGAATGGAATTATCATGCGGTATACGTCGGTGAGGAGTGCTAAAATTTGTCTCAAGGTTAGCGTCTACGTTATTTTTCTCTGAGCCAGCTGGCGCATGCGGCTGCCTGCGGTGCGAGTCATTGTCTGTTCCTTTGTTGGCGCGCGTCGTTATTGGGATTTGGAGGTCTAACTTCTACAAATTCGCCTTGCCGAGAGGGCCCTGCCCTGTTTAAATCTCGCCAGTTCTGATGCAATTCAGGTCTGTCGTTACGATCACATCGTCTGTCGTCATGTAGGTAGTTCCTGTAGTTTCTTTCTTGTCGGTTAAGTGGTGGAGAATTTCTCCCTGAATCGTAACTGCGCACTGGACCGTTGCGTCTAAAGTTATTCTGTCTCCCGTAATAATAATTGTTTTGGTTCCCATATTGTCTGTTTCTCTGATTGTCTCTGTGATAGTCATTACTGCGGAGAGGTGATCTTTCCCTGTAATTATTACTACTCTGCCAATGGCTGTCATACGGGTGGTGTCTGTTTTGGTGACGATTTGTGTTGTGAGAATAGCCTTGTCGCGTCCAGTTATTATTTCTGTCATCACGGAATTGTGATGGATGTGACCTGTAATTGTTGTGCTCCTGTTTTCGCGTTCCGCGATTGTCAGTGTCAATTTCCAGTTCTTGTAAGAGCCTCTGAAAAGCTTCAATGTCGTCTTTGCAACGTCCTGCCAAAATAATATGTCGTAAATGTTCAGGTAATTTGATTAAACTAATGTGAATGAGTTCTGAGGGGCTGTATGGGTTTGACAGGAACTGATTCTTGTGCAACATGTCTTCAAAATATTTGACAAGACTGGAAAATTCAGATTGTTCAAAGTGTTTCATCATCATGATGCTATGTTTTACTCGGTCTTGTGTATCTTGAGACCAATATGCTGAGAGGAACGCATGGTAAAATTCTCCTTCACTGTGACAATCGTGAATGACCAATCGCATTCTTACAGCTGGTTCATTCTCCAAGTAGCCACACATAAATTCTAACCTGTGCTCCAATGACCAGTTGGGAGGAAAACAATGAGAGAATTGATGGAGCCACGCTTGTGGATGAATGTCATTGGCAGAATTCTTAAACGTTTTGAATTTACGTGTAGTAATGAACAGCTTATAGTCAAAATCGTCATGTCGCCGAGTCACATGTCGGTCATTGTTACGTCGTTTCGGCGGTTCCATCTCAAAATTCGGTGTGCCTTGCCAATTTCTTTCATAATTTTCGAAGAGCCCTGTGTTATTATTTTGTGGCTGTTCCGTATGTCTGTGTCCCTCTTCCCGTATTGGAGCGCGAATGTCCTCTGAAATACGTAATTCTTGTATTACCTGTGTCAGCTGATCTTGTACTTCCCGGATTTCTCTTTGGTGTTGCGTACTAATTTGATTCAGATTTTGTTTCAGTTTCCTAATTTGTTCGCACTCTTCTGTGTCATTAAAGACTACCGGTTTTGTGTCATTCAGATTATCATCTACCTTCGTAGATAAATTAGTGAACTGATCCGAAAGTTCGGCTACTTCCTCCGATAGTGTACTTATTTCCTCAGTGTGTTTTTCTGAACCAAGTTTCAGAGTGTCCATTGTGTTGAAATCGTATCTACTGTGTCCTTTAAGTTTTCTTGAGTTTTTGCAAGTTGCGTAACCGAATCGGTAGATGCAACTGAGTCAATTTTAGTTTGCAAGGTGTCGTGATTTTCATGAACAATAGTTTGCAGTTCTTTTATGGCTGCTTCATGATTCTGTAATGCATTTTCATGACGTGAAAAAATAGGTTGGAAATGCTCACAAATTTGTTTTTTTACGTCATTACAGATTTTTTGACATTTCGATTCGATGTTATGTAACTCAGTAGTTAAATCTTCACGTGTTTGTTCAAGCGTGGTGTCTAACTTTTGAAGCTTTTGCTGTGTTTGTCTCTGATTTCATTCCATTGTGTCTAGCTATTGCTGTGTTTGTCTCTGATTTTATTCCATTGTGTCTAACTTTTGAAGATTTTGTTCCATTGTGTCTAACTTTTGAAGATTTTGTTCCATTGTGTCTAACTTTTGAAGCTTTTGCCCCATTTGTTGCATTAATTGTAATAACAATGCACTGGTGTCTGAAACATGTTCCTCAGTGCTATTCGGCAATGCATTTGAACCGGCAATATTCGCAGTTTGAAAAGCAGAAAATGTGTCTTGACTTATTTGAGAAAAGGGTGAGGGCGCAAAACCTGAATCTACAGTATTTGCAAGATTGTGTCCTGTCATCTCGGATTCCTGAGGCAAGCTGTTGCCGACCGATCGATCGATAATGCTTCCCTGTTCACTAATTGTTTCACTGTCTACACCATTGTTTGCAGCCCGCTCCATTTCCCTATGTACAATTACCAAATTACTACTTTGAATATTTGTTAATTCATTACACAGTGGTGCTGATAAGCTACGCTCGTCGTCACTATTATTTCTCAGTTTACTTTGGAGCCTAGTGTTACGTTTTTCACACGCTATTATTGTCACAATATTTCACACGATAACACAGAAAAGCACTGTCTGTCGTGCTGGGAAAAGGTTGGAAAAACAGGGAAAATTACCTTCTTCTCCGTACAAATAAAAGTGGTTCTTGCAAAAAGTATTAAGTGGTGACAGACATCGCTCATACTTCATGCCGGCAGTAAACGTGTCACTCATTGATCCAAATTTAATCTAACACAGAGCTGTGAAAAGACACGAAGGAGGATCTGTGGTTAACGTCCCGTCGATAATTACGTTACAGGAACGGAGCTCGGATTGAGAAATGTTGCAAATCCTCTGTCCCGTTCTGAATCGAACCGTCCGGGTATTTGCCTTCAGTGATTCAGGAAAATCACGGTAAACCTACATCCGGACGGCAGGACGAAGATTTTAACCGCCGTCTGGCCTTGTACGAATGGACCAGCCCAAGTCTTCCACCTAACTCGGTTGCTTACAAGATTTCTTCTTACATAAAATTATTGTTCTTACGTAAAATTCACTAAGTTTCCTCTAATTACTTATAAACTACAATTCGGGCCGACGACGCAAACGATCTTCGATACGACAGCAACACAAGAGGAAACAGTACATAAATATGACTTCTTAGAAACAAGGGATTGCAGTACTGTGCAGTTTTTTAATCATATTTTTAGCTCTACGTTCATTTATCATGCCAACGCCAGCATACCGGTAAACAATTCCGTTAAGGAATGGCTGTCTCCGAAAGTCGTGGAACTTTCTTCGCAGACCTGGGCTTATGAAATAAAGAGTAGATTTAGATTTCTGGCTACCCTCCAGGTCATTTGTTGCTTGCCGTACGTCCTGAATGTCTGCCGGTTCCTCGTATGGCATTTAGCAAACAGTTACTGCTCGGCGCTGCGCGGTAAAGTTACGTTATGTGCAGTAGGAGAAAAATACGAGTTCAATGCCTTTACTTCGCATTCCCAAGAGGGAGTAATAAAAATGAAAGAAGTGGTCGTAAGAAAACCTTGTGAGCGAGGGATGTAGCATTGTCTCTTGCTCTCAGCCAGTACATCGAAGAAGCATTGTCGGAAATAAAACAAAGGTGCAGAAGTCGGATTAAAATGCAGATTGAAAGGATGATACGATTCGCTGATGACATTGCTGTCTTCACTGAATGTGAGGTAGGGCTACAGGATTACAGTACGGAAGGAGTTGGCTGCTGAGTACAAATGCGGACTAGGAGTAAACCAAAGAAAGACGAAAGTAATGGTGTGCAGCGTAACTGAGATTAGTGACAAAAGAATCAAAATTACGGACCATGTACGAGACGAAATGAAGGGATTCTGCTCCCTTGGGAGTGAAAAACTCATAACGGACGAAGGTAGAAGGATACGCGATAAGTAGCAGAAGCGAAGAAAGTATCCCTATGTAACAGACATCTGTTAGTAACTTACAACTGGAATTGCATGGCAGAGAATAACTAATTATGGGAAAACAGAGAAAGATGAAAATCGAAGTGAAGAGGTAGAAATCGGAGCAGGTCTGTCTGCGTCACAGTCATTTACGCTCACATCCGTCTGGTCATAAAGTAAAACACACTGACTCGGTGACAAAAGCCACATACTTTAACAGTTACAAGACGTCGAATGCGACACACCTCAGATATCTAATCGTGTCGTTTCCTGTAACTGCTGTGACGTTGCATGACTAGTGAGAAACAGTGCCAGAAGTGCCTGTGCATATGTGTACGTTGTTCAATTAACATACTCGAAAAACCAGTAACACCAATTACTTACCAAAGAAAGCCGTCGACTACTCGTGACTGACATGTTGAAATTATAATTGACGCAGACGTAATTTAACAGTATGTCTGTGACACTAAATAAAAATAAATTGAAAGAGACTATAGACGCAAGACATCCTACCGTTAGAAATAATATATCACATTTCACGTATGTAACAGAAATTGTCTAGTGATGCACAGCTTGTGATATTCCGTATGTGTGGTCGATAAAAATGAAGTCTGAACCACCATGAACCGCCAGGTCTCGAATCCAGCTTGTGGATTTCACAACTAACATGTAATAAATTTTAATGGCTGCAGTCAGTTGTAGATTTACGGTAGCAGAGTTCACTGGTGCTATCAGGTTTTTTTATGCTTCATGTAAACACTGATAAGTCAAAATATTTCTTCACATCACAACATTTGTTTCGTAAACAACTCATAAAATAATTTCGTAGTAACAACCGACATTGTAGCTAACCTACATTTGTATGGAATTCACAGGAATTAAAAATATTACAGGCCCGCATGACCTCCCAAAACATCAGTTAACTCTTAACTGCCCTTTGGCGTTTTCATAAAATCTATTTAAAAACAGCCATCTTCGTACCAGTTCAAGGGATCTGAGGTAACAAAAAGGTGGTTTAAACATTTACTTCATAACAAAACTAAGCTGTCTGAAGTCAAGTACTATTTTAATTTATCTTTATTGATTTAAAAGGGTTTTTCCTTTGCATTTCAAATTTGTTTGAATGTAGATTGATGTGGTAGCAACCATACTTGAGTCCACTATTACTTTCACAACTATGTCTTCGCAAAATAAAATAAATGACATTTTTACGAAATATAAAGCGGGTGATAATTTTCGAGCTGATTCAAAATATGGTCTAAGATTTTGGGTATCTGTAAAATTATCGAAGTTACGGAGAATGTAAAATTGTGATTAACATTTTAGCAATGTTAATTCGGCTGATGCCCTTGCATTACAGTTATAAGCACAAAAGATCTTTTATTCTCCAGCATCTGCTGTATAAATGTCTCCAGTCAAAACAATCGTTTAATTGAATTTCAATGTTGCACGACAGATTTATGTGTTGATACGAGATACAGTTTTGGAATTAGCCAAATGAGCTAGTCCCCCACGAAATCTATTGCCTTGATAGGGTCTTTAGTTGTTATACGTCCTCAAATGATTATAGCAAAATACAGGGTGATGAATTAAACTGGTTTCAAAATTCGAAATATGGATTAATTACAGGTATCCTAAATCATAATTTCAGGAGTGGCATCTTTGGAGTTAGCAATTTTGTGCTACTCTTATAAAACATGTCTTATCTGTAAGGCAAATCTGGAAATAGCTTGATAAAAATTTATGTTAGTGTAAATTGTTTACTGCTGGGTGTTGTGATCGACTTTGCTTCAATAATTGATTATGAAATTACACCACATTTCTTTGTATATTCCGTCTCATTTACGGTGGTTTGTTGGTTCTTTCATTGACTCCGTTCCTTCATTCCTTATAGTGAGCATTTGAAAACACCTTCTTTTTGGTGAACGAGAATTCTATGAAAACAGTAACATCCGTTTTACTAAATACGGGTTACGGTTTGATGTGCAATAGCATCTAGCTTCAGAAGAAATACACTACTGTCGTTTATCACATTTCTTGTCTTATGTTGCGATAATTGTAAGGAGAAGAATAGTTTGCAAGAGAAAGAAAGAGCCTAACGTTTTTCGACGACGTGGTCACAGCAGGCAAACGCGGATTCGTGAAATGTAAGGAAGAAAATCAGCCTTGATTTTATAAAGAAATCATCCCGGAATTCACGACAAGCGATACAGAGAACTCACGGAACACCTAAATGACCGGACATGGATTTGGACCTGTATGTTCCAGAATACGATCCCAGTGTCTCATCGCAGGGCTAACTCGCTGGTCGAGAACAGTTTTCTACATCGTATAAACTCGCCTGTGTGTTCTACATCTACAACTACCATCCACAAGTGGAACTCTGGTACCGCTGTCACTTTTACCCTGCCCTATTCCATTCGCGAACAGTATGTGGGAAGACGGCTATCTACAAACTACTATATGAGATAAAATTTTTCTGATTTTCTTGCTGTGAGAAATATATGGGTGAAGTGATGACCAGTCCAGGTACAGTAACGTGACCATCTGTCAAAAGCCGCGCGAGATTAGCCGAGCGGTCTAAGGCGCTGCAGTCATGGACTGTGCGGCTGGTCCCGGCGGAGGTTCGAGTCCTCTCTCGGGCATGGGTGTGTGTGTTTGTCCTTAGGATAATTTAGGTTAAGTAGTGTGTAAGCTTAGGAACTGATGTCCGTAGCAGTTAAGTCTCATCAGATTTCAAACGCATTTGAACATTTTTTTTTTTTTGTCAAAAGCCAGAATAATTACCTTTTGCAGCGTGCACCGCTGCAAGACGTTCTGGAAGAGAGTCATTGAAGTTCTGGAAGGTAGGGTAAGGGATGTGGTGCCATGCCGACTCCAGTGCCCTGACCAACTGCGATGGGTTTCTCGGCTGAGGATCCATGGCGCGATTGAGATGGCCTCACAGATTCTCTATTGGCTTTAAATCCGGAGTCTGGCGGCCAGAGGAGTACAATAAACTCATCCTGATGTTCGTCTAACCACGCACGTACACTGTGGTGCGTGACTCGTTGCATTGTCCTGCTGGTAGATGACATACTTCCGAGGAAAAACAAACTTCATGTAGTTGATCCTTCCTGAATGACGAGATCATACAGGAAATGCCACGAAGACATTTCCCACACCGTAACGCTCCGTCCTCCGTTTGCTTTCAGACGTTTCACGCCGTGCGCACCAACGATAATCTCTTCGATGGAGCCTAAAACGTGATTCATCTGAAAAGGCGACCTGAGTGGACACCCAGCTGTGATATTCGCGTACCAATTCGAGCCTCCCTAGCCGATGAACAGCAGTCCGCATGGATAATGAACCAGGCACCTGCGGTGGAGGCTCATACGCAACAACGTTCGCTGAACGGTTGTTGACGAGACACCGCTGCTAGCCCCTTGGTTCATCTGGGCGGTCAGTTCCTCAACAGCTGCACGGCTATTCGCCCTTAAGCCGTCGTTCACCCCTGTCATCTATGGTCCGTGGTGTACCACAGTTGCCTCGGCGCTGGTTTTGGATAGCGCCACTTCGCTACACACGGTATAGTTTAACCAATTTACAAACTTAGCCATTCCAGAAATGCTTGCACCCTTGGGCCGAAAGTCAATTATCATGAACTTTTGAACTTCAAATAGATCACTCCGTTTCCTCACTACGACAAAGACCGCTCTGTTTTCCCGCGTCGTCCCGAGATGCTTAATATATCTTCCACTGCTAGTTCTGCCATTTGTCGTCTGCACAATGAGATGTCAGACATAGCCGGTGCTCACATTAATGTGACTGGACCGCGTATGTTGCCCAACTCTTTCCAAAATACTATCTCGGAATGTCAACAGTAGCCCTCTCCTTGATACACAAAGCACCTCTCGTAGCAACTGCTGTTCTGTAAATCTTGTGACGGATCGCCTAGTGCACCCGACAACATTCACTTCAGTTATCAAACATACTCAAAGTGCAGGATGTTTTTGTACTCACCACTGGTCAGCGGCGAATGTTTACGGAAAATGCGTTACAGAAAGATTTTTATTTTAATGCCAAAACGTGTCCTGAGGGGTTGGAGCAGAGAAACGCATCCAGCAATGGTTGTACAAGCGGCGACAGCTAGCCTACAACCGTGGAGTGTTGGGCGGCAATGCAGGGATATAAAGCCCTTGAAAGAATGATTACAAAGTTTCAGTTTCTTGCTGATTTATATATTTAAAGACGTATGCGGCAGATCAAGGCTGTCATTGACTTTATTAAACTGGAAGTAGATTTGAAGCGTGATTAGTCAGGGAACTTTACAGCATGTTGCCTGTATCTGAAGCTTTCAGAATATACAGAGGGGTCCAGAAAAATGTAGACACTCTTTGATAATTACTATCTTTAGAACAAGATGACATATCGTTGCTTAATGCGCGATAGCGCGGTCCGTTGTTTTCTCAGCATATCTTGCCGCATTTTCCAGTAGATGACAGTGCAGAAATGAATGAAGTAAGACTGCCATTTGAGCAACGCAAGGCCACACAAGTGCTACTGGAAATATGAAAACTTGATAGAGGGACAACTGAAATGGGTTCAGTCACCAACCCGTACAACTATTTATCATATTCAGGACGAATTTGAAGCAGACGGTACTGTTCAGGATGCGCATAAGGAATGATCTGGCCGACCAAAAACATCCACAGATCTAGCATCCAGCGCTGTCGTGTTGCAACATTATACTACGTCACCTAAAAAATCTGTTACGCAGGGTGCACGTGGAAGCGGGGTCAGCCGATCAAGCGTACGACGAATTCTGAAGGCCGAAAAGCAGAAAGTTTTCATTCAAAATGATTCAAATGACTCTAAGCACTTAGAGACTTAACATCTGAGACCATCAGTCCCCTAGACTTAGAACTACTTAAACGTAACTAACCTAAGGACATCGCACACATCCATGCCCGAGGAAGGATTCGAATCAGCGACCGTAGCAGCAGCGCGGTTCAGGACTGTAGCGCCTAGAACCGCTCGGCCACAGAGGCCGACTAAAGTGTTCATTCCAAGATTGTTGCACGCTATAAAGACCCGGATCGAAGGACTGAGTACTGTGAACGGTTTGAAGGCATGCTGCGCGAGGATAAACTGTTTGCTTGCATGGTTATCTGGTCTGACGAGGCGCAGCTCAAACAGAACCGTACTATAAACCGCCAAAACTGCATGTAATGGGCTCCTGAAAATCCTCGCGTCCACGTGTGCCGGGTGTTACTGTGTGGTGTGGTCTGTCATCCCGCGGTTTGGATGGCCATTCTTGTTTGAAGGAACCGCAACTGGTAACGTGTGTCTTCATCTGGTGCAAACATCGGGTTTGCCTCCCACCCAGGATGTGTTCGGAAATGAAAGAGTTTACCTACAACAAGCTGGCGCACCGCCTCACTACCACAGAGATGTCAGAGCCTATTTGGATGAAAATCTACCTTGAGGCGAACCTAGCAACGGCACCAACGCGAGCCGCAGCATGGCTCAAACTCCCCCCGCCCCCCTCAAATACAAACCGGGGGGCAACCCAATTAGCGATATAACCAAACTTAATTTGATTAAGAGGGACACCGTATTGCTTACGGGTACTGTTGTCCTTGACCAGAAGATTGACTGGGCCTAAAATACGCATAATTGTACACGGACCCAGAAAACGGCGATAAACTTACCAAGCTTGCCAACACGCACCTCCATCCCGGAAAAATTACCGACATACACCTGATCTCCCGGCTTACCTCTGAAGGCTCGTCAATTACGGTTATAACTGTTGTGGACCCTGAGAATATTGCGCCTCGCGCGATTCCAGTTTTCCTTGACGATCTGAGGGGTGATGTCCGCAGGAATTAGATCTTGATTCCCTCATAAGTTCGAACAGGGGGAATTAACAGGATAACCAAAGATCAGGGAAACCGGGGTAGCCTTCAATGCCTCATGGCTGGCGGTATTGAAGGAAAAGCTAAGCCAAGGGAGACTAGAATCCCACTTACTGGGAGACTTCTGATGAAAGATAATCAGTGCGGATTTAAGGTTACGATTGACCCTTTCCGCGAAGGAGCCCTGCCGATAATTCGGAGCGGAAGTCACGTGCTTCACACCGCTTTGAAAACAGAAGGCCTTGAAGGGATCTGAAAGAAAGGCCGGTGCATTATCACTAATGATTTGCTTAGGGGTCCAAAAACACTAAATACGTTAGGTAAATGCGTGATGGTGGTAGCAGCAGTCACATTACGACTCGGAAGAAGTCAGGTAAACCTATAAAACGCGTCAATAATAACTAATGCGTACCGATGGCCTCCTTTGGTGCGCGGTAATGGCCCCACATAATCAATATAGGGCTTGTCCATGGGGCAGGATTCGCGCTCAGAACTCAGGAAGCCCTGTTCTTCGGTTTGGCCACATGACACAACTGACACCGAGAAACCATCTCTCTAACATCTCGGTCCATAGACGGCCAAGTCAGATGCTCCTTAATCTTCTGCAAGGTCTTTTAGGTTCCTAAATGCCCGCCAATCAAAGAGTTGTGAAAGTAATAGGAAACGGGGCATACTAGGGTGGCTGGTAGACAGATCTTAATCTCCCTGGCACGTACCACCCATTTACACAAAATACCTTTGCTGATAACGTATTCATCCACACGTTCTCCCGCCGAAAGCCGTTTCTTAACGGGTCCCCAAGTGGGGTTCTGATCCTGATAGTCGGCAATGTCACTGAAAAAATAAGGAATACCGCCTAACACGACACAACTAAGATTGCCCTCCTCAGCTTCTTGGACGCCCTCACTAGATGGATGTTCAGCAAACATACGGCTGAGGACGTCCGCGAACACATTCTCAGTGCCCCTAATGTGTTTAACCTCCAACAAACGCCGAAATGCGTACCGCCTACCTCGCGATACGGCCGGTTTTACGCGGTCTGGCTAGCACCCAGCTTAAGGCTTGATTGTCATTATCTAGCTGAAATACTCTACGTTAGAGATAAAACCGGTCCTTCTCCAAAGCGAACAAGACGGCCAATGCCTCACATTCGTAAACAGAATATTTGAGCTTGGCGCTGGTTTACCGACGAGACGCTATGCTAATGGCTGCCTTTGACCCTCGAACTCCTGGAGGAGGACTGCCGAAATTCCCGCATTTAATGCGTCGCTTTGGACAATAAATTTCCTATTTAAATCAGGCACTTCGAGAACCGGAGGATTGGCTATAGCTGCCTGAATGTGCTCAAGAGCGGCCTCTTGGGCAGGTGCCCATTCAAAAAGGACTCCCTTTAAAGTAGCCGCCAGCTGAGCAAAATTAGGGACAAAACGTCTAAAATAATTCGCCATGCCTAAAAAACTGGTAATCCCACGTTTATCGGTAGGCGGCGGTAGAGCCCTTAATGCCTTAGTCCGCTCCTGGTCAATGCGAATGCTCTCACCTGATATTACATGACCTAAGAAGCATACCTGTTGCCTGATTAATGTCACCTTACTGGGTTTAACAGTCAAACCGACCGCCTGCAACCTAGCAAATACTTGCTGGAAATTTTCCAAATGATCTTGAAACGAACGGCTATAAATTACCAAATCGTCCAGATAATTATTAACACAAATTGCAAGTCTCCAAGAATATTATCCAGCAAACGAGTAAGGACGGCTGCGCCAGTAGCCAAACCAAAGCGGACCCCGTTAAACTCAAACAGATTCTAATCAGTACAAAATGCCGTAACGTGATTACATTCTTCGGTTAAGGTAATCTGATAACAGGCCTGATTCATATCGAGCACAGTAAACCACTTAGCCCTGGCAAACCAAGTAAAAAGAGTTATGAAGATCAGGTAAAGGAACTGATTCTAGGATATCCTTCGTATTTATGTGACGGTAATCAACAACAGGCCGAAAATCCCGCCCCTGAACCTTAGAGACGAAGAATATAAGGGAGGCATAAGCAGATATAGAGGGCTTAATAACTCCTTGCTCAAGCATTTTGGAGATCTTTCCCCTTAGTATCTTCATCTTAGGCGGTGATAGACGATATGGGGACTGCCTGACGGGAATATGGTCAGATAGACGAATATGGTAGTCAAGAACATTAGTAACACCAAGTCTGTCACAGAGAAGCTCTGGGAACCTCTCCAACAAACCCCCTAGTTCCGAGGCCTGCTGGGAAGAATTATCAACAGCCAGCATTCCCGCATCTCGATGCACCTTACGTTTAGCACATTCACAGAATCCAAATTTCTGAGTAGAAGCGAACTTAAAGAAAAAGGTGTACCCGGAATAATCCAAGATAAGACCAGTTTTACCGATAAAATCACATCCCAAAATCAAATCGACCGGCGGCTTCTTAACCAAGGCCAAAGACAAGGGCCACGACAAATCGCCAACCGAGATAGTCCCTCGGACCCAACCATGCAGAGGCAGCACCTGCCCGTTGGCAATCCGACATCTCGGCACCGGAGAAGGGACCTACCTAAGCCTCGCAAGATGACCAAATTCAAGGAACGATTCTAAACTCAACAATGAAAAGGAGCTACCGGAATCCAAAAGGGCACAAATAGGTTCGCCACCTACTCGAGAACAAATATAAGGCAGAGGAGGTGATGATCGAGCAGCGACACAGGTACACCAGGGTTCAAAGGCGCGATCCCGGTGTCGCTGCCCAGCCAGGTGTCATTTATTGACTCTGGGTGTCCGCGGCTGAACGCAAGTACGAACTAAATGCCCTGTCCGACCGCACCTGAAACAACGCCGCGATTCCCTTTTAGCAGACTCAGCTGATGTAGATAATCCGGAATTCTTCTCGACAAAACCCGCGGACTGAACCTTAACTTCACATAATCTATCGTCCGAGAGCGGCAACGCAGATATCACAAAATGGCAGCACGAAGTTCCTCCCAAGTGGAGGAATGGTCACGAAAAATAGTGCGACTTATCCGCCGCTCGCAGCCCCCCAGGACAATAGAAACTAATTCCTTTTCTGGCAAGTCAACTAACAAGGCCAAACAGGCCATCTTGACTCTGTCCACATATTGATGTAACTCCTCTTTATCTTGCTGCATCTGCCAAATACACCGACACTCGAGCTGCTTGCGAACTCCCATGGTCAACCTCTCGCTAATTACCAGCTCCCTCAACTGCTGCAAGGAAAACCCTTCTGCCATGGCCCTGGATAGCAGAGTCCTCAATTCGCCTCTAGTTAAAGGATACAATAGAGACAAAAATACTTGATGCGAAACACTAAACGCATCAGCCTGTTGCTGAAAGCGAACCACCAACCACAACAACCTTTCAATTTGCTCGAGTCGGTCGACAACTAATTCCGTGATCTCTCGAAACAAATGCACGAGGGGATTAGAAATTTAGCAAACGCCCCGTCTAACCTCTCGGGAGACATAAGGGCGTTACTGCCGGGCTCGCTAGTGCACCGCCCAGACGATAACAAATCCTGCTTCTCAGTCCTCTTCCCATCAAGTTCTAAGCATGTGACCTTAAACTGCAATTTACTAACCAAGGACCCTAATTCAGCTCTTAATACCTTATCACGATCCTCTAACCTTAATCGCCTCAAATCAGATATCCAGTTGGTCAAATGTATCAACTGCGCCCGCACCCTGTCTGACTGACTGACCCTAGTTTGAGTGCCTTCTAAGAAATCGATGTTATCCTCAAGACTACTAACGGCTTTACACAAGAACTCATCGGCTGCCTTTGTCTCACCCACAACCTCCAGCGTGACGTCAACCGGGTAAAGCACAGTAGCACGTAATCGGGCTGCTAAGTCACTACTCTCAATAGCCTGGCGTCTTATCGCCAGCTCATAAATAAGGTGGTCCTTCGACAACAGGCCGATCCCGGGGCACTGCCTGACCGCCATTAAAATTGGGCACCTAAAACAGAGCATAATACTAAAGACAAATATCGTATAACACTCGCAGAGATACAGTTCAAACCAACAGTAACTGAAATGACAATATTACAATTGCAACCACGCTCTGCTACCAGTTGATACCTGGTACCAAGGAAGGCAGGATTGGACTGCGATTGTGGATGGAGCCGCAATCAATTACTGTTGGTTAGTTTATTTTTCAATCACGTACACTTTATTTGAAAACAACAACGAATAAAAGGTGACAATAAATTAGTAAGTATTCCACGGCTGAAGGCCTTAATGACAACAAATTCAAACCATTTCTCTGCTGAAAGCCCCAATAGCAATAATTTAAAAACTGTTTCATGGCTGAAGGCCTGACTAGCAATCCTTTTAAGAACCAGTTAAACATCTTCAAACTTGAAATTACAGCCATTAAAAATATTTTTGTTTGAAAAAAAAAAAACATCATCAAATCTGACCAAACCAAGGAGAAGTGGGGTGAGAGCCAGACGTTGCTCCAAGGATCGACCTGGGAAAGTCCCTCAAAACAGGGAGAGTACATACACAAGTGGCAGCAATGATGATGGTGTGCTTCAAGATCATTCTGTTAATTAATGACTTTCAATTGCCCTACAGGCCAGTCACTGAAAACATATTTGTCGAGAAATACGTATACATTTACGTAAAAGAATTGAATATGTCCCTATAAATAAACAAATAGAAATACAAAAAATTAGTATCTATATTGTTCTCGGGCAAACACACTGTTCATCACACTGAGTGTCGTGACCAATAATTCAGTATGCGAAATGACATCTTTGCGAGAGAGGTAAGAATCACAATGTTTCTATATTTATTCTCATGGAAGCGCAGCACAATTTATAAACTCGAATTAAAAGCTTCTTCGACTAACATGTGGCACATCTCGAATTTAATCAACGAGCTGGTAGAATTAATGATCGTATTCATAGGCTGCTCAATATCAAAAATTAGATAATTCTCATCTATACTAGTCTCAATGCCTGTCATCATAATTCTTATGATTCCCAGGTCTAATGTGTGAGCAGTGTCCTAATAGTCTTGTGCGTAACATGATCAGTCTATAACAGAGGTTCCCAAACTGGGGGGCGCGCCCCCCTGGGGGGGGGGGGGGCGTGATGATGTTCCAAGGAGGGTACGGGTGGAGTTAGTGGTATAAATCTAATATTTCTTTTTAATATCGATATTTTAATAAAAATGAATGTGCAAGTATTAATGATAGATTATGGTGCTAAATGCATTCGTTTGGCGTCCCACTTCCCGCAATCCTATCTCAATAATCTATCCTAGAACATACAGCTTTTGAAGATCACGTTTAGTGTGTCACGTTTAGAATGTCACACACAGAACTCTCAAAATTACGAAGGCGATATGCGTTAATTCTAATATATCAGATTTGTAAACAGCTTACATCTGACAATTGGAAAACAGAAAAGTAGGTATTAACTATTCCGTACATTTGTACACATGAACTGAACGTAATCATGTTATAACTTTTAGCCGTAGTAGGCTATGTTCATCAGAGTAATAATCACTTATACTGCGTAACTGCAAAAATGCCGTTTTATTACCCTGTCAACCCGAGGATCCTCATGTGATGCGATTACAGTGACTTTAATAGACTGTATACGCTTCAAATGAACTGGCGGGTTCGTAATTTGGACGCTAGGGTTATGCCCTTTGTCACCAGAAAATTGTGCACGACGTGAATGCGAAACTAGTACAAGTGTTCGTTCTGTGCAGAGTACTTCACACAGAAGTACGCTAGCTCTCAAAAGGAAATATGCCATGAAGATTATTTGAACTTCGAGACGAAGTGATGCAGTTTTTGGAAAATAACAAACAAACTGAATTGTATGTGGAATTTAGAAAGCCCGGTGTTCATGTTGCATTAGCTTGTCTGTCAGATATTTCGAATCTTTAAACACATTGAATTTGAAATTACAAGGTGGAGAGAAACATAATTTTTCATCGGGATGCCATCAAAGCGTTTACTGATAAGTTGCAACTATGGAAAGCTAAAATTTTAGGCTGCAATTATTCCTGCTTTCCCAGATTGTTTGGAATCCTGGAAGAAGCCCGATTTCAAAACGTTTTTAAGGATACTGATACTAAAATATCAAACTATTTGCAGCATCTCACTGATGAATTCGTACGATACTTCCCTAACAGTTGTGATGATAAAATTTATTATAGGTTAGCGACGGATCCATTTCACGTTGACGTGGATGTATTGCCAGACAGACTACAAGAGGAAAATGATTCTGCAGCGAAGTATGACTTTGAGAAGATGGATAAGCCTTTATTTTGGGTGAAATATCTCACGGTGTATCCCAGCACAGCAGAACAAGCACTGAAACTGCATTTACCATTTTCAAGCACTTATTTGTGGGAAAGAGCATTTTCAGCGGTAGTGGCGATAAAAAATAAGCTTCGAAGCAAACTCTGTATTGTCAATGATTTACGTTGCGCAGTTTCTACTATTCAGCCAAGAATTCAAAATCTTGTAAAAAATATGCAAGCTCATCCTTCAGATTGGTTTATTTGTTTGTTTCTTGCCATATGTGTGTGGAAATAATATTTTTATAATAAATACGTCAAATTATAAGAGAACTTCTTATTTTCCTCCTAACTGTCCTTACATGTAGGTAATACTGTAAAATTATAAAAAACTATTTCGAAGAAACAATATAAAATAAACATAGTGAATCTGATTGAAATATAAATACTGCGTGTGATCCTTATGGATTTTGATGTTGCGTGGGGTATGTTATTTCAACTAATAATAGTATTTGTCCTGGATGAAGACACAGCGAAAGATTATCCTAGATATGGCAAGCAAAGAGTAATCCTAAAATCGTATACGGATGAAGAAATGGTGTGCAGCAATGGAATGTAATCAAGGTGAGGAAGTTGTTTTATTCATATTTTTTAAAGTTCTATGCAGTCTGCACGATTATTGCGTAAAACTAATTTTTTATTTTTGTCTGGTTCTGGAAACTGGGCCTTTGTCGCCGTTCGGTAACTGTCGTCGTTGACATAAATGCCAACCTATGTGCAATGACAATGGGGAGCGCTATAGGCGTACAAATCAGTGATGTTCGTTAACACCGTGACTGAGTGATTTTTTTTGATAATAAGTGAAAGTAATAAGCTACACTCAACTTAAAATAATAGCCCGCATCCACTAATCTGCAA
The DNA here is from genome assembly GCF_023864275.1 of Schistocerca cancellata. Taxonomy (NCBI): domain Eukaryota; kingdom Metazoa; phylum Arthropoda; class Insecta; order Orthoptera; family Acrididae; genus Schistocerca; species Schistocerca cancellata. Next base: position 514,021,015 of record NC_064628.1, on the reverse strand, counting down.
AGGTCGCAAATATTTTTCCTTGTTTACCAAGGACTTTCTTTACTTTCGGAGTGGCTTATAATCACAAGACTAGACTGATAACGTAATAACTGCGACTCGATACATTAACAGCCCACCATGTTACATGACGTCACCATCACAAATTTTTCAATATTTTCTTGATAATTAATAAAAATCTCTATATTTTTTTAGGGGGGGGGCACGGAAGTTTTCTTTTCGGCAGAAGGGGGGCGTGACAAACAAAAGTTTGGGAACCTCTGGTCTATAAGCTAAAAAAAAAACAGATACCGCAATGAGTAGCATGGCAATGTTCATCTTCTCGCTCAAGCTTTGTAAGAGAGGCTGTTATCATCCAGTAATTTTGTTCATTGATGTACCATGCTCTCGTGTTGGTAATACAATGATAGATTCAGTTGTCGTTTTAGTGCAGATCCCACACAGGTTTTCTGATGTCACAACTCGACTCAAAGCCTCTCCGGTATTCGTTGCTGTGGCCACGGGTAAGTCGACAGCATCTTCTTGACCTCATTGCAGGTCTTCAGCAGGGATGCTCCAAGCAGGGTTAGCAGACAGTGGTCTACGTTGGTTGGCGCTGACGAATGAAAGTTCCTCTGACCATTCCAGTGTGCTCCTTGTGTCTTGCGTACTGTGTGAATGACGTAGTGTGATTACCGTAGCACACTGTAAGCAGTAAGTGGTCTGGTACTCATATTGGGAACAAGTCGATATGGTGTTTGTGTACGGCGAAGTAGACGTAAACGATCGAGAGACGGCACTGCTCTGTCAAAACAAGTACCATCACAGGCACCAGCCACATCATACAACGTTTCAAGCCCTTTTTGGGCGTTTGAGTGATCTTGGGTCCTCTCAGAAAGACGAACGTTTAAGGAGGTGGCGGACTGTGCGTACACCGGAGGACCAGATTCTACAAGATATTGAGAAAAACTGTTGTATAAGTTCCAAACAAGTATCTTGCCAACACGGTGAATGCCAAGGTACGATTATGTGGACCCTGCATGATAACCGCTGCTGCCTATATCATTTGCAATGAGTGCAAGGATTATCAGCAGTGGATTCCCCTCTACGGGAAGGATTTTGTCGCTGGTTTCAGCATCAGGTCATCACAGTGGGATTTCTGTCACCAATCCTCTTTGTCAACGAAGCAATCTTTACCAGAAATGGCTTCATCAATCTGCGTAATTGACATTGTGGGCTACAGACAAGGCATGTTGTCAGAGGATCTTTCATTTGTCAGTGCCATCTACCGCGGCAACGATGCATTTCCGGACTCAAGTTAATAGGACCTTTTCTTCCTCCATTTCCAGTCAGGTGTCCGTCCCTGCAATTTGTCGGTTGGACACTCGTATACTGTCTCCCTTTGTTGCGTTGAATTCTGGATACAAATAGGTCATTTAATTGCCAGTTGACTACTCTGAAACACCCAAGACATAAAATCATAACAAATTATAGACAATGCAGACGAACACAAAACACTCTTATGATATTCAGCACAACAACTATGTATTTCGTAAATTTATTTTCGTATCTGAGCTTGCAACCTAACCGTCCTCTCTTTTGTATATACATTATTCTTTACTTAATTATTTGTTTCCTCCGTGGGCTGTACTCCCAGTTTTCTATGGCATTTATTATTGCAAATAAGAACTTCCTCCAAATGAGAGTTACATCCGCTGTGAACAGGGTAATCAAAACATCTAAAAAATCCTGCACACTCTGGATATGCGACATATGCACTTCTTCCTGAATTGTTGCATGCACCATCTTGAGAAGAAAAGTTCCTCAGTAGCGTAGTATGAGCACACATCTAATTAAATCTCATAATCACCAATCGTACTTAAGAGTGACCTCGCTTCTAATAACTTCAGTACCTTACAGTGTGACCTCACGACTAGCAAATCACTTTGACTTACAGTTATGGTGTACAACGACCCCGCTTTTGGTCCAATTTCTTAACGCTTCTTATTTTTGGCACTATCTTGTCCCAACAAACCACTAAAGAAAACTTTCCTTGCACAATGCGATCCAACTGGAATGCTTGTGATAGCACAAATCTCAACTGGTGCAGTGCTGTCTCACATTTGACCATTCCTAGTACAGCGCGACTTAATCACTGTCTCCCTCTCAAATTTACTCATGTGTAAAAATCGTAATCTCCTTCAGCACGTCGTCCGCTGTTCCCTTTTTAATTGGCTGTTATAACGAGTATATAATTCCACATAGGTGAAGTATGTAGGTTCTCACTACAGTAGAGCTCAAATTCATCTCGCAAGAACCCCCAAATGTACCCAGTACTGAAATTGTTATATGGCATCACAACTTGTGCATCCAATACACATGACAATACATTCACAAATGTGTTTACATCACGCGTACCTCTGTTAGCTAATACGACTTCACTACTCACGTGCTGTGACAGTTTCACAAACAAAGCCGAATGGTATTTGCCATGAACGATTCGTCCAAAATATTGTTTCTGATAACCGAGCGTTTAAAATGCGCTACTGAGCTATTACGCTAGAAGTATAATTACTTCTCATGCTCTTGCAAAACTTGCAGCCAGTACTGTTCTACGTAACCTTCAAAATACTTCATATGAATGGCAAGTGTTTGCCCTGATTCTCATAATTGTCGCTGTTTCTCCATGTAAATGTGCACACACGTAACACATTCTTGGAGAATGCGAACGTGATATTGTCCACACGCTGTTTAATTTGTTCATCCCAACTTTTGAATGAAGGTTGCCGAATAGGTTCGAAAAATCACTTATCTTCTGTATGTTTATAAATTTTTTATGTACAGAATCCTTTTTTGACATCTTCTCTGTTGAGCTCATGTGACTCATGCATTTGTGAAGTGTAATGACTCCCATTATTTTTCTCGTTCCTCTCGTTTGCATCTTCTGCCCAGCTCTTATTACCTTCCTCTCTCAATTTCCATACCACATTTCCCAGAATAGCTATTTTATCGTTCCGCTTGTAGTGACTCTCCTTCACCAACTTCAGATCTAGTTTGATTTCATCTGTCACCTTCGTCAAAAGCGACGGTGCTGCGGTCCTCTTGCATGAGTGTTTCTAGTACTGATTCTGCCTTCTGCACCTTCTCATCTAGTCTAGCAAGTACCCTTTCTATGATCAGGCGGCATCGTCCCTTACATTCATTTTCTAAGGGTTTTCTTGAATATTTCCGTAGTTTGTGCTTCCTATTCGGCATTCTGTTTTCCAATGTGGCACCCTGTCTTACTAACATGGCCCTCTGATTTTCCATTGGCCTCAACAATTCATCTATCCTGGTATTTTGAGCCTCGTGTTGCACCAACAAGTTCGTCCATAGTTCTTTGCTCTTCCGGTGGATTTCTGTAACAGACACTGCATTACATTTACTTTTGATACTTTCCGCTATAGTTGCCTGTGTGTATATTTCCGTTATCGGTTCGGTGATCCATTCAAGACACATGATTTTCTATACCAGCTCTTCACTTGCAGGTGCTGCTGGTGTAATTTTAACTGCCTACATCGGATTACGGTTGTTTTTCATCCGTCACATGTACTTTCCGATGCTTATCATGCTCGCTCTTCCTCGTTTCCATATGCGTTTTTTCCAAGCTGTTCAGTTGATAATTGATTCCAAAGAACATGTTTCCTGTCTGGGATACTGTGTCTCTCACGGTGTTCACCTGTCTGCAGAAAACTCTTTAATTCACTTTTCTGTTCATTAAGTATAAACTGACATACTTACTACATGCGGGTCGTTAACCAGTGGTGGGCAATTCCCTTTCACATCGCCTCTCGCTGTGCGTCATTCACCTCGTTTTTGGTTCCCAGCTACTGAAGGCTTCAACCTTCTTTTCACATGCCAAATGTTGAATCACTCATACACCACCCCGAAATAAAATAATGGGCGATAATACCCCAGATCCAGTGATTCCACCGTCGCAAACGATATGCAAGGCCGCAAATCAAAACATAAATATATTAAATTAAATACACCCCCGACGAATCTAAATCGTAACGACACAACTTACGCAGAATCCTTATCTACTTTATCTTCCTTAATCATCACCTATAGACTCTCACAAGTAACCAGCGAATCTCTGCCTACATCCTGCTCCTCATCCATAGCCAAGCGCAATCCTCATTTTCCGTTGCTGTGTGCCCATAACGCTTGCACGTTCCACAGATTTCCGTCTTTCGTCTGTTACAATGCGTACTATGCATTACATTGGACTGCGTGCACCTAGTGGGACATAAACCATCTGCGTATTCCCTTTGAAGTGACTCAGATCAAGCAATGCAGTTTCCTGCACTAACCTCAAGGGGACCAGTGGATATCGTCACCTGTCTCTGCCTGACGTGCTCGTATTGTTATTGGACATCTAACCCCAACAGAATACCTATAACAGTTCAATAGTTCCAAATGCACAAGAAAAAACATAATAAAATCCTGACAAAAGCGCAATCACAATACAAATTTTCCCCCAAATGAACAACGCCGACACTCAGGAGAGTGACCGACTCTACTTACCTACTCTTTTCTTGCTGTAAGATGAGCTCAAATTACCAGAGCGCCCGAAAGTTCATGCTATATTTAATTTATTTGCTTGAAGTTTGTTACTGTTATGGTGTTCACAGGTACATTTCAAGTCGAAAGATGTAATAAATGGACATATTATTCAAATTGTTGGTGACAGGTTCTCACGTGTCAACCTAGAACAGTGAGTGCGTAAATCAGAGGGTCTCGTATTTTAGAAAGTTTGTCTTGGACAGGAGCTGCCAAAACATTGATATAAAGTGTCAGTTGAGCATTTACCACAGCCCCGATACGCTACAGTCATAGATAGCTTCCCATAAGATCATGAAAATTAATAGGAAACGATGTCACGCAACTGAAGATAGCTTTTGTTGTCAAATTACCAGGGGTGGCACAGTTAAGTATGAAATACGGACACGACATTTCAAATAGACGTATTGATGACGGGATCCTTGAAATTATGAAAAGAAACTAAGTCTCACTATAACAATCTGATTTTTTGCTAAAAGACATAAATGTTGTATCCACTGAATCAAGAATGCCCTTAATTATCAAGGGAACACGGGTTTGAAAACATGTACGATAATCTTGGCACTGGCGGATGAATATACGTAGAAATTACATAAAACTGTGTTTGCGAATATGACCAATGATTGCGGAATAAGTTAATGAGCTAAAGAATAGTCCCAGAAAAGCATGAACAAACACGAGTACCCTCATCTAAGTACATAGTGGATGCAGCTAGCTGACTGAGAAAATTCGATCAGCAAAACGAAATCTTGATGCAAGATCAATGATTTCATACTCGCCTGGTCTTGATGACTGCAAATTTGATCCATGCTTACCACTCTTGTGATGCGCAAGAGTATAAAATGGCTTCAGTAATACCTGATACCTGAGAATTCTAAGTTCTGGCCCATAATCTGAGTTCTTCTTTACGTTGGAGACATCTCGCTCTACAACTATAACACAAAACGTGCTGTATTAACCCTGTGGAGAAGTCTTCGCTATCATGACCCGGAGCAAGTGTTAGGAATGATGTTGCTGGAGGAAGCGATTTCTTATTCTATTTCACAAAATATAGCCAGCACTGGATTCTCACCGGCCAACTGCAACAGACCTTGCGAATCCTGACCAATGATAATTTAATAAACATGTGCACAAATGCTCTGCTTCTATGGACGTTGCCTTGGTTAACCAATAAAGTACATTTATCTCTTGGAGCGCGGCAGAAGGCAGAAAGTCTCCCCCACCATGTGACCAATTTCTAGCTATGGCCAATTAGAAGGGGTGCACGTCCACATGCACGAGGATTGTCCACTGATACCAAAATATTCTATGTGATCAAAAGTATCCGGACACCACGAAAAATATACGTTTTTTCATGTTAGGTGCATTGTGCTGCCACCTACTGCCAGGTACTCCATATCAGCGACCTCAGTAGTCACCAGTAGTCATTAGACATCGTGAAAAAGCAGAGTGGGGCGCTCCGCGGAACTCACGGACTTCAAACGTGGTGAGGTGATTGGGTGTCACTTGTGTCATACGTCTATACGCGAGATTTCCAAACTCCTAAATATCTCTAGGTCCACTGTTCCCGATGTGATGGTGAAGTGGAAACGTGAAGGGACACGTACAGCACAAAGGCGTACAGCCAGACCTCGTCTGTTGACGTGACAGAGACCGCCGACAGTTGAAGAAGGTCTAGTGTGTAATAGGCAGACATCCATTCAGATCATCAAACAGGAATTCCAGACTGCACTTGGACCCACTGCAAGTACTATGACGATTAGGCGGGAAGTGAGTAAACGGATTTCACGGCCGAGCGGCTCCTCATAAGCCACACAATACGCCGGCAAATGTCAAACGACTCCTCGCTTCGTGTAAGGAGCGTAAACACTGGATGAGTAAACAGTGGAAAAACGTTGTGTGGAGTGACGAATCACGGTACACAATGTGGCAATCCGATGGCAGGGTGTGGGTATGGCGAATGCCCAGTGAATGTCATCTGCCAGCATGTGTGGTTCCAACAGTAAAATTCGGAGGCGGTGGTTTTATGCTTTGGTCGTCTTTTTCATGGAGGAGGCTTGCACCCTTTTTGTTTTGTGCGGCACTATAACAGCACAGGCCTACATTGATGTTTTAGCACCTTCTTGCTTCCCATTGTGAAGAGCAATTCGGGGATGGCGATTGCATCTTTCAACACGATCGATCACCTGTTCATAAAGCACAGCCCGTGGCGGAGTGGTTACACGACAATAACATCCCTGTACTGGACTGGCCTGCACAGTGTTCTGACCTGAATCCTACAGATCACCTTTAGGATGTTTTGGAACGACGATTTCGTGTCAGGCCGCACCGACCGACATCGATACCTCTCATCAGTGCAGCATTCCGTGAAGAATGGGTTGCCATTCCCCAAGAAACATTCCAGCACCTGACTGAACGTATGCCTGCGTGACTGTAAGCTGTCATTAAGGAGCCGGCCGGAGTGGCCGTGCGGTTCTAGGCGCTACAGTCTGGAGCCGAGCGACCGCTACGGTCGCAGGTTCGAATCCTGCCTCGGGCATGGTTGTGTGTGATGTCCTTAGGTTAGTTAGGTTTAATTAGTTCTAAGTTCTAGGCGACTGATGACCTTAGAAGTTAAGTCGCATAGTGCTCAGAGCCATTTGAACCATTTGTCATCAAGGCTAAGGGTGGGCCAACACCATATTGAATTCTAGCATTACCGATGGAGTGAGCAACGAACTTGTAAGTCATTTTCAGCCAGGTGTCTGGATACTTTTGATCACGTAGTGTAATTACTATGAACCAATCAGTGATCTCCTTACAAAATTCCGAACAAAAATTCCAGCTGCAGACGGATCGCAGTTTACTCTCTACCAGAGCCCTGAAATCAAGGTAGATTCAGTTGACACACCCATTCGCCGGTCGTACCAAGGACCAAGTTGGCTCACTTATATGACAGAGCGCACAAGGATACCAAATAACAAGACTGGTAAACCAAAAACGAATAAGTGTGTCCTCGGCAAACGAGTAGCCTGAGACATTTAAAGTCACACTGTCGGCACAGTGAGAACTTCACCACTGTCTCCCCAGTCTCAGGAGAGGTCCCAAGTACCCACCACACATGCCAGAGCTTCGACCATAAGTGCCTACCAGACCAAAGTCCCGCATCTAAGAGTCTCGCACCTCTCAGGAAAAATCCATTTTCCCTCAAAGTACACGAACGACACCACCTTCACACCATCAAAGAGCTCTAGATGCGCTAAGTCTCCCCTCCTACACAACAGCACAAACTCATGTTGAAGCAGGCCAAGAGTTAAGAAACCTGCGTCACTGAAAAAGACTGCCAATTACTGGATTTTTTAAAATTTTCTCTGAAGTCGCTTCCCATAGCAACAATCAAACAGATACATTCTAAAAGATCTTTATGTAAATCGCTTGTGCCTTTGGCTGTGTTAGTCCTAGCTATGAGGTGTAATAAAGATTCTATCTCCAAACGTTTCTCAGACGCCAGATTTTTCTTATACAACCGAGTCAGCCAGAGTAAGTGGTTCACTGGCCTATTTGCACTATTGGCGAACATGAAAACAGATGAATTTTTATTACATGTGGCTATGTACATAATGCCCAGTTTACAACTCCACTGTGTAGACGCGCTCCTTCAGTTGGTCACCTCAGGCCAGGATTCCACTAGCACCACGGCAGGTAGTGCAGCACTGTTCTGCTGGACTCCTGTCTCGATGAGGGGCTGCCCTGCCTGCCCTGTACGGCTGTGGGCCTGTCCGGCAAGATTTACTAAGGGATGGGCACGCTGCCAGTTGCTTTCAACTCCCTGTAAGCCGTTTCTATGAGCTAAGGACCATAAACATATCTCATGCTTTTAGCGCCCTACCAGGCTCCATCAGCTTGCTCAGGCCGTTATCTTTCTAGGGTGCATCCGGTTGTAATGAAATCTTTAATAATTTTCTGTATGTGAAAAATAGGTGAGAGAGTAACTTGCCCTCTCTCAAGTTCAGTATTTTATTATTTGTTCCTGGTGACGCCGAGGTGTCCATCTTTCATTCTTCACCATTCCTTTCAGCTTTTATTCAGGCTTGATCTGAGTTAGTTTCCACGTGCCTCTGAAGTGCCATTGCTTGTCACTGAAGTTTTGTAATACCTGAAAAATGCCTTTCATTGTACTGGGATTTTAATATCTTATTCAGAAACAGGAATTGTGAGTTGTTTCTGCTGTTATATCTTAAAAGATGTCCTGCTTCTGTGGGAGTTTTTCTCAGTTTATTGTTTGTATGGGTCTTAAGATTTATGTGAAGAAGGTTTTAAAATTATTTATTGTTTTGGGTGTGCTTTGACGCCCATAGACATTTTGTCTGTTCAGTAATGTTTCAAATTCTAAGGCAAGTATGTATATTATTCTGTGGTATCAGCTATTTGCTGTTGTCATGCAACTGTTAAATAAAATCTGTTGGAAATTACAAGGCAGAGTTTGTGTTTGATTGGTAAATATTGCTTATCTTTATTGAGTTGAAGTATCCTTGAGCGTGTGTCTCACATCTCAGCAGGACACTGTACTGTATATGGGGAAACAACATGAACTTGCGAAACAAATTATCTAATCACCACACAGTACAGTACATACAGCCAGTAACTATTTCTCTGTGACGGCTGTTCACTGTTCTTTTTGAGCAATGCAGCTATAAAAATAATTTGGGTTGCAATCTGAAAGTATTATTCCCTAACGAGCAAGGGCATATCAAGGAATTGTCTATGAATCTTAACGTCAAATGTTTGTGTGTGTGTGTGTGTGTGTGTGTGTGTGTGTGTGTTTTGTAAGGCGTCGGATTTTATGACATCTTACATGTAGTGTATTTTACATGTAGTGTATTTTAATTGCGATAAGAGATCGAGTACAAGTTGTTTAGAACATTAGGTTTGTTTATAGAAAAATGTTCTGAAACCAGTCACGATTTTTCTTTATTTACTTTTCTCACGACGCGTTTCGGGAAATGATTTCCATTTTCAAGTGCTTTTTTTGTGTGTATTAAGCCATTTCTATTGATGCTGTCAACGTGTGGGAGTCTGCTTCATTTCGTATCACAGAAAAACGCAAATATTTTCAAAAATCACAAAGTAAAAATTGGGTTTTCTACATCTAATAAACTACATCAAAAACTAATACATAATATAAATTGTAATCATGATCCATATTCAGACTCTGGAATATACAAGGTAACATGCGAGGAATGCTCCATGTTCTATCTAGGACAAACTGGCCGAAATTTCAACTCCAGGTACACAGAGCACATTAAAGCCTACACACACAACAAACACACTACGTGAACAAAAGCAACACATATACGTAATACAGAACAATAATTTGGAAAAATAGAGAAAAAGGTCGAAGTACTCCACCGAATAAATAAAGGACATAAAATGGATTTGCTAGAAGAACTAGAGATATATCCACTTACAGAAAATATGAAGATAAAATATTAAACGAGAAACTAGAAAGTGAATCAGTGAATTTCTTCAGATGTTTCGATAGTATATTTAAATAAAAATTGTAAAACATAGAAATAAGCACAATTGTAAAATCGATATAAGTAACTTATAAGCCAAATTGTTAAGATAAATAACCTCTGTACAAAAGGATATCATAATCTGTGGAAGACCTATAATGCTACCTCTGTGGACTACTTGTAAGAAGATCTTTGTAACTGTTTTGTTTATATATTTTCGACGTTTAAAGTGCACAGGTTGAGTGTGATGTTCAGTTTGTTTGAGACTCTGCACAAATGGACCATTAGAAAACTGTCAGTACGAATTCCTCTAAATTTCGCCACTAACGTCACCAAAAGAATCGATCACCGACTAAAAAATCGCGTGTTTCTTTCCTATTGCAGTAAAAGTCAACGAAATGAAGCAAACTTACACACATTGACAACATCAATAGAAATGGCTTAATACACACAAAAAACTCACTTGAAAATGGGAATCATTTCCGGAAACGCGTTCATGAGAAAAGTAAATAAAGAAAAATCTTGACTGGTTTCAGAAGATTTATTTATAAACAAACCTATTGTTTTCACAGTCGCAGGCTTTCAAAAACCATTTATAATGGGCCAAATCAGATATTTATAACATTGACATATGTTGGCAATGAGGATAACGTTACTAATCGCCTGTATTGCATGCTCAAGGGATAATTGGCAGTCAGAATACGGCAATATGTTTTTGCTGAGAAACCACAGGAAACGAGATAGGCACTGCGAACTAACTGCCCGCTCCACAGTTCAGGGCAGGGACGGGACAACGTTCTGGCATAGGATTCCTCAGTGCATTGTAGTTGGGGGCGGCCGCGTTCCGGAGTCAATGGCACAGTAGGGGACGCAGGCTTGCCGGCTAAAAGCCATCTCTAGGGAGCACACGTTTATACGGGCTCGGGTCATGAGAGTCTACGGAAGCTGGAGTTGGAAACAAAGACTTTTGCGCCAAAACAGCTCCAGCGCAACCGCAGTCCAAAGGCCACAGCTTTAAAAAGAAAAAAAATCATCCGTTGGCTCTTCTGAGAAACTAGGCAGTAGTGGGAGTTTTGCTGGAAATTTGTACTCAACTGTTTCGTGGACTATAACGGATTGGCAGAAAGCTGTATGAATCGAAGCAGGAAGGGGGCGCTCGTTGAGCCCTGTGATAGGACAGGAAAATGCGGTTCTTCTGCTTTTCTTTTGCAATAGTGAGCTGTGTGTTTTCGTGCCTTCTGCGCTAGTGCTAGTGCTACTGCAGAAAGTGCGGTCATTCTGCTGTTCTGTGGAGCTGTGAGCTTTTGTGCATTCTCCGCTAGTGGAGAGGACCTGCCTCTATGTGCGCTATCTTGTGCACAATAGAGAGGCACTTGGACTCCAACTGATTATCGAATAGATGTACCATCTCGTCTCTGTGAGCTGTATATTCCTCAATCTGTAAGCAGATTGGGGAAAGTAAGGTCTAAGAGCAGTTGGACATCGCTTTTTAATCTCGCGTGCTTGTAGTGAGAATCTGGTCTGCGGCCAAGCATCTGATCTCACTGGCACACGATACGATACCAGATCAGTTGATAGAAGTATTACGGCCAATATTAGTCCAGGTGAGTAGTAAGGTTTCAGAGCTACAGCGGGCGTCAAACGACGGTCCGGGAGCAGCAATTAGACAGTCGTCAGCAGTCGCTTTCACTGTCGTTTTGGATATGGTGATACCACAGCTCGACAGAACATGGACCTTGATTCAATAAATGCGTTGAGTTCCATGCCATTGTGCTGTATTCAAAAGCTGTCGGATTCATTTCGGATTTGGTTACGTTTTCCTGCTATAACTCACCGACATCCTTTTTGTCAGTATGTAGTCAGATCACTTTGCGCAATTTATTTAAGTGTGCGATAAGTTCAGTACGAATTAACACCAGGGCAAAAAGACATAGATAAGGATAGGAGATATCCTTGTCAATCAAAACGTCTAATAAAAAAATGATTTTTACAATATGTTTTGACAGATTTACATATAATTTTTGTTTCTTTTTTCTTCCTGTGTGTGTGTGTGTGTGTGTTCAAAATGGCTCTGAGCACTATGGGACTTAAAATCTCATGTCATCAGTCCCCTAGAACTTAGAACTACTTAAAACTAACTAACCTAAGGACATAACACACATCCATGCCCGAGGCAGGATTCGAACCTGCGAACGTAGCGGTCGCGCGGTTCCAGACTGAAGCGCCTAGACCCGCTCGGCCACCAGCAGCCGGCTGTGTGTGTGTGTGTGTGCGTGTGTGTGTGTGTGTGTGTGTCTGTGTGTTCTACGAGAGTACTTTCCACAAAATAAAGTTTATTATACTGAGCTGGGTTATCCTTGTAGGTACGCAATTGACTATTTAGCTGCTCCTGAACCTGCGAGTCGAGGCTGAAAAATACCAAAACGTAATTCCTTATCACCGGGTTCCCCTAAGGCAGTACGCCTAGGATGTACAAAATACGAGGACGGTGTTACCACTTTCCTATGGTAGCCTAATCTAGATATGTTTCATTGTCTGTCAGTTGGAGTTTGTATGCAGATTTCATCTGGTTAAATGACACATGGCATTCTTCAGTTTTTCTTGTTACTCTAATGCCAAGTGCCATTCTGTCTCGTATCACAACAACGACTCTCCTGGTTTCTCGTAGTTTTTGTATCACCAGTTAATCTTTACATTCACAGCATCTGATGGAATACCGCCCTGTCGCAGTGGAAACATTTACGCTTCAAAGTCATAGAAGAATCATTTCACTTCACCATCCTCCTCCAGTACATCTTGTTACACATTAATTATTCCTCGAACAGTCCACGGGTATACTGCCGGTTCATAGTGTCCAACGGGCACAATATTTCGGCGATCAGACATGTCGCCTGACGATGGCGACATGTCTGATCGCCGAAATATTGTGCCCGTTGGACACTGTGAACCGGCAGTATACCTGTGGACTGTTCGAGCAACAAATACGCCGGGAGAAACTGAAGAATCGCACATTAATTATTATCTGCTCATTAACGAGGTTTTGAAATTCCACTTTTACTATTGTACTTGCTAATACTGCACCTTGTTATCCCGCAAATATTGATATAATTGTAAGCAACACCTGAAGTACAACCGAGTTTTGAATACCCAACCAGTTACTCGAACAAGCTGCGTATGTCTACATAAAGTGTCAAAGTTAACAACTGCGACAGTTGCCTTTCTGACGCTCTGCCAGTTAGCAGTCTTTGCCGTTCTGACTCTGCCCTAGACCCACTTACCTGAAATTCGACGCGAAACATGAGCGACGAAGCCAGTGCTGTGGCTGAAGCCGGTGCGTGCGGCGCCAGCAGTCCGGGGCGGCGGCGGCTGTGATCACGGGACGTGACGGCCGGCCTCTGTGGCGAATTTAATCAGGACTCTCTCTGCGGTCGCCCCTCAGGCACGCACACAGGGCCAGACTCCACCCCCGCCTCCACCCCCAAGCGCTTTGCAAACACTCGTAGCTCCAGACCAATGGTTGGCCTCCCACGCGAAAGCTGATGCGCAGCTGTCGCGGATGAAGCCAGACTTGCGCGACATTTGCATAACTGATTTACCTCCGAGTAATTCACAGTGTACGATTAAATCGTGCCGAGGAAACCAGATGACAACAGCATGACTTATACAGCATTCCCCTAGTGTACTGAAGAACATTTGAGAAATATTTTCGATAAGCGGTGCTCCATAGCTGTAACGTATTTAATAACGTCATGTTGGAAAACACAGTGATAGCCGCCAGCTAAAACTCTTTATTATGCAATCTGTTTCAATCTAGAAGGTCATCATCAGGCCACAAAATATCGCCTTAGGGTATGTACGTATAATCAACTAATTTCGAGCCGGCCGGTGTGACCGAGCGGTTCTAGGCGCTTCAGTCTGGAACTGCGCGACCGCTGCGGTCGCAGGTTCGAATCCTGCCTCGGGCATGGATGTGTGTGATGTCCTTAGGTTAGTTAGGCTTAAGTAGTTCTAAGTTATGGGGGACTGATGACCTCAGATGTTAAGTCCCATAGTGCTCAGAGCCATTTGAAAAATTTTTGAACTAATTTCGATAGTACTATTCCCGTGATCTAAGGGTAGCGTCTTTGATTACAGTCTTCCTTCAGCAGGCGGGTGGCGAGCTCGTCCTTTATTGCGCTTCGTCCTCATAGCCGCGAGCGCGCGTAGTTTACTTCCTAGCCGCAAATATTACTAGTTCTGTTGACACTGAGTCCCTATAGCTCATTCCTATAGAAAAGCCACCATCACGATCAGCTTCTAAGCCAACCAAGCAAGACTACGAGACTTCGAAATCGAACGCTTTATCCATGACGAAGTTCATATAAAATCACAGCGTATCGTCGGTACCCACCAATCCACCACAAGTAGCGTCACCTACGTCACGATGGTCGATGAAGTGATATGTAAAGATGTTGTGAGCAGATGTGCTAACACCCGAAAGTTCAAACACTCCAATGGTCACATCGAGGCGATTACCGATCACCATGCAGGATTAGGATTACGCAGAATACGGATCTTCGAACTCTTGTTCGAAGTGTTTCCGGACGTAGTCTTTGCGATTTTCCGACCGAATGGGACGGTAATTATCCACATGACAGGAAAATTGAACAACTTCGAGACGAACCCGGTCCTCAACGGCGTACGACAAGTTAAAATTGAATTAACAAAACATGTTCTCTCATATATAGTCATGTCGGGCGATCGTGATGTACGATGGATAGCCATGTACTTGTTCTGGTTGTAGCCAGGAACGTCACGTATATTCAGCATGTATTCAGAGTACCACCGCCTACGATAACGGTCTTACCCCACAATTACTCTGGGTTAACACGGAAGAACTTTGTACCAGGCGCGGACCATGTGGAAGACAGATAACGTCAGACTGCACACCCGTACAAGTTTAGGATTGACCGACACCATGACAGAATCGTCACAGATTGAGGGAAGTAGCCCATCGCCTCCACAGAGAGATTCGGACGAGAGAGTGGAACTTGACACTAGGGTTGTATCGACGTCTGCTTTTCTCACCAGGGGATGGGAGTAGGGAGGGATGCAGTAAAGGAACAACGCACTCATTCGGACATGGAAAACCACGTCCCAAACAGAGGTCACCAATGGAACATAAAAATTGACACCGTACACTCTTCGATGATTGACCCTTGCAGACATCTTCCCTGGTTGATGACTGTACGGCCGACAACACAGAAAACGTGGATGACGCAGGGTCGCCCTCACCTTTTGCTTACCCTGGCTTTGACACAGAACTTTCCGGTCCCTCGGGCTAACAAATCACAAGTGCCCTACCGCAGCCACAGTTAACGTATGGTGCTTGGGAAGACGACATTGAAGAAGATTCTACGCTTGCCATGGTGGATGAAGAGAGGGATGTCTTCTCACACACCTTTGCCACTCCCGAGTAGCAGCAGACGACGGCGCGGACACAGACTACAGATGGCGGGCCACAACATTACTGCATCGCTGACGGTGGTCCCCATCGCAGGAGACTTTCTACAGATCTGTCGCTTAGCGATCTTCAACGTTAACACCATTCGGACACGTACGAACTTGTCATTGCTCCAAGACATGCTCAATGCAGTGATCGATAGTGTATTCCTCCAAGATCTCTACGTCGACTATTTCGCAGATCAGTACCGTTATTATGCTCACGTGTCTCACGCCTCGCCAACTAACAACGGTGTCGCAGGATTCCGAAATCAGATACTGGATTGTAAGGCGTGCCCGGGAACAGATACAGAGTCAAATCACAATTTAGTAGTGATGAAGAGTAGACTGAAGTTTAAAAGATTAGTCAGGAAGAATCAGTGCGCGAAGACGAGGATATGGAAGTGCTAAGGAAAGAAGAGAAACGCTGCAAGTTCTCTATAGCTATAGATACTAAGATAATGAATGGCTTAGTACGCAGTTCAGTTGAAAGGGCAATCACAGAAGTTGGAAAGGAAAACATAGGTACAAAGAAGGTAACTGCTAAGAAACTTTGTGTAGTGGAAGAAATACTTTAGTTGATTGATGAAAGAATAAAGTACAAATATGTTCAGAGAAATTCAGGAATACAGAAATGAAAGCCGCTTAGCAATGAAATAAATAAGGAATGTAATGCAGTTAAGGCTAACTGGCTGCATGAAAAATATAAAGAAATCGAAAGAGAAATGATTGTCGGAAGGACTGTCTCAGCATATATAAATGTCAAAATAACCTTCGGTGAAATTAAAAGCGAGGGTCGTAACATTAAGAGTGCAATGGGAATACCATTGGTAAATGCAGAGGAGAGAGGAAAGAGTACACTGAAGGCCTCTATGAGGAGGAAGACTTGTCTGGTGACGTAATAGGAGAAGAAACCGGAGTCGATATGGAATAGATAGGGGATCCAGTATTAGAATCATAACTTAAAAGAACATTGGAGGACTTAAGATAGAATAAGGGAGAAGGGATAGATAACGTTCCATCACAATTTCTAAATCATTGGGGAGGTGGCAGCGAAACGATTATTCTCTTTGGTGTCGTAGAGTGTATGAGTTCGGCGAAATACCACCTGACTTTCGGAAAAACGTCATCCACACAATTCCCAAGATCTTAAGAGCCGAGAAGTGCGAGAGGTATCGCACAATCAGTTTAACAACTAGTTCATCCAAGCTGTGGGCAAGAAAAGTATACGGAAGAATGGAAAAGAAAACTGAGGATGTTTTACATGATCAGTTTGGCTTTAGCAAATATAAATGCCGCAGAGAATCAGTTCTGACGTTGCGGTTGATAATGGAATTAATACTAATGAAAAATCAAGACAATTTAGTAGTATTTACCGACCTGGAAAAAGTGTTCAACAGTGTCAAATGGAGCAAGGGATATCAGTGATAGATTCGCTGAGGGCATTGCTATCCTGAATGGAAGTGTAGAAGAAGTACAGGATATGCTGAATGGAATGAAGAGTCTAATGAGTACAGAATATGATTTGAGAGTAAATCGAATAAAGATGACAGTAATGAGGAGTATCAGAAATGAGAAAAGAGAGAAACTTAACATCAGAATTGGGGATCACGAAGTAGAGGACATTAAGAATTCTGCTACCTAAGCAGCAAAATAAATCATGACAGACAGAGCAAAAAAGACATAAAACACGTTAGCGATGTCAAAAATGCTATTCCTGGCCAAGAGAAGTCTTCTAGTATCAAATATAGACCTTAATTTGAGGAAGCAGTTTCTGAGAATGTACGTTTGGAGTGCAGCATTGTACAGTAGTGAAAATGGACTGCAAGAAAACCGGATCAGAACAGAATTGAAGCATTTGAGATACAGTTCTACAGAAGAATGTTGAAAATTAGTTGGACTTATAAGGTAAGGAATGAGAAGATTCTCCGCAGAATCGGCAAGAAAAGCAATGTGTGAAAGACACTAACAAGAAGAAGAGACAGGACGATAGAACAGGTGTTAAGACATCAGGGAATATCTTCCATGGTACTAGAGGAAGCTGTAGACTGTAGACGAAGACAGAGATTAACATACATCCAGCAGATAACTGAGGACATAGATTGGAAGTGCTACTCCGAGATGAAGGGGTTGGCAAAGGAGAGTAATTCGTGGCGGCCAGCATCAAACAAGGTAGAAGACTGATGACTCAAAAAGAAAAAAAAATCTATATCCAGTTTGAAATCCACTAGGGTAAATTTGCTTTTGAGAAGATACAAATTTAAAAATTGCGGTTGTGGTCTAGTGCGGGTAGTGCGCTAGACTCCGGCTCTAGAGGTGCCGCATTCAATTCCGAGTAGAGGCGGATGTATTTCCTCGTCCCACTCGTTCCAGGACTCCTCCAGGTCCAGGAAGCCAGTAATGAGTAACACGAATCATTCCTGGCAGTAAAACCTTTTTGGGACGGTGGGCCTACCATCCTCACCCTCATAGTGCGGTGGCGAAGAAGGGCTCTTCTCCACCTGCAGCGAGGCCAATAGCCCGGACGCAGGCTAGTGCCCAAGTTTACCTTTTACAAACTTAAGACTTACATTTAACCGTAGAGGTTTCTGACTTGGAATGTTCATATAGAGAGAGTGATTCAGCTGCCCCTACCGATGTGATTGCATACATCCCGCAATATTACGTCTGGTCTTGAAAAACAGGGCGCTGGATTTCTGTACTGTCTCGCTTCGTACTCTCAAAACGATAGAGAAAAATGAACAAGACCTTTTTGCAGGAAATGTGATGCAGTTAAATTTTGTACTGGGATCGTTTTCACTGGAGGTCAAAATTTTCGAGTTACTCATGAGAAGCGTATAACAGTGGTCTTCAAACTAACGTCGAACCCCTCACACTCATTCCTAACCAGTCAGGAATATTAGGACGCTGTTCGTGGCACTCGCTGATGCCACAATACAAAAATTTGCGGCTACAAGAACTATTCCCTATATTCGACCTTTTTTGCTCTTCATTGATTGAATTTTACAAAATGTCTATCACTGTGCTGTCTGTGATAATGATATTTGCTACCGATTTCGATCTTAAACCGTCTTCAATGGCAGAAAAATTATCGCAGATTTATCACATGTCATACATGCTTTGATATACGTTACTACTGAAAACCATAATTGCCAATTAAAATGAAAAACCGTAGCAATATAACAATACAATGACCCAACATGTGATGCGTAGCAATACAAGTCAAAGAACTTACCTAACTAACTAATTAACTAATAGACAGCTCAGTGTTATGCGTTCAGTAAAATTCGTACATTCCATTGACCAGTGCCTAAAGAAGATGTTCTATTGATTGAGCTGTTACGCCAACAGCATATTCAGCTAGTATTAATTATTAATTTAAATGTCCTCGTGGTGTTGAAAGAAATGTGACTTTTGTGAGCGCTACGCTGAAAGTAACTACGTTGAAAATTCGATTCACACTTAATTCTTACCAACACAGTAGTTTCGTAGTAAGAAGGCCTCACGAATACAACGATGTAATTGTTTATTTTATACTGGTAAAAATCACACACTTCTTGGGTAAAATTTATAAAAAGGGTCAATTTTACAATTTGGAAGTGTTTGACTAAGCCATCGACGTTACAAGGCCAGTCGACGACGACCAAAAGAGGTCGAATGTGGAAGATAATTCGTGCAGGCGCAAATTTTTGTGAACTGGCGGGAGGCAGTGCCACGAACGACATACTAGAAACTCTGACATGTGGGGGCTGAGAGTGGGGGTGGGGAGGTGATCTTTGAAGGTCAATTTTGTAAGTTGTTCTTGAATAACTCGAAACGAACGGCCTCTATCGAAAACCTATACCAACACAAAATTTAACTACATTAACTTTGCTTCAAAAAGGTACCCTTATTTTTTTGTGGGCCTCACAGTTTGCGTGTAGCGAGCGAGAGAATATGAAAATCTCATATAACATTGAGGGTTGCTTAAAACGACGTCGGTGCGGGCAACTGAATCACCCAGTATGGTATCTGATGAAAGGTATCCAGACAGCTTTTAAAGCACATTAATATGAGGGGAAGCCAGCCTTCGCCTTTATTATGGCTGGGGAACTTTTATTAATGCGCTTGCTTGTTAGTACATCCAATTTTCTGCTGCAAAAAGTATAATTCCTTCAATAAACATAACACATCAAAAGAAGTCAGTAGCCAGGGTAGAGCATACTAAGTTTTTGGGTGTACATAAAGATGAGAATCTTAATTGGAAAATTCATATTTTGGATCTCCTAAAGCGACTAAGTTCAGCAACTTTTGCAATCAGAATAATTGCCAATTTCGAGGCTTAGAAATTAGTAAGCTAACATACTTTGCATACTTCCACTCTCTGATGTCATACGGAATAATATTCTGGGGCAACTCAACACTTAGGCAAAAGGTATTCACTGCTCAAAAGAAAGTAGTTAGAATAATGTGTGGGGTTCATAGTCGCACATCTTGTAGGCATCTGTTTAAAAGGTTAGGAATTCTTACAACTGCTTCACAGTACATTTACTCAGTAATGAAATTTTCTCTCAACAGCATGGTTCAAAAAATGGTTCAAATGGCTCTGAGCACTATGGGATTTAGCTTCTGAGGTCATCAGTCCCCTAGAACTTAGAATTACTTAAACCTAACTAATATAAGGACAGCACACACATCCTTGCCCGAGGCAGGATTCGAACCTGCGACCGTAGCGGTCGCACGGATCCAGACTGTAGCACCTAGAACCGCTCGGTCACTCTGGCCGGCTCAACAGCATGGACCAGTTTAAAATCAACAGCGACATTCATGATTACAATACCAGAAAAAAGAAAGACCTACACTATCCTTTACTTAACCTATCTTTGGCACAGAAAGGGATAAAATATGCTGCTATAAAATTTTTTGATAAATTATCATATGAAATAAAATGTCTGACAGACAGCAGTAATAGTTTCAAAAACAAATTGAAATCATACCTCCTTGACAACTCCTTCTATACCATAGATGAATTATTCTTGAATATGAATAAATAAATCTGGACTATAATATATGCATTTTGTGCCATTTAAGGGAATGGGATAGATAATAGAAATATTTAGGTATAACACTATAATGTAAACAAAAAGAAAGAAAAAAAACTTGTTTCCTGTGCGCATTTCTAGTGCATTTGACACGTTCCAGATTATAACGGTTTTCCGTGCTATTGATCAATGGAACACGTAACTAACTAACTAACTGGAGAAGAATGGCAGCCCATTCTTCCTCAGGAGCCGAATCCGGAGAAGGGAGTGAAGTTGGACTCCAGGATCAGGAGCGAAGTAGACGTTCTAACGTACCTCGAAAGTGTTCCACTGCGTTCAGGTCAGAGCTCTAGGCAGACCACCATTGCCTTTCAGATGTTGCTTTACGACAAGTTAGATTGTCATGCTGATAAAAAATCTTCTCCCAAGTTGTCCTCTATAGTACGCATTACGTAATGCTGAAAATGTGTTCATATCCTTCCGCATTTAGCGTTTTCTTAAGTTCATTAAGTAAACACACCCTAACCATGTAAAACACCCTTATAATGTAACACCATCTCCTCTGTAATTCAGTGTTAGTACTACACATGATGGCGGGCAACGTTCTCCTGGAACTCGCCACTCGCAAACCCTTCCAATGCATTGCCACAGTGTACAGCGTGATTCATCGCTCCAAATCACTCGTTTCCAGTGGCGTCGTCCTTTACACCACCTCAAGCGTCGTTTGGCACTGACTGCAGAAATTCGTGGCTCACGAGGAGCTGCCCGCCCATTGTACTCCACTGTCTTTAACTCCCTACGCACAGTCATTGTGTTAGCTGCACTTTGGAAATCACGAGTGATACTGTTATACTGGAGCCAAGGTATCCCCTGAGGGCCGGCAACCCATATTACATCACAGAGGACGAGGTTGTCTATGTCCAAGGCGTACCAAAAGCACCGCCTCCTGTTATACTGAGTGGTCCATCTCTCGCCTCATCTATTCGTCAGATCGGCGTCACTGATAATTCTGATCAGATAGCGTAGAAATTATGATGTATTATAAACATACCGGACAAAACATTAGTCACCTCTAGGTGAAGAACAGAGTCCAAAAGTTTTCTCGAATGTTTTACATACAAGATAATGGAAACAGACATGCCGAGAACTACTTCCTGCAGGGGGAGCTCGAGCCACGGCCTGTGGGAAGTATCACTACGCCAAAACCTGATTGGCTGGAGACAGCTATTTAGGGGCAAGAACCAGCCCAGAGGTTCAGTTCACTCCGGATGTCGACCTCTTGTACTTCGACCGCTGACGATTACGTCGTCTCTGAATTGGACTCTTACTAGTGTGTGTATATTACCACGCACCTTTGTGGAAAGTTAGAAGTGAACTTTTGTTTGGCTCAATTATGAGACTTTTACTGGCATCGTTAATGTTACCTTTCGTTTGTTGTTCAGTCATCAACCTTGTGAACTTACATCAATAAAAGTTGTGTTTCTGAAAAATTGCGAATTCTCAGTCACAACAGATACCTTCCGCTGATTTCATGCGATTTTTTACTCTCTGCAATGCCCGACGGCCACCGTCTGTCAGTATGAGAGGTCTGCCTGGTCTCGGCAAATCTGTGGTTGACCTTTCATGTTTGCACTTCAGTCACATCACCAATAGTCTACTTGGGCAGCTTTGAAACGGCTGGAATGTCCCTGATGGATTTGTTACATAGGTAACATCCAATGAAAAGTCCACATACAAAGCCAGTGAGTTAACAATACAATACTCCCCGCCTCCTGTTATACTGGCTGGTCCATCTCTCGTCACATCTATTCTTCCGTTCTGCGTTACTGATACTTCTGGTCAGCGTAGAAATTATGATGTATTATAAGCATACCGGACAAAACATTAGTCACCTCTAGGTGAAGAGCAGAGTCCAAAAGTTTTTTCGAATATTACACATTACATCACAGCAAACAACCAAATTATACAGATTTTAACTCTTTTTTCAAAATAATCCGAGACATTTTCTGTGGTATTAAAAAGGACTGCTTTTGTGTGCCAGTCGACGGGTGATGATGCGCCTGAATGTTTGTTCTAGGAACTGTGAACACGACTGTTCTCAACGTGAAAAGCTGTAGAATAAGCGGCAACGCTTTTTCACCAAAAGTGATCATACAAACATTCTCGATGTCACGATAAGCCGAACAAGTAGGTCTACATTAACATAAGCAAAACTCTCCCAAAAAATCACAGAACCACCTTCAACCCGAACCACATCCTTCACACCTTACAGGTAAAAGGCTCACTGCAACGGCTTTGCACTCGACAATTAGAATCATTTGGAAATAGGCAATGACATTACCATATCTTGCTGGGCAACGCTACATATCCTACTCAGATGTTGTGCAGCTTCTTTATTGTTTGGTAAACTGAAGGCACGCACGTTTATGTGACGCTGTGAGCAGTAGTCTTTCCCAAGGTACCCAACTTCAAATATCCATTGCAGTAGTTACGATACATATGCCAAGGTGACGTTCCCTGGTGGAGTCTCATTTAGCAGCTGTCAATGTGTTTTCCAACATCACTTTCATAAACTTTGTAAACACTAAGCTCGAATCTTTACTTCTTACATACGGCCCAATGACATGAATGTCACCACATGTTAATATCTTGAATAATCGGCATTTGCAGCGCAAACGTGGAGGAAGAGAGTCAGTGATGTACTGGCAGATACCGACAGGAATGTGGATCCACGCCAAGTCCAGTACTGTGGCCAGCTGCGCTAGGTTTCTAGCTTGAGGATCCTTGGTGCGAACAGCCCGTAGAGATGGTTTACACCCGGGACGTTTAGTAGCCAGGAAAGTATGGCAAACTCACCCTGTTGCTCTCTGAACCACGGACGTTCATAACCACGGACGTTCATAGTGAGCTCAGTGATACGTTACATTTTCCTGCTGGTAAATGCCATCGTTCCGAGGGGAAACAAACTGCATGTAGCCGTAGATACTGTCCCGAAGGATAGATACATATTTGCACTGATCCACTGTGCATCCCAGAATGACGAGACCACCCAGGGAATGCCGCAGAACATAACGCTCTCTCCTCTGCCCTGACCCCTTCAGACGATTGTCCGATGGAGCATAAAACGTGATTCATCTGAGAACGCCACAACCAGTTGCGGTGTTGGCGTGCAAATTCCAGCCTTCGTCGCCGCTGAACAGCAGTCAGGTTGGATTCATGAGCCAAGGCCCATCATACGCCCGCTAAATCACGCAGGGCTAACAGGTAATTAGGACTGTGGAAAGGGCCGAGAGAGTTGCGGTCGGATTCATTTCACAATTGTAATTTATTATCATTTAGTTCACAAATACACTTTTGGAAGAATTAAATTTGCTTCGTGGCTGAAGGCCTCCAAACAGATGCTTTAGAATAAGTTCAATTTTGAAAAGACATGACACACAGTTAAATTTATGAATAAGATAAATCGTATACACATATGACATCAGCAGGCCGCCGAATTAAACCTTCAAAATTCCAAATATACTATGATGATTACTGAAGGCAGAAGGCCACAATGTTTTGGTGCTAACAGGGCTGATGGCCCACAAGGTGCACAGAAAAGATAAACAGACGCAATAAGATGGCTGAAGGGCGCAAAGTTAAATTTTGAAAATTAAGGAAATATATATTGCAACAATCGGTAAAACAATACAGTAAGTTTAAAAATTTCCTTTTTGCAACACTAACGGTGGAAGGCGCACAATAACTTGTAAAATCTTTCAGAGGAAATTACAATAACCTTTCAAGAGCAGAAGAGAGCATGTTTCCAGGGCTGAAGGCCCACAACTAACCTCGCCAAATTAAAAATATAAAATACAGTTAAATTACAACAACATTAACACTGCCAAGAGGATAATTAAGAGGACGGCGCTCAGGAGTCTCCAATGGATCGGTCTGCCCTCGTTCACTTAATCGAGACAGGTGGTGAGCTCAACCAAGGGACAGTAACGGACCGACCGACCAACCGCTTGCTTGCCACGACGGAGTACACGAGAATTCAAGGCCAGCTCCCCCCAACGCCCACCCCCCCCCCCCCCCAAAAAAAAAAAAATTGCATGTATCACTACCCCAGACAAACGCGTATGTGAACTGATCTGCCAAAACCACACACCATTTTGGGCAGTAACAACAGGTGAGGAAAAGACACTGCCTAAAACTACATTAGCGGCCAGGGCAGGTAACAAGAACACCAACGACCACAAGGCAGAAACTTAGGCTGGTGCACTTGACTGTGGATAAATTAATCTGATCAATTCCACCTGACGGCGGCTATCTCGAACACTTTACTCGTTGTTGCTCACAGGAAAGCCTCCACAACAGCAACGCCGGAACCAACGTAATGTTCAAAACCACTCAACCTTCACGTCCTGGGTCGGCGAGCGACGATGCTCGTACCAATCGGACAGATCCACACAGACTCCGACGTTGCGCAGAGACCGCCAGCGGCGCAGTCGACTACGCCGCACAGAGATGTCCTCGGACCAACCGACCGACCAACAATCCACTAAGTCAGGCCCGACTGACGTGGCGGCAACGTTCGGGCGGGCAATGTCCACGCAGGGCTCACTGCTGCTGCAAGCCGGCGACTGGCTGGCCCGGGCTGCGCTCCAGGCGCGTAGCAACTGGCTGCCAGGGCCCAATTCGCAACACGACTCACTTACGACCGACAAAAAAAAATGGCTCTGAGCACTATGAGACTTAACATCTGTGTTCATCAGTCCCCTGGAACTTAGAACTACTTAAACCTAACTAACCTATGGACATCACACACATCCATGCCCGAGGCAGGATTCGAACCTGCGACCGTAGCGGTCACGCGGTTCCAGACTGAAGCGCCTAGAACCGCACGGCCACATCGGCCGGCTTACGACCGACAACGAGCGGGAAGTAATAGCAGTCGAGCAAAGATATTACGATAGGGGATACATCGATACGCGCTGCTAGCGCCGGTCACGGTCAGGCAAAGCAGCAACACAGTGACAGTAGTAATCTAAATTACGTAGTGAGATGGAAGTAAGTTAAAAACAGGGTGTAAAATACATGATGGCGGGAAAACGAGCCACGCACGGCTCAGCCCATATGCAGTAACGTTCCCTGAACAGTCATTGAGAAGACACTGTTGGTAGCCCCTTGTTCATATAGGTGGTCAGTCACTCAACAGATCCACGTCTATTCGCCGGAACACATCTTTGCGGCTGTCGTTCATCCCTGTCATCTACATGTCATCACATGGTGCACCACAGTTGCCTCCAGTCCGGTTCTGGGTAGGGCCATTTTGACATGCTCGGTATACGTTAATCACGGCAACGAACAGTTTATAAACTCAGCTGTTTCGGAAATGCTTCCACCTTTGCCCCGGAAGCCAATGATCGTGTCCTTCTGGACGTCAGATACATCGCTTCGTTTCCGCATTACGACGACAACTGCACTTTGTTCCTGTTTCCCCGACACGCTTTATACGTAGTATACCCTCCACTGATAGTGCTGCCACCCGCCGATTGTGAGTGGTTAGTGCATGTTGATGCCGTACATAGGTGGTGGTCGCAATAACGTAATCGGACCGTGTATTACGTTAGATATCAAATTCTCTAAACAAATATGCCTGTTGAAAATTTAACTCCTTTCACATCGATCACTAATTACAAGGAGACACATTAATAGATTCTAAGGCAGACTTAGAATCCAGAAGTGAAGTCAAAGAGATTAATTTAAAGGTATTAGTCATCTGGTGTGATGTCTTTATCAGGGTGACACTGTACTTATTTTCTTTACTTATTGACTTACTGAAGCTGCCAAGATTAGTACCATCAGGTTCTCTAGTAGATATTACTACACATTTTAAGTTACATTTCTAACGATAAGTTACATTTAATACAAATTCCTACAACTAGAAATTCTATGACATCAAAGTACTGATAGAAGAGAGTTTATATTCGTTCATGACAAGAGCACCAGTAACGATAGATTACAAGCACGTAATTTCAAACGATGACGGCCAGTTGCAATGGACGTGACAGATGACGCGGAAGATGGAGAGAAAGAAGAATGTGATAAAAAACAAGTAAAGCGGATAATCGAAAAGAAAGTGGAATGAGAAACCGGAAAATTAACAGACGAAGAAGTGGAAATGGAGCAGATGGGAGCTCACCAGTCGTGCTGTGTTAGATTACACCGCAATAGTGGATGTTCAGTTGAGCGACTAATTCACATCATGTGGAGATAAGTTCCGAAACTTCTACAGGGCCTAGGAGCAAGCAAAAATCTTCCTGTGTGTGGCGACTGTATTTTCAGATTCGGAATACCTTGACTCCTATCATTGGTTTAGGAACCGATTAACGTTGTTCCCCGCAGCTTCGCAGTGCGTGATGTCGGTGCCGCGTGGCAGCTGTCGAGCCCTATATCGACGCGACGGGACAGGCGGCAGCGGAGTTTATCTTATCTGCTGTTTACTGTACCGCAGATGGTGACGTCAGCGGTGCTGGGCGCGGCCGCGGGCACGGGGCTGGCGCTGCTGGTGGCCATCACGATCGTCACATGGCGCTACTACAGCGCCAAGCGGCGCGGCAAGGATTGGAACTACTCCGTTAGCGCCGTTAGGGTAAGTACGGCCTTTACAGTGACTTAGTAGACTCTAAAATGTTTCAATTTTGGAAAATAAAGTGCGGTGTCATGGCATCACTTTATTTTAAGGTTCCCAAAATTAGTTAAAGGGAGGCAGGGAGAATACCGAAATCTGCAACTTCCTTGGAAAAATTCATGACATGCTGTGTGACCCAGGAATTCAGTCATTTAGCTGTATCAGAAAAATGTAAAACTGTTGAATGTCTTCGAAGCTATATAAACGTTTTCTCAAGTCTGCAATCTGTCGTTGTTGCCCCTATTATCTGGGTAATATCGGCATCTTTACAAGCTAATACCTACAATATGAAATATAGACAGAATAAAATTTTTTAAAAAAGTCCAAATGTGTGTAAAATATTATGGGACTTAACTGCTAAGGTCATCAGTCCCTAAGCTTACACACTACTTAACCTAAATTATCCGAACGACAAACACACACATCCTTGCCGCACAGGAATAAAATTCCTCTTCCAAGGAAGTAACAAGCTGTATTTTCTTAGCATGTATCAAAATACGTTCACACAATGTTTTTTTTCAAAAATGGTGTACTAACTGGAAAAATAAATCAACTTCGGCTTTATTGAATCTCTGTTGATACTTTTTCCTGATGACTTCCATAAACTTATTTCGGGATTTCTCTTTTTAAAACCAGAAATCCTTCCTTCTCCAGCCATTTTGCTAATTTTATTGAAACTGTGCTTCAGGATAAGTTTCTCAGCAGGGTAATAAGCAATTATCTGCATTACAACCAGACAAATGCTACAAAATAATTCTAGCAATGCAGCCACATCACATGGTTGACTAATTGTATTTGTTCAGGAGTAAAAACAGATCTTCTCCCCAAGCAACGTTTCTTGTCTGAATTTGATTTGAAATAGATCACACAGTATAATTTTTATATTGAAGCGCCAAAGAAACAGGCCTACGCATGCTTACACAAATAAAGAGATACGTAAACAGGCAGAATACGACAGTGCGGTCAGCAGCGGCGCAGCTCTTAGCTCGACTAATGCTGCTACAATGGCAGATTATCAAGATTTAAGTGAGTTTGGACGTGATGTTATAGTCGGCGCACGAGCGATAGGACACAGCATCTCCGAGGTAGCGATGAAATGGGGATTTTCCCGTACGACCATTTCACGAGTGTACCGCGAATATCAGGAATCCGGCAAACCATCAGATCTGCAACGTCGCTGCAGCCGGAAAAATATCCTGCAAGAACGGGACCAACAACGACTAAAGAGAATTGTTCAGCGTGACAGAAGTGCAACCCTTCCGCAAATTGCTGGGCCATCATCTTCAGCGTGCGAATCATTCAACAAAAAATCATCGATATGAGCTTTGGGAGCGAAAGGCTGACTCGTGTACTGCACGACACAAAGCTTTACGTCTCGCCTGGGCCAGTCAGCACCGGCATTGGACTGGTGATGACTGGAAAAATGCTGCCTGAACGGACGAGTCTCGTTTCAAATTGTATCGAGCTGATGGGCGTGTACGGGTGTGGAGACAACTTCATGAATCCATGGAACTTGCAAGTCAGCAGGGGACAGTTCAAGCTAGTGGAGGCTTAATAATGTTGTGGGGCGTGTGCAATTGGAGTGATATGGGACCCCTGATACTTCTAAATACCACTCTGACAAGTGACACGTACGTAAGCATCCTGTCTGACCACCTGCATCCATTCATGTCGGTTGTGCATTCTGACGGACTGAGGCAATTCCAGCAGGACAATGCGACTCCCCTCACTACCAGAATTGGAGTGGTTCCAGGAGTTTAAACACTTCTGCTGGCCACCAAACTCCCCAGACACGAACATCATGAAGCATATCTGGGATGCCTTGACCGTTGTGTTCAGAAGAGATATCCACCCCTCTCGTACTCTTACAGATTTACGGACAGCCCTGTGGGATTCATGGTATCAATTACCTCCAGTACTACTTCAGACATAAGTCGAGTTCATGCCAAGTCGCGTTGCGGCACTTCTGCGTGCTCACTGGTTCTCTGCACGATATTAGGCAGATGTTCCAGTTTCTTTCGCTCTTCTGTGTAGCATGTTCAGCTCTTTTAATACGCTGTTCAGCGATCTCGCTGATCTTACTAAACTTGATACCCTTTTAGCTTTTCTTCACTCCATTTGCCTGCCTCTGGTATTCTTTTTCTTGTTAGAGCATGGGGCCACATTGACATCCTGTCGACATTGTCCCATATTCGTCTGTTGATATTACCCCAAGGACATCATGGCTTTTCTAATGACCGACAAATTACATAACGCGTGCTAAAAGACACTAGAAAATACGCTATACGCTATAGTTATTATCGTTAGAAAAGTATTGAAACGCTTACCGCGGTTTAGGCACAAACGAAAAATAACATCAAACTTAGATGGAGAACTCATCACCTCTACACCCTACTGCTGTGCCATCCGCTACTCTGTAGCACTGTCTCCCACTGACCACAGTGCTACTCATCGGAGAAAATGATGGAGCCGATATTGCCTGGTACATATGTCAGTATCCCTCTCCGGTCTCCTCTCTATGTGCGTTTTATGATTATAAAATTATCATAATGTCTCAGATTCTCCTCACAGTGTACAACACATTACAGTGTGGCAGCTGATTATTAATTTTTGAAATGGGAATTATGTAATCCTTCCCCAATGATTTTTTACAGAAATACATTATAGTTATTTTAATTAATTTTGTAGACAAAAGCAATAATATGAAAACAATATTTCTCACCAGCTCACATTTCCATGCAAGGAAGAGTGGGTCATAGAGGATTATTCGTAAGTACCTCCTGGGTTCTAGAAGATGACTGCTCAAAACCAACAAGACTCACACAAAACAAACACACATCAGTGAATAGCGCACATTACAGGCGCTCAGTATGGGCACCGGTGGCACCACGGGAAGCGTCAGTAAGTGCGTGCAGTTTACTGACA
This sequence comes from Schistocerca cancellata, assembly GCF_023864275.1. Lineage (NCBI taxonomy): Eukaryota > Metazoa > Arthropoda > Insecta > Orthoptera > Acrididae > Schistocerca > Schistocerca cancellata. The sequence continues at coordinate 513,990,839 of NC_064628.1, read as the reverse complement.
CGAATATTGTCCGCGAAGGCGTGACAACAGCCCAGTTGACATATGTTCATTGGGTTGCTTGTCTGCAGGCGCAAACTAATTCGATGCGACAATGCGTGCATCTGGCGAGAAGAGGTTTAACAATGAAACTTTAAGGCAACCCAACCTACAGGTGCAGCCTGTAATTATCAGAATTCTGCAAACCATATGCAGGCATCCTTTTGACAGTTACACAATGGTACATAGAAAAACATGCAGCAAATTTCCACTGGTACTGGAACCCACACGTCCTAATGGTAGTGAAAGAATTGCTGAAGTAGCTGGATAATTTAACTAATTTCGTGTCAGTAATACTTATTGATACATTCACTGTAAAAAACACAGCAACCCACAAATAATATTCTTACGAAACTATCTTGTTACATGACAGTTACTTAATACTAAAGTTTTAAAAACATGAAGTTTACTGATATTTCTACTGGGCAGTTTTGTTTGATTAGGACTTTAAGATTTAACTTTTCTTCACTAGAGTTTTAAACCACAACTCTTTGCAACTGAAACAATTATCTTGCGCTGTAGATGGAGGCGTATACCAGAACAATGCATATCATATGTTAAATTGCACCTTATCCAATTTCAGGAATACCTAACACCTACAGCAGAAAACGCGCTATCCAATTTTCACCGGAATCAGGACAGTTAACTGTCAAAATTTGTAAATTTTATGCAGTAAAATGGAATTAACTGCAGAAATGATCATAATGCAACTGAATGAGCACAGGGAGATGCACATAGAAATTGTCGGCAACTAATATTGCAATTAACTCCAATAAATGGAAGAGCTGTCGTCTTTACAAATCTAAAAGGACATTGCTGCGAATTTTTAGTAAGTCATAACTGACCTCCTTAATCAACACACAGAACACTAGAAGTGAATAATACGTCACAGGATTCTATACAGCCTCCAAAACGTCAAGTAACGTCTTGCAACCCGTTTCTATTTTCTTTTGTGGATGTTCTTATAACGAGGTTGGATATTGGTCGTGCAGTATGCTCGATTCTTCTGCCCATGCTCTCAAAATATACAACGGCATATAGGTTTCCAATCAACCATGTCGACGATTATTCCAGAACTGCTTTGCACACTGTGTAAAAATGATGGATGTTGTCGAGTTATCCAAACTTCTGGGTTTCTCTTAGTTTTTATCCACCATTCTTCAACTCAGTTATTATCGTATATCTGTGCTGGGGATTATCATCATATGTTCCCGTCAGAGCATCCAGGATCATTAGCGACTGTCACCAGTAATAAAATCAACAGGACTAGAATTTCAGGCTCACTGCCCCCAGGACCACTGTACACGCACTTGCAACGTGTTGTAAGAGCATCACTAAAATTCCTGCGCTACATTAAATTGGAGGTTTCATGTTAACCAGCACTTTCAATTCCTCAGTAGTTTTGCTTTCAATAACAGATGAACAGGGCTTTGCTGCTGTAGTGATCTTCAGTCCTAACACTGGTTTGATGCAGACCTTCACACTACTCTGTTCTACGCAAGTCTCATTTCCGAATTTCTTTTAGTCAAGTTATTGTCACAATTTTTTTTCTCCATAATTCTATTCAGTACCTCCTCATTAAGTACATGATTTGCTCACGTAATTTTCAGCATTGTTCTGTACCACCACATTTCAAAAACTTCATTTTCTTGTTGTCTGAACTGTTTGGGGTCCACGTTTCACGTCACTACAAGACTACAATCCACACAAATACCGTCATAAAAGATTTCGTAACACTTATATTTATATTGGATATTATCAAAGTTTTCTTCTTCAGCCACACTTTTCTTGCCATTACCAGTCTACATTTTATATCCACTCTACTTCGGCCATCATCCGTTATTTTACTGCCAAAATAGCAAAACTCATCTACTACTTTTAGTGTCACCTTTCCTAATCTAATTCCCCTCAACACCACCTGATTTAATTCGACTACATTCTATTAACCTTGCTTTGCTTCTGCTGATGTTCATCGTAAGTACTCCTTTCAACACGCTGTCTATTGCGTTCAACTGCTCTGCCATGTCCATAGCTGCCTCTGAGAAAATTAGAATATCATCGGCAATTTCCTTCCTCAAACAATTTTTTGGTTCCCTTCACTGCTTGCTCAGTGTACAATTTGAATAACACTAAGGATATCTCACTCCTTTCTCAACCACTACTTCCCTTTCATGGCCGGCCAGTGTGGCCGAACGGTTCTAGGCGCTTCAGTCTGTAACCGCGCGACCGCTACGGTCGCTGGTTCGAATCCTGCCTCGGTAATGGATGTGTGTGATGTCCTTAGGTTAGTTAGGTTTAAGTAGTTCTACGTTCTATGGGACTGATGACCTCATAAATTAAGTCCCATAGTGCTCAGAGCCATTTGACCCTTTCATGCCCCTCGACCCTTCCAACTGGCATCTGGGTTCATTATAAGTTATAAATAGCCCTTCCTCCTGTATTTCAAAGAGTTTATTCCAGTCGCCTTTGTCAAAAGCTCCATTTAAATCTACAAACGCTATAAACGTAGATCTACCTTTCCTTAAATTTCTGTAATCGAGAATTACCAGGATCATGGAAATGACATGGGAGAACTAGGTGCCTTTAACTAACATGATTTAGCCTTTTGACAACAAACATTTATTCTTCAAAGTAACAACAGGCCTCCTTTAAGAAAATTAGGTTGGAAAATTTCAAGTTAATTTGCCATATTAAATTTTCACACTTGAAAAGCGTTCAAAATGGTCAATAACACAGTTACTGAATTACAATAATGCTCTTGTAATGGCCTTAAACAAGATGCAAGAAGATAAGACTTTAACAGTGTCGACCTTTAGAAAAAATTTAATTTGAAAAAAATTTAAATAAACCAGCAAAATAATTAAAATCGAGCTCTAGATAAATTTCTGCAAGCGAGCACAAAACCAATACATTCGGCAGACCCCCGAAAGATAAATATTAACTAGTTAACACGACATAACAGTTCGTCTTTACGGCTTACCCAAAGGCTTTCACATCGTATAATTTAAAATAAAATTTAGAACAAAGTTACAATATGTATTAAACAGGGCAATAACATTTAAAGGAAATTCACTGTGCGAAGGCTCTCGACCGACTGCAAAAATTCATTTACAGAGCAACTCTGATAAGTACTCAACTTGAGCACACACAGTCAAAAACACGACTACAAACAAATGCACTACTGGCCATAAAATTGCTACACCAAGAAGAAATGCAGATGATAAACGGGTATGCATTGGACAAATATATTATACTAGAACTGCCATTTGATTACATTTTCACTCAATTTGGGTGCATAGATCCTGAGAAATCAGTACCCAGAACAACCACCTCTGGCCGTAATAACGGCACTGATACGCCTGTGAATTGAGTCAAACAGAGCTTGGATGGCGTGTACAGGTACAGCTGACCATGCAGCTTCAACTCGATACCACAGTTCATCAAGAGTAGTGACTGGCGTATAGTCCACGCTGCAGCAAACGTTGTCGAACTGTTCGTGCAGATGGTTGTTGTCTTGCTAACTTCCCCATCTGTTGACTCAGGGATCGAGATGTGGCTGCAGGATCCTTTACAGCCATGCGGATAAGATGCCTATCATCTCGACTGCTAGTGATACGAGGCCGTTGGGATCCAGCACGGCGTTCCGTATTACCCTCCTGAACCCACCGATTCCATATTCTGCTAACAGTCATTGGATCTCGACCAACGCGAGGAGCAATGTCGTGATACGACAAACTGCATCCGCGTTAGGCTACAATCCGACCTTTATCTAAGTCGGAAATGTGATGGTACGCATTCCTCCTCCTTACGCGAGGCATCACAACAACATTTCACCAGGCAACGCCGGTCAACTGCTGTTTGTGTATGAGAAATCGGTTGGAAACTTTCCTCGTGTCAGCACGTTGTAGGTGTCGCCACTGGCGCCAACCTTGTGCGTATGCTCTGAAAAGCTAATCATTTGCATATCACAGCATCTTCTTACTGTCGGTTAAATTTCGCGTCTGTAGCACGTCATCTTTGTGGTGTAGCAATTTTAATGGCCAGTAGTGGAGCAAGCCGCGCTACGAAATGCTCAAGGGCCGTCCACACGGCCGCAAGCAAGCCAGGCCCACGTGGCAAGAAGCCGCCGTTCTCCCGGCAACTTAGTTGGTGCTGTCAGGAAACACTGATCATAAAAGTCTCACTAAATTACACTAAAGCTGAAAGTTGCACTTACACAACCTTTCCAATAAGGTCATACGACCTAGGAAATAAGCCTCGCTAAAAATGTAAGGTGCAAAAGGGAATTACTCAAAGAAAGCCCGCATCTCGTGGTCGTGCGGTAGCGTCCTCGCTTCCCACGCCCGGGTTCCCGGGTTCGATTCCCGGCGGGGTCAGGGATTTTCTCTGCCTCGTGATGGCTGGGTGTTGTGTGCTGTCCTTAGGTTAGTTAGGTTTAAGTAGTTCTAAGTTCTAGGGGACTGATGACCATAGATGTTAAGTCCCATAGTGCTCAGAGCCATTTACTCAAAGAGAGCGGGAAATTCGTCCAGGAAGAAATATGAACGAGTCACTAAAGACTTAACACTAGCTGGAGGTGATAAAACTTAAAGGGCTGGATAATAACGATACTAGATGGCAAACCAACTTCTAAAACATAGTGGAAACAAAGATTAAAATAGAGAAACAGATAGTCCTCTCGCGTTAAACAATTTAAAAACAAAAACACAAAATTTTAAGACTGTCGTGTCATCCTCAGCTGAGGATGTCGATAGGAGGGGCGTGTGGTCAGCACACCGCTCTCCCGGTCACGATGGTTTTCTTATACTGGATCCACTACTATTCGGTCGAGTAGTTCCTCAGTTAGCATCACGAGGCTGGGTGCAGGCAACAACGCATGGCGGTCCGGAGGGTCACCCATTCAAGTGCCGTCCAAGCCCGACATCGCTTAACTTCGGTGATCTGACGGGAACCGGTGTATCCACTGCGGCAAGGCCGTTACCAGATTAACACAAGCCACTTCAAAAACCACACAGAGCAGGTAGGGCATTAAATTTGTCCTAGAGTCAGACATAGTCAAATAACAAAGGCGTGCATGACGACTCAACGAATATAAACGCGAAACATTAGCTCAAACACCTTGCGGAGCGGGAAATCCGTGCATAGAGCTGAACTTCAAACAGCATTGCCGAACATCACTTTTTTTTCTACTCAGTCTGTGCGAAGAAGAGTGAACAATGACCCGGAAAAGACGTCGTGCCGATCCGCTCCGTGCGTGCATTGTTCCAAGCGCTGCCGTTCGCCCAAAGTCCACACTGCGGGAAGACCATACATAACCAATAGATGAGTGGTCAACGTGACGGATTACCGTCCTACGGGCCCGGGTTCGATTCCCGGCTGGGTCGGGGATATTCTCCGCTCAGGGACTGGGTGTTGTGCTGTCTTCATCACCATTTCATCCCCATCCGGCGCGCAGATCGCCCAAAGTGGCGTCGAATGTAATGTGAGCTGCACCAAGGCGGCCGGACCTGTCCCGCAAGGGGCCTCCCGGCCAATGACGCCAAACGCTCAATTCCATTTCTGTTCGAAGGCCTCTCCTGACGTGCTCTAGCGGTCGCTTTCGAAGCCTAGCCGGGGCACCGATAACCGCACAAGGGAGTAATATACGGCACCTAGTGAGACTCCAGCTACAAGATATCGATAGAGGGACGGTGAAATGAACCGCCACGGCTCGCCTTCTCATACACTGTGGTGACAAAGGTAATGGAAAAGCTCCTAATATCGCGTCGGACCTCCTTAAAAACCCGGTGTAGTGGAGCAACTCGACGTGGCATGGACTCAACATGCCACTGGAAGTCCCCTGCAGAAATACTCATCCATGTTGCGTTTATAACCTTCCATAATTGCGAAAGTGTTGCTGGTGCAGGATTTTGTGCACGAACTGACCTCTCGATTAAGTCCCAAAAATGTTCGATGTCACTTATATCGGGTGATCTAGATGGTCAAATCATTCGCTATAACTGTCCACAATCTTCCTCAAACCAATCGCCAACAATTGTGGCCCGTTGACACGACACATTGACATCCATAAAAATTCCATCGTTGTTTCGGAACATGCAGTCCATGGATGGTCGCAAATGGTATGCAAGTAAGCTAAAAATAAACATTTACAGTCAATGACTGGTTCATTTAGATCAGAGGAGACCGTTGCATTCCATGTATGCACAGCCCACGCCGTTATGGAGATACCAACAGCTTTCACAGGGCCTTGTTGACAACCTAGATCCACGGCTTCGTGCGCTCTGTGACACACTCGAAACCTACCACCAGCTCTTATCAACTGAATTTGGGACTCATCTGACCAGGCCACAGTTTCTAGTTGTTTAGGGTCCAACCGAAATGGTCAGGAGCCCAGAAGAGGGGCTGTAGGCAATGTCGTGCTGTTAGCAAAGGCACTCGCATCGGTCGTCTGCTGCCATAGCACATTAACGTCAAGTTTCGCCGCACTGTCCTAATGCAAACGTTCGTCGTACGTCCCACGTTGGTTTCTATGGTTTTCTCCCAAATTGTGTGTTGCTTGTCTGTTAGCACTGACAAGTCTGCAGAAACGCCACTGATCTCAGTAAAGTGAATACAGTCGGCCACTGCATTGATTTGATAAGTAATACCTGGAATTTGATATTCTCGGAACACTCCTGACATTTTGGATCTTATAATACTGAATTCCTTAACGATTTCCGAAATGGAACGTCCCATGCGAACTGCCAATCCGCGTTCAAAGTCTGTTAATTTCCGTCGTGCAGCCACATTCACGCTGAAAACATATTGCATGTGAATCGTCTGAGTACAAACGACAGCCCCGCCAATGCTCTGGCCTTTTATATCTTGTGTACGCGATACTGCCGTTATCAGTATAAGTGGATATCGCTATCGCATGACTGTTGTCACCACAGTGCAAGGTAAGTCGTTGGGTCAGTATAGTTCGCGTGTGACTACATATGTCCGGAATCCAAACTGGTCTTCAACTAGATAAGCTTCTACCATTTTTGTTACTTCTACGTAAATAATTAGTGTTAGTATGTTGCAACCATAATTTGCCAAACTGATAATTGAGTAATATTGTATTCCAGGTGGAATAGTTTCATTATGGCTGCATCTTCCAAAAATATCAGTGGTTGTGGGGGAATCAGGTCAGTTCCGGGCGCCTGGTTTCGACTTAGGTCTCCCAGTACTCTATCAAATTCTTCTCACAGTATCATATTTCCTATCTCTTCTGCGTCTTCTTCTCTTTCTACACTGGTATCTTCAAGTACGTTTCCTTTGTAGCGCTGTTCTGTGCACTCCTTCCACGTTTCAGCTTTTCCTTCTTCACGTAGTATTGGTTTTCCATCGGAGCTCTTGTTATTCACAAAGTTGCTTTTCTTTTTACCAAACATCTCTTTATTTTTTTATTTTCGTGGTATCCATATACCCGCTAATATACAGCGTGAACATTAACAAAACCGACAAACTGCAGGGACATATTCCTGACAGAAAATGGAGGAAAAAATGTCCTATAAATATGTGCCTGGAAATGCATAGTTGCCAGGTAGACGGCACTGACTAATGAAAGTCCCTCTCAGCGCATGCCGTGCGTTCCTTGTGTGTTACAGGCTGTGTGAGTGACGCAGGGCACTGCAAGCAGCAGAAGGGTCCGTTATTCATGCCGGAAAAAGGCCGAGATTGTGTTCCGCCAAGCAGATGGAAACGGTCGAGAGGCAGCAGGACTATACCAAAAGAAGTACCCTCACAGACACCAACCACATCACACAACATTTCAAGCGTTTTTGGGGTGCTGATGTGATCATGGGTGCTTTCAGACAGACGAATGTGTAGGGAGATGGTGGACAGCGCGTACACCAGATTAGGAGGAACGTGTTCTACAGAGTACTGTACTCCAAATCTGCTGTACGCACCGTTGACAAATGTCTAGACCATTGTAGCATGTAGGACTTGGTGACTAGGGCCATTTAAAGAACAAAGTTTGATATAATTATAGGCAAAAAAGTGAAAAAAAAGAAAGCCGCACATTACCTGTATTGTGGAGCAAAAAATGTTCAAATGTGTGTAAATTCCTATAGGACCAAACTGCTTAGGTCATCGGTCCCTAGACTTACACACTACATAAACTAATTTAAACTAACTTATGCTAAGAACAAAACACACACCCATGCCCGAGGGAGGACTCGAACCTCCGGCGGGAGGGGTCTCGCAGTCCTTGACATGACGCTTCAAACCACGCTGCCACTCCGAGCGACGCTGTGGAGCAAAATTCGTATGTGATTTTCTAGTAAGATTATAACGATTATTATGAAAAAAGGATACTTTTTCTGCAGTTTGGTAAATAATATCACTTACCAGTGTTCGTCCCTTTTAAATAGATTTTAGTAGGTAGTTTCGAAGGTAGAAGCAATGTATAAAATGCTGTCTGATATGAATGTACGATCAAGCACAACACCTAAATACACAGGAGCGACCTATGCCCACAGTGGGCGCAAATCAGCCTGATTTATCGAAAGATACTCATATAAACTGATTAACTATTCAGAGAATATTTCCTGCTTTCGAGGTTTGGAATAATGTATTAGTTTTTACGCTAAAATTTGATGAACTGTAATTTTAAAGCAGTGCTCTGTGAACTGCCAAATTTTCTATTTTGGTTCGGGCTCCAACACGGAGCAGCATCGCACGAGAGCCCAACCTATCGTTTTGTGAACTTAGAGAAGGCGATCAACGAAGATGTTAGACAGAGTACTTGACGCGCAAGGTAAAATCACGCGCAGAATCCTTTCTTCTAGAACTGACAAAAAAATCGATAGTGAAAGTCAATCTATTTACGAGTATGCTTTCAGACACCTTGTGCAAGTAGCAATAAATACAGTATATTTGGCTGAATTAGCTTTGACACTGAAGAAACTTACGTGGTATTGTAGCAGCATTGAATTAATGTATGACATCACACTGTCTGCAGACGTTCCTTTTACAGTAGAGTATAAATTTTGAAATGTTTCCTAATTTTACCAAACAAACAGTTCATTTTCGTTGGTTTGAAATCGATTTTGTAAACTTAGGAAACGTATTGCTACTGTTGTACATCCGAGAGAAAGTGAGTCTGAGCAAAGTACAGGTGCGTTTTTGGAAGAATGGAAAATAATGAAGATTTTGAAGTGACTGACCGTCGTAGGAAATTATTATTTTCTGGTAAACGACAGAACATTCGTTTTTACAAAAACCAAAATTCCTTTTTCGTTGCAATAATAAAACTGATATCAAAAGGACGTTACAACACGAACGTAGACCGTGCGTTTTCCAATATTTCCCGCAGGATATATGTGCAAATCAAGTTATAGATGATTTTCCTCAAAGGAGAACGATTCATTGTAGACATAATCATGCTAACTATAGTTTGAGAGAAGATGGACGGGAAGGAAAACGTGTCACCAATACTCACACAAACCTTTCTATTACAGTGCTATTTGCGTGTACTTAATGAATGCCTTGATGGAGGTCCGAGGAAACTGGCATTAGATGTTAAGCGGCGGCTGAGCAAACACTGCACTGTGTTTGTGAAATAGAAGTACCTCTGTTTGTTTTAATGTCTCAACGTTGTGTACCGAGCGTCAACGCAGCAGAAGCCTAATTAAACCGCTCTGGAATTACAAGCAAACACTTCCATAATTATATACGATATTTTCGTAACACAGAACGTAAAAATGTAATCTTTCACGAATCACAGGGTAAGAACTTGCTTTATTTCGTGCTTCTGTGGAAATGATTGCTATGTCTTTGCACTGTAGGTTAGCTGTTTTATACGATGTGTTCTCATATTAAAAACTCTACGGTCTTTTTTACGAATTTAGCTATGTATTTGTCTATGTTGTCAAACATTGACTTTAAGTAAACTTTTATACGAAGTAAACGGTATGCACTATCCTTCCAAGGTGAGCTTTAAGACATGTTTTGTATTAGTAATTCTCAGTGACGCAGAAACTTAAGCCAAACTACCAGGGATTGTGATTATCAATAACTGATTTCAGATTTCCACCTATCATTCTGTAAACGGTATGCATGTTACCATTTACAACACTTAGCACGTCTTTTATTTTTCAAAATAGTCTCTTTTCTAAAAATGAAGCACAGGCTTTATCTGACAAAGTGGACGTTGCTGCCACAATATTACGGACATTCCTTTTCCCGGTTTTTCTGTCTTAATGCCTGCTCACTAGCTTATAGGTGGAAATCTGAAAGCAGTTATTGATAATCACAATTCCTGGTTATTTGGAATAAGTCTCTGCGTCACTGACTGATTTTGAAAGAAGCTCGAGTTTTAGACAGTGAGCACTTTACAATTATGAGGACAAGGTACTTCTTCAGCTAACATTCTCTCATTGCCATAGTAGTAGCTGAGGTAGATAACTCGAAACGTCAAAGATGAGAGTGGGGGTAGCTTACCCATGAAATGAAATGGTTCAAATGGCTCTGAGCACTATGCGACTTAACTTCTAAGGTCATCAGTCGCCTAGAACTTAGAACTAAGTAAACCTAACTAACCTAAGGACATCACACACATCCATGCCCGAGGCAGGATTCGAACCTGCCACCGTAGCGGTCGCGCGGTTTCAGACTGTAGCGCCTTTAACCGCTTGGCCACTACGGCCGGCCCTATGAAATGACTTTCTTGGACTCAAAAAAGTTTCCACAATGAGATTTTCACTCTGCAGCGGAGTGTGCGCTGTGAGTACCGTGAGTACCGTGGGTGAGTCGTGCTTCGGTAGCTCAGATGGTAGAGCACTTGCCCGCGAAAGGCAAAGGCCCCGAGTTCGAGTCTCGGTCGGGCACACAGTTTTAATCTGCCAGGAAGTTTCAAAAAAGTTTACTAACTCGATGTAATATCGTAAGTGGTAATGATTCAGAAAATTTTATCGGGATGATAAGAGAATGTCGACAGAATCTAGCAGGATAAATCAGTCCCACATCCGCAAATCACTGTTGTGACAACAGAGTTGGCAATCATTGCAAACTTTTGACTACGCTAGCAGCAAGAAGGATGCGTTTTCGTTGCTAGAATTTTGCATGATCTGATCCGGACGTCCAGTCTAGTGTGACAAATTACGCTCTCCAAGTTTCAGATATGCGGTGTTCCCAAGTTCCTAAATAGTAGAAAACTAATACCGCAAAGAGTGCTACTCCCATTTCTGTCACTCTGATCATGTAAAATGCTTAGCTATGGATTATGTCAATGCGTTGTGACAGGAACCGCACCATTAAATAACAGCAAGAAGGTTGACAAATACTTTTAGAAAAGGCTTCCTAAATGCAAGACAAAATTGGCTAGTCACAATTATAATCAGAGGCTCACCGACAGTTACAGCCGATAACTGTCAGGCCACAAACCCGTTTGTTGGAGTACATTACAATAAGGCAAGAAGGAACGAGCTTATCTCTACACAACTGGAATTAAACAGATTCTCACGTCCATTAGCTGGTTACACAACACTTTAAGGAAGGAAAGTTATAACACGATTTTTATACGTATTAGACATACGAGGTTTAAACCTACTTCCTCACAAATAAAAATATAAAAATTCCATTTGTAAAATAACTAACAACAGAAAATACAACTAATAAATTTAACTAACTTAGACTCAAGTATTCATATGGCTAATTAAACAGATCAGTTCAATCATAATTTCATGTAGCCATCCATAAGAAAACACACAGCCAGTGACACCACCAAAATGTTTATAGAATACTAAAGGACTAAACTTCAGTTAACAAAACTCTTATTAAAAATATGGTAGCCACCAACATTTAAATTAAACAGGGCATCCCTCAAAGTAATCACCAATACAATAAAAGAATAAATAACTGTCTTTGGCCACTGTAACTGGACTTAAGCGACCAAAATATACGTGCAATAAATAACGCAGAAAATCACCCTTAGAGAGGCACTGAAAGGCCCAAATACACAATTAATAAATAATACCAATAAATAAAACAGGGGCTCAATCAGTAATCACATTAAATTCAGACCTTCAGGAAGCCACCAAGACCAGGCAAAGCCAGAAGCTCTCGTACTACGACATCTGTGCTTGAAAGCTGCAAAAGGCGAAGGCAAGTTGAAGATTGTCAGGACAGCATTAAATGTCCAATCACACACAGCTTTGACTCACCTGAATCACAAAGCAACGGACGTCAAGACGAATGGAATTCATACGACCGGACGCCATCTCCCCAAAAATCGCAGCGGGCGAGACACGCTAAGGCCGTGACCAAAACACGCACCCGAGAAATACGGCTGCAGCTGACACTCTGGATCGCTGGTCGTGCTGATTCGCCGTACGCAGCTGTTCGCCTGCCCTCGTTATACTGGCCCTCTTCGCGTTCCCCCGCTTCATCGATGCAACGCTAGAGATGTTGCTTTATAAGGTGAATCGATGTTGTTGTTATTATTGTTGTTGTTGCGGTCTTGAGTCCAGAGACTGGTTTGATTCAACCGTCCATGCTACTCTATCCTGCGCACGCTTCTTCATCTTCAAATAACTGCTGCAACCTACATCATTCTGAATCTGCTTAGTGTATTCATCTCTTCGTCTCCTTCCTTGGTTTTTACCCTTCACACTTCCTTCCTTGGTGGTCCCTTGATGCCTCAGAACATGTCCTACCAACCGATCCCTTCTTATACTCAAGTTGTGCTGCAAATTTCTCTTTTCCCCAATTCTGTTCAGTACCTCCTCATTACTTGCGTGATCTACCCATCTAATCTTCAGCATTCTTCTGTAGTAGCACATTTCGAAATCTTCTATTCTCTTCTTGTCTAAACTATTTATCGTCCACGTTTCACTTCCGAACATGACTACACTACAAATACTTTCAGAAATGACTTTCTGGCCGGCCGAAGTGGCCGAGTGATTCTAGGCGCTACAGTCTGGAACCGCGCGACTGCTACGGCCGCAGGTTCGAATCCTGCCTCGCGCATGGATGTGTGTGATGTCCTTAGGTTAGTTAGGGTTAAGTAGTTCTAAGGTCTAGGGGACTGATGACCTCAGATGTTAAGTCCCATAGTGCTCAGAGCCATCTGAAATGGTTCAAATGGCTCTGAGCACTATGGGACACAACATCTTAGGTCATAAGTCCCCTAGAACTTAGAACTACTTAAACCTAACTAACCTAAGGACATCACACACCCCCATGCCCGAGGCAGGATTCGAACCTGCGACCGTAGCAGTCTCGCGGTTCCGGACTGCAGCGCGGCCGGCAGAGCCATCTGAACCATCAGCCAATGACTTTCTGACATTTAAATCTGTACTCGATGTTAACAAATTTCTCTTCTTCAGAAACGCTTTCCTTGCCATTGCCAGTCTACATTTTATATCCACTCTACTTCGACCATTCTCATTTTCGTCTCAAATAGCAAAACTCATCTACTACTTTAAGTGTCTCATTTCCTAATCTAATACCCTCAGCTTCACCCCATTTAATTTGCCCACATTCCATTAACCTGATTTTGTTTTTGTTGATGTTCATCTCGTATCCTAGTTTCAAGACACTGTCCATTCCGTTCAACTGCTCTTCCAGGTTCTTTGGTGTCTCTGACAGAATTACAATGTCATCGGCAAACCACAAAGTTTTTATTTCTTGTCCATGGATTTTAATTCCTACTCCAAATTTTTCTTTTGTTTCCTTTACTGCTTGCTCAATATACAGCTTGAATAATATCTGTGATAGGCTACAATCCTGTCTCCCTCCTTTCCCAACCCCTGCTTCCATTTCATGCCCTTAGGCTTTTGTAACTGCCATCTGGATTCTGTACAAATTGTAAGTTGCCTTTCGCTCCATGTATTTGACCCGCACCACTTTCATAATTTGAAACAGAGCATTCCAGTGAACACTGTCAAAAGCCTTCTCTTAGTCTACAAATGCTAGAAACGTAGGTTTGCCTTTCCTTAACCTATCTTATAGGATAAGTTGTAGGGTCAGTATTGCCTCACATGTTCCAACATTTCTACGGAATCCAAACTGAACTTCCCCGAGGTCGATATACAGGGGGAAATGTGGCGCCATAGAAACATACGACAACGGAAGGCAGGGAAGAATCGATAAGGAGCCGTCGCCACGGGTCAGTTAGCTTTCTTAGCTTTTCATAAAAGGTCCTTTCGCTATTGGCTGGCTTAATTCTTATACAATTTATTGTCCTTGTATTTATGTTAGTACATCAAAACAACGTAAAATATCTTATATGCATAATGTTTACCGTGTGGTGACTTAGGTAATTTAAATTCCTACGCGACCAAATTGCCGGCCGTTGTGGCCGAGCGGTTCTAGGCGCTTCAGTCCGGAACCGCGCTGCTGCTGCGGTCGCAGGTTCGAATCCTGCCTCGGGCATCGATGTGTGTGATGTCCTTAGGTTAGTTAGGTTTAAGTAGTTCTAAGTCTAGGGCACTGATGACCTCAGATGTTAAGTCCCATAGTGCCATAGTGCTTAGAGCCATTTGAACGGGACCAAATTGCTGAAGCCATCGGTCCCTACGCTTACACAAAACTTAATGTAACTTAAACTAACTTACGCTAATTGTGTACCGCTGCCCGAGGGAGAACTCGAACCTCCGACGGAAGGAGCCGCGCGAACCGTGGCAAGTCGCCTAAGATCGCGCAGCTACACCGCGCGACAGTAACTCAGGAAGCTTTGCTAACAACAGTGAACAGCGTCCGGTGAAGGAGATTTTCAATCTGCAGCACACTTCAGACCCAAAGAAGCAAAATAATAATAGGAGCAGCAGGTTTATCATCTTGTGCATGGACGGGGTTGACGCTGTGCCCTGAAATTGGTCCTCCGAATTTACTACGTGATTGCGCCTAAAGACCTGTTCATTTGGAAATTGCATGTGGGAGTTACAATCGCTGCATGTGGGAGTTATTATCGTTAAAATACCGTGCTACCTTACGTGGTATTCAGTTTGTGCCTAATATTATTTTCAGCCCATACTGAAGGGATACTCTCACTGTGTCTATCTCGTTGATTTTATAAAGCGTTACGTCGTCTGACAGACAGAATCAAACTCAGATACTTTGGTATCTTTTCGTTCTTGTATGGCATAAAATCGTTTTAGCTGCAAGTACAACCATTTCAAAATAAAGAAAAATGGTTCAAATGGCTCTGAGCACTATGGGACTTAACTTCCATGGTCATCAGTCCCCTAGAACTTAGAACTACTTAAACCTAACTAACCTAAGGACATCACACACATCCATGCCCGAGGCAGGATTCGAACCTGCGACCGTAGCGGTCACGCGGTTCCAGACTGTAGCGCCTTTAACCGCTTGGCCACACCGGCCGGTCAAAATAAAGAACGAACCCCTTATGATGAAGGGTCTGGTGCAGGAAGACGTAGAATAAAAACAGTGGACAGTAGCAGCGCATAACGCGAAAATGACTACTTCGTGGAAGCATACACACGTCGCTGCTTGTTATAATGTTTAAAATGGGGTTCTCGCACCGGGAGTGACATGATGTTGCAGCATCCTAAAAATACATATTTGTTCACTTCATTGTAATGCAAGTTTTATGACATGACAGGAACGATTATGTGCTTTTTGAGGAACCCATCTGACCATGAAGACTTTCGAGTTTGGTACTGACTCGGAAGGTTTTTTTTTCTGAGAACATAAACTCGAGTAATTCAGATTTGATTTGTTGCATTGGATTTGTGAGTTACATTCCGAAAAACCAGGCCAAAGGTCATATCCTTAAGATTCATCCTGCTGTTTCTCCTTTTAGTTGATGTGATATGTAGTTTTTGGTGGTGCGGGTTATCAGCCCACAGCCCCCAAGTGTCCTGTTGGGGCTGCCACCTCGTGGCCGGGACACCTGCCAAGGTTTTATTTCAGGGCCTTACCCCTTAGATACCTTGTCTTCGCCACGACTACAGAACGCTATCCATCCCTTCGTAGTAAGACCTATTTGCATCAGCGTTGTCCTGGTTTTCAAGGATCTTCCACTGTCCACATTAGGGGACTGTGTCTGCTGCCACACAATCACAGGGAGGAAAAGGAAAGGAAGGGAGTGTATAGGATGGGATGGAATAGAATAGGATAGGACAGGACAGGACAGGAAACTAGACGGGACGTTGTGAGACACACTTTGTCTGGATCCTCTATGGAGACCTGTCCGACTTCGGAGGCACTGCTGGTAGTTACACTACTGCCGGTATAGCCCTCCACTTCATTGGATTACAAGAACCACCTCGCGTTAAGGCAGTGTCTCCTGAGGGGACGGATTTGTGAGTTAGGAGTCACTTTTTTGGCAGTCTTATGATGTAATCAGAGCAGAGACCAATTGATATCTTTCGCATTACAGTGGCCGCCCCATGGTTCCTCTTTTCGCTTACCTAAACACAGTGGGTGGCTTTGTGCGCTACTCATCACGTCACGTGTCGAGGGCAGCGTCAAGAGAGCGCTGTCTGTTTGCAATATATTACTCACATACGGGGTGAAGAAAATATGCCGCACTTAGCGGTCACCGTGCGATTTCTCATCCAGATTCAAAACAAAAGTTTATCTAGCAAAATTATTTCGGGTGCATTTTGAAAACATAAGTACGAAAACGAGGAGCTGGCAACACTGTCACATCTTGCAGCTCATATACTGTAACAGCCGTCGTAGCTCCACCAAGGAGCTATGGTTCGAATGCTCGCCAACTTCCTTTTTTACTTTTTAGACTTTCGTTCCCCACTTGTCGTCGTTTATAAGCAGGATACAAATTTGTCACGTTGTCACGTACTAGTAGCCTATCATATGACAATGGTATCCATCAGACTGCATGCACATGTCTACTAACCGCGCAGTACACAACCATAAGTGGTCCTGTGAATTTCTTGTATGGCGGCTCCCCAATGAAGTACAGAAATAATGAAAACGTAGATACGCTTTTGCTGCTGGGAGCATCCGATAATTCAGCTGGTGCTGCTCGTGCGTACGTTGCGCGGTACTCTCAAAGGTGCCACAGCATTAAAAATGTGTTGCGCCGCCTGGAGCAACGCCTTCCTGAAACCCGGTAATCTTTGTCCACAAGTAACGGACAGAAGTCGTCCAAAGACTACACGTATTCCAAAAACAGAGGGCTCTTGAAGCCGTTCACCATTCACCTCGGCGAAAAATCCTTGCTACTGCAAGGCACATACAGATATTACTAAGACCGGTTCTTGAAGTGTTTCACGATGAAGAACGGTATTCACAACATTAAAATTTAACTCAACACCAGCGGCCAGAAGACACCATTCGACGATTGCAGCTTTTTTACTGGCTTTTGCACCATGGAAGACAAGGAGCCTCTTTTGACGATCGCCGGCCGCGGTGGTGTAGCGGTTCTGGTGCTGCAGTCCGGAACCGCGGGACTGCTACGGTCGCAGGTTCGAATCCTGCCTCGGGCATGGGTGTGTGTGATGTCCTTAGGTTAGTTAGGTTTAAGTAGTTCTAAGTTCTAGGGGACTTATGACCTAAGTCCCATAGTGCTCAGAGCCATTTGAACCATTTTTTTTGACGATCCCACTATAACTCCATTATGTTAGGAGATACTTTTAAAACAGATCTGAAGATGGCCTCGCTATCCGAAACCGGTATTCTGAGAACCTAACAAGTTTTTAATCATAGCCGGAAATAAATAAATTCAATTTATAAATGACGTGACATGGACTGACGAATCTAGCTTCCCTCGTGAAGGTATTTTCAACCTCCACAATAGCCATTATTGATCTGAACCCACATGTTACCAGTGAACGTGTGTCTCAGGGGCGGTTTGGCATAAACCTGTGGGCTTGAATCGTGGGAGGAGTGTTTAGAGCTCTTACATACTGCCGCACAAGATAAATGCGCCTCTGTAGTGTACGTCTATTTTCAGTACTTTGGCTGATGCAATAGCAAACGTTCCTCTTGGTGTTCGGAGACAGCTATGAGTTCAGCATGACGGTGTAATTCTACAGTTTGTAATGATTGTGCCTAACTATTTACACGAACTGTTTCCAAGGAAATGAATTGGTCGTGGAGGTCCAATATACTGGCCTCCACATTCCTCGGACTTTAATCCACTATTTTTTTTATTTGTGGGGACAGTTGAAGGAACAAGTTTATAGAATTCCACCCATGGATGTACACGACCCAATGCATGCAATGGTGAATGCAGGTGTATTGCGCAGAATCCAGCAAATAATGATCCAGCGAGTGGCTAAGTTTTTGCAAAGGCGAGGTGGTCGCTTTGAACATCTTCTCTAAAGCGAACGCTGGTTGCACGTGTACATAAGAAGATAAAGTTGGACGTCAAACGTACATAATGAAATTATTGTGCATAGCATAATATGCAATATATTATAGCTTACCTATTGTGTTTTTTGTACTTCACTGGTCACAGACGATGTTACTGTGTGCCCTATTATATCCTTTTGTCTTTATTTGTATCATGGTCGAAACAAAGTGGTCTTTTATGTCTGTAGGAAGTTCATGTCTATATAAAGGTAAGAGCGACAGAAAGAAATACACAAATACGGCATTGTGGAGGTGAAGACTGGATACAATTTGATGCCGTGGGTGAAAAAAATTGTTTGGCGCGAAAGGGATTCGATCATCGAAGAATCTGCATACCCATAGCCTCACAGCACTGCCTAGTCTCACTGAGTTGATGGGACAGCACAGTAACAGGGTCCATGCTACCTGTTCTTGGTAACATTGCGCGCAGTTACAGCATTGACAGAGCCTCGTTCCTTAACTCGCACTTCTGTTAAACCTATTGGCGGGACAAGGTTTTGATAGATACACCTTTGTCTTGACTGGGGTGAGGAGTCGCATTCCGACCGCATTTTTCTTCACCCTGTATTGTGTTGACCGTTTTAGTAACGCCAAAAGTGGGACAAAACACATTGAAAAGAAAAAGATGTTCATTAAACTTTTATTCATTAACGGGAAACTATTCAGACCGTTTCACTCTTTCTTAGATCAACAAAAAAAAATCTGCTCGCTTATGGAAAGTAATGCTCATCAGAAGCCGGAGAAACGTGTGGAATACCAAATATGCAAAATTCTTACAGCCTAATTGAAACAACGTCAAGAGAGTGGCTATATCGCATGAATAGGCGGAAGTGTCCATCTCCATGTTTCCAGCGAATAGATTTTCTACGTTTCTTGGACAATAAATGCGCTAATCCAGCCAATAATGACATTTTGGGGTGACACGTCGGGCCTCACAGGTATCGATCTTTCTATTAATTGGTAACCAATATAAATTAGTTTGTTATGAGCCCGGACTAGCTGCAATTATGGCATGATAAGATGGACGCTGACACCCAAGTACTGATAATTGCAAGTCGGCACCACTTGATCACTTCGTGTCGACTGGTCTCTGTAGGAATGGCTTATTTCAATAGTGGTACAAGTCCATTACCTCCACTTTTCTGCCTATAATGCTTCTGCAATTAATGATCCAAACAAACAGAAAGAAATGTTCACCTGCAGCAAGAAGCCATTTGCTTGAATATTTCTGGTACCTCAACCGCAGATTTTTCAGCGCTCATTTAACTTTAGGACTCTGTATCTCACAATGAACAAAAATGGACTTGTACCACTGTTGAAACAAGCCCTTCATATCAGATTGCTGTCACCAACAAAGACCCCTAAGTTATGACACTGTAATTTCCTGACGAAGTATTGTTATGTAGTGTTGTGTTGTGTGTGTGTGTGTGTGTGTGTGTGTGTGTGTGTGTGTGTGTGTGTCAACAGATGATTACTAACAGTAAATGTACTTACATTTAAATGCATTATGCAATATGAGATAGGATCACATATGTTTACTCATATTTTGAATTTAATTTCTCTTCTACTCATTGCGTTGTATCACAACAACATTAATTTAGTTTCACATTCCTTGCTACAAACATTTACCACATTTGCAGATGACCGTCTCCACAATGCGCAATCACGAATCCATGTTACTTCCATCTGAAATTTATATCACACCAGCTGATCGGTATGAGGCAGCCACGCTCGCGAATTGTCAGTACTGGAAGCCAAAAAAGAAAAAAAAATTCACAAGCACGTGCCCTCACCTGCAACCACAAATCTATCTGCCCCTGCAGCCAGCTTCGCCACTGAGGTATTTACCTCATGGCCGAATTCACAAGCACCAATTATAGTTAAGCACGTCTTAAAACTTTGCTGTCTCTGTAAGATTTTGTTTTTTACTGAGCAAGAAAATTGCACTCTGAACAGGTTCTTAAACTTACGAGTTGACTTTTAGGATTCAGCTGAAAGTTTCTAGATGAAAATTATTATACGATATGGCTGAAAGCCACGGGCCTCACGAATAATTAATTCGGGACGTATGCGGGCCGCAGTTTGACGACCACTGCGGTAATCCGATCATCAGGTGCCGTGCACTGAGAGAGCTTTTCCGATATCCTGAATATGGAAAAATTTTTGCTAGGGGACTGCATAATGTCGAACATTACACCCGGAGAGCTGCCATTAAGCAGACTTTGACTATCAGAAGATTGACGTCATGGTTCCCGTAGTAGATTAGGTCTATATTCACTTCGGCTGGTTTAGTCCAATTTTGCTTTTAATACCCTACAAATCCCATTCTCCTTCGATTCCTACGATCGATAGAAGGCGCTGGGGCACTGATAATACTAAACGCCTAGACAGACTTAGCTGATCGCTTATCTCACACCATGTACACTCGTAAACACAACCCAGATATTTTCGGTAGGATTGAGGACTGGTGATTTTATTTTTCGTTGACGTTGGAATCATATCTGGACGGCTCTCCTGCTATGAATGCTGTAAAGAGATTTTCACACCCCTGTAATAGCTGTGTCGTCAGAGCAAAAGATTTTCAGGTCATATTAGGAAGAGGGGATTCAGACTCCATGATCCTTCGATGAGTGCAGTAGACAAAAAAAAAAAAAAAAAACAGCCACACAAGGGTAATGGTGAGGGCGGGGATTAGGATCAGAGTAAAGAATATTTGGTGATGTAGTTTAAGATGACAGGTATCTCACGCCCATAGGCCTTCAGGATATACTGTCCTTGGAATGGGGATGAGATGAATCCAAATGATATCAGGTTTCGTAATTGTGAGATATGTAAGTATGTCTGCTTGTTAAAGGATTTAAAATGTTTAGTAGCCAAACAGGGATTCGAGTGTAGAAATCATCGTCAGTGGTGTTCACAGGGCAGCAAATATGCAGCTGGCGATAGTATTGCGTACACAAGTTATAAAATGGCAGTGCATTAGCGAAGCTGTCATTTGTATTCAGGTGATTCATACGGAAAGGTTTCAGACGTGATTATGGCCGCACGACGGGGATTAACAAACTTTTAACGCGTAATGGTAATTGGAAATAGGAACATGAAACTTTCCATTTAGGATATCGTTAGGGCATTTAGTATTACAAGATCCACAATTTCAGGAGTGTGCCGAGAATATCAAATTTCAGGCATTACCTCTCACCACGGATAATGCAGTGCCGACGGCGTTCACTTAACGACCGCGAGAAGCGGCGATTGAGCAGAGGTGTCAGTGCTAACAGACAAGCAGCACTCGTGAAATATAGGCAGAAATCAATGTGGGACATACGACAAACGTATCCGTTAGGACAGTGTGGCGAAATTTGGCGTTAATTGGGCTATGGCAGCAGAAGACCGATGCGAGTGCATTTGCTAACGCAACGACGTCACTTGCAGCGTCTCTCCTGAACTCGTGACCATACCGGTTAGACCGTGGACGACTGGGAAACCGTAGCCTGGTCAGGTGAGTCCCGATTTCAGTTCGTAAGAGCTGAAGGTAGGGTTCGAGTGTGGCGCACACCCCACGAAGCCTTGGACTATGAAAGCTGGCGGTGGTTCTATAATGGTGTGGGCTGCGTTTAATTGAATGGACTGCGTGCTCTGGTCCATTTGAACCGATGATTGACTGGAAATGTTTATTTTCGGCTACCTTGGAGACTAATTTCAACAATTCGTGCACATATGTTCCCAAACATGTCACTGGGCCACAATTGTTCGCGACTGTTTTGAAGAACATTCTGAACAATTCGAGCGAATGATTTGGCCACCCAGATCACCCAACATGAATCCCAATGAACATTTAAGGGACATAATCGAGGGATCGGTTCGTGCACAAAATCCTGCACCTACAACACTTTCGCAGTTATGAAAGTCTGTACAGGCAGCATAGCTCTATATTTCTGCACGGGATGTACAACGACTTGTTGAGTCCTTGCCACGTCGTGTTGCCGCACTATGCCGGTCAAAAGGGAGTTCGACACGATGTTAGGAGGTATCGCATGACTTTTGTCACCTCAGTGTATGTTACGTATTTCTACATCAATGATGATCTTCAAATCGATGATCGTCTCACAGTACACATTTCATCGTGTATGTTACTGCTATCAAGTCTTAAACGCAGACATTTCTAGGTCGCATTGGACACAGCGACGAGGCACACGTGCTGCCAGCAGCGTCTCGAAAGATCAGTAGTTCTGGTCATGTGTTGCTATGCATCGGAGGTGTGAGCTGTCTGATCTAATAGTGGTGGAGACCACTGCTGTCAAGATTATTATTTTCCATTTCATTCAATGGAGCTGCAGATTGCTAGAAGAAATTCATTAATGAGAAATGAAGAAAACTTTCACATATTAAGTCCTCTCACAATCTCGGCTCAGTAAGCTGTTTTTTTGGTCATAGATGTTTGCTTTGAGGATACCATGCTGCTTCACCATACGAACGTCTGTGAAGAGATACTAATCGGCCGTCAGCAACGCAAATTTGAGTTCTGAATGTCACGTAGGACTCGTACGTCAGGGGAATAGTTATGAAGTAATCATACTCTGTGCTAAATCTCTGCAGAGCCAATGGCTCCCCCTGTAGAAGTTTGCTGACACTGGCGTTAGCAATTTACTTCCTCTCTTGGTAGCTTAAAATGGGCACTTTTGTTGGTTTACAAGTAAGTGAATACTTTAAACATCATTTTCAGTCATCAGTAAGTTCTCCATGAATCCATACATGGACCTCAAAATGCGCAGTGTGCCTGCGTTCTTATGGAGCATGCACTGCAAGGTATTCACAAATGTTATCGCGTTCCTTTACAGAAATGAATTGAACAACTGCTGTAAAAGCACATTACGCAACAGTTACTCACTGTGGCAGGAGAAAAACATACGAATTCCTCAAGAAAATATTGCAGGCAGAATCGCCTCTGAAAGAAAAAGAAACGTGATATAATGCATTACTAATGATATTAAATAACATAGTGAGGTATTTTAACTGAATAACTAACTATAAAATTAATTTTGAGCTGTACCCATGTCTTCCACATTAGTGTAATACTTTTTTTTTCTTTGTTGGATTTCAGGTAATAAGCAGCACAATACGCTGCTCTCAGCCTACAGAAAAGTTAAAAAACAGAATTAGGAGATAGCAGAACAATAAAAGCAGGTGATAAAACGGTGACTGTTAAAAACTGAAACATGGCGAAAAAGATGCGAAGAAAATATGAAAACAAACGGTTGGTGATGATGTGTAAAACCCATAGTAAATGGACAGGCACAATTAAAAACACGGTGACAGTCTGGTTTCTGTTCACACGAGATAAAAAAACACAATTAGCGACAGTACGGTGGCTTTTCGCAACACTGACAGGGGATGCACAACACTGAACACGCACTTAAAACAGCACTACAGAGGCGACACGGCGGCAGATGCGGGGATGGGGGTGGGGAGGGGATAAGTACCCAGACCGATGAGGGGGGAAAAGGGGGGAGGAGAGCAAAAGGAGAAAGAGGGGAGCCAATGGTGGGAGAGGATATAGAAAAAAAGGGGGCAGGGAAGATGTGAGAAAGAGTGGGAAAGGCAGTGGAGGGGAGAGCAAAAGGACTCGGAAGAGAGAAGTGAGTCAGAAGGAGGGTAGGTGGGGAAAAAATAGGATGGAAGGAGAGGAAAGGGAGCCCAGGAAAAGGACAGAAGGAGGGAGGGGGAGGTGAGGATCAGAGTTGATAGGAGCGATAAATGGAGGGAGGGCATCATCTTGGAGGGGATGTTGATGGAAGCCACCTTGGGAAAGGAGATGAAGGGTGTAGAGGTGGAGGGTAGTGGGGACACAACGGTGAAGGTGCAGCAGAGGGCGGGATTGGAGAGGGGAGGAGCAACCAGGGGATGAGGGGGAACAAGTCGGAGCGATGAGCAGCAGCAGGTGCTTCCGACAAAGCGCGAGGGAGAGCAGGAGCCTTCAGGCAGCTGCTGCCAGGTGCCAGCAAATTGGTCCCTGATAGCCTGGACACTTGGAGCGTTCAGAGCCTGACAGTCTGCCAAGACATCTGTCGCATAATTGTTATGTTATCATTGTGTTAGAAAGTGAAATACATTATAGCTACGCTACCATGACATTCATGACTTCACCATTCAGATGAAAAGCGGTACAGAAATGTAGACAATGGGAGGTGTTGACAGCCACATGTTGCATTCAGATGAACCGCGGTTTATCATAGACGACTGTCGTGAAAGTTGCAGACTAGCTCGAATGCAAGACGTCTTCTAGAAACTGCCTTAGCCAATAGCGTTGCCAGTTTGTGCAGATATCTGGAGAAACATCAGCGTGGCCAAATTGTTTGTCCAGTATCGTGTTAGACTCGGACTTCCTGTAGTGGCCAATTTCATCACGCAGAGTATAAGTTTCTGGACACGAGATGTCTATGCACAGGTCGTGCAATTGCAGTAAATTATTGGCTGGTGAATTGTGGGCTCCGAGCTGGCACCTGATAGCGTCTCACATGTGTTCCATTGGTTTCAGATCAGACGAATTTAGTGACCAAGAAATCAGTGTGAGTTTACTATCATGCTCCTCAGACCATTGTAGCACGATTATGGGCTTGTGATATGGACGATTGTCCTGCCGGAAGTTCCTATCACAGTTTGGTGAGACATCATGCGAGACGGGATCCAGGTGGTGTGCAATGACATTCACATAATTCACTGCTCTCATGATGCTTTCGATTACTACAGCAGGACCCATGGAAGCCCAAGACAGGGCTACAGAACTCATTGGCCTGCATCCGTGGTCTCAGGTAGTCATTCGCCTGGATGACGGCGCATCTGGACACGACTATCGTCTTGGTTTAACAAGAAACGTGATTCATCGGACCAGACGATGCGTTTACAACGATCCACAATTCAATCTCAATGATCCTGTGCCCACTGCAATCGTAATTGATGATGTCTTTGAGTCAGAATGGGAACACGTGGGAGCCATCTGCTGCAGAATCCAATCTTTAACGGTGTCCACCGAAACACTTGTGCCTGCACCAGCATTGCACTCTGTCGTCAGATCTGGCACAGATCACCGCCTATCCTTTACAGAGCGGGCAAGCATCCAAACTCGATATTCTGTGGTGCGGACGTGTCGCCCACTCGAGGATTCACCGTCCTTAAACAGCTTTAAATGTATGCTAACGGTCCCCGTTTCTAAGATGCTTTTTACCATGTGGTTAGTCATACCATCCACAATGGTCATATTGATTTGGCTCATTTGGGTTTCTTCCTGATGACTGCTTCTTAGTATCATACAAAACTTACTTTTGAATGACTGGTTGCTTAACTTGATACTGGCTTTGAGTATCACTTTAATTCGTTTGTTAATTTTACAAGTAAAATATGTATTATTCCTGCATTTCTATCAAATTACAGAGCTGTGTCAATGATGGTGATTGTATGATGGATGGTTGCTTTATATTACATTAACATCTCGTTAAGATTTCTGTACACAAGTTCATAGTTGCTTTTCCTATAATTCAGAGAACATGTTCTCCAGTCCCATCTGGTACATGTTAAACGTAACTAATTCCCTTGTAAGTGCATCTTATTCTTCCGATCTCTATGAGTGTTATAAATGTTATCTTTTAACTTTTTTTGAAACAGCAGTGAGTTACTTAAGTTAACCCTTAAGTTAGGCCCGTATATGGGTTATGTGGAAAAGTTTATTACGATTTCAGGCCATCTGCAGCCTTCTTCTAGGGAAGATTGCTGTGAGAGAGAGCGACTGCCATCAACGATACATTAGCTCAGAGTTTCAGCACATGTATTGCGATACAAGGGTGGTGTCAATTGTCTGTTCTAATGGCGGTGGATGTCGTCGCACTCTAGATTATTATTTTTCGTTTCATTTAAAGGAGCTGCATATTGCTGGCCCGTACATGGGTTATGTGGAAAAGTTTATTACGATTTCAGACCATCTGCAGCCTTCTTCTAGGGAAGATTGCTGTGAGAGACAGCGACTGCCATCAACGATACATTAGCTCAGAGTTTCAGCACATGTATTGCGATACAAGGGTGGTGTCAATTGTCTGTTCTAATGGCGGTGGATGTCGTCGCACTCTAGATTATTATTTTTCGTTTCATTTAAAGGAGCTGCATATTGCTGAAAGAAATTCTTTAACGAAATCCGAAGAAAACCATAACACATAAGGTCCTCTCGTAAACTCGATTCAGTAATCTGTATTAATGATCATAGTTGTGTGCTTTGTGAATACAAAGCTGCTTCACAATGGAAATGTGTCTGAAGAGATTCGAATCGATCGTTAAAGATACGAAATTGAGTTTTGTATGTCACGTAGAACACATACTTCAGGTGAATAGTTATTAAGTGAACATCATGATTAATATAGCTCCTCTGCGCGAAATTTCTGTAATGGCGCAGGCACCCCCTGTGAACGTTCGCTGACTCCGAGGTTACCAATTCACTTCCTCTCTTTGTAGCTTCAAAAATGGTAAATTTTGTTGATTTCAATGTAATTTAATTCCTTAAATATCACAATCAGCGTTAAGTTCTCCCTTCATGAAACCTTAAAATGCGTAGTGTGCCTGAGTTACTTGGTTCAAATGGCTCTGAGCACTATGGGACTCAACTGCTGAGGTCATCAGTTCCCTAGACTTAGAACTAATTAAACCTAACTAACCTAAGGACATCACGCACATCCATGCCCGAGGCAGGATTCGAACCTGCGACCGCAGCAGCAGCGCGGTTCCAGACTGAAACGCCCGCGATACTACAATACTAAATAAAGATAGGCTGATCGTTCAGTTGGTGCAATGCAGTGGTTTTCTCAGCATCCTTTTACTGAACTTAAACCTTAAGCGATGTATATCGAAAGTCCTGCAACTACCTTCGCCTTACATAACTAGACGAACATGGCGCTACGGTGAGGTATTCACACATTTTATTTCATGCATTCATCGTAAAGAATCAAACAACGACAGTTAAACTCATTATAACACAGTTACTCACTGTAGTTGGAGGAAAACATACGAATTCCTGACTAAGAAATTGCACCTAGAATCGACTCTGAAAGGACAATAAACGAAACGTAAAGTATTAATAATAATATTAAACAACGTAGCGAGGTATTTTAATTGGATCACAAACTATAAAATTAATTTGAGTGATATTCACGTTTTGCATTTTAATGTATTACAATACTCATGTTATTAAAACTGGTCGTGAGCTCCGTTGCTATAGAGCGTGAAATGCAAATCGTAGACTTCTTGGGGGAGCGTCACTCATCAACTGTAAAGTATTTCATACTATCCAAAACAATGAGCGGCGGCAGGCTCTTTCGACAAAGTACGTGGGAGGGCAGCACCGCCACGACAGCTGTTGCCGGGTGACACCAAATGGGTCCCAGATAGCACCGCACTTGTGGCGTTCAGAGCCTGACCGTCTGTCAAGAACCTGTCGTAAAAATGTTATTGCATTAAACTGTCATTACCGATGTTTCAAAAAGTGAAGTGCGAGGGCGTACTGAAAAGTAACGCTTTCGCATTTATTCTTCATTTTTAGGAATGTATTTCTCAACAGTCACCCTGGCGACGAACACATTTCTCCCAACGAGAGACCAGTTTGTTGGTAGCGTCATTTTAGAATTTTTGACTTCGTTGACGGAGCCACAACTTCACCAGTGCTTGCAAGGCTTCATCACTATCAAACTCAAGTGCTTTGGGGTATTCTTTAAGTTTCGCAAAAAGATGAAAATCGGATGGGAAAAAATCGGGACTGTATGGAGGATGATCGATGATAGTGAACCCAGTGCATCGAATTGTTGCAAATGTCACAGTGCTTGTGTGTGGCCTGGCATTGTCGTGCTGAAGGAGAAGGCGCTCCACGTGTGGACGAACGTTTTCTACAGTCAGAAACTCGATTAATGCACACTGTTTCTCACGCACCGACATAAATACAACACACATTGCCATGTTACACACTACAAGTCGGATCCCGCCAGACCATGGGCATAGATGTTGTAGGATACCTCGAACAGAAGACAAGACTTCCTCCAGGAACTGCCTCCGATCCCATATCGCAATCGGCGCAGACGCTGCAGCTACCTGCTGTCGGTCAGCGTTTATGTCAAATAGAGTACCTGGGACTTGTTGAACTCATGATATGCTACATTGGTGCTGTATTACCTTCCGAAGATGGGCCAACGTGGTATTAAGCAGGTAGTCACGATGTTTTGGCGTGTGAGTGTGTTCGAAAAAAAAGCAAAGAAAAGTGGTGTACCTTACTGTCTTATTTCTGATAAGACGTAGCACATTCGTTGAACAAAGGGGACTTCTCTAGTTTCAGTGGTCTCCCTGCTTCGAAAAGTTAAGGTTAGAAGTTGCAAATAAGCCCTGGGTTTTGAAGAGAGTTGTGAACGTACACTTGCTCTATCTTCAGTCCACATAGACCCTGAATAAGTAATGCTAAAGACACGACAGTGTGCTCGGGTTGTCAGGACAGCGCGGCCCACCACAACAGCCGCACTGGGAACATTGATTATTCTCCGTGTCTTCGTGTCACCGCCGATAAGTATCATGCAGCTGGATAATGCGCCGGAGTAATTTAATGCTACTCTGTCGATTAAGCACATAAAATTAGAGTTTAGCCCACATACTGATATGAGGAATAACGCTGGAAGTAATGTAACACTCCATTGTAAGGCCCTATTCGAGCGATTCATCCTACAAGAGGAAGGTAAAAACAGATGAAGATTAAATAAGTTTATTTTGTTTCTGACATAGTTCAATTTAGGTCAGTGTACTTAGTCGAAATACAGTAGATTCTTTCGAGAGCGACTCTCGAAAGATTGTAAACATCCTACATACGTCTGCTCAGGCTCGACAATGGGCGCTAGATGCTCTTGTAGGAACTGATGAGAATCAGAGGGTGCAAGATCTGGTGAATACCCAATAACGCACCTTTACGCACCAATGTATTTTTACGGTGAAAGGTAATTTTTCTTTTTTTGTCCAGATTTCTTGCCACATTAATATCCAAATAAAAGGCCAAATGGTTCAAATGGCTCTGTGCACTATCGTACTTGACAGCCTTGGTCATCAGTCCCCTAGAACTTAGAACTACGTAAACCTAGCTAATCTAGGGACGTCACACACACCCATGCGCGAGGCAGGATTCAAACCTGCGACCGTAGTAGTCACGCGGTTCCGGACTGAAGCGCCTAGAACCTATCGGCTACCGCCGCTGGCATAAAAGGCCACAACAATCACAAGATATGTACTAAAATCACACGATTCTTGTGGTTCATTAGTATTCATTCGCAGTAGTAGTACAATTGTTTCTATCAACTTCCACCCGCCTCTTTGAAAGGTGTTTCATTCCTGGCGTGTTGTAGTGGTTCCACGTATCGCCCGTCGTAGGAAGAAGCAGTATACAATCAGTTTGCTTGTAAACGGAAACGGACATTGTTAACAATTATGTTTACTGATTTGCTTTTGGTAACATGCAACCAATGCAAGACCAAATTCCACAACATTTTTCAAGGCCGATTATTCATGTAATATACGTTATCTTCTTCTCAAATGACAACGACACCAAGAATTTCATACAGCTTTGCTCGTCGACAGTGCAGTACAACACTGTTTCTGTCTCGAAATTTCTGTTTCTGATAGCAGTTTTGGATTACCTTTCATAAGATTCATCTTCAAGATAAGAACGGCCATGTTAGAAAGGACGATTGTGTTTGAACTAAGTCGTCTTTTGTAGCAAATGTTAATTAAGCAGCGGGGTGAAAGGGTGCGTTGCGTAAGACGTAACACTCCTGTTATTTCGTGAACTGTTCCAGATGTGACTTTCTGAGCTTAACTACACGATGCCTTAACGCTCTTGAGGACAGGGGATGCCTTAGAAATTAAAATAAAAAAGTTCAAAAGTAAAACTAAAGTGAAAGTAAAAGATAAGAGAAATTTTTAATGCATTTTCATTAATGTTCTTAATATACTGATTGTCAAATTCCGAGTTGCCGTACCTAGTTCTTAGAGTGAGAGTTAAATAAATTTCGGCCTGTACAAACGACAAATCAGAGACAGGTGCTATGTATGGGAATTCTGCAGCAGTAGTACATCACCATTCCGCTTTATGGAAGCTAAATAACAGGCAGAGGCAGACAATTGAATTCTCCGGTAAAAAGCATGGCTGGCACAGCCGGAATTTACTTGCGAAATGGACTGATCTATCTTCATATGTTAGTTACACAAAACAGTTAGGTAAGGATGTGTGGCAAATCTCCAGTAAATACATTTAAAAGTGACACGAGTGAATTCTCCGGCATCCCAGATAGTCTCTGGTTGCTTACGCTGCAATTGGTGTGGGAGACTTTAAACAGAACTCATTTTATTCTTGTATTGGTAGCTCTGACTCGTTTACTTCACGCCACGTGGAACTGTGTTTTTCGTCCAAGCTGACCTCTCCTCATACCCTATCAACATTTGTTTATTTATCTAACTCAGTGTTCACGCCGTCAGGGCCTTTCAGAAGTTGCTTGCGTAGTCCGTATTTTACACACATACTGGCTGACAAACTCTGGTATTCATTCTGCCGTTTTTCCATAAGAAAAGAAAACAAAAAATGAATTGTGTTTATAGTGAATTTCATTTCCATGTATCTGTGAAAACACTTCTGAAATTATGAAACAGTCATTGCTTTTGGAGGGTGTCCAACTTCAGCAAAACACGGTAGATAAAATTGTGTTTGCTAATGGCAGATCCCATCGAAAAACAAATCTGTTTATAAGCAAACACGGACGGAAGAGCTTCAACCTCACGAAATTCGTACAATGCACAAATTTGTGAGTACAATATACAAATTAAGAAACATGAGCCCGGACAGTTTCTGTACGCTCGGCGCAGCAGCTTCGCGACTACAAAGCGATTTTATAAACGCCTCTTCATAACACTATACTCGGCTATAGTTTTCACCTACAGCCGTTTGCACTTCGCATTTGAAAGCTGTCAAAGGCACTGCCAGCCGTAGAGATTCTACCCTAGGAATGTGTTAGTAGTAAAGAACGAATGTATTAAACTTTCACGCGGAATTTTTTACTTATCTCGGTATTTATGACGTCATACCTCTTGAACTATGTGTCACACAATGATAGATTGAAGCGCCAAAGAAACTGGTATACGCATGCGTATTTAGATACAGAGATATGTAAACAGGCAGAATACGGCGCTGCACCGGCAACACCTATGTAAGATAACAAACGTCTGACACAGTTGTTACATCGATTACTGCTGACACAATGGAAGGTTATCAATGTTGTATAGAAGGTCGAAATGCACGCGATAAAATCAAGAAGGCTGGCGTGAGGTCTGAAACAGGCTACGGAATGAATGCTATAAAGAAAAGTACGTAGCTTCTGGAATACTTAACTTTAATCCACATTTGTAGAACATTGCTCTTGATGATACAGAAGTATTATAGCAATTGAATACGGCGCCTTGCTAGGTCGTAGCAACTGTAGCTGAAGGCTATGTTAACTATCGTCTCGGCAAATGAGAGCGTTATTCTCAGTGAACCATGGCTAGCAACGTCGGCTGTACAACTGGGGCGAGTGCTAGTACGTCTCTTTAGACCTGCCTTGTGGCGGCGCTCGGTCTGCAATTACTGACAGTGGCGACACGCGGGTCCGTCGTATACTAGCGGACCGCGGCCGATTTAAAAGCTACCACCTAGCAAGTGTGGTGTCTGGCGGTGACACCACAATCAAGATTTAAGTGAGTTTGAACGTGGTGCTATAGTCGGCGCACAAGCGATGGGCCACAGCATTTCCGAGGTACGGATGACATGGGGATTTTTCCGAGTGACCATTTCACGAGTGTACCGTGAATATCAGGAATCAGATAAAACATCAAATCTCCGACATCGCTGCGGCCGGAAAAAGATCCTGCAAGAACGGGATCAACAACGACTGAAGAGAATCATACAGCGTGACAGAAGTGCAACCCTCCCTCAGATTGTTGCAGATTTCAGCGTTGGGCCATCAACAAGTTTCTGCGTGCGAACCATTCAACGAAACATTATTGATATGGGCTTTCGGAGCCGAAGGCCCACTCGTGTACCCTAGATGACTGCACGACACAAAGCTTTACGCCTCGTCTGGGCCCGACATTGCACTGTTGATGACTGGAAATATGTTGCCTGGTCGGGCCAGTCTCGTTTCAAATCGTATCGAGCGGATGGACGCGTACGGATCCCTTATGAATCCATGGACCATGGATGTCAGCAGGGCCTGTTGAAGGTGATGGAGGCTCTGTAATGGAGTGGGTCGTTTGCATTTGGAGTGATGTGGGAGCCTGATACCTCTAGATTCGACTCTGACAGGTGACACGTACGTAAGCATCCTTTCTGGTCACATGCATCCACTCATGTCCTTTGTACATTTCGGTGGACTTGGGCAATTCCAGCAGGACAATGCGACACCCCACATGACCAGGATTGCTACATAGTGGCTCCAGAAACACCCTTATGAGTTCAGACACTTCTGCTGGCCACCAAATTCCCTAGAAATGAACATTATTGAGTATATCTGGGATTTCTTGCAACGTGCTGTTCAAAGAGATCTCCATCCCTTCGTACTCTTACTGATTTATGAACAGCCGTGCAGGGTTCAGTTCCCTCCATCACTACTTCAGATATTAGTCAAGTCCATGTTACGTTGTACTGCAGCACTTCTGTGTGCTCTCGGGAGCCCTACACGATATTAGGCAGGTCTGCCAGTTTCTTTGACTCTTCAGTGTATATTTGTGACGTACATTCAGAGGCGTAAGCGGATACTGTTAGCGAAATTTATTGCGAATACGGTCAGTAGAACAGAAGTAATACATTTAAGTACCATGCATGACGCGGCAGTTTTTCACGCTTCTCATGTTTATGACGTCATATCTCCTGAACTATGATAGGAAGGTGGTTCTTATTTTGGTTGAAATCGGTCCAGTCGTTTAGGAGGGGATGCGGGACGTACACACACACACATACACACACACACACACACACACACACACACATACATACATTCTCAATACTACTGCAGCTCATCGTTGTGAGTGTAAAGACATTACGAATATTAAAAGAACGTACCAAAGTGAGGCGCAGAAAACGCGAACAAAATAAAGGAGAAGATACAGAAGAGCGGAAAACCATATTTGCGAAATTCGCCTGAATCGATAAATAAAAACAAAAAAATAAGGACCCAGTAGAAACATATTAGATATATAGCAGTGAATTATTTTTAGCGTTATGCTTTTACAAATGATCACCGTATTAACAATAAAAATCGTAGAAGAATCATCAATGCTTATGTTTAACAGCATTAACCGTTTCCAGTTAAATTTCCTGTTGTATAAAGAAAGTATTTTTGTGAGCTCCTTATGATTTAAACTGTAGTATAGCGTTGATAGACTTCGTAGTTCACACTTTACGTCTTAAGCGCAGTGTGCACGATGCAAGTGACAAAGGTAGTAAGTAGTAAGGATTACGTGAGGTCGTTCGCTTGATTCTTGCGGTATGAGTTTTATTTTCATTCCCTACATCGCACTGCAAACACATAATAAATACGCAGATGATGAGTACTCCAAGGATCAAAATAAAAACATTGTACTGTTTTACTTCCTTCTTTGAAAATGATATTGTAGTCCTACGTGACTCCTTTAGTTCAATCATGTTAGCTTGAATGGTGGCGTCGTTCAATAAGCAGATATCACACACTAATAAACTAATTAATTTATGAATATCCGTCTAAGTGCGCTTATGAAGCTCGACTGAAGATCAATGACAGACTTAATGAGTTTTGCAGGTTGATAGATTTTGGTGTACCGAAAAAGAAATCCGCATCGTCGACGACTCAAACAAAGGAATTTTCTTTTGATCTCTAAAGTACTTGGCGGGTTGCACATTGAAACTGTTTCTGGAGGGTACTACTTTTCTTTGTAAAGTGTTACAAACTGCTAATTCAATAAGGATTTATTCTTTTAATGACAAGGGCAATTACAAAAAAGTAATTCAAGACCTTCAGAGCGCATTTTCTATTCCACTCATTATCATAATGAAGATCATTTACGTGATGTCTCTTACAGTAAAATAATTAATCAGAGATTAGCTTTTAAGCTTTTCATATGTAATAATGGCATATAATATATTTCTTTGATACCCATTTATGAGTCTCCAAAAGGAATTGTACATGATGTAATTAAATGCATAGGACGGGTGGATGCCACAACTAACGCTACAATGAACTCTTCAATGGTGTTAAAAAAGTATAAGGAAATTAGGACGTCAGTTATTCCTCTTTCGTCAGTCATATAAGGCACTTCGTAAATTTAGTGCACAGAGCCTCTATTGAGTTTAGACACAAAGCAACCTTTTCTATCAAAACAGTTTATAGTATCTACAGGGTGTAAAAAAACTTCTAATACAAAATTTTAGAATGTTTGGAGGAGATAAGAAAAACGCTTCATACGACAAAAATGTAACCGGTGCTCCATTTCACCGCTGGGGCTCATGACGGTTACGACGTTAGTGATTTTCAGAGACGGTGTTCGATTTTCAGTGTAATGAAAATCGTTTTAGAGATGTTGTTGGAAATGTCGTCAGCTATAGTGGTGTACAACTAGCATCTACGTAATAATGATTGACTGAAGCATTCAAAACAATCACGTGTTTCACGAAGAATGGCTACAGCTTCAGCCGAACGGACAGCCAGTTGTCATCGAGTTCGTATAGGGGTCTCATATTCCAAACGCTTCATCACTCCTACAAAAAGAAATCCTTGTAAGCGAGGTTGAGAGCGAAATGACTAAGGTATTGAACGTCGTCTCTGAACCCAAAAATTTTGGTGGTGGAGCCCCGTCATGCTGGAACCACAATCGTTGCCTGACTGCTAGAGGGACGTTTTGCAACATTGTCCGTAGTACTTCACGGAGAAAGATATGGCAATATGATCTGCCGAGCGTGTTAGATACGGCCAAAGCAGGATGATAGTGAACAATGGTAAATCTCTGTTGATGATGGAAGGTAGGAGTTGCCTTAGGATTTTCCAGCTCCCAGACATGGTTGTTGTGGTATTTGAATATTCGTTCCCTTGTGAAGACAGCCTTTGTCAGTAAACACACATTTGGGAGCAAAGGATGTTGGCAATTTGGAGCAGATACCATTGCCAGAATTACTCGCGCTTGGGAAAGTCACCATCTGATAGCTACTTTCTGATACATGAGTAGACGCATGCCTGTCATGTGTTGGGTATTTCACACATTGGAGCTGGACATATTTAGATCCTTGGCTATCGATCATGTGCTGGCGCTGGGATTGTCCTCAGTTTGCTGAAACACTGCTTCCTCGAACTGAACAGTTCGCACACTGCGAGGTCTACCAGTTTCCCATCGGTTTGACGTAAGGAATCCTGTTTAACGAAGACGACCATCATTCTTTGAAATATGACAGGATTTGGTAACTTCCTCCCTGGAAATCGTTCTTCATGCAGGCGGCCTGCTGCTTGACTGTTACATCATGGCCTCTCGTATATGACATTCATGCCCGTTTACTTGATTACATCTACATCTACATCTACATCCATACTCCGCAAGCCACATGACGGTGTGTTTCGGAGGGTACCTTGAGTACATCTGTTCTCCCTTCTATTCCAGTCTCGTATTGTTCATGGAAAGAAGGATTGTCGGTATGCTTCTGTGTGGGCTCTAATCTCTCTGATTTTATCCTCATGGTCTCTTCGCGAGATATACATAGGAGGGAGCAATATACGGCTTGACTCTTCGGTGAAGGTATGTTCTCGAAACTATAACAAAAGCCCGTACCGAGCTACTGAGCGTCTCTCCTGCAGAGTCTTCCACTGGAGTTTATCTATCATCTCCGTAACGCTTTCGCGATTACTAAATGATCCTGTAACGAAGCGCGCTGCTCTCCGTTGGATCTTCTCTATCTCTTCTATCAACCCTATCTGGTACGGATCCCACACTGCTGAGCAGTATTCAAGCGGTGGGTGAACAAGCGTACTGTAACCTACTTCCTTTGTTTTCGATTGCATTTCCTTAGGATTCTTCCAAAGAATCTCAGTCTGGCATCTGCTTTACCGACGATCAGCTTTATATGATCATTCCATTTTAAATCACTCCTAATGCGTACTCCCAGACAATTTATGGAATTAACTGCTTCCAGTTGCTGACCTGCTATTTTGTAGCTATCTTTCTATGTATTCGCAGCACATTACACTTGTCTACATTGAGATTCAATTGCCATTCCCTGCACCATGCGTCAATTCGCTGCAGATCCTCCTGCATTTCAGTACAATTTTCCATTGTTACAACCTCTCGATACACCACAGCATCATCTGCAAAAAGCCTCAGTGAACTTCCGATGTCATCCACAAGGTCATTTATGTATATTGTGAATAGCAACGGTCCTATGACACTCCCCTGCGGCACACCTGAAACCACTCTTCCTTCGGAAGACTTCTCTCCATTGAGAATGACATGCTGCATTCTGTTATCTAGGAACTCTTCAATCCAATCACACAATTGGTCTGATAGTCCATATGCTCTTACTTTGTTCATTAAACTACTGTGGGGAACTGTATCAAACGCCTTGCGGAAGTCAAGAAACACGGCATCTATCTGTGAACCCGTGTCTATGGCCCTCTGAGTCTCGTGGACGAATAGCGCGAGCTGGGTTTTACACGACCGTCTTTTTCGAAACCCATGCTGATTCCTACAGAGTAGATTTCTAGTCTCCAGAAAAGTCATTATACTCGAACATAATACGTGTTCCAAAATTCTATAACTGATCGACGTTAGAGATATAGGTCTATAGTTCTGCACATCTGTTCGACGTCCCTTCTTGAAAACGGGGATGAACTGTGCCCTTTTCCAATCCTTTGGAACGCTACTCTCTTCTAGAGACCTACGGTACACCGCTGCAAGAAGGGGGGGGGGGGGGGCAAGTTCCTTCGCGTACTCTGTGTAAAATCGAACTGGTGTCCCATCAGGTCCAGTGGCCTTTCCTCTTTTGAGCGATTTTAATTGTTCCTCTATCCCTCTGTCGTCTATTTCGATATCTACCATTTTGTTATCTGTGCGACAATCTAGAGAAGGAACTACAGTGCAGTCTTCCTCTGTAAAACAGCTTTGGAAAAAGACATTTAGTATTTCGGGTTTTAGTCTGTCATCCTCTGTTTCAGTACCATGTTGGTCACAGAGTGTCTGGAAATTTTGTTTAGATCCACCGACCGCTTTGACATAAGACCAAAATTTCTTAGGATTTTCTGCCAAGTAAGTACATAGAACTTTACTTTCGAGTTCATTGAACGCCTCTCGCATAGCCCTCCTCACACTACATTTCGCTTCGCGTAATTTTTGTTTGCCTGCAAGGCTTTGGCTATGTTTATGTTTGCTGTGAAGTTCCCTTTGCTTCCGCAGCAGTTTTCTAACTCGTTTGTTCTACCACGGTGGCTCTTTTCCATCTCTTACGATCTTGCTTGGCACGCATATTGTACGATGGTTTTGAACTTTGTCCACTGATCCTCAACTCTATCTGTACTTGAGACAAAACTTTTGTGTTGAGCCGTCAGGTACTCTGTAATCTGCTTTTTGTCACTTTTGCTAAACAGAAAAATCTTCCTACCTTTTTTTAATATTTCTATTTACGGCCGAAATCATCGATGCAGTAACCGCTTTATGATCGCTGATTCCCTGTTCTGCGTTAACTGTTTCGAATAGTTCGGGTCTGTTTGTCACCAGAAGGTCTAATATGTTATCGCCACGAGTCGGGTCTCTGTTTAACTGCTCAAGGTAGTTTTCAGATAAAGCACTTAATTTCACTGGATTCTTTGTCCCTGCCACCCGTTATGAACGTTTGAGTCTCCAAGTCTATATCCGGCAAATTAAAATCTCCACCCAGAACTATAACATGGTGGGGAAATCAAATCGAAATATTTTCCAAATTATCCTTCAGGTGCTCAGCCACAACAGCTGCTGAGCCAGGGGGCCTATAGAGACACCCAGTTACCATGTCTGAGCCTGCTTTAACCGTGACCTTCATCCAAATTATTTCACATTTCGGATCTCCATCAATTTCCTTCGATACTATTGCACTTCTTATCGCTATAAACACGCCTCCCCCTTCACTGTCCAGCCTGTCTCTGCGGTATACATTCCAATCTGAGTTTAGGATTTCATTACTGTTTACGTCTGGTTTCAGCCAACTTTCTATCGCTAGTACTATATTAATGAG
The DNA here is from genome assembly GCF_023864275.1 of Schistocerca cancellata. Classification (NCBI taxonomy): domain Eukaryota; kingdom Metazoa; phylum Arthropoda; class Insecta; order Orthoptera; family Acrididae; genus Schistocerca; species Schistocerca cancellata. The sequence continues at coordinate 513,952,177 of NC_064628.1, read as the reverse complement.
AGCAGTTTTGGGACCTTTCTATAGACGCTCCTGCAGTTTACTATTAGCACATTAATATTGTTATTCCCTGTTGCATTTTGCCTACTCCTACCTTGCCGCGCCTCAGGAGGCGTCTTGTCGGGGCTAGGTAGGGAATTCTCTAACCTAAAAAACCCACATGTGCACTCCACATGTACTCCGCTACCCTTGTAGCCGCTTCCGGTGTGTAGTGCACGCCTGACCTATTCAGGGGGACCCTACATTTCTCCACCCGAGGCCCGCATCTCGTGGTCGTGCGGTAGCGTTCTCGCTTCCCACGCCCGGGTTCCCGGGTTCGATTCCCGGCGGGGTAAGGGATTTTCTCTGCCTCGTGATGGCTGGGTGTTGTGTGCTGTCCTTAGGTTAGTTAGGTTTAAGTAGTTCTAAGTTCATAGACCATAGATGTTAAGTCCCATAGTGCTCAGAGCCATTTGAACCATTTTTTTCTCCACCCGATAGCGGAGGTCGAGAAATTTGCACCCCACATCTCCGCAGAATCGTCTGAGCATCTGGTTTAAGCCTTCTACTCGGCTCCAAACCAGAGGACCGCGATCGGTTCTGGGAACGATACTATAAATAGTTAGCTCAGATTCCACCCCGCGAGCGAGGCTTTCCGCCTACACCAATTCCGCCAACCGCCTGTACGAACTGAGGATGACCTCTGAACCCAGACGGCAGGAGTCATTGGTGCCGACATGAGCAACAATTTGCAGTCGGGTGCACTCAGTGCTCTCTATCGCCGCCGGCAGGGCCTCCTCCACATCTCGGATGAGACCCCCCGGCAAGCAGACAGAGTGAACACTGGCCTTCTTCCCCGACCTTTCCGCTGTTTACCTAATGGGCTCCATCACCCGCCTAACGTTGGAACTCCCAATAACTAATAAACCCCTCCACCCGTGTGCCTGCTCGGACCTTGCTGAAGGAGCGGCCACATGTACACTCGCAGGCAGAGCGGGCGATGCCACACGGCCAGCCTCCACATTGACCCTCCGCCTCGTGCGCCGCGAGCGCCGCTGAACCTGCCACTCCCCTTGGGGAGAGGGTGGCCCAACCGCGCCCGGTACCCGCGAAGATGTCTCGACAGCAGGGACAGTGGGTGAAGCATGTAACACCTTGGGTGTACCATGCGACGCACCAGACTCCCCACTGCCGCTACACTCCGAGGCAGCAGCCTGAAGACGGCTGACCGCAGCCATCAACACGTTCAGCTGTTCGCGAACAATGGCCAGCTCCTCCTGCGTCCGTACACAGCAGTCACACAGCTTATCCATCCTAAGAAATCAATTTACTGTAGAGAGTTAATCAACTTTTAACTAGACTGCTAATTCATTAAAGGCGGCTGATTGTTGATTAAACTGTGGTTGCTAGACACTTCTTGTAGAAAACAATGAAAATGGCACTACCTGTCTCTGGACTGTATTGAAAACAAACACTAGCACTACTGGCACTATGGTTGACTAAAGGGACTCTCTCTGACTGCATTCAAAACAAACACGAAATCTACGGAACACTATTACTAGCACTCGACAATTAAAGCTTCCTAAAAGCCAAAACACACGGAAGAAGAAGTGACAAGTAAGAAAAATACAGTTAATACTTAAATTAACGTAGCTCGCTGCACAGCAGACGTAAGGCAGACGGCAGTTACCACGATACTGACACTACTAGACACATTAGAGTATTATCCACCTGCAAACATCAGTAGAAACTTACATTCAAACATGACGTAACATAAACAATAATAAGTTCGTGAAATATTTTCAAGTCCATTAGGGCTGTCTGGTACAGCAACCATATGTAGAATACTTCAGACAAGAAAAAAAAAGAAAAGAAATCTCGGATGCAGTTTATTCTTGTTTTAAAAACGCTTTTCACCTTCGTGGGGCATCTCAAGATTATCTTTAAATTGTTTCTTTTACAACATTTTAAAAACAATAAAACGGCTCTGTGCTACATTGAAGCACGCATCAAATCAGATAAACCTGCAGAGACATGATCAAAGTAGTATCACCAAGACAGAACAGTGCAATGGTAGGGCCACACTTACAAATAAGTACAGATATTTAAAGAGAATATAGTGGGATGCTGTTCCAACTTCAAGGCAAGAGCATCAAGCAGGCACGCAGGTGAGCAGTAGAATCCATTGTTTAGCACCGAAAGTAAGTTTATGAGTCGATAAACTGCTCGATTGTATGTGCTGAAAGCGAGAATTGTGCAGAGTTAGGAACAGTTATTACTGTAAGATACTGAAATACTGATATTTTTGGACCAAATGAATCGAGAGCAGTACAGGCAATGTCGATATATTACGATTTTTTAGCAGACTTCTTGATGAAACGTACATTCATTATATTCATTTAGCTTCCAAGCAAAATTACTAGAAACAACAAGAAGAATATTTTTTAAATTATTATTAATAGACCTGCAAACACAATAGGTTCAAATGGCTCTGAGCACTATGGGACTTAACATCTGAGGTCATCATTCCCCTAGAACTTAGAACTACTTAAACCTAACTAACCTAAGGACATCACATACATCCATGCCCGAGGCAGGATTCGAACCTGTGACCGTAGCGGTCGCGCGGTTCCAGACTGAAGCGCCTAGAACCGCTCGGCCACATCGACCGGCGCAAAAACAATTGTAGTCGATAAATTTTTAAATTAACAAATCCACTCACGGACATGAATACACGCCTCAGTGCTAAATGAAGCGATAAAACATCTCTTGGCGGCAGTGGCGACAGTTAATTAAGCTCGCAAAAGCGTTCTGTCACCGTCGGGAGGCTGAGTGACGGTTGTTTCAGCACTCGTACATCGCGGTTACCGAATGGCGTTCAGGTATGCGGCCCACAACGCAGACCACTACGTGATTAAAGACTATGTTACGCCGCACAGGCATGGAGCTACAGAACTTCACAGTTTTCGACTGTCGTGATGGAAAGTCAACCCTGAAAGAATCGTCATGATAGCCCGGGCAGAGAATGCGACTGCAGTCGACTCACAGGTAACCGATTAGATCGAACTATGGTGGTAACGCAAATTTCAATCGACAGCATACAGCCGAATGAGGAAGGTCAGGGAAGGAATGCTAGACTGTTCGCCAATGTCAAAATTCTACTTCTGGCGTCTTATTCTTGAAGTAAAATAACTTTCAGAATCCTTATGAAAGGCATGATTATGGTGTAAATTAAGTAAATAGTGAGAAATATACAGCAATTGTACCGGCAGGAACTGCACAGTGGTATGAATGAATATAAGGAAACAAAATAGAGTATACACAGAACTGCACAGTTCGATTAGATTTTCCATTCATACAGAGGAGTGTATCTAGTCTGACTATCGGTAATATTAAATTTACAAAAACAACCTGACTTCAGAAGTAGTTTTCAAACATAGATGAAAATTTGCAACTTTATATATTTTTCGGTGTAAACAAACACTTGTCAGCACCATGTCAATACTGTGCTGTGTCTGTAAAACAGTGAATCTTAAAGGATGTGTGTTATGTATATAAATGTGAAATGTTGAGTTACAAGATACATAATAAAGGTAAGAGCACCCAGCTGCAAATTAAAGGCAAATATAGGACACGAGAAACGTGGTAGCTAAATGAATTGTTATTTTGCACATTGTAGCTGCAGATTGAAAACTCAGTCACCATGAACTTAATAATGATGTAGTTATAAAGTGCATTATGTCTACTGAAGACGGGCAAAACCCAGAAACGTGTCTTGGTATAAAAACGTTATATAAAAAGTGGTTATTTGCCGTATTTCTTAACTTAAATAGTATTTGTAGGTAGGGGAATACACATACATCTCTTGCAAGCGATGGTTGGATATAATTTGACAACTAACCGCCAAGAAACATACAATACTGAAACTAGAGTATAAGTAAGAAGTGAAATTAGGTACACGTAGAAACAATATGTTATCTAGAGAAGACATTTAACTTACAGTTTGCAGTATTGGAATTAGGCGTTAGTGAGATACAAATGCAAATAAAATGGAATTCAGCAGTTACCGCAACTATCTAAAATCAACTAGTGACCGCACTTTCCTCACATACATATATTATACAGCTTTTGCTTTTTATGGGATCTAATAGTTAGTTCAATGCAGTAAAATATGTATAGTTTCAAAATTATCTTCGATGTTTCATTACATACCAGCGTCATCGGCATTGATAGTGATTGTAGGCTGCCTACGTGTTTCCGGCAAAAAATGTTTCATTTAGAGGTTTTCTTTCTCAAATGTGAATTTCTCGTGCCACGAAGTAATGTTTTCTAAAAATCTCACTTCCTGCTGTTTGAATTGTTTGGTTGCAGAATGAAAACTCGTTATTAGCGTAAATATGTATAATTTACAGTTTTGTTTCGCGTTCTGAGTTGCAAATTTTTTTTTATTAAAGCGTCAAGACAGATTCCAAAAATATCTCATTTCTCTCTGTTTAGGTAAACGCGCAATATTAAACACCATTAAGGCCATATCTGCCATTGAACTATTACTGAAATGTTTCTCATTACGAGACTAGGATAAAGTTAGCTTTTACTCATTAATCGTTTTGAACCGTTTTCCATGACCAAATGCACTTTCTACTCAAACTGGACTTCATCCTCTGGGCAAAAACCAGCATAATCTTTCAGTCTGCCAACTATGCAAATCTTTGTTCTGTGTATATTGCGCCCTTGCAAAGTCAGTTAATAATCCTACAGTCATTTAGATGAATGTGGGAAATCATCACGTCAGACTAAGATTTGTCAGTACACTTAGCAACTTTGACGAATGGCTCATTCACCCACATATTCCCAAAGTCAGCTTTCTTACTAGCTGTGCTGAACAACATTGTCGGCATATATTTTCTGTGAGAACATATGAACTAAAGGTAATCGCTCACGCAGTAACTAAATAAATAGTTCATAAAATCATGATCATAATTTAAAAAATCAAAAATAAGTGAAAGAAGAACAAGAAAACAAAGTATTTGCAGTAGTGTATACAAATGGAAAGTGGAAAATTAGTTATTGACATAATAAGTTGCTGTTCAAATATATTTCGTAACAAATAAATACGTTTAAAATCATTAAGTACAATCAGCAGAAAATATACAGGGTGAGTCACTAACTGTTGACACCAAGAAAAACTCCGAAAGTATGACAGTAGCTGAAAAGATTGTGGGACAAATGTTGCATGGGACAACGGGGGCCGTAATATGACGTTGGCTTTTGTTTCTAGGTTGGGTCGCTTCAGAGATATGAAGGTCAACTTTGTTTTTCAAATGGGATACTATAGTTTCGTACTTATTTTCTGATAGTGGCTATCGAGACGAATTCAATGATGTGTAACAGTAAGGTCTTTGAAGGTCAACGAAAGTCAAAAAGGTGGCATGAACGTCCATTTACAGAAGGTGTTCGAAGTGATGACCATTGGTGCAGTGCTGCAAACTTCTTATCGTCAATTGAGTGGTATTCCTTACCCCATGCCGGTCGGAGTGTCCGAGCGGTTCTATGCGCTACAGTCTGGAACCACGCGACCGCTACGGTCGCAGGTTCGAATCCTGCCTCGGACATGGATGTGGGTGAGGTCCTTAGGTTAGTTAGGTTTAAGTAGTTCTAAGTCCTAGGGTACTGATGACCTCAGAAGTTAAGTCCCATAGTGCTCAGAGCCATTTGAACCATTTGAACCTTATCCCATCGACACTTATCAAGCACATGCTCTGACAATTCTCTCTCGTATATCGTGCAAATAGTAAATATTCGCCGAATACGGCGTATCCATCTAATGTGCCACTGACATGTAAACACCATTCGACGGTTTCGCAATACAACACTAATAGGAACGGTAAGACTTGCATCGTCGAATCAAGCGAATGTGAATGTGTTCCTTCGAAGGACAAGTCGATATGCTTCTCATTTACGGAGAATGCCAACGAAATTCAGTGAGAGCTAGAGGTTTATACGCTGAAAGATGTCCTCAACTTACTCACCCTACACGTCGTACATTTAAATATGTGTACGATAAATTGTGAAGAACTGGATCGTTAACGCATCGGAAATACATCCGGCAAAGGAAAGTTTCTAACGAGGAAACGTAAATTGGTACTCTCGCCACTGTGGTTCGAGGTCCTTGTTTTAGTTCGCGTCAAATCGCAAGGGAATCTGGTATGAGCTAGAATAGCTGCATCGCCATAAATATCATCCTCACCACATCAGTCTCCACCAAGAATTAACTGATACGGATTGTATGTGTCGCATTGAATTCTGCCGATCGACTCAACTTCAGATTCAGAGGGATGACACATTTATTAATTTGATTTTATTTACTGACGAGTCTACATTCACAAACCATGGAAATGTTAATTTGCATAACATGCATTACTGGGCAACTGAAAATCCATGTTGGCTGCGGCAAGTTGCACACCAATAACCGCGGTCGGTGGATGTATGGTGTGGGACTCTGGGGGTCAGGATATAGGTCCCTATTTCATCGAAGGAAACTTTAATGGTAGGAAGTACATCACATTCCAGAAAGATACATTAGGTCTGTTATTGGAAGAAATACCTATACGAACAAGGAACTGAATGTGGTATCAACACGACGGGCGTCCGGCGCATTTTTCGCTCATGTCTAGAATTCCCAAATCGTTGGATTGGACGCGGAGGAGATGTGTCGTGGCTGGCTCGTTAGCCTAAGGGGGATTCGTAAAAGACATTGTTAATTAAGACGTTCCAACTACACCTGAAGATATGCAAGAGAGAATTGTCAAAGCATGTGCTTCGATAAGTGACGATGGGATAAGGAATACCATTCAATCCATGATAAGGAGATAGCAGCACTTCATTGATACCAATGGTCATCAGTTCGAACACCTGTAAATGGACGTTCATGCCACCTTTGTGACCTTAGTTGACCTTCAAAGACCTTACTGTTGCACGTAATTGGATTCGTCTCGATAGTCACTATCAGAAAATAAGTAGCAAACAATAGCATCCCATTTAAAAAAGGAAAGTTGACCCTCATAGGCCGCTACGGACGCCGGTTCGAATCCTGCCTCGGGCATGGATGTGTGTGATGTCCTTAGCTTAGTTAGGTCTAAGTAGTTCTAAGTTCTAGGGGACTGATGACCTCAGATGTTAAGTCCCATAGTGCTTAGAGCCATTTTGACCCTCATATCGCTGAAGTGACTCCACCTAGCAACAAAAAACCAACGTCATATTATGGCCCCCATTGTCCCATGCTATTTCGTCCCACAAACTTTTCAGCTCAGTGACTCACCCTGTATATAGATAAATAGCGTGTTATAGTGTAAAACTGGTAATTACTGAAAGTAATTCCTGTACAGAATAAAGTGAGTGAAACATTTCAATATAATTACAAATCAATTAGTTTTCTCTGTTTTTAACGTCGAACATATATACGAGGGTGCTGAAAAGTATTGCATGCGATATTTTTATGTGCATTTTTATTCTACATATCTTGTATTCCTCAATGTAGTCACAATCGTGACGAACACATTTCTCCCAACGAGAGGCCAGTTTATTGATACAGTCACAGTAGACTGCTTGACTTTGTTGACGGAGTCACAACCTCACCTCTGCTTGCTCCAATTCATCATTATCAAAGTGAAGTCCTCATAGGTGTCCTTCAAGATTTGGATACAGATAAAAATTGGATGGTGTCGACGTTGTATGGAGGATGATCGATGGCAGTGAACCCAAGGTGTCCGATTGTTGCAGGTGTCTCAGCGTTGGTGTGTAATCTGGAGTTGTGATGCTGAAGTAGAGACTGCACCACGTGCGGCCGAACTCTTTGAATTCGAAACTCTATTACAGTACGCTTTTCCCACACACCGACGTAGTTTCGTTACACACCGCCATGTCACACGCTACAGTTCGGAGCCCTCTAGCTGCAGCGGGCTGCAAACATGTAGATATGAAGAACAAAGATGTCGAATGCTTATAACGTATGTTTTATTTAAAAATCTTCAAGGGTTTTCACCCAAAAATTTCAGAGGCATTACTTTTCAGCACCCCCTCGAGTTGTCAAAACCCTATGACTTTTTTTGTACATGATCCGTGTGATAAAAACTTGGGAATGCAGGCTTCTTCGATGAATTTCATTGATGAAATCTTCTTGGGTTATCATCCCAGTCATGACGTTGTGTTATCGCAACGTTTCCACGAGTTTCCCACTCGTCATCTTGAGGTGAACTGTCTGGTTTGTGCCCAGTTCGTTCCTTTATAGACACTGGACCACAGAATCATCTACCCAGCACCCAGCCAGTAGGCCAGTCACGTGTGTATGGAAGTGATATCACGGCCTCTGGTTTCCGCTCCTCCCTCCCTTCCATATAGAAGAATGAACTGGACATGACTCCATCAATGATACCAATTAGTTCCAAATCGCTCAAAAATTGTGATTTTAAAATTCTATTTTCTTCCAAATAGGGATTTAGTCTAATAAAGTAAATAATTTGAGATGTTTGTGAATGACGTTGAACGTAGTTCTCAGCCTCTATTACTGAAAATAATAGGCGTGGCTAACTAGAAATAATAATGAAATTAGAAATAGCTCACATATAGAAACAAACATTCTTTCTCATTGTGATGAAGATCTAAACAGAGACTAAGTTTCTCAAATATTCACTCAGTAATGAAAATACCCCACATATTTGAATATTGTTGCCTTTAATTTATTTACAGTAATGTTAAAGAATACTTAAAACAGGACAAGTTAGAAAGTAGCGACTCACCCGCACGGTGGCCTTGTCGAGTTAACCGTATAGCCATTCTCCTCAAGCAAGTCGGTAAAATCGGGATGTAAGAATGGAGATTTAAATCCCCCTACTGCACAATGCAACTTATTAATCACGTCACCGTCTTGATGCACAATAAATATTCAGTTTTCTGTTCAGTATAGAATGTTAGAGTAAGCTTCATTTAAACATAATGATTTAGCTCAGTGAAAACATACACCTGCAAAGACCGCATGATTTTTCACTGTTTAGAATACGCCTAGCTTATGTAAACAGATGTGCCACTTTGTACTGTGTTTTTGTGATGTAACAAGCCTCTGTGACTGGCCATGGCCATTTTCACATGGTATTTTGTGGTTTTAAATTTTTTCTTATGACATACCTTTTACAGTGTGCTGATTTGTATCCACATCTTTCAAAACAAAAAGATTTTTTAAGACCTGAATATGACAGCAAAGTCTGTCGAAACCGCTTGTTTTAAACGAAAAAAGTTATTTATGCGATTTTGGCTGGTGTATGTTTTTAGCAAGTAAAACAGATCGCTCCTTCGGTCTTCTCAAAAAGAAAAAAGTCCATTTAACTCAGGTAGAGCACGATCATAGTGTTAAGTGCTTTCGGACCACTTATAACTCACGTACTAAGTCTCTTCATAACGTAAGTATTAACCATATCACAACGGACAAATTGGAGTCGGTTTTAGTAATGCAAGTCATTCTTATCTGAAGAGAAGCAATGTTTGGAATTGGGCGCAAGAATGAGTTCCACCAGAGTCAGTGTGAAGTACAGTTTAACGAGTCCTGTCTGTCAAGTAATCTATTTGCACAGCCATAAAATTTTCTATTTACCGTGCGATAGTCAAAGTTCGCTAGTTTTCCTTGCATGATAATTAAGGCACTTGGCTGGTAGTTCGTGGAGGAATCGACACTCACAATAAAGTAAGGACAGAACGCCTGCAGTCTCATATTGTTGTGGTGATTTCTGACCCCTGTCACACATTATAAATTCACTTGTCGGAAGAACAGGAGCTCACCGTCTTTGAACAATTTACAAGTATTCTCTGACTAGTGTTCTAGTTTACTAACCCTCCGGTATGCGTATATCAATGTATTTCGGAAGTAGTTGGTAGGCATCCGCACGGAGAAATACAGAATTGGACTTTCTGTGTGGATGACATGAAAGGGGTAACGACTGTAAGACATAAAAGAACTTTCCCATAATATACATATGGCTTACTATCAGTTAAAGGGCGTTTGGAAATATCATTTATTGATGGCATTAAAAAAGTGATTATTCCTAGTTTTAATTTGCTGTTACATTATTTCTCTTTCTTTATGATGTATGCGGTAACAACACTACATTCTAGATACTGCATTCATGATTAAGTCACATGTTCATTGAAACTGATTTAACCAAGCGATATTGTAAATATAATATTTCCCGAAGTAAGGCATCAGACACGAAGCAAATGGAATCATAGCGGCCAGCACGAGCAACTTACAGCCGAAATAAGTGTACTCCACTCAACTTTAAGATGTTAATAAAATCTTATATGGTTTCAATTATTAGTTTAGATGGCTGTGAAATGGTAATGCTTCCAAATTATCAAGAAATAGTTACAGTTTATAAATAAGGATGAAGTACTTAGTAACTCGTTGGACAGTAGACAAATAGCATGTGGTATGACTGCATAATAATGATGCGCGTGTAATGATATAAAATTCTACAACCTATAGAAAAATTAAAAATTCACACCAAAGGAAATACTTTGCTTAAAAATTTGGAATCAACTGTACTGTGAATACACCAACTGGTTCTCAGACACGTCAATACAGTTGCGTCACAGCACAATGGCTTTTATCTCCACATGTTATTTGCTCTTACTGGACCAAAACTAATGTGAATAAAATTTTTATATCAGTTTTCATTATGAAGATACATAACAAATGAGATAACGCCGGAATACTTTAAGTCAAATCGACTTATCTGTAGCAAGATCACAATACATGCTAGTTCGTGCATCAGTAATTTCTTAAATGTTCTTAGTTAATACTTTAATTTTACTGTAGTGGCACTTACTCATCCAAATTGCCTTTAAACCGAAAATGTTTTTACTAAACCAAGTCTTTTGATGAAAATTACTTCAAATGATTTTAAAAAATTGCGACTACAACATTGTTGGTAAATGCATTAATGATTTTCTAGCTACCAATGATTCTATGAACAGGATCAGGAAACAGGGAATAGATTTTATCCCATTATATTTACAAAGCCGACTGTATTAAATTTTAAAAAAATCTCTGGGTTTGCTGTATTATTCTAGAGTCTTATGCTTATTACTGTCGTCACATACACTCTCTCCTCACTAAATTCAACAACAGAGATGCTCAAATCGGCCAAGATTATTTGTTTTGTTACCATTTAGGCAGAAATTCTATTCATGACACTACGCTACAGTTTGCCCTAGCTTGTTCAAGAGGTGCAAATGGGTACATATTATAAAAGTATATATATGTATATATTTATGATCCACATATATTATATCACTGAGTCGATTTCAACTACATTTGGTGCACATATCACTTACTATCTCGAAAGAAATACTGAACTAGCAACGTCCTATTGGGGTGGCAGTGGTAACATGGGGAGAAAGGTGAGAGGAAATAAACGATAGTCAGGGAGGGGGAAGGAGGATATGGACTAATGGAATTGGAATAAGTACATATCTGGACACTGCCGAGTACTCGGCCACTTAAAAATATAATTTACGAAGTTCTGAACATCATGACAATGAGTATACTTATTTGTAAATGTGTTTTCGTGCAAAATTTATAAGTAAAAAGTATAAAGCTGATTTGTACATCATAAAGAGGATAAAAAGGTGTAATGTTATACTGTTCCTGTGAAGGTGTGTTACGCAGTGCGTTACATGTCGTAAGAGTATCCCGATTCACAATTTCACTAAACATATTCGCGCACTAGGCTCTCATAATTTTGACCGAGACACAGTTGCTACCGCTCCATATTGAAATTCGTTAAAGGTACTCGGATCCTACTAAGTTGTTGGGTGATTCACAAATGGTTCAACTGGCTCTAAGCACTGTGGGACTTAACATCTGAGGTCATCATCCCCTACACTTAGAACAACGTAAACCTAACTAACCTGAGGACATCACACAAATCAATGCCCGAGGCAGGATTCGACCCTGCGACCGTAGCAGCAGCGCGGTTCCGGAATGAAGCGCCTAGAACCGCTCGGCCACAAAGGCCGGCTGTTGGGTGATTTCCTCTGACTGTAAAGCACACGCAGAAACTTGAAAATTTCTTTAGCCATCATCTTCACTTTCCCGGCTTGCTCGGATTTGACTGAAAAGAACAGAACTCTACAGAGGGTCTATTTTCAAATAAAACTACCCACGTCGCCTGGTAAGGACTGAAGCGCTAAGAAATTAGGTTTGAATTTTTAATTTTCAAAACAATTCTTTCAAGTTACTGACTGAGGGATATGACGGAAGATGTTTATCTGTGTTCATGGAAAAGCATCAGTCATTCCACACTGAGGATAAATAATGGAATAAAAATGAGGTATATTTTAATTAGTATTAGAGGCAGACAGTTTCTTTCATATACCTAAAATTTTCGTTTATTTCTTTAACGACGTTAATTATGATTGTGGTAAGCGATAAAATTTTATGCAGTCTGTAGCGACGTCATATGACGCGAATGCCTGTTTGTAACTATCTTTCGCTTGGTCGTTTACATGTGATTCGATTAAATTCATAAGCTCTGAGAAATGCATTACTAAACATAAACTAACTGATGATTAATTACGTCATGACATTAATATTAACATATTTCTTGTCAATTGCTGTTCTGAACAATAATAAAGCTAGAGAACTAAGATTTATCATAGCCACTCTCCACACACCTTCGAAATGTTCTGGAATGCTATTTTTAGACAAGCCCCGTTTATCTGAAATTTTATAATTATTCACATTGTGCATTTCAGCAAAGCATGTAGATGTGGACCAGTTTGCGAAGTTTTGTTACACGTTCCTGAGTCTGTAAAGAGAAGACAACATTCATATCTCCTGTAAAATACGTCGAGCCTAAGAGTTATCACTTCTTGCTATACTGACTACATGGACATAGACGAATGGGAAACACGGAACGAGCTGCTCATTTGTTTACCAGTAACAGCAACTCGACTCGAAATTGCTGACGTTTCCATAGTAGCGATCAAAAAATGGTTCAAATGGCTCTGAGCACTATGGGACTCAACTGCTGAGGTCATTAGTCTAGTAGCGATCTAACATTGCTAGTCATCACCACACATGTGCCGTATGCGTCGTAATTCCCAAGGGCCAAGGACTCGAGGTTCAACTGCAGTGTAATTTATACATTACAGCTTTTTCCTCTGTGTTCCCTGTGGCTCCGTTAATGTATAGATCGCATGTCCGCACGTCGCGGCGGTATCGAGTATGTGAACATAAAAGTCCAAGTGCGTTGCTACCTATCGAACAGTGAGTAGTTGTCACGAGTCAGTTGCATTTACAAAAAGGAAATTTTTCTACGTAGGGCGGTTTTCGTTTGGCTTTACACCCTTAGAGACAAGCCTTCCACGACAGCTGTTCCTCGATCACACACTCGCTCCTTCACCTACTATTTTCTGTAAACCGCATGACGATGGAAAGCCTGCAGTAGAGCGAAATGAATCAGTTCATACATTAACAGACAGAAAAAGTCGTTGTAGGACAGTTTTGTAGTGTATGCTATAGTATATTAACAACACATCACGATCTGTGCTAATCTACTAACACTGATAAACTTGTGAGAATATAGGTATGCCATCTGATCATAGTATCTGAACACCCCTACGCAATGCGAAATTGACCACTAGATATGACGAAAGACAGATCTTCCAGCAAATAAAGGAAAGCGGGGAATATTGCGTTGACAGTACTTAAGCAGTAACAGCGCACTGGGTCACTCAAGAGAGTTCATTGACTTCGAATGTGGACTAGTCACTGGATGTCCCCTGAGTACCAAAAGAGTCGGATACATGACATCCGTTTAAAGCTGACTAATTCCACTGTTGGTGATGCGACTGTGAAATGAAAACCCAAAGGAAGAACCACAACCAACCAAGACCAGGTTAGAGAAACCCATCCTTGGTCTTAAACATGATTTCCCTGATAAATTACCCACAACGTCCTCAGAGAATGTTCGCCTCCCAGATCAGAGAAAGAAAAGGTTAATAAGATTTTAGTAAACTGCAGGAGTATCCAAGGAAAGGTCCCAGAATTAGTAGAGCTTACTGACGGCTGTAATACACAGATAGTATTAGGGACAGAAAGTTGCTTGAAACCGGACGTCAATGACAACCCCAAATCTTAAGTTCAGATTGGAATATTTATCGTAAGGATAGGTTAGTCGTCAATGGTGGTGGCGTGTTTATTGCAGTAAAGAATTAGATAAAATCTAGCGAGGTTATCACGGATTCCGATTGTGAATTAATCTGGGTGAAGTGAAGCATCAAAGATCTGTCAAGAATGATAACCGGATGCTTTATGGACCGACTGGGTCAGGAGTAACATTGATACAGCGCTTGAGACAGGACTGGCAGAATATCTTTAATATTGTATAGATCGGGAGTGTCATGCTATCAAAACTGTTGCCTGAGACAGGAATTCGTGTGACATCACTCTAGAAATCTTGCCGAAAATTACTTTGAGCAGATAGTTAGAGACCCATCTCGTGATAGTGGCGTTTTAGATCTCCTGGAAACAAAAATACCTAAACTTGTCAAATCAGTTAACGTAAAGAAAGGTAGCATGTATGAAAAGGGTCCTACAAAGAATGTTAATAAAAGTAGGAAGACCTTTTTACTTCGCAAGAGTGACAGGATACAAATTTCAGGGTATCTGAGCAGCCCGCATCAAACTTTCGGTGATGAGAACAAATCGAAAAAATTCAAAGGCATCGTGCAGTATTCCCTAGACAACGATGTTACGAGTAACGTCTTAAAGGATGGAAAGACCCATCATGGCTTAATAGCCGCGTTAGAAAACTGCTGCGTAAACAAAGACATGTAATCATGTCAAATAGACTTATATCCTGACAGAATGTAACTTTTGCAGTGTTACTTGAAAATGGCCATAAGTCCGAAATTGTAATCGTAATAATAAATATTTTATACAGTCAACGGCGACTATGATGTCTTTTAAGAAATCTATTGGCAGACGTTACAAAAGAAGAATTGTGCACCACCGAGATATTTACTATTGAAATTTCGCTAGAGCACTTTCAGGGAAGAGTCGAACAACATATTATTTCCATCAGTTTCGCGTAATGAGCACGAGGAGTAAATTCGTGAAATTAAAGCCGATTTAAAGACTTACCGACAGTCATTCTTCACACGCGCTATTCGCGGGTGGAACAGTTTTGGGGGGCTCAGTTAGTGCTACAACAATACCCTCCGCCACACATCATTAGGCGGCTTATGGAGTATGATTTAGATGTAGATGTAGATGCACTGACGGTCAGGGACCATCGAGCATTGCAGTGGGTGGTTGATCGAATGAAATCAGTGAAAGGAATTACTCGTGAGTTTGAAAGCGTTACCAGCAGTCCAGCTTGTACGTTGGCTATGCGAAGGGAGATAAAGAATAAGATACAATGGTTGAGCAAAGCTCCCCATAAACCGCACACTTCTATGCTAGGCTATGCTACTTCAATGCTAAGCGTCACTTGAGGTGGTGCAAAGAGCAACGCGACGGGACACTGGGTTACTGCAAACGAGTGATCTAGAGTGATGTATCACGTTGTACCTTGTGGTAATCTCATGGTAGGGTTTGGGTTTGGCGAATTCATGGAGAACTTTACCTTCCATAAGGTGTAGTGCCATCAGTGAAGTAGAAAGGAGATGGTGTTACGGTATGTGGGTGTTTTCCCTGCTTAGCGTATAGTCTCTTCTGAAAAAAAAAGGAAGGATATGAACACATTTTACATTACTGCGAACTTTGTACAGTAGAGAAATAGTTCGTAGACGATGACTGATTAGCACAGCAATGCAGCCTGTTATAAAATAGCAGCACTGAGGCAACGGTTCGTGAACAATAACATTCCTGACATGGACTTGCTGCCCAGAGCACTAACCTGAACCCACTGGAACATCTTTCGGACGAGATAAGTACGTCTACTTCGCTCTAGACCCCAATTTTCAACATCAGTAACTTCTGTGGTTACGGCTCTTGAAGAAGAATGGGCTGACATTGCTCCAGTGGCATTTATATGAGGCACGCAGGTTACATCTGGTGCAAGTCCAAAGAAAGTGTTTCTGATCTAGTTGTTTAACGATATATGTATACGAAAAAATCTGCATAAAGTTCAAAAATATGAATTTAGTTTATCTGCAAACTGAAAATTGCACTTCACTTGTTCCATGCGAAATGGAGTACATACAGCAACAATTTTTTACACGGCAGTTAAGGACTTGCTTAGGTATTCTACTGAAAATTATTACAGAAAAATTAGTTCACAATATAATATTTCATTTCTAGTGTTTGTATCTCAATTCTTATATTGATGACATTTATTTACGTATTCACACATAGAACAAATCACCACTGTCTTCAGCATCAGCGTCATTCTGACCAATGTGTGTTTGACGAGCGTTTCCAATGCAAGAAATGAATTTCAAGAAAGAGTGGTGGATTGCAGAAATAAGAGGCCTCAAATCCAACAAATCCGTCTTCTTTGCGTCTGTAACTGCACGTCACTGCTTGTCTTCATCTCCCTTGGACAAATTAATTTCATCAGCGGCCACTGTGAGGCCAGTTGAGGAGATACTTGAATGAGAAGTAGCGGCTCTGACCACGAAAGATGACAACGACCGAGAGAGCAATTTGCTGACCATATGCCCTTCCACATACGCTTCCAGCGACGCTTGTCATTTGAGGATGACACGAAAGTCGGTTGGTACTGTTGGGCCTACCGAGACCTGTTTAGACGGAGTTCAGTATTTAGTAAGGCAGGATTGAGGCTACTCTTTTATCTTAGTGAAATCTGGCATCCCTTTTCGTACTTCAGCTATTAAATTTTTACCAAATTAAGTTAGTGACCATAAATTGTTTTCTTCGGTTTACAATGGTTTCTTAGATTTCTTGGAGGATAAAAAATTAATATGCTGGACTTGGGCTATTTTAAAAGGATTAATGTTTTTTTTTTTTTTTTTTTTTGGATTCTTTCAGGGTGGTTATCCCGTCATCTGGCGAATAAATGTGCGTTACTTTTCTACATTTTGTTTCTATCAAGCCAAAGGCGGTGTCATTTGGTAGGCAAGAATGCCCTTCCGCAGGACATTTATGGTCTATGATTTGTGTTTCCACGCAGTGTCTATTCATAATTCTTCAAAGAAAGTGGCATTTTTAAGTTTCGATTTTGACCAGTGCAGCTGTCAGAATATAAAGTGATATGCTTCATAAGGCAAGCTGAAAGGTCTTGTAATCCTCTTCCCCTTCCGTTTCATTCCACATGTACATAAAACCATTCTTTTCATTAAATGAATGTATTCCATGGTTGTAAACTTACAGGGTGCTCTTGTAGTATTCGCTAACGATGTGGACAGTTTTAGAAACGAGAGTGTCTTCTGTGACTCAAAACTCAGCACATAAAATTCATCTAAGATATTTGCTGCATCTTATTTTCAATTCCCCTAGGCTAGTGCAGATCTCGTTTCTGCTTCATGGACATCAATTTAGTTTCATTCTAGTCACTGAAATGTTCATGTTAATCTCAATGGTAGCTTGAGATGAAGAATAAATGCTGTCGAAAAACCACTCTAATATGACTTGTCTTTTGCTGGTATTTTATGTTTTTCATCACATTTCTGATCGTACAGCTGCACGTTTTGTAAAAAGACAAATCGGTTTTAAATATTCACTTTCGGCGTTTTTGTTTCTTGTGCAATGACATTGGTAGACACAAAACGATTTTATAATATCATATTCTTCGATTTTATTGCCTTGGACCTTCTTGCCACGCAAGGCAACTATTGCAGGAAATTCGGACTTTGCTATGCAACGGTATAGTCGTTCATCATATATCTAAAATAGAATCAAGCAAATGATGTACAAACCTGCGTGCTTTGGTTTTCCAGCTGAACGAAACACATAAATGATATTGATATCTCATTTCCAGAACCATTTCACGCCGTTTCCTTTCAACATTGAATGACCGCCCTGTTCTTTGAAGATTGACATTTTGTTATAAATAGACACCTAGCTTCCAGCCAGAATAAAACAATCCCCTAGATCGTCCTTCAGTTGTTCTTAAGCGCATTTTAATCCACATGAGCAGATTCTGTAGGTAAAAACTTTTAATAAACAGTTTTCTTTTCCTGTCGTGTAATATTGTCGAGTATTTCGGAGACTCGTCCTTTTATTGGTCTTCTAAGTCTCCACGTTTCTCGTACGTCTATTTCCTCTCTGCTTTAAAGGTGATTCAGTACGTAAGCTCACAAAAAATTATTGTAGTTCTACAGGATGGCTAGGGTACTGAAATGAAATATTGCGCTTATCAGACTCAGTTTATTAGAAATCCGACACCTATTGATAGCTGGCAAAGTTATTAAGGGGGAAGGGGGTCAAGCTAAAACGATGCGTTCCTCAAGGTAATAGCAATAATACTTTCTGACTCTACGTGAGATACTGACCGAGTTTCTGAACCGCTGCTTGAACGTGAAAATGATGCATATTGGTTGAAGTACAAGACTGCAAGTCAGATGGACTAGCTGCATTGAAGACTAAGATGGACTCACTGCATTGAAGACTTGGTCCCCAGACAAAGCTTGTTTACGGGCTGGGCTGCCAATATGCTCACCACTGAACTGCCCAACGGGTGACGTGGAAATTGGCCGTAGATGCACGAATTCAAAGGCCGGGGCCGGCGTACGCCCGCGCCGAGATGTGCAGAATATTAAGGTTGACGCGCCGAAAAAACCGAGACTGTCCTACGTGGCGACTCTCCGACAATTTGCCGAGCGCACAACGTAGCTCGGCCAAACTGCTCAGACCATCCTCTACTGTGGACATACACCGAATGCCTCGAAAATCCTACGTGCCATCCCTCCTCGACACCAAATCCTCATGGAGTCGGCGAAAATTGTCCTCTCCAACTGTCGAGCTGTGCGCGCAAATGGCGTACTTATAACACCGCTCCAGAACTCCCACCTAATCACGATATAGCGGTAGTGCTCCGATGATCAAGTTTCCCGCCAAAGTATATGCTCTCCCCAACTAAACTTGGCGCCAGAGAAACGTCCGTGCATTCCATACCTGCGGCGGACAATGCTCTTCTTCCCTGAACAAAATCATAAAGTTCCATCAGTAGCAAACCTGAGGTGGACAACATGCCTACTGAATGCAGGTCACTGGCTGTTGTCATGTTGAAGACTGGGCCGCCTTTGTAGTCTATGGCCAGATGCCACCGCCTATGCTCACAAACAAACGGTCACGCTTTTGTAGAAGCCCAGGCGCTTTCTTGGAAGAGCCTACGGCTATTTTGCTTTCATTTCTGCCACCCTGACCATGTCTCTGTGCCGTCCTCACCGACACAGAAAAAATCTAGTGCCACAACTGTTATGGCTAGCTTCAAACAAACTCTGTCATTCCTTGTCATACCTATAATTACTCGTCCTGATGGCTCATTACGTAGCTGATATGGCTGCGATGCCTCTGCAGCGACTACGTAATGAAGATGGTGTGCCCAAATGGCCGCCACCTTTCCATTATTCTTTACAATTTCGTCTCTCAGCCCCGTGACGGAAAATATACAACAAAACTAGCCGGTAAAAACACCAAACGTAAAATCTTTGTGAAAGATGAATAGGTTATGTTTCATTACAAGCTTCACAACAGGTTACTTTATTTTAAAATTGGACATGCAAATGATGTAAGTGGTAAGGAAAGTAAGTTTTCTTTCACAATACGTTTAAAAAAAGTTTATTTTACCTCAATTTCCTTCTGAATACTCTTCACTGTCCATAGTAATGATTATTCAGTGTAATAGAACAATAAGATATTGAAATACAGCGTGGTATGTGGCCTTGGTTCACTTGTACTCTGAAATAATAAAGAACCGTTTCTAGTATAATGGGCATAAGTGCAGGTATTGCTACTGGTGACTAATAATTATAGCCATCACAAGTGGTATTTTTAGGTTGGTTATGATGTCCGTCCAGATGTGGCAAGACAAACCATTAATGCTTATTTTTCTGTGGGCAGTAGGTCAGGTGTTGATGTGTGAACATGTAGACAAAAAACAGTTAATCTATACTGAAAGGTGTAGTCCACTTAGTGGCGCAGTACAACTGTGAAGAAAACATCAGACTGTAAATATTGTAAAGCGTTTTTAGAAAAACTGTTCGATGAAAAGGAAAAGGAACCAACACACTGACGTGTGAATACATTAGGTACCACGTATAAAAATTATCAGCGCTTATGCCGTTACACTCTGTATATACAGGGTGTTTCACAATTCATGCTACACACTTCTAGAGGTTTTAGAGGACGCTTATTATATCAAGTTTTACGTAGGAAACCATGTCTGGACACCAAGTTTGGTGCACACATTGTATCTACCCAGCACGTTTGCATAAAGTGCGTGGTGTATGGTTAATCACTTCTGCCACAGTCGAGATCCATGCAACCACATCTTACTCAGACTGGACAGCGGTCCCGTAAACAAGACTCTTCATGTGACAAGAAAGTGTCCAAAGGGGTTAAATCTGGGGATGTTGGTGGTCAAGCATGTGGTCCATCTCGATCATATGTCCCCACAGAGTATCTTCAGATGGTTTCGGATGTGAGGTGCAAAATGTACTGACGCGTCATCATGATGGAACCACAATTTGTGCCGAATGTCCAATGGCACGTCTCCAAAAACTCCTCCAGCATTTGTTGCAATAATATCAAGTATCGGTACCTAGAACCAGTTAGATGTGAAGGAAGGATGTAAGGTACAATCACACGACCGTCGCCAGATACCTGCCTAGACGCTGATTCCGAATGTGTGCTGAAACCTTGGTGTACCCGTGGATTTGGTGTTTTCTTGATCCAGAACGTGGCTGTTTTGAGCGTTCGCTGTTGAAATGTGCTTCGTCGGTTAACAAAATTCGCCTTGAAAACTGGGGAAATTATACATGACGTTGTGAAAACCAAATACAGAAATTGACACGTGGCACAAAATCCGCCGTGAGCATGGGGTGTACCTGCCTAGGGGGATATGGGTGAAGTTGCTGTTCATGCCAAGCACACCGGACAGACGTGTGAGACTCATGCAAGTCACGCGCAGAGCCCTAGTGCTCGTCTCTTCAACCTTGTGTAGCACATTCTCTCCGAATACGACACTGCACCGCCATCTCGGAGCACCAAAGTTTGCTCTATCGCTTGTGAATTTCCCACTTTCCCGCAGCCGTTGTTCTACTCTGGCAAACATGGGACGAGACGAAGTCATACGATTTGAAAAGTACTGGTGGTACAGACGTTGAACTTCTCTTCCATTACGGCGGGCTTCACCGTAGACTAACAACATATCGGTGTACTTTGTGAAAGTGTCCTCAGGTATCCTGTTACTGAAGTACTAGTATCCGTAATGTCAACGGACGCATCGCTAGGAAGCATGAAAACAAGATAGATGGAAACAGAGGACATCACGTGGCATTGCGTCATCGTACCGTTCATAAATGTGGGTAGCCTACCATAACAGGCGAATTGCGCAAGAAACGTCCAGCGCGCGAGAGTAGCTCTGGCTTTCCATGTAACACGGTAACGAACGGTTTCCGGACACGGGTTTCTATATAAAACTTGACCTACTAGTCCCCTCTACAACCTCTAGAAGTGTGTAGCATGAACTGCAAAACACCGTGTACATGCGACAGGGAAAGTACGTAAGCGAAGCAGAGACGAATGGAGAATCATTCCAGTGCCGAAACAAGCCGCAGATGAGGAAGTCGACTGATATAAGCAATTCTGACAAAGTGCAAATTTCTATGGCCCTGCGGGCAGGAACAAGTATTCATGACACGGCATAGATGGTCGGCTGTTCGCGTGCTACTGTCGTGAACATTTGTGGAAATTGGTTGAACGGACATGGGGACTCCACAGCAGACGCTCCCTATAGGCTCCCAGGATGATGCAGCGGTATCCTCAATTATGGTTGCAGACACTGGCTCAATGGAAACGATCGCCTGGTATAATGAACCGCGTTTCGTGTTACAACAAGTCTTTGGTCGTTTTCGGAGACACCATCACCCAATCGAACGACTGCTAGTAACATGCATCGCACCACGGGCGCAAGCCGGTGGGGTCAGTATTACGATACGGGGGACATTCAGCTGGTCTTCCACAACACCTGTGGTAGTAATCGAAGGCACCATGGCAGCTGTGGACTATTTCAATGTTATTGCTGACTACATGCATCCCTTCATGCCTGATGTCTTCCTCGAAGGTGATGGAATCATCCAGCAGGTTTTGACAGTAATTTTGTTTTTTTAACTCTGTCCTTTCAAAAGTTGGACATTATTATGCGCTCTGTTACGTACCTACCATTGACAGCCATCCAGGTCCCATGTCATATAAATATGCAATAAAAATATAAATAACTGCGCTTGGAACTTTACGCGTAAGGAAACTTAGCCCTTATACAACGCAAAAATAAATAATTACACTAGAATTACCGCCTGTGAGTATACTCGGCACCTACATCCTCTAGATAGCGATTCCAGTGTCTCAACAACTTCGCCATCACCTTACGTGCTATTGGTATGAATTTCTAAATTTGTATAAAATAACTACACTCAGTATTCTAAGAAATGCATATTACAAGTTACGCTTTTTACACTCAGCTAGTATTTTTAACTAAATATAGCTATCTTATAGTACATATTTTGGGAGCACTGTCCCAACCTTATTCTCGTCTTCTACAACGAATTCTAAGCTTCTTTTTTTCCTTGTATGTTTCATATTCAGCTCTCCACACAATACTTTGTAATATTTTCTGACATCTCGTTTCTATAACATTTAATTTACCGTCATGCCGACGTTCCTATAGCTCTACGCATTATTTCCACAGATCTTTGCGCTGTTCCTACTGACATAAACCTTCGCCAATGTATGTGAGCAGCGTGTCGTTTATATTCAAGCAACCTCTTCACTTGCCTCTGCCTTAATTTCCTATATTCTTTGCCGGCCGCTGTGGCAGACCGGTTCTAGGCTCTTCAGTCTGGAACCGCGCTGCTGCTACGGTCACAGGTTCGAATCCTGCCTCGGACATGGTTGTATGTGATGTCCTTAGGTTAGTTAGGTTTAATTAGTTCTAAGTCTAGGGGACTCATGACCTCAGATGTTAAGTCCCATAGTGCTTAGAGCCATTTTCCTATATTCTTTGCTAATCTTCGGCAATTTTGCCTCCTAGTCAGCTGAAGTACCTCATTTTCTTCTATTCTATCATCCCCAATATCTTTTTACCGTTTAATAGTGCATCCTGAAAAATGGTTCAAATGGCTCTGAGCACTATAGGACTTAACTTCTGAGGTCATCAGTCCCCTATAACTTAGAACTACTTAAACCTAACTAACCTAAGGACATCACACACATCCATGCCCGAGGCAGGATTCGAACCTGCGACCGTAGCGGTCGCGCGGTTCCAGACTGTAGCGCCTAGAATCGCTCGGTCACTCCGGCCGGCATCTTAAAGTTACTTCTGCCGATTAGTTGTTCACATTTATTACGGGGAGCGTTCAATCATTAGTGCAATCCATTGTTTTGTTTTATTCAGGATTACAATACACCATACTATTTCACGCTCTTTTGGGTACAAAACCCTATTTTTCAACATAATCTCCTTTCAGTTCAACGGGCTTACGCCGCCTTATTGTAGGGGTCTGTATGCCCGCATTGCTGCATCGATAATCACCCCAAATCCATTTACTGTTTCCCGCGGACTGCATCCTTAATTGGGCCTAACAGATGGAAGTCAGAACATGCAAGATCCGGTTGGAGTGGTGGATGAGGAAGTTTTGTGAGCTTCTGTCGGGCGCGCAAAGTTGTGGGAGGCCTTGTTGTTGTCTTGGAGAAGGAGAAGTTCGTTTGCATTTTTGTGGTGACGAACACGCTGAAGTGGTTTCTTCAGTTTCCTGAGGGTAGCACAATACACTTCAGAGTTGATCATTTACTGTAAAATTTTTGCCGCTTCCTAAATGTATCTCAATTCAACTAGGAGAGAAGGAGACCTACACCTCTTTCTCATACTCTTGTCTATATTTATTTCAACCTCAAGATAGTATAAAACAAAACGTGACTAATATATCACACAGTGATTGGACATTTTAACGTTGAACACTGAACTCGATCCACGGTATAACTTGAAATACTCATACAAAAGAATAACGTCAGGTAAAACTCATGTCTAATTTCGGAAGAAATTTTAAGGCAACCGAATATATGAACATGTAAGGAGGCACCGAGTATGCCCGCCACTCTCTTCTAACCTCTCTCCAAAAGACATAAACCATTCAAGAACAACAACAGCCTACCACTGTTTCGGGCAGATCGTGGCGACAACCGCCCCGAAGCGCTTACCGTGTGCTACATAAGCCTGTGGCGTGTCGAGCAAGCCGAGAGCAGCCGTGAGAGGGTATCAACTTCTTTCATCTTCCCGCCGAACGTCGCCTGGGAGAGAAATTTTATGGGCGCCCTACGCCGTCGAAATACGGCGTCCATTCCACGGCTTGCGACGGCTCTTTACCTCAGTCTATCTCGTGTCTCCTTTCTCTCGAGAGTCAACTTGAAAGCGCGAACAAAGATTTTTCTTTCTCATGTTTCTTTACAGAAGAAAAAGTTCCGTGTTTTTCACCTTGCTCCCGTGTTACTCTTTCTCCAGGTGCAAAACTCGGAGCCGTTTAATTGAGCAGCGGTGTAAAACACCATTTCAAGAGAGGTCTTTGTCCGTAGAATGAGCTCATTACATTCTACAGGAAATGCCTATTAAGGTTCCTTCTACTTGTTTCACGTGCGAGTGTTAGCATGTTTAGTCGCGTATAACGCTTTAAAATTTTCACACCTTTCTGACGGTTTGGAGAAGCGGCACAGTGTTCGAGAGCTGGCCTTGTATTCTCTTAACTTCGTCCGTCCAATCTGATCTAGTGTTCCTGGCGTCCCTGCTAATTAGTTTTAGACGAATGTTCGGATGGTTTCTTTGTCAAGACCGTGGTCTACTCGTTAACTTGTGGCTTTAAACTGGACGACCCCCGCCAGTACGTGATGCCTATTGAGCACAAATTACTATACGTCAAATTTTATCGGGGTGCGTTTTATATACGCTGCACAACACAATTAAAAGATCGATCACTTGTTAGAAACACCGAAATTGTCTCCCACTGAGACGCAGAAGTTTGAAACTTAGCTAGAAGGCGCCTACGACTTTGCTCTGTAACGGTGCATGGGTGTGACGCCCTGCAACGTCACCCTCGTGTTTCTGAACGCTTTAGTAAGCAAGATAACGACAGATGCGACAAAAAAAAAGGCCACAGCTCAGGAGTTCATGTGATATGCAAGGTGGGTTAATGACGTCATATCGGCACCAAATTTATCAATTCTGCCCAACGCCAGCGCGGACTTTTCACATCATGAGAAGGTCGGCACACTCCCTCTCACTCACATTTCACTCCTCCATTGTTGCATCTGCGATGGTCAGCACTACAGCTTCCAGTTTTGATATCACGCAGTTTTCTCATTGGTGGCCGAGGAAAACATTTCAGACACGCCGACTCTCAGAATCACCACAAAAAGGCCTTAGGAGGTGGCATAAAGTGCGTCAATCAAAACACCCCTTTTTTTTTTGTGCGCTGATTCCCACACGTGTCGCAGTCCAAACGACAGTTTGTAGTGGGGTGAGCAACAGGACGACGTTCTTGGCAAACTTTCACACATTGATGACACCCACCGGACGATTCTATCCTTCTCTAAGGGTATCGTGGGGCACAACCGCATTGAACGCCATCGTATTCCTTTGGAGTGCAGTGTGACCGCAGGTTTTGCTCTGGTGTACAGGGTAGAACCATTAAGGATCGTGCCTTTTCCCAAGCACTTTCAAAATGTTCCTGTACAAAGACAAACGGTGCCGAGAGTTCTAGACGTCTGCGGACCGGCTTAAATTTGCTCTTGCTCCTGCTAATAGGCATGTGGAATCGGAAGGGCGTGAAGGAGCGGCGTGTCTGCAAGCGCCCGTGACTCGGTCACGGTCTGCTTCTGTTCATGAAAATTTTCAAAGTGATCCAGAAAGGTGGGCGGATAGCACCAAGGGTATTCCTGAATTGTGGGAGGGGGGACGAGGGTTCTTAGAGGGGTCTTTTACCGTTTTATTTACGCAGCCCTCCGTGATCACGCCGCAGGAAGCTGAAAAAGGCATAATCACCCTTCCATGCTTCGGATTCAAGTTCAAATTTCGTCGAATGGTTTTAAACAGTCCCAAGTTGTTCGATCCAGAGCAAAAACTGTCGTCGCACTGAATTCCAGTGGGTCCGTTTACGTTCAGAGGGGTTGCTGGTCCATGATGCCCTTGGAGAAGGGTTGAATCGTCCGGGGTATGTCAGCAGTGTCAAAGGTTGCCATGAACGCCGGCCGGTTGCTCATCACACTGCGAACTGTCGTTTTCCATTGTTAAATGTGTGGGAATCAAAGCCCCAAGGAAAGATGTGGTTTCATTGACGCCTTTTAGTCCCCTAAGGTCTTTTCGTAGCGATTCTGTGAGGCGACGTGTCTGAAGTATTTTCCTCGGCCACACATAAGAAAACCGCGTGATTTCAATCCTGAGAGTCGTGGTTCTGACCTCCTTTGTAGAGGCGACAGGAGAAGGAGTGAAATACGGGCAAGAGAGGGTGTGACATTCCCATAATGTGACTCGTCCGCAGTGGCTTTGGGCAGACTTCTGGTGAAATTTGGTAAGAATGTAACGTCATTAACCCACCTTACACCTCACTTGAACTTCAGAACTCTGGCCTTTTTTTTTCCACGCGTGTAGACGCTTTGTCGTCTGAAGTGTCGCCGAATCCGACGGTAACATCTCAAGGCACCATGATTTTGTAGGCGCCTTTGAGCCAAACTAAAAATTTCTACGTGGCAATGGGAGACAATCATGGCATTTTGAAAAAGTAACGTTGTAGTTGTGTTGCGCAGCGTATGCGGAAGAGAGGGTAAACCAAGAAAATAAACTCACAACCAGGTCCGAAGGATCGGGACACGTCGACCGGCTGCAGTGTCGGCTTCTGCTATATGACGTCATTCGCATACGCTACGGAGTAGCATGTAGTCAACACATCGCCTTCCAGTCCCTGACGGCAGCCATACCTTAGAACCCCTACTTCTCATTCATGTATCTCCTCAGTTGGCTTCAAACACATTTCAACCCTCACTCAAAAAATAGAAAGGAAAAAGAAAAAAAGAAAACCTCGGGCAGTACCATGATGGCAGTCACATGTAAGTCAGCCACGCCGACCACTCGGCTACGGAGGCTAATTGCCAGTGGTAAGGTGCTATTTTTGGCTGACGACGAGATGGGCATGATAAAACTCTTAAAATTCCTGAGAGATACGGCTGAAAGTTTCATTGTGTTGCAGACTAGCAGACTCTTCCTTTCTTATTCCAGTGATCAGATAGCCACACTTACGAGTATTTGTTAGACTTTTCCACTGTCATTTTTAGACAAATTTTGGAATTGACATTAAACTTAATGTTAGTATCCTTGTTTGCGTGTATGCGTGCGCGCACATAGTTTTTGGGAATTGTTGCATTTTAGCTCTTGTTGAATTTTGTCATTTTAAATTCGTGTTTATAACTTTTGCCCTCCGCAAAACACAATTAATTTCCTTTTAGTATAATTTTATAAGTTTAAAAACACATTCGTTTCGTAAGAGAGTTTAGTATCTGCGCCAGAGTGCTGGTTATCATGCGCCCAAGAATATCATCCTATTATCATCAAAGTCGTCGTCGAACTCATGATTCCTACTTCCTCCCTCCTCTCCTCCGACACAGGCCTACAACGCGTTCGACGTCGACTGACGTCAAACTGTAACTCAGTTACTACCTTTCCTCTGGACACTACGATAGCTATACCGCTTACGATAACTGCAGATATTTAAGCATTCACATTTTAACAAGTACCAGATAATTCATGATGAAGGATGTTATTCCACGAGGCTGTGTTTTATATTATTTTATTTGCACTACTATTTACGGTCGCTGTCCGTTCTTAGGAGCATCTGTAGCAGCGGATGTGAACACATCGTTTCGTCCAAATCTAGTACTGCAAATAAAATAATTTGAAACACAGTCTGGTGGAATAACTTTTTCCACTTTATTGAGGCTGCATGACCCACCCAGAAGATATATAATGACCCACATTGCTAGGTGGTAATTCAGGAACTGACGTGACAGTCCGTCCACACGCCACAGCGGTTTACGGGTCTGAATTCTGATGGCGTGACGCCCTACCCCGGCCGCACACAGTTGGCTCGCGATGTCGCTGAGCACCGATCAGGATCAGTCGTTTCACGTAAACGTGACTTAAGCGCCCTCATGACTCGAAGAAGTGGCCAGGTTTGAAATTTTCACTATGGGAACAAATACGCATCGGAACTTTCCGTCGGTGGAAGTAAAAAAAGAAATAAACGCGTCACTTGAGTAGAAATGACAGTTCCGCCAATGCACTGCCCTTTTATACCTCGTGTAGACGTTACTACGGCCGTCTGTGTATGTGGAGATCGCTGCCCCATGATTGTCGCTTCAGTGTAATGCAGGGGCGGGCAAACGTTGCACGCGGCTCATGAGCGCACAGCGCTGCACGTGTGCCGCTCGCGTGCAATCGTCGAATGGGGCAGTGGCGACACCCGGCAGGTTGCGGCAGTGTAGTGCCAGGCTAAGCTGCGGACGTTGATGCGACGCGAGCACTATGTAGTGAACGTTGTATTTCAAGAAACGGAGAAGTGAAAATTTGCTATCTTTTAAAAAGTAATGGGAGAATCATTTTTTCTCTGTGCAAAAACGTGAAAATTCGAAATGATTAATGTGTGGCAGTATTCTCGCTGGTCAACGGAAGCTTAGTATTGAAGGCCATTATAATAAATTTCATAAGGACGAGTACAATTTATTGTCGGATTCTGAGCGGATGGGGAATTGACTGAGCTTAAGAAGAGCGATCTGACGATACCAGATGAATCTTTCGTAGTTGGCCGGCCGGAGTGGCCGAGCGGTTCTAGGCACTACAGTCTGGAACCGCGCGACCGCTAACGTCGCAGGTTCGAATCCTGCCTCGGGCATGGATGTGTGTGATGTCCTTAGGTTAGTTAGGTTTAAGTAGTTCTAAGTTCTAGGGGACTGATGACCACAGCAGTTAAGTCCCATAGTGCTCAGAGCCATTTGAATTTGTTGTAGTTGCTGTTGTCACGAGAGATCTGCGACATTCTCTCGTCATGTCTCTCATCTAACTGATTTAACATTTTATGGAGCACTGTTTTCAAGTTTTCAGGACGACAACAATAATAGCCCAGCGGTATGCACAAGTTATAAGACAGCGCTTAATGTAGCGAGAGCTGGAAAACCATTTGCTGAATTAATAAGTCTCGGTTAAGAGCAAACATCAGTGATGAAAATTTACGTAACTGTTTGTGTTTGTCTGTATGTAGAAATTTTGTTCCAGATATTAAACGTAAACTCCACCTGTGATAATTAAATAAAAGGTATCGTAGGTAATAGGTACTCTTTCAAACCATGATTTCTTTCAAGCACTCCTACTAACCTCATTCATTCACTCAATAAAGCAAGCTAGGAAACAAAACGCATTACAGAGGAAGGAGCGGACAGAAGGTATGGTGGGGATGGGAGATAAGCGGGTGGCCAGCTTGCCCCTGTGTGCACGCGGAACACCTGTTAACTGCACGCGTGCAAGTGCACCGCACATGTGCAGGATTCCTGCCCGCCCCTGGTGTAATGTGTTAGCCGTTTCTTTCCGAGGTGTCAGTATTCAACTAAACAAAACTGGTGGATTACATAAAATCTTAAACAAGAATTTCTGTTTTTAATTGTACTCTTTTCCAGGTTCTATACTTTAAATACCCTTTCAGAGGATCAATATAACCACTTGCTGAGTAAACGAGTCGCTGCAACACAAGCAAAAATAGCGGTATGTTGTTCATCCTTCACTCCGTCAAAATATGGAAAACACATGCACCTCTTCACAAATAAAGAGAGACAGAGGGAGAGAATCTCTTTACTTTTTTTTGGGGGGGGGGGGGAGGCCCTTTGGAGTTGTCAGTCGTTGATTGATGTACACGTGGCCCTTCCGTTGACAATGTGTAAATGCTTCACTCAAAGCGTTTGTGTTTAGTCCAGTGTTGTGCTTTTGATATTGGTAAGAAAGAGAGAGGATGAAACCTGTTAGCAGAGTACAACATACTCCTTTCTAAGACGCGACTCCAAAACTTTTTCACTTGTCCGATGCTGTGTCGGCAATCACCAGTTTCACATGCCCACTTCTAAGAGACATGAGAACGCGATAAGGGGGACACTGTTTCACAAACAGTCCTGCGCTGAGTACCACGTGCTCCCCCTTTTCTGATAAAAACGTGACGAGGGAAAACGTTTACACTCGAAGGACATGAACCGGAAATCTCTCGGAACATCTCAGAACCGGAGTGCATTGGTGACCTGGTCTACGAAGGGAGCTCTTTACGTCTAAAAATATTAACCGTACAGGTCTATTGAAAGAGAAGCCATTAACTTCGTCGCTATGTAATCAATATGCTACCCTCGAAGCCTAAATGACAAGTCGTTTGCTGCTCCTTAGTAAACTGCTGTCTGCGTCAACGACTGTTGAAAGTTGCATAGAGAGTGCAGTTACTATTCTGGTTCAGATGACTGCTTTTTTCATTGACCGTTCCCTTTATCTTTCAGTGTCCATAATTATGTGACATAGAATCATGTCCTGCTAACGACTTTCAAATTGCATTATTCTTTACCTGCTGACAGATCACAGTAGATGTAACGAATTATAACTTTGTGAATGTAGCATTGTTACTAAATATCTAGGAACTTAATGATGTAGACCAAGCGACTGTATAATAGCATGCTACTGGATGACAAAAAAACAGCATAACAGCGAAACATGTTGTGAGACCCCTGGGAACATGGAGCGATATAACCAAAGAAGTGGAAAATCCGGGGCTTGAGCAGGTGAGCACCCTGAATTATTCATGAGAAATGGAAACGAGATGTTGAAGAACGAAACAACGGAACAACGCTGGAAATACGGTGTGAAGGAGTGTAACATAGTATCACAACGTCTAACGAATGAAGACGGACGCAAATGTGAAGAACACTTTATACTAACAAGGCAACGAGAAGAATTAGACGGTAATCAGCAGCACGTTACAGCACTCATATTATCTCACGCTGGCTCACATTTATTGTGATCTTCTCTAGTATTTCATGTTCTGTTGTAATTAGAGCTACTAAAGTACAAGTAGGTAAATATACCTTAAAATACAAGTAGGTAAATATACCTGTAACTGTATTAGATTATTCGATGAAGGGCAGGCATTATAGTAATACCTTTTACTAAAATAAGTAAATTGTACTCAGTAACAGATTGTACGTACTCTTGGTCAGATTATGCTGTGCGGTATTTGTAGACGCTGTGCAGTTCTACACCTGCATAGTAAGAACTATGGGGTTGAAACTAATATATTATAAGTATGGTCAAAATCCTGAAGAAAAAAGCTGTTTCATATCAACCGGCTCTAGTGAGGGACCACGAAGCATTTAAAATATGCCTACAGATGCAAAATAATGAATTGTGCTGAATCATCTCCATTTACGATTACAAAATATTTAACTCGCATTGGAGACGCCGTTGTGTTACATCATGTCGTAAAAGACAAGTGAGTGGAGATGTTTAACTAGAAAATGAAATCAAACATACGACTGGGAAAATAGTTACCTGATAATCCTCTTTTCAGATTTTGTTTCCCATGTGATAAAAGCTTCAATAATGTAATGTGAGTGGATGTACATTCTGCTGTTGTACAGCTAACGGTGATAACAGTCAAGTATTAAATAAATAGCTATAAAATTATTGTAATGTTTGGCTTATGTGTTTTGTCATAGCGCGTTTGATAAATGCAGAAATGATAAGCATGATTAACTGCATGTCTGAGGACATAAGGATGTAGAATGGATTTCGTGTGAATTTGAGAAAAAGATGTCACATTTCGACGAAATCCTCTTGATGAAGGGAATAAAGTTCATCAAAATTCGACGAAAGACTCTGGCCCTAGAAAATGTAATTCGTATGGAAACACGAGAGCTGATTCAGATGGATACCCGAGAACTTTAAATCAGGCCAACTCACTAGAAAATCGACCTTTACAATATCGAGATAACAGCTGTCCACACAACGGTATATTGTGCTCCTCCTCGTGAGCTAGTCTTACCTTATACGTTGTTGTTACGTTTATAAAATGTACAAAAAGTTTCGTATTAACACCAGTTGACTATAAAAAGACCTTTCCCGGGAACATGTGCTTCCTTTCAGTTCTTACGCTGAATGAAGTATCTGAATGAAGCGTTTGTTTGAAATGGTACGACTTTTCGTTTATTCAGATGTTCACCATCAGTCGATCACAACCTATAAGACATGAACTAGTTGACTTAGGGCTTTGCTACCATAGCAGTGAAAATGTCATCTATTATTTGATATCACGTGCATTTCCACTAGGTCGCTAAATTCTTAGTAAATAATTCAGCAGCTCTGATTGCATCATCTCAAAAGTAGTACAGCTAGGTATATAGGAAAGTGAGAGTGTAAGAAGCAGGAATGGGCAGACTCCAGCTTTAGGTGGCTGAAGAGCTGCAGGTAAAAATGATCGAAAGTCTTGTGATCTCCATACAGGGGACGGTGGGTGTATTCACGCAGGAATGCTTTACTATTGATTTCAGTTTTCAAACAAACCAAAGAGCTAAATGACTGGGGAGAAAACAACTAAAGCGATTTGAGAAACACCAACAATTCTGAAAGTAATAGAAGATAAAAGAAACAATATAATATTTATGTAAACTGAAGGTGGAGGGGGCAGAAAGAAAAGGAATTAATTAAGTCGGCTGCATCGTAATTTTATGCAATTTCAGCGGCAGGGAGTGAAAATGTATGCCACACCGGGATTCGAACCCAGGATCTCTTTCTTAACTAGGCACTTGCATTTTGTTCTAAATAGTTCATTGAATTTGTTCTGGGCGGATGTCCGATGATAGCCGTGCAGGTTCTTCGTTGATCCGTTCACTCAATTTTCCCTTTTTTTGCTTTATTACAGAGGGTAGCTAACCCTCTGACCAAACACGCATCTTTTTTTCATTTTTTTCGATATAGTTCGTTGCGTTTGGTCTGAGCGGACGTCACAAGATATCCGTTCAAGTTGATCGTTGATTCCTTGACTCAGTATTTTTTATTACAGAGAGCACACAACCCCTCTGACCGAACGCGCTGAGCTACCGTGCCGGCTACCACTCCGGCACTCCGACACGAAGCTCAGGGCGCCCGGGCGGACTGTCTCGACACGCTTCTTTGGTGACCCACACTCCCACCCAGCGCGACCTATCCGCAGTCCCTGTCCGTGTCCTCCATGCTCGCTGCATTGAGATTCCCGTAGGAGGTCCAACGAATTGCGCATCCGCACTGAAGGTGGGAGATTCATTACTCGTCGAGGCGAATTAATTACCTGAAGGCATGGTATCTGTTCTTTCGGACACTTTTTAAGTTGACTGTTTTGTTCATTTTATCACAAGTACTTGTTCTGAAACCACCAACCTAGCCACGTTATTCTAACGAAAAAGAACTGTAACGCTTCACATGCTGTCAATGTCGGTAATTCAGAGTCAAAACCCAACTGAAATAATGAACATCAATATGTAATCATCCCATCAGCTTAACACTATGTAATGCTGCTGTATTTCACACATGTTTGTCACTCGGCTTGCAGTCCATTCACATGCACCATTTACGCAGCGCCTTCAATCGATTGTTGAAATCCACATTGCTTAAGACTATGCAGCATTATCGTTCCGATAGGAAATAGCATTTTAATAAAATTTAAAGCGGCACTTACCTGAAACCACATTGAATAACTATGTCATTGTACCTGAACGTGTAGTAGATTCACAATCTGTACTGTTCAAGGCCAATATGATACGTAAAAAAATGTCTAAAGATATTCCTCTAAGTAACAGACGCATACTGTTGCACGCTTCAGTAATGCCAATCTTTCGATCAGTCTGAGTCTCTTGAACCGACTGGGTCCACCCAAATACTGCGCCAGTGGGTCTAGCAACTGTATGAGCAGTAGTACTGCAGGACATAAACCCAATTCAGTAACGTCTATCGTTCCCAATTGCTTCCTGAAGCTTGTAAATAGCTCCTGTGACGCTACTGGACTGACATGAGCGCTACCGCCACCCCGCGGATAACTGACAGTGGGCTGGCTGTAGACCACTATTTGCATTTGCTCCGCCACATCAACACTGTTTTGAGGGTCAATTTGGTAAGGGGTCCGTATTCGTTCTGGCTTTTTAATAATGTCCAACTGCTGTACAACATTTAATTCCGTATTACCGCAGTATGAGTGTGTTCTGAAGAACCATTTTGGGTATGGGAGCAGTTTATTTATAGGGATTGTAAACAACACTTCGAGCATCCATCGCTAGTCGGCGCTGCACATGGTGCTCCAGTCGCTGAATACAAGATGGGGTTGGTGGGAAATACAAAAAATAAAGTTGGTGACAGCAAGTAGTCAGAAGTTCAAAGTATTGGCGGTGGGAAATTTAAAAATGCAGGACGGTGGAATTAACCCAGTTGCATCAGCGAATATTTTTCAAAAATCAGAAATGACAAATCAAAAGCTCACGTGTCACGTTCCAAAGTATCCGAACGATGTGCCGTGTTAAAAGTTTATATGAAACAGAGAATGAAGAAATAAATAGAATGGTTCAGTGGGAATTAGTGACTTCCAGCCGCAAAGGGCATTGTGGTAATACAATGTCGAAAGTTGGAAAATTGTGCCCGAACCCAGATTTATCGCTCCTCAAGAACTTTTGCCTTAACCGCTTTTTCACTATTTAACGACAATTTTTATTTTTTCCTTAATTACACTATGATTCTACAACAAAGAACGAAGAGTAAAATGCCTCTGAGCACTATGGCACTTAACATCTGAGGTCATTAGTCCCCTAGACTTAAAACTACTTACTCCTAACTAACCTAAGGACATCACACACATCCATTCCCGAAGCAGAATTCGAACCTGCGACCGTAGCAGCAGAGCGGTTCCGGACTGAAGCGCCTAGAACCGCTCGGCCACAGCTACCGGCGAACGAAGTGCAGTTACGAATATAATGGAATGAAAAAGCCATGAAGAAACGATGTTCTTATACTTCATTTAACATTGCAAAGGTGAAGGTCTGTAGCAAGTGTCTTCAATAAGAGATGCATGAAAATTTGCATCGTTACGAATTTAAATGAGAATTTGCAGGATCATATTTGAAAATTTCATGTATATATAACCGAAATACTTGTACAATACAAAATTCGTGAAAGTAATTGTTCTACGGGGAAAGCAGTATCAGTCCCAAGTGTACCCTCTGCCGCAGCTGATGGTGCAGATGATCTACGCTCTCATTAGAGTCCGGATTGGCAATGGTTTTTCCTTTAGTGCAACAATACTTAAAGCGCCCGAAGATAATATAGATGCTATTTTATCTGCATCAGCGTCTTCAGGTATTAAGTAACGACGAGTGAAACTACGAGAAATGTATCCATGCTGGTCCTGTTTCTTCTCGTGTTTAGCTTCTACTACGATAAATTTGTTAAAGTCCTTCACAATTACTTCATCCTGTCTGAACTGTTCGACATAGAGATTCATGAGAAGCAAGGTATAACTACACTCCTGGAAATTGAAATAAGAACACCCTGAATTCATTGTCCCAGGAAGGGGAAACTTTATTGACACATTCCTGGGGTCAGATACATCACATGATCACACTGACAGAACCACAGGCACATAGACACAGGCAACAGAGCATGCACAATGTCGGCACTAGTACAGTGTATATCCACTTTTCGCAGCAGTGCAGGCTGCTATTCTCCCATGGAGACGATCGTAGAGATGCTGGATGTAGTCCTGTGGAACGGCTTGCCATGCCATTTCCACCTGGCGCCTCAGTTGGACCAGCGTTCGTGCTGGACGTGCAGACCGCGTGAGACGACGCTTCATCCAGTCCCAAACATGCTCAGTGGGGGACAGATCCGGAGATCTTGCTGGCCAGGGTAGTTGACTTACACCTTCTAGAGCACGTTGGGTGGCATGGGATACATGCGGACGTGCATTGTCCTGTTGGAACAGCAAGTTCCCTTGCCGCTCTAGGAATGGTAGAACGATGGGTTCGATGACGGTTTGGATGTACCGTGCACTATTCAGTGTCCCCTCGACGATCACCAGTGGTGTACGGCCAGTGTAGGAGATCGCTCCCCACACCATGATGCCGGGTGTTGGCCCTGTGTGCCTCGGTCGTATGCAGTCCTGATTGTGGCGCTCACCTGCACGGCGCCAAACACGCATACGACCATCATTGGCACCAAGGCAGAAGCGACTCTCATCGCTGAAGACGACACGTCTCCATTCGTCCCTCCATTCACGCCTGTCGCGACACCACTGGAGGCGGGCTGCACGATGTTGGGGCGTGAGCGGAAGACGGCCTAACGGTGTGCGGGACCGTAGCCCAGCTTCATGGAGACGGTTGCGAATGGTCCTCGCCGATACCCCAGGAGCAACAGTGTCCCTAATTTGCTGGGAAGTGGCGGTGCGGTCCCCTACGGCACTGCGTAGGATCCTACGGCCTTGGCGTGCACCCGTGCGTCGCTGCGGTCCGGTCCCAGGTCAACGGGCACGTGCACCTTCCGCCGACCACTGGCGACAACATCGATGTACTGTGGAGACCTCACGCCCCACGTGTTGAGCAATTCGGCGGTACGTCCACCCGGCCTCCCGCATGCCCACTATACGCCCTCGCTCAAAGTCCGTCAACTGCACATACGGTTCACGTCCACGCTGTCGCGGCATGCTACCAGTGTTAAAGACTGCAATGGAGCTCCGTATGCCACGGCAAACTGGCTGACACTGACGGCGGCGGTTCACAAATGCTGCGCAGCTGGCGCCATTCGACGGCCAACACCGCGGTTCCTGGTGTGTCCGCTGTGCCGTGCGTGTGATCATTGCTTGTACAGCCCTCTCGCAGTGTCCGGAGCAAGTATGGTGGGTCTGACACACCGGTGTCAATGTGTTCTTTTTTCCATTTCCAGGAGTGTATATTGAGGGCTAATCCTCGGGCTCAGATACTTAATTTCACCAAAAATCAATGGCAGCAACGGCGTCCTGTAACACAAAAAACCCAGGCGTTCCTCGGAATCCGGGTATCACTTTTAAATTCGCAACCTGGCTCCCATCGCGCTTATACAGGGTGTTACAAAAAGGTAGGCCAAACTTTCAGGAAACATTCCACACACACAAATAAAGAAAAGATGTTATGTGGACATGTGTCTGGAAACGCTTAATTTCCATGTTAGAGCTCATTTTAGTTTCGTCAGTATGTACTGTACTTCCTCGATTCACCGCCAGTTAGCCCAATTAAAGGAAGGTAATGTTGATTTCGGTGCTTATGTTGACATGCGACTCATTGCTCTTCAGTACTAGCATCAAGCACATCAGTACGTAGCATCAACAGGTTAGTGTTCATCACGAACGTGGTTTTGCAGTCAGTGCAATGTTTACAAATGCGGAGTTGGCAGATGCCCATTTGATGTATGGATTAGCACGGGGCAATAGCCGTGGCGCGGTACGTTTGTATCGAGACAGATTTCCAGAACGAAGGTGTCCCGACAGGAAGACGTTCGAAGCAATTGATCGGCGTCTTAGGGAGCACTGAACATTCCAGCCTATGACTCGCGACTTAGGAAGACCTAGAACGATGAGGACACCTGCAATGGACGAGGCAATTCTTCGTGCAGTTGACGAGTACCCTAATGTCGGCGTCAGAGAAGTCGCTGCTGTACAAGGTAACGTTGACCACGTCACTGTATGGAGAGTGCTACGGAAGAACAAGTTGTTTCTGTACCACATACAGCGTGTGCAGGCACTATCAGCAGCTGATTGGCCTCCACGGGTACACTTCTGCGAATGGTTCATCCAACAATGTGTCAATCCTCATTTCAGTGCAAATGTTCTCTTTACGGATGAAGCTTCATTCCAACGTGATCAAATTGTAAATTTTCACAATCAACATGTGTGGGCTGACGAGAATCAGCACGCAATTGTGCAATCACGTCATCAACACAGATTTTCTGTGAACGTTGGGGCAGTTATTGTTGGTGAGGTCTTCATTGGGCCCCATGTTCTTCCACTTACGCTCAATGGAGCACGTTATCATGATTTCATACGGGATACTCTACCTGTGCTGCTAGAACATGTGCCTTTACAAATACGATACAACATGTGGTTCATGCACGATGGAGCTCCTGCACATTTCAGTCGAAGTGTTCGTACGCTTCTCAACAACAGATTCGGTGACCGATGGATTGGTAGAGGCGGACCAATTCCATGGCCTCCACACTCTCCTGAACTCAACCCTCTTGACTTTCATTTATGGGGGCATTTGAAAGCTTTTGTCTACGCAACCCCAGTACCAAATGTACAGACTCTTCGTGCTCGTATTGTGGACGGCTGTGATACAATACGCCATTCTCCAGGGCTGCATCAGCACATCAGGGATTCCATGCGACGGAGGGTGGATGCATGTATCCTCGCTAACGGAGGACATTTTGAACATTTCCTGTAACAAAGTGTTTGAAGTCACGCTGGTACGTTCTGTTGCTGTGTGTTTTCATTCCATGATTAATGTGATTTGAAGAGAAGCAATAAAATGAGCTCTAACATGGAAAGTAACCGTTTCCGGACACATGTCCACATAACATATTTTCTTTCTTTGTGTGTGAGGAATGTTTCCTGAAAGTTTGGCCGTACATTTTTGTAACACCCTGTATACCCAGTATTTGCGCCTTATGGAATGTTCCTGGACGTTCTCAGTCGACTTCGCAACTATCGATTCTGTGAACCACTTCGGTCATCCGGACACGGTCACTGACTGATTCAAATTTCCAGCTGACCTCAGGCTGCAATGCAGCGTCCCTCGTCCATTAACCCCTACACGCAAATTATTGACTCCGATAGAAGTTCGAACGATGTTAGTGTATCCGCACTGAAACAAACGTCAAGGGTGCGTCGAGCTTTTTGCATATACGTTGTCTAGATGTTACGCTGCTCTATGTAACTGGTTGAAGAGGGTGATAAATAACTGCCGATATAGTTGACGACTATTGGAGTATCTTGCCGCATACACCGTACAAGAACGAACTGCATTCTTCCTACACTCTCCGTACACCATGAGCTTGTCGACTTTTTCTGCATTGGTTAATCCCATCGTCCATTCACCACTTACTGCTTGGATTGTCACTCACTAACTGACTAGCAAGTACTTAGAGAAATGCGTGATATACGCATCAGAGGGTCGAGAATGCAAATGCCGAAATGACGTACGAGTTGTTTTCTGCTGCCAGTCTCAATTAGCCATGACAGCTGGATTGCCTAATGTACCTGTTCCAACATAAGTTATCTAGGTACAATTTCATGATATGTAGCTCTTACCAAATGATCAGTTTATTTTTGTCATGAGATACCGTAGTATCATGTGACATTGCAATAGCACCACATGACTGTTTTACTGCATATTATTCTAAATGACAATGTATACTCGTATTATCTTATGTAGTGGTTTTCACCAAATGGTTGATTTGCTTTTGTCATGTCACGTCGTGTCATATGACACACAAATATTGTATTCAAACGAAGTGAAGAAGAAAATGGGAAAAAATAAATAAATAAAATTTCAAAAAAGAAAATAAAAATGAATAACAGAATGAGAAAAAAATATAGCCATTCATTTGCATCTACTTTTATTGTATTTCTTTTATTGTAATTTGAGTGCATGTGTATCTCACTGCGACTGTACGATAGTGTACACATATTTTGGAGCTTGTTCTTTGACCCTGATCTTTGACCTTGTTCTTTGACTTTGGCTTGTACCTTCTTTCATCAACAATTGTGTGTTAACATAATGGGTGTTGTTGTGCCTGAATAATTGTGCTGTGCACTTACTGCTGTTACAAATTTTCTTGTTGTCAGTGTTTCTGCTCGCTTAATCTGGTATTATGGCGTCAAGTACAATTTTCTGACGTTTTTTCAGGTCAGCATTTCTCACACCGAAAATGTAAATGTGTTGATATTTACAGTTTTCACTTTGCTTCCATTTTTAGACTAGCGCTGTGAAGATGGCCTATGATCGAAACCGATTGTGAATAAATATACTGTAAGGCAGCACAGTGTATGTCATGCATTTCTCCAAGTATATCGATGCTGTTGACAGACGCCTGAAAAAAATTTTGACTAGCAAGTCGCTGTGCAGTCAGGCTAAACACAAGCACCCTGTAATCGAACGTAACGACATCGTACTTAGCAACTACGCAGGTTGAATGGCACATACAGGAGTCGGCATGAAAACTTTTCAAAATACGGTATATCGTAAACGACTAGCACTAGAAACCTGCAACAAACACCACTGGCACTCTAATTTACTCTACTTTTAGTCTGTTAATGTCAATAGACATTATTACATTTAAGAAAAGTGTGAGACTGCACAGAAAATACATTTTCTAACTACACTCCTGGAAATGGAAAAAAGAACACATTGACACCGGTGTGTCAGACCCACCATACTTGCTCCGGACACTGCGAGAGGGCTGTACAAGCAATGATCACACGCACGGCACAGCGGACACACCAGGAACCGCGGTGTTGGCCGTCGAATGGCGCCAGCTGCGCAGCATTTGTGCACCGCCGCCGTCAGTGTCAGCCAGTTTGCCGTGGCATACGGAGCTCCATTGCAGTCTTTAACACTGGTAGCATGCCGCGACAGCGTGGACGTGAACCGTATGTGCAGCTGACGGACTTTCAGCGAGGGCGTATAGTGGGCATGCGGGAGGCCGGGTGGACGTACCGCCGAATTGCTTAACACGTGGGGCGTGAGGTCTCCACAGTACATCGATGTTGTCGCCAGTGGTCGGCGGAAGGTGCACGTGCCCGTCGACCTGGGACCGGACCGCAGCGACGCACGGATGCACGCCAAGACCGTAGGATCCTACGCAGTGCCGTAGGGGACCGCACCGCCACTTCCCAGCAAATTAGGGACACTGTTGCTCCTGGGGTATCGGCGAGGACCATTCGCAACCGTCTCCATGAAGCTGGGCTACGGTCCCGCACACCGTTAGGCCGTCTTCCGCTCACGCCCCAACATCGTGCAGCCCGCCACCAGTGGTGTCGCGACAGGCGTGAATGGAGGGACGAATGGAGACGTGTCGTCTTCAGCGATGAGAGTCGCTTCTGCCTTGGTGCCAATGATGGTCGTATGCGTGTTTGGCGCCGTGCAGATGAGCGCCACAATCAGGACTGCATACGACCGAGGCACACATGGCCAACACCCGGCATCATGGTGTGGGGAGCGATCTCCTACACTGGCCGTACACCACTGGTGATCGTCAAGGGGACACTGAATAGTGCACGGTACATCCAAACCGTCATCGAACCCATCGTTCTACCATTCCTAGACCGGCAAGGGAACTTGCTGTTCCAACAGGACAATGCACGTCCGCATGTATCCCGTGCCACCCAACGTGCTCTAGAAGGTGTAAGTCAACTACCCTGGCCAGCAAGATCTCCGGATCTGTCCCCCATTGAGCATGTTTGGGACTGGATGAAGCGTCGTCTCACGCGGTCTGCACGTCCAGCACGAACGCTGGTCCAACTGAGGCGCCAGGTGGAAATGGCATGGCAAGCCGTTCCACAGGACTACATCCAGCATCTCTACGATCGTCTCCATGGGAGAATAGCAGCCTGCATTGCTGCGAAAGGTGGATATACACTGTACTAGTGCCGACATTGTGCATGCTCTGTTGCCTGTGTCTATGTGCCTGTGGTTCTGTCAGTGTGATCATGTGATGTATCTGACCCCAGGAATGTGTCAATAAAGTTTCCCCTTCCTGGGACAATGAATTCACGGTGTTCTTATTTCAATTTCCAGGAGTGTATTTTTACAATATGAGCCCCCACTAACAATCCCATCTGTAAAATTCAGGTTATAAGTTTTAGGTGAGTCGCTACCTCGGCAATTATTTGTCAACCTCTTAAACGAGTTTAAGTATTGTTACTATACGAGGCCCCACTACCTATCCAATTTGTAAAACTCGCACCGCAATAGCGCTTTCCCTTTCCGCAGTATAG
This sequence comes from Schistocerca cancellata, assembly GCF_023864275.1. NCBI lineage: Eukaryota > Metazoa > Arthropoda > Insecta > Orthoptera > Acrididae > Schistocerca > Schistocerca cancellata. The sequence goes on along the minus strand of NC_064628.1, from coordinate 513,909,862 downwards.
GTTTTAGGTAAGAGTTTTGGGTGAGTCGCTATCTGGGCAATTATTTATCAGCCTCTTAAACGAGTTATGTAAAAGTGGTAGTCTAACACTTTGACAATGTAAAAGAAGAAAATAAGTGACGACAAAAGACGGGGAAATTAATGTTCTTGCTACTGTTGCAGTTGATCCGCACGTTAACTCAATCAAAATCGTACGAGGAAGTGGCATGAGTCAGGAAAGTGTCCTATGCATTCTCCATCGACATTAGTTCCATCCCTATCACATCTCTCTCCATCAAAGACGGCATGAAAACGATTATGAGAAACGCGTAACTTCTGTACTTGGGCATCATGGGTATTATGTATTTTGTTTAGTGATGAAACCACATTTACCAATCATGGGCAGGTAAACCGCTCAAACATGCAGTACTGGTCTGCTGGCTTCGTCATGTGGAACGTCAGAGTCAGTAGAGCGTAAAAGTGTGGTGTAGGATGGAGAACCATCAGCTCATAGGCCCGTTTCGCATGGACGGTTGATCGTGCACAAGCATCGTAGCCTCCAAACAGACCATCTTCCACGGATGCTAGAAAACGTTCCTCTGCAGACTAGAAGGTATGTGCTGTACTCACACGACGGCTTTCCAGTGCACTGAGTACTACAGCATGTCTTCACACATTGTTTTCAAATCGTTGGATTGGACCCAGAGGGCCTGCACATTGGCCGGCCCGTTTCCCGGATTTGATATCTGTAGATTTTTTTTCTGTGTGTGAAATCTTATGGGGCTTACCTGCTAAGGTCATCAGTCCCTAAGCTTACACACTACCTAACCCAAATTATCCTAAGGACAAACACACATACCCATGCCCGAGGGAGGACTCGAACCTCCGCCGAGACCAGTCGCACAGTCCATGACTGCAGCGCCCCAGACCGCACGGCTAATCCCACGCGGATTTTTCAGTGGGGAAAGCTGAAAGATAGTGTCTACAAGGACATACAGACTGCACCCGATGATAAACAACAACATATTACTGCAGCCTGCTCTGACATCTCCACTGAAATGCTACAACGTGTGCAGCAGTCATTCAATACCAGTCTTGAAGGGCGTATTGCCGATGCCGACCATCATTTTTAACACAACATGTGATGGTCAGTTGTCTCGTTACTTGACAGAAGTCACATAACTAGTGCGTGCGGATGCACTAATATCGTACGAACTCTTACGGGAATCAGTTATTTGCGCATAGGAGTTAATGGACGAGGCATGCTGTACTGCAGCGTGCAATAAGTTGGGCATTTGATTCGGCTAGGGACCGCGTCCGGACGACCAAAGCGATTAGGGCAAGCGCTCAAGAAGGGTAAATTCGTGTTCGAGTCCTTGTGCGGCAAAAATTTTCAACTTTCTATTTACATTACCACAATTCCTTGTGCGATTGGAAGTGACGAATTCCCACCCATCTCTTACCCTATTTTTCCCGCTCAATGCTTCATATACATGTATGCACCAGCCACGTCACCTCGAGTGGTGTCTATTCTGTCGAACATGTCTGGAAGAACAGACGCCACTGAAATACATATATCTACGTTAAGAAGTATATGAACAATCTGTACTTCCTGGGTCACTTTCAAAAGTAACCAAACGACCAGAATTTTGCACCATGTACAAAAGTATGCAAACGATCTTAACATTTTAACACTTGAAAGCATCATGTGATTTGTAGAAGAATTTAGATGTCGAAATATTTAATCTGAGGGTACATTTCCCATTACACCAAGTTCAATTTAATACTGGAAATACTGCTACTTGCACCCTCTACATAATTTTTGATAAATACTTTTGAACATGGCGCAAAATTCTGATCATTTGATTTATTTCTAACATGCCTCAAAAAAAATAGTTTGTTCAGGCACTTTTTAACATGGCACGAATTTCATATCGTTTAGGTACTTATGATCATCCAGTTTTCCGCTAGCAAAATATATTAGTTCCAACCTCTTGCGTTTTAAAAATAGCCATCTCTGCCATGTTGGATTCTGTACTTTCCCGCTACTTCCTTCTTGAATTCAGCGACACCAAAGCTGTGACTGCAGCGGCTGCTGACTAGTGTCGGACACTTGAACTGTGATTGGAACGCTTGTACTCGTACATTTACTACTCACGGGGAAGCTATTTAGCTCCAAAATTATCGACTTATTTTGCAACAAGGATGGATCAGCTTGTTTATGCAAAGAAACTGATGAACCAAACTGCTAAATAATAACAGTCCAACGTCAGATATGCTTACTGGTACACTTTAATTGAATACACTATATTTCTTGACAGTTCCGAGCCCACTTTCGATAAAACGACAATTTACTCTCACAGCGATGAGAATGGTTTTTCCATAAGCTTCATCTCCGTTTCTGAAGGAATATTAAAGATTAACGTCTATTTGTAGCCAGAAAGAAGCCTTTTTATTGACTTCTAGTTCTGTAGACGTTAATTAACATTAATCGCCGTACTTCACTCGTTCATAGTTTTTATGGTACCTGTCCTCAGCGACATTAAGCCTCGTTTAAACTAACACACTAGGTTCTGATACTCGTTTTTTGAAACCAGTGATAGGCAACTAGTTTTGTAGGTTGCTGTCTAAATGGTTACATCAGAGCACACATCAGTTTCGACATTTTGTGAATGCTGAAGTACTGGGACTCTTAAAGGCAGAGGCGGAGTTCATGCTTGTCGGCTTGAAAAGTATGGGTTCGTGACTGCATAAAAGGGCGTTGTTCAGCGATCTTATTGACGAAACAAGTGTGCAGCACAACAACAACTTCATCCTCCTAAGGAGGAAATCAGAACAGTTCACTGATCTTCATAACGGAGATAAAATGCATTAAGGAATTAAGATAGTTATGCGAGAAACATTATCGTTGGAACTGAAACTGCAAGTCACATTACATTTGTTTTTGCAAGAGGACATTTTTCTATCTTACCCCGCTTAGGTCGCAAGAGTTTATAATTACTCGCATTGGTGGTAACGAGACCAGAGCGAAACGGGTGGCTTCGGTGGAGACTGACAGCGGAGATCACGAGGTGAACTAATGAATATTTTCAGTCCAGAGCGTAGCCGAGTAGCCTAAGCATGTACCATAATCCAGGGAAAAGTCCAAATCATAAAAAGTTAATCAGGCAAGATCAAACTATTTTGAATGAAGTGACCCGCAGTGATAGTAAAATACTTTTATACAAACTCACGACCGGTTTCACGTCAGTTGAAGAGGCATCCTCATGTCTCTAAGGATGCGTCTTCAATAGACGCGAAGCCTGTCGTGACTTTGGATGAAAGTACGAGGGTAAGTCAATTATTATCCGCAATTTATATATTTGTTTATTTTGGTAGTACTGTCGTTTTACGTTCATGACGCATGCTTTGTTTATTTGTTGTTATATCTTTGCCATTTTAAAGCTGCTAGTTTAGTTTCGTTATCACTGCAGTGCTATTAATCATGGCTGCTCCGCTGTCTATTTGCAACAAAGAAGAGCAACGTTTTCAGTCTGGAACCGCGCGACCGCTATGGTCGCATCGCAGGTTCGAATCCTGCCCTGGGCATGGATGTGTGCGATGTCCTTAGGTTAGTTAGGTCTAAGTAGTTCTAAGTTCTAGGGGACTGATGACCTCAGAAGTTAAGTCCCATAGTGCTCAGAGCCATTTGAACCATTTCAAGACCAACGTTCAGCAGAGATGCGTATGCGTTTTTTGTGGTCGGAAGGCGTAACAGGGGCCCAAATTCATCGAAGACTTTCGGTACAGTACGGGAACAGTGTTTTTCCACAACGGAGTGTCTACGAATGCAGTGAAATATTCCGAGATGGTCGCACAAGCTTTACGTACGATGAAGGAGCCGGACGACCGTTTACCGACACAAGTGAATAAACCGTTGAGCGTTCACGTGAAATGATTCTCTTAGACAGACGATTAACTTTTGACGAAGTTGCACATCGTCTGCAAATTAGTCACGGTTCTGCTTACGAAATCATCCACAACAGACTTGGGTTTCATAAAGTTTGTGCAAGATGGGCCCCGAAACTACCCACACAGTTGAATAAACAAACGCCCTTGGACATCTGCAAAAACATTTGGATCGCTATGGTAACCAAGGGGACAACGTCTTAGGCAGTGTCATTACTGGTGACGAAATATGGATCCACCATTACGAGCTGGAGAGTAAACGGCAGAGTATGGAATGGAAATATCCAAATTCTCCGTGCAAGAAAACGTTCAAGACCCAACCGTCCGCAGGAAAACTCCTGCTTACGGTTTTTTTGGGAAGCACAAGGTACTGGAATATTATGGGGAAAGGGGCACAACAATAAGCAGTGTACGTTACAGTGAGATGCTTACTGCCAGGCTAAAGCCTGCAATTTGAAGCAAACGCCGAGGATTTCTGTCAAAAGTAGTTGTGTTGTTGCACAACAATGCCCGTCCGCATACTGCTGCCCACACTGCTGAAACGCTCCAGAAACTCAAATTTGAAGTACTAGATCATCCTCCATATAGTCCCGATCTTGCCCCTTCTGACTATCACTTATTTGGTCCAGTCAGACAGGCATTAAGAGGCGTCGATTTGCCTCGGACGAAGCAGTGAAAGAAGCGGTGCATTCCTGGCTCGCAGCTCAACCGAGAACCTTCTTTTATGAGGGCATCAGGAAGCTTCTCCAACGATGGACCAAGTGCGTTGAAACGCAAGGAAGCGTTGTCGAAAAATGATGTTCTTGTAAGTTTTTTATTTGATTACAATAAAATTTTATAATTACTTTGCGGATAATAATTGACTTACCCTCGTATTTTTCAGCCACTGCGGATTATTTCATTGAAAATGTGCAAAATTGGTTACGGATGAACGCAATTTAACATAACATGCTGAAGGTCAAAATACTCTGCTGTCCAATGGCGGGAACGTAAGACTTTAGTGACTAGCGAGAGATGGTCGCAATCGGCGCGCTGCGGTTTTTAGCGGTAAAACTCGTCAGAGGGCGGCGCCGCCTCACATGCTTGCCATGGCGACCGCACCCAGCGCGTGGGCGAGCCGCGGCCCTCGCCTGCAGCTCGAGTATCTCTTGACGTGTTCTCTCTGTCGATACTCCTTCAGATACTAAACCCTGCCTCCCTTTAATCGGCACGTAGGGCTGAAAGTGACCTGGCCGTTGCCGACTTCGCTGAGGGAGGGGAGAGAGGACTGTAGTAATGCCCGCCAAAGGTGCCTGCGGACAGTTCCTATCGTGACTGATCGACGGAGTCTGCGCGCTGCTTGTCCACAGCTCGTGGTCGTGCGGTAGCGTTCTCGCTTCCCGCGCCCGGGTTCCCGGGTTCGATTCCCGGCGGGGTCAGGGATTTTCTCTGCCTTGTGATGTCCTTAGGTTAGTTAGGTTTAAGTAGTTCTACGTTCTAGGGGACTGATGACCATAGATGAAAAGTCCCATAGTGCTCAGAGCCATTTGAACCATTTTTTGCGCGCTGCTTAGGAAAATCAGCAGGGGAGTGGGGTCCGGAAGTGGCGCAGGTGGGACCAACGAGCCGATCTTCTTGGGCACCATAGATCGATAATACTCAGCGTCCACCGATGGCGAGGGAAGGGGGCCGCCGATGGTGAGAGTGGACCGGAAGTGACGCAGGAGCAGGAAGTGGTTCGACCTCCATTGCCTCCCAACAGTAGTCATTTGTCAGCTTCCTACCGAGGCCTAACACAATGGTGGAGAGTGTGGTAGTAGGAGGCTATCCTGGTGTTGTCGTGTAAGGCACCATAAAGGTGAGCAATAAAAGCATTGTATAAACGTGTCTACTTGATTTTTTGTGAGCTTTAACAGACTCTCAGGGAGCATGTTGCTCTAACATCTAAGAGCTTATTATTATTTTATTTCTTTAAGTAGCGTTTATGACTCCCTAATGTATCATAGTTGTCCTATTGGTGAAAGTGGACTTACTGTTTAACGTAGAATCAGAACCATGTGTCGTTCCTAGCGACTCTTCACATCACTTAGAGGTAACAGTTAGTTTACAGGCAGGCTGAAACTTTCCTTGGCCCTGCTGGGGTTCTATCAGGCGACGTCTCGATTTTCAGACCATTATACCACCAGGCACGACATTTAGTGCTTTAAACATTATAAATGAAGTAGCGTAAAGTAAACAGGGGGAACGTGTTTAAAATAGGAACACAATTTATGAAGTTCAACTCAATTTATTTTTATGTTTCGTATAACATTATAAGGTAGAAAGCCACTGAAACATACTAACAGGCGATGGATGTGCTATCTGTTAACACTGTAAAGAAAACAGCGAGAAAAATGCAATTATTATCGCCTGGGCTACAGGGAGCAGCATCCGTGGGTCACTGATATATTCATATTTTTAAGACGGAAGTTTTAAAGGTTAACTCGTCGTTCATAATGTGAGCTGTGGAACGGCTGTTTGACCTGAGAAACTTATGGCGTAGACTTATGTACGAAACCACGCAAAATTGTACGTTATAAGGGTAAAAGAGGAAATAATGCAATAGGATCACTGAACATAAATTAATAATTGTCTGTATATGAAATTTGCGTAAGAGTATTTCTGTTTTGTTTGATTATAAATCACTGACTGCTTTTATAGAAATCAACGTTTGTTTGTTACACAACAGTTGTGCCAAACTGAATACACATACAGTCGCGTGAGGAAGGAGTAAGTACCCACGTGTCCTCGAATGCAACTTAAATTTAAATTTATGTGTTCTCAAATGCAATTAATACTCAAGTTGATGAAGGGAGGAAGTAAACAGACATAAAAAAAAGAGTGTTCGAGATTCTTCTCCTAGCAGGTAACTTTGAAGTAGTGATGTGGAACTAGTTACAATTGCTTTTATCACGTTACAAACTGTATAGCAAAATAGAGATTATTCCTTTTTCATTAACATTTATTTCAGTCCTAGACCTGTGACACTGAGCTGATGTAGCTACAGAAAAATACTAGTTACGTGAATGGTTCCTTAGTGAACAGCCATATTGCAGAACTACTGTTTGCAGGGATTATTTCATCTCGAGTACACAGGTAAAATTACTCATGTGCAGTTGTAAGAATGCACGTCTAAATATTGCTATCCAAAGTAAATACAAGGTTCGTCCAAAAAGTAACGCATCACATCTTTTTTCTCAACAATTATTTTACTGAAACGTACGCACAAGAAAGAATGATGTCTCATTTTACACTCCCTATTTTACCACGTAATCTTTTTACAGTGCCGGCCGCTGTGGCCGAGCGGTTCTAGGCACTTCAGTCCGGAACCGCGCTGCTGCTACGATCGCACGTTCGAATCCTGCCTCGGGCATGGATGTGTGTGATGTCCTTAGGTTAGTTAGGTTTAAGTAGTTGTAAGTTCTAGGGGGCTGATGACCTCAGATGTTAAGTCCCATAGTGCTTAGAGCCATTAGAACCAATCTTTTTACAGTGCTATGGTCTTTTTCCAGCGAGACGCAGGGGCGTTGAAGCTCTTTCGGTACAACTGTTGTTTTAGTCACGAAGGTGTTTCTTCAGTGTGCGAATCACCGCTTCGCCATCTTCAAAATGTCTTCCACGGAGTCGTCAAACATGTGTGAGACGGAATGTTATCATGTTGAATCAAACAATAATCTGGGCTGTTATTGCGCTGAAGTCGCTGGAAGCGCTTCTTGAGTTTGGTCAATGTGTACATATACACTTCAAAATCAGTGGTGCTCCTTGCTGTCAACACGAATGAGCACAAGCTGCATCTTTTGCCAGGTGTGACAGCCTTGGATGACCTCCCCGAACAATGCATATCTTGGAGCTCTGCCTGAGCGCCTCCTTGTAATAGCCTCACCGTCCTTGCCAAGAGGCCAATCGTACTTCTGTCGACTGCAGGTGCTCCATAAACTGCAGACAAACCTTTGTGAATGCTCCCCCAGCTTCTTTCTTCGCAGTCAGATATTCAGTAACACACTGCTTGTAACGTATATCCCTTGCAGACGCCATTTTGAAACATAGCTGCAGTTACGCTATCTGTCGGAAGAAACGCAAAATTTGTGTGCATACTCGGTAAACTTTAAATAATCCATACCTAAAGTAAAGCATTTGAACCATAGTTGTTGACTGACAAAAAAAAAGTGGTATTACTGTCTGCATGCTGCCAAAAGGAAATCTCATAGAACATAAAAGGAATGAAGTTTATAGAGTAGCGGACAACGTCAGATGCTACGATACTGACAATGTAAAATAAAATGTACCACTTGGAAATTGTGCGTCAGTCCTCTGAAAACCTGTTCGACAATATTATTAAAAGTAAAATTTTCTTCTCCTTCTTCAGCGGCTCTCCGAAGTAGTGAAGCCTTGTGATGAACTTGTAGCCATACTTCATTGTCTACGATAGGAATCGCTAATGGTTCCTGGAGACCTCTCAAGCCCATTGTTTACTCTAGTTTTTGCTTCCTCTATTGTCTCCTCCGACGAAAACTAATGGCACTGCAGATAATCATACGTGCTAGATTAAGAAGAATTTTCGCTGGACTTGAGGTGAGCGAAGAACGCGGTTTCCTGCTTTTTAGTAAAGAGACTGCTTCAAGACCGCTCGAAGTGTCAAAGTCGGCAGAGGACAGTCAACAGGGTGGAACAGCGGGGTAAAATCTCAAGCGTTCATGACGAGAACGCCACGTTATCTTGCACGAGGTTTAACAGCACGAATCCTCAGGAAAATAGAAATATAATAAGAGGGAGCGTAAATTAAAAATTTTGTGAATATATCTGAAATTGTCAGAATAGGAGAAAGTGATCGTAAGCAGATAATCAAAAGTAAAATTACAAACATTTTGAAAACTTTCTATATAAATAGCGTGGCTGTACATAATAGATTTTACTCTGACATTTGAAATAAAACTGTTATGGACGATGTACACGGCTAGTGCATTTAAAACACTAAACGGGATCTGAAGATGGTAGTTAAGCTATCGAAACTAGTGATCAGATCGTAAGAAATTTTTAACGTTAAACACGGTGAGACAATATATAAAAAAAATTTGAAAATTTGGAAGAGTTTAATAGAAAGTTTTATAAATAGTGGAGGGCTTTTGCACTCACAAGCGGAAGGTCTCAGACACAGCCAACCGATTCGGCTCACATTTGTCAGGTCGCTTGTGTCTATCGAAATACTCTACTACATTTAGGCTCAGAAACCATCCACTTTTGAGAAAACTGCCCCTAAAGTTCATGATGCACAATCGATACAGAATAGACGGATCGACAGGTAATTGAAAACTGAGCATTTTTCATCAACATATACGAGATCCGCAGACGCAAGCTTTTTTCGACTGCCTCTTATGTACCTTTAGGGTAAGAGCTGTTCAGAGAAAGAGCCGCAGGTGTTGCGACCAAGAACTGCGACAAGAGTTGATTTTTCTCCCTTTCGCTATAGCGAGCGCCGATTGCTAATCTTCGCAGTACTCATACTCGGAACTGTATTCATATAACAATGCTTGAGATTTTAAGTCTTTTCTAATCCAAGTTGTTTGAGTAATTTACTTATCTACTTTGTTACTATTCCTTATGATCTCTCTTTCGTGTGACGACGCGCCGCCGCCGGTGCAAGTCTTGTTAGCTGACGCCGTTTGGCGACTTGCGTGTCGGTGATGATGAAACAATGATGGGGACAACACAACACCCAGTCATCGAGGGGAGAAAATCCCAGGCCCGAGCCGGAATCAAACCCGGGCTCGTTCGGTTCGCATCCACCCATGCTGACCCTGCGGCTAGCGAGGCGGACATTATTCCTTATCGATTTACTTACCTTCACAACCCTCCTATTCCTACCAGCTAAGATGCAGGAAAAAATACAAATACAAAAAAATGCGGAATGCAGCTAGAGATCGACACAGATTCTCTGCTTCCGAGTCAGTTACCGAGCGAGGTGGCGCAGTGGTTAGCACACTGGACTCGCATTCGGGAGGACGACGGTTCAATCCCGTCTCCGGCCATCCTGATTTAGGTTTTCCGTGATTTCCCTAAATCGTTTCAGGCAAATGCCGGGATGGTTCCTTTGAAAGGGCACGGCCGATTTCCTTCCCAATCCTTCCCTACCCCGAGCTTGCGCTCCGTCTCTAATGACCTCGTTGTCGACGGGACGTTAAACACTAATCTCCTCCTCCTCTCCCGAGTCAGTTGAGTTGGACGTATGCAACTGTGAATTCGTTTAACAGCTCATACCTTAAGAGTCCACTGGAAGTCGGAAGAGTTTCTTTCCTCGATTTCTAGGAAAATATGCGTTTTCGGATTCCATATATGTGAATGAAAAATGTTCAGTTTTCAATTATCTTTGGATACTGTCATTTCTGGAACGATTGGGCGTCAACAATATCTTCAAATCTGTCATTTTAGGTTGTACATAAGCGACGTGTCAAATATGAACCAAGTCGGTTTCCCGTGTCTGAGGCCTTTATCCTTGTCACTCATTACTAGGGTTTCACGTCTCAATACAGGGTGAAAAGTATTTAAACCGACAAACTCTGGGAGGTTGTAGGGGACATCAAAACAAATATTTTTCCCTAATGTCATTTCTTCCTATGAGGAGTATTTAAACCGGTAGAGAAAGATTTCTCTGGTGGCAAATTAATTAAACCAACAAACACTTTTCCATTTTTTATGACCAAGAGACAACACATTAACACAGCCCAATTTCAATTACAGTAGATTTTCAAAAATGCCTCCATTGACACGAAAATAAAGGTGACACCGTCGGATCATGTTCTGTCTGACACGGGCAAAACCCCTGGAGTATCTTGAATTGTTCCTGCTGCTGCTACTATCCGGGCAACCATATCCTCTTCTGACGCAACAAAAGTTGCGTAAACAAGGTTGCGCAACTCTCCCCACACAAAAAAGTCCAGAGGGGACATATCTGGGGATCGAGCAGGCCATGGTACAGAATCACCTCTGCCAATCCAGTTTCTGGGAACCGTCGGTCCAGGAATCGACGCACACGACGACTGAAATGTGCTGGCGCCTCGTCACGTTGGAACCAAATGCGTTGTCATGTAGGGAGCGGGATATGTTCTAGCAACTCTGGCAATGCTATGGCGAGAAAATTCTAATAGTGCCTGCCATTTAATGGCCTAGGTAGCAGATACGGCCCAATTAAACAGTCCCCAACAACACCGACCCACACATTAACGAAGAACCGCACTTAAGTGCTAGTAACTGTGGTACGTTGGTTATCCTCATTCCAAACATGCGAATTGTGCATGTTGAAGACTCCATCACACCCGAATGTTGCTTCATCGGTAAACAACACAGAGGATGGAAATGTAGGACGCATTTCACACTGTTCCATGTACCACTGCGAAAACTGGGTGGATAATCAACTTGTTCCAGGTTGTTGACACGCTGTAAGTGAAATGGACGTAGCAATTACTCTCGAAGGACCGTTCTTACATTCGTCTTATTCGTCCCCAATGTTACGTGCAATTACACGAATGCGGATTGAAGGATCCCGCTCCACCTGCTGCAAGACAGCTTCCTCAAATTGCAGCGTTCTTACGGTGCGACGGCGTCCTTGTCCATGTAATCTGCTAAATGACCCGGTCTCACACAGACGTGGGTACTCAGCAGCAAAGGTCGTATGATGTGCGATACGGCGATTAGGATATTGTTGTTGATAAAGCCGTTGTGCAGATCGTCTGTTGTAGTGCTCTACGTATTACGCACCAACCATATCAATGTACACACTCCAGGTGAATCGGTCCATTAGTAAACGGAGAGAATGCACTACTACACTGGTGGACAGCAGTTGCCTACAACTGAAGAGCGTAATACGCCCTCTAACAACTGAAGATCGTAATACGGCCTCTAACAATTGAAGAGCGTAATACGGCCTCCACCGGTTTAAATAATCCTCATAGGAAAAAATGAGATTAGGGAGAAATATTTGTTTTGATGTACCCTACAACCTCCCAGAGTTTGTCGGTTTAAATACTTTTCACCCTGTATCTTTCGTAAACTCTTGTTCCTCACCCCTGAAAGTTATTATTGGCATCATGGGAGCATCCTGTATAAACAAGACGAATGTGAAATGAAATGGCCGTAGTTGTTTATAACGCAGACGAGTGCGCTGCGACAGTGACAGCGCCAGACTGGCAGCCACAGCTGTGCCAGAGGGAGCGCCGGACGACAGCAGCGGCAGTTGGCCCCTAGCAGTGCGGCCGCGCCGCAGGGCGCTGCGCTGCGCAGCCGTGGCTTGGCCGCTATGCAGATGAGGGCCTGGCCTTCATTACGTGTCCCCGCTCTATGGCCAGACGGCGCCGCTCTCTCCGCCGCAGAATGCCTGTCTGGCCTTTCACACCCAGCACGTCGTACGCCATTACTTGTCAGGGCATACTGGCGTGCACTGCGGAGAGCACCATAGCGGGATAAAAGAGCTCTAGTAAAACCAAGTGGGCTGCGATACGACAACGGTGAAGCTACGAGCAGCGCTGTGGTATCGTGTTTCCAACGACAGCCTCAGGCAGAGAGCCGTCTGCGATTGTAGAGAACATGTATCTCAAGAAGGACTAGTTTTCAGCTGAGTGTAGTTTCTTATATCAATTGAATATCCCATTCGCACCCGAAATATACACTGAAGCGCCAAAGAAACTGGTACAGGCATGAGTATTCAAATACAGAGGTATATAAAGAGACAGAATACGGCGCTGGGGTCGGCAACGCCTATATAAGACTATAAGTGTTCGGCGCAGTTGTTTGATCAATTACTCCTGATACAATGGTAGGTTATTGAGATTTAAGTGAGTTTGAACGTGGCGTTATAGTCGGCGCAAGAGCGATGGAACACAGCATCTCAGAGGTAGCGATGAAATGGAAATTTTCCAGTACGACCATTTCACGAGTGTGCCGTGAATATCAGGAATTCGCTACACCATCAAATCTGCTACACTGCTGCGGCTGGAAAAAAATCCTGCAAGAACGGGACCAACGACGACTGAAGAGAATCGTTCAGCGTGACAGACGTGCAACCCTTCCGCAAATTGCTGTAGATTTCAGTGCCGAGCCATCAACAAATACAAGTGTGCGAACTATTCAAAGAAACATCACCGATATGGAATTTCGGAGCTGAAGGCCTGCTTGTGTAACCTTGATGACTGTACGACACAAAGCTTTGCGTCTTGCCTGGCCCCGTCAACACCGCCATTGGACTGCTGATGACTGGAGACGGGTTGCTTGGTTGCTGGTGTCCAACTGGATGAGCGGATGAACGTGTACAGGTATGGAGACGAACTCATGAATGCATGGATCCTGCATGTCAGCAGGGGACTGTTGAAGGTGGTGGAGGCCCTCTAATGGTGTGGGGCGTGTGCAGTTGGAGTGATATGGGACGCCTGATACGTCTAGACACGACTCTGACAGGTTCCTCGTAGGTAAACATCCTGTCTGATCACCTGCGTACATCATGTCCATTGTGCATTGCGACGGACTTGGCAATTCCAGCAGGACAATTTAACACCCACACGTCCAGAATTGCTACAGAGTGGCTCCAGGAACACTCTTCTCAGTTTAAACACTGCCGCTGGGCACCAAACTTCCCAGACATGAACATTATTGAGCATATCTTGAATGCATTGAAACGAACTGTTCGGAAGAGACTTGTACCCCCTCGTTCTCTTATGGATTTATGGACAGCCCTGCAAGACTCTTGGTGTTAATTCCCTCCAGCACTACTTCAGACATTAGTCGAGTCCATACCACGTCGTGTTGCGGCACTTTTGCTTGCTCGCGAGGGCCCTACACAATATTAACCGTGTGTACCAGTTTCTTTGGCTCTTCAGTGTATATCGCTATAACGAACTTCCAAACGCAAATCATTCCAAACAAAATGTGGACAAATATGGAGAAATTTTGCCAACGTATAATCCTGTGGGCGCTGTGCTTACGGCACAAAGATTTCTACTGAAGAGAATGACCTAGGTGCAGACGTTGTTAATTCCGATGACGACAGCAAGCTTTAAAGACACCTGTCAAACACATAATTTATTAAGTGATTTACGGCTTGACAAATTGTGTGAGGAAATCGAGCTCACGACTGGTTTTTAAATAATTCATTTAGCTGGAAAATAACTACACAGGTGCCAATAGCAAAGCAGTGCGAAATAGTTCCCTTCTTTAAATTAAAATTCATAACGTTTATTTGCAGAGCTTGTGACCTGCACCATCAAATGAATGTAAGCATGTGAAGTCAATGTGACTGATTAAACTACACGAGAATACGTATAGCTTATAATTTCAAGTAAAAACATTTACTTTTAAAGCAACACAAATCATTGTTCAACTAAAGACTGTTGAGATGGTAACACAATTTAGTGAGCAACGTACACTCTCTTTCACGTAATACCACTAAATAAACGACAAAGATCTTTCCTACACCTATTAGTCCTTGTGTCACGATACCTCACAAAAGCGTTTAGTGTTAACAACATAAAATACTTCGCAAAGAGCATATAAGTTCCACACTTACTCGTACCTCTCTCACAGATCTTACAACTTTCGACTATGCGCCTGTCTACCGTCCAGAGACTAAGAAGAACAACTTTTGTGCCTTGTGTCACCACTTGAAATCGTCAGTCCTACATCACACAGCACAAAGTGTGCGCTCCCAAGAACACTTTCCTTTTTCATTCCCAAACAACAACTCTCATGCAACCCGTCCATCCTGGGCGCTCTCCTGGTACCACAGCTATATAGCCTGTCACCGGCTGTCACCTCCTACTGCCTCTCTTCCACCTGTTATGTGGCATCTTTTCTGCAAACGGTCACGTAACGTATTATATAATGTTAAATGCACATACCCACGGTAAATTTAGTCGGTAGGTTCTTTAACACTGAATCATAAATGCAGACAATATTCAATACTACCCGTGACTGCTCAGCTAATTACTTCTTCTCTCACCTTTCTTTTACTATGGTAAGGGCCTGTCATTTTCTACAGCCTTGGAGAGCCGCTTGTAACTGACTCAAGCGGCATTGAAGTCTACTTAAAAGGATCAGGAGGCGTAACAAACGTGTTCAGAGCTGAGAGCTGGCAATTAGAGCAGGTAGAGAACGCAAAATTCGCTTCATCCCATTTCAGCACAACAGACAGCCCAAGTACCAGCCTATCTGTATGTTACGATGCCTACAGAAGTCTCTTTCGAAGATAACATGTGAAGCCAGAGGCAGCCACCAGAAGTAGAGAAGTGTGGGATCCGCCATTTCTCTGCAATCTCACCACGAAAAAATGTTAGTTTAAAATTATTTTAAGACGCTCTCTCATTGGTTCACAATAATGATTTCTGTAAAACGCACACTTTCCCAGGTGTGCCTATGTATAAGCCATTTGATAAGCCAGGGTTAGAAACCTGTCTTGGAGGGGAAGGGATTTCCTGCCTCCTTCCTCACTCCAGTCCACCACTGCTTAGCTGTGACAAAATATGCAACAGTATGAGTTTAAAATTATTATCGGTCAGAGCTCTGAAGGTCTGTTGCAATTGGCCAGCTTGGATCCTACGCCTGTAGAAACAGCCGAGTGTCAGGAAGTTAGACACTTGCTCCTTGGAGACGGGTGAGTAAACACTTGCTGGCAGGCGACCAATGAGACGAGACTAGCTGTCGTACAGAAGGATGTCTCCATATTAGAACTGAGTCCAGAAGTCAAGCTGAACTTGGGATTTCCAGCTGTTGCTCCTGCTATCTGCCTGCCATGTTCACACCATATAGGAGTGGTACGATGAGTCGGCGATGCAATCACTGGATCGAGGGGGACACAAGGCTAGTTAACTTTCATCTGCGTTTATTTGCACTATTTTAACGTTGGCAGCCAGCTAGTTGCTTCTACTGTGCACTTCGGCGATTCTGCTGGTGGGTTCTTTCTTTAAACCTCTAACTATTATTCTAGTCATTGGCCTTATCCGTGATTTATCCTCAGGATTACGCTTTTACTGCGCTCACCTACAGGTACCAAGGTTATATTTCATAATATCAATTCCTTGTCCCTTTATTAAATGTTAGATAATTCGTAAGTTGCGGCTTTAAGATAATAAACCAATTTGTTACAGTAGCCGCACGTCTATGTTGCACATAGACGAGCCCCTCCATTAATACATCCATGTATGGTAAAAATGAAATAATCGAATGGCACTGTTGGCCGGGAGGCCCCATTCGGATGCGATAGCCAAGTGCACATCTTATTTCAGTCGACGCCACATTGGGCGACTTGTGGCTGATGATGAGGATGAAATGATGATGAGGATGAAATGATGATGAGGATGAAATGATGATGAGGACAACACAACACCTAGTCTTCGAGCGGAGAAAATCTCCAACCTCGTCTGGAATCGAACCCGAGCCCAGTGCTTGGGAGGCAACCATGTTATCAGCCATCTAAGTAGGCGGACTCCATGCATTATTTCATCAATACCATTTCCTTCCCTTAGAACAATAGTTAGACGTTTAGACAAGAATTCTACACAGTTCCTACATTTACGTAATGGATGTGAGATAAAGAAAATGAGGTTTCTAATTTTTGCATACCGTGGTGTGTTTTCGTATCTTATCCAGTGTATTTGAGCTGAATTTCCATCTAACGGTCGTTAGCTTGGGAGTTTAAGTTTACCTGTTTCTGTAAATCCTCACTACCTGTTTCTGTGGGTTCCCCAATACCTGAGTTCATCCAGCTAAATGGTTTCTTACCCAGCCCAATATAATAGACAGTACCCAGTTGTCCGCGGCTGAACATTTCTGTTTCCATTCATATATGGGCAGGTAACTTTCCCTAAACCTTTCCTCAACAGAAATCACCTTTTTCACCACGCTGAGTTCCTTATACTAGGTTGGGCGCTATTATCTAAGTGGCGGTGAAATATCATCAGTTTACAACTTCGGTTGCTGGGATTTCACGCCACACTAACTGAATAAATCTCTAAAATTTTCTCATTGGCCAAACTTTGCGACAGATGGCTGGAGCACCTGCCCGTGAAAGGCAAAGGTCCCCACTTTGAGTCTCGTTCCGGCACACAGTTTTAATCTGCCAGGAAGCTCCAGGTTAGAACAATGTTCAAAACTTAAATGTCAGTCAGGACGGACCTCCTCTTGCTAAAACATTTCCAGTTGCAATGTTGTCATCAAACACAATATTACACTTCTTGAGCTCATAAAAATGGCTCAAATAGCTCTGAGCACTATAAGACTAAACATCTGAAGTCATCAGTCCCCTAGAACTTAGAACTACTTAAACCTAACTGACCTAAGGATATCACATACGCCGGCCGCGGTGGCCGAGCGGTTCTAGGCGCTATAGTCTGGAACCGCGCGACCGGTACGGTCGCATGTTCGAATCCTACCTCGGGCATGGATGTGTGTGACGTCCTTAGGTTAGTTAGGTTTAAGTAGTTTTATGTTCTAGGCGACTGATGACCTTAGGAGTTAAGTCCCATAGTGCTCAGAGCCATTTGAACCATTTTTTGACATCACACACATCCATGCCCGAGGCATGATTCGAACATGCGACCGTAGAGGTCACGCGGTTCCAGACTGTAGCGCCCAGAACCGCTCGGCCACTCCAGCTCGCTCTCGAGCTCATACCTCAACATACAATCTTCATAACATTTTATTTTATTTGTACAGGGATCACGACATCTTACAAAACAGCGAAATGAGGACACGTAGTCGTTAACATCCATGAACCAAAACATTACACCAGTGGCGTTGAGGACATGACTTTGAAAAGGGTACGTATATCTGACCAGGCGCGTGGGAATAAGCATCTCAAAAACGTCCTTGGTGGCTGACTATTCGCATGCTACTATCGTGAGAATCTATAGAAAGTGGTTGAAGGGCGGTCGAACCACGAGTAGACGACAATGTGTCGCACAACCAAGCCACATCACGGGCACTTGGAGGTAAGAGTCTTTTTCGCTCTGTAAAAGCAACGCGGGCGCAATCGCTCTACAGACTCCAATGATGGTGCAGGCAAAACGTCGATGCAAGCCATTCAGCGCACACTGCTGAATATGAAGCTCCGCAGAAGAGGACCCCTACATATTCCCACGTACACCCTACAATATAGCGAATTATTACTGGAGTTGGCGCGGTATCATCGAGATTGGACCGTGAATCATGTAAATATGTCACCTGGTACGATTGGCCACATTTATTGATACAGGAGATCGATGATCGTGTCCGGATACACCATCGTCCAGGCGAATGGCTGCTCTAGACATTCACCGCGCCATGGACGCAGGCTGACGGTGTCAGTATTCTGTTATGGGGAACATCTGTCTGGGTGTTCATGGTGCCTATGGTAGTAACAGAAGGTTCCAATACAGCCGTGGGCTACGGGAACGTTATTGTGGTCGACCAACGTCTCTTCACGTTTGATGTCCTTCCCTAGGACGATAGCTACTTCCAGCTGGATAAATGTCCGTTCCACAGGGTCATACTTGTTCTACATAAGTTCGACGATCATGACAGTGAAGTCACGTTGAGGCCTTGGCTACTGGAAACCCCTGATATGAACCCGATGCAACATATCTAGGATACTCTCGGACGCAAGCTTGGCACCCACAAACCACCTATCCGTAATTTACGGGACTTTCGTGATCTGTACTTAGGCGTTTTGTGCACCATACCTCCAGAAACCTACCAAAGGCTTATCGAATTAATGTGACACAGAATCATTCCTATTCTGAGGTACAAAGGTGGACCAACACGCTATTAAACAAGAGCTCATAAAGTTTTGTAAATGAAGCAAACTTCACAAGCCAAGACCGCTAAAATTCATTTTATTGGATTACGGGTTTCGACAGAGCTATGCTGTCATCATAGGATATAAAGCTTTTGAATTTTAGCAACATATTATTCATCAGAGTTACAAGTCGCTTCATATTGCACATGTACACCCTACTACCATGAAGATCACTAGAAACCTACGTATAGTTAGGTTTGTGTTAGCACTTAATAACTTGTAACACTGGTGAATAATATTTTGTAAAATTTCAAAAGCTCATATGGTTCAAATGGCTCTGAGCACTATGGGACTTGACATCTGAGGTCATCAGTCCCCTAGAACTTAGAACTACTTAAACCTAACTAACCTAAGGACAGTACACACATCCATGCCCGAGGCAGGGTTCGAACCAGTGACTGTAGCGGTCGCGCGGTTCCAGACTGTCACGCCTAGAACCGCTCGGTCACACCTAATTCAAAAAAAAAAGATCCAGTGATAATATAGCTCTGTCCAAACCTACTACCATGAAGATCATGACACATCGCCATATCAAATGCAAACATAAGCCTAACTATACTTAGGTTTGTAGTGGTCTTCATGGTAGTAGGGTGTCCATATGCACTGTAATAAGATGTTAGTGAATAATGTGTTGTAAAAATAAAAAAGCGTAAGATCTAATGATGGCAGAATATCTCTGTCGAAACTGGCCGTACAGAATAATGCTTTGTTAGCGATCTTGGCTTATGGAGATTTATCTACCTACCACACATCGTAGGCCGCCCACAGACTGACCATGTCAGGAATACGTAATAAAGTTTTGTCTCATCGGTGTATCTTGCAAAAAAAATCGAGTTTTATCACGATTGATTTCCGTAAGGAATTGTCATTCCGATAATGGCAGTAGATCTATAGCTTTTTTACCTTACCTATATTTTTCTTTTGATTTTCAACAATAACAGAACTAGACCAATTAAGGAAATCCTTTTGCTTCTCAGGAATTTTGTAAATAGTTTAACAAGTCACTTTTTTATTACTTTTCGTGACTTTCAGAATTTCTATTGCACCATATTCACTTGCCACAGCTGGCAGTTTATCCTGCCTGCAAAGCGGCCAAGCCACAGACCTTCACGTTGTGTGATGCGTGGATGCCTTGTCGCCCACTAGTGGTTTTCATCGTCCTTCATCCATTATCCGTAGACGCTCATGATGCTAGCACCCGAACAGCCGACCAGCCTCGCTGTTTCTAGATGCGCCGTTATGTCACTGAGAAACAAATCCATCAGAGACTTTACAGTCCTTCGAAAGTTCCTGAAGCAGACTTTTGGTCACGTGATTCTAAAGTTGCAACCACACCTAAACGAAGATCAGGCGCACGTCATGTACTAAGGGCATTAAAGTATTACTTATTTTTCTTCTTACATTCAGTAGGAACATATTACTCGCACGTGAGAGCGCCTCATGTTATTTCAATACAGGAAAATTTCTCGTGAATCTCTGTGACTCAAAGATCATATAATGTGTTAGTAATCCCAAAGAAAATCAGCAGTATAAAATGTGGTGTCACCGCCAGACACCACACTTGCTAGGTGGTAGCCTTTAAATCGGCCGCGGTCCGTTAGTATACGACGGACCCGCGTGTCTCCACTATCAGTAATTGCAGACCGAGCGCCGCCACACGGCAGGTCTAGATATACTTCCTAGCACTCGCCCCAGTTGTACAGCCGACTTTGCTAGCGATGGTTCACTGACAAAATACGCTCTCATTTGCCGAGACGATAGTTAGCATAGCCTTCAGCTACGTCATTTGCTACGACATAGCAAGGCGCCATTACCAGTTACTATTGATGCTGTAAAACATGTACCGTCAAGAGCGATGTTCACCTATTATGGATTAAAGTTAAGTATTCTACCAGTTACCTCCTTTTTTCTGAAGTCTAAAATCCGTGTCCTGTTCCAGACCTCACGCCAGCCTGCGTGCGCTTAGACGCGTGCCTTTCGGCTTCCTCATAGTGGATTGGCTGTCTTGCCAATCCACAACATAAAATATCCATGCAGTATAAAATACGCATGCCCGTAAGAGTCGCTAAGAGACCAGTTAAAAGTGCTGCTGTATTTTTTAACACGAAGGCTACTCGATTAAAGCAGGCCTGAAGATGACGTAGTATATCGTCAAACCGGTAGTCTAAAAATAAAACCTAAATAATGGCGATTGGTATTGTTTTATTCGTCACTGGACAGTGGATGACTGATTTGAAATGATGAATCACGATGTACCCTGTGGCAATCCGAAGGAAATGTTTGAGTTTGGCGAATGCCTGGAGAACATTAGGCCTACCTGCCATCATGTGTGGCGCCAACAGTGAAGTTCGGAGGAGATGATGTTGCGGTATGGGAGTGCTTTTATTGTTAAGGTGTCTTCCTTCTATTGTATTTAAGAAAACAAAAAAACGAGGACTGGTATGAATAAATTTTATACCATTGTGTACTGCGCAAAGCAGAGGAACAGTTCGGACACGAAGATTGTCTGTCACAAAGCAGCGTCTGTGAGGCAATGGTTGGTGCATAATAACTAGCCTGTCCATAATCCCAACCTGAACCTAACAGAACACCTTTGGTATGAGTTTCAATGTCGCCTTCTCTCCAGAACCTAGTGTCCACCAACACAACCGTCTCTGGTTTCGGCTGTTAAAAAAGAAGGAGTTGCCATTCGTCCACAGACGTTCAGGCACATTTGAAGTCTCTGCAATACAGGTCAAGCCCTTATAAAAGCGAACCATGGTCACACCTCTTAGTAATATCCAGGTACTTTTTATCAGATAGTGCTAACTCTGAGTAAGTGTTAAATACGACCAGCTTCATCAGCCTCGTACTAACCTCCTCCCCCCTCCCCCCACCCTCTCCCCGATGGACGGAAATGACAGAAGCTGTGTACCAATTCTGTGTTCGTATAGAATAAATTTGTGTGAGGAACTGTTCTAAATGATTGCGTATCGGTATCTGAGGCGGAACATGTGGTGAACCCGCCCGGTGTACACCTAGTGAGCTGTACGAAACTGCCTAGAAACCACACCGGGCCCTTGTCATTAATCCGTTAGATGGATTTGACCTGAGGCCAGCAGACGTCCCCGTCACGGAAGCGGTTAACATGTACGACCCAGACGCGTGATCAGATAGTGTAATTTACACTCCTGGAAATGGAAAAAAGAACACATTGACACCGGTGTGTCAGACCCACCATACTTGCTCCGGACACTGCGAGAGGGCTGTACAAGCAATGATCACACGCACGGCACAGCGGACACACCAGGAACCGCGGTGTTGGCCGTCGAATGGCGCTAGCTGCGCAGCATTTGTGCACCGCCGCCGTCAGTGTCAGCCAGTTTGCCGTGGCATACGGAGCTCCATCGCAGTCTTTAACACTGGTAGCATGACGCGACAGCGTGGACGTGAACCGTATGTGCAGTTGACGGACTTTGAGCGAGGGCGTGTAGTGGGCATGCGGGAGGCCGGGTGGACGTACCGCCGAATTGCTCAACACGTGGGGCGTGAGGTCTCCACAGTACATCGATGTTGTCGCCAGTAGTCGGCGGAAGGTGCACGTGCCCGTCGACCTGGGACCGGACCGCAGCGACGCACGGATGCACGCCAAGACCGTAGGATCCTACGCAGTGGCGTAGGGGACCGCATCGCCACTTCCCAGCAAATTAGGGACACTGTTGCTCCTGGGGTATCGGCGAGGACCATTCGCAACCGTCTCCATGAAGCTGGGCTACGGTCCCGCACACCGTTAGGCCGTCTTCCGCTCACGCCCCAACATCGTGCAGCCCGCCTCCAGTGGTGTCGCGACAGGCGTGAATGGAGGGACGAATGGAGACGTGTCGTCTTCAGCGATGAGAGTCGCTTCTGCCTTGGTGCCAATGAGGGTCGTATGCGTGTTTGGCGCCGTGCAGGTGAGCGCCACAATCAGGACTGCATACGACCGAGGCACACAGGGCCAACACCCGGCATCATGGTGTGGGGAGCGATCTCCTACACTGGCCGTACACCACTGGTGATCGTCGAGGGGACACTGAATAGTGCACGGTACATCCAAGCCGTCATCGAACCCATCGTTCTACCATTCCTAGACCGGCAAGGGAACTTGCTGTTCCAACAGGACAATGCACGTCCGCATGTATCCCGTGGCACCCAACGTGCTCTAGAAGGTGTAAGTCAACTACCCTGGCCAGCAAGATCTCCGGATCTGTCCCCCATTGAGCATGTTTGGGACTGGAGGAAGCGTCGTCTCACGCGGTCTGCACGTCCAGCACGAACGCTGGTCCAACTGAGGCGCCAGGTGGAAATGGCATGGCAAGCCGTTCCACAGGACTACATCCAGCATCTCTACGATCGTCTCCATGCGAGAATAGCAGCCTGCATTGCTGCGAAAGGTGGATATACACTGTACTAGTGCCGACATTGTGCATGCTCTGTTGTTGTGTCTATGTGCCTGTGGTTCTGTCAGTGTGATCATGTGATGTATCTGACCCCAGGAATGTGTCAATAAAGTTTTCCCTTCCTGGGACAATGAATTCACGGTGTTCTTATTTCAATTTCCAGGAGTGTATTTACGCGTTAAGTGCCCGCTACGCCACGGCATTTAATCACACGGTGGGCAGAGTCCATAACATCTTGGCTCATCAGTGTCTGTGAGGCACTCGCAATATCTTCAGATTTCAAGAGGTACATAGTAATCCCAATTTTAAAAAAGGGAAGTGCTGATGAGTGTGAAAATTATCGAACCATCAGTTTAGTAGCTCATAGTTGCAAAATGCTGACACTAATTATTTACAGAAAAATACTTGAAGACGCCAATTTCAAAGAAGACTAGTTTGGGTCTCCGAGAAATGTAGGAACGCTTGAGGTAATGCCGACTCTACGAGTTACCTTGGATAATAGATTGAAAAAAAAAGGCAAACCTACCTTTATAGCTGTCTTAGATTTAGAGAAACTTTTTACTGAATTAACTAGATTACATTCTTTGAATTTGTGAAGGTAGAAGGAATAACGAACAGTTAGCTGAAGGTTATGAACAACTTTCGATAATCCAGACTACGATGATAAGAGTCGATTTGTATTAAAGGAAAGCGGCAATTGAGAGGAAAGTGAGACAGGGATTTAGTTTATCTCCCATGTTATTCAATCTGGACATTGAGGAAGCAGTAAAGGACACCCAAAAATAAATTGGAAAGGAAATTAAAATTCAAGGCGAACAAATAAAATCTTTAAGATGCGCAAGTAGTATTATAAGCCTGACCCAGACGAGAAAGCACTTGGAGTATCAGATCAGCGGGTGGATCCTATCTAGAAAAGAGGTTATAACATGAACTTCAACCAAAGTACGTAAAAGGTAAAGGAGTGTAGTAGAATTTACTAACGTTATGTTGAGGGAAGCCGATTAGTAAACGAGATGCTGAAAGTAGTAGAAGAGTTTTACTGTTTGGTCAGAAAAATAACTGATGATGGCTGAATTAGGCGAGATAATAATAAATGCACACCGGAAATAATATTTCAGTGTTCCCTAGAACCATAAATATATTCAGAGTTATTTTAAATTTAAGTGTTGTTTCTTTAAAAGTATTTGTTTCTGGTGTACCATTGTATGGAAGTGAATCGTAGAATAAAAGGTAAAGACAGCAATTTATTTATTTATATGTCCGCCTCCATAGCGTAGCGGTAGCGTTTCCGCCTACCACGCAAGGGGCCCGGGTTCGATTCCCAGCAGGGGACTGGGAGTTGTGTGTCCATCATCATTGACCCGCAAGTCGCCGAAGTGGCGTTAACTAAAAAGGACTTGCAATACGGCGGCCGAACTCCCCCGCATGGGACCTCCCGGCCAACAAAGCCATACGATCATTTCATTTATTTTTATTTATTTATCTGCTACAATTAGCCCACTATCTACATAACAGTTAGTGGACAGTACTATTACCAATACAATTCTTCTAATACAGTTACCACTGTGACAGTATTTTAACAATTAGAACTCTTTGTTAATACAAATACAGGTTGTAAAATAAAATACAAAGATTGTTAAATACGAATAAATAATGATTAAAGAGAATACTATTACTGTTACTATTACTATTGTAAGGAAAGGTGTGAGGGAAGTAAGTTAGAAAATTTGTCCCTGAAGTCGTACCTGTTACAGTGATGAGGGCTCGAGAAAACTTTGAGCCTGTCGTCACTGAAATAGCTTCACAAGTATTTCATTTTTCAACTGATATCTTTTGCTTTCCGTATCAGATTTGTTTCATTAATTGTATTATGAATTAATCCAAATCTAATGTTAACTACGCAGTTTTTATATTATTTTATTTGTTGTATTGTTAGGATTTGTTATATCACATTGGTCTTATGACCTTGTATGGATAATTACATTAATATTTGAATGTCACATTCACTTACTGTATCTATTTTTTCATCCGATTCAGTGCCAGTGACGGTATCTGTTTCGTGCTAAGTGTTTTCTTGTCGTTCTCATGTTGCATTTTTCAATGTTCTTACGTATGGTTTATTTTGTCTCTAAGCTTCATGAAGGGTTTAAGACACGTCATCTGCTAGTCTGTTCAGTATGTGCCATTTGTTCTGATCTCTTATTTCGTTTCCTACGTTTTGTAATTCTACATTCGTTCTTAGGTATGTTAATGTGTTGCCAACGGTGGCATATTCACCACATTCGCAAGTGTCAGTTTCTTTAACACCTACACGATAGAAATTGGCAGCGTATGGGCTATGGCCCGTCAGGAAATGGATCATTCCTCTTGTGGGGCCTATGTATTTCAGTCTTATGCGTTCTTGTGTATTAGGGAAAAAAGAGTAGACACGTCGTCCCTCGTCTGTCT
Organism: Schistocerca cancellata; assembly: GCF_023864275.1. Taxonomy (NCBI): domain Eukaryota; kingdom Metazoa; phylum Arthropoda; class Insecta; order Orthoptera; family Acrididae; genus Schistocerca; species Schistocerca cancellata. The sequence continues at coordinate 513,884,240 of NC_064628.1, read as the reverse complement.
GATCCCATTCCTCCTGCCATGTCTCAGTTCGCCCTCTGTTAAACTGTGTTATGTTGCGTCCAGTTATGTCTCGAATTTTGTCTGGTCTGCCTTTCTCTAACCATTATGTCGTTTCTCGGTGACGAATAGTGATATCGGTGGGGCACACGCCCATGACTGACACACAGTGCCTTTACAAATATTGTTCTTAGAGCTCCAGATACTCCGATGAGCACGTTCCATTGTCCGCGTCTTACAGTGTTTTTACGAGGGCTGTTCAGAAAGTAAGCTCCGATTGATCGCGAAATGGAAACGACTATGATAATCCGATAAAGCTTTGCACAGATGTGTTGGGCAGTGTCTCTAGTATGACCCTAGATAGCATCACGTCACTCCTCTCATTTCTGAGCTCACAGTGATCGCGTAAAGTTGTCTAGAGAATAGTGTCTTCCGCCAAGTACGAGGACCTGGTGAGAAATTTCGCCTGAAGCTATACAGCCAACATTACATAACTGTCGTGCAGTTTCTTCTACAAGGCAATATTCTCAGCCGCATTCTGAAGGGGCAATGAAGATGCTCCTGCATCGTTTTCAATTGGAAATGTTTGACTACCCACAATACAGCCCGTAATTGACTCCCCCTGCGTTTCATTTCTGCTCACATGAACCGCTGGCTATGAATACAACATTTTGGCACAGAAAACGAGCTGTAGGCCAGCGTAGAGAATTGGCGGAAAGCACTGGCGGCTGTCTTTTATGATGAGGGTATTGGAAAGTTGGTACAACGCTACGACAAATGTCTTAGTCAGAACGGCAACTACGTAGAGAAGTAGCTGAATGGTGTAGCTAACTGTTAAAAATAAAACATTTCTAATTTTCACTGTGGTTCCCATTTCGCGATCAATCGGAGCTTACTTTCTGAACAGCCCTCGTATATGTGGTCAGTCTGAGGCAGTGTGCTCAGACTTTCGCAGAAAAACAAACTGTTGGCTTAAAGAGTGGCACGTGGTAGATCAGCATAGTCTATAGTGGAAGTTTAAATTGGGTCTTGTTCACTTTACATAAATTGTGCCTTATTGTCATCGCTTTCTCAGTAATAAGTCTTGCGTGTTAATTGACGTTTAATTTAGAATCCAGATGTACTCCAATATATCTAGTTACTTCACCGTTCTTAATTGAGATATTGTTTAGTTTTATTGCAGGGTTTCTTTTAAGAGTACACTTTAATAAAGGATACACTGTTTTGTTATCTGCTATAGACAGTTCAACATTTGTACACCAGTTGTTAATACTTTCAAGGAGTTGTGTGGCTATTGTTTGCAAGTCTAGTCTTGAGTTTGCTGACACTACAACCAACAGGTCGTCAGTGAGTGCCAATACCTCTATTTTCTCTGTTATCCTCACGATGGCAAGGTCCCAGAACATTGGCCGGCAAACGTACCCTTGTGGACATCCTTTGATAATGATTTTGATAACCTTCCGGTAGCCAGACTTCCATTCCACTAGTCTGTGCCTGTAATAGTCCACGAGACTGTTATATAAAGCTGATGGAGTCCTCATAACTCTTAGTCGTCCGAAGAAAGCCAGTCACCAGAGATTGTCAAAAGCCCCAGCAATGTCTGTCAGTATAGTTGCTGCACATTCATCGTCAATGGTCTGTATTATTTCTATTACTCTGTTTACTTCGGGGCTAGTACTTGGATGGGTGAACATCCGGTCTGCCGAGCACTGTTGGCAAGCGGGATGCACTCAGTCCTTGTGGGGCAAATTTAGAAGCTACTTAATTGAGAAGTAGCGGCTCCAGTCTCAGAAACTGACATACGGCCGGGAGAGCGGTGTGCTGACCATATGCCCCTCCATATTTGCATCCGGTGACACCATTGGGCTGAGGATGACCCTGCGGTCGGTCGGTACCGTTGGGCCTGCATGGCCTGTTCGGGAGGAGTTTAGTCTGAAACTTCCTGGCAGATTGAAACTGTGTGCCGGACCGAGACTCGAACTCGGGACCTTTGCCTTTCGCGGGCAAGTGCTCTACCGACTGAGCTACCCAAGCACGACTCACGCCCCGTCCTCACAGCTTTAATTCCACCAGTACCTCGTCTCCTACCTTCCAAGTTTCACAGAAGCTCTCTTGCGAACCTTGCAGAACTAGCACTCCTGGAAGAAAGGATATTGCGGAGACATGGCTTAGCCACAGCCTGGGGGATGTTTCTAGAATGAAATTTTCACTCTGTGTAAAGCTGTGAGGACGGGGCGTGAGTCGTGCTTGGGTAGCTCAGTCGGTAGAGCACTTGCCCGCGAAAGGCAAAGGTCCCGAGTTCGAGTCTCGGTCCGGCACACAGTTTTAATCTGCCAGGAAGTTTCATATCAGCGCACACTCCGCTGTAGAGTGAATATTTCATTCTAGGAGTTTACTCTGTTTACTGCGTCGTCTACAGATCTGTGTTGTCTTAAGCTATACCGATGGGGATTTAGTCCGACTAGCTATCTGTGCTATCGCAGTCTGTGACATCGGAGTCTTTCTTTTACTTTCGCTAGGTTGTTGACAAGGCATATGGGACCGTAGGTGTTTGGGTCTGTCAGGTCTCGGTCTTCCGACGTTTTAATTATTACTGCGTTGATAATTTTCCAATACGTTGGTATGAAACTGGTATCTGTACAGATATCATTGGTGATCTTGCATGTCTAGAAGGATGAAAGTAAAATGAAATCTAGACCTTTTAGGTGCTTACAGGCGTTGATAAATATGAACGGGGACATGTGTGGACAGAAAGTTGGAAAGTGTGGGTCTCACGGGGAGCGTGCCAGAGATAAGTCCCTGCAGTCGCACTATTCACCTGTAAGCAACTAAAAGGTCTAGATTTCATTATAATTTCAATATGTTGGTATTCTCCCCTCTAGTAATGCGTAGTTTATTAAGTCTTTTTGGTACGGCATAATTTATGGAGCAGCGTTTTTGATCGTTTCCGAGTGAATGCCATCTGGGCCACGGGGTTTCCTATTTTTTTTAATTTTCTGATTGTCAAGGCAACCTCTTCAAGTGCAAAAGGGACAGTGACTCCGTTATGCGCATATGATTCAGTTAGTTGTCTGCGTAAGTTTATATGTTATCCCTTGTCTTGAGTACAGTCGTCATCGGTAAGGAGGTTGCCCAAAATGTATTGAGCAGAACATCCCCAAACTTTCGTGAACGTGCCGTCCTGTCTTCTAAGCGTTGACGGTACTGCTGAGGTCTTTAGACCGCCTGTTTGTATCTTAAGAGGTGCCACCCAGATATTGTTTTATGTGCCGGTCTTCACAAATTTGTCCTACTGGTTTTATATGGTCTTTTGGAGTTCGTTTTTGTATAGTTGTTTTGCGTCTAAGTAATGTATCTCATGGTCCGCAGCTCGTGGTCTCGCGGTAGCGTTCTTGCTTCCCGAGCACGCGGTCTAAGGTTCTATTCCGGGGTCAGGGATTTTCACCTGCTCCGAGATGACTGGGTGCTGTTGTGTCGTATTCATCATCATACATCCCCATTACGGTCTGAGAAAGGCAACGGCAAACCACCTCCATTAGGACCTTGCCTAGTATGGCGGTGCGGGTCTCCCGCATCGTTCCCTACGCTCTGTCAAGGAAAAGGCAAGTTCACTGAAACGAAAAACAATATTTTTATTACTAATTATAATACAGAAATATTACTGAAAGAAATTAGTCATTAAAGTTCCAGAGCCAAGTCAGAACAGTGAGAGTATTGGTCAAGTGAAATATGTTTGAGGCAGTTAAATCTATTGTTTACGATTTACTGTCACTGCTCTATCTAGTCGAAAAGTTCACTGACTTACGATGTCTTCATAGCATGATTTCCGCCAAATGACACCAGGCAGCCCCTGTCTACTCTGATATCATCCCCCACTTAATTTTCTGTAATTTTTTTTTGTAATTGGCAGAGACAGTAATTTACAGTGACTTAGGGAGATAGTAAATCACGGGTATTGTGAATGACGTATTCCCAGTAAGCATTAAACATGGTACAGGGGATGGACTAAAACACGTAAACACTGCGAGAAATGCATGCTCGAATATAAATGCAGATGCTAGCCAAGCCCTCAGATTACTCTCTTGTATTTAACGACGAACGACACCTGTACAATGTCCTCAATGCAACCGAGCAAGGTGACGCAGTGGTTAGCACACTGGACTCGCATTCGGGAGGACGACGGTTCAATCCCGCGTCCGGCCATCCTGATTTAGGTTTTCCGAGATTTCCCTAAATCGCTCCAGGCAAATGGCGGGATGATTCCTTTGAAAGGGCACGGCCGACTTCCTTCCCCATCCTTCCCTAATCCGATGAGACCGATGACCACGCTGTCTGGTCTCCTTCCACAAACAACCCAACCGACCCTCTACTTTGAAGAAAAGTTTGCGTGATCGCTGTCCACCTCCATCAAAGTCACTCGAAGTTGCCACTATTCTGCAGAAGTAATGGAATAATTTTCTCTTAAAAAGCTTATAGCTGTATTTATCCATTCCGAGACGATCGAAAACTGTTTTGAACAGTATAAGAGTTTACATCGTAACATAAAAGATTTCTGTTAGAATCTGCCTCTTAGGTGACATGCTTCTAGTCCAATATTATTTTAAAGACTGTCCTTTCTGTGTAAAAGACTCGAAAGCGTCCATCTTTTCACGCTTCAGTGGTGTTGAGCCCTGTTTGGTAACTCTCAGGAAAAAATATTACGTCAAAATGTAACAGCTGTCAGAGGCTGATAAAGGACACGCTGAGGCACGTCCGAATTTGGTAACGGAGGGAAGTGTGAGAGGCTGAAACTGTAGAGGGAGGCCAAGGCCTCAGCACAGGGAGCACGTTGAAGTGGATGTCGATTCTAATAGTCAGCCAGAACGACGAGGCTAGTACAGGATAGTGTACGCTGCAGAGCTGCATCAGGGTACTGTACACAATTAGGAAACCAAAGATTAAGAGGTTAATATTAAAGCGCCCCTACCCAGTCTCGGAGCGAAAGCTAAAGTTCTTTAGCAAAAGTAATAAGGAGTAGTGAGAAATCAGCCGTAGAGCGTTGCGTTTGCAGCCCCAAGTAGGTAGCCGACAGTGCGGCGGCGTGCGGGTCACAATAACAGAGATGCAGAGGCTTTCGAGGCAAGGACATCCAAGCGCAGCAGTAAACAGCACCACGCAGCGGTAACTGTGACCGATGTCACCACACCTGGGCAAGTCTCTTGTTATGGGCGAAGTGACTAGGTAACGGGTTTTAGTACAACGAATGTGCACAAGAGACGCATACTTAAGGCACACGGTCACTTCTCGTCGCCTCTTAAGGCTGTATACCTATCATGGACCGTCTGTCAGCATTATGGGGCATCCGCTCAACACACAGGGTGGAAAACGTCGCCTATACGTCAGCTCCAGCTAGGGAAAACAGAGAGAAGCGTGTTTTCCTCGCTGCATCATGTATTGGAATTAATAAAAGTCATTCTTAACTGTCAGCAAAGTTTCTCCTGTGCCCACCACTCACCCTACAACCCCTTCAGTATAATAAATTTATTTCATTAGTAAGGAAGTATCGGATAAGAATGTAAATATTAAATATTTAGTAGAATTACTTCTATTAACTTTTCCCGATATTTCGCAGACATACTGTACTTTATATCAGCAGCAGGAGGCAATTGTTCCCCTAGGCAGACTTCTATATGGAGCGAGTCAGCATTTGCCTAAAGCAAGTGAATGTTAATTGGTTGTCATATAGTTTCTAAAATTTTTGGAAAGCCCACCACACAATTATATTTCATGATTTTATTAGTGCTCCAGTACTCACAAACAAGTGAGTGTCAGTATAATAAAGTATATTTGTTCCTTTTACAGCCACAGAATTTTGATTTCCACCTTTTAACTCGGTCCCTCGTTCTGTAAAGACAGACATACATATCGAAAAGGCTATAAATTTGTTAATACTGGCCCTGTAAATATACAAATCTGCAGAAGCAGGTGATATTCCAAACAGAACTTACGTTTTTAGAAACTAGAAACATCAAAAATTTCTCTATGCGAATGCATACCGCATGCCCGTAATAGTGTACAAAAATGAAGTACTACAAATCTCCACCACGTGTAAGTAATTATTATCTTCTATGTTTAATGTTTCTTACTCCTCCAGAGACAGTTGGTACTCGCAATAACTTTCCGAAGAAATCTTGCAATACTATCGATTTCAATTTATCATTTTCTCTCGGAAATTAGACCTTAGTGACATGGTGGACAGATGTGATTAACAGATGCACCTGATGTAATCATGCAGGAAGAAAGTTTGTCCTGGCGTTTGTGTACTTTTGATCTTTCTTTAGTAGTCGTATGGGGCGTTACGCAAACATAGATTGAAAAACCCTTTAACTTTGATAGAGAACTCCTCTTATTGGTTACAGGCAAAGCGTAGATTTATTTCATTTTGTTTATTCACACTAGAGTACCTTTTTTACATTTCATTTATTTTTACTCTCCACTTTCTCTGAATTTTTTCCCATAAACTTGGAATTATCCGTATGTATCTATAAAACAAAGATATATAGAATACTAACAAGTATCAGAATAACACTACCGCTGGTGGCCGAGCGGATCTAGGCGCTTCAGTCTGGACTGGGCGACCGCTACGGTCGCAGGTTCGAATCCTGCCTCGGGCATGGATGTGTGTGATGTCCTTAGGTTAGTTAGGTTTAAGTAGTTCTAAGTTCTAGGGGACTGATGACCTGAAATGTTAAGTCCCATAGTGCTCAGAGTCATTTGAACCTTTTGGATAACACTGATAAAATTATACTTCCTGAATTTTTTTAATTTTCTGCATTAGTAATCTCCGATTCTGTAATCTTCGACATCATACTCAGGTTATTGTACCATGGGACGTATAGTAATGAGCTGCCAGCGTTTCCAAAGGTCCTCTAACTTTTCTTAGTAGTAATAATAATATAAATACATTGTGTCATCTGAATTAATCAACCTTCTGTCGTAGTGGCCCCTTATTGTGAGAGGGCCCGCACAACCGACACGCAAGGTGGGTTGCCAACCCCCTTCCAGGAGCGCGGAGAGATACATCGCCAGCGCACAGAAACAATAACAGACTTTCCAAATAAACACGGAACTACTTCACCAGACAACATGTGACAGTGTTTCACCAATCGGAACACATATGTAACACTCCGCCGACCTGGCTTTATAAGCACGCCAAAACCGTCAGACGCGCAGTGTTTACCAGCCGCTAGGAACAGCTCTGGCCACTACTTACGCCGGCCCTAGCATTGTATTCACGCGCCGCAGCATTGTAGTGGCACGTTGTATTTTGTAGTGTAGATTTTGGTCAGTATTTTCTTCTATTGTCTTGTTTCCTTATCTAGTTTTCCATCACAAGAGTTGTGAGGTTTTTTTTTCGTTTGTTCTTGCGTTTGACACTTAGTGTATGCCAAGAAGACGTTTTTCTTTAATTATATTAAAGCGTGTTCAAATCGACTGTTAGTTCTTTCCTGCCAACCACAGGACACTACAGTTACTGGCGACGAGGATGGGTTTTTAGTTTCGAACGGAATGGCCTCCTCCGAGGAACTTCAGTCCTTGGTGGAAACTCTACAGCAGATTCAGGCAACGATCACGGGTTCAGAAATTCGGTCTCAGTCGCCCGCGTTGCAAGAGGTAGCTCATAGAGTTGATTGAACACTTTGCACATGGCTCCACCAACGTTTCTGGTTTTCGATAGGTCTGTCGAACGATGGTCAAATTATGTCGAACGGTTGGAACGACATTTACAGGCACTTGGGATCCACGACGAAAATCGAAGTCGAGCTTTTTTTTAGCAACAGTCAGTCCACAGGTATATCGTTTAATTCAACAATTAAACCCTGAACAGTCCCCTAGATATCTCTCATTTACTCACATTAAGGGCTGCCTTTGAGTACTTTAACGCACAAATGCACGTCACCTCCGCCCGTCAGACTTTCTTTTCTTGTCGAATGTCTCGAGATCAGACTTATCGGGAATGGATTAAGACGCTCCAGGATCTCTCCCGCGATTGTAAATTCCGTTGCGCCAACCTTGCCTGCAAGCAGTCTTATGCCTCTTCGTTGATTCGCAATATGGTGGTGTTTCACACACCAGACGAGGGTTTTCTGGCTGATATTTTGAAGTTACGGGACCCGTCCCTCGACACCCGTCTGCTGATCATTCGTACGTTTGAATAGTCTCACCGGCGACAACCAGCGTGTCTTGAACCAGCTGTTTTCGCGGCTCGCCAGTTGCCTAGAGCCGAGCGATAGCGTCGTCGATCCGTTGGTCCACTCTGTGACAGGAAGTCTTCCACCTGGCTTCCATCCTGTCCGGACTGTTTCCGGACTCACAGTCGGAGTGCCCCCTCCAGCGAGCACGATGCGGGCCCATATCGCCGTGGTGTGTCAGGTTTCCCAGAAATATCACGGACCCACAGGCTCGTCACGAATCGTCCCCTCACGACCTGGAAACCTCGCATTCCATTGACGGCCAAGTATTCTCCATCATTTCCCAGTCGGGTGCTCGTTTCCTCCTTACCTTGGAGGTCACGCATAATCCGGTAGGCTTTCAAATTGACTCGACGTCATCCGATCCTGTTGTGGAAGGTACCACATACCAACGTTTGGGCTCGCCGGCTTTATCCCCGTACACTCGCGTCTTGTGCAGTTTCAGTAATCACTCTGTATCACTTTAGGCCGTTTTTTCCACACCAATCTCTTACATCGGTCGTTCCTTAACCGCTCAGTTTTTGGTTGTTGACTCCCCCGGCGCAACTAATCTTCTGGGTGTGAACACTCTTGGTCGTCTGGGTTTATCAGTGCAGGACGTGGTACAGGCGGTGTCGATTTCCTCATAGGATACCCTCTCGCCCCATATCTCAGCAAATACGAAACGTCGTTCTCATCCTCCACACCAGGGGTGAAGGGTTTCACCGTGCATGTTCAGCTTCTGCCCTCTGTTGTTCCTCGTTTTCTTTTAAGGCCCGCCCGGTCCCCTTTGCTCTCCGAGATAGGATCCAGGTGGAACTTCACTGCTTACAAGACGAAGGCATCGTTTCTCCCATCGCGCACAGTCGCTGGACGTCGCCTATCGCGATAGTCGAGAAGCTGAACGGTGCTTTACGCAATATAAGATCCAATAAAGAGCAGTGCGTTTCGTCGCACGGTCGTTCAGTCGGTGAGAGAGCCTTACAGAAATACCCAACAAACTCCAAAGAACGACGTTGTGAATCACGAATTGGTTTATTGTTGAAATTCCGAGACAGTACGTTCCGGGTAGAGTCGGTCAACATATTCCTTCCTCCCACGTACGTCTCACGAAATTACAGCGACGAGAAAATTCGCGATTGGAACAGGCAAGGAGGGATAGGATAGTGGTACCAGAAGCACTCTCCGCTACACGCCGTCAGTATAGATGTGTCGCGATATACTCGTAATTTTATCATTTCAGCTCTTCTTACTAAAGGGAACAGTCGAATGAAAAGAACACAGAAAAAAGCATGTATACTATTATTTCGAAGGTAATCGCCATAACTGTCATTACATTCATCTTACTGTGAGACAAGACTGTCAATATCTTCATGGAAAAATGTTTGCGTTGCATATGGAAGAATGATTGTAACCAGGCATGCCCATCTTCGTCCGAAGCAAACAGACCGCCACGAATATCTTTCTTTGGGACTGCAGAAATATAACAATCGTCTGGGGTGGATTCGTTTACACAAGGCCTTGGTCCAGTAGTAACTCCGGTTCCCGTTAACTCACCGAAGTGCTGTCGGGCGTGGTGTCGGTTGGTCACAGTCAGTGTGCTCCCTGCCGCCGTTGGATAAGCAGCTGCAGCAGCAAGTCGTATACTCCTAGCTCACTCATTTGTTACATAGTTTAATTCTTAATTTCTTTGCGTGTTTTTGGTACTTGCATTGTTTAATTCATAAATTTCGGGCGTATTATAGTATTTGAGAGTTGTAGCATCGCGTTTTAGTACCTGAATAGTGTAAATTCGCGTAGTCGTCTGTCAACTGTTTTTGTTTTGAACGGCCAGTGTCGGTTGGTCACAGTCAGTGTGCTCCCTGCCGCCGTTGGATAAGCAGCTGCAGCAGCAAGTCGTATACTCCTAGCTCACTCATTTGTTACATAGTTTAATTCTTAATTTCTTTGCGTGTTTTTGGTACTTGCATTGTTTAATTCATAAATTTCGGGCGTATTATAGTATTTGAGAGTTGTAGCATCACGTTTTAGTACTCGAATAGTGTTAAATCGCGTAGTCTCCTTCCGCCGCCGAGCAGTGTGTCAGCAGTGCACAAGTGGCAGCATTACTGCATTTACTAGGCAATCTTGTATTTTAATAACCGCTTCAATTTTGTGTCGTTTTGTTTGCGCTCTCTGTAGATTAGTTCAGACGTTCTTTGCACAGTTTTTAGCATGGATAGGGACTGCAACTGCTGTGTTCGGATGCAGGCTGAGTTGGCATCCCTTCGCTCCCAGCTTCGGGCAGTGTTGGCTTCGGTCACACAGCTTGAGGCTGTTGCCAATGGGCATCACTGTGGGGGTCCGGATGGGGGTTTGTCGGGGACGGCCAGCTCGTCCCACGCATCCCCCGATCGGACTACGACTGTGGTTGCCCGGGATACTGCCCGCATTGAGGCTGATCCCTCACCTGTGGTAGAGTGGGAGGTCGTCTCAAGGTGTGGCAGGGGGCGAAAGACATTCCGGAGGGCTGAACGGAAGGCCTCTCCAGTTTGTCTGACGAACCGGTTTCAGGCTCTGTCTCAGGCTGATACTGATCTTCAGCCTGACATGGCTGCTTGTCCTGTTCCAGAGGTTGCCCCTCAGTCTGCAAGATCCGGGCAGTCGCAGAGGGTGGGCTTACTGGTAGTTGGGAGCTCCAACGTCAGGCGCGTAATGGGGCCCCTTAGGGATATGGCAGCAAGGGAGGGGAAGAAAACCAAAGTGCACTCCGTGTGCATACCGGGGGGAGTCATTCCAGATGTGGAAAGGGTCCTTCCGGATGCCATGAAGGGTACAGGGTGCACCCATCTGCAGGTGGTCGCTCATGTCGGCACCAATGATGTGTGTCGCTATGGATCGGAGGAAATCCTCTCTGGCTTCCGGCGGCTATCTGATTTGGTGAAGACTGCCAGTCTCGCTAGCGGGATGAAAGCAGAGCTCACCATCTGCAGCATCGTCGACAGGACTGACTGCGGACCTTTGGTACAGAGCCGAGTGGAGGGTCTGAATCAGAGGTTGAGACGGTTCTGCGACCATGTGGGCTGCAGATTCCTCGACTTGCGCCATAGGGTGGTGGGGTTTCGGGTTCCGCTGGATAGGTCAGGAGTCCACTACACGCAACAAGCGGCTACACGGGTAGCAGGGGTTGTGTGGCGTGGGCTGGGCGGTTTTTTAGGTTAGATGGCCTCGGGCAAGTGCAGAAAGGGCAACAGCCTCAACGGGTGCGGGGCAGAGTCAGGACATGCGGGGACCAAGCAGCAATCGGTATTGTAATTGTAAACTGTCGAAGCTGCGTTGGTAAAGTACCGGAACTTCAAGCGCTGATAGAAAGCACCGAAGCTGAAATCGTTATAGGTACAGAAAGCTGGCTGAAGCCAGAGATAAATTCTGCCGAAATTTTTACAAAGGCACAGACGGTGTTTAGAAAGGATAGATTGCATGCAACCGGTGGCGGAGTGTTCGTCGCTGTTAGTAGTAGTTTATCCTGTAGTGAAGTTGAAGTGGATAGTTCCTGTGAATTATTATGGGTGGAGGTTACACTCAACAACCGAGCAAGGTTAATAATTGGCTCCTTTTACCGACCCCCCGACTCAGCAGCATTAGTGGCAGAACAACTGAGAGAAAATTTGGAATACATTTCACATAAATTTTCTCAGCATGTTATGGTCTTAGGTGGAGATTTCAATTTACCAGATATAGACTGGGACACTCAGATGTTTAGGACGGGTGGTAGGGACAGAGCATCGAGTGACATTATACTGAGTGCACTATCCGAAAATTACCTCGAGCAATTAAACAGAGAACCGACTCGTGGAGATAACATCTTGGACCTACTGATAACAAACAGACCCGAACTTTTCGACTCTGTAAGTGCAGAACAGGGAATCAGTGATCATAAGGCCGTTGCAGCATCCCTGAATATGGAAGTTAATAGGAATATAAAAAAAGGGAGGAAGGTTTATCTGTTTAGCAAGAGTAATAGAAGGCAGATTTCAGACTACCTAACAGATCAAAACGAAAATTTCTGTTCCGACACTGACAATGTTGAGTGTTTATGGAAAAAGTTCAAGGCAACCGTTAAATGCGTTTTAGACAGGTACGTGCCGAGCAAAACTGTGAGGGACGGGAAAAACCCACCGTGGTACAACAACAAAGTTAGGAAACTACTGCGAAAGCAAAGAGAGCTTCACTCCAAGTTTAAACGCAGCCAAAACCTCTCAGACAAACAGAAGCTAAACGATGTCAAAGTTAGCGTAAGGAGGGCTATGCGTGAAGCGTTCAGTGAATTCGAAAGTAAAATACTAGGTACCGACTTGACAGAAAATCCTAGGAAGTTCTGGTCTTACGTTAAATCAGTAAGTGGCTCGAAACATCATGTCCAGACACTCTGGGATGATGATGGCATTGAAACAGAGGATGACAAGCGTAAAGCTGAAATACTAAACACCTTTTTCCAAAGCTGTTTCACAGAGGAAGACCGCACTGCAGTTCCTTCTCTAAATCCTCGCACCAACGAAAAAATGGCTGACATTGAAATAAGTGTCCAAGGAATAGAAAAGCAACTGGAATCACTCAACAGAGGAAAGTCCACTGGACCTGACGGGATACCAATTCGATTCTACACAGAGTACGCGAAAGAACTTGCCCCCCTTCTAACAGCCGTGTACCGCAAGTCTCTAGAGGAACAGAAGGTTCCAAATGATTGGAAAAGAGCACAGGTAGTCCCAGTCTTCAAGAAGGGTCGTCGAGCAGATGCGCAAAACTATAGACCTATCTCTCTGACGTCGATCTGTTGTAGAATTTTAGAACATGTCTTTTGCTCGAGTATCATGTCGTTTTTGGAAACTCAGAATCTACTATGTAGGAATCAACATGGATTCCGGAAACAGCGATCGTGTGAAACCCAACTCGCATTATTTGTTCATGAAACCCAGAAAATATTAGATACAGGCTCCCAGGTAGATGCCATTTTCCTTGACTTCCGGAAGGCGTTCGATACAGTTCCGCACTGTCGTCTGATAAACAAAGTAAGAGCCTACGGAATATCAGACCAGCTGTGTGGCTGGATTGAAGAGTTTTTAGCAAACAGAACACAGCATGTTGTTCTCAATGGAGAGACATCTACAGACGTTAAAGTAACCTCTGGCGTGCCACAGGGGAGTGTTATGGGACCATTGCTTTTCACAATATATATAAATGACCTAGTAGATAGTGTCGGAAGTTCCATGCGGCTTTTCGCGGATGATGCTGTAGTATACAGAGAAGTTGCAGCATTAGAAAATTGTAGCGAAATGCAGGAAGATCTGCAGCGGATAGGCACTTGGTGCAGGGAGTGGCAACTGACCCTTAACATAGACAAATGTAATGTATTGCGAATACATAGAAAGAAGGATCCTTTATTGTATGATTATATGATAGCGGAACAAACACTGGTAGCAGTTACTTCTGTAAAATATCTGGGAGTATGCGTGCGGAACGATTTGAAGTGGAATGATCATATAAAATTAATTGTTGGTAAGGCGGGTACCAGGTTGAGATTCATTGGGAGAGTCCTTAGAAAATGTAGTCCATCAACAAAGGAGGTGGCTTACAAAACACTCGTTCGACCTATACTTGAGTATTGCTCATCAGTGTGGGATCCGTACCAGATCGGGTTGACGGAGGAGATAGAGAAGATCCAAAGAAGAGCGGCGCGTTTCGTCACAGGGTTATTTGGTAACCGTGATAGCGTTACGGAGATGTTTAACAAACTCAAGTGGCAGACTCTGCAAGAGAGGCGCTCTGCATCGCGGTGTAGCTTGCTCGCCAGGTTTCGAGAGGGTGCGTTTCTGGATGAGGTATCGAATATATTGCTTCCCCCTACTTATACCTCCCGAGGAGATCACGAATGTAAAATTAGAGAGATTAGAGCGCGCACAGAGGCTTTCAGACAGTCGTTCTTCCCGCGAACCATACGCGACTGGAACAGGAAAGGGAGATAATGACAGTGGCACGTAAAGTGCCCTCCGCCACACACCGTTGGGTGGCTTGCGGAGTATAAATGTAGATGTAGATGTAGATTCCGGTGTGCTGACTACATGCCCTATCATATCCGCATCCATTGACGCCTGTAGGCTGAGGGTGAGACGGCGGTAGGCCGGTACGTTGGGCCTTCCGAGGCCTATCCAGACCGAGTTCAGTTTTAGAGCTCTAGACTGTATGTAGGATGCATAAGGGCTTTCCAGCGAAACTTTTACAGCGTACTCGAAACTACGTATCTTGGCAATATTCATTTGTTCATCATACGCTATACATATACTACCATGAAGGAGTTTAAATTCGTTATATGTGCCATTGTACAGTTTCTGGCGAGTCAGAACATCCAGACAAAAGCTCCGTTCCGCACTAGTAACGAAGTAGCTCACGCCTCACCGTAGGCTGCTTAATGAACAGAGTTCCATAGGGGGTGGCTGTCGTTGTGTATTTCCGTATAGGTGCAGCAATGAGTTCCACTCGGATTGACAGCTGCCGCGTCACAAACGGTGCCCATAATGAGGAAGTGTAAAGTGAGTTAAAAACTTGAAGAGTTGCTTCATCGACTGATGTGTGTAGGTTGTCTGCATGTCTTGCAGTTTTTGTGCAAGCGCCTTCTGATACTACATAACAATTATTAGCTTTCAGAATAAATGAACGTCATGCCGTATTCTCTCATACGTCCCTCTATCCTTCATATGTCATATATACGTACTACCATGAAGGTGAATTCACAGAGAGTGGAAAGAGACAAGATATGCCACAACAAAATGAAGCAGCTGTTTAACACTTTATTGATAATTGACAATATTTGAACTGCGCTACGGGCTAAACTGTAAAACTTAAAGTTAATAGTAACGTCGCTACGTTGAAAAATATCACTATACTCTTCGTAACATTAACTGGCAGAGATCACTGGCAAAATCAAGACTTGACGCCTAATTATTAGATAGTTAAAGTTCTTTAGGGAAAAACCTTGCAGCGACTAGGCGATTCTCTGTCCAATGTCCATTTTTATAGCACACATCCGGTATATCTTATTCGACTATTCTGTACATCTCACTTTAGGTATTACCTCTGACCAATGTTAAATTTGAATGCGAGCCAGTGGTTTGCGGCTGCAGGTTCAGTGTAGGCGGTACTGACTTTCAAATTATTTTATATAGCTCGAAACAACGTGGCGTTATAATCAAAAAGAGAAATAATGAAGCAGGATAATAATAAGACATGACATTTGGTCAATTAATTTTACAAAAAGATACGATTTTCGTTTTATTTTTGTATATACTCCGAATTTTGTTTTTCTTTTATACTTTATTTTGAACGTCACAGTGCATTTCTACCTCGTGATTTCCTATCGTCACTATTTTACATGTCACACAGAATTAATTAAGTTAAATTCATTAAACAACCTAAAACTGCAGTAAATTCAAAAACAAGAAAATATAAAATGCATTACAAATGCGGAACACTGGAACTTATTGTATTCGTTCTAAAATTAAAATAATGAATTTGACATTTACTAAAAACACTTTTTCAGATAAATCAAGATACTGAAAGCTTCTTTAAAAGATTATTAAGTTGATTAATGTTATTTTCTCCATGCTGGATATTATAGAATTTCGTGGCTGTTATTCAATCAGGGATTGCTGATAGAAGAAAAAAACCAGCCACGAACACTTTTAGAAAAGCTGTCTCGTTATTGGTTTCAGGCTATCATGTCCATCTTCAGACAGCTGCACTTTTTTTGTTCCAGTGCTATATGTTGCTGGCGAATACAGTACAGTAGTGAAAGAAGAGTCGACGTCCGAGAAGGAGCATGATATCCCAAACCACTAGTGGCAATCAATTAAACCTTTTGCAAAAATATTTGTGGCTGCTTGCGTGCATCGTTAACACACTATTGTTAAGTTAATTTCTGCAATAAATCATCTTACGCTCAGTTGCAGCTCCCCACGCTAGTCTGTCCTGCTCAAGTCTCTTCGTCTCTGCGTAACTAATGCAATTTACATCCATCTGAAATTTCTTACTGTAGTCAAGGTACGGACATGAATTCCAATTTTTGTTCTCCATACTTCTTTCCATTACCAAGTTAGTGATTTCTAGATGCCTCAGTATGTGTCCTATCCACCGATCCCATATTCTAATCAGCTTGTGCCATAAAATTCTCGTCTCCCCATTTCGATGCAATACCTCCTCATTAGTTATTCGAGCTATCCATCCTACAGCATTCTTCTGTAGCATCGAAATTAAAAATATTCTGTTTTCTTCTCATATGTAATGTTTGTCGTCCACATTTCACTTTCGTACATTTCGCTTTCGTACAAGGTTACAATACACGAATGACTTACTAATACGAAAACTTAAATTCGATGGAAACAAATTTCTCTTTTTGAGAAATATTTTTCTTGCTATTGCCGGACTTTCTAGTTGAGCCACCATCAGTTATTTTGCATTCCAGACAGCCTAACTGATCTACAGCTTGTAGCGTATCAGTTCCTGACTATTTCACACACCAACGTCTGAATTAATTCGACTCCATTCCATTAAGCTTATATTACCTTTGGTGATGGTTCATCTGAGAACTTTGTTCAAAGACATCATCCATTTCGTTCAACTGCTCTGCCAAGACCTTTGCACTCTCTGACAGAATATAAATGCTGTCGACAAACCTAAAAGCTTTCTCTTTTTTCCCTCAACTTTAATTCCGAATTCCTTCTACTTTCCTTCTCAGCTTGGGCATTGTAGAGATTATCGAGGATACGGTACACCTCAGTCTTGCTCTCTTCTCAGCTACTGCTTCCCTCTCATGTCCCTCGACTTTTATCGCTAGTTTCTACTCAGGATGCAAGACTGCTGTATATAGTGTATATAGTTCTGCGATATTACTGCTCACATTGGTTGGACTCCGACGACTGCCACGCGAGTTCAGAAGGCCATGCTCAAGGTCACGCGGGACTTCTACGACCCCGTGCTACAAGCACACAAAAGCAAGGAGAATTGCAACTGTAATCATTTACATAACTGCCGATGGTGTGTACGTGTACGAAGTTACATAGACGATGATCATGTCTTATTCATTCTTCACTTTTCTTATCAGGCAGTACATTTACAGAGATGTCATTTTCAGCAATTTTTCATTTCGTAATTTATCCCATGTCTCTAGTTTGACGAACTTCTGTAGCAATGGATTTCAACTATAACAATAGTAATAACAACAATAAAACTTTTAAAATAAAAAGGATAAAATACTAAAGTCATAAAACAAGAAACGCTTTTAGAGCTTTAAAACTAGGTTTCCAGAAACGACACTAAATAGATGATAAGGACGCCCCCGAAGAATTTCCGTCCAGTAACGAGTGGCTAAATGTCTTTTATTGCCTGAGTTAACTTATAGTATAATGTCAGCGAATATAAAAGGCGATGCTAGAGCATTCACGTCAGTTGTGAAGCCTACTGTAGTTTCATAGAGTTTCGTTAACTCTCTTCCCCTTTTTGAAAGATAAAACAAAACATACCGTTTACTGTAAGTTGTTTTCAGATGCTACTTAGTTAAGGCGTTGAAATTTTCCACTACGGACATCGCGGTGCTCTCCCACTTCCAGTGCGTCCCCATCAGTTATTCCCATATTTGCGTCACAGTGACCCAATTACACTGGACATTTGTTTAATCACCGTGACTAAAATTCACCGCTGCTCATTAGTGCTTTAATCCAAGGTTACTGGCACTTTGCATGCAACCCTTTACGGGATTACGCTGTGCAGCTCACATAAATTATTATGACGAACCAAGGAAATAGCGCAGTGTTAAGACAATGAGCTCCAAATTCTGGAAAAATAGGCTCTTAATCCCTGCCCGGCAAATTTCTATTAATAGTTTCTCAAAATAGCTTGAACTGGATCCCACAGTGATTCCTTATAATGGCCGCTGCTGCCTCACCTCCATCGTTCTACTCTAGTCGTTCCTATCCTTCATAGAATAGTTGTAAAGGTGGCAGTGGCAGAACTGAGCTATATACAAGGTCGTTTCCAGACGCGTGCTTTTTTTGAGTCATCAATCTTCTGGCCTGTTTGATGCGGCCCGCCACAATATTCTCTCCTGTGCCAATCTCTTCATCTCAGAGTAGCGCTTGCAACCTACGTCCACATGCTGGATGTATTTCCATCTCTGTCTTTCTCTTTGGTTTTTGCCCCCTACAGCTCCCTCTGGTACCATGGAAGTTATTCCCCGACGTATTAACAGATGTCCTACATCGTGTCCCTTCTCATTGTCAATGTTTTCCACACGTTCCTTTCCTCTCCGGTTCAGCGCAGAACCTCCTCATCCCTTACCTTATCGATACACCTAATTTTCAACATTCGTCTGTCGCATCATATCTCAGATGCTTCAATTCTCTTCTGTTCAGGTTTTCCCACAGTCCATGTTTCACTACCATACAATGCTGTACTCCAGTACTCTGAGTAATTTCTACCTCAAATTAAGGCCTATATTTGATACTAGAAGAATTCTCTTGGCCAGGAATACTATTTTTGACGGTGCTAGTCTGCTTTTGATGTCCTCCATGCTCCGCCGTCATTGGTTATTTTGCTGCCTTTGTAGCAGAATTCCTTAACTTAATCTACTTCATGACCATCTATTCTGATGTTAAGTTTCTCGCTGTTCTCATTTCTGCTAGTTCTCATTACTTTCGACTTTCTTAGATTTACTCTCAATCCACATTCTCTACTCATTAGACTGCTCATACCGTTCAGCAGATCATGTAATTCTCCTTCACTTCCACACAGGACAACAATGTCATCCATTTAACATGAATTTCGAGAAAGAGTTTAATTGCACTCGAGATAAGTACCAAAACATCAAATTCTCTCTTGTTTGCAAAGTGGACGATCTCGGAATTAAATTTTTGCGCCGTGGTGATTTAATTACGAGATATAATTCTATTTGGAGTAGAATATTTGTTTCGACATTTGTCTGCTTTGATTTGCGTAGATACCTTTATTGAAGTGTTTTGGATTTTCACGTCAGAGGAAGATGAGATGTAAGAGCCGCGTTTATTCCGTGGACAGAGGAGAGAGCGATCTTGCTTTATTCTGTTTTCTTGGAGGAAGACGTGTGCGTGAATCAATAATTCGTTTTGGTGATTTGTCCGCATTATTTCTAGGGAAAAGTGCTACAATGTTTAATTGGTACATTAATCCAGTTCTGTCACGTGATAATGTCGACGAGAGTAGTTTAAAGTCACAGAGAGAACACAAATAATACTTTGGTATAGGACGCGCTCAGACGTATTGTGTGCGACTGACTTTGCCGAATTAATTGAAAACACGCAGATCTGAATAGCCGCGCGATAAACAATAGTGTGGTGCGTAAATAATTAGCGGAGATTTAAAGACTCACCCGTGCTAAGTATTAAAATATTGAATTTTGAAATGATCGGCAATACGGAGTAGCATATTGATGCCGTTGCTAGGTTGCATGATTCATTCAGCACAATTACAGTTGTATATGAAATCACACTGTTTAAAATGAGTGGATGCAGGGTGACTGCAGTTTTATTTCAGAAGGATCAATAAACCGCAGTTCGACGTATTCAATGTTTTTCGATTTTCTTAACGTAAAACCAGTCTTTTGAATTTTGAATGCCAGTACACTACATACCTGTCGGAATTTTGGTGAGGGTGACCAGACTTTCATTTTTTTTTAATTTAACTAAAAATACAAATCCACATCAGGACACTAACTGAATAGTCACGCTTACCGAAACTCTACGTGCCGTTTTCCCTCGCTCCTTCTCTGAGACGAGCAAGCCGGAAGACAAGAAGACACGACGCCAAGCGGTTAACGTGGCGATGCGAGAGAAGAAGGGGAAAAGGCGATTCAATATATTGTATAATAGCCGTCTCTCCCTATAGCTTACCACTATTTTTCTTGGAATTTCGAACATCTTGCACCATTTTAGATTGTCAAAAGCTTATTCCAGGTCGACAGATCTTATGAAAATGTCTTTATTTTTCTTTAGTCTTTCTTCCATTTCAACCTCTACGTCAGAATTTCCTCTCTTACTTTCCTAGAGCCAAACTGATCGTCATCTAGCGCATACTCAATTTTCTTTTTCATTCTTCTGTATATAATTCTTGTCAGTAATTTGGATACATGAGCTGTTACGCTGATTGTGCTATAATTCTCGCACTTGTCAGTTCTTGCAGTCTTCGAAATTGTCTCGATGATATTTTTCCGAAAGTCAGATGGAACGTCGCCAGACTCATACATTCTACACACCGACGTGAATAGTCGTTTTGTTGACACTTCCCCCAATGAGTTTAGAAATTCTGATGGCATGTTATCTATCCCTCCTGCTGTATTTCATGTTCAGTCCTCCAAAGGTCTGTTAAATTTTGATCCTAATACTGGATCGCATTTCTTCCAAATCGACTCCTCTTTCTTCTTCTATCGTTTCAGACAAGCCTTCCTTCTCATAGAGGTCTTCAGTATACTCTTTCCACCTATCGCCTCTCTCTTCTGCATTTAACAGTGAAATTCCCGTTGCACTCTTAATGTTACCACCCTTGCTTTTAGTTTCACCGAAGGTTATTTTGACTTCCCTATATGTTGAGTTAGTCCTTCCGACAACCATTTCTTTTTCGATTTTTTCACATTTGTCATGCAGCCATTTCGTCTTCCCTGCACTTCCTCTTTATTTCATTCCTCAGAGACTTGTATTTCTGTATTCTTGAATTTCCCTGGACATTTTCGCTCTTCCTTCTTTCATCGATCAACTGAGGTATTTCTTCTATTACCCATGGTTCTTCGCAGTTACCTTCTTTGTACCTACTTTTTCCTTTCCAACTCCTGTGACTGCCCTTTTTAGCTGTACCCCCAAATGAGCTATTCGTTATTACAGTATCTACAGTCTTAGAGAACTTCAAATGTATCTCGTCATTCCTTAGTACTTCTGTATCCCACTTCTTCATGACTAATCTCTTAAGCTTCAGCCAACTCTTCATCACTACTATATTGTGATCTGAGTCTACATCTTCTCCTGGTACGCCTCACAATCCAGTATCTGGTTTCGGATTCACTATTGACCACGATGTAATCTAACTGAAGTCTGTGGTTTTTGAACAGAGTATTCGCTATTACCAAATGAAATTTATGACATAACTCAATTAGACTTTCACCTCTCTCATTCCTTATCCCAAACCCATATTCTCCTGTGACCTTTGCTTCTATTCCTTCCTCTACAACTGCATTCTGTCCCTCATGGCTATCAGATTTTTATCTCCCTTTACGTACTGTATTACTCTTTCAGTATCTTTATATACTGTCTCTATCTCTTTATCTTCAGCATGCGACATCGGCATGTATACCTGCACTATCGCCGTCGGTTTGCTGTCGATTCTGATAAGAATAACCCTGTCATTGAATTATTCACAGTAACACACTCTCTATTGTCCCTTCCTATTCATAACGAATCTTAGTCCTGTTACACGGCTTTCTGCTGCTGTTGATATTATCCTATACTCATATGACCAGAAATCCTTGCGTTCTTTCCATTTCACTTCACTAACTCGTACTATATCTAGAGCCCCGACTTGTGGTAGACAGAGCGTCATGCCATAACACTTGGTGTAGTTACGTCAGGTGTTATCTACATTCTTAGTCAGCAGCTTCTATGCCATCCCATCTTTCTTTAGTCGAGTTGTGTATTCCTTGGCAAGTACGTGCAGACATTTTTCTCCCTTCGTTTATTTGATACTTTCTCGTAAAACGGTACTGAGGTGGTGCCATTTAAAACGAAAATTCCGTTCCCAACAGAATTCGAAGTAAATAATTTCGGTAATATACAGCCACCCATTGCGTTATGAATGTTAAAACTCGGTTAGCCACTACAAAGTTTGAGGAATACGTTCCTTTTTTTTTTTTTTTACAGTCTCTTAGAGGGATGGAACAAACTATGTACCTAAATCAAGGAATGTTCACTTTCTTTGGTTGCATGTAGTTTTTAACTTTGTTACAGGTATGTAATGCAGCATATGAGCTGTTCTGGGAAATGAGAGATTGATTTCTCTCTGTTAGTTTGGGATAACGAAGTTCAGTATTTCCACAGGTGTTGCAGTATTCTGTTCATGGTCATGGATTATCGGCCACACATCCTATGTTGCTTCAAGGAGGATTTAACATGTTTCATCTAGGGCACATCCTCGATGCCCGCGTACATACTGTTTAAAATACTAGACATACTAACGACGACAGCATAGTACATTTGTTTTCTTATAAAATTTATTAAGATACGGTCTTGATTTAAACTAATAATAACATTCATACATGTGACATTAGGGACAAATGTGACTTCCAGGATCAGTATTTAGTCTTACTTTAATACAGAGGGAGAGAAAAGCATGCTACTACAAACGCAGCTGATAACCTGCCTTACGAATCAAAGGTACTGATATGAAGTGAAATTATATTAAAAGCAAATTCTGCCTCATAATTCCTTTTATTTCATAGCTGAATTCTTGAACAGATTTCATTGATAATCGGTAGCAGGATTAATTATTCACCGCTAGTGTTACTAGTAAGAACACGTATAAAAACTGGTTAAATAAATCTAATATTAAATAAATCTAATATTAAAATTTCTATTTAGAGCAAAATGTAAAGAGTCGATATATTGGAGTCATGTGAAAATTTCGGTTTGATATTGATAAATTTTCCTCTGTTTTACGTTTTTTTTTTATCCTCTCGTGTTCTAGAGTGTAACCAGGTAATAACAATGACGATATAACTTTCTGTAATCCTCTGGAATCTATAAGTAAAGCTATCAGCAATTATAAGATTGATCCGAACACCACAGTGCTTTACTAGCCACGGTTCGGTTGGAGGAGTATGTATTTGCCTTCCTACTCATCCAGTTAAAGAATGGCCTACAGTTTGTAGGCTCCTAGCCACGGCGCAACTCGACGTTATTCAACTCAACAAACATTTCCAGAACTGCAAGAGATGAAAAGCGACACAAAAAAATCCTGGGACTGACTTGGGATCGAACTCGACATCTATGAAATCTACATGTCTCTGTAAGGAGAAAAAGGTATAACATAAATAACTTGTAAAACGCACATTGCCCAAAGAAAGAAGCTGCCTCAGGTGTAATGAATGAAACGTGTGTTGAGAGAGAACGTCAAGTCATACATGACAACAAAAATTTTTGATGTACTGAAAAAAGAAAATCTGTTGTTTTTGAGGGACTGGAATTTCGACAGTGCACAAAAATTGTGTTCTGATAAAAAGTGGTGGTAATACTTGGTGGGAAACTGAAAGATGACACGACACATTCAATGGACAAGCTAAATTATTCTAACCTGAATAGGCTTTATTAGGTATAAGAAGCATAGCGTCAGACTTATTTAAATTCTAGGTAGAGAAATTTCAGATCCATGAAAAGTAACATTACGTCAGCTATCGACGAGTGGTAACCGTCGAAATGTTTTAGATGTGGCAAACCGTGTGAGTTAGCATAGTGGTAAGAAATGGCTCTGAGTACTATGAGACTTAACATCTGTGGTCATCAGTCCCCTAGAACTTAGAACTACTCAAACCTAACTAACCTAAGGACATCACACACATCCATGCCCGAGGCAGGATTCGAACCTGCGACCGTAGCGGCCACGCGGTTCCAGACTGAAGCGCCTAGAAGCGCAAGGCCACACCGGCCGGCTTAGTGGTAAGACACTGGACTAATATTCGGAAGGCGAGAAGTTGTGTTCTCTGTCCGAACATCCATATTAAAGTTTCGGATTCCCCTAAATAGCTTACGGTTAATGACGATGTCATTACCTATCCGTCCTCAATTCGAATTTGTGCTTCGTTTCTAATGACTTCGATGCTGTTGGAAGGTGCAACCCTAATTTTCCTTTCATGTGTGGCAAGGATATCTTGAGTGGCACTTAGGAATTAAAGCACAAAGTCAAACAACGTTAGAAACTGTCCGCCCCGATACCATGCACTGGCCAACGCTCCATTTCTGGCCCTGTAGGAGAGTTTCCTTTATTCGGGCACTGAATGACGTGTTGCCCTCGTCATCATTTCATATTCGTCGACTCGCAAGTCACCCAATGTGACGTCAACCGAAAAGACAAATCGGCGACCAAACTTGGCCAGGCGCGGACTCCCGGCCGTCAGTGCCATACCATCATTCCATCTCAACTTCGACACCATTAACTGTGAAAAACTACAAAAAATATTCACGGAGTACTACCCTTATCAGTGCTAACCAGTGGATCCCACTAACTGCAACTTGTAACAAGGGAGCAGTCTACAAATAGAATCATACAGAATGGACATTTGAACTTGGCACTGAAACAGATACAGACTAGATTTGTAACTGCAAGACCAAACTACATCCACACGTAATGTGATATTTTTAGCTATTTAGTGTTTATGTTTCCAGGATGTATGTGGCTGTAGAGGTCGCTGCCAAAAACTTACCACTGATAGCGAGTTCATGTTTAATCATGTGTTAAGAGTGTCAGTTTCTTTGGCTGCATGTAGTTTTTAACTCCGTTACAGTTATTTTGGTCTTATGTCAAAGCGGTATGTGGATCAAAACAAAATGTCCAGACACTCTGTGACCGAAATGGTAGTGAAACACAGGATGACAGACTAAAGGCCGAAATACCAAATGTCTTTTTCCAAAGCTGTTTCACAGAGCAAGACTGCACTGTAGTTCCCTCTCTAGATTGTCGCAAAGATGACAAAATGGTAGATATCGAAATAGACGACAGAGGGATAGAGGAACAATTAAAATCGCTCAAAAGAGGGAAGACCGCTGGACCTGATGGGATACCAGTTCGATTTTACACAGAGTAAGCGAAGGAACTTGCCCCGCTTCTTGTAGCGGTGTACCGGAGGTCTCTAGAAGAGCGTAGCGTTCCAAAGGATTGGAAAAGCGCACAGGTCATCCCCGTTTTCAAGTAGGGACGTCGAACAGATGTGCAGAACTATAGACCTATGTCTCTAACGTCAATCGGTTGTAGAATTTTGGAACACTTATTATGTTCGAGTATAATGACTTTTCTGGAGACTACAAATCTACACTGTAGGAATCAGCATTGCTTTCGAAAAAGACGATCGTGTGAAATCCAACTCGCGCTATTCGTCCACGTGACTCAGAGGACCATAGACACGGGTTCCCAAGTAGAAGCCGCGTTTCTTGACTTCCGCAAGGCGTTCGATACAGTTCCCCACAGTCGTTTAATGAACAAAGTAAGAGCATATGGACTATCAGACCAATTGTGTGATTGGATTGAAGAGTTCCTAGATAACAGAACGCAGCATGTCATTCTCAATGGAGAGAAGTCTTCCGAAGTAAGAGTGATTTCACGAGTGCCACAGGGGAGTGTCGTAGGACCGTTGCTATTCACAATATTCATAAATGACCTGGTGGATGACATCGGAAGTTCTCTGAGGCTTTTTGCGGATGATGCTGTGATATATCGAGAGGTTGCAACAACGGAAACTTGTACTGAAATGCAGGAGGATCTGCAACGAATTGACGCATGGTGCAGGGAATGGCAATTGAATCTCAATGTAGACAAGTGTAATGTGCTGCGAATACATAGAAAGAGATATCCTTTATCATTTAGCTACAATATAGCAGGTCAGCAACTGGAAGCAGTTAATTCCATAAATTATCTGGTAGTAGGCATTAGCAGTGTTTTAAAATGGAATGATCATATAATGTTGATCGTCGGTAAAGCAGATGCCAGACTGAGATTCATTGGAAGAATCCTAAGGAAATGCAATCCGAAAACAAAGGAAGTAGGTTACGGAACACTTGTTCGCCCACTGCTTGAACATTGCTCACCATTGTGGGATCCGTACCAGATAGGGTTGATAGTAGGAATAGAGAAGATCCAACGGAGAGCAGCGCGCTTCGTTACAGGATCCCAGTGGAAGACTCTGCAAGAGAGACGCAAAGTAGCTCGGTACGGGCTTTTGTTGAAGTTTCGAGAACATGCCTTCACCGAGGAGTCAAGCAGTATATTGCTCCCTCCTACGTATATCTCGCGAAGAGACCATGAGGATAAAATCAGAGAGATTGGATCCCACACAGAGGCATACCGACAATCTTTCTTTCCATGAACAATACGAGACTGGAATAGAAGGGAGAACCGATAGAGGTACTCAAGGTACCCTCCGCCACACACCGTCAGGTGGCTTGCGGAGTATGGATGTAGATGTAGATATGAGACAGTAATTCATGGCGAAATTCAGAATAAGATTTTCACTCTGCAGCGGAGTGTGCGCTGATATGAAACTTCCTGGCAGATTAAAACTGTGTGTCGTACCGAGTTCGAGTAAGCATCATTCACTATTTTTGTAGAATCATATACAAGTAGCTAAGGACAGGAAGAACAGATGGCAACAGTAAAACCGGATATCATTGTGCATCATTATCTTCGGTGCAAGTGATTCGTCATTAGCACTGTCTCGCGTGACAAATTCTATCAACTGAACATAATATTCTTACATCTCGCATCGTATTTCGATTTTCTACTCATTTCAAAAGATAATATATACACGGAGGTGACAAACGTCTGGGATACCTCCTTGGACTGTATCGGACCTCCTTTTACCCGGCGAAGTGCAGCAACTGGACGTGGCCTGAAGCCATGTGCCTCCATACGTCCGTAACTGCAAAAGTGTTGCCGGTGCAGGATTTCTCAATTATGTTCCATAAATGTTTGCTGGGATTCATGTCTGGCGATCTGGGAGGCCTCTTCATTCGCTCTAATCGTCCAAAATCTTCTTCAAACCATTCGCGAACCTCTGTGGGCGGTGACATGGAGCATAGTCATCCATAAAATTTCCATCGTCCGTGTAAACATTGTCCACACTACTATGGAGCCACCAATAGCTTGCACAGTGCCATATTGAAAACCTGGGTCCATAGCTTCGCGGGCTCCGCGCCACAGTCGAACACTACCTTCAGCTGTTACCAACTGAAACCGGGACTCATCTTACCACGCCGCGGTTTTCCTGTCGCCTAGCGTCCGAGCGAAATGCTCACGAGCCCAGGAGAGGCGCTGCAGGCAATTTCGTGCTTAGCAGGGACACGCGTCTCGGTCGGCTGCTGCCATTAACGTCAAATTTCGCCGCACTGCTCTAACGGATACGTTCGTCATACGTCCCACATTGATTTCTGCGGTTATTTCACGCAGTGGTGCTCGTCTGCTAGTAATGACGACTCTACGCAAACGTCGCTGTTCTCGCTCATTAATAGAAGGCCACCAGCCACTGCGGTGTCCGTGGAGAGATGTAATACCTGCAATTTAGTATCGTCGGCTCACTCTTGACACTGTGGATATCTGAATATTGAATTCCCCAAAGATTTCCGAAATGGAATCTTTGATGTGTATGACGTCAATTATGATTCCACGTTCAAAGTCTGTTAATTCCCGTCGTGCGGCAATAATCACGTCTGAAACCCTTCCACATGAATCATCTAAATAAAACTGAGAGCTTCGCCAATGTAATGCCCTATTATATCTTTTGTATGCGATACTATAGCGAAGTGTATACGGGTATGTGCATTTGCTGTCCTATGACAGTGTCACCCCAGCTTAACGCGATAGTTACATGAGAACGTCAGGACGTGGACTACAACGATGAAATCGGAGCAGCCTTCCGAATTAGTTTCTACAGAGAGAGTTGGCGCAGTAATAAAGTAATCAATTCCCATTCCGGACGACGACGACGATTAAAATTCTCGTCCTCTCTTCCAGAGCTAGCTTTCCCGCAGATTCGCTACATTTCTTGTGGCAAATTCCTAGAGGATTTCCTTGGAAGAATATGACCGATTTCCAGTCTTTCCCCCAATCCGAGCTTCTGCTCCGTCCCTAAGGAACTCATTGTCAACGGAAGAACGGAAGGGGAAGGGGAAGATGGCAAATGGGAGGGGCGTGGTTACACGAAAGTCATGACACGGCCCGCAAAAGTGAAAACGTCGTTATTTTACATAGACAAGTTTTAAGATTTCTAAGCCACTATTAGAAGAATAAAGTAGGTATTCCAACTATGAACTTCGAATATCGCAAGAGATTCTAGAAATTGAGCTGTTCTAACTCGCAACACTCTTCAGCTGGTTACGTGAGGGCTAGCCTACGAATATGCGTTTGCGGCCGGCCGGAGTGGCCGAGCGGTTAAAGGCGCTACAGTCTGGAACCGCACGATCGCTACGGTCGCAGGTTCGAATCCTGCCTCGGGCATGGATGTGTGTGATGTCCTTAGGTTAGTTAGGTTTAATTAGTTCTAAGTTCTAGGGGACTTATGACCACAGCAGTTGAGTCCCATAGTACTCAGAGCCATTTTTATGCGTTTGCGTACCGACAGCCTGTAGAGAATTTTCAGGGCAGGAAACGGCGCATAACTGCAAGCTGAGCGTACCCGCATTTTCGCCTTCGCATAGCCATGATATGTTGAGTTTTGTTCACAATTGTAGTGATTATAAAGGCTCCTTTGAAAAAAAAGAAAAAATTCGTAGTTTACCACTACTACTACTAGGCTAATTACTGGTTAGCTCTACAGGACCTTTATACTGAAATGTTTCCCACACCACCTTGTATTGTCTTTATATGTGTGTGAGTAACTGTATGTTCACTGTGGTGGGTAAATACATACAGCGTACACAGGGCGATGTGTGAAACTGATAGCGATTACACGCTTCCGCTGTTGTAGAAATCTGCTCCAGATGCTGCAGATACCGTGTTGAGCTGAAAGTGATAACCAAAGTACGGAGAAATATTCTTCGGGGCTCTGTTGCATAGCAATCAGATTGATTTCAGTTCTGAGAAATGTCCAGGTACTATTGTGGACTTGAATGATCCATGAAGTGACTTCTTTTCCGAAGAAAACATCGAACTATTTCACTAGATCTTGAAATGAACAATATTTTATTGTTCTATTAACTGATTTCCTTCCATATACACATATATTTTACAATGTGAATCAAAAACTGGCAATGGCGTCGATTTTTACATCACAAGAATGGCTCTCCTCTAGTAAAATTTATTCTTAAGAAGAACAAAAGCTCTATATCCCAAGAATAATTATGTGAGCGCTGACTGCCACAGAGTAATAAATAATATCTTTCTCTCTCTCTCTCTCGCACTGTCACAGCAAGTTCCACTGCATGATACATCATATGATACCTAAAATAGTGATAATGGTGCGAACGCACTATGAGACTACACCGAGTAAATTATGACGTTATAAAAATTTTGAGGGATTGACGCTGTTACAATTCTTGATCAGTCTCTGAACTGTCACTTCTTGGAAGTTATACTAAGGTAATGCACTAAATGAAATATAAGCAAATTACACGGCTTAACAAAAAAGTGAATCACCCAGAATGGTCGGAGGAAACGAAATGAAACTTCACGAGTAAGGAGGGTACGTCATGGTATTTCAGCAATTAGAAAATCGAATCAAAGTTACGAAGAACTTGGCACTATGAGCCCACTTTTTGGTATCATGTTGCACACCGTCTGGCTGGATGCAAGCACCGATTTTGTTCGAAATGTTGTCATAAAGGCGTTGTATACACGTCTGAGGCAAGCCAGCCCACAAATGCTGTAAGTGGTCATTGATATCCTGGATACTATAACATACATGTCTGCCCCCACCCCGCCCACCCCCCCATGAACTATGGACCTTGTCGTTGTGGCGGAGGTTTGCGTGCCTCAGCGATACAGATAGCTGTATCGTAGGTGCAAACGCAACGGAGGTGTATCTGTTGAGAGGTATAACGATATGTTTACGTAATGTGTATACATAAACATACAGTTATAAATGTCCCCGTTCGTAGTCGCTAATTATAACAATATGTTACTTTTGTGCTGTAACATATAGCTATAATCAGCGGTGGAAACATATTTGCGAACGCCGACTGTGTGCGGCTGTTTCTTGTTGGATCGTCTGATCAGTCGGAAGTTGCATTGCAGAGGAGAGTAAATGCCTATTCAAAGTATAATTATTTTGGATAGCTCAACATGAATTTCCTAAGGGACCGTAGTTTATCATGCATTTACCAGTAGAATATGGCGCGGAGAAAATATTTCGCCGCATGCAACTTCCGTCCGAACTCGACGAAAGAATTCGTGACTGTGAACTCTCTATTTGGCAGAAACATATAGAAAATTAAATAATTTCATGAAGAAGTGCGACATAGATTCTATAGTAAATGAATAGTCCATACACCAGTTCCATTTAACTCTGAATTTATGGCAATTAATAGACGAACTTACACTGCAATGAAGGATTTAACATGGATGCCGTTTTGACTGGCACTTCTCTTAATGAAAACAATTCCTTTGACGTTTTCACATACACGTCGCACAATAAATCTACTGCTAGGCACTTTTAGTATTACACATTTACTTTACACTAGAACAATATTAATTTTAATAATAATAATACGGCGGCAAGACATGCGCGTCCGACACAAGTTACAGGAGACAAGAGAAGAATGAGTAACTGTTCATCGAGAATATCTCGTACCTCCAAAAAAAAAAAAAAAAAAATGTGTAAAAGTGTTCTTCTTCTGTCCGTTTTTTCGCGCCGCGGTTTTCAAAGTCAATAACTCACTGCATCTCTGACGGCGCTTCGACAATAAACAAGTTACGTCTCGCAACATTATTTGCTAACTGTAGCTGTTTCCGAGCGACTGCTCGATTAGTGAATGATTTAAAATGATAAGGCAATCACATAATGTTACATTGCCTTCCATGGGAATCTTGGAAATCAAGGAGATTACCAAGATTCACATGTCGCCGTTAACATTATGGGATTGAGTACTTTACAGATTTACATTGATCAAACACAGTATTCCTGTCATTTGATTATTAGGATTACACAAATATGGTGATCTCTCATTCGTAGACAAAGACAGTTCTTAAGGTAAAGATACACAAAAAAAATTTAAAAACTAAGACAGTAAATCTACGAAGTTTACAATGGACATTATACATTATACTCATTACAGTCCTTTTTTTACAGAGTTCATACCGACCATCTTTGTGGCCTCAAGTTATTGTCCAGAGCTCGTAGGCTCTTTGCTCCTGAAAGAAAACACATAGGATTCATCTTTTTATACGCACATAATTCTCACACAATTCTCACACATGGAATTTCTCACATGTGTCCATTTTTATACACATATAATTCTCACACATGGAATTTCTCACACGTGTCCATTTTTCATTGCTCACTAGTTGTCATGATTTTTACGCTTTCACTGTTTGTGTATTGACAGGTAAGTTAAAATTTGGTTCTTCTCCAGGTGAAGCTTATGCCTTGAGAAGTTGGATCGCTACTTTGCGGTCTCCGAGTAGAAAACTTTTCATCAGCTCTGGCGGGCGAGTCTCACTCGCACGTTACGTACACACGTTACATGTAACAAAAAATATAAATACCCATTAGTCTAAGAACTAAGCTTAAATCTAATTTTAGGACTTGGGATTCATAGGAATTTGACTTTGTCACTATTCGCGTGTGGTTTGGCTGTTCACATTTCATCCACGGGATATAACATTAGCATAGTATGTGATATGTTGTGAACTCATATAAAAGTCTTTTATTTTGGGAGCGGCTTTCATGGAAAGTCCGTTTCGTCGAACTGCAGCGGGAGTGCTGTGCTAGTACATCACTTTAAATTTAACGCGTTTGTTGCGTCGATGTACGTTGACACAGGCTGATTGTTAGAGCTGAATCGCAACTCGAGGCGCTCACTAGCCTCCACGCGGAACTTCAGCTTTTCCGCGCACGGTTCAATGAACACGTTGCGTCGATGGTGTTGTGGTATTTTGTGGTTTGCTGAGGCTGGTGAGGAGGGACGAGGATTACCAGGGACAGAGGCTCCATTGAAACCATCCCTGTCTCCACATTTTCCAGCCGATTTTGAAGATTTTGAGGTAGGCTAGCGCTCGCACTTTGCAAAGCAGCTAACACACTTGGTTTCCGATGCACTGCACGTAATCACATCACCGCCTTCGGTTACACAACCGGACTACCATTGTCCGTCGGCCTATCTGCACGTTTAACACTTTTTTCTTCATCGTGTCTGTGGCAGACTTCCACACCATTTTAAGCCTTCACTTATACACTACTACGTACATAATTTTTTATTTATTTATTTATTTTTTTTTTACAGTTTATAATCAAATAGATTGTCTCACTTTGAAGCTTGCTAAGTGAGAGCTTTGATTATCATGTCCATTTCAATTTCTGTTGCTTTGTTGCTAACTACCTTAAGATTTCGCTTTACATTGTTCCTCATCTTTCTCTAAGACTAATTATGCTTTTAGTTCACAGTCACAATACATTAGTTTCTCCGATCTGTTAGCAATTATTATTATTTTAATTCATTTCAATCGTTCTTTCTATTTATTAGATTCATTAAAGTTATCACTGTCATTTCAACAAAAATTCTCTTTTTACTAGATGTGAGGATCAATCAGTCACATTTGATTGCCCTCTCACATGAGAACAGAACACCATTCAAGAAAATTTCAAATTCCTTATCGCGATCTCGGTTTGCGTCTCGGATTGACTTTAAAAGGAAAAATAAAGACATTTCAAAACTAGCTTTTCCCGATTTCGTTCACGCGCTTCCTTTTGAAAATCGTATGCCAAACCAGCCTTCCACGTCAACCGCATTTCTCAATCTGTGACGTCAAGTCCACGGGACGGGTTTAGGCGGGTTAGGATATTTACACAAATTCAGAAGAAAGACATAGATATAATAGTACATAGAAGAAGAAATCTAGCAAACAACTCCTTGTTCCTTATGACTTAGAAATTAATTTTCCTTTGCGCCGTACGTCTGCGTACACGCTCCAATTACAAACTAGCTACTTTGTTTTGCCGGCGGTTTCATTGTCATTTTATTCTCGCCTTGACGCCTGCTTGCACTACACTGCATTGGCCTCTATATATGACCTTAAGTCATAATTGCTTTGTCTTTGCCACTTACGCTCTTATACTTGGTATTTATTTCACTTATGGCTTTGAATGTATCTGTCCTGCGTATTGCAATTACAATTAATGCTACTTTGTTTATCTAGCTGAAGGATAGCGCTTTCATGGTCATGTTGGTACTTACAAGTAACTCACATGCTTCGTAAACATTACGTTATTTTAATGCAGAGATGAAACTGTTCCAGATTTCTATGTACATTGGAACTTAATCTAGACATAGCTGACTTAGAAACTAGTTACTTGTTTTCCTTTTTAGTGGGATCAGGAACCAATAATTGTCAAGCGACCCTTGTCCTTGACGAAAATAAATTTCGTTTCTGGATCATTGCTCCTTGAACTTAAAAAAAAATTCTTACATACTATGTTTTATTTTCACTTCTTTAGCATTTCCTATCGTAGAAGCCGGCTTGTTAGACACATCCTTCGCTTTATATTTCATTTTTCTCTCTTAAATATTATCTCCTTAAAACTAAATCTTAAAACTAGAGTTCTTGGAGTTGATCACTTTCTTTGTTAAACAAGAATTTTTTATCAGCTTGTCTGTACTTAAATTATGGCTCAAGATAACATATTTTAAATTGTCTGCTGTATAGCAAGATAGACTCACTGTCGTGTAATATATTCTAAGCATTTTTTTTAACGAAGTCAAATCAGTTGTCACTTAGTCACTAGCGGCTAACCTTCTCTTGTCATTATAAAGCTTTCCTTTTGACTTATTCTGTAGCATGATATTTTTTAAGATCAGAGTGATGGTATAACCCTTTTATTTTTCCATTTGCGGGATCAGAAATCAGATAACAACCTGTATGCGGTATACGAAGGATCTCGTAAGGCCCCTCAAAAATACTTTGCCATTTTCGATTTTTGTGTAAGAGCAACGATGGTTTAAAGTGTGTTTTTAGCAAGACCTTTTCGCCTACTTTATAAGTTAACACCTTATTAATATGTTTGTCATGCGCCTTCTTGCGTAAATTGGCTTGGGTGGTCAACGTTGTTAGAGCTTGTCTTATTCTGGCGTCTAAACTAGCACTTGCGTTGTTGTTACACTTAGGAATTGAATTGACCTTGAACATCCTTGGACGGGTAATGTTGGAATTTTAATTAATGTACTAATTTGCTTATAGAAACATAAGGACATAGCATTAATATTTGCACCTGTATCTAGGATTACAGTCGTCAAAATTCCGGCTATAGGAAGTTTTGTCATAGCTTGCACTTGGTCATCCATCGGTTCATCACCGTCAGTTGTCTCTTTCTCTTGTAATAATTCTTGTCTCATGTCAATCCCGTCATTGTATCTCAGTACAAGTACGTCATGGTTAGTCTCTCCGTCGAAGTGGTAGCCCCCATTCTGTCTCACAGCATCACTTAGGGAGATTTCAGATGCTGAACTTAGTTTTCCTGTTTGTGTGGTTTTGATTGGCCTTCATCATTAGAAAGTTCGACCAATCTGACATTATGAGAACACTGAGGAACAAAATTACTGTTATGCACAAACCTCGTGTCAAAATGTTGCTGCGTTTGTTCTGGTGTCCAATACGTGTTACTGTCTTCCGCGTTTGCGAAAAATACAGGGGGATTGTAATGCCTTCGCGGGGTCTGATGATTTTTATTACTATTATGATTTCCGGAATTGTTACTGTGAAATCCACCTTCACACTGTGGGTTGCCGTTAAACTGTGTGTTTCTGTACATTCCCTGCGCTTGATTTTTTACTAGGCGCGGAGTTGTATTGGTATGAGTGGGCGTTATCAGCTGTTTGTTGCTGCCCGTAATCTGAGTGTTGGCTGCGCGAGTACGGTGCATTCCATTGCGATTCGCTCTGCTGTTGCCAACCTTTTTGACTGCAACCGTTTCCAAACTTCTGCTTGTACGATTGATTGCCGTACTGGTTACCAGTCGTGTTATAAACGGGATTGAATCGGTTGTGTTGATTATGTCTATTCCTTTTGTGCGGATACCCACTGCCTTTATTTCCGTTTTGCCAATCGTTACTATTTTTTGAACCGTTCCCTGGCTTTTCATAGCCGTTACTGTCGTAATGTTGTGGCCGAGAATTGTGCGGAGTATTCCGCGGTTTGTTAGCTCTCATGTCCTCATAGATCAGGTCTAGGGAATCTAATATCGACAGAAAGGTATCTGGATCATCATCTGGTATGGCTATCAGCTTTTCACGAATCGAAATGGGTAATTTAGACTTGAGAATCATAATTACATCTTTACTATTGATAGGGTTATCCCAATACCTAATTTTGCCAAGATATTTTTCGAAGTACATTCTCAGGCTACTATACCTGGGGTCAAATTGTTCTGCATTATAGACTTCTTTACGAAGGCGCTTCTGAACACCTTCGCTCCAAAATTTGCTGAGGAAACAGTGCTCAGACTCCTCATATGTTCGACACTTATCAACCATTTCTGTTCCCCATATTGCCGATTCGCCACCTATATATCCGGTAACAAATTGGATACGCTGTCTATCAGTCCACGAATTTGGAAAAATCCCGGAGAATCCACGAAGAAAGACAATTGGGTGGATATTTCGTTTTTCTGGGTTAAAGATTTGAAAAACTCGATGCTTTATCATGCTTTCTTCCTTTATCATTTTTACTACTGAGTCAGATTCTTGATTTCGGTGACTAACTGGAATATGTGGTGGTGAAGTGTGTTCATTAGATACAACAGGTATTCGGAATTGCCGAAATAATTCATCTTCTTCCTCTGAGGCTAAAGAGTTAGGATAATTCGGTCTCTGTATTCGGGAACTACTACTCACTTGTGCCTTCAGGTTATTTAGCTGTTCCGTTACCTCTTGCTTCCAATTTGGTAATTCTTGCTGAAGGGTACGCCTAATGCTACCGAGTTCAGACATTACGGTATCTCCGGAGCTTCCAGGAGCTGACAAGATACAAAGAGTGGTTGCTTTCACTATCTCTACTAGGTCTTTGTTAATTTTATCTTCGACAAATTTGTCCTTTCCAGCAATCCAGTTCTCATACTTTTCTCTAAATTCTCTCTCAGGACTATCTAGCCTCTCCTTTACTTTCGTTTCCGTTTCCAGAGTCACGTTTGACATTCCCTCGGTTAGTTTGTCTACCTGCGTAGTTACTCTGTCTAATCTGTGATTAACCGTGGTTACGGTGGAGTCAAGATTCTTGGTTGCGTTTCGGATGTCAGCTGTCTCGCTTTGCATGGTAGCTAAAGTGTCATTCAGTTCGAAAATTATTCCACTTCGCATTTGAGAAACAGCATCCTTAACTTGCTTTGCTACTTCTTTGGCTACGTTTTCTCTAACAGTTTTTATTTCTTCGCTTACTGTAGAAAGTTTATCTTCAATTACTGTAGAAATTTTATCTTCAAGTGAGGCTAAGATTTGTCTATTTTCGTCTTTCAAATCATTTTTAATGGAATTCACCATTTGGCGATTTCCGTCCTGCATCATTTGACTTGTTTGACTCAGTAGCTGTTTGAATACATCGTCTGTCACTACCCCTGATTTGCTTTCACCTGCCTCCCTTGTAACCGGTATATGGCTACGACTACTAGTGGCAGAAACTATGTTGGCATTGTCTAGTTCAGTACCGGTAACATTATGGTGTGAGGCACCAAAGTCCGTAAGATTTCCCACTTCACTTTCTACAATTGTTTCAATTGGTGTCTCAGCCCTACTAATTACTGTGCGGGACCGTAAGCGACGCGACACTTCACTCGTTTCATTCCGTTCATTTGAATCTAGTGATGACATTTTATCGTCTGCCATAGCTCACTTATTTACAAACAGTAAGTCAATGAAGTTCGTTTGAGCTACGGCCGTCAGCTGTCGACAGAGATGTAATTTATCGGTTGCGAGTCGGTTGTCACTGCTACGTCACAAGATCGGAATGTCGGGAGATGCACGTCACGAGAACAAGAGACTATTCTGGACCGTAAAGAAAGTATGGCTGCACACTGTTCAAAATAAATGAAAACTAAGGCTGGTCAGCTCCGTGAACAGGCAGCGGACATTTAAAAACAAATGATATGCAATACACAACAATGGAATTTAAACAATACTTGAAGAAATTACTAATCTACTAAATGCAATCTACTGAATTCAAAGTAAATTTTACTGCAACTAATAAAGATCGTCACAAATTGATTAATGTCGGCTGAAATTAAGGAAGCTTGGATACGGCTAACAAAATTTTAACTTACGTTACTGATGACTGCCTTGGGCGTTGCAACTAGATTTTCGCACAAATTCTGTTCAAAAAAAAAAATCTCTCTTCCATAATTTTCTCTGAATATCTCGTTTCTTTCGCTCAATGGAAATTTTATTGGATGGCGTTTGACGTCATGTAACAAATAAAAAGCACCAGATTAGCTACAATTATTTATGAATATTTCCACAATGCGTATCTTATATAAATTTTTATTCCTTTGAGTTCTTGAAGAGGGACAGCAGCCTTTTCAGTAGTTGCAGGACAACAGTCAGGATGATTGACTGATCTGGCCTTGTAAGACTAACCAAAACGGCCCTACTGTGCTGGTACTAGGAACGGCTGAAAGCAAGGAGAAACAACAGCCGTATTTTTTTCCGAGGGCATGCAGCTTTACCGTATGGTTAAATGATGATGGCGTCCTCTTAGGTAAAATAATCCGGAGGTAAAATAGTCCCCCATTCGGATCTCCGGGCGAAGACTACTCAGGAGGACGTCGTTATCTGGAGAAAGAAAACTGTCGTTCTACGGATCGGAGCGTGGTATATCAGTTCCCTTAATCAGACAAGTGGGTTAGAAAATTTAAAAAGGGAAATGGATAGGTTAAAGTTAGATATAGTGGGAATTTGTGCAGTTCGGTGGCAGGAAGAACAAAACTTCCGCTCAGGTGAATACAGGGTTATAAATACAAAACCAAAGTGGGGTAATGCAGGAGTAGGTTTCATAATGAACAAATAAATAGGAGTGCGAGTAAGCTATTATAAACAGCACAGTGAACACGTTATTGTGGCGAAAATAGACACGAAGCCCACGCCTACCACAGTAGTAAAAATTTATATGCTCACTGGCTCTGCAAATGACGAAGAGATTGATGAAATGTATGATGAGATAGAGGAAACTATTCAGATAGTGAAGGGAGGCGAAAATTTAATAGTCATGGGTCACCGGAATCCGAAACCAGGAAGAGAAGGTAACGCAGGTGAATATGGATTGGGGGTAAGAAATGAAAGAAAAAGCCGCATGGTAGAATTTTGCACAGAGCACAACTTAATCATAGCTACACTTGGTTCAAAAATCATGAAAGAAGGTTGTATATGTGGAAGAGGCCTGGAGATACTGGAAGATTTCAGATAGATTATATAATGCTACGACAGAGATTTAGGAATCAGGTTTTAAACTGTAAGACATTTCCAGGGGCAGGTGTGGACTCGGACCACAATCTATTGGTTATGAACTGTAGATTAAAACTGAAGAAACTGCAAAAAGGTGAGACTTTAAAGAGATGAGACCAGGATAAACTGACAGAACCAGAGGTTGTAGAAAATTTCAGGGAGAGCATTAGGGAACGATTGACAAGAATGGTGGAAAGAAATACAGTAGAAGACTGGGTAGCTCTGAGGGATGAAGTAGTGAAGGCAGCAGAGGATCAAGTAGGTAAAAAGACGAGGGCTTGTAGAAATCCTTGGGTAACAGAAGAAATATTTAATTTAATTGATGAAAGGAAAAAATATAAAAATGCAGCAGGCAAAAAGGAATACAAACGTCACAGAAATGACATCGACAGGAAGTGCAAAATGGCTAATCAGGGATGGCTAAAGGACAAATGTAAGGATGTAGAGGAATATGTCACTAGGGATGAGATAGATACTGTCTACAGGAAAATTAGAGACCTTTGGAGAAAAGAGAACCACTTGTACGAATGTCAAGAGCTCAAATGGAAACCCAGTTCTAAGCGAAGAAGGGAAAGCCGAAAGGTGGAATGAGTATATAGAGGTCTATACAAGGGCGATATACTTGAGGGCAACGTAATGGAGATAGAAGAGGACGCAGATGAAAATGAAATGGGAGATATGATACTGCGTGAAGAGTTTGACAGAGCACTGAAAGATCTAAGTCGAAACAAGGCCTCGGGACTAGACAACATTCCATTAGAACTACTGATAGTCTTAGGAGAGCCAGCCCTGACAAAATTCTACCATCTGACGAGCAAGATGTATGAGACAGGCGAAATACCCTCAGACTTCAAGAAGAATATAATAATTCCAATCCCAAAGAAATCAGGTGTTGACAAATGTGAAAATTACTCAACTATCAGTTTAATAAGTCACGGCTGCAAAATATTAACACGAATTCTTTACAGACGAATGTAAAAACTGGTAGAGGCCGACCTCAGGGAAGTTCGGTTTGGATTACGTAGAAATGCAGCAACACGCGAGACAATACCGACCCTACGACTTACCTTAGAAGGTATGTTAAGGAAAGGCAAATCTATGTTTATAGCATTTGTAGACTTAGAGAAAGCTTTTGGCAATGTTGACTGGAATACTCTCTTTCAAATTGTCAAGGTGGCAGGAATAAAATGCGGGGAGCGAAAAGCTATTTACAATTTGTACAGAAAGCAGATGGCAGTTATAAGAGTCGAGGGACATAAAAGGGAAGCAGTGGTTGGGAAGGGAGTGAGACAGAGTTGTAGCCTATCCTCGATGTTATTCAATCTGTATATTGAGCAAGTAGTAAAGGTAACAAAAGAAAAATTCGGAGTAGGAATTAAAATCCATGGAGAAGAAATAAAAACTTTGAGATTCGCCGATGACACTGTAATTCTGTCAGAGGCAGCAAAGGACTTGGAAGAGCAGTTGAACGGAATGGACAGTGTCTTGAAAGGAGGGTATAAGATGAACATCAAGAAAAGGAAAACAAGGATAGTGGAATGTAGTCTAATTAAGTCGGGTGATGCTGAGGGAATTAGATTAGGAAATGAGACACTTAAAGTAGTAAAGGAGTTTGGCTATTTGAGGAGCAAAATAACTGATGATAGTCGAAGTAGAGAGGATATAAAATGTAGACTGATAACGGCAAGGAAAGCGTTTTTGAAGAAGAGAAATTTGTTAACATCGAGTATAGATTTAAGTGTCAGGAAGTCGTTTCTGAGAGTATTTGTATGGAGTGTAGCCACGTATGGAAATGAAACGTGGACGATAAATAGTTTAGACAAGAAGAGAACAGAAGCTTTCGAGGTATGGTGCTACAGAAGAATGCTGAAGATTTATATATGTAGATCACATAACTAATGAGGAGGTATTGAATAGAAGTGGGGAGAAGAGAAATTTGTGGTACAACTTGACTAGAAGCAGGGATCGGTTGATAGGACATGTTCTGAGTCATCAAGGGATCACCAATTTAGTATTGGAGGGCAGCGTGGAGGGTAAAAATCGTAAAGGGAGACCAAGAGGCAGTAGGTACTGGGAGATGAAGAAGCTAGCACACGATAGAGTAGCATGGAGAGCTGCATCAAACCAGTCTCCGGATTGAACAACAACATGATGTCTGAGCTTGTCCCACACATGTTCTATCGCGGACTGATCTGAGAATGTTGGTGGCCACGGAAATACCTCAACATCACACAGACTGTTCACAGCCACATGTGCCATGTGTGGATGGCCATTCTCCTGTTCAAAAATGGGATCATGTTACTGTCGGACGAAAGGAAACAGATGACGGCACAGAATATCCGTGACGTGCCGTTGTGCCGTCAGAGTTCCCTCAGTCACTACTAGCCGCGACCTGAAGTATACCCGATGGCTCCCTAAACTATGGCACGTAGAATAACACCGCCGTGCTCCTCCAAAAAATTGGGAGCATGGGACCTCTCCCAAGTTGGCCTCCTTACACAACGGCCTGGTACAGAACTGTGGATCGTCAATGAACACAATTCGTCACCGCTTATAACCAGTCCATTCTTCTCCGTCACGGCACCACTCCAAACGCAGCTGTTGGCAGTGTGGTGTTAACGAAAGACTATGAATGGGACGGTAATTACTTAGTCTGGCTGCTGCTAGCGCCCCGACCAATGGTACGGATTATCTTCCCCTGTCGTTGTGAGACGTGATCGACCGGAACCTTAACGACGACTATGCCTGACCTCATGTTCCTATGCAGTCAGATCGAGACACTGTCGCATCCGTAAGCCTCACAAATTTGGTAATTGCGCGATTCGACAAGATGGTCAGATGAAGACCCACAATGGGACCACTTTCAAGTTCTGTCAGATGCTGATCCCGCTGACTCACAAGTGCACGTCGCATATCCGTGTTCTTCACAGCCAGCCTCGGTGGCCGTGAGGTTCTAGGCACTTCAGTCCGGAACCGCGTGACTGCTACGGTCGCAGGTTCGAATCCTGCCTCGGGCATGGATGTGATGTCCTTAGGTTAGTTAGGTTTAAGTAGTTCTAAGTTCTAGGGGACTGATGACCTCAGATGTTCAGTCCCATAGTGCTCAGAGCTATTTGAACCTCTTTTTTTTTTTTTTTCACAGAAATGG
This sequence comes from Schistocerca cancellata, assembly GCF_023864275.1. Lineage (NCBI taxonomy): Eukaryota > Metazoa > Arthropoda > Insecta > Orthoptera > Acrididae > Schistocerca > Schistocerca cancellata. The sequence continues at coordinate 513,842,445 of NC_064628.1, read as the reverse complement.
TTCAAATGGCTCTGAGCACTATGGGACTTAACTTCGGAGGTGATCAGTCCCCTAGAAGTTAGAACTACTTAAACCTAACTAACCTAAGGGCATCACACACATCCATTCCCGAGGCACGATTCTAACCTGCGACCGTAGTGGTTGCGCGGTTCCAGACTGCAGCGCCTAGAAGCGCTCGGCCATCCCAGCCGGCCGTGTTCTTCACAGTGATCGCTCAACATCACATTTTGCCCATGAACCTTATGTACCCTAACAGGCCTGGTAACAACACTTATGCACTCTGATGGCCGTTCCACTAATCTGAGGAAACTGCAACTCTGATAATTTATATATCCGGCGATGATATGTATGTGTACTATGTTACTTTGACATCCAGCGATGTCTTATAGGCACTAAACTTTTTTGTCGGGCATTGTACTGTTACTAAAAACATAGACGTCTATGTCACGTTAAAAGTGTAACTAATGACAAAGTTATATTTGAGGGGAGAAGGAGAACAGAATAAACTGTGACCCCCTTCCTCCCCCCCCTTTTCCAACCCCATTTGAACCAAATGCTGGCAGGGTGGTTTCTGGCTTACGGTCAGGAACTCATTACATTCATAACGAATATATCCGATTAATACTAACACTGATAATTAATAAAGTACAATGAAACAAGTAAGCGAAATAAAGTAAATTGCGCAAGAGGCTAAGAGACGCTCTGCAGTACCAAAGTGAACATTTCAGACTTGGCCATTCCTACAAGAACGTGAAGCTGGTAGCCGCGAAGGCAGCTCCTCGACATTATCCTCTGGCTGAAGGGCTGCGGAGAGAAATCTGAATAATGGGGTGGCCCAGCCATGTTTTTACGCCCTCGCTGGCTTACACGGTCTGCATACATTATGAGAGAGTCAACAAAAGCCCCACCCAACTGCCTCAGAAATTCCTGATGTTAAAGTTAACGTGGGCAACACTTCTGACTCTGAAAATTTGTACAACCCGTTAAATTTGCGTTTCGGTGTAGTTTTGCTATTTTTTGTTTTTATCTAATTATTTGAACTGATTGTCTACGTATGCTTTAGGAGATGATTCTGATATGCACCGACGTGTCGATGCCAAAGACATAGCGAATACGTGGAGAGGCTGCGGCACAATATTTAGCGCTTTCTGAGGGACCAGGCCGTACTATTTTATGTGGTCGTTCTGCTGTTGTTGTGAAAGTGAGACACATCGTATGTGATTTTATAATGTACACAAGTGCTGAATTTGTTTTTGGAATCATGCCTGCTGTCTGCTCAGCGTATAAATGCACGCACATATTTGAACAGAAGACAAACGATTCGTGAGTGTTTTTAATATTACTTTCTGCAAAAGTAGAATTTTGTATGCACTGATGTACAGTGAGGTGACATAAGTGATGGAATACCTGCTAGTATCGTGTCGGACCTCCTTTTGCCCGGCGTAGTGCAGCAGCTCGACATGGCATGGACTTACCAAGTCGTTGGAAGTCCTCTGCAGAAACATTGAGCCAAGCTGCCTCTACAGCCGTCCATAATTGCAGAAGTGTTGCCGTTGCCGGATTTTGTTCACGAACTGACCTCTCTGTTACGTACCACGACAGGCAATATGGCAGGCCAGATTATTCGCTCGAATTCTCAAGAATGTTCTTCGAACCGATCGAGAACAATTGTGGCCCCGTGACAAAAATTCCATCGTTGTTTGGGAACATGGGAGTTCACGAATGGATCCAAACTGTCTGCAAGTAGCCGAACATAACCATTCCCAGTTAGTGATCGGTTCAGTTGGATCAGAGGAGTCCATTCCATGTAAACACAGCCCACACCATTATGGAGCCACTAAGAGCTTGTACAGAGCATTGTTTACAACTTGGAGCCATGGCTTCGTTGAGTCTGCGCCACACTCGAACCCTACCTTCAGCTGTTACCAACTGAAATCGGGACTCATCTGACCAGGCCACGGTTTTTCAGTCATCTAGGGTCCAACCGACCTGGTCATGAGCCTAACCGACCTGGTCATGAGCCTAGGAGAGGCGCTGTAGGCGATGTCGTGCCTAGCAAGGCACTCGCCTCGGTCGTCTGCTGCCATAGCCTTTTAACGCCACATTTCGCCCCACTGTCCTAACGGATAGGTTCGCCGTACATCTCAGATTGATATCTGCTGTTATTTCACGCGTTGTTGCCTGTCTGTTATCACTGTCAACTCTCCGCAAACGCCGCTGCTCTCGGTCGTTAAGTGAAGGATGTCGGCCACTGCGTTGTCCGTGGTAAGAGGTAATGCATGGAATTTTATACTGTCGGCACTCTCCTGACACTGTGGATCTAGGAATATTGAATCCCCGAACGATTGCCGAAATGGAATGTCCTAAGCGTCTAGCTTCAATGACAATACCGCATTTGAAATCTGTCAATTCCCGTCGTGCGGCCAAAATCATATCGGAACCATTTTCACGTGTGTACAACTGACAACTCCGCCAATGCACCACCCTTTTAAACCTTGCAAAAGCGACACTACAGCCATCTGTATATGTACATATCGCTATCCCATGACTTGTATGTTACAGCTTGTTTCATTCAAATTGCTATAAACCTTAAGGCTTACGATGTTCACAGAATTTTATGAGGATGGAGAGTCTTGATAAAGACTTGCAGTTTGTAAAATTTCCAAAATTCTATAAGCGTAAGTCATAATTTTTTGTAGCGACTGAAAACTTCGTTGCTAGATAGAAGGTAAGTTGCATGACGACATATTATTTTCATGGGTTCCTATTAAAATTTGAAATTAATTACGTTTTCACATTATAAAATATGGAGCGCGGACAGAAATACGTGGAATTTCCTGTGATGAGATAATTACCAGTCTTAAAAAAATCAAATTACTGTACGAAATTGAACCTTGGTATGTATTTGTACATGGGTAGTCATTTTGCAAAATTTCGAATTATAAAATGAGCAAATGATAACCTGAGAAAGGAGAAATACGGTTTAGGGGAGCATGTCAAGAGTATTAATTTCATCAACTAATTATCAGACATCAACTTCCGCGTTTTCGACTGCCTGGGTGGGTTGTGTAGAATTGTAACTGATCCGTGAGACGACTTTCTCTTATTTTACTCATGGATATGTCTTTAGTGCAGAAAAGGTTGTATTTAACAACACGACTGATCCTATACTGAATTTTTCTTACCTTTTCGTCCCGTTGTAAATGCCACACAACGTGTTTGGGGCTACAATATCTATATCTGTATGTTACAGTCACTGATGAAAGACGAGGCAGCCGGCCGCGGTGGTCTAGCGGTTCTAGGCGCTCAGTCCGGAACCGCGTGACTGCTACGGTCGCAGGTTCGAATCCTGTCTCGGGCATGGACGTGTGTGGTGTCCTTAGGTTAGTTAGGTTTAAGTAGTTCTAAGTTCTAGGGGACTGATGACCATAGATGTTAAGTCCCATAGTGCTCAGAGCCATTTTAACCATTTTTTGAAAGACGAGGCACACTAAGTTGTTCCTCTATTATGATCAGAGTATGATGAGAGTATATGATTATGTTTCAATGCATTTAAAAGCATATAAATGAAGGTGGCGCCGGCCGATGTGGTCGAGCGGTTGTAGGCGCTTCAGTCTGGAACCGCGCGACCGCTACGGCCGCAGGTTCGAATCCTGCCTCGGGCATGGATATGTGTGATGTCCTTAGGTTAGTTAGGTTTAAGTAGTTCTAAGTTCAAGGGGACTGATGGCCTCAGATGTTAAGTCTTCATAGTGTTCAGAGCCATCTGGATGTATGCAAATGTGCTGCTACTACGAAATGGAGAAAGTGACTATTGTCCAATAACTGGACTTTCATTGACGGGAAAACTTGGGATCGCAGGGGGCGTAGAGATTCACTTTTAAAACGGACTATTATGAACTGTATATGCAGACTGAAGCGACGAATGAAAATTTGTTCCTACGCCACCCTGACGCGGTGGCTTTTCACAAATGCACAGCCAAATTCCTATTCACGCCTCAGCCCTCTTGGTATACTCTCCAAGCTCGAACACCATACAGAGGCTCTTCAACTGTATTCGAATAGCAGCATCGAACGAAATGGGGGTCCTACCCGAACCGCAGGCATAGGTGCTTTAATTAAATGAAACTATTTGGTTCCAGAGACCTTTTCAAGTCTCAAACGTCTGCAATGTGTATATGCAGACTGAAGTGGCGAATGAAAATTTGAACCAAGGCTGGGATTCGAACCAGAGTCTACTGCTCACTAGGCAGATGCGGTAACCACTGTGCCAACCCGACCTGATGAATAGCAGCGGCATAAGCATCTAAGAGAATCAAATGCACTCCTCTATAGTTAACTAGACGAGCTTCAAAAACGAGTGGACAATCGGTGATTAATGAGTGACATTACATTACACTTTATACTGATCATATTCTACGGACGGCACAGAAAAGAGCTCCAGGATGCTGAAAAGAGACAAGGATATGCACGTTATTCAAGTGGATTACAAGATGATAGACCTACTTATGGGCACTTTAACATTACAATAGTAATTTGAGGTATTTTCGAAACAAAAATGATAGTTTTAAGAATCCCTCTGAAAAGTCATTAACTTCCTGTTAAACTCCACTGTTTATCTCTATGTTTATTTACAAAACATTTAATAGACTCTGGCAGGTCGTCGAATATACACAGAGTGGTTTGCTATATATCAATACATCGGTAAGTTTCCCAACCAAATATATCGACATTAATTTGTTTCTTTCCCTGATATATCGACATCAGAACGGCAATATCGAGAACAGATATCTTTATTTTATATTATATTTTTTTCCACAATTTTCGGTAAATATTTGAATCTGTTCTTTAAAAATTGTAGTACAACATAATTTTGCTTCACTGTGTGAAGGAGTCTTACTACTTTTTGAGCTTTCATCACAGCCAGTCTTTCTCTCTGACTGTGTGAAGCAGGTACAAGTGGTACAAAAGAAGAACTCTGATACCACTAGGCGCTGGCGGTGTGAATGGAATAACAAAATTTCTGATGTGAAGAAGCAGTAAACTAGTTGCGTTAAAATCTTATTTTCAACGCAACTAGTGTGCTTTTTCTTCACATCAACGTTCTTTAAAACCAGTTGTTGAAAATAATGATCCAAAATACCTATACTTATACCCCTAATACACTGTTTATGTACCTACACCTGTCTGGCTCATATGTATACAGGTCTTAAATTATTAATCTTGTTATAGACGTTGCCTTTGGCCACGGTATTATAATTATAGTTTCCACTACTTTATGTGTAATTTACTAATGATAAAAAAATAATAACGAATATATTAGGTGTTTCAAGACGATACGTGGGATTTCAGTACTATATATCCTACATGAAATGAAGATAGGAATTCAGAGCGATTTTAACTTATTTAGTGAAATTATTGGTTTCTTTTGACACGGTTGTAAGTTAGTAGTTTGTATGTTTGCTGGTAAGCGTCCCCCTGGCGCAACTAGTTCGCTAGCTCACTCGTTCATTACACGTCTGAGAGAATAGGCCGAAAATTTAGTTTTTCAACCGGACGAATCACCTTCGCATTAGAACCTGCGTGATGAGGGCATTTCTTGAGAATGAGCTGCCTCAACCATGGATGGCCCGTAAAGTGCGTACGGATATCGCAAGGCATCATTGGTCTCCAGAATCTCCCAGTCTGTGACTTATTTAGGTAGGGAGAGAGGGGGGCGGGGGGAGTGGTAGAGATTGTGAAAGACCTCTTTTAACAATTTTGGGCGAAATGCGATGACACATGCAGTAACTCCAAATTTGCTCGCAGAAGTATCGGACAACTGTGATTGTCACCTGTATGTTTGTCATACGCCCGTTGAACATTTGTGAAACGTAAATGAAAAATGATTCTAATGTAATTGTAGGACATCCCTCATGGGTGATTTCGCACCCTTGTAAAAACACCCTTTTAAAACATGATAGCCGGCCGGAGTGGCCGTGCGGTTCTGGGCGCTACAGTCTGGAACCGAGCGACCGCTACGGTCGCAGGTTCGAATCCTGCCTCGGGCATGGATGTGTGTGATGTCCTTAGGTTAGTTAGGTTTAATTAGCTCTAAGTTCTAGGCGACTAATGACCTCAGAAGTTGAGTCGCATAGTGCTCAGAGCCATTTGAACCATTTTTTAAAACATGATAGTTCGTTTGAAAAAAGAAGTTGCTAGTGCACTGCATAAGTAAAAATTCATCACAAATTTCTGTCTTCACACATGTAGAAGATGTGATCCTTTAAAATCGGATGCATTTTTAAACCCTCTGTATTTACTGTGAAACAGTCATTAAAATATGTTCTCTTTCATAATTTTTGCACGCTAGCACGATTTTGTAGAATTAACACTTGATAAATATACAGTAGTAGTTACGCTGATGCTCAGCTTCTCATGCGGACCTTAAGTTCTTGTTTCCGCTGGTCTCCTAAATCATTATTCACAAATACCTGGATTGTACCTTTCAAAAGAATACAGCAGATATCCTTCCCCACCCTTATCCTTGCCTGGACTTGTGCTCTATCCCTAATGACCTTCAAACAATCCTGTTGGCAGAACATCCGCAACTGAGTATTATAGCATAATACCGCTTCAACCGTAAATTTCTTTATTTTCACACGACCGGTTTTCGGACTGTTATAAGCCCATCCTTAGGTGTCATACTGGAAATGGAAAAAGACGGGAGATAATTTTCACAGGCCGCAACACACATAAAAACAAAAAACAAATTTTTCTAAACGTTTCAAAAACATTAAAAAAAACATTTCGAAACCGCCGGTCGGGCTAGGTGCTATGAAACCTATGTCAATTTTCACCTCTCTGGCCTAGTTTCGCTTGTCTTGCCTACTTTTTTATTTATTTATTTTGCTTTGTTTTTATTCTTATTCTTATTATTATTATTCGCGTAACAACTCATATATTAAATGAGATATGTTACTACGAAAAGAGACTCGAAATACCTTTTAGCGGTGCTGTGCTATGCCTTTCTTTGGATCACTAATTTTCAACAAAAGAAAATGTATTATGTTCCTATTGTTCTGTATCGGGCTTTCTATTAAAGCAGTTATAGTACGCAATGATTGTTCAGCATCATAATTTTGCAGTGGATTTTTGTTAATAGTAAAACAACAATAAGTACCACGGCTAACCCGAGAACATGAGACTATTATCGGAGAAAAATAATGTTTTTACTATAAGGTTGCCAGACCAGAACTACGCACAGCAAGATTTCTTTCATGTGATGAAAATAAATTATCTCTCTTCACTATTAGTGTTATATTATCAGCAGCCCGCGTCAGCCTGTAAAACACATCATAAAATCTGCAGCTCTGCTCTGCGACTTCGAAAGCTGAAAGAAATAATTTTTCACTTCACTATTACCTGACCGCTTCTTTGCGGTATGATAGGTTTCATGTACTGCAATTTAAATGAACCGCGGCAGCGGCTGGCTCGTTCGTAGCGCCGCTCTGCACCACGAATAATATTTAAACAACTGAAAATGTCTTAAAGGGATGGGATAAAATACCAGGCAAGCTTAACATGAATCATAATGCAAGGTTTCACTAAATAACTATATTCAAACATTTAAACAATTTGAGTAGTACACACCTTTTTAACAATCTTGCCTAATGGCGTCCCTCTTACAAACTTAACAAAAGAATGCTACGCTAGCATACAATATCACGTCACGGGCTATCCTTCTCACGTAACTCCAAGAAGAAGACAGAGAAATTAATGTTCGTTATGTATTATTTATACTAGTCACATAGTCTCATCTTTGTTTGATATTTATCGTCTGTGGCGGTTTCATTACTCGCCGACACAGATATTATCTAAAATAAATAATAAAAAAATACATAATTTTATACAATAACAAAATATGATACACAATGTTTTCTCTTTATCACATAATATGTCTTTTACTAAGAGACGTTACACAATGTAAGTGGCACCAGACAGTACTACGGACGATTGCCTGGGTAGGGAAAGATACAAATTATATCACGACACTTAACGCTGTGCTGTGGTTCCCGAGCGCCGCATGTACCAGGCGCAGTGTGCTGCTGTCTATGAGAGCAGAACAGGGAGTAGCGGATGCGAACGAGGAGGTAAATTGGTAAACCGGAGTGGCAAAACTGCTGCCATCTATTGACGGAGAGAAGAACACGGGGCCACTAGCACGGCCTTTCACAATTTGAATTTAGTGTTTTACATTTAAAATGAAGAAAAATTTATTTTCTGTTTTTTATGTGTTACGGCGTGTGAAAATTATCTCCCGTCTTTTTCCATTTCCAGTGCGACACCTGAGGACGGGCTTATAACAGTCCGCACCGGTCGTGTGAAAATAAAGTAATTTACAACTGAAGCGGTATTCTCAACCTCTGCCCTAATGACCTTGTCATAGCAGGACAATATACATACTGACACTCCTTCATATTGCCAAATATTGGTCCAGTAAAACGTTTTTGTAACCTGGAAGTTTTCTGTCTTTGGTTGTTCTTGCGTAACCACAAGCGCCGGAACGAAGATGAAGAACACAAGAGAAGAGAAGGCGGAAAAACGACATCGGCCAATGGTGCGCCGATTAGGACCGCACCACGACAGAAGCGGCTTCTACAAGAGGAGAATATAAGCGGCGCTCCTCCCAGGCTCGGCCGCTCAGTATCGGCTCAGTATCTGGACAGTATACGGACAGGCCTAGCAGAGAACACTACGATAGCAGTTATTAGTGATCCACAAACTGTGTCTCAAACTTGCATTAACTATATATATAGCAAAGGACTCGGATTTATGTTGCATGTCGCCCATCGCTTGCGACACCGTTGTTATTTCAAAGTATTGTCAATCTGCTTTACTGAAGTAAAACTACTGGTATTATTTGTTTCAATTGTTGTATAGCATTCCGAAAACGCAGCATGTCTTACACACTCTATATGAGACGAGTGGGCAAGACCTCACATTGGTGACTAGAAATATGCAGAATAAAAAAATAAACTCTGAGACAAAAACGAAAGAATGGAACGGAAATCGGTGGGAGTAATGTACATGTACAGAAAAATAAATGTTTACAATTTCATAATAATTTGATGATTTATTCAAGAGAAACAGCTTCACAAATTGAGTTAACGCACTGATCCAGCTGTGGCCCTCTTCCTGAGTGATATCGTGTCCAAATCTGTCCAATTGGCGTGTTCCATCGTCAAAATCCCGAGATGGTTGGAGGGCCCTGCCCATAATGTTCCAAACTTTCTCAACTGGGGAGAGACCCGGTGACCTCGATGAAAAAGGAAGGGCTTAGAAAGGGTGAAGACAGGCATTACCCTGCTGAAATGTAATCCCAGAATGGCTTGCCCTGAAGGGAAACAAAATAATAATAGTAGAATAATGTCGACGTACCGCTGTACTGTAAGAGTGCAGAGTCAAAGGATCGTCCTATTACATGACAGGCACCCCAGACCGTCACCCCTGGTTGTCGGGGCACAGTCGGGTTGATGTCCCAGTGCTGTCTGGAAGAAACCACATTTCTCTCTGAAGTATGTATCTCAGCTCAGAAAGAAATAGTTTGTTTGAGATCAGTGTGCCGACCACTTGTCCCTCCGTATCCGCATCCAGTGGCGCCTGTCGGCTGAGGATCACATAGCAATAGGTCGTTACAATTGGGCCTTCAAGGCCTGTTCACACGGAGTTTAGAGTTTTGTAGTAATACATAACAGTTTGCTGTAAATGTATAAAAATTTATGTTAATACAGACGAGTAGGAATGAATTCCATAATGTTCGAATACAGCGTTTGTAGTGTGCTGCTTGACATAGTCACTTTGATTAAATATCTGGGCGTAACGTTGCAAAGCGAGCTGAAATTGAACGAGCACGTCAGGACAGTAGTAGAGAAGAGGATTTTAGAAAAGTATAGCTGATTTATAAAGGATCCTGCGAACAGAACACTACTGCAATTCATTCTTGAGTGCTGTTCGAATGTTTGTGATCCCCATCAGATCGGATTAAAGAAAGACATCGAAGTAATTCAGTGGTGGGCTGCTAGATTTGTTACCAGTAGGTAACACATGAGTGTTATGGAGGTGCTTCGTGAGCTTAAACGGGAATCACTGAAGGGAAGATGGCGCTCTTTTCGTGAAACACTTGAGAAAATTTAGAAAGCTTGCATTTTACGCTGACTGTAGAACGATTCTACTGCCGCCAACGCACATGTTGGATAAGGACCACTAAAATAACAGACATAAGGGCTCGTACAGAGGCATGTAGATAGTCGTCTTTGCCCTTACTCTCCTTCCGAGCAGAACAGGAAAGGAAAAAACTAGTAGTGGTACAATGTACCCTAACATCATGGACCACACAGTGGCTTGCGGAGTAGATGAAATTGCAGGCGGGCTGCAGCAAAACCACTGACAAGATTGCTACTGGTATCTCGGGGTAGGCGTCATGCAGCGTGTGTAGAGAGTACATGTGACAATGCCCTACAAGTTTGATTCGATCTCAAGCGTTCGCAACTGAATTCTTATTAGCAAATGCCGCAGGCCATTCCTTTGATTATTACTTCCTGAAAGACGGAGATCGCAGATTAGCTGCAGCGAGCTCGTACTTTATCGTCTTGAAAAGCAAAAATATCATCGAGTTTTGACAGCTGGATCGAACGGTACATTGGAAGCTGTTGTCCCTATACAGCACGACATATCCGTTACACTCGACAGCGATGAGAGTCATCAGACAACTGTACATGAACCGTCCCGAAACATGACTGGGGCATATCGCTAGTGAACACATGGGACAGTATTGAAATGCTCATTAGTTCATGGGCTCCTCCGCGATGATCACCAGGCGTCAAACAAATCCTGCTACGGTGAGTCTTCATCTGTATCTACATGATTACTCTGCAATTCACAATTAAGTGCCTGGCGAAGAGTTCATTGGACCACCTTTACGCTGCTTCCCTACCGTTCCAGTCTCGAACGGCGTGCGGGAAAACGAACACTTACATAGATCAGCAACAGCAGAGGTCCTATAAAACTTCTTTCGGAATGCCAGGTAGCATCTAATGATCCAGGTTCGATTCCCAGAGCTCCGTTGCCGGTTTTCTTCACTCACCACTGTCCTTGGGCTTTGTACTGTTGTTCTTAACGGACATCTAGAGACAAAATCGATGGTATGGACGAATTTGTGTCCTTTCTGGGCCTACGCACCCCCTTACCGTTGCCTCCAAAATGTAGTTCACAACTCTGTTTCATTCTCCAAAGTATTTCTGCGAGCCGGAAGTTGTGGGTAGAGATGATGTGTACTCGACCGTGGCCGACCAGTCAGAGGAAGATCAGATTTTTTGTCTCATGATAGTGGCTGAGTGTCGAATTTCGTCACTATGAAGTACACCGATTTGTGTACCATTTCTCGTACTGACAACCCGCCTTACCGTTAAGGGGCAATGGACGTTCAGTTTAAGAACGAGACGACCCTTCGAGTCATGTTTGACGTGCTGAACTATGTACAGGGACCATATTGCCTCATTCACTATTGGAATCACGGCGTGCTTTGCTAAAATGCACAGAGAATGCACACTGTTTTTATACACGTGGTTCTACATACACTCCTGGAAATGGAAAAAAGAACACATTGACACCGGTGTGTCAGACCCACCATACTTGCTCCGGACACTGCGAGAGGGCTGTACAAGCAATGATCACACGCACGGCACAGCGGACACACCAGGTACCACGGTGTTGGCCGTCGAATGGCGCTAGCTGCGCAGCATTTGTGCACCGCCGCCGTCAGTGTCAGCCAGTTTGCCGTGGCATACGGAGCTCCATCGCAGTCTTTAACGCTGGTAGCATGCCGCGACAGCGTGGACGTGAACCGTATGTGCAGTTGACGGACTTTGAGCAAGGGCGTATAGTGGGCATGCGGGAGGCCGGGTGGACGTACCGCCGAATTGTTCAACACGTGGGGCGTGAGGTCTCCACAGTACATCGATGTTGTCGCCAGTGGTCGGCGGAAGGTGCACGTGCCCGTCGACCAGTGACCGGACCGCAGCGACGTACGGATGCACGCCAAGACCGTAGGATCCTACGCAGTGCCGTAGGGGACCGCACCGCCACTTCCCAGCAAATTAGGGACACTGTTTCTCCTGGGGTATCGGCGAGGACCATTCGCAACCGTCTCCATGAAGCTGGGCTACGGTCCCGCACACCGTTAGGCCGTCTTCCGCTCACGCCCCAACATCTTGCAGCCCGCCTCCAGTGGTGTCGCGACAGGCGTGAATGGAGGGACGAATGGAGACGTGTCGTCTTCAGCGATGAGAGTCGCTTCTGCCTTGGTGCCAATGATGGTCGTATGCGTGTTTGGCGCCGTGCAGGTGAGCGCCACAATCAGGACTGCATACGACCGAGGCACACAGGGCCAACACCCGGCATCATGGTGTGGGGAGCGATCTCCTACACTGGCCGTACACCACTGGTGATCGTCGAGGGGACACTGAATAGTGCACGGTACATCCAAACCGTCATCGAACCCATCGTTCTACCATTCCTAGACCGGCAAGGGAACTTGCTGTTCCAACAGGACAATGCACGTCCGCATGTATCCCGTGCCACCCAACGTGCTCTAGAAGGTGTAAGTCAACTACCCTGGCCAGCAAGATCTCCGGATCTGTCCCCCATTGAGCATGTTTGGGACTGGATGAAGCGTCGTCTCACGCGGTCTGCACGTCCAGCACGAACGCTGGTCCAACTGAGGCGCCAGGTGGAACTGGCATGGTAAGCCGTTCCACAGGACTACATCCAGCATCTCTACGATCGTCTCCATGGGAGAATAGCAGCCTGCATTGCTGCGAAAGGTGGATATACACTGTACTAGTGCCGACATTGTGCATGCTCTGTTGCCTGTGTCTATGTGCCTGTGGTTCTGTCAGTGTGATCATGTGATGTATCTGACCCCAGTAATGTGTCAATAAAGTTTCCCCTTCCTGGGACAATGAATTCACGGTGTTCCTATTTCAATTTCCAGAAGTGTAGAAATTACCTGTTGTCAAAAAGAGTTCTTCTGAAAGGGATTTTCGATTAATAAAAAAACACTCAAACTATGCAAGACATGAATGTGACATTAAACCTTTTTTGGGCATTTTAGTCGGCTCCTTAGGTATTTCGTTGTGTGAGTGTGTCTGTGTGTGGCACTATAGACAGTGTCGAATGTGTTTATTCATTCTTGAAAACTGCGTTGCAATATCTCAAAATACATTGGGCAGAAATAGAACAAGGGGCTCTTCACATTCATACGAAAGGTTTCCGTCGCATATGCAGACACAGTCTCCTGCAAATGTATGGGGCATCTTCGAGCTGTGGATATGGTATATAACAGCTAATGAAATGTTACAAAACAGCGAATTATAACCGCAGATTTAGTGTACTGACTTAGAAATAACAGCTAATGTCTCATTCACAGCGTTTTCCCTTTCATGGCAAAAAGCAACAAAATCAAGGACTGAAACACGGAGTACTTTCTTTCTGCCAACCAACTGCTTGTCATTTATGATACAATTATGATATAATTTCTGGAAGAAACCACATTTCTCTCTGAAGTATGTATCTCAGCTCAGAAAGAAATAGTTCGTTTGAGATTATGACTCGTTAAAAACCAAATAACCAAGACAGTCAGAGATCATCTACACCTACATCTACATGGATACTCGTTCATCTACATAGATCATCGTTCATTTCATCTCAAAGGATATGTTAAATTAAGTCCCACTGTGTCAAAATAATCAAAGAAGATTCTGGAAATCTTTCGGAAATGTGAGAAACACTTAAATCACAAATGTCAAAACTATCTATAGACGTGTTGGAAATGCTGTTATTAGTAATATATAGTTCGCTGACATCGCTTTATCTTGACGTATACGCTGCTGTCCTGTAGTATCTAACAATGCCAGTGATCATTCCTAAAGGTGAACGTTCCTTTCGCATATTAAATATAATATGAATTTAAGTTGTACGATGTGTGTCAGTAGCAGTTACCTGGACTAAAAATAAAAAACATGAAACTGGACGAATTTAAAATATTGATTACTCTAAAATAATAGAAGGACATAAATTTAAGTTAGTAAGCATACAAAGTTCCTTAATATACGGTAATATTAATAGCCATTCTTACTCATTTGAGTTCATATTTTAATGTCGATATTTATAGTTACATATATTTATCTTATCCTTTTGCTTTGTCACAGAAATTGTGCTAAATCCCATTTTCTGCGTTCATTCTGTATTGTAATTAATTTTTGACGCTGTAATTCTGAGCGGAAGGAGGCTGTCTGTATAGCTGAAACTAATTTTCGTAAAGCACTTTCCTTTTTTTCCATTCGTTTAGGCCGAATGTGATCTGCGTAATAATTTCAATTCCTTCGCTTTTCGTCTTCTTGTTTCATCCATTATTCTTAACTTTTGTTTTTCATTGCAAATCCATTCATGTATTTACAGTACGGTACTTGTTACTGTAATCATGTGTAGACGAGAAGCTATCTACCTCTTAGAGTAGCGTATAAATGAAAAGTTTTTAAAATTTATTTCAGGTTGCTAATATTAAGAATGTGAGAGACTGTTTCTTGAATAAGTCTTTTTTGTGTAAGTAGGCCTACTTTGTAAAAGAGGAAGGAAAGAGTGCCCAGGGGATGTGGTTAACTGACTATCAGGAACAAAGTGTGGGCGACATTATAGGCCGAACAATAAGAAAGCCACACTTCCGTTATTTGAATCAGGGCCACCTTCACCGTATTTACGCCCCCTAATAGCGGTTCGCAGATTTCAATTATATTCATCAGAAAGCCCTGAAAGGATGAAAAGAGATGGCGTATGCATTATGTTTTTGTGCTGCACATTTTCCACAAATTTCCAGATTGAACCCGTTCGTAGTGATGCACAGTTATTCAATACGTCATTGGTAGAAAGACTTGAACGTGTATTTTAACGCGCCATTCGTCATTAGGGCAGATTTCACTTTTCCAATGCACGAAGACGGACCGCGTTAGACCAGTAGCGCAGCACGCGCCATCTCTTAGCGGCGGGCGGAAGTAACGCATGTGCTGCCATCTGCTAGTGGCGCTGCGCCTTACTTTCTGTAATGCGGTGGTGCTGCCAGCGGAATTACTTCGCATAAGCTCTCTCGTATTCCGCGGTCTCGTCGAATTTGCTGTCAGTTTTTCTCTACCCATTCTTGATGCAACAGGCATATCATATCTATTTTCAAACAATCATTAGCACTTCACCGCATCTAACTTATTATTATCCCTCTTCCCCCGCGCAAAGTGGCGTAGATTACGGATCACAGTTGGAAGTCATGTTTCGAAAATTCAGAGGTGGTTCGTTTTTTCTACAGCTATTTTTAAAGAAACTGTACATCTTCCGAGCCTAAATTACAACTTAAAACACTCTAATAGCCACATATGAAAGAAAATGACAATGAAGAAAATATTTAATAGAATTAAAAATGTTTCAGAAAACCAGATGGGAATTTTGACAGATGAAAGCATCTACAATTAGCTTATAATTTACTTATTACATCATCCAAACACTATTTCTTCATTGTCTATTGTCGATCATAATTCATTTGTACATCACAGTTGATTATTAAATTTGTACATGTTCATTTAGTTGACATTTATTGAATATGATTTTTAATGACTGAGATCCGTCTTTACAAAACACAGTTGTTTGTTGTAGTTCCACAGCAGCTGTAAATATATTACAGTAGTTCACAAGATAAATGCGTTTTGCATGCTGCGCATAAGTATACTGCACCTTAGCATACTGAAATAAAATAAAAACTTATATGCAACATGCAAAAGGCGTTTTTCTTGTAAATTACTACAATTATATGAGTTTTTTTATTACACCCTTGACATTTATATGTAGTTATATCCTGTGTCTTTCCAAAATTATTTGTTTATTAAAAGATAGACATATTAAATCTTCATGGTGCACACTGTACCATAAAAAACGATCTCGTCTTTCATTAGGACAGACAGTCTTTCCTTCATACTTTGTTGTGTTTGTCTTCGGTCATTTTGGTGTTACAGGATGTCATTTGAAACTACAGGGTTTTATTCAGACTCTTCTAGCAAGGACTTTGGACAGTACTCATTCCATACCTCTATGTTCCAAACTCACAGACTTACATTATCCTGGCAAAGCTGCAACTTTTAGTGAAGTCTGACGTTTGGTGAAGTAAGACAACTGTGACACCAAGTTTCTGTATATTTTCTGAAATCAAATAACGTTGTAACCTTAACGAGATATACTAATCAAGTTCTGCAGTTGAGCAAATATTCGCGTACTAGTTGTGATTAGCCCATACATTGTAGAATTGTGTTAGGAGAAGAACATTAAGTTACATATACACACGTTTAAAGCAGAACGTAGTTTTCGTAAGAATGCTTGTTACTAACGACAAATAGCACGTTCTACTTATAGGAGCACTTAACGAGCATACTATTCGTAGAAAGACCAAAGTTGATCCAAACTGGTTAAAACACATCATTAAGTTATGTCTGTTAATATTAAATTAATGAAACCCCCTAAAATGTACAAAAACTATTTAATCACTGCCGGTATTTCATACGAGACAAACTGCAATGTAAGTATTTAGCATTACATACAGCACAAAAGCAAAAATTAGTAATATGTTTCTAGTTATTCTTCTATTGTGACATGTTCCTTTCCTTGTACTTCCCGTCTGCTGCAGGAGAAATTATAGCCTAACACAAAGCATGTATTAACCATTTTGTCAAAACTCTAAAGGTAACGCAGTTACCTCAGTTTATCACCATTTCTTATGACTGCTATATCAGTAAACAAACAGCTGTTTATACGTCCTTTGCACTCGCCGTCTTATGGCTAATTGCTGTTCTAATGTGCTGGCACCAGTGACACGGCATTGCCAGAGTAGTAATGTATGTCTCTGTCCATACTGTTGTCGTGGTCTTCAGTCCAGAGACTGGTTTGATGCAGTTCCCGATGCTACTCTATCCCGTGCAAGCTTCTTCATCTCCCAGTACCTAGTGCAACCTACATCCTTCTGAATCTGCTTAGTGTTTTCATCTCTTGCTCTGCCTCTCCGATTTGTACCCTCCACGTTGCCCTCCAATACTAAATTGGTCCATACTATTGTGCAAGAATATCTACGGAGATAGCATTCAGTTGCGCAGAACAAAATTTGCGGCGTAAGTTTTCCGTAAGAGCCCTGCAAATTTTGAATGTCTTACATCTCTAGTACAAACAGATACCACTTAAAATTATCGTGGACTTTGTACTCGCGATTCATACACATCTTAACAATTTTCATTCGATATCAAATGAACTTGGTTTAAAAAAGGGGAGAGACAGACGCAAGGGAATTTTGCTCGTTTCCGACAAAGATGGTAACGATATTTTAGTTTTTGTATTTTAATATATTGCCGAGCCTCTACTTTAAGAAATTATGTTGTGGTAGCAGCTTGAAATAACTTGCTAGTACGCCAAAGGGAAAGTGGCCCGAATAAATTCGAATTTTAGACTTCGACATGCAGAAAATTAGCAATTTATCATGCTTTGTAATATTTGTCACACACCAAATTATTCCGTATTTCCTTTCTGGTAAAATATTTTTAATTGTAATTCATCCTTAGAGAAACAATAACATTAATCGCACATAAATGTTCTTCAAATCATAGTACAATATCCCAAAGTAACTACGTTCATGTCATATCTGTGTAATGATTCAGACAGTCGTATACATCTCATGTGCAGGGGAAAATTGCTCAAAAAGTTTATACATTCAACAGATTAACTGGTAGCATATTCTCACACTACCGAACTGTCTCGTAAATACATGGTCATGCAGTCACAGAAATTATCTCGGCGACATGAGCTCTTTACTACACATTGTCTCTATGATTTTCAATACATAAACCGTCTCATACTGTTTGGTAATCATAATTAGATATTTATGTCACTTACCTACGAAAAATAACTTTTCCCCCTTTGACTACTTTCGAATTGTAACCACAGCAGTAACCGTTTACCATTGCTGTTACTAACAAACAACGGCGCAGGTATAAATAATATTCAAGTTTTGACACTGGCACTTGTCCGCCCGCGTTAGCTGAGTGGTCAGCGCGGCGGAATGCTACGCCAAGGAGCCCAGATTCGATTCTCGGCTGGGGCAGGAGATTTTCTCCGCTCAGGGACTGGATGTTGTCCTCATCTCCGACGCGCAAGTCGCCCAATGTGGCGTCGAATTACTACTTTCCCTCGGCTGCCGACACCCCCCCCCCCCTTCCGCCGAATGGGGGACTCCCAGCCCACAATGCCGTACCTTCATTTCCATTTGACACTAGCACCAAGTATAAACAAACTTCGTTATACGAAGGTCACGTAACAATGCAAATTTCAAGTTGGTGACACACTCCACAGATATAGCAACTCTGTTGTCCTGACATGTTCTTAAGTGACTGAATAAATGGTCAACATAGGGCAGGGAACGACATGCGGATTTTAGTGAGTGCATTATTGCTACAATCCATCCAAACAATTATGTCTATTTTAATAGTGGGGCTAGTCTTTAATCAATCATCATTGGCAATTTTTCTAAACGCTGTGGATCTTTTTGAGTATCAAAGGAAACAAAACCGTGATAAATCAGGAAGTTGTTACAGTTAGCAGTATGAAACTGTCTCATTGTTTTGACATAATGATTTAATTATCTTCTATTATGAATTATTCTAGTTTACGGCACAAACAGTGTACATTTAAGTCATGCTAAAAACTTTGCAGTCTTCTTAATTTCTACAGACAGATAATATTACTCAGTTGAAAATTAGCAATTCCAGGTAAGTTTTAAGAGTCACAACTCAAGGCAAGTTTCGATTCAAATGACGCCAATGTATCGTTTTCATTCCAAACATACTTTTTTAACCACATTTTTGTCTTATGCTCTTCATAACAACTGCATAATAACTGACTGAATTCGTATTTCCTTTACCTGCTTTTTACTTTCTCTCCATTCTTGTACATATGAATGATTAATATGTATTTCTTTCTTTTTGAGACCTTTCTTACGTAATTTCACATTAGCATTTAGAATTCGAAGGGCTCTTTCCTAGTATAGTCACAATTTCAAAAGAGTATCCAGAGCAACTGTAACCCTATTTCTACATCTACATCTACATCCATACTCCGCAAGCCACATGACGGTGGGTGGCGGAGGGCACCTTGAGTACCTCTATCGGTTCTCCCTTCTATTCCAGTCTCGTATTGTTCGTGGAAAGAAGGATTGTCGGTATGCCTCTGTGTGGGCTCTAATCTCTCTGATTTTATCCTCATGGTCTCTTCGCGAGATATACGTAGGAGGGAGCAATATACTGCTTGACTCTTCGGTGAAGCTATGTTCTCGAAACTTTGACAAAAGCCCGTACCGAGCTACTGAGCGTCTCTCCTGCAGAGTCTTCCACTGGAGTTTATCTATCATCTCCGTAACGCTTTCGCGTTTACTAAATGATCCTGTAACGAAGCGCGCTGCTCTCCGTTGGATCTTCTCTATATCTTCTATCAACCCTATCTGGTACGGATCCCACACTGCTGAGCAGTATTCAAGCAGTGGGCGAACAAGCGTACTGTAACCTACTTCCTTTGTTTTCGGATTGCATTTCCTTAGGATTCTTCCAATGAATCTCAGTCTGGCATCTGCTTTACCGACGATCAACATTATATGATCATTCCATTTTAAATCACTCCTATATCAGTACATATATTTCCTGTATATAAAATCTCGAAACTGTGTCCCTTTACATTCTTCTTAAGTTAATAAAGTTTATTACTACGAACATTCATCTATAATTTTTTTACTACAATAGCATTATAATGATGGCTAGTTCCATTTTGATCAATTTCAGGGAACGATTTATGAATCGTCCTGGTGAAGTAACTTTCCTCTATTTGGCCTGGCGTGGTATTTCAAAGCCATGAAAAACCACGACTGAAAATGACACGCTTTTTATTTAAACCCTCCTTTCTCTCATTTGGAAATGAGAGTTTCGATTTATTCATCGTCCTAGTGAAGTAACTTTCCTCTGTTTGGCCTGGCGTGGTACATCAAAGCCATGAAAAACCACGACTGAAAATGACACGCTTGTTATTTAAACCCTCCTTTCTCTCATTTGGAATTGGAGAGTTTCACGTCTCTGACAACTCTTTAATTTTGAGGTAGCAGTAGGCAACAATGAATTGTCTGGCGTCCTGATAAAATTAGTTTCGAATAATTCATGTCAATGTTGCAAGGGCACCACGATAAAGGTAAATGCTCGCATAAAATAAAGAAAGCAGAAACTCAAAATAATACACAACGTATTCATCTTATTGCCTGATATGGTGAAGAGAACAATTTTGAAATACTTGAGAACACAAGTATTGCAGAATGCAGCTCTAGGAGCGAATAATTAAAATATGCCCTCATACCTTATGACAGTCTGGTGTACTTACGTACACTACTGGCCACTAAAATTGCTACACCAAGAAGAAATGAAGATGATAAACGGGTATTCATAGGACAAATATATTGTACTAGAACTGACATGTGATTACATTTTCACGCAATTTGGGTGCATAGATCCTGAGAAATCAGTAATCAGAACAACCAACTCCGGCCGTAATAACGGCCTTGATACACCTGGGCATTGAGTCAAACAAAGCTTGGATGGCGTGTACAGGTAAAGCTGCCCAAGAAGCTTCAACACGATACCACACTTCATCAAGAGTAGTAACTGGCGTATTATGAGGACCCAGTTGCTCGGCCACCATTGACCAGACGTTTTCAATTGGTGAGAGATCTGGAGAATGCCGATGGCTAAATTGAGTACACACTCAAAGGCCAAATAAAATAAATTAAAAAAAAAGATCTGGAGAATGTGCTGGCCAGGACAGCAGTCCAACATTTTCTGTATCCAGAAAGGCCCGTACAGGACCTGCAACATGCGGTCGTGCATTATCCTGCTGAAATGTAGGGTTTCGCAGGGATCGAATGAAGGGTAGAGCCACGGGTCGTAACACATCTGAAATGTAACGTCCACTGTTCAAAGTTCCGTCAATGCGAACAAGAGGTGACCGAGGCGTGTAACCAATGGCACCCCATACCATCACGCCGGGTGATACGCCAGTATGGCGATGACGAAAACACGCTTCCAATGTGCGTTCACTGCTATGTCGCCAAACACGGATGCGACCATCATGATGCTCTAAACAGAAGCTGGATTCATCCGAAAAAATGACGTTTTGCCATTCGGGCGCCCAGGTTCGTCGTTGAGTACACCATCGCAGGCGCTCCTGTCTGTGATGCAGCATCTAGGGTAACCGCAGGCATGGTCTCCGAGCTGATAGTCCATGCTGCTGCAAACGTCGTCGAACTGTTCGTGCAGATGGTTGTTGTCTTGCAAACTTCCCCATCTGTTGACTCAGGGATCGAGACATGGCTGCACTATCCGTTACAGCCATGCGGATATGACGCCTGTCATTTCGACTGCTAGTGATACGCGGCCGTTGGGATCCAGCACGACGTTCCGTATTACTCTCCTGAACCCACAGTCATTGGATCTCGACCAACGCGAGCAGCAATGTCGCGATACGATAAACGGCAATCGAGATAGGCTACAATTAACCGTTATCAAAGTCGGAAACGTGATGGTACGCATCGCCCCAAAATCTCGTAGGTAATTTCGCGTCAAATAACATACATCTTGCCTTCTCCAGGATCGTTCTGTTGTATCTTTCTGCTACACAATTTTATTCTGGAGTGCGGTGAACTGTAGTTTGATGTCTAATCCCTTAAGAATTTCATCAATCTCTCGTTTTCATACTCCTTTCCATTATCAGTTCCTAATATATAATGTCTTTCATCTGTCTGATTCTCTGCAAATTTCTTAAAATTGCGGATAATATCAGGTACTTGGAATTTATTACTGACAGCGTCCAAAAAAATCTCCTCTCGAAAAATCATCTATCAGAGTTAGAAAGTATTTAGCTCTCGAACATGATGTGGTGTTTATTGGACCACACAAATCTGAATGTACGAACTCCAGAAATCTTTTGGCTCTAGAAGTTGAATGTGGGAAGAAAAATCTAGTTTGCTTACTTGCGAGGCACGTAGTGCACGGAGTGTCGACAGCTCCTTTGTATGTGATGCCATTAGCCAAACCTTTCGGTAATTCTTCCATCTCATCTGAGTGTATATGTCCTAATCTTCTGTATCACACATTTGCATCATTAGACACAGACACACACTTTGATTCCAACATTGTGATTACTTGGTTGATTTAGTTTATACATTCCGTTGATTAACTATGCTGTGCTATCAATTTCTTCTCTGCATCACGAATTCGGCAGCCTCTATGACCCTGACGGAAAGTAAATTTGTCCTCAACTGAGGGACATAGAGAACATCTGTCACCTTAATGTTTGTCGTTTCTCTGTCTGCTTTTGCTTCAATATGCGTACACCCTGTGCCTTTAACGGGTAAATTTTCGTCGTTAGCCATGACCACTTGTGAATTGGCCATTACGCTGTGGAATTCAAATCACATGGGTACTTTGACATATGTCCTGATGCACTAGAATCCAGGAACCAGCCTTTGCGTATAGCTTTAGCTGATATGATGTCGTTAAAAACGTCGTGTAACTAGTTTCTTTTACGACAGATTCTATTACTATGTAGCGGTAAATGTCTGAAAAGTATACCAAGGTACAACACTCTAACCTAATAATAAAAACTCTTTAAAAAATTCTTCGAAACTTCATGAATCTTGAGCTGTTAGCTATCTAAGATTGTCGGGTCTGCGAGTGGAATAATTCAGATCGAGAATGAACCATCCGGGCATAGCCACAGTCAGGGTATTTTCATTCACCAATCCGACTTCAAGAATTTAAATTTCATTTCCAAATGTTTCCTTTACCACAAAATGAGATCAGCTGTAGTAACTAGATACCATAGTACAAAACTATTAAAATATACTTTGCAATAACAAGGCGTATTGTAATTCAGTTAGATTATTTTGCTGCGTTACCAAAAACAGGGATCAAAATTGAACAGTAAAGGTGAAATTAGTATTTTTTTTTTTTTACTTTTTCGGTTTTAGACCTGTGGATATGTAACACCAAGGGCCGGCCGAAGTGGCCGTGTGGTTAAAGGCGCTGCAGTCTGGAGCCGCAAGACCGCTTCGGTCGCAGGTTCGAATCCTGCCTCGGGCATGGATGTTTGTGATGTCCTTAGGTTAGTTAGGTTTAACTAGTTCTAAGTTCTAGGGGACTAATGACCTCAGCAGTTGAGTCCCATAGTGCTCAGGGCCATTTGAACCATTTTTTGTAACACCAAGAGACGTATGTATAAAGTCTGTAATGGTATTCATACTATCATTTTAAAACCTGTTTGATTGGTGGACTAGTAATCACTAAAACTCGTGATGATGATGATGATGATGATGTTTGGTTTGTGGGGCGCTCAACTGCGTGGTTATCAGCGCCCGTACAATTATCCAATCTTTGCTCAGTCCAATTTCGCCACTTTCCTGGATGATGATGAAATGATGAGGACAACACAAACACTCAGTCATCACGAGGCAGGTGAAAATCCCTGATCCCGCCGGGAATCGAACCCGGGACCCCGTGCTCGGGAAGCGAGAACGCTACCGCGAGACCACGAGCGGCGGGCGCGCTGAAACTCCAAGGGAGCAATAACCCAAATCAGCAAACACATAAAATTAATATAGATATACCTGTGACTAGCAGAGATCATAACCAACGGACCATCGTACAACAACATGGTAGGTCATCTATGTAAATATCCTACCTTAGAGAATCGAAACATATGCAAAAATAATTCATGCATACAAATGAAAAATTAAGGATAGCAAGATAGCCCCACGTTGCTCACAACTCTTGAAACTACAAAAATATAACCTTACAGGTGCAGATGTTGCTTGTCCAGTGTAATACCTGTATAAGGCTCGGCTAAATGTTCTCTCCGTCATCACAGCAGCCCAACTAACAGCAGAAACAGTACCTATTTTTACGGTGTAAATTAAGAAAACCTAAATTCAACACGAACGCTCCGGTGATTTTCGCCTTCTTGAGTAAATGCTCCTGTACAAGGGAGCAGTGTAAAAGTGGAATCGTCGATTCTGTCAAATCGATTTCGTTGATACAATGTCCTCTACGTTTTAAGAGCAGTAAGTGCTTCTGTGATAGTAATTTTCTTATTAAACGAATAAAACTTCTTAATCTCCTGCTGCTTACCTTTTACCCTGAACACTATACTGTCATGAACCTGGGTATAGTAGCCTTACACATACCAAAAAATTTGTATCACCGATGTACGAAATAAGGGCACTTCGACATTTTGCCCCATTTAAAGTCTGTAAGGAACATGGAGGTGTAATAAGGAGAGTTGTGATGACGTCACAAACTTGTAGCTGACGTCCTTCATGCTAATTGCCCCAAGCATTGGCTTCTACTGGAAGTACTTTGATCAAGAATGCCAGATTGCTTCATTTATAGGTATACTAATCACTCTGATTATAGTCTAAAGCAATCACATTTCATTCTCAAGTGGACTCGTTTAAGCCATGTTTTCTTTTATGTACATGAATTTTAGTTGGGTGACTATTTTTGCTGTATTGGTTTTATTTCTGTAATTTCACTTTAAATTTCGTATCAGTCCAACCCGAAAATCTCTCTTGGTGCACTCCGTGAGAAGGACAGATTGGAAACTGAGAGCAAAAATGTTTCAGCATTTTCAGGAAGAGAACATAGACGGAACAACAGTTTCGTCGGTGCCTATTAATGAAAATTGCTGTATTACAGAAGCAGCCTTTTCACATTACACACCTCTCTTCTCGATTATTCTAAACGTGTAACAAAAGCGGAGTTACGTAAGTGAGGAGAAACCCATCGTACCACTGGATTAAATATGCATTGGAAGCCAGAGAAAAATTTGAAAAATGCCTTCCAGATTATGTGTTATTCACGAAAGCACTGTAACATCTTGTATTTGAAACAACTGTTGAGTGCACACGACAGAGATTAGGAACAAGAATCAATCGTGAAAAGTAGTTTGTTAATGTTTTGGGGAATATAACATGGCGGCGCCGGCTTCAAAGCAAGCCTGTAGAGCCATCTCCTCTCATGTCTCCATGCGGCGGTAGGTAAGTTCAGCGGAGACATTCTAGTGGCATGGAACATTTCAAAGAACGTTATATTAGAAAGAGGGAAAAAAATAAACGCAATACGATACAGAGAAGTCAGAAAATTAGCCCCTAGATGAGGAATTTACACAAGGGAGTCTATATCAAATTTTTTATGCATTTTAGCCTCCAGACAAAATTCCGCTGAGCAGCAGCCAGTTGCAGTAGTGCTGGTCGCTAACGAACTCGCAAGGCCGGCGTTGCTCCGTTGTAAATACTCCGCTAAAATCACGTGACACACAGCTACTTCTTAACCTCCACTGAGCATCCCGAGTGTTGAGCTGCAGCACTGCAACTGTTTACATCTCACTGTACAATAAGGATTAAAATTACCTTCCGTTTATGCACCTCGACCCCGTCTCCTCTATTACACTGCCGGCCATTAAAATTGCTACACCAAGAAGAAATGCAGATGATAAACGGGTATTCAATGGACAAATATATTATAGTAGAACTTACATGTGATTACATTTTCACGCAGTTTGGGTGCATAGATCCTGAGAAATCAGTACCCAGAACAACCACCTCTGGCCATAACAACGGCCTTGATACGCCTGGGCATTGAGTCAAACAGAGCTTGGATAACGTGTACAGGTACAGCTACCCATCCAGTTTCAACACGATACCACAGTTCATCAATAGTAGTGACTGGCTTATTGTGACGAGCCAGTTGCTCGGCCACCATTGGTCAGACTTTTTCAATTGGTGAGAGATCTGGAGAATGTGCTGGCCAGGACAGCAGTCGAACATTTTCTGTATCCAGAAAGGCCCGTACAGGACCTGCAACATGCGGTCGTGCGTTATCCTGCTGAAATGTAGGGTTTCACAGGGATCGAATGAAGGGTAGAGCCACGGGTCGTAACACATCTGAAATGTAACGCCCATTGTTCAAAGTGCCGTCAATGTGAACAAGAGGTGACCGAGACGTGTAACCAATGACACCCCGTACCATCTCGCCGGGTGATACGCCAGTATGGCGATGACGAATACACGCTTCCAATGTACGTTCACTGCTATGTCGCCAAACACAGATGCGACTATCATGATACTGTAAACAGAACCTGGATTCATCCGAAAAAATGACGATTTGCCATTCGTGCACCCAGGTTCGTCGTTGAGTACACCATAGCAGGCGCTCCTGTCTGTGATGCAGCGTCAAGGGTAACCGCAGGCATGGTCTCCGAGCTGATAGTCCATGCTGCTGCAAACGTCGTCGAACTGTTCGTGCAGATGGTTGTTGTCTTGCAAACGTCCCCATCTGTTGACTCAGGGATCGAGACATGGCTGCACGATCCGTTACAGCCATGCGGATAAGAAGCCTTTCATCTCGACTTCTAGTGATACGAGGCCGTTGGGATCCAGCACGGCGTTCCGTATTACCCTCCTGAACCCACCGATTCCATATTCTGCTAACAGTCATTGGATCTAGACCAACGCGAGCAGCAATGTCGCGATACGATAAACCGCAATCGCGATAGGCTACAATCCGACCTTTATCAAAGTCGGAAACGTGTTGGTACGCATTTCTCCTCCTTACACGAGGCATCACAACAACGTTTCACCAGGCAACGCCGGTCAACTGCTGTTTATGTATGAGAAATCGGTTGGAAACTTTCCTCATGTCAGCACGTTGTTGGCTCTGGCTCTGAGCGCTATGGGACTTAACATCTGTGGTCATCAGTCCCCTAGAACTTAGAACTACTTAAACCTAACTAACCTAAGGACATCACACACATCCATGCCCGAGGCAGGATTCGAACCTGCGACCGTAGCAGTCACGCGGTTCCGGACAGCGCGCCTAGAACCGCTAGACCACCGCGGCCGGCAGCACGTTGTTGGTGTCGCTACCGGCGCCAACCTTATGTGAATGCTCTGAAAAGCTAATCATTTGCATATCACAGCATCTTCTTCCTGTCGGTTAAATTTCGCGTCTGTAGCACGTCATCTTCGTGGTGTAGTAATTTTAATGGCCAGTAGTGTATTATCAACTAACCATAATCAATCCGCGACATCATTTTCACTTCATTTAAGTAGCCTTGGTATTATACTTAGATAGGCTGATTGCCGTGATTAAGGCATCTGCAACCATGGTTAAAAGTTCGTATGCTTTATAACATTACAGCCTCGTATACCTAGTGCATTTTTGGACGATATATAAATAAAAAACGACAGCACCTCTTACAGCATACTGCGTATAAGCGATGAGAAACATATTTTCTTGGCGCCTTGGATCTTATAACATGTAATTTCATATGCGTGATATGGGCGTCCTTAGACATTTATCCAGAGGGGTAGGAGGGAGGTGGAAGGAGGAGGGGGGCAGACAAGACTCTGAGCTTGCCATATGTGATATAAAAAGAGTCGGTCAGCTTCGAGACATGTCTTGTCGCAAGATCCAAATTTTATGTGAGACGAAAAAACATGTTACAGCCCAGAGAACTAACGATTATCCTCTCAGTATTTTTATAGGCAATTTTCTTTGATATTTGAAGGTCAGCGTGACTTCATTATTTCATTATTATCTTCAAAGTACACCTTCTTGTATTACTAAAATGATTAGGGATGTGACACATGTTTGAAGATTATAAACTGAAAATATATCCTTATATGTTTAAATTATGCATGTACCCAATGAAACGCTCAAAGGAATAAAATATTTAGAAAAGATATTTATTCACATGCCAATATGTTAGGCTAATACTGAATATGAAAAGTCTGAAGTAGGGAAAAATCGGAAATCAGAAAATGACAAGTGAAAACGAACCTTTGTTTAATCTTCCTTCAAAACGAAAATGGAGAGAACAAGATCAGGAAAATTCTGACACAATTTTATTGTTACATATAACACACCTCTATAAAAAAATCATATGTGCTCACATCAATAGTTACTAAGCATTATTGTCATGTCTCATAACACTGATTGGCATAAATAGAGTTTAACAAACATGTGTTGGAATATACATTTTTGTCTTGCTTGTGTGATATGCAGCTCAGGTCAGTGTTTGTCTGCGTGAATATGAAAAATCTCGAAAAATCACACTCAGATTCGTGAACATAACAGATACATAGTCGTTCTTTTTTAAATTTTAATACGCAAATCCCGATTTCGGCTAGTGGTTAGCCGTTCTCAATTTACTTTTCAAAGAAATGTGACTGACGCCCGAACAACAGGGACTTACATGCATCGAGAATAGAAAATAGTGCATTGAGAATGGCTAGCCACTAGCCGAAATCTGAATTTGCGTAATGAAATCTAAAAATGACGACTGATTGCTAAACTCTGTAAGTTATAAGCGACGTAACAGTCGCTGAGTGCATCCACTTTCCGAATGGAAGGTAACCTGATGAGATACATAATAGGGTAGGCTCAAACCGAGACAATTTTAATCCCCCCAGTTTAATGCAATGTCGTGCAGCCATACCAGCATGCCGAGTGGTATTATCACACTGTCAAGTTTAAGAAGGTGCAGACTGCTGTAGATGACACCTTTTTAAGTTTGACGTATGTTTCATGTTTGCTTTTTCTCGCACTTCTAGTGCTGAAGGCGACAAACACTGATGACAAAAAACATTACGACCACCTGCTTAATAGATTGTTTTTCTGTTTGTGGAACGAAATACGTCAATGATTCCGCGTTTCAGGGATCAGACAGTTTGTTGGCAGGTTTGTGGAGGTATTTCGCATTAGATGTCTACCCACATGTCATGTAATTCGTGTAAATAAAGGGCCGCTGATTTGTGTACCCGCTGGTGGCGCCCGATAGCGACCCACATGGTTTGCGTGGGATTTACATCAGGCAAATTTGTTCGCCGAGACATCAACGAGAGTTCATTTAAACGCTCCTCAAACCAACGTGGCACTCTTCTGGCTCCGAGGCACAGACAACTATACTGTTGAAAGATGACAACGCCGTCGGGGAAGAAGGGATCCAGGTGGTTCGCAGCTGTTAACGTGTCTTCGATTACTTCCACAGGTCCCATGCAAGTGCAGGAGAGAGTCTCCCATAGCGTAAGACTACTCCCACCAGCCTGCGTCCGTGGCGCGATGCATTTTCCGAGCAGCCGTTTGCCTCGATGACGGCGTTTGTGGAGACAACCATCAACTTAGTGTAAAAAGAAAAAAAAAAAAAAAAAAACGTGATTCGACCGAAGAGCCGACTGGTTTCCATTGATCGACGCTCGAAACCCTATGATCCAGTACCCACTGCGATCGAATTGGCGACGCCGGTGAGTCAACATGTGAAGACATAGGGGTGGTCTGCTGTGGAGCTCCATGTTCAACTACGTGCGATGAACGGTGTGCTCAGAAAGACTTGTGCGTGCACCAGCATTGTGCTCTTACAGCAGAGGTGTCACAGATCACTATCTCCAAACCCCACGTTCTCTGAAGAGTCGTGGACGTTGTAACGGAACATATTAAGGGCTTTACTGTACCGAAGTATGCGATACCCTCCAAATTCAACCAGTTTAACGAGTATTTATGATTATAGAAAAGTTGTTGTGTATGTTAACAATGATTGCGTAACATGTCTCCATAAACAGTCAACCCATTAAATTATACTGAATAACTAACCCACACAAAAGTTAATATCACTTGATCACTGATACAGCAAATGTCATCATGTAAAAACACTGAGTTCATCTTAAATAATTAATATGAAGTACGAAAAATAGTGTACAACTTAGGTATTTTGGATCTCCTTAAATAAAAATCACCCAGTGAAACCTATTTGTTCACTAGGAGCGGTTTCACTTAGTATTCACGAAATCAATCCTGTTTTAGACGAAAACCAATGTATTTCTTAATAATTCATGTTAATTACTTATTTATGCAAATTAGAGAAGTCAATTGACAAACTTCTAGAAAACCGACTTTTTGTAACAAAGAATTATTCTGTCAAGTCAACAAATCTGTCTGTCATTTTAATAACATGTTAAATTATGTCACTCGATGCAAATTAATAACTTTTCTGCACAAATTATGATAACAGATGTACATGTGACTTGTAAACTATATCTCTTTTTAGTAGTTCTTTGACAATGTTATAAATACGAGCAGCAAGAAGGGTCGAAAGGCAGTCGGAATGTCACTTTGGTACAGTGTGTTAGTGTGTTATTGTTTGAGGTGGACAAACAATGCAAAGAACATGTAAAGGAAGTTGTGTTGTGTCATAGTCTTTGGTGGACAGTGGAATTAAGATAGCCACCAGAGAAATAAATATTTGAAGTTTACATATTTGTTGGTTTCGTTCATCCTTTATCATCAAAAGCACATAAAACAAAACACGAGACCTCATGTTTTTAACCCTAGAAAACCAGATTTAGAGCCAGCATCAACATCGAGACACAGCAGCGATCCAGCAAGCAGCAGTGATTACTACAATGCATTTTAATGGCGCCAACCTAACATCAAGTGCTAACAAGCTCCGTAAATGGGAGTGAAATAGTGCGATTATAGCAATTAGCAATATCCACGACCAGGCGACCATTACAACGTCCAACCATTAAGCTCCTTCACTGTCCTGCTACCTCTTTCCGTAGATCCTCACGACGGTAGCACTTGAACATTCGACCAGCTTTGCCGTTTTCGAGATACTCGTTCACATACTCTGCGTAATAATAATCTGCCCTTTGTCGCTTATCTCAATGGATTTCCCCGTCTGCAACCAACATCTTCGCTAGGGTGATTCCCCGTCCGTGGCCGCTCCGCTTACACGCTTTTTTTACCGCGTCACGTGTCCGCAACGCCACCAAGCGGTATCCAGCGTCGCGGTGGCAATGGTCATAATGTTTTGGATTATCAGTGTGTTCTGTTACTTAAAGCTTTCGCACATCCTCTGAATTTTGAATGGCAACCAGCATGGTTTCTGAAAACATAGGTCATATGGAAACCAACGCACGCTTTCCTCATACAACATCCTGGAAGCACCCATGTAGTGTTTTTTGACTTCCGCAAAGTATTTGACTCCACACAGGCGCTGATTATCGATAATATGATCGTCTTAGTATCTTGATAGGGAGGGAGTGAAGTTATCTTGGATGGAAAAGGTTCCGGAAAGGCAGTATGCTGGGACCATCGCTGTTCATAATATAATCATCTATACTAAAATTTTGTCTGAAATAAGCTCCACAAATATTTTGTTAGGTCTCGATAAGATTCAAAGTAGTACATATTTTGGTAGCTTGTTTTAAATGTTCTGAAATGCAGAACTGTGCACTTCACAAAACGAAAAGCGTAGTATTCTATGACTAAAATAAGAATGAGTCACAACCGGAATCAGCACAGTCATAGTAATAACTGAGTGTAAAATTTGTAGTGGTACGAAGTGGTACGACCGCATAGGCTCAGTCGTAGGAAAACCAGGCTGCACACTCCAGTTCATTCGTAGGATACTTGGAAAATGCAGGAAGCCTACAACTGAGATATAAAATATTCGTGCGGTCCATAGAAGCATATTGCTCAATGAGGTATGGCTAGCAGGGGATGTGGAACGAATTTAATGTATGGAAGGACGACTTGTAACTAGTTTGTGGCATCCGAGGGAGCGTGATGGAGAGATGCCCACAATGGTCCACAATGGTTCAAATGGCTCTAAGCACTGTGGGACTTAACATCTGAGGTCATCATTCCCCTAGACTTAGAACTACTTAAACCTAACTAACCTAAGGACATCACACACATCCATGCCCGAGGCAGGATTCGAACCTGCGACCGTAGCAGCCGCGTGGTTCCGGACTGAAGCGCCTACATTCGTTTGTCCACTGCGGCCGGCTAAGATACCCAGAAAACTATCTCGCGAAAGCCTAGTTACAACGTTTCAAGAACCAGATTTATGTTTGCGAATCCAGGAGAAAGTGATTAGTGCTGCACTTACGAGCGCGCGGGGCAGCACAACGTATTGTTAGTGTTTGAAATGTTCTAGAAGCATGGCAGTGAGACTGCTGTACATGAATTTTCAGAGACAGCTGCGATACATTATTTCTCAGTAAACAAAATATTGTATTGGTCGTTCCTAGAAGCATCTTAAGATTCCGCTTTTCTTTTTTCTATGTTTTCATTTGACATTACCATACCATAATCACAAGAAATAAAGAAATTAGTCTGAACAAGAAAGATAACTCTTAATGAAATTAAAATTAATTTACTTTACTGTGTTTATGAGGGGCTTTCGATATTGATTTGTACTTTATTTTTTACCATCATTCATTGTGCGCCATTTAACTCGCATAACAGTTGCAAGTATATAGTACTTCAGACTAGCAGCAGGTGAAGGACAATCGAAGCAAGTGTAACCCTCACACAATACACCCCATTTTCCCGACTGCTGTCATTACGTGAACGGACAACGTAGAGTGTGATCATCAAGGACAGCGCTGGACGACGTGTTTTCTGTGAAAGGAGGGTCCAAACAGTGCAGATATTCACAGGCGAGTGGTGACAGTGTATGGAGAGAGCACGCCGTCACGAAGAGTGCTCTGCAACACAACATTCGTCCCCATATGAGTCAGAAAACCACGGCTGCATCGTTGAAATGGGATTCCAGATACTGCCACACCCGCTGTTCTCTCCTGACTTAGCCCCCTCAACTTTTGCAGACCTTCCTCGAACCACATTTCTGGAGATTGTTGCACCCAACGCAGGACAGTTGCTCGCAGTTCTGAGAAACCTGCACAAACATGTCCTCTCTTCATTGCCCCGAATAGATGGTAATCAGAAGGGGATACGCGAGGAGAGTACGGTGGGTACGGCAGGAACTGGAACATCAACAAACAGAACGCCACCACTCGATAGCCACTGCGACTAACGGACCATAGCACTGTGCTGAAGCTGTCATCCAAGTTCAGTTCCATTCGACACCATCCCAAGGTAGCCATGGTGTTATACGTGTCTACAGATTTTCGCACCCTGTGTAGCACCATATACCTACAAATTTAATAATGTTTTCTTTCTATTATAATGGTTACGCACAGTAACTAAAATTCCTGTTTGCAATTCAGTCTGGTGTTGCGGTTTTAATGGCCCGCAGTGTATGTACTCAAAAGAGCCGCCCGGATATCGCAACACGTAACAGCGCCTCTTCCCGAACACGGGGCGGCAGGCCTGCTCCGGAGCGAATACGCTTCGTGGATTAACGATGAGGGCTGGTGAGTCGTCCAGCCTGGATGCGCTTTTTAGGGGCTTTCCACGTCTGTTTAGGTAAATACGGGGCTAGTACCTTCTCGCCTCGGATATACGCAACACAAATATTTAGAAAATTATCTTACACTTGAATATACCAGATGCTTATAATTAAATTGCAGCTTCTCGCAGAGATTCAGGTGGGCTATAATTATCATATGGCAGCTAATGTTAGCAGATATTCTTATGCGTTAATGCGAAACCGATTTACGATGGAAAACACAGTTCCAATTTTGGAAACTAGGTGCAAATCCGACACTGTGAATGCAAGAAATATTTGTAGAAATATTTCCATATGTAATGGATTAGAAACGGGATGTGGTCAGAAAAGCTCAAACAAGTCAGAAAGACACAATGTTGATTACATTGTTAACCATCGCTTACACAGTTTGTTCAGTATGAGCACGGAAGGCGTCAACAAGATGCTGCATCTGTAAATTGACATGATCAACATGTAATGTTGTGTGTGCCTCTCTGCTTTTCTTTTTTAACTAATTTGTGCCTGATTTTATTCTGAGAAGCTCAGTAATGTATGTAAATACCGTAAATGTAAATTTGATACAAAAAGTACTTGAAGTGAAGTGAAGTGCAACTGAACAGCGACAAACTCTTTAGCACGCAATCTCCGCAACGATAGTAGATGTAAATCTTTGAGTATGTACTCTAAAAAAATAATTGATTTATTAAGAAAAAAGAGAACTGTTAATCTATATCTTGTGGAAAGAGGACGTGTTGCTAGGCCGTCGCTCAGAACGTATTGTTACATTGAATGAAAATTGATATTTTAGTGATAAAACCGAGTAAAGTATGTGTAACAGCTGCCAAACATTTATGTAAACAAATATTCTGGAAGTGAAGAATAGAAATATCTTGTTTTTGGAAAAGGTGGTGACCATCATTGTCGTCGCCGTCTATCAACCGACAGAATTGTAAGTGTACGAAGTTCACTAAAATACAGGAAAAGAAATGCATTTTCTATAGTTTTAATTCAATAAGGGACAACCTCTCATAATTTCTTAATTACGATAATTGGATTATGTTCTTGTACAATAGTATGGTGCTGAACTCCACTGACCAATTTTGATGTAGCAGGACGTGTAGTTTGAAGGAAGCTTGTGTGCTGAGCGATCTCCTTTTCTCACGAAAAGCAGATTGCTGTTTGATCTTATTTACTTACAACAGTGGTCCCTTAGGTATGAAAAGCTATGAAAAATTGGACTCAAAAGCTATCCGCAATACGGCCAAGTAACTAACAGAATCGTATTTTAAACCTTAAAGAACAATAACTTCCTCCAAATTGTAATACGTCACCAACTGGTGCGGAAGCTGATCATTCAAGGAGGCACTCCGTCTTCAGGCCACGAGTGGCCTACCGGGACCAGGCAGCAACCAAAATTCAGGTACCAGTTACGGCATAAAGTACAAATCTCAATCAAAAATCAATCTCTCTCTCCTCTCTCTCTCTCTCTCTCTCTCTCTCTCTCTCTCTCTCTCTCTCTCTCTCTCCAGGCACATATATAAATATTCATATTATAAAAAAAAGTCATTTTATTAACAGTTGTCGCAGCAGTTTCGGTGGATCTGAGCAACGTGTTCCTGTATATTGACCTTCAGATCACGTAGACTCCGAATGTGTCACTGGTAAACGCGGTCTTTCAGATACCCTACAGCAAAAGTCACATAGATTCACATCAGGTGATCCTAAGGGTCATGCATTTGGAGAACGTCTGGAGATAACACAAGTTCAGAGAATGTTGCATTAAGCAGATCTTTCACTGAGCGAGTGATATGGGATGTTGCCTTATCTTGCATGAAAACTTTGGTTTTCAACAGCTGCGCTCTTCCAAAGTAGGAATCACATGCTACAGAAGCAGGTCTCGGTAAGGAGCAGAAGTCGCTGTAGATATGACAGTCCCTCTGGATGTGTTCTCTTCAAAGAGTAACAGTACGAGAGTAAAGGTGCTTGTGAATCCATACGACTGAGTCACGTATGGGGAGTGCAATGGCTCTTCGTATACAACACGCGGTTTAACACTACCCAAAAACCGAGCAGTTCTGTTTATTCACTTCAACCTGTAGTGTAAGAGTGCCGCGTCACCATATAGAGTATTTCCCGGCCACGCGTCATCAACTTCGATCGGTTCCAGAAACCGGAGAGCGATTCAGAATGTCGTTGCGGACCGTGAGTTTTTAGATGCTGTACCGTCTGGATCTTATACGGGTACCAGTGTAAAACAGACAGCAAAACTTTACGTACTGCTGACCATGGGATGGACAATTCTCGTGACGCTGCACGAACACCAGCGCTAACCGGGGCACGAGCTGCATCGTCAGTTACGGCAAGAGCAATCTCGTCAACAGCTTCCACCGGGATAGGACGCCCTTCTCTTCCAATTGCCGTAGCAAACTCACTCATGTTTTCGATTTCATCATCGTCATTTTTAAACCATTTAAGGAGATTGGGCCACTCCTCAGACCTTTACGTCGACGATACTGTCTCAATGTAGCAACCTAATTGCTGCCTTTCACATAAAACAGTTTCACCACGGTCTCTCCTCTCGATAGCAATACCACTCACTCACGTTATGGCCAAATGACAACGTGGATTTCATATCACCATGCCAACGGTGTACAGTGCCAGATTTGCACTGATTTGTTTTCCAACGTAAAACGGTTCCGTTTTAACACACTAGAATATCTACCAAGCTTCGCTGCCATGTGATAATTACAGCTCACTTTCGACATCCGTGAGTAGCTGCATACCAGATTTACTTTCGCTGCGGAGAAATAGAGTACAGATATTCGGTCCCGAGGGTTGTAGTGGCGCCAGGGAGGACATCCGGCAATAAACTACCACTAACGTTGCCACAAACTATATAACAATGCCGATCCCGTAGCAGAAATGGGAAAACGCCGAAGGAGAAGAGAAGCGAATGTGAAGAGTACCTAGCAAAATAACAATAGTAAGCACTGCATCTGGGACAGTGCAGCATGATTAATATCTTTCACGTCTTGCATCAGTGGCTGTGCATACGGAGGGAATTTCGTGACGTAAGAGCCGAGATGCAGGCGAAGAAGTGCGGCCGCCCTCTGCTTCCTGCTTGGGTCAGCACCACGCGGCGTTGTTGCCGGGCAATTGTCGCGGGCAGCGTGCGGTCGATGCAGCTGGGGCAGCCACAGGTAATCTCACAGGTGGCAGGGGCACGCCCCGGCCGCGCGTCGCGCCGCGCCTTACGCTACCCGCACCCCCACACAACGTGCTCACCCTTCCCTGCAAGCTTCGCAGGGAAATAATAATTTATCTAAAACTGACTTAGTGGCACCATGGCCGTGAGAAAACACAGTTTAATTCTTACAATAAAGTAAAAACAGCAACCAGCTATTATAATAATTCCATTTTTTAGGAACATGTAGTTCTCTTACTGGTTTCGAAGCGACTGGGTAATTATCGGATGACTACTCACTGTTAATCATAGTATGCAGAGACGCTCTATCCTCAGTGGATCGCAAGACTTGTTCGGTAAAACGAACGGTCTAGTGAGCACACACTACGGATTGAGAATAAATGGAAGAAAGACGGAAGTAATGAGGACTTATAGAAATGAGATTAGCGGTAAAATGACATCGAAATTGGCGACCACGAAGTAGACGAAGAGAGAGAATTCTGCTACCTTGGAAGCAAAGTAACACACGACGGACGAAGCAAGCAGGACATAAAAAGCAGACTGCCACAGATAAAGAGAGCATTCCTGGCCAAAGTAAGTTTACTAGTATCAAAGGTCGGCGTTAACGTGCGGAGGAGATATTTCTGACAATGCACGAACCCAGCATAGAATTTTTTGAACATAGAATTGTGTAGAAGTTAATCATGGACTTCAGGAAAACAGCAAAAGAAGATGATCTAAATGTCTGAGATGTGGCTCCTCAAAAATATGTTGAAAATTAGGTGGACCGATAACGTAAGAAATGAAGAAATTCTCCACAGAAGCGAGAAGAAAAGCATATGGAAACGTTGACAAGGCGACTGCACAGGATGATACGACGTTTGCTAAGACTTCAGTGAATAATCTGCATGACAGATGAAGCAGATGGATAAAGCTAAAATTCCAGTCGTTGTAAGCAAGTACAGCCTCTCAGGAGGAAGAGAGGTACGACGACCGAGTAAGAGAACAGGCGTTTTTTCTGACCATTGTAGAATAAGAAGAAGATAGTTCAAGGAGTTGTAGAGCGTAAAAACTGTAGGGGAAGACGTAAACTGGAATACATCCAACAAATATTAGCGGTCTTGAAAAGTAAGTTACACAAAGACCACTGCGCAACCAGAGTGGCGCCCTCTCAGAAAGAGTATGTGTCCTGAGTTTCTCACAGACGCAGTTCATTTCCGGTGCGGTTAATAGCTGCTTCACAGACCGGGAGTGAAATGGCGCGGCAATTGGAAACGTACTCTAAAGTTGAAGTACTCGAGACAGTATGATTCCAAAAAAAGCACTCCGACTTCAGGCCACGAGTGACCTACCGGGACCATCCGACCGCCGTGTCATCCTCAAGAAGGATGCGGATAGGAGGGACGTGGGGTCAGCACACCGCTCTCCCGGTCGTTATGATGGTATTCTTGACCGAAGTCGCTACTATTCGGTCGAGTAGCTCCTCAGCGCTTAACTTCGGTGATCTTACGGGAACTGGCGTATCCACTGCGGCAAGGCCGTTGCCAGACAGTACGATTCTGGTGACCAAAATATCTAAATTGCACACTGATTCACATTCTAGTGAAATGTGGAGCAACTGCAATGTAACGGTCAGCCATAGAGAAATGTTGCCAACAATTCGACCGAAGTCGCGGGCACTTGGGTGATGTTGATGGGGAAGCAATACCGCAGGCATCGACCATAGACCACAGCGTCCAGGCAGTCTAGGGACTGATCCGCAGTAATCGTAGGTCTTATGACGCTGAGAATGTTCACATAGCGGCTCTCCTCTATTTCGACAACGTGGATGTTTCGATACAAAATTGACCATTTACAAAGGCAAAACTTTCCAGGTGAGTTCCATATGTACATCGACAGATAATTTTCAGGACGTCAATGCAGTAAACTCAATACACATTGAATGAGCATTAACCGTAACTAATGCAAACAAAGAAAGTCAGTTCATCATACAAAAATGCGGTGGAAATAGACGTTCCGTTTAATTTCGTGAAACACAAAAATATTGGAAACCTATGTACACAAAAATTATGGAAATAATTTGCGTTATCGTAATTATTTCATACTTTGCAAGAAATTTAGTTCACAGTAAGAATCTGAGAACATCACATTTACGGCGTAACGTACTTTAAAATGATAACAGCGAAGCTGTCCGATCCAAACTGAGAAAGATGCCATTTATTCCTAATAAATAGCATTATTAACATTAGCTGGCTGTTGTTTCAACTTACTGTAAGGATTAACCCGTGCTTACAGAAAAATATTGCATCTCTTTGCTTGACGCTTTGCAGCGTAGATGATTCTTTCGTCGAGTTCTTCTCCAAAATATTCTAGAGATTTAGTTATTGGTTACTGATACCTCCCCCAGTCCCATCCCCCCCCCCCCCCCATGAACCATGGCCATTGCCATTGAAGGGGAGGCTTGTGTCCCTCTGTAAAATGGACAGCCGTTCTGTAGGCGCAATAGCAACGGAGGGGTATCTGATGAGAGGCCAGACAAACGTAGTTCCTGAAGAGGAGCAGCAGCCTCCTCAGTAGTTGCAGGAGCTGAACTGGCCTTGTAACATCAACCAAGACAGCAGCGCGAAACTACAGCTGCAATTTTCCCGATGGCATGCTGCTTTACTGCATGGTTAAATGATGATGGCGTCCTCTTGGGTAAAATATTCCGGAGGTAAAATAATCCCCCGTTCGGATCTCCGTGCGGGTACTACTTATGAGGGCGTTGTTAACAGGAGAAACAAAACTGGCGTTCTACGGATCGGAGGATGTAAATGTCAGATGCCTTAATCGGGCAAGCATGCTATAAAATTTAAAAAGGTAAATGGATAGGTTAAAGATGGATATAATGGGAATTAGTGAAGTTTGGCGGTAGCAGGGACAGGACTTCTGGTAAGGCGAATTCAGGATTATGAATACAAAATCAAATAGGGTAATGCAAGGAATACGGGAATGCTACTACGAACAGCGTAGTGATCGCCTTATTGCAGCCAAGGTAGACACGAAGCCCACGCCTACCACAGCAGTACAAGTTTATATGCCAACTACATCCGTAGATGATGAAGAGATTGAAGAAATGTATGATGAGATAAAAGAAGCATGAAAGAATTTTACACAGAGTATAACTTAATCATAGCTAACACTTCGCTTAAGAATCGTTAAAGAAGGCTGTACACATGGAAGAGACCTGGAGACACCGGAACGTTTCAGATTGATTATATAATGGTAATATAGAGATTTAGGAACCAGGGTTTCAATTTTAAGACATTTCCAGGGGCAGATGTGGACTCTGACCGTAATTTAGATTAAAACTGTAGAAACTGCAAAAAGGTAGGAATTTAAGGAGATGAGACCTGGATAAACTGGAAGAACCGGAGGTTGTAGGGAGTTCCAGAGAGCATTAGGAGACGATTGGCAATAACGAGGGAAAGGCATACCGTAGAAGAAGAATGGATAGCTCTGGGAGATGAAATAGTGATGGCAGCAGAGATCAAGTAGATAAAAAGACTAGGGCTAATAGAAATCCTTGGGTAATACAAGATACATTGAATTTAATTGATGAAAGGAGAAAATTCAAAGATGTAGTAAATGAAGTGGGCTAAAACTAATACGAACGTCTCACAAATGAGACCGACAGGAAGTGCAAAATGACTAAGCAGAAATGGCTAGAGGACCAACGCAAGCATGTAGAAGCATGTATGATGAGGGATGAGACAGATGCCGCCTACAGGAAAAATTAAAGAGACCATTGGAGTAAAGCGAACCACCTGTATGTATATCAAGATCTCACATGGATAACGAGTCCTAAACAAAGAAGGAGAAGAACAAAGGCGGAGGGAATACAGTATTCGGAGGATCTGTACAAGGGCGATGTGCTTGAGTGCAATATTATAGAAATGGAGGAGGATGTAGATGAAGATGAGATGGGAGGTAGGATACTGGGTGAAACGTTTGACACAGCACTGAAATATCTAAGTCGAAAAAAGGCCCTGGGAGCAGAAAAAATTCCATTAGAATTAACGAAAGTCTTGGGAGAGTCATCCATGACAAAACTCTTCTATCTGGTGAACAACATGTATGAGACAGGCGAGATACTCTCAGACTTCAAGAAGGATATAATAATTCCATTTCCGAAGAAAGCACGTGCTGGCAGGTGTGAAAATTTACCTAAATATCAGTTCAATAACTCACGTTTGCAAAATTCTAACACGAATTCTTTACAGACGAATGGAAAAACTGGTAGAAGCCGACCTCAAGGAAGATCAGTTTGGATTCCTTAGAAACTTAGAAACACGCGAGGCAATATTGACCCTATGAATTCCCATAGAAGATAGGTTAACAAAAGATAAACCTAGGTTTATAGCATTTGTAGACTTAAAGAAATCTTTTGACCATTTTGACTGCAAACTCTCTTTCAAATTCTGAAGGTGGCAGGGTTAAAATACAGGGAGCGAAAGGCTACTTACAGTTTCTACAGAAACCAGATGGCAGTTATAAGACTCTAGAGGCACAAACGTGGCACTACAGAAGAATGCTGAAGATTAGATGATAGATCACGTAACTAATGAGGAGGTACTGAATAGAATTGGGGAGAAGAGAAACTAGTGGCACAACTTGACTAGACGAAGGGATCGGTTGGTACAAAACGTTCTGAGGCATCGAGTACCAATTTAGCATTGATGGGAGGCGTGGGGGGAAGGGGGGGGGTAAAAATCGTAGAGGGAGACCAAGAGATGAATACACTAAGCAGAGTCAGAAGGATGTAGGTTGCAGTAGTTGCTCGGAGATGAAGAGGGTTGCACAGGATAGAGTAGCATGGAGAGCTGCATCAAAT
Organism: Schistocerca cancellata; assembly: GCF_023864275.1. NCBI lineage: Eukaryota > Metazoa > Arthropoda > Insecta > Orthoptera > Acrididae > Schistocerca > Schistocerca cancellata. The sequence continues at coordinate 513,800,950 of NC_064628.1, read as the reverse complement.
CAGTCTTTGGACTGAAGACCACAACAACAACAGTTACTGAAAAGGAACAAGTTTAGGACAACGCTTCGCTTCAAATGTGTGTTAATTCCTATGGGACCAAACTGCTGATGTCATCGGTACCCAGATTTACACACTATTTAAACTAACTTATGCTAGGAACGAAAGAACGACACACACACACAGACACACACACCCATGCCCGAGGGAGGACTCGAACCTTTGGTGGGAGAGACCGCGCTATCAGTGACATGGCGCCTCTAACCGAACGGCCACTCCGCGCGGCTCAGTTCAGTCGTTTACAATTCTTGTATTGTCTTTCTCATATCTAAATTTCATCTCGTTTCTGTAGACAATAAAATTATTATTGAAAAAGCTTTAAGCAGATCTCAGATGACAGGCATTGGCTGTAAACAAGAAGAATCATGTTTCTGCTGATTTTACTTTCGTGTGGAGCCACAGTCATTTAAAACTTTTTGAAAGATATAACCGCCATTTTACTGTACGACAGTCCATATTTCTACCATTGTTAAGTGTTACATATATTGCTAGTCATTAGACTTGAGTAGAGCACAAATCATCATCAAAACATGTGTCTTCGCTTATACAATCAATTTTTGTCAAAAGTAAATTCGAGAACATTTGCGTAATAGGCTAATTTACTGGCAGTTGGGATGACGTCCTCACTTGATACGCTTGTGGAATAAAATAGAAGACCGAATCACAGGTTTTAAACTTTGTTACACTGTGTCTAAGCAGCCACTGACATAAACATAAGTTACATTTTTATGTCAGTAGCTGCTTAGACACAGTGTATTTTTGATGATGACCTGTGTGCTACTCAAGTATAACGATTTTAAATGCTTGCAACACTTGATAATGGCCTGAGACTGTGGAATAACGTGTTGTACAGTCCAATGACGGTTACATATTTTTGCTGTTTGTTGCTGCCAGTTCTATTAGGTTTGTCGTTTTACATCCAGATTTCTGAACAGAATTGCTAAGAAATAAATCACTGGAAGAATGGAAGAGACTGGCCGTCTATGACACCTATCGTAATGATACGGACAACATTTTTCCTGATATATTATTCGTATGGAAAGACGTTTTTTGCTTGCCTTGCCTGGGCAAACGTCTAAATCAGTAAACAATAGTAGTACGCATGTGCAGGTCTCACTTCTCGCTTTGGTCCTAAATGTGTTGAGACACAGAACTGTCAATCGTCCATATACGATGGATATAACACTTAAAGTTATATTCGATGTTAACAAATCTGTGTTCTTCAGAAACGCTTTTCTTGCCGTTGCCATTGTACATTTTATACTTCGGCCACCCTAAGTTATTTTACAACCCAAATAGCAAGACTAATCTACTGCTTTTGGTGTTTCGTTTTGTAATGTAACTGCGTGATTTTATACTACTTCATTCCATTACCCTTGTTTTGCTTTTTTAATGTTCATGTTATATCCTCTCTCAAGACAAAATCCATTCCGTTCAACTGCACCTCCAAGTCCTTTGTTGTCTCTACTAGAACTACAATGTCGTCGGCAAACAGCAAAGTTTATCTTTCTTCTACCTCAACTTACTTTTCCAATTTCTCTTTGCTTTTCTTCACAGCTTGCTCAGTACACAGTTTGAATAACATCGGGGTAGCCTACAACCATGTCTCACTCTCAGCGCAACCACTGCTTCCCGTCCATGTCCCTCGACTCTTACAAATGCTGTCTGGTTTCTGTACAAATTGTAATTAACCTTTTGGTCTCTGTATTTGACTCCTGATAGCACCATAAATTATCAAAAATTTTCTCCAAATCTGCAAAGGCTATAAATGTAGGTTTGCCTTTCCTTAACCTATCTCCTAAGGGAAGACGTAGGATCATTATTACCTCGCAAGTTCCAATATTTTTCCGGAACCCAAAGTTAGGTTCCCAGGTATCGGCTTCTACCAGTTTTTTCCATTCTTCTGTAAATAAATCAGTATTATGCAACTCTGATTTATTGGCGTCGTAGTTCAGTAATATTCACACCTGTGAGCACTCGCTGACTTTGGATTTGGAATTATTACATTCTTCTTGTAGTCTGAGGGTATTTCGCCGGTTTCATATGTATTGCATACTAATTGTAATAGTTTAATCATAGCTGGCTCTTCCAAGGAGATCAAAAGGTATGATGGAATGTCGTCTACTACAGGGGCCTTGTTACGACGTTGGTCTTTCAGTGTTCTGTCAGTCTTTCTCGGGTTGTCATGTCTCCCATCTACTCTTATTCTTCCATTTTTATAATATTCCCTTCAAGTTCATTTCCCGTTGTATAGCAAAGTGCAGTAGCACGGCATCAGAGAAAACGAAATGGCTCATCCCATTTATGAAGTGGAGATGGACTGCGCCGTATTGTTTTGGCTGCTACAACGGCGCGCAACAGTACTGTGGTGCAGGGATTTCAATGTGAACCAGTCGCACAGTCAAACAAAAATGTATGCTCGTATGAGTTCAAGATGCTTCTCAACACTTAGTGTTCAGCCAACTGGGGACACTATAAGATCCTGAAGAAGACCCAAGCAGAGAAGTCGAAAAGTAGACTGTGTAATGTGAGTTTACGAGTATTTCGCTCTCGTTTAAGCATATGACAGAAAGAGTCAGGCCTCAGGAATTGTGAAACGAACCTTGTCGTTCACGACCATGGGCCACAAAAAGCGCAAATTCGCCACGAGATGGCGAAATTCACAGACGTCTGTTGTGCTGAATGAGGTCCAAGCACTGTAGTGTGCGAGTGAGACAGACGAGAACCTACGTCATAGGGAAATCCCGTAGAAACCATTTGTGTTAAATATGGCGGACCTAAAATCGGCCATAAAGAGAAACATTTATGAAAACTATTTAAGTCTATAGTAGTTCAGGGAATGAAGCCGCAGTAATTTTAATCTACCATCTTTCTTAAATTTTCATGGTGATTCCAATATCTATAATAGTTTAGAATTTACTGTTAAAGTGAAATTAACAAGTTTTGTAACAAAACCTGAATGCTACAATCTGAACGCTTTGGTCGATCTTAACGATCGACATTTCATATAGAAGCGCGTCCTTAAAATGACAAATATGGTAAATATCAACTCTGCAACTTTAGCTGTTTAGAAGATATACTAAATTTAAATTATCAGTATTTTCAGTTAAGCATCAGATCATCATTTCCTCCACACAAAACACATTGAACAATGACAACATGACACCTTATTGAATCATTAGGTAATAGAATATTTGTTGTAAAGTTTAGTGCATAATAGTTACTTTTGTTCGTTGATCGAAAAGCACGTTAGTGCAAGAATACTGGCCGTGACATTTAAAGTTAAGAAGGAAATTGGCTTTATGTAACAGAATTTAACGTTTATTATGTAATGGATATTATTGTTACTTTATACAGAACGTGAAAGTGGCCAAGCTTTGATTATTTAAATATGTTAAAACGTAAAATAATGAAGAATAAGCTGTAGCCAATCAGATGGACGGCTTCAGGAAAGGAAACTGCACTAGTCAGTTGAGCGACGGTGTTCGGCACGCGGGGGACGCGGCCAGAGACGGGCAGAGGGACAGTGCTGGTGGAGACGCGGAAGCGCACGGTCGGTCTTTAGGTTGCTAAAAGTGAAACGACTGAGAAAATTACGCGTTGTGTGGTATCGCGGGAGCGGTGAGCGCGCCTGGTGTGAACTCTAACTTTTCGTATAGTTAACGAGGTGGAGTATTTGATTTGTAATTCGAAATGAGACTGTGAATGATCGAAGTGTCAAATGGATATGCGCTACAGTGTAATAGTAATTCTAAATACGACTACTTTCGCTATTAGTTTGCTTTATGAACAAACATTATTCTAACCAAATCGCAACAGTGTGGCCTACATAATTTATGAGTCGTTAATTTAGTTCCAGATATTATTATTACTGTTATTATATGTTGTATTAACTTTGTATTTCGTAAATTTGCCATTAGCCAGACAATTTAACCAAAGGGTCACAAGCGTCTAATTTAGGGCGTGTAATGCGACACGTGCGGTTCAACCGCTAGACGAGTTTGACCCAAGACATTTCGACGAAGTGGAACCGCATGTGAACCCGAACATCTTTGGAATGTTAGCTTGCGGTAAGAAGAATTTTGAAGAGCTACACGACACGACCAAACAACTGAGATTTTATCTTCTAACAAAAAGCTGATTACGTAACTTTATTCTTGAGAAGTGATAATTAAAAAGTTATAAATGACCTTTGCAGAGTTTCTTCGAATGCTTCGCTAAAAAACTATAAATTTCAAGACAGTCTGTAATGCAAAAGACCCGAGGTCAATCCCGGCACTCCCAGGAATTTTTACTCTGAGGAAGGACTGAAAAGGGGAGCACTCAGCCTCGTGATGGCAATTAAGGCGCTGCTTGATCGAGAATAGGGGCTCCAAAGTCTGAGATCCTGACAACGGCCGGAAGAGTGGTATGCTGACCACATGCACTTCAATACCGCGTCCAGATAACTGCTTATGGCAGAAGAGGACTGAAAACTGGTCTTCTGGACTTGGTAGTGGGATGAAGAAATGTTAGTAATATTACTTAAACCCAAAAGCAACGTGAGAAGTTCTGTACACCGTAGAAAGCCGGAAATAGTGTCAGAGAAACAAAATAGATAAACAGGAATGTCATACCTTCATAAAAGTCTTCGTTTCGAACGACTTGTCACCAGCAGGTTTAGCCAAAATTACAAAATTTCATTCGAAGTCCACCTCTTCATTTTCAGGACTTAAGAAACGGGTGGGTAAATTGTAAAATACAGTATTTCCCCTGAATATGATCCATGCGAAGGACGTCTCAACTTCGAATTCACAAATGAAAAGTTGGAGGAATGGTTATTGCATGATCAACAATTGGAGGTGCATCATGAGAAATTGCAGAATTACCTGGGAGAAGATAGCTGCCACAATCGTTAGATACTGACGAGAAGCATAAGTGAAAATGAACTTTTCTGCGATACTTGGATTTTAAAACGAGTCCTTTTGATTCAGGCACCGATTTGTTAGTATAAGTACCATCGCCTCACTCCTGAAGCAGCAACAGACCAGAGAGAAGAAGCCGAGGAGTATGCACAAAAAATATGCACTCGATTTTATTTGACAGAAATCTTTGGCTGCTGTTTCCTGCGGTGCAAAATCTATTCTTCATATTTATTGCTTTCCTAAAAGTAACACAATAACTGACGAATACTTTTCACGTTTCATGATCCATTTGGATGAATTATTTTACAGGGTATTATCAGCAAAAAGACTGAAAAGAATAAAAGTATAAGATATTATAAGAAAAATGTTCCAGTCAACATGCGTCCTAAACGAGATATTTGCTAATATGTGGCTGGAAGCCGCCACTGACTTAAGCATGAAATATTGTCTTGGTTAGTAGAAATGGGTTTGAAATGTAAACCTTTCTATTAGCTCACCATCTCACTGGATTGAAAGGTCACCAAAGGGAACATGGTCTGGGAACGTGGCACACACATGATGAAGTACCGGAAATTTTGCTGCTGTTGTGAGACTACACCCAACGCGCCAGTATGGTCTGCGCCCTTGAAGAGATCGAACAGGGCCTCCACCTTGGCCAAAAGCTCGCCTAGCCTCTATCCTCTGTATTTTTCTGGCTGGGATTACCCCGAAAGTGAAGTGTACAGTACTCTGGTTGATGTAATAGAAGACCTCCAGCAGCGAATTTTACCGACTTGTCATGATATACGAGACGACAGCGGGGTGTTTGAAAGAACTTTTAGCTCGCAGAAGAAAAGAGTGTGTTAGTGCACCCAGATTCGAGAGCGACGCGTATTAGTGTATACTACATTCTAAGATGTCATGGGCTAAAGCTATATTGTACAGGGGGTGGACTGAACTGGAAACGCTGCAAACACAACCTACTACGATGCATAATACTATGTAGGAAAGCCTTTGGCGTCCCAAACAGACTCCAGTCGTCTCGGAATGGATAAATACAGGTCCTGTATGGTTTCAAAGGGATTCTCATTCTTTATGTATGTTTGCTAGTGGAGATAGTTAAAATTCATGCTGAAACCTTTAGCTGTCATTTATTTTGCACAATTCGCTATTAGTTTTTATCATTATCACGCTTCTTCCGTCAAAATAATGGCAAGTTCAGGTAACGATGATGGAGGTTGATAGCCATCGCACACCCTTCCGTCCTAAGTAGACCAGAAAGGATCAATAATATTGACACCTTTTGAGTGTAGTGCCAGGGGAGATGCGATAATTCATCCTCTTGCTCACAGAACACAAAATCAATCTTCACGATGCGATGTCGTCTAGGAACATAGCCTCCCCATCAGGGAAGAAACATTGTACCGTGGGATCGACCTGATCAGCCAAGATGGTCACATAATGCTTGGCACATTGGGAGCCGACGAAGAGGATCGCAGGGCAGCGTAGCGAAGGTTTTTGTGCCTCATAGTTGTAAATACAACAGCGCAGACTGAGACGCAGATTAGGGCAGGGCAGCACAGTGTCTGCTTCCGCCTTCGTCGCGAAGTATCCGGAGCACAGTTTACTGCGTGACCGTCACACGCGTCCCCGCCGGATGTTGTCTCAGAATGACGATAATGAAGGAAATATTTGTAGTTACGAGGAAGTTACAACACAAACTGAAGGTTCTGCAGAATTGGACAGCTCCTCATCGATCAAGCACGATGCTGTAGAGAACAACATAAGAAAATGAAGAAACTTGATGTTACCAGGCTTATACAACATGTCATTGGCAGCGTGAACGAAGGGAAAATGAAAGAGCAATTGAACATAAAAAGATTTAAATTTCAATACCTGCTACCTACCCGCTCTATAGTTTCTTCATGTTGATGTACCAAGCAACTAAAAATCTCCCATCAACAAGTCTACATTTCATCCGAGGTAAAGTATGTGAAGTGATGTCGCAAATTGAGGCATCTCTGCGAGCAGTTCACAGTCCTTCAGCTCATGAATTCGAAACACCTCGAAATTACGACACAATAGGTGGTTCATATCCACTGTACTCGACGGAAGCCAGTGGTATGTCGTTGACACTTTCTGAGAACTCAGTGGACGTGCCCTCAAGTACAACTGCTGGATCTTACGGTCAACTCAAGAATGGTAACAATATCCCTAACTAATTTTCAATGTAACCTGTGTAACTCTTGTTCATGTCTTACTTTGTAAGAAATTTACCTCAAGAACGCAGTGAGTTTTTCTTCACTTCCAGATGGTTTTGGTTAGTACACCCTTCATAAAATACAAGCATCCACACAAGCTCACAAATCTCGTGGAAATGATTCCGGTCCAGACGGAACTGCTTACCTCAAAACTCTCGATATCAAAGAGAATTCGCCACGAGTATTTCTCTCGATCATGTATCCGCTTTTCCATTTAGATTTGTTCCGTTTTAAGTGTTATAACACCAGTAGCTTGTCCTTTTCCTCATCATAATCCAGGTCAGAACTAACATTCATGAGTTCAGCCAAACCTTCACAAGTAAGGAGTGCGCAATGGGTCAACAAGGAAAGACTGCGTGACAGTGGCTAAACTGCCTCCTAATATGCGCACGCACTGTGCTGCGAGGAGTTTCCTTCGCTGCTCTGTGCTGCCCTTCGTCTGTTGCGTCCCAATATGCGCCTGGCCTACTATCACTTTGTTTCCGCACATCCAGTTCCACGTGCCTCTCTCCAGTGTTAGTGAAGCAAACAAGCTCTTCGTTCATGTCCCCAATCATACGACTTTAATCGTTGTATGCAAGTAAATAAGCTTTATAAATCAAAAATAATTCCCACATTACGAAGTCTCAAGCGCAGTCACAAATAAATACCCGTGCAACGCCCCGTTTCTCAGCTAGTACAACAATGAAGCTCTAAAACTGTAATGTCTGCCTATGTGCTTGAACACGCCAATCTCGAAAACTACGACGATTTTTCACGACGGATTTGACAGGTAACCCGAGCGAAGCTTGGGACAATGTATAGGCTTTACTCCATCAAAACCGGATCGCGTATATCGTAATAAGTTTTAGGAGTCTGCTCATCTTGGTAATTCATATGTTTACTTTATCGACGGCGTAGTCTTTCAAGAACCAATAGCTGGCGCTATTAGTTTCGTAGTGCATCAAAGAACCAGTAGATGGCGTTGTTAATTTTTTTTACCTATGTGGTAGAAATATGTTCGGAAGTTTACATCAGTGATAGAATTAAGCGCCGGAGGCTTACCTTTTCGAATATAAACTAACATTCCATTTACTTGACTAGATATATAGATTTACTGATTTCACTTTGTGCAACTTAACGAAATTGTTTTGGTACTCTCGATAAGTTTCATTTATATTTGGCCTCTTGGCTAGCAAATTGACCAACTGATCCTATAAGGGTTCCATTTTTGCAGCCTGAGACACCCAACCATTAAAAGCGATGGTATCCAAAGAACCTTCTTTAACTTAGGTACAAAGCACCGTTGTGTAGCTAGTCTGAAATAATTCTCTTGTCAGTTTAAGAAAGCAGAATGACGTCACGATAACAGATTTCTATCCTCTTACATTTAAAACTGCTGCAGTTATTGGGTGCGCAGTGTCTCAGCACGCGACATCATTAATTGTAATTTTCCGATCACATTGGGTTTACATCACGGAATCGTACAAGTCAGAGATACTCGTTATAGCAGTGCCGCACAACTTGGTTCAAAATTCAGCCTGCTAAGATATTTTTATCTTTAGAATCTGATGGCAACAGATGGTGTACAGGTTTTCACAAATCGTTATCAATATCATTTTACACTATTTGCCAGCAGAATCGTCAACTACACTGAACAGATGCACGTAAGACATGTGTTATACTCATATCGATGGAAAGGAGGCAATGTTTGACAAGGAACAAAACCAGTCCAACGAGGCTAGATAGCTTGGAGGGAAGTTCCAGGTGATACTATCGTAAGACTCTTTCTTCCATTAGGCCACTGCAAATACGTTAGGAATTAACGCCAAGATATTTGTGGACAGACTGGCGATATTCTGTTGCACACGTCACGTTTCGTCTCTTTCCGAGCCGATTCTGGCGATGAAGGTTTTATCCAATCATCAGCATTCAAACCTACTTCAGGGTAACAACAGCACGCTAATGTGTGTAAGTAGCTTCGGCTGTGGAAGAATTTAATAGCCTTCCACTTACAATGCTGTTGCATTACTGTTTAAGAGCTGATCAAAAAGTTTCCGGTCGAAGGCCGTACAGTCCAGAATCGGTATGCCAATCAAGCAAAATCGCCGTGAGCATTGTGGAACCATCTCTCGACGCACCAGATTGAAGATAACCTTTTGGTAGAACACTGCGTCCTGCTGCGTGAAGAAATGTCTTAGTGCCTACTGTACGTCCTTGTCGACAGGAATCATCGAGCTTTCAAGACCTATTTTAAGGGACCGAAGGCGTGATGGTCGCATGGGGGAGATCAGGACTATAGGGCGGGTGCTCGAGTGTTTTCTACTTCAGTTGACGTAACTTACGCAATATGGGTACGTGCGTTATCATGAAGCAGCAGCACCTCTTGGTGCACAATTCACAACGGTGGTTTTCGTCAGACATGGTGACCCATACATATTTCTCACTCTCCGATGGATTTCCACAAAGCGTATATCCTTCGGCAGCCAAAAGAAAAACAGCACGTTGGTCCTGTTTGGACGCATTTGGTAATAACTTCGCCATAGTTCACGTTTACGATTTTGCCTCACGCACGTCGGAAAGACATGAATCCCACATTAATCCCTTGCCTATTACTTTGCTTATAAGCTGTAGCAAACCCTCAAACAGAAACTTTTTGATCACCCCTTATAAACTAATTCAGACACGGTTTCATTCCGCAATTTGTTGGCTCCTCGATGATATTGCTATTAGTGTATTGCAATAATCGAAGAAGAGACGAAAACATGATTTCATAAATGTGAATGTAAGTGCCTAATATAGTCACAACTTCCCTGTAATCCCGCCGTCAGAATTAATTCGTCTGTGTTGGTGTTTTTTGGGTGCAATTATGAAATAGTGTAACAATAACTTAACACAATTAAGATACGGCTGCGTTCCTGGCAGAATTGTACCTGATCTTGAAATATTTAACTTTATTTTAATTTAACTCTGTTTTTAAGGAAGTACGTTTCTTATCTTCCACATTGTTGTTGCTTTTGTTGTTGTTGTTGTTGTCTTCAGTTCGAAGACTGGCTTTACGCAGTTCTCGACGCTAGTCCATACAGTGCAAGTCTCTTCATCTCTGCATAAGTACTGCATGATTACAAGGGGAACGACACACTTATGGCAAGGGTAGTGATGAACAATGCTTTATTTTGTCATTGGACATAGAATATAAACAAGAAAATAAAGAGCCACTCCTTGACTATACGAAAATACAGATAAGTCACTGGTTCACAATACGAAATTAGTTTAACTCTGTAGCCTCCAATAGAAAGTTGACAGAGAGTCCAGACTCGATCACTTACTTAGGAAATGTCTCACAGCGTCCATAAATGCCAAGTCCCACGAGACAATAGTCAGTGGTCAGCAATGACTGCAACTGGTGGCGGCTGAGCGGGTCGAAGGACGCAGGGCAAGTGGCGTCAAGCGAGTGCGTGGTCGCCGGGTGAGCAGCAACTACACGGAGACGGCTTAGTGGCTCGTGGCGTGTACGGGGAGATGGTCGGTGGAGGGCAGTGACCGGTCGGGACGACAGCCAGGCGACTTAGGGGTATGCTGCAGGCAGAGTCCTCCGACGCTGTGATCGGCGTTGCTGACTGCTTGGCTGCTCCTGGAGACAGCTGAAGCTCCCTGCAGCTCGGCGGGGACACTGATGGCTATGCTTTTTTTTTTCTTTATTGTGATTTCATTCCCCTGCCCCATATGGGCAGGGGAGGGCTGTCAGCAGCACAATCCGCCGCTCTTCAGCCGAGTGACACGACAACTAAAACAAGAATAAGGTAATACATACATAAGGAGATTAAAAAGGGGAACATAAAACAGAGTAAGGAGAGAAAATAGAGGTAAAAATACACTGACATGTAGACGTTCATTGGGGACAGTTAAAAAAGTCACCAGAAAGTTAAAAAACACAGATGGCGATTCTTAAAACACAGAGAAGACACTGGATGCGCATGCGATGGCTATGCGTCAGGCGACTGCTTATATACACACCCGGCGTTGGAGTATACTATCGGTTTCCAGGCGGCACGTGACTGATGTAGGAAAACAGCTCGTGATCGTGGCTTTGAGGAGCTTTCCGTAAGACAGCCGGTAAATTTGCCTTGTGTTTACGGTCAGTGGATGTGTAGGCTCTAATGTTTATTACTGGCAATCGAGTGGTGGCGAGACAGTCGCCAGCAGGATGAATGTTTTGCGGTACAGCCGAACTTCCCAGGGGTATCTCACCGAGATACGACAACCAGATTACCAGGTTCAAGCCGTAAGTCTCCATCTACAAGTTTTATCTCTCACGCTGACCTCTTACCAAATTGACTGCTCCCATATGCCTCAGGATGTCTCTTAGCAACCGATTCCTTATTTTAACCAGGTTCTATGTTACCATTTCTTTTTTAAATATACAAAATGTTATAACTGTAAAGAGGTTGTTGTAACTAAATTTAGCAGTGCACAACATACAGATTCGATACTGCGGATGAGGAGTGAGTTAGAGCATGGATTTTTTATGGCACCCGTAGTATGGAGTTTACGATCACGTTATTTGTGTTAGTCGGTATGCATGCGACAGCGTATGCTGCGCTACCTAATATGTTCCAAAATGCCGCGCATATTAACGAGATTTTTCCTGCGCCCAAGCCTCGGGTTCTATTGGTGATAGAAAGGAACGGTCAATTGTTTTGGATATCCCTTTGGCTAGGGACCATCTGTCGTATTACTGTAACAGGGTCGAAGTTTGAACATTACACACTTCCTCCCCCTTAGTCAAATGAAGCAAATCGGTTGGTTCTTCCTGCATTTTGTGAGATCCATCGTGCGGCATAAGGGGATTGTGGAGGTACCATTTAGTTGAAGGGCAGTTGCGAACAAAATCTGAAGACGTCGTTTTGGGGTACCAAAACAGAGCAGTGCAGAAAATGGCTGAAATTTTTACGATATATTCCTAGTCCTGACCTCGAACACCCTTGAAAATTTTCTTGACATCTTTATCCGTTTCCGAGATACGACTTTAAAATGTACCCAGCTTTTACAAGTAAGAAACGCACGTAAAATCCGGCTGCAGATGAAAACGTAGTAGTAATGTAGCATGAATAAATTTGCTGTAAAGTGCCTCCGTTATCATCAGTAGGGTTCTGGTAACCCCATTTTGTAGTACTGAATCACATGCGAAATTTTTGTACACGTGAAATCTGGTGTGAGGTGAAAAATTAGTTTTGCGTTATTTAAATTTCATGTAAGTAACCTATCAAAATATCACTGGCCCATAAAGTTCTTTTCATATGACTGACATGCCCTGCTTTGGCTGGAAAAAGAAGGGAACCAGGACTCCGAAAAGTGGTGTGCGAGCTACCTCGTTCTACTTTCCACAGCACTTAAAAATTCTCCCAAAAATTTTAGCTGGCGAAAATATTCGTGCTGTTTTGTACTGAGAGAAAAGATACGGCAGTGGGAAAGAGATGAAAAACGCACAAGAATCAGGAAACAGTGGTTTTGTTGAAGAACGAGCGAAGGAGACTATGGCAGTGTGAGAGAAGGATAGGGACACAGTGGTAGTGGAACATAGTTGACAATGACAAAACAGTGCTAGGAAAAGAGTAGAGTTGACAGTGCCAGTGGGAGAGGAATAAAGAGCTGGAGAAAACAGAAGTGTGTGACAGCCAGTGACAATGAGATCCCAGAGTCTACTACATTGAGAACTAAAAACAGAGCGATAAAGTCAGTGAGAAGCGACAGCAGCGGTAGGAAGGAAGGAATGGTAAATTAGCAGTAAGAGCGAGCTAGAGGAAGGCAGTAACGGTGACAGAAGACTGAAGCAGTAGAATAGAACGACACAGATGGTGGATGTCAGAAAGGAGACAGTGACAGAAAGACACAAAGAGATAATGGCAATGAATTGGGCCGAATGAGTGAGTAACAAGGGGCAAATCGGAATGGATGGGTATGAGCGATTTACAGCGATGGGCTAGTGGGAGTTAGAGATTTACAGTTAGGGGAGTTTGTGGGAGTGAGAGGTAATCTGCATGAAAAAAGAGCGCGAACATGTTCTCATTCCAAAATTTGTAGGAAAATTTTTGAAGATGTTAAGCAAGTTGAATGCAACAGCTGGTAACCCACTTTTCAGTCAGAGTCTTTTAAAACAGAAATGTATCAGCCTTTGTGTTCCAGTAGCAGCATTTTTCCGCTGGATATAACATTTTGTGTAAGATTCATGACTGTTGTATGTACGTATTATTATTTTCGCTATAACAATGATTTCCATTTGCTTACGTAAGTGGGATTAAGATTTTTGAACTTAACATTTCACTAATGAAAAATACATATTTAGGGATTAAAAGAGCCTTTACACGAGTCATCTTTTACAACGATGTGTGGTCGCAGTAGTGTTGTCACCAACATTGGTGCAATGTGCTTCTACTAAACGGTAATATTGCTGCATGGGCGGGCAACATTGCTTTTGGAGTAGCATGTTTGAGTAGTTGCCGTGGTAATCCCTGTGTTGTTCCCCAATGGTAAAGATTATTGCTTATGGCTTGGCCGTATTTGCCTCTGTCCTTGTAAATGCTTCCATCTCTCAGCTTTGCTACCTCTTTCTCATGCCGACAGCGCTGCACCGCAAAGTTACGTAATGTGAGCAGCATATTAATTCACTTCAGTTCGAAACATGGCACGCGTACACAGAGGCACTCGATTTGTTTATTGTCTACGAGGATGTAGAAGTGGGCAAACGGCAGAACCATGAGTTTTGGAACTATTATACTTATATATCTTCCTAGAGTTATGCAACAAAGAAAGTAATATATGACTACAGTTTGAAAATACTTTTCCATGTTCATAATAGAAGATGTGCGTAATTGTATTCCGAATAATTTCTTAAGATTTGTAAACTTTTTTGAAGCTTCATCACGTTTGCTTCCATGTTCATAGGCAGCAACTTGCCAAATGTCTTTTTTTTTTTTATTACGACCATTGTACACATTACTTTTCACATCCCGTAATTCTGGTTGTAAGTGCATCGTATTTATGAAAATCGAAATTCTATCATTAAGCTATTGAACCACAATAACATTTGATCGTTATATCAAACTGTCTAAGCCTTCCGCCAAACTGTTGCAGACGTCTGGAACCAAAAGGCATATAGATGAGGAGTGTGCTTTAAAATGGTACATCAAACTTCTTTGTGAATCGCTAGTACCCAAAAATTGATTGAATGTCGACAATATGGTTGAAACTTCTGTTGGTCTTAACAGTTCTCGTTCAAATTGCTTTTATGATATTCAAAACGGTATTTTCTGGAAAAAGTATTATGGTCGAGTGGGTTCTTGCCTCTAACCTCCTACACCTACTACAGATCATAGTTGGGCCTAAAAGTCCTTGTTTTGAGTTTCGGTGCAGAAATTTCAGTCCACCTACTTCTATAGGGTTCTTGAAGTCCAACTCTCTGCGCTCTTTGTTAATAGGTACTGACTAAACGGATGAAAAGCAGCGTTGAAGAAACACAGACTAAATATCTACTAAACAAAGGCCGCATAATTCGAGCTTGGAGGCAGTATCCTTAAGATCGTAAGAATATATTGACCATTCGGGTTTCTAAATACTTGCATAAAAGATCCAAAGTTCAATTAATTAGGCTTTATTGGCTCTGAAACAAATTTTAATTGGCTATCAAGTCCGTCTTTACTGCCGAGAACTATTATCGTAACAAGTTTGTTACTGTTTTACTGCAAGTCTTCACACGTAGAGCAGCCAGAATACAAGTACAACCCGAATAAATTCCACACTCTGAACAGTCATTGACGCACAGGTATTCGAAAGTTATTGCATCAAGGCGTTCAGTGGGCTACTTTAAAAGAAGTACTCTCCGTAATACTCTGGGAATATTAACGAAACGCGCCACGTGGAATTGCAAAGCAACCAGAAATTTTAAAAGCAAATAACTTCCAAACTATTTAACTTACAGTTCTAAAACTTTCACTATAATGTTTAAAACTGTAGTCGCTTCATATTTACGGTGAAAGAACCGAAAGAATAAAGGTCTTTTTTCATCTTAGTGGAAATCTGTGCAGCACTGTTCCACATTTTATGTTCACTAAGACGGCTCACGAGGGACTTTTCGAGATACAGAACTGCAGCGCAAAGCACCACACTAAACGTGGGAAATGCTTTCCGCTTCCTGTTCGGATTATCTTGACAGACAACCATAAAAGCTCCTTTTAACATGAATGAACGTCTGAATGTATGGAAATTAAAACTGAACGAAGTCCGAATTATTCCAGAAATAAAATATTAATCCATTTAACATCTAACTTTGCTTCTGGTTGCTTTTATACAAAATCATGCACACTGGACGTACGACACACGGTTCATTATTACACAGTATTTTTCCCAGGAACACTTTTACATAGTTCTCAAAAAAGTAAAACATCCACACTTCAGGCATGTTCGGCATACACTCTCTTACTCTTTCCACAGTACTTAACACTGCAAAAAGGAATTAAATAAGAATTTTGAAATGATTGTTTTTATGTCAGCACACAATTGTAACGAAAGCAGGAAAATTCTACGTGAACAGTTTATGTGAACTGGTGATTTTTAGTTATATATTTTTAGATGAGATTATAATATATTACAATCCCAGCTCTATTTTGTAGTACGAGAAGAGTAATTACTGTCTTCGG
The DNA here is from genome assembly GCF_023864275.1 of Schistocerca cancellata. NCBI lineage: Eukaryota > Metazoa > Arthropoda > Insecta > Orthoptera > Acrididae > Schistocerca > Schistocerca cancellata. Next base: position 513,785,074 of record NC_064628.1, on the reverse strand, counting down.
GAAAATTTCATATCTTCCACAGTACTGAATACGATGAACTGAGATTCTTACAGTGCAGTTACAGTAGCAACACAAAACTGCATATGTGGTATGCGACAGATCGAATAAAAATTGACAATACTACTTTAGATTCTTAGGTAGTGTGAGTACACATTTCGTTCAAATGCCAGACAACTTCACTGCCTAGGCCACAGGATCAGTTACGCAGATGTGGGAGGAAAAAAAAAAAGCTACTCTCTCTCGTAGCTACAGAACAAGAGACACTAACACCGCGTACTATACTGTAAGGAACGCAATCTCAGAATAATCTGCTACGTTGCAGTACGTATCCAGCATAAGTTCATGAGTTAAAGTTTCGGAAGCAGTTTTCTTATTTAAAAAAAATAACGCAATCGCAAAACTCGATTTCTGTTTCTCTTGTTAGCTTCTTTCGTTGTGGAATGAAATGCATGGGAACCGCACTCACCTCCATTGGCTCGCTTTCGTCTGCTTTTCGCAAATACTATGGCCTGTATGAGATTTTCACTCTGAAGCGGAGTGTGCGCTGATATGAAACTTCCTGGCAGATTAAAACTGTGTGCCGGACCGAGACTCGAACTCGGGACCTTTGCCTTTCGCGGGCAAGCGCTTTACACAGTTTTAATCTGTCAGGAAGTTTCACTATGGCCTGTGTTAACATTTCTGGCCTGGTAATCTATTGTCACAAACATTCCTAGGCAAAAGTGGCCAGCAATGTTGTCGAACATGTGACTGCGATTTATGTAGTCGGCAATATTGTCGGAAATATACTGTTTTTGTGACCTGTATGACGACAACGGCATTTTTTACATCTCACGCAGATCACTACCATCGGCAGCAAACATTTTCAGAGCCTGCAGCTATTAATTCTCAACGACGTTGGATGTCTCAGAGCGATCAAATTGACTTACCTGTAATAATTATTATTCACGCATTGCGAATTATAAATTGCGAGCCTATTATTCCGGCAGCGGACAACGATTCTACATATACTAATGTCAAAATCATAATAAAAAATCTGTCTTTTTGCCCACATAATTCTTCATCACTACCTTAAGGGAAGAGTTGTACATAGTATGGTTGCAGATATCGCAGAGCTAGTGTGTGGTTTGGCATTGTCATGGTGAAGGAGAGGGTGCTCCGTATGTGAACTAACTCGTCAATTCGTGGTTTCAGTTTTCTGAGGGTCTCGCAGTACCTTGCGGAGTTTATGACGGTATCATCAGGCATGAAATCCAAATGCATCACTTGCTGAACATCCCATAAAAGTGGAAGCATGACTTTCCCTGCTGATGGCACGGCCTTGAACGTTTTTCGGCGTCCGTGTTCCTTTGATGATCTCTTGTTTTTGGGGTCAAAATGGTGAACCAAACTTTCATCAACTGGCAAAATTTTGTTCAGGAACCCATCACTCTCATCCTCAAGATAAGAATTTGCTAACAGGTATGCAGTCTCCTCTGTTTCGTATCAGGAATGAGCATTCGAGGCACCTACAGTGCACACGGTTCTCCGCATCCCAGTTCCGCACTGATGGCCTGTACACGCTCTCGTGATATGTGTTATGCGACGATTTTCTCTGATGAGTTCATCAACCCGATTACGATAAGTCTCGTCGGTTGTCGCAAGCGGTCACCACTCCGAGCTCAGCCACAAACGTTGAGGTTAGCATCACCGTTTCCTCCATTACGAACTCTAAAAACCCAACGTCGCACGTTACAGATGTCGATAGAATCATCACCGTACATAGCTTTCATTCTTCTATACATTTCAATTGGAGGTGTGTTTTCTGCGTTTAAAAACCCTATTACAGCACGCTGTTTTTCACGTACTGACACCGAGCGAGGTGGCGCAGTGGTTAGCACATTGGACTCGCATTCGGGAGGACGACGGTTCAATCCCGTCTCCGGCCATCCTGATTTAGGTTTTCCGTGATTTCCTTAAATCGCTTCAGGCAAATGCCGGGATGCTTCCTTTGAAAGGGCACGGCCGATTTCCTTCCCCATCCTTCCGTCACCCGAGCTTGCGCTCCGTCTCTAATGACCTCGTTGTCGGCGGGACGTTAAACACAAATCTCCTCCTCCTCCTCACGTACTGACGTAGTTACGTTACATACTGTCATGTTACAAACTGCAGACCGGAGCCCTCTACCGGCACAGGGTTGCAACCTGCGTCAGCGAAATGGGAAAGTCGACCAAACAGTGTGCACGACATGTAATGCCTCAAGCTTTCAGTAGGCTCTCGTACAAAAAGTTATTGTAATTATCCTTTACTCGTAAGTGTTTCTGTCTGATTAACGTACTACTACATATGCATAGAGCATGGTAACAGTTTCTCGCTTGAGGACCACACGCCAGATATTTATGAAACGCAGTAAACGTTCTTTATCTCGCCTGATCATTGTTCCCGATCGGAACACTGATGGCCATTAAAATCCCAACATCAGGAAGGATAGCAAATACCTTCATTTTACTTGTTATGCGTACACGATACATTAAGGAGAACGCTTAATCAACACCTTGAAATAAGTCTCCAGTGGCTGCCACTCATCTGAAAGATGGCTGGACCGTTTCCAGCCGAAATATTGTGGCAAGAAGTCAACATGATCCGGTTGCAATCCCGAAACCTCGTAGAATATTCAGTACGCCGGAAAAACTTAAAGAATCACAAGGAATCACATGTGCTCCACTAAATTACAGATACATAGCACTGACGTAGACTTGCAGTAGTACACTGTTTTCGAACATGAATTCAGAAAATATTGTTCTTGTCTAACACAAACTACCTCTTTATTCAAATTAAATAAGCGTGCTGTCGACAGGGGATCTCATATTGATTCCATGTTTTCAGATTTCCAGAAGGCTTTAAACGCCGTACTCACAAGCGATTTCTAATCAAACTGTATGCCCATAGAGTATCGTTCCTAATCTATATAAACGATCTAGGAGACAACCTGAGCAGCTGTCTTAGACTGTTTGCAAATGAAGCTGTCATTTACCGTTTTGCAAAGTCATCAGATGATCAAAACCAATTGCAAAATGATTTGGACCAGACATCTGTATGGTGCGAAACGTGATAATTGATACTAACTAATGAAAGGTGTGAAGTTATACATATGAATACTAAAAGGATTACAACTACGAATGACGTAAATTGGGACGATCACATAGATAATGTTGTGGGGAAAGCAAACCAGAGACTCCGATTTATTGGCAAAACACTTAGAAGAGGTAACAGCTGTACTAAAGAGACTTCCAACACTACGCTATGCTTGTACGTCATCTGCTGGAGTATTTCTGCGCGGTATGGTATGGTTACCAGATAGGACTGAGGGAGGACATCTAAAATGTTACGTATTATCGTGAAACAGGGGGGAGAATGCCACAGATATGGTACGGGAACTGCGGTGGCAATTATTAAGACATTGGCGTTTTCATTGCGGTAGGATCTTATCACGAAATTTCAATGTAGTTTGCGCTATTCCTGCTAACTTTGTACGGTTGGGCTAACAGGTTAATCATTTGCGTACCCATGCGTGTGGTGGAATTCATGCCAGCTTAATATCAATTGCACGCTGTTTTCGTGGTGCTGAAGTATTAATGGCAAGCAGCGTAGTTTGATTTCAAAATCGATTAGAACGGTCGTCATACCCCCAGATTCCTCCCAGAATTCCTACTGTCCCACCTCTCGTCACAACAGATGACAATAACAACGATAAACTGAAAATACAGCTGAACTTGACAGTGTGAATGATATGTGGTGGCAGTCGTTGATTAGCTTCTCTCGGAATTCTGGTAAATTTACGGAAAGGCAGAGGATGAAGACAAATGTTTTAATTTCCGTTTAGAAGCGAAACAAAGCTTCTTATGGTCTTGGTTACCTCTAATTCAACGAGATGACAACGTTAAGAGATTTCAGTGTTGAAAAAGTAGATGTGTGAGGTCCATAAGAAATTACGTCACGTCATCGTTCCTTAACATGATTACTGTATTGCGAATTCCTTTGCACGAATTGAGCTTTTACAGACTGATTTATAAAGAAAAAGTAAGGAAGATCAATAGCGACTCTTGATACATCTAATGATGTACCATTGCTGGACATTCAACTGTCAGATGTAAATAACGGACTGGAATCAAAAAACAAAAAGCATGAAGATTATGTGCATACATATGAAGTTATAGTAAGAAGTGTAACTTTTTACCGTTTTTGAGATAGATAGAATTTATGGAAAAGAAAGAAAAAATTCTCACTGTTTCATTAAGAAATCGCGAAAAGATCACGGTAATTCTCACCTTTCTACAGTTTAGACGCTCAGAGAGAAGCTTTGTGCATCAAGTAGATGTTAACTACTAAAGTCTCTAGTCTACATTGCACGAAGTGCCAGACAACACATTCCTTCCTTCCTTGTACACCTCACGAAATGATGATGACGGTGATTACAGACAAATTTGAGTCCATCGGGAGGCTTATCAGCATTCGTTCTTCCTGAGCACGTACGCCGCTCAAGAATGGAACAGAAAAAGTGGCAAAAAACGGTGGCGCCCAAGTACCGCCGTCACACACAGTAACGTAGCCTTCGGACTGTAGATATCGATGCAGATGAACCCACGACACAAGCATATAGTTTTACCCCTATATATGCTTTTTTCAAGTAACTCGTGAGTAAGCGATGCTTGTTACTTATTAGACGTACTCCTTTCACTTCAGACTAAATATCGTTAGCGTTAACTGCCAGAATGCAAAGTTCCGACACTATGCTGACCTACCACAAAATCCCAGTTTTTGTCTGTTATTGCTCGGTCTTCCTCAGTTACACTGTACTTTAACGTTCATGTACTACTGGCGTATTAGGCCTTTATTTGACTGATAGTTATAAATTTACTTCCCACTTAATTTACAGGACAACACTATTGGAAATTAACCTTATCACTGCTGTCTGAAGTCGTTCATGTGCCGTTTCATAATTCCACTGACGATATCTACCCCTCACATCAGTTGGTGCCTTTTGAATCACCTTTCCAACGGGATAGACCCCAAGTATCTTAACTTGTTCTTTGAAGGTGTATAAAATAAAAAGTATTTGTGATGATGAAACTAAAAAACACAATATCAAGAAGTAATTCCCCTGTTAAATGTTTCTAGTAGAGGAATATTAATCAGCATCGTCCCCCTTTCTATTATCGTACCACATTACAATGATTGCTGACATACGCATGATACACATATCAAAAAAAGTTTTGCATCATCCCGGTTACCAGAACTCCTGAAGATAGAAGTTGACTGTGGATATTGTATCACAGACACAGTCCCTTTGACTGTTCAGAGATGTCACTAAACCCGCCCAAAGATGTAAACAACCATGCATGAGCAGCGCCTATTAGACGGAGGGGGTCCGACAGCCGATCAGTTCCAGTCATTCCACCAGGAAGGAGGTACACGGCTCGCGTTGTCCTTAGTTCTACCATGCCTAGACGGTCAATACCGCGGTTCGATCGCGTCCGCATTGTTACTTTGTGCCAGGAAGGGCTCTCAGCAAGGGAAGTGTCAAGGCGTCTCGGAGTGAACCAAAGCGATGTTGTTCTGACATGGAGGAGATGCACAGAGACAGGAACTGTCGATGACATGCCTCGTTCAAGCCGCTCAGGGGCTACTACTGCAGTGGATGACCGCTACCTACGGATTACGGCTCGGAGGAACACTGAGAGCACCGCCACCATGTTGAATAATGCTTTTCGTGCAGGATGTCGTGTCACGGCTCAAACTGTGTGCAATACGCTGCATGATGCGCAACTTCACTCGAGACATTTTTGGCGAGGTCCATCTTTGCAACCACGACACTATGCAGTGCGGTTCAGATGGGCCCAACAACATGCCGAATGGACAGCTCAGGATTGGCATCACGTTCTCTTCACCGATGAGTGTCAAATGGTTGAAATGGCTCTGAGCACTATGGGACTTCAGTCCCCTAGAACTTAGAACTACTTAAACCTAACTAACCTAAGGAATCACACAGATCCATGCTGGAGGCAGGATTCGAACCTGCGACCATAGCGGTAGCGCGGTTTCGGAACCGCTCGGCCACCCTGGCCGGCCCGATGAGTGTCGCATACGCCTTAAACCACTCAATCATCGGAGACATGACTGGAGGATACCCGGTCAGGATGAACGCATTAGACACACTGTCCGTCGAGTGCAGCAAGATGGAGGTTCCCAGCTGTTTAGGGCTGACATTATGTAGGACTGACGTACGCTGCTGGTGGTCATGGTAGGCGCCGTAACGGCTGTGCGATACGTGAATGCCATCCTCCGACCGATAGTGCAACCATATCGGCAGCATATTGGCGAGGCATCCGTCTTCATGGAAGTTAATTCGCGCCCCCGTCGTGCACATCTTGTGAATGAATTCCTCCAGGATAACGACATTGTTCGACTAGAGTGGTCAGCATGTTCTCCAGTCATGAACCCAATCGAATATGCCTGCGATAGATTTAAAAAGGCTGGTTATGGACGACTTGACCCACCAACCACTCTGAGGGATCTACGCCGAATCACCGTTGAGGAATGGGACAATCTGGACCCACAGTGCCTTGATGAACTTGTGGATACTATGCCACGATGAATACAGGCATGCATCAATGCAAGAGGTCGTGCTACTGGGTAATAGAGGTACCGGTGTGTACAGTAATCTGGACTACCAGCTTTGAAGGTCTCGCTGTATAGTGGTACAACATTCAATGTGTGGTTTTCGTGAGCAATAAAAAGGCAGAAATGATGTTTATGTTGATCTCTATTCCAATTTTCTGTACAGGTTCCGAAACTCTCGGAACCGAGGTGATGCAAAACTATTTTGATGTTTGTATATGATGTCGAAAAATGTATTGTTACGATATAAGATAGTCCATGGACCAGATTCAGTACTCGTGGGTTGTATGTTACATATGCATTGATGGTTAATACATAACCACATCACAGAATTTTTTTCCTGGGAGTGTGCGAAAGCACAAGCCATATCTTTCACCAAGGAAGCTGTGAAAATTGACCAGAGAAAGACAGTTCTATGTCATTCATGAATATCTGTAGCAGAATTCCACTAGATCATATGTCTTTTTCATTGATAATGAAATGTTTGGAACTAAATGACTTCTTAATTGCGTGAATCGGCTTCGAAAATAAGTTCCATGCGAAATACAGCTAGCGATCTCCACAGATAATGGATGGAGGTAATGAATACTATCCGACACGCATAACGGAGAAACACCGAAATTTTGGGTGTGATTCAGAAAAGTGAGATGAAGTATTATTTTTCATCTTCTGTGTGGGAGAGATGATAACTGAAGCATCTGAATTGTTTCAAATGCAGTTGGTATATATGCTGAAGACTTGTATGAGAAAGCTTATCAGGTGTCCAGCGAGATCTTGACAAGATATAATTTGGCCCGAATTTTGTTAGCTGTATCTAACGTATGTGCAGATAACGAAATGCAGGACATGTCAACCCTAGATTGCATCATTTAGCAGTCTCATTTGTCAGTTATGTGACACATTCAACCGTGAGCGTCAACGGGGATGTGAAGTGGAAAGGCACATAAAATATTTAAGACAAATCAAATGACTGGTTCAATCTATTCGTAAGATACGATACTGTGAAACTGTTTATAAAACGCCTGTACTCGACAAATTATCGAAGCTATAGGACCAACATTATGTTGGATAAACATTAGGATTACACATAGAAACTCTATCCCAATGGCTGAATATTTTAAAATTTGTTTAGACGAGCTAATTTAATTTTGTTAGCAAAATGAATTGTTCGTCACTAAAACATGGTTTACAAACCAAAAAAGGCGGCGCTATACGTGGATATCACAAGGTGATAGAATCGGATGCGGACATATTATATTTTTATGGATAATAGATTCAACAAAGCAGTGTAAAACTCTCACAGACTAACAGGAGCTGACATTAATACTGTTCATATGTTAGCCATGATGCAAATGAGCATAACAATGCAAAAAGTGAAGATAGCATACGAAGTGAAGACAAGAAAATAAGAGAATAAGGAATCAAACACTGTGTGAGGAAAGCCTAAATCATAAAAGAAGACAAAGGAAGAAGGGTAAAGTTAGAGGAAACATGGACGGATAGCATAAGTGTTTTAGCCGAAGCAACGGAAGAATAAACAAGATACTTCAAAGGAAACAGATCAAAGAAACCGTAGGTAACAAGAGAAATGATAAATGAAACAGAAGAAAGAAGAAAATGTACAAACGATTAAATAATCAGTTGAGAAATGAGACAGAAGAAACAAGAGAGTGGTTAAAAGGAGACAGCAATGATATAGAAAACTTGGATTGAAAAGGACAATATGACCTACTTTTTAAGAAGGTGCGGAGAGTTACTTCGGATAATTGAGCAATGAACTGTAGTGGAAGATAAATTGAGAATGAAAATGATAAGATACAGTACAAGGAATAATACGCAAGAAAGAGATGGGATGGCTATCTGGAAGACATACTCGAACATAGCAAAGGAGGAACCAGATCTAACGATTGAAATGGAAGATGAGATATAACCTAAAAAAAAACGGAAGTTCAATTCTGACCCCAAAAATAGAAAAAGCTGTCAAGAAAATGAAGTGAAGTAAGACTGCTAAGTTGGATGGTCTTACTGTAGAATTATTTCAATATACGCATAGAAAAGGCGTAGCAGAAATGACAGCTTTAGCAATGAGACGTATTACAGTGGTGTATGGTCAGAAAACTTTGTAAGGACTGAAATGATTGTGAAGTGATAGTGGAAGATAAATTGAGAATGAAAATGATAAGATACAGTACAAGGAATAATACGCAAGAAAGAGGTGGGGTGGCTATCTGGAAGACATACTCTAACATAGCAAAGGAGGAACCAGATCTAACGATTGAAATGGAAGATGAGATATAACCTAAAAAAAAAACGGAAGTTCAATTCTGACCCCAAAAATAGAAAAAGCTGTCAAGAAAATGAAGTGAAGTAAGACTGCTAAGTTGGATGGTCTTACTGTAGAATTATTTCAATATACGCATAGAAAAGGCGTAGCAGAAATGACAGCTTTAGCAATGAGACGTATTACAGTGGTGTATGGTCAGAAAACTTTGTAAGGACTGAAACGATTGTGAACCGCAAAAAAGTTGGTCTTGGAAATGTAGGGAATACAAGACAGTAAGTATAATTTTTCATGCTACCAAAAATATGTTGAGGGTATCGAATCGTAGACTGGTTGAGGCGGGGCACAATTACACGGATTTATTTTCGGATTTTTTAAAATTGTTTAGTCTTACAACACTGTTTTTAAATGGTTCAAATGGCTCTGAGCTCTATGAGACTCAATATCTGAGGTCATCAGTCTCCTAGAACTTAGAACTTCTTAAACCTAACTAACCTAAGGACATCACACACATCCATGCCCGAGGCAGGATTCGAACCTGCGACCGTAGCAGTCACGCGGTTCCGGACTGAAGTGCCTAGAACCGCACGGCCACCGCGGCCGGCACGGTTTTTAAAAAGTTGGTAAATATACGTATACCTCAACATTTCAATTAATAGTGCAAAATAATTGTATATAGAGTCAAGGTGTGTAAACGTCTTCCGGATATTGTGCAAATTTACGCATCTATGGGAGCACGTTTGCGCATATCGTCGAGCACAACAATGAGTAAACAAAACGCACTACTAAAACTTCGAAAATAGTTTTTATTGGTAGTAAACAAAATTAAAGGTCTTAAACATGGCTGCGATTCAGCAGCCGTATAAATTTGAAGAGGTTGAAAAAATCGGCCAACTAGTTGCAAACCAAAGGTTTATTTAGCCATTGACCTACGTTCAATATTTATAAAAATATCTTCTTCAGAAGGAAGTGATGCAACAAGACCCAATTTCACTGAAAAAGATAGTTTTATAAATATCTAAACCTAGGTCATAGCTTAAATAAAATGTGGTTTTCAGCTGGCTGCCTGATTTTTTCAACCACCTCAAAACTGGAGGATTGCTTACACCAACTGATGTGGGAAAACGTTGCAGTTCTATTAGACTGCAGCTTAAGTTCGTAGCGTTTTTGTTTTGTATGTTGGTATTCCAGTTGTTATTCGTTTAATTATTGGTGTTTTTCTATTTGTATTTCATTGTTGCTATTTGAGTTTATATATAGTCATTTTGCCATTTGGAGATAGCGAATTGAGCTATGGACGCCAGAAAATGGAGGGCAAAATGGCGAAATCGTAACATTTCCGATATATTCTTCCGTTCGAGTTCAATAGAGGAGTGACAGCAACGGTGGCAGCCAGAGCATTTGATCCGTGTATGAGGATAATGCTATTGGACATAGCAAGACAAGAAAATGATTAACTCCTTTTAAAGAAGACATTAGTGACTCTCCACGTTCAGGAAGACCTTCGGGGTTTCATGAAGATCGTTTAAACGTATAATCCACAATGATTCATGTCAGCGTACTCGAGAACTGGAAAATGTGGTGAACAGTGATCATTCCACCATCGTGTGACATTTGTATCCAATGGGGAAGGTTCGAAATTCGGGTGTGTGGGTATCGCATGCTGTAACCTAAAAATCACAAAAATCAGGGAGTAGCCATATGTGCATCTCTGCATGTTCTTCATCAATGGGCTCGTGAACAACACCAACTATTCGTGTCTTGTTTCGTTACTGGTGACGAGAATGGTGACATTATGCTAACACAAGGAAAAGAAAGGAATATTTGAATCAAAACAAAACAGCAACTCCCGGTACAAAGACCTGCGTGCATCCACAAAAGGTAGTGTTAACCGTCTGGTGGAACAGCGACGGTGTGGTGTACCAGGAATTGCCTCCCCGAGGTGAAAACATCACTGCTGACATTTATTGTCAACAATTAAGACGTCTTGCAGATAAACTACTAGAACAAGGACCAGAAAAACTGCGTGAAGTGATGCTCCTCCAAGATAACGCCCCCCCCCCCCCCCCCGGTACTCTGCTACACTTACGAAAAACACTACAAGGTGTTGGCTTGTAAAGTCATTCCACACCCATCTTATTCACCTAATCTTGCGCCCTCAGAATTTCACCTTTCCTGCTCTATTAAACAACCTTCAAGGAACTTCTTTTCCGGATTAAAATGCGCTGCGAACCTGACGAGTTCTTCGTCCCAAAACTAAGTGGTTTCTACAGTCGCGGAATCGAAAAGTTATCCCACCATTGGCAGACTGTTGTAAATAGTGAAAGAGAAAATATTATTGATGACTAAAGTCTCTGTTATGTGTATTTGTTGTGTTTATTATACTTACAATAAAATGCTACGAACTTGCGAACCAACACAATATCGCCATAAAACAAAAATTTTTGGTGAATTTCCTTTTGTTAGCATAATATAGCCTACATATAAGTTTTAATATTAATTGACGACCTATTTATCATCATTTTCCGAATTACAATTTTGTGTTGTTGAGTGGGACACAACAGTAATGTTGTATAAGGAGTCATCAGAAAGTTCCCGCTGGAATGCCATACAGTCCTGAATCGGTATGCCAAGGAGGCAAAATTGGCGTGAGGATTGAAGCAATCACCCCACCGAGGCACCAGGCTAAAGATACTCGTTTGGTAAAACACCGTGTCCAGCGTGAAGAAGTTCTTAACTGTCTGTTGCACGTCCTCGTTCAACAGGAAACGTCTCCCCTTCAAGGCCTTTCTTGAGGGACCGAAGGCATGAAAATTGCATGGAAGATATCAGGACTATAGGGCGAGTGCTCGATTGTTTCCCACTTGCCCGTAATGGATGACATTTGCCTCCCAGATTGACCGGCGTCTTGTGTCAAACGACGATTAGCATCATTCCATAATGGCGGTTTTCGATACGACTAACAAGCTGCCCCATACACAGTCTTTGTTATCCGATGCATGTCTACCACTGTATGTCCTTCGGCAGCAAACAAAAGAATAACAGCACATTGGTCCTTTTTGGATGCATTCGGTAACAATGCCGCCATAGTTCACGTTTCCGCATTTACCGCACACACCCCAAAAAGACGCGAATGCCACACCAATCCCTTGGCTACATGTCGGTGCTTGTATATCCACATTGGAGTCGTCCTATGTTGTGTATATACTGCAGCGACGACCACAAATGGAAACTTTTTGATCTCCCCTTATAGAACAGGATGTAATTTTAGTAAGTTCTACTACAGACTTTGGATGGTATGGCGTCTAGAGAAGGGCAGCTTGACCACAGATGTAGATAAATAGATATAAGATAGTAATTATTGCAAAAGAGAAACGCAACGTGATTCAGCTGCCCCTACCGACAACGTTTTATGCAACCTGCAATGTTATGTCCGGCCTTCAGAAAACATGTACGAGACTTTCATATTCCGAGCGGTTCCAGGCGCTACAGTCTGGTGGAACCGCGCGACAGCTACGGTCGCAGGTTCGAATCCTGCCTCGGGCATGGATGTGTGTGATGTCTTTAGGTTAGTTAGGTTTAAGTAGTTCTAAGTTCTAGGGGACTGATGACCTCAGAAATTAATTCCCATAGTGCTCAGAGCCATTTGAACCATTTGAACCTTTCATATTCTCTCGCTCACTAAGCGTAAACTATTAGTCCCACATTAAAAATTAATAGGATCTTCTTTGTATATGTTGCAGTTAAATTGTATACTGGGATACGTTTTCATTGGAGGCCACAGTTTTAGAGTTATTCAAGAAAAACCTACAGTCAGGATTTCTATTACGTTGTACATTGTTCGTGACACTCCCTCCTACCACTGCAAAATAATTTGCGACTACACTTATTATTCTCGGTATTCGATCTTTTTTGTCTCTATTGATTGAGCTATTACGCCACCAGCATAGTCGGCTATTCCGTTAACGTCATTAATTTAAACTAACCTGTGAGTTTAATGAAAGAAGAACGACTTTTGTAAACGTTATTCGAAAACTAATTGCAATGACAATTTACTCAAAGCTTAACCCTTACAAGCACAGTAGTTTCGTAGTCTAAAGGCCTGATGAATACAACGATGTAATTATTTATTTTATGCTGTAAAAATTCATAAAACTGTTTCGTGAAATTATGTTTACAATTTGTAAGTGCTCTACTAAGCCAAAAAGGGTCGAATGTGGGAAATACACTACTGGCCATTAAAATTGCTACTCCACGAAGATGACGTACTACAGACGCGAAATTTAACCGACAGGAAGAAGATGCTGTGATATGCAGATGATTAGCTTTTCAGAGCATTCACACAAGGTTCGCGCTGGTGGCGGCACCTACAACGTGCTGACATGAGGAAAGTTTCCAACCGATTTCTCATACATAAACAGCAGTTGACCGGCGTTGCCTGGTGAAACGTTGTTGTGATGCCTCGTGTAAGGAGAAGAAATGCGTACCAACACGTTTTCGACTTTGATAAAGGTCGGATTGTAGCCCATCGCGATTGCGGTTTATCGTATCGCGACATTGCTGCTCGCATTTGTTTAGATCCAATGACTGTTAGCAGAATATGGAATCGGTGGGTTCAAGAGGGTAATACGGAACGCCGTGCTGGATCCCAATGGCCTCGTATCACTAGCAGTCGAGATGACAGGCATCTTATCCGCATGACTGTAAAGGGTCGTGCAGCCACGTCACGATCCCTGAGTCAACAGATGTGGACGTTTGCAAGACAACAACCATCTGCACGAACAGTTCGACGACGTTTGCAGCAGCATGGACTATCAGCTCGGAGACCATGGCTGCGTTTATCCTTGACGCTGCCTCACAAACAGGAGCACCTGCGATGGTGTACTCAACGACGAACCTGGGTGCACGAATGGCAAAGCGTCATTTTTTCGGATGAATCCAGGTTCTGTTTATAGCATCATGATGGTCGCATCCGTGTTTGGCGACATAGCGGTGAACGTACATTGGAAGCGTGTATTCGTCATCGCCATATTGGCATATCACCCGGCGTGATGGTATGGGTTGCCATTGGTTACACGTCTCGGTCACCTCTTGTTCGCATTAACGGCACTTTGAACAGTGGACGTTACATTTCAGATGTGTTACAACCCTGGCTCTACCCTTCATTCGATCCCTGCGAAACCCTAAATTTCAGCAGGATAATGCACGACCGCATGTTGCAGGTCCTGTACGGGCCTATCTGGATACAGAAAATGTTCGACTGCTACCCTGACCAGCACATTCTCCAGATCCCTCACCAATTGAAAACGTCTGGTCAATGGTGGCAGAGCAACTGGCTCGTCACAATACGCCAGTCACTACTCTTGATGAACTGTGGTATCGTGTTGAAGCTTCATGGGCAGCTGTACCTGTACACGCCATCCAAGCTCTGTTTGATTCAATGCCCAGGCGTATCAAGGCCTTTATTACGGCCAAGGTGGTTGTTCTGAGTACTGATTTCTGAGGATCTATGCACCCAAATTGCGTGAAAGTGTAATCACATGTCAGTTCTAGTATAATATATTTGTCCAATGAATACCCGTTTATCATCTGCATTTCTTCTTGGTGTAGCAATTTTAATGGCCAGTAGTATAATTCGTGCAATCACAAATTCTTTTACAGTGATAGGAGGGAGTGTTATAAACAACATTCTAGAAAAACTGATTGATGGCGGTTGATTGTGAGAGCTTTTATGCGTTTTTAGATCACTTTTGTACGATTTTCTTGAATAACCCGAAAACGATGGCCTCTAGCAAAACGTATCCCAGTATCAAATTTATCTACATTAAATTTCCAGTAAAAAAAGGTCCCGTTCATTTTTTGCGTAGGACTAATAGTTTGCGCTTAGGGAGCAAGAAAATATGAAAATTTCACACGTGGGTTTTGAAAGCCAGATTAACATTGCAGGTTGCATAAAACAACATCAGTGGCGGTTGCCATATCACCCTGTATATAAAATACTGTTATGTACTCCTGAAATTCAACATTCCAGAATTGACACAACTAGTTGTAAGCACCAGTTGAAAAGCTTCATGTAATAAAGGTAATAGAATGCAGAACTAAGAAAGAATAATACCTGATATTAAAATCAAAGTGCAGTAGCAATGGTAGAATGATGACAGGACAAGAAAATTACACCATCAATGCCTTGATTGAATGCTACCGAACTCATACTTCAGCATTTAAACACTTGTGGCATATGTTGATTAAAATTTAATACTTTTGAGAGCTTATTTTACGTACAGAAAAGAGGAGAAAATGGTGTGCATACATAATAATT
Source organism: Schistocerca cancellata (assembly GCF_023864275.1). Taxonomy (NCBI): domain Eukaryota; kingdom Metazoa; phylum Arthropoda; class Insecta; order Orthoptera; family Acrididae; genus Schistocerca; species Schistocerca cancellata. Next base: position 513,769,817 of record NC_064628.1, on the reverse strand, counting down.
GGGTGTGTCTAACTGAAAAATAGAATGTTAAGAGGTCGTGTGGGTGAAGGTTACTACCATTATTTACATTTTGAAAAAGTTAGAATCAGAAGTTAGAATCAGTGCCATGAGGGACACTGGAGCATCATAACGACAGGCCACATTGACACTTGGCTGTAGTGGATGGCTACAGAGCTGGATAGACGTCGCAGGGGGAGAAGGCATAGATCTTTCGATAACGACTACATCACGAAAAGATTGAAGATTTGCTCAGCTTGCTCTGCGGACTGGGCAGGGTGTCACTTCGAACCGACGGAAGCAGACGACTGGAAACTGACTGCAGCTCTGGAGTTGCCATGCGTCATTTATCACTGTCGCCATAACACCGACTTCATAGATTGGAATGGTGTAGAGTCAGTCATCTGGGATAATGAGTGCCATTCTGTGATGTTCAGTGATAAGCCTCGCTTCTGACTGCGACAGTCAGATCGACGCCAACGTGTCCATAGGCGACCTGCGGAAAGGTCAAGGGAAGTAGCCGTTCTGAAGACCCACACCTTTATAAAGCCTGAAATCATAGTGTGAGGTGGTATTGGATAAAACTACAGGACTTATTTGTAATTTGTTAAAGGAAGTCTGAAAGCTACTCTGTCCCATACCCTCCATGCAAAGGTTATATTCCAGCAGGATAATGTAAGAACCTACACTGCATAGTGCATATCTCATGAGTAATGTGCGGATCCATGAGGTGCCTGCCACATCCCCTGATTTTTCATCCATAGAGAATTTCTGGTATACAATGGGAAGACTTTATACCAGCCTCTAAACAGCAATCATGATGAACTGACGTAGGATTTGATTCAACTGTGGTGAGAAATATCACGATCTTTCAGAAGCTGTTTCCATGCACTGTTTCCTTGTGCATCAAACTGATATTGGTGATGGGTAACGGTTCCACATGGAATCCACATTCTATCATGTTATGTGACAAACATCTACACAGGCTGGTATTACATGGTGTAACACATTCGACTTCCATAGGTGTATTTTAAGATGACGTCATTACTGTAATTATTATAATATGTTTTTGAACTTAAATAAAGACACACTTATAATGAAACAGAAATACGAAAACAGAAATAGACAAAGGAAAAAAGAAAATCGTATTTTTACCAAAACTTTCGATTCTGATAGCATGGATATTATAATACACTATAAAATCAAAGTTTGGATCTCTATTTTTGTGAATACAACTAATAAATTACTACAGTATAACCTCGTTTATCGGGACTAGGTGGGAGAGCAAATCAACTGGATAATCCGGAGGGCCAGAGAAAAACATAATTACATATGTTAAATGCTACAAACACAGGCACTAAAATTCGTATTCACTAAAGACATACATTATACATTATTTTAACACGCATGTTAACCAGATACTGGGGAAAAAACACAGCGTTCTATACTCGTAAATAATCAGTGAGTATCTTTTGAGCCAGAATCGTACTTCGTTAATGTGCAGCACGATCACATAGACGTTCCACCAGCAAGAGTTTGCAGAAAATGCGTCCACGTGTCATTTGAAGTAAACCATAATTTATGCTGAGCCGTGCACGGCTCGCATTTATCCCATTTATTGTTTGTCATCTTCTATTGCGGTACTGCCGCCTCGTTTTCTTATTCCATTTACTGGCGTCACTAACTTCCGCCATACTTGCCCGCTAGCGGCAGCAGAGCGCATATCGATAAGTGCACTGTCGTGCCATCTCTGGGGCGACCGATAGTATTTCCGGGTCGTCTCGTGTCTAGGAGTCAGTTCAGGACAGACTAGCAGTGCGTTCGGGACGCAGCAGCAGTGAAGTCAGGGGACGGAGCACTGGTGAGGTGCCGACAGCCAGTGCTCGCTGACCGCTGGCGACACACATGAAGACACACATGAGCTGTCCAACAGAGGGAGATTGGAGCAGGACGACCATTGGTTGGTCGTTCAGTTGGTCGGCTCATCGGCCCATGTATAGTTGGTCCTTTCACCGTGTCCGGTCCTGGGCAGTTGGTCAATTCGTGTGGAGCAGCGAGGAAATCTCCACGACGCGTTGTTTGCCTGGGCCTGCTGGCGGCCTTTATGCGGTCTCGTAGTGTGTGGTGCTGTTCCCATTGCTACGATGTCCATGGCTCGCCGATCCTGGGCATGAATGTTGAGTTTTGACTTAATTATCAGCAAGTCATGACTGTTCGCATTGTGTCGTCTGGAGTTCGTTGTCGGCTGTTGGGATATTCCCGCGAGCAACAACATGTGTTTTCAAGTTGGAAAATTTTAGCCAGCCTCCAGTGGATTTTAACTGCACTTGGTTATTTGAATTGAAGTGCACCAGCCTTGTGGCCGTTAACGAACCCGTTACCTGCCCTGGCCATTGACGTAATTCAGGCAGTGTATTTTCCTCATCGCGTTGTTGCTGTCCATCATGGTGTGTAATTTGACAGCTCAATGTATAACTGGTTGTGGGCGCGAATACCTTCTACGTTGTTCCATTGAACTCCCTGTTGTGTGTTGATCGGGTTAAGCAGAGGTTAGCTTGTCAGTGGGTCCTTTTACTGTCTTGCGGTTGGATTGCCGATCGGATCAACAATGGTTGGTCCGACTGCCTGTCTCGCCTAAGCGAGCATCAGTGTTTGAATTCCAGGCTGACCCTCAGAACTCAGCGTCCTTTGATGTACTGCCTTTTCTTGTTTGTTCTTCTTGTTTGTACTTGTATGGCTTCTAGCGATTTTTATATTAGGGTTGTTTTGCCTTTAAGGTGTCAGATGATTTGGGCCTTCAGCCTAAATTAAGAACTGTTTTATGTAAAGCCTTTGGCATTTTTAAAATTTATGTTATTGAATTTTAAGTGTTGGGCCCTCAGCCGATTTTGAATTTAAGTTGTTTTGCTCTTAAAGTGTCAGATTCTTTGGACCTTCAGCCTAATTAAGGAACTGTTTTAAGATAAGGCTTTGCCTTTTAAATTTCTAGTTTTGGTTGAGCTTTAAGTTACTGGCTTTCAGCCGTTTTTAAATTGAAGTGGTCTTTCCCTTAACGCATGAAATTGTACGGCGCATTCAGCCGCTAATTAAGTTTCAAAACTAAAGCTGTATTTTAAAAAAATTCTCAGCTCTTGTAAAGTTTGATAAAATAAAAGGTTGTATGTTCGAGTGTAGCTGACAGTCGCTTATGTTAGCCCCTTTCCACAACTTAAATTACCTGTCCTGTCCTGCAGGTTTAGCAGGGCATCTCACGTGCAGCTGCGTTGTTGCTTCTGTATGTGTCAGAGTCTGGACGTAGAGCGCCAATGTCTTCAGCTAATTCCTCGTCATTGTAGTCACTGTCTGTGCACCAACGAAAGGCGGTAATATCGTCGTTAGAAATTGTACCGTCGTCAGCGTCATTGTCATTTCGCAACCAGTCTATGTCACCTACTTTCGAGCATCTTGGAATCTTTGCATGCAAAAAGCCTGAATAAGCACCATTTGCAGCGCAGACCGCTGCGAGACGTGCAGGAAAAGAGTCAGTGAGGTGATGGAAGGTGCCGCTGGGATGTGAAGCTACGTCTACTCCAGTGACGTGGACAGCTGTGCTAGGTTTTTCGGTTGAGGATGCATGGTGCGAAAAGCCCTATAGAGATTGTCCCATAGATTCTCGGTTGGCTTTAAATTTGGGTAGTTTAGTGGTCACTGGGGTACGGTAAACTCATCCTGGTGCTCTATGAAGCATGCACGAAGAATGCGAGTGTGTGACACGCTGCACTGTCCTGCTGTAGATACCATCATGCCGAGGAAATACAACTTGCATGTAGGGCTGCACGTTGTCCCGGGTATAGATGCATACTTGTGTTGATCGATTGTTCCTTCCAAAATGACGAGATCACCCAGGGAACGGCACAAATACATTCACCAGACCTCCCCTCCTCCGGCCTGGATGCTTCTGACAATTGTAGCAGGGTGTTTGCTTTCAGACATTTTCACTGTACATCTGTCCAATGGAGGATGAAAAGCAGTCATCTACACTCCTGGAAATGGAAAAAAGAACACATTGACACCGGTGTGTCAGACCCACCATACTTGCTCCGGACACTGCGAGAGGGCTGTACAAGCAATGATCACACGCACGGCACAGCGGACACACCAGGAACCGCGGTGTTGGCCGTCGAATGGCGCTAGCTGCGCAGCATTTGTGCACCGCCGCCGTCAGTGTCAGCCAGTTTGCCGTGGCATACGGAGCTCCATCGCAGTCTTTAACACTGGTAGCATGCCGCGACAGCGTGCACGTGAACCGTATGTGCAGTTGACGGACTTTGAGCGAGGGCGTATAGTGGGCATGCGGGAGGCCGGGTGGACGTACCGCCGAATTGCTCAACACGTGGGGCGTGAGGTCTCCACAGTACATCGATGTTGTCGCCAGTGGTCGGCGGAAGGTGCACGTGCCCGTCGACCTGGGACCGGACCGCAGCGACGCACGGATGCACGCCGAGACCGTAGGATCCTACGCAGTGCCGTAGGGGACCGCACCGCCACTTCCCAGCAAATTAGGGACACTGTTGCTCCTGGGGTATCGGCGAGGACCATTCGCAACCGTCTCCATGAAGCTGGGCTACGGTCCCGCACACCGTTAGGCCGTCTTCCGCTCGCGCCCCAACATCGTGCAGCCCGCCTCCAGTGGTGTCGCGACAGGCGTGAAGGGAGGGACGAATGGAGACGTGTCGTCTTCAGCGATGAGAGTCGCTTCTGCCTTGGTGCCAATGATGGTCGTATGCGTGTTTGGCGCCGTGCAGGTGAGCGCCACAATCAGGACTGCATACGACCGAGGCACACAGGGCCAACACCCGGCATCATGGTGTGGGGAGCGATCTCCTACACTGGCCGTACACCACTGGTGATCGTCGAGGGGACACTGAATAGTGCACGGTACATCCAAACCGTCATCGAACCCATAGTTCTACCATTCCTAGACCGGCAAGGGAACTTGCTGTTCCAACAGGACAATGCACGTCCGCATGTATCCCGTGCCGCCCAACGTGCTCTAGAAGGTGTAAGTCAACTACCCTGGCCAGCAAGATCTCCGGATCTGTCCCCCATTGAGCATGTTTGGGACTGGATGAAGCGTCGTCTCACGCGGTCTGCACGTCCAGCACGAACGCTGGTCCAACTGAGGCGCCAGGTGGAAATGGCATGGCAAGCCGTTCCACAGGACTACATCCAGCATCTCTACGATCGTCTCCATGGGAGAATAGCAGCCTGCATTGCTGCGAAAGGTGGATATACACTGTACTAGTGCCGACATTGTGCATGCTCTGTTGCCTGTGTCTATGTGCCTGTGGTTCTGTCAGTGTGATCATGTGATGTATCTGACCCCAGGAATGTGTCAATAAAGTTTCCCCTTCCTGGGACAATGAATTCACGGTGTTCTTATTTCAATTTCCAGGAGTGTAAAAAGGCCACCAGTTGCCACTCACTGGGCATCAGTAGCAGCAAATTCCAGTCTTTGTCGCTGATGAACAGCAGTCAACATGTGTGCATGAACCAGGCACCTATTTCGGAGGCCCATAAGCAGCAACGTTCTCCAAACAGTCGTTAAGGAGGCACTGTTGCTAGCCCTTTATTTAATCTGGGCTGTCGGCTGCTCAAAGTTGCACCTCTATTCGCCAGTACACATTTCTGCATCCTTTGTTCACCACTGTCATCTATGGCCAGTGGTGCACCACAGTTGCCTTGGCGCCAGTTTTGGTCAATGCCACTTTGCCATGCACAGTATACTTTAACCATGGCGGCACACGAACAGTTTACGAACTAAGCCATTTCAGAAATGCTTCCACCCTTGGTCCAAAAGCCAATGCTCTTTTGGACGTCAGATAAATCAATCTGTCCCCGCATTGCGACAGTGAATACACTGTTTTACACATCCCACTACACACTTTATATAACGTCCACTGCTAGTGCTGCCACCTACCATTGTGAGTGGTTGTTGACGTAGATGCTGAACATAGGCGGTGGTCTCATTAATCTGACTGGACTGTGTACTTCAATATGAAATTCAGGAGAAATGTTTACCAACGATTCTCCTTTATTCGTCTTATGCAATGCATCTGACTTTTTGTCAACGGACACCTCCACTCGCTCCCTCCTTTTTGTCATTTTACGCTTGCAGTAAACGTAGGCAATAAGTACTATACAGCTCAGTGTGAACCTATTATCTGATCCCATCTCCCATGTGGATCCTCTATGACCTGATTCCTTTCCCCCATCTGCTCCTTTTCCTCGAACATATCCGCATCCTCTGCACCTCCCGCCGCCTTGATCCCCTCATCCTCTTGTTGCTCCTGTCCTCTTCAACCCCCGCCCTCTGCTGCCCCTTCACCGTTGTGTCCCCTCTACCCTCCACCTTTACACCATCTCTTTCACAAAGTGGCTGCCATAGACTCCCCTTCCCGGATGATGCCCTCTCTAACTCCATCTATCCTATCAAATCTGATCCTCACCTCACCTCCCTTCCTCTATCCTTTTACCTGGCTCCCTCTCCCCCCCTTCCATCTTGTTTTTCCCCGCCTACTCTCTCTCTGCCTCCCTTCTCTCCCGCGAGTCCTTTTGCACTCCCCTCCTCAGCCTTTCCCCACTCCCTCTCACATCTGCCCTGCCCCCCCCCCCTTTTATGAGTCCACTCCCTCTGTCGGCTCCTCCCCCCCCCAACTTTAGTTTTTCCTCTCTTTGCCCCCTTTATTATTTTCCCCTCATCTGTCCTGGTCCCCCCCCCCCCCCATCTGCCCTTGGTTGTGGTGTGACATCTTCGAGCCAACTTTTTAGTGCAGTGTTTTAAGTGAGTGTTCAGTGTTGTGCGTCTTTTCTAGAGTGTTGCTAACAGAAATCATACTGTCGCTGGGTGTGATTTTTATACCACTTGCGAACAGAAACAGGACTGTCACTGTGTTTTTTTTTTTTAATTGTCTGTCTACTTTTTACCTGTCTGCTTCCTATGTATTTTATTAGAAGCGCCCCTTTGTTTTATGTTTTATCTTCCACAATTTTCCACCATTTTACAATTTAAGTCACCGTTTTTATCGCCTGCTTTTGTTGTTTGTTTTCTTCTGGTTTCAAAATTCTGTAGGCTGAAGAGCGGTGTACTAAGCTGCAGCCAGCCCGCCCCCTTTGGGGCAAATCGAGATTCAATAAAGGAAAAAAAACTATTAGCTGAAAACATTATAAATTTAATTCCTGTCTTCACATTTCTTGCTGAATAAATTCGGTTTATGAAGAACAAACTTATTAGTTTAAACAATAGAACTACTTGCTGGGATCTGTATACAGCAGCTGACTGAATTTGGTTTTAATGATTCTCGACGTAGACTGCAATCGCTATCGTGTCCAGAGTATCAGATCTACTACATCTAAATATATACTCTGCTAGCCACCAAACGGTGTGTGGCGGAGGGCACAATTCGCGCCAAAGTCATATTTCCCCCCTCTGTTCCACTTGCAGATCGCGCAAGGGAAAAAACGATTGTCTGAACGCCTCAGTACGAGCTCTAATTTCCCCTATCTTTGAATGGTGATCATTGCGCTATATGAAAGTTGGTGGTAATAATATATGCTCTACATCCCCGGTGAAGGTCAGATTTTGGAATTTAGTGAGCAGACCCTTCCGTTTAGCGTGTCGTCTATCTGCAAGTGTGTCCCACTTCAAACTTTCTATAAGATTTGTAACGATCTCGCATGGCTAAATGTACCAGTCACGAATCTTGCCACTCTTCTTTCGACCTTCTCAGTCTCTTGAATCAGACGCAACTGGTAAGGGTCCCATACAGACGAACAATAAGACTGGACAAACTAAAGTATTGTACGCAATTTCTTTTGTTGAAGGACTGCATCGCTTCGGGATTCTACCAATAAACCGATATCTAGAGTTCGCCTTACCCGTTACTTGTGTAATCTGATCATTCCATTTGAGATCATTTCGAATAGTCACAGCCAGATACTTGACGGATGTTACCGCTTCCAAAGACTGGGCATTTATTTTGTACATTAATGGGTATTTTCGCTTTCTTTATACGCAGTAGGTTACATTTACTAATATTGAGAGGTAACTGCCAGGCATTACACCACGCATTTATTTTCTGCAAATCCTCATGATTTGTTCACAACTTTCGTGTGTTACTACTTTCCTGTAGACTACAGCATCATCGGCAAACAGTCTAATGCCGATGTAAATACCATCAACCAGATCGTTTATGTAAATCGTAAAAAGCAGCGGACCTATTATGCTGCTCTGGGGCACACCTGACGTTACGCTTGTTTCCGTTGAAGGTTCCCCATTCAGGACGACATACTGCTCTCGGTCTGTTAGAAAACTTTCTATCCAATCGCATGTGTCATCGGATAGACCGTAAGCGCGCACTTTTAGGAGCAAGCGATAGTGCGGAACTGAATCGAACGCCTTTCGAAAGTCGAGAAATATGGCATCTACCTGAGAGCCGGTATCTAGAGCCTATTGTATATCACGCACAAAGAGGGCCACTGTGTCTCACATGACTGCTGATTCCTAAAACCGTGCTGGTTTCTGCAGATGAACTTCTCAGAGTCTAGAAGGGTCATTATGTGTGAACACAAAATATCTTCCATGATTCTAGAACAAATCGATGTCAATGAAATCGGCCGGTAATTATGTGCATCCGATTTCCTACCGTTTTTATAGATTGCTATGACATGGGCCTTCTTCCAGTCCCATGAAACTTTCCGCTGTTCCAATGATCTCTGTTGACGATGGATAAGAATGGTGATATATTTGTAGCATAGTCAACATAAAACCTTACTGGGATACCGTCTGGGCCAGATGCCTTCCTGGCGTCTAAGGATCTTAACTGTTTTACAATCCAAGATACACTAAACACTTTGCCAGCAATCCTTTCGTTTGTTCGATAATTGAAGGGGGGAATTGTGCTGCAGTCCTCTACCGTAAACGAGTTTTTGAATGCTAGGTCTCGAATTTCGGCCTTCTGTTTATCATCATCCGTAACATTACCCACTGTCAGCAAGAGAAGGTATTGAATTATTTGTAGCGTTTGTAGATATTATGTACGGCCAAAATTTATTGGGGTTATTTTTAGAATCTGTAGATAAAACATTGCTTTCAAATTCGTTAAATGAGTCTCTCATTGACCTTTTGACAGGTGCTTTCATTTCGCATTATTTCTGTTTGTCAGTAGGGTAGTGACTGCGTTTAAAATGACTGTGCAAAATTCTATGCTTTCTCAGCTACTTCTGTTTGTTGAACCAAGGTGGATCCTCTCTCTCCCCTATATTTTTGCTAGGCACATATTTCTCTAGCAGGTGGTGGACAATACCTTTAAATTCCGACCAAAGATGCTCAATATATTTGTGTCGCGCGGTGAATGCGTGGAGCTGACTATGAAGATATTCATTAATGACACTTATTTCCTTTCGCAAACAAGAAAACTCTACGTTGTTCCTTTGGTTTTTTTTTTTTTTTTTTTTTTTTTTTTTGAACTTCCACTGACAGAAGCCACAACGATATTATGGTCTCTAATACCTTCTTCTAGAGTAACTTCCTGAAAAAGATCAGGTCTGTTTGTCGCCCAGATATCTAACATGTTCCCATCTCGAGTTGGTTTTCTAACCAATTGCTCAAGGTTGTATGTTGAGAGCGCTCCTAGAATAACTTCACACGAGTCTTTGCTTCTGCCCCCTGTGATAAACGTGTACTTTTCCCAATCAATGGACGCAAGATTAAAGTCTCCACCTATAAGTAATGAATAATTTGGATATTTATTTCCTGTGTACTCAAGACTTTCCCTGAAACGTTCTGCGACGTTCGTTGCGGATGCTGGTGGTCTATAAAAACATCCTAATACAATGGTCACACTTTGTCTGATTGACACCTTTGTCCAGACTATTTCACAGTCCGACCCACTATCGATCTCAACTACGTTTAAACAGCTTTTAACTGCAATGAACACACCACCTCCCATAGCATCAGCCCTATCCTTCCGAAACATTGTCCAATACGAGTTCCAAATTTCACTGCTATTTATGTCTAGTTTCAACCAGCTTTCGGTACGTAATACAATATTGGCATTACTACTGTTTATTTCGGAGAGGAACTCGGGGATCTTCCTACAGACACTTCGAAAATTTACTAACATAAGAATTAGCATATTTAAATCCTTTGGAATGACCTGTTTATGGGAACTAACAATTTTTACGGTTCGCACACCCGATCAGTGTCATGAACTGGTAATTTCTCAGGCCAACAGTTTGTTTCCCGTGGGAAGGAAGCTAATCTAAAAAACACCCATGTGCACGCCGCAAGTACTGTGCTACCCATGTAGTTGCTTCCTGCGTGTAGTGCACCCCTGATCTATCGAGGGGCGTCCTACAACCTTCCACCCCATAGCGTAGGCCGAGGAATCTACAACCATTTTCGTCACAGAGTCGACGTAGCCTCTGATGTAGATTCTCCACTCGTCTCCAAACCAGAGGACCCCGGTCCACCCTGGGTTCAATGCTGCAAATCGTCAGCTTGGCTTCCACTCCTCGAGAGATGGAGATCGCCTTCGCCAATTTAGCCAGCCGCCGAAAACACCTAAGGGTTTCCTCGGAAACCTGACGACTGGCATCGTTGGTGCCGACATGTGCAACAATCTGCAGCTGGCTGCAACCCGCACGCTCGATAGCAGACGGAAGAGCTTCTTCCACATCCCGGACAAGGCCCCAGGCAAGCACACCAAGTGAACGTTGGACTTCTTACCCGCCTTAGCCGCTATGTTCCTGAGGGGCTCCATGACCCACCTAACATTGGAGCTCACAATAACCAACAAACCCCTATCCGCACGTGTCTGTCTGGACCTTACTGAAGGAGTGAAGGAGCGGCCACTATCCTGGCAGATGGTGCATTCTGATACGGCTCAGCCGCCTCCCCCACCCCCCCCCCACTCCCCACCCAGCATCAGATAACACATTGACTATTAGCAAAGTGCATGGGATTTGGCAGGAGCCTGCGTCCCCCATGCAGCCTTCGCCTTGAGGCTCCAGACGTCGACACAGTCTGCCACCCACACTGAGGTGAGACTGGGCCGGCCGGCTCAGACGCACCTGAGGTCGGCTCAGTGACAGAGAGTTGTGACATCCCCCCCACCCCCCCCCCCCTGCACATCTAGTACAGCAGAGACTGCCCCAGGCAGCCCATCCCCACCGCACCTCAAGGTGGCACTCTGTAGCCTGTTGACTGTCGCCAACAAAGCTTCGAGCTGCGTTTGGACTGCGGCCCACTAGTGCATCCGCCAACAACAGACACAGTCTCTATCCATCTTGCTAGTATGTGATTTACTATAAGAAGATTAAGGAAACCTACTGCCACACAAGGTTAACAGCTACACTCTAGTTGGCAGAAAGGACACTCGACGGTGAAATACAATAAAAATGTTTGGTGGAAGCAAGATCCGGTGCTTATTTTCCTGCTAGAGGCTATCTAGTGAATACTAAAGAAAAAACAAAACAGTGACCTACAGTAAACTGCTAGGGGCTATCTGGTGAATATTATTAAAGAATTAAACAGTAACCTACGGTAAGCTATACCTACAGATTATACTTCGTATATATAATTTAAACAAACGTTACATACATGCGAAAAATTATCTAATAAAATTTATAAAAACGGCTATGTTCAATTAGTCGAGTGTGTAGTACTGAACTGAGGAAAAATGGATAAAGAAAAAAAGAAACCAATCCTGGTGAACCACTAATTCTGGTTAATGAGTTTCGGATTAAAGAGATTTTACTAAACTTAAAATTCAGTGTACTAGTATCGAGAAGTATTGAAAATTGTTCTATTTCCAGAAATCTCGAATATCGATCGAAGTGCACAATATCAAACAAGCAACGGACCATTGTGGAAGAGCTGTAGTCAGACTTGTAAAACTACCGTAGACTATCGTAAGTAAGCGCAGACTACGGTAGTTTTCCTAGTAGCCTCTGTCAGGTATGATCGTAACCGCGTCACCTCTACGTTAGGTTTGTTGCATACGTATCAGGGTCACCTCAATTCGATCGCTTTGTTTGCATTTGCCATCGGTGTCTTACGGAATTCCCCTAGAAACCGGAAACAGTGAACCATCTACAAACTGGGTGAGGATATATAAAGAGCCTCATAACCTACAGAATATTTTTGTTGTATATAGCTATCCTCCCGTTTGTTACATAAAAATGACCAGTGTTTATAGCAAAATTAAAAGTGCCAGTGTTTAAATCAGGTTTTAATAGTAAATTTTTGATTTGTAACGTGAAACAGACAGAACATTAGTAAAAGTAAACAACAATACAGATTTATCATACAGGGCTATAAAACGCAATTTTCTGAAACACGTGTAAAAATAAAAAAACGCAAAACAAAAACATACAATCATTGTTTCAGTACTTCGTCGAGCTTATTTAAAACATGTTTCTGTTATTCAGATGTTCAAATGTGTGTGAATTTCTAAGGGACCAAACTGCTGAGGCCATCGGTCCCTAGACTTACACACTACTTAAACTAACTTATACTAAGAACAACACACACACCCATGCGGGAGGGAAGACTGGAACCTCCGGCGGGAGGGGCCGCGCAGTTCTGCTTTTCATAAACAATGCTAAAAGAGACTCTTGCCTTTCATCATATTGAAGAACCTTCAATTGAATACAAAATAACAACAATAATTATGTAGTTTTTCATATCTGTGCATGTAATCTGCACTTGCACCAGAAGAAATTGCTTTGGTTCCATAAAAGCGGAGAAGTTTTATGGATATAAAATACACAATGGACTAACACTGAATGATGTACGGTTCTAATTATGTGCAAAACAAACAAGAAGCAGAAGTCGTCAACTTCCAGTTTCTGTCACACACGTTCACTTATGTTTCTTTCGCTATGCCAGTGCTACCAAAACTATAGTAAACCCAGCATTTAGTACGTCATTGACGTATTGTAACAAAACCCAATTCATATAACATTCCGGGTTATTATACTGCGTTCGTATGGATTTCACGTTAAAACCCATCCTTTCGTCCTCATCAGCTGTGAAATTTGCAAGGGGAATCTTAGGTTCTTGGAATGTCCGTTTCACATTCGGACATTCCAAGAAGCTGCAGTCTCCCTTGAAAATGTCCTCCACGGATGGGGACGAAACGTTGGGGTTTAATGTGAAATCCATTCGACCACGGCATAACAGCCCGGAACATTTTATTAATTGTGGCATTTCCGGCCCTGAAGGTATACGTTTTGTATCAAAACTACCCAACCGTAGTTTTGGTAGGACACAGCTCTAGTTGTAATTAAAACCTCTCGATTAAAGTGAGAATAAGCACCGTTGGATCCAAATTTTTTAACCGTGCCACAAAAGGACGGGGCGTGGAGAGGAGCCGGTTTGTGTATGGAGACAGTTTATGGCGTGTAGTGCGCGTAGCGGGCCTTTATTGCGGACAATGCGCGGCTGTCCGGCGCGGCCGTGGGCGGCGTCCGCAATTCGTCAGCGGCTTGCGAGGTGAGGCGAGGCGAGGCCCATCAGGCTGTGCCGCCGCCGGTCGATAAGCGGACGCCGCCCCTCCGCCACCCCGCCGGCCGCCGCCGCCCTTGCCCAGCGGAGGCAGCCCAGCAATGCCGCGCCACGCCGCGCCCACCACCGCGACGCAATTCATCCATCCTGCCGGGGGCGGCTTCTGCGCCACAAGCGACGGATCACCGGCGCCCCCACACCACTGTGCCGTCCACACGTGCGGGGGTAATGGCAACTTTATCTAATACTAGGTCGTATTCTTTCCCCACTAGGCACTCTACAGCTCGGAAGAATTTCAGCCCAGAAAACTGTTTGTGCCATTACTTAAAATGTTACTATCTTATTCTCGTTTGACATATCTTAAAGTTCAATATGTTCTAAAAAGGACCAAGCTTCAAGGTTAACCTTTTAAGATTTATTTTAGTTACAGGCTGAGTACCTGGCATTTGCTGGGTATGTATTTATTCTAATCCTCTGAAATGATCGTACGGCATTGCCGGCCGGGAAGCCCCATCCGGGGAAGTTCGACCGCCGAGTGCGAGTCTTATTTCAGTCGACACCACATTCAGTTACTCGCGTGCCGGTGATGAGGATGAAATGATGATGAGGACAACACAACACCCAGTCCACGAGCGGAGAAAATCTCCAGCTCGGCCAGGAATCGAACCCAGACGCGCTGCATGAGAGGCGAGCACGTAACCACTCAGCTAAGCAGGCGAATTCTAAGCCTCTATTAGTCCATGTCTTCCTTCCCCCTCTCTCTGTCCATCTCCTCCTCATCCGTCTCTATTCATCTCCTCTCTCATTCTATCCAACTGCACCTTCCCCCTCTGTCCATGTCCTCGTCTCTCTTCTCCAAGAAAATATCTGCTACTCACACCCTTTAAATTCCAGCTCTACCTATATCCAACACCTACTCTTCTCTTTCTCTGTCCATCTCAGCCCTCTCTCTGTCCATCTCTTTCTGCCCTTTGTTTCAATCGCCTCATTCCCCTCTCCTTGTCCATCTCCTCTCCTGCCTCTCTCTGTCCATCTCGTCCTTCCTTCTTGTTTCAGTCATTTCCTTCCCCTCTTTCTGTCCCTTTTCTGTTCCTCCCCTCACTGTCTATCTCCTCCTTTCTCTTTCCATACATCTCCTACTCCTGCCTCTTGCTGTCTATCCCCTTCTATTCCTCCCTCTGTCCATCTCCTTTCATTTCTCTTTCCATCTCCTCTCCCATCTGCCTCCTCTTCCCTTTCGATTTCCTCCACCCCATCTCTATCTCCTCCTCCTCCTCCCTCTCTTTCCACCTCTCCCATGTTTCTGTCCCTCTTCTTTCCTTTCTCTGTCCCTCCCTCACTGTCCATCTGCTCCCTTCGTCTCTGTTCAGCTACTACTCTGTCTCTACATCCATCTCCTCCTTCCTCCCTCTCTCTCTCTCTGTTGATCTCCTCCTAACCCTCCTCACCTAACCCTCCTCCTCCTTCCCAATCTCTGTCCATCTCCTCCTATCACATTCTCTCTAGAAGTTGTCACCCCCTCCCCAATAGTAGGGTGCTGGTTCTTACACCCATAGTATTTATTTCCAGATAAGCACGTAGTATGTGAATCAAATTTGGTTGAAATAGATCCAGAGGTTCAGGAGGACCTTTCCACCTGTTGCTTTTCTCGCGTCTCCATATGTCCCATATATTTCGTATATGATTAACATATTTCACACATGGTGTACACATAGTTCACCTGTATCTCTAGCGAAGTTCGTCCTGCATTTTCGTTTTCACGTAGCTCAATGTTTATGAAGTCATGCGTGGTTCAAGGGCGGATACATCACAGGTTCAAATGGCTCTGAGCACTATGCGACTTAACTTCTGAGGTCATCAGTCGCCTAGAACTTAGAACTAATTAAACCTAACTAACCTAAGGACATCACACACATCCATGCCCGGGCAGGATTTGAACCTGCGAATGTAGCGGTCGCTCGGCTCCAGACTGTAGCGCCTAGAACCGCATGGCCACTCCGGCCGGCGATACATCACAGAAAAACCTGTTAAATGTAAAACCCCTTTTAATTATTGCTTTAAAAATTGTGATAAACGCTGTAAATTGGTCAATATTATTGCAACAATCAGATGTGGACGTGCACAATGTGTATGTGTATGCAGCATTTCTTTCCAATGGACAATACAACGTCCCCTCATTATTGTACTCACCACCAAAGATAATGCAACGCAATCTAATCACTGTAAAATAGCAAAGAGGATGTCAAACGTAGTGTCCAAAACCAAACGACCAAAGAAACAAAACAAAATTAACAAAAACAAATAAAACAAATACCATGAGAAAACAAAACGGTAATAGCCTCTCGGCACTTCCACGTTGGTTATTTACGGACTCAACAGAGAGGGAGACCTCACTGCTTAAATTAAATCCTTCAGGCGCCACGTATGACGAGCATCATACGGCGGACAGAGCGCGCGCTATAGCGCTATATAGGGGTAGTTCAAACATATATATGACTGCTGTGAATTCGGGATGGAACTTTATCATATATGGTTGTATTTGTTGTTAAGCAGAATATTAGGTTCATTACACATAAACTTTTTACCGTTTCAAAAATTGTGAAGTCAGGGGAGGATTTCGAAATACACTCCTGGAAATTGAAATAAGAACACCGTAAATTCATTGTCCCAGGAAGGGGAAACTTTATTGACACATTCCTCGGGTCAGATACATCACATGATCACACTGACAGAACCACAGGCACATAGACACAGGCAACAGAGCATGCACAATGTCGGCACTAGTACAGTGTATATCCACCTTTCGCAGCAATGCAGGCTGCTATTCTCCCATGGAGACGATCGTAGAGATGCTGGATGTAGTCCTGTGGAACGGCTTGCCATGCCATTTCCACCTGGCGCCTCAGTTGGACCAGCGTTCGTGCTGGACGTGCAGACCGCGTGAGACGACGCTTCATCCAGTCCCAAACATGCTCTATGGGGGACAGATCCGGAGATCTTGCTGGCCAGGGTAGTTGACTTACACCTTCTAGAGCACGTTGGGCGGCACGGGATACATGCGGACGTGCATTGTCCTGTTGGAACAGCAAGTTCCCTTGCCGGTCTAGGAATGGTAGAACGATGGGTTCGATGACGGTTTGGATGTACCGTGCACTATTCAGTGTCCCCTCGACGATCACCAGTGGTGTACGGCCAGTGTAGGAGATCGCTCCCCACACCATGATGCCGGGTGTTGGCCCTGTGTGCCTCGGTCGTATGCAGTCCTGATTGTGGCGCTCACCTGCACGGCGCCAAACACGCATACGACCATCATTGGCACCAAGGCAGAAGCGACTCTCATCGCTGAAGACGACACGTCTCCATTCGTCCCTCCATTCACGCCTGTCGCGACACCACTGGAGACGGGCTGCACGATGTTGGGGCGTGAGCGGAAGACGGCCTAACGGTGTGCGGGACCGTAGCCCAGCTTCATGGAGACGGTTGCGAATGGTCCTCGCCGATACCCCAGGAGCAACAGTGTCCCTAATTTGCTGGGAAGTGGGGTTGCGGTCCCCTACGGCACTGCGTAGGATCCTACGGTCTTGGCGTGCATCCGTGGGTCGCTGCGGTCCGGTCCCAGGTCGACGGGCACGTGCACCTTCCGCCGACCACTGGCGACAACATCGATGTACTGTGGAGACCTCACGCCCCACGTGTTGAGCAATTCGGCGGTACGTCCACCCGGCCTCCCGCATGCCCACTATACGCCCTCGCTCAAAGTCCGTCAACTGCACATACGGTTCACGTCCACGCTGTCGCGGCATGCTACCAGTGTTAAAGACTGCGATGGAGCTCCGTATGCCACGGCAAACTGGCTGACACTGACGGCGGCGGTGCACAAATGCTGCGCAGCTAGCGCCATTCGACGGCCAACACCGCGGTTCCTGGTGTGTCCGCTGTGCCGTGCGTGTGATCATTGCTTGTACAGTCCTCTCGCAGTGTCCGGAGCAAGTAAGTTGGGTCTGACACACCGGTGTCAATGTGTTCTTTTTTCCATTTCCAGGAGTGTATATCAAAGTGTTTGAAGATGTGACAGCTCTGTTGTAACGTACAGCAGCAACCATGGGAATTATGTTTCAACATTTTTGTTATATCTCCCACCGTTTCGACAATATGTGGTCAGAAAGATAACAACCGCGTTTTCTTCGGGAGGGTTTTCACCATTTCAGCGACAACATGGGCACGTATAAAAAAAATACGTTTCTGATATTTTGATCTAGACTACAACGTATTCGAAGTGTACCGGAATCGGCGAGTGGCACATGGGTAGTGTTACTTGTCAGTCAATTGCGACAGTAGCTGTTACGTTCACTACTTTTTTTCCGAAGTAAATCCAGAAAGTGATAATAGATGGTAGCACCAGTCAAGTGACAGTTGGCGAAACGTCCGTACATTGTTCTGGTAAAAATGAGTTCACTTTTCGAACGAAAGATCCCTCACGTGACGAAATAATAGCAGCCCTACATACACACACCAAAAAAGTTTTGCATCTCCTCGGTTCCAAGAGTTCCGAAACCTGTACAGAAAATTGGAACAGAGATCAACATAAACATCATTTCCGCCCTTTTTTATTGCTCATGAAAACCACACATTGCATGTTGTACCACCATTCATCGAGATCTTCAGAGGTAGTGGTCAAGATTGTTGTACACATCTGTACCTCTAATACCCAGTAGCACGTTCTCTTGCATTGATGCATCACTGTATTCGTCGTGGCACGTTATCATCATGGCACTGTTGGTCCATATTGTCCCATTCCTCAACTGCGATTCGGTGTAGATCCCTCAGAGTGGTTGATGGGTCACGTCGTCCATAAACAGCCCTTTTCAATCTATCCCAGGTATGTTGATAGGGTTCATGTCTGGAGAATATGCTGGCCACTCTAGTCGAGCGATGTTGTTATCCTGAAGGCATACGCGACACGCTTTGGTGAAGAGAACGTGATGCCAACCCCGAGCGGTCCATTCGGCCTGTTGTTTTGCTCACTTGTATTGCGCTGAAAGGTGTGGTTGCAAAGATGGACCTCGCCATGTATGTCGGGAGAGAAGTTGCGCATCATGCAGCCTATTGTGCACAGTTTGAGTCGTAACATGTCTTCCTGTGTCTGCACGAAAAGCATTTTTCAACATGGTGGCGTTGCTGTCAGGGTTTCCCCGAGCCGTAATCCGTAGGTAGCGGTCATCCACTGCAGTAGTAGCCCATGGGCGGCCTGAGAGATGCATGTTATCGACAGTTCCTGTCTCTCTCTGTATCTCCTCCATGTCCGAACAACATCGCTTTGGTTCACTCCGGGACGCCCTGACTCTTCCCTTGCTGAGAGCCCTTCCTGACACAAAGTAACAATGCGGACATGATCGAAGCGCGATATTGACCGTCCAGGCATGGTTGAACTACAGACAACACGAGCCGTTTACCTCCTTCCTGGTGAAATGACTGGAACTGATCGGCTGTCGGACCCCCTCCGTCTAATAGGTGCTGCTCATGCATGGTTGTTTACATCTGTGGACGGGTTTTATGGCATCTCTGAACAGTCAAAGGGACTGTGTCTGTGATACAATATCAGCAGTCAACGTCTATGTTCAGGAGTTCTGGGAACCGGGTGATGCAAAAATTTTTGATGTGTGTATATTCTGGCGCTGTTTTTTGACCACAACGTTGTGGCCCAAGTGGAGTAAATTGTTCTTATTTCTTTTATGTGTGCGGGTTAGTAATTAAATTTTAATTATGACTTCCAAAAATATGATGTTACATAATTAAATTTTTATTTATTTCTGACGATACTAGTCTTACAATAAATCCTATTAGAGAGAAAGCCACAGAAGAGGCTGTTAATGGTGTTTTTCAAAGAATTAAATTGTTCCCTGAAAATGGACTCTCCCTAAATTTTGAGAAAATACACTATTATCAGTTTTGTACAACTAATAGAGCGATGCAAACAATTGACTTGGCACATGAAAGGAGTAGAATTTTTGGGTGCACATACTGATGAAAAGTTGTACTAAAAGAAGGATATTACTGAATTTCTCAAATAATTAAGTTCGTTTGCTTTTGCTCTTCATATAATTTGCTGGTCTTGGAAAGAAACTAATCAGCCTCCTGACATATTCTGTATATTTGCATTCGATAAAGTCTTATGGAATAATTTTCTGGGGTAACTCATCACTTAGAAAGAAAGTAATAATTGCTCACAAGAGAACAATAAGAATAATCGCCATGTAGGTAACTCATCAAGGAGTTAGGCATTTTAACTGCGTCATCCAAATATATATATTTGCAACTGAAATTCGTCATCAGTAATCCTCACAGTTTGAGAAGAATAGTAATGACCATACCTGCAACACTGGAGGAAATAATTACCTTTGATATCCGTTGTTAAAGCTGTCAGTGACTCCGAAAAGACTTCATTATGCAGCAACAAAATTTTCTTGTCATTTGCGCAATAACATAAAATGTCTCATATGCGCCAAAGCAAGTTTGAAATCCATTCCTCGTAATCATTTCTCCTGGACAACCCTGTCAGTTCCTTGGGCGAACTTCAGTTTAAAAACCAGTAGCCGGTCAAAGATTATAAAACTTGTATTTAATTACAGTAGCATGAGTAGGACTAAAACTTAATGTGTTAGTTAACATTAACACTAAAAAACTCGTTAAATGATCTATAGTACATGAAACTAACTAACATATCTGCAGTTCTCGTATGCAATGAAATACCTGCACTCAAATAGTGTTCAAATGGTTCAAATGGCTCTGAGCACTATGGGACTTAAATTCTAAGGTCATCAGTCACCTAGAACTACTTAAACCTAACTAACCTAAGGACATCACACGTATCCATGCCCGATGGAGGATTCGAACCTGCGACCGTAGCGGTCGCGCGGTTCCAGACTGTAGCGCCTAGAACCACTCGGCAACTCCGGCCGGCTCCGATAGTGTAGTACAGGGGATATTCGAGAACATTTTTCCCCATAATCGACATATTATTTAGCGATTCAACCCCCCTTTCCGCCGCCTTAAAAGCTTTTAAATAAACGCTGTCATCCTGTACACAGAGCGCATCACAATTAACACTAAAATATGGTGGCATATAAAATAATACAATAAAACAAGCGAGCTGTTTGCGAGGTAAATGCGGAGGTGTGGTATCAAATACTGCTCTACTTTGTGCAAATGTGCTTGAATAATACCTATAATATGATTATATTACTATCCATGGCCAATATTACGCTGCACAGTGTTGTGGATGTTGTACATTCATTATGGGACTGAAGCACATTTTGCTGTTGATGTGCGACTACATCTAACGCGCCAGTATGGTGTAAGATGGGTAGGTCAAGATCAACCTATACCTTAACGTCTGAGGTCACCTGACCTCAATCCTCAGGAATTTTCTTTCTAGTGTCCCGTCAAAAGTTAAGTATACGTCTCTCCCGTTGACTTGTTTGAAGAACTGGAGCATGGAAAAGGTCAGTCCACAAGTTTAAGTAAACGCAATCAACAATACAATAAGAATCAGCTTAATTTTTCAAGGAACTCCTCGACAGAATAGAGAGAATGACCAGTTTCGATTTGAAAGTACGTGGATTACTGCTAAGATTTTTGAATTCGAGTGGTAGCTTATTGAAAATGGATGCAGCAGTATACTGCACACGTTTCTGCACACGAGTTAAGGAAGTCCGCTCCAAATGCAGATTTTGTTTCTGCCGAGTGAAAGTTGCTTATTCTTGGGAATATGCTAATATTGTTAACAAGAAATGTCAGTAAGGAATATATATATTCAGAGACCAATGTCAAAATACCCAGACTCGCGAACAGGAGTCGACAAGTGGTTCGTGAACTTACACCACTTATTGCCCGAACCGCCCGTTTCCGAGCCAAAAAAATCCTTTTAGAATGGGAAGAGTTACTCCAAAATATAATACCATACGACATAAGCGAATGAAAATAAGCAAATTAGACTAATTATCGTGTCGAATGGTCACTCACTTCAGATACCGTTCGAACAATAAAAATGGCAGCATTAAGTCTTTGGTCAAGATTCTGAACGTGGGCTTTCCACGACAGCTGACTATTTGTTTGAACACCTAGAAATTTGAACTGTTCAGTTTCACTAATCATATGCCCGTTCTGTGTAATTACAACGTCACGTTTAGTTGTACTGTGTGTTAGACACTGTAAAAACTGAGTCTTACTGTGATTTAGCCTTAGTGTATTTTCTACAAGCCATGAACTTAGGTCATATACTGCACTTCTTGAAACCGAGGCAATGTTGTACACAGCATCCTTTACCACCAAGCTAGTGTCATCAGTAAACAGAAATATTTGAGAGTTACCTGTAATACCAGAGGGCATGTCATGTATATAATGGCCCCAACACTGATCCCTGGGACACCCCCCCCCCCCCCCGCACTTTACAGTACCCCACTCAGACCCCACGTCACAGCCGTTATCAACATTGCGAATAATGACCTTTTGCTGCTTGTTGCTAAAGTAAGAGATGAACCAATTGTGAGCTACTCCCCGTATTCAGTATTGGTCCAACTTCCGGAGCAATATTTTGTGACCAACACTATCAAATGTCTTACTTAAATCAAAAAATATGCCAAGCGTTCGAAACCTCACAGAGAAAAGAGAATATAGCATTTTCAGTTGTTAAACGACTTCTAAAGCCGAACTGTACATTTGATAGCAAATCGTGTGATATAAAATTATCAATTATCCTTACATACACAGCCTTTTCAATAACTTTTGCAAACACTGATGACATAGTAATAGGTCTAAAATTATCTACACTATCCCTTTCTCCCTTTTTATAAAGCGCTTTTACTGCTGAATACTTTAATCGCCCAGGAAACTGACCATTCCTAAAAGAAAAATTACAAATATGGCTAAATAGAGGGCTAACATGCGCAAGACAGTACTTTAATATTCTGCTTGACACTCCATCATAACCATGAGAGTCATTAGTCTTCAGTTATTTAATTATTGACTCAATTTCCATTTTGTCTATATCACAGAGGAGTATTTCAGACATCAATCTCAGGAATGCATTTGCCAAGAAAGTTATATGATTCCCTGTAGAAACTAAATTTTTATTTAATTCACCAGCAATGCCCAGAAAATGATTGTTAAATACTGTACATATATCTGATTTATCAGTAACAGAAATATTTTTACTGCGAACTGACTTTATATCGTCGATCTTGTGCTGTTGACCAGACACTTCCTTCACAACTGACCATATGGTTTTAATTTTATCCTGTGAATTAGCTATTCTATTTGCATACCACATACTCTTTGCCTTCCTAATAACATTTTAAGCACCTCACAATACTGTCTGTAATGGGCTACTGTAGCTTGATTGTGACTGCTAACATTTTGATATAATTCCCACTTTATTCTACAAGATATCCTTATCCCACAAGTCAGCCACTCGGGCTGCCTATTACTGCTAGTGCCCCGTTTAGAACGTTCTAATGGGAAGCAACTCTCAAAGAGCATGAGAAATGTGTTAAGGAAAGCATTGCATTTATCATCTATGTTATCGGTACTATAAACATCCTGGCACTCTTCTTCCTTGACAAGGTTTAAAAAAGTCTCTATTGCTATTGGATTAACTTTCCTACATAGTTTGTAATTAAATATGACATTTGTTTGAGTACAAAAGCCTTTTAATGTTAAAATTTGTGCATCATGGTCTGAAAGGCCATTCACGCTTTTACTAACAGAATGCCCATCTAGTAATGAAGAATGAATAAAAATATCGTCTATGGCTGTGCTACTGTTCCCCTGCACCCTAATTGGAAAAAACACAGTCTGCATCAGATCATGTGAATTTAGGAGATCTACCAACATCCTTTTCCTTGCACCATCATATACAAAATTAATATTGCAGTCAGCATATATAACTAGTTTCTGGTACGTCCTACAAAGTGAATCAAGAACCCTCCTAGCTTAAGCAGATATTCTCTGAAGTCGGAGTTAGGGGACCAATAAACAACAACAATTAGAAGTTTAGTTTCACTAAATTCAACTGCCACTGCACAACATTCGAATATCTGTTCAGTGCAGTGTCATGATACGTCTATAGACTCTAATGGAATACTGTTTTTTTTTATGTACATAGCCACTCCCACAGCCAGCAAGGAACTCCTTGAGAAACAGCCAGCTAATCTGTATCCTGGTAAAGGAAGTCTCTGAATTGTCAAATTATTTAAGTGGCGCTCTGATGTACTAATAATTTCAGAGTCAACATCTATAAGCAGATCACTAATTTTATCTCTAATACCTCTTATATTTTGATGAAATATGCTAATTCCTCCTCTACTTGGAAACATTACATCCTCGGAAGGTGAGCCCTTAGAGGGAATTCCTTTAAGCAGGTATATCTGTCAGCTGACTTCAATCTAAAACAGGTGCAGCTGTAACACCAACTACTACAGGAATTTTTCCATGAGTGACCCCACCAGCCAGCCGAAGTGGCCATGCGGTTAAAGGCGCTGCAGTCTGGAACCGCAAGACCACTACGGTCGCAGGTTCGAATCCTGCCTTGGGCATGGATGTTTGTGATGTCCTTAGGTTAGTTAGGTTTAACTAGCTCTAAGTTCTAGGGGACTAATGACCACAGCAGTTGAGTCCTATAGTGCTCAGAGCCATTTTTTTACCCCACCACCACCACCACCCACTACACTGTCACCTATAAGCTAAGCCAGCCTCCCCTTCCCATACCTATTGAGGTGCAGGCCATGCCTAGTGAAACGTAATCTACTGACAGATCCAACTGGCACCACTGACATGTGACCCATTCCCTCTGCCATTAGCTCCCTCCCCAGGCCCATGTTAAAGCGTCTAACAGCTTCATTAAGGTGAGGCCGGTCATGACACTGAAACAGTTGCATGAAATGCACGTTAGTGCCAGCAGTTTGAGTAGCTATCTGAACCAGGTCACCACCTACATCATATTCTCCGTCCCTATCAAGACTGTTCCTTGTCCACCCACTATCACTACCTGATCGTCCTTCGTAAAATTCCTACATAACTCTCATATGCTGTCATCCACTTGAGCCAACCCTGCACTAGGCTTCACAATGCTGGTGATCTGGTACTCACTCCCCAAAACTTCCTGCAACTGCTGGCCCACACCTCTACCATGAGAACTACCTGTCGATATAGTTTAACTTTAATGACATTTACGTAGAAATTATTGTTTAAATCATGAGCGGTGTATGAAAAATATAATTCGTTAGGGAAATTGAATAGAGCTTTTTATAATATATTTTTAGCAATCTGTGTTGGTTGAGAATAGGATCAGCTGTTGACACACAGCACAGTTCGTCTGAGGCAATTAGAGGTGAGAATATACGTGAAGATATTTTCAAATACAAAGGAAACAACATAAAAAATAAGTTAAATATCCATCATAAATCCTCAAACATCTAAATACAACTGTAAACTCACAAAGAGAATATATGTTTTGCATAAGCCAAAAAAAATCGTAAGAACGAGATGTGTAGATGTACATTAGACACAGTTTTATCGCTATCCACTATAGCGCAGGAATTACACAAGTGTAGGCTCATTTTAACAGCAACAATGAACAGGCAGGTGACAATAGGTATGTGGTGTACACGCTTCCAGTGTGGTCAAACAATTCGGAATTACGAAGAACGAAGCGTAGAACGGGGTATCTGAAGATATGTGAAGTCCTTGATGTTCGAAAGCCGGTGTATCACAATCAAGGCGATAGTAAAACGAGTGAAAATCAGTCACGGATCAGTTTTCAACATTTGGCATGACATTCTGAACACGACTAAAGTCGCCGCCCATTGAGTGCCGCTACTACTCATATCCTTTAAAACTCCTCTGAATCGAGACAGTAGGGGAAGTGCTGTAGATGTGTCGGGCCAATCCAGGCAACTAAGAAGTCATTTCGATTGGCCTAACAGCTGCAGCCTTTCGTCTCCTGCCGAAAAATTATTGCACGATACTCCCCTCTGTCAAGGTGTTGGGCCATTTCATTTTCACCACACTAGCGCCGCGCTACAGTACTGCAGCGCGATCATTTCAGTATGTACCAACATGTTTCAGCATTCAAGACATTTGCTCGTAAATAAAAAAGTTAATCATCAACTTCATTTTTTCCCAGGTGTGATTAAAACTACCTCCTCTCTCGACAGAAATACGAGGGGTGTTCAATAAGTAATGCAACACTTTTTCTTCTCGGCCAATTTCGGTTAAAAAGGGCGGAATTGGTTGTGTGAAAGTGGAATGTTTCCGGTTCAGCCCCTACATTTTCACGTAGTTCCGACAGGTGACAGCGCTATAAACATTCAAAATGGCGTCTGTAACTGAGGTGCATTCCAAGCAGAGCATTGTCATTGAGTTTCTTTTGCCGAAAAGCCAGAGCATCGCAGATACTGACAGGCGCTTGCAGGATGCCTACGAAAACCCGGCAGTGAACAAAAGCATGGTGAGTCTTTGGGCGAGGCGTCTGTCATCATCGCAGCAAGGCCGCACAGACTTAGCCTATCACCAGCCTGCCGACCGACCGCACACGGCTGTGACTTCAGTAATGTTGGAACGTGAGGACACCCTCAGCCGAGGTGATCGACGGATCACAGTCGCCTCGCTACTCAACTGGGCGTCTTCGTTAGTGGTGCTGACACACTCGTCCACCACTTGGGGTACTCAATGGTGTGTGCCCGCTGGATTGCTCGCCGCCTAGCACAATACCATAAAGGGAAACAAAGGACCATCCGTTTGGCCCAATGAGGGGTGCACTCCGCAGGAAGCATTTCGTGAGTGATGGGGAAGTTACTGATGCAGCCAGACGTTGGCTCCGACGTCGACCAGTAGAGTGGTACCTTGAGGACATCCAGTAAGGTGGTGTAAGGCCGTCGCATTGAACGTGGGTTGTGTTGAAAAATAGGATTTCGTAGCCAAGAGAGTGCGGAATAATATGATCTATTGGAATTCTGAATAAAACCAACCTGCTTTCAGAACAACAGAATTATTTAACTTGTGTTTTCTTTTTACGTAGGTAAAAGATAAAAATAATATTTTTAAAGCAGCAAGAATTTTATTTTTATAAACATGTAAAAGTTTAATATTGTCAAGAGGTACGACTTTATATTAGAAAGGATACAACTCATAATTTAATGAGAAAAAAATTGATTTAGCTCTAAAGTTTAAACATTTCCTAGCTTTGAGAAAAGAGATTCATTTACAGAATATTAAATGTTAAATGGGGGAGAATATCAGTATAATACAAAAAAAGTAGCTCAATGGTCAACGGAAGACCCTGGACTGATACTCGGAAATTCCAGGGATTATTTTGTCGTGAAGACTGGAGCCAGAACACAGCATCGTGATGCCAGTAGAGGAGTACCTGAATGACAAGTAGCGGCTGCACGGTCCGGAAACCTGTCGGGGACTGAGAAAGCTTCTCCACAGAGCATTCAAGGCTGCTTGGGATCAGCCGAGCGGTCTGAGGCGCTGCAGTCATGGACTGTGCGCTTGGTCCCGGCGAAGGTTCGAGTCCTCTCTCGGGCATGGCTGTGTGTTTTTGTTCAAAATGGCTCTGACCACTACGGTACTTAACTTCTGAGGTCATCAGTCCCATAGAACTTCATCTCAGAGTAGCACTTGCAACCTACGTCCTCAATTATTTGCTTGACGTATTCCAATCTCTGTCTTCCTCTACAGTTTTTGCCCTCTACAGCTCCATCTAGTACCATGGAAGTCATTCCCTCATGTCTTAGCAGATGTCCCATCATCCTGTCCCTTCTCCTTATCAGTGTTTTCCACATATTCCTTTCCTCTCCCATTCTGCGTAGAACTTCCTTATTCCTTACCTTATCAGTCCACCTAATTTTCAACATTCGTCTACAGCACCACATCTCAAATGCTTCGATTCTCTTCTGTTCCGGTTTTCCCACAGTCCATGTTTCACTACCATATAATGCTGTACTCCAGACGTACATCCTCAGAAATTTCTTCCTCAAATTAAGGCCGGTATTTGATATTAGTAGACTTCTCTTGGCCAGAAATGCCTTTTTTGCCATAGCGAGTCTGCTTTTGATGTCCTCCTTGCATCGTCCGTCATTGATTATTTTACTGCCTAGGTAGCAGAATTCCTTAACTTCATTGACTTCGTGTCCATCAATCCTGATGTTAACTTTCTCGCTGTTCTCATTTCTACTACTTCTCATTACCTTCGTCTTTCTCCGATTTACTCTCAAACCATACTGTGTACTCATTAGACTGTTCATTCCGTTCAGCAGATCATTTAATTCTTCTTCACTTTCACTCAGGATAGCAATGTCATCAGCGAATCGTATCATTGATATCCTTTCGTATTTTAATTCCACTCCTGAACCTTTCTTTTATTTACATCATTGCTTCCTCGATGTACAGGGGCGAAAGGCTACAGCCTTGTCTTACACCCTTCTCAATACGAGCACTTCGTTCTTCATCGTCCACTCTTATTATTCCCTCTTGGTTGTTGTACATATTGTATATGACCCGTCTCTCCCTATAGCTTATCCCTACTTTTTTCAGAATCTCGAACAGCTTGCACCATTTTATATTGTCGAACGCTTTCTCCAGGTCGACAAATCCTATGAAAGTGTCTTGATTTTTCTTAAGTCTTGCTTCCATTATTAGCCGTAACGTCAGAATTGCCTCTCGTCCCTTTACTTTCCCTAAAGCCAAACTGATCGTCACCTAGCACATTCTCAATTTTCTTTTCCATTCTACTGTATATTATTCTTGTACGCAGCTTCGATGCATGAGCTGTTAAGCTGATTGTGCGATAATTGTCGCACTTTTCAGCTCTTTCCGTCTTCGGAATTGTGTGGATGATGCTTTTCCGAAAGTCAGATGGTATATCGCCAGACTCATATATTCTACACACCAACGTGAATAGTCGTATTGTTGCCACTTTCCCCAATGATTTTAGAAATTCTGGTGGAATGTTATCTATCCATTCTGCCTTATTTGACCGTAAGTCCTCCAAAGCTCTTTTAAATTCCGATTCTAATACTGGATCCCCTATCTCTTCTAAATCGACTTCTGTTTCTTCTTCTATCACATCAGACAAATCTTCACCCTCATAGAGGCTTTAAATGTATTCTTTCCACCTATCTGCTCTCTCCTCTGCATTTAACAGTGGAATTCCCGTTGCACTCTTAATGTTACCACCGTTGCTTTTAATGTCACCAAAGGTTGTTTTGACTTTCCTGTATGCCGAGTCTGTCCTTCCGACAATCGTACCTTTTCGATGTCTTCACATTTTTCCTGCAGCCATTTCGTCTTAGCCTCCCTGCACTTCCTATTTATTTCATTCCTCAGCGACTTGTATTTCTGTATTCCTAATTTTCCCGGAACATGTTTGTACTTCCTCCTTTCATCAATCAACTGAAGTATTTCTTCTGTTACCCATGGTTTCTTCGCAGCTACCTTCTTTGTACCTATGTTTTCCTTCCCAACTTCTGTGATGGCCCTTTTTAGAGATGTCCATTCCTCTTCAACTGTACTGCCTACTGCGCTATTCCTTATTGCTGTATCTATAGCGTTAGAGAACTTCAAACGTATCTCGTCATTCCTTAGTACTTCCGTATCCCACTTCTTTGCGTATTGATTCTTCCTGACTAATGTCAGGAACTTCAGCCTACTCTTCATCACTACTATATTGTGATCTGAGTCTATATCTGCTCCTGGGTACGCCTTACAATCCAGTATCTGATTTCGGAATCTGGACCAACGATTCTCTTCAGTCATCGTTGGTCCAGTACCTACAGGATCTTTTTCCGGCCGCAGCGATGTCGGAGATGTGATGTTTTACTTGATTACTGATATTCACGGTACTTTCATGAAATGATCGTAGGGGAAAATCCCCACTTCATCCCTACCTCGGAGATGCTGTGTCCCATCGCTCGTGCGCCGACTACAACACCACGTTCAAACTCACTTATATCTTGATAACCTGCCATTGTAGCAGCAGTAACCGGTCTAACAACTGCGCCAGACACTTGTTGTCTTATATGGGTGATGCCGACCGTTGCGCCGTATTCTCCCTGCTTACATATCTATGTATTTGATTACGCATGGCTATACCAATTTGTTTGGCGGTTCTGTGCATTGCTTGTACGAACATCTGGTCTTTAACAGTCCAAGTACCGCAACAACGTTGTGTCATTTAAGAAGGTACCACACTGGATACGGATAATACAAGCGTTAATGGGACATCAAATGGGACCTGTGTAAATGCAGTGCTACGCAAATTGTCATCAGTATTGTAGAGTATGTCCACAGAAGACTGGAGCAACTCAAAAGCACTCCATTTGTCTAATGATCAGCCTTTTAGCGGAGCTGAGACCTGTAACACCTATCTGAGAATGAAGGACGCTGATTTTGCGTATAAATATACATCTTTTTGTAATTTTGTGTTGTTGTTGACTGACATTTAAACCGTGGTTGATATAATACCAATACTAATAACAATAATACTAATCAGAATAACAGTAATGATAATAGTAACAAATCAATAAACGAATGACCGTCATCTGTCAAGTTTCTGCTGAAGACTGGACTTTAGTATAATCCGTATCACTAAAAACAACGCCGGCCGAAGTGGCCGTGCGGTTAAAGGCGCTGCAGTCTGGAACCGCAAGACTGCTACGGTCGCAGGTTCGAATCCTGCCTCGGGTATGGATGTTTCTGATGTCCTTAGGTTAGTTAGGTTTAACTAGTTCTAAGTTCTAGGGGACTAATGATCTCAGCAGTTGAGTCCCATAGTGCTCAGAGCCATCTGACCCATTTTTGAACTAAAAACAACATTGACCAGGAAACATTATATATTCCTAAGTACACTATCTTCCAGGTATAACACTCTTCCTACTATAACCTATCATTATGTGGAGGTGTACTAGATTCTCGTAAATGGAGGTTTTCAGAGAAATATGGTTTTTAGTAAATAACTATTATTCACTATGTTTTACCTAACTTGTCGTTCCACCCGCCTATGCATACAGTATCTGACTGGTGGTTGACAGAAGCCTATGTCATTCTTCACAAAGGAAGCGTTCCAGTTGCTTGAGAGATGGTCGAGAACGGTAACGAGCCCTTAATTACTTTTCCGATACAGATCACGGTCACTCGATAATTCCCAACTCTGACGATTGTAAAGGGCAGGGAAGACTTGTTATTACACCGTCGTGCTCATCAATTGAATCTAGGACACTTCCGGGTCTACGGGTAGGCGCAAATTCTTGTTGAGGGATATAATCCGCTCTCGAAACAATTTCTTTTCCATTAAATGAACATTGTGTCCTTTAATGGTTTCATAGACCTTACCTTACCCATATAGTGCAACCATTGGAAACGCTAAAATAACGATGTGACTATTCGAGTCATTACTAAACTTCGAAATACTTTGTTAAACATTTTCAGCTTTGATATCTTCCGTTGCAGTTCTTCACAAATAAAAACCGTAGAAGGAGGGGGACAGTGTATTACTGGACGAAGACAAGTGCGGTCTCGTATGTTGAAAAGCAGATGTCTATCCACGTCTAAAGCGTTACATGTCTTTATCTTGGGATACACATAAAGCAAACTGTCAGAGAAAATATCTTCAAGGACATGTGCGACTGTTTGCTTTTAAAAGTAATAACAGCCGACCAGAAGTGATTATTGTACAAGTGACATACTGTGTTTCCAAAATCAAAATGTTCAAGTATTCTATTGATGACATGAATAAATTTACTAAGAAGAAGTTATTCCTCCAATACTATGGACAACAACTACCTTCAATCTTGTCATCTTTATTCGCACAAATGTGGGCAGTTAAGACAAGAAAAACCCGTGCAAAAAAGGTGGCCTCTGTGGGATTTGTGGTGCGACCGGCATGAGAAAGTTGAACAATTGTATCTACACTATGTGATCAAAACTATCCGGACAACCCCAAAAAACATACTTTTTTCATATTAGGTGCATTGTGTTGCCACCTACTGCCAGGTACTCCGTATCAGGGATCTCAGTAGTCATTAGACGACGTGAGAGCAGAATGGGGCGCTCCGCGGAACTCACGGACTAGGAACGTGGTCAAGTGATTGGGTGTCACTTGTGTCATACGTCTGAACGCAAGATTTATACACTCTTAAACATCCCTAGGTCCACTCCGATGTGATTGTGAAGTGGAAACGTGAAGGGACAGGTACAGCACAAAAGCCTACAGGCCGACCTCGTCTATCGACTGACAGTTCCACCGATAGCTGAAGAGGGTCGCAATGTGTAATAGGCAGACACCTATCCAGATCATCACACAGGAATTCCAAACTGTATTAGGATCCACTGTAAGTACTATGTCAGTTAGGCGAGAAGTGAGAAAACTTTTATTTCATGGTCGAGCGGCTGCTCATAAGCCACACATCAGGCCAGTAAATGCCAGACGACGCCTCGCTTGTTATAAGGAGCGTAAACACTGCACGACTGAACAGTGGAAAAACGTTGTGTGGAGTGACGAATCACGGTACACAATGTGGCGATCCGATGGCAGGGTGTGGGTATGGCGAATGCCCGGTGAACGTCATCTGCCAGCGTGTGTAGTGGCAACAGTAAAATTCGGAGGCGGTGGTGTTATGGTGTAGTCGTGTTTTTCATGCAGGTGGCTTTCAACCGTTGTTGTTGTGTGTGGCGCTATCACAACACAGGCCTACATTGATGTTTTAAGCAATTTCTTGCTTCCCAGTGTTGAAGAGCAATTCGGGGATGAAGACTACATCTTTCAACACGATCGAGCACCTGTTCATAATGTACGGGCTGTGGCGGAGTGGTTACATGACAGTAACATCCCTGTAATGGACTGCCCTTCACAGAGTCCTGAGCTGAATCCTATAGAACACCTTTGGCATGTTTGGAGCGCCGACTTCGTGCCAGGCCTCACTGACCGTCATCAATACCTCTCCTCAGTGTAGCACTCCGTGAAGAATGGGCTGCCATTCCCCAAGAAACCTTCCAACACCTGACTTAAAGGAGGGCTGCGAAAGTGGAAGCTGTCATCAAGGTTAAGGGTGGGCCAACACCATATAGAGGGCGCCACGAACTTGTAAGTCATTTTCAGTCAGGTGTCCGGATACTTTTGATCACATAGTACATATCAGAAAGCTTCGGAGTCGATATGGTTAGCGATTCATTTAAATGACAAATGGACTCACGCACTGCACGATTAAGTGGCTGCTGTCATAACGGCACAGTATAGTGTTACAGAAAACCAAAGTGGCAGCCAATGTTTAACCGCTGCACGGTCGAAGTGCTGAATCCTCTTAATTTCGAATCATGCAAGCACTTACATCCACGATTACAATGCATCTGCACTTCTCGTAAATAAAAATAAGTAAAATGACTTATGGACATAATTTATCGTCGCATAAAACCACTGAGGAAAGCAAATTGCGATTTGTTAATTGGCAATGTCGTTTTCACAGTGACGGGATTGATGCACGGCACCTGTTTTTTGATCTCAGGATGACCGGTGATGGCCGAAACGGGTAATTTGTGGTTTTGAAATCAATACGATTGTGCCGGACAATAAATTATTTTCAAAATAATCAATGTGTGTTTCCTGTTCGCCTGGAATATCATTGTTTCCAAAACGGCTTGTATTTTTCCTGGTGTTAAGACGGATGAGTAGGGAAAGAGGTAGCTCATGTTTCAGTAGTGTATTTATAGAACATATTCATCACCATACGATTTCTAAGTGGCAAGTACGTTCACGCAGGAAGGCTTTTCACTCTCGCAGTAATGTGTAACATACACAGCACTCTGTCTAGAATTTCTGGCAAGTTCGTTCTTTACTTATGTAAAATCCTGATGTTGATGGTCAGAACCATTTAGTAAACAATGTAAAACACAGTACAATAAACACAAAGAAATTCATAATCTGTAACAAACCATTTCATGAAGACGATAAGAAGGTTTTTCTAGATTTCGTTCTTGATACTCACGCCCTTTAGTCTTACATCGTGAAATTGATGTCTATCTGAGTGGTGTTCGATCACGACGCGCTCTTCTTCATGACTAGAGGCAAAATAACCTTACTTCATACGTCCACCCTTATATCACTTCTGTGAAAAATCATTAAAACCAGATGTTGTAGACAATAAGTACCTGAAGACGACGAATGGAACCTTCAATGACGAAACTAATAAAATAAATTGCGAATAGTTCTGTTTCGAAATTTCCATTCTACGCTAATTTTTTATCCGCTGTAGATATAACCTCAAAAGGCTACAATTAAAGAGATTCAGACCATTCTGATAGGTATAACACGTATCACTAATAACGTGCAGCAGCCAGCTCAGTAGGTATGACATGGCGGGTACAGAGCGCAACATAGGGGCAGCAGATTGATAGCGAGGCTCGAACCTTCGTCCGATCATTCAGTTTTAGGCTCATCCGCTGTTTCCCTGAATCTATTAAGTCAAAAGTCGGAATGGATCCTTTGGGAAGGACTTTATCGATTCCCTTCCTCATATGTCCCCAGTATCAGCTTCAGTTCCGTCTCTAGTGACCTTACTGACGAAAAAATTTCTGATCTTCCTTCCTTATTTAAATTGCACGCCAGTGTGAGATGACAAGCTTCGTCGGCTGATTATATCCATCCATTTAATACAAAAATTATTTAAAAAGTATACAACGTAAATACGATATTCATCAAGTAGCTCATTTCAAACGCGAACCAAGATACGTTAGTGAATATTTTTCTTGGTGAAGTGCCACATTTATGAAGCGCTTCCTGTGTTAAACAATTTTTGAGAGTATTGAATTGAGTAGCCGTAAGTAAAGCAACTAACAGTCTTCGGTTCACTAATAGCAAATTGGGAAACAATAATCACTCTACAAGGACTGTTTACATGACACTCGTGCGAACTATCCTACAGTACCGCTGATTTGTCTGGGATCCATGCAGAACAGGAATAACGGGGAATACTGGACGTATACAAATAAGGGCAGCAGCAGTGGTCGCAGTACGAGGTACCCACATATTCATCCAGCTCTGCTCCCATACACAAGACATGTGCAGTTATCCTTAGTATTCCGCATTCTGGTCCCGACGCGCCAACTGGAACCAGCAGTAGAAAGACAGAGTTAGTGGTCATGAAGCCGTCGTAGCGAGGATGGCTGCTGAAGTTAATAAATCAATCAAGAAGGCCAGGAGAATGTTTTTCCTAGAATGAGCAATTAAGCAGTTGTTAGTATCCCACTTACACCATGAATGGACATCATTCAGTTTCAGTATGGTAAACGTGAAGGAATTATGGAGAAAGTTCGAACGGATTGTAAATCGAGCTCTGGAGCAGTATGTGCCGAGTAAGTGAACTGAAGAGGGAAGAGACCTATCATGGTTTAATAACAAAATTCGGAAAATACTGTGAAGGGAAAGTCTGTGACACTCTCGGTTTAAAAGAGAACGCATAAGGATAATAGGGGAAGGTTTGCAGAGATTCGTGCGTCGCTAAAAAGAGCCCAGTACATTGTCCTGGACAGCGAATGCTCATTACAGACCAGGCTATCATCATTAGCGTCCTTCGAAAGTATGACAGAACCACTATTATTTATCTGTAAACATAAATGATCTCACGGACAGGGTGAGCAGTAATCTGCGGCTGTTTGTTGATGTTTCTGTGGTGTATGGGAAGATGTCGTAGCTGAGTGACTGTATAATGATGCAGGATAATTTAGCCATAATTTCTAGGTAGTTTCATCAATGTCAGTTAGCTCTAAATGTATAAAAATGAGCAGCAAAAACAATGCCGTAAAGTTCGAATACGGCATTAGTACTGTGCTGCCTGACATAATCAGGTCGATTAAATATCTATGTACAGCGTTGTAAAGCAATATGAAATGGAACAAGCATGTAAAGATCGTATCGTGGAATGCGAATGGTCAAGTTCGGGTTATTGAAAGAATTTTTTAAAAATGTGGTTCATCTGTAAACGAAACCGTATATACACTCCTGGAAATGGAAAAAAGAACACATTGACACCGGTGTGTCAGACCCACCATACTTGCTCCGGACACTGCGAGAGGGCTGTACAAGCAATGATCACACGCACGGCACAGCGGACACACCAGGAACCGCGGTGTTGGCCGTCGAATGGCGCTAGCTGCGCAGCATTTGTGCACCGCCGCCGTCAGTGTCAGCCAGTTTGCCGTGGCATACGGAGCTCCATCGCAGTCTTTAACACTGGTAGCATGCCGCGACAGCGTGGACGTGAACCGTATGTGCAGTTGACGGACTTTGAGCGAGGGCGTATAGTGGGCATGCGGGAGGCCGGGTGGACGTACCGCCGAATTGCTCAACACATGGGGCGTGAGGTCTCCACAGTACATCGATGTTGTCGCCAGTGGTCGGCGGAAGGTGCACGTGCCCGTCGACCTGGGACCGGATCGCAGCGACGCACGGATGCACGCCAAGACCGTAGGATCCTACGCAGTACCGTAGGGGACCGCACCGCCACTTCCCAGCAAATTAGGGACACTGTTGCTCCTGGGGTATTGGCGAGGACCATTCGCAACCGTCTCCATGAAGCTGGGCTACGGTCCCGCACACCGTTAGGCCGTCTTCCGCTCACGCCCCAACATCGTGCAGCCCGCCTCCAGTGGTGTCGCGACAGGCGTGAATGGAGGGACGAATGGAGACGTGTCGTCTTCAGCGATGAGAGTCACTTCTGCATTGGTGCCAATGATGGTCGTATGCGTGTTTGGCGCCGTGCAGGTGAGCGCCACAATCAGGACTGCATACGACCGAGGCACACAGGGCCAACACCCGGCATCATGGTGTGGGGAGCGATCTCCTACACTGGCCGTACACCACTGGTGATCGTCGAGGGGACACTGAATAGTGCACGGTACATCCAAACCGTCATCGAACCCATCGTTCTACCATTCCTAGACCGGCAAGGGAACTTGCTGTTCCAACAGGACAATGCACGTCCGCATGTATCCCGTGCCACCCAACGTGCTCTAGAAGGTGTAAGTCAACTACCCTGGCCAGCAAGATCTCCGGATCTGTCCCCCTTTGAGCATGTTTGGGACTGGATGAAGCGTCGTCTCACGCGGTCTGCACGTCCAGCACGAACGCTGGTCCAACTGAGGCGCCAGGTGGAAATGGCATGGCAAGCCGTTCCACAGGACTACATCCAGCATCTCTACGATCGTCTCCATGGGAGAATAGCAGCCTGCATTGCTGCGAAAGGTGGATATACACTGTACTAGTGCCGACATTGTGCATGCTCTGTTGCCTGTGTCTATGTGCCTGTGGTTCTGTCAGTGTGATCATGTGATGTATCTGACCCCAGGAATGTGTCAATAAAGTTTCCCCTTACTGGGACAATGAACTCACGGTGTTCTTATTTCAATTTCCAGGAGTGTAGTAAGTCACAATGTGCCAGACCACAAGGGTAATCCACACTTATTCGTCACATGTGCTCTCAACATCACACGTTGCAGGATGGTATTTGTCATACAGACATCGAAAACGCAAATTGAAAATTCGTTCAAATACACGTGGTTTTTTTCTTTATATTACCTCTCAAATGTCATGGAAATTAAATAATATGACTAGAAAAGAAAAAATAATTACTAATCAAGTTTGAGTGGGAGATGAACCGTCGCCTCCTACACTCTTATGAAGCTAGAACGCTAATCACTTGACCACCATCAAGTCTAACAGCCAGAACCTCTCACAGATACATAAGGCACATAATAGTAAAAAAAAACTCCTCTTGCGTTTTTCTCGAAACTGTCAGTGCAGTGAACCTTACAACTTGCACATTATGATGTTTAAATGGCCTATTAAAAGTGTACCGAGTTTGAAGTAAATCTGTGGTCCCAACGCGATGGTCTTTCCTTGTAAGTGAACAGCTTTATAGATCTAGCACGTCGTTGATTAAAAGAAATATAGATACACTTGTCAATATTACTTAATGTTATTGAACAATTAGGGCAAAATAATTATGAAACAAGAGTATTTATTAATGGATTGTATTCAAAGAAAGAATGACGTTCCCCATTTAGCCTAAATATTTTCCCTCACACATTTGTCCACACCCACTATCCCAGCACGGCTGCGACATGAAAAGAGGTCTGATTATTTTCTTTTCACTTGTGTCCACAATGTTGTTTGACTCTACGGAGAACGTAATGGAAATGACGAATAACCTGTAATGGCTGACATTTTAGCTTTACCCTTTGTAAACGTTCTTATGAAGTTTTAAGAGTCAATAGTACATGGAGGATCTATGAATTACTCTATAAACCATTGCGAATTGCTCCCGTACAGACCGTCAACGTTATTAGACACTACACTGCGTAGTTGTATGCAGATTTAAGAAATCGTTCTTCTCGTGCTCCATACGAGATAGAACGGGAAGAAACCATAATACACTGCCTGAAAAAAAAAGAGTGTGTAGCATCCAGAGGATATAGCCGGACGCCAACGTAACTTCGTACACGTACACATCAGTGGCGGGTATGTAAATGATTAGAGTTTCAATCCGCTGTGGCCGACAGAACGGCCATCACAGTGCCTTAGGGTTGTTCGTGTTTAGTTTTCTTGTCACCAGATCTGGTCGGAGATAGAAAGGGCGCAAATAGCGTTAGATGTTGAGTAATTGCTGTGAGGGCGACGGAGATGCGGCGAGCTCGTGTGACAGCTTTATCAGCACCTGACAGAGTTCGACAGTGGACTCACGGTGGGCCCCATTTGGCAGGCTGGACGAATCGTGCGAGGTCTAGGTTTCTGGGGTATCCTGGTGTTGCGGTGATCCGATGTTGGACTGCATCGGGACACGATGGAGGCATACTCGTCGTCAAGTTGCCCTCGACCACGTCTGACCCACCACATGGGATGCTCATCATCTTGTGGACCAAAGACGTTGTAACCACTCCTCATCTGCACCTGCGACCCGAAAACAAGTAATGGACTCCATGCAGCGTTTTGTTTTGTCCCACATCATTGGTCGGAGAATACCACAACACAAACCCGAGGGGGGGGTTGTAATGGCGCCTCGGCTGGGGGGGGGGGAGGGAAGCATGGAGTGCTAATGAATGGCGCCGCATTGTGTTCAGCGATGAATGGCTCTCGTGAGTATGGCGGCGCCCCTGTGATGAGGCTACCACACTTACAGACCTGCACCGTGTGTGAGTTGCGGCCCTTGCTGTTAATAGCTCTATTCCGAGAAGTACCATGGAAATAACCTAGGTCAACACAACTCGCCGGGCTGTACTCTCTGTTAGGGATTCCAGACTGACGAGCGATATTCAGGTATTGGTCGAACGCAGGGTTTTGTATGTTACGTCCTTGGTGGATGGAGTATACTTCCTGTGGATGCTTCCAGCAAATCACAATCCGGCATTTGTGTTTCCTATGATTAGCTTTATGTAATCATTCCAACTTTAAATCACACTAAGAACAATCCCTGACCTTTAATCGATATAACCCCCTTCAGTGATTTGGTCGGCAATAGTGTAATCGTGCAATGATGGATATTTCCCCTGTTTATGTATAATATGTTATATTTATTTATGTTAACGGTCACCTGCAAATCCCTGCATCAAGCACCGATCCTCTGCAGGTCTTTCACCATTTCACGACAATAGTCTGTGAGGTAACAGGCGAGTTGTGGCGCCCTGAAAATATTCTAAGTTCAGAGTTGGCAACCACGGCTAGGGCGGCTCGGCAAGCAACCGCGTGATGCCGCACGTGGTCCATCAGCCACGTGGCTGGGGATTCCATGGTGACGCTGCGTCGATGAGGGAGACATGCAGTTAGTGCCAAAGATGGCGGACTTTGTGAAACCTTAATGGCAGACATTTCACAGTTTGTATAGAAATTAACAGTAGCCAGATGAATCATGATACTTTAAAAAGAAACATGTGCATTACCATTATTTGCACGAAACTTCTGATGGTCTAATCAGATTTTCAATATCTTTATTAGTTTAAAGTTTAGTATCTGGCGGTAAATTATACAAGAAACGAACCTCAACGAATTTCCAAAATCTAAACGGGTCATCCGATTTTGACGATCGTCGTGTCTTTACAAAGCTATTAGTGTAAACCTAAACTGGTATAAATTACAGGCATCTAACTTGAATAGTACATGAGTTATTGGAGGTGAAAGTCGCCAATTACTATCAATCGCGTCAGGCCATAAGTACTCCACAGTTACACGAAAAAACGTTAGCAGCATGCTTATAAATATATTTATTCATCTATGTCTTTGTTTATATCTGATATATATTATTCATGAAGATATTGGTCGAATATTTACTGTGTTTTAGAAAGCACAGAGACATTCATCTACTAGCCTACTTTTGCTTGCTATTCCTTTGATATATGTTTATTTGATTTGTTTATGTATTTAATAATGTGTGTTAGAGCGTGTTTATGGTCAAGCCGTTGGAATATTTATTTACTTTCAAGTTATTTAAATGTAAATCCGGTATTTCGAATGTGTTTCATTATGTTTGTGAGTGTGCGTTGGCTTGGAGACAGGGCAGGAGTGCTCTAACCAATCACAGCGATCGTTTCCAAAAAGGACACGTGGAGAGACGTATGGAGGTTGTGGAGCAGCATCGTTTCTGGAGAGTACACGAGGCAGTGCTGGACAGTGAGGTGCGAGGGACAGTCGCACAGGACACGGAGAGTCCTGGACAGTAGGGCGCGACGGACGCACGGTCGCGAGAAAAGGCTTGGAGAGTGCAAGCGTTTGCACATGGTGGCGGGAGATAGAAGTACTTCGTAGTGCCGACTTGTGCACTTGTGAGATTTCCGTGGCTTCTGCAGTGAAGACGTAGTATGCACTTAGAAGTGAATATCTCTTGAGCTATGTTGTTGTCCATAACTAATTACGTGAAGTAGGAATCTATTGTTTCCCTGTTATTCAATTTATATTTTATTTAATTGCTGGACCATCGACACCAATAAGTGTTTTGTAGTAATAAACGGTACTTCTGCTATCGTACTCATCATTTAAAGTCGTTAAGATAGTACCTGCAGATTTTATTTAATTGCAATCTTTCATTTATAAATTACTATGTTGCATTAAAATTTCGCAATTGCCTAGTGATAGGAACCTTCGACCATTTCATTCATGTGTGTTTTCATATTGTATACTGTAGACTCAGCATTATTTGGCTTGTAATGTGGCAACTACGTATCCCAGCCCCTAGACTACGAAACCAGCCAAAACTTTTAATATTTCAACTCTGGGTCAGAGGGTACGTAGTTGAGGCCATCACCAGACAACATCATTTACCCGGGCGGGGGGGGGGGGGGGGGGGGTGCAGGTTCGATTCCCGAAGGGACTGGGTG
Source organism: Schistocerca cancellata (assembly GCF_023864275.1). Lineage (NCBI taxonomy): Eukaryota > Metazoa > Arthropoda > Insecta > Orthoptera > Acrididae > Schistocerca > Schistocerca cancellata. Next base: position 513,728,857 of record NC_064628.1, on the reverse strand, counting down.
TTTGTGACGTCTTCATCAACAACATTTCATCCTCATCGACGTGCATGTCGCCGAAGTGGCGTCAGCTCAGAAGACTTGCATTAGGCGATCAAGTCTACCTGCCGGGAGGCCCTCGCCACACGACATTTCATACATATAACACCATCATTTGCGAACTGGCTCATGAAGCTTGCGACATTTTCTACAAGGTCATTTATATACACTGCTCTGCAAAACTTAAGGACGAGATGGATAAAATAACACAACATACTAAGTACTCGGCGGAAATTAATGGAAGTACGATACTGACACAGGTCTCCCAGTCGTCCACAAAAAGACCGGCGTCATATGGCGTGAGGTCAGCGTGATTGTAGCACTGAATGGAGATGGCCTCGCAATATGAGGCAGTACAAGGAGCGGCAAAAGAGCGCGCGGGAGTGAGTGTGTGTGTGTGTGTGTGTGTGTGTGTGTGTGTGTGTGTGTGTGTGTGAATCAGCGAACAGTTACGGTGCACGGTGGCGGGAATCTTCATTATTCTATGGGCGGGAGACAACATTTGGATGATTTCTCACGGAGAAGAATGATCGGTAAACTAGAAGAATAACGAAGTATAACGAGTGTAGCCCAGTGAAAAATGCTCTGAACCACAAACACTTCTGCCCGAAGGAGAAAAGTGGCTGACCACAGTCAACTATAACGCTACGTTGTGCAACAGGCAAGAAGGGGCCGCGTCAAACAGCGGATGCAAATGCAACTATATTTAATAGGGCTGAAAGGCACGCAATCTCGCGCTCCACTGTGTCAGAGAATGGAGTTGTCTCTTTGACCGACGACCAGTACGTTGTGTTCCTTTGACACCCGTATGTCAGCGGTACCATTTGCGGTGGTGCCGAGAGCTTAACGACTGGGCCATTGACGAGACGGTTCGCGTATTCTTCTCGAATGAGAGCAGATTCAGTACGAATGGTGATTCTGGACGTACCCTCATATGGCGAGAGGTGGGAACATGTAACACACCCACGAACATTGCCGTACATGATCGTTTTGGTGGTCCAGATATTATGGTGTTGGGAGACAATGTTGCACAGACGCTCTGTCCTCCAAGCCTCTCAATATGGTACCTTCACCAGTCAGCATTAGTTTGACACTGTACTCCTTCCTCGCACGTGTCTTTTCAGGGGCACATTCATTTTTATCGGTGACAATGCGCGACCGCATCGAACAGCGCATGTGGAGCAACTCTCGGAACGAGAGGCTATTTGGCGAAGGACTGGCCTGCTCAACTTAAAACCATCGAGCATATGTGGGATGTATTGGACAGACGTATTGCAACACAATCACATGAACCAAGGATTGTCCAGCAGTTGTAAACCGCGCTGGTGAAGAAATGGAACGTCACTCTAAAGGATTCGTTGACAACATTCTAGCATGGGAGCATGCCGCAGAGCATGCTTTGCCGTTCGCAGTCATCGCACATTCTATTAAGAACCGAGTGTCACCTTTTATAATGTCCAGGGGACCACTATAAATTGCGTTGACTTCACTGTAATTAAAGTCTTTGAATTAAATTCTCTTTCCTGTTCGCCTAGTTGCTTAGCCTGCAATACACTTTAACAGTTGTTTCTATGTCTGGTATAAGTTTGAACGAGCTATGTTACTTGGCAGTGACACATCATGCGGAAGCTACTTTCGTCATTGCACACCAATGTACGTCGTGAACAGTAACGCTGCTATAACGCTCCATTAGAGTATGCGCGAAAATACGTCTGAAGATTTCTTTCTGTTAAGACTGAAATGCTGTGTTGTTTGTTGGGGCTCCTCAGTACAGTCATACAGGCGGTCAGAAATTTCGTACTTTCGCATATTTTTCACCAACTGAAAAAACGGATCTGTATAGCTTTCTGAAATTAAAAAATACAGAATCAATCTTGGTGCCCACATATAGTGGCTGCTGGGTTCGTGGACGAACCGAGCGAGTTGAGTTTCACATGGTAGTATTTTCCAGAAACCATACTGATTCCTACAAAGGAGATTTTTCGGTCTCTTGAGACACTAAAGCGTGTTCAAAAATTCCATAACAAACTGACGTTAGCAATATAAGCATACTGTTATGTGTGTTTATTCGAAGATCTTTCCGTAATCCTTGTAGCGTAACTGAAAGGTTAAAGAGTGCCCGACAAGTCCCCGTACTCCCGTTAACTTGCTGCCATCACTGAAATAGTTGAGCAGGGTACAATGAAATCCATTCGCATAAGGCCAATTGCACTTTAAGTACCGCGGTTAACAATGCATGGCAACAACAAAAAATATTTGAAAATGAAAATGTTTGCACCGATTTTTGTGAATGAATTATTTGACAACGACATGGAACAGCGAGTTTCAGCTTGCTGTGTTCCCAAATGTATCTCGCACGAAAATGTTTTTGGTGAATGTGTAATATATCGCAGTACATACACGATGACTATGGTTTTCTGGTCTAAGAAAGATCCACATTGTGTGCAAGATTTGGAAAGAATCCACCTTATGGTATGATATGGACGAGATGTCGTCATGATACCTGTTCGGAACACATTTTCTTGAAGGATGCGCGAATGGTCATTTTTATTTGGGAATGTTGCAAACGTGTTTCATACCTCAGCCTGAAGAGAAGGAGCCTATGAATCACGTGTAGTTACAGCAAGGTGCAGCTGCAGCACATTTTGTTAGTCAGGTGCGGGAATTACTCGATGAACGGAGAGTGGTTCAGTGGCACAGTACGTTATCTCAGATGGTAAGTCATCGATTGAAATAGAAGTATATCCAGGCGTACCCAGAGAAGTATGTTGAGAGTCTTCTTGGTCATGCTTTATGTTAATGACCTGTCAGGCAGTATCAATAGTAACCTCAGACTGTTTTCAAATGATGCAGATGTCTACTGCACTACATGTAAAAGCTTCCCAAACATCCAGTGAGACTTCGAAAATATTTTAATTGATGCAAAGGTTGAAATAGAGGAATGATAAGCGAGATGGGGTGTCATTCATCTAAACAAAACGGTTTTTTGTTGCAGCAAATTTTCGCAAAATTTCAACCACCACCATTCTCCTCCGACTGTCAAAATATTTTTATTGACTGCCACTTACACAGAGAGAAAAGACCATAATAATAAAATAAGAAAATTAGAGCCTCGTGCGGATTGATTTAGGTGATCTTTTCTGCCAAGTGCTAATCGAGAGTGGAGTGGGGGGGGGGGGGGGATAATATGAAAGTTGTTCTATAAAACCATTTGCAAACATTTAAGATTGAGATACAGATCAGAGGTCCTCAAACTGCGGTCCGAATCATGTCTTCCTGCTGCCCGCGGTTCTCAGCTGTATTTTATAGTAATATGCATCCAGCAACTAACAGTCGAATCCAAAAATGTCAACTAACGTTAAGAGCTTCTTAAAATTGTTGTTTTCCTCCGCAGTACCAATATATATATATATATATATATATATATATATATATATATATATATATATATATATATAATCACTTTTTCATATAATTAAATTGTCCCAACCGAATAAGGATGTTTATTTACTGGTGACCGGTTTCGAATACTGTTCTGGTCATCATCAGATAACTTACTACATGGACGTTTGCTGAAACTGGGGTGGAGCAGATGCCACTCTAGGAGGCATATAACCACCGAGCAGTGCTTATAAGCCTCCTAGAATGGCGACTGCTCCTCGGTGAATTCGTTCTTGAGCTAAGTAAAGCTGGCCACTTACCTCAGGAGCAGGGAGGTAATAGCGTGGTCATTGTGGGGTGAGAGGATCTGATGGCAGGAATGTTGGACTTCCAGTACTGTCAAGCCACGGGTTGTGTGACTCGTACCCGTCAACTACTATGGTATACATTTTGACTTCGAAGTAACATTGATCGTGCACGCGCACTATAGTCATCTTCAAAATGTGGGACATGTTTGTAGCAAGGAATATGAAATTATCTTAAGGCTGTTGTAATACTTCGCAAGGACTAGAAGAAAAATGTCATTCTAAACATTTAGCATTTGTGATCGTGGAATCAGGTAATAAACTTCTTCAGTTCATGTTCAGCTCATCGTCAGGTGAACAGGACTGCAACAGGAAAATGCAGAAACTGTTGTTGTTGTGGCCTTCAGTCCGAAGACTGGTTTGATGCAGGTCTCCATTCTACTCTGTGCAAGTCTCTTTCTCCCCGAGTAACTACTGCAACCTACATCCTCCTGCATCTGCTTACCGTATTCACCTCTTGGTCTCCCTACATGATTTTTACCCCCAAGCTTCCCTCTAGTGTAGTACTAAATTGGCGATTCCTTTATGTCTCAGAATGTGTCCTGCCAACCGATCCATTCTTCTAGTCAGATTGTGCCACAGATTTCGTTTCCACCTAGTTCCATTCAGTACCTCCTTATCAGTTACGTGATCTGCCCACCTAATTTTCTACATTCTTCTGTATCACCACATTTCAAAATCTTCTATTCTCTTCTCGTCTAAACTCTTTATCGTCAATGTTTCACTTCCATTCATGGCTAAACTTCATATAAATACTGTCAGAAAAGTTTCCCTGAATCTTACATCTATGCTCGACATTGACTAATTTCTCTTCTTCAGAAACGCTTTTCTTACCATTGCCAGTCTACTGTTATACCCTCTCTCCTGCTGCACAAATGTCAAAACTCATCTACTGGTTTAAGTGTCACATTTTCTTATTTACTTCCCTCAGCATCAACTGCTTTAATTCATCAATCTTGTTCTCCTCTCAAGACACTGTCCATTCCGTTCAATCGCTCTTCCAAGTCCTTTGCTGTCTCTGACATACTTACAATGTCATCGGCAAACCTCAAAGTTCTTATTTCTTCTCACTGTACTTTTATTCCTACTCCAAATTTTTCTTTTTTTTCCTTTACTGCTTGCTCTATATACAGATTGAATAACGTCGGGGTAGGCTACAACCCTGTCTCACTCACTTCCCAACCACTGCTTCCCCTTCATGCCTCTGGACTCATAACTGCTATCTGGTTTCTGCACAAATTGTAAATAGCCTTTGGCTCCCTGTATTTTATACCTGCCCCCTTTACAATTTGAAAGAGTATTCCAGTCAACATTGTAAAAAGCCTTCTCTAAGTCTGCAAGTGCTAGAAACGTAGGTTTGCATTTGCTTAACCTATCTTCTATTAGAAGACGTAGGGTGAGTATTGCCTCACGTGTTCCAGCAATTCTACGGAATGCAAACTGATCTTCCCCGAGGTCGGCTTCGACGAGTTTTTCCATACTTCTGTAAATGATCCGTGTTAGCATTTTGCAGTCATGACTTATTAAACTGATAGTTCGGTAATTTTTACACCTGTCGGCACCTGCTTTCTTTGGAACTGAGATTATTGTATTCTTTAAGCCTGGGGGTATTTCACCTATCTCGTACATCTTGCTCACTAGATGGAAGATTTTTGTCATGGCTGGTTCTCCTAAGGCTATCAGTACCTCTAATGGAATGTTGTCTACTTCCGGGATCTTGTTTCGACTTAGGTCTTTCAGTGCTCTATCAGATCCTTCGCGCAGTATCATATCTCCCTTTTCATCTCTCTCTACGTTCTCTTCCATTTCCATAATATTGCCCTCTTGTACATTTCACTTGTATAGACCCTTCTATGTACTCCTTCCACCTTTCTGCTTTCCCTTCTTTGCTTAGGACTGGTTTTTCATCTGAGCTCTTGATATTCATACAGGTAGTTCTCCTTTCTCCAAAGGTCTCTTTAAATTTTCCTTCAGGTAGTTCCCCTCTTACCCCTAGTGATATATGTTTCTACATCCTCACATTTGTCCTCTTGCCGTTCCTGTTTAGCCATTTTGCACTTCCTTTCAATCTCATTTTTTAGACATTTGTATTCTGTTTCGCCGCTCTTTAAAGCGTTTTTATATTTTCCCCCTACATCTATTACATTCAATATCTCTTGTGTTACTCAAGGATTTCTAACAGCCCTCGTCTTTTTACGTACTTGATCCTCTGCTGCCTTCACTACTTCATCTCTCAAAGTTACCTATTCTTCTTCTACTGTATACCTTTCTCCTGTTCCCTAATGCTCTCTCTGAAACTCTCTACAATCCATGGTTCTTTCAATTTATACAAGTGGCTCCCATCGCGTTAAATTCCTATCTTTTTTGCAGTTTCTCCAGTTTTAATCTACAGTTCATAACCAACAAAATTCGGTCCGTGTCCACATCTACCTCCGGAAACGTCTTACAATTTAAAATCGGCTTCCAAAATCTCTGTCTTACCATTATATAACCAATCTGAAACCTTCTGGTGATTCCAGGTCCCTTCCACTTATATAGCCTCCTTTCATGATTCTTGAACGAAGTATTACGCTCGGTGTAAAATTCTACCACGCGGCTTCCTCTTTCATTTCTTTCCTTCAATATACATTGGCCTACTATTTTTCCTTCTCTTCCTTTTCCTACTATCGAATTCCAGTTCCCCATCACTATTAAACTTTCGTCTCCCTTACCTATATCAATAATTTCTTTTGTCTCAAGATGCATTTCTTCAATTTCTTCTTCACCTGCGGAGTTAGTTGGCGTATAAACTTATGCTACTGTGGTGGATGTGGGCTTCGAGTCTATCTTGGCTACAATAATGCGTCCACTATGCTGTTCATAGTAGCTTATCCGAGTTCTGTTTTTTTTTTATTATTAAACCTACTCCTGCATTACACCTATATCATTTTGTGTTTACAACCCTTTATTCACCTGACCAGAAGTCCTGTTCCTCCTGCCACCGAACTTCATTAACTACCACTATATATAACATTATTTTAACCATCTTTTTTTAATTTTCTAACGTATCTGCTCGATTAACGGATCTGACGTTCCACTCTGCGATCCGTAGCACGCCAGTTTCGTTTCTCCTGATAATGGCATCCTGAGGAATCTCCGCCCGGAGATCCGAATGGGGGACTACTTTACCACAGGGAATATTTCACTCAAGAGGATGTCATCATTTAATCATACATTAGACCTGCATGCCATCGGAAAAAATTACCGCTGTAGTTTCCCCTTGCATTCAGCCGGTCGCAGTGCCAGCACAGCAAGGCCGGTTTGGTTGATGTTACAAAGATCATATCATCCAGACTGTTGCCCCTGCAACTACTGAAAAGGCTGCTGCCCCTCTTCCGGAACAACATGCTTGTCTGGCTTCTAAACAGATACCCCTCCGTTGTGGCTGCACCTACGGAACGACTGTCTGTATCGCTGAGGCATGAGGCATACAAGCCTCCCCATCAACGGCAAGGTCCATCGTTCAGGGAGGGGGAGGGGGGTGAAGCGGAAATTATAATAAGAGATTTTATACCACTTAACACTTGTTTTTGTATAACAATAATGGGAATTCGCTGCCCAGCTGTAAATAATAAGTTCATACAGGCAGGTTAGTACAATGAAACACAGGTGTCGCACTTTTCTCGTCCCGTTCAAGGAACATTCGGATGTTAATAATTCTGAGACCCCTTTGGGCAGTCTTTTTGAAAGTCAAAGGGCACTCTGTTGGGGATATAAATACGAATATCCTTCATCGTCACCACAAAGGCTGCGTCCTTAATTTATTAGAGGCAATAGAAATTATGCATAATTTAAACACGAACCTTTCAACAACCCTAAATGAGCAAATGACGGCTGAAGCACACTTATCTTCTAAATAAGTATTCTTTTTTGAAATAGCGCTCAAACCTCGTCGATTTACCGCTGAAATTTCCCTGTCAAAGAATTGTAATTTTTTCCATCCCTTTAATTTTAATCGCCATGTGGAACCATTTCTCCTTGTGGATACCCAGTTGTCGCTATACTTATTTTTGTCCAGCTTGCCACTATTGGCTCATTTGGGGCTTTTTTATTTTAGATTTTAAGTTTATATCATTTTCAATCGATGTTTGAGGAGTCTAACTATTTATGCCCAAATACATAATTTTTACATTTTTTATAGTTTGACAACGACATCTATCTTTGATTCAGTTGCGTATTATGTATCCACCATATGTTAACGATCGGGCTAGTCAGCTCCGGCATTGTTGGACTCTACATGACTTTACTGTCCCTTGCAAGTACGACGGTCGCTAGTTTTCATCCTTGGTTGCCTTCTACCGCCACATCACACCGTATCTCGGCTTCACGTACGGCTTTCTCCTGTCCGCAGCCTGGCGTTCAGAGTGTGGCGGCCACGCGCCTGACAGTCTAAGTTCTCTTTCGTTGTCCGTCGATATTCTCTTAATTTTCTCGGTTGTTCTTTTTTTGACCACTCACTCATTTCGGTCTTTTTGTTGATTACGAGGTGCGACACCCATTTTTCATTCTGACTGATCTGACCGTATCAACTTCACATTTACAGTTGGGCAAGGATTCCCAATATTATTACGTATAACAAACAAGTGTTAAGTGGCATACAGTGTTATTAGAGCTTTTACATTTTGCTATTGCAGTCTTCTTTACCTGACTGTTGGCTTATAGTTGGCCGAAACCAGTCGTAATTGAACCAATCAAACTACTTAAATTGGTTTATTATCTGATTCCACGGTGTTCAGTAGCGGATGTACTGCTAATCAAATTTTATTTGTGGTCATGTCTCATAATTCATTTAAATATGAGTACAATTGCTATTATTAATTAATCATCCGCTCACGCAACACTCCGTAAGGCTCTTACATTGTCAGAAGTTAGGCGAGGGTGGTAGCTATCTGAAACAGAGATCGGTCGACACGATGTGTCCCGACCGTCAGCGATCAGTACTTCAGAGCTGGAGGCCAACCCACAGGGCCCTTACTACAGCTAATCTATTGGGGGGGGGGGGGCCGTAACATACTAATATATGTAGGTACCCAATTGATAATAAGACAGGTACATAAGCGGACTGAGGTATCGCCCCACAATGTCAGTATTGGCTCTGAAGCGTCTAGATATACGGAGACATCTCGGACACGCTATAAACACGAGAGGACATCAAACGAAATATTCGACAGGGTTCAACACTCGCATTACCAAGCGAGGAGGTATGTATCGTAATCTAGTCTGGTAGTTTACAACTTAAAATTTTGAAAAAAAATATTAGTTGTTTTTAATGATTTCTTATATCAGATTTCAAAAGTGTTTTATATTTTTTAGTAAAACGTAGCCAAAAAAGCTAAGTTTTAGTAGTGAATGTGACTGTTCGCAACAAATGGCAGCATCTTTCTCACATGTCTGTGTAAGGTATGTTGTGAATGACAATCAACGATAATTAACGACATTTATATTTTTTTTTAATTTTGGGCTGTTATCTTAAAGTACCCCTCCAGTCGGTGAACGCGGTGGTGTTGCTAAGATTGTCCTAAAAGATATTTTGAGGTTCTGTTCCCTACTTATACAGTAGTATCCATTTAAGAAGTACGTTGTTGCTAAAAGTTAAAAACTCGACGAAATTTTGTTTTTATAGGTTTTTTTTGGTGGTCGGCACAGAGTACTCCACCTCTTCTTGTTATTACGCGTTACGGAAAATACGTTGGTATTGCTGGGGTTAGAGAATTGCGAGACATGACACATCGTTGAATCTGACGGTACGTGGTGGAGGTGGAGCGACGAAAGGCAAGCGGAGGGGGCGACCACCCCCGAGGGGCGCTGTGTGGACTCGCCTACAGGCGCGCCGGGAGGTTCCACCCGGGGGCGGAGGGGCGGCGCTGCGCTACCTGTTGAGCGGCGGCGGCGGCGGAGGCGGCGCTGCGGATGGCGGCGGCCGGATCGCGGCCAGTGCAGCCGCGATGCGCGCCGCGGACGCACCGACAGCCGCCCCCGCCGCCGCCGCCGCCGCCGCCGCCGCCGCCCCCGCCCCCGCCCCCTCTGCCCCAGCAGGGCGCGCTCGCCGTGGCGCGCAGTAGACGCACGGCCTCGCCATGAGCGGGCTAGGCCCCGCAGGCTGCTGGATCACGCACAAGGGGCTCGAAACGTGGGCGCGCCTCGCCAGGGAGCGCAACAAGGTCAGCCGCGCCTCGCACTGCTCGTAGATACCTTCCCTCAGCACTCACACGAGATGCGCCTTTACTAACACATTTCGCAGGAGTGAGGCAGCAGCGACGAATAATCTATGAGACGCTCACTCAGTCTTTTAGTGTGACACTGCTTTTCAGGACTCCTAGATGAAAACCGCAGTTCCCAGGTGTCATTCAGTCGATACGTCGCCTGCTGACAAATTTATTTGTTTATTTATTTTATACTTTTACAACTGAAGGGTTGTCATATTGCACACGTACTATTTCTTCCTTCGAGATGACACTGGACATTTAGTATTGAACACCTACAGATATGTTAACAGATGAATGTAAAAGTGAAATAAATCCTGAAGAGTGAAGTAGAAACGAAAGAAAAATCCATCACCTGAAGACGCTTTGTCCGTATTCTGTTGCAGTGGTAGTCAGCAACCTCGAAATGGCTCAGTATTGCTGATCGTGCAGTTTTCTACATCTATGTTTACAGCTATACTTAACTACTTCCAAATGACCCTGCTCCTATCAAAGCATCAACTGTCCTGACTCTCTCTCCGCAGTCCCTTTCATAAATAATGTCATGAGGTCAGCGCCTGTGGAGACTGATCCACCACCTTGCATACGAGATCCGCTTATTAAGGACCCAGTCCCAGACCCTATCTTAGAAAAATCTCATACGATCATTGGGAATGGAATCCTAGGCCTCCGCTCCGCCAGTAACGAGACTACTGGTCACAAATTCTTCCTTATATTCCCCTTGTTCAGAGGCCAAATATTCCGTAAGTCTCAACGCGAAGCTTCCAGTGTCTACCAAGCATAGTACAGCTACAACATTATCTTTTTCGTGGTAATACGAAATAAATTATAAGTGCGTTCATCAGTCTGTCCAAGTGCGTGCTGCAATAATTTCGTGCCGTAAACAGGAACGTGTTTAATTAATGCAAACTATGGCATATCATCGTCATTTTAAAATTGTTTCTGCTCGTTTTAGAACCAGAAGCTGAGGCATCATATTATAGAATAACGATTTATTCACTAGTGTAATCTATAGCAACAATACTTAATATCACCAGGTAATATTTTCTCGATTTAATTCCTAAGAAAGGTAATGCTGTGTTGGCTGTATCCGCCCTTTGTCTAGACGAAATAAATTACAAGAACTAATACATTGCACACTATTTTAATCAATAAAAATGACCTCCTTCCTAGTTACCTAAAATAGGTAGTATAAACACATGACAGTAATATGAAATTAATAATTTATGTTCGTCAGCTTAATGAGATGATAATAATAAAAATAATAGTAACAGAGCGAAACAAAATCTAGCAAATAAAAAAAGAGAAATCTAGAAAATAAAACAAAACTGTAGCACTTCGGTTTCTAGCGTCATGGTGCTGTTCTTGCCCAAAGTTACAATATTTCCCTCACTCATAGCAGATCGATCTCCCTTGGTAATAATAATGCAATAAGCGCCACACGAAAGCTGGGTGAAGGCAAGTCTCAACCGTTATCACATATCAAAGAAATATTTAACTGATTAGAAGCCGTTAGCTCAATATAAGTTTTAAACGCCTTTCAATTTCCCTGTCCCTTTGTATAACCTAGTACATTATTGTAGCGTCCTGCCTGCTTTGACATGTTCCTTCCTCATATCTTTCCTTTTTTTTCTTTTTTTACTAGAATCAGATGAACGTTCCACGGGATAGTGTTTGCTTTCCAGTGACTATGGACCTACAGATTATCAGACGAACTGCAAGCACGCCTCTACACCTCTACACCTCCCCGTAGTGCCTTATACATGGTGTTCCCAATATTTCGCATAGTATACTGTATGCAACGTTTTGAACGAGACACAGTAACAATAAGCATTTCCACTAAATTTGCGGAAACACCGCTACCTATCATGTTATCTTTGCTGAGCTGCTTGAACTCTGAGGGCGTCATATCTTTTATAGTAGTGTTGCTACGTTATTATGTATTCATTTGTTAAGTAGATCGGCTGTCGTCGACTCTCTGCACTACTTACATCAGTGGACTGTAATTACCAGACTGTATCAGGTTATTCTGTAAAAAGTTTCAAATTGCCAGCGCTTTCATTTCAAATTACCGTTTGCAGACAGGACATGGATGTCCGTAAAAACTTCAGTGATCTAGTTTGTGCTTCACGTGTCGCATTTCCAATGCTTTGGTTCTAGTTCGGGCGATCGTATTAAGGTGGCTGCTCGTGCGAATTGTTAGACCGACTCGTTTCGGTAGCTGGTGATCGGCGAGAAGTGGTTTGTTTGGCGCTGAGGAGCGTCTCCTTATGAGCGGCTTGGAAATTCGCCAGATCAATACGGCCGATGCACGCGGGCTGGGGGGGCGTGCCTGCCCAAGGCGAGCCGTTCCACAGCTGGCGATAGGGCGGGGGCGGAGGCGGAGGGAGCGCCAGCACAGGTGGCTGTGGCCGCCTACCATACGTAGTACGGCGCTCAGAAACCTCACGTTATGAAAACTAATGTCCAGTTCCGGCTGTAAAAACACTTTTTTCCTCATCATCCTTCTGTAATCTTTTTTTCATCAGATTCCCCCCCCCCCCCCAATTTCCAGAGAAACTGCCCGCCATACTTAAGTTTCTAGAGCCCGTTTTCTACAAGGATTATTCAGAAAGTAATGCCCGATTGGTCGTGAAATGGAAACCAAAGTTTCCAATTTTTGTTTTATTTACAATAGTTAGCTACACAGTCCGTGTAATACTCTGAATAGTCGTCGCTCCGACTTAGACATTTGTCGTAGCGTTGTTCCATCTTTCCAATACTCTCGTCATAGAAGGCAGTCGCCTGTGCTTTCCCAGGTCTACAGCTCGTTGTCTATGCAAAAATGTTGTCTTCATAGCCAGAGGTTCATGAGTGCAGAGATAAAAATCTGATGGTTGGCTCGTGATCAAAAGCTTCCCATCGAAAACACTGCAGGAACGTTCTCACTGCCCCTGTGATGTGCGGCCGAGGATTGTTATGAAGGAGGAAATGCATGACAGTTATGTTGTGTGGGCTGCATGAAATCAAGCGTAATCCTTGTCGAGAATATACTGTTTTCTAGCCATATTTACGTGCTCACCGTGCGCTCAGAACTGAAAATAATGAAGTGACGCGATCTACGGGCATGCTAGTGACACTGCCCAACACATTTGGCAACGCTTCTTGGATTCTCACTCCCTTCTACTTTCCTAATAACACTCGTGTTAATGTGACTTATAACGTAACATGTACAAAGCGCCAGCTTGCTATGCAAAAGGGCGCCCATCGTCTAATCGAGATCGGCCGCCTCATTAACGGATTTTGACCTGATTCACCTGCCTGGATGTAGTTTTCAGGAGGCTTCCCCCATCTATCGAAGTAAATGCTACAATGTTTTCTCATCTGCGCCTCGGAAACGCGAGACAAAAACAATTATACCGGGCGAGTGGAGCTAAAAGTTCACACACTCCACTCGCGTTTATCAGGCCCAGAAAAATATCCAGAAACACTCTGTGTTTCAGAAGGATTAGTTAATATTTTAGAAGGTGCTAGGGGATAGACTAATACGAATAAAAATTCCACATAATGCTTACCTGATTTGTCGTTGATTACAGAGATACAGCTGTTAGAATGTAACTCAAATACACTCCTGGAAATTGAAATAAGAACACCGTGAATTCATTGTCCCAGGAAGGGGAAACTTTATTGACACATTCCTGGGGTCAGATACATCACATGATCACACTGACAGAACCACAGGCACATAGACACAGGCAACAGAGCATGCACAATGTCGGCACTAGTACAGTGTATATCCACCTTTCGCAGCAATGCAGGCTGCTATTCTCCCATGGAGACGATCGTAGAGATGCTGGATGTAGTCCTGTGGAACGGCTTGCCATGCCATTTCCACCTGGCGCCTCAGTTGGACCAGCGTTCGTGCTGGACGTGCAGACCGCGTGAGACGACGCTTCATCCAGTCCCAAACATGCTCAATGGGGGACAGATCCGGAGATCTTGCTGGCCAGGGTAGTTGACTTACACCTTCTAGAGCACGTTGGGTGGCACGAGATACATGCGGACGTGCATTGTCCTGTTGGAACAGCAAGTTCCCTTGCCGGTCTAGGAATGGTAGAACGATGGGTTCGATGACGGTTTGGATGTACCGTGCACTATTCAGTGTCCCCTCGACGATCACCAGTGGTGTACGGCCAGTGTAGGAGATCGCTCCCCACACCACGATGCCGGGTGTTGGCCCTGTGTGCCTCGGTCGTATGCAGTCCTGATTGTGGCGCTCACCTGCACGGCGCCAAACACGCATACGACCATCATTGGCACCAAGGCAGAAGCGACTCTCATCGCTGAAGACGACACGTCTCCATTCGTCCCTCCATTCACGCCTGTCGCGACACCACTGGAGGCGTGCTGCACGATGTTGGGGCGTGAGCGGAAGACGGCCTAACGGTGTGCGGGACCGTAGCCCAGCTTCATGGAGACGGTTGCGAATGGTCCTCGCCGATACCCCAGGAGCAACAGTGTCCCTAATTTGCTGGGAAGTGGCGGTGCGGTCCCCTACGGCACTGCGTAGGATCCTACGGCCTCCCGCATGCCCACTATACGCCCTCGCTCAAAGTCCGTCAACTGCACATACGGTTCACGTCCACGCTGTCGCGGCATGCTACCAGTGTTAAAGACTGCGATGGAGCTCCGTATGCCACGGCAAACTGGCTGACACTGACGGCGGCGGTGCACAAATGCTGCGCAGCTAGCGCCATTCGACGGCCAACACCGCGGTTCCTGGTGTGTCCGCTGTGCCGTGCGTGTGATCATTGCTTGTACAGCCCTCTCGCAGTGTCCGGAGCAAGTATGGTGGGTCTGACACACCGGTATCAATGTGTTCTTTTTTCCATTTCCAGGAGTGTAAATACAATTGTTAAGAAAAGGCAAATGAATAAGTTCAAACTTTCTTTCCAAAAATTCCACCTACGACTTCAATGCATTGTCGAACTCTCTTGACGGCACCACGCCTAGGTTCTCTAAAACCGTCTTAGCGTCCTTCTATGAGGGCAGTAAATATGTAAGGTTTAGGTGATGTGTCACCTGACGAACATAATGGGCAAGTGTTCTGTCATCCTGGGAGAAATAGCCGTACTTTTAGCCAGAACAAACGATTCCTATAATGATAGAAGCATTGTAAACACCGGAGCAGTATACAACCACAGACATACAACTTTTAATTCAATTCATTAAACCTAGCAGTTTGGATAAAGTTAATGTGTTTCATTACTTCCCCCTTTTTCGCAGTCGTCTCAGTCAGTATCGTTTGTTACGCTGTTTAATTACACATTTCCTGCCGGAACTTCATGCGGAGAATTTATTTTCACTTTTCACCCTTACCATATAGTTTTTCAAAAAAATGGTTCAAATGGCTCTGAGCACTATGGGACTTAACATCTGAGGTCATCAGTCCCCTAGAACTTAGAACTACTTAAATCTAACTAATCTAAGGACATCACACACATCCATGCCCGAGGCAGGATTCGAACCTGCGACCGTAGCGGTCGCGCAGTTCCAGACTGTAGCGCCTTAAACCGCTTGGCCACCCCGGCCGGCTATAGTTTTTCAGGAATGTGGTTTTCCTCGTTTTAGATCAGGGCCGGCCAGAAATTCTGCACGCGTGCGGTGTTCTTGCACATGTGCAACTTCCGGGTCACAGCGTGCACGCCGTAGCCGTCAGCGTTCATGTAGTGCATGTTTCTACGTACAGATGTCGCTCCTCTGTTGCACAAAGTGCGTTATCGACACCTCGTATGTGTATCACAACCTGGGCTGTGTCTGTAAGATCTGTTGCTTCATCGAGCGCTACAGAGAAAGCAACAAAGTATTTAGCCCTATTTATAGCTGCCTGTGCAGATCGCCGGCCATAGCACTGATACGTCTTGTCTCTGTTTGTTTGGATAGACTGATTTCTTGAAACCTGCTGACGTTAGTGGGACACACAAGTTCTGCAGCACCAATCAGACACCCTTTCACAAACTCCCCTTCGGAAAAGGGTTTCCCAGATTGTGCAATTCTTAATGCGCTTTAAAACTTGCTCGCAGTCAAGATTTAGTGTGGTTGTCATTCCGGAAAATTGAAAACAGTACATTGTACAGCGTACAGTAAAACAGACATAAATGTAACACAAGAAACTAAGAGTTCAAGAAGTATCAGTTACTTTGACGTACAGTAAAATCGAGTTGATGTGTCTCATCCATTTTCTTAAGGACATTTAATTTTGCTTGCCGTTCTTCACTGTTGAGTACACTACACTCGTCTTTGTGATATGTATTGTAATGTCTTTCAACTGAAAACTTACGCCAGACGCCTATTATTCGGCGGCACAGCAAACACTGAGTTTTCACCGAGGGCTACAAAAAAGAATTGCAGTTCCCAGTCATTTTTAAACGACTGAGAACATAGATCTCCCGTCCTTTACTTTTTCACAGTACCTGCCATTTCTCAGTACTTCTCTGTTAAGGTTACGGTCACCAGGGGTAAACGAAACTGGATATGTTGCGCTCTTAAAAAGCTTGTAGCACAGGGAAGTGGAGCCGCCGCCGTTCATTTAGGACACACGTTTAATAACAGATGTCGCTGTCGCACATGTGCAGCACTTCCGCACGTCTGCACACTGTGAAGCGTTTGGCCGGCCCTGTTTTAGATGAATAGTATTTATAGGAAATTATTACACGTCATCTCTAGGAGATTAGGAGACACACACACACACACACACATCATGCAGTCAGTAACAAATATTTACTTTTACAATCCATCATTTAAAAGTCAGGAAAGCAAAAAAGTGTAGACCGACTATATTCTGTGTCATGACCTCTCGTGTAACAAATATACCACCATATGTAGGACATCGGACATCTGATTCTGAGTATTAGGACGTTTTATATGAATACGTGGTTCGAAAAAACAGCCACCACGCGGAATCAGCAGCTGTAACAATATTACATAAACAAGGTGGAAGGGGGGAGATAGGAAACGAAAGGAACTAATGATATCAACTGCATAGAGATTTATGCGAAATCAGCGGCGACGAGTGAAAATACGCACACAACCAGGATTCAAACTCAGGATCTCTTGATTACTAGGTAGTGCTGCGCCAACGGGATACAGTGTTTATCACAAATGAGTGAGCTATCTCGGCACGCTCCCTGGCTGAACCACATTCCCACCTAGCGCCACTTTTTTTTTTTTTGTTGGTCATCAGTCTACTGACTGGTTTGATGCGGCCCGCCACGAATTCCTTTCCTGTGCTAACCTCTTCATCTCAGAGTAGCACTTGCAATCTACGTCCTCAATTATTTGCTTGACGTATTCCAATCTCTGTCCTTCTCTACAGTTTTTGCCCTCTACAGCTCCCTCTAGTACCATGTAAGTCATTCCCTCATGTCTTAGCAGATGTCCTATCATCTTGTCCCTTCTCCTTATCAGTGTTTTCCACATATTCCTTTCCTCTCCGATTCTGCGTAGAACCTCCTCATTCCTTACCTTATCAGTCCACCTAATTTTCAACATTCGTCTATAGCACCACATCTCAAATGCTTCGATTCTCTTCTGTTCCGGTTTTCCCACAGTCCATGTTTCACTACCATATAATGCTGTACTCCAGACGTACATCCTCAGAAATTTCTTCCTCAAATTAAGGCCGGTATTTGATATTAGTAGACTTTTCTTGGCCAGAAATGCCTTTTTTGCCATAGCGAGTCTACTTTTGATGTCCTCCTTGCTCCGTCCGTCATTGGTTATTTTACTGCCTAGGTAGCAGAGTTCCTTAACTTTATTGACTTCGTGTCCATCAAGGCTGATGTTAAGTTTCTCGCCGTTCTCATTTCTACTACTTCTCATTACCTACGTCTTTCTCCGATTTACTCTCAAACCATACTGTGTACTCATTAGACTGTTCATTCCGTTCAGCAGATCATTTAATTCTTCTTCACTTTCACTCAGGATAGCAATGTCATCAGCGAATCGTATCATTGATATCCTTTCACCTTGTATTTTAATTCCACTCCTGAACCTTTCTTTTATTTCCATCATTGCTTCCTCGATGGGCATATTAAAGAGTAGGGGCGAAAGGCTATAGCCCTGTCTTACACCCTTCTTAATACGAGCACTTCGTTCTTGATAGTCCACTCTTATTATTCCCTCTTGGTTGTTGTACATATTGTATATGACCCGTCTCTCCTTATAGCTTATCCCTACTTTTTTCAGAATCTCGAACAGCTTGCACCATTTTATACTGTCGAACGCTTTTTCCAGGTCGTCAAATCCTATGAAAGTGTCTTGATTTTTCTTTAGCCTTGCTTCCATTATTAGCCGTAACGTCAGAATTGCCTCTCGTCCCTTTACTTTCCCTAAAGCCAAACTGATCGTCACCTAGCGCAGTTTCAATTTTCTTGTCCATTCTTCTGTATATTATTCTTGTAAGCAGCTTCGATGCATGAGCTGTCTCCGGAATTGTGTGGATGATGCTTTTCCGAAAGTCAGATGGTACATCGCCAGACTCATATATTCTACACACCAACGTGAATAGTCGTTTTGTTGCCACTTCCCCCAATGATTTTAGAAATTCTGGTGGAATGTTATCTATCCCTTCTGCCTTATTTGACCGTAAGTCCTCCAAATCTCTTTTAAATTCCGATTCTAATACTGGATCCCCTATCTCTTCTAAATCGACTCCTGTTTCTTCTTCTATTACATCAGACAAATCTTCACCGTCATAGAGGCTTTCAATGTATTCTTTCCACCTATCTGCTCTCTCCTCTGCATTTAACAGTGGAATTTCCGTTGCACTCTTAATGTTACCACCGTTGCTTTTAATGTCACCAAAGGTTGTTTTGACTTTCCTGTATGCCGAGTCTGTCCTTCCGACAATCATATCTTTTTCGATGTCTTCACATTTTTCCTGCAGCCATTTCGTCTTAGCCTCCCTGCACTTCCTATTTATTTCATTCCTCAGCGACTTGTAGTTCTGTATTCCTAATTTTCCCGGAACACGTTTGTACTTCCTCCTTTCATCAATCAACTGAAGTATTTCTTCTGTCGCCCATGGTTTCCTCGCAGCTACCTTCTTTGTACCTATGTTTTCCTTCCCAACTTCTGTGATGGCCCTTTTTAGAGATGTCCATTCCTCTTCAACTGTACTGCCTACTGCGCTATTCCTTATTGCTGTATCAATAGCGTTAGAGAACTTCAAACGTATCTCGTCATTCCTTAGTACTTCCGTATCCTACTTACTTGCGTATTGATTCTTCCTGACTAATGTCTTGAACTTCAGCCTACTCTTCATCACTACTATATTGTGATCTGAGTCTATATCTGCTCCTGGGTACGCCTTACAATCCAGTATCTGATTTCGGAATCTCTGTCTGACCATGATGTAATCTAATTGAAATCTTCCCGTATCTCCCGGCCTTTTCCAAGTATACCTCCTCCTCTTGTGATTCTTGAACAGGGTATTCGCTATTACTAGCTGAAACTTGTTACAGAACTCAATTAGTCTTTCTTCTCTTTCATTCCTTGTCCCAAGCCAATATTCTCCTGTAACCTTTTCTTCTACTCCTTCCCCTACAACTGCATTCCAGTCGCCCATGACTATTAGATTTTCGTCCCCCCTTACATACTGCATTACCCTTTCAATATCCTCATACACTTTCTCTATCTGTTCATCTTCAGCTTCCGACGTCGGCATGTATACCTGAACTATCGTTGTCGGTGTTGGTCTGCTGTCGATTCTGATTAGAACAACCCGGTCACTGAACTGTTCACAGTAACACACCCTCTGCCCTACCTTCCTATTCATAACGAATCCTACACCTGTTATACCATTTTCTGCTGCTGTTGATATTACCCGATATTCATCTGACCAGAAATCCTTGTCTTCCTTATACTTCACTTCACTGACCCCTACTATATCTAGATTGAGCCTTTGCATTTCCCTTTTCAGATTTTCTAGTTTCTCCTCCACGTTCAAGCTTCTGACATTCCACGCCCCGACTCGTAGAACGTTATCCTTTCGTTGATTATTCAATCTTTTTCTCGTGGTAACCTCCCCCTTGGCAGTCCCCTCCCTGAGATTCGAATGGGGGACTATTCCGGAATCTTTTGCCAATGGAGAGATCATCATGACACTTCTTCAATTACAGGGCACATGTCCTGTGGATACACGTTACGTTTCTTTAATGCAGTGGTTTCCATTGCCTTCTGCATCCTCATGTCGTTGATCACTGCTGATTCTTCCACCTTTAGGGGAAATTTCCCACCCCTAGGACAAGAGAGTGCCCTGAACCTCTATCCGCTCCTCCGCCCTCTTTGACAAGGCCGTTGGCAGAATGAGGCTGACTTCTTATGCCGGAAGTCTTCGGCCGCCAATGCTGATTATTTATCAAAATTTAGGCAGTGGCGGGGATCGAACCCGGGACCGAAGACGTTTTGATTATGAATCAAAGACACAAACCCTATACCACGGGTATTTTTAATTCAATCCTTTAAACCTAACAGTTTGGATAAAGTTAATGTGTTTCATTACTTCCCCCTTTTTCACCGTCATCTCAGTCAGTATCGTTTGTTACGCTGTTTAATTACACATTTTCTGCCTGAAGCTGACAATGATGCCAGTAGCTCTCCTGCATTCAGAGGCAGAGCCAGCCTGTGAGTGCGTACATACAAGACCACTGCTTACAGAGCCTCTAGCCCTTACATCAACCCCCTCGCCCCCCCCCCCTCCTCCCCGCCGAAAGAGATGGAACTACCAAATACGGGTCAAAGACGACCACCTCGGCGTCATAAACGTGTTTCGTCAGGTACAGCATTGGAAAGATTTGCAACGTTTATTTCATTTTCAGACATAGTAACGGTTCTTAGAGATGAGCGGGCTTTTAAAATAACATTGTGGTACTTTATATGTGCTGTAGACTCAAGACAAATTAATAAAAGTAATAAGAGCAAAATACTGACAGCTAAATATGGATTTTTACATAACTCGAAGATTCAAAAGACTTAATCCTATTTGCTGGTTGAATGACATTTAACTCATTGTTAGTAGTCACTACATTTTTTTGAATATCCATAGCTAAATAATTATCCCTGGAGAAACTGGACAGGGAACGGTTTGCTTATGTTAGTGTGTATTATTCGCCACAGTAAACGGCTAACATTCATGTAAACGAAAGCTTTCCAGCTTCGTGAAAAGAAGTTGGCAATACGGAAGGCATATCAAATAGATCACGTGGTAAATCACAGAGAATAGCACTTAGAATTAATCAACTGTCATTTAATTTGAATGTGAAAAGTAGTTCACGTGTGCCAATTTTTTCCATGTAAATGTAATATCGAAAGTCGAATCGTAGGAGAAAATTATACCTCCAGAACACCGTTTAATACGTGACTGATACAGATGCATTAAATTCCTAGGACAATCCTCTCTTGGAGGATTATTCATAATCATAGTACTTTTCACAATTTTACAGTATACTATCTAAGAACACTGCTGATTCTGGGAAAATTATACATATCTGCAGATCATGCTCTTTCACAGTTAAAAAATATCATCGATACATACTGATCACCAATCCTTTAGTTGATACGTGACGTGAATTCTCGTCTGTCGCACATGACAAGGTGGCCATATATCTTACACATTTCAAAATTATGCTTTGAGCCAGCAATGGGTATTAAGACAATAAACGTTAATTCGTCGTCAATCATTAAACAGTACATCGTATCTAACTAGTAGAAAGTACATCAATTCTAAGAATTAACAGGGTAAATCATAGTAGATGCTGCATCTAGCTTAAGTTATAATAGGATAAGTAAGAATTGGTCTGGGTGCAACAGAGCACTACTTAAACAATCATTTGAACTGCTTTCTAGCGCTGTTCTTAAGTTAGGGGCATCATCTACATCTACATCTACATCCAGACTCCGCAAGCCATCTGACCGTGTGTGGCGGCGGGTACCTTGAGTACCTCTATCTGTTCTCCCTTCTATTCCAGTCTCGTATTGTTCGTGGAAAGAAGGATTGTCGGTATGCCTCTGTGTGGGCTCTAATCTCTCTGATTTTATCCTCATAGTCTCTTCGCGAGATATACGTAGAAGGGAGCAATATACTGCTTGACTCCTCGATGAAGGTATGTTCTAGAAACTTCAACAAAAGCGCGTACCAAGTTACAGAGCGTCTCTCCTGCACAGTCTTCCGCTGGAGTTTATCTATCATCTCCATAACGCTTTCGCGATTGCTAAATGATCCTGTAACGAAGCGCGCTGCTCTCCGTTGGATCCCTATCTGGTATGGATCCCACACTGCTGAGCAGTATTCAAGCAGTGGGCGAACAAGCGTACTGTAACCTACTTCCTTTGTTTTCAGACTGCATTTCCTTAGGATTCTTCCAATGAATCTCAGTCTGGCATCTGCTTTACCGACGATCAACATGATATGATCATTCCATTTTAAATCACTCCTAATGCGTACTCGCAGATAATTTATGGAATTAACTGCTTCCAGTTGCTGACCTGCTATATTGTAGCTAAATGATAAGGGATCTTTCTTTCTATGTATTCGCAGCACATTACACTTGTCTACATTGAGATTCAATTGCCATTCCCTGCACCATGCGTCAATTCGCTGCAGATCATCCTGCATTTCAGTACAATTTTCCATTGTTACAACCTCTCGATATACCACAGCATCATCCGCAAAAAGCCGACACTCCCCTGCGGCACACGTGAAATCACTCTTACTTCGGAAGACTTCTCTCCATTGAGAATGACATGTTGCGTTCTGTTATCTAGGAACTCTTCAATGCAATCACACAATTGGTCTGATAGTCCATATGCTCTTACTTTTTTCATTAAGTGACTGTGGAGAACTGTATCGAACGCCTTGCGGAAGTCAAGAAACACGGCATCTACCTGGGAACCCGTGTCTATAGCCCTCTGAGTTTCGTGGACGAATAGCGCGAGCTGGGTTTCACACGATCGTCTTTTCCGAAACCCATGCTGATTCCCACAGAGTAGATTTCTAGTCTCCAGAAAAGTCATTATACTCGAACATAACACGTGTTCCAAAATTCTACAACTGATAGACGTTAGAGATATAGGTCTATAGTTCTGCACATCTGTTCGACGGCCCTTCTTGAAAACGGGGATGACCTGTGCCCTTTTCCAATCCTTTGGAACGCTACGCTCTTCCAGAGACCTACGGTACACCGCTGCAAGAAGGGGGGCAAATTCCTTTGCGTACTCTGTGTAAAATCGAACTGGTATCCCACCAGTTCCAGCGGCCTTTCCCCTTTTGAGCGATTTTAGTTGTTTCTCTATCCCTCTGTTGCCTATTTCGATATCTACCATTTTGTCATCTGTGCGAAACTCTAGAGAAGGAACTACAGTGCAGTCTTCCTCTGTGAAACAGCTTTGGAAAAAGACATTTAGTATTTCGGCCTTTAGTCTGTCATCCTCTGTTTCAGTACCATTTTGGTCACAGAGTGTCTGGACATTTTGTTTTGCTCCACCTACCGCTTTGACCGCAATTTCTTAGGATTTTCTGCCAAGTCAGTACATAGAACTTTACTTTCGAATTCATTGAACGCCTCTCACATAGCTCTCCTCACACTACATTTCGCTTCGCGTAAGTTTTGTTTGTCTGCTAGGCTTTGGCTATGTTTATGTTTGCTGTGAAGTTCCCTTTGCTTCCGCAGCAGTTTTCTAACTCGGTTGTTGTACCACGGTGGCTCTTTTCCATCTCTTACGATCTTGCTTGGCACATACTCATCTAACACATATTGTACGATGGTTTTGAACTTTGTCCACTGATCCTCAACACTATCTGTACTTGAGACAAAACTTTTGTGTTGAGCCATCAAGTACTCTGAAATCTGCTTTTTTTCACTTTTCCTAAACAGAATAATCTTCCTACCTTTTTTAATATTTCTATTTATGGCTGAAACCATCGATGCAGTAACCGCTTTATGATCGCTGATTCTCTGTTCTGCGTTAATTGTTTCAAATAGTTCGGGTATGTTTGTCACCAGAAGGTCTAATATGTTATCGCCACGAGTCGGGTCTCTGTTTAACTGCTCAAGGTAGTTTTCAGATAGAGCACTTAATTTCACTGGATTCTTTGTCCCTGCCACCTGTTATGAACGTCTGAGTCTCCCAGTCTATATCCGGCAAATTAAAATCTCCACCCAGAACTATAACATGGTGGGGAAATCTACTCGAAATATTTTCCAAATTATCCTTCAGGTGCTCAGCCACAACAGCTGCTGAGCCAGGGGGCCTATAGAGACATCCAATTACCATGTCTGAGCCTGCTTTAACCGTAACCTTCACCCAAATTATTTCACATTTCGGATCTCCGTCAATTTCCTTCGATACTAATCCACTTCTTATCGCTATAAACAAGCCTCCCCCTTCACTGTCCAGCCTGTGTCTGCGGTATGCATTAGCATTTGATTGACTGTCAATAATTCTTAACTAGAGGGAGTTTAAGACAGCTCTCACAGCATGCGATCTTTCAAAGAACTCGATGGCACTTGTGTTCATCTCACAAGTCATGTTGAAATGTGTAATGAATTACTTTACAATCTGCTCAATAAATACTCTGTGGTTGGTAATTGTTCTTTGCATATTTCTTAATACAGTTATTTCATTAGAGAGGTTCATACTAGACTGCCGCTCAGATGCTAAAATTTTCTTTAAAGTCCAGTAGATTTGGGCTGGTTAAGTACCAAATACAGTACCAAGGAGACTACCTCCAAGACCAAACCAGACACTTTCGCGCCTAATAAAGATTTTTTGTGGCAAATACTTTAAAACACAGTTACTCTCTCATTCATAATTAGCAAATATGGACTAATCATACAACTTGGCTGTGAACCACTTGTTACGCCAAGATGTTCCCATTTCCAAAACTGTATCATTATCCTCAACGGAACAAATTAGATCAATTTGTCTCTTAACAGAATTGTTGTTGAATCTCACTCAAATTGTACGAGGGGCGTTTAATAAGTAATGCAAGGCCTTTTTTCTGAAAGCAGTTTTGTTTTATTGAAGATTCCAACACATCATTTTATTCCTCATTCTTTTGACTGCAAAAACCTACTTTTCAACATACTCTCCGTTACATGCGACAGCCTTGCACCACCTTAGTGGGAAGGCCTGCACGCTCGCATCGTACCTACCACCCCATTGGTCGACGTCTAAGCCAACGTCTTGTTGCGACAATGATCGACAAAAAATTGTCACGATCAACCTTGTAATGCGCAAGTAATTTCGCGCAGATGGTCCTTCCTTGCTCTTTACAGTCTTTTGTTAGACGGCGAGGAACCCAGCGATACTTTTGAGTACCCCAACTGGTGAACATGTGTGGCAGCGCTACCAACAGACACGTCCAATTGAGCAGCGAGGTGTTTGATTGTGACCCATCGATCACCTCGAATGAGAGTGTCCGCACGATTCAACAATGCAGGAGTCACAGTTGCGTTTGGCGGTCGGCAGGCGGGAGATCGGACAGATTTGCATTACGATGTTGTGATGATGACAGACGCCTCACTTAACAACTCGCCGTGCTTTTTTTCGCTGCCAGGTCTCCGTAAACATTTGCAAGCGCCTAAGAATTTATGCGATGCTCTGGTTTTCCGCCAAAATACTTATCGTTATATACACCATTTCGCAGGCTACGTGTAGCACTGCCACTAATCAGAACTTCATGAAACTATAGCAGCTCTAGCGGGAATATTCCACGATGTCCCATAACAAATTAAGGATTTTTTCCATTGAAACAGGCCGAGAAAAAAAATGTTGCACTACTTATTGAACATACCTCATATCTAATCACAAGTTTAGCGTTACCTGTTGAAACTACCACGTCTGATAGTGGTTCAGACACACCTGTCTCCTCTGGTACTACTAATAGGCGTTAAAGGGAACACATTCTCATAGTAAACTGGTTATTTAGTTGTTAAAACTAAACGATGAACAAATGCATATGCATCTCTTATGGTAACTTGCGGAATAAGTTTTAGTTGTACTTGAGTCTGAAACGTCCCCTTAGAACAAATTATACAAGACTGTGCTTAAACTGACACACAATGTTTTTAGCGCAACGCAATCTGACTATCAAAGATCCCTGCAAAAGAATGGCCCTGAGTAACAGTAAACTATACCTTTTAGAAATCACTTACCTCACAAAAATCTTCATTACTCGAACTACTGCAATACAGCGAGCGCCACTACTGCCAGCTAAATAAAAGATTCAAACTACAGAAGGCACTAACTACTGATAGGGATAGTTAGCAAATGAAAGATTTTAATAGAGAACAAACACTGTATTTACCTTAATATCATCATATATATAGCAGTTCATGACAAATTACAAAACTCCGCCATCTCTCTCCCCACATCCACCACTGCTGGCGGCTCACCTCCAACTGTGCAACGCTACGCGCTGTTCACATCCAGCTGCCGCTGCCCAACACTACAACGGCAGACAACAATGCAAACTAGCCACAGGCTGCACACAGCACAGCCAGTGTTTTTCATACAGAGCGCTACGTAACGTTGCCAATAAGAAAATATAAACAGCCTACTTACATAGTTGCCAATAAGAAAATGTAAACAGCCTACTTACATAGTTGCCAATAAGAAAATATAAACAGCCTACTTACATAGCCCCCACGCTCCCCACAAAAAATTTTAGAAATTTTTTTGGGCAGTGTCCAATACAGATTTGATAAATTTTTCATAATTACAATAACAAAGATATCAAATGCACACACTTATTGATACAATGTTGGTCAAAAGCTAAAATTTTCTCACAGTCCATAAAGACAGTCCTGATCATTCATCATAATAGTAATTACAGTTTTTTTTTTCACAAAGTGTCATTAGTAAAAAGAATTGCACACAGAAGTAGTGGATTTCCATGCAGTCTTGAAGAAGTAGTGGTGTCCTTCCAACGGAAAGACAGTGCTGACTCTTGACATGCTGACAGGTAATGGGCCACAACAGAGCAAACCCACAGCAGAGTCATTCGACGTTTTGAAGAGGATTGGTAGGTAGGTCATCACAGAGCAGACCCACTGTAGTCCTGGTAGAGATTACGGTATTGGTCGGCCACCAGAGGTGCAGACCCACTGCAGTCCTTGTAGAAATTGTGGACAGGCCCACTGTAGTCCTTGTAGAAATAATGGTATTGGTGAGTCATCAAAGGTGTAGACCCACTGTAGTCCTTGGAGAGATGGCCAGCAGCCATCTGTTGCAACTGTGCAGGTGCACAATCACCATTGAAGAGTCTTGCGGATAATAGAGCAAGTCCATAACCACCACTTGTGCACTCACAAAGTTTTTTTTTTAAATGTCCTTAGAACCAGCAATGCTGTTATCCAGTCCCTTGATCAATTATCAACACACGTGCAAACACTAACAGTCCCTACTTCTCACATATTGTCCATATACTATGACCAACAGAAACGTGTGCAGTGAAATGTAACTTACAAGTTACTTAAATTGATGAACTGGTGTCAATTACAATTTTATAACGTAAGAATACAATTACAAAGGTACAAAATATATCATTAAAAACATAATAATACAGATAACATTTGTAGTAATACAGGCTTTACAAAATAATAGAAATAAACATATACATCAGTGTTACAGGAATTATGACATAATTACATACATAAAAGATCAGAATAACTTTCGAAACATCAACTTCACACATGAGCAACAAAACAGAACAGGATACATAATGTCTAAACATCTTTACAAAGAAAATAACATATTATCAGAAAAATTCTACAACATAACTCTTATTAGCTAAACACATAAAGACAGGAAAAACACAAATACACAAGGGTACACAAACATATAGAGGGATGACACAAAAGGAAAGGACAGGGTTTGTTTCATTGCAGTATTTTGCAAACAAAACTTTCTTTGCTTCTTGGAGATCTCCCTTCATTCATCATTATTCCCAAAAGTCCTATCTAAGCCTGCTTTCTGTATTCTGTTCACATCCTCTGTCAAAAAATAGTTTTTCTCCACTGTACAGTATCCTTTTTTTTCGCCCAAACCATTTTCATATAGCTTCTCAATACATTTCTTCCAAGTCATCATAGTTAGTTTCTTATATAGTCTACTCCTCTAAGCTAACTTAAATCTACTGAGCTCAGATGCTAAACTAAGGGACGAGGCAATGCAGCAGCACATAATAAATTAACACAAACCACAAGGACAAAAAATTTTAAATAGGCAAAGCAATTGCAGTACTACAACTAAGATAAGGCACTGTGCAGCAAACAATAAAAATAAATAATTAGTAAAACTGGCTTAACAGAATAATACAAAGTGAAATTTAGTAGCACTATGCCTGGCAAACAGCAGCAGCAAATGCTATAACTTATACCTAAACATGACATAGCTCAAACAAAAAAAAATATCACAATAAAAACAACAATGCAGAAAAGGGAAATGTCTATTCACATCTTAATGTCTATGTAATTAAAGTGGTGCACCACAAAAACTTATTGTAAAAAAAATATTACCATGTACTTGAAAAGAAAATTATGTGTTACTGTTACTAGTTCCTTCTTATTGTTCTTTCCTTTCCAAGTGCTCCTTTTTTAAAGAATGTGGATCATAAAATAATTATTAAATAGATCTGTTGACAGAAAGTGTTCACATTAGCAAATGCATTTTATTTTATAAAAGCAATGCTGCAACACAGCTGGAAACCAGATATCAAATGAAATAAGCAACTATGAAAAGCAAAGCATAAAAATATCATTCAGTAGTCATGTGACATTTCATAAGTTAGTAGAAATTCTCTCAACTCTCATAGAAAGACGCTTGTCATAATCAGGTGTGCAGATGTAAAAATATTTCTTGTCATTTTATTAGGCATTCCAGTAAATATCATAAATTAAGAGCTCCACAGTGTTATCATATGTTTTTAATTTCGACCAAGTCGTTTTTGCGATGCTTTCTACAAATGAATGTCATTAGCGGCAGTTTAGGCCTCCTTTTTTTTTTCTACCTGTGCTTCCGGAAAGGCACACCCTAATGGCTTGTTCTCCAGGTGTCTGACACAGCTGTGTGCCGACGGCGCACGTGCAGGTGGTCACTTAACTTTCTTATGGAAATATTTACGACATTTTTCCGCTACAGAGACAGTCTCATATACAAAATTTCACGGGTCGAGAATTTGCGTTGCAAATGTGTAGAAACCAAATCTTATGAATAGAACAGTGTCCAAAAAATTTTCGCCGGCATTGTGATACATTCACGCATCTACACACACATTTCATAACTCTTAAAGTACGTTTCTTGGTTTCCAACATCCTTTTTCACAAGTCAAGAGTCCCTAAACACTACTCATTATTCCTTACCTTATTCGTCAACACTTCTTGAATATTTCATCATAACATACGTAGCATAATCAAATAACTCATATAGCATTAGCTTATTGATCATAAACATACCTCAGCAGCATAATACACATCGTCGTCGTAATAATAACATCATAACACCTCAGTCAAACCTCAAAAACGTCGTAGCTTTCTGCAATTGTTTCAAAACCTAAAGAAAATTCTCTGCTCATTTCAGTAGTGTCATCTACCTCAAACATACTTTAAAAATCATGATCTCATACCAAATACATCATTCAAAGCTCTCATTGTATCACAATGGTTCCCAAAAAATATGAACAGTTCACACAGTACAGACAAAAATACAATTTCGTAAATGTGAAGTTATCCAACGGTGTAATCACGTATACATCTGTCACTGACGTAACAAAAAAGTTTGTCTCTCTCAGTTAAATGATCAGATAGCTGTGTAATTTGTGTTAGAGAAATATGGTACCGATGTGTAAAGTTGTAAAAGCAAATACCATATTAGCTAGGGCTCCTTGTGCTTGCCAAACACATGGTACACAAAGTAAGCATGTACCCCCCTGAGGATTAATGTAATTATACCCTCAGGTGTTACAGATTACAGCAATGGAATGAAATGTATCACGAAAAACTTTCTTTGTAATTCAAAAATTTTTAAAAATAAATGTTTTAAGTACAAAATTAATCACTCAAATACATGTCCTGTAGCGCTAAATGTGCGTCTTGCTGTAAGATAATCTCTGTGGGAGTGTCGTAGTTATCGTCCTCTGAAAGCTAAGTTCAGCAGAAGCCAATGTACTTACCTCATGATAAACAAAAGTGAAATGCTTTGCGTATAGATTTCTTAGTTATTACGCTTATTGTTGTGATGAAGAAATTACTGTGCTGTAACGTATTGTTGTGCTACAGAAAAGGCTGTCTCATTGTAGCTATACCACAAAAGTTACTACTAAAACATGTTTTGCTTTCCAGAAGGATTCAGAAAAAACTGTGCCGATATAGAACAGATACACCGCAAAAGCAACATTGTAAATTGTCACTCATTAGTAGCGTCGTGATAAACTCGTGTAGCTGTCACATTAACTAACCACTGTGTCATCTGTTCGCAATAACAATGCATTCGTAATTTCTGTTTGAATAAGTTCTCTTGGTTCTTGACTGGATATTTAACTTTAAACATTGTTGCATGGTAACAGTTTCTAAAGCATACTAGTAACGTGAAGTGAAACGTTTTATGGCAAAGACAAAGTTAAAAAGCAGATTATTTTTCAATAAACGGTTTTACATGTGAAATGTGGTGTAAACCTTTACCCTTCCTAGTACGCAGAGTTTCAACTTCAACGCAATTATCATGTGGTATACGTCGGATTCTGTAAGGTCCATTGTAAACTAGAAAGAATTTGTGACTCAAGTGTTTCTTCTTATGTGACAATGAATGAGCTTTAATGAGAACTTTCTGACCAATATATAATTTCTTTGCATTTGCTTTACCGTGTAGTTTTCTCCTTTTGTTTGCTGCAGATTTTATATTTTTAAGAGCCAAATCAATTATGTCTTTGTGTCGAAGTTTACGTGTATTCGGGAAAGGTACAAGCTCTCTGATTCTGTTCGGAGGTTCTACATTCTTCAGTACAAGAGTAGGTGGTAAAGCAGTGGAGTCATGAGGCATTTCATTCAGCACGTTTTGAAATAAGTGTAAATATCTGTCCCAATGCTGATGCTTTCTGTGACAATAAAGTCTGCAAAGCTTATTGATTTCTTTCATAATCCGTTCGGAGGGGTTACAATGTGGTGAATACAATGAAATAAAAACAGGTTTGATTTTATGATTCCGAAGCATGCGTGACCAAACAGCAGATCTGAATTGTGGTCCGTTATCTGAAATGACTTTAGCAACGTGGCCAACTTCACGTAAGAAATTTTTAACAAAGGCGTTGGATACAGACCGTCCAGTGGCTTTACGTAATGGAGTGAAAGAAACAAATTTTGAAGTAAGTTCAACAGCGACTAGAACGTACGAAAATCCATTCGATGTTCTGACAAGGGGTCCCAAGAGATCAACAGCAGCAAATTCTTTTAATTTAGAAGGAATAATAGGAAACAACGGAGCACGATGTCAGATAGTAGATGGTTTCGCCTTTTGACAAAGTTTACAAATAGACAAGACTCTTCGAATTCGCTTTTCCATATTGTTAAAATAACAAGTCGTTCGAAGAATATGATAACATTTTCGTGGACCAAAATGTGCGTAGCTGAGATGAATGTACCAAATGAGCTTATTAACAAAATCGTCTGGAATGCAAAGTACCCATAGCTTGTCATCAACAGTGCAGCGTTTGAACAGTATCTTGTTTCTAACCAGGTAATAATGCCGAATCGGAGTGTGTGTCTTTTCATGCCATTTACTTTTGATGTCTTTCCAAATCGGATCTTTATCTTGTTCATGAGCAATGTCCTTTAAAGATGTGGAGACGAAGTTTTCAAAGGCGACTTTCTGAATGTAAAGAATACTGAAATTTTTCTCAAGGTTGCCTTCTGTGTTACTTTTCTCAAGCCCAGCCGGTGCGCGTGACAGCGCGTCCGCAACAATGTTCTCCTTGCCGGGAATGTAGACTATTGTGAAGCGGAATTCTTGCAGAAACAATGCCCAACGTTTTAACCTGTCATGATTTAATTTTGAAGACATAAGAAATTTTAATGCACGATGATCACTGTATACTTTTACGTGCTTACCAGAAAGAAAGAAACGGAATTTGTTAAATGCCCAAACGATAGCTAAAGCTTCTAATTCAGTAACGGAATAATTTTTTTCAGATTTTGTTAGCACTCGGCTAGCAAAAGCAATGGTTTTCTGAACAGTAGTGTCATTTTCTATGGCTTCTTGAAATAAGTGGGCACCAAGACCGACTTTAGAAGAATCCGTGCTAAGGCAGAAATCTTGTGACAGATCTGGATGAGCTAGTATTGACGCATGAAGTAACCCTTCTTTCAAAGAATTGAATTCCAACTGTGCTTGTTCGTCCCAGTTCCAAATAGTATTTTTTCCAGTGAGAGAACAAAGTTTTGTGTAACTAGAATTTGCATATTCAGAAAACGACGGTAAAAATTTACGAGACCTAGAAAACTGCGGACTTGTCTTTTTGTGGATGGAACTGGAATGGCTCTGATTGCTTCTAACTTTTCAGGATCCGGCTGAATGCCTTCAGAAGAAATAATATGTCCCAAAAACTTCACCTTTGACCTACTGAATTCAGACTTTTACAAGTTAACTGTAATTCCAGATTCTGCAAAAATACGTAACAAACTGTTGAGGATGCGGTTATGTTGTTCCCATGAAGCTTCTGCTATTAGAATATCGTCCACATATAAGGTGATGTGACGTTTTAAGAACTCAGGTAATATGGAATTTAACCTGCGAATGAATGCTGCCGAAGAAATGTTCAAACCAAAAGGAAGTTTCCGAAAGTGATAACAAACGCCGAAACAAAGGAAAGCTGTGTATTTTCTACATTCTGGATGAAGTTCGATCTGATAAAAGCTGGATCTGAGATCAATGGAAGACAACACTTTTACACCATTAAAATTTTGAAGAAGTTCTTCCATCGTCTGCGGCCTATCTGTTTCAGGAATGATGATAGTATTGATTTGTCTCGAATCTAAGACAAGCCTGATCGATCCATTTTTCTTCTCAACAACATGTAACGGATTGTTGTATGAGCTTACTGCAGGCTCAATAATGCCCTCGTCAAGCATAGATTGTATTTCTGTTCTAACACGGTCCCTATAATGTGTTGGAATTACGTATGGTCTAACACAAAATTTAGTATGCTCACGAACACGAAATTGGTATTGAAATCCCTTGATTGTTCCTGTTTTGTGAGTAAAAACTGTGGAATGTGCTTGTAAAATCTCAAAAAGGTCCTGCCTATCAGTGTCATTACAATTCTCAATTGTTTGAATTTTATTCTGAATTAACTCATTAGTTTCAAATATGCCGTCGATACCATCCCTGTGAGTACTTGCAGAGTGATTGTTAGTGTCTAGTTCCGTAGAAAATTCGGAACTGTTGTCTAACAGAACGTAAAGCCGATTAATTTCCTCATCATGGTTTGAGAGCCAGTCTTCAAATTTCAAAGCTATTGACTTACCTTCTTTCTCTAAACTTATTTCAGCATCGTGAAAGCTTAAGACTGCTTTGTATTCATTCAAAAAGTCTACTCCCAGTATAATTTCGTTGTCAGTTTCATAGAGAAACTGTGGCTTTGGCATAAGAATTCTAAATTGGTTTGTTGGCGTACATCTACACTTTTTCCAAAGATTGCACCTTGTAATTTAATCTTACGTAACGGAAGTGTGGGGCAATCGTTCGATTTGTTGCATTTGCTAAAAGCTGTTTCACTAATTACTGAAATGGGACTGCCAGAGTCAAGTACTGCCGTAAATTTTACGTCATTTACTGTAATGTGAATCACAGGATATGCAATGCTGTTATGTTTTACGTCGTGTTCCTGGAGTAAGATGTCTCTAATGTCTTCCATTCTTACATAATTACTAGCCACGGCAGCTGTATCGCCAGTTTCATAAGTATGTCTTGTGGCTGCCAGCGGTGTTGGCGCGCGTCGTTATTGGGATTTTGAGACCTAACTTCTACAAATTCACCGTGACGAGAATCCCGCCAGTTCTGATGTAGTTCAGGTCTGTCGTTACGATCATATCGTCTGTCGTCATGTCGGTAGATTCCATAGTTTCTTTCTTGTCAGTCACGTGGTGGAGAATTTCTCCCTGAGTCGTAACTGCGCGCTGGACCATTGCGTCTAAAGTTATTCTGTCTCCCTTGATAATAATTGTTTTGGTTCCCATATTGTCTGTTTCTCTGATTGTCCCTGTGATAGTCATTACCGCGGAAAGGTGATCTTTCCCTGTAACTATTACTCTGCCAGTGGTTGTCATATGGGTGGTGTCTGTTTTGGTCACGATTTACGTTGTAAGAATAGGTTTGTCGTGGCCATTTATTGTTTCTGTCGTCACGGAATTGTGACGGATGTGACCTGTAGTGATTGTTTTCCTGTTTTCGCATCCCGCGACTGTCTGTGTCAATTTCTAATTCTTGTAAGAGTCCCTGAAAAGCTTAAATGTCGTCTTTGCAACGTCCTGCCAAAATAATATGCCATAAATGTTCAGGCAGTTTGATTAAGCAAATGCGGATGAGTTCTGAGGGGCTGTATGGGTTTGACAGGTACTGATTCTTGTGCAACATGTCTTCAAAATATTTGACAAGACTGGAAAATTCAGATTGTTCAAAGTGTTTCATCATCATGATGCTATGTTTTACTCGGTCTTGTGTAGCTTGTGACCAATATGCTGAGAGGAAGGCATGGTAAAATTCTCCTTCACTGTGGCAATCGTGAATGACCGATCGCATTCTTACAGCTGGTTCATTCTCTAAGTAGCCACACATAAATTCTAACCTGTGCTCCAATGACCAGTTGGGAGGAAAACAATGAGAGAATTGATGGAGCCACGCTTGTGGATGAATGTCGTTGGCAGAATTCTTAAATGTTTTGAATTTACGTGTAGTAATGAACAGCTTGTAGTCAAAGTCATCGTGTCTGCGAGTAGCATATCGGTCATTGTTACGTTGTGTCGGCGGTTCCATCTCAAAATTCGGTCCACCTTGCCAATTCCTTTCATAATTACCGAAATGCCCTGTGTTATTATTTTGTAGCTTTTCCGTATTTCTAAGTTCCTCTTCCCGTGTTGGAGCGCGAGTGTCCTCTGAAATATGTAATTCTTGTATCACCTGCATCAACTGATCTTGTACTTCCCGGATTTCTCTTTTGTACTGTGTATTGATTTGATTTTGATTTTGTTTGAATTTTCTTATTTGTTCATACTCTTCTGTGTCAGTGAAGGCTACGGGTCTTGTGTCATTCAGATCATCATCTACCTTTGTAGATAAGTTAGTGACCTGATCCGAAAGTTCGGCTACTTTCTCCGATAGTGTACTTATTTCCTCCATGTGTCTTTCTGAACCAATTTTCAGGGTATCTACTGTGTCCTTTAAATTTTCCTCAGTTTTTGCAAGTTGCGTAACCGAATCGGTAGATGCAACTAAGTCAATTTTAGCTTGCAAGGTCTCATGATTTTCATGAACAATAGTTTGAAGTTCTTTTATGGCTGCTTCGTGATTCTGTAATGCATTTTCATGCCGCGAAAAAATAGGTTGGAAATGCTCACAAATTTGTGTTTTTACGTCATTACAGACTTTTTGACATTTCGATTCGATGTTATGTAACTCAGTAGTTAAATCTTCACGTGTTTGTTCAAGTGTGGTGTCTAACTTTTGAATATTTTGTTCCATTGTGTCTAACTTTTTAAGATTTTGTTCCACTGTGTCCAACTGTTGCTGTGTTTGTCTCTGGTGTTGTTCCATTGTGTCTAACTTTTGAAGATTTTGTCCCATTGTGTCTAACTGTTGCTGTGTTTGTTTCTGATTTTGTTCCATTTTTTGCATTAATTGCAATAATAATATATTAGTGTCTGGAATCTGTTTCTCTATGCTTTTTGGCAGTGCGTTTTCACCGGCAGCATTCACATTTTGACAAGCAGAAAATGTGTCTTGACTCATTTGAGAAACCGGTGAGGACCCAAAACCTAAGTCTACAGTATTTGCAATATTGTGTTCTGTCATTTCGGATTCCTGAGGCGAGCTGTTGCCGACCGATCGATCGATAATGCTTCCCTGTTCACTACCTGTTTGACTGTCTACACCATTATTTGCCGCCCGCTCCATATCCCTATGCACAGTTACCAAATTACTACTTCGAATGTCTGTTAATTCACTACCCAGTGGTGCTGATAAGCTACGCTCGTCGTCACTATTATTTCTCAGTTTACTTTGGAGCCGAGATCGGGTTAAACGAGGACATCGAAGCAATTCAAAGCAGGGCTGTGAGATTTTTAACGGTAGGTTCGAACAACACCCAAAAATTGCGGAGATGTTTCGGAAACTCAAATGGGAATCACTGGAGGAATGGCGACATTATTTTAGAGGAGCACAACTCAAAAAATTTAGAGAACCGGCATTTGACCCTGCTGTAGAATATTTCTACTGCTGCCAACGTACATTTCACCTAAGGACCATGAAGACAAGCTTGGAGAGATTAGGGCTCATAAGAAGGAATATAGACAGTCGTTTTTCCCTCGCTCTGTTTGCGAGTGGAATAGGAAAGAAATTACTAGTACCGTTCACTACGCATAATACGGTATCTTGCGGAGGATATATGTAAATGTAGATGTAAAAGTTTGCAGTAATTGTGACTTTAGCATGTTTAATGTTACAGAGGGGGCTGACGTTTGAAGCTTTCCTCTGAGGAAAATCTTTCTTCTATATCTAAAATTATATTTTGCAGAGACAAAAAATCACATAGAACAGGAGGGGAGCGACCATGGAAGAGCGATTCGTGTAAATGAAGCATGGTGTGGTACCTAAAATAGAACTCGTATGCCTAATAAGTGAGAAGAAAATCCCTGCGATATTTCTTTTCCCCAGGGGAGGCTCTTACACAACTGTCTCCGTAACGTGATACTCTCGAGTTTTGCTGGTGTTTACTGAACCTTCCCTGGAAAGAGGTATTTAATATTTATGTTTTCCAACCTCCGTAAGAGATTACATGCACGATGGTTTCTGTCTGACTGTAGTATGAAGCCTGCTTCAATATAAGCGTCCGTTTTCTGTTTCGTTTTCGTAATTAATCCTATTAGTTTCTTTAAAAGACTTGGGATATTTGTCCTAAAACAAGTTTTGTTAAAAATAGCGAGGATAATTTCCTTGGAAGGGAGCACATATGTTTTAATAAGTTTTATTTGTTTATGTTTTGTACTGCAGCTCTAATATCGTTAGCACATTGAAGCAGAGTTCCTGTATGTAGATAATCCATAGTTAAATAAACTAAAATTACGTTTCTCCACCGAGTCACTTCGCCTTATAGATCGGGGATGTAATGCTGCAAAATGATTTCGCCATCATCTGACGTAAATCATATGATGTCTTCGTGAGCACTGCATTACTCAGTATGACAGTGAGCTGAACTATCCCTCAGTTCCAAAATTCCTCCTTACATACTCTTGTCGATGAAATGTAGCGGCTAATACTGTCGAACAACACGTATAGTTATCTCATTTTGAGCTCATCGGTAGTCACTGGGGATTAATGCCTAGCTTCACGAAAATACGTACAGCTCATCTTGAAACTTCATGGTACTGTCCGCAAGCCTCTTGTTGCAGAACGACATTACCCATCCCAATAAGTAACGACCTTCCTTACAAGATGACCTACACATTTTTCTATGCGTACATCAACAGTTTTATAGATTACACCAATCACTCAGTCCGCATACAATGATGAGCCGAAATATTATCCCCGCTTGTTTAATATGGAGTTGATCTATCTTTGGAACCCAATACAGTACTAGCGATTCTGCCTGACATGTATTCGACAAGTCGCTGATAGGTTGTTGGCATTTGTGGCACCCGATGTCAATGCACAGGTCACGTAACTCATATAAATCACTGGCCGGTGGTTTGTAGGCGCGGAGCTGGCTCCCGAAAGCGTCCCAGATGTGTTCCATGGGATTCAAATCAAGCCAGTTTGGTGACCAAGACATCAACAAGAGTTCTCTACCATGCCTCTCAAACTATGTAACACCATTTGTGACACGAACAGTTCTCCTGCAGGAAGGTTTTACCGCTGTCGGGGATGACATCAAACATCAATGGATGCAGCTTGTCCGCAATAATGTTCATGTAGTCCACAGTTATCATGGCAACTTACTACCACAGATCCGGGGAAACTCAGTTGAATGTCACTTACACTGGGGTGACAAAAGTCTTGGGACACCTCCTAATATCGTGTCGGACCTCCTTTTGCTCGGCGTAGTGCAGCAGCTCGAAGTGGCATGAACGCAACAAGTCGTTGGAAGTCCCCTCCAGAAATATTGAGACATGCTGACTCTATAGCATTCCACACACGAGAAAGTGTTGTCGGGGCAGGATTTTGTGCCTGAAATGACCTGTCAATGACGTCCCACAAGCGTTAGATGGCATTCGTGTTGGGCGATCTGGGTGGCCAAATTATTCACTCGAGTTGTCCAGAAAACTGTTCAAACAAATCGCGAACAATTGTGTCCTGGTGCCATGGCGCATTGTCATCAATATACATTCCACCTTAGTTTGGGAACAATCTCCAAATAGCCGAACATAATCATTTCCAGTCAATGAGCGGTTCGGTTGGACCAGTGGACCCAATTAATTCCACGCAAACACAATCCACACCATTGTGGAACCACTATCAGCTTGCACACTGCCTTGTTGACAATTTGGGTCCATGGTTTCGTAAGACATGCGCCACACTCTCACCCCATCATTAGCTCTTAACAACTGAGTTTATATGACCAGGCCACGATTTTCAGTCGTCTGGGGTCCAGCCGATATGGTCACGAGCTCAAGAGAGGCGCTGGAGGTGATGTCGTGCTATTAGCAAAGGCACCCGCGTCAGTCGTCTACTGCTATAGCCCATTAACGTGAAATTTCACCGCTCTGTCCTAACGGATACGTTTCTCGTACGTCCCACACTGATTTATGCAGTTATTTCACTCAGTGTTGCTTGTCTGTCGGTACTGCCAGCTCCTCGCAAACACTGCTGCTCTTGGTCGTTAAGTGAAGCCCATAGGCCACTGCGTTGTCTGCACGCTTTTGACACTGTGGATCTCGGAATATTGAATTCCGTAACGATTTCCGAAATGGAATCTCTCATTTGTGTAGCTCCAACTACCATTCCATGTTCAAAGTCTGTTAGTTCCCATTGTGTGGCCATAAACACGTCGGAAACCTTTTCATATGAACCACCTGAGGACAAATGGCGGCATTGCTAATTCACTGCCCTTATATAACTTGTATACGCGATACTACAACCATCTGTATACGTTCATATCGCGACCCCATGACTTGTCACCTCACTATATAGCATAATACAGCCCCCACCGGGCTGAGTCTGTGGAGAGGTGCCTACTTTGAGCAGCCGTCGGCTTGGATGACGGCGTATCCGTAAATGACTATTGACCTCTTGTAACAGAAAACGTGATCCTTCAAACCAGGCCACACATTTCCGTTGATCTACGGTACAATCTCGATTTTCCAGTGTCCTCAGAAACTGTAACTGGCGATGTTGTTGGGTCAGTATGAGAACACGTAGATGTTGTCTGCTACGGAGCCCCAGTTCAACAATTAACTCAAAACAGCATTTTACCAAGGAATAAACTACACAATAAATTAACAAAGGAGATTAAAGAAATTGCCAAATCAAATTTATTTAAAAAGGCAGTTAAAAAGTACCTGTTAACTTAAACAGTCTAGTAATTGAAAGATTACTTAATAATACAGAGTAGGCGTTTGGTAAAAAACTAACACAAATAATAACAGCGATAGCAAAAGACCTAATAATCCACATAACACATTCATACTATTTTTCTTCCTCTTTCTTCTCTTCTGGACATACTTACTCCCAACGTTTTGCAGTGTATAACACTATCACCTTACCTTCTTTCTGAGTCAACATCCCACTCGTTATAGCGGGATGCTGATTCAGTTTTTCAGGATAGCCGGTTGGAAATCTGTGTATGATGTGAGTAGTGTGTGCAGTGACTGGGAATGAGAAATGAATGATTAGTGTGGCAATAGTCTTCTGTGATCATTAAATGATTTATTTGTAAAACAGTACTGTACACTAGGGGCAAACCAAAAGACGTAGCACCGTGGTAAACAGAGTGGCCTTGTATTTGGGAGGGTATAGGCTGCAACCTGCATCCAGCAATCCCTGTTTCCCTAATTTATTTCTGGCGAATGCCAGGGCGTTCCATTTACTTCAATCACTTTCCATACATGCTCACAACGGCATCACACCAAGAGCCAACCACCTTTGCCGTTTCTGGCATGCTCGTTCCCAAGCGCCAGACCGCACCATTCTGCCCTCTGTGAAATGAGTAGTAGTAGTCGCAATAGTTTCATTCATTCGTAGATCACTTTCACAAGGATACTGGATACGTCCAAGAAAAACAAAAAGAACACACACTGCCTAAAAAAAATTAGTACAACGGGAAAGACGACCTCTGATGGCGGCATATGCGACCTAGGGGATAGTAGATGTGCTGATAAAGGTTTCAACGTCGTCAGCCAACAGATAGCGTAGTGGTATAACTGCCAGAGCGCCATCTGTGTCTTCTATTTAACAGGGAATGTTCTCAGGCAGAAGACTCAGTGTGTTGTTAACGTGTGAAGCAATCCCCCAGACCGTGACTAAGCCATGTCTCCGCAGTACCATTCTTTCCAGAATTTATAGTCCCGCGAGGTATGCAGGAGAACTTCCGTGAGGCTTGGAAGACAGGAGATGAGATACTGGTGGAAGTAAACCTGGGAGGGCGGGTCGTGAGTCGTGCTTGGAAAGAACAGTCTGTGGAACACTTGCCGTGAAAGACCCTGCGTCTGGGTCCCATAGTTTGAATATGACAGAAGGTTTCAATCCTTTTGCTCTGTCATCGAGCTGGAGCAGACAGAGATGCGCGCCCTTGGTCACGCGGGCGGAGGCACCTCTACTTGAAGGCCTCGTACCACGCTGGTGGCAGACACTGACGAAGCGATATGATGGCAGTCAGCTGGCGCGCACACAACTACCGTGCTACAATCGTCACAGCTGCCAGTGCTGCATTCACTGGATTCCAAGGATAGTACGTTCACTGGATTCCAAGGACAGTACGTTGGCGCTGAACCTCGAACCCCATGGAGAGTGGCCGGCTGCTGCCTAGTGGAGGCTGACTGACCTGATGTACAGGTCCTCCGAACACTTTGCTGCTGGTAGGCAGTCGAGGCTGACTATTTGTAGCGCCCTCGCACCGACTTCTTTTGCTGTTTGACTTCAGACGATATGCATGGCCGAGTGAGTAAATTCTGCGGTGGCGTGTTATTACAGAAGACTTGTCATACGCTGATGTAATGCATTAGGGTTGGCAGCTTTGGTGTGTCGCCAGTGTAGAGTCTTCGGGACAGTAAGTGGATTACTTCGCCCCGATATTCCTTTGTGTCCCGGTATTCCACCCGCACCACGACATACTATAACAAGAAATAGTAAAAAGATTGCAGGAGGTAAGACCCAATGCCAGGATGTTGCCTACTTCCCTGGAAGAGCACCAAGGCACCAACAGGGCGTTCTGTGCTCATCCGTCAGGCAGATCTATCTCTGCTCCCCTCGCACTCACATCGAAGTGATTCAAATCCAAAGTTTCCTGCAGTTGTGGGAAATGCTCGGATAATGTTTTCGGAAAGTACACGGTAGATTCCCTTTTGTTTCCGAGCTTGCGGGTCAGACCAGAGCAGTTCGCTCTGAGTGAGTT
Organism: Schistocerca cancellata; assembly: GCF_023864275.1. Lineage (NCBI taxonomy): Eukaryota > Metazoa > Arthropoda > Insecta > Orthoptera > Acrididae > Schistocerca > Schistocerca cancellata. Next base: position 513,686,984 of record NC_064628.1, on the reverse strand, counting down.
TCCAGTGCCAGGCGCCGATTCCGCAAAGATTCCATCAATCAGGATTCACACTCGCGAGCCGCATCCACGACGTCACTGCCATTAACGTCTTATTTCGCGACCACGACAGCTGCCAGCTGCGGATTTGGTGTTCGTGGTCTCCTTCCCAAAGAAGAAGGGGACTCTCATTATAGCAGACCTGTGAACTTCTAAATTTGTTCCTATTTAACTTTCAAATCTCTACGTGCCAGACACAAACACTTTTGCTCTCAATGGAACTTAAGCTTCGTTCATTCAATATGTGAGTTTCCTACTGGGTATTGACTTTTATAGTGTGTTTTATGAACTCAGATTTCAGCCGCAAAAGTACTATTTCAAGAAGTGACTTACGTTTTGCTTCCACTCATGCCAGTGTAGATGTGTTATTAATCTTTGATGTATAAACTTTTTCAGTCATTCCTTCCTGGGTATTATTTGAGCTGCCGTCGGCGGACATATCATTCATGGATTCGCTTAAGTATTTCACGGTAATCATTAAAAACTTAACCTTGGTGGCAGGACGGGTTTTAGAACCGCCGTCCTCTTTAACAAGAGTCCAGTGGGGTATAACGCTATACAATTCGCTATCATTATGAGCCCCCCCCCCCCACCATGAACCATGGACCATGGACCTTGCCGTTGGTGGGGAGGCTTGTGTGCCTCAGCGATACAGATAGCCGTACCGTAGGTACAACCACAACGGAGGGGTATCTGTTGAGAGGCCAGACAAACGTGTGGTTCCTGAAAAGGGGCAGCAGCCTTTTCAGTAGTTGCAGGGGCAACAGTCTGGATGATTGACTGATCTGGCCTTGTAACAATAACCAAAACGGCCTTGCTGTGCTGGTACTGCGAACGGCTGAAAGCAAGGGGAAACTACGGCCGTAATTTTTCCCGAGGGCATGCAGCTTTACTGTATGATTAAATGATGATGGCGTCCTCTTGGGTAAAATATTCCGGAGGTAAAATAGTCCCCCATTCGGATCTCCGGGCGGGGACTACTCAAGAGGATGTCGTTATCAGGAGAAAGAAAACTGGCGTTCTACGGATCGGAGCGTGGAATGTCAGATCCCTTAATCGGGCAGGTAGGTTAGAAAATTTAAAAAGGGAAATGGATAGGTTAAAGTTAGATATAGTGGGAATTAGTGAAGTTCGGTGGCAGGAGGAACAAGACTTCTGGTCAAGTGACTACAGGGTTATAAACACAAAGTCAAATAGGGGTAATCCAGGAGTAGGTTTAATAATGAATAGGAAAATAGGAATGCGGGTAAGCTACTACAAACAGCATAGTGAACGCATTATTGTGGCCAAGATAGATACGAAGCCCACACCTACTACAGTAGTACAAGTTTATATGCCAACTAGTTCTGCAGATGACGAAGAAATTGAAGAAATGTATGATGAAATAAAAGAAATTATTCAGATAGTGAAGGGAGACGAAAATTTAATAGTCATGGGTGACTGGAATTCGAGTGTAGGAAAAGGGAGAGAAGGAAACGTAGTAGGTGAATATGGATTGGGGCTAAGAAATGAGAGAGGAAGCCGCCTGGTAGAATTTTGCACAGAGCACAACTTAATCATAGCTAACACTTGGTGTAAGAATCATGATAGAAGGTTGTATACATGGAAGAACCCTGGAGATACTAAAAGGTATCAGTTAGATTATATAATGGTAAGACAGAGATTTAGGAACCAGGTTTTAAATTGTAAGACATTTCAGGGGCAGATGTGGACTCTGACCACAATCTATTGGTTATGACCTGTAGATAAAAACTGAAGAAACTGCAAAAAGGTGGGAATTTAAGGAGATGGGACCTGGATAAACTGAAAGAACCAGAGGTTGTACAGAGTTTCAGGGAGAGCATAAGGGAACAATTGACAGGAATTGGGGGAAAGAAATACAGTAGAAGAAGAATGGGTAGCTTTGAGGGATGAAGTAGTGAAGGCAGCAGAGGATCAAGTAGGTAAAAAGACGAGGCCTAGTAGAAATCCTTGGGTAACAGAAGAAATATTGAATTTAATTGATGAAAGGAGAAAATATAAAAATGCAGTAAATGAAGCAGGCAAAAAGGAATACAAGCGTCTCAAAAATGAGATCGACAGGAAGTGCAGAATGGCTAAGCAGGGATGGCTAGAGGACAAATGTAAGGATGTAGAGGCTTATCTCACTAGGGGTAAGATAGATACTGCCTACAGGAAAATTAAAGAGACCTTTGGAGATAAGAGAACCACTTGTATGAACATCAAGAGCTCAGATGGAAACCCAGTTCTAAGCAAAGAAGGGAAAGCAGAAAGGTGGAAGGAGTATATAGAGGGTCTATACAAGGGCGATGTACTTGAGGACAATATTATGGAAATGGAAGAGGATGTAGATGAAGATGAAATGGGAGATACGGTACTGCGTGAAGAGTTTGACAGAGCACTGAAAGACCTGAGTCGAAACAAGGCCCCCGGAGTAGACAACATTCCAGTAGAACCACTGACGGCCTTGGGAGAGCCAGTCCTGACAAAACTCTACCATCTGGTGAGCAAGATGTATGAAACAGGCGAAATAACCTCAGACTTCAAGAAGAATGTAATAATTCCAATCGCAAAGAAAGAAGGTGTTGACAGATGTGAAAATTACCGAACAATCAGTTTAATAAGCCACAGCTGCAAAATACTAACACGAATTCTTTACAGACGAATGGAAAAACTAGTAGAAGCCGACCTCGGGGGAAGATCAGTTTGGATTCCGTAGAAATACTGGGACACGTGAGGCAATACTGACCTTACGACTTATCTTGGAAGAAAGATTAAGGAAAGGCAAACCTACGTTTCTAGCATTTGTAGACTTAGAGAAAGCTTTTGACCATGTTGACTGGAATACTCTCTTTCAAATTCTAAAGGTGGCAGGGGTAAAATACAGGGAGCGAAAGGCTATTTACAATTTGTACAGAAACCAGATGGCAGTTATAAGAGTCGAGGGGCATGAAAGGGAAGCAGCGGTTGGGAAGGGAGTGAGACAGGGTTGTAGCCTCTCCCCAATGTTATTCAATCTGTATATTGAGCAAACAGTAAAGGAAACAAAAGAAAAATTTGGAGTAGGTATTAAAATCCATGGAGAAGAAATAAAAACTTTGAGGTTCACCGATGACATTGTAATTCTGTCAGAGACAGCAAAGGACTTGGAAGAGCAGTTGAATGGAATGGATGGTGTCTTGAAGGGAGGATATAAGATGAACATCAACAAAAGCAAAACGAGGATAATGCAATGTAGTCGAATTAAGTCGGGTGATGCTGAGGGAATTAGATTAGGAAATGAGACACTTAAAGTAGTAAAGGAGTTTTGCTATTTGGGGAGCAAAATAACTGATGATGGTCGAAGTAGAGAGGATATAAAATGTAGACTGGCAATGGCAAGGAAAGCGTTTCTGAAGAAGAGAAATTTGTTAACATCGAGTATAGATTTAAGTGTCAGGAAGTCATTTCTGAAAGTATTTGTATGGAGTGTAGCCATGTATGGAAGTGAAACATGGACGGTAAATAGTTTGGACAAGAAGAGAATAGAAGCTTTTGAAATGTGGTGCTACAGAAGAATGCTGAAGATTAGATGGGTAGATCACATAACTAATGAGGAAGTATTGAATAGGATTGGGGAGAAGAGAAGTTTGTGGCACAACTTGACCAGAAGAAGGGATCGGTTGGTAGGACATGTTCTGAGGCATCAAGGGATCACCAATTTAGTACTGGAAGGCAGCGTGGAGGGTAAAAATCGCAGGAGGAGACCAAGAGATGAATACACTAAGCAGATTGAGAAGGATGTAGGTTGCAGTAGGTACTGGGAGATGAAGAAGCTTGCACAGGATAGAGCAGCATGGAGAGCTGCATCAAACCAGTCTCAGGACTGAAGACAACAACAACAACAACATCATTATGAGCATTTTTCCTTGTAAATAGCCGGTTTTATGTTACCCATGAATTAGATTTTCATGCTTTTTGTCGTATGAATATCAATGCTCACATTTTATTATTTCTTTCATGGCAAAATCTCAAGTGCATTTTTCGGCGTTATGTCATTTATGTGTGATGTAGTGTCTTATTCTGTTACCTATACAGAAATATATAAAGAAGAGTAATTTTGTAACTGATGGTGGATATTAATATGTAATTAACGGCGAGTTTGGAAAAACTTCTACTTGAGGTTTTACGGTTTCCTTGTAGTCTTCTTATGCAGTAACTCAGCCATATCAACATCATTCAGACAATTTACAGTGCACGGAATATCTATTTTACCACGTTTTTATTACGTCGCTTTGTTGTATATCTATCTGTTCATTACAAATTTTGTAATAGATTTTTAACTAAATTTCCGATGAGCTCGAGACCTGAAATGTTAAATATAGCTCATACCTGCTTGTCTGGTTTCTGATGGAGGATACTTTGTGAACTACACCCTTTCTCTCCGGACAGATGGTTCGCGGGAAGAACGACTGCTGGTAAGCCTCTGCGTGAACTCGAAATCTCTAACTTTTACCTTCACCGTCTCTTCACCTGCTGGAAGCAGGAGCAAAATACAGGGAACGAAAGGCTACTTGTACAACTTGAACAGAAACCAGAAGGCAGTTTAAGAGAATGAGAGGGAAGCAGTAGTTGAGCAGGGAGTGAGACAGGATTGTAGACTATCGCTGATGTTATTCAATCTGTTCATTGAGCAAGCAGTAAGGAAAACAAAATAAGAATTTGGAGTAGCTATTAAAGTTTAGGGAAAAGCAATAAAAATCTTGAGGTTTGCTGATGACATTGTAATTCTATCACAGACAGCAAAAATCTTTGAAGAGTAATTGAATGGAATGGAGAGTACCTTGAAAGGTGGATACAGGATAAACTTCAACAAAAGAAAAGTAAGGATAACCGAATAGAGTCGAATTAAATCAAGTGATGCTGAGGGAATTATATTAGGAAACGAGACACTTAAAATTGTAGCATATAAAGTCCACCAGTTATGCAAAACACTGTTTTCCCCAAGTCCCCAAACACGTTTCATCACCGCTGTGCCATCATCAATGGGTTTCCGTTTCATTTAATCTGTAATGTGAACATTTTTACTAAATGATTACAAAATTATGTGAATATTTAGTTCAAACAATAATTCTGTTTTTTTCTTAACACCTTTACACTTGATGTGCATGATTTTTCAGGACCACATGTGTATTATTTATTACAGGTAGCTTGTCATCTGCAACCAAATGATGTTGATGAGAAATTTTGTTGGAAATTAACCTATCATATAACCGTAATTTAGTTTTTCATGATATTTCCCGCTTATATTCGTTTTTACTTAAGTTTTCGTGTGGCAAGCCCTTTTATTCTCAGCATCATGGTGAGGCGTTGTGATGCACATGTAAATATAACACGTATTTTCACAAATAAGGTCATAAAAGCCATTTGCACTTAACCAAAACACATTGTAATTGTGGTTATTGTGTGTTCCAGCCCAGCCACTGTTCATTTGTTCGCCAGTGACTTCGGCGACAAATTTTAATTTCGTTTACATTTTGTGTGTGTTTGTATGTAGACTTTCTGTTTGTGTTGTCTTTTTTGTAAAGTCCCTTTAATGTGTTAAATAGTGTGCCCTTACAGAGTGTAGTGCATTTATTTATGACCCGTTTTCCTTCTGCTATTGCCTTCTGTATATGGAAGTTTTCCTCAATGGTCAGTTTGCTGTATAGGCTGTGGTTGGGTTTTATTATTCTTAAGTCTGTTCTATTAGTTGGGTGGTAATTATGGCCTATAAGGTGGTCAGCAAACGTGCTACGGGAGATGTTGCTTTTTAAAGCTGTGAGATGTTCAGAGTGTCTGGTTTTGAAGTTTCTGAACGTTTGTCCTATGTACCCTGACTGGCAAATGTTGCATATGAGTTCATACATTACTGAACTGTTAAATTTATCCGAAGGCGTTTGTGTGTTGTGTTCTCTGTCCTGTATCCTATTTGGAGTCCCTGTTTCTTTAATATGTTGCCTATCCTGTGAACAATCTTCTTATACTAGGTGAGTATGTACCATTTCGTTTTGTGTGTGGTTGTTGCTCTTTTGTGTCTTGTGTGTGGTCACTGTTTGTGTTTTGAGTTGTTCTGTGTTGGGTGAGGATATATATATATATATATATATATATATATATATATATATATATATATATATATATGTGTGTGTGTGTGTGTGTGTGTGTGTGTGTGTGTGTGTGTGGTATGTTCATTTTTGTACTGTTTACATATTATTTCATTTAACTTGTCTACCATATGGTTATCATAACCATTTTCTACTGCTATTTGTTTTATGGTGTTTAGTTCTTGTGTGTAGTTCTGTTTGTTCATGAGTTTTCTGTTTAACCTGTGGGGCATGAATCTGAAGTCTGCTTGCTTGTGTGTCAATGGGTGGTTCGATAGGTTGTGAATGGTGGTGCTTGTGGTTGTTAGTTTCCCGAATATTGTGAAGCTGTGTGTGTTGATTGTTTTATGTGTGGTGAGAACTAGAAAATGTAGTGTGTTGTTAGTTTCTGTTTCTAATGTGAAGTTAATTTTCGATGTAAGTTGTTTATTTCATTGTGTAGCTGTTCTATGTGTGTATGTAGTTCATCAATCAAGCATATTATGTCATCAACATAACAATACCAGTATATAATTTTGTAGTTTTTTGGTTTTATTATGTGTCTGAAGATCATGTACCCCAGGTTGTTCATAAATATGTTAGCTAGGGGGCCACTAACTGGTGATCCCATTGGCAGTCCATGTTGAGGATAAAATTCTTTGTTGAACATAAAATAGTTTTGTGATGTTATGGTCTTGAGTATGGTTGTTATTTCATTGATGTGTGTGTCCAGTGTCTTTCCTTGTTGTTTTAATCTTTGTGTGATGATGTTGATTGTTTCATTTATTGGAATACAAGTGTAGATTGATATGACATCAAATGATAGGGTTGCTGTGTCTGGTATGTATATGTTCCTGATTCTGTCGATTAATTCCTTGAGTTTTCCAGGTTCCAGTTATCAAAAATGTACAATTTTTTAGTAGTGTGTGCATCTGGTGGGTTATGTGGTAGGATGGAGTATTTCAGAAGTTGGTGACAGGACTTAATTGGATATTATCCTTGTGAACCTTTGTTAGGGAATTTAGGATGAGTGCTTTTGGATTTTTCTGTGTCATCCATTTTACCTGGTCTTTTGAGAATGTATTTTTGATTTTTTTTCAATGTATGTTGAATGTTTTTCTGGTACCTTGCTTTTGGGTCACTGGTCATTTTCATGATGTTGTTGTCTGAGAAAATCTAGTGTTTTTTCTATGTATTCTTTTTCATCCATAATTACAATAATATTCCCTTTGTCTGCTCTTGTTACTATGGCATTGTTCTGTTTTAATTTTTGTTTTAGCTTGTTGGCTGTGATTTCCTCTGATGTTCTATGATTAGAAACAATTGTGGATTTGTGTGTTCTGATTATCTGTGTTATTTCTGCAGCTACTAATTCTCTTGTCAAGTTTGCGCTAAAATTTGGTGTGCTCAGTCTTTCTTATTCCTTTATAACGTGTTCAGATTCTGTTATGGGGTTTCCTATTGCTTTGTGTGATATATTTGAGTTAATGTTGTGTTTTTTTGCTTTTGCTAGTAGGCTCTATTCTTGTTTGGTAATATTTATGTCAGATTAATGATTGCGTCATGGAATTTATGTTTTTAGTTGTGATTGTTTTCAATAGGTGTGTTTGTGCTGTTAATTATTCTGTTGAGTTTTCTGTTTCGTTTCTCCTGTTGTTCTTGCATTACTTTCTATATGTATGCCTTTTCTTCCTCTGTTATTTTCTCAAAGTGAGCTGGTATTGTAAATTTGTTGGCCAATTCTAAATGTGTTTGGTAAAGTTCAGTGTTGTGCGATTGCTTTCTAGCACATAATTCCCAAATTTCTTATTTTAGCCACAAAATCTCCACTTTGTTTTTCACTTTCTTTGGTGCAGATCACATGCTGTTCACAGAGTTTAGATATAGGCTGGAATTACATTATGATCTAGGCAATTTTTATTAAACTGGATATTGAGGGTTGTCTTCTGAAGCTTCATTAAAGTGTTCCTGTATTTGTTGTAGAGCTTGCTGGGAAATATCTGGCTGGACGACGAGATATTCATCTTTTGGATTTGCAGCTCCTTGTGTTTACCGTTTTCGCAGTTAAAGTTGTAGGATGTGAGGCCCACCAGTTATGCAACACACCGTTTTTTCCAAGTTCCCAAACATGTTTCAGCACCATTGTACCGTCATCAGTGGGTTCCCGTTTTATTTGATCTGTAATGTGAACATTTTTATTAAATGATGAAAAAATTATGTGGACATTTACTTCAAACAGTAATTCGTTTCTTTTTGTTAATAACTTTATATTTGTTGTGCATGTTTTTAAATAATACTCAAGTGATCCTGAAAAATCACGCACACCAAGTGTAAAGGTATTAACAAAAAGAAACGAATTATTGTTTGAAGTAAATATCCACATAATTTTTTTAATCATTTAGTAAAAATGTTCTCATTACAGATTGAATAAAATGTAAACCCACCGATGATGGCTAGTGGTGCTGAAACATATTTGGGAACTTGGGAAAAATGGTGTTTTACGTAACTGGCAGACCTTACATCCTACAATTTTAACTGCGAACGCGGTAAACACAAGGAGCTGCAACTCCAAATGAGACACTTAAAGTTGTAGATGACTGTTACTTTTTGGGCAAAGAAATAACGATAGCCAAAGTAGGATATAAAATGTAGACTGGCAATGGCAAGAAAAGCGTTTTTGAAGAAAAGAAATTTGCTAACATTGAATACAGATTTAGGTGATAGGATGTCTGTTCTGAAAGTATATGTATTGAGCGTAGCCCTGTATGGAAGTGAAACATGAACGATAAAGATTTTAGACAGGAAGAGAGAGAAGCTTTTGACATGTGATGCTGCAAAAGAATGCTGAAGATCAGGTGGATAGATCACATAACTAATGAGTTATGTTATGAGGGGATACTCAACAGAATTGGAGAGACATGAAATCTGTGTCACAACCTGACTGGAGGAAGGGATCGATTGGCGGGGCACTTTATGAGACACCGTCTATTTAGTACTGGAAGGAAGTGTGGGGGAGGGGAGGTAAAATTCGTAGATGGGGACGTAGAAATGAATATAGTAAGCAGATGTAAAGGATGTAAGTTGCAACAATTATTCAGAGATGAAGAGTATGATGTTCAGATGTGTGTGAAATCTTATGGGACTTAACTGCTAAGGTCATCAGTCCCTAACCTTACACACTACTTAACCTAAATTATCCTAAGTACAAACACACACACATGCCCGAGGGAGGACTCTAACCTCCGCGAGGACCAGCCGCACAGTCCATGACTGCAGCGCCTTTGACCGAGATGAAGAGGCTTGCACGGGGCAGTAGCATGGAGGGTTGCACCAAACTAGTCTTCGGACTGAATATCACAGCAACTTACGTAAAAGGAAGCAATATAGTTGGTCAATCAAGTGAAGACAACCTGAAATAAACCTGAAATTTACCACATGTCTCTGTTACAAGTACATCAAAATGTTTGGAAAATATGAAAAATTTCAGACACGCCAGATTACAAAGGCGGAAAATGCGTAATTATTTAAATGAAAGTGAGTTTTTAATATAGCACTGTTTTTAAAATAGAACTTAAGGCATAAAAGATTTCTCCTACCAGAATCCTCACCCCATACAGATAGTCCTGAAAATTTGTGATTGTGAAAATACGATTTAAAACGGATAACGTGGGTCGCGTGCAGTATATAAACCGTGCATGAATAGTTTACCTCTTTGCTGTTATCTATTCTTATACGTTTCTGACCATCTAGAGTGTCCGTAATCCGTAAGATGTAAGTCGTACAACTAATTTTCTGGGTGCGCTTCGCATCGCGGGAGGAAGTCTTATCACAGCAAAGCGAAGCAGCTTTCACGGCCTCAAATAAAGACTGGCGCTTGTATGCGGCGCTGTATTTCGAGATAAACACTCAGGCTGGCATTCCAGCCAGCTGATTCACAGGCTTTCGTCCGGCCGGCCCGTGGCACGGGCCGCGGTCCACGGTCTCGGCTCGGAATGCAATATCGCTAGCGGCAGCCGTAAGTGGAAGTGGACTGGTGAAGTGGGGGGCAGGGGGTGGGAGAGACGGGGCTAGTCTCTCCCCGCCGCGGCTCCGCCCACTCTAATATCGCACACCCAGGGTCGGACACGGATCACAAATGCGAAACAGCGCGTGCGTCGCTCCCTTGTCTGAGTCACCCCTCACAGCGAAGAACGGCTTGTCGCACGGCTTCAGAGCGCTAAACCCGTGTTAGGCAACACGTTGGGATACGATAATGCAACCACTTTACTTCTTAATTCAGCGCAGTAAGCCTGGTTTTTACGAGCCACTACCGCGTAAATAGTGCTTAGACCGGAATTAGATCTGTATTGTAAACTTACTAATAGGCATACCTAGACTCTTTGTCCACATTGACCAGTTTGCGTTCCAATACTGCCGTCTTCGGACTGAATATCACAACAACTTACGTAGAATGAAGCAATATAATGGACGAGTCAAGTGAAAAGTGCAGTCCAGACGATCGTTCGCTTGTTCGTTTATAGTGTACCACGGGTTGTATTTTGATATTTTCTTCAGGAAATTTTGAGTGAATACCAGTAATCCTTCTCCAGCCACTTGTTCCTTACCATACTTTTCTCAATACGTAATACTTGAAACGTAATCATCTCTTTCCCGAAGTAACACTGACGAAAATGTAGAATAGAAGTAGAGTTAGTAGCTTGTACCATTTTTCGGTGGCAAAGGGCAGTGATGGAGGATGTAGACCAGTAGTCGATTATAGGGCTTCGAATCGTAAGGTGGATGTGAAGTCCTTTCCCCTTCCAGATTTACATCATTGCTTCACTTGGTTCGCAGAGGCGCGATATTTCACAGTGCTCGATTTGAACCAAGCGCATTACCAAGTTCCCCTGGCGGAGCAATCTAACGGGGCCACTGCATTTACCACACATTGAAGCTTTTACGAGTTTGGTCAGATCCACTTCGGGTTGTCGACGGGAGCGGCTGTTTTATCTAGACTTCTCGATTCTGTGTTGGGTGACATTCATCTGATCCCCCTCGGTTTGTCGACGGGAGCGGCTAGACTTCTCGACTCTGTATTGGGTGACATTCACATCCGATTCGTATACAGTTACCTGGATGATGTAGTGATTTACAGTAGATTCTTTCCTGAACATCTGGAGCACCTTCGTCAGGTCCTGTCGCTATTGGGCAAGGTGGGACTGACAGTGAAACCCTCCAGGATTAATCTGGCGCGTCAGGAGATATCTTTCCTTGGGCATCTGGTCTCGACCAACGGCGTGAGGATTGGCCACTCGCGAATTCGGGCTACATACAACTTCAGGCCTCCCAAAACCAAGAAGGGTATAGCGAGGTTTATGAGGATGGTCAGTTATTTTCTAAAATTCATTTCCAAGTTCGCGGAACTGGTGACGCAAACCCTTCATCGAATATGATTAAATATGGCTAGAATATGTAAGGATAATACTTATGTCGTAAAAAAAACATGAAATACCTGTATGGCGCCAACGTATACTACTGGTTACTGTCACAGAAAGGTGTAATGGAGTTAGATAACAGCCTAAAACAACCTCTGTATACCTTGCGTAGCCAGTTGACAGCAAATGTCACGGCATTAACTATGCAAGGCTAACTAGGGATAAACAGACAATGTTAAGGTGGCTGTCTTGTACTAAATATACGAACTAGAAGATGCGAACTGGCGACGCCTTTAAATCCGTTGCATCGGAAAGGAGAACCTTTCAAATGGAACGAGAGCCAATAGGCAGCCTTCGATGCCTTGAAGTTTGCATTAAGTAACGCTCTGGTGTTGGTTGTCACCAGATTTCGACCATTCTTTCATCTTACTAACGGATGCCTTCAACTCAAGCGTAGCGGCAGTATTGTAGCAGGAGCAAGACGGAAAGCGCGGGCCAGTCGCCCACGCATCCCATTCGTTGACGCCCATTTAAAGTACGAACTTGAGGCTCGCTCTGTGCTATTTGCGACTGAGAAATTAAGTTTTACCTACAGAGTCGCTAATTCATGCTTCAGACGGACAATCAAGTCCTCACTTGGGTGTTGGCATGGCCTCATAAAACTAGGTGCACTGCCCGCTAGCCATTGCGGATTTCCACTTTCAAATTCTCCGCCAGACTTATAAGGGGACGGGAGAATGTGGTGGCCGACGCCCTTATTCGAATTTTCGGGGAAGAGAGCGAGTGCTCTTTCGCCGAGGATCCAGGCGGAGGCGAGGTTGTTAGCGCAGTGCTTACCGAGGTGCCAAGCTTGTTTACTGACCTAAGTGAGCAGCATGAAAGGATTCTGAATTTGAGCTTATCAAGTGTCGTTTGGAAACTGGTGAAGACGTCCCAGCGTCCGAGCTGAAGAAAGGGATTCTCTGCTTCCGTACTAGGAAGGATGGGTAGTTAAAGATATGCCTAGGAACTGGTACTGCTGTATTCCGATACTATCATGAGTCGGTCAAACGAGGACATCTCGGTATTTGCCAAACGATCCACAAGATTGAAGAGACTTTCACATGGCCATCATTACATAAGGATGTGAGGAAAGTGGTTGGTCAGCGCAGTGAGTATAAGGTCACCAAATGCAGCTACAGATTAAATGTAATATTATGTAAAATTTCACATAGCAAAACTGACACAGCTGGTTTCAAGTAACAGTTGGCGGGATTCGTATAAAGAAGATAAAAAAAATGCACAACAATTCTAACTTTTCTGAATAAAATTAAATAATATGGTGAGTATCGTGAACTATAACTGTACTGAACTGAACGGCTTTCCTATTTTTAACTTAGTGTGTGTCCTTGTTGTTATCCTGAACAATGCAAGGGGTGTAATTACGGAAACACTATCTGATAAAAAGAGTCACCGAAACAATCTGAACTGTAACTGAACAAACTTTTACCAAAACAAATAGAACACGAAAAACTGTATATTAAATAAGCGGTACTGTGAAACTCTGTGTTGTAAAATACAGTGGACGGTACTATATTCGTGACGTCAGTACGTGACTCGCAATTTCAGCACACAAAACAAACACAGCAAAAGTTCTAAATAAAATGGCAAAACGAATTTTGAAAGAATAAAGAGCCAAAATGTTTCTGTGAACACCTCTGACAGCTCTACTGTCGGATTCTTGAAAGTTAGCTCCTTTAGGAAGCCAATGAAGTCCGTCGAATTCCGGATGCGCTGCGTACATTTGCCCACGAAGTGTAGTAGCAGGCATGTCAGATGCTGTGCCAGGGGGTACATCGGTGGCCCTATGTCGCTAACTAGCGGTCGCATCTCATCTTTGTGCGACTTTGGAAGGCCATATGTCCTCGGTGCTACCACCGACCGTTGACGAAGTGCCTTGATGTCTTTATCCTCGAGCGCGCCAGTTTTCAGCAAGTTGGAAGTGCTTCGTTGTATCTTCTTAGTTAAGTCTGTTTTAATTTTCCGATATGCTGGATCGTCCAGTAATTACAGCATCTTCTGTTTATAGTCGGGTCTCTCAAGAATGACAGTAGCGTTCCTTTCGTCAGCGGGGAGAGCGACTATCTCCGCATTTTCTCTGAGGTTGCGTAGTGCTGTTCTTTCCGCTCCGGAAATATTGTTCTTTCCCCTCCGGAAATATTGATTCTGGCCAGTGTTGCTCTCGACATAATCCAGAATGTTTCCCTCCTGATGCCACTGTTAACACGATTCCTCGTGGAAGATGCTATCAACTTAATCAGTGAGAAATTCGGGGCAGAACTGACAACGTTTCAGGCCTGTGTTAACATCGACTTACTTTGTCTTCAACGGCCATAATATGAGCAGACCGACGGCATCGCCATGGGTAGCCAACCTATTCATGAACAGTTTCGAAGAACTAGCTCCGGAAACCGCCGAACTCAAGCCTGTATGTTTCTTCCGATATGTGGACGACATGGAAAGGATCAACTGCCGCGCGGGATTAGCCGAGCGGTCTGAGGCGTTGCAGTCATGGACTCTGTGGCAGGTCCCGGCGGAGATTCGAGTCCTCCCTCGGGCATGGGTGTGTGTGTTTGTCCTTAGGATAATTTAGGTTAAGTAGTGTGTAAGCTTAGGGACTGATGACCTTAGCAGTCAAGTCCCATAAGATTTCATACACATTTGAAAAAAACATTTGAAAGGATCAACTACAAATATTTCTACAACATCTAATTTTACATCCATAATCACATACAGTTCACTATGGAAATCGATAAAACAGGACAACTATCCGTTATTTATGTTCTAATGCAGCGCAGATCAGATGGCTCGCTAGGTCACAGAGTGTACCGCAAGGACCCAGACACTGATCTGTACCTACATGCTTCCTGCTGCTACCTTCTGGCTCAGCTAAACGGAGACCTTAACACCTTGGTACACAGATCACATACGATCTCGGACGAACAGAAACTCTCGACGAAACTCAAACATCTTGAGACTGTTCAACGAGAATGGATACGGCAACCGCAAAATCTAAAAGGCCTTCCGAAAGCTCAGTAGGGATCAAGATGAAAGACTGAAGAAGAGAAAAAAGCCTGACGTTTCTACCTTTTGTCTTCCAAAATAGGGAGACTATTGAGCTAACACAAGCTCGACGCAGTCTTCCGACCACCGGCTAAGAAGCACGCCTTACTAGGAACGGTCAAAGATGATGTCGGCCTCACGAATGCGGGAGTATATAAAATTTTGTGCGGATGTGGCAAATCCTATATTGGACAGACGGTGGAAGATCGATGCAAAGAACACCAACGCTACACCCGCCTAAGCCAGTCAAGCCAGCCTGCCCTAGCAGGACATTGCGTAAACACTGGACACACGGCGAATTATGACGAGACAAAAATACTGACCTCCACAACAACCACTGGGACTGCATCTTCAAAGTGGCCATAGAAATTCGGGTAGCAGACAACCTCGTCAACAGGGACACTGGTTACCAACTCAGTAAGGCCTGGGAACCAATACCACGCTCTATCAAGAAGCGACGGTAACGGACACAAGATCATTCCGCCATGACTGCTGAAGAGATACTGCGGTCCCCCGTCACCACCTAACCCAGTCTCTGCTTCCACCACCACCGGACACGTCGCGAGCTGTCGACGCGCGGAATCGCACCTGGACCCGCGAGGAGTAAATACTAGCGGCAGATGGCTGACACACCATTGCATCAACACCACCTGATGATGGTGGAACGGTTATTCGCCGAAATATCGTGGGCATTCGACAATCGTAACCGGCTGGACACCCGAGAACCTTTCAAAAAAGATATCCGAATATGCTTTGTGCAAAATATCCAATGTGGGTAAGTTCACGCAGATATGCACATTAATTGCCATACCTCCTTTCAGTATAATTTTTCTGACTTGTCAAGCCAATAGGACGATCGGTCGAGATATCCTGATATACTCTGTGGAAAGTATTGGATTTGAATAAGTTCGAGTACATGGGCACAGTGTTACTATAAGAAGACGTAAATGGCCGTTTCACTTATCTAAAATTAACCACACGTACCAGATGAGCCTGGGGCGTCGCCCTAGAATTGGAGATACAGAGGCATCGTGCTGTATCTCACAGGGAGTAGAGGCTACACGCGCTACATCGACGTCATTCCGGTTACCAATGCAGACGTTAAGCGGCGAGACGATGTACGATTAAAGCAGTAGTTCGGTGTGGCCTACAGAGGGCAACTCCGCCGCCCTACTACGCTTCGCCTGTCGCGGGTGGAAAAAGAGCGTCGCTCGGTATTCCGCCCACCGGCTATTTATGCGGGCTGCACGGCGCGATAAGCGCCCCACTAAATCCATATTCTTCCTTCCTTGCACCTTCATGCCTTATCCACTCTCTCACGCCGGAATTTCAACCAACTCCAACTACCCAACGATGAAATCCGTCCCGAGATATATCCTTCTTCCTAGCTCTCGTTATAACGCTCCACCCCACAGCATTCTCAGATTTTCCTCCCTCCCCTGTTCTCCAACGCACTGATTTCCTGTCACATTCATCATTCCACCTCCATTTGACCATGATCATTTTCATGTGCGACCAGGATCATCACAATACCGTAGCATTGTAAACGTTATCACAATTACTCATATTTTAACTGTCCGTCTAAAAAGTTTGACATCACACAAATTAATCACAAATCTTTCTTCTTTTTTTTTAAAAAAAAAAGGCATTTATTGCCAACTGTCTTATGTATAAGAGCCAGTAAAATGAAAACAAGGCACATGCGTGAGTGGTCCCATAAGCTCTTACCACAAATTTCCAATTTCCAAGGCACTTGGAAAGAAGTAAGCAAACTGTTTATTATTCCAAAATTAATCGCCATAACGGTCAATACATTTATCCCACTGCGAGACGAGCTGGCCAATGCCTTCACTGAAAAATGTTTGCGGTTGCCTGCGGAACCATGACCACATCCAGATGCACACCTTTTCTTTCGAAACAAATCAAAGTCCACAAACGTTGTTTTTTGTTTTTTTTTTCAGGGTTCAAAAAATACGGTAATCCCGTGGCGAGAAATCGAAACAGTGTGGAAGATGTATCAGGGCCTCCCATTGGAAAACCTGCAGCGTAGTCGAAACAACCTAGGAAGCTGCGGTCATTATCCTCCAACAAAACGATGCCATCCATCAACATTCCTAGGTGTTTGTACTTTATGACGGTCTTACACCAACAGAATTTTTATACAAATAATGAGTCATGTGTATACCACGTCAACTACCTAACTATAAGCAACCTACTAGACGAATATCAATCAGGTTTCCGCAAACATTGAAGCACAACATTTGCCTTAATAAAGTTAAGAGATGACCTGAAGCTTGCCGTGGATGCGCAAGAGGCGACAATTACTTGCTTCTTAGATTTCAGCAAAGCCTTTAACACTGTAGACTCCAACATCTTACTTGCCAAAATCAGCAGCCTAAATTTCTCGCCAAGTGCAATGCAGTGGTCTCGCTCATACCTGACGTCTCGCCAGCAATGCGTAATTACCGGCACCATAAAGTCAAAAGGGAGGCAAATAATAGCAGGCGACCCCCGGAGTTCTGTATTAGGTCCTATACTCTTTTCATTGTTATGTCAATGATGTGTAATTCGTTTTGTGCTGTTGCAAATACCACATGTACGCTGATGACCTCCACTCGTGTCTAACTGCAAAACCAATAAACCTGAAGATAGCTATCCAGAATCTTAGCACCGAACTGTACGCATTATCAAAATGGGCACTTTAACTTACGGTTAAAGCTCAACCCATCCAAAACCCTAGCAGACTCATTAGCCCGAAAATCAGGAATCCCTACCACCTTTATTTCTAAATGAGACAGCTATCAACATCTGTAAGCCAGCAAAGTGTCTAGGAATAAATGTAGTTGATAATCTATACTGGATAACTGCAACGTGCAAGAAGACATCAGCATCTCTCCCTGCCCTACAAAAATATAAAAAGCTCTTCCCCCTTTACCTGAAAATGAAACTTGTACAAATGTACTTCCAGTTATTGATTACAGCGATGTTGTATAGGGAGTCTTTCCCAGGAAATCTCACAGCACCTGGTACTGGTTGCGAATACCTGTGTTTGTAATATCTGTGATGTCCGATCCTTCGATCATATTCCACACATTATGCACAGCTATCCTGGCTGCGTGCAGACAAGCACAAAGATTTCCATGCCCTCTGATTTCTGCATTGTCTTATCAACGTAAACTAACCCTCATACGTTTCCTCAACCTTCGCAGAAACAGCCGTTTCCATCAGAGCAAAATACTTTGTCCCACTCCATCGTTCAGCTACTTTCTCTAAGACCTTCACAGTAGCAGCAACCCGACTCTGGAATAACTTCTCGCATTATATTAGAGAACTGAATAACTTTTCCAGCTTCAGAAGACAATGACGTACCTACTGAAGCAACAATAATGACTAGCGTTGTCCCTATAGGCACTCTTTATCACTTTACATCCTTCCTTTCAACACGATTTCCCTCATTTCCCAGTATTACTAGTATTCTTAGCTGGTACAGTTTTCTTAAATTTCCTTTCCCGAGACTCGTTATATCAGAAAACATATATTTCGTACGGCTATAAATTCTTTGTATCTTTTATAGGTGCCACTAGCATTTTTGAAAAATGTTCAAATGTGTGTGAAATCTTATGGGACGTAACTGCTAAAGTCAGCAGTCCCTAAGCTTACACACTACTTAACCTAAATTATCCTAAAGACAAACTAACACACCCATTCCCGACGGAGGACTCTAATCTCCGCCGAGACCAGCCGCACAGTCCATGACTGCAGCGCATTATTATTATTTATTATTATCATTAGTGGTAGCAGTGGTTGCTTGCCTTCTGCGATCTCCCAGCTATCTCCATAAGCAGTTGTGTTCCAGTTTCCTCGCGAATTTTTTATTTATTTAACCTAATCAGATAAGGTAGCGTAAGCAACCGTCTCCACATGATAAACTGTGTCTCTAACTGTCCATTATGAATAACAGTACAAACCACCCCACAGCGATGTGCGCGAACTAAGTGGTCAAGGATATAAATGGAATGTCATGGTTCACACGTTAATTGTGATTTTTCACAAACTTATTCGGCCTCAGTGCCGTTCCTCTAACCCGAAAAGCAGTAATAAAAATCGCTTTACCTCAATTGGCTCGAAATTAAATCAAGACGACAGTGAAGACAGAAATTGAGGAAAAAGTACTAAGCAGTTTACGTGCAACAGCTCTTCCCCGATGTGCTGGTATGTTGCTAGAAGGTCTCAAAGCTGCGGGGAATGAAAGGACCAAGCCCACAGAGGATTCCCAACAACAAACTTTTTTTATTAGGCATAGAAACAGCCAACGCTGATAACAGCATAGACACACAATGATATTACAACTTACTATTTGTTCAAGCAATATACAAAGTCAAAATTTCAGAAAACTCTTACAAAACAACAAATGCATCGTTTAAGAATATATATTTTAATTTAAGGCAAATGGCAGTGACTTCATTCAAACAAAGATTTTTTTTTAACTAGGAACTTATGCTTTTGCTTGTGACAAAATTTAGTTGTAAAATATACCTTCCTTTTTTAAAACAAAATTTTAAGAAAAGACTTTGCAGATATTGTAATTGTTCAATGCAAATACTTTAGACAAAATTATTTGACAGAAGAATAACAAGCCTGGTGGCTCTAAAAGGGCTTGACATCCTTTAAATGGTGAAAGACACCAAAATCATTGTTTACAAGCTACAGTTTCAAACCATAAAAAATTTCTTAAAAGTAGAATACATTCATCAATTACAGTACTGCTGAAACTTGGCAGCCTTCCGCGGTAGTAGATCCACTTAGTTGTACTGATCATGAGGCAACGCGTGAGGCGTAGCCCAGCCGGCTTAAAAAACTACAAGTTTCTTCTATAACGCACCAAACAAACTATTAGAACACGGCCCGTTTTACGCCACCTATGAAGCCAGCCAACCTCCTTCATGCAACATGTTAAATCAAATGTTAACGTGAGCGTTGCAAACAGTCAATAAGCCCGAAGTTCTTAAAGTGAATTGCAATACTTTAAAGCACCTAAGACATTTTCATTGCAACTTTAACCATCAAATGATTTAAGTTGGAGCCTTATTGAAATACTCTAGCAGTGCGCAAAGCAATAAAACCATAGCTAATTATAGGGTTAAGATAAAATTACACCTTTACAAATGATACAAATGGCTCTGAGCACTATGCGACTTAACTTCTGAGGTCATCAGTCGCCTAGAACTTAGAACTAATTAAACCTAACTAACCTAAGGACATCACACACATCCACGCCCGAGGAAGGATTCTAACCTGCGACCGTAGCGGTCGCCCGGTTGCAGACTGTAGCGCATAGAACCGCACAGCCACTCCGGCCGGCTACACCTTTACAATTACAATTAAAACGGCATTGCATAATTTGAGCTGCTGGGCAAACAGCTTAGCAGAGGTAACCAGTACGTCATCAAGTACTACAAGAACAACCGTAACCAGTAATTTGACTACTCATAGTTAAGACTACATATACTGGTATTCAGTACAACACATTTCAAACAACTTAACTGTACCATAGTCGCGATTATAGAACGTGCCAGGAATTGGGCTTTAAATAAACAGAAATTACTACACTAAAATTTCACGGACGCAAGCTCTACACAGTTTGAACAATTTTCACAGCTTTCCTAAGTTAGAGCCAGTAAATTACGCAATAGACACAGGTAGTATATGCAAGAAAAACGTAACTTAAAGGGCGAGAAACTTCCACACACAAAACGCGACAGAACATTTGAGGTATCACAGCTCAACGCGAAAGTTGTGAAGGGCCACACAGCAGTTAATCGTACAAGGGCGATCCTGGTTGAGAAAACAGCTTACCCACCAGGATTAACACAGCTGAAGGTGGAAGCGGCACACAGAAGTCTTGGTGCGTTGCCAGGATGCAGGCGGTTGTACGAGGGATGAACTTAAATAGTGGCAACTGTTTATTCACAACCGATACAAAGTTACATGTTTGCACCTGTTGCTGTCCTTCAAAGTAGTCACCAGCGTCGTGTAGAACCTGTTGCCAGCGATGTGGAAGGCGTAGTAGAGCCTGTTCTGTTGATGGTGCGAATGAAGTGATCTAAAGTTATGATGATTCTCGGGTTCTACACAACACTGGTGGCTACTCTGAAAGACAGTAACAGGTGCAAACATACCTCTTTTGTATCGGTTGTGAATAAATAGTTGCCAATATTTACGTTCCAACCCTCTTATTCAGGCCAACGCACTGCTACTCTGTCCTCCAGACGTAGCAAGACCCCAGTTCCGCTATTAGCCTGAACTCTCACGCCACGTCGTGCACTCACGAGCTTTGCTTCCGCACTCAGCCAGAACAAACACTGGGCTCGTACGGCCCACACCGACCATGGCACAACCAGCACTGCAACGACGATGGCTGACAGGGTCACAGCCCTCTCACGGTAGACAGTGTAACTTCCATCGCCTCTCACTGCTACGCTGACTTCCTTCGAATCGTTCCGTGAGCGCCTTAACAGGCGATCGCGATCAATGGCACCGCTGCAAAATATGGATGCAATCAAAGGGAAATAATTACAATCAACATATCTTGCTGATTCTGTCTACAGGTAATTTTTTAGTCCTGTGACTGTTTTGATGCAGCCCGCCACAAATACTTCTCCTGTGTCAACATCTTTATCTCGGAGCAGCACTTGTAATCTACTTCCAAGCCGGTCGGAGTGGCCGAGCGGTTCTAGGCGCTACAGTCTGGAACGGCGTGACCGCTACGGTGGCAGGTTCGAAACCTGCCTCGGGCATGGATGTGTGTGATGTCCTTAGGTTAGTTAGGTTTACGTAGTTCTAAGTTCTAGGGGACTGATGACCTCAGATGTTAAATCCCATAGTGCTCAGAGCCATTTGAACCATTTTGTAATCTACTTCCCCAATTATTTGCGGGATGTATTCCATCCGTCTTCCTCTACAGTTTTTACGCTCTACAGCTCCATCTAATGCCATAGAAGTGATTGGCTTAGTTCAAATGGCTCTGAGCACTATGGGACTTAACAGCTATGGTCATCAGTCCCCTAGAACTTAGAACTACTTAAACCTAACTAACCTAAGGACATCACACAACACCCAGGCATCACGAGGCAGAGAAAATTCCTGACCCCGCCGGGAATCGAACCCAGGAACCCGGGCGTGGGAAGCCAGAACGGTACCGCACGACCACGAGCTGCGGCCCATAGAAGTGATTCTTTGATCTCTTAACAGATGTCCTACCATTCTGTCCCTTCTTCTTGTCAGTGTTTTCCATATATCCCGTTCCTCGCCGATTCTGAGGAGAACTTCCTCATTCCTTACCTTACCATTCGACTTGATTTTCAACATCCTTCTGCAGCAGTAAATCTCAAATGTTTCTATTCTCTTCCGTTCCGGTTTCCACCGTCCACATCTCACCGCCATACTACGCTGTGCTCCATGTGGTGTCACCGCCAGACACCACACTTGCTAGGTGGTAGCCTTTAAATCGGCCGCGGTCCGCTAGTATACGTCGGACCCGCGTGTCGCCACTATCAGTGATTGCAGACCGAGCGCCGCCACACGGCAGGTCTAGAGAGACTTCCTAGCACTCGCCCCAGTTGTACAGCCGACTTTGCTAGCGATGGTTCACTGACAAATTACGCTCTCATTTGCCGAGACGATAGTTAGCATAGCCTTCAGCTACGTCATTTGCTACGACCTAGCAAGGCGCCATTATCATTTGCTATTTATCTTGTGATGCATGTACCGTCAGACCGATGTTCACCAATTATGGATTAAAGTTAAGTATTCCAGAAGCTACGTACCTTTTTTACTAGACTCAACTGTTCCAGACCTTAAACGCGTGCCTTTCGGCTTTCTCTCATAGTGGCTTGGCTGTCTTGCCAAGTCACAACACTCCAGATGTACATTCTCAGAAATTTCTTCCTCAAATTATGGCCAACGTTTGACACTAGTAGACTTCACCTGTCCAAGAATTCCCTTTTCGCCAGTGCTTGTCTGATTTTTATGTCCTGCTTGCTCCGTCCGTCATGCACTATTTGCTGCCTAGGTAGCAGCATTCCTCCACTACATCTACTTCTTGATCACCAATTCCGATTTTAAGTTTCTCGCTGTTCTCATTTATGATACTGAAACATCCCCTTAGAAAAATTTGTGAATTACTGTGCTGATAAACCTCTAACGTTATTTGATTTTCAAACAGCTGAGCAGAACTGAACGTACTCAGACATTTCTCTCTTTACTTATTCTGATCAACACTAAACTGACACACAATATTTTTAGCGCAGCGCAGCGCAATCTGACTTTCAATATTCCCTACAAATGAATGGCCCTGACTAACAATAACCTATACCTTTCATGAATCACTTACCTCACAAAAATCTTCGTTACTCGAACTACTGCAATACAGCGAGCACCAATACTGCCAGGTAAATAAAAGATTCTAACTACTGAAGGCACTAACTACTGATAGGCATAGTTAGCAAATGAAAGATTTTGATAGAGAACAAACAATGTATTTACCTTAATAATGTTCAAAAATCATCAAATATATATACAGGGTGTTACAAAAAGGTACGGCCAAACTTTCAGGAAACATCCCTCACACACAAAGAAAGAAAATATGTTCTGTGTACATGTGTCCGGAAACGCTTACTTTCCATGTTAGAGCTCATTTTATTACTTCTCTTCAAATCACATTAACCATGGAATGGAAACACACAGCAACAGAACGTACCAGCGTGACTTCAAACACTTTGTTACAGGAAATGTTCAAAATGTCCTCCGTTAGCGAGAATACATGCATCCTCCTTCCGTCGCATGGAATCCCTGATGCGCTGATGCAGCCCTGGAGAATCGCGTATTGTATCACAGCCGTCCCCAGTATGAGCACGAAGAGTCTCTACATTTCGTACCGGGGTTGCGTAGACAAAAGCTTTCAAATGCCCCCATAAATGAAAGTCAAGATGTTTGAGGTCAGGAGAGCGTGGAGGCCATGGAATTGGTCCGCCTCTACCAATCCATCGCTCACCGAATCTGTTGTTGAGAAGCGTACGAACACTTCGACTGAAATGTGCAGGAGCTCCATAGTGCAAGAACCACATGTTGTGTCGTACTTGTAAAGGCACATGTTCTAGCAGCACAGGTAGAGTATCCCGTATGAAATCATGATAACGTGCTCCATTGAGCGTAGGTGGAAGAACATGGGGTTAATCAAGACATCACCAACAATGCCTGCCCAAACGTTTACAAAAAACCTGTGTTGATGACGTGATTGCGTGCGGATTCTCGTCAGCCCACACATGTTGATTGTGAAAATTTACAATTTGATCAAATGAAGCCTCGTCCGTAAAGAGAACTTTTGCACTGAAATGAGGATTGACACATTGTTGGATGAACCATTCGCAGAAGTGTACCCGTGGAGGCCAATCAGCTGCTGATAGTGCCTGCACACGCTGTACATGGTACGAAAACAACTGGTTCTCCCGTAGCACTCTCCATACAGTGACGTGGTCAACGTTACCTTGTACAGCAGCAACTTCTCTGACGCTGACATGAGGGTTATCGTCAACTGCACGAAGAATTGCCTCGTCCATTGCAGGTGTCCTCGTCGTTCTAGGTCTTCCCCAGTCGCGAGTCATAGGCTGGAATGTTCCGTGCTCCCTAAGACGCCGATCAATTGCTTCGAACGTCTTCCTGTCGGGACACCTTTGTTCTGGAAATCTGTCTCAATACAAACGTACCGCGCCACGGCTATTGCCCCGTGCTACTCCATACATCAAATGGGCATCTGCCAACTCCGCATTTGTAAACATTGCACTGACTGCAAAACCACGTTCGTGATGAACACTAACCTGTAATGCTACGTACTGATGTGCTTGATGCTAGTAGTGTAGAGCAATGAGTCGCATGTCAACACAAGCACCGAAGTCAACATTACCTTCCTTCAATTGGGCCAACTGGCGGTTAATCGAGGAAGTACAGTACATACTGACGAAACTAAAATGAGCTCTAACATGGAAATTAAGCGTTTCCGGACACATCTCCACATAACATCTTTTCTTTATTTGTGAGTGAGGAATGTTTCCTGAAAGTTTGGCCGTACCTTTTTGTAACACCCTGTATATATATATCAGTTCATGATATCCAGTATTACAAATTTACTCTTTCTGATGGACATACGTCCAGATCATTCGCTTTCAAAATTCTGGCAATTCTCTCCCCACATCCACCACTGCTGGCGGCTCACCTCCAACTGCGCAACGCTACGCACTGTTCACATCCAACTGCCCAACACTACAATAGCGAATATTCCAACAATGCCAACCAGTTACAGACTGCACACAGCACAGTCAGTGATTTTCGTACAGGGCGCTACGTGACGTTACCACCATAAAAACCTAAACAGCCTGCTTATAATACTTCTCATTACTTTCGTCTTTCTTCGATTTACTCTCATTCCATATTCTGTACTCATTAGACAGTTCATTCCATTCAATAGATCCTGTATTTCTTCTTTTCTTTCACTGAGGATAGCAATGTCAGCGAATAAGGCTGATATCCTTTCACCTTGAATTTTAATTCCACTCTTGAACCTCTCTTTTATTTTCGCGATTGCTTCTTCGACGTAGAGACTGAACGGCAGGGGCGAAAGATTACATCCCGTCTTATAACCTCTTCAATTCGTGTACTTCAACTCTTATTATTCAGTGTTGGTTCCTGTACATATTGTATATTACCCGTCTTTCCCTATAGGTTACTCCTTTTTTGCTCAGGATTTCGAACATCGTGCACCATTTTACATTGTTAACGCTTTTTCCAGGTCGTCAAATCCAATGAACGTGTCTCTGTTTTTTCTTTAGTCTTGCTTACATTATTCTCCGCAACGTTAGAGCTGTCTTTACCTTTCCTAAGGCCAAACTGATAGTCTTGTAACAGATCCTCAATTTTCTTTTCCATTCTTGTGTATATTATTCTTGTCAGCAACTTGGATGAATTAGCTGTTGAGCTGACATGCGATAATTCTCGCACTTGTCGGCTCTTGCAGTCTTCGGAATTGCGTGGATGATGTTTTCCCGAACGTCTGATGGTATATCGCCAGTCCCATACATTCTACACACCAACGTGGATAGTCAGTTTGTTGCCACTTCCCCCAAATATTTTAGAAATTCTGATGGAATGTTATCTATCCCCTTCTGCCTTATTTCATCTTAATTCCTCCCAAACCCTTTAAAACACTGATTCTGCTACTGGATCCTTTATCTCTTCCGTATAGACTCCTATTTCCTGTTCAATCACGTCATCAGACAAAATAAGTCCCCCCCCCCCTTCCCCCAATAGAGGCCTTCAGTGCACTCTTTCCACCCAAACCCTCTTTCCTCTGCGTTTAGCATTGCCATTACACTCTTAATGTTACTGTCCACGCTTTTAATTTCAAATAAGGTTTTGACTTTGCTATATGCTGAGTCAGTCCTTCCCACAATCATTATAGATTTCATCACATTTTTCATGCAGCCTTTTCGCCATAGCTTCCCTGCACTTCCTATTTATTTCATTCCTAAGCTACTTGCATTCTGTATTCCTGAATTTTCCTGAACATTTTGTACTTTCTTCTTTCATATGTCAAGCAAAATATTTCTTCTGTTACCCATCGTTTCTTTGCAGTTAACTTCTTTGTACTTATGTTTTTCTTTCCAACATCTGTAATTTCTCTTTTTAGAGCGTTCATTCCCTTCAACTGAAATGCCTACTGAACTACTACTTACCGCAGAATGTGTAGCCTCAGAAAATTTCAAACGTATATCTTCATTCAATAGTACTTCCGTATCCCACTCCTTTGAGCACTGTTTCTTCCTGACTAGTGTCTTAAACTTCAAGCTACTCTTCGTCATTACTAAATTGTGATCTGGGTCCATCAAGTCCTGGGTACGCCTTACTGTCCAAGAAGAGTATCTGATTTTGGAATCTCTGCCTGATTATATTGTAACCTAAGTAAAAACTTCCATTATCTCCGGGCCTTTTCGAAATATACCTCTTCCTCTTGTGAGTCTTGAACACAGTATTATTCGCTATTACTAGCTGAAATCTATTGCAGAAATAAATTAGCCTTCCTCCTCTCTCATTCCTTGTACCAAGTCTATATTCTCCAGTAACCATTTCTTCAACTCCTTCCCCTACAACCGCGTTCCAATCGCCCAAGACTATTAGATTCTCATCTCCCTTTACGTACTGCATTGTTGTTGTTGTTGTTGTGGTCTTCAGTCCTAAGACTGGTTTGATGCAGCTCTCCATGCTACTCTATCCTGTGCAAGCTTCTTCATCTCCTGGTACCTACTGCAACCTACATCCTTCTCAATCTGCTTAGTGTATTCATCTTTTGGTCTCCCTCTACGATTTTTACCCCCCACGCTGCCCTCCAATACTAAGTTGGTGATCCCTTGATGCCTCAGAACATGTCCTACCAACCGATCCCTTCTTCTGGTCAAGTTGTGCCACATACTTCTCTTCTCCCCAATCCTATTCAATACTTCCTCATTAGTTATGTGATCTACCCATCTAATCTTCAACATTCTTCTGTAGCACCACATTTCAAAAGCTTCAATTCTCTTTTTGTCTAAACTATTTATCGTCCACGTTTCACTTCCATACATGGCTACACACCATACAAATACTTTCACAAACGACTTCCTGACATTTAAATCTATACTCGATGTTAACAAATTTTTCTTCTTCAGAAACGCTTTCCTTGCCATTGCCAGTCTACATTTTATATCCTCTCTACTTCTACCATCATCAGTTATTTTGCTCCCCAAATAGCAAAACTCCTTTACTCCTTTAAGTGTCTCATTTCCTAATCTAATTCCCTCAGCATCACCCGACTTAATTCGACTACATTCCATTATCCTCGTTTTGCTTTTGTTGATGTTCATCTTATATCCTCCTTTCAAGACGCTATACATTCCGTTCAACTGCTCTTCCAAGTCCTTTGCGGTCTCTGACCGAATTACAATTCATCGGCGAACCTCAAAGTTTTTATTTCTTCTCCATGGATTTTAATACCTACTCCGAATTTTTCTTTTGTTTCCTTTACTGCTTGCTCAATATACAGATTGAATAACATCGGGGAGAGGCTACAACCCTGTCTTACTCCCTTCCCAACAACTGCTTCCCTTTCATGTCCCTCGACTCTTATAACTGCCATCTGGTTTCTGTACAAATTGTAAATAGCCTTTCGCTCCCTGTATTTTACCCCTGCCACCTTTAGAATTTGAAAGAGAGTATTCCAGTCAACATTGTCAAAAGCTTTCTCTAAGTCTACAAATGCTAGAAACGTAGGTTTGCCTTTCCTTAATCTTTCTTCTAAGATAAGTCGTAAGGTCAGTATTGCCTCACGTGTTCCAGTATTTCTACGGAATCCAAACTGATCTTCCCCGAGGTCGGCTTCTACTAGTTTTTCCAATCGTCTGTAAAGAATTCGTGTTAGTATTTTGCAGCTGTGGCTTATTAAACTGATTGTTCGGTAATTTTCACATGTGTCAACACCTGCTTTCTTTGGGATTGGAATTATTATATTCTTCTTGAAGTCTGAGGGTATTTCGCCTGTTTCATACATCTTGCTCACCAGATGGTAGAGTTTTGTCAGGACTGGCTCGCCTTGTTTCGACTCAGGTCTTTCAGTGCTCTGTCAAACTCTTCACGCAGTATCGTATCTCCCATTTCATCTTCATCTACATCCTCTTCCATTTCCATAATATTGTCCTCAAGTACATCGCCCTTGTATAGACCCTCTATATACTCCTTCCACCTTTCTGCTTTCCCTTCTTTGCTTAGAACTGGGTTTCCATCTGAGCTCTTGATGTTCATACAAGTGGTTCTCGTATCTCCAAAGGTCTCTTTCATTTTCCTGTAGGCAGTATCTATCTTACCCCTAGTGAGATAAGCCTCTACATCCTTACATTTGTCCTCTAGCCATCCCTGCTTAGCCATTTTGCACTTCCTGTCGATCTCATTTCTGAGACATTTGTATTCCTTTTTGCCTGCTTCATTTACTGCATTTTTATATTTTCTCCTTTTATCAATTAAAGTCAATATTTCTTCTGTTACCCAAGGATTTCTACTAGCCCTCGTCTTTTTACCTACTTGATCCTCTGCTGCCTTCACTACTTCATCCCTCAAAGCTACCCATTCTTCTTCTACTGTATTTCTTTCCCCCATTCCTGTCAATTGTTCCCTTATGCTGTCCCTGAAACTCTGTACAACCTCTGGTTCTTTCAGTTTATCCAGGTCCCATCCCCTTAAGTTCCCACATTTTTGCAGTTTCTTCAGTTTTAATCTACAGGTCATAACCAATAGATTGTGGTCAGAGTCCACATCTGCCCCTGGAAATGTCTTACAATTTAAAACCTGGTTCCTAAATCTCTGTCTTACCATTATATAATCTATCTGATACCTTTTAGTATCTCCAGGGTTCTTCCATGTATACAACCTTCTTTCATGATTCTTAAACCAAGTGTTAGCTATGATTAAGTTATGCTCTGTGCAAAATTCTACCAGACGGCTTCCTCTTTCATTTCTCTCCCCCAATCCATATTCACCTACTATGTTTCCTTCTCTCCCTTTTCCTACTCTCGAATTCCAGTCACCCATGACTATTAAATTTTCGTCACCCTTCACTATCTGAATAATTTCTTTTATCTCATCATACATTTCTTCAATTTCTTCGTCATCTGCAGAGCTAGTTGGCATATAAACTTGTACTACTGTAGTAGGTGTGGGCTTGGTATCTATCTTGGCCACAATAATGCGTTCACTATGCTGTTTGTAGTAGCTTACCCGCATTCCTATTTTCCTATTCATTATTAAACCTACTCCTGCATTACCCCTATTTGATTTTGTGTTTATAACCCTATAGTCACCTGACCAGAAGTCTTGTTCCTCCTGCCACTGAACTTCACTAATTCCCACTATATCTAACTTTAACCTATCCATTTCCCTTTTTAAATTTTCTAACCTACCTGCCCGATTAAGTGATCAGACATTCCACGCTCCGATCCGTAGAACGCCAGTTTTCTTTCTCCTGATAACGACATCCTCTTGAGTAGTCCCCGCCCGGAGATCCGAATGGGGGACTATTTTACCTCCGGAATATTTTACCCAAGAGGACGCCATCATCATTTAATCATACAGTAAAGC
This sequence comes from Schistocerca cancellata, assembly GCF_023864275.1. Classification (NCBI taxonomy): domain Eukaryota; kingdom Metazoa; phylum Arthropoda; class Insecta; order Orthoptera; family Acrididae; genus Schistocerca; species Schistocerca cancellata. The sequence continues at coordinate 513,657,115 of NC_064628.1, read as the reverse complement.
TGCATGCCCTCGGGAAAAATTACGGCCGTAGTTTCCCCTTGCTTTCAGCCGTTCGCAGTACCAGCACAGCAAGGCCGTTTTGGTTATTGTTACAAGGCCAGATCAGTCAATCATCCAGACTGTTGCCCTTGCAACTACTGAAAAGGCTGCTGCCCCTTTTCAGGAACCATACGTTTGTCTGGCCTCTCAACAGATACCCCTCCGTTGTGGTTGCACCTACGGTACGGCTATCTGTATCGCTGAGGCACGCAAGCCTCCCCACCAACGGCAAGGTCCATGGTTCATGGGGGGAGGACGTACTGCATTACCTGTTCAATATCCATGCGATAGCAATAAAAAAAAAAGTTCAAATGCGAGTGAAATCATGTGGCACTTAATTGCTAAGGTCATCAGTCCCTAAGCTTACACACTACTTAACCTAAATTATCCTAAGGACAAACACACACACCCATGCCCGAGGAGGACTCGAACCTCCGCCGAGACCAGCCGCACAGTCCATGACTGCAGCGACTTAGTATGCGATAGCAACGTCACTTGGTGAGGAATGACTGCTAGTCAGACACATGCATGATGCAGGTAATACAACTGAACATGTTGTTGTCCGTGTGTAAAATGGGGAAGGCGCACGATCTGTCTGACCGGGGTCAGATTGTGATGGCCCGGAGGCTCGGCGCGCGTATTTCAGAAATTCTATGACTTGGCAGGTGTTCAAGGAGTGATGTGGTGAGTGTGTTCAACACGTAACGAAACGAAGTGAAACTTCGTACAGGTGGCCTCCAGCTCGCTAGATCTGAACCCGATCGAACACATCTGGGATGTGATTGAACGTGGCCTCTTAGCTCATTTCCCCCTTCCCGGAATTTTCGGGAATTAGGTAACTTGTGTGTACAGCTGTGGTGACAGTTTCCTCCAGCAGCCTAGCAAGGCCTCATTGCTTCCATGTCCCGACGCGTCGCCGCTGTTATCTGTGCCAAATTTGAACCTACCGGCTATTAGGTTGGTGATCGCAAAGTTCCGGTTGATCAACGCATATGTGAACTGGACTGGGTTGTTGCCCAGAGTTACGACTTGAACCCAATGGAACATCTTTGGGATGAGCTAGTAAGTAGACCACCCGAGGCTCCACCATCCTACATCACGACCTTCTCTGATTACGGCTCTTGAGGAAGATTGGGCTGCCATTCCCCAACTGACATCTCACTGGAAGCTTCCCCAGCTCAAGCCGTTACAAAGACGGACACACTCCATATTACGCCCATTAGTAGCTGTCCGAGAGGAAACTGCTCAGAACGCAAACTGAATGAAATTCATTCAGAAAACTTGGTGATTCTGATAATTTTTCCTCTGAATGCTTCTTTTTGTGACATTGGAATCAAACAGATAATAGTTTACAGGTATTTACGTTGATGTGTAACGGTATAATACTACAGGTTATATCCGCACTTAGGCAAAAAATGTTTATTTCGTAAAAGCGTGTAATTAGGATTATTTTTGAAGGTGATACATGTAAATCTCATAATACCAAATTAAGTAGTTGGAAATACTAATTACAGTGTCCTAGTAAATGTATTCATTGGTGAAATTTGTGTCAACTACCTACTTGAATTTTACAATAACACAGACAGAAATAAGCACAGAAAGAAAAATATCTGACTTTTGCACCGAAAGGAGTGAAATATGCATGAATAATACTCTTGGACTGTCTAACAATTCAAATAAAATACGTTAAATTCAAGATTAGTGGTTTCACACGTGCGCCAGATGTCACTGTTCCCGAATACCAGAGCGTTTCTGTTTGTAGGCTTCAGTTCGAAGACTAGTTTGAGAAAGCACTCCACACTAGCCTGTCCTGTGCAACCACCTTCATATCTACATTACGACTGCAACCAACATCTATTTGAATCCGTTTACTGTATCTGAGCCTCTGCAATTTTTAGCCACACACTTCCCTTGCTTACAGACTGACTGCTCCGCTATGCCTAAGGGTGTGTCCTATAAAATGATCCCCTCTTTTAGCCAAATTGTACCCCAGATTTTTTTGCTCCCAATGCTATTTAGTATTTCCTCATCCGTTATCAATTTCATCTTCAGCATTCTTCTGCAGCGCCACATTTTAAAAGCTGAACTATTTATCGACCACGTTTCACTTCCATACAAGGCTATACTGCAGCAGACAAATACCTTCTCAATGGGCATCTTGACAAATTTGTATGAGATTTTAACAGTTTCTCTTTTTCAGAAACGCTTTTCTTGGCATTGGCAATCTGCATTTTAAATCTTCTCTATTTCGGCCATTATCAGTTTCTCTGCTCCTCAGATACCAAAACTCAACTTCTACGTTTAGTGTCCATTTCTTACTCTAATTCTCTTAGCATCACTCCATTTAATTCGGATACATCCGTTACCCTGTTTACTTGATGTTCCCATTCAACTGCTCATCTACATCTACTACTGCATCTTCATCAATACTCCAAAAGCTACCTGACGGTGTGTGATGCAGAGTGCTTCTGATATCACTAACTGATCCCCTCTTTCCTGATCCACTCGCGAATGGCGCTTGGAAAGAATGATTGTCGACAGTCCTCTGTACTACCTCTAATTTCTCGAATTTTCTCCTGGTCATTTCACGAGAAATGTTTTCCGACTCTTCCCGGGAAGTACTCTCAATATTTCAGTTGTTAACTTCTACGTGATGCACAAAGTTCTGCCACTGGAGTTTGTTGAGCATCTCTGTAACGCTCTCTCGCCGTCTAAACGATCCCGTGACGAAACGCGCCGCTCTTCGTTGTGTCTCCTCTATCTCTTCTATCAGTCCTACCTGATGAGGACCTAGATTGTCGGACAATACTCTAGAATCGGTCTGACAGTCACCTTGTAACCCAACTCTTTTATAGATGAGTTACATTTCCTTATGATTCTTCCTACGAATCTAAGTCTGGCATCTGCTTTTCCTTCTATTCGTTATATTGTGGCCCTTCCACTAAGGTCGCTCTGGATCGTGACTCCTAGATATCTTACGGTAGATACTGTTTCCAGAAACTTATCGTCAATAGTGCAGAAGTACGGTGCTGATACATTTTCCTATGTACACGCAGAAGGTTACATTTATTTACGTTCAAGGCCAACCGCCAGAGCATGAACCATTCATCAGTTCTCTGTAGATCACTCTGAAAATCGACACTGTCTTCTTACAGGCAACCCTAATATCTGCGAAAAGTCTTGAAGAGCTTCCGACGCTTTCCAGAAGGCCATTTACATACATTTTAAACAGTAACGGTCCTATCACACTTCCTTGGGTTACTCCAGGAAATTACCTTTACATCTGTGAATTTGTTCCGTTAAGAGGGACGTTTTGAGTTCACTCTGCAAGAAGTCTGGAATCCAGTGGCAAATCTGGTCCGATAGTAAGCTCGTATTTTTTTCGGAGGACGGTATCAAATGCCTCCCGAAGCCAAGGAACACGGCCTCATTCTGAGCGCCGTTGTCTACAGCGTTATGGATCTCATGGAGGAACAGAACGAGTTGAGTTCCGTAAGATCTCTGCGGAATTCTTGATGATTTTTATAGAAGAGAATTTGTTCTCCAAAAAAGTCGTAATTCTTGACCATAAAACATGTTCCATAATTTTACAATAGCCTATCGGCAACGACATAGACCTATAATTATGTACATCTGTTCTACGAACGTTCTTGCAAACGAGAATGACCTGCACATTTCTCCAGTTGTTAGATCCTTCATTGCTCCAGCTAACTACGATAAACTGCTGCTAGAAGGAGAACAAGTTCTTTCGCATAATATTTATAGAATCCTAAGATTATATCTGAGAATGTACGTTTAGAGCGCAGCAGTGTATGACAGTGAAACATTAGATTTGGGAAAATCGGAAAAGAAGATAATCGAAGCATTTGAGATGTGGTGCTGCTGAAGACTGTTGAAAATATATACCGATAAGTAAGGAATGAGGAGGTTCTCCGGAGACCCCGCGAGGAAAGGAATATATGGAAAACACCGAGAACTGAACGGACGGTATGGTAGAACTTCTGTCAAGACAACCTTGAATAGCTCCCATGGTACTAGAGGGACCAGTAGAGGGTAAAAACTGTAGAGGAAAAGGACACAGATTGCAAGAGCTACTCCGAGATGAAGATATTCGCACAGAAGAGGAATTCGTGGTGGGCTGCATCAAACCAATCGGAAGACTGACCACTCAAAAAGAGAAAACAAAAAGGGTACCTCAAGTCATGAGGCCTTTCCACTACTAAATGATAGCAGATGCTTTTCTATCGGTTACCTCAACATATGCCTTTTCGACATTCTTACAATGAAAGGAGGGACAATGTTATGATCTTCAGCGGTGAAACAATTTCGGAAGACCAAGTTCAGTATTTCGGCCTTCTCTCTGTTATCTTCCGTTTCGGTGCCAGAATGGTCACTGAATAAATAGATGATAACGTCTACATCTACATGGATACTCTGTAAATCACATTTAAGTGCCTGGAAAAGGGTTCATCGAACCACCTTCACAATTCTCTATTATTCCAATCTCGTATAGGGCGCGGAAAGAATTAACACCTATATCTTTCCGTACGAACTCTGATTTCCCTTATTTTATCTTAGTGATCGTTCCTCCCTATGTAAGTCGGTGTCAACAAAATATTTTTGCATTCGGAGGAGAAAGTTGGTGATTGGAATTTCGTGAGAAATGCCGTCGCAACGAAAATCGCCTTTCTTTAATGAAGTCCACCCCAAATCCTGTATCATTTCTGTGACACTCTCTCCCATATTTCGCGATAATACAAAACGTGCTGCCTTTCTTTGAACTTTTCCGATGTACTCAGTCAGTCCTATCTGGTAAGGAACCCAAACGGCGCAACAGTATTCTAAAAGACGACGGACAAGCGTAGTGCAGGCAGTCTCCTTAGAGGTCTGTTACATTTTCTAAGTGTCCTGCCAATAAAACGCAGTCTTTCGAGTCGCTTACTGATTTTACCTAAGACCGAAATCTTAGTGTTTTCAGCCAGAGCGGCTCACAAAATTTTACTTTCAAATTCATTGAACTATCCTCTCTTTGTTCTCCTTAAGCTCGCTTCCGCTACGTTCAGCTTTTGCTTGTCAGCTAGGATTTGAATACTCTTGAATCTATGACGAACCTCTGTTTAATTAGCAGTTTTCCAACATGGCTATTAAAGTACTATGGGTCTCTTCCATGTCTTCAGACCTTGCTTGGAACATATTTGTCCAAAGTGTAACGAACAGTGCTTTTGATTTTTTTCCATTTGTGCTCTACATCTTCGTCCTGAACAGTGAGTATTTGATCTTGACTACTCACTCTGCAGTTTGTATCCTATCACTCATGCTAAGCAAAACAGTTTTCTACTTTTTTCTTATATATTAAACATGGCTGCGACCGAGCGACGTGGTACAGTGGTTAGACACTGGACTCGCATTCGGGAGGACGACGGTTCAATCCCGCGTCCGGCCTTCCTGATTTAGGTTTTCCGTGATTTCCCTAAATCACTCCAGGTAAATGCCGGGATGGTTCCTCTGAAAGGGCACGGCCGACTTCCTTCCCCATCCTTCCCTAATCCGATGAGACCGATGACCACACTGTCTGGTCTCCTTCCCCAAGCAACCAACCAACCATGGCTGCGAAACAGCAGCTATTTAAATCTGAAGAGGTTGAAAAAAATTAGCCAACCAGTTGCGAAACAAAGGTTTATCAGCCCTTGACCTAGGTTTCGATATTTTTAAAACTTTGTAGAAATGTTGAAACCTAGGTCAAGGGCTAATAAACGTTTGTTTTGCAACTGGTTGGCTGATTTTTTCAACCTCTGCAGTTTTACACAGTTGCTGTTTCGCAGCCATGTTTAAGATTTTGGAAAATGTCCCTGCCCAGGTATCGAAGGCTGTCACCAAGTATATGGACATTAATTTTAAAATTTTCAAAACAGGGTCCACTCCTTTTTAGAAATATCAAAACCTGGGTCAAATGCTAATAAATCTTTGTTTTTCATCTGATTGGGTGATATTTTCAACTTCTTCATAATTTCCTATCTTTATTAATATTCCTTGTAATGCTCGAAGTCATATTTGTTATGAAGCTGAGTGAACATTGATACTTTCCTCAATGTTTACTGATTCGCTAAGTTCAGGTCTCTTTGTTGCTTTGAGGTCTAATATTTTGAAAAATCATGAAGTAGTCCTCTATCTGCTTGAAGTAACTTTCGGACAAGGCAGTCAGTATGATGTCACTCAAATTCTTGTCTCTGGCACCAGTTTTGATCACATGACACTCACAGTCAATACCTGGCAACTTGAAGTCACCCCATATTGTAACGTCACGAGCAAGATGATATTGTAACTTCTCGCTGAAGGGCTCTGACACAACTCTTGACCCAGGTGGTTTATAAAAGCATCCGATTATCCGATTTTTGACCTACCTTTGGAGCTTAACTTCACCCACATTAAACGACATTCGGAACGCATGATAACCATACTATATATTGTCGAGTTACACTGTGTGACCAAAAGTATCAGGACACCCCCAAAAACACACTTTTTCATATTACGTGCATTGTACTGCCACCTACTGCCAGGCACTCCATATCAGCGACCTCAGTAGTCATTAGCCATCGCGAGAGAGCAGAATGGGGCGTTCCGCAGAACTCACGGATTTCGAGCGTGGTCAGGTGATTGGGTGTTACTTGTGTCATACGTCTGTACGCGACTTCCACACTCCTATGTCTACTGTTTCCTATGTGATAGTGAAGTGGAAACGTACAGGCCGACCTAGTCTGTTGATTGACAGAGACCGCTGACAGTTGAAGAGGGTTATAATGTGTAATAGGCAGACATCTATCAGACCATCACACAGGAATTCCAAACTGCATCGGGATCCACTGCAAGTACTATGATAGTTAGGCGAAAACTTGGACTTCATGGTCGAGCGGCTGCTCATAAGCCACACTTCACGCCGGTAAATGCCAAACGACGCATCGCTTGGTGTAAGGAGAATAAACATTGGACAACTGAACAGTGGAAAAACGTTGTGTGGAGTGACGAATTACGGTACACAATGTGGTGATCCCATGGCAGGGTGTGGGTATGGCGAATGCCCGATGAACGTCATCTGCCATCGTGTGTAGTGCCAACAGTAAAATTCGGAGGCGGTGGTGTTATGGTGAGGTCTTGTTTTTCATGGAGGGGGGGCTTGCACCCCTTGTTGTTTTTCGTAGCACTCTCACAGCACAGGTTTACACTGACGTTTTAAGCACCTTCTTGCTTTCCACTGTTGAAGAGCAATTCAGGGATGGCGGTTGCATCTTTCAACACGATCGAGCGACTGTCCATAATGCACGGCCTGTGGCGGAGTGGTTACACGACACTAACATCCCTGTAATGGACTGACCTGCACAGTGTCCTGAACTGAATCCTATAGAACACCTTTGGGATGTTTTGGAACGCCGACTTCGTGCAGCAATCCGTGAAGAATGGGCTGCCATTCCCCATGAAACCTTCCGGCACCTGATTGAACGTATGCCTGCGAGAATGGAACCTGTCGCCAATGCTAAGGGTGAGCCAACACCATACTGAATTTCAGCATTACCGATGGAGGGCGCCACGAACTTTTAAATCATTTTCAGCCAGGTGCTCGGATACTTTTGATCACATAGTGTATTTACTGCAATAAATAAGCCACCAGTCCTTCGCTGTCTGTGTAGAATCACAACGTCATCGGCAAACTAGAAAGTTTTTATTTCTCCACGTTGAAATTCAATTCCCTTTCCACATTTTGCCTCGGTGTCCTTTACTGCTTGCTCAGTTACAAATTTAATATATCGGAGACTGTTTCCACCCTATCCCACTCCTTTCTCAACCACTGCTCCCAATTTACGTCCTTTGACTGGAGTCTGATTTCTGTACGAGTTCTAAACACATATTTTCTCCCTGCTGCTTTCAAAATTTTAATGGATGTAGTCGAATAAACATTGTTAAAAGCTGTCTCTAAATCTACAAGTGATATACACGCAGGTTAGCCTTTTTTCAGTCCATCTTCTAAAATAAGTCTTAGGGTCTATATTGCCTCGAGTGTTCCAATATTTCTTCGGAATCGAAATTGATCGTCCACGAGGTCAGTCTCTATCAATTTTTCCTTTTTTCTGTAAATAATCCAAGTTAGTATTTTGTAACTATGACTCATTAAACTGACAGTTCGGTAGTATTCTCCAAAATACCCAAAAAATATCCCTCAACAAAAATTAAAATTTTGTAATTGGAGTCCTATTGACGGGGTACGTACGTTGTAAAAAGCAACTACAGGCGTTTCATATCCTATTCGCGGCACACTACATCACACCTCGTAGCTTACTTTGCTGAAAACTGAACCTTACTTTCGGATCGGATTAGTACGTGGGGGTAGTCACAAAGCTTTAGCTATCAGTGCGAAAAAATAAAATTACACAGTTAATTTTTTGTTTATGTGCACATAAATGTGTGCACTCTTACTACACATCGAAAGCGCCGCGACACAGTGCCACAGCGCGCCAGAGAACACAAAACAAGATGGTGCAGCTTATTGATGATATGATAATTAAACCTTCAATACTAGCACTCGTGTGTGCTGTTGATTGTGCTGTGACGGATTAGACTGTGCTTCGTGCTTTGTAACTGTAAATGAATGACCTCGACGTCGACCGGACATTTAACTTCCCAAATGTAAATGGTTTTATAGATTTCCAGCATGCTGGGTTAATAATAAGGCCGCAACATGTATTGACCAGATCGATGTAGGAAACACCAAAGTTGGAAGATTCTGTTCTTTTATTGAACCGATTACTAGTTTCGGGTTACCTGAAACCATTTTCAAATCATCCATATCATTTTGTCTGTTTCGATGATTTGGAAATGGGTTCACGTAAACCGAAATTAGTTCAAAAATGGTTCAGATGCCTCGGAGCACTATGGGACTTAACATCTGAGGTCAACAGTCCCCTAGACTTAGAACTACTTAAACCTAACTAACCTAAGGACAGCACACATATCCATGCCTGAGGCAGGATTTGAACCTGCGACCGTAGCAGCAGCACGGTTCCGGACTGAAGCACCTAGAACCGCTCGGCTACAACAGCCGGCCCGAAATTAGTCATCACTTAAATTTAAAAAAAAAATTAATCTTACAATTTTTGCTGTCTTCGATATCAAACTGGTAAATGATTTTATTTTTGACGAACCTACGTATAATGCACCGTATTTTACCCACCATAATGACAAAATGGCATGAGGTATTAACTCACAATGGAACACGTATTACAAGAAAAATTTTTTGAATGCCAGAAGATGACAGTTACAAATGTCAAAACCAGTTGTCAACGATATGGACTAATTGATGCGAACTTGGCTAGTGAAAGTTTTTACCTCATTTAGATACATCGTGAAAAGTAACAGTCTTTAACGCCCCTACTTTTACGTCTGAAGATTTCCTCCGTTAAGAATGACATGCTGCGTTCTGACACGAGAAGTCCCACAAGAAGGCCATTGTAAAAACGGCCGAAACGTTGGTTTCTCCGGTACTGTTTTTTACATTATGAGGCGGTACCATAGGAAACTCTTATGTCAACAATGGCCGCCCACGGAATTATATGCTGTGTTATGTTTGCTGTTGTTTGTTGTTGTTGTGGTCTTCACCCCGAAGACTGGTTTGATGGAGCTCTCCATGCTACAATATCCTGTGCAAGCCTCTTCATCTCCGAATAACTACTGCAACTTAAATCCTTCTGAAACTGCCAACTGTATTCATCCCTTGGGCTCCCCCTAAAAATTCAATTCCGCCCCCCCACCAACCCCCTCCTACTTCACTCCAATACTAATCTGGTGATGCTTTGGTGTTTCAGAATGTGACCTATCAACCTATCCCTTCTTTTAGTCAACTTGTGGCACAAATTTCTTTTCTGCACAATTCTATGCGGTATCTCTTCATTAGTTATGCGATCTATCCTAATCTTCAGCATTCTTCTGTAGCGTAGTCTCCTTCTGCGCTGGGCAGTGTGTCAGCAGTGGGCAAGTAGCAGCATTACTGCATTTATTAGGCAATCTTGTATTTTAATAACCGTTTAAATTCTGTGTCGAATTGTTTGTGCTCTGTGTAGATTAGTTCAAATGGGTTCAAATGGCTCTGAGCACTATGGGATTTAACATCTCAGGTCATCAGTCCCCTAGAACTTAGATCTACTTAAACCTAACTACCCTAAGGACATCACACACATCCACGCCCGAGGCAGGACTCGAACCCGCGACCGTAGCGGTCGCGCGGTTCCAGACTGAAGCGCCTAGAACCGCTCGGCCACTCCTGCCGGCGTAGATTAGTTTAGACGTTCTTTGCGCAACAGTATTTAGCATGGATAGGGACTGCGACTGCTGTGTTTGGATACGGGCTTAGTTGGCATCCCTTCACTCCCAGCTTCAGGCAGTGTTGGCTTTGGTCACACAGCTTGAGGCTGCTGCCAATGGGCATCACTGTGGGGGTCCGGATGGAGGTTTGTCGGGGACCGCCAGCTCGTCCCACACATCCTCCGATCGGACTACGGCTGTGGCTGCCTGGGATACTCCCCACATTGAGACTGACCCCCCACCCGTGGTAGAGTGGGAGGTCGTCTCGAGGTGTGGCAGGAGGTGAAAGACATTCTGGAGGGCTGAACGGAAGGCCTCTCCAGTTTGTCTGACGAACCGGTTTCAGGCTCTGTCTCCGGCTGATACTGATTTTCAGCCAGACATGGCTGCTTATCCTGTTCCAAAGGTTGCCCCTCGATCTGTAAGATCCGTGCGGTCGTAGAGGGTGGGCTTACTGGTAGTTGGGAGCTCCAACGTCAGGTGCGTAATGGGGCCCCTTAGGGATATAACAGCAAGAGAGGGGAAGAAAACCAATGTGCACTCCGTGTGCATACTGGGGGGATTCATTCCAGATGTGGAAAGGGTCATTCCGGATGCCATGAAGGGTACAGGGTGCACCCATCTGCAGGGAGTCGCTCATGTTGGCAGCAATGATGTGTGTCGCTATGGATCGGAGGAAATCCTCTCTGGCTTCCGGCGGCTATCTGATTTGGTGAAGACTGCCAGTCTCGCTAGCGGGATGAAAGCAGAGCTCACCATCTGCAGCATCGTCGACAGGACTGCTGCGGACCTTTTTGTACAGAGCCGAGTGGAGGGTCTGAATCAGAAGCTGGGACGGTTCTGCGACCGTGTGGGCTACAGATCCCTTGACTTGCGTCATAGGGTGGTGGGATTTCGGGTTCCGCTGGATAGGTCAGGAGTCCATTACACACACCAGGCAGCTACACGGGTAGCAGGGGTTGTGTGGCGTGGACTGGGCGGTTTTTTAGGTTAGATGGTCTCGGTCAAGTACAGAAAGGGCAACAGCCTCAAAGGGTGCGGGGCAAAGTCAGGACATGCGGGGACCAAGCAGCAATTGTAAACTGCCTAAGCGCTGATAGAAAGCACCGAAGCTGAAATCGTTATAGGTACGGAAAGCTGGCTCAAGCCAGAGATAAATTCTGCCGAAATTTTTACAAAGGCAAGGACGGTGTTTAGAAGGAATAGATTGCATGCAACCGGTGGTGACGTGTTTGTCGCTGTTAGTAGTAGTTTATCAAAATTCAAATGGCTCTGAGCACTATGGGACTTAACATCTGTGGTCATCAGTCCCCTAGAACTTAGAACTACTTAAACCTAACTAACCTAAGGACATCACACCCATCCTTGCCCGAGGCAGGATTCGAACCGGCGACCGTAGCGGTCGCGCTGTTCCAGACTGTAGGGCCTAGAACAGCTCGGCCACTCCAGCCGGCAGTAGTTTATCCTGTAGTGAAGTAGAAGTGGATAGTTCCTGTGATTTATTGTGGGTGGAGGTTACACTCAACAACCGAGCTAGGTTAATAATTGGCTCCTTTTACCGACCTCCCGACTCAGCAGCTTAGTGGCTGAAAAACTGAGAGAAAATCTGGAATACATTTCACATAAATTTTCTCAGCATATTATAGTCTTAGGTGGAGATTTCAATTTACCAGATATAGACTGGGACACTCAGATGTTTAGGACGGGTGGTAGGGACAGAGCATCGAGTGACATTATATTGAGTGCACTATCCGAAAATCACCTCGAGCAATTAAACAGAGTACCGACTCGTGGAGATAACATCTTGGATCTACTGATAACAAACAGACCCGAACTTTTCGACTCTGTAAGCGCATAACAGGGAATCAGTGATCATTAGGCCGTTACAGCATCCCCGAATATGGGAGTAAATAGGAATATAAAAAAAGGGAGGAAGGTTTATCTGTTTAGCAAGAGTAATAGAAGGCAGATTTCTGACTACCTAACAGATCAAAACGAATATTTCTGTTCCGACACTGACAATGTTGAGTGTCTATGGAAAAAGTTCAAGGCAATCGTAAAATGCGTTTTAGACAGGTACGTGCCGAGTAAAACTGTGAGGGACGGGAAAAACCAACCGTGGTTCAACAACAAAGTTAGTAAACTACTGCGAAAGCAAAGAGAGCTTCACTCCAAGTTAAACGCAGCCAAAACCTCTCAGACAAACAGAAGCTAAACGATGTCAAAGTTAGTGTAAGGAGGGCTATGCGTGAAGCGTTCAGTGAATTCGAAAGTGAAATTCTATGTACCGACTAGACAGAAAATCCTAGGAAGTTCTGGTCTTACGTTAAATCAGTAAGTGGATCGAAACAGCATATCCAGACACTCTGGGATGATGATGGCATTGAAACAGAGGATGACACGCGTAAAGCTGAAATACTAAACACCTTTTTTCCAAAGCTGTTTCAAAGAGGAAGACCGCACTGCAGTTCCTTCTCTAAATCCTCACACAAACGAAAAATTGGCTGACATCGAAATAAGTGTCCAAGTAATAGAAAAGCAACTGAAATCACTCAACAGAGGAAAGTCCACTGGACCTGACGGGATACCAATTCGATTCTACACAGAATACGCGAAAGAACTTGCCCCCCTTCTAACAGCCGTGTACCGCAAGTCTCTAGAGGAACGGAAGGTTCCAAATGATTGGAAAAGAGCACAGGTAGTCCCAGTCTTCAAGAAGGGTCGTCGAGCAGATGAGCAAAACTATAGTCCTATATCTCTGACATCGATCTGTTGTAGAATTTTAGAACATGGTTTTTGCTCGCGTATCATGTCATTTCTGGAAACCCAGAATCTACTCTGTAGAAATCAACATGGATTCCGGAAACAGCGATCGTGTGACACCCAACTCGCTTAATTTGTTCATGAGACCCAGAAAATATTAGATACAGGCTCCCAGGTAGATGCCATTTTCCTTGACTTCCGGAAGGCGTTCGATACAGTTCCGCACTGTCGCCTGATAAACAAAGTAAGAGCCTGTGGAATATCAGACCAGCTGTGTGGCTGGATTGAAGAGTTTTTAGCAAACAGAACACAGCATGTTGTTCTCAATGGAGAGACGTCTACAGACGTTAAAGTAACCTCTGGCGTGCCACAGGGGAGTGTTATGGGACCATTGCTTTTCACAATATATATAAATGACCTAGTATATAGTGTCGGAAGTTCCATGCGGCTTTTCGCGGATGATGCTGTAGTATACAGAGAAGTTGCAGCATTAGAAAATTGCAGCGAAATGCAGGAAGTTCTGCAGCAGATACGCACTTGGTGCAGGGAGTGGCAACTGACCCTTAACAGAGACAAATGTAATGTATTGCGAATACATAGAAAGAAGGATCCTTTATTCTATGATTATATGATAACGCAACAAACACTGGTAGCAGTTACTTCTGTAAAATATCTGGGAATATGCGTGCGGAGCGATTTGAAGTGGAATGATCATATAAAATTAATTGTTGGTAAGGCGGGTGCCAGATTGAGATTCATTGGGAGAGTCCTTAGAAAATGTAGTCCATCAAAAAAGGAGGTGGCTTACAAAACACTCGTTCGACCTATACTTGAGTATTGCTCATCAGTGTGGGATCCGTACCAGGTCGGGTTGACAGAGGAGATAGAGAAGATCCAAAGAAGAGCGGCGCGTTTCGTCACAGGGTTATTTGGTAAGAGTGATAGCGTTACGGAGATGTTTAGCAAACTCAAGTGGCAGATTCTGCAAGAGAGGCGCTCTGCATCGCGGTGAAGCTTGCTGTCCAGGTTTCGAGAGGGTGCGTTTCAGGATGAGGTATCGAATATATTGCTTCCCCCTACTTATAACTCCCGAGGAGATCACGAATGTAAAATCAGAGAGATTCGAGCGCGCACGGAGGCTTTCCAGCAGTGGTTCTTCCCGCGAACCATACGCGACTGGAACACGAAAGGGAGGTAATGACAGTGGCAGGTAAAGTGCCCTCCACCACACACCGTTGGGTGGCTTGCGAAGTATAAATGTAGATGTAGATGTAGAGTTCAAAAGCTTATGTTCTCCTCTAAACTATTACATCGCCCATGTTTGACTTCCATACGTGACTACGTTCCATACATTTACTTTCAGAACCGACTTCCTATCACCTAAATCTATATTCAATGTTAAAAGATGTCTTTTCTTCAGAAACGCTTTTCTTGTCATTGCCAGTCTGCATTTTATGCACTACCTCGGCCATCTTAATTTTACTGCCGAAATAACAAAGCACATCTACTGATTTAAGTGTCTCATTTTCTGATCTAATTCCATCAGAGTCACCTCATTTAATTCGACTACATTCCATTATCCTTGTTTTGGTTTCCATGGTGTTCATCTTATACGCACCTTTCAAAACATTGTCCATCCATTCAATGTTCATCATAGTTGTTTGCTGTCTCTAACACAATCACATTGCCGTCGGCAAACCTCAGAGTTTTTATTTCCACTCCCTGAACTTCAGTTCCTTATCCAGATTTTTCTTTGGTTTCCTTTACTACTTGCTCAGTGTACAGATTGAATAACGTCGCGGATAGGGTACAATCCTATCTCACGCCCTTCACAATCACTGCTTCCTTTTCATGATCCTCGACTCTTATAACTGCCGTCTGGTTTACAAGTTATAAACAGCCTTTCGCTCCCTCTGTCTTACCACTGCTACCTTCAGAATTTCAAAGAAAGTATTCCAGTCAACACTGTCAAAAGCTTTCTCTAAGTCTACAAATAATGCAAACATAGTTTTGCCTTTACTTAACGTATCTTCTGAGTTAAGCTGTAGCGTCAATATAGCCTTACGGGTGCCCACATTTCACTGGAATCCAAACTGATCTTGCCCGAGGTAGGCTTCCACCCGTTTTCCCATCCTTCTGTTAGGAATCTGTGTTAGTATTTGGACCCATGACTTATTAAACTGATAGTTCGATAATATTCACATCTGTCAGCACCTGCTTTCTTTGAAATTGGAATTACTACACTCTTCTTGAAGTTTGATGGTATTTCGCCTGTCTCATATATCTTGCACTGTAGATGCAATAGTTTTGTCATGGCTGACTTTTCCACAGATGTCAGTAAGTCTCACAGAACGTTATCTACTCCCAAGGTTCAAAAATGGCTCTGAGCACTATGGGACATAACTTCTGAGGTCATCAGTCCCATAGAACTTAGAACTACTTAAACCTAACTAACCTAAGGATATCACACACGTCCGTGCCCGAGGCAGGATTCGAACCTGCGACCGTAGCGGTAGCGTGGTTCCAGACTGTGGCGCCTAGAATCGCTCGGCCACCCCGACCGGCTACTCCCAGGGCTTGTTTCGACCTAGGTCTTTCAGAGCTCTGTCAAATTCTTCTCGCAATATCATGTCTCCCAATTCATCTTCATCTACGTTTCCTCCCATTTCTATAATATTGACTGCAAGTACATCTACTTTGTGCAGACCTTCTACATGCTCCTTCCACTTTTCAGTTTTCCCTTCTTTGCTTGGGACTGGTTTTCCATCTGGGATCTTGATACTCATGCAGCTCCTTCTCTTTCCTCCAAAGGTCTCCTTAATTTTACTGTAGGTACTGTAGGTAGTACATACCTTTCCCCTAGTGAAATATGCTCCTAAATACTTACCTCTAACCATTCTTGGTTAGCAATTTTTCACCTCCTCTCAGTCTAATTTTTTAAACGTTTGTATTTTTCGCCAGCTTCATTTACTGCATTTTTTAATTTTCTCGTTTCATCAGTTAAATTCGTATCGTACAGGCTTTTGTTTGTTTTGCTTAGTACAGCTCAGTGTTGGTTAGACTGTCAGTGACTGAGCCACTCGTGTTCCTACTGCTAATAAGGAGAGGACACCGTTCGTTTATTACATATTTTTGCAAGTTTCAAACAGAAGCGATCTCAGAAATGGATAGGCACTGTGTACAGATACGAGCTGAGTTGGTGACCCTCACAGCTCCAGGCAATGTTGGCTTCGGTCACACAGCTTGAAACTGCTGCCAAGGGGCATCACTGTGGGAGGTCGGACACGGGGATGCGAGGGACGTCGAGCACGTCACACGTGTCGTCCGATCGGTCCACGGCTGTGGCCGCCCCGGGTACTGCCTGCACTGAGGCTGACCCCTCACTCGTGGTCGAGTGGGAGATCATTCCAAAGTCTGGCAGGCAGCAAAAAACTTTATGAGGGGCCGATCGTAGGGCCTCCCCGGTTCGTTTGACGAATAGGTTTCGGGCGTAATCAGTGGCTGACGATGTCTCTGAGCCGGATGCAGTCGTCCACCCTGTTCCAGAGGAAGCTTCTCGGCCCGCAAAGTCTGGGCATTCACACAGGGTGGGTCTGCTGGTAGTTGGGAGCTCCAGCGTTAGGTGCGTAAAGGGGCCCCCTTAGGAACGTGGCTGCCAAAGAGGAGAAGGAATCCAGTGTGCACTTCGTGTGCATATTGGGGGGGGGGGGGGCGGAGGGGGGAGGAGTCATTCCAAACGTGGAAAGGGTGCTTCCGGATGCCATGAAGAGTACAGGGTGCAGCCAACCCATGTCGGTAACAATGACGTTGGTCGCTTTGGATCGGAGGAGATTCTCTCTGGTTTCAGGCGGCTAGCGGAAATGGTAAAGACTGCCAGTCTTGCTTGCGAGATTAAGGCGGAGATCATCATCTGCAGCATCATCGACAGAACCGGCTGTAGTCCTTTGGTGCAGAGCAGAGTGGAGGTTCTGAATCAGAGGCTCAGGCGGTTCTGTGACCGTGTCGGCAGCAGATTCCTTGACTTGCGCAATAGGGTGGTGGGTTTCTGGGTGCCGCTAATAAGTCAGGAGTCCATTACACGCAGGAAGCGGCTACACGGGTAGCGGGGGCTGTGTGGAAGGTTAGAGGGTCTCAGGGAACCACAGAAACGGCGTTCGTCTAAAAGGGGACAAGTAAAACACAGTAAGGTAGTTGTAGAAACGATCGTTACTGTAGTTGTAAATTGTCGTAGCCGTGTTGGGAAAGAACCAGAGCTCCAAGCCCTAAGAGAAAGCAGTGAAGTTCAAATAGGTATAGGTACCGAAAGCTGGCTAAAGCCGGAAATAAGTTCAGCCGAACTTTTTGCAAACGACCAGTGTTCAGAAAGGATGATTAAATACAGTTGGTGGTGGAGCATTTATTGCTGTCATAAGTAGTTTACGTTTAGTGAAATTGAAGTAGATAGTTCCTGTGAAATAGTATGGGGAAAGGTTATGTTTGTAAACCGGAAAACTATTAATTGGATCGTTTTACCGGCCCCCGACTCAGAAGATGTAGTTGCTGAACCGTTCAAAGAAAACTTGAATCTCATTTTAAATATGTACCCCACTCATACAATCATAGTCGGTGGCGACTTCAATCTACCCTCGATATGCTAGAAAAATTATACGTTTAAGGCCGGCGGCAGGAATAAAACGTCATTCGAAATTGTACTGAATGCTTTCGCAGAAAATTATTTTGAACAATTGGTTCATGAGCCCACTCGAAGCGTAAATGGTTGCGAAAGCGTACTTGACCTCTTAGCAACAAATAATCCTGGACATATAGGGAGTATCATGACGAATAGAGGGATTAGCGATCACAAGGCACTTGCTGCTAAGCTGAATACCGTAACACCTACAACCATCAAAAAGAAACGCAAGGTAGATCTATTTAAAAAAGCTGATAAAAATGCTCTTAACGCCTTTTTAAGTGACAGTCTTCACTCCTTCCGATCTGATCACATAAGCGTAGAAAAGATGTGGAATCATTTCAGAGAGATAGCATCGACGGCAACTGAGAGATATACACCACATAAATTAATAAGTGATGGTACTGATCCCCCATGGTACACAAAACGGGTCAAATCGCTGTGGCAGAAGCAACGAAAAAAGCATGCCAAATTTAAAAGAACGCAAAATCCCCAATATTGGCAAAGTTAGGCAGAAGTTCGAAATATAGCGTATGCTTTAATGCGAGACGCTTTCAGTAATTTCCGTAACGAAACTCTGTCTCAAAATCTGGCAGAAAATCCAAAGAGATTCTGGTCATATATAAAGCACACCAGTGGCAATACGCAATCAATACCTTCAATGCGCGATGACAACGGTGAAGTCACTGATGACAGTGCCACTAAAGCTGAGTTATTAAACACGGTTTTCCGAAACTCCTTCACCAAAGAAGACGAAGTAAATATTCCTGAACTCCAATCAAGAACAACTGCCAAGATGAGAAACATAGAAGTAGATATCCTCGGAGTAACAAAACAGCTTAAATCACTTAATAAAGGCAAGGCCTGTGGTCCAGACTGTATACCAGTCAGGCTCCTCTCAGAGTATGCTGATAAAATAGCTCCATAATTAGCAACTATATACAACCACTCGCTCGCAGAAAGATCTGTACCTAAAGACTGGAAAATTGCTCAAGTCACACTAATACCAAAAAAGGGAAGTAGGAGTAATCCGCTGAATTACATGCGTATATCACTAACGTCGATTTGCAGTAGGGTTTTGGAACATATACTGAATTCGAAGTACCTCGAAGAAAACTTTTTATTGACACTTAGTCAGCACGGATTCAGGAAACATCGCTCTTTTTATTCATGAAGTAATGAGTGCTATCGACAGGGGATGTCAAATTTATTCCATATTTTTAGATTTCCAGAAGGCTTTCGACACCGTTCCTCACAAACGGCTTCTAACCAAATTGCTTGCCTATGGAATATCGCCTCAGTTGTGCGACTGGATTCGTGTTTTCTTGTCATAAAGGTCACAGTTCGCAATAATAGACGGAAAGTCATCGAGTTAAACAGAAGTAATATCCGGCGTTCCCCAAGGAAGTGTTATAGGCCCTCTATTGTTCCTGATCTATATTAACGATATAGGAGCCAATTTGAGTAGCTCTCTTAGATTATTTACAGATGATGCTGTCATTTACAGTCTTGTAAAGTCATCAGATGACCAAAACGAATTGCAAAATTATTTAGATAGGATATATGTGTGGTGCGAAAAGTAGCAATTGACCCTGAATAAAGAAAAGTGTTAAATTATTTACATGAGTACTAAAAGAAATCCGATAAATTTCGATTACGTGATAAGTAACACAAATCTGAAGGCTGTAAATTCAACTAAATACTTAGGGATTACAATTACAAATAACCTAAACTGGAACGACCACATAGATAATGTTGAGGGTAGAGCAAATTAATGACTACGATTCATTGGCAAAACAGTTAGAAGGTTCAACAGGTCTACTAAAGTGACTGCTTACTCCACGCTTGTCCGCCGTATTCTGGAGTATTGCTGTGCGGTGTGGGACCCGCATCAGGTGGATCTGGCGGATGACATCGAGAAAGTTAAAAAAAAGTGGGGTTCGTTTTGTATTTACGCGAAATAGGGGAGATGGTGTCACAGACATGACACGTGAGTTGCAGTGGCAATCATTAAAACAAAGACGTTTTTTGTTGCGACGGGATTTTTTCATGAAATTTCAATCACCAGTTTTCGCCTCCGATTGCGAAATCATTCTGTTTGCACCCACCTGCATAGGGAGAAATGATCACCACGATAAAATAAGAGAAATCTGGGCTTGCACAGAAAAATTTAAGTGCTCGTTTTTTCCGTGCACCGTTCGAGAGTGAAACGGTAGAGAGACAGCTTGAAGGTGGTTCATTAAACCTTCTGCCAGGAACTTAATTGTGCATAGCAGAGTAATCACGTAAATGTAGGTCTAGAAATTCGATATCTCTTCGTTATCCAAGGATTTCGGCAAGGCGTTGTCTTTTTACCTATTTGATCATCTGTTGCCTTCACTATTTCGTCTCTTAAAGGTACCCATCAGTCTTCTGCCGTATTTCTTTCCCTCGTTCTTGTCAGTCGTTTCCCAATGCCCTGACACTCGCAGGAACCTCTGATTCTTTCAACTTATCCAGGTCCCATCTCCTTAATTTCGCACCTTTTTGCAGTTTCTTTAGTTTTAATCTACAGTTCATAAACAATAAATACTGGTCAATTTAAAATCTGGTTCCGAAATCTCTGTCTTACCATTATATAATGAGTCTCAGTAGTCATTCTGTTGTTGGAAAACAACCGACTCATTCAGTTGTAGTTATATATTCGGTTGTAGTTACACATATCTGTTGAATTATTCTTTCACTCTTTTGAGTGAAACTAGTCTGTGGGAGCAACCTAATGTAAACGATCGATTTCGTCGCTGGACTATCCGTTCATTCTTTTGAATGCATCTAATGTGTGTGTGTGTGGGGGGGGGGGGGGGGTCTGAATGAAAACAATCGTGTCAGTCTGTTATGGTTTCAACTGTCGGTTGAATTATAATTCATTCATTTTTTTCGAGTGAAAGCAGTCAGTGGGAGCAATCGAATGAAAAGATTCGACACCGTTGTAGCTTTGCATATAGACTCAATTATCCATTCTTTCTTTTCAAGTGAAAGCAGTCAGTAGTTTTTCTGTCTGTTGAATCATGTACTCATTCTTTTATCTGAAACCGCTCTTTAGTGTTTTAGCTGACCGAGCTATCCATTCATTCTTCTGAGTTAAACCAGCCTGAAATACTTAAATTAGCTGAACTAAAGCAGTGCTACATTGTACTGACAGAGAGTGATCCTAAGTGAAGGCGTATTTCAGGGGTACGCCAAAGTAGACATAAGCAGAACACATGTTCATTTATTTATAAACTGAATGGAATGATTTTTCTTTTTAACATTTAATACTGATTCATATACTGTTGTGGACTACATTGTTCCAGGTGCCATTAACTCGTAAGTAATTAACCTGACGCCGGCCGAAGTGGCCGTGCGGTTAAAGGCGCTGCAGTCTGGAACCGCAGGACCGCTACGGTCGCAGGTTCGAATCCTGCCTCGGGCATGGATGTTTGTGATGTCCTTAGGTTAGTTAGGTTTAACTAGTTCTAAGTTCTAGGGGACTAATGACCTCAGCAGTTGAGTCCCATAGTGCTCAGAGCCATTTGAACCATTTTTTGAATTAACCTGACGCATCACTGGGGAAGGCCTGCTATCACTTAAATTGCCGACCCCAGACAAAAACTTCGAAAACCATGGACATGTGGGTCAAACTGGATTATTTTCCCGGCCACTAACAGTCTGTAGACGATAAGTTGTCCGATGGCCACGATGTTCCTTGGGGAGCGGGGACATATAGGGACAATGTTTCCTCGCTTGCTTTTCAGTGCTGATTATGCCAGTTGGTGCGCTCCTCCCACCTGTCAGCAGATATAAATTACACGTGAGAGCAACAAGCATTTGTAAAAGTACACGTAGAGACCCGCATATTCAGACGTAGTGCTAATTTGCAGTAAGAAAAATGAACGTAAATGATATCAGTTTTACACAGCTCAATGAATAGAAGGCAAATGACGTGAGAAATTCAGTTGTCTGACAAGTCAGGCGGCATCATGGTGTAAGCGATCGACCATTGTCGGCGGCTTCTCATTGTCTCAATAAAGATGTATGGAAAACACAGGGTGTTCCAAAATTATTTTGACAACTTTGATCATATACACTACTGGCCATTAAAGTTGCTGCACCACGAAGTTGACGTGCTACAGACGCGAAATTTAACCGACAGGAAGAAGATGCTGTGATATGCAAATGATTAGCTTTTCAGAGCATTCACACAAGGTTGGCGCCGGTGGCGACACCTACAACGTGCTGACATGAGGAAAGTTTCCATGGAGGTAAGAATAAGGGGAGACGGCGCTACGTATCCCAGCCGTACTATGTTTTGAAGCCATGGGGGCGTGGCTCGCTGCCATGACACTCTGACCAAAACATTGCCAGTGTGCTATAGCGCTGCGTGTATTACAGTCGCTAATTGCACCATATACGCATCTAACGTCATCAGATTGGTTGTTTCAAAGTTTTTGTTTGAAATAAAATCTCGTGAAGGCGAAATTCCGCATTTCTTCTGATTAAAAATAGTTTTTAATGTAATATTACGAATAGCTAGCTTTCAATGTAAACGATACAATTTTGTTAATTCAGTAATAAATGTGTATCACAAACTAAACAATACAAACTGAAAACTAAGTTAGCTATACCCTCCCTCCAAAGCCCCATAAATACATTTTGTTTGTAATACGTACTGGGACATTTCAGTTACGTTACACTACTGGGAAACACTGTTCATTACCACCAATATTTACTGAAATACGGTACACAGAATGGCAAATCTACACAGTGTCCTGTTTAGGCCTATACTTTACGCCAGTTAATGTAGTGTTAGCTTTTAATTTGGTACACGATGAAGACAAAGTGAGTTACTCAACACTTCGATTATCGACGATACGTACGTATTATACTGAAACGTGAACTTGAAAACTAAGAATTTAATTCTTTGAATTAACATACCTTTTGCAAATGTTTTGGGTGTGTAGGGAAAACTGACGGTACAGCATTTTCTCGGAGCCTTACTGTTGAAAGGGAAGTTCGGTCTATGTCCTCTTCTCGGAAATGCTGAGAACATATAGTGCTCCATTTAGACGCACGCCAATTCTTCCTCCTCACGGCATTCTCCCACAGAGCTTTCCGACTTTCATTTTTAGGAAATCTAAAATCATACAGGAGAAAAACACGCTATAGTACAAGTACCGATGTAGCACACGTTCACTCACAATGAAGTTGTAAAATCACACTTAACGAGACAACTTACACATGAAATGTTATTCCCTTCGATTTCGCATCACAATCAGAACGATTCGTACATCCGAACACCACACAAGTCACCATAATAGCGCAAAATCCTTCCAAAAGCGAGCGACAAGCCTATGCACACAAGCTTACAGCAGCAATGTTTTGGTCGGATTGAGATGGCTACCCTCGGCTTCACATAGCTTCACAGCTGTGACGTCACAGCGTCTCCCTCTATTCTTACCTCCATGAAAGTTTCCAACCGATTTCTCATACATAAACAGCAGTTGACCGGCGTTGCCTGGTGAAACGTTGTTGTGATGCCTCGAATAAGCAGAATATGGAATCGGTGGGTTCAGGAGGGTAATACGAAACGCCGTGCTGGATCCCAACGGCCTCGTATCACTAGCAGTCGAGATGTCAGGCATCTTATCCGCATGGCTGTAACGGATCGTGCAGCCACGTCTCGATCCCTGAGTCAACAAATGGGGACGTTTGCAAGACAACAATCATCTGCACGAACA
The DNA here is from genome assembly GCF_023864275.1 of Schistocerca cancellata. Lineage (NCBI taxonomy): Eukaryota > Metazoa > Arthropoda > Insecta > Orthoptera > Acrididae > Schistocerca > Schistocerca cancellata. The sequence continues at coordinate 513,633,541 of NC_064628.1, read as the reverse complement.
GTTCGACGACGTTTGCAGCAGCATGGACTATCAGCTTGAAGACCGTGGCTGCGGTTACCCTTGACGCTGCATCACAGACAGGAGCGCCTGCGATGGTGTACTCAGCGACGAACCTGGGTGCACGAATGGCAAAACGTCATTTTTTCGGATGAATCCAAGTTCTGTTTACAGCACCATGATGGTCGCATCCGTGTTTGGCGACATCGCGGTGAACGCACACTGGAAGCGTGTATTGGTCATCGCCATACTGACGTATCACCCGGCGTGATGGTATGGGGTGCCATTGGTTACACGTCTCGGTCACCTCTTGTTCGCATTGACGACACTTTGAACAGTGGATGTTACATTTCAGATGTGTTCCGGCCCGTGGCTCCACCCTTCATTCGATCCCTGCGAAACCTACATTTCAGCAGGATAATGCACGACCGCATGTTGCAAGTCCTGTACGGGCCTTTCTGGATACAGAAAACGTTCCACTGCTACCCTGACCAGCACATTCTCCAGATCTCTCACTAATTGAAAACGTCTGGTCAATGGTGGCAGAGCAATTGGTTCGTCACAATACGCCTGTCACTACTCTTGATGAACTGTGGTATCGTGTTGAAGCTGCATGGGCTGCTGTACCTGTACACGCCATCCAAGCTCTGTTTGACTCAATGCCCAGGCGTATCAAGGCCGTTATTGCGGCCAGAGGTGGTTGTTCTGGGTACTGATTTCTCAGGATCTATACATCCAAATTGCGTGAAAATGTAATCATATGTCAGTTCTAGTACAATATATTTGTCCAATGAATACCCGTTTGTCATATGCATTTCTTCTTGGTGTAGCAATTTTAATGGCCAGTAGTGTATATTTTACAAATGGGGGATGGGTAGGAAAGTGCGGTTTGTGGCTTAATATTCATAAACAACTAAGGTTCTAGTAAAAACTTAACAGATTTCAGTGTGTTAAGGTGGCCATATTTTCTAGAGCCAAATTCGGGACATAAAAAATTTTGATATTACAAAAAGAGTCTAAATTGAACGTAATGAATGCTAACTATTACATTAATTTGTTGCAAAAAGTAAATTAATTTATATTTTACTAGCACCTTCTACGGTGAAGTAGTGCGAGCAGGAGTACAGTATTTATCAGTTCTGTAAATTTTCTGCAGCATGCCGGTATTCTTCAAACGCGTGATGGAAACATTCAACTCAAGTTTCATAATAATTCATTCTAGTTACTAACACTGCTTTCGTAGTGTTTTGTCACTGTTCTCCACCCATTACACCTTTAGTAAAACACCCTTTCAGTAACAACATACCGATACAGGTGAAATGAGCATAAAATTCGGGATAAATCGTTTCACAATCGTTAAATCTGGGACAAATAGGTGTGCCGAATTACTTTTGAAACAATTCGGGACAGAGTTAGGAAAATCGTGACTGTCACGAAAAAAGGGGATGGGGGGAAGGATAGTCACCTTAAAAGAGTGCATCGTCTGCAGCACACAGGTTATCTAAGCTGTTCCATGTACGGCCTGGGATGTCCTCATTAAAGTGTGCTATTACTGCTCTCATGCGAGCTCATTGTTCAGGCAAGTCGTGTCCGAAGAAATAAATGTAAAAGGGGTCGCAGGATCTGGGTGTCAGATCTGGTCTGTACAAACGAATCCACACACTGTACCAACAGCTGGATGGTGGTCAGTCAATAACTAACATTGTACAATATGAAAAGAAACATTTTTAGGTGTGTGTGAACGTTATGCCTTAACCGAACTTTTCTACCTATTCCCGTTTCTAAAATACACGTGATCAAATTTGTAAAGACAATTTCAAAACGTACTATATGCGCGCAGGAGAGAGGCAAAAAGTGCTTGCCGCTGCGTTTTTAATAGACTAAAACGAAGGTCCTCCCTTAATGAATTTTAGATTTATTACAATCTATTTCCAAGCAACTGAATTTCAACAGGCACGAGAAAAGGTCCAGGTTTATCCGGACAGTTGTATAAAAATCTCTCCAGGATGCCTCTGTACATCCTGAAAACTAGGACCAATGCGGGTAAATCCGGACTTATTGCAGTCCTTGTTGTGGGTGAAAAGCTGAGTGCAATGGTTCCCTTAAGGATATATGAAGAAGAAAGGAACCTTGCCTCGTTTTAGTGACAGTTTGCGTTACGTTTTATAGGCAATGTGGGATGATGTCCACAAATGCAAAATCATTTGAATATTCACTGATTTATTTGTGTGGGAAGTAAATATTTTGTGGAGAAACCTACGTCACTAGCTACATACGTACGTCCCACGTTTTCAGTTTTCAAGGTAGTGTCATAGATATTAAAAATTCAAAAGCACAAATTTTCAGGACTATCTGTATGGCGTTAGGAATCTGTGCGTGGCTAGGACAGATTATTTAATATTTATTAGTCTGTTTTAAAACCGTGTTGTATTAAAAAGTTTTTTTTCCTATTGAAGTAGTTATTTTCTGCTTTTTATTCTTATGTGCGTGAATTTTTTCAGTTGATTTCAAATGGTTTGATGAAATTACAGCAGGATATGTGGTAAACTTCAGGTTTATTTCAGTTTCACTTCAAATGAGTCAACCAATATATTGCTTTTTCATTGGCATATCTAACGAGAAGACCGCGAATATAAAAAGTTGAGAGAATCGAGCTAATAGGGAAGCTTAGCAGCAATCACTCTTAAACGCAAAACTTTTCGCAACTGGAACCAGAAAACACGGAAATAGCAGTGGTACACCGAGTACCTACTCTCCGTCACACACCAGAAAAGAAAGCGAGTTAATATTGCGTTGTCATCCAGTTCTGACCTAAGTTGAAAGTTTCACGTCTGTAGCATACCGGGAAGTTAGTTTAAAATCAGTTGAAAAATTTTAATCGAACAGACAGAGACAGGCAGACGGAAAAACAAAGAATCCACGCCATATAGCCGACTCGAAAGCGAAATAATATTACAGTGTCATCCAGTTCTGAGCTACGTTGAAAGTTTCAGGCCTTTAGTTTATAGGAAAACTAGTTTAAAATCAATTGCAAAATTTGTAAAAATAAAATACAGACAAGAAATCGACCTAATAAAAACGTGTAAAAAGTGATTGTTCATTTATATAAACACAAATTTATTGTCCAGCACCAGATATTAAACTTTTAAAGCAAACCAAAAATTGATATTTAATGACAAAAGAACGAAAATCCGTGTCTCAGTAACTACATACAAACGTTTTGAATGTGCTTTATTCTAAGAAATATACTATTTATTCACATTTCCTTGAAATAAGATCCCTCATTTGTCTCTAAAAAACTTTTCAAATCTAGTCATGTTTCATGAATATCGAAAACGCTGAAAAAGTATGTAAATAAAATCACTCAAACTCGGTGAGTGAATGGAAACATCACACAACGGCAGAAAGCTACGTAGATTTGTTTCAACCGGTTATCAGGCGTTCAGTGAAACCACTCACACCCGATGAGGAGTTAAAACATTCATATAACGGCTGCAACCGACGGAGACTTGTTTCAGTCGGTTGTCTTATAGTGAGTAAAATCACTCAAACACGGTGAGTGGGTGAAAACATTCATAAACACACATCAAAAAAAGTTATGCATCACCTCGGTTCGCAGAGTTCCAAAACATGTACAGAAAACTGGAATAGAGATCAACATAAGCATCATTTCTTTTTATTGCTCATGAAACCACAAATTGCATGTTGTACCACCATACAGCAAGACCTTCAGAGGTGGTGGTCCAGATTGCTGTATACACCGGTACCTCTAATACCCAATAGCACGTCCTCTTGCATAGATGCATGCCTGTATTCGTTGTGGAATACCATCCACAAGTTCATCAAGATACTGTTGGTCTAGATTGTCCCACCTCCTCAATGGCGATTCGGCGTAGATCCATCAGAGTGTTTGGTGTGTCACGTCGTCCATAAACAGCATTTTTCAATCTATCCCAGTCATGCTGGCCACTCTAGTCGAGCGATGTCATTATCCTGGAGAAGTCATTCACAAGATGTGCACGATGGGGACGCGAATTGTCGTCCATGAAGACGAATGCCTCTCCAGTATGCTGCCGATATGGTTGCACTATCGGCCTGAGGATGGCATTCACGTATCGCACTGCCGTTACGGCGTCTACCATAACCACCAGCGGCGTACGTCGGCCCCACATAATGTCACTCCAAAACAGCAGGGAACCTCCACCTTGCTTCACTCGCTGGACGGTGTGTCTAAGGCGTTCAACCTGACCGGGTTGCCTCCAAACACGCCTCCGACGATTGTCTGGTTTCGGCATGTTGTTGGGCCCATCTGTACCGCGCTACCTGGTGTCATGGTTGCCAAGAAGGACCTCACCATGGACGTCGGGAGTGAAGTTGCGCGTCATGCTGCCTAATGCACACAGTTAGAGTCGTAACACGACGTCCTGTGGCTGCACGAAAAGAATTAATCAACATGGTGGCGTTGCTGTCGGGGTTCCTCCGAGCCATAATCCATAGGTAGCGGTCATCCACTGCAGTAGTAGCCCTTGGGCGGCCTGAGCGAGGCATGTCATCGACAGTTCCTGTCTCTCTGTATCTCCTCGATGTCCGAACAGCATCGCTTTGGTTCACTCCGAGACTCCTGGACACTTCCGTTGTTGAGAGCCCTTCCTGGCACAAAGTAACAATGCGGACGAGATCTAAGCGCGGTATTGACCGTCTAGGCATGGTTGAACTGCAGACAACGCGAGCCGTATACCTGCTTCCTGGTGGAATGACTGGAACTGATCGGCTGTCGGACCTCCTCCGCCTAATAGGCGCTGCTCATGCATGGTTGTTTACTTCTTCCGGCGGGTTTAGTGACATCTCTGAACAGTCAAAGGGACTGTGTCTGTGAAAATATATCCACAGTCAACGTCTATCTTCAGGAGTTCTGGGAACCGGGGTGATGCAAAACATTTTTTGATGTGTGTAGCTGACATGGCCGCTGAAACTAGTTTCATTCAGCTGTTTCATTAAAAAAAATCGACTGAACGAAAAAACAATCTACTTATCAATCGATTGGTGAAAACAGTCGATTGTCCCATCACTAAATCTGAATCCTTCTGGTGTCTCCAAGTCTATTCCGTGTATGCAACCTTCTTTCATGATTCTTAAACGACGTGTTACTGATGATTAAAGTATGCGCTGTGCAAAATTCTACCAGGTGGCTTCCTCTTTCATTCCTTTCCCCCAGTCTACATTTACCTACACTGCTGAAATAGTAAGGTGCACTACTCTGGCAATTCCGACAAAACCGCGACAGGCTTTACGTGGCTGTTATGTAAATAATTTATTTGTGCGAAGCTGATAGTCTCAAGAATTTATTGTGGTCAATCTACATTTTTGTCATCATTGATCACATTATTTAATGTATATGACATTTGAGAGTAATATTCTGAAAAAATCTACGTGCATTTTCATGAAGTTCTAGTAAATTTCACATGTCATTTGTCTATTTACTACTTGTAATTAAGTTTTCATGGACGAGGGACAGGCTTGGAAAGCCCAAGTCAACCCTCGATAAATAATGATGGGAATGACGTTACTCACAATCAGTAACATAGTAAGTCACAATGTGCCAGACCAGAAGAGTATCGTACAATTACCCGTAGGATGAGCTCTCGACATCACACGTTGCAAGATGGTGTTTGTCATAGAGACATGGAAAACAGATTGAAATATCATAGAGATACTTCATGAAAATACATTTGCTTTTTTATTATATTACCCCGTGTAAATTAAATAATATGACCAGTGATGAAAAAACTGCATTAATAATTGAGTTTCAACGGGAGTCGAACCGTCGCCTCATCCACGTTATCTTATGAAGCTCTAATACTAATCACTTGACCACATAAGCTCTAACATCCAGCATCTACGCACAGATACATAAGCCATATACTAGACGCGTAAAACTTCTGGCGATTTTCTCGGAACTGCCAGAGTAGTGCACCGTACTACTTTAATGGCCCACTGAAGGTATATACAGTTAAAAGTAAATCTCTGAACCCAAGGTCGTGTCCTCCCCTTGTTAGTTGTGCACGTAATAGCCTGTTTCCGTTAGCTGCGCTATTCAGAGAACTTCGAGTCCTTCACCATTTCGTCTGCAATATGCAGAGAATAATAGTGTAATTGATTCTTAGTTTAGTATGCACCTTTATTTAGCTTAAGAGTAAACCTTTCACACCTTTCCATAAAAAATCAGCTTATTATCCTAAATGAAACCAAGATCCTGTATGGCACATTAAATTTGCTAATCATTATGCCATAATCTGCAATACGTAACCAACTAGATTTATCAAACAGAATCCTGAAAATTACTAATAACATTATCACATTATTCTCAACACCCACATTTGTAAACACGGGGCAGAAGAAGAACGAACCATTACTATCTCGGACGAAAATATTCGTTCCTTTCGTGCACACAGGGAACGACGGTCTGAGGCAGAGGCGTGGGAATGGGTAGCGAGAAGGCACTTTGCAGACGAAGGAGTAAACAAGTAGACCACTCCATCAACATTGTTTTCAGCCGCGGCGCGCTTTCGATGTTGCGTAACATACTCCGGGAACTCCATAAAGGCTTACGTAAATCATTATGTGGATGGTGGAGGCCGGCCGCGGTGGTCTCGCGGTTCTCGGCGCGCAGTCCGGAACCGCGCGACTGCTACGGTCGCAGGTTCGAATCCTGCCTCTGGCATGGATGTGTGTGATGTCCTTAGGTTAGTTAGGTTTACGTAGTTCTAAGGTCTAGGGGACTGATGACCACAGCTGTTAAGTCCTATAGTGCTCAGAGCCATTTGAACCATTTTTTTGGATGGTGGAGGAATTCAAAAACCAAATTCAATGACATGAAAGCGTGAAAAGGGTCTGTGATGTAATGAAGATTTTTTTTTTCCTTTTGCTTATTCAGATGTATCCCTAGGCCAGCGTGTCACTAACGCATTACACTGGAGCAGTGGTTTGACCTCTGAGTTGTGCCATCTACTGTTTACAGACTCCCAAGTCAAAATAAATCCACGAATCGTGTCAGATAGGGTTGTGTTCTATCCCCCCCTCCCTCCTCCTCCCCAACCCTAAATTAATCTCGGTTGGTGGTAGAACCATTAAGAACCACTGATTTACTGATAACGCAGTCATTTTTGCAAACAGCGAAGATGAACTTGCTGAGATATTAACAAACGTAAAAGACATTAGTCTATCGTATTGATTGGTCTCCAATCACAGCAAGTCCAAACGCATGATAATTGATCAAGGAGTCCAGGTTCAACTGATAGGTCGATTAAAGAAGCCGTAAGTCGTGCATTCTGTCATCTGTCTTTGGTCAACCACCTATGACTCGGGAATCTGTGAAGATGAGATAATAAGACAGACCACGCTAGGGCTATTGGCTATGGAGAACTTCACCAAGATCTGGCGGGTCAGAGCAGTAACGAACCCAACAAAGATCCGGATTTTTTAAACACTAATATTTTCTATCTTCTTTTATGCGAGACATTCTCTGATTAATTGTATGTTTTGCCGTGAAAAGATTCATCTGATAATGAGGCTGGAATCCTCGACATTGATAATGACAAAGCAAACTGAATAACATTTAATTATAGTCTGAATCAAAGTTTCTCTCCCCTAATCATCCACAGGACTTCGTTCCCTGCAGCCCTGTCAGCGACTGAAGTTTGCAAATAACGATGTGTCCAGCCTGGAACGTTGTCAAATTTAATCGTTTACAATATCAATTTTGGCGTGTGTGGAATTCTCAAGTAAAGGCTCCGCAACGAAGTGCGTGAATTCATGTTTATTAACGTCTTAACCATACTCACATATTTTTCCATACTTAGACATTTTTTCTCGAATTACATCAGAAAACAGAGTTCCTCGTCTTCTACATAAAAGACCGTAGCACTTCATTTAATAGTCTCTAACGAAGTCATGTAACACTGCACTTTTATGTATCACGGTGCATGCACCACGTGTAATATTTAACAACATTTCACATCAGCTATTACTTGAGAATGGCACAGTTTTTACCCTCTACAGCTCCCTCTAGTAACATAGAAGTTATTCCCTGATGTCTTAACAGATGTTCTACGATCTTGTCCCTTCTTCTTTTCAGTAATTTCCATTTATTTATTTCCTCGCCAATTTGCGGAGAACCTCTTAGTCCTTATCTTATCAATCCATCCAATTTTGAACTTTATTCTGCAGCATCACATCTCAAATCCTTCAATTCTCTTCTTTCCTGGTTTTCCCACAGTCCATGTTTCACTACCATACAATGCTGTGCTCCAAATGTATATTCTCAGAGGTTTGACCCACAAATTAAGGTCTATTTTTAATACTAATAAACTTCTCTTGGTCAGGAATGCCATTTATGACAGGGCTAGTACGCTTTTGATGTCTTTGCTCCGTCCGTCATGGGTTATTTTGATACCCAGGGAGCAGAAGTCCTTAACTTCCCTACATCGTGTTAAGTTTCTCTCTATTCTCATTTCTGCAACGTCTCATTACTTTCGTCTCTCTTCGATTTACTCACAGTTTATATTCTGTACTCATTAGCTGTTCATTCCATTCAATAGACCTTCTTCATTTTCACTGAGGATAGCAATGTCATCAGAAAATCTTATTATTGATATCGTTTCACCATGAATTTTAATTCCACCCTTGAACTTTTATTTCAATCATTGCTTCTTCGATATATAAATTGAACAATAGGGTCGAAAGATTACATCCTTGTCTTACACCCTTTTCAATCCGAGCACTTCGTTCTTGGTCTTTCTCTTAATTGTTCCTTCTTGTTTCTCGTATATATTCTATATTGCCTCGCTTTTCCTATGGCTTACTCTTTGCACCATTTGACATTGTCGAACGCTTTTTCCAGGTTGACAAATCCTATGAATGTGTCCTGACTTTTTTTTAGTCTTGTTTCCATTATCAATCGCAACGTCAGAACTGCCTCTCTTGCGTTTACCTTTCCTAAACCCAAACTCTGACACATCCTCAGTTTTCTTTTCCGTTCTGCTGTATAATATTCATGTCAGCAGCTTGGATGTAAGTACTGCTAAGCTGATTGTGCGATAATTCTCTCACTTGTCGGCCCTCGCAATCTTTGGAACTGTCTTAACGATTTTTTTCGACGGTATATCGCCAGACTCATACATTCTACGCACCTACGTGAATAGTGGTTTTGTTGCCACTTCCAACAATGATTTTAGACAATCCAATGGAATGTTATCTATCCCTTCTGCCTTAATTGATTTTAAGTCTTCCGAAGCTCTTTTAAATTCTGATTCTAATACTCGATCCCCTATCTCTTCCTTAGTGACTCATGTTTCTTCTTCTGTTACAAATCCTCCCCCTCATAGAGGCCTTCAATGAACTCTTTCCACCTACCCGCAGGGGATTTCCCATTGCATTCCTAGTGTCACCATCCTTGCTTTAGTTGTTTTGACTTTCCTATGAGCTGAGTTCTTCTGACCATCATTCCTTTCTAGATTTCTTCACATTTTTGATGTAGCCACTTCGCCTTAGCTCCCCTGCACTTCCCATTTATTTCATTACTAAGTGACTTGTAGTTCTGTATTCCTGAATTTCCCTGAACATTTTTGTACTTCCTTCCCTCATCAGTCAACTTAGTATTTCTTCTGTTACCCATGGTTTCTTCGCAGTTACATTCTTTGTACCTACGCTTTTCTATCCAGCTTCTGTGATTGCCCATTTTAGAGATATCCATTCCTCTTCAACTGAACTGCCTACTGGCTATTTCTTATCGCAGTATCTCTAGCCACAGAGAACAAGAGTATCTCTTCATTCTTTAGTACTTCGGTATCCCACTTCTTGGTGCACTGATTTTTCCTCATTTGTCTCTTAAACTTCACCCTACTCTTCATCATTAAAAATGAGATCTGGGTCTATATCTGCTCCTGGGTACGTCCTACAATCCAGTATCTGATTTCTGAATGTCTACCTGACCATGATGTAATCTAACTGAAATCTTCCCGTATCTCCTGGTCTTTTTCCAAGTGTACCTTCTGTTTTTGTGGATCTTGAACAGAGTATTCCCTATCACTTGCCGAAATTTATTGTAGAAAATCATACTCCTCATTCCTAGTACCAAGTCCATATTCTCCCATTACCCTTTCTTCTACTCCTTTACCTAAAACCACATTCCAAACCCCCGCGACTATTAGATTTTCTTCTCTCTTTACGTACTGGATTAACCATTCAATATCCTGTCTCTTCATCTTCGGTTTTCATCGTCGGCATGTATATCTAACCTGTTATTGTTGGTGTTGGTTTGCTGTCTATTCTGATGAGAACAACCGTATCACTGATCTGTTCACAGTTACTCTCTGTCCTTCCTTCCTATTAATAACGAATCCCACTCCCATTACACCATTTACTCCTGTTGTTAATATTACCCTGTAGACATCTGAAGAGAAATCCTTCTTTCCATTTCACTTCACTGTCCCCCACTATATCTAGAATTTGTTTTCTGTTTGTTCTTTGAGTTTTTTTTTCTTTATTTTTTTCTAGAACTATAATTTTTATTTTGGGTATTTATTATTTAATAATTGATTATAGAGTTTTTGTTGAATGCGAACTTTTTAATTTAAATGGGAGCCTTAGCATTTCCCTTTTCAGATTTTCTATTTTCCTTACCATTCTCAAACTTCTGACATACTACGCACTGACTCGTAGGACGTTATCCTTTCGTTGATTATTCAATCTTTTTCTCGTGGTCACCTTCACCTTAGCAGTCCCTCCCAGAGATCCGAATGGGAGACTAGTCCAGAATCTTTTGCCAATGGAGAGGTCATCATGACACTTTTTTAATTACAGACCACAAGGTCTGTGGATACATTATGTGTCTTAAATGATGTCGTTTCCATTGACTTCCGCATCCTCATGCCGTTGATCATTGCTGATTCTTCCACCAGTGGGGGCAGTTTCCCACCCCCAGGGCAAGAGAGTCCCTTGAATCTCTGTCCGCTTCTCCGCTCTCTTTGATAATGTCGTTGGCTGAATGAAGGGTGACTCCTTAAGCAGGAAGTCTTCGGCCGCCAGTGCTGATGAACTTCATTCGAAATTTAAGTGGTGGTGAGGTTCAAACTGGGGACAGAGGATGGTTCGATTACTACTCAAAGACGCTACCCCAAACCACTAGTGATCCATCAGATCAGTGATCCTACCCACTGCACTACTATTGTTTCTCTACTGTCAACACAACACTCCTCCGCCCTTTGTAAATTGACTAATGGCCTCTCGTGACAAGTGATCAATTACGCATTATATGTCCCGACTTTTTTAGCAGGCAGTGTATATGTTCTGCCTGGAGTGTTATTAAAATCACAGTCGTAAATAAATAAACTTAATAACACTCCAGGTAGAACACGTACACTATCCGATCAAATGTGTAATTGTTGTGTTTTCAGCCGAGAAGCATAATGGTGCACTCAGGGGAACTCAGTAACAAGAACGTGGTGCGATGATTAGATGTCACGTGAGAAACAGATCCATCAAGGACATTTCATACCTTCTAAATCTGCCCAGGTTGACAATTAGTGACGCGATTTAAGTGCAAATGCGAAGCGACAGTCATAGCCGTAGCGTGACACTACGGTGCCACTGAGCGTGTTCAACTAAACATATTAGGAATGGCTGGACCGTAGTGTGAGAGTGAGCATTGTTCGTTTAACACATTTTTAAATTTCTTGAGCAACAAAATTATTATTATTTTTGTTATTGTTATTATTATTATTATTATTATTATTATTATTATTATTACAATGCAAATTGAGCATCAGGTAATTATAGTGAATTAAAGTGATTTTAACAAAAAATGATTCAAATGCCTCTGAGCACTATGGGACTTAACTTCTAAGGTCATCAGTCTTCTAGAACTTAGAACTACTTAAACCTAACTAACCTAAGGATATCACACACATCCATGCCCGAGGCAGGATTCGACCCTGCGACCGTAGCGATCGCGCGGTTCCAGACTGTAGCGCCTAGAACCACTCGGCCACACCGGCCGGCGTGATTTTATCAATCGAATAACTATTTCATTAAAAAGAACAAAAACAGAACCATTAAAACTTACAAGATAGATAACAGAATTTGGGTGCTCTTTCAAGACTCGTTTAAGTTTGATCCATATTTCTTAAGAAACATGTTTCAGAGTCTTTAAGAAAAAAACACACACAATAGTAAACTTCAAAAACAGTGAAAGATAAAAATATCAAACAGAACAGGTGCCTGTAATGCCTGGTCACCAACAACGTGTCCTAAGACCGGTCAGTGCTCCAGGCGACACGTCAAACAAAACAGGCACTCACAAGGTCCGCTCAGGCCCACGCCAAGGCTGGCGCGAGGGCCAGAGTACAATTGACTTCTTTAACACACCAAAACTCTTTAAGACAAGTACGAAAACGCGTATTACAACCGCCCTTCTTAACGTAACTGAAAAAGGGAGTGCCTCAAGAGAGGCTGCAATTCAAACACGCCTCAAAAAAAAAATTTCAGTGGTTACACTAACTCGTTCATGATAACATATAAATCCCAATCAACAGGTGAATACAATAAAACAGAAACTCTCGACAGTAGAAGTCAAAAACGAAAACAGATTATATCAAAGAGGGTGGCTGAGGACAGTGTTGCTAGATCGACATGAACAAGTCAAATGTGCAATAAATAAGCAGTGTTGAAATAAACACAAAAGTGATGCGCCACAATAGGACAAGTGGGCAAGCTGCCGAACAATATTCCGAGAATTATGATAAACACTCCTCTGCCCACATCTGAGGAAAACCACCAACGCACAAGGATAATTATTGCGCTCATCCAGTCGTAATAACTCCAGGAGCAGCAAGGCTTCGTCCTCCACATAAACCAGCACCAACAGCGAGATCTGGATCTTCTGTAGCGGCGCGTTCCCAGTGCACGAACGTCTTCATTGGCGTGTTTACGCTGTTTCTCTTCTCTCGCCCAGTGAGCTCCAGAGTCCTTCGTACCGAGCGCCTCACAGCCAAAACCGACCGCCAGGGATCTCTTTCAACGGCGACCACCAGAAGTCTCTCCTCGTGTGCTGCCCCAGCCTGCAAATCACATTGCAGCACACCAGACGTACTCGCCAGTCGGGAGCAAAGTATCGACCTCGCAGCACTTCTCGGCAGCTAAACCAAGACCAGGCAGACCGCATGTACTGACGCTTAGAGACCGTCGAACATTACGGAGGGCGGTTCTAAAAATTCGCTCGAATACAGAGGAAGGGATCACTCGTGAGTTCCAACTTACTACCAGTTATCCAGCTGTCATAGTGACTGTGCGTAGGTAGTGAGCCGTGCACGGCTCGCGTTTATCCCACTTTTTGTTTGTCATCTTCTATTACGGTACTGCCGCTTCGTTTTCTTATTCCATTTACTGGCGTCACTAACTTCCTGCCTTACTTGCTCGTGAGTGGCAGCAGCAGCGCGTATCGATAAGTGCACTGTCGTACCATCTCAGGAGCGACCGATAGTATTTCCGGGTCGTCGCGTGTCTGGAAGTCAGTTGGAGACGGACAAGCAGTGCAGTCGGGACGCAGCAGCAGTGAAGTCGGGGACGGAGCGCCGGTGAGGCGAAGACAGCCAGTGCTCGCCGACCGCTGGTGACACACATCAACTGTCCGACGGAGGGAGATTGGAGCGGGACGACCGTTGGTTGTCTCATCGGCCGACGTATATCTGGTCCTTTCACCGTTTACAGGCCTGGGAGTTGTTCACATTGTGTCGTTTGGATTTCGTTGTCGGCTGTTGGGATATTCCCACGAGCAACAACGTGTGTTTTCAAGTTGACAGATTTTAGCCACCCTCCGGTGGAGTTTAACTGTACTTCGTTATTTGAATTGAAGTGCACCAGTGGAATCTTCTGCCCTGTGGCCGTTAACGTTTCGGTTACCTGCCCTGGCCATTGACGTAAATTCAGACGGTGTATTTTCCTCATAGTGTTGTCGCTGTCCAGCATGGTCTGTAGTTTGACAGCTCAATGTATAATTGGTTGTGGGCGCCAATACCTTGTACGTTGTCCCATTGAACTCCCTTTTGTGTGCTGGTCGGGTGAAGCGGAGGTTAGCTTGTCGGTGGGTCTTTTGACTGTCTGTCGGTTGGGTTGTCGTCGGATCGACAATGGTTGGGCCGACTGTCTGTCTCACCTAAGCGAGCGTTAGTGTTTAAATTCCAGACCAACCCTCGGAACTTCTGAGCGCCCTTTGGTGTACTGCCTTTTCTTGTTTTTTCTTCTTGTTTGTACTCGTATGGCTTCTAGCCGACTTTTTAGATTAAGGTTGTTTTGCCCTTAAGGCATCAGATGTTATGGGCCTTTAGCCTAATTTAAGAACTGTTTTACGTAAAGCCTTCAGCCGATTTTGAATTTAAATTGTTTGCTCTTAAAGTGTCAGATTCTCTGAGTCTTCAGCCTAATTGAGGAACTGTTTTGAGATAAGGCTTTGCCTTTTAAATTTCTGATTTTGATTGAGCTTTAAGTTATTGGCTTTCAGCCGTTTTTAAATTAAAGTTGTCTTGCCCTTAAGGCATGAGATTGTACGGCGGATTCAGCCGCTAATTAAGATCCAAAACTAAAGCTGTGTTTTTTTTTTTTTTAATTTTTCTTGGCTCTTGTTTGATCAAATAAAACGTTGTATGTTCGAGTGTAACTGACAGCCGCTTATTTTGGCCCCTTTCCACAACTTAAACTACCTGTCCTGTCCTGCGGGTACTAAAAAGAATAGGGTGCAATGATTGAGCAGCTCCTCAAAAGCCACACATTTATGCAGTCAGTGCTAGGCGACGCTTGGGATGGTGTAAGGTGCGATGTCACAGGACAGTGTATGACTGAAAACAAATGAAGAATCACACTGGACCCTGAAGCAATCTGATGCCGAGAGTGCCTAGAGAACGTTACCTGCCACCATGTGTGGTGCCAAAAGCGAAGCACAGAGGAGGTGGTGTAACGGTACGGGTTTTTTACGTGGTTAAGATGTGGTTGCCTTATTGCGATTAAGGATACAACGCACCCAGGTAGCAACTGTCATTCTTCCACAGACATTCAAACACTTCAGCCGACTTCAAGCTGCCATAAAGGGAACCGGTGGACACACCTCTTCTAATGTCTGCTAACAGGTGTCCACATACTTTTGATCAAGCAGTGTAGTTGTTTCTACAACGGGTGTTCAAATGAAAATCGAACACCCGCCACAACGGGACCATGGAATTGTTCCATTCATTTGACTGCCCGTCTTAAGATTCTGTTCAGTTTACGGAGATCTCAGATATATATCAGTTTGTGACTGTAATACCAGACGTCGCAATGCATGATGTAAAATATACCATGTATATCTTTAATATCGGCAACATGACCGTAAAATTCTTACCCTTTAGTGCCGTGTAACTTCGGAATAATCTACAGCACCGAACTGGTAACAAAAGTGTCTCACAAATTACAGATCTTATAATAACGTAGTAATAATTCGTTGGTAATCTCATGATAATATCCAAAAAAGAACAGGTGATATCAAATTTTTCTTACAGTAATTCACACCTCCTGCTCTCTGGACTGTGTGAATGGAAGACAATGATGTTAATTGTACTATTTTAAATGAAAACGATCTACATAAAAACTGTCGTATATTTTTGGAAAGGCCATGGTCAGGGAACCACGAAAAGCTAATTTAGAGACAGAAAATATACTAACGCAACTGAGTTTTGTCTGTCCTGTTGGGCATGTCAGACAGAACAGACGATCCTCAGTGGCATTAATACAATCGAGAGCGACGGCTCCGTGACATAGATGTCCTTGCGGATACACAAATAAAACTCGAGCCCCTACAGACATCAAGAATTTGCGAGTGGGAGACGTAATCGACGAGGTACGTTGCAATGCAGCATGCGGTGAGTGGGAGGCTTGTTTCGGTGGCCGAGGCTGCTAAGGCAACAGTTCTAGAGAAGCGGAGCATCCGGTTTCGAGTCCCGTCCGGCACAAATTTTCAGCTCTCGCCATTGCAATACCACAGTGCCCTGTGCGACTGAGAGTCATGATTTCCCTTTCTTTCCCCTTTCTCTATTTCAGAAAACAGAAAACATAGCTTGTTAGCTGGCTAATACCAATATAGTTTTCGTACCAATTAAGCGAGGTGGATGTATGAACGAGGTACGTACACACTGGCGAGAGTAATGTATTCGGCCAACAAGGGCAGCGAACATGTAGCGTAGTCGACGTACAGCAGTGGTGTAAACAGACACCAAAACATTTCCGTACAGGTGGGGGATGGGTGTCCTCCACAGTGTGACGTCAGCCAAGGGCGAATTCCGCAGGAGCGCCGTGGCGGCCGGTGGCGTGTCGGTCAGCTCGGCGACGCCACTCAAAGGTCAGGGGTCGACCAGTCAACTATCGACCGCAGGCCGGCGGCGGTGGCGGTGGCGGCGGCGGTGGCCTGCTGCTGGTGGGCTGGACCCGCCCCCATTCCCCCACGCCCCCGCCCCGTGGCGGCACAAACAAACTGTGAGGGGCGGGGCGACGCCCCCGGTCAACCACGTGTCGTCACAGCCCGCGACAACAGCCACACACTCCATACAAGCAAATGGTTTGCTGCCGTACTACTATCTCGAACATGTGAATTTGAGAACTGCCTTACTTACGCACATAGTTGAAAATGATACATCTATGCCTACGTAGACACAATCACTACAATGTACGCACCAAAGGTTATTTTGGTGCAAACAGGGTCTCGTTTAAGCACAGCCTTAGTTGCAACCAAGATGACCCCCCCCCCCCACACACACACACACAAAAACACAACAAAAATTTCTGATGAAAAAATCTTAAAGTTAGACAACGTTTTCCATAGGAGAACAGCGACCTGGTTGTATAATTTGGCTAAAATAACAGCCTAGATTGCAATGATATGTACTTATTATGACCGGTTTCGACTGTAACTTAAAGACATCTTCAGATGTGGGCGCTGTATGACTGTTGCTACCACAGAACAACCGAGGAGCCGCCAGCATCAGCCATAGGGAGCCCACGTCTGAATATGAAACCGTTCATAATAAATAAATCTACATCTACATCTACATCCATACTCTGCAAGCCACCTGACGGTGTGTGGCGGAGGGTACCTTGAGTACCTCTATCGGTTCTCCCTTCTATTCCAGTCTCGTATTGTTCGTGGAAAGAAGGATCGTCGGTATGCCTCTGTGTGGGCTCTAATCTCTCTGATTTTATCCTCATGGTCTCTTCGCGAGATATACGTAGGAGGGAGCAATATACTGCTTGACTCTTCGGTGAAGGTATGTTCTCGAAACTTTGACAAAAGCCCGTACCGAGCTACTGAGCGTCTCTCCTGCAGAGTCTTCCACTGGAGTTTATCTATCATCTCCGTAACGCTTTCGCGATTACTAAATGATCCTGTAACGAAGCGCGCTGCTCTCCGTTGGATCTTCTCTATATCTTCTATCAACCCTATCTGGTACGGATACCACACTGCTGAGCAGTATTCAAGCAGTGGGCGAACAAACGTACTGTAACCTACTTCCTTTGTTTTCGGATTGCATTTCCTTAGGATTCTTCCAATGAATCTCAGTCTGGCATCTGCTTTACCGACGATCAACATTATATGATCATTCCATTTTAAATCACTCCTAATGTGTACTCCCAGATAATTTATGGTATTAACTGCTTCCAGTTGCTGACCTGCTATTTTGTAGCTAAATGATAAAGGATCTATCTTTCTGTGTATTCGCAGCACATTACACTTGTCTACATTGAGATTCAATTGCCATTCCCTGCACCATGCGTCAATTCGCTGCAGATCCTCCTGCATTTCAGTACAATTTTCCATTGTTACAACCTCTCGATACACCACAGCATCATCTGCAAAAAGCCTCAGTGAACTTCCGATCTCATCCACAAGGTCATTTATGTATATTGTGAATAGCAACGGTCCTATGACACTCCCCTGCGGCACACCTGAAACCACTCTTACTTCGGAAGACTTCTCTCCATTGAGAATGACATGCTGCGTCCTGTTATCTAGGAACTCCTCAATCCAATCACACAATTGGTCTGATAGTCCATATGCTCTTACTTTGTTCATTAAACGACTGTGGGGAACTGTATCGAACGCCTTGCGGAAGTCAAGAAACACGGCATCTACCTGGGAACCCGTGTCTATGGCCCTCTGAGTCTCGTGGACGAATAGCGCGAGCTGGGTTTCACATGACCGTCTTTTTCGAAACCCATGCTGATTCCTACGGTGTAGATTTCTAGTCTCCAGAAAAGTCATTATACTCGAACACAATACGTGTTCCAAAATTCTACAACTGATCGACGTTAGAGATATAGGTCTATAGTTCTGCACATCTGTTCGACGTCCCTTCTTGAAAACGGGGATGACCTGTGCCTTTTTCCAATCCTTTGGAACGCTACGCTCTTCTAGAGACCTACGGTACACCGCTGCAAGAAGGGGGGCAAGTTCCTTCGCGTACTCTGTGTAAAATTGAACTGGTATCCCATCAGGTCCAGAGGCCTTTCCTGTTTTGAGCGATTTTAATTGTTTCTCTATCCCTCTGTCGTCTATTTCGATATCCATCATTTTGTCATCTGTGCGACAATCTAGAGAAGGAACTACAGTGCAATCTTCCTCTGTGAAACAACTTTGGAAAAAGACATTTAGTATTTCGGCCTTTAGTCTGTCATCCTCTGTTTCAGTACCATTTTGGTCACAGAGTGTCTGGACATTTTGTTTTGATCCACCTACCATTGCTATCGAGACTGTTCTTTCAACCAAAAAATATATTAGTTTGAAGACAGTGTTGCGGGCGCGCTTATTGTCGTTAAAGACGTTGACGTTTGTTCGGAATTATTCGGCTGAATTTTTCAGTGGACTGTTGACATTGATTATATCAGCATTCGCCTCTCAAAGCCCCTGCCCTCTCGAGTCACAATTTCGGTACCACCCGCTCAAACGCTTGGCACTTCAGCCGGCGAACTCTGTTAAGTCTGTTAAGAGGACCGTTAACAGAATTTCAGCAGTTGGAATTGAGATTCCTTCCATAACTCAATTCATCCAAACTAGAGGCCATAAAACGTCAAAGTTATTTTTCTAATACCTAGTTCGTTGCAATAACATACCTGTCAATTACGAAACGGTGGAAAAATGTCCTTTTTTCAAAATTGAAATTGATAAAAACGGACCTCGAACCTTCTTTTTATAAGGCAGGCTGAACATTTTGGCTTCACGCAGTGCTAAAAGGTATGTTTTAAGATAACTAAGCCTTGAATGCATACATATTATAAAAGTCGATGTATGTACTGGGTAATCAAAAAGTCAGTATAAATTTGAAAACGTAATAAACCACGGATAATGTTGATAGAGAGGTAAAAATTGACACAGATGCTTGGAATGACATGGGGTTTTATTAGAACCAAAAAAAAAAAAAGAAGTATTGTTAGACGCGTGAAAGATCTCTTGCGCGCGTCGTTTGGTGATGATCGTGTGCTCAGTCGCCACTTTCGTCATGCTCGGCCTTCCAGGTCCCCAGACCTCAGTCCGTGCGATTATTGGCTTTGGGGTTACCTGAAGTCGCAAGTGTATCGTGATGGACCGACATCTCTAGGGATGCTGAAAGACAACATCCGACGTCAATGCCTTACAATAACACCGGACATGCTTTACAGTACTGTTCACAACATTATTCCTCGACTTCAGCTATTGTTGAGGAATGATGGTGGATATATTGAGTATTTCCTGTAAAGAACATCATCTTTGCTTTATCTTACTTTGTTATGCTAATTATTGCTATTCTGATCAGATGAAGCGCCATCTGTTGGACATTTTTTGAACTTTTGTATTTTTTTGGTTCTAATAAAACCCCATGTCATTACAAGCATGTGTGTCAATTTGTACCTCTCTATCTACATTATTCCGTGATTTATTCAGTTTTCAAATTTATACTGACTTTTTGATCACACGGTATATGAGTACCAGTATGTCGGTATCTGTGCACGTGTGTACGTTCTACATCTCCTCCTAAACCACTGCACCTATTTCAACCAAACTTGGTACACAAATTTCTGTTAGTCAACCCCTATGGGGGTAAGAACCACCTAACTCTAACAGCTCAGGAGACATGACGTCATAAACAATGAGATGCATCAAAAACTGCCGCGTTATACATGACGTTTAAATTTATTACTTGTGTGCTACTTAATCTTTTCGAAATAAATTTCGTAGACAGTATCCACATATCCTGATAAATACACCTAAAAATTATATCATGGAACCACGCATAGTTCAGGGGATATGGCGTCGTAAACAATGACATGCGTGAAACCCTGCCGATCATGCATTATTTATTATTTCTGTGCTACTTTCTCTATTCGCAATATATTTCGCACACAGAATCTACATATGCCGCTGAGCGTACATACACAAATTTGTAATTAGACGACACATATTTCAGGAGTAGGACGTCATAAAAACAGAGAAGTGTGAAAAAATTCCACAATATCCATGAAGTTTTAGTACACTTGTTTTTACTATAAAGACACTCCTTCAGCCGAGTCAGCTTAAGAAAATCCCTGACATTTGGCAGCGCTTTTGACAGCTTTCAACTGCAAAGGGCAAACTGCTGTAGGCAAAGACAATAACCTTTTATATAGCTATGAAGAGGCGTTACCATAGAGACATTTGCAAAATCGCGTTGTAGACACGCGAAGCAGCTGCGCCCAGCGTACAGAAACTGTTTCATTGTTTCAATGATGTTTTCAAGAATACACGAAAATTAAATTGTTTTCTATATTACTTTACGAAATCAATTTAGTTTTTGTTTTCTTTTCTATTACAAAACTGGCAAAATTAATATCTAGTCAATGTCGGCTTTGTCAGCTTGTATAAGTAGCTTCATTAGTATGGAGTATAGGTGCAAACCAATTAGATTTCTTAAAACTTTCATTTCGGGGCTGATTCTTTTGGAAAATGTGGAATTTGCTGATATATTCTTTTTGTCATCTTGCATATGCCGTGAAAATATATTTGCTAATTGCTGCAGTATGTTATTTTTAAAATTGAAATGCTCGTTTTGTATAGACTTTAAGGTCACCATTTTGTTCTTTTTTAAAAGGTGTATGAGTCATTGTAGAATATGTAATTATTTTATTTTTTTTAATTTGATGAATTAAATCATAATTCGTACAGCAAACTTTAAGACGATAAAATAAAGTACCTCCAATATTGCGTTATACGCTTTTGTACTGAACATTTCTATAAAATGCGGTTTCTGCTTGTTAGCTACCACAGTATTTCCCCTGGTAGTGCCCATACCACATGTTCAGCTTATGTGTTTACAGATCCTAAACAGGGCCCTGGGCACAAGAGACAGTGTTTCTCCTCCTGCCACTCATAGATGGCGCATGAGAAGCATGACTGCCAGTCTGCATCTGAGCGTGCTGCTGGTACACTGCCTCTGCTTTCGTGCTCTCTACAGAAACGATACCAACGGATAACGATTTTTCTTTGGCTGGGGACCACAATAACAACATATTTCTTGAATGAAATCAGTGACACTATTTCATTGTAAGTTTTTATTGTTCATTATTTCCACGATAACGATTTTCTAGAGCAGTAACTAAATATCCGACATGCCTCAATGAATAGTCGTCGTAATATCGCAGCACATATGTGGACATGTAGATCAGTCGTCTCATCATAAGATCTGAGTGCGATTGGTATATAAGCGCACATATATGTTGTAATATTTCGACGACATTTCATTGAGGCAAATCGGATATTTATTGACTTTTTTCGCTCTTGAAAATGGCTCCACAGTCTAATTCGCGATAGTATGGTGAACGAATAACAAAAACTGGCGGTCAGATTGCGGCAATGATTTCATTTTCATTCAAAAAATATGTACGAAGTTGCAGACAAGAGTGTATCCACAGTATGTAATGGGATAGTGGGGGAAGAGAGGGCGAGGGAGGAGGTCAGGGTGCGAAGCAAAATTTCTTACTTTCACTTATACTTCACAAGGCATCCCAGGAAAGTCTGCGACTATTCGTGCTCCTGTTCTTGGTATACGCTCCTATCCTGCGATGTGCAAGCTTAATGCGGATTTCGTGCACAACAGCAGCATCCCAGAGAGGGCATATAAGCTTTTTGTAAGCGATATCTTTCTAGACGAATTGCGCTTTCTTACAATCAGTATGGTACCAAAACAAACATGTTAGCCGCTTCACCCGCAACGAAGGCTGCCTGATCGACCAAATGTTGCAACATCGTGTCACTAAAGTATATTTAAACGATTTAACAGGTTTCACTTGTGTCTGACGAACCGCGTAATCTAATACAACACTTGGTACATTTCGTGAAGCACACAATTTTTAAATCCTCTTCATTTAGGTATAGTAAACAGCTTTTGAATCCTGTAGACAATTTGTCCAAATCTCAGTGCAATTTTCTTCTCACATCGTCAGTCCCTGAGACTAAAACAAATACTGCCTGCTATGTCATTAATCATTAATACATAACACTTCGTCGATCAAACGCGAAATCTACAATAGCGGTTCCCAATCTTACTGAGACCATTACCCTTGAGTGCAATCGGATATTATCTAGTTCCTCTACTTCACCCCCTTCACCCCCCCCCTCCTCCGGTCATCAACATTAATGCCCAACTAATGATTTTTATAAACAACGAAATAGTAATAATTTAGAGAGATTCACTTCAGTTGTACTAATTACTTATTCAAAGCACGGCCGGTTTCGGGATTATAAAATCCATCTTCAAATTAAGAAATTATTGAATTTGATAACGCATAACACGTGGCCGGGCCGGTAGTGCAAGAACTCCAAATCACTGCATCTTGGCGGGACTAGACAAAAGAAGGGGGCCTAATAATCAAAATGATCTAAAAATATAAGGTCCGGGTGGATCGGACGAAGGAAAAGGAAACCGAGAGCAAACACCGTACTCATTCTCCTGAAGACGGGATTTTAAAATCCAGAAACCGGTCGAGGTTTGAGTGAATAATCAGTATAACTGAAGGGGATGTCTCTAAATTAATTACCATGCCGCTCAGTTGCAGATGTCTTAGATACCAAATCTTGTGCAACAAACGAATGAGTAAATGAGACAAATAGTACTGCTTGTTTCCAGAAGCTTTCTTTTTTCCTTTTTTAAGCGTTATAAAACAATTCTCAGTTTGTTGATTTGTTACGAGTCCTACGTAGCAACTCTTATCCAAAAACGAAAGCTAACTGTTCAAATTGCATTGAGGGTAGACACTTGTCAAAAAACAGGATTCCTCTGCAACACTCCTCTCCCTAGCGACACTTGCTTCACCCACACCCTGGAACCACGTTTTAAAAGTCAATCAAGTTAAAACGTGTGCACTACGCTTTGACGTACTAAATCAGCCATTGCTGGACTCATTTCTGAACTGACACAAACTGGAAGACTTCAGGTTGCCAGTGCTTTGTATCTGACTACTGCCACTAATAATAATAATAATAATAATAACAATAATAATAATACAACAGTGTAGCAGCCATTGCAGAGTTACTGTTGTGTTGTATCCTCAATATATTCGATTATCTGCTGCAAACTGTATAATGAAGCAATTATTGGTAACTTAAGTAATTACAGTCTTAGTAAATAGTAGTAATAGCATCTTTTAAAAATAATTTGGTTTCAGGACAGAAACACAACTTCACCCTTTTGTTTTAACCCTTAGAAAACAAATTTTATCCCTCAAGATGGTAATTACCCCCAGATCTAAGATGATGTGCTGCGTTCTGCCATTAATTAGTTTCCAATCTAGTCACAAAATTGGTTAGTTATCCTGAAATCTTTTGTTTTTCTTTTTCCGCAGTGGATGGCGTGGCACTAAACGAAACCAGTTTAGTGCATCTAAAACCAACAAATGCTCATCGTTGCTCCTATCCACAAACCTTGAATGTAATGCTATGTTCCATTTGCCTTTTTTTTTACTGCATGTTGCTTTCCAGTGATTATGTTCCAGAAGGAATAGCAACACAAGAGCGTCACAGAGATGTTCTTCTAGGTCTAGTAGTAGGCCCTGCGAGAGAGACCTTAATGGGTCATGGTGTGGCTTACTGTTGAAATTTCGAAAGTTTAAGTTCCAAAAATAGTCAAGCAGTATTTACTTACCCCTGCACACACTTCGCGAAGTCACTACAACAGAAAAATCAAAGACTTTCTAGTTCATACGAAGTTCCCGAATTTTATTTTGAAGCATTTTCTACGGCTCGTATTCCCAACACAAGGATGACCTCCAAAATCAAAGGGTTTAGTTACCAATTTCTAAACTAAGAGCACTGCAAGGTAAAGATTTAGCTATGATAAAATTTACCAAATATTCCTTACATCAATGAGCATTTGAAAATGAAATCATACTATCTTAACGGCATAGGCTTTAAATAAAATCAAACAACTCTTAAAAGCTTCTAGCAGTCCGTGAAATAACGTACACAAACTCACAGTAACAACCAACTGAACGTTAACTGGGCACAGCCACTCACATTTTAATCGATTTAAAGAATGTTTTAAGAAAAGATGTATGCAACAACTGTGATAAAATTTGAAGGTGAAACTTTTGCGTATACGACAACTGTAAAAGGAATTTGAAGCTGAATTTTTTATGAAATATTCAGGGCAACATTTTGGTATTGCAAGCGGTGTGCACCGGGTGTAGAACCCGTGACTCTCCACAAGAACGAAGCCCAGTAGCCCAAATTAACTGGTTCTAAAACATACACAAGACTATTATTACAAAATGGTTCCTTTCAAAGGGCACGGCCGACTTCCTTCCCCATCCTTCCCTAATCCGATGAGACCGATGACCTATCTGTCTGGTCTCCTTCCCCAAAACAACCAACCAACTATTATCACAAAAAAACAAAACTAACTTACGCAATATAGTGTGGCAACAAATAGCTGACTCTCATTCTCTGGGGATTAGATTTAGGGATTAGATGCGCCCTCTTCCTTCAATAGCACTCTGTTCGACAATATAAGAAAGGACGTGAAAAAAATACTGGTAGCAGGTGATATAACAGAAAGCTACAATAAGTTAATATAATTTTTCTGGATTTACAAGAAGTAGAAATCTTTCGGGTTGCAACACCTGCACTGCCGGTCTTAAACAGACAATTCCGTTAATATTAAGAGAGTCCAGGCAGGGCCAACTCCATAAGGCTGCAGCAACAACACAGACGGAGCGTTAAAAGTCGCACCAAACTTAACGCTCTACACAACGGCAAAATTAACTGTGTCAGGTTGTATGTCCTTATCCATTTGTCTCACCAAAGGACCAACGCAATAAACAGCATGCATGTAATTAGAAGGAAGTTTTATCACGAGGCACTGAACCTTCTGAAACAAATCAAATGATTTAAATAGCAAGATGATAATTAGCGGGCATCGGTTTCTCTCAGAGGTCCGCCCAGTTGACGAGCGTTACCCAAATTAGCGCACCGTGCAAGACACTCGGCTGGTATAAAGTGTCGTAATTGCAGCTACAACAGCGATGCCGCACTGCTAAACGTAAGCTATAACGTCAAGCTGATCACCGGGTATTAAAGGAAAGCCGTAAACATGCAGCTAGAGGACCCATGGCGCTACATAGAGTAGAACTCTGGCACAGACACGGCTTGCAGCATCAGTCCTTACACCGTGAAGGAAAAGGCCCCTCTTCCGCGTACCACCAACAACGGCGGAACGCGGTCCACACGCCCGCCGTGAAAGCATAGCCGCCAAACCGGGCCGCCATATGCCCCGCACGCCCGAAGACCATCTCAGCTAGGCACCACATTCCACCACGGCGGACTGTCTGCGAGAGAGCGAGCTCGCCAGAGACCTCTTAGAAGCCGCCCTGGACGCCCTCTAGGCAAAAATAAGCACACACGAAAACATGACGCGATAGTCCGATGAGCGACACGGCTGACAGTTATCCATACGGGAAGTCATTTCTATCGAAGCAACATATGTGAACAGAAAAGGCAGCGGGAAATTCGTTCTGAAACATCTCATAACTGTACCGCCACGAATCATATGGTGGCTTCTGGAGTACATAGCCAGACATGGAAACAATTAAACGTGGCACTGGATGGCCTATTCGTTCCATACTTATCTCTTTCTCCTTATGTTCTCATGTTCCACAATCTTCCTGAGTCAGTTAAGCGTTCCTTTCTCTCGCCATAGTCGAACATGATCGTTTTGATGGTCTAGGTGCTATATCGTCGAGAGGAATAATGTAGCAGGGCGAAGTGGCCTCCAGAACTTTCAACACGGTACGCTCACAGGTCGACATTACTGTGACACTACACTCCTTCCCCATGTGCGTCTTGGCATGGGTGAATCGGCTCTGACGTCATTTTTATGAACGATAATATGCGACCACATCGAACAGCGCTCGAATAGGAGCTCTTGGAACGAGGGGATCGTCGGTGAATGGCCTGGTTTGTCCGTCTTAAGTGCTACAGAGCATGTGTGGGATGTGTTGGGAAGACGAATTTTAGTAGATGACGTTCTCTAATTTCCATCCAGCAGTTGCTAACCAGGCTTGTGGAGGAATGGACTATCACAAGAAGTCCTTACCAACTTTGTGGCCAGCATCGGAGCGCCTTGCACAGCATGCATTGACGTTCGTTGTAATCACAAACACGCTATTAAGAACCATTTCCCGCATTTGTAAAGTCCACGGAACCACCATAAATCCCGGTAACTTCAGTGTAGTTACTTTCTTTGAATAAAAGTGTCATTTCTTTCACCTCATTGGGTATTTCTTTGTGTTACATTCTGTACATACTATAATACATATAATACACTGTAGCAGCTTTTCTGTGTCTGGTCCAAGTGCCATCGAACTATATTACTTCGCAGTGACACAGCACGCGACAGCTACTTTCGTCCTTAAGATCTGAACGCCAAAGATTCCACCCTGCATACAAGAGCAAAAAATTGCAGTCCCAACAACGAGGTCATCGGTCTCACGGGATTAGGGAAGGATGGGAAAGAAGGTCGGCCGTGCCCTTTGAAAGGAACCACCCTGGAATTTGCCTGAAGCGATTTAGGGAAATGACGGGAAACCTAATGCAGGAGGGCCGGACGTGGGATTACCCGTCGTCCCCCATAATGCGAGTCCAATATGCTAACCACTGAGCCACCTCGCTTTGTGAATGTGTGGGAACCAGCGCCCCTAGTGAAGGGGCATTTCATTGACACCCTCTATTCCACTACCTCAGGCCTTTTCTATCCATTCTCAGCGGCGGTGTGAGACATGCTTTTTTCAGCCAGCCATAAGGAAACAGCATGATGTCAATGGCTCTGACCTCCATAGCAGAGACGTCAAAAAAAAAGAAAAAAATAGGGGGGGGGGGGGGGGGATGAAATGCATGTAAGACAGCGTGTGTTGACCATACCGTCGTGTTACATGCCACCGGTGGCACTAGACAGAATTGTGTGAAATTTAGTGCCAGTATGACACCATAAATCCATCTTACACGTCACATGAGCTTCTGAGATCTGGCCTTTCTTTTGCATGTGTCGACACCTTGATGTTGTTTGGAGCTGTTCGAGAGTGGAATAATAGAGAATTATTGTGAAGGTGGTTCGATGAACTCTCGGCCAGGCACTTAACTGTGATTTGCGGAGTATCCATGTAGATGTAGAAGCGCCTCCGAGCCACGTGACGCCACGTTTTGTAAGGGCCTTTGAGCCAAATCTCAAACTTCCGCGTCGCAAAAGGTGACAGTAACGGTGTTAATTTAATTGTGTTGCGACATATTTATTTTGTCTTATGGTCTTTGCATCAGATGTCTAGTGGTGATAGATCACGTCATGAGGAACAACTTTTGTTAGAGACAAACTGTTCAGTGACACTTACCTGCGATCCCTGAGGTCCTTCAGTATTTCTGTGCCCTCTGAGGAGCATCGGAGCATAGCCACTATCCGATTTGTACGTGTTTTGTGTGTTGTCTGCAGTTCAGCTCCATATGGTAGGAAAATTAAAGTTCCTGATTCGCTCCTAAAATATCTTTCTCTGCTTAGAGATTCTCAACGTTCTGGTTTGATTTTTTAAAATCGCTTTATTAATTTATTGAGATAGGTAGAATGCATCTGGTTAGTAAACGTTGCTAATATAATCACCGAACTATAAATAAATAGATAAAGCGATTTTGGGTATTTCACCGAACTACTCCAGGTATTTATTTATTCCAATCGTCTATTAATCTATCTCCT
This sequence comes from Schistocerca cancellata, assembly GCF_023864275.1. Lineage (NCBI taxonomy): Eukaryota > Metazoa > Arthropoda > Insecta > Orthoptera > Acrididae > Schistocerca > Schistocerca cancellata. Next base: position 513,605,228 of record NC_064628.1, on the reverse strand, counting down.
GTCTCGTTCCATGTCTGTCCATCTGCTCTTTCCCCCTCTAACCCTCTCGTCCTCCCTCTCCTCTAGTTCCATATCGTCCTCTCCGTGTTCATCTCCTCTTTTCTTTCCATCTCCTCTCTCTCTGTACATTTCCCCCTTACCTTCTCTCTGTCTACTTCCTCTTCCAGCCCATGTCTGACCATGTTCTCTTTCCCCCTCACTGTCTGGCCATCTCCTCCTCCCGGTTCTCTCTCCACGCTCGTCCCAATAGGAGGCTGTTGGTTCTTATCCCTACAGCATTTCTTCCCAGATTGTAATAAATTTGGCTGAAATCGCCTCAGAAGTTTAGGCTGTGCTTCTTAGCCGTGGCTTTTCCCGCGTACGCACATGTCAATCACATATATTTAAAATATTGCAGACGTATTTTACACATATATCGCCTGTATCTCTAGCGAATTTCGCACTGCAGTTTAATTTTCACGCAGCTTACTGCTCATGCGTCTTATCTCCTGAACTATGTGCTGTACAATGTTAATATTTTGCAGCTACATCCAGTGGTATGTGTGGCTACAGTCTACAAAATGTGTTTTGAGTAGAATCAGTAGTAAAGAAGCAATAAACTAAAATGTCTTGCATGATGTGGCAGTTTTTACCCATGTCTCAGTGTTTATGACGTCTCATCTCCTGAATTATGTATCGTAGAATGATATCATTTTTCTGGTACATTCTGTAGTACATGTGATTACTGTTTGAAAAATGTCTAGTGACTACAATTAATAGCAAAGAAGTAATAAATTAAAACGTCATGCTTCATGTGGCAGTTTTACTGCATGAACTGCGAAAATGAGCGATAAACCTTTTTCCTTCCACTCTTTTGTTGGGGTCGTCCGCAAGAAAAAGTTTCGTAAATGTTTGAAATGATATTTGAAGCTTGTTGAAAGCCTCTAAGTACTCTCATCCACAAGTACTGGATGACTAAAGTATTGGTATCCGCATGTCGTGGGCTACACTGCTTATTCATCCCCAACCCACCCGTTTTATACACTCCTGGAAATTGAAATAAGAACACCGTGAATTCATTGTCCCAGGAAGGGGAAACTTTATTGACACATTCCTGGGGTCAGATACATCACATGATCACACTGACAGAACCACAGGCACATAGACACAGGCAACAGAGCATGCACAATGTCGGCACTAGTACAGTGTATATCCACCTTTCGCAGCAATGCAGGCTGCTATTCTCCCATGGAGACGATCGTAGAGATGCTGGATGTAGTCCTGTGGAACGGCTTGCCATGCCATTTCCACCTGGCGCCTCAGTTGGACCAGCGTTCGTGCTGCACGTGCAGACCGCGTGAGACGACGCTTCATCCAGTCCCAAACATGCTCAATGGGGGACAGATCCGGAGATCTTGCTGGCCAGGGTAGTTGACTTACACCTTCTAGAGCACGTTGGGTGGCACGGGATACATGCGGACGTGCATTGTCCTGTTGGAACAGCAAGTTCCCTTGCCGGTCTAGGAATGGTAGAACGATGGGTTCGATGACGGTTTCGATGTACCGTGCACTATTCAGTGTCCCCTCGACGATCACCAGTGGTGTACGGCCAGTGTAGGAGATCGCTCCCCACACCATGATGACGGGTGTTGGCCCTGTGTGCCTCGGTCGTATGCAGTCCTGATTGTGGCGCTCACCTGCACGGCGCCAAACACGCAAACGACCATCATTGGCACCAAGGCAGAAGCGACTCTCATCGCTGAAGACGACACGTCTCCATTCGTCCCTCCATTCACGCCTGTCGCGACACCACTGGAGGCGGGCTGCACGATGTTGGGGCGTGAGCGGAAGACGGCCTAACGGTGTGCGGGACCGTAGCCCAGCTTCATGGAGACGGTTGCGAATGGTCCTCGCCGATACCCCAGGAGCAACAGTGTCCCTAATTTGCTGGGAAGTGGCGGTGCGGTCCCCTACGGCACTGCGTAGGATCCTACGGTCTTGGCGTGCATCCGTGCGTCGCTGCGGTCCGGTCCCAGGTCGACGGGCACGTGCACCTTCCGCCGACCACTGGCGACAACATCGATGTACTGTGGAGACCTCACGCCCCACGTGTTGAGCAATTCGGCGGTACGTCCACCCGGCCTCCCGCATGCCCACTATACGCCCTCGCTCCAAGTCCGTCAGCCGCACATACGGTTCACGTCCACGCTGTCGCGGCATGCTACCAGTGTTAAAGACTGCGATGGAGCTCCGTATGCCACGGCAAACTGGCTGACACTGACGGCGGCGGTGCACAAATGCTGCGCAGCTAGCGCCATTCGACGGCCAACACCGCGGTTCCTGGTGTGTCCGCTGTGCCGTGCGTGTGATCATTGCTTGTACAGCCCTCTCGCAGTGTCCGGAGCAAGTATGGTGGGTCTGACACACCGGTGTCAATGTGTTCTTTTTTCCATTTCCAGGAGTGTAGGTAGGTGGTTTTAACCCATGACGATGACATACAGACAGTGAGTGATATGTCTACGAAGTTTGGTTGAAACCGGTCCAGTGGGTTAGGAAATGTGGAACATACATACATGTTATACATAGATCCTATCAATGGACATCTCGTCACAAATAAATTAAAAGTAGTTAAAATCCCACGTCCCAAGCAAGGTTTTCGGGAGATTTCCCATAGTTGGAAGGTAAATACCGGCATTGGTAATTCTTTTCCATTTATTCCCAGTTGGGACGCGCTTCCGACCCACGACCAGGGCACCTACATCTGTCTGAACAGAACCGCTGTTCTGTGGGCCGGAAATCAAACAGCTTGACTTACTCCACGGCGTGGTAAACGAAAAATACCAGAAAAAGTCATTGTTTGTAAAATTTGTGGTCTGTTCCCGATATCTTTTTTTCGAAACTCTACATGATTGTGCTCACAGAACTTTTCTCTACAGACGGCATCAATGGATATGTACGTCACACCGTAACTTGGATATAAGAATCTGTTAATCTGTTAGCTGATATATCAACCTGTAGAGTCTCTCTTTAAATCTCATTTTCTTTCCAAATTACACTACGCTGATACTTTCATGGTGGTATACAGCTGCTATTGAAGGTCTTCCTTTACTTCAGCTAAATGTGCATCGTATCGAAAATGACTAAAATTTTTACGATATTTCTCCTGACTTTCATCGGTAACATCGTCAATAGATGTATTAAAAATTGTCGGCACCCTTCTCTAAGCCCATGTGTTGGCACGTCTGACGAGCGCCAAGTAAAATTTTGTAATACTGTACGGCAAACATTGCAAGAACCTCTTTACCAATAAGACCTGATGAAGCATTCCTCTATTTCAAGTATGAAACACTTCCTCGTAACCGGTGCAGATAATGTGTTTAGCGGAGCTGCCCCTCGGACAACAAAAGGAAGACCTGCCGCCCGAAGAGGGCCGTGTTCCTGTCGCGACCCGCGCGCCCTCGGCTCCACTCTTCCAGCTCAGGCGGCACTCAGCCTCGAGTGGCGTCTATTGTTCCTCCTACACAATTACGCCGGCGCGTGGGCCTGTCTTATAGGAGCCACTGAACGAGACGCAGTTTCTAGGGGCATTTGAGGAGAAGATGGTGACGCATTAGAACCTAAATAAGAACTTTTACAGTATACAGTCTCTCAATAGAGAGCCTTGAACGAATCCAGTGTTGTGACAGTACGCACTGAGATTAAGCTAGGAAAAACACAGGAATTAAGAAGATTAAAACAACAGAATTTCGGTATACACTTGCAGGAAGCTTAACAAGATACGCGTACCTGAAAGCGTGTAACGTTATATAAAGACGATAGCATCGAAGCACTGTGGTACGAACTGCACAGAACACCAAATCTTTGACGAGCTACTAGGGAACCGTACAAGCACCATTAATGTTTTGGCTGACGTTTGTAGAACTTACAGTCGTAATTATCCACGTATACACTAATGATCCAAAATATTGTGGCCATTTGCTTGATAACTGTTTTGTCCGTCTTTGGAACGAAATACATAAATGATTAAGCGTCTCAAGGAACCGACAGTTTGTTGGTAGGTTTGTGGAGGTGTGTGGCATCAGACGTCTAGGCACAGGTCTTGTAATTCACATAATAACGGGCCGCTGATTTGCATACGCGAAGCCGGATAGCGACCCAGATGGGTTCCATAGGATTTACGTCGGGTGAATATGGTCGCCGAGATATCAACATTTCACTATAATGATCCTCAAACCACTGTAGCACGGTTCTGGCTCCGAGACAAGGATAGCTATACCGCTGAAAGGTGACATCGCCGTCGGGCAAGAGATCAAACATGAAGGGATACAGTTGGTTCGCAGCTATCAGCAGGTCTTCGATTACTACCACAGGTCCCATGAAAGCGCAGGAGACTCTCTCCTACAGCATAATACTGCTCCCACCAGCCTGCGTCCGTGGCGCACTGCACGTTTCGAACCGCCGTCCACCTCGATGACGGCGTTTGTGGGAAGGACCATCGACCTAGTGCAGAAAAAATGCGATTCACGAAAAGAGTCGACACATTTCCATTGATCGAAGGTCGAAACTCGCTGGCCCCGTGCCTATTGCGATCGTAGTTGGCGAAGACATTTAGTCAACATGTGAACACGTAGGTGTGACATGCTCCGGAGCTCCACGTTCAACAATATAAGATGAACTGTGAGCTCCAAAACACTTGTGTGTGCACCAGAATTGTGCTCTTTCGGCAGAGATGCCACAGATCACCATCTATCCTGCTTTACAGAGCAGACAAGTCTCCGAACCCCACGTTCTGTGAAGAGCTGTGTACGTCCAACCATTTAGCGCTTAGCGGTAGTTTCACTGTCCTTCTAACATTTTCCGTATACGCTCACGACGGCAGCACTTGAACATTCGACCGGCTTCGCCGTTTTCGAGATTCTCGCTCACAGGCTTTGGATAATAATAATCTACCCTTTGTCAAAGTCACTTATCTCACTGGAATTCCCCATTTTCAGCCCATATCTTCGCGAGGGTGTTCCCCCTTCAGTGCCGCTTACATACTTGTTACCGCGCCAGGTGGCCGCAACGCCACCATGTGGTATCCAATGTTGCGGTGAGCACAAGTCGTAATGTTGGCTCATGAGTGTATATCCTGTTCATTTACAGATTGACGTTGTCTGGGGATGCGTCAATTGAATCAGATCCATCACGCCCAGGCCGGTAAACATAGCGACTCGTGGTCGAAGCTGATTGACCTTTTCCATAGCGTGGCGTCGTCCAGACAACAAACCACCGTCCCCATATACCATTCCTATTTCCCACACCGTACCTCCGAATATGCGTCCTTGGCACAGACCTCAAAAATGCCGTTATATGTTGCAAAATCTGCCGGTGACAGTGTTGGTTCAAATGGCTCTAAGCACTATGGGACTCAACATATGAGGTCATCAGTCCCATTGACTTAGAACTACTTAAACCTAACTAACCTAAGGTCATCACACACATCAATGCCCGAGGCAGGCCCCGCTCAGCCACGGCGGGCGGCGACTGTGTTGCACCATTGGGAAGGAGCCATGAGGGACATAGGGGTCCTCATCTTCTGACCGTGCAACACTTTTGCTGGAGCCGCGTCCTTGTGCTTCGATCTTCTTTAAGGATTAATGCCGGCCGGAGTGGCGGCTCTAGGCGCTACAGCCTAGAACCGCGCGACTGCTACGGTCGCAGGTTCGAGTCCTGCCTCGGGCATGGATGTGTGTGATGTCCTTAGGTTAGTTAGGTTTAAGTAGTTCTAAGTTCTAGGGGACTGATGACCTCAGAAGTTAAGTCCCATAGCGCTCAGAGCCATTTGAACCATTTCAATAATTAAGAAACATTAGTAAAGTGTCCTCTAAGACATAGTCAGCCATGTGTTTCATCACTTTCCTCTTGAATGCCTGAACGAAGCGTTCAGCAAGTCAAACTTCTGATGAAACAGTGCAGTGCACAGGTGTTGTATCCCAAAGGCTACGCTGAAAATTCTTGTCTAGTGAACTGGCAGCAGCTGGTGACACAGTTGTAGGGGGGCCCTCCCATCTGCAGTGAAAATGTGTTTCAGTTTCTGGACCTTTTTGGGTGCCCATGTACTGTTCATCCTGACGTGATAAGGGTAACTTGTATGGGCATCCACGAGAATCAGCCAATTCGTCCCTAGGAAAGATTAGACGTAATCCAGGTGGAGCCTACTCTGTGCTCCACTGCACAGGACCAAGGAAAGTAGGATTTTGGAGGTGCCGCTTGTTACCTACGACAAAGTATCCTATTCCATTTCTTTCCAATATAGATATTAGCAAGCCATCCATTTCGTGATAAACGCAGCTTCAAGTCGTTAGTCGTAGCTTCATCGGGCTGACAACCCACGCGTTGCCCTACCAAAAATACGGCAGGTCGAGACGAGTCAATGCTGTTTTCATGAAGGTCACTGCATTTGCGTTAAGTGTTTGATCCGCTAGAGTACGCCATCTGTTGTGGTAGCGTCGGCGACGACACTGGTGGGAGGCCAGTCGGGGCCTGGCTGGAGAGGTTGTGGACCGTGAAGCATACTTCCAGATACGCATTTCAATGCTGCCTGCCGATAATCGTGACAAAACGTCGGCATTACTGTGCTTGGAATAGTTTCGAAACACAATCACATAAAACGTTGGCATTACTGTGGTTGCAGTATGTTTCAGACACAACCACACTGTTGTATGCCGACAAAAAAGTGACCAACGTTGCAGACGTTGTTGTGTCTTGATGGAAAAGAGTTAACGAGGGTTTGTGGTCTGTTTGCAGTATAAACTTTCGTCCATATACGTAGTTGCGGAACTTACTACAAAGATCTGGACAAGGGCTTCCTTTTCAGTTCGTGAACAACCCCACTGTGCTGCGTTCAATGGGTTTGCCCGCTGTTCCCATCCTGTGGGATAACACTACCCCAATGCCCATGTCTGACGCATCCACAGCCAGGATCAAGGGTTTCCTTGGACCTTAGAACGCCAAAAACATGGAATCCGGGAAGGCCCCCTTCAGATGCTCAAACGCCTGGAGACCTTCTGATGGCCATTCCCAGCGTTCGACCTTCCTGAGCAATTTGTGAACGTCTCTGCAAACTTGGTCACCACTGTTATCAACTTCACATAATATCCGATTTGGATCAGGATGGATAGTAGTGGTTTAATGTTGAACAGTAGCCTAGCAAAGGCTTCGAGGTGTTTGATTGTGGGCCAGATGCCTTCCATCAAGAGAATGTGTCCTAGTTACTCGATCTCATTCTGGTGCAAAGTGTATAACAACTCGCCCAAGTTGGGGACGTGCGGCACTGTTTCCAGTGACGATGACGTCGTCGAAGTAGTTGGTGGAGCCAAGAACCTTCCAAATCAGATACTCAGGATACTTTTGGAACATGCTGGGGCTTAACTGATCGCAAAGGGGAGTCTCTTATAGTGCCCAAAGGGCACCATCTGTTGATCCTCCTCATCGAGAGGAAGTTGCAGGTATCCATCCGTTAAGTTGATGTGGGAGAAGAATCATCCACAACCCAAAATTTCCACGATTTCTTCTGCCCTAGGAACGGAGTATTATCTGCCACGGACTGAGCATTAACAATTTACTAGAAATTCGCACAGATACGAGGATTTCCGTTGATTTTTTCGACGATGACCAACGAGGTGGCCCGCAGGTTGTAAGAGAAAAGTTCGATGATGCCATCCGCCTCCAGACTGTCCGACTCCTATTTCTCTTACTCCTGCAAGAGATAAGGGACGAGGCGAGCCTCACAAAATTTAAGGATCGCAAGGTGATAAATACATTATAGTGCTTGAAGCCACTGAGGTATCCTGGAGAAAGAGTTTTGCATTTGGCGTAGAGTTGCGCACATTCAACCTCTCCATCCGTGACCTGGATAGGCTTTGCTGAATCTTGGACCGTGAAGCCAAGTAGATGAAATTAGATTTGGAGCTGTACGTGACTGTGTCACGAGAAATGGAGCCAGGGCCTGTTTGTTTTTATACCTGCCATTCTCATTACAACGACCTTTGATTTGTTCTGTCTGATCACTAACTCATTAGCTTGCCCTGAAAATTGAGTAACTGTGGAGCACCAATAAAACCATACGAAGCATTGTTTATGATACTTTTCGAAGAACCAGCGTCAAGCTGGATGAAGCGCCCATTTAGATCAACATCTACTAACATCGCTTTATCACCTTGAGAAAGGTCGCGAACATCAAATTCAAACTCATCCAACACACATTCGGCGTCACTGGTACAAGAAAAATATTTCACGGTGCAGCACTGCTTCTGTGGATAAACCTCTGTCATATTATCTTGTTTCCGATACTGTATCACGGGTCACGAAGCACTGAGCGCCAATGTTTAATTTTGGAAGACGTGATCAATGGATTTTGATTTGCACCCATTTTGAGGGGTGGAACTATTCTTAGACCTAAGGAGGGTTTTACGGTACTGTTAACCCTTGCGACTGAAAGGCGTGTCGCCATCGAGAAAGTTTGTCCGAAAAACCTCGTTTTCTCTGCATTTGGGGGGGTGGGGTTGTTCTGTTTGCTCAGTCTGTTCAAAGGCTTGAATAACCGATAAACGTACTGCCAACGTGGGATTATTCGAACGAATAAAATCATTACGCAGCCCTTCGTCTGGAGCATGAGCGACAAGCATATCCCTAACCGTTGTATCGGCATAAGAACGATTACAGTCTTGGTTTTCGTGCTCGAATTTACAATTCAAAGTGAGGCGTTGCAACACGGCAGCCCATTACTTAAAGAATTGTCCTGATTTATTGCATGTGCTAAACAATTTACAGCATGCCGCCGCCAGTAGAATCTTATTCTCAAAATATTCAGCTAATTCGTTCTTTACTTCGATATATCCTAACTCACACGAGTTCCTATCCGGAAACAGTTGCTGCACCAAGATATAAGCCGGAGCACCAAGATGTGATAGTAAGAAAGCACGTTTGCTTACGTCACCTGGAGTACCCTGTGTCATAAAGTGTTGATTTTGTTGTTGTTGTCGTTGTTTGAGAGAGGAGAACAGACAGGGATGTCATAGGTCTCATCGGATTAGGGAAGGACGGGAAAGGAAGTCGGCCGTGTCCTTTCAAAGGAACCATCCCGGCATGTGCCTAGAGCGATTTAGGCAAATCACGGAATACCTAAATCAGGATGGCCGGACACGGGATTGAACAGTCGTCCTCCCGAATGCGAGTCCAATGTGCTAAACACTGCGCTACCTCGCTCGGCGTTAATTTATTCTATGTAGCTGGCCCACTGTTTCTTTGCTGGGTCGAACTGGTGGAACGCCGGTGGCATCCGCTTGACGTCCTCTTGCCGTCTTTCTCGTTCCTCCGACCGTTAATTTTTCCTGGGTAGTATGACTTTCCCACAGTAGCAGTAATTGACTGGAATAGGTACAACATTGGCAATGAAAAATCAGTTTACAGCGCCATCTGTTACGTATCTGTGACAGATTACTGTTCTCAGCCAACTTGATAGCATAATGAGATAAGACACTACCGAAAATTCTAACTGGAAAGTATCCAACAAGAAAATTTACAAAATCCAGAGTTCGGAATTACGAGTAGAATGGTCTTAAGGTGCACTAAGAGCAAGTCAACACTATGAGTCAGTAAACGCAGAAAATATTATAAACCGCGCACCCTCGAAACTTGAAACACTGTACCACATCAGCGTTAGCGCACTCAATTACTACTGAAACACGACCTCTTCGATGGTTGCCTGTGAGTGCACTTTCCGGTTCCAAGTAGCTGGCTGACAGCGAGTGCTGCGTAGTTTCGTTAATCCGTACGACTTCGCCACTGTTGTATATTTGCATATTGCAACAGTAACAGAAACATATCTCCAGTTCGGATTAAACGCAGTGAATCGCTCCTAACTGAGAACTGTCTTAATAACGAACAGTCACTTCCGGAGTAAACACCCTTCCAGAGACAAAGTTACCACATCGCTGCAAGACAGTGGTGGTCCATAACCTCAAGCGCTGCTTATACGTGGGCAGCAGATTCCGGACTGGTTGCAGTTCCCTCTCAGCCACTGCAAATGCGAGCTCGGGCCTGTGCGGATGATGCCCTCTGACCGAGAATTGGTGAAAATGGACTACTGACTGCCGATGATAAACTGCTGTATGTCGAGGAATTCTAAACTCTCGGCTCGGTCAAATGAAGAATCTGCTGAACTCCCGATGAACTGATCTCTGAATCGCTGATCCACGAGGTAGAAGACGGCGCGGACAACTACACTGAACCCGTGCTATGGGCTGATGATGTGGGTGATAACGGGCACCTCACTCGTTGGCTCCAGAAGCATGGTGATGTCATCGTGCAAGATCGGCGCACGTGACGAGGCGTGGCAAAATAGTGCGCCTGGAGGCACCAGCTGAAGTTTGCACCGCTCTTAACATTGCCGCTTCTACTCAATGGTGAACTACCCGCCAGAGGTAGAGACGTGACATATGATTCTTCTCAACAGTTAACAAACTTGTGTTGGCACGAGTAGGTGATTGACGTGTTATAACGTCTGTTCCACGAAGAGAATTTTAACTGGTAGTCTCTCGAAATTACTAGAATTAAGATGAAAAATAAAAATGGTTCAAATGGTTCTGAGCACTATGCGACTTAACTTCTGAGGTCATCAGTCGCCTAAAACTTAGAACTAATTAAACCTAACTAAACTAAGGACATCACACACATCCATGCCCGAGGCAGGATTCGAACCTGCGACCGTAGCGGTCACGCGGTTCCAGACTGAAGCGCCTTTAACCGCACGGCCACACCGGCCGGCAAGATGAAAAATAGTAATAGATTAACGCAGCCATCCAATAATATTATGTTCACTTTTGTAGTGAGAAGAGAGAACAGATACTGTATCCCGTTTAAAATGCAAAGGGATACAAATCAAATTGCTTCTCCACTGAGAAGAGGGAACAGGTACTAAACTTTATTCAGAAGCCTGTCACAATCTCTTAGATCAGTCTGAAACACATCCTAAATTATCTCTTTATTATAAAACATACATGGAAGTCAAAGTGATCGACATTTTATAATTCTTAGCATAAAATCAACATCACAGGAGAACATAAAACAGCCTGTCGTTTGCATCATTTATATATTTTCCGTAAAAGTCCATTATTTACAAATACACATGTGGGGCAACAAAAAGCAAGCATGCAGTTGTCCTCTTGGTCCTATGCGTCAGGCACTAAACACAATTTAAAATGGAAAAGGACACAAATGATATTTCTTCTCCGCTAAATCAGTGGAACAGTTAAGTAGTATTAACAAACTGACAGAAACCCCAACGCACAGCTTCCTTAAAATATAATCATTGGACATAAGCCGACTGAGGCATGCAGGTGAATTGACTTTATTTAATCAAGCAGATACGAAGTAACATTTGTGTTTATAACTGTGTTACAATAAATAATGTGTTACACTTTGTAAGTTAGCCAGTTGCTACCACAATACTTCTCTTTTAGATTCTCTCAGTTCACTACTATTAATGTTAATGAAGAGAATTCTTACCTGCCTGTTCGCTCCATCATTCACGCAGGCTGAAAATTACAGTTTCCTTTAGGTAGTTTACTGTCCAATTGTTTTAACATTGCTTTTATTCTGCTTTGATTCAGTTGTATGGTAGCAACGTAACACGTGATAAGGTAATAAATACGCAACACTTGGCTATGTTCCACAGCCTTATATGAAATCTAGAAAAAAATCATTTATCGGAGAACAAGTTCACATATTCATCGTCATTTGAATAACTTTTACAGATATTCGCTCTCATCTCACGGCCGTTTTCAAACTCGTTACGTTCCAGTCTACATATCTCCTTTTCTCTCCTCCATCCTTCTACTCCCGCGTAGAGGGCATGTAAAAAGGTGGCATTCACCGAACATATTGATCTCTGAGACACTTGACAGCAAATATCTTAAAGATTACTAAAGATAAATATTACCCCTTACGGTGTTTCAACTTATTTCCTGTCGGCTTTATAAAGTTGTAATGAAACTCAGCGTATAATTTTTAGTGAAGGAAACCGGTGACATGGAAAAGCCGTTACAGGAATATTCCAAGATAAGAAACAAAATTATTGGCAAAAACTTCCGTAGAACCCACCACTGATTCAAATTCTACCACAGGACAAGAATGTGAATAACAACTGGAAAAAGTTGCTAATCAACTGATTTGTCATCTTTTTTCGGATCGAGACTGTTCCTATGCATGCACTGCACTGCACGGAACACAATACATTAGGAGTAATATTACAAACAGATGCTGAAATTTCTCTAGGGCATGATCGATTTAGAAAACATAGTGAAGAAATTTGTGACCTCGAAAAGCGACGTTGATACATTTAATTCAGCAGTTTTTCTATCAGTGACGTTATGCAGCTGAAGTTCATTCTACCACAATTAGATTACTGCTTTAAAAAAACTCATGTTTCTACATGATCTAGAGCTATCATAAGGCATTTCTTAGGTCAAGGCATCAGTTCTGAGGAACTTGTGAGATATGTTGTGAGTATTACATGGAGTTACTCATCTGCCCTCTGTTCTAAAGATCACTGGCACTTAGTTCTTTAATTCAGAGCTTTAATTCAGTTTCGGAACTACTTTATGCCACATATTTCAAGTCCTTGGATTCGTAATTCAACATACCACCGCATAAAGTTATATAGTGAAGAAGACTCAGTACTCTGAAGAGAAGAATTCAGATGTGATCAAATAAAGACCCACTCATTGTCCTGAAAGAAGGGCGAAGGACACGGAACTATAAGAGGCGAACAAAAAGTTTCTGCCTCGTAGGCCACTCTAACGCCTTTCCCACATGCCGGCGCTTTTATAACTTACTCACTCGGAATCGCCCTGGATTGCATATGCGCTGCAGTAGCGCCCTAAAAGGGAAACTTTTTGATCGCCCCTTACGTTTTGCACTTAAAAAAATACGGCGTATTTTTGTAGAAATCGTAAAATCATACACTTTACAGAGAGGGAGATAAAGAGATTTGAAGCCTAGATAAATTCCCTTGACATTTTACACTGAAACTCGTAAAATCCAAGAAGGGACACATGGGAAGTGAATTCAGAGAACGAAACTGCGAAAAAACAGGGACATGATCGGACTGCAGAAAGAAAGGCAAATCACAGAAATAAAGGATTTGATCAGCCTGGAATTTTAGAAATGATAAAACTTTACTTCATCCAGTCCAATAGAGTTCAGTCGATACGTAGACTGAAGTGACAAAGTCACGGGATACCTTATAATAAAGTGTCGGACTTCCTTTTGTCCGGCGTTATGCAGAAAGTCGACGTAGGATGGACTCAACAAGTAGTTGGAAGATCCCTGCAGGAACGTTGAGCCATGTGGGCTCTACAGCCGTCCATAATTCCGGAAGTGTTGCCGGTGCAGGATTTTGTTCGCAAACTAACCTCTCGATTACGTCCCATAAATATTCGATAGGACTCACGTCGGGATAAATAGGTAGTCACATCATTTACTCGAATTGTTCAAAATGTTCTTCAAAACAATCACGAGCAGTTGAGGTTCAGTGACAGGGCGCACTGTCACCCATAAAAATTACATTGTTGTTTGGGAACAATTCTGACCAGAAGCACCTCCGAAGATGTCCAACGTACCATTGGACGAAACGTCAGGGATTGAAGAGTTCCATGGACCACGGCCATACAACCCGGAAAAATTCTCAGCAGCTGAAACATCCAGTCGTGAAAGCCTTCATTCTATGAAGCAGCAAATAGTCTCCCAGTAGCTGAAAATAACCATTTCCAGTCAGTGGTCGGTTTAGTTGGAGCTTCGGCGCGCAGTCCGGAACGCGGGACTGCTACGGTCGCAGGTTCGAATCCTGCCTCGGGCATGGATGTGTGTGATGTCCTTAGGTTGGTTAGGTTTAAGTAGTTCTAAGTTCTAGGGGACTGATGACCCCAGAAGTTAAGTCCCATAGTGCTCAGAGCCATTTGAACCATTTTTTAGTTGGAACTATTCCATGTTAACACAGCCCACACCATTATGGAGCCACGACCAGCTTGCACAGTGCCTTCTTGACAACTTGAGTCGAAGACTTTATGGTGTCTGCGCCACACTCAAACCCTACCATCAGTTGTTACCAACTGAAATCGGGACTCACCTGACCAAGCTATGCTTTTCCAGTAGTCTAGGTTCCAACCGATATGGTCATGAGCCCAGCAGAGGCGCTGCAGACGATGTCGTTCTGTTAGCAAAGGCACTTGCCCATTAGCGCCAAATTTCACCGCACTGTCCTAACGTTCTACTTCGATTTTTGTGGTTATTTCAAGCTGTGTTGCTTGTCTGTTAGCACTGACAACTCTACGCAAACGGCGCTCCTCTTAGTCGTAAAGTGAAGGCAGTCAGCCATTGCGTTGTTCGTGGTGAGAGGTAATGCCTGAAATCTGGTATCCGCGGCACACTCGGGCCCTCACGATTTCTGAAATGGAATGTCCCATGCGTCTAGCTCCAACTAGCATTTCAAGTTCAGAGTCTGTTAGTTCCAGACATGCGAAGATAACCACGTCGGAAACCTTCCCACATGAATCATCTGAGCACAAATGACAGCTCCGCCAATGCAGTGCATTGCCCTTTTAAACCTTGTGTATGCGATGCTACCGCCGTCATGTGTGTAGCGCTGTTCCGTGGCATTTGTTATCTGATCTCATTGCGACAAACATCTAGTTGTGGGTGATTACGTCATGTTCACTGACGCTTCTCGGCGACGCCAACCGTCACTAAAGACTGGTAATGCCCCTGAGAGGCGGCAGTGAGTAGGCATTCTGTGCTGTTCGTATGCAATGTGGGATGCGTACTGTGCTGTAAGAGGCAGTTGGCGGAGCGAAAATTTAAAGTCCGTTTTCTTTCTTTCTTTTTCTTTTTTTTTACTCTAACTCGCTGGGATAGGCAGTATGTATAATGCAAATCTGGTTAGTAGAACGTGCTAGTACGGTGAAGTTTCATCGCCCCAGGGAGAGCGATTACTAATGGATGCATAATGTCGTTGGGAAGCTTCAGCGAACATTTTGTCTCAACAAATGTTTTCCCCTATGACGTAATTTACTACCGCTGGACGTTTGTGACAAAGACTGTGAAACACCCTATATACACTGGTATCCAAAACTTAATGGCGAAAGTAACTTCCGCATGGTACGTCGCAGCCAATTAATATAACTGGAAGACATTTTGACTGTACTGCTAAACTATATTACAGAAAGTAACTGAAAGAAACACGCAATGAGACGAACAGAAATGACGCTCTTATTCAAAGAAATGATTTAGGATGGTTCCCTGGACAATACAGAATGGTGGACATGGTCCTTTATAATATGTGTGATGACTACGGACGTCAATACATCTACAATGTGGTTCCCAGCTGGATACAAGGATAGTAAAAAATTATTGTAGTAGGATGATCTGTTCCAAAACCAGAGCGGTTGACAACTTCTGGGCGGTCTTTGATGTATGGAGGAGGTGCTGCAATACGTCCTCCAGCTAACCCCAAGGGTGTTCCCTGGGATTTAAGTCGGGGCAACGGGCACACCAGTCCGTCCGCCGAATGTCCATCCGCTCCTCACCTGTACTATTCGATCGGATCACATATTGTTTCCCATAAAACAGAAGTGAGGGCCAAAGCACCCCTGAAAAGAAGCACATCGGGAAGTAATATAGTCACGATAACGTTAACCAGTGACTGTGCCGTGTTCAAAGGTTTGGAGGTCAGTACGCCTCCCCGCACCATAAGACCCGGGTCACGATAAAGACCGACAATGTTCCTTGGTGTATAAGTTTTTCCCGCTTTTAGCGAGATGATGATACGTACACAACCACTATTCAGACTGAAACTGCTCTCGTGTAAGAAGATCATGCAACCAATCTCCTCGTTGGTCTACTCCCTATGCTCTTGGCGCCATTGAAAACAGTTCCGCCGATGTTCGGAGGTCAATGGAACACGACATACTGGTCGTCGTGCAAAGATACCATTCCAAAGCAGTCACCGTGCTACTATGGAGCGTTATATTGCGAGTCTTGCAGTGCTGTTAAATGTGGTTGCAGTTGAATCGCCTGTTTGACGTGTTTTGCTCAATGTAGCGGTTCTCTGCTGCTGTAGTTGAGCGTGATCTATCACCTCCTCTCCTTCAGGCAACAGTGCCTGTAGTTCGGAACGAATTCCATGCACCTGAAACAATGCTGTGGACAATATCAAATTACTGCTCTACACTGGTAACATTTCTCCTCCTCCCAGTTACCCAATGATTCCTCCCCATGTAAAGTCATCACATTGTTGTCTCTTGGCCACGCTGTAAAGAACATCGTCACCATAGCGCAACGTAACTGCTCGCTGATTGACGTACACTGTCTTTTCTCGTTCATTTAACTACTTCGGGCTGCGAAATCAGCTCTACCTGGCGCTATAGTCTCGCTGACCTTCCGACATATGACGTCTAGCTTTTTCTGCACGACTGAAAGACCACTGGTAACAAGCTCTCACACTTTCTTTGTTTGCCACGAGATACTTAATGTGTTATTTTATCTAGCTCGTCCCTAACCTTCGCAGAGAAGTATATATATGTGGTGTTTCACATTTCTTCAGTGAAATTAAAGGCAAGGGTGGTAACATTATAAGTGCAACGGGAATTCCACGGTTACGTGCTGATATGAACAGGGAGGTTGAACGAGTACATTGAAGGCTTCTATGAAGGGGAAGACTTGTCTGACGACATGTTAGAAGAATAAGCTGGATTCGATATAGAAGAGATAGGGGATCCAGTACTAGAATCATGATTTAAAAGGACTTTGGAAGACTTAAGATCAAATAAGACAGAAGAGATAGATAAAATTCCATTGGAATTTCTAAAATCATTGCGGGACGTGGCAACAAAAGACTACTCAAGTTGGTGTGTACCTATATGAGACTGTCGATATACCATCATACTTTCGGGAAAACATCATCCATACAATTCCAAAGATTGCAAGAGCCGTGCGAGAATTATCGTATATCAGCTTAACAGCTCATCCAGTTGCTGACAAGAATAATATACTGAAGAATGCAAAATAAAATTGTGAATGTGTTAGATAACGGTCAGTTTGGCTTTAGGAACAGTAAAGCCACCAGATAGGCAGTTCTGACGTGGGGGTTGATAATGGATGCAAGACTAAAAAACGTCCAGACACGTCTATTGGATTTGTCGACCTGGAGAAAGCGTTCGACAATGTAAAATGGCGCAAGATGAAATCCTGAGAAATATAAGAGTAATTGTAGGGAAAGACAATAAGTGCAAGAGCGAAGAAGGAACAATAAGTGTGGAAGACCTAGAAGGAAGAGTTCGGATTAAAAAAGTGTAAGACAGAGTTATAGTCTTTCGCCCCTACAGTTCAATCTGTAAGTCGAAGAAGCAATGATGGTTCAAGAGTGGAATTTAAATTCAAGGTGAAAGGATATTAATAACAAGATTTGCTGATGACATTGCTACCTTCAGTGAAAATGAAGAAGAATTACAGGATCTGTTGAATGGAATGAACAGGTTAATGAGTACAGAATACGGACTGAGAGTAAATCGAAGAAAGACGAAAGTAATGAGACGTAACAAAAATGAAAACAACAAAAATTTTACATCAGAATTGGTTATCACGAAGTACATATAAAGTTAAGGAATTCCGCTACGTGGGCAACAAAATAACTCACGACGGATGGAGGAAGGAGGAATCAAAACCAGAATAGCACTGGCAAAAAATGCATTTCTGGCCAAGAGAAGTCTATTAGTATCAAACATAGGCCTTAAAATGAGGAAGAAATTTCTGAAAATGTGCGTTTGGAGCATACCATTATGCGGTGGTGATACATAGACTATAGGAAAACCGTAACAGAAAAGAAACAAGGCATTTGACATGTGGTACTACAGAAGAACGTTGAAAATTTGGTGAACTGATAAGGTATGCAATGAGGGTGTTCTCGGATTCGGCAAGGAAAGGAATATATGGAAAACACTAACAAGAAGAAGGCACAGAGTGGTTGGACATCTGTTAATACATCACGAAATAACTTCCACGGTACTAGACGAACCCGTAGAGGGTAGAAACTGTAGAGGGAGACAGAAATTGGAATACTTTCAGTAAACAATTGAGTACGCAGGTTGCAAGTGCAACTCTTAGATGAAGAGTTTGACACAGGAGAAGACTTCGTGACGGGTCGTCTCAAACCAGTGAGAAGACTATTTTAAAAATGAACAAAAACGGTCTCAAACGCAAAAAACATTTGATTTGTGGTAACCGGTTTCGGTCAGTTTTTGCCCATCTTCAGACCTCATACCACAAAATAAACGTTTCTTGCTGTCATTTTTAAAGCTCTTTTTGCCAAACAGCTGTTCTCCATGAGAAATGTTCACAAAACTTACAGTCAGAAGACTGATTATTAAAAAAATAGACTTCTAGGAGTTGCAGAGGGGACGTAATGATAACATTTTGATTAGGAAGCTATGCTCAGAAATCTATCCTTTGGATATAAAAGAAGTTATAAGCTCAGGTCACTTTGAAATCTCTCGCTTCACGACACACATGCGGAGAAGAGGGTGCAGCCGTCAGCCGCTACTGAAATTATGATATACCACTTTCGCCTGACTACAACAAAGGGTACGAGAAAGTGATACGTTCGCTATTAGCCGGGCTGACTGCGGTACTCTATCGACACATTTCACTCTAGACTTCGGAGAAGACGTCTTTCGCAACGCAGAAGAGAAACCAACGACGGTTGCTCGAAATATTGGCCATGCCATCAGCTCGTGTAGAGCTCACAGCATAGTGCCCATCGTCTCTGCTGTGTGCTCACGACGAAGCTAGAGATCCGAATCTCCAGATTTATTTTACACCCAAAAGATTTCTGGGTATGGTCCCTTATGTAATCTTCCTCTACTAACAAGGAGAGGCCACGACGTTGGGATGAAAGACTAACTTCAAACTTTCTACACCTGTAGCAGGCCATTAAAACAACATAATGTGCAAGTAGTAAGTTGCACTACTCTAGCAATTCTGAGGAAATCGCAAGAGAAGTTTTACGTCTTTATTGTGTAACTGATGTATCTGTGCGTAGGTGCCGGACGCTAGCGTTTGTGATGCCCAAGTGGGCCCGTACGGTAGCTCAGCGTGTTCGGTCAGAGAGCTGGCTGGTCTCTGTAGTAAAAAAAAAAAAAAAACTGAGTGGAGGGATCTACAACGAACTTCAACGGATGTTATATGACGTCCGCTACGATCAAATACAACGAACAAAACGCAGAAGAAAATCGTGGTTAGCGTTCGAGTTACGTAAAGTAAACAAGTATGAGGCGACGGTTCTACTCCCGCTCAGACTCAATTTTTAATCTATATTTTTTATCACTGGTCATATTATTTAATTTATATGGCATTTGAGACGTAATATACTCTTAATTAAAAATCCACGTGTATTTGCATGAAGTTCTGGTGAATTTCATTTAATTTGACTACTTACTATTTTTGATTAAATTTAATTATTAGAACAAACATAGGTATAACTATCGACAAGTAAATGAAGTGAAGCATAGAGTTTTCTTAAAAATGTATGTCTGTCGTGATTTGGGAAATCTCTTATACATATAGTCTGGTACCCGGACTATTTTTCACCTCGACACTTCGAGCTGCAGATACAGAGGCAGGCCTCATTTCGCAGTTAGCGTTGAGTAGCGGTGAGACGTGCTAATGTCGCGAGAACGAACAGTGTAAGTGCTAATGATTTTGAATATCACAGAATTTGCACTTGTACTTAAAAATGATGGTTTGAGCGGGATTCGAATCGTCGCCTCTTACACTTTTGTCTTATGAAACTCCAACGGTAACCACCAGCCCACTCTCAACTCTAACGTCCAGCACCTACGCACGGATACATCAGTTACGTAATCGACGCTTAAAACTTCTCCTGCGATTTTCTCGGAATTGCCAGAGTAGTACACCTTGCTACTTGCCCATTATGTTGTTTTAATGGTCTACTAAAGGTGTTCAAAGTTTGAAATAAATCCATGATCCTACGGTCGTGGCCTCCCCTTGTAAGTTCCCTCTGCAATCCCTAATATTCATTAATAGTAACAGTGAAATACCTTTTATATACGCCTAGAATTTATTTAGCAACATTACACTAAAATAAAATTGTCACGATATTTCGGTGCACCTTGGACTACCATTGACGACCGACGACCAATGATTAAGAAGACGACAGTTCTAGAATTATTACCAGATTTTCACTTACGTTGGATGTGACATTACCGTATATCCCACAAAAAATTCCAATTTCCGGCCCTCAGTTCATCAGAAAAAATATTGCATGACCTTCAAGTCCTGTACAGTAGATCTTGTAATGTACAAAATAAAGTAAGGTTTACAGACATCAGACGGTCGGAGAGGCCGTGCGGTTCTGGGCGCTACAGTCTGGAACCCAGCGACCGCTACGGTCGCAGGTTCGAATCCTGCCTCGGGCATGGATGTGCGTGATGTCCTTAGGTTAGTTAGGTTTAATTAGTTCTAAGTTCTAGGTGACTGATGACCTCAGAAGTTAAGTCGCATAGTGCTCAGAGCCATTTGAACCATTTTTTTACAGACATCTGAGAATAGTTAAGGCTGTCTTACAACTATCATCCTCCATCTTCTTCCGTAATAATTCGGTAATCTCAATGAATTTAAGTCAATAAAAGTCGTAGCCCTTCTGTGTAACATGTACGTGGTGCTACGAACCTTCCAGCCTCGATGCATCAATTCATCTACGGAACACAATGGGAAAACCTTTCGCCTCGACAGTCCATGTCGAACTTGCCACCAACTGGACACTTCGGCTTGAAGTCATTCAGTAAGTGAGTGATGAGTCTCTTCCAGCAGTCGGTAACAGCAGTATGGTAGTTCATATCAAACTGGGCTGGAAGACTGCTCCGTAAACAACATAAACGTCCATTAAATTAGACACTGTAATGCACTAATTTTCACTTCTGGTAACTTCATAAATTAATGTTTCTTTCAGCAATTTTGTCACAATAGTGTCAACGTAATAGCCACGCCGCTAATTTCGAACAAAAATTCAATAAAAACCGAATGAACCTGCGGATACTGACATAGTAGCAGATCATTCCAACCAAAGCGCTGTATTCTAGATACAATATTAGCCACCCCCTTAAAAGAATAGAACAGTTGCTTTGTATCGCTGTAGATGGTACATAATTGGTACCATACGATCATGTGACCCTCCACTGGTGACATCGTTCATGATAGCAAAATCGTGTGTATGTGTTAGTCGATTATATGGAAGAAATACAGTGAACTGGATTGACGTCGAAAATTGACGGAAGCAGCTGTTGTGTTTGAGTTTATCCATGACCACATCATCAATTAAGTTGCTGGATTTGTTTGTGTCTCAACATAAATTCTCCAACATGTCTACAAGAGAATGTGTATCACTCGCAGCCTGTAAAAAGGCCTATCAACAGTGGTCGTAAAAATATCATAACAGGCAACGGCCAGAGACAAGTATCACCGCTTGTCGATGACAGTCGGTTGGTTTCAGACCAGATAGGAATTGTTGCTGGCAGTGAATGCAGGTCCATGTAAAGGACGTTTGGAACTGCGTACGTCGCAAAAGACAATTGCTCGCAGCAGCACACAAAGCTGCATGTCTATGGTGGAAAAAACTACACATAGACTGGACAGTATCTGATTGGAGGTGTGTTTTGCTGGTCTTGTGAGTTGTAATTTTGCTTCTTTTGAAGCGAGGCAACGCGTCGACAGCATTGACGGAAATCTGAAGCTGGAAGTCGTTCTGTGACGTTTTGAGGACATTTTTCGTATTACGTCGTCAGGCCATTCATTCAGGTTAGCGTCAACATGAACCATAATGTATATAAGGAGCGATCAAAATGTTTCCGTTTGAGGGTTTTGCGGAAGCCTGTATGCAACTTAGCATGTCTTCTACGCGGGTGTATAAGCACCGACATGTAGGCAAGGGATTATTGTAACAAGCGCTAAATGCGGAAACGTGAACCATGCCGACGTTATTACCAAATGCGTCAAAACAGGATCAACGTGCCATTATTCTTTTCCCGACTGCCAAAGGACAACATCCATTGAAGAATGAAGACTGTGTATGGGGCAGCATGTCAGTCAAAAACCGACTTTGTGGAATGGTGCGCCAAGTTCCTTTGAAGCTCGCGGTTCGACACAAGACGCTGGTCCATCTGGGAGGCCAGCCTCATCCATTACGGATCAACTCAAGTGGGAAACACTCGAGCGCCTACCATATGGTCCTGATCTCTCCCCGTACGATTATAGCACCTTTGATCTCTTAAGGAAGGCCTTGAAAGGTCAGCGATTCCTGTTTGGTGAAAAAGTGAAGCAGACACTTACGGAATTCTTCAAGCAGCAGGATAAGGTGCTCTACCAAACGAGCACCTTCAACCTTTCAACTTAGTACTTCAGTGGGATGCTTGTATCAATGTTCACGGCGATTTTGCCTTATCGGCATGCCAATTGTGGACTTACGGCCTTCGAACGGAATTTTTTTTATCTCCCCTTATATTTCAGCATTCTCGGAGATCAAGTGTTGACCTTTCTTTTACATGCAGATGATAAATATGCAGTGGACCCCCCTATCTTCCAATATGGCAACAGCCGTGTTCACAGGGCTGCAGGCGTACGTACCCAGTTCGATGAACAGACTAGGACTGGATATTTTTTAAAATATCGGGAATCCGATATATCGATATTTAAAAAAATATCCTTATTGGCCCTCGATGTATACGAAAACGTTATTGATACATCCACGGAAAAAAAATATCGACGTACCGGTCAAAAAAAAATATCGGCAGAGTATTGTAAATATGCTGCCAGTTTTAGTGATGCATATTTAAGTATTGATTTATTATTAGATACTATCTACATCAACAAGCTAGCAGCCTGCATATCCCCCTTAAAGCAAGAACAGAAAGGAAAACGATGCACGTTCACGCTTGGCGATAATCACTTTGCTAAAAATTGTAATTGCAGGTAAGTGGCACAATAAAAGGTGTCCGATGGATCCATTGTTCGGTTCCGTCATGTATCACATTTTTCGGTAACACCTCATGTCGACTTCCCTGTATTTTGATTTTTGCAAATGCCAGTGGCCTAGCAGTTGTAGTACCAAAATTGCGTGGGGAAGTTAAACGATACAGTTTCTGTCGGTAGCACCGAGCGCCGATTACGTCAGCTTTTCCCCTCATACGCCTCCATCCGTCACAAAGACAAATCTTGTCATTTACATTTTTGTTCATGAGTTTCAGTAACTGTTTTTGAAGAATACTGATGTGAAGAAATAGCACACTAGTTGCGGTGACAGTCTTTTTTTTTTTTTCAACGCAATTGATGCGCTATTTCTTCACATCGGGTATCTTATTACTCCATTCACACAGCCACTTCCCAATGCAGTCGGAGTTTTTCGTTGTGCCTTCTGTATACTTGCTTCACACGTTCAAAAGGAAAGTCGGGACGTGATGAAAGCTCAAAATGTGGTAAGACGGCTCCACACAGTAAAAGCAAAACTATGTTCTACTACAATTTCAAAGGAACAGCTTCAATTATTTTTCGACATTGCGAAAGAATATAATATAAAATAAAAACATCTATACTTGATATTGCTATTTTGATACCGATATATCGATATACCGGTGAAAAATTATCGCCGATATATCGATGTTTCTTTCGGATAATATCGATGTCTCCATATTTTGTCAATGTCCCTAACTCAAACACCCTATCGTACATCGACTATCTCGCTAAACCACCCGATCGTAATCTCACAGAATATGTCAGGTCTATTTCGAACAGCGGATGAAATGTAGCAATTAACAGCCTCGAGATCTGGTAGCTCCAAGGAATCTTATCAGCAATGAGTGGCTTCTTCTGGATATGGAATACTTTCAGAAACCTACGAACACACAGACGCCAAAGCGAAGCCATTCCCAAGACCGGTAAGGGACTAAATATCCGCGTAAATCGAGCTCAGAATTATCACCAATTATACTTGCCTTACCCCTAATTGTGTAAATCATTCCTAATAAAGATTTTATTAATGTATCAGCGTTCCGTAAGCTACATCGGTGCAATATCTCTAAGTTGTACGTCTCAACGAAAAAGTTAAACACCAGCAGAAAAGCACAAAAATCTTCCCTCTCTACAATCTCCTCTAAGATCGAAGCAGACTTCCTGAAATATGGTCTTTCGATTGTGCGTTCGGTAGGAAGCTCGAAACTGTAACAAAATATCTATCTGTTTTCTCTGCCACATACACGATGTTTCATTTACGTAAGAGCGCTGGAAAGCAGCTACCGTGTTTGCTGTTGGCCACAATACAGTGTTTAAATTACTTTTACCGCTTACATACCGTCGCTCCGCATAAATCACACTGCAATTCCTGTGTGGCTGTCAGAGCTAATGCAGTCTGTTTCGCGTTGGCCGCTTTCACTTTATCTCACACAATGGCGTGTGAATTGTGAGGTGGAAAACAAAGCGCGCCTCGTTAATACAAATTACCTCAGCTTCCCCGCTACAAGTTAGTCCCGTGAGAGTCTCGAAATTGCCCAGGGAGTACAGATGTAATTACACACGTGTCCATAAGTTACGTGATCTTCGACCTCCACGTAACGACATGTAGGCATACAAGATGTAGGCTATTGTAACGTATTATAACTCCCCCGACAACGAAAGTAAATTGATCTTTCAGTTTTTGGATTTGCAACAGAGCATTACTTTTGCTTTCGCCTCGACGCATTTTTCCATCAACTAGTAGCTTCCTTGAATATTTACGTCTCTGCTCCCACCTCAGTTTTATTTGTCACCAATAAGAGAAGACATGTGATGGCGTTATAGGAAATGGAATAATACTTCCTCTGGTGTTGGAGGCTACACTGGAAAAAAAGTCCGACGCCACTGGAAGAAATTCTACATAATGTTTATCAATAACCGCGAAGAAGCAAATAAAATGGCAGTTAACAAAATATTTTCTCACTCACCTACTTATGATAATACTGTGTTTAATATTTCACTCCAAATATACTAGATCCGGCAACACTAATAAAAATACAGAAGCTTTAAGAAACTGTGGCAGTTATTTAAGTGGCGCAAGAGAGCAAAAAAAGCGGCAATAATGAGTCCTTCAAAAACTGCACAGACAAAATTGCTGCACATGATATACTGGTACGGATATTTGGTATATTGAAAAACCGGCATCGCAAACTCTGTGTGTTGTGTCAGTTCTCTAGTGCCGGGCTGTGATAAAGTCTACTATTGCTGATCAGGCGCTATGTGGATGTCACCAAATGATCTGAAGTGGCGGTGTCGGGTTTACAATGCTCCGGCCTATGACGTTGTAAGCATAATCAATCGGATTTAAGTTAGTGGACACACGTGGTTTGCCGGCTGCGGTGGTCTAGCGGTTCTAGGCGCTCAGTCCGGAATCGCGATGCTGCTACGGTCGCAGGTTCGAATCCTGCCTCGGATATGGATGTGTGTGATGTCCTTAGGTTAGTTACGTTTAAGTAGTTCTAAGTCTAGGGGACTGATGACCTCAGTTGTTAAGTCCCGGCCGGCCGGTGTGGCCGTGCGGTTAAAGGCGCTTCAGTCTGGAACCGCGTGACCGCTACGGTCGCAGGTTCGAATCCTGCCTCGGGCATGGATGTGTGTGATGTCCTTAGGTTAGTTAGGTTTAATTAGTTCTAAGTTCTAGGCGACAGATGACCTCAGAAGTTAAGTCGCATAGTGCTCAGAGCCATTTGAACCATTTCGTTAAGTCCCATAGTGCTTAGAGCCATTTGAACCATTTGAACTTCGCACTTTTCATAGATAACATTCAGAGAACAGTAACCAATTCTGGAATTCATTGCCACGAAGCTGTGCATGTGGAGAAATGTGAAGAGGATGAAGCGTGATGGAATGTAGTGTTCGCAGAACATTCGTTTGGTTGATCCCTCTCGTACTTCCGAGATGCCTCTTAGTGACATTTGCGTTGTGTATTAGAAATGCTAAAATGTTAGTTTCATTTCTTCCATGAGTTGCTCTACTTTTTTCTTAGCGTATTTTACTCTCCACACTTCCAGTTTCTAGAACTTTTTTATAATGTTTGTAAAGGCAGATCGTGAGAGATCGGAATGTTCTGGATACCCTTCAGCGAGCAACCGCGCTGCTTCTCTAATTGTCTGGTTACACTCAGTATAAACGATATTCACTTTTTCGACTGTTTTGTTGTGAATGTTTCAGTAGCTTCGCGAGCTACGACATCAGAACACAGACTCATCGGCTTCAAGCGCACAGCTACACACCAGAGCCATAGCTGAGTTACTTGTTTTCTTATATTTGTTATAATCGGCAGACGTTTGTGGAACCTTTTCTGCTTCAGTGGTACAGTCGTTTGCGGTGCTGTTATCCTGATACTACACTCCTGGAAATTGAAATAAGAACACCGTGAATTCATTGTCCCAGGAAGGGGAAACTTTATTGACACATTCCTGGGGTCAGATACATCACATGATCACACTGACAGAACCACAGGCACATAGACACAGGCAACAGAGCATGCACAATGTCGGCACTAGTACAGTGTATATCCACCTTTCGCAGCATTGCAGGCTGCTATTCTCCCATGGAGACGATCGTAGAGATGCTGGATGTAGTCCTGTGGAACGGCTTGCCATGCCATTTCCACCTGGCGCCTCAGTTGGACCAGCGTTCGTGCTGGACGTGCAGACCGCGTGAGACGACGCTTCATCCAGTCCCAAACATGCTCAATGGGGGACAGATCCGGAGATCTTGCTGGCCAGGGTAGTTGACTTACACCTTCTAGAGCACGTTGGGTGGCACGGGATACATGCGGACGTGCATTGTCCTGTTGGAACAGCAAGTTCCCTTGCCGGTCTAGGAATGGTAGAACGATGGGTTCGATGACGGTTTGGATGTACCGTGCACTATTCAGTGTCCCCTCGACGATCACCAGTGGTGTACGGCCAGTGTAGGAGATCGCTCCCCACACCATGATGCCGGGTGTTGGCCCTGTGTGCCTCGGTCGTATGCAGTCCTGATTGTGGCGCTCACCTGCACGGCGCCAAACACGCATACGACCATCATTGGCACCAAGGCAGAAGCGACTCTCATCGCTGAAGACGACACGTCTCCATTCGTCCCTCCATTCACGCCTGTCGCGACACCACTGGAGGCGGGCTGCACGATGTTGGGGCGTGAGCGGAAGACGGCCTAACGGTGTGCAGGACCGTAGCCCAGCTTCATGGAGACGGTTGCGAATGGTCCTCGCCGATACCCCAGGAGCAACAGTGTCCCTAATTTGCTGGGAAGTGGCGGTGCGGTTCCCTACGGCACTGCGTAGGATCCTACGGTCTTGGCGTGCATCCGTGCGTCACTGCGGTCCGGTCCCAGGTCGACGGGCACGTGCACCTTCCGCCGACCACTGGCGACAACATCGATATACTGTGGAGACCTCACGCCCCACGTGTTGAGCAATTCGGCGGTACGTCCACCCGGCCTCCCGCATGCCCACTATACGCCCTCGCTCAAAGTCCGTCAACTGCACATACGGTTCACGTCCACGCTGTCGCGGCATGCTACCAGTGTTAAAGACTGCGATGGAGCTCCGTATGCCACGGCAAACTGGCTGACACTGACGGCGGCGGTGCACAAATGCTGCGCAGCTAGCGCCATTCGACGGCCAACACCGCGGTTCCTGGTGTGTCCGCTGTGCCGTGCGTGTGATCATTGCTTGTACAGCCCTCTCGCGGTGTCCGGAGCAAGTATGGTGGGTCTGACACACCGGTGTCAATGTGTTCTTTTTTCCATTTCCAGGAGTGTATTTGATCAAGTCTCATACATGTTATGTCGTTGAAGTTCTCTTACAAGCTTCTTTCAAGTTTTTGATGGTGGAAAGTTGCTATGGGACCAAACTGCTGAGGTCATCTGTCGCTAGGCTTACACACTACTTAATCTAATTTAAACTAACTTATACTAAGGACAACAAGCACACCCATGGCCAAGATTACCCCGCACGAATTCTTTCAAATGCCATTAAAAAAAAGTCTATGTCGTAAGTCGGTGAAAATAAACGATAAAAATTACTTGTCAACGTAAGGAATTCGCCATATTGTTAGCTATAACTTGGTAAAAGTCGCTGCTCGATTCTGGATACACTTCACGTGGCCTGTCACTGCTGTCTTGCCCTATATAAGAGTGTATCAGTATCCTTTCAGCAGTCATTCCACTTCATAATGACCTAGGTATGCTTTCTCGTAGCATTTTAACCATTTAACGCGGCTGGAAGCCCGGAAACATTTAGTTCAAAATCGGAAATCACATTAACAAGAATAAAACGTCAGTTAAGGATACGGACGCGACTAGCGCTACACATTACTAGGCATAACGTGATCTTCTGGGGTTCCTCTGGCAACCGGTTACCTCCTGTCTGCAGGCTAAATGTGTTCTATGCAACTGGGATCCAAAGACCTTGCTTTCAACAGAGCTGTTTTATGGGGACGGGATTTTTCGCCCGAGCAAGTCTGATCCAACTACACCTGTGAAAAGTTGCAAATATAGTTGCAGCAACTCTTACCTGTATTTCTGAGCGCTAATATTATCTGTTCCATCACCAATGAAGACCTCTAGATGGGTACACATCTAGCATTATTTTTCTCAACAACAAGACACCACCAAAAACGTACTGATTGAAGTGGAACACTGACTGCTTATTCAACACTGCCTGATTGTCGCGTTTCTGAGGATTCTAGCCGTGCAGGACAAGATCTAAATTGCCTCGTTGTCACATGATGTTCACCGAGCGAGGTGGCGCAGTGGTTAGACGCTGGACTCGCAATCGGGAGGACGACGCACAGTGGGCCAGAATTTTGGATCGTGGCCAAAAAGGAAAAAAAAAAAGTTTAAAGATGGGGATTTTGGACTATCAGGTTGGCAGCAGCAATGCTGGGACAACTGAATGCCGGCTGTGCGGACAACCAGATGTTCATTTGTTCGGTAATATCTCAGGTCAAATGCGGCAGTTCATTGTCAGCGTGCGCGCAGCTGGCCAGGCTACAAAAACAGTCGTGTTGTTGAAGGAAGTTATTTATGTTTTGTGCAAGTGAAACCAATACTTTCAATATGGAATGTATTCCAGGAGGTATGTACTAGTGAAAAAACACTTATATCACTATTAAATCATCCCAATTAACGTACTACAGGGAAATGAATGACAAAATCGTAAAATGCGCTTAAAAAATAGAGATAAGTTACGAATTCCACGACATTCCGCTTTCTTTTGCGCTGTGTACGCAAGTATATATTATTACCTTTGTAAATTAAGCTTCAAATCCTGCGACTAGTTGCGACTCTGGCTTTGAGCCACATTTTAAGCGACACTTGCAAAAGTCATTGTTCAGACATCTTCAAAAATGACAGTAGAATCAATTAATTATGAGTTTTATTTGTACAATTTAAATTACAGTCGACACATAGAAGCATTGTAAAGAATAAAATAATTAGAAAAATGAAGAAAAATGTAACACAGGGTTTTTTTTAAATTTCAGTTTCATCTGATCCAGCGTATTACAGAATCGGATTTTCGAGGAAAGATATTTTTCTAATAACAAAAGAGTATTTGTGAAATGATTTGGAAGGGGTCATAGAACATTTGGAAAGGTCGTTGACAGAAAAAAGTGGACATACAATTAAAATTCCCTATGATATGAGGCCTACCATTTCGATTTTGTTAACAAAGTTAAAAAGCAAGTATAGGGAAGCAACTCGGCGACAAGGATATTTTTTCAAGAAGAACGAAACCTGGTTAAATACAATAGTATATATTCCGATTGATTCGAAACCTGCAAGTGTGACTAAATCAACAGGCCGACCTGCCACAAAATTTGAAACATTATCTGATAGGTCTAAAAGAAGGAGAACTGAGGAGATTCGTACGAAGTTCAGTCCTGTCGAACTATCGTTCACCGCGCAAATGAGTCTTCGATCTTCGGGGCACCCAGATGCTGCGAAGATTGTGACTCTCAAGTCCATCCAAGGTGAAAAAATACAAGGCAGGCTTGCGATTTTCAACATCATCGCCATCCTCATATGATGCAAATGAAGGTCTAGCACTCCTTTTCGACTTGAAATTGTCAAAAGAATCTTACCAGCATTTGAGAAATTGGGCTAAAGGAAAAGGCTTAAACACACTATATCCACCATATTCAGCTGTTTTGGTAGCAAAAAAAGCTTGCTGCCCTCCAGACGTAACCGTCACTTTTACCGAATCAAAAGCTGAGGTACGGTTGCAAGCTTTGTTAGACCACACTGTTCAACGTCTTCTACTGCTGAAACGAGACGATATTTTGCATATGAGTGATTCGGAAATGTCTAATATGGCCCTTATTTGTAAGTGGGCCTTTGACGGAAACTCCGGGCAAAGCATGTATAAAATGAAGTTTTCAGATTCGAGTATTTCAGATGCAACTTTATTTTTCCTTCGCTTGTTCCGCTGAAACTTGCAGGTGTAAATGAAGAAACTAAAGAAGAAAAGATCTTATGGATTAATCCGAAGCCGTCTTCAACCCTCTTTTGCAGACCACTGAAGTTAGAATTTACAAAGGAAACAGAGCAAACGTCTTTAAATGAGAAAGCGTATTACAACAAACAGATCGCACAACTCCAGTCATTCGAAACAGTTATTCATGGGAAAGACATTTCCATTAAATACAATTTAAGCATGACCATGGTAGATGGTAAAGTGTGCAATGCTATCACCAACACGAAATCTGCGCATCGGTGCTATCTCTGCAAGGCTACGTCTGCCCAATTTAATAACATTGACGATGTTTTGAAAAAACAAGTTACCGCCGATTATCTGCAGTACGGACTATCAACTCTTCACGCCTGGATTCGATGTTTTGAATGTTGTATTCACTTGGCATAACAAATGAAAACAAAAAAGTGGCAGGCACGTAAAGCAGAAGATAAAGAGGAAAAAGCAATACTTAAAGCCAACATTCAAAAAGATTTCAAAGAACAGCTTGGAATTGTAATTGACATGCCGAAACAAGGGTTTGGCAGTACGAATGACGGAAACACCGCTCGACGTTTTTTTGAAAACACTCCAACATCAGCGCTGATAACTGGAGTTTCCGAAGAACTAATCCACCGTTTCCATATAATTTTGCAGACGATTTCAAGCGGACGTCAGATCGACGTTGAAAAGTTTCGAGCATACGCCTTAGCAACTGCCAGGCACTACGTGAAAGAATACCCCTGGTACAACATACCAACAGCAGTCCATAGATTGTTGATTCACGGTCCAGACATTATTTCTTCGACCATTTTACCCATCGGTCAACTATCGGAGGATGCTCAGGAATCAACCAATAAGTTGATAAAGCAATATCGCCTGAGTTTTTCTCGAAAGTTTTAAAGAGTTAAGACTATGGAAGACGTGTTCAGGAGATTGCTGGCAACGACAGACCCCTACGTTTCTTCCTTACGCAAATCTTCGCCGAAGAAACTGAAGAGTTTGTCGCCAGAAGCCGTTGCCCTCTTAGTTCCTGTGGCGGAAGACTATGAAGATTCAGATGCAGATGCAGATAATGAGGAAACAGTGTTTGAGGATGATGACGATTCAGTTGAAGCAGAAGATGAAAAAGAATAAGAAAATGAAAACCTGTAAATTAAGTTATCAAAAATTTACAAAATAAATAATTGTAATTAAAATGAAATAATTTTTTGTAATATTTTACACCCTCTTGTAACCTATATTTGGTCATTTCTTCGAGTTTTCCACTTTTTTGGTTTATTTTTTAAGCATTAACTACAATAACCCCTAAATACTGACTTTTATATGAATAAAAATATATAAATATAAATAAATAAAAAGACATAGATTTTGACAGCCATCTTGGATCCACCACTTTTTAAATTTTTTGAACTCTGTCATCATCAGTAACCTCGATAATTCCCTAAAAATTACTTTTATACGTAAAGAATGATAGTAGTGTACATAGAGCCTACCATCTTGGGTCCGCCATTTTGTTTTTTTCACTTTTTGATATCATATTCTTAATCAGAAACTCCGTAAACCCTTACATACTAAGTTTGGTACAAATTGAACAACTACTTATATTTTGACCAGCTTTTTGGGAGTCTGACCCACTGTGCGACGGTTCAATCCAGCGTCCGGCCATCCTGATATAGGTTTTCCGTGATTTCCCTAAATCGCTCCAGGCGGATGCCGGGATGGTTCCTTTCAAAGGGCACGGCCGACTTCCTTCCCCGTCCTTCCCTAATCCGATGAGACCGATGACCTCGCTGTCTGGTCTCCTTCCCCAAAACAACCCAACCTCACATGATGTTATAATTTACACCAAAAGATTAAGTACGCTAGCCACAAAACAGCAGAACGATCATCATTTTCGAGCGTATTTTATGTAGGCAATACATTTTCCAACCACATTATCTCGGTCTGTGAGGGAATCTCGACCGTCATTTCCAGTGGTTAACCAACCATTTCTTTTCTCTTTTATCTTTTCCCGATCATACTTAATCTTTGCTACCAGAACTTTCGCTTTTGCGTCGATTATTGCATATTCTCAGTCTGCGTTCTTAACCGTACTAGTCCATCACTTTTTCAAAGTTTTACGCGCCGAATTTCTTGCAACAATCTGTGAAAGTTAGGTAGAAATCTACCAATCTGCAAGATTTGAAAACAGTAAACAGTTTCTGCGTCCTGAAACAAACGGATTTTTTTTATTACCAGTAGTATGTTTCCTTGTTTTACATGTTTGTTTCGTGTTTGTGTAAATCTGGAACTCAGATATGTGAAGATAAAAATAATAGTATAAAAAGTTCACAACGTAAAAAGAAATTTACTAGCATCTGATCTCAAATAAAATAAACTAATTTTCATTAACCTTTCATATGTAAAACTGCCGCACAAAAAATATCTTCAGGGGAAAACACAGAACCCAGTTAATATGATAACACTGATCTACAGCGTAATCCATAACAAAAGGAGTTAATGTGTATCGGAACACCGCTTATGGTGCTGTGTCATGATCCAGGCTAACATTAAAGATTGCCACGTTCTGGAGAAACCGGAATTCTTGATGATGAGCAGAATGGTAGACTTAAGTCAGCTCAGAATAAAAGATCTCTGAGTACTCTCTCAAAAGTAGGCTACGTGAAGAAAGAATAACAAATCAAAAGAGGTCCATTGCTTTTCAGGACAGAGACGGAAACTGTTTCCACAGAGATATTTCATCTTCTTGGTGAGCAAACTTTCTGCATGTTAATGCTACAGGAGCAGGTTAGTCAATACTGGAGCATAATACTACCAACACTGATAAATATAAGATGAATCAATATAAAAATGAAACGGGCTCCATTATTTCACAGAGAACAACAAATTGACAGACGCAGATGGAAATCTAGAGAGAGAAAGGAAGTGTGCATTCATTAAAATTCGTTACAATAGGCGAATATTCATAGTCATTGATACAAACTTTCCGGTCTAGTTATAATAAAAATTGTTCAAATGGCTCTAAGCACTATGGGACTTAACATCTGAGGTCATTAGTCCCCTAGACTGAGAACTACGTAAACCTAAATAACCTAAGGACATCACAAACATCCATGCCCGAGGCAGGATTCGAACCTGCGACGGTAGCAGTCGCGTGGTTCCGGACTGAAGCGACTAGAACCGCTCGGCCACAAGGGCCAGCCCCAGTAATATCATCATATCATGTTCCATAAGCAGTTTGCAAGATTAAAAAAAAAAAACACATACTTTCTTTTCATTTACCAGAAGTCAAAGTGGTATACGTATAGTGCATTGCTTCATAACTGCTAAACTTGCGAAAAGAAAGACGTAGAACTTAATCTTGGCAGAGGCATTTCTGACAACAAAACTGAAAGAAACCTCTTAGCAAATTTAATTTCTGTGAACACACTGCTCTGTCTCTGTAACTTGGAATGCTGAGAACACTAGGACTGTCTGTTTCCTCATATGACAGAATGATACGCACATTGGGGAATCCCAATTTTGCTGAGCACTAGGGAAGTACCCGGCAAATTTTGATTCAGGGAGACGAAGATCGAGATCAGTTGCGATTATAAACCTTTATGCTCTCAAGTCTAGGAAAGTGTGATAATTTTGAAAGAATATAAAAATGTCGCTGATTGTTATTTCTAGGGGGGAACATTTTTTAAGTGAAGATGCGACTATAGGGAACCGGCCAAGATTGGAGCTGTTTTAACAAACAGTACGATTGGTAGGAATGAAAACATAAAATGTGGCCAATTGAATGCAAAGTACGCTCAGTCGCATGTTCGCTGGAGCTCTAGGGAATGACAGAGAGCACTTCTGGTCTACATTTCTGACCGTGACATTAGTCGTAAGTACATAATCTGTGGCTAAGAGCTATAAACTGATAATTCACTTCGCGACAAGCCCCCTGTGTAAAGGTCATACCGCGCCATTTAACTCGCAAACTGTGATGCGCCGTTTCACTTCCACACTGTGGAGCATCTGTTATCCGCGCTGCAGGAGATCTGTATCCGCAAGACACTAGGTACATGTACACTCTCCTGACAATGTGCCACTCTTTTTGAGCGACGTTCTTAGTGTGTGTAGCTTACCTTCTGAAGTTCCTACGTATCTCTATTGTATTTCAGCAGCTGGTGCATCATTTCTTGTTAGTACCTTCAGACGCTACTGCTGTGAAAATATTTAATTAATTATTACTTAATCAACATTTTATCCGGACTCCTTATGTTAAGCACACAACGTGATCACCAGAAAATTTTTGTGTACTCAGTGCAGCCAATACAACAAAACTTTAGTATTGGTACCGGGCATCAACCGGCTCTAAAGATAGTGAGATTTGCTTCCGTGAATTTTAGGTAGCTATCGACCTCGGAGAACCAGGATCTGATTCATCGCTCACTCTAGCATAAACAGCGCAAACACAACAAATCAAACTGCACATGGCATTCAGCAATAACTACTGCAATACTCGCAAACGCAGTCAACTAAGTACGCCCTGAACATTGTCTCAGACGACATATAAGAAGAATCCACTTGTTATCAAAAAAAAAACTTTATTTACGAATTTGATGAATGGCCCACCATCAGAATATCAGAAACAAACCTGTTACAAAGTATCACGTCATGTTTGTTCTTGATATTCAGCGAGGGTAAGTAGAAAAGCAATGCCCCCGAATTTTATGTGAAGACTTTTAAAGGTTCTTAAACAATCATTATTAATATTCTGTCTCTTTATTCTTCATGACTACATTTTTTGCAGCCCTCTGCCGATAGAGGGCTTCGCAGCGTAGAATTGCAGTGTGTAACATCGCAGGTATGTTGTGTAACTATACCGGTACATGAGAAACAGTTTGCTGTAATAGAGATTCGAATTCTAGGAGTTCATCCACACATGGAGCATTGTCTCCTTCAGCATGACAATGCTGAGCTGCGCTGCGACATTTGCAACAATGCGATGCCTAAGTTCCACTGTCATCGATCACCCTCCTTGTAGAACCAACTTGGCCTCATCCGATTTTCATTTGTTTCGAAAACTTAAAGAACACCTTCGAGGAAATCAATTTGATAAAGATGAAACGTTGCAAGCAGAAGTGATGTTATGTTTCCTCCAACAAGGTCATCTATCTCGGCATGAACAAACTGGTCTCTCGTTAGGAGAAATGTGTTCAATATCTAGACATAAAGAATAAAGATTTAGTATGGTAATAACCTATGTTTCATTTAAAAATCCTTAAGACTTTAACCTATATTCGATATGTTGGCGAAAATATATGTTTAAAATCGGTGGTAGGCATAAAACAGCGACCGAAATCGTACTAAATGCTTTCTCCGAAAACAATTTTGAATACACAGTACAGGAGCCCACTCGAAGTGTAAATGATTGTGATAACATAATGACTTTTTAGTAAAAAATAATCCTGAGCAATTAGGGAGCGTCAAGGTCGTGTAGAGAGACTGAATACCGTAACATCCAAATCCACCAAAAATAAACGCAAAATATTTATGTTTAAAAATAAAGAAAACATTCGCTTCGCGACTTCCTAAGAGACAGTTTCTACTCCTTCCAAAATAACTACGTAATAACTACCTATTCAAAAAAATCAGATAAAAATTCATTTGGCGCCTCCCTGAGAGACAATCTCCACTCCTTACATATTAACGGTGTAAGTGTAGACCAGATCTGGCTTCAATTCAAAGCCAGTTGAGACATTTCTACCAAATAAATTAATAGATGGGACTGCTCCCCCATGAATCACAAAACAGGGCAGAATATTGTTGCAGAAGCAACGAAAAAAGTATTCCAAATTTAAAAGAATCTTCAAGATTAGCGATGTTTTACTGAAGCTATAATCTTATGCGGACTTTAATGCGAGATGCTTTTAATGGTTTCCACTACGAAAATCTAAGATACAATCAGAACTTTTATTGCGAGATAGCAACGGTAACATTAGCAATGATAGTGCCACAAAAATGGAGTTACTAAATACGGTTTTCCGGGTTTTCCGAAATTCCCTCGCCAAAGAATACGAAATAAATATTCCAGAACTCGAACCAAGTATAGCTGCCAAAATGGGCAACTTAGAACTAGATATCAGGGTGTAGCCGAAGGAGCTGAAATCACTTAATAAAGGCAAGTCTTACGGTCCAGATCGTATATTAGTAATGTTCTTTTGGAAACTGGAAATTTGTGATTAGGTCTTATGGGACCAAACTGCTGAGGTCATCGGTCCCTAAGCTTACGCATTATTTAATCTAACTTAAACTAACTTACGCTAAGGACAACACACACACCCATGCCCGAGCGAGAACTCGAACCTCAGACGGGGGGACCCGCCCCGACCGTGCAAGAGGCCTAAGACCGCGCGACTACCCCGCGCGGCTAAATGTTCTTTTCAGAGTATACTTATATGATAATCCCATACTTACTAGTCACATACAACAGCTCCCCTGACGAAGGATCTGTACCTAAAGACTGGAAAGCTGCACAGATAACAGCAATACTCCAGAATAGATATAGGAGCAATCGACTGAATTACATACCCGCATCGCTGACGTCCGTTTGCAGTAGGATTTTGGAACGCATCTTCTGTTTGAACATTATAATTTGCCTGAAAGAAAACGATTTATTGATACATAGTACTGATTCAGAACATATCGTTCTTCTCTTTATTCAAACGAACTAATAAGTACTACCGACGGGGCATCTCAAATTGATTCCATATTTCCAAATTTCTAGAAGGCTTTAGACACCATTCCTCACAAGCGACTTCTAATCAAATTGTGTGCTTATGAAGTATCGTCTCGGTTGAGCGAGGGGTTCGTAATTTCCTTTCAGAAAAATCAAAGTACGTAGTAATCGATGAAAAATCATCGAGTAACGCAGAAGTGATATTCGGCGTACCCCAAGGAAGTGTTGTAGACCCTTCGCTGCTCCTAATCTATATAAACGATTTAAGAGACAGTCTGAGAAGCCCTCAGAGATTATTTGCAGATGATACTGCCAATTGCCGCCTAGTAAAGTCATCAGAAGATGAAAAGCAATTGCAAAATTATTTAGGTAAGATTTCACTATGGCGCAGAATACTGAAAGGAATCCGTTAAATTTCGGTTACATGATAAATCACACACATTTAAAGACTGACAATTCAAATAAACACCTAGGAATTACAATTACAAACATCTTGAACTGAAACGATCGCTGTTGTGGGGGAGGCGACCCAAAAATTGCTTTTTATTGGCAGAACACTTAGAAAAATGCAACAAGTTTACTAAAGAGACTGCCTGCGTTTTTCCATCCTTTGCTAGAGTATTGCTGTGCATTGTTAGACCCTTACCAAATAGGAATAATGGAGAAAATCTAAAAAGTCCAAAGGCAACTCGTTTTGTATTATTACGAAGTAGTTGACAGAGTATCGCAGATATGATAAGCGAGTTGATGTAGCAACCATTAAAATAAAGTCGTATTCCCTTTGGGCGACATATTGTCACTAAATTTCGACCAACAACTTTCCCCTCTGAATGCAAAAATATTTTGTTGACGCCAACCTACGTAAGGAGAAATGATCATCGTAATAAAAAAGAAAGACAGAAAAAGAAAAGAGAGAGAAACTGGATCTCCTACGGATTTAAGTGTTCGTTTTACCCACGCTCTTTTCGAGAGAGGAATGGCAGAGAAATAGTCTGAAAGTGGTTATACAGGGTGTTTCAAAAATGACCGGTATATTTGAAACGGCAATACAAACTAAACGAGCAGCGATAGAAATACACCGTTTGTTGCAATATGCTTGGGACAACAGTACATTTTCAGGCAGACAAACTTTCGAAATTACAGTAGTTACAATTGTCAACAACAGATGGCGCTGCGGTCTGGGAAACTCTATAGTACGATATTTTCCACATATCCACCATGCGTAGCAATAATATGGCGTAGTCTCTGAATGAAATTACCCGAAACCTTTGACAACGTGTCTGGCGGAATGGCTTCACATGCAGATGAGATTTACTGCTTCAGCTGTTCAATTGTTTCTGGATTCTGGCGGTACACCTGGTCTTTCACGTGTCCCCACAGAAAGAAGTCACAGGGGTTCATGTCTGGCGAATACGAAGGCCAATCCACGCCGCCTCCTGTATGTTTAGGATAGCCCAAAGCAATCACACGATCATCGAAATATTCATTCAGGAAATTAAAGACGTCGGCCGTGCGATGGGGCCGGGCACCATCTTGCACAAACCACGAGGTGTCGCAGTGTCGTCTAAGGCAGTTTGTACCGCCACAAATTCACGAATAATGTCCAGATAGGGAGATGCAGTAATCGTTTCGGATCTGAAAAATGGGCCAATGATTCCTTCGGAAGAAATGGCGGCCCAAACAGTACTTTTTGAGGATGCAGGGACGATGGGACTGCAACATGGGGCTTTTCGGTTCCCCATATGCGCCAGTTCTGTTTATTGACGAAGCCGCCCAGGTAAAAATAAGCTTCGTCAGTAAACCAAATGCTGCCCACATGCATATCGCCGTCATCAGTCCTGTGCGCTATATCGTTAGCGAATGTCTCTCGTGCAGCAATGGTAGCGGCGCTGAGGGGTTGCCGCGTTTGAATTTTGTATGGATAGAGGTGTAAACTCTGGCGCATGAGACGATATGTGGACGTTGGCGTCATTTGGACCGCAGCTGCAACACGGCGAACGGAAACCCGAGGCCGCTGTTGGATCACCTGCTGCACTAGCTGCGCGTTGCCCTCTGTGGTTGCCGTACGCGGTCGCCCTACCTTTCCAGCACGTTCATCCGTCACGTTCCCAGTCCGTTGAAATTTTTCAAACAGATCCTTTATTGTATCGCTTTTCGGTCCTTTGGTTACATTAAACCTCCGTTGAAAACTTCGTCTTGTTGCAACAACACTGTGTTCTAGGCGGTGGAATCCTCTGTTCTAAGGAATAAACCATGTTGTCCACAGCACACTTGCACGTTGTGAACAGCACACGCTTACAGTAGAAAGACGACGTACAGAATGGCGCACCCACAGACTGCGTTGTCTTCTATATCTTTCACATCACTTGCAGCGCCATCTGTTGTTGAAAATTGTAACTACTGTAATTTCGAAAGTTTGTCCGCCTGAAAATGTACTGTTGTCCCAAGCATATTGCAACAAACGGTGTATTTCTATCGCTGCTCGTTTAGTTTTTATTGCCGTTTCAAATATACCGGTCATTTTTGAAACACCCTGTATGAACGAGGCATTTAAGTGTGAATTGCAGAATAGACATGTAGATGAAGAAGCAGTGTACACTGATCAGCAAGAACGTCATGGCCACAGACCCACTATGAAACCGTAGCAGCGTCACCTGGCGAGGAATGGAAGACTGTGATGGCCCGGAGGCTCCGCACGACCATTTCGGAAACTGCACGACGTGTCTGTTGTTCGAGGAGTGCTGTGGTCATTGTCTTCAACACGTGGCGAAATCAAGGAGAAACCACGTGGCGTTGGACGACCATTCCTCATCACGGATGTCGGAAGTCGTAGGCTGGGCAGATTGGCAAAGCAGGACAGGCAGCGAACTGTGGCAGAACTAACATCAGACTGTAATGTTGAGCAGAGCACTGATGTGTCTCAACACACAGTGCACCGAACACTTCTAACAATGATCCTCGGCAGCCGACGACCCATGTATGTGCCAATGTTAACACCATGACATCGGCAATTGCGACTGAAATGGGCACGTGACCATCGGCACTGGATGTTGGTGCGGTGGCAGAGTGTTGCACGGCGTGAAGAGTCCCGATACTTTCTTCCTGGTGCCTATGTGAGGGCGTGAATCTGTCGTCTTCCAGGGGAACACCTCCTTGACATCCATACTGCGGGACGGAGACGAGCTGGCAGTTGGGGAACAACATTCACGTGGACATCCATGCGTCCAGTGGAGCTCGTGCAAGGCACCATGACAGCCATGCACACCATGTATAACCCTTCATGACTATCATGTTTCCCAATGGCAGTGTATTTTTCATCAAGATAAGGCGCCATGTCACAAAGTCAGCAGTATGATGGAGTGGTTCGAGAAACACAGTAGCGAGTTCTACTTGCTGTGCTGACGCACCCACTCGCCAGATCTGAAACAGATTGAACATATCTGGGATGTGACTGAACGTGACGTCAAAGACCATGGCTACCCTCCCCGGAATTAGTGGGAATTATGTGACCTGTGCGTGCAGGTGTGGTGCCAACTCCCTCCAGGCCTCGTTGATACCAAGCCACGACGTGTCGCCGGTGTTATCTGTGCCAAAGGTGGACATTCTGGCTGTTAGATAGGTGATCATAATGCTCTGGCTGATCAGTGTATATGTACAACTTAATGCACAGTGTGCAAGTCTGTGGGGCTGAGGGATGAGCCAGATCCGAATCAAATCCGCCGGCCGGAGTGGCCGTGCGGTTCTAGACGCTACAGTCTGGAGCAGAGAGACCGCTACGGTCGCAGATTCGAATCCTGCCTCGGGCATGGATGTGTGTGATGTCCTTAGGTTAGTTAGGTTTAATTAGTTCTAAGTTCTAGGTGACTGATGACCTCAGAAGTTAAGTCGCATAGTGCTCAGAGCCATTTGAACCATTTTTTCGAATCAAATCCGCACGGTAAATTAATGACCGCTGGCTTGTTACACTAGCCAGTCTAACCGTAGTTCTTAGGTGGTTTCACACGGTCGTTTCGGCAGATTCTGGGCATGTCCCCAATCCCTGTCTCAGAAAATACTATACACAGACATTTAAAGGACGATAACGCACAGAACGAAGTTGACACGATACACAGAGAGACGTACTTCGCTCACTTAGGTTGTGTGACGACTGTGGCTACAAGAAAGACGTCCGGCCACAAAGTTAAAAACAAAAAATAAAGTATATATTTCAAATGTGTACCTGTCGGTTTCTACTGTAGGAAAGAGAGGGATAGTATATAGTTATAAAACGCAATCTCCGTACTCGCCAGACTAAGTGTGAAGGCCTCAACGACCTCTCTCCTGCTCTGGCGGCGGCATATGACGGCTGCTGTGTTGTGGAGAACTTCCTTCCCTCCACCGCTGCTCGCACTACGTGGTGGCAAGTGACAGCGGCCGTCATTTGTTCTGAGCGGTGACCGCTGTGCGGGTAACAGTCATTTGTCTGAGGCGCCCAGGCGCTCGACCACCGCCAGAGTTGTTCGCGCGTCGGTCACACACGCAAGAAGACGCAAAGTTTTACGCCCAGTCGTGGTCTCTTTCCAACACTATTCTTTGCTTCCAGTAAAGCTTGAAGTGACCTCAGTCCATAAGTAGACCGCAAGAACGTCGAAGCAACTCTTTGCATTCGATATATTATTCAACAGTTACATCCTGTAATGTGTCTGTTCGCTCGATTCAGATACCGGTCAAACGTTGCTCTGATCTTCATTCCCATGACCAACCTATCACCTTTTTCAACCAGTTATGCGTGGATGTTCGCTTCAGTTTGGAGTGTGAATCACAGTGGATTTTGGATGTCTTGAAAAACACAAAGCATTAACAGAGGTAAGATGCATATGGTTTTTTGTACACTCGAAGGAGAAGGAGAAGGAGAAGGAGAAGGAGAAGGAGAAGAAGAAGGAGAAGGAGAAGAAGAAGAAGAGATACAAATTGTGTCTCATAAAAGGAAGGAGCGAGGTTGTTCTACATCTTCCATATTTCTGAGAACGACGTTTTCAGGGCTTCAAAGAATGGAGCAGCTACCGGACCAAACAGCAATACAAAAATCGTTGCGTTCTTTGTTAAAGATTCTGTAGGAACGAAAATATTGCTGGAAACCATAAAATTGAATAAGTATCATACCTTGAAAATCTAGGATGCAAATTAACTTTTAATAGAGATACTCAAACCGTTACAAGAACAACCAAGCTGAATCAGTCGTGTGGTACAATGCAGAAATTCCTGAATAACAAGAGAAGAAAAGAAAAGAACCAAGCATAAATTTAAAATAAAATAGCTTGCGTCCCCGTTACACGCAAAAAGGAAAGCATCTATAACGCCGACCATTGAACTGAGATACCTTCGAGGCGTAAAAGTTTGCCGTAGGAAAATCGTGATCAGAACTGAAGAGATTCTCAAGCAAATAGAAGTGTAAAGCGTAGCAGTAATCATCTTGCACGTATATCAGCACATGGACGTCAAACTTCCGTCAATGGGTAACCTGCAAGACCTAGACAGCGATGGGCACCGAAAGAGACTGTTGAGTCTAATCACTGAAAAAAGATGGTGATGATCAGCACGGTGATTATGACTATCATGATGCTTTTTTCGAAGGTCGATCACGCTCGAGGGCGTGTACGTAGCGTGTCTCTTAAACACTCTTTATTTCAGCATTATCAGTTAATGGACGTTGTTGTACGATGACTGTCTAAAGCTTTCACATAATGCGACAATGGAAACGAGCTATGATTTTCTCTTTCTGTTGATGTATAACGCCGTAGCTAGTCACGAGCGATGAACATTATGAAATTAACAGAGCCTTCACCTCCAAATGAACGAAACTGGAACAATACGAAACCTTCGACGCGTGTAAAACTATTAACAGGGCAACTGTCGACGATTATACTTTGAAAATACGAAAGGAAACCAAAAAAAAGGAATGATGAAAATAAAAGGATTTCCTGAACGTCTTATTAATACGATAAAGATCCAATATGTAAATACAAAAATAGTTAAAAGTTCAATTCCGAAAATGTCAGATGAAATTTTAATAAACCAAGATATTCGGTAAGGGTGCAATCTATCACTCACTTTATTTAATTTGTATATTGACCACCTTGTTATGAAATGGAAAGATGAAATACACTTAGGAATTAAAATAGTTTATAACGTATCATTAAATACTCTGTTATATGCTGATACGAGATAATTATACAGGAAATGAAAGATAATTTGCAAAGAGCAGTATATAGATAAAACGCAATAGATTACAATTTAACTATAACTACAAATAAGACAAACATAATAGCTTTCAAAGGAAGGAATCCAGTTAGATCTAAAATAATAATAAAAGAGTAAATTTTAGAACAGGTACCCCACTTCAGTTATCTATGATGTGATATTAGTTTGAAAATAAGATTAATAAATATCAAGCTATCTGCAGAACAATTGGAAAAACTTTGGGAAGAAAAATAAGAAAAGAAACCTAAATTAAATTCTATAACATATGGCTGTTGTACATGTTCAGAATCGAGTACAGTAACAAAAAAAAAAAGAAAAATCATGCATATAAGCAGCAGAAATT
Source organism: Schistocerca cancellata (assembly GCF_023864275.1). Taxonomy (NCBI): domain Eukaryota; kingdom Metazoa; phylum Arthropoda; class Insecta; order Orthoptera; family Acrididae; genus Schistocerca; species Schistocerca cancellata. The sequence goes on along the minus strand of NC_064628.1, from coordinate 513,561,332 downwards.
AAGTTGATGATATATGTGAGAGGCTGTAATAAAATGGATAAAACAAGGAATAAAACAGTGAGATCAGATTTAAAAATCTTTTCAGTTAATTACAAGATAGAAGAGAATAGAATGAAATGGAAGAATCACATTGATAGAATGACAAAAAACAGATTTCCAGAAAAAGATAATCAATTACCGGCCAACTGGAAAGAGAGAACAAGGTAGACCTCGTAAGAGAGAGATGGATGGATGGATAACAGATACGGAGCAGGTGATTACAACACCAAATCCTTGGAAGGAGATGATGATGATGACGATGACGATGATATCTTTAAAAGGGATTCTTTACAGTGTATGTACATGGAAGAAGAAACGATAGCGTATGTTTATATTCAGCCTTCCCTGGAATCCCTACATCCTGCCTAGACTGCAACAACATTACGCATGTGGAGTCTACGTTTGTTTATAGGTTCTGTGAAACACGTATAGATATTGATGAAGCAAAGATATCTTATAATTTTTTTACAAAGCGAAATACATTTTTGCTAATACTCCCTCCTCGCATAAAACATCCGGTTTCTTTAATTGTAAGTCTACTGTTACACGAATGTCTTTTCACTTTGTTAACTGACGTCCTTATATAAGTTTCTATTCGATTGTACTGTAACCACGAATCAGTTGAGGAAGTGCCGTTTTCGGTTCTCATTGATTCCAGTACAAGACTCGCTTAAGTATTAGGCCGCTAATCGCCCCTGCTACCCAGCTTGCTCTCATGAGTGATACATGAAACCAACAGTAAAACTAAAAAATATTGCAACCGATACTTACAAAAACTATAACTACAGCTTTTACTGCGAACATCGTATTTGACTTCGGGGAGGGTATAGTCATTTTGGTGTAACGCCGAATGTACTGAGAGTCGTAAGAAATACTGGGACTTATCAAACATCGCATATGTAAACTTTGGAGTACGGGGCACATCAACGAAAATATCAAAATACCAGTGTGGACGCTCATGATTAATTTAGAGCGTACTATTCCCAGTTTGAAGCCCACAGTACAATCACTAACGATGTTTTTTTCTGATAATAATTTTTCGGAAAAAAATCAGCAATGAATTTCACCCTTACTCTCTGTGTTTTGTTGTATTTCACATTAACAGCAGAAAGATTTGGTATCGTTCCATCTCCTGTGCAGATACATATTAAATAAATTTATGTCTCAATAATAAACCGAGGGTGAAAAATTTGCACGACGGTTCACTAGTCGTGTGTCAGTTCCAAACCTTAAATGACTTTCTCGATTTGTAAATAATATACCAAGCTTTCAATGACAACTGAATTTAGACACTTCTGGAACAAAGCTTCATACTCATTTGGGAGTAAGACATGAGACGTCTGGATCATTTATTTTTTCTCTGAATTTTTCCTGTGTTGCTTACTCGTGGTATAGTGAGTGCGAAGGAACACGACAACGGGATAAGTGCTTCGCAAGAGCTGAGGATCTTCCACCGTACGAGGAAACAACCAGTTTCTGTAGCGGGGACTGATTCGTTGCAGCATAACCACTAAGCACAATAATGGCCTCGCATATTCATTTTAATCTGTCGTGCCTTGCGCTTGTATTAAGTGTAAGAGGCAGTCATGTAAGACTAAGAGCTATAACCTGTAAACTCTCAGGATTTCAGTCATGTCATAAACGAAATAAGAAGATGCACAATACGCTGCGACTGTATCAGCATAACTGGAAACAATTCCTCCCCTCCACCACATGGTATTGCAGAATGCACTTTTTGAACCTGAGCTCGGCCGACACAGAACTTCAAACTTTATAGATTCCGTGAAGCTCTGACAGAGGAGATCAATATCAATGAGTTGCTGGTCGGGAGTATCGAGCGAGCAGGAAGAGTTCACTGCAAGTGTATACACCGGGGGAATCCTGTTTCGTTTTGCGTCTTTGATCTCCCACGCGACTTTGAGACGCCTTCGTTCGCCAAGACGACACCACGAGGCGATCCGTTCACTCGGCATTTCTTCTCTGCGCTGCTCCTTTCTTTGGTCTCCAGCAGTTCAGAAAAACCTGCCTTGTGCGCCAGCCCTCTTCTCTGGAGATCGCGGCAGCCGCACGATGTATGTAGCATCCACTTTGTTCAGCTTCTTCAAATGACTACACAGCACGTTTCATTTATAGTAATAAGAGTGCTCAAGCTGCATTTTTCCACCACGGTTGGCATGTACCCAGATGATATTCACGAATAACACCTCAATACAACGCAATAAAATATAATATATTTTTCAGTACTGTTTACACATACACCCGTTTTTATAAATTAACCGTAGCACTGCTGCTAAATAATTTTTTTCAAATTTCATGAAACTGGCATTTGGCATATCTTCGCGTACTTATCTCCAATACTAATATGCCAGCTTACCTATTTGCTTTGCTAAGGTCTTTTGTCAGATACGCCTGAGGCATACAACTTTACGAAGAAAAAGTCTCAAAAAAAAAAAAGAAAAAAAAGTATAAGGGCTATGATATCACTCCATTTACTCTGCCGAGCGAGGTGGCGCGGCGGTTACCACACCGGACGACGATTCAAATCCGCGTCCGGCCATCCATAATTAGGCTTACCGCTATTTTCCTCAATCTCTCCAGACGAATATCAGAATGGTTTCTTTTAAAGGGCACGGCCGATTTTCTTCCCCCACCCTTGAAACATTCCGAGCTTGTTCTCCGTATCTAATGAGTCGATATAGATGGGACGGTAAACTCTAATCTACCTACGTTTCTGTTCTCCACTTTTTCTGTCCATATTAATGTTTGTTTATTTACGGACGATGTAAGATGACGCGATGCATGATCCTCTCTCTATCCATTACGTGCTGTTCATTATACACCCACTTTCTTCCTACATCTCCGAGTTTAATCTTCTCGTGTGCTACGCAAACCCTAAAGGCATTACTCATTTGACTGGCCCCCAAAGGATTTCGTACTCAGTATATCATGAACTTTAACAGCACCCAAGACCCCAAACAATCAACAGTTAACTAGCAGGGCTCTTGACCTCGCATAACTTTTAAAGATTAAATCACGTCAACACTGTCTATCTCATTAATACATACCATTTTGTTCGATTATTTCATCTAAATGTTGATGCACGGGTAAAAGCTAAGTAAACTGAACCGTTCCGGCTATTACATAAGGAGTTGTGTTGGCAGCGTAGAAGGATCTATGCCTTAAAATAATTTAACAGAAAATATAGGCAACCGGTACTGTCAGCTTACATGAAAGAGGAGCAAACAGCAGACATTTAATGCTCTATAAACTAACCTTCTGTTTACTGATTATGTAATTTCCACATCAAAACATACACTGTCAGGAGAAAATCGGTAACACCAAAAAAATAATTAAAGTAGAGAAGTGAAATTTCAGGAATATATTTGTCTAGGTAAAGTATTTAAGTGACAAACATTGTCAGAGATAGTCCACTGCAAAAGTGAAATTCTGGTAAACTAATACATTAATAACTGGTGTAACCGCCAGAGTGTTGAGTGTAAGCATGCAAAAGTGCATGCATTGTTTTGTACAGGTGCTGGATGGCAATTTGTGGGATGGAGGTTCCATGGCTGTTGCACTTGGTCGGTCAATAGAGGGACGGTTGATGCTCTTAATGGATGATGTTCATATCGTCCAATGATGTCCCGTACGCGTTCGAATGGAGACAGATCTGGTGGTCGAGCAGGTCAAGACTATACATATATCGACACTGCGTAAAGCATGATGGGTTACAACATCGGTATATGGGCTACCGTTATCCTGTTGGAAAACACTCTCTGGAATGCTGTTCATGAACGTCAGCACAGCAGGTCGAATCACCAGACTAACGTACAAATTTGTATTCAGAGTGCATGGGATAATCAAGAGAGTGCTTCTGCTGTCACCCGAAGTCGCACCTCACACCGTTACTCCAAGTGTATGCCCAGTATGTCTCGCACGCTGACAGGTTGGTTGCAGGCCCTCAGCTGGCCTCCTAACCAGCACACAGCCATCATTGGACTGGCACCGAGGCACAACCAGCTTCCATCAGAAAACATACCGCATCTCCGCCCTGCCCCTCAATGTGCTCTCGCTTGTGCCTACTATATTCTAATCAACTAGGTAGCAACAAATTATATGGAGCCATTTTAACAATTGTTATATTCAATTCGCTGTAACCTCAGAGAAATCTTTATGTATTATGTTCTTCATATTATTAAAAAAGCATTAACAGCTGTATACCAATAAGATTGTAACAATGAAAAGTCTTTGCTGTTAAATTCAGAATCTACATCTACATCTACATCCATACTCCGCAAGCCACCTGACGGTGTGTGGCGGAGGGTACCTTGAGTATCTCTATCGGTTCTCCCTTCTATTGCAGTCTCGTGTTGTTCGTGGAAAGAAGGATTGTCGGTATGCCTATGTGTGGGCTCTAATCTCTCTGATTTTATCCTCATGGTCTTTTCGCGAGATATACGTAGGAGCGAGCAATATACTGCTTGACTCCTCGGTGAAGGTATGTTCTCGAAACTTCAACAAAAACCCGTACCGAGCTACTGAGCGTCTCTCCTGCAGAGTCTTCCACTGGAGTTTATCTATCATCTCCGTAACGCTTTCGCGATTACTAAATGATCCTGTAACGAAGCGCGCTGCTCTCCGTTGGATCTTCTCTATCTCTTCTATCAACCCTATCTGGTACGGATCCCACACTGCTGAGCAGTATTCGCACAGTGGGCGAACAAGCGTACTGTAACCCACTTCCTTTATTTTCGGATTGCATTTCCTTAGGATTCTTCCAGTGAATCTCAGTCTGGCATCTGCTTTACCAACGATTAACTTTATATGATCATTCCTTTTTAAATCAGTCCTAATGCGTACTCCCAGATAATTTATGGAATTAACTGCTTCCAGTTGCTGACCTGCTATTTTGTAGTTAAATGATAAGTGATCTATCTTTCTATGTATTCGCAGCACATTACACTTGTCTACATTGCGATTCAATTGCCATTCCCTGCACCATGCGTCAATTCGATGCAGATACTCCTGCATTTCAGTACAATTTTCGATATACCACAGCATCATCCGCAAAGAGCCTCAGTGAACTTCCGATGTCATCCACAAGGTCATTTATGTATATTGTGAATAGCAACGGTCCTACGACACTCCCCTGCGTCACACCTGAAATCACTCTTACTTCGGAAGACTTCTCAATGAATGACATGCTGCGTTCTGTTATCTAGGAACTCTTCAATCCAATCACACAATTGGTCTGATAGTCCATATGCTCTTACTCTGTTCATTAAACGACTGTGGGGAACTGTATCGAACGTCTTGCGGAAGTCAAGAAACACGACATCTACCTGGGAACCCGTGTCTATGGCCTTCTGAGTCTCGTGGACGAACAGCACGAGCTGGGTTTCACACGATCGTCTTTTTCGAAACGCATGCTGATTCCTACAGAGTAGATTTCTAGTCTCCAGAAAAGTCATTATACTCGAACATAATACGTGTTCCAAAATTCTAAAACTGACATCCGACCCACCTTACCTTTCAAGGTGGTGGGTTACTCTGTACTGTTAATGAAATAAATAAATAAATATGCCTACTAAAGTCGCAAACGGCAGTGGTTTGGGGTCAGTGGAATACACACTACAGGCCATCTGGCTCGGAGCTCTCCTTGAAGTTACCAATCTGTAACAGTTCGTAGTGTCACTGTGGGGCCAGCTGCATCTCAAATTGCCAGTTGGTATGCAGTATGATGCGCCAGAGCCATAAGTTGAATACGATGGTGTTCCCTCTCGGTAGTGCCACGTAGCCGTCCTGAGCCCGGTCTTCTTGCGACCGTACATTCTCGTGACCATCTCTGCCAGCAATCATGTCCAGTTGCTACATTTCTGCCATGTCTTTCTGCAATATCGTGGAAGGAACCTCCAGCTTCTCGTAGCCCTATTATACGGTCTTGTTCAAATTCAATGAGGTGCCAATAATGGTGTCTTCATCGCCTTAAAGATTTTCTTGAGTAAAATCAACCCACCAGGTCCAAAAGTAATTAACGATCACGTCATTTACAGCATGTATTTAAAGAATACCTGATTTGCATTCTCATAGTGGCGCTACTAGCGCCATTCTTATAGGCTTGGCGCGAAATCTGAATAGACATCATCTTTCAGATTTCTAAACATGCCTATCAACTTTCGTTAATGTCGCACAACTCTTTCTTGGTACTGCCATTTCTTTTTCCGTCAATGCATTTAAACTAAAGCTCAAGATGACTGCATAGATAAAAATACGGGGCAACAAGTACGAGGGTAATCCCAAAAGTAAGGTCTCCTATTTTTTGTAAGTGCATAGACCTGTTTATTTTTACAATGGTTTCATCAGTTTACAACTTGAACATTTAGCTATTTTTCGACATAATCACCATTTCTGTCGATGCATTTTTGTAGACTCTGCGGCAGTTTTTGTATGCCCGTGTCATACCAGCTTACCGCGATGCAATTCAGAAAGTTATGAACCTCTTCTTTCACCTCGTCGTCGGAGCTGAATCGCTGGGACCACAATTAACGCTGACAGGTACTGTGAGACTCTGAAAAAACTCAGACGGGCAATTCACAACCGGAGAAGAGGAATGTTGAGCAAGGGCGTACACATTCTCCATGACAACGCTCGCGCACACATCGCTCGGCAAACCTCTGCTCTTCTGCAACAATTTCAGTGGAACATAATCACCCACCCACCCTACAGTCCTGACTTGGCGACCAGTGACTATCAACTGTTCCCTAGGTTAAAGGAACATTTGGCCGGAAAGCGATTTAGTTCCGGCGACGAGGTGAAAGAAGAGGTTCATAACTTTCTGAATAGCATGGTGGCGAGCTGGTATGATATGGGCATACAAAAACTGCCACAGCGTCTACAAAAATGTATCGACAGAAATGGTGATTATGTCGAAAAATAGCTAAATGTTCAAGCTGTGAGCTGATGTAAACCATTGTAGAAATAAGCAGGTCTATGTACTTATAAAAAAATAGGAGACCTTGCTTTTGGGATTACCCTCGTAAATGCGTCCTCTTGTTTCAGTGATTAATAAGCCTGTCTGATGCGCCATGTATTTAATAACACATTTTCAGACAAGAAGAATGTAAATATGATATCCACTATATTGGAAGTCATAGTCGAGCACAGTCACAGCACGTGACACGATTAAAGGATGACTTTTTGAAACAGCCTAATTGTCTCGGATTCCGACTATAAATCTGAACTTTGATTCAGGGGTGCCTACAACCTGCTCTAGTGCGTCCTTGCGGAAAGGTGGTTAGAGCAGCAACAGCTGAATAACTGTCGAAGTCTCTCCACAGGTACATTTTGAAATTGCTCAAGAAGGGTGCACAGGTGGTACCGAGGGTGTTACCCAACTGGAGTGTCTTAGAGGAACCCTTTGTCGTTTTATTCACCCACATGTGAATGTTAAAACCCTTTGCCCTCCCCCCCCCCCTTCCGTGATCGCAGCACAGGAGTGCGCGAAAAAGGAGGTCTGAGAAAGCATAAACAACCTTAGCTGCTTAGAATTACGTTCAGATTTCGTCGAAAAGGTATAAATGGTCTCTGTGGTTCCAGCCTGTATTACGCAGCAAAAACTTCGGTCACACTACACTCCAAATCACGTTCACTGGGGTTGCAGCCCCTTAAGAAAGGGTCGAACCGTCCGGTGGGTGTCACCAGTTCGAATGTTACCGAGAACTTCATCCTTAGCTTATCTCAGTACGAACTGTCGTTTTCGACCGCCAAATGTGTGGGAATCAACGACCCGAGCGCAGGGGCGGTTTCATTGACGCCGTTTATACCACCTCCTAAGGCCTTTTCGGGTCGATTATAAGAGTCGATGTGTCTGAAGTGTTTCCGTCGGCCACCTATAATTCCGACACTCTGCGTTGTGATTTTGACCTTCATCGCAGAGGCGTAAGACAAAGGGGGGGAGGGGGGGGGGAATATTGGTAAGAAGGGATGTGACGATCTTCCCATCGTGTGGCATATTTACGGTGGCGATGGGCAGAACTGTGGTGAATTTTGTGTCAATGAGACATTACTAACCCACCTTACACCTCACATCAACTTCTGAACTCTGAGCGTTTTTTTCACGCGCGTCGACACCTTGCTGTTCGAAGCGCAGCCGAGACCTGGGCTGACATCACAGGGCGCCACACTTTGGAACCATTACAAAGGAAGGTCGTTGGCACCTTTGAGCCAAATTTCAAACTTCGGCGTCGCAAAGGGAGTCAATTAAGGGGTTTAAAAATGGCCCCTTGATTGCGTTGCACAGTGTACTTAAATGATAATGAATTCACCATTTGACGTTTCATTTCTTTTACATGTCAAGAACAACAGATTCGTTATTTTATCATACTGGGAGCGCCATGTTATTGTCAGTCACATGGTTGGAGTATGAAGTGAAAGCATAATAAATCCATTTTCTTAACGTCAGCACCATCTAATACAATTTGTTATTCACCACTGAAATTACACGAGTATCGATACCTCTTATGTAGAGATCAATAGTCAGTGGGTAACAACGAAATTTAGTAAATACTTTGTCGATTCTTTTAATTAGCTTGTCAGGTAATTTTAATTGTACTTTATAATTCTTCTCCGTCCCTACGTAGCACACAACACTTCACCTGATTTAGATAATTTTTTTTTGCAGTTTAATTGAAAAACATCGTTGCAGTAAGCTTATAAATGGAATAAATGCATATTTTTTCATATCGCGTGCCACAGTCTAAAATTTATGAAAAGACGATTCCAATTTTCACCTTGGCTGTTATACAATCACAGTCATTTATTGCAAACGATCAGCTGATTTCGGCGATGTACCATTTTCAAATGCTACTCATATCGTTATTTTACACCGTCACTCTGTATGAGTATATATAGATGTGTGTCTATCATTTAAATAACAGCAGTATATATTTAAACGACACACGAGTATTTCTATGTCTCGTGGATACGCGTTATGGATATATAATGGAGCTGTTTCCATCGCCTTCTGAAATCTCGTATCGTTGATCGCCTTTGCCGTGAAACTCTTGCTGTTCCTCCGCTCTTTTGACAAGGCTGTTGGCAGAACGAGGCTCACTCTTTACATCGGAAGTCTTCGGCCTCCATTGCTAAATATTAACGTGGTGTAAATATTGTCATTCGGTTCTTAATGCAGAAAAGTTTATGATCGTGCATTTCACGAAAACCTAAAACTTCGTACTTTTGACAACAAAATGTATGAATCACGATATGTCAATTTGTCATACAACTGTCTGAGACTAACATTTCGCGCCGGCCGCGGTGGTCTAGCGGTTCTAGGCGCTCAGTCCGGAACTGCGCGACTGCTACGGTCGCAGGTTCGAATCCTGCCTCGGGCATGGATGTGTGTGATGTCCTTAGGTTAGTTAGGTTTAAGTAGTTCTAAGTTCTAGAGGACTGATGACCACAGATGTTAAGTCCCATAGTGCTCAGAGCCACCACTAACATTTCGTGGAGATATCAAGTGGAACGCTCTACTAGACTCTGAAGAAAGTAAGTGGAACTGCCAGCTTTAACTCATTACCGGGATCTTACCGGCACATTATTCGCCTTGCGAGTGAATTTAGCGAAACTGCTAAAAAGAATCAAATGGAAAATACTCAGCGACAGACGTAAACCATTTCCTAGAATACTACTCCAATAACTGGTTTTGAGGACGTAGTCTTCATATATTGTTGGACTGGTAATAGTACGAACAGAACCATACATGCATTTTCTTTTCACACTCTCCATTTGGAAAGAAACCGTAACATTTGTTAAGAATATGTCACCAAACTTAATTTCCAGTCACTCTGGGATGACAAACGATCTTAAATTGAGTGTACCAAAACCAAATCGGAAATTATGCACTCCATTTTCATATCTTCCATTACAGAGGAAGATCCATGAGAACTATCCAGTTCAATTATCACACCATTATAAAAGTTAGTAACATAGAGTCTGTAACGTTAAGAAACGAATGAAATCACTACAATTGAGCAAGGTCCCACAGTCTGCTGGAATCTCTGTCAGATTCTATCTGACATGCAGATCAAAGTAGTTTGCACAGTATAGACGTAAATGCTGATTTCGCGGCTGACTCAGTCCCTCTTCTAACCATTACGTACCGTAGATCCCCCAGAAAAAAAAAATGTTCCAATGGATGAGAGAAAGTGCAAGACATTCCCGTTCGCATGAAGAGTAGCACAAGACATTCACAAAATTACCGTCCAATGTCATTGGTATTCCTCCGTTGTAGAATTTTGTCCTGAGTTACAACGTCAACAGTGTCTCGAATAAAATAACGTCCTCTGTGCCCGCAAATATCGGTCATGCGAAACACAATCCACGCTTCTCCGATATGGCATCGTGTGGCCTAAGATACTCAGTTACATATTCCGTGGATTATTTGAATGATTTTTTAAGGAAATAATGTGGAACGAGTTAGTTTACAGGATAGGTATGCATGATTAGTTTTGATATCAATGAACATACTATTTTTCATCCTGCCCATGTAATTATACTTAAAAATTAGTTTCTTTTTCTTCAGAGCAAATCAGCTGGATGCAGTATGTCTTGATTTTCCGAAAATCATTTGCCTCTTTACCACACCAACTACGTACGACCATATAGGGTACAAATGAAATTTCTGACTGAATTAAGGATTTCTAGGTAGATAGTCCGCAGTACGCTTTCACTGATGGAGAGTCATCGAAAGATGTAGAAGTAATTTCAGGCGCTCCCCAGGAAGTATCCTGGGATCCTTGAAGCCTTGCCCTCGTCATATTTTGATGACCTGTGGAATAGCATTAAAAATAAGTTCAGACTTTTTTGCAGATGATGCAGTTGTGTATAATGAAGTACTACCGGTAAAAGCTGCACATATTTTAATCGGATATTAATACAAGTTCAAAGTAGTGTAAACTCACGCAGTTTCCTGTAACTGCAAAGACAATCACGACTGGAATCAGTCAGCTCTTGTAAATAGAGTGGGAAATACCCCTGGCCATATCCTTCCAAGCGATGTGCGGAGTGTGGATGTTAATCTAGATTAAGAAGGAGATTTATATGTAGAAAAAAGAACGTAACATGTTGTAGTGATTCCGACAGTATAGATGTAGATCCAAGAGGCGTACCAGGCTGCTTTCTTTGTCATGGAATTGAGCACGCAGTGCCCTGCGCCAACGCTGCATTATAGTCAGGCTGTTACGTGTTTACTCCAACGCACTAAGGCTTTCTGAAGATACTAATGTCATGTGACCTTCCAACTGTATGAACACTAACACGCTCAGCAAAGAAGTATATGGATGTTATTCGAACCACGCGAGTCATACAGTTAGAGGGGAGAAAGGATTGAGTGAACGATAAGGTGAAAGTGTCATCAGCCAAAAGGTAAGTTGGTTTACACATCTCAGTGATATGCTTGCATTGTAGATTCTGTGCTTAGTCTTCCTCCAACTGACTTATCCAGCCAGGATGCACCTACAAGCTGTATAAACAAAAATGTAAATGTTTGTTTGTTCAAAATCGTTTATCTACGAAAGTCCTCCACTAATAACTTTAAAATTTTGACACAACGTTGCATTCGAATACGTGCATGTTTTTAAATATCTACTGCAGCGCCATATGGTATATAAATAAATTTATTATAAACAAAATAAAAATTATATTTATATTATCGTATGGAACTTTAGTACGTACATAAAAACAGTCACGTATTCGAATGCAACGTCCTGTCAAAATTTCAAAGCAATCGATGAAGAACTTTCGCAGATTTTCGATTTTGTACAAACGATGATTTACATCTGTGTAAATAAAAATGTAAATGTTCTTGTACTGAAAATCTTAAATCTCGGAAAGTTCTTCACCGATTGGTTTGACATTTTGATACAACGTTGCATTCGAATACACGCTTGTCTTTACACGCCTATTTTAAATACATGTAATACATAAATACAGGGTGTTTCAAAAATGACCGGTATATTTGAAACGGCAATAAAAACTAAACGAGCAGCGATAGAAATACACCGTTTGTTGCAATATGCTTGGGACAACAGTACATTTTCAGGCAGACAAACTTTCGAAATTACAGTAGTTACAATTTTCAACAACAGATGGCGCTGCGGTCTGGGAAACTCTATAGTATGATATTTTCCACATATCCACCATGCGTAGCAATAATATAGCGTAGTCTCTGAATGAAATTACCCGAAACCTTTGACAACGTGTCTGGCGGAATGGCTTCACATGCAGATGAGATGTACTGCTTCAGCTGTTCAATTGTTTCTGGATTCTGGCGGTACACCTGGTCTTTCAAGTGTCCCCACAGAAAGAAGTCACAGGGGTTCATGTCTGGCGAATAAGGAGGCCAATCCACGCCGCCTCCTGTATGTTTCGGATAGCCCAAAGCAATCACACGATCATCGAAATATTCATTCAGGAAATTAAAGACGTCGGCCGTGCACCATCTTGCATAAACCACGAGGTGTTCGCAGTGTCGTCTAAGGCAGTTTGTACCGCCACAAATTCACGAAGAATGTCCAGATAGCGTGATGCAGTAATCGTTTAGGATCTGAAAAATGGGCCAATGATTCCTTTGGAAGAAATGGCGGGCCAGACCAGTACTTTTTGAGGATGCAGGGACGATGGGACTGCAACATGGGGCTTTTTGGTTCCCCATATGCGCCAGTTCTGTTTATTGACGAAGCCGTCCAGGTAAAAACAAGCTTCGTCAGTAAACCAAATGCTGCCCACATGCATATCGCCGTCATCAATCCTGTGCACTATATCGTTAGCGAATGTCTCTCGTGCAGCAATGGTAGCGGCGCTGAGGGGTTGCCGCGTTTGAATTTTGTATGGATAGAGGTGTAAACTCTGGCGCATGAGACGATACGTGGACGTTGGCGTCATATGGACCGCAGCTGCAACACGGCGAACGGAAACCCGAGGCCGCTGTTGGATCACCTGCTGCACTAGCTGCGCGTTGCCCTCTGTGGTTGCCGTACCTTTCCAGCACGTTCATTCGTCACGTTCCCAGTCCGTTGAAATTTTTCAAACAGATCCTTTATTGTATCGCTTTTCGGTCCTTTGGTTACATTAAACCTCCGTTGAAAACTTCGTCTTGTTGCAACAACACTTTGTTGTAGGCGGTGGAATTCCAACACCAGAAAAATCCTCTTGTTGTCTACAGCACACTTGCACGTTGTGAACAGCACACGCTTACAGCAGAAAGACGACGTACAGAATGGCGCACCCACAGACTGCGTTGTCTTTTATATCTTTCACATCACTTGCAGCGCCATCTGTTGTTGAAAATTGTAACTACTGTAATTTCAAAAGTTTGTCCGCCTGAAAATGTACTGTTGTCCCAAGCATATTGCAACAAACGGTGTATTTCTATCGCTGCTCGTTTAGTTTTTATTGCCGTTTCAAATATACCGGTCATTTTTGAAACACCCTGTATATATGTAACATATAAAGGAGAAACGTTATTATCCTACCAGAAATCCTGAAAGTTATTGACCTATTTACTTCAAATTATAGTAAAATGCTGTTAGCAGGCATGAAAGTTGTATTTATGACTTATGGGATTATGATTAGAATACTACTACAGAATCTGGATTTGCAACAGCAATAAACAAGACTCAAGGTCAGAGAGAGGGAAGAAGAGAAGATGGACGAAGAGGTGGGAGGTAATAGACATAGGAAGCGAAAAGGAGGAGATAGACAGGTAGAGAGGGCAGGAAAAGATGGTTAGAGAAAGCGGGAAGAAGGAGTTTAGGACGTACGTATATCAATTCCCATACGTATGAAAAACGTGTGCTTTCTCTTTTCATTCTTTTCCATTTAATCATACTGAGCATGGTCGTGAACAGCTAGTTTACCATAAATTCCGAACGATGGTGTGCCTCGGTTTTTTTTAAACGCACGAACTACTGTCAGAAATGAAAAAACGATGAATTACGAAAAAAAATCGTAGTACTGACGGGGGCCGGCCGTTGCAGCCGAGCGGTTCTAGGCGCTTCAGTCCGGAACCGCGGTGCTGCTACGGTCGCAGGTTCGAATCCTGCCTCGGGCATGGATGTGTGTGATGTCCTTAGGTTAGTTAGGTTTAAGTAGTTCTAAGTCTAGGGGACTGATGACCTCAGATGTTAAGTCCCATAGTGCTTAGAGCCATTTGAACCATTTTTGAGTACTGACGGGTGATGGAATCCCAGGTCTTTGTAGTTTGTAACCCACCCTCTTGAGTTACTAAGTCACGGAACTGAGTGATAGCTACTATAAAACGGAGCTGCGGACCGCTTTAAGGCTGCCACAGCTGTAAAAAAAGTACATAGAGGAATCTGTGGTCGGAGTGGAAGCCGCAGCAATTTTCAAGCCAATTTCACCATAGGAATAAGAGTCTGAGTAGCTGAAGCCTTCACACATACTCGCAGGCGATCTAGTCGCAATGGTGACAGCAGCTACAAAGCCAACAATCTGGTAATATCTTTCAAATGGTTCAAATGGCTCTGAGCACTATGGGACTTAACGTCTATGGTCATCAGTCCCCTAGAACTTAGAACTACTTAAACCTAACTAACCTAAGGACAGCACACAACACCCAGCCATCACGAGGCAGAGAAAATCCCTGACCCCGCCGGGAATCGAACCCGGGAACCCGGGCGTGGGAAGCGAGAACGCTACCGCACGACCACGAGATGCGGGCGGTAATATCTTTCGAGGAGTTCTGACAATAAAGATAAGGTCAAAGATTCCTGGGGCACCGGGACAATACAGTGCCAAGTTCTGCTCACGACATTCAACGAGAAACTGGCGATTTATTTGGATATAAATATGCAACCAGTCGCTTTGTTGAGTGTTTGATACTATTCATTTTCATCACTATTAACTAGTTTTCGAGCCACTGCAAACTCATCATCAGTTGGAGATTTAACAGGAACATTATGTGGATCATATGCAGCTAGATGCTGTGGTCATGGCGCTGGCGGAGAAAAAATGGTTCAAATGGCTCTGAGCACTATGGTACTCAACTTCTGAGGTCATAAGTCTCCTAGAACTTAGAACTACTTAAACCTAACTAACCTAAAGACATCACACACATCCATGCCCGAGGCAGGATTCGAACCTGCGACCGTAGAGGTCGCGCGGTTCCAGACTGTAGCGCCTAGAACCGCTCGGCCACTCCGGCCGGCGCTGGCGGAGATTACAGATATTTAGTTTACAAGTATTATGAAACGAAAGGTTGTTTTGGATACTTATAGTACACTACTTCGTGCTATCCATGGAAAATCTGCACTCGTAATGAACATTTTATGACTATACACACATATACAAAGTATTTAGCTGTAGTTAGTTTTACATAATCGCAGTAAGTGAATACTGAATTCAAGAACACAGTATGTGAGTGTTATGTATACCACACTTTCCCACATCATGATCTTTGGCCTGAGATGCCTTACAATAAAGAAAAATATTTACAAGTATAGATAATAGATGTAGGTGAATCTTGCTGGCCGCAGGTATGTTGTGACATTAGCACTGTACTTGTAATATGGAATGAAGAGTTACACAAAATATAAACAAGTAGAGTGGAATATTCTCTACGTAATCATAGACTAAATGAGTTACTACCATATACGACAGAGCTTTCCTTTATATTGCCATGATAGCATAAATAAATTTTGTTTGAGACAAAACCTTAAAAGCAGCACAGAAAGCCAAAAGAAATCGGAAATCAGAATGCACTACAAACGGACAGTCTTGCTAACTACACAGCTTAATGAATTGCATTTCAAATTTGTAAAGTCATTGACCCATGTCACCTTATGCAATTTAATGTCAGTATTGATGCACACATATATACGCAGAATCTATGCCAAATAAAAATTTTCAGATCTTGCCTCAAACAAAACAGACAACGAATCTACACATCCTTCCAATACACACATAAATTTTCATAGAGTTGTGAACATCATTGACATAACTTTCAGCTTTAAAGAACTGAGCTTGCTGAATAAACGACTGAAATACAACATTGCTCCCAGACTAAAGAAGAATAAGATCAAGAATTTAATTATCAGCACCAAAGTGACCTGTGCAACACCCAAATTAAACCACAACACACAGTATGCCACAGCACATAAAGCAAATGAAATTATAAAGAAAAATCTTAAGGAAAATCAATTTTCAATATCATCCCACTAGCCATGAAGCCCTCGTAATAAAGGCAGATAAAAGCAACACAGCTGTACTGATGTTCCAGAGAGACTGCAATAACGACATTTTTTGAAGCCAACAGTACCACTGAACAGTGAACTAAAAGCAGACCACACCCAAAAGTTTCAAGATAAGCTCAAAAAACTGCTTAAAATCTGTAATTTTCTACTGGCCAATAGAGGATCCCAGAAGAAAGGCGCTCTCTCAAGAATATAAAAGAATTTAATCACATACACAAATTTATGAACTCATCATTTAACATGAATTAATCCTCTCACATAATTTTTTCCATTTAATATGAACATCAGCTATGCAGGCCTGCTTACTGAAATGATTGTACATGACCAGGAACAAGAATTCTTCTTAACTCGTTCACAAATTACAGATAAAATTATAAATTATAACAAACATATGGGTGACACAATAATACTTTTCAGTCATCCATTGGAAGAACTAAATAACCTAGCAAATGAAATGAATAAAATGTATCTAAATACCAGATTGATAATCAAACAATAGACAACTGACGGAATTAATTTTCTTGATATAGCCGTTTCCAATCACAACAACAAGAATACCTTCCAAATACGAGTATATAGGAAATCCACTACCATTGATGTTGCCATTAACTACACCTATGCCACCTTAACCAGCATAAAATTGCTTTCTTCTGGTCAGCTGTGAATGGTATGCTCCTCATCCTCATCACTGAAGCAGATACATGTAATGAAATGAACATCCTTAAATCTATAGTCCAAAATAATGGATATAATACCTCCCTCACAAACGCCCTTGTTGAACAAATCCAAAATACACTAAAGCAGTCACAACTATCATTGCACGTTAAAACAGAAATATCAAAACTTTACAGCCTTCCATTCCCAGGAAACGTGTTGTACAAGCTTGGTGATGTTTCCAGACGATCTAATAGAAAAATATACTTCCATGCAAATAATAAATTACAAAATAAAACTATTCACAGTATCAAATCCAATGAAGACTGGCATATACAAACTGACATGCTCTTACTCTTGCTTCAGTGTACGAGAAACAAGGACAAATTTTGCAACCCACTACAAAGAACATACGGATGAACTCCGACTAAAAACCGTAAACCCGTCCAGCTTTACCCCACATGAGCACTCTGCTGGTGAAATAAAAGCCAACCTTTCTGTGTTACATTTTTCTGACAAAGGGTCATAGATGGATCTCCTTGAGTAATTACAGATTTACATTCCAAAACTAAAATTACCTTAAAAGATCCTTAACGAACGAAATGAATCAAAACGGGACTTTATCGTTCGGAATGTCTAAGACGTTCTGTCACCAAAACAGAAAAGACAATAATGAGGTACATTCATCATCCTGCATGAATTATTATTTTATTCATGTAGCAACTATTCATATAACAACTCTGTCTACTGATAACTGTTTTGCTCTTCATTATTTATATTATAATGATCAAATGAAGAAAATCTCTGTCAGCCATGGTAGTAACTCATTCACTCTTTAATTTCGTATTAAATTTTCCACTCCATATTTTTATCTTTTGTGTAACTTTTTAATCCTTATTATAAAGATACTGCCAATGTAAGGACACATCGGCGGCTAGCAAAATTTACTCACATCTCTTACCAATACTTGTAAATATTTATCCTGTAACATAAAGCATCTCATGCCAAAGATCCTGGTGTGACAAAGTGTGATAGATATCATACTCATAACCTTTGTACTTACATTCAGCGTGTATGTGCATTTATAATCAAAAATGTACATTGCCAGTACAAATTTAGCATGTGCACTACAAGTACACAAAACGAACAACTTTTCCATTTCATAAACTTTACTGCACCAATAACTAACTTCTCGTGATTTCTGCCAGTACAACGACCACATCATCTAGCTTTCCAGATAATGTGCATGTAGCACCTCCATCTGTAAATTAACCTGTAGTGTCTAGTAAACTTGTTAATGGTATGGAACATAACTCTTATCACGTCTCAACAAAGCGAGCTGTTCGAGTTGTTGTAAGTTTGTATCAAAATAAACCGCCAATTTAAATCACAGTAGCAGTTCGCCATCGATTATGGCTGCTCTGAAATTCAACGATATTCACCGATCACAAGAAGGTCCAGTACAATTCCGACTGGGTGACGTCACTCTACACTAGTATATTACTCTCGCAACACGTGAAGAAAGGAGACGATAAAATGTTTCAAGTGAAAGGATACAAACTATAGTTCTATAAATTCGAGAGAGCTCCATAACTTGAAGCCAATCTTGGCCAGGCATCCACTTTGAGGTTGACGACAGTAACTGGTGTGTTCGGTGCTACTACCCCGCCTGCACTCTGCCTGACGGCACCAACAGAAGTAAAACTTGAGGGTAAATCAATAAGTGAAACAAAATAGTCTAAATTCTTATAAATTCTTAGATGTTTGTATTGACAACAACCTCAACTTGAAGTCACATGTTCCAAATATGGTTAAATGTCTAGACTCTGCAACTTTTGTATTATGGCTAATAGATTTTGTGGATGGAAATGTCAGAAAGATCACTCTACTTATTTCCATTCACTGATATCTTATGGGATCATATTCTGGGTACCTTGCCTTTGATGAAAAAAATCATTTGTTGCACAGAAGCTTTTAATAAGGATCATGCGTGTCGCCCACTTTACAAATTCTTTTAGACAGCTCATTAGACATTTGGCCATGCTAACAATATCCACAAAGTTCATTTAGTGCCTTATGAAGTTTTTGGCCATTAATCGTAGTGCGAAAACAACAGTAACTTTCATAAATTTAATGCTAGAAGAACAAACGACTTTCAGTTTCCTTCACTCATTGTGGCAGAGAGAGGTGTGAGGTATTCAGACATACAAGTCTTTGATCACCCGCCCAGCGATGAAAATAATGTGACAAATAATAAATTTAACTTAAAGCACAAACTGAAATCATATGTGCTTGGCGATTCCTTCTCTTACACTGAAGACTTTATGAACATTTAAAAATATGGTGTGTTTGTGACTGTGTGTGTGTGTGTGTGTGTGTGTGTGTGTGCGTGTGTGAATGAGTGCGTGAGAGATTGGTTTGTGGGATTAAAGGGACCAGACTGCTACGGTCATCGGTAAGTGCGTGAGAGAGAGAGAGAGAGAGAGAGAGAGAGAGACTGAACATGTATCACAGTTTATTGTTAATTACTGAATGTAAAAGAATGACAGGTTAAGACAAGGATGTAAATCGTCAGTAAAATGTCATATTTTCATATTTTTTTATTAAGAAAGTCTGCTATATTTGTAAAACTGACTCGTTAGATATCATAATAAGAGTTACCAATAATAATTCGGAAAACAAGCAAATAGCTAAAATAAAGTAAAATAAGCTTAAGGCTTTCGTATAAATTGGTGCTGAATACTCTTCAGTACGTACGCTGTAACACGCTCGAAATGAAAAGTTCCCTAATTTCATTACATATTTATGTGAAAAAGTCATGTTATTGACAATTTTCGATTGCAAATGTCCCGCTTAATCCTTTGGTATAGAACGGGCGTTTGTGATTTATAGTTGCTATAAATAAATAAAATATCGTGGCACTTAAGTTTTCTTTTTTACGGGAGAGTATATTATCTGCAGTCATCGTAAATAAACGTTATTGTCGAATTTGTTAGTGGCCATAACGTGGAAAACGTTTCAGAGAAACTATAAACCTAGTAATAAATTTTGCCTTGTAATAGACATCCCTTTCTGGCTGTTCATTCCTTTGGTTCCAAAAGGCTACTGGCAATACTTTTAGGATATCAGACTCATAGACTAAAAGTAAGGTTAGTTAAAACTGTTTCTTTACTGCTCTGTAACATATTTCAACAGGCGTAATGCATCCCTACTGTGCTTAGTATTCACATGCAGGATATGAGCTGATTGCTGTCTGAAATCGCCGTACTACTGTCAAGCGATTGGAAGCTGCTGTGTTAGAGAGATTATCGAGTCAGGTACTAGAGACACCAAAGTTTACTCAAGTACTATCCTCTCCTGCGGATACTCTCTCTTCTACAAGAAATATATGATCTATCATTACTCGTTCACTTGACTGTGGGGTTTTCATTGTAAGTCTAGGGGTCCTGCACAGGAGAGACAGGAACCAGGAACAAAGGATGTTCACCCATCCACCTAACCAACAAGTACGAGGTTCTGTCCTCCATTGAAACCGAAACTGAGCAACTGAGACTCACTTCACCTGTTGGAAAATCTACTGCGCCCTGTGCAAAGACGAGGCAAACGCAAATGGATAGGGTCTATTATCATCATCATCATCATCATCATCATCATCATTTAAGACTGATTATGCCTTTCAGCGTTCAGTCTGGAGCATAGTCACCCTTATAAAATTCCTCCATGATCCCCTATTCAGTGCTAACATTGGTTCCTCTTCTTATGTTAAGCGTATTACTTCAAAATCATTCTTAACCGAATCCGGGTACCTTGTCCTTGGTCTACCCCGACTCCTCCTACCCTCTACTGCTGAACCCATGAGTCTTTTGAGTAACCTTGCTTCTCCCATGCGTGTAACATGACCCCACCATCTAAGCCTGTACGCCCTGACTCTAGAGTTCATTCCCAGTTTTTCTTTGATTTTCTCATTGTGTACACCCTCCTGCCATTGTTCCCATCTACTAGTACCTGCAATCATCCTAGCTACTTTCATATTCGTAACCTCAACCTTATTGAATCCACCCAGCTTTCGCTCCCATACAACAAAGTTGGTCGAAAGATTGAACGGTGCACAGATAACTTAGTCTTTAGACAAAGTTGGGAATATTAGCCTTGTGCGTGGAGATTCAACGAAGCTAACGGTCTGCAGCATTGTGTCTGGAGCTGACCATGGCCCCCTAGTTCTGAGTCGAACGGAAGGCTTGAATAAGAGAGTGCGAAAGTTCTTTGTCAAGCTAGACAGTAGTCTCCTAGGCTTGCGCCATAGGGTTGAGAACTGTAGCGTCCCCCTAAATGGCACAGGTGAGTTTTAGACATCAGAAGCAGAGACACAGATAGCTCACTGTGTATGGGGTGAACAACAGGTGACTCTCCATCCAATCCATGTAGCTATACGACACCCGGATGTATTAGCGTAAAATCGAAAGAAACGCTCCCAGCGGGTGAGACTATTAAAACAGAGTGACAGAGATTGAAGGTCTCCTGAAAAGCGTAATACTAGATACGGTGCACAAATCTGGATAAAATCAGAAGTTGACGGCAGTGAGATCCTTGGGGAAAATTGAAGCGTGTACTAAAACGATAGGCTAATGGGAAATGGAGGGGTGTATTTATAGCAGTAGAGAAAAAAAATCAAATACACCAATATAGAAATTGAATTGTGAGATCGTTTGACAAAGACTAAGTATCAAAAATGGACATAAAATTATAATAGGATCCTTCTAGTGACCTCTAGACTTACGTCCCGATGAAACCGGAAACATCAGAGAAAACCACAGTTCGGTTGTACATAAGCTTCTTAATCATATTTTAATCACTGGGTGGGACTTAATCATTTAACAATCAATCATATCGATGATGTTTCGTTGTATGAGTCGTGTGCAGACACTAGTTGATGGCCCAGCACTGAAATCTGCAGCAATTTGCGGAAGGGTTGCACTTCTGTCACGTTGAACGATTCCCTTCAGTCGTCGGTGGTCCCGTTCTTTCAGGATCTTTATCCGGCTGCAACGATGTCGGAGATCTGTAGTTTTACCGGATTCTTGATATTCACGGTACTCTCGTGAAATGGTCATACAGAAAAATCCCCACTTCATCGCTATCTCGGAGATGATGTGTCCCATAGCTCGTGCGCCGACTATAACACCACGTTCAAACTCGTTTAAATCTTGATAACCTGCCATTGTAGCAACAGTAACCGATCTAAAACTGCGCCAGACACTTGTTGTCTTATATAGGCGTTGCTGACCGCAGTGCCGCATTCTGCCTGTTTACATATCTCCGTATTTGAATACGCATCCCTATACCAGTTTCTTTGGCGCTTCAGTGTAGTTTGCGCGTAGCGAGCGAGAGAATACGAGAAATGTACAGAAACAGAACAAACAGATGTAATATTAGTTCCAGTTTCTGTTCTACATGTAAACAAAATATTATAGGAAAGTCAAGCTACAATTTAGACTCGATGTTGGCGACATAGGCAGTGCGCTATTCTCACTCCATAGACATTCTGTCTATGTGTTTTAGGAAAAACATACCGTTGAGAGTTCACCTTACCAACTTTGTGCAAGGATTTACCACAGTTGCCTCCAAAGGCCATGAAAAGCATGGAATCCCAACACTTATTAAAAATGAGCTATTGAATAATACTACAGAGCTTCCCATGCCCACTGACTTCGCCACAGGGATAAAAGTAAATGACTTAACGGTAGTCAATGTGTACAAACCTCCATCCAAAAACTGGGCATCTCCTGTCTTTCCTGATGTAAGCCACCCAGTCGTCTACATTGGGGTTTCAGTTCTTACCATTTCAGATGGGGATACCACTCCTGTGATGACCAAGGTCTCCAGCTAGCAGATTGTGCTGATGTCAACAATATCCATCTCATATACGATGATAAGGGCACGGCCGCATTTACGTTCAAATGCATGGAAAACTTCAACTTCGCCAGATCTCTTTTTTGTGACTACCATTAATGACGGAATCCCAATGCAAGCAAAGCGAACTGTTTTTACACGCCTGCCGAAAACCCAAAACTCACCAGTCATTGTAGAGTTTGGCCTGTAGGTACCAATCATAGACAGCCCACCAGTCATTGTAAGGCACAACGGGACAAATTCCAATCTCGTGTGGAACACACTGTGACCAGAATTCCTTCAATTCCGATCAATTATGAACGGTTTACTAAACTGCTGCTGCGAGCAGCCGAAGAAACCAACCCACGTGGAGCTAGAAGACAATATATACCAGTCTTTACCAAACAATGTGAACCTCTTCTTCAGTAATACAACAACACTGGAAATCCCCAGACTGCAGTCTCACTGACCAAGCTTCTTGACGAAGAAAGAAGGAAACGTTGACATGAGCTAGTTGAGCAGGTTGACTTTACACATTCCAGCCGTAAAAGTTGGGGCCTTCAAAGAAAATTAGGGGGTGCTGTACATCCTAACTCTAAACAGAGTGCTGTAAACCCCAATAAAATAAGCTTAGTTATACACGAAAACTCCAAGATCCACGTCGCTACACATCAGAAGAAGGACCTTAAAAAACTCATGGCTGAAGCACAGCAGAACGATCAGACATTGTGAGCACAATCTCTGAAGAAGAGTTGATAACTGCAATAAATGACATCAAATCAAGGAAAGCGGCCGGACCTCGTGGAATCCTACCGGATTTTCTAAAGAACCTCGGTCCAAGAGCACGCACATGACTCTGCAAATTTTTCTCCGTCATACTTGAAACTGGAAATGTCCCAAACAAATGGAAAGAGTCGAAGATAATAGCTATCTTGAAGCCTGGAAAGGACGAGAGAGACCCCAAGAGCTACAGACCTATCTCTCTGCTGTGTGTGATGTACAAACTCCTCAAGAAAATTCTCCTAAAGAGAGTGACCCACCTAATAGATGCAACAAACCAGTGGAAGAATCTGGTTTCAGGTCGAAGAAGAGCTGCTGCAATGAAGTCCTGGCACTAACTACGTATACTGAACGTGGTTTTCAGAACAATAAAAAGACCAGTGTAGTATAGATCTCTCAACTGCATACGACACAGTATGGCTTAAAGGATTACTGTGTAAGCTTGCTACGGTAGTCAAATGTAAGAAGTCATTAAAGCTCTTTTATAATATGCTATCCACAAGGAAGTACAGAGTACATATTCACGGAGAAAGAAGCAAAGCCCGAGTCCTTAATAACGGTCTGCCACAAGGCTCTGTGCTAGCTCCTTTACTGTTTAATTTGTACATCTCTGATATGCCGGAACTCAAATCACGGAATTTCGTATATGCCGATGATCTGAGTATTGCTTTACATGGCGAGGCACTCAAACAATTGGAATCAGGCTTAAATTCTGACTTGGAGCAGCTTCATAACTACTACAGGACCTGGCATCTGAACCTTAATGCATCAGAAACAGTAAGCACAGTGATGCATCTGAATAACAAACAAGCAGACAGGAAGCTGCGCTGGAATATAGCAGGCCAGAATATAAGACATGAAAGAGCACCAAAATACCTGGGTGTTAAACAGGACCGTAGCCTAACATTCAAAAAACACCTGCAGGACGTTAGCCAAAAACCCAGAGGCAGAGTCAGTATCATCCAGAAACTCTTAGGCTCTACCTGGGGAAGTAATGCTACGACACTTCGCACTTCCTCCTTGGCTCTAGTCTACAGCGTTGCAGAATACTGTGGGCCTGTATGGGCCAACAGTTCGCACGTCAATGAAGTGGATGTTCGCCTAATGACACCTTGCGAACAATAACTGGAACAGTGAGACCTACCCCAACGCCATGGCTCTCTGTGCTGGCAAACACTGAATTTCCCTCACTCCACAGACAACACGTAATCGCCGACCGCTGTGGCCGAGCGGTTCTAGGCGCTTCAGTCCGAAATCGTGCTGCTGCTACGGTCGCAGGTTCGAATACTGCCTCGGGCATGGATGTGTGTGATGTCCATAGGTTAGTTAGGTTTAAGTAGCTCTAAGCCTAGGGGACTGATGATCTCAGATATTACATACCATAGCGCTTAGAGCCATTTGAAAAATACGCAATCCAAAGAGAAATGCAAAAAATTGCTGCTGACACCGCACTCCTAACACACGCTGATCTGCATGGCCCGACACGATTAAAGTCAAGAACCACTCCTCGTACAATCGGGACACCATTGTAGAATGGAAACACCTATGGAAAGAAGCAAATGTTAACAATGGAACACCTCATTAAGAATCCGGCTGATCGTGTTCCTGGCCTCAACATCCCTTGAAGAAGCCGGGTGGCACTAAACAGAATGAGAAACGGTGTTGGACTGTGCAACGAGCTGATGGCCATGTGGGACTACGTGGACGATCATCACTGTGTCTGCGGCGAAATGCAGAAGATGCAGCACACAATCGAGTGTGAAAGTTATGGTTTTCGGGACAGTTCACTAGAGGATCTGCCAGTTCTTGGCTTTGTAATTTAAGTGTTTGTGTTTAATTGTTAATTTTTTGACAGATTGCAACATGTATGCACTATAGGTCTATAAATATTGTAATATGTATAGCTAAATTTATAGTGAATAATGTTTTGTTACATTTGGGTGTTGATTAAGTTTCCCTTGCTGCATGCATATACACTCCTGGAAATTGAAATAAGAACACCGTGAATTCATTGTCCCAGGAAGGGGAAACTTTATTGACACATTCCTGGGGTCAGATACATCACATGATCACACTGACAGAAACACAGGCACATAGACACAGGCACCAGAGCATGCACAATGTCGGCACTAGTACAGTGTATATCCACCTTTCGCAGCAATGCAGGCTGCTATTCTCCCATGGAGACGATCGTAGAGATGCTGGATGTAGTCCTGTGGAACGGCTTGCCATGCCATTTCCACCTGGCGCCTCAGTTGGACCAGCGTTCGTGCTGGACGTGCAGACCGCGTGAGACGACGCTTCATCCAGTCCCAAACATGCTCAATGGGGGACAGATCCGGAGATCTTGCTGGCCAGGGTAGTTGACTTACACCTTCTAGAGCACGTTGGGTGGCACGGGATACATGCGGACGTGCATTGTCCTGTTGGAACAGCAAGTTCCCTTGCCGGTCTAGGAATGGTAGAACGATGGGTTCGATGACGGTTTGGATGTACCGTGCACTATTCAGTGTCCCCTCGACGATCACCAGTGGTGTACGGCCAGTGTAGGAGATCGCTCCCCACACCATGATGCCGGGTGTTGGCCCTGTGTGCCTCAGTTGTATGCAGTCCTGATTGTGGCGCTCACCTGCACGGCGCCAAACACGCATACGACCATCATTGGCACCAAGGCAGAAGCGACTCTCATCGCTGAAGACGACACGTCTCCATTCGTCCCTCCATTCACGCCTGTCGCGACAACACTGGAGGCGGGCTGCACGATGTTGGGGCGTGAGCGGAAGACGGCCTAACGGTGTGCGGGACCGTAGCCCAGCTTCATGGAGACGGTTGCGGATGGTCCTCGCCGATACCCCAGGAGCAACAGTGTCCCTAATTTGCTGGGAAGTGGCGGTGCGGTCCCCTACGGCACTGCGTAGGATCCTACGGTCTTGGCGTGCATCCGTTCGTCGCTGCGGTCCGGTCCCAGGTCGACGGGCACGTGCACCTTCCGCCGACCACTGGCGACAACATCGATGTACTGTGGAGACCTCACGCCCCACGTGTTGAGCAATTCGGCGGCACGTCCACCCGGCCTCCCGCATGCCCACTATACGCCCTCGCTCAAAGTCCGTCAACTGCACATACGGTTCACGTCCACGCTGTCGCGGCATGCTAGCAGTGTTAAAGACTGCGATGGAGCTCCGTATGCCACGGCAAACTGGCTGACACTGACGGCGGCGGTGCACAAATGCTGCGCAGCTAGCGCCATTCGACGGCCAACACCGCGGTTCCTGGTGTGTCCGCTGT
Organism: Schistocerca cancellata; assembly: GCF_023864275.1. Taxonomy (NCBI): domain Eukaryota; kingdom Metazoa; phylum Arthropoda; class Insecta; order Orthoptera; family Acrididae; genus Schistocerca; species Schistocerca cancellata. The sequence goes on along the minus strand of NC_064628.1, from coordinate 513,534,411 downwards.
GCCTTGCGTGTGATCATTGCTTGTACAGCCCTCTCGCAGTGTCCGGAGCAAGTATGGTGGGTCTGACACACCGGTGTCAATGTGTTCTTTTTTCCATTTCCAGGAGTGTAGTACTGTAAGGCATCTGGCATATCTAACGCAAAATAAATAAATAAATTGGGCTTTGAGTGAGTGGTGTGGTGCGGTGTTGCAGGACTTCAACGTGAGCCAGCAGCAGCATGCGGTGCAGCCGCCGCCTCAGCCGCAGCCCCAGCCGCCGCCGCCGCCGCCGGGCGCCGGCGAGTCGTCGGCGGCGGGCGGGCTGCTGCCGCACCAGTCGCGCTCCTACCCCAGCGGCGGCGCCAGGCTGGCCAGGACGCCCTCCGTGTCCTCGCAGGGCAGCCTCGACTCCAGCCTCTCCAGACAGGTACGCTCACGCTCCGACCACTTACACTACTGGCCATTAAAACTACTACACCACGAAGATAACGTGCTACAGACGCGAAATTTAACTGACGGGAAGAAGATGCTGTGATACGCAAATGATTAGCTTTTCAGAGCATTCACACAAGTTTGGCGCCGGTGGCGACACCTACAACGTGCTGACATGAGCAAAGTTTCCAACCGATTTCTCATACACAGACAGCAGTTGACCGGCGTTGCCTGATGAAACGCTGTTGTGATGCCTCGTGTAAGGGGGAGAAACGCGTACCATCACGTTTCCGACTTTGACAAACGCCGGATTGTAGCCTATCGCGATTGCCGTTTATAGTATCGCGACATTGCTGCTCGCGTTGGTCGAGATCTAATGACTGTTAGCACAATATGGAATCGGTGGGTTCAGGAGGGTAATACGGAACGCCGTGTTGGATCCCATCGGCTTCGTATTACTAGCAGTCGAGATGACAGGCATCTTATCCGCATGGCTGTAACGGAGCGTGCAGCCACGTCTCGAACCCTGAGTCAGCAGATGGGGACGTTTGCGAGACAACAACCATCTGCACGAACAGTTCGACGACGGTTGCAGCAGCATGGACTATCAGCTCGGAAACCGTGGCTGCAGTTACCCTCGACGCTGCATCACAGACAGGAGCGCCTGCGATGGTGTACTCAACAACGAACCTGGGTGCACGAATGGCAAACGTCATTTTTTCGGATGAATACAGGTTCTGTTTACAGCATCATGATGGTCGCATCCGTGTTTGGCGACATCGCGGTGAACGCACATTGGAAACGTGTATTCGTCATCGCCATAGTGGCGTATCACCCGGCGTGATGGTATGGGGTGCCATTGGTTACACGTCTCGGTCACCTCTTGTTCGCACTGACGGCACTTTGAACAGTGGACGTTACATTTTAGATGTATTACGACCCGTGGCTGTACCCTTCATTCGATCCCTGCGAAACCCTACATTTCAGCAGGATAATGCACGACCGCATGTTACAGGTCCCGTACGGGCCTTTCTGGATAAAGAAAATGTTCGACTGCTGCCCTGGCCAGCACATTCTCCAGATCTCTCACCAATTGAAAACGTCTGGTCAATGGTGGCCGAGCAACTGGCTCGTCACAATACGCCAGTCACTACTCTTGATGAACTGTGGTATCGTGTTGAAGCTACATGGGCAGCTGTACCTGTACACGCCATCCAAGCTATGTTTGACTCAATGCCCAGGCGTATCGAGGCCGTTATTACGGCCAGAGGTAGTTGTTCTGGGTACTGATTTCTCAGGATCTATGCACCCAGATTGCGTGAAAATGTAATCACATGACAGTTCTAGTATAATATATTTGTCCAAGAAATACCCGTTTATGATCTGCATTTCTTCTTGGTGTAGCAATTTTAATGGCCAGTAGTGTACATTTCGTCCAAAGTGTACTCCCTGTGTACACTCCTATCCATTAAAATTGCAACAATATGGAGCTGGCACTACAACAAATGTCAAGTTGGCATCTCAGCTCATCTTACAACGTAGACAGGAGCAGAACACGTACAAAATAACATGGACCCGGCGCAGAAACGCGAAGAATCGACCAAAGCAGTTCACTGTCGCCCGCTGATCTGAGCATTCCGAGCATTCCCATTGCTAACTCTTAACACGTATCATGGCACTACAGTCTACGCAGTGTAGCTACAGGTAAAGGTTGAAGAGACCCTGCCTCCTAGCCCTTTTCGTCTCTCTAACAGGACTTTAACGCATCTGTATGAGCTCAGTGCAATGCTCGGAAATTGTAAGTCATACCCACAGATCTAAATATTATCATATTTAAACAAAAAAATCGACATCTGGTTTGCAATCAAACACCTTCATAGTGAGGCAAATAAATTAGAAATGCAGGGGTTACATCTCTCCTTACAGAATCAACTAACCAGGATCAGCTGTGGAACAATAGTTCGGCTATGAGATTTAATGAAATTACAATGAAATGAATACCCCTAGCTGCATACAGGCGCTGATATAAGTCAACGGGGACAGTTAAAAATGTGTGCCCGACCAGAACTCGAACCCGGAATCTCCTGCTTACATGGCAGACCCTCTATCCATCTTTTTTTCTTTTTTTTGGGGGGGGGGGCATTTTTGTTCGTTGTTGATCGTTGAGGACGTCACATGAAATCCGTTCAAGTTCCTTTGTTGATCCTTCCGCTCAGTTTTTTTCATTACAGAGACCAACCAGCTCTCTGACCGAACACGCTGAGCTACGGTGCCGGCTAGCCACCGGACACAGTGGATAGTGCGACTGCAGGGACTCATCTCTGGCACACCTCTCGATATATACACTCCTGGAAATTGAAATAAGAACACCGTGAATTCATTGTCCCAGGAAGGGGAAACTGTATTGACACATTCCTGGGGTCAGATACATCACATGATCACACTGACAGAACCACAGGCACATAGACACAGGCAACAGAGCATGCACAATGTCGGCACTAGTACAGTGTATATCCACCTTTCGCAGCAATGCAGGCTGCTATTCTCCCATGGAGACGATCGTAGAGATGCTGGATGTAGTCCTGTGGAACGGCTTGCCATGCCATTTCCACCTGGCGCCTCAGTTGGACCAGCGTTCGTGCTGGACGTGCAGACCGCGTGAGACGACGCTTCATCCAGTCCCAAACATGCTCAATGGGGGACTGATCCGGAGATCTTGCTGGCCAGGGTAGTTGACTTACACCTTCTAGAGCACGTTGGGTGGCACGGGATACATGCGGACGTGCATTGTCCTGTTGGAACAGCAAGTTCCCTTGCCGGTCTAGGAATGGTAGAACGGTGGGTTCGATGACGGTTTGGATGTACCGTGCACTATTCAGTGTCCCCTCGACGATCACCAGTGGTGTACGGCCAGTGTAGGAGATCGCTCCCCACACCATGATGCCGGGTGTTGGCCCTGTGTGCCTCGGTCGTATGCAGTCCTGATTGTGGCGCTCACCTGCACGGCGCCAAACACGCATACGACCATCATTGGCACCAAGGCAGAAGCGACTCTCATCGCTGAAGACGACACGTCTCCATTCGTCCCTCCATTCACGCCTGTCGCGACACCACTGGAGGCGGGCTGCACGATGTTGGGGCGTGAGCGGAAGACGGCCTAACGGTGTGCGGGACCGTAGCCCAGCTTCATGGAGACGGTTGCGAATGGTCCTCGCCGATACCCCAGGAGCAACAGTGTCCCTAATTTGCTGGGAAGTGGCGGTGCGGTCCCCTACGGCACTGCGTAGGATCCTACGGTCTTGGCGTGCATCCGTGCGTCGCTGCGGTCCGGTCCCAGGTCGACGGGCACGTGCACCTTCCGCCGACCACTGGCGACAACATCGATGTACTGTGGAGACCTCACGCCCCACGTGTTGGCAAACTGGCTGACACTGACGGCGGCGGTGCACAAATGCTGCGCAGCTAGCGCCATTCGACGGTCAACACCGCGGTTCCTGGTGTGTCCGCTGTGCCGTGCGTGTGATCATTGCTTGTACAGCCCTCTCGCACTGTCCGGAGCAAGTATGGTGGGTCTGACACACCGGTGTCAATGTGTTCTTTTTTCCATTTCCAGGAGTGTATATATAAATCAAGTCAGAGTTAAATAACTTATTTATTTACACTACGATATCGTCACGTATCACATTAAATGACAGAGAATAAGTTTCCAATGAAATGAACATAAAATATCGTAATGTTGACCTATAAACTACTCCAACATTACGAGCAAAGTGTCACATAAAACATTGAAACTTAAAGCTCCCTACACAGTCCAGTCACATCAGTCACATTAATGTGATCACAGCCTGTTAGTAGTCAACGTCCAGTAACCACTTATATACTAAGACGACAGCACTAGCAGTGGAGGGTTTATAAAGCGTGTCGTGGGATGCGGAAAACAGTGTAGTCGATGTCGTAGTGAGGAAACAGAGAGATTTATTTGACGTTCCAAAAGGGCATGATCATTGGCTTTCGGGACAAGGGCGGAAGCATTTACGAAATGGATTAGTTTGTAAAGTGTTCTGTCCAAAAGTGCGCTGTCTAAAACCGGCGCCGAGGTAACTGTGGCGCAACACGAGCCACAGATAACAGGGCTGAACGTCGGCTGCGGATTGTGTACGGGCGAATAGACGTGCAAATACTGAGCAACTTACTGTCCAGGTGAACCAAGGAGCTACCAACAGCGTCTCCTCTACCACCGTTCAAGCGAACGTTGCTGCGAACGGGCCCCCATAACAGGCGCCTCGTTCACGCACCCATGCTGACCACTGTTTTTCTACGGCGAAGGCTGGTATCGCATGTCCATACTACAATTAGACATCGGTTAAGTGACGACAGGAGACCTTTTCAGATGAATCGGTCTGATGGTCGTTGACGTATACGACATGAAACGTCTTAATTCAAACATCCTGCAACAATCATTGCAAGGGTTCAGGACGGAGGAGGGAGCGTTATGGTCTGGAGAATGTTTTTGTGGCATTCCCTGGGTGATCTAGTCATTCTGCGCCTACCCTTTGGGACTACATCTACCCCTAAATGCAGTTCGTTTTTCCTCAGTATGACGGCATCCACCAGCAGGACAGTGCAACGTGTCACACAATTAGCAGTGCACGTGCGCGGTTTTCAGAGGAGCAGGTTGAGTCTACCGTACTCCTCTGACCACCAGACTCCCCAGATTTAAACCAAATCAAGAATTTGTGGGACCACATCTATCGGGCTGTACATGTCATGGATCCTAAACCGAAAAACCTAGCTCAAGTGCGAACGAAGTGAATGAGTCCGAGACCTACACAACAATAGAATTAATCAGCCAACACAAAGTTGGGTAGCGAATACTACAAAGAATGTGCTGCTCAGAAAGTGGAGAGCGCTAATGCGAAATGCGACATTTACCAATAAACTCGGCAAACGTGCGCCACAATAGGCACCAAAACCAGTAATCTCTACAGTTCTGCGGTAGGACAGCACACATTAGAATCACAAGCGTCTCTCTCTTCTCTCTCTCCATGGCAGGATAGCAAGTGTCCAAAATCATCCTCCTCTAATTCTAGCTCCTGACTTTTAGAAAAACTTGACGTTGAAGGGATGACACTCAGCCATTGTCAAAATGGCCGGGAGAATTGAGTTTATTTGCGTGCATACAGTGGAAACAATTTCCCATTCTTGGCTTATAGAGCACATCTTAACATGTGAGAGTATGAGATCGACTGCTAGCCGTGTTACACTCATTGGTCGAGTGAACAAGCACGGCAGCTGGAAGAACATATTTGATTGGATATCAAGATCTGAGGGAAATGCAACGAATTTTCTCATGGTGGCCCAGCAGCGTGACTTGGCAGCAGCTACCTTCAAAGTAAAAAACAGTATTTGCCTCCAGAGCGTAGAGCAAGAACTTACCGCAACTGCCTCCACAAACTGCAGTGCCCTGAGGACCCACTTGAATTCTCCAGAGGTTCTGTGACTGATCTCCTGTGGTCGCCACTGTACGAACACCTTCCCCCAATCGTTTCTTAACAAGATAATTTGAAGCCTTCTTCCCGAGTTAGCTGATCTTGCTGTCTCCCCGAAAATAGTCAATGCCGGCCGGTGTGGCCGAGCGGTTCTAGACGCTTCAGTCTGGAACCGCGCGACCACAACGGTCGCAGGTTCGAATCCTGCCTCGGGCATGGATGTGTGTGGTGTCTTTAGGTTAGTTAGGTTTAAGTAGTTCTAAGTTCTGGGGGACTGATAACCTCAGATGTTAAGTCCCATAGTGCCCAGAGCCATTTGAAAAATAGCCAATAAATGAAAAAAAATAGTTGAGTGTCACTCGAAGACATGTTACTGTCACGACATGACAGTTATTGGTAATTAGGCTCTCGTGGCAATATGCAATTCTATTACATTTATTCCAGACGAACTAAAAATCTGATTAAAATGAGCTTTACAGAGTTTCAGGAACGACTAGCTATCCCAGTCTGACAATAAAAAGAATAAAAAAGAGGCAACGCGGCAGTGGACATAGCTACGAGTACACCCTAAGGCTTCGCTATCTTCAAGAAAGAAGCTGAGAAAGGAAAAAAAAATATTTTTAGGTGAAATGGCCGAATAGGTTATCAAGGGACTGACATATCATATCCAGGTGACACATGTTGTTTATTTTAAATTGTCAGCATCGTAGTAGCGACGTTCTCCCCTAAGCAGTACTTTTTACTTTTATTCCCTTTATTAGATGTCTTTCTAGCAGCACATAGTCGGACTTGTTTTCTTCCGTTGGTTGTTTCTTTATACAACTATTCTTTCTCGATACTCTGCATTTGTGCGACAGTTGAAGATGTCAACGTGCACCTGTCTTACGGCTCGGGGCCGTTCGCAACAGAGCCACTACCACTGCTGTTGTCACCTCGCATGCCACGTTCCCTGTTCAGGTGCGGGTAAAATAAGTTTGTGCGCACCCCAGTGTCATCTGTAGTCTGTATATAAGGAAATACTACACAGCAGGCAGGTTACTCATGTAGAAATCACTACTGAATGAATGTTCTTTGTGTGGTATCGCCCAGAAATCGTAGTGCCACACCAAAATTGATCCACAGACATTAGGTAGGTCTCGCTGCAATCTGCAACAACTGGAAGCCACTCCTAAAGACCACACCTCCCTCTCAGCATAGCAGCGCCCTCATATTAAGGTCAATATAGCGTCCAGAACGCAAGAGCTCAGCCCAGTTTGTGACCTCATCTGAAGGAGTCAGCATCACAGTGTAGGACCAAAGAGTTGTTAAGTCCCTGATGAACTTGTACTTCTGTACCTCAAGAGAACAGTTTGTTAATAAGTGCATGAAGTGATGCTTTCACACTCAATGACAGTTCTAAATTATCAAGCAACACTATGGCAAAAAGTTGTGTCATAGTAAAATAAATATTTTATTCATTTACGTAACAAAGGGAACATATTTTATGTGTTCTAGTTTGATCAGCCTTTTCACAGAGCAATCAAAGAAACCACATTAATAACCGGATGAAAGCAGTGCCGCCCTGTCTCAAAAGATAGCGTGTGAGAAAGTTGTGTTACGTAGGGGCGGCTTCTGAGGTAGTGCCGCTGTGTCACAGCACCACTTGTATAAAAAAGAAAGAAAGATAAATGTATGCAAACTGCGCATAAAACATTGTCTCGGAGTACGTATTTTCTTACTTTCAACAATGCAGCCCAGTCAGCAATCGTGATAATATATAAGAAACTATCAGCCTCGATTGCGGTAATGAAACCAACCTTTACCTAGGTTTCAGCCCAAGTAATTGAGTCTTCTTCAGAAGATAAACCTGATTCTATAATATGTCTACGAGGGCATGGTCTAGAAATAAAACTAAAACAGCCTGAATAGGCGTAGTCACATTTTAAAAATGCGGTACATAGGTACTAAGTCACCACCAAGACTTCGTCGATGGAGACGAGACGCTCGCTGGAACATTCCTAAACGGTATTTAATGCTTAATTAAATCGAATACAGAAATAATACACTTAAATATCTTAATAAATAGCGAAGTGTAATCTGAATATAGTTATGCCCTTAGATTTTGAAACTTACTCCCTCCTCTATCTGTCTGTCTACTCTTCCCCACTCTCTCTGTCTCTACATCTCCTCCTCCCCTTCTCATTGTCCACTTCTTCCACCCCTCTGTCTGACCATACATCGTACTTCTCCTCCTTTCTCTTTCCATCTACACATCTCCCTTTTCCACCTCCCAGTACCCCTCCGCACCTTCCACTTGTCTCATGCATCTTCCCTCCTCCCCTCTCACTGCCCATTTCCTTCTCCTCTCACTCTATCCATTCCCTCTTCTATCCATCTCATCCTGACGCCAGCCATGCTCATCGGCACATGTAGCCCTTACAATAGAGTCCAATAAAGCTGGCTCATACTACTCACACAACACAGCTGTGATTCAGGGCAAACTAGACATCAGCGACTTGAAAAACATTTATTTGCCCCTGAAATACAGGCCGCCATGCAAAGCAGGTTGATAAAGAAGGTCCAACACAGGATGTCCATCATGCATGGCAGCTACATGTCGGGGCCTGGAAAACTGTTTCTTGTCCCTACCCTGTAGGCTGCCCTGCAAAGCAAGCTGATTTGGGAAGCTGATAATGTTCCCACACAACTTCCCTGTCATGCAGGACACCTATATGTTAGGGTCTGGAGAAAAACAAAGTTTTGTTCGTATCTCCACTCCTATTGGAGCTAGGAATATGTAAATCCTACACTGCTGATACTTGTGAGGCCTGTTATTCCTGGTCCAAATTTGGTTGAAATCGATCCAGGGATTGGAGGGAGATCCCAGACATACACAAATACACTCCACTTTACACATGGTGAATAAAAAATCCTGTCCTCCTCATGCAGAATCAAGAAAAAAGTTTATCTTACAAAATCAGATTGGGTTCACTTTGAAAAACTTGTATGAAAACGATTAGTGGCAACACTGGCACATCGTGTAATGCATTGGAAAGTACAGAAGAATGTATTATCACCCTACTCTACCATATCAGCCATTGTAAGACAATGAGTGACTGCTAGGACGCCAAACCCACATGGTTTTTTTATGGTTTGTATTAACCAATTACACTAGCCCCTCTCCTCACGTTCGGTCTGTGGAATCGATTCGTCAGTATTTGATGTGGTTTACGAAAAATATCCAGCGGTAACGTTAGGTGACTCACCCTGTATAGTTCTCAAATACAGGTAAGAAGTCTCACCAGTTAGGTGTGGCTGCAAGCGGGTTCAGCAAACTGAGGTTTTACCAGTAAAATGAATTGCAGATGAATGCCACTAAATGTACTAACGATTCCCAAGAATGGATCACCTTAAACAGACAGACAATGTCCACCCAAGATATAGAAAGGATATCAAGTCACATCACTGACTGTGGCTATTGCTAAGCCCTTAAAAATCTATAAGCCTTAATAAAATCCCTTATGCAATAAAATACGCAATCCCCCAAAATACAAGCAAAGCTGGGAAGGCACACAGTGCTAATGCAACTCCCGACTGGTACACACCAACGGAAACATTGGCAATAACCCTTAAATAAATATACAATTCCCCAAAATAAAAAATAAGCTGGCAAATACAGCAGGCAGCTATCACAGCCAACAGACAACAAGCAGGCAAGTTTTACAATGAGTAGAGTTAGCTAATGACAGTGGATAAAAAGCAAAAACTGAACAGTTCATACCCATAAGTAAAAGGCTTTAAGACTTAAGATGCTCCAGAATTAGCAGTAAGAATGCAAGATTTAAATGAGTAGTTAAAGATCAGGTATCGCGACAAGGAACTTTGGGCCTGCAGAACATGCTGCAAATGTTACGTACTTGCTGAATTCACAATATTGAATAGATCAAGAGTTCTAGATTAATTGGCGACATTTTACCGTGGCACGTGTCAAGCGATCAAATTTACGTAAGTTGAGCCAACACGAGGCGGCTGCTAGAGGCGCCAGATTGCGGACCAACCTAGCCGTCGTGCAACGACGGAAGCGTCGCCACAGCAGAAAGAAAACACGTCTCTGCTTCAGGCACAGGAAACAGGAACGCGTCGTTCGGTGCCAACATACATCTGCTTTATTAGTGTCAGAAACTAAACAAAGTGGTCATTTATGTCTGTAAGAACTGCATGTTACGTCTTAATGTTTAAATGAAGGTAACAGTAACAGAAAAAGTGCACAAGGTACCACATTACGGAGGTGTAAATTGTATACAATTTGATGGTTTAACTGAAAAAAATTTGACGTGGACGCAACTCGAACATCGGCGAGTATGCTTATCCGTTCCCCACGGCACTACCGCGTCTCATTGAGTTGGTGGGACAGCTCCAGCACTGCGCAGAGTCCATGCTACCTATTCTTCGCCACTCTGCACGCAGTTACAGCGTTGCCAGAGCCTGGTTTTTTAAATCGCATTTCTAGTCAACTTATTGGCTGGACTAAGTTTTGCTACATACATTTTCGTCTTCAATTGGGATGAGGAATCGCATACCGACTGCCAAGTAAGGCATTTTTTTCCTTCACTCTGTACATTTAACAGATAACAGATATAAATTGTCAGGGGCCAAGAAAAATACTCGAAACACAGACCAGTCACTCTTGTGTCATGTCACGGGCATGCGAGTGTGTAAATACGCTAGAAAGCACCCGTGTCCCAGTCTCATTCGAACAGCAGACGTAGTTTGTTGTCTTCCAGGTCTGTCTTTTCTTCTGAGTTGCTGTAAGTTGAGCGTTTCACCGTTTCACGTACAACAGCTTGGCTTTCCGCTCCTAGGAGTGGCTGGCAACGAGTTTTAAACAGTGTCGGCGTTGAAAGACGCTGGCTGTGGGCGCGAGGAGAGGCGAGGCGAGGTTAGGCAGGCGCACCGGCGGCGTCCTTCCGGCGGCCGGCCTGCTGGCGCTGCTGCTGCCGGTGGCGGCGGCGGCGATCGATGGAGGGGGCGGCGCGGCCCGCTGTACGGTATAGCCTCCTTCCGGTGCGCGCTCACGACCTGCACTCACGCGATGGTCCGCAGCACACAGGCTCGGCACGGAGAATCGTCAGCCTTCACAACCCCACGGCGACTAGTGCGCGACCTCCCCTCTGCATTCTACACACATCAAAAAAAGTTTTGCGTCACCTCGGTTCCGAGAGTTCCGGAACCTGTACAGAAAATTGGAATTGAAATCAACGTAAACCTCATTTCCGCCCTTTTTATTGCTCATGAAAACCATACGCTGAATGTTGTACCACCATACAGCGAGACCTTCAGAGGTGGTGGTCCAGATTGCTCTACACACCGGTACCTCTAATATCCAATAGCACTTCCTCTTGCACTGATGCATGCCTGCATTCGTCGTGGCATACTATCCACAAGTTCATCAAGGCACTGTTGGTCCAGATTGTCCCATTCCTCAACGGCGATTCGGCGTAGACCCCTCAGAGTGGTTGGTAGGTCACGTCGTCCATAAACAGCCCTTTTTAGTCTATCCCAGGCATGTTCGAAAGGGTACATGTCTGGAGAACATGCTGGCTACTCTAGTCGAGCGAAGTCGTTATCCTGAAGGAAGTCATTCACAAGATGTACGCGATTGCCGTCCATGAAGACGAATGCCTCTCCATTATGCTGCCGATATGGTTGCACTGTCCGTCGGAGGATGGCATTTACGTATCGTACAGCCGTTACGGCGCCTTCGATGACCACCAGCGGCGGACGTCGGCCCCACATAATGCTACCCCAAAACAGCAAGGAACCTCCATCTTGCTGCACTCGCTGGACAGTGTGTCGAAGGCGTTCAGCCTGACGAGGTTGCCTCAAAACACGTGTCTGACATTTGTCTGCTTGAAGGCATGTGCGCTACGGTCGCAGGTTAGAATCCTGCCTCGGGCATGGATGTGTGTGATGTCCTTAGGTTAGTTAGGTTTAAGTAGTTCTACGTTCTGGGGACTGATGACCTTAGAAGTTAAGTCCCATACTGCTCAGAGCCATTTGAGCCAGTTTTTTGCGATATTCATCCGTGAAGTGAACGTGACGCCAGTCCTGAGCTGTCCATTCGGCATGTTGTTAGGGCCATCTATACCGCGCTGCGTGGTGTCGTGGTTGCAAAGATGGACCACGCCATGGATGTTGGGATTGAAGTTGCGCATCATGCAGCCTACTGCACACAGTTTGAGTCGTAACGCGACGTCCTGTGGCTCCACGAAAAGCATTATTCAACATGATGGCGTTGCTGCCACGGTTCCTCCGAGCCATAATCCTCAGGTAGATGTCATCCTCTGCATAGTAGCCCTTGGACGGTCTGAGCGAGGCATGTCATCGACAGTTCTGTCTCTCTGTATCTCCTCCATGTCCGAACAACATCGCTTTGGTTCACGAGCTGTGTACCTCCTTCCTGGTGGAATGACTGGAATTGATCGGCTGTCGGACCCCCTCCGTCTAACAGGCGCTGCTCATGCATGGTTGTTTACACCTTTCGGTGAGTTTAGTGACATCTCTGAACAGTCAAAGGCACTGTGTCTGTGATACAATATCCACAGTCAACGTCTATCTTCAAGAGTTCTGGGAACCGGGGTGATGAAAAATTTTCTTTTTATGTGTATATTATTTGTTCCACGTAGCCGCTACCTTAGTTGGAATAACAAATTGCATTGCACAGGAACGGTCGAATAAGATAATCAGAGCCTAATCCGCTTTCTATTGATCAGGTACGTTCAACAGTTCATAAAATTTTCTTGGTCTAAGGGTACCGTCATTTGTACCAGGCACATCGAATATACAAGAGGCAGCAGAAAAAACTTTAGATACGAAGCGAGTTCCGTGGTAGGAGGCAGTACAGAACACTATGGTTTAATCACGATCTTCAAGAATCAGCTATTCAGAAGGAGAGTGACTTCGGATATTCCAAAAATAAAAGGCTGTCTATCACCAAATTAACGGAATGGCTGGCGAGAGAAGTTTTGTAAGGATGTGGTAACTTCAGGGTAGCAGGACGACTCATCAACACTATCAAGTATGCAGATGACCTGGTAGAGCTCCTAGCCGGCCGAAGTGGCCGTGCGGTTAAAGGCGTTGCAGTCTGGAACCGCAAGACCGCTACGGTCGCAGGTTCGAATCCTGCCTCGGGCATGGATGTTTGTGATGTCCTTAGGTTAGTTAGGTTTAACTAGTTCTAAGTTCTAGGGGACTAATGACCTCAGCAGTTGAGTCCCATAGTGCTCAGAGCCATTTGAACCATTTGGTAGAGCTCACTAAGAATCAAAGACAAATGCAAGACATGATGAAACAGTTGGAGGAAACTGGAAGGAAATATCACATGGACATTAACATCGAGAAATCAAAAGTGATGCGGATATCAAAACGGGACAAACCTTTGAAGATAAATGTCGAAAATAGAGAACTGATGAATGTGATGCAGTTCAAGTATTTGTGAAGCTTGTTGACAAAGGATACTCACTGCTCACATTAAATTCGAGCAAGAATCGCCATAGTCAAAGCCGCATTCAACAACAAGAGGACTCTGGTGACGAGCAAGTTACGCCTGGAATTAAGAAACTGCTGAAGTGCTACATCTGGAACACTGCACTGCACGGAGCAGAGAAGTGGACAATGAGAAAAATGGAGAAAATACATGTACATGAATACTCCGCAAACCACTCTTAAGTGCCTGGCAGAGTGTTCATCGAACCACCTACCCAATAATTCTCCGTTATTCCAATCTCGAACAGCGTGCGAAAAAAACGAACACTTATATCTTTCCGTGTGAGCACTGATTTCCCTTATTTTATTATGATGATCGTTCCTCCATATGTTGCTCGGCGTCAACAAAATGTTTTCGCATTAGGAAGAGAATGTTGGAGACTGAAATTTCGTGAGAAGATTCCGCCGCGACGAAAAACGCCTTTGTTTTACTAATGTCCACCCAAATGCTGTATCATGTCAGTGACACTCTCTCCCCTATTTCTCGATAATACAAAACGTGCTGTTCCTCTTTGAGATTTTTCGATGTACTCCGTTAATCCTATCTGGTAAGGATCACAGACCGCGTAGCGGTACTCCGAAAGAGAACGAAGAAACGTAGCATAGGCAGTCTCTTTAGTACATGTGTAACATTTTCTAAGTGTTCTGCCAATAAAACTCAGTCTTTGATTTGTCTTCCCAACAACATTTTCTGTGTGTTCTTTCCGATTTAATTTGTTCGCAGTTGTAACTCCTAGGTGTTTAGTTGAATTTACGGCCTTTAGGTTTGACTGATTTATCGTGTAGGCGAAGTTTAACGGATTCCTTTTAGCACTCAGGTGCATGACCTCACACTCTTCATTATTTAGGGTCAATTTCCAATTTTCGCACCATACAGACATCTTTTCTAAATCGTTTTTCAGTTTGTTTTGATTTTCTGGTGACTTTACTAGACGATAAGCGACTGCATCATTTTAAAACTACCTAAGACGGCTGCTCAGATTGTCCCCAAAATCATTTATACAGATAATAAACAGTAGAGGGTCTATATCACTTCCTTAGGGAACGCAAGAAATCATTTCTTTTTTACTTGATGACTTTCCGTTACTTACTACGAACTGTGACGTCTCTGACAGGAAATCTCGAATCGAGTCACATAACTGGGACGATATTCCATAAGCACGCAAATTCACTACAAGCCGCTTGTGTGGTACAGTGGAAAACGCCTTCTGGAAATCTAGAAACACAGAATCAATTTGAAATTCTTTGTGGATAGCACTCAACACTTTGTGTGAGTAGAGAGCTACTTGTGTTTCGCAAGAACGGTGTTTTCTAAATCCGTATTCCTGTTGCATATCGATGTTAATGATATGGGCCTGTAATTTAGTGGATTACTCCTATTGCCTTTCTTGAGTATTGGTGTGACCTGCGTAAGTTTCCAGTCTTTGGGTACGGATATTTTGTCGAGCGAGCGGTTGTATATAATTGTTAAGTATGGAGCTATTTCCATCACCATACTCTGAAAGGAACCTAATTGGTATACAATCTGGACCGGAAGACCTGCTTTTATTAAGTGAGTTAAGTTGCTTCTCTAGGTAAAGGATATCTACTTCGAAGTTACTCATGTTGGCAACTGTTATTGTTTCGAATTCCGGAATGTTTACTTCGTCTTCTTGTTGAAGTAATTTCGGAAGAGCCGGCCGGGTTGGCCGAGCGGTTCTAGGCGCTACAGTCTGGAACTGCGCGACCGCTACGGTCGCAGGTTCGAATCCTGCCTCGGGCATGGATGTGTGTGATGTCCTTAGGTTAGTTAGGTTTTAGTAGTTCTAAGTTCTAGGGAACTGATGACCTCTGAAGTTAAGTCCCATAGTGCTCAGAGCCATTTGAACTATTTGAATTTCGAAAGATTGTATTTAGTAACTCTGCTTTGGAAGCACTGTCTTCGACAGTATTTCCATTGGTATCGCGCAGAGAAGGCACTGATTGTGTCTTGCCGCTAGCATACTTCACATACGACCAGAATCTCTTTGGATTTTCTTCCAGGTTTCGAGACAGAGTTACAATGTGGAAACTGTTAAGGCATTTCGCATTGAATTCCGTACTAAAATTCGAGCTTCTGTAAAAGATCGCCAATCTTGGAGAATTTTCGTTAGTTTAAATTTGACATGCTTTTTTCATTGTTTCTACAACATTGATCAGACCCGTTTTGTGTACCAAGGGTAATCAGCTCCGGCGTTTGTTAATTTATTTGGTACAAATCTCTCAATTGCTGTCGATACTATTTCTTTGAATTCAAGTCACATCTGGCCTCGACTTCCACTGTTAATTTGTAAGGAGTGGAAATTATCCTTCGGGAAGGCGTCAAGTGAATTTTTATCTGCTTTTGTGGATATGTATATCTTCCGTCTATTTTTGGAGGATTTGGGGGTTACAATATTCAACCTCGCTATGTGTTCATTAATCCCTGTACCCGTTTTGATGCTCGTTATTAACTCAGTATTATTTGTTGCTAAGAGGTCTAGTGGGTTTTCACAACCGTTTACTATTCACGTGGACTCTTAAACGAACTGCTCGAAACAATTTTCAGACAAAGCGTTTAGCACAATTTTCGATGATGTTCTACGCGTACTCCCGGATATGTATTTTCGCCAACATATCGAGGGTAAATTAAAGTCATCACCAACTAAAACTGTATGAGTCCAGTACGTGTTCGAAAAAAACTCAAGTTTTCATTATACCTTTGCCATTTGTATCATCTGAGTTGGGAGGTCGGTAAAAGGGTCCAATTATTATTTTATTCCGGTTTCTAAGAATGACCTTTGCCAATACTAACTCACAGGAACTATGTACTTCAGTTTCGCTACAAGAAAAACTACTTATAACAGCAATAAACACGCCATCGCCAACTGAATTTAGCCTATCATTTCTTAACACTGTTAGGTCCTTCGCAAAAATTTCAGCTGAACTCCGACTTTAGCCAGCTTTCAGTGCCTATAAAGATTTGAGCATCAGTGCTTTTATCAGCGCTTGGAGCTCTGGTACGTTTCCACAACAGCTATGACAGTTTACAACTGTTATACCTATGATTCCTAGATCCACGTTCTTCCAGTGTTCGACCTGCTCCTTTTGAGACTGCAACCCTTTTTGTGTTTGCCCTAGACCCTCTAACCTAAAAATCCGCCCAGTCCACGAACACAGCCCCTGCAAATGGTGAGCTCTGCTTTCATCTCACAAACAAGACTGGCATCCTTTACCACTTCTGTTAGCCGCTCGAAACCAGAGAGAATCACTTCCGAATCAAAGCGATGTGAGCCACCACCTGCAGTCGGCTGCACCCTGTATTCTACATGGCATCCAAAAGGATCCGTTCCACATCTGGAATCACTCCATCTGGAATGCACACGGAATGCATATCGGCTTTCTTCCCCTCCTTAGCAGCCAAATGTGCCTAACGTTGGAGCTCCCAGCTACCAATAATCCCACTCTCTATGACTGCCCAGACCTTGCAGGCTGAGCAACTGCAACTGCTGAGGGGCAGTGGCAGACACAGACAGCAGTTGGAACCTGTTTGCCAGACTAACCAGGGAGATCTTACGTGCGGCCCCCTGGGAAGTATTTCGCCACCTGCCAGACACCGAGGCGACCTCCCACTTGACCATAGGTGAGGGGTCAGTACAAGCAGTAACTGGGCTGGTCACCAGTGTGGACCGATCGGAGGGACTCAGGCATGCTGAACGTCCGTTGGATCCCCACGACTGACCCACAACAGAGAGGCCCAGCTACTACAGCTTCAAGCTGCATAACCAAAGCCATCACAGCCTGGAGCTGAGAGCGAAGTGTCACCAAATTGGCTCGCATCTACACATAGCTATCACAGTCCCTACCCATACTACAGACTGTGAAAAACTACACTACACAGATAAACAAGGGACAATCGCCACGGGACACAGAGGAAAATGCAAGAATTGTGTCTAATAAATTACATTAAACCGCAGAGATTGAAAAACTAAATACTTCGGGGGACTGACAACTTGTAATATACCACAAAATCGACTCACTTTCCGACAAAAACGAAAACGCAAGAACTGTGTCTGTTAAACATTGAAGTAAGACGCAGAAACTCAAGAAATTAATGTAGCAAAGCACACATACTAAATTATACAATTCGCTCCTGGTTAGGAACTCCTAAAATGTCACAAAACCGATTACTTCGCTTTTGTTGCTTATATCTCGACCAGCTGGAGAGTTTCGAAAGGTGGTGCTGGAGAAGAACGCGGACGATCAAATTGACAGATCTGATAACAAACCACGATGCGCTGAAAAGAATAGGAAAAGAAAACAATTCTGAATACAATTCTTCAGAGGAAGGCCAACTGGATCGGACATAGACACAATGGGTACGTACTTGGCGTCATCTGAGGGAAGATGACGTGAAAGATGGAAGGACATACAGCAGACTGAAGAAAAAGCTGAAGATAGGGAACACTGGCGTCAGAAATTCTCTGTACGAAGACACGACCCTGCCACTAGGCAGAATACTATATGGTAATAATAATAATAATAACAATGAGAGCGATATGCGAAAGGTATGGAATGAGACCTTTGTGGAACGGAGAAGACAGATGATGGATGCTCCAAAAGATAAAGAAGGATACTAATGAAAACATTCAGATAAAGAATGTAAGCAAAATCCAGAGGGAGTATTATTTAAAAAAGAAACAGTACAAGGACATAACAAATATTGATATTGAAACTAGATACCAAACCGCATAAATGACAACCAAATAGCCTTCTCACTGGACGAAATATACACTCCAACAAAAAGACTTAAAACAGTATTTCTTCAGAGCCAGAAGGCCTCATCTGTACATGTTCAGCGTCAGCTGTTAGTCTTATTTGCTGCGGATGCCACAAACTTGAACTATATTTTACGATGAGTCGCACAAGTGATTTGTAAGAAATCTCCTTGTAGGCTGATTGCATCAACCTATTATTCTATCAATAAACGAGGTCTACTACCTACTTTACTAACGACTGAGCCTTTGTGATCGTTCCTACTAATTGTTACACCAAGCTACTTGTATGAGTTTACTGATTCCAGTTATCAGTCACTGATAGTGCCGTGAAAGGCTACTCTGTTTCCTTGTTTTGTTAGGTGCACTATTTTACAGTTATGGGCATTTCAAGCAAGCTGCCAATCTTTGCACAACTTTGAAATCTTATCAATATCTGACTGACTGAATATTTGTGCAACTTCGTAAATAATTGCATCATCTGCGAAAAGTCGGAGGTTACTATTAATATCTTTTGCAACGTCGTTAATATACAACATGAACCGCAAGGTACCAAGGCACGAATACTCTTCCCTGGGGTGTACTCAGGCTACTTCTACGTCTGTCGATGATCCTCCATCCAAGAAAACACACTGCCTTCTCCCCACTTCGGATCCTCTACATCTACATTTACGTCATCACTACTCTGCATGACTACTCTGCAAAGTGCCTGGCAGAGAGTTCCTAGAAAAATTATCACGGTATTTCTCCACCGTTCCACTCTCTAAAAGCGAGCGGGAAAACGAACATTTAAAACTTCTCGTGCGAGCTCTGACTTCTCTTATTTTATAACAAGCTTCATTTCTCTCTATGTACTAGGTGTCACAAAATAGTTTCACAATCAGCGAAAAACATTGGAAATTGAAATTTTGTGAAAAGATGTCTCCACAAAGAAAAGCCCCTTTGTTTTCATGATTGCCACCCGAACTCGCGTGTCATATCCGTGAAACACTCCCTCTCTGTTACGCAATAACATAGTAGAACAAACTGTTCTTCTCCAACTTTTCCGGTGACGTCCGTCAATCCTGGCTGGAAAGAATACCGTACTGCACAGTATTACTCTACCAGAGAACGAACAAACATATGTTGGCAGTCTCTTTTGCAGACCTGTTGTGTCTTCTAAGTGTTCTGCCAGTAAACCCAGTCTTTGGTTCACTTTCCCAACAATATCTGTCTGATTGTTCCAGCTTAAGTTGCCATAATTGTATTTTCTAGATACACTGAAGTGCCAAAGAAACTGGTATAGGCATGCGTATTTAAATACAGAGATATGTAAATAGGTACAATACGGCGCTGCGGTCGGCAACGCCTATATAAGACAGCAAGTGTCTGGCGCAGTTGTTAGATCAGTTATTGCAGGTACAATGGCAGGTTATCAAGATTTGAGTGAGTTTGAACGTGGTGTTATAGCCGGCGCACGAGCGATGGGACACAGTATCTCTAAGGTAACGATGAAGTGGAGATTTTCCCGTATGACTATTTGAAGAGCGTACCGTGAATATCAAGAAAGCTACAAATCTCCGATATCGCTGCAGCCGGAAAAAGATCCTGAAAGAACGGGACCACCGACGACTGAAGGGAATCGTTCAACGTGACAGAAGTGCAACCTTTCCGCGAACTGCTGCAGATTTCAATGCTGGGCCATCAGCAGTGTCAGCGCGCGAACCATTCAACGAAACGTCATCGATATGGGCTTTCGGAGCAAAGCCCACTCGTGTACCATTCATGACTGCACAACACAAAGCTTTACGCCTCACTTAGGCCCATCAACACCGACACTGGATTGTTGATGACTCGAAACATGTTGCCTGGTCGGAAGAGTCTCGTTTCAAATTCTATCGAGTAGATGGACGTGTATGTGTATGGAGACAACCTCATGAATCCCTGGACTCTGCATGTAAGCAGGGGACTGTTCAAGCTGGTGGAGGCTTTGTAATGGTGTGGGGCGAGTGCAGTTGGAGTGATATGGGACGTCTGATACATCTAGATACGACTCTGACAATTGATACGTACGTAAGCATACTGTCTGATCACCTGCATCCATTCATGTCCATTGTGCGTTCCGACGGACTTGGGCAATTCCTGCAGGGCAATGCGACACCCCACACGTTCAGAATTGCTACAGCGTGTCTCCAGGAACACTCTTCTGAGTTTAAACACTTCCGCTGGCAACCAAACTCCCCAGACAAGAACATTATTGAGCACATCTGAAATGCCTTGCTGTTCATAAGAGATCTCTTCCGCTTCGTTCTTTTACGGATGTATGGACAGTCTGAAGGATTCCCTCCAGCACTACTTCTGTTCGTGAGGGGCTTAGACGATATTAGGCATGTTTACCAGTTTCTTTGGCTCTTCAGTGTATTTAGTTGGATTGACAGTTGTTTTGGTCTTCTGAAGATTTTACTAGACGATGAATGACAGCATCATTGGCAAACGATCTAAGAGGGCTGCTCAAATTGTTTCGTATATCGTTTGTATAGATTAGGAACAGCAGAGGGCCTATAACACTACCTTGGGGAACACCGGACATCACTTCTATTTACTCGATGACTTTCTGTCAATTACTACGAACTGTGTCCTTTCTGAAAGGAAATCATGAATCTAGCCGCACAACCCCCCATGAACCATGGACCTTGCCGTTGGTGGGGAGGCTTGCGTGCCTCAGCGATACAGATAGCCGTACTGTAGGTGCAACCACAACGGAGGGGTATCTATTGAGAGGCCAGACAAACACGTGGTTCCTGAAGAGGGGCAGCAGCCTTTTCAGTACTTGCAGGGACAACAGTCTGGATGATTGACTGATCTGGCCTTGTAACACTAACCAAAACGGCCTTGCTGTGCTAGTACTGCGAACGGTTGAAAGCAAGGGGAAACTACAGCCGTAATTTTTCTCGAGGGAAGGCAGCTTTACTGTATGGTTAATGATGATGGCGTCCTCTTGGGTAAAATATTCCGGAGGTAAAATAGTCCCCCATTCGGATCTCCGGGCGGGGACTACTCTGGAGGACGTCGTTATCAGGAGAAAGAAAACTGGCGTTCTACGGATCGGAGCGTGGAATGTCAGATCCCTTAATCGGGCGGGTAGGTTAGAAAATTTAAAAAGGGAAATGGATAGGTTAAAGTTAGATATAGTGGGAATTAGTGAATTTCGGTGGCAGGAGGAACAAGACTTCTAGTCAGGTGACTACAGGGTTATAAACACAAAATCAAATAGGGGTAATGCAGGAGTAGGTTTAATAATGAATAGGAAAATAGGAATGCGGGTAAGCTACTACAAACAGCATAGTGAACGCATTATTGTGGCCAAGATAGATACGAAGCCCACACCTACTACAGTAGTACAAGTTTATATGCCAACTAGCTCTGCAGATGACGAAGAAATTGAAGAAATGTATGATGAGATAAAAGAAATTATTCAGAAAGTGAAGGGTGACGAAGATTTAATAGTCATGGGTGACTGGAATTCGAGAGTAGGAAAAGGGAGAGAAGGAAACATAGTGGGGGAATATGGATTGGGGGAGAGAAATGAAAGAGGAAGCCACCTGGTAGAATTTTGTGCAGAGCATAACTTAATCATAGCTAACACTTGGTTCAAGAATCATGAAAGAAGGTTGTATACATGGAAGAACCCTGGAGATACTAAAAGGTATCAGATAGATTATATAATGGTAAGACAGAGATTTAGGAACCAGGTTTTAAATTGTAAGACATTTCCAGGGGCAGATGTGGGCTCTGACCACAATCTATTGGTTGAAGAAACTGCAAAAAGGTGGGAATTTAAGGAGATGGGACCTGGATAAACTGACTAAACCAGAGGTTGTACAGAGTTTCAGGGAGAGCATAAGGGAACAATTGACAGGAATGGGGGAAAGAAATGCAGTAGAAGAAGAATGGGTAGCTTTGAGGGATGAAGTAGTGAAGGCAGCAGAGGATCAAGTAGGTAAAAAGACGAGGGCAAGTAGAAATCCTTGGGTGATAGAAGAAATATTGAATTTAATTGATGAAAGGAGAAAATATAAAAATGCAGTAAATGAAGCAGGCAAAAAGGAGTACAAATGTCTCAAAAATGAGATCGACAGGAAGTGCAAAATGGCTAAGCAGGGATGGCTAGGGGACAAATGTAGGGATGTAGAGGCTTATCTCACGAGGGGTAAGATAGATACTGCCTACAGGAAAATTAAAGAGACCATTGGAGAAAAGAGAACCACTTGTATGAATATCAAGAGCTCAGATGGAAACCCAGTTCTAAGCAAAGAAGGGAAAGCAGAACGATGGAAGGAGTATATAGAGGGTCTATACAAGGGCGATGTACTTGACGACAATATTATGGAAATGGAAGAGGATGTAGATGGAGATGAAATGGGAGATATGATACTGCGTGAAGAGTTCGACAGAGCACTGAAAGACCTGAGTCGAAACAAGGCCCCGGGAGTAGACAACATTCCATTAGAACTACTGACGGCCTTCTGAGAGCCAGTACTGACAAACCTCTACCATCTGGTGAGCAAGATGTATGAGACAGGCGAAATACCCTCAGACTTCAAGAAGAATGCAATAATTCCAATCCCAAAGAAAGCAGGTGTTGACAGATGTAAAAATTACCGAACTATCAGTTTAATAAGTCACAGCTGCAAAATACTAACGCGAATCCTTTACAGACGAATGGAAAAACTAGTAGAAGCCGACCTTGAGGAAGATCAGTTTGGATTCCGTAGAAATATTGGAACACGTGAGGCAATACTGACCCTACCACTTATCTTAGAAGCTAGATTAAGGAAAGGCAAACCTACATTTCTAGCATTTGTAGACTTAGAGAAAGCTTTTGACAATGTTGACTGGAATGCTCTCTTTCAAATTCTGAAGGTGGCAGGGGTAAAATGTAGGGAGCGAAAGGCTATTTACAATTTGTATAGAAACCAAATAGCAGTTATAAGAGTTGAGGGGCATGAAAGGGAAGCAGTGGTTGGGAAGGGAGTGAGACAGGGTTGTAGCCTATCCCCGATGTTATTCAATTTGTATATTGAGCAAGCAGTAAAGGAAACAATAGAAAAATTCGGAGTAGGTATTAAAATCCATGGAGAAGAAATAAAAACTTTGAAGTTCGCTGATGACATTGTAATTCTGTCAGAGACAGCAAAGGACTTGGAAGAGCAGTTGAACGGAATGGATGGTGTCTTGAAGGGAGGATATAAGATGAACATCAACAAAAGCAAAACGAGGATAATGGAATGTAGCCGAATTAAGTCAGGTGATGCTGAGGGAATTAGATTAGGAAATGAGACACTTAAAGTAGTAAAGGAGTTTTGCTATTTGGGGAGCAAAATAACTGATGATAGTCGAAGTAGAGAGGATATAAAATGTAGACTGGCAATGGGAAGGAAAGCGTTTCTGAAGAAAAAAAATTTGTTAACATCTAGTATTGAGTTAAGTGTGAGGAAGTCGTTTCTGAAAGTATTTGTATGGAGTGTAGCCATGTATGGAAGTGAAACATGGACGATAAATAGTTTAGACAAGAAGAGAATAGAAGCTTTCGAAATGTGGTGCTACAGAAGAATGCTGAAGATTAGATGGGTAGATCACGTAACTAATGAGGAGGTGTTGAATAGGATTGGGGAGAAGAGAAGTTTGTGGAACAACTTGACTAGAAGAAGGGATCGGTTGGTGGGACATGTTCTGAGGCATCAAGAGATCACCAATTTAGTATTGGAGGGCAGCGTGGAGGGTAAAAATTGTAGAGGGAGACTAAGAGATGAATACACCAAGCAGATTCAGAAGGATGTAGGTTGCAGTAGGTACTGGGAGATGAAGAAGCTTGCACAGGATAGAGTAGCATGGAGAGCTGCATCAAACCAGTCTCAGGACTGAAGACCACAACAACAACAACTGAGATGATACACCATAGGCACGCAATTTGATTAGAAGCCGCTTATGAGGAACGGTATCAAAAAGCCTTTTTGGAAATCTAAAAGTATGGAATCAATTTGAAACCCCCTATCGATAGCTTCTTACTTCGTGAGATTAAAGAGCTGGTTGTGTTTCACAATAACGATATTTTCTGAATATATGCTGACAGTGTGACAACAGATCGTTTTCCTCGAAGTAATTCCTAATTTTCGAACACAGTATATGTTCCAAAATCCTACTGCAAAGCGACGTTAGTGATATAGGCCTGTAATTCATCGGATTACTCCTACTTCATTTCTTGAGTATTGGCGTGATCTGTGTCTTTAGGTACGGATCTTTCGTTTAACGATGCCGGATTTCAAAAATGATGTGGCCCTCAACTACGTACCCTCAGACTCAGAGTTGAAATATTAAATGTTTTGGCTGGTTTCGTTGTCTAGGGGTGGGATACGTAGTTGCCACATTACATGCCAAATACTGCTCAGTATACAATATGAATACACACATGAATCGAATGGTCGAAGGTTCCTACCAGTCGGCAATTGCGAATTTTGAATGTAACATAGAAATTTATAAATGAAACATTGCAATTAAATAAAATCTGCAGGTCCTATTTTAACGGCTTTAAATGATGAGTACGATACCAGAAGTACTTTCAAGAATGCCATTTATTTCTGCAAAACACTTACTGGTGTCGATGGTCCAGCAATGAAATAAAATATAAGTTGAGTAACAGGTAAACAATAGATTCCTACTTCACGTAATTAGTTAGAACGACAACATAGCTCACGAGATATTCACTTCCAAATGCATACTGCGTCTTCACTGCAGAAGCCACGGAAATCTCACATGTGCACAAGTCGGCACTACGAAATATTTCTATCTCCCGCAACCACGCGCAAACTTCTTAACACTCTCCAAGTATTTCATGCGATCCTCCGTCGCGCCTTCCCGTCCAGAACTCCCTCGTTTCCTGTTGCGACCCGATGCTCCTCCCCCTCTTCCATATAGTTTCTCCATTGATTTCCCTAGTCGCCTACCGTAGCAACGAGCGCTGTGATTGTCTAGAGCGCTCCCGAAATGTCTCCAAGCCAACGCTCACTCACAAACATATTGTAACACGTACGAAATACTGTATTTACATTTAAATAGCTTGAAATTAAATAAATAATCCTACGGCTGGACCATAAACACGTTCTAACACACATTATTAAATACATAAACAAATTAAATAAACATATATCAAAGGAATACAAGCAAAATAGGCCAGTAGCCTAAGGACTCTGTGCTTTCTAAAACACAGTAAATATTTGACCAATTTCTTCATGAATAGTATATATCGGATATAAACAAAGACATAGACGAATAAATATATATCTATAAGCATGCTGCTACCGTTTTTTCGTGTAACTGTGGAACACTTAAGGCCTGATGCGATCAATAGTAATCGGCCACTTTGACCTCCAATAACTCATGTACTATTCAAGTCACATGCGTGTAATTCACACCAAGTTAGGTTTACACTAATAGCTTTCTAAAGACACGGCAATCGACAAAATTAAATAAAACATTTACATTTTGGAAAATCGTTTCTGGGTGTTTCTAGTATAATTTAGAGTCAGATAATAAACTTCAAACTAATAAAGATATTGACGATCTGATTACACCATCAGAATCATTGTGCAAATAATGGTGGTGGTGGTTAGTGTTTAACGTCCCATCGACAACGAGGTCATTTGAGACGGAGCGCAAGCTTGGGTTAGGGAAGGATTGGGAAGGAAATCGGCCGTGCCCTTTCAAAGGAACCATCCCGGCATTTGCCTGAAACGATTTAGGGAAATCACGGAAAACCTAAATCAGGATAGCCGGAGACGGGATTGAACCGTCGTCCTCCCGAATGCGAGTCCAGTGTGCTAACCACTGCGGCAAATAATGGTAATGTACATGTTTCTTTTTGGGGTATCATGATTCCTCTGGCTACTATTAATTTCTACATGAACTGTAAAATGTCTGCCATTATGGTTTCACAAAGGCCGCCATCTTTGGCACTCTCGGCATACAAATCTCCTTCATCGACACAAAGCACCTTCCTTGACACAGCGTCAACATGGAATTCCCAGCCACGCGGTCTGCCTGGAGCACGCGCTGTGGCTACCCCACTTGCTCCGGCTACTGTTCGGCACCACGCGGTTGCTGAAGAGCCCCGGCTTGCCGAGCGGCCCGTGCAGCCATGCCAACTCCGAACTTAGAATATTTTCAGGGCGCCACAACTCACCCGTTACCTCACAACGAGCGGCTGTGTATGATTGTTAAGTACAGAGCTATTATATCAGCATACTCTGAAAAGAATCTAACTGGTATAAAATCTGGACTGGAATTATTGCCTTTATTAAGTGATTTAAGTTGCTTTCCTACACTGAGGATATCTACCTCTAAGCTACTCTTGTTGGCAGCAGTTGTTGATTCGAATTAGGGAATATTTAGTTCCTATTCTTTGGTGAAGGAATTTCGGAAAACCATATTTAGTGACTCCACTTTTGTGGCCTTGTTATCGGTAGCATTACGATCGTTGCCGCCCATTGATGGTATTGATTGCGTCTTGCTACTGGTGTACGGTACTTCACATACAACCATAATTTGTTTGGATTTTCTGTCAGATTGCGAGACCGAGTTTCGTTGTGGAAACCATTAAAAGCATCTCGCATTGAAGTTCGCGATAAATTACAGGCTTCTGCAAAACTTCTCCAATTTCCGAATTTTGAGTTCTTTTAAATTTGATATGCTTTTGTTGGTTGCTTCAGCAACAGCGTTCTGTCCTGTCTTCTGTACCATGGCGGTTAAGTTCCGTCTCATTAATTTATTCGGTATAAATCTCTCCAGTACTTTGATAGCATTTATCTGAATTTAAGCCATATGAGGCCTACAGTCTTACAGTTACTTCACAAGGAATGGAGCCTTTTCTTGGGAAGGTGTCAGGCGTATTATTATTTGCTTTTTAAATAGGTATATTTTTCGTTTATTTTTGGTGCCTTTGGTTTTTAACTGCATTCAGTCTCGCGTCAACGACCTGGTGGTCAGTAATCGCTGTATCCACGATAATGTTCCCTATTTGCCCGGGATTAAATAGTTGCGAAAACGTTCTCGACTTCCTAGCAACAAATACACTTCGAGTGGCCTCCTGAACTAATTGTTCCAAATAAGTTTCAAAGAAAGCATTTAATACGATTTTAGATGATGTTTTATGCCTACCCCCGACTTTACACATGTATTTTCGACTACATATCGAGGACAGATTGAAGACACCACCAAGTATAATTGTATGAGTGGGATATCTATTTGAAATGAGACTCAAGCCTTCTTTAAACTGTTCAGCAACTGTATGATCAGAGTCAAGAGGTGGGAAAAAGGAAGCAAATAATAGTTTATTCCAGTTGTCATGTATGACCTCTACTCAGACCAAATCACAGGAACCGTCCACTTCAGTTTCGCTACAACACAGACTACTTCTAACAGTACCAAATATACCCCTACCAAATTTATTAACCGATACTTTCTGAGCATCGTTAGGTCCTTTGTAAAAATGTCAGCTGAATTAAACTCCAGCCTTAGCCAGCTTTCGCCAACAGCTTCGCCACAGTGGTTAACACCGGTTCCCGCCAGATCTCCCAAGTTAAGCGCTGTCGGTCTCAGCTAGCACTTGGTTGGGTGACCGTCCGGGTCTGCTGAGCGCTGTTGGCAAGCAGGATGCAGTCAGCAGTTGTGACGCCACTTGAAGGGCTACCTGGCTGAGGACTCGTAAACTAACAATGGCCGGGTGAGCAGTGTGTCACCACATGCACCTCCATATTCACATCCAGTGACGGCTATCAGCCAAAGATGAATCGGTGGCCAGCCGGTACCAATGAGGCTTCCGAGGCCTGTTTGGATGGAGCTTAGTTTTAGTCTAACCACCTTTCGTACCTACAGCGATTTGTAATTCAGTGCTGTCGATTAGCGCCTGGAGATCTGGTTATTTCCAAACGGAGCTATGACAGTTTACTACTCCAATACCCATGATTCCTACGTTACCTCTTGTCCTGTGTTTTACCTTTGAGATAGAAACCCTTCTTGTTCTTTCCTGAGACCCTCTACCCTAAATAATCCCTCAGTCAATTCCACACAGCCTCATTATCCATGTAGTCGCCTCCTGTGTGCAGTGGACCCATGACCTATAAGCTGGACCTGATACCCCCACTCTATGGCCTAAGCCGAGGTGTCTACAGCCCACCCCTGATTCAAACGTTCCACTCGGCTCTGTACCAAAAGACCGCAGTTAGTTCCGTCGACGATGTTACATGCTGAGATCTGCTTTCATCTCGCAAGTAAGACTGCCAGTCGTTACCAGTTCAGCTAGCTGCCTGAAACTAGAGAGAATTTCTTCTGATACACAGTGGCAAACACCATTAGTACCAACATGAACCACCACCTGCAGTTGGCTGCACCACCTGTTTCCCATTGCATCTGGAAGGACACGTTCCACGTCTTGTATGTCCTCCCCGGACTGTGTACAGAGTGCACACTGGATTTCTTCCGTTCCTTGGCAGCCACGTCCATAAGAAGTCCCGTTACGAGCTCCCACAATCTGAGACAGTCTGGATCTTGCAGGCTGGGAGTCTTCCTCTAAAAAAGGAGAAGTGACAGCCTGCTACACGTTGGGTCGACCTCCCGCTGGACAACGCGTGAGGGTTTAACCTCAGTGCGGGTAAACTGGGACATCAACAGTAATGGACTGATCGTGGATGCATGGAATATGCTGGACGTCCCTCGGATACCCATGTTCCGTCAGCACAGTGATACCCCTTGGCAACAGCGTCAAGCTGCGTGCCGCCTAAAGCTGTGAGCAAAGAGTCACCAACTCAGCTTGCATTCGAATACAGGAGTCACAGTCCCCATTCACATTAAACTCTGCCGTACACAGTTATTAAAACGCTACACTATGCCTATTTAGCGTACATACATGGAAGAAATTTAAGAACTGAATTATCCGAAAATTATTGATTCCTCTCTGCAGTTCATAAAAATAACTAACAAACGAACGCTGTACTCGCCTATTCTGCTGTACGAACGGAAGCAGTCCTCTTTACTAAGTGTCTAACCGCCTAAGAAAGGTTCAAACCAAAAGAAACACAAGCGACCAATAGTGACTTCAAGGTGAAATTTTAAAGAAAACTTTATTGACCGTTATACACTGAGGCGCCAAAGAAAATGGTATGGGCGTGCGTATTCAAATACAGAGATCTGTAAACAGGCAGAATATGGCGCTGCAGTCGGCAACGCCTGTATAAGACAACAAGTATCTGCCGTAGTTGTCAGATCGGTTACTGCTGCTACAATGGCAAGTTGTTACGATTTAAGTGAATTGGAACGTGGTGTTATAGTCGTCGCACGAGCGATGGGACACAGCATCTCCAAGGTAGCGATGAAGTGGGGATTTTCCCTTACGGCCATTTCACGAGTGTATCGTGAACATCAGAAATCCGAAAAACATCAAATCTCCGACATCACGGCGGCCAGAAAAAGATCCTGCAAGAACGGGACCACCGACGACAGAAAAGAATCGTTCAACGTGACCGAAGGGCAAATTGCTGCAGATTTCAATGCTGTGCATCAACAAGTGTCAGCATGCTAACCACGCAACGAAACATCATCGATATGGGTTTTCAGGTCCTTCGGCTCATGAATCCATTGACCCTGTATGTCATCAGGGGACTGTTCAAGCTGGTGGAGGCTCTGTAATGGTGTGGGGCGTTTGCAATTGGAGTGATATGGGCACCTGATACGTCTGGAATCGAATCTGACAGGTAAACATTCTGTCTGATCACCTGCATCCATTCATGTCTATTGTGCGTTCCGTCGGACTTGTGCAATTCCTGCAGGACAATGAGACACCTCTCACGTCCAGAATTGCTACAGCGTGGCCCCAGGAACACTGTTCTGAGTTTAAGCACTTCCGCTGGCCACCAAACTCCCCAGACATGAACATTATTGAGCACATCTGAGATGTTGTTCAGAAGATATCTCCACCGCCTCGTACTCTTACGGATGTGTGGACACCCCTGCAGGATTCATGGTGTCAAGTCCCTCCAGCACTACTTCAGACATTAGTCGAGCCCATACCACGTCGTGCGGTGTAAGTAAAGCGTAGTTTGTGGAGTAGGAAATATGCTGGGAAAATGATTAACATATACACTGTTCAAAAGAATTAAGGGAACTCGTGTATTAACATCTGGTATGTTAAATGTACTTTGATACAGGCGGTACCTGTGATCTTATTTCATGACTTGAGATCACCGCTTTATTGTAGGCAACAATTAAAATCACCCACCATCTATTGGCTATATAGTGTCAGGTGACCCCTCGGAAATGAGTACCGGTTTTCCAGTGTTGTCCAGTGAGGTATATACACTCATGCTCATAGAGTAAGCGCTAGAACAGTACCAAAGGCGAAATAGTCTACGACTGTTTGGAGTATCAGAAAATAAAGAAGAAGACACAGACAACCTGCTTATACAGGTTGCGCGTGAAAAATTAGGCGTTGAAGTGACCAAGGCAGACATTGACAGGAGCCATCGGGTGGGACGAAAACTACCAGGTGCTACCAAACCTCGTCCAATAATAATTAAATTTGTCTCGTACCGAAAAAGGGCAGAGATCGTTACCCAGAAGAAGAAGTTAGCAAGGACAGGGCTTACAATAAGGGAAGATCTGACACACGAACGGCTAAAGATTTTAAACAGTGCCATATCCCATTTCGGTCTTCAGAATGTGTGGACTCAGGATGGCAGAGTAATCATTAAGACAGCAGCTGGAAAGAAGACAGTCACAAACATGACAGAACTGAATAGTATTAAGTGAAGCTACTCGAGCCAAAAGTGCAAACTTAACACCATTTGCAAATTGTAACAGCCCTATACTCAGATATAGTCTTGTAATTGTATTAACTTTTTAATTATACCCATATTTGTACCTTTAACTAATTGTTTTTGTAACTGTATTAACTTTTCACTATTTTTTTGTGTCTGCAGCTCTAACCATTACTTAATTTTAGTTACTGCTAATACTTTTTTTCATTTTCTCAGTTTATTCTCTTCCATTCTGTAATAGTTCTATTGCAATTATTAGTCTCTCCTTTAGTTCATTAATCACCCATCTCTTCGGTTTAAATTGTTCATAACAAAAATCACTATCAGTATCACTTTAGCAAATTTCAATCTAATTGTAGCTTCCTACGATAATCACTACCAGTGTCACTTTAGTAAATTTCAATTTAATTCTAGCTTCCTAAGATTATATATTAATTATTAAGCTTACTTCTCTCTGTTAGCAGCATCGGCCTCTTAAATCACTCCCCTTTCCCTTATTTCCACCCTAAGCTGTTTCAAATACGCTAATTACATTTCTCCTCTTACGACATAGGATACACAGTGACACACCCGTCACTATTTTGGTCATATTCTCCTTGCACCGAAACCACTAATCCATTTTCTATACTCCCGCAACCTCAGGAAATCTCTTGCAGTCGCCTTTCTTTCGGCACTCGCGGACTCACAAACAGGGCGCGCAAAATCTCGGACCCCCCCTGTGTTATGTCACTTGGCGGAAGCACCGGCCAGTGCCCCTAGCGGCAGGTAGTGCCTAACAAAGGGACAAACCAGTCTGCCACCCTACTCCAGGCTGCTCAGCGGAACGTGTCAGAGCTCACTGCAACATCCAGTCTTTACCTGCACATTACGAAGAACTTAGCCTCCTCTTCAACCAACAAACTACCACGTAATCCTCTTATCCGAAACGTGGTTGAAACCACACATATCCTCTGCATCTATTCATCTCCAAGTGTACACATTTCTTAGGACAGACAGATAAAAAAAGCGAGGTGGCGGGGTCGGCGCGTATATACGAACAGATCTCAAAGCGGAAGTCTTACGTACATCAAATCCTGCTGAAGAAAAAGAGGCTGAATTCATGTTCATTGAAATAAATATACAAAGTCGGAAATTCTTGACTGGCGTCGTGTACAAGCTGCCAAAAATAAGCTCAATGAGTTCCTTCCAGTCGGAATTACATTCACTTCAGTGTCAATACGAACATGTCATCGTAATGGGTGACTTGAACATAGACCTGCTAAGAGACACTCCATTCGCAATAAACCTAAGAAGACTGTTTAGTTGCAATAGCATGAACATTCTTCCATTACAACCTACACACCATACCGTGCACAGTCATATTCTTATAGACGTAATCGCAACGAAACAGACTGACAAAGTAAGAGATGTTGGTCAAACATCGGCCGCTGGCCTCTCAGCACGTGATGTAATATTCCTGGCCTACTCCGTGCAGCCCCCAAGGATCAAATCGCGTTACATAACTTGTAGGAACATGAAACGTATTGACCTTGACGCTCTAACAGCCGATTGCTCAGAAATCTCGTGGCATCAAATAATCAGAGAACTTACAATCGACGGGAAAATTAATGAACTTGGTGATAAAGTCACTGCCCTCTATGACAAACATGCACCTGTGTGCACAATCCGTGTAAGAAAATCTCCTGCTCCATTGCTGATAGCTGAATTACGTCAAATGATGACTAATAGGGATGCTGCCCACAGGCGTTTCAAGGCAGATCCGAAACCCGAGCGTTTCGAAGAATATAGAAAGCTACGGAACAGAGTGAAACAATGCATTCGCAATGCTAAAATCAGGCACGCTCGCTCCCTTGTATGCAGCGATCTGACGCCCACGACCCTGTGCAAGAATCTCCGTAGCTTGGGGGTCGGAAAGGCAAAATTGGAAACTACTTTTCATGTGTCAGCTAACGAATTAAATGAATTCTTCTCTGCACCTCTGAATACAAGCACGGCTGATAATTACCGTCCACAAGAATACTCAAACAGGATAACTAACAACGATATCTTCCATCCAAAACATGTAACAACAAATACGGCAAGAAAAGCAATAATGAGAATCTCTTCTGATGCAATAGGCAACGACAGTATCGGTATAACCATGATTAAGAATGTTGCCGATATCTTAGTACCTGTCTTAACTGACATATTTAATTTTTCCCTCGTGAACGGAATATACCCCACTGCATGGAAAAGAAGCATAATTCGACCCATCCCTTAGATCGAAAACCCACAACTGCCTAGTGATTACCGACCAATTAGCATACTGCCTGCTGTTTCCAAAGCACTTGAATATATTGTTCGTGACCAAATCACTGAACACTTGCATGAATTCAGCCTATATGACAAATTTCATTCCGGTTTCCGTAAACATCACGGCACAAACACTGCTCTAATTAAAGTAACTGATGACCTGAAATATGCCATCGACAATCGAAAGGCAACAATATTGACGCTACTGGACTTCAGCAAAGCTTTTGACACTGTTAACTTTGACATATTGCTCAGAAAAATGCAACACCTTAATTTCTCTGATAGTGCAATGAGATGGTTTGAAAGCTACTTAAAAGACAGACAGCAATGTGTTGTCTGCGTAAATGAAAAATCTTCCTGGAAACATGTTTCCTCGGGAGTGCCACAAGGATCAGTCTTAGGACCACTTTTGTTTTTTTATATGTCAACGATATTTCGTCGATTCTGTCCTCCTGTAAATATCATTTCTACGCCGACGACCTCCAGCTCTACCTAAGCGTCATACCTGAAGATGTAAACACTGCAATCGCTCAGATGAATGATGATCTGTCTTCAGTAGTGACATGGGCGAAAAACATGGGGCTTAAACTAAATGCAAAAAAGACGCAAGTAATCTTAATAGCCCATCAGAAATTAATAAGTTCAGATATCCGCGAACAGCTACCTCCTATTCTGCTCGACGGTACTCCAATACCATATCAGAAAACAGTGAAGAAGTTGGGTGTAAGTTTGGATGAGCATCTCAACTGGGCGGAGAACACAGTCGCAGTGTGCCGAAAGACGTCTGCGTGTCTCTATGCTCTCAAAAAGTTTCGGAACATATTTCCACAGGACTTGAAACGCCAGCTCGTGCAAGCACTCGTTCTACCAAACCTGCACTATTGTGATGTGATTCAACAAGGCATGAGTAGTGAAAACAAAAGACGGCTAGAGCTAACCATGAATGCCTGTGTGCGTTACACCTGCAACATTCGCCGATATGATCATGTTAGTGCTTCATACTCCGAGCTAGGGTGGCTGCGGCCGGACAAATTGCGTGACTACCACACTCTATGCCTACTTCACCGACTCCTCGTCGCGCAAGCACCCCAGTACCTTGCTTCAGAGATTAAAAACCTGTCACGCCAACATAATCGAAACACGAGGTCACTCTTATTTGGTATCCTAACTGTGCCCACTCACAAAACAAAAACCTTTGCAAACTCCTTCTCAGTTGCCGGTGTCCGCCTCTGGAACAAACTGCCCCTTACCTTGCGCAAAATTCAATCTCCTGCTGCTTTTAAGAAGAAGTTGAAGCATTTCCTACTATCATCCTCATAAAGTTCTCCCCAAAATTAATGTACAAGGCCAATCCTCTCATCTGTCAAATAGCAAAGCTAGCGTCTCCTATCTTGCCCCTGAGATGCCTTCCTCTTCATCTATCTCTATTAGCCACGCAATCTTCTTTTCCTTTATATTTCCTTAATTATGTTTCATCATGTCTCTCTATTCTTCTCCTCCCTTCACCGTGAGCCTCCCTCATACTCCCTGCTGCCAGCACTCCTATCTAAAATCTGTCTCTTCAATAATGTCTAATTATAACAGTACTTAATATCTACGAATATAAACTCTATATGTATGTATTTTTCCAGGTGTACCTTTCTAATTGTTTATTTCACTTTTTGTACTAGATGTAGTTTAACATGCCTACTAAAACATATGAATGTAAAATAAGTAGAATGCCTGCTTAGATGTAAGAGAGGGCCTGATGGCCCTAATCTTGCCAGGTTAAATAAATAAATAAATAAATAAATAATTGCAGAATGTGGTGCCACACAACGTGACACTACTCAAAACTGGCGCTAATAGCGTAGGCACATAGGGAACACACACGACACAGATCTGTAAGTCCACGGTATTGGTGATAAGTTGAGAAAACCGTCCCGAAACACATGTGCTACAAAACGCCACTGTTTCCTGCGCGTGTACCCCGACATCAATATGGAATTTGATCACCATGCACACATACACAGGCTGCACAACGTTTTGGCATCTCTGGATCAGGTGGTCGAGCAGCTGCTGGGGTATAGCCTCCCATTCTTGCACCAGTGCCTGTCGGAGCTCCTGAAGTGTCCTAGGGGTTTGAAGACCGAGAGCATCCCAGACGTGCTCGATGGGGTTTAGGTCTGGAGAATAGGCAGGCCACTCCATTCGCCTAATATTTTCTGTTTCAAGGTACTCCTCCACGATGGCAGCTCGGTGGGGCCGTGCGTTATCATCCATCAGGACGAAGGTGGGACCCACTGCACCCCTGAAAAGGAGGACATACTGGTGCACAAAGACGTCCTGATACACCTGACCTGTTACAGTTCCTCTGTCATAGACATGCGGGGGTGTACGTGCACCAATCGTAATCCCACCCCACACCATCAAACCATGACCTACAAACAGGTCCCTTTCATGGAAATTAAAGGGTTGGTATCTGGTGCCTGGTTCACGCCAAATGAAAACCTCGCGAGAATCACTGTTCAGACTATACCTGGACTCATCCGTGAACATAACCTGGGACCATTGTTCCAATGACCATGTACTGTGTTCCTGACACCAGGCTTCACGGGCTCTCCTGTGACCAGGGGTCAGTGGAATGCACCTTGCACGTCTCCGGACGAATAAACCATGTCTGTTCAGTCGTCTGTAGACTGTGTGTCTGGAGACAATTGTTCCAGTGGCTGCGGTAAGGTCCCGAGCAAGGCTACCTGCAGTACTCCGTGGCCGTCTTCAGGCACTGATGCAGACACTGATGGTGAGATATCGGTCTTCTTGTAGTGTTGTACACTGTGGACGTCCCGCACTGTAGCGCCTGGACACGTTTCCTGTCTGCTGGAATCGTTGCCATAATCTTGAGATCACACTTTGTGGCACACGGAGGACCCGTG
This sequence comes from Schistocerca cancellata, assembly GCF_023864275.1. NCBI lineage: Eukaryota > Metazoa > Arthropoda > Insecta > Orthoptera > Acrididae > Schistocerca > Schistocerca cancellata. The sequence continues at coordinate 513,498,163 of NC_064628.1, read as the reverse complement.
ATACGACTTGCTGTGTCTGACCATCCTGCAGACGCCCTAGTATTCTACCCCTCATAGCGTCATCAATATGTGTTCTTTGACCCGTTTTCAACACACAGTCACCATTAGCACGTCTGAAAACGTCTGCACACTTACTCACTGCACCGTATTCTGACATGCACCAACACACCTCTGCGCATGTGAACTGCTGCCAGCACCACCGTGCGACTACCGCAGGTCAAATGCACCTCACGGTAATAATCCCGAGGTGATTTAAAGCCGCAAACCGCCCACGAGAGCGTGGTTGCACCAGGTATCAGCATTATCCTTAATTTATGAGCATGAGTGTAGATGGCTGTTGTCATTTGTGTATGTTTTATTCAACCAAGCACATGCAGAGCGACACCTTAATGCAGCACAAGTTGCAATGGCGGTTTGTTTGCCCCAAAAAGAATTAACTTTCGTTCGTTGCGACAGACACCAATGCCTCTCCATGTGTCATCCACAGGTAGTGTATACGCTACAGGAAGACAGGTCAGTACACAAGGCGAGTTGGACAAGGTCGCCGACGCATTAAAATCCCACATGAAGACCGACATGTGCCCATCTCCCGGCGTTGCGGCGTGGTACGGATACCGCCAGAGCACTGCAAGACGATTTCAGAAGAGCCACTGAAGCCGCCTTGTCCGATCAAACTGCAATGAACAGGCTACTAAAAGTATCTCAGGAACCAGATTTCCTGTTCGAGTACCCCAGTTGACACGACAAAATCTTGCAGCTCGGCTTTACTTCTACTGTTCTCATGCCAACCGGAAACTTCATCACTAGAGCAACGTGTTACTCACAGACAATTCCAGATATCCTCTGACACAAGGCGATGGCCGTGTTCGTGTGCGGACACCCGTGGTGAGCAGGACCTGCCAAATGTTGTTCAGAAAACCAACAAAACGCTAGACTATGTCTAGTAAGACCAAAAACACGCAATAAATTTAAAAATTAAACTAGTAACCATGCAAGTAACTGAAAATAAGTCGCTACTGTTTGGAGCTCGTAAAAATAATTCACAACGAACGCTGTAGTGCCCTATATTGAATGTCTAACCGACTCTCTGACATTCAGTCCAGCCAAAAATTTCACCTGATACCCGTACGTGCGTACTTTTGATAATAAGCGAAGTTTTGGTACTGAGTCAACTGCTTTTCGGAAATCAATAAGTATTGTACCTGTCTGACTGCCTTGATCCATCGCTTTCAGGATATCATATGAGAAAAGTTCAAGTTGGGTTTCATGTCATCGATGTTTTTGGAATACGTGTAGGCTGTTAGGAAGGAGGTCGTTCTGTTCGAAATACCTCATTACTTTTGAGCTCAGAATATCTTCTAAGAGTCAACAGCAAATGGATGTCAAGGATATTGGACGGTAGTTTTGTTGATCACTTCCGCTATCCTTCTTGTAGATAGGTGAAATGGATGCATATGTAATACAGATGCATGAGGCACTTAGGGCTAGCATATGGAAAACGGAAGGTACGGCAAATAATTACAGATAAGACACATGTAGCAAAATACAGCTATACTATACATGAAGACTAGAAAAATCCATGGTCTTTACAAAAGAATACCTTCTCCGGTTCAGATAAAAACCAGATGATTACATAGTTACATGGTTGACTTGCAACGTACATGACACGACTGACAGCATTCAGATAGTGAGTACAGAAAGGTACCCAGGATGCTGAAAATCAGTGCTGCCCAAGGGGAACAAGAACAACAAAAATAACTACATGTAACTATAAAATAACTCGTCAACGACATTGGATGATCTGTACACATAATATGAAACTAATGCAATGGCTAAGGGCTTAAATTATTTTAACATATGGTACATAGGTGGCCAACGTCCAAATCATTTGTATTTTTATTACATGGCACTGTATACTGAATAAATATTGACATGTCAGTTGGCAAATTATGACAACAATAATCATTTTAAAGGGAGAGAGAGGATAAATATAGTAAAGAACATATTACGAGAAACGTAGGTACATTATATACAACCATACGTAAAAACAAATAATGCCATTTGAAATAAAAATGGATAGCAATATTAAAACATTAACAAAATTTATTAAAAGTACGTCCCGCACTGATTTAAGCGGTTATTTCACGCAGTGTTGCTTGTCGGTTAGCACTGACAACGCAAATGTCGCTGCTCTCGGTCGTTAAGTGAAGGCCGCTGGTCACTGCGTTGTCCGTGCCGTGGTTAGAGGTAGTGCCTGAAAATTGCTATTTTCGACACACTTTTGACACTTTGGATCGCTGAATATTGAATTCCCTACTGGTTTACGATATGGGATGTCCCATTCGTCTAGCTCCAACTACCAACTCGCGTTCAAAGTTTGTTAATTCCCGTCGTGCGGCCAAAAACCACGTCTGAAACCTTTTCACATGAATCACCTCAATACAAATGACAGTTCTGCCAATGCACTGCCCTTCTATGTCTTGTGTCACAATATTACCGACATATGTGTATGTGTATATCGCTATATCCTATGGCCTTTCTTTTTCGTCGTCTCAGTGAAATGCCAACTGACAACTACGACCACGTGAGTCCATTGGTTACATATTTTAATTTTATTTCTGTTTTTTATTTTTAATGGAAGAGTAAGGGGTGAGGAGGAAGGGGAGGGGAGTGTTGAAATTATAAATAAGCGACATTAAAAGTAATAGACATTAGCAAGGAAAGGGAGCTCAACTACAAAGGAGGAGAGGAGGGGTAGGTGATGAGGGGCAAGGATGGAATGTAAGCGGGCGGTGTAGGAAAGGACGTGGTTCGTACGTGGATGGTAACAAATGATCATGGCTGCAACGACAACAATTGTGGGTAAAATGTTTATAAGATACAACGGTAGAAACCATGACAATTATTTAAGAAGTAAATCATTGAATACATGGATAAACCATTTGTGGTTTGAGTTAACCTGTTCATTCAAAACAATATGTGAATAAAGTAATCGATGCCTTCCAAAATGTCTAATTCTGTACTGTTAGGTTCGATATGAAAAATAGCTAAAGGTTCACAATTAGGGCCCGAGGCATGAATCTCAGTGGCGAAGTGGCAATTCAGTGCAGTATTGTTTTTATAATTGTGTTCTTTGAAACGAGTTTTGAAATTTCGACCCATTTGTCCTATGTATAAGCTTACTTCAGAATCTTGTTGCACAATGAGCTCTACTTAACTCGGGTCGTACGAGGGTTGCATAGAGCCATCCTTTTGCAAAAGAGTTATGAACTTGTCCACTCCTCTGCTGAAACATGCAAGGAGGTCAGCGTACCAAAGGATGAGGTTCAAACCATGTATTCCATAGAACAACGTGTTTTCTGGCGCTGGAATACCACAGCTTAAAACACAGTTCTAAGACACGATGGTGCACTTTTCAAACACAATGTTCCAAAACCACTTGATGCGAAAAACCATTCGTAAGCTCTTCGCCAAATTACAACGGATTGGCTGATTATCTAGACGGGAATGTTAGCTCTACGAAAACTGTAACTATATAATGGCCTCGTGCTGTCTGTCGTAAGATTCAAGTGGCATCCTGAAGATATTTTCGCTGGTGGCTCAGAAGTCCGATCCGAGATCCGACGGTGGCGCCCACAAGTGAGGCAAATATGAATCATTCCAGCAGGAGGGTTAGTAATAAGCTCATGTCTGCGCTATCGTTTTGCAGCTAAGTTGTTAAGCCATATTTGGTCGAGCATCTTGCTTCCATCTGCAGTTTGTTTCCTACATTTGCTGTGATCGTCAGCGAGTTGATCCCACTTGTCACTGTCAATATTATTAGTGAAGGTCTTCCAAGAGGTCTCTTTGCTCCTGCTATTTCACTGAGTAATGTGCGCAGGGGCAGACGGGAGTGGTCCATACCATGCAGATGTCCTAACCACCCCAGGCGACGTTGCTTGAGCGTGGCAGTGATACTCTGTTGTTTTGCAGTTTTCAGAACCATGTCATTTGTCACATGATCCTTCCATGATATTCCCAAGATATTCCGTAAGCACCGCAGGTGAAATACGTTGAGCTTTCGTTCCTGTTTGGCATACGACGTCCAAGTCTCAGCTCCATACAGGAGAGTACTCAGCACACATTATTGATAGATAAGTATTTTTGTCGACAATGTAAGATATTTGTTGTCCCATGCTCGTGTGCGGAACTGTCCGAAAGTGCTGGCAGCCTTTCCTATTCGTGCATTTATCCCATCATCCAGGGAGAGATGTTCTGTCATTACTGAACCATGATAGCAGAATTTATCAACTACCTTCTACAAGGAGTCATCCAGTTTGATGACAGGCAGATCTGTGTATCCTTGTGCCATGACCACCGTCTTCTCTAAGTTTATAGAAGTGGAGAAGAACTTGCACGCAGTAGAGAATTTATCCAAAAGCTCTTGCAGATCGTCTTGAGTATGCGCTACAAATGCAGCAAATAAAAGACTATTTACAAGCAAGTCTTCTCGGAAACGCTTGGATGTGACTAGAGAAATGTTGCAGAGCTACCCATAAGCTCTGGTATACGGATGAATGCCCAAGTTAGTTTCACCAAAAGTAACTTTGAGGAGTGCTGAGAAAAAAATATTGAACAGAGTGGGAGCCAATACGCAGCCTTGACGAACCCCTCTTTTCACAGCAAACGGATCAGATGTGATTCCGTTGAAGACCACAGCGCCTTCCATATCTTCGTGAAAAGCCATGATCACCTTTAAGAACTTTGGAGAACACCCTATCTTCAAAGGTACTGCATACAGTTTCCTCTGCTGACTGTGCCGAAAGCCTTGCTTAGGTCGATAAAGTCAATGAACAGAGCGGTATTCTGCTCGCGGCACTTTTCCTGAATTTGCCGGACAGTGAAGATCATATCAACTGTAGATCGTTGGGGATGAAACCCACATTGCTCCTCAGGTTATACGCGCTCGGCAAGCATCTGAAGTCTGCCCAACACCACACGGGCATATGTTTTTTCCAGGTATACTCAGAAGTGAGATTCCACGGTGACAGTTGCAACCGCCGCGATCACCTTTGCCTTTGTACAAAGTAACAACATTAGCATCGCGCTTATCTTGTGGCACAGTACCCTCAGCCCAACATTTCAGTAAGAAGTTGAAAAGCAGCGGAAAAACTAGCTTCAGTTTTACAATTTCTGTGGAAATGTTGTCTTTGCCAGGGCACTTCCCACATTTAAGATATGCAATTGCTCTACGAAGCTCCTCCATAGTATGTGTGACATCCAAGTCATGATAAGGCGTCCTCTGAGGAATTTCATCCGTTGCGTTTGGACTAATGCTGATGGGATGTTAGTAGACACTGGAGTAATGTTCCACCCAACGGTGCAATTGACGATTTCGATCTGTGATGACTTTTCCATCTATTTCCTTGCGTGGTAAGCTCTTCTTTCGAATGGGTCCAATGGCCCGTTTGATGTCCGAGTACACACCACCAATATCGCCAGCATTGAAACACTCCTGTATGCCAGTGCAAAGTTGCCTCCAATAGGAATTGATACAGCTGCGGAGAGTGCGTTGAACAGCTTCCTTTGCTTTGGTTAGCTGCCTGCGTGTAGAATTACATGGGGTTTTTATGCCAGATGACAGTGGCCTGACACTTACAATCAAGGAGACGTTCTCGATGAACCAATCCTGGGATTTTGCTTCCAGATTACCTAACACATTTCCAGCCGTAACGGTAAGAAGCGATTTCATCTTCTGACAGTCTTCAGAAATAGGAGCGGCTGGGTCCCAGGGATCCATCTCTTTTCGTATCTCGTCACTAAATACTTTTACTGCAGCAGTGTTTCTTGCTTGGCAAAGATGAATTTTTGTTTTGCAAGGTGTTCTGGCAGAGTGAAACTTTTTAGTCACGAAGCGCACTTTTGTCGCTACTAGTGCATGATCTGTATCACAGTCTGCACCAAGGAAAGAACGTCTATGAAGAAAGTAACGCTTATCTTTCCTTTTAGTTAGAATAAGATCTAATTAGTGAAAATGTTTTGAGCGGGGGTGCATCGAGGAAACCTTGTGGTTCAGTTTGCCTTTAAAGTATGTATTGGTGACACACAACTGATACTTTGCACAGAATTCAAGCAACTGTAGACCATTTTCATTCATCTTGCCCACTCCGTGTTTGCCTAGGCAGTCAGGCCAACTGGAAAAATCCCTACCAATACGAGCATTGAAATCACCAAGGCTACATAAACGGTCCCCGGAGTGCACTCCTTGTCCCACATAAAACTGATCCTTGGCATCTGCAGCTGAGGTAAGTGTTGGTGCATATACAGATATCAGCGTCACTGGTCCACTATTTGTTGTGAAACGCAGAGTAAAATGCATTCTGAGATCCCAGTCGGATTTTCGGTACAACACATGAAGTCATTGCGGACAGCAAAACCGATTCCGTGCTGTCTGGGGCTAGCAACATCTTTACCCTTCAAAAAAAAAAAAGTGCTTTTTCCCGTATTGTGCCTTCTTCTGGTAGCCTGGTTTCCTGCAGTGCTGATATAGCGACATTGAGTCTGACTAGTGTCAAGTCGATAGCAGCCGTTTTGCGTAGCTCTTGTGAGCTTCCACAGGTGTCCGGGAAGCCTTGCAGAATAATACGGATGTTCCATGTACCGATGCGTAATGAAATATCTTTAATTTTTTTTTTGTAGCAGTGGGTGTCGGTATTATGGTGACGACTTCTAGCAGTGCTAGTGTTCCCAACACCCAGTGGAACAATCGGCACCAGGACGGGCCAGTATCTAACTGACTGGGGGCTGCCCAGCTTGAAGCGGGCGGTGACTGGCCAGTGGACCTACGATGGGTCCTCCCATTATCAATAACGACCCCCTGGCGCCCGCTCCTACGCCCATTAGAGCGAGCTTATTACCGGGAACTGCCGCTATTCGTGTTGTTTTCACATGGATGGAGTATCATCTCCGTGGATGCTACTGTGCCTGGAACGCAGATTTTAGGTGACGGCGAGCTTGCCCACTACTCGTGCCACCCTCTCGGCCTATCTGGCTGGTTCCACAGGAGCGAAAATACGCGACGTTCGGAGTCAAGTCGGCTGCTGGCATTTGCCGCTCATTTCCGGTTGGACCGTATTTGTGCCTAACGGAAGTGCCGATTCCGGGTTTCAGTTCGGAGTTGATCCTCCCCTGTACGGATGACATGCAATTGCTAACAAAGTCCGCATCTCCGAAGACAAGAGATGGGAAAAAGGACAGCATAAGAGGAAAGAAAGGGCGTTGTGAGGCACACTTCGTCTGGCTCCTCTGCAGAGGCCCGTCCGACTTGGGAGGCCCTGTCGGTAGCTACGGTACCGCTGGCTAAAATGGCTCTAAGCACTATGGGACTTAACATCTGAGGTTATCAGTCCCCTAGACTTAGAACTACTTAAACCTAACTAACCTAAGGACATCACACACATGCCTGCCCGAGGCAGGATTCGAACCTGCGACCATAGCAGCAGCGCGGTTCCGGACTGAAGCGCCTAGAACCGCTCGGCCACACCGGCCGGCTACCGCCGGCATGGCCATCTGCTTCCCTGGAGCACGCAAACCCTCTCGCCCGTACGGACAGTGCTACTCTAAGGCGGTGTCTCCTGAGAGTGAAAACTGTAACTACACTTGAAAATATCGCCACGGTTTCTGAATCATTCATCAAAATCCCAGGAAACTCGTCCTAAGAATTGCAGCAGAGACTGGTTTGCAGTTCCCACCACGCAGAAAACTCTAAGAAAGAGCTTACACACGTTCCCATTACAAATCCCGGGCCATCAGGCTATACCTATACGAGCTGTGCGAGAGAGGGATGACTGCGAGCCAGATTCTAGCAATGATTGATAATGAAGAATTTGATGTTGGCTGCATCCGGTTCAGATAAAGCCCGACTCCAATTGAGCGGAGTCGTAAATAAACAAAACTGATGATTTTGGGTTTCTTAATATCCCCACTGTATTCTCCCTGAGTTACTGTTTGGATTGCGGTAAGCAGTTGGATGCATTATTAGCCCTTGTTTTCATGCGAGGAATGATCACTGTCGGACTTTACTTTGCAATTTTGGAATAATTTGTCGCTATACAGCTAGCCTTGGAAAATCTTCCAAGCACCGCGTGTTTTATGCAAGGTGGGGCCAAATTACATCACACGGGTGTTCCGCTTTCTTGATGAATACTGCGGGAATATAGTTATTGCTTTGGGCTACTGCAAATTGATGGCTTGACCTCCATATTCGCGAGATGAGACTCCTTGTGACTCCTCTTTGTGGGGGTACAATCACACTGTCTACCGGAACCATCCCACGCTGGACGAACTTGAATCGGCGACCTTTGTGGCATCTGAATCCATTCCCGTTGAGACACTGCAGGATGTGATGGCAAATTCCATTGTTCGTTTGCGTCACTTCGGTAAAATAGTGAAGTGATGTGACTGCAAAGACTGCTTGCAGAGGACGAGTTTAATTATGCACGCTGATACTGTAAAAGCCGCAAAGCTTTACGAGCTATAACGAAACATCTGTATAACTTATGTATAAAATAATTGCAGCTTTCAAAATAAACACGGGTTTGTTGCACTCGTCTATCGCTCTTAGTTTTCGAGATATTTAATTTTGATATCATGGATTCCTCCCCAGTTACTGTAACAACTTCTCGTAAGCTAGCAAGAGGATCGTGGACTATTTCATTTGCGCCTCATTGTTCAGCACGTCTGAACATACTGACTGAAGGAGATCTTCGACTAGAATCTCCCACGACGAAAGCCATGGCTGCTTTCTTAGCATGGTTTCGGCATTCGCCAAACATCAGCAACATGTCAACGTACTCTTAGGACGTGTTCGTCATGTTTATTCCACTTCAGTATCCGTGGCAAATCGAACATTGTTTTCTTGCGCTTTCCTGCCTGCCTTGTATACAACAGTGAAAGGATACATTTTACAGTTTAACCGAACATGACTTCAAACAGCGTATCGAGGAAGTTTGTCGTTAAATGACACCAGCAACTTGTCATTTCGCCCTCAGGTCGTGCATTTAGAAAAATGAGCACTCGTCTCAACAGCAGCTCACTTAAATTAAAGTTCCATCACCAGAACATCCGTCTGAACACAGACAGTTGCCGAGCGGAGTGGCCGTGCGGTTTTAGGCGCCATGTCGCGGAGGTTCGAGTCCTCCCTTGGGCATGGGTGTGTGTGTTGTTCTTAGCATTAGTTACTTTAAGTTAGTTTAAGTAGTGTGTAAGTCTAGGGGCCGATGACCTCAGTAGTGTGGTCCCTTAGGAATTCACACACATCTGAACACAGACAGTTATTTACAGAATGTTGCAACCACCACTGAAAGTTTGAACATTACTAGCTCCCCAAATAAAACTGATAGAAACTTAATTTAACCTTATTTGTAGACAGTTGATCTAAATACTTCAGCTACATGATACAAAAAATAATGTTATATTTAAAAAAACTATAGCTCGTTGCTGTAACTCCCAGAAAAAGAACATACTAAACAATATTTATAATTCCACAGGAAGAGTAACGGTTCTTACTTTTACTTGTTTAATTAAATATTCCTTACTCTTCCTGCCAGCCTTAAACAATCCCTCTCGCAACAAATAAACAATAACGAACACTGTCAACGGTCACAGAGGTCCTGCAGCTTTTTCATGATACGACAGCATTCTTTTTTCCTCTCCATCTTGAACAAGACCGTTCTCACACAGGCCCATCGTCATCTAGTAGCAGCATGAACATCATCCCTACATATTTTTAGCTGTAATAAACTGTTATCTTGTTTGTAATCATGATACTGTCATCTGTATGTAGTTGAAAACTCTTAGTTATGTTGAACGATTGAAGAAACACTTAAGGAAAATCAGAACACTTCCACAGGATCTGTCGACCTAGGAGAAAGAGTTCGAAAATGTAAAGTGCTGCAAGATGTGTGAAATTCTGAGAGAAACAGTTATACACTGTAGGGAACTGTGTGTAATACACAAAATGCACAAGAATCAAGAGGGAACGACAAAAATTTAGGGCAAGATAAAAGTGCATGGATTAAAAATAGAGTAAGCCAGGGATGCCGTATTTCGGCTTTAATATTTACTGCTGCATTGAAGAAGCAATTACAAAAATAAAATAAATTTTTAGGGGTGGATTAAAAATTCAGAATGAAAATGTGTCAATGATAAGAGCCACTGATGATATTCCTATTCTCAGTGAAATTGGGGAAGGATTACAGGATCTATTGAGTGGAATGAACATTATATTGAGCACACACTATGTACCGAGAGTAAACTGGAGGAAGACGAAAGTAATGAGAGCAAACATACGATTAGCAATAAACTTAACATCACAGTTAGTGAGCATGAAGTGCAAGAAAAAAAGGAATTCTGTTATCTTGGAAGCAAAATAACGCATGGTTGATGAAGCAAGAAATATATACTAAGCAGCCTAATACAGGCAAAGTTGGCATTGTTTGCTACAAGAAGCCCACTCACTAGTGTCATAGGCTTGAATTTGGAGTGCGTCATTGTATGGAAGTGAATCATGGACTGAGAAAAACCAGAAGAGATCGAAGCGCTTGTAATGTGGTATTACAGAAGGATGACGAAAATTTGGAGACATAACAAAATAAGAAATTAGGAGGTTGTGCGCAGAATCGGAGAGGAAAGGAATGTATGCAAAAAATTGAATAGAGAAAGGAAGAGGGTTGCAGGCTCCGAGTCAAGACATCAGGAAGTAACTTACACAATACTAGAGGGAGCCGTAAATGGCAGAAACTGTATTGGAACACAGCGCTTGGAAGATATCCATGACATAATTGAGTAGGGTGGGCGCAAGTGCTATTCTCAGATGAAGAGGTTGGCACAGGAAGGAAGGTCGTGGCAGATCGCGTCTACCAATGATGAGCCAAACAATATATTATTTTTCATTTTTAGACTTTCATGCCTCAATCAACGAAGTTGTTGTTGTTGTGGCCTTCAGTCCGAAGACTGGTTTGATGCAACTCTCCATGCTACTCTTTCCTGTGCGAGCCTCTTCGTCTCCGAATAACTACTGCAGAGTACACCCTTCTGAATCTGCTTACTGCATTCATATCTTGGTCTCCGTCTACCATTTTTTACCCCACCCCCACTTCCCTCCAATACTAAATTGGTGATCCCTTGGTGTCTCAGAATGTGTCCTGTCAACTGACCCCTTCTTTTGGTGAAGCTGTGCCATAAATTTCCTGACTCCACAATTCTATTCAGTAATTCCTCATTAGTTATGTGGTCGATTGTTTATTATCCATGCTTCACTTCCACACATGGCTACGCTCCAGAAAAATACCTTCAGAAAAGACTTCCTAACACTTAAATCTATATTCGATGTTAACAAATTTCTCTACTTCAGAAATGCTTTTCTTGCCATTATCAGTCTACTTCGGTCATCATCAGTTATTTTGCTGCCAGAATACCAAAACTCATCTCGTTTCGTAATCTGATTCTCTCAGCGTCACCTGATTTAATTCAACTACATTCCGTTATCCTTGTTTTGTTTTTGTTGATGTTCATCTATATTCTCCTTTCATGACACTGTCCATTCCGTTCAACTACCTTGCAAATCCTTTTCTGTCTCTGACAGAATTAGAAAGTCATCGGCAAGTTTTTATAACTTCTCCCTGAACTTTAATTCCTATTCCAAATTTTTCTTTGGTTTCCTTTACTGGTTGTTCAACGTACATACTGAACAACATCGGGCGTAGGTCACAACCCTGTCTCAGTCCCTTTTCAACCACTGTCTCCCCTTCATGTCTCTCGACTCTTACAACTGCCGTCTGGTTTCTGTACAAGTTGTAAATAGCATTTCGCTCCCTGTATTTTATCCCTGATACCTTCTGAATTTCAAAGAGAGTATTCCAGTCAACATCATCAAAAGGTTTCTCTAAGTTTACAAATTCTATAAATGTAGGTTTGGATTCCTTGAACTATCTTCCAAGATAAGTCGTAGAGTCCGTATTGCCTTGCATGTTTTTACATTTTTCGGGAAACCAAACTCGTCTTACTCGAGGTCGGTTTCTTCTCTAAAGAATTCGTGTTAGTATTTTGAAACCATGACAAACTGATTGTTTGATAATTTTCAAACCTGTCAGCAACTGATTTCTTTTGAATGGGCACTACTACAATCTTCTAGAAGTCTGAGCGCATTTCGCCTGTCTCATATATCTTGCACACCAGGTGGAAGAGTTGTGTCATGGCTGGCTCTCCCAAGGTATCAGTAGTTCTGACGGAATATCGTCTACTCTGGGGGCCTTCCTTCGACTTAGGTCTATCAGCGCTCTGTCAAATTCTTTTCGTAGCATCATATCTCCCATCTCATCTTCGTCTATGTCCACTTTCCTTTATATAATATTGCCTTCAAGTTCACCTCCCTTGTACAGACCCCCTGTATACTCCTTCCACCTTTCTCCTTTCCCTTTTTTTGTTTAGGAATGGTTTATCATCTGAGCTCTTGATACTCATACAGCTGCCTCTCTTTTTCCCCAAAGATCCCTTTAACTTTCCTGTAGGCGGTATCTAGCTTTCCCCTAGTGAAATATGGTTCTAAATCCTTACATTTGCCTCTGATTTCTTATCATTCTCATTTTTTAAAAGTTCATATTCCCTCTCTCTTTCTTCATCTGCTGCATTTTTAAATTTTCTCCTTTCATCAATAAAGTTCAATATCTCTCGTGTTATCCAAGGATTTCTACCAGGCCTTGTCTTTTAGCTACTTGATCCTTTGCTGCCTTCACTGTTTCACCTCTTAAAGCTACCCATTCTTCTTCTACTACATTCCTTTCGTTTGTTCTAGTCAACCGCTGCCTAAAGCTCCCTCTGAAACTCTCAACAGCCTCTGGTTTTTTTTTCAACTTATCTAGTCCCCATCTCCTTAATTTCCTATCTGTTTCCAATTTCTTCAGTTATAATCTATAGTTCATAAGCAATAAATTGTGGTCAAAATCCAGATCTTCCTCTGGAAACATCTTACAATTTAAAATCTGGTTCCTAAATCTCTGCCTAACCATTATATCTGAAACCTTCTGGTGTCTCCAAGTCTCTCCCACGAATACAACCTTCTTTATGATTCTTAAACCAAGTGTTAGCGATGATTAAATTAAGCTCTGTGCGTAATTCTACCGGACGGCTTCCTCTTTCATTCCCTTTCCCCCAGTCCATATTCACCAACTATTTTTCTTTCTCTTCCTTTTCCTACTATCGAATTCCAGTTCCCCATCACAATTAAATTTTCGTTTGCTTCAACCTTCTGAATAATTTCTTCTATCTCTTCATACATTTCTTCAATCTCTTCGTCAATTGTGGAGGTAGTTGACATATAAACTTGTACTACTGTGGTAGGCGTGGGCTTCGTATCTACACTCCTGGAAATTGAAATAAGAACACTGTGAATTTATTGTCCCAGGAAGGGGAAACTTTATTGACACATTCCTGGGGTCAGATACATCACATGATCACACTGACAGAACCACAGGCACATAGACACAGGCAACAGAGCATGCACAATGTCGGCACTAGTACAGTGTATATCCACCTTTCGCAGCAATGCAGGCTGCTATTCTCCCATGGAGACGATCATAGAGATGCTGGATGTAGTCCTGTGGAACGGCTTGCCATGCCATTTCCACCTGGCGCCTCAGTTGGACCAGCATTCGTGCTGGACGTGCAGACCGCATGAGACGACGCTTCATCCAGTCCCAAACATGCTCAATGGGGGACAGATCTGGAGATCTTGCTGGCCAGGGTAGTTGACTTACACCTTCTAGAGCACGTTGGGTGGCACGGGATACATGCGGACGTGCATTGTCCTGTTGGAACAGCAAGTTCCCTTGCCGGTCTAGGAATGGTAGAACAATGGGTTTGATGACGGTTTGGATGTACCGTGCACTATTCAGTGTCCCCTCGTCGATCACCAGTGGTGTACAGCCAGTGTAGGAGATCGCTCCCCACACCATGATGCTGGGTGTTGGCCCTGTGTGCCTCGGTTGTATGCAGTCCTGATTGTGGCGCTCACCTGCACGGTGCCAAACACGCATACGACCATCATTGGCACCAAGGCAGAAGTGACTCTCATCGCTGAAGACGACACGTCTCCATTCGTCCCTCCATTCATGCCTATCGCGACACCACTGGAGGCGGGCTGCACGATGTTGGGGCGTGAGCGGAAGACGGCCTAACGGTGTGCGGGACCGTAGCCCAGCTTCATGGAGACGGTTGCGAATGGTCCTCGCCGATACCCCAGGAGCAACAGTGTCCCTAATTTGCTGGGAAGTGGCGGTGCGGTCCCCTACGGCACTGCGTAGGATCCTACGGTCTTGGCGTGCATCCGTGCGTCGCTGCGGTCCAGTCCCAGGTCGACGGGCACGTGCACCTTCCGCTGACCACTGGCGACAACATCGATGTACTGTGGTGACCTCACGCCCCACGTGTTGAGCAATTCGGCAGTACGTCCACCCGGCCTCCCGCATGCCCACTATACGCCCTCGCTCAAAGTCCGTCAACTGCACATACGGTTCACGTCCACGCTGTCACGGCATGCTACCAGTGTTAAAGACTGCGATGGAGCTCCGTATGCCACGGCAAACTGGCTGACACTGACGGCGGCGGTGCACAAATGCTGCGCAGCTAGCGCCATTCGACGGCCAACACCGCGGTTCCTGGTGTGTCCGCTGTGCCGTGCGTGTGATCATTGCTTGTACAGCCCTCTCGCAGTGTCCGGAGCAAGTATGGTGGGTCTGACAAACCGGTGTCAATGTGTTCTTTTTTCCATTTCCAGGAGTGTATCTTGGCTACGTTAATGCGTTCACTATGCTGTTCATAGTAGCTTACCCGTATTCATATTTTCTTGTCCATTATTAAACACACTCCTGCATTACCCCTATTTCACTTTTTTTTTTATAACCCTGCATTCAACTGACCAGAAGTCCTGTTCCTCCTGCCACCGAACTCCACTAATTCCCACTATATCTGTCTTCAACCTATCCATTTCCCTTTTTAAATTTTCTAACCTACCTGTCCGACTAAGGGCTCTAACATTCCACGCTCCGATCCGTAGAATGCCAGTTTTGTTTCTCCTGATGAAGATATCCTCCTGAGTAGTCCTCGGCCGGAGATCAGAATGGAGGACTATTTTATCTCCGGAATATTTTACACAAGGGGATGCCGTCATCATTTAACCATATAGTAAAGCTGCATGCCCTTGTGAAAAATTACGACTGTAGTTTCGCCTTGCTTACAGCCATTCGCAGTATCATCACAGCAAGGCCGTTTTGATTATGTTACAAGGTCAGATCAGTCAGTCATCCAACTTTTGCCACTACAACTACTGAAGAGGCTGCTGTCCCTCTTCAGGAACTACATGTTTGTTTGGTCTATCAACATATACCCGTCCGTTATCGTTGTACCCAAGGAGCGGCTATTTGTAATCTGTATCGCTGAGGAGCGCATGTCATCAAATGGTTCAAATGGCTCTGAGTACTATGGGACTTAACTTCTAAGGTCATCAATCCCCTAGAACTTAGAACTACTTAAACCTGACTAACATAAGGACATCACACACAACCATGCCCGAGGCAGGATTCGAACCTGCGACCGTAGCGGTCGCGCGGTTCCAGACTGCAGCGCCTAGAACCGCTCGGCCACCCCAGCCGGCCGCATGTCATCCCACCGACGGTGAGGTCCATGAGGTCCATGGTTCCTTACAGGAAGTTTTGTTGTCCGTCTGCCTGTCGGACTGTTAAAAAACCTTTTTCTCAGGAACGAGTAGACGTATCAGGTTAAATTTACATCATGTGCTAAGGTCTGTGGTCCCTTTGTGGTAACAAAAATTCAAGCTTCTGAGTCATCGCAACCAAAATAAACGGCCATTTATGTCACATACTTTGATACTCGAATACTCGCTCATTAAAAGTTATGGGATACTTGCTGTTGATCTGGAATCATGAAATTTGTTAAGAAACAAGATTTCACAGTGCAAATAAAGGAAAAAATCATTAAATTATTAATTTTTAAGTTTCTTTATTATGGGACCTGCGGGATATGTATTCCAGAGAAACACATTATGCTGAGAATTAGTAGACAGTATGCTGCTTGATATTTTATTTTTGTATATGAGCTTATTTCGGTTTTATTGATTTCATCAATATATCTATATCTGCTTATAATAGCAATTATTTATATTTTACTTAATATATAATTTATAAAGGTTTTTTTACATTGGATGTTCTACTTACGTCCTATGGTAATAAACGGACATATGTCAACTCTGACGAGACGTCTACAGACGTTAAAGTAACCTCTGGGGTGCCACAGGGGAGTGTTATGGGACCATTGCTTTTCACAATATATATAAATGACCTAGTAGATAGTGTCGGAAGTTCCATGCGACTTTTCGCGGATGATGCTGTAGTATACAGAGAAGTTGCAACATTAGAAAATTGCAGCGAAATGCAGGAAGATCTGCAGCGGATAGGCACTTGGTGCAGGGAGTGGCAACTGAACCTTAACATAGACAAATGTAATGTATTGCGAATACATAGAAAGAAAGATCCTTTATTGTATGATTATATGATAGCGGAACAAACACTGGTAGCAGTTACTTCTGTAAAATATCTGGGAGTATGCGTACGGAACGATTTGAAGTGGAATCATCATATAAAATTAGTTGTTGGTAAGGTGGGTGCCAAGTTGAGATTCATTGGGAGAGTCCTTAGAAAATGTAGTCCATCAACAAAGGAGGTGGCTTACAAAACACTCGTTCGTCCTATACTTGAGTATTGCTCATCAGTGTGGGATCTGTAACAGGTAGGGTTGACAGAGGAGATAGAGAAGATCCAAAGAAGAGCGACGCGTTTCGTCACAGGGTTATTTGGTGAGCGTGATAGCGTTACGGAGATGTTTAGCAAACTCAAGTGGCAGATTCTGCAAAAGAGGCGCTCTGCATCGCGGTGTAGCTTGCTGTCCAGGTTTCGAGAGGGTGCGTTTCTGGATGAGGTATCGAATATAATGCTTCCCCCTACTTATACCTCCCGAGGAGATCACGAATGTAAAATTAGAGAGATTCGAGTGCGCACGGAGGCTTTCCGACAGTCGTTCTTCCCGCGAACCATACGCGACTGGAACAGGAAAGGGAGGTAATGACAGTGGCACGTAGAGAGCCCCCCGCCACACACCGTTGGGTGGCTTGCGGAGTATAAATGTAGATGTAGATGAGCGAACTGTTAGTCCTGTTATTATATATTAAGTAAAATATAAATAAATGCGATTGTTTGCAGATGTACTGTTGAAGGCAATAAAGTCGAAATAAGCTCACATACAAAACTAAAATGTCTGTCTACTAATTCTCTGCATAATGTTAATTTTTAATTTTATCTCATGAAAAAATGTTTCTTTTGTCACTTGTTACCCGACTTCAAACTTAAAATTAAAACATTAAGAAAGTCATGGAATTCCTGGAACTGATATCCAGCCAGTATCGATGTCGATAACAGGGAAAAGTCGTCTAGATTCTCGACTTGCTGGATGGAATAACTGTCTATGCACGTAATTAAGTCAGTGCGGAACCCTCAAACCGTGAGTCCTACACGCACCTGATCAACTTTTTTTTATGTTTTCAAAAACTATGTGCATCTTTGGCTGAAAAGCTGATTTTGTGAGTCAGCGAGCCCAGCCGCACGAGAGAAGTCTGAATAACGATGAAAGAAACAAAACGTAACGTGTGCTTGGGAATATCTGCTTGGACGGAACTTTGAACAAAAGGCGGCTGTGAGGCCGGTTTGTTGCCGATGCAGGCCGGAGACGGTCTGGCTGCGAGCCGTTCGTCAGCCCGGCAGCCCCACCTGTTGCGGCCCTCCTGAAACATTGATGGCCGCTCGAGGCAGATTTACACGCCGTTCCCCAGCCAAGCTGCCCCGCCAACCAAACACTTTACTCTTGTTCCTGGCTGCGGCGCTGCTCTTGCGCCTTACAAGGAGGCCACACGGCATCGGATTTTTTTTTCTTACACCCTCCCGAAAAAAATTAGTACACCCGTTTAGAGGTTTGCAATTCACTCAAGATTTATTGCTGCGGCAGTGCATACGGAGTACATGAAATGATTACATTCTCAAATCAATAGCACAAGCTGCTCTGAGGTTCCAGATATCGACCATTGCTGAAACATCTACATCAGTATGTGGTGTAGCGTCCACAGGCGGCAAAGCAGGCGTTGACTCTGGCATCTGGCCAGTCGTACAGAAGGCGGATACCGTCATGGAATACGTTATGCCATGCCTGATCTACCTTTTCACGTAATTCCCTAAGAGTTGTTGGCTGACAAGTCGCTCGAGTCACTTATTGTCCCGCCATATCCCATACATGATCGATTAGAGACAAGTCCAGAGATCGTGCTAGCCAGGAAAATTGCTGTACGTCTTGCAGAGCACGTTGAGTTTCACGGGCATTGTGTGAGAGAGCATTATCCTATTGCAACAACACATCACCTTCCTGTTGAAAGAACGGCAAAAGAATGGGTGTAACAACATTCTGCACTTACCGAGCGCTGGTTAGTGTCCCCTCCACAAACACCAAAGGTAACCGAAAGTTGTAGTTCATCGGACCCCAGAGTGACTTTGACAAATGCACTCTCTGAGGCAGCTTTCACTAGGTCTACATCGTATGCGCAAACGACCATCACTTGAATGCAGGCAGAATCTGCTTTCATCGCTGGAGACCACGGCGCGCCATTCCACTTTCCAAGTGATCCTCTAACGTCGGGACGGCCAAGATTTCGACTTGTGTGCCATGTCCTGCCACGGCTGCCCCAGCGCTCAACTTCGCTGCACATTTCCCCCTACCGCCACGCCACATAGTCTGAACGGGAGGAGGGGAGGGGGGGGGGGCAGAGAGGAGGTAACTGTGAACGCACCACATTAAATGGCACTGCAGTCATACTGCATACGACTTTGTTTTTATATTACAGATTTCTCAGCAACATAGATCACAAACAAAACAAATTTTCAGTATTATTTATTTTAGAGGCACTGAAAACATAATGCACACAATTTCACAGGTTTTTGCACTCAAGTTGCCACGTAATCGTGACTTATGTTGATTCATAACCGAGAAAAGGTCTTTCTCACAAATATGTCGATCGAAATATTGTAGCACCTTCGCAATCACTCTACCTGAGGAAAGCTCTGTAGATGTCCTCGACAGTTCTAACATAAAAGGATTTGTCATTACAACAGGAATAACCTTGCAGATCGATCAGTTACATCTACACATGCTCAGGGACGCTTTCAACTGAAACGGTCCTGAAAACAGATGTTAAGACTGACACTTTCCTCAAAATGTTTACTAAACCATTTTTGTAATTCTTTCAAGGTGAGAATGAATTCGTCAAACTTCACATTTTCTTTAACGGCAGTGAGCTTAGGGAAGTGGACTGCTTTTATCAAAATGTGCTCCTTCTATAAAGCGATTTTCTTTCTAAACGCATCCCCGTCGAATCAGAAAGAAATTGTGTGTCACCCTACAATATCTTACTGTGGGCAGTGTGCAGTCAAGTCCACTAATGCGAGCTATGCAATCAATTCCGGATGTTCTAATTTTCGTTCCTGCACTTCTTTTTCTTTCATAAATTCAACGATAACGAGTTTTGAATCGAAAAATCGTTTCAGGCTTGTCACTTACTCAACTAGCTGACTTTACAATAATAAATAGTCTCCATACTCTTCATTAACTTCGATTTAAAATAGTTGCAACTAACAGTGGAATAACGCGTGCGACATCAGAAATTTTGCTGTTCATACTACCAATATCTTCACGTGCTGCATGCCTACAAAATTGTTACGGCTTTCGTGGCTACTTCTTGACAAACTGCCTGATGGCTTTTGTCTCGGGGTCTTTGGCCGATGTTTCTTTGGTGATTTTTCTGGCGTTTCACTAGCACGAGTAGCCAGCATTGTCATAGCTTCACTCTCCACTGCTGGTGAAGCTTTGACAATGCCAGCCACTTACGCTGGCGAAACGTCAGAAAAATCATAAACCAAGGTCGGCCGAACAAAGATAGACAGAAGCCAAAAGGTAGTCTGTTAGCACAAAGTAATTCTAGATGTACTGAACAATGAATCCCATCTGTCGATCGCTGTAATTCGTTGCTCTTGTTGTCAACTAAATCTTTAACTTCCCTCAGAATCGTACTGTAATAACGTTTCCTAGCAAATTTGCAGTACCCATCACTTATGTGACTGCATAATATACACTCCTGGAAATTGAAATAAGAACACCGTGAATTTATTGTCCCAGGAAGGGGAAACTTTATTGACACATTCCTGGGGTCAGATACATCACATGATCACACTGACAGAACCACAGGCACATAGACACAGGCAACAGAGCATGCACAATGTCGGCACTAGTACAGTGTATATCCACCTTTCGCAGCAATGCAGGCTGCTATTCTCCCATGGAGACGATCGTAGAGATGCTGGATGTAGTCCTGTGGAACGGCTTGCCATGCCATTTCCACCTGGCGCCTCAGTTGGACCAGCGTTCGTGCTGGACGTGCAGACCGCGTGAGACGACGCTTCATCCAGTCCCAAACATGCTCAATGGGGGACAGATCCGGAGATCTTGCTGGCCAGGGTAGTTGACTTACACCTTCTAGAGCACGTTGGGTGGCACGGGATACATGCGGACGTGCATTGTCCTGTTGGAACAGCAAGTTCCCTTGCCGGTCTAGGAATGGTAGAACGATGGGTTCGATGACGGTTTGGATGTACCGTGCACTATTCAGTGTCCCCTCGACGATCACAAGTGGTGTACGGCCAGTGTAGGAGATCGCTCCCCACACCATGATGCCGGGTGTTGGCCCTGTGTGCCTCGGTCGTATGCAGTCCTGATTGTGGCGCTCACCTGCACGGCGCCAAACACGCATACGACCCTCATTGGCACCAAGGCAGAAGCGACTCTCATCGCTGAAGACGACACGTCTCCATTCGTCCCTCCATTCACGCCTGTCGCGACACCACTGGAGGTGGGCTGCACGATGTTGGGGCGTGAGCGGAAGACGGCCTAACTGTATGCGGGACCGTAGCCCAGCTTCATGGAGACGGTTGCGAATGGTCCTCGCCGATACCCCAGGAGCAACAGTGTCCCTAATTTGCTGGGAAGTGGCGGTGCGGTCCCCTACGGCACTGCGTAGGGTCCTACGGTCTTGGCGTGCATCCGTGCGTCGCTGCGGTCCGGTCCCAGGTCGACGGGCACGTGCACCTTCCGCCGACCACTGGCGAAAACATCGATGTACTGTGGAGACCTCACGCCCCACGTGTTGAGCAATTCGGCGGTACGTCCACCCGGCCTCCCGCATGCCCACTATACGCCCTCGCTCAAAGTCCGTCAACTGCACATACGGTTCACGTCCACGCTGTCGCTGCATGCTACCAGTGTTAAAGACTGCGATGGAGCTCCGTATGCCACGGCAAACTGGCTGACACTGACGGCGGCGGTGCACAAATGCGGCGCAGCTAGCGCCATTCGACGGCCAACACCGCGGTTCCTGGTGTGTCCGCTGTGCCGTGCGTGTGATCATTGCTTGTACAGCCCTCTCGCAGTGTCCGGAGCAAGTATGGTGGGTCTGACACACCGGTGTCAATGTGTTCTCTTTTCCATTTCCAGGAGTGTTTATTGAGAATTGTCAAATCTCTCTCCTGTTATTCTACTCTTTTTCAAAGGCTTGTGACGGTAGGTCGCTAGACTGCCTCAGTTTCTGCAAACATCCACTGCACCTGTGAATGTCCATACCACGAACAAATAGTGAAGGGTAAACAGCGTTGACACCACGATTCTGCCGAATAAAAGAGGGCTTTGCAGACCGAAAAATGCTACACCGCAATACTAAATGAAATGTCGCTTTGTACCAAATTCTTCCGGGAAGAAACGAGAAGAGGCTATACAGATGCAGCCTCGGCCCGCGTGAAGTTTGATACCCCGTGGCCGGCACTGCTCTAACGGCGCCAGTCTAACCGTGCACGCCGATGCTGTGGCGTGAGTGGAAAACGGGCTAGAAGTATGTGTGGTCGTTGTCCCAGTTCTAATAACCGCTTATCAACGTTCTTGTTGACACGCCTGGGGTCACAAGTCCTCTTATGTGTGCGGTGGTAGCTGTACGATCTGCCACTGTTGCCCTTGCAATACGACAATCCTGGTGGGCTTCTATGCTCCGAGGACGTCCAGAGCCTCGTCCGTGAGTGTGAGAACGTTCACGTGTTCACAGACACCAGCGCTGTTGCACAACTGACGCAGCACATCCAACCTGTGTGGCAGTTCTCCGGAAGAACTATCCCGCCACTCGGAAGGCCAAAATTCGAACCCTTTCAAACTGGCTCAGTTGGCTGTAGGAAGCACGAGTGAATCTCTTTGGCATGGTTTCCTGCTTGCTTCACATGTTTGCGCACACTGACCCTTCTGGCTGTGAGCGTTCCCTATTAAAAGGTAGACACAGATGGTGCTCTGGTAGTCAGTACGTCATCTTTTGGCGTACGATGTTGAAACCACTATCAGTACATCTACGATACCCAATGGCATATAACGAAAATCGATGTCTTCTTTCCAGATGCACTAATTTTTTTGCCGGCAGAGTATTTATGCTATGTGAAATTCAGAATTCAAATATCAATGACTAAAACAGTTCAATGGCCCTTCTAAACTTCTCGAAAAAACCGACTTAGTATTCCGAGAGTATTTAATACCATAAAATAAGACCAATATTCCGACTGGCTGCTCAGCTCTGTCGTGGAATGCTCGTCTGCCACACGAGGGTCGTCGTGAGGATTCCTCCCCTATGCAAATGATTAAACAAAGGCACATGTTCTGCAAGCATTTCCGTGAAGCGTAAAATACATAAAGATGAAAAATAATTCAGTTTGTATTTTTTTAAGCAATCTTTATTGGCTCTGAGCACTATGGGACTTAACTTCTGAGGTCATCAGTCCCCTAGAACTTAGAACTACTTAAACCTAACTAACCTAAGGACATCACACACATCCATGCCCGAGGCAGGATTCGAACCTGCGACCGTAGCGGTCGCGCGGTTTCAGACTGTAGCGCCCAGAACCGCTCGGCCAGCAATCTTCATTAACTGTCTTTTATAAAAGATAGCTAATTAAGAATTTATGGTTGCAGTGTCAACATTCTACATCTTTATTCTTCATCTCTACATACACTGACAGAAAAAAATCGCAACACCAAGAAGGAGTTGTGCGACATGAACGAAATTTGAAAGGCGTGTTCCTACATCTGACAGAAAATGTCTATTCAAATTTTGCACCAGTCGCATATGAGTGGCGGTAGTAACGCCACTAAAACTAAACTAAACTCCAGCCAAACAGACCATGAAGGCCCAACGGTACCGACCGGCCGCCGTGTCATCCTCAGCCCACAGGCATTACCGAATGCGGACATGGAGTGTCACGTGGTCAGCACACCGCTCTCTCGAGTAACGCCGCTAGTAGGAGTCAAATCAGGTTAAGTACGTGCTATGACGGTCGTGAGCGTTATCTGCATTTTAGATTGGACGTGGTGAGTCGATGTTAGTCAAGAATGCCTTTAAGGTGAAAAAGATGCCATTATCAACTCCTCACTGAGATTGAACGAGGTCGTGTAATAGGACTACGAGAAGCTGGATGTTCCTTATGTAATACTGCGGAAATACTTGGCAGGACTGTATCCACTGTACAGGACTGTTGGCAGCGGTGGTCACGGGGATGTACAGTCGCAGTAACACTGGGCTCCGGACAGCCACGTGGCACTACCGCAGGAAAGACCGACGTATTCGACGTATAGCTCTGGCGCATCGTACTGCATCTGCAATAACAATTTGAGCAACAGTTGGCACCACAGTGACACAACGAACTATTATAAATCGGTTACTTCAAGGACAGCTCTGTTTGGAATGCAGGAGGACGGCGTAGGTTATCTGCAATCAGAAATATTCCTAACAATTAGTAATAAAATGCCGTTTGTTCATTAGGTTTTTGTTGCATTTGTTTACTCCAGCAATTTAGTATTATGTTATTAGTTTGTTTCGTTTTTTATTATTGATGTATCCCATATTTGTAGATGCCCCGGTTAGGGATACATGTGACTTCCATTGCTTTGCTGGTGTAATTCGTTGTACATTTCGGATTCCCCTCGGTTACATTACGTCAGTGGAGTATGTGATTACTGCATTAAGGAAAAAATAATTTAAGCAACTTAAGTTAGAACCAGAAATTAGTTTTGTATGGATAACGACAGCACATTTTTATTATGTGATTCTATTATGTAATATAACCCCTTTTTAGCCACAAATTTTGATTTTTGTTGCCTGTACTCTCATACTCCTCAATCATGCTACGTATGTTTGCTTGTACAGAGGCCTGAAGATGACGCTTTTCGGTGTCGAAACTGAGAGCATGTTCTGAATAAATGACGTTGAATTACAATAGAGTTATTGGTTTTGATTACCATCATTGAAGCATTTCATATCCGGCTGTTGTTCCACAGTCCTCAATGGACTGCTAGAAAAATGTGCATCTAAACTTTCCTGGGAATGAAAATAACCGAAGCAGCGTACACATACCACAAAGGACCTAGTATGTTAGTTAGTATCATGTTCCATGGGTCATTTGCAGGGTAAATCATAATGATGTGGAACTAGTCAGTTCACATTCAAGTCACAAATTATGGTTCAAATGGCTCTGAGCACTATGGGACTTAACTTCTGAGGTCATCAGTCCCCTAGAACCTAAAATACTAAAACGTAACTAACCTAAGGACACCACACACATCCATGCCCGAGGCAGGATTCGAACCTGCGACCGTAGCGGTCGCGCGGGTCCAGACTGTAGCTTCTAGAACCGCTCGGCCACTCAGGCCGGCAGTCTCAAATTAATTTGTAAATATGGCTACATGGTGAACATTTATAATTTTTTATATTTTTAATATCATTATGATTATTAAATATACAGATGTGAGTTAGTAACTACTACCCACGATCTGTTATACATTAAAATAATAGAAAGTCTTCTGCAGAGCACTAGTTGTCAAAGAGAAACTTTTCAGTTTGTTTCCAAATTTTACTTTGCTCTCTATCAGATATTTTATATCGCTGGGTGAGTTATCAAAAATTTTAGTTGCAACATTGTGCACCCCTTTTTGTGATACAGAAGAAGGTTAATGTGGAGTAATGAACGTGATTTTCCTTCTGTTTTTTGTGGTTGTATTCATCAGTGTTCCTTTTGAACTGCAGCGGATTGTTTACAACAAACTTCAGGAGGGAATAAATATACTTGAAGGAGTAGTCAAATCCCCAACTCCTTCAACAGGTGTCTACAAGATGAATGTGGCTGAGTACCAAACATTATACTTACAGCACGTTTTTCAGCAATGGACACTTCCCTTCTTAAAGATGAGTTACCCCAAAACATTATTCCATACGACATTGTTGAATAAACACGTCAGTTTCATTATTTGTCCCTCCCCAAAATTTGAAATGATTCTAATTGCAAATGTGGCCGAACTAAGTTGCTTTAGGCGTTCCAAAATGTGATTTTTCCAGTTCAAACACTCATTAGTGTGGACACCAAATAATTTTTAAGTTTCCACTGTATTTGTTTTTTCTTCACCATGTGTTACACTTATCATTGGTATAGCATCCCTACATGTGCAGAACAGGATATGTTGGGTCTTCTTAAAACTGAGGGTGGGACCATTCGCAGAAAACCAGCCAATGATACTTTTAAGAATCATGATTACTATTTCTTCTGTTGCTGTACTTGGACTTATTACAACACTAGTGTCATCTACAAAAAGAGCTAATTCTGATTGTAGTGTATTAGACAGAAGGTCGATTACATGTATGAGGAGCACTAGTGAGCCTAATATCATGTATTGGGGAAACCAATATGTGATTTCTCCCCAGTCAGAACAATGCCCCAGATTACACTGGTTAAATTACTAAGTGTAACTTTCTGCATTCTTTTAGTTAGACATGACATTATCAATTGCTTGACTGTACCATCAGTCCCACATAAATTCAGTTTATCTAAGAGAATATTACATTACATTAACACTTATTCCATAGATCATGAATATTACAGTTCATAATGATGAATGCGTCAGCTGAACTCAATTGTTCTTTGCACAATATAACATTTTTCGTACTTCATAGTTAAAAATTTATCTCAAAGATTTGGCATTCAGAAATTTGGGAGGACGACGGTTCAAACCCGCGTCCGGCCATCCTGAGTTAGGTTTTCCATGATTTCACTAAATCGCTTCAGGCAAATGCCAGGGTGGTTCCTTTAAAAGGGCGCGGCTGACTTTTCCCCCATCTTTCCCTAATCCGATGGGACTTATGACTCACTGTTTGGATCCCTCTCCCAAATCAACCAATCATTCAGAAATTCTTTTAATTTGTTTTTAAATGCTGCTTATTGTGATACATACAGTCAAATGCCTTAGACAGGTCAGATAGAATACCAGTTGGAGCTACTTTCTTATCTAATGCTTGTAAAATTTGGTCAGTGAACATGGAAATGGCATTCTCAGTAGAGCAATGCCTCTGATATCGAAACTGATTTGCTGAGGATATTATTTTGCTCAGGTAAGGTTCTCTTCTAGAACACATCACCTCCTCAATTTTTTTGGAAAAAGATATCAGTAGCGAAACAGCTATCCTGTCACATTTCTTAAAGAGAGGTTTAACAAAGGCATATTTCAGTCTCTCTAAAAATGCCTTGAGTTGATGATTCATTACATACTTCAAGTAGACAGGGTCTATTACGTGGAAACAAATCTTCAGTACATTGTTGGAAACAATATCAAATGCAGATGAACTTTTATTTTTGATAGAATATATAATTTTCATAATTTCAAAAGGAGAAGTTGGTGGTACGCTCATATGGCTGAAATTAATGAGAGTTGCCTTTTCAAAAAACGGCTGCAATTTTTCTCTTGAACTATTTGTTCCTATATTTTCTACTACGAGGGTTGGAACTCAAATAGTGACAACTAATTATTCACAACCGATACAAAAGAGTTACATGTTTTGCACCTGTTACTGTCCTTCAAAGTAGTCACCAGCGTTGTGTAGAACCCGTTGCCAGCGATATGGGAGGCGTAGTTTACCGCTAGCAGAGCCTGTTCTGTTGATGGTGCGAATGGAGCGGTCTAAAGTTGTGGTGATTCTCGTGTACGACTGTGATGGTGTTATCCTAACGCATTACGTTCCTCCACGGCAGACCGTCAATGCACAGTTCTTTTTGGGGCATCACCTGCGACCAGCTTTGCGAAAGAAGCGGCGATACTTTTTGTGCAACCCACCCATCATTTTGCATGACAATGCGCGGGCGCATACAGCGCTAGCTGTGGCTGCTCTGTTCGGTCGATGGGACTGAGTAGTATTGTACCGTCCACCATACTTACCGGCCTTAAATCCTTGTGACTTTGATTTGATTCCGAAGATGAAGGAACCATTTTGTGGCATTCGCTTCAGAACTGTTCCAGAGATTCGTCAGGCAGTAGACCGCTGCATTCGCACCCTCAACAGAACAGGCTCTGCTCATTTATAGCCCTTCCAATCAGTTCACTAGTGATGTTATCCTGTTTTGTGGCTGGTTATCCTGTCTCTCGTTTCGCTACATTCCACATATCCCTAACTCTGTGGTCAGACTTACTGAATTCTGACACTATGTGCATATGACTAGGCTTTGTAAAAAATTATCCCAGAAATTTTGAATATTTCTTGTAGTGTGTAACTACTGCAGGGTCTCTACTCGTTCTTGGCAACAGATATACTTTAACACCTCTAGCAATCCATGGTTTTTTTACATGTCCTTTCCACTTAGTTCATGAGGAAAGGTATTTTCAAATAATGACATGAATATATATTACATATTATGTTAGCATTTTATTCATTACAAATTTCATTCCAGGTCGTCTCTTGTAAACTATTCTTAAAAACATTTGTCCTGGAGTCATTAATTATTCCAACTCATTTACACTAAGGAATATGAATACCGTAAGGCACTATCTTCTTTATCCTAACTGCGCTTCCATGAGCAGAGAGAGCATTTGTTGTTGGGTAAAAAGTTGTTTTCTTGCTTTATCTTCAACAAAGAAAACATTTCAGTTAGGTTCTATCTTTATCCACCCATGGTGGAAAGATAATTGCTGAAGTCAAATGGCAGGATCCAAACAAGATTTCCCATTTATTTTTCCCCATCAGAATTCTTCAGAAAATCTATATTGAATTCACCACACAATATTAACTGCTTCCTGCCATCTAATTTATCCAGGTTGTTCCCTGCTCCACCTATTATAATAACCAGACCCTCTTTTTAAAAATTTTTGCACAAATTCGCTGCGTCCTCTGTCAACTGGCTAAGGCAAGCACTTGGCTTCACAATACTTGTGACCTGGGTCCCTGTTCCTAATCTGTCTACCATCTGACCTACAGTCCTCCTGTGGCTGCTACCTATCAGCAAGACTCTTCCCTTCCTACCATCTTTTGGTACCGATCTACAGTTAGTTTCTTTGATAGATGTCTTCTGCTCCCTACTATGACCTACAGTTGGATGAGGCTGTTCCTGTCCTAATTTGCCGGCCGGGGTGGCCGTGCGGTTCTAGGCGCTACAGTCTGGAACCGCGTGACCGCTACGGTCGCAGGTTCGACTCCTGCCTCGGGCATGGATGTGTGTGATGTCCTTAGTTTAGTTAGGCTTAAGTAGTTCTAAGTTCTCGGGGACTGATGACCTCAGATGTTAAGTCCTATAGTGCTCAGAGCCATTTTTGAACCGTCCTAATTTAGGTTACAAGTCAAATTTATTCGATACTGTAAGCTCAAATGTAGATGAAGGAGTTAAAGAGCTCCCCTTCCCCCTTTGCCTGTTACCTATATCAAGTTCCTACAGTCTTTTTCCCCTTCGACCTATTTAGTTCAAATTTCGCCTTTTCTAATTCTGTCTGAAGGGCACAAATCGTTGCCACCTGTTTAGCGATTCTTTCGTCTTTTTTGCAGTTTCATTGGAGAGCCTTGTTGAGTTCCCCATTCACTTCTCCACTACTGTCATGTAAGTGAAACTTAAACCGATAAATTATCCATCTGTCTGACTATCCTAAGGCAACATCCACACCTATCACGCATTGAAACACAAATTACAGTTTAAAAATAGAATTAAACCACTTAATAAACTTCACTCCACACCAGTTTTAGTTATTTACGAACCGCAAAAATCAGACTTAAAGGTTAGAGCTTCACATGTATGGTATAACATGAAAAGTTAATTATTTCCTGTCAACAAGAACTAAGGACTCACTTAATTATAAAATCTCTTAATTAACTTACTCACAACAGACCGTAATTTTAATGTAACTTTAATGTAAGCAAACAGTGGTGAAACAAACTAGTAGTGCAAAAGTTTCTAAGTCAAACAACGTAAGATTTACGCTACTTCCAGATATATGAACATAATACTGAATGGACACACACTAGTTAAACTGCTGGAAAGAAAACCAGAAGTATTAAATGGGACCCTCCAAGTACTGCACGAAAACGTAAACAAAAATACTACTACAATCAGACTTTACGATCTTTTCACGTTTACTGAAATAATGCGTAAAGAAAAGAGAAACATTTAATAGAAAGCTTAAAAACACACTAATACACGTATTTAATGTGTAAACAAATGGAAATGAGCGTGTGGCATTGTTGGCTGGGAGGCCCCATCCGGGGAAGTTCGGCCGCCGAGTGCATGTCTTATTTCAGTCGACGCCACACTGGGCGACTTGCGTGCTGGTGATGAGGATGAAATGATAATGACAACACAACATCCATTCCACGAGCGGAGAAAATCTCCAACCCGGCCGGGAATCGAACCCGGGCCCGCTGCAAGGGAGGCAAGCACCACTCAGCTAAGGAGGCGGACATGTAAACTGAACTAAACTCACTGTTATTACAATAACTTTAATGAGAGCGTAAAACCCCTCATCATTTGCCTGACTGCAGGCCTGCAATAATGCTATTCCGTGTTGTGAGCCTCAATAAGTTCTTTCCCTGGTTGAATATTATAAATAATCTGCCACATTAATAGACTCACATGTCTGTCTGGATGGTATTTTTCAATATGGCGTGCGGAGTGGCCGCGCGATTAGAGGCGCCATGTCACGTATTGAGCGACCCCTCCCGCCGGAGGTTCGAGTCCTCCCTGAGGCATGGGTGTGTGTGTGTTGTTCTTAGCATAAGTTAGTTTAAGTAGTGTGTAAGTCAAGGGACCGATGAACTCAGTATTTTGCTCCATTGGGAATCCACACGACATTTGCAATATGCTATGGCACAACTCAGGACTTTGTCTTTCCCCTTGTCTTCTACAGTCATCTATACATAATCTAAATACTGGATGCCGTAGACTACGAGGGTGAAGTAGGAAACGGCCATCGTTTTACATCAGTGTACATTAACTATGTTAAAAAACTATTAAGTAAGTTAAGTCCAGAAAGAGAAAGCCATTAATAAAAACCATTTGTAAAAAAACTATATCTGTAATGAAACGACAGCAACCAATTGTTACTAAAACTGTTAAAATAAATTTACAATCAAATGGACTGACCGTAGTGTAACAATGTTGCCGTCTGGGGGGTGCGGTAACGCTGTTCGCGACTGATCGTTCACAAAGTGAGTTGAAAATCTCGCTGTGTGCATGGCACCAGCTACTATATTCGTGCTGGTCCGGTTACACTCTCGACTCAGCGACGTCGAATTTGGTGAAATCGCCCCGCACGTTGCGAAATAAGTTCCTGATGGCTATAGAATTTCTCCATGGTACTTGCAGATCCCACCACCTCCACGAGTACAAATTAAAGCTTGCTATTCCCAGACAGTCATCCGACCGTGGATATCATCCTGGTCGGTTCCTACAATTACCCTGGTATGCTTCTCTGTTATGTAACCGTGTGCTTGCACATCATGAACATTGTATTTCATTTTGTCAGATATTTAGATATGTAGCTGTTTATATATGTACTTTCTCTGTACTTGAAAGTTCTATCAAGGAATATTTGTTATTAGCATCCTGACACTGTGGCAGTTTGCAAGCCACGAAGGATATCGGTTCTGGATTAGTTGTTTACCTCTTTGGTACAATGTTAACAAGGTATGAGTTTCTCCCTCAACTTCAGACTTTCATTAAATTGTGTTTTGTAGTCCTTGATATATTCAGTACTTATTTATCCTTTCTTGCTTTCTTTTAAATAACTGTTTTAATATGTTGAAAACTTGTAAACATTTTAGGTAGAAGATCTTGCCATATTAATAGCCTGCAGACGTCACAGTGATAGAAATTAGAACCGATCATTCAAGTTTTATGAAGTTGGTAAGGTCAATAAAACAACAAAAGATGATTGAAAAAAGTTCAGTGACATTGTGTGATTAGCGATGTATATTGGAAACTGTCAAGAGATATTGTTAAGCAACATTTTTGAGCTGCAGTAAATATACCACATTACGGCAGTGACCTCGACATGATGATAAGAAGATATGGCACAAGCCGAAGCATGCCCGAGAATCGACTGGAAGCATATAAGGTTAGCATCAAAATTCCGCCTTTTTTGAGTGAAAAATCCGAAATTTGGTTCTATCAAGTAAAGGCACAGTTCATCGTTTGAAATTTTTTTACAAAAGATACTAAATTTAACTATCTATTGTCACAATTAGAAACAAAATACATCGAGAATATTGGGGACATCATTTGCGGCACAGAAGTGAATAAACATTCATTTACTAAGGAACGTCTACTAAATATATTCAAAGCGTATTAAGGGACTAATCACTGGAATTAATTTGGCAGACCGGAAGCCTATCCAGTTATTACGCAAGAGGCAAGCCTTGGCAGGAGTCGATGTGTCAGAAAAGGTCCTTGAGACATTCTGGCTAGAAAAACTTCCAGATTTTATAAGAAACATTTTAATTGCCAATGAAGAGGCGCAAAAAGTAGCTATAATTGGTGATAGAATAATAGAAATGTATTCACATAATTAATTATTCGTCATGAAAATTTATGCTTGTAACCAAAAGGATGTTTCGGTAACAACGAGGGTCAAGAATTTCGAGGCAACAGAAACAAATAGCTACATTGTCAACTGGTTATCGAGACAGGTCTCGCCACAGATCTCGCAGTATCCAGACATAGCTAAACCTAAATTGGTACGTGGTGAAATTAAACATGATGCACAGACTACATCACCACTGAAGGCCCACGAATGTTTTCTAACTAAGACAGTTAGACCCAAAGCACATGGGACTGTCAAAATAAGAATTTAAATTCAAATTAGACAATAGCATCATTAGGCCATCTAAACATGCTTGGGCTATTCCTCTTCACATGGTACTG
The DNA here is from genome assembly GCF_023864275.1 of Schistocerca cancellata. Classification (NCBI taxonomy): domain Eukaryota; kingdom Metazoa; phylum Arthropoda; class Insecta; order Orthoptera; family Acrididae; genus Schistocerca; species Schistocerca cancellata. Next base: position 513,465,719 of record NC_064628.1, on the reverse strand, counting down.
AAGGAAGGTGGCTCTATACGTCCGTGTGGCTATTACAGACGGTTAAATGTAAGGACAGATCTCAAAAATTATCCTGTATCTCGAATAGAAGATTTTCACTGTGCGCTGCAAGGCAAAAACATATTTTCTAATACTGATATATTTAAGGCTTATTGTCAGATACCCACTGCTGAAGAAGATAAGCGCAGGAAAACTATGACCACATCATTTGGACTGTATGATTTCAATGTAAGAGTTTCGGCCTGTGGAATGTACATTCAGCATTCCAGTGATTCATTAATGAGATTATATTTGAACTGGATTTTGTGTTTCCTTAGCTCCACAACATTTCTATCTCCTCATCCAATACTGAAGAACATCGAACTCACCTCAACTAGTCCTAAAGTGTAGGTCTAATTGCAGACCTCAAATCAGCATCTCGAAAACAATATTGGGAGTAAATGGAATAGAATTCCTGTGGTACTAGGTATCACTGCAGGTATCTCATACACTAACTGAGAAAGTGCAAGCAATTTTAGAGGAAAAGTTACCTGACGGACTTCATAAGCTTTGTATGTATCTTGGTATTATCAACTACTATCGTCACTACCTTAAAGATGCGGCGCAGACTCAGGCTGTATTACATGAATATCTTAAGGGAGCAAAACCGAAGCATAACAGACAAATCAATGGATTGAGAAAGCGAAGAAATTGTTCAAGGAATGTAAACAGGATATTGAAAATGATGTGTATTGGCTTTTCTTAACTCAGAGTTACCCCTGCTGCTATTCACAGACGCATCAGACGTTGCTGTTGATTCTGTATTCCAACAACTGGAGAAGAGAAATCAGAAACTGGTTGCATTCCTTTAACAGAAAATGAGTCACTCAGAAAGTTTACAGGACCTACGACCCAGAACTGCTGGGAATTTTGTTTTCCTCCTAAAAAAGTTCAAGCATTTAACTGGAAGGAAGGGACATCATAATCTTCACTGACCGTAAGCCACTCTCATTTGCTTTTATGCAAAGTAATGAAAAGGCATCTCCTCGAAAGATGAGACAGCGGCAGTTCATTTCACAATCTTCGATTATATTCGTCATGTCAGTGGCCATGCCAATATTGTTGAAGATATTCTATCCAGAGTTGATGATGCAACAACAATGGACTGTGATGGAATTGCCAAGAGCCAGCTGAAAGATTAAGAATTGCAACAACTCCGAACAGGGAACAACTCCTTAAATTTCAAGTCATATCAACTTCCATCAGGAAAAACGCCATGGTGTGACAATTCAACTGGAAGCAGCAGACCTCACATCCCTCAAACTTCTCGTTATCAAACATTTCTCCATTTTCATAGTTAAGCTCATCCTCGCGTAAAGACTGCAGTGAAACTGCTAACTAATACAGCTGTTTAGTCTAAAATAAAAAATTATGTATGACAATTGGCTGACTCCTATGGTAGCTGCCAGAAAACTAAGATCACTAGCCACACAAAATTACACCTTGACCTCATTAAGTTTACCCTGATCTGTAAGCATCTGATTTGCAAAGCCAAATGTTACGTCTGAAACTTGGTGGTCTCACATATAGCACATTATGAGACCTACTGATATCTTTCCTGAATCATGATACGGTTAGAAAACCATGTCACAAAGAGGCATGAAAAGTTAATCACCATCGGGAGGAAATCCAGAAACACAAACGTGTCAGTGAACAGACTTACACCAGCCTGTCTCTTGCAGAAAAAAGGAAATCAGAAGAAGGATCTTCCAAACTTTCCCAAGCCCATCGAACCACAACGTTCCCCGAAGGAACCGCCTCCAAATACCAGAGTATCGAAGTCAGAAAGGACTATAAGGTATGCACCTCGATTCTTGGAGCAAGTTCTCTCCGTGCAGAATTAATGAACTTCCACATCAGACACTTTAAACAGTTTCTTGTAATTATGTTGTATCTTTATCACATTCGTAGCATTTGAACTTGGTGTTTTTGTACCATATTTTTTATCATTCCAGTATATCTTATATTAGTTTTTTTAATGTTGTGTTGAGTCATTTTGTAAGATATTGTCTTCACCACCATATATTAATTAATTCGTGACTTTGTTACTAGTGGGAGGGGGGGGAGGGGTAGTGTGGAAATCACAGTGATAGAAAATGAAACAGAACATTCAGGTTTTATGAAGTTGGCAAGACCAACAAAACAACAAGACATTGTGTGTTTAGTAATGTAGATTGGAAACTTAATAAATATTGCTAAGCAACATTTTTAAGTTCCAGTAAACATACAACATAACAGCCGTTATAAGTTCAATAACAGGTAGTCCTAATCTTTGACTTTTTCGTATCTGGTAAATTTATAAAAATATTTTCCTCTTTTAATCAGTTGTTTAAAGCTTCCCAAACATGAAATCTGACGTAGTAAATTCTTCAGACAACGTAGTATGTCTTAATATTTCACCGGTAAAATATTTATTTTCACCTTTCTTAGTAATACAAATTCACAGTTAGTAAATGTGTTGCTGATGTGGTGAATGTGTGTACGACACGAGAACAAAAGAGTGGTACCTGCTCGGGACCGCTGGTCGTCGATTTATTGTGTCACCCTGACCATCGTGGTGATGGTCTGTTCCCCATAAGTTGTTTAAAGCGCCCCAAACATGAAATCTTACATAGTAAATTCTTCAGGCAACGTAGTTTTCACCAGTTGAATATTTATTTTCACCTTTTTTTAGTAGTACAAATTCACAGTTAGTAAATGTGTTGCTGATGTGGTGAACAGGCGTACGACACAAGAACAAGAGTGGTACGTGCTCGCGACCGCTGGTTGTCTATTTATTGTGTCATCCTGACCATCGTGGCGATGGTCTGTGCCCTTTACCTAACGTCACTCAAGCAGGTAAGGCATCTATGGGATTGAAAACTCTTTTCACATTACGATACATAATTTTAAAATTCCTCCCTACGTGAATTGTTCAACAGCTGAGCACCCACGATATGCTGCGGGTTGGGCACTTACATGGCCATGTTTACTCGATTTGGTGTAAGGAGTGTGTCAGAAGTATCCATTACATAAAACACTATATCCAACTTAACGCTATTCTTTGCATTGTGCAAGCACTCAGATATCGATAGGAACAATCTGAGGGCGAAACACCGGAGCGTAATTCTAAGCATTGTTGTGAAACGAGGTCTGTCTGCGAGAGTGGAAGAGTAACGTCGGTCGAGAGCTCGGAGACATATGTAATGTATATGCAACAAATTCCGCAGCAGCAGCGGCTAATGTAACGTATATGAAACAAACATGTAGCGTAGCTACAGCCAATATTGCCATGTTCGTCTGTGAAACTAGACTCGATAAGCAATCTGAGCTATAAGTAAATGGAATCTAACCAGCATAACACTGTGTGCGTGTTGTATGAGTGTCAGTTTTACTGTCACTTGAGCCCTCAACGGAGAGTTGCACGAAAAACTTAAAACTAACATTTGGATAAGCTATCTGACTGAGTTTTTAAACAAAAATTTACAAGTGATACAGAATCTGACTTGTGCAACGGAATTTACTGGATTAGAGTACATGAGATGTAGTGGTGTGGCAGTGACTCTGTTTTGGCCCAAATTATTACAGTCACCTCTTTAGGTTACTGCCTTTTTCCACGTGGTTTGCAGCAGTGCGCAGCAGCATGCAGCAACAGCGGCTAAAGCTTATTCTTACTAAGAATGACTTTAATAAAAAGGAGTTTCTTGTATCCTGTTAACCATTAAATAACTTTTGAGAAGGGATTTCAATAATTAAGTCTATTTAAAACTTCAGAATCATAATTAACAATATTAATAATGAGAATGACAAATGATTTGTCAATAATGGCTGAGTGCCAGGTTAACAAATTATTCCAATTTCAAAGTTACATTAACATTTAGTAACCACAGCATATTATTTAGATGTGGAGAATAATTATTATTATTTGGAGGATAAGGAAGCTCCTTTCACAGACAAGCAAAATATGGGGACTAACAATCACGAGCCTAACACTGCAACTGCTTTTGTGCTATGCTTGCGAATTTTACCTCGAATTCCATCTTCAGGCGTAGTTAAGCCATGTAAATCTCTCCTGGCTTTATAAATGAAATCAGGCCTTGAGAGTGGTAAGATCTGCTACCACCGACGTGAGGGCAGCATAACATGTCTTCTGTCTCCGAGCTCTCGACCGACACTACTAGTTAGTGGTGGGCAGGAAATCGCGTATCTATTAGAAATCACAGTGACTGAGAAGTCACAGATATCACAGTAGCAACTTTAGAGAATCTAACTGCGATTTCAGTCACAGTTAGCAGTCGCAAGTAGTATTTCATATTCAAAGACGTGAGCCATCTATTGCTCGAATTACCACTGCTTTCTGCGATTTCAGTGACAAGTCGCAACTAAGAGTCGCAAGTAGCAACTAAAAAGCGCGGTTAACAGTGGCATCTGATGGCCAAAGTTCGTACTACGTCCATCTCTTCGATACGGTATCGGGTCTAACTGCGATTTCCGTGACAAATCGCAACTAAGAGTCGCAAGTAGCAACTAAAAAGCGCGGTTAACAGTGGCATCTGATGGCCAAAGTTCGTACTACGTCCATCTCTGCGGTATGGTATCGCGTCTAACTGCGATTTCCGTGACAAGTCGCAACTAAGAGTCGCAAGTAGCAACTAGAAAGCGCGGTTAACAGTGCCATCTTTTGGCCAAAGTTCGTACTACGTCCATCTCTGCTATGCGGTATCAAGTCTAACTGCGATTTCCGTGACAAATCGCAACTAAGAGTCGCAAGTAGCAACTAAAAAGCGCAGTTAGCACTGCCATCTGTTGAGCAAAGTTCATACTACGCTATTCGCTACCGAGTCAAACTGCGATTTCTGTGACAAATCGCAACTAAGAGTCGCAAGTAGCAACTAAAAAGCGCAGTTAACATACTTTTCCTAGTGTCATCTGTTGACCGACGTACGTACTTCGTTATGAGAGCCTTGTGCCTCACGAGTTCGATGTGCTGTGTGTGCATATGAAGGGCTTATTTCAATAGTGGTACAAGTCCATTTTTGTTCATTTTGAGATACAGAGTCGTAAATTTAAATGAGCGCTGACAAATCTGCATTTGAGATACCAGAAATATTCAAGCATATGGCTTCTTGCTAGAGATGAACCTTTATTTATGTTTGTTTGGATCACTAATTTCAGACGCATTATAGACAGAAAAGTGGAGGTAATGGACTTGTACCACTATTGAAATAAGCCCTTCATGTTATATGACGACATGCACATTCAGCATCAGTTATGGTTGGTCAAATACTGCTGTGACTCTGAATGTATTATATTAATAAGAAACAACATTGTCTTTTTCTCCTGAAAATATCAAGTAACGTAACAAATGTGTTTGATTCTGCTTCCAATATGACAGTTTTGGTTAATACTCCACATGCCTACTGGACTTTGTAGTGTTAACACAGCAGAACTCACACATCTGTATAAGTGCAGAGAAATGAAAACAGTCATATGAATGCCTCACTTTTGTTCCGACACAGTTCAAGACTCGGGAGAAAAGTTTTACACCTGGTGTTCTACATGGCAACTTCACACACAAGAACTTTTTGCTGACACTAGTACCACCTACATAAGTAAGCTTTTCCTGTGTTACTTTCAAGTAATGCACTTAAGCTATTCCTGATGTAACTGGAAGATCTGTACTTCCCACTTTCATATCAACAGCCTCAAAATGCATATTGTAGACTTCGGGATATGTTACAGGTTAGTGTCACACCAAGATTGTGGAGAAAGGGGGGGGGGGGGCGGCATGTCACTCTCCAACAAGTGTTTACCAATAAGTAAGTGGCGGAAAATTATGGGTATAGGGCGGCTTAAACATGTGGAAAATGAGATTTTTATTATTCACTCACTGTATTTGACATTTATTATTCCTTTAAAATCACACAACAACTTCAATAAAACACAGTTTAATCATTCACACACTTATTTCACAATTATTTCACTTTTAAACTGCAAATCCTCTAAGAACTGTCTTGAATCTTCACGAGTCTCTCTCAAAAACAGCCTTGATGTGGGTAGATACGTACAGCAACCAGTAATCAGAGTCAGAACTGTGTCTGCAAAAACACAAGGATTATTAAACAATTTTTGCTGTCATTAATTACTAGCAATATAATTGACAGAGTAGATTGCTAATATTTGCTATAATGAATATCACATTTGCAAGAACGATCTCACTGAAGTAATTAAATCCATCGAAACGCTTAGAAACTAACCTCTCGTCTGACGAAAACGGTCTAAAGACGCAGTGGCAATTTCTTCAGATCTGTTGACAATGATATTTTGAGTTATCACTTTACTGAGTGACTGAAATGTAGTTCAGGTACCTGTGAACATAACAATATGTTACAATTCTTTTCTAAATACGAACTATTACGGTACTGTACGGCTACTGACATATTAATTACACTATTAATATTTTCACAGTTGTTTCTTTAATACAAAATTAAAGCCAACGGAAGAAAAAACGTAAAACATACTTGCCAAAGACAGGTTTGTTGAGATGCAATTTTCTGTGTTGACAGATGTAACTTTCTCATACGGTGGTAAGTCGCAGAAATCGCAGGAATCACAGAAATCGCAGAAGTAGCAGAAGTCACAGAAATCGCAGTAGTAGCAGAAATCGCAGAAGTAGCAGAAGTCACAGAAATCGCAGAAGTAGCAGAAATCGCGGAAGTAGCAGAAATCGCAGAAATAGCAGTGGCGGAGGGATACACGACCTATGTTCCTTAACTGCGACTCTTAACTGCGACAAATCACAGTTAAGAATCACAGATACTCAAAAGTAGCATTCACAGAAATCACTGATATCGGAAAATCGCAGTTTAGCCCATCACTACTACTAGTGGTGGGCAGGAAATCGCGTATCTGTTAGAAATCACAGTTACTGAGAAGTCACAGATATCACAGTATCAACTTTACAGAATCTAACTGCGATTTCAGTCACAGTTAGCAGTCGCAAGTAGTATTTCATATTCAAAGACGCGAGCCATCTATTGGTCGAATTTAGCACTGCTTTCTGCGATTTCAGTGACAAGTCGCAACTAAGAGTCGCAAGTAGCAACTAAAAAGCGCGGTTAACAGTGGCATCTGTTGGCCAAAGTTCGTACTACGTCCATCTCTGCGGTACGCTATGGAGTCCAACTGTGATTTCCGTGACAAGTCGCAACTAAGAGTCACAAGTAGCAACTAAAAAGCGCAGTTAACAGTGCCATCTTTTGGCCAAAGTTCGTACTACGTCCATCTCTGCGATACGGTATCGAGTCTAACTGCGATTTCCGTGACAAGTCGCAACTAAGAGTCGCAAGTAGCAACTAAAAAGCGCAGTTAGCACTACCATCTGTTGAGCAAAGTTCATACTACGCTATTCGCTACCGAGTCAAACTGCGATTTCTGTGACAAATCGCAACTAAGAGTCGCAAGTAGCAACTAAAAAGCGCAGTTAACATACTTTTCCTAGTGTCATCTGTTGACCGACGTACGTACTTCGTTATGAGAGCCTTGTGCCTCACGAGATCGATGTGCTGTGTGTGCATATGAAGGGCTTATTTCAATAGTGGTACAAGTCCATTTTTGTTCATTTTGAGATACAGAGTCGTAAAGTTAAATGAGCGCTGACAAATCTGCATTTGAGATACCAGAAATATTCAAGCATATGGCTTCTTGCTAGAGATGAACCTTTATTTATGTTTGTTTGGATCACTAATTTCAGAAGCATTATAGACAGAAAAGTGGAGGTAATGGACTTGTACCACTATTGAAATAAGCCCTTCATATTATATGACGATATGCACATTCAGCATCAGTTATGGTTGGTCAAATACTGCTGTGACTCTGAATGCATTATATTAATAAGAAGCAACATTGCCTTTTTCTCCTGAAAATATTAAGTAACGTAACAAATGTGTTTGATTCTGCTTCCAATATGACAGTTTTGGTTAATACTCCACATGCCTACAGGACTTTGCAATGTTAACACAGCAGAACTCAGACATCTGTATAAGTGTAGAGAAATGAAAACAGTCATATGAATGCCTCACTTTTGTTCCGACACACTTCAAGACTCGGGAGAAAAGTCTTACACCTGGTGTTCTACATGGCAACTTCACACACAAGAACTTTTTGCCGACACTTCTACCACCTACATAAGTAAGCTTTTCCTGTGTTACTTTCAAGTAATGCACTTAAGCTATTCCTGATTTAACTGGAAGATCTGTACTTCCCACAAGTGTTTACCAATAAGTAAGTGGCGCAAAATTATGGGTATAGGACGGCTTAAACATGTGGAAAATGAGATTTTTATTATTCACTCGCTGTATTTGACATTTATTATTCCTTTAAAATCGCACAACAACTTCAATAAAACACAGTTTAATCATTCACACACTTATTTCACAATTATTTCACTTTTAAACTGCAAATCCTCTAAGAACTGTCTTGAATCTTCACGAGTCTCTCTCAAAAACAGCCTTGATGTGGGTAGATACGTACAGCAACCAGTAATCAGAGTCAGAACTGTGTCTGCAAAAACACAAGGATTATTAAACAATTTTTGCTGTCATGAAATAGTATCAATATAATTGACAGAGTAGATTGCTAATATTTGCTATAATGAATATCACATTTGCAAGAACGATCTCACTGAAGTAATTAAGTCCATCGAAACGCTTAGAAACTAACCTCTCGTCTGACGAAAACGGTCTAAAGACGCAGTGGCAATTTCTTCAGATCTGTTGAAAATGATATTTTGAGTTATCACTTTACTGAGTGACTGAAATGTAGTTCAGGTACCTGTGAACATAACAATATGTTAGAATTCATTTTCTAAATACGAACTATTACGGTACTGTACGGCTACTTACATATTAATTACACTCTTAATATTTTCACAGTTGTTTCTTTAATACAAAATTAAAGCCAACGGAAGAAAAAACGTAAAACATACTTGCCAATGACAGGTTTGTTGAGATGAAATTTTCTGTGTTGACAGATGTAACTTTTTCATATGGTGGTAAGTCGCAGAAATCGCAGGAATCACAGAAATCGCAGAAGTAGCAGAACTCACAGAAATCGCAGAAGTAGCAGAAATCGCAGAAGTAGCAGAAGTCACAGAAATCGCAGAAATCGCGGAAGTAGCAGAAATCGCAGAAATAGCAGTGGCGGAGGGATACACGACCTATGTTCCTTAACTGCGACTCTCAACTGCGACAAATCACAGTTAAGAATAACAGATACTGAAAAGTAGCATTCACAGAAATCACTGATATCGGAAAACCGCAGTTTAGCCCATCACTAGACACTACTATTCCACTCTCGCAGACAGACCTCGTCTCACAACAATGCTTAGAATCGAGCTTCCATGTTTCGCCCTCAGATTGTTACTATCGATATCTGAGTGCTTACACAATGCAAAGAATATAATTAAGTTGGATATATTGTTTTAAGTAATGGAGAGTTCTGACACACTCTTTACAGTGGTTATGGCCGACTCGGAGAACGTTTTTATTCCTCATCCGCAAGGGAATTCCGCATGCTACTTGATACACTTGCCGAATTTTTTACATGATCGGTACGACTTTCTCGTACGCCACCAAGCACCTGAAGATGGAATTGACATCCTGAAATCCATGTCTTGTATGATGTTATCCAAAGAAAGAATCTGTCGAGTACAGCTGGAACGTATTTAATTCATCGTGAAAATATTGTGCCCTTAGTCTGCTGAAATCATCTATTTCTATGCAAGTAATCAGCCATCTAAATACCTTAATTACTCACAAAGTATTTTATATTCTGGGCATCCGCAGCTGTTGAAAGGCATGATGTTAACAATTTTACCAGCTGACAGCTGGTAAAATTGTTGTTTCATTGATACACAACCGATTTCGCGGCTTAAAGCCGCATCATCAGCTGCAGCAATGTGAAAAGGTCATAGGTGTATTTATCACTACCAGTCAAGATATATTAGTTAACATCGTCGACATTACATTGGTGAAAGAAGAGTGACTCAGACGTGATCCATTACTTTCGTAATGTCAGTGTAATGTAGATAATATTCACTGAGTAAAATATCTTGACTAGAAGCGATGTGTGCATCTATGACCTTTTAACCATGCTGCAGCTGATAATGCGGCTTTAAGCCACGAAACCGGTTGTATATCAATAAAACAAACAATTTTACCAGCTGTCAGCGGAATTCTTTTAAGCAACAAGCCTAATTACTGTTTAAGATCCCTCTGTTAGTATATGTTGTAACAGCACATTTTGGGACAAAAACGTATGCACAGTCTTAGATTTAGGTTCAAGGGGTAACAGTGACCATGAGATGGTTGTAGCAACAATAATTACTAAAGTACGAAATAGTGGATGCCATACGAATTACAGAAGAGAGAGTACATGTTACGCGAAGAGTTAGCTTCGAGAAACCTTTGTGTAATGTGCATACCGATTGTGTTGTGTGCAAGCCAAAAGCATATGTGGAATCGAATTTTTCAGCTGTGTTTGGACCATTCTGTTCTTTGACATGTTACCGTGGATGAGACGTGTCGCGCCAGAAACAGAGCAACAATCAAAGAAGTGGCTCTGCTACAATAAAGGCTATATCGATTTCATCTACTGCAATGATTATATTTTTCTTGTTGATTGCTTTGCGAAGCGTAAAACTATAAGTAGTAACCTCTAAGCAAGTCTTCTATACTGACTGGATGAAAAATGCATTGACGGCAATGGAAAGTGTTACACCACGAAGCACTAATTCGATACATAAAACTTTGGGGGGGGGGGGTATTCATCACACAATGAGTGTTACATGAATGACATTTAATCGCAACTGTGGAATCTGATATTAGCTGCATTATGTATGAAGATGTTACCTATTGGTGAAACATGAACATTTTTGCCAGACTGGGACTCGAACCCGGATTTCCCGCTTGTCGCCAGCGGTAGCCGTAACCACTTCAGCTATCTGAGCACGCTTCCAGGACAGAACCAAACTTCCATTGACGACGATGCTAATAAGTTTGTCTTCTTGAAATCCTGTGCAGGAATCCAAGTAAACTTGCGAGCGATGGAGTCATAGACAGTATAACATATGGAAGCGACAAGCGGGAAATCCGACTTCGAGTCCCGGTCTGGCAAACAATTTTCATGTGCCACCAATAGGTAATACCTTCATACCTAATGCAACAAATGTTAGAAACATTTCGCAGTTGCAAACAAATTTCATAAACTCAGTGCAGCTACAAGATCGTCACCAATATCTGTTACTTCAGACATTGTTCAAAGAAAATGGGTATTGAATGATTGAACTTTCATTTCATTCGTAGCAGCCGATCATCCTCAACATCAGTCAGTATGACATATGACCCCTACAGGCATACATACACACTGTTTGTTGTGACATGGTAGCAAACAGCATTAGAATGCCATCTCGAGGGATATCTTACTATGCCTAAGACACATGCTTTGTCAGTTCATGAGGATTGCTGGCTGGAGGTTGGTATGGAAGTATACATATTCTCATGCTATCACAGACATGCTTTATGTGTGATAACCGGGGGGAATGGGAAGGCCAGTCACGGATGTGTACGTTTATCTAGGCGTTTGTGGTGCAGTGCCATTTGTTACCATGATCATGAAGAGTATGACAAGAGGGTTTAGCATTCTTGCCACACTCTCACCAGTGTGAGCAATCAGTAACCCTTCAACTATTACACCAATCGAGGTAGTGCACTGGACTCGCAATCGGGAGGACAACGATACAAACCCAGGATCGGCTATCCTGATTTAGATTTTCCGTGATTTCCCTAAATTGCTTAAGACATATGCCGGGATAATTCCTTCGAAAGGGCAAGGCCGCTTTCACTCTCCCTCCTTCCCTAATCCGAGTATGTGCTCTGTCTCTAATGTCCTCGTTGTCGAAGAGATGTTAAACACTAATCTCCTCCTAATTCAACTGTCAACAAACTGGTCCTGTTGCCATATCCAATAGCTCCCGACACCTTGATCCCAGTCCGCAGCTCGTGGTCGTGCGGTAGCGTTCTCGCTTCCCGCGCCCTGGTTCCCGGGTTCGATTCCCGGCGGGGTCAGGGATTTTCTCTGCCTCGTGATGACTGGGTGTTGTGTGCTGTCCTTAGGTTAGTTAGGTTTAAGTAGTTCTAAGTTCTAGGGGACTGATGACCATAGATGTTAAGTCCCATAGTGCTCAGAGCCATTTGAACCATTTTTTGAACCTTGATCCCAGGAGTTGGAGAAGTATGGGTCTCTAGAAGCACTGCATCCTGTGATTTGACACTAGGTCGTCCAGAGGCACGGTGGCGTTGATTTGATCTTCAGAAACAGAAGTGAGACTCATCGCTGAGCAACACAAAAAAATTTTCAAATGTGTGTGAAAATTGATCGTTTGCTCCTTGACTCAGTTTTTTTATTACAGAGAGCACGCAGCCCTCTGACCGAACGCGCTGAGTTACCGTGCCGGCCGTCCGCTCGGCTAATCCCGCGCCGCTGAACAACACGGAAAGCGAATCAATATCCCAGTTGACGCCGTTGTCTGTGGTACAATGTCAACAGAAAATAACGGATGGAAACTCGTTATCTCAATCCAGCTTCCAGTAATCTGTTCCCTACAGTTTGTGGTGTGGTGACACGCTGCCTGTAACCTCTGCCCAGATTTTAGCTGTTGTCATCTGTTCGTTCGTCAGAGCCAGACGAACAGTCCTAGGATCTTCTTGTGAGGAGTCCTTCAGGAAGTACCCGTACCTAATCTTCTTGGCACATTGTTGTCCTTAGTTCACATTATCATCATTTGCTCTGCAGTTATAGCACTACAGTCAAATGTCTGTGCGATCTATCGGTATGAGCACCTCAAAACTTCGACGTTTCTCGAAGTCCGAAAGACAGCGATGAGCTGAACGTATAACTCGTCTGGGAATGCTGTGTAGCGTTCCCCACATAAAACGTTCGAGTAACGTTGGATACACACAACAGCCATCATATCCTGAGTCACCTGCAGGAATGGTTCTGCTCTGTTCTGTAAACACTGAAAATAAGCTCGCAAAAAAATGAAATTTTAATCAGTATATTTCACAGGCTTGTAAATACGGTAGCGCCATTTGTAGTTTTCGACCAATATGTTCATTGTGTAACACATTCTATTCCCGTCACTGTGCGTGAGAAATTGCGCCACTTGTCTGATATTGCGTCTTTTTATGTCACCAAGGTTTCTGCAAAGTCTCCATTTTATTTAGCGGCTCAGCAACGAAAAACACTAATATTTCCATCTAGATACTGTTGGATTAAAGGAGACCACTCACCGAAAACAGAAGTACTGATATGTCGATATGCGTTTGATACATTTAAGTGAGGTGACTGTTATCACAAGCGCCCTCATTTCTTTTCGTCTGGATGCTTCTGAAATCATCACGCTCACCCTTCCTTTTTTCCTTCCTTCAGAATTGAAAGAGTTTCTTTGCACGAATTCTACAAAATTCCGTTGAGTAATCTAGGAAGTATTCCAGTCAACATTGTCAAAAGCTTTCTCAAAGTCTACAAATGCTAGAAACGTAGGTTTGCCTTTACTTAATCTAGCTTCTAAGATAAGTCGTAGGGTCAGTATTGCCTCACGTGTTCCAATATTTCTACGGAATCCAAACTGATCTTCCCCGAGGTCGGCTCCTACTAGTTTTTCCATTCGTCTGTAAGGAATTCGCGTTAGTATTTTGCATCCGTGACTTATTAAACTGATTGTTCGGTAATTTTCACATCTGTCAGCACCTGATTTCTTTGGGACTGGAATTATTATATTCTTCTTGAAGTCTGAGGGTATTTCGCCTGTCTCATACATCTTGCTCACCAGATGGTAGAGCTTTGTCACTATGGGCTGTCCCAAGGCCGTCAGTAGTTCTAATGGAATGTTGTCTACTCCCGGGGCCTTGTTTCGACTCAGGTCTTTCAGTACTCTGTCAAACTCTTCACGCAGTATCGTATCTCCCATTTCATCTTCATCTACATCCTCTTCCATTTCCATAATATTGTCCTCACGTACGTCAGCCTTGTATAGACCCTCTATATACTCCTTCCACCTTTCTGCTTTCCCTTCTTTGCTTTGAACTGGGTTTCCATCTGAGTTCTTGATATTCATACAAGTGGTTCTCTTTTCTCCAATGGTCTCTTTAATTCTCCTGTAGACAGTATCTATCTTACCCCTAGTGAGATAAGCCTCTACATCCTTACATTTGTCGTCTAGCCATCCTTGCTTAGCCATTTTGCACTTCCTGTCGATCTCATTTTTGAGACGTTTGTACTCCTTTTTGCCTGCTTCATTTACTGCATTTTTATATTTTCTCCAATCATCAATTAAATTCGATATTTCTTCTGTTACCCAAGGATTTCTACTAGCCCTCGTCTTTTACCTACTTGATCCTCTACTGCCTTCACTACTTCATCTCTCAAAGCTACCCATTCTTCTTCTACTGTATTTCTTTCCCCCATTCCTGTCAATTGTTCCCTTATGCTCTCCCTGAAACTCTGTACAACCTCTGGTTCTTTCAGTTTATCCAGGTCCCATCTCCTTAAATTCTCACCTTTTTGCAGTTTCTTCAGTTTTAATCTACAGTTCATAACCAATAGATTGTGGTCAGAGTCCACATCTGCCCCTGTAAATGTCTTAAAATTTAAAACCTGGTTCCTAAATCTTTGTCTTACCATTATATAATCTATCTGAAACCTGTCAGTATCTCCAGGCTTCTTCCATGTATACAACCTTCTTTTATGATTCTTGAACCAAGTGTTAGCTATGATTAAGTTGTGCTCTGTGCAAAATTCTACCAGGCGGCTTGGGATAGAGTAGCATGGAGAGCTGCGTCAAACCAGTCTCAGGACTGAAGACCACAACAACAACAACAATCTAGAAAGTACCACCTGTTCCCCATACCCAGACTGATATCAGGCTCTTGGCATCCTGTTTGTATTGGGCCAGCGCCAGGATAAAGACATTATTGTGCTCTCTGTGAATGTTTATAATGAAATGCGTGAATAAATGTGCTAACGACTGTAATGTTCGGAAGATGATAACTGCGAATATTTATCGTCGACTCATGGAACTATATGGTGATAAGAGTTAATGAACGAAACATACATGAGAAAATGTTATTAACTGTTCAATAATGGCGAAGAAACGTACAATATGAAACTCGATACGGTTGTCCATCGCCCATGACAGATTATTTGAAGACTCAAGTGATGAACAAATCGTGAAATTTACCTTTTTTATGGAGGTCAAAGAGTTCCTAGGTACCAAACAGGACTGCAGTGCTCCGTGTATTCATAGTCTGGTACCTTGTTCAACACATCCGGAATGTTCATGGGCGTATTATCTATGGCTCCAAAGCAGTTTGAATTACAGCACTTGCAGTGCTCTCGCTATTTCGTTGCGCGCAGTTGCAAGGTGGACAGTCTGTGCTTAATTCTGAGTGCGTCTTGTGATAAACTAGTCTTCATACTTTTTCTCCATTTTGTGCTAAGTCTGTTTATGATAATAATTGTTTATAAGCAGAAAATGTTAAGGAGTGTTTGAAATGGCAAGAAAGTTGAAACGTAAAGAGAGACTGAAGCTGCTCCATCTGATATTGATACACCAAATGAGGAAAGTAGTTATTCAGACTCAACAATTCACAGACCAAACAACGGAAAATCACACCATGCCAACAAAATACTCCCACTTATTCTCTAGAAGCGGAAAGAATTCAATTTGAAGAGAGCGTGATAGCAAGAAACATCTTACTCTTTTTAGGACAAAAGAATGAAGAAGGAATTTTCACTCTCAGGTGATACTGAACGCAAAATCTTGGAGTTCATAGCTAGGTTTTATTGCTAATCGTAAGAGATGTGAAAACTGTGCTATTTATAATATAAAATCAGCACCTCATTCAAAGTGCTCCCAATGTAAGGTGTTTGTGGCAACGAGAGAAAGAACTGTTTTTATCATCACCATTTCACATGAAGTTATGTTTTCCGATGACAGTACCATTGCGACCCGACGGTACTCTCTAGTCCCTTTTCGAAGAGAAAATGAAATAAAGATCAAAATATGTTTTTCCGCATTTTCTTTGTAGTAAAACAATTTCCCGTTGAGCATAACGATATAACAAAATTGTGAAGTGTCACAGTCAAACAATAAAAATTCGAATCGGAAAGGGTTAAGACCCAGGTGGAGAAGGGGAGGGGGGGGAGGCAGGTTTTTAACGCCCTGATATGGGGGCAGGGGAGGAGGGCTGACAGTGTGCTGAGTGTTCACACACAGCGATTTATCGGACCGTAGGAGTGCCGACAGGAATGTGGCACCGGGTGTGACAAACGCAGGCTGCCGCGGGTAGGAAGAAGCGAGGTGTGCGGCTGTTGTGATGTTTTCCGAGTTCTCTCCCATCACTCGCTGGCATTCTTTTGAGCTATCATCACTACACATGCCCCGTCAAACACAGGAAAGTAGGGTCAATCGGCTTAGTCGAGAGATCTGGCCGTTTCCACCAAGCTATACCAGGTCCCTAATTATTCTGAAGGCCGACTAGCTTACACACGGCATCATGTATGGACTCGACATGCCATACCGGATATCACACCCGACAAAATGTGCCGTTTTTAGAGGTGGCCACCGACTATGACACGGGAATTCTAAAACTTGTAGATAGATATCATACGTGTTTCAATAACGAAGATAACTGCATAGAGAAAAAAGTGAGTTCCGATATTCTATGTGACATGTGTTTCGCCAATAAAACATATTTCTCGAATTTATGGGGAATAGTCACAAAGTTGTGATTCGCCTCGAAAAAATAACGTCGTGTAACTAACTCTTTATTTGTTCGTAGGTACACGTCTGCAGCCATGGAAAGCGTAGAAATCCCCATTCCACAGTATCGTAACACGCCGCAAGAGCAGCAAAAATAAAACGGCACAGCCCATCGATAAGGTGCAGTATCGTGCGCTATTTCGTTTTCGACAACAGTGGGAATGGTGCAGCTGTGTCAAATAAGTCAAAATGACTTCTTTAGCCATCTGGATTGACGTGACAGAGCTGTAATATTTCTGCTGCAGCCAAAAACGAATTAGCGCACGATACTCTATCAGTGGACCCGCCCGGATATATGCGCGCCTTACCACGCCGGTTCCGAAACTAGGGCCTGCGTGCCGACCAGCCTGGGTGTGCAATTTTAGGCGGTTTCACACGTCCGACTCCGTGAATACCGGGCTGTTACCAACGTCCTGCCTCTGATGCAAGATTAGCAAACATTTCGGAAACGCTCTCACACTTTCACATGGAATAACGCTAGACGCAGGTGGGTGGGTACACAAATTCCATCCCGGGCGAGGGGGCGGAATACAGCTGACACTACCAAATCCAGATTAATACTCCGAACTCATGAAGATACGGGATAAGGCCAGGAAGAAGAAGAAAACTCTATTTCATGAAAAGTATGCGCCTTTTTGTTTCGGATCGTTACCGGCTTGCTACGGTACTATGACTCGGGGGTCATTACGTGTTCCAGGAATGGAGACAAACAAACAAAATATAGATTACTTGCTGCGCCCCGCGGTGTTACCCACGGTTGAACGGTTATTTACAAAAAGAAAAAAAAATTACGGGTAAGTATTTATTCCAATCATCTATTAGTCCATCTCCTCCACTCCCTTTCTCTGTCCAACTCCTCCATCCCCCACCCTCTGTCGATCTACTCCTCTCCCTCTCTCTGACCAACTCTTGCTCCCCCTCTCTCTGCCCATCTCCTCTTCCTCCCTCTCGTTACTTATCTCCCCACTTCCTCAGTAACTCATTCTTTTCTCTTTCCCTCTCCCCTTTACCTGTCCACTTCCAGCTCTTCCCTTCCTCTGTTCAGTTCCTCCTCCCCTTCTCTCTCTCCATCTCGTTCTCCCCCTCTACACTATGTAATCGAAGGGATCTGGACACCTGGCTGAAAATGTCTTACAAGTTCGTGGCGCCCTCCATCGGTAATACCCGAATTCAGTATGGTGTTGGCCCACCCTTAGCCTTGATGACAGCTTCCAATCTCGCAGACATACGTTCTTTCAGGTGCTCGAAGGTTTCTTGGGGTATGGCAGCCCATTCTTCACGGAGTGCTGCACTGAGGAGAAGTATCGATGTCGATCGGTGAGGCCTGGCACGAATTCGGCATCCTAAAACATCCCAGAGGTGGTCTATAGAATTAACGTCAGGTCTCTGTACAGGCCAGTCCATAACAGGGATGTTATTATCGTGCAACCACTCCGCCGCAGGCCGTGCATTATGAACAGGTGCTCGATCGTGTTGAAAGATGCAATCGCCATTCCCGAATTGCTCTTCAACAGTGGAAAGCAAGAAGGTGCTTAAAACATCAGTGTAGGCCTGTGCTGTGATAGTGCCTCGCAAAACAACAAGGGGTGCAAGCCCCATCCATGAAAAACACGACCACACTATAACACCACCGCCTCCGAATTTTACTGTTGGCAGATGATGTTCACCGGGCTTTCGCCATATCCACATCCTGCCATCGGATCGCCACACTGTGGACCGTGATTCGTCACTCCACAAAACGTTTTTCCACTGTTCAATCCAATGTTTACGCTCCTTACACCAAGCGAGGCGTCGTTGGCATTTACCGGCGTGATGTGTGGCTTACGAGCAGTCGCTCGACCATGAAATCCAAGTTTTCTCACCTCCCCCCTAACTGCCATAGTACTTGCAGTGGATCCTGATGCAGTTTGGAATTTCTGTGTGAGGATCTGGACAGATGTCTGCCTATTACACATTACGACTCTCTTTACTTGTCGGCGGTCTCTGTCAGTCAACAGACGAGGTCGGCCTATAGGCTTTTGTGCTGTACGTGTCTCTTAACGCTTGCACTTCACGACCACATCGGAAACAGTGGACCTAGGGATGTTTAGGAGTGTGGAAATCTGGCTTACAAACGTATGACACAAGTAACATCCAATCACCTGACCACGTTCGAAGTCCGTGAGTTCTGCGGAGCGCCCCACTCTGCTCTCTCACGATGTCTAATGACTATTGACGTCGCTGATATGGAGTACCTGGCAGTAGGTGGCAGCACAATGCACCTAATATGAAAAAGTTTGATTTTGGGGGCGTCCGGATACTTTCGATCACATAGTGTATCTGTCCATCTGCTCCTCCCCCCTAGGTGTCCACCTTCTCATTCTCCCTCTCTGTCTGCTCAACTCCTCCTCTCCCTTCTCTCTCCACGTTATCAACCTCATTCCAATTGGAGTATTGTGGTTCTTACCGCCCCTCTCGCTCCAGTATCTCTTCTCAAATCGTAACTAATATGTTTACCAAATTTGGTTAAAATCGTTCGAGGAGCTTAGGAGGAGCTTTTTACCCGTGTCTCCTGTCAAACATATTTCACACGCATTTGTACAAAATTTATCTGTGTCTGTACGGAACTTCACCCTGCAGTTTCATTTTCACACAGTTCAACGTATGTGACATTGTATCTCCTGAACTTCTGTGTCGCACAGTGATATAATTTTGACGGGACATTGAGCGACATATGTGGAAACCCTGGATACATTATGGGGCAGTTTTCACGCATCTCAGTGTTTGTGACGTCATATCTGCTGAACTACGTGTCGAACAATTATATAACTTTGATGGTACACTCACTGGTTAATGTGAACTCTGTCTGCAAACTGTGTCGCTAGTACAGTTAGTAATAAATTAAACATCATGCTTCATTTTTATTGATGAACAGCGAAAACGCAATAAGTGATGAACTTTTTTCCTTTCTTAATTTAGCTAAGATTGCCAGCGAGGAAATGTTCCGTAATGGTTTGATGTTGTGCGTAAAGTTTGTTGCAAGTCACTAAGTGCTCTCATTGTCAAATACTGGTTGAATAAAGCATGGGTATTTGCGCGTCGTGGGCTCCTCTTCTTTTCCACCTGACACTGTCCCCTTTGGTAGGTAGGTAAATATAATTCAAGCTACAAACTACTTCCAATGTACGAGGTGCATTCAAGTTCTAAGGCCTCCGATTTTTTTTTTCTCCAGACTGGAAAGAGATAGAAACATGCGCATTGTTTTAAAATGAGGCCGCATTCATTGTCAATACGTCCCAGAGATGGCAGCACCGTACGGCAGATGGAATTTTACTGCCAGCGGCGAGAATGAGAACTGTTTTAAATACTTGAAATGGCGACGTTTTCCTTACTTGAACAGCGTGCAATCATTCGTTTTCTGAATTTGCGTGGTGTGAAACCAATTGAAATTCATCGACAGTTGAAGGAGACATGTGGTGATGGAGTTATGGATGTGTCTAAAGTGCGTTCGTGGGTGCGACAGTTTAATGAAGGCAGAACATCGTGTGACAACAAACCGAAACAACCTCGGGCTCGCACAAGCCAGTCTGACAACATGATCGAGAAAGTGGAGAGAATTGTTTTGGGGGATCGCCGAATGACTGTTGAACAGTCTGTGGGTTCTGTGCACACAATCCTGCATGACGACCTGAAAATGCGAAAAGTGTCATCCAGGTGGGTGCCACAAATGCTGACAGATGACCACACGGCTGCCCGTGTGGCATGTTGCCAAGCTATGTTGACGCGCAACGACAGCATGAATGGGACTTTCTTTTCGTCGGTTGTGACAATGGATGAGACGTGGATGCCATTTTTCAATCCAGAAACAAAGCGCCAGTCAACTCAATGGAAGCACACAGATTCACCGCCACCAAAAAAATTTCGGGTAACCGCCAGTGCTGAAAAATGATGGTGTCCATGTTCTGGGACAGCAAGGGCGTAATCCTCACCCACTGCGTTCCAAAGGGCACTACGGTAACAGGTGCATCCTACGAAAATGTTTTGAAGAACAAATTCCTTCCTGCACTGCAACAAAAACGTCCGGGAAGGGTTGCGCGTGTGCTGTTTCACCAAGACAACGCACCCGCATATCGAGCTAACGTTACGCAACAGTTTCTTCGTGATAACAACTTTGAAGTGATTCCTCATGCTCCCTACTCACCCGACCTGGCTCCTAGTGACTTTTGGCTTTTTCCAACAATGAAAGACACTCTCCGTGGCCGCACATTCATCAGCCGTGCTGCTATTGCCTCAGCGATTTTCCAGTGGTCAAAACAGACTCCTAAAGAAGCCTTCGTCGCTGCCATGGAATCATGGCGTCAGCGTTGTGAAAAATGTGTACGTCTGCAGGGCGATTACGTCAAGAAGTAACGCCAGTTTCATCGATTTCGGGTGAGTAGTTAATTAGAAAAAAAAATCGGAGGCCTTAGAACTTGAATGCACCTCGTAAATTTCATCCAGATACGTGTACGCCTTTCAGCATCAAGAAGTAACAAACACACTAAATCACGCAGACACACACTCATCTTAAACACACTTTTGCATTTTTAATATATGAGGGGCAGTCAAAAGAAAGCCGAATACCCGCAGCAATTCAAACTAGTCACTATAAGTGTTAAGACATTTATCGTACTGGGAGGCGAACGCTCAATTCCTGTGATGTAGAACACGGTCAGCAGCTGATGTATGGACAACTTCACCCAATGTTGCACTTCCTCGTCCTACTGAAACCGACGCCAAATCACGTCTTTCTTCACGTCGTCAAAGATGTGAACATGACATGTCGAAAGATCCGGCTGTATGGAGGATGTTGCAGTATTTCCCAACCAAACCACTACTGGCAGCGTAGGAGCGAATGTTATCGTGAAACAGAATGATTCCTTTCAACAACATTCTGAGAGCCCTAGGGCAAACAGAAAAGCCAACAATGGCAACATCCCACGTCTTTCCCGCCAAAGAAATCCAAAGTTGTTCACACAAGTTCCAGTAAGGTTATGACGACCCACTTATTCGACTGCAGGGTCCCCTCTGCTCTTGAAGTTCTTCCAGCGTGCACAATCAACCCGCAGCTCTTTGAGAACACTTTGGACAGAAAATGCGATGCGCCATAAGCCGAAAATGCCCAGGGATGTGTCGGATGGAATCATCATGTTGCACGATAACGCCCGCCCCCACACTACCATTCGGACAAATGCTACACTTCAGTGATACGGTTGAGAACCGCTGCAAAATCCTCCTTATAGCTTGGATCTTCCGCCTTTCATATCTTTGGGGACCTGGAAAAAGACATGCATGGACGTCAGTTTCAGTTGGACGCGGAACTGGTAGAGCCGGTGCGATTGTGGATCCGCCAGTGGCCGACCACTTTCTGCGAAACAAACACCGATCGTCTCGTCTCCTGGTCAGATTAATGTTTTAACACGTGTGGTGATTACTTTTGAATCGAACCATTCAATGGTCCCATTGTGTCAGGTATTCAGTTTTCATCTGAATGCCTCTTACGTATAAGATATAACGTTATTTCTTCGAGGTGACGATTAAAACTTCACGCATGTCCTTCGTATTAAAACAAAAGAGTCGTTCCTCTCCTGGATTATTCTTATAGCATCGTACTACAGCAGGGTCGCCAGTTTCCGATGTCACGGCTTGCCTTGCTCTGTGTCGATTAGGCTTTGTCCAGTCCTCGGGCTTGAGCGCGTGCGCTTTGCGTGTGTCGCAGAGCCAGGGGTCGCAGCGCGGCTCGAGCCCCGTGATCCGCACGCCGCTGGGCGGGCCGGACCGGTCGCCGTCGCCGGTGGGCGCGCGCGCCGCCTCGCCGTGCCCCTCGTGCCCCGGGCCCGGGCCGTCGCCCTCGCCGTCGCCGTCGCCGTCTCCGTCGCTGCAGCAGGTGCAGCCGCAGCCGCGCGCCGGCCGCTGCCTGTCGCCGCTGCTGCTGTCGGCGGGGCCCGGCACGCCGCCGCCGTCGCGCGAGCCGCCCGCCTCGCCGCTGGGCGCGCTGCAGCCCGACCTGTACGCGCGCCGCGACGGCCCGCTCTTCCTGGACGCGCGCACCCGCGGCCGCAGCCTCGGCCGCCTCCACCTGCGCCTGCACTACGACTTCGACAAGTCCGACCTGCACATACACCTCATCGAAGGTCAGTATTCGACTTCACTCGAAGTGATTCGCTGCACTTTTATGCTACAGCCTCGCTGCTCACACATCGCCGGCATCGACCTATACTTGAGTATTGCTCATCAGTGTGGGATCCGTACAAGGTCGGGTTGACAGAGGAGATAGAGAAGATCCAAAGAAGAGCGGCGCGTTTCGTCACAGGGTTATTTGGTAAGCGTGATAGCGTTACGGAGATGTTTAGCAAACTCGAGTGGCAGATTCTGCAAGAGAAGCGCTCTGCATTGCTGTCCAGGTTTCGAGAGGGTGCGTTTCTGGATAAGGTATCGAATATATTGCTTCCCCCTACTTATTCCTCCCGAGGAGATCACGAATGTAAAATTAGAGAGATTCGAGCGCGCACGGAGGCTTTCCGGCAGTCGTTCTTCCCGCGAACCAAACACGACTGGAACAGGAAAGTGCCCTCCGTCACACACCGTTGGGTGACTTGCGGAGTATAAATGTAGATGTAGATGTAGAAGCCCACTCATTTCCTACAGCCTCTTCACACGGAGCTACCGAGAATCGCTTCTCGGTGGCGTTTCCTCTCGCGAAGGATGTTACATATCAGTGATCTCCAAAGTGGTCTATACAGGATATTCGGAAACTGTTGGTTTAAATTAATGCGGACGCTAGAGAACAGCCGCGCGGGGTAGCCGTGCGGTCTTGGGCACCTGTCACGGTTCGCGCGGCTGCCCCCGTCGGAGGTTCGAGTTCTGCCTCGGGCATGGATGTGTGTGTTGCCTTTAGCGTAACTTAGTTGAAGTTAGATTAAGTAGTGTGTAATCTTAGGGACCGATGACCTCAGCAGTTTGGTCCCATAGGACTTACCACAAATTTCTAAATTTTTTTTCCTAATTTCTGATAGAGAACATCAAAACAAACATATATAAAGTCTGCTAACACTTTCAATGATTTATTGCACAAGAACTAAATATTTTAGGGGAGCAAGGGGCTTGTTGTAACAGGGGTAAGTAGTAACAGGCTCTTTTCACTAGGATCTTAAACTTCATTAGCGTATTTCTTTGACTCGATTTGACCTATAAACCGCGCCGCATCATGTTGCCATAGCCAGTGTCCCCCCCGGCCGGCGCAGTGAGCGGAAGTGTGCACGCGCTTCACTTTTGCCAGGTAATATAAAATTTTACTGTCGTAACATTTTCGTTTGCGTTATTATTATCGACCAATTGCAAACTTTCTATATCTTATTTACATTCAAATTTATCTATCTCTGATAATGTGTAACAGTTTTTCAGATTGCTAAATTGTTTAAACAGTTATCTTGATAAATGTTAAAAATCATACCATGGGGTTAGTTGTAACAAAACCCCGGGGCTTGTTGTAACGTGTTACAACATGCGCCACGTTATAATGTAGACACCTACTTTTTTTCCCTTTCTTCTAGAATGAGGGTGTATAAAAGAAAGTCAGATTCAGAATCTGAATGAGAAGAGTGGTATTGTCTGGTATGTGGTGACGCTTACACAGATTCAAATAAAGAAGATTGGGTCGAGTGTTGCATTTGTAAGATGCGGGCACAATGGCTCTGAGCACTATGGGACTCAACATCTTAGGTCATAAGTCCCCTAGAACTTAGAACTACTTAAACCTAACTAACCTAAGGACATCACACACACCCATGCCCGAGGCAGGATTCGAACCTGCGACCGTAGCAGTCCCGCGGTTCCGGACTGCAGCGCCAGAACCGCTAGACCACCGCGGCCGGCGATGCGGGCACATGTAGGATGTGTTACACTATATCTTTTATTTGTATTAATTGTACCTCAGATGAAGACTGAATTTAATTATGATGAAACCCACCAAATGTCGATTCGTATATAAGTGCAATACTTTGTTAGATAGATATTAAAAAGAGATAATTACGAAGCATACCTTAGACATAAATAATTTAATTACTTACTGTGATTGAAAAGTGCCATGATGATTATAAGTAGTGTTTAACTAAATAAAACTGTTAATTACTTAATTTTTAGGTGTTGATTACTTAAAAAGTGTATTTAAGTTGATTTTTGATAAGAATTACATAACCCCTACTTCAGAAAGATGCCACATTTGTTAACAATAAACAAAGAATAAATGATTAGAGGTGTTATTGTTGTTTTTTGTGTCGTTACTACTTGCCCCGGTAGACGTTAAAACTTGCCCAAGCATGAGGTAAGTTGTAATACCACACTTGTTCTAGCAAATAATTGATTGTAAAATAATGACCCATAGTGGTTCAAATGGCTCTGAGCACTATGCGACTTAACTTCTGAGGTCATCAGTCGCCTAGAACTTAGAACTAATTAAACCTAACTAACCTAAAGACATCACATATACCCATGCCCGACGCAGGATTCGAACCTGCGGCCGTAGCGGTCGCTCGGCTCCAGATCGTAGCGGCTAGAACCGCACGGCCACTCCGACCGGCTTGACCAATAGTTATGGTATTATTTTTACTTGATTTGGTAGAGGAAGAGTTACAGCATCCATCAATCTTTATTTAGTAGCAATTTCATCAATGGATCTCAAGATATATTAGTTTCCATGAGAACTGTTACAACAAGCCCCTCGCTCCCCCACAGATCCGCTGAATTACAGGCCTATACCACTAACGTCGATTTGCAGTAGGGTTTTGGAACATATACTGTATTCGAACATTATGAAGTACCTCGAAGGAAACGATTTATTGACACATAGTCAGCACGGATTCAGAAAATATCGTTCTTGTAAAACACAACTAGCTCTTTATACTCATGAAGTAATAAGTGCTATCGACAGGGGATGACAAATTGATTCCATATTTTTAGATTTCCAGAAGGCTTTCGACACCGTTCCTCACAAGCGTCTTCTAACCAAACTGCGTGCCTACGGAGTAACGCCTCAGTTGTGCCACTGGATTCGTGATTTCCTGTCAGAAAGGTCACAGCTCGTTGTAATGGACGGAAAGTCATCGAGTAAAACAGAAGTAATATCCGGCGTTCCCCAAGGAAGTGTTATAGCCCCTCTATTGTTCCTGATCTATATTAACGACATAGTAGACAATCTAAGTAGCCGTCTTAGATTGTTTGCAGATGATGCTGTCATTTACCGTCTTGTAAAGTCATCAGATGATCAAAACGACTTGCAAAATGTTGTAGATAAGATATCTGTTTGGTGCGAAAAGTGGCAATTGACCCTGAATAAAGAAAAGTGTGAAGTTATTCACATGAATACTCAAAGAAATCAGCTTAATTTCGATTACGCGATAAGTCACACAAAATCTGAAGGCTGTAAATTCAACTAAATACTTAGGGATTACAATTACAAATAGCCTAAGTTGGAACGATCACAAAGATAATATTATGGGTAGAGCAAACCAAAGACTGCGATTCATTGGCAGAACACTTAGAAGGTGCAACAGGTCAACGGAAGAGACTGCTTACACCACGCTTGTCCGCCCTATTCTGGAGTACTGTTGTGCGGTGTGCGATCCGCATCAGGTGGGACTGACGGATGACATCGAAAAAGTACAAAGAACGGCAGCTCGGTTTGTACACTGCTGGCCACCGTAAATGCAACACCCTGAAGGAAGCATCCGAATCAAGTGAAATTTACACCATGAGTTTGCAGCGATGAGATATGCAACTGATTAGAATTTCAGCGCAGACGCACATCACGCGCGCCTGTGGCGCCACCTCATAGCGCCATTTAAGGCTTGGCGATTTCGACGAGTGTACGTTCGGCACGTGTGTTTACCTTGTGGTTGTTTCACAAGACGATCAGTTATGCCTCGTAGAAAACAGCGAACGTCTTTTGATCAAGTATCCGAGTTCGACAGAGGAAGGATAGTGGCTTACCGAGATTGTGGATTATCATACAGAGAAATCGCTAGTCGTGTTGGACGAAACCAAACAACTGTAATGCGGATATGTGACCGTTGGATGCAGGAGGGTACGACGGACCGACGCGGTCGATCGCATTCACCTCGGTTCACCACTGCACGTGCTGATAGGCAAATTGTGCGCATGGCAGTGACGGATCGCTCAGTGACATGCCGAACCATAGCACAGCACATTGCGTCTGTAACGCATCATCCAGTGTCTGCGCGTGTCGACGCCGTTTACAGCAGAGTGGTCTGTCCGCAAGACGTCCATTGCTTCGTCTACCATTGACGCAGAACCACAGACGTCTCCGTCGCCAAAGGTGTGATGACAGACGGATGTGGACGGCAGAATGGAATGACGTTGTCTTTACTGACGAGGCACGCTTCTGTCTGCAGCACCACGATGGTCGGATTCGAGTGTGGAGACACCGTGGAGAGAGGATGCTGGACAGCTGCATTATGCACCGC
This sequence comes from Schistocerca cancellata, assembly GCF_023864275.1. Taxonomy (NCBI): domain Eukaryota; kingdom Metazoa; phylum Arthropoda; class Insecta; order Orthoptera; family Acrididae; genus Schistocerca; species Schistocerca cancellata. The sequence continues at coordinate 513,438,320 of NC_064628.1, read as the reverse complement.
CACACTGGTCTTGCACCGGGTATTATGGTATGGGGCGGTATTGGATATTACTCTCGCACGCCTCTAGTACGCATTGCCGGTACTTTAAATAGCCGGCGCTACATATCCTAAGTGCTGGAGCCAGTTGTCCTTCCTTACCTTCAGGGCTCGGCCACAGCCATATTTCAACAGGATAATGCGCGACCACACGTGGCACGCATTGTCCAAAGGTTCTTCGTCAATAACCAGATTGAATTGCTTCCCTGGCCGGCTCGCTCTCCGGATCTTTCACCGATAGAAAACATGTGGTCCATGGTTGCTCAACGAGTGACTCAGATTACGTCCCCAGCTGCCACACCAGATGATCTTTGGCAACGTGTGGAAGCTGCTTGGGCTGCTGTACCCCAGGAACACATCCAACGTCTCTTTGACTCAGTGCCGAGACGTGTGGCAGCGGTGATCTCCAACAATTGCGGCTACTCTGGCTACTGATTCTGGCAGGAACCACATGTCACAGACGTCTGTAAACGTAATCATTTGATACTTGGTCAACATGTTATCTACAAAATAAATTTTGTTGTGCTACCTCTTGTCTTTCTTGGTGTTGCATTTACGGTGGCCAGCAGTGTATTATCGCTTAATAGGGGAGATAGTGTCACAGACGTGATACGTGAATTGGAGTGGCAATCATTAAAACAAAGGCCTTTTTTGTTGCGACGGGATCTTCTCATGAAATTTCAATCATCAGTTTTCTCCTCCGATTGGGAAAACATTCTGTTGGCACCCGCCTGTGTAGGGAGAAATGATCACGATAAAATGAGAGAAATCAAGGCTCGTACAGAAAAATTTAAGAGCTCGTTTTTCCCGCGTGCCGTTGGAGATTGCAACGGTAGAGAGACATCTTGAAGGTGGTTCATTGAACCGTCTGCCAGGCACTTTATTGCGAATAGCCCAGTAATCACGTAGATGTAGATGTCATACATATTGCAGTTTGAAAAGAAACTCTGAAAGTTTTTTTTTACAAACATTCGTTATGCGAACCATGAGTGACCCGGCAGACGTCAATACGGTAATCGAATTCTTTCCATAAACGAGCCAGCATGGCATCGTCGACTGTGGCAGTCGCTTCCCGTATTCTCTCCCGGAGCTCTGCTACATCACGTGGTAGAGGCGGTACATACACCAGATGTTTAATGTGTCCCCACAGAAAAAAGTCACACTGAGTGAGACCTGGTGATTGGGGAGACCATTTAATGAAACAGCTTGTCCCCTTCTGTAGCACGGCCGATACATCAAAAATGGTTCAAATGGCTCTGAGCACTATGGGATTTAACATCTGTGGTCATCAGTCCCCTAGAACTTAGAACTACTTAAACCTAACTAACCTAAGGACATCACACACACCCATGCCCGAGGCAGGATTCGAACCTGCGACCGTAGCGGTCACGTGGTTCCAGACTCAAGCGCCTAGAACCGCACGGCCACACCGGCCGGCGCCGATCCATCGATGCGGCAGCTCCGTGTTCAGGTACCCACGAACTTCACGATGAAAATGGGGTGGAGCCCCATACCGCTGAGAGATAGTACGGTGAGTCCAATTGCATTTGAGATAGCCATTGCTGCAAGATGTCCAAATAGGAATATCCAGCAACAGTGCTCTCGGCGAAGAAGAATGGTCCGTGCAGTTTTCGACGTGACAAGGAACCAAAAAAAATCTACTTTTGAGGAATCACGCTCAAATTCAGTTAATTCGTGTGGATGCTTTGTACTCCAGATTCGATAATTATGCCCGTTCACTTTCCCATTGGTGTGAAAAGTGGCTTCGTCGCTAAAAATAAAACGATCAACAATGCCATTCCCATCCTCAGTCAATTGTTGCAACTGCGAACAAAACTCAAAAACGCTTATCTTTGTCGTCGTCATTGAGCTTCTGCACTAGCTTCAGTTTGAATGGTTTCAGACAACTTCTGTCGCAGGACTTGCCACACTGTCATTGGAGCCATTTCGAGTTCACGGGATGCACGACGTACCGATTTCTTTGGACTCCTTGTGACTGTCTCTCGTACGCGCTCCACATTCATTTCACTCACACTGGGATGTCCGCCTCTCTTTGCCGGGCATAAGCAACCCGTCGTAACGAATTTGTTGTTGGGTTCTTACCGTACTTGCTTCTAAACATCCGTTGAACAGCTGTAGCACACTTGCTTTTGTCAAACTCCAACACACAGAAAGCTCGATCCGCACCTGAACTCGCCATGTTTGCGACTAGCGCTGACTATCGGCAAATTAGCAAACTACGCTGTGGCGGTATACATAAAAAAAGCAAAACTTTCGGGGTTTCTCTTCAAAATGACATATGTATGATATCTGTACAACGTTTGGTTCTTGTGCAATAAATAATTGAAAGTGTTCCCGAACTTAATGTACACCCTGTATTTCGATAAGGAACATATAGTATTCATTCAAATTAATGCGGGCGCTAGAGAACATTAAAACAAATATATTTCGACAAGGAACGTATAGTCTCAGAAGTCAACTAGTAAAGTCAGGGAACATTTTGCTAGTAGTGCTGGCGTAAGCTTTTGTGTCGGTGTCGCTGAGTGGGAATGTGTACTGACATTCAAAGCTGCTCAGTGTATGGATGGTTAACTGTACTGGTTGGATGTGCCATTGAGTGTTAGACAAAGGATGGCCACTCAGGTCACCCTTCCGCACATGTCTTGGTTTCTTATTCTGGGAACTTATGGAGAAGCTTGTGTATGAAACCGTTGTGGAAACATAAGAAGTCTTCGTCGCTAGAACTGCCGTCGCTGCTGGTACCATTGCAGTCATGCCAGGAATCTTCGAACGGACGCAAGTCAGTCATCCGACGATGTACTGCGTACGCACAGGCCAATGGCAGCGCATTCGAGCAGGTCCTGTGAATGACACTGCTGTAATTAGCATGCTAAACTGCCTTCTGTGTAAATTGCCCCTAGCGTCAGAAATTGTCGTCAGGGACTATGAGTACCATAACTAAATATATTTGTTTTGATGTTCTCTACCTCCTGCATTAAGTTCAATGAATAGTTCCGGAACATCCTATGTATAAATATGTTGTTAGTTCTTTCGGACACTAATGAGAAAAATTAGTGAACCGCCATTTGAAGCTGATTGCCGAATGATTCTACCATCGCTAACATACATTTCGCGTACGGGCCACAAAGATAAGATACGAGAAATTACGAGCGGAAGAGCGAAAGATAGAGTTGCTTCACCCTCTACCTCCACAAATGACACGAACAGATGAGATGAACTGGAATTTTGGTTGCGACCTGCCTAAACAGGATTCACTCTCGTGGACCCCCATTTTCATCTCATGCAATCCCAATTTTTGTTTCGCTCACTTGGTCCGCTTGCAGATTAGAGTAGACTCCCCAGGGGGCATACAGACAGTCGTTTTTCCTCCGCTCTATTTGCGAGTGACACAGGAAAGAAAGTGACTAGTAGTGATACAGGGTATCCTCCGCCACGCACCGTACAGTGGCTTGAAGAGTATCTATGTAGATGTACATCCAGCAGCCACCATGAATTACGACACAGACGACTTACAGACAAAAGCTGCGAGTACGTGTTGATTTAAATCAATAGAGAAAGTTGAAAATTTGTGTCGCGTAGGGATTTGAACCCTGATCTCCTGCTTACTAGGCAGATAGCATCTGGACACAGTGGTTGTCGCAACTGCGCAGACTATCCTAACACGCCTCCCGTCAGACACAGATTCTTAACTTATCTGTACACTCCGAATGTAATGCCCTTGCCCACTATCCTCATTACTCGTGGCATTTCACCGATTCCCCGTAAGAGCTCGAGCTTGGTGCGTACTTGCTCTGAAGAGATATCTGGCCGTCCTCACCTTAATTATATTTCCTATAGCACAGACATCATTTTGGTCCAGCAGCCACTAAGAATTAAGACACAACGAAGTTACAGACATTGGCTGCGAGTGGGCGAGGACGATCAGTGATGTCTTCAGTGCAGATACACACAAGGCTCGAACTCTTATGGGCATCAGCGAAATGCCGCGGTTAATGAGGATAATGGGCAAGGGATACTACATTCGTAGTGTGTGGAGAAGCTGAGAATCTGGATCAGATCGGAGGCGTGGTAGAGTAGATGGCACAACTTCTTTTTCATTAAGAATAACAAATTTTTATTTGTATCTACATTTCTCGATGATTAACGGTAGATCTGTATATTATTCAACATACTATTATTCTTACAATGTAACTCAAATTCACATTGATGTGAACAAAGTATCAGCGAAAAGGTTTCCACCGGTTGAAAACCTCTGCGAATTTCTTTCGATCTGGAGTTGGGAAATCTTCAGGATGCAACTCTACATAGTGTCGTAAGGCAGCATCCTTCTCCGCCAGAGAGCCGGCCTTGTACTTGTCAATGAAGTTACCAAGAGCAACAAAACCAAGGTAAATAGTGGATACCTCTGTATGCCGCGTAGCATGGGACGCACGGTTAGCAGCATTCGCGAAACACACACCAGCGAATGCTATGCCTTGGTATGTCAAAGGAGCCCATATTTTGCTAAGAAGCGGCTCTTCCGGTCAGACCACCTGCCTAGTAAGTGGGATTGTGGGGTTCAAATCTCGGTCAGATAACGATTTGCAACTTTCCTTATTAATTTCAACCACGTGCCCACTCGCAACCAATGTCTGTAATTACTTTTATCTTAACATCCTGTATAGGCCCCCGGGAGTCTACTTCAATCTGCAAGGGATCCATGTGAGCGAAAAAAAAATGGTATTGCATCAGATGAAAATGGGGATCCACGAGAGTGAATCCTGTTTAGGCAGGTCGCAACCAAAATTCCGATTCCTCTCATAGAGCTGAAGCTTACTCCTCTTCGTCTCATTTGTGGAGGTAGAGGGTGAAGCAACTCTTTCTTTCGCTCTTCCGCTAGCAACATTCAACGACATTATTAATTATTTTTCTGTCTCCGCTCTGTAACCTACTACCGCTTGCCCTTCTTAGACGGATGGAAAGAGTATCTGGCGTTGCCCGTGACGGGCCAGAAACTATTTCGTCACTCATCAAGAGGTGTATCAGTTCCTGACATATCACAACACGGCACAACCCCACTTCGCAATGGCTACATACAAGGCTCTGTATTTTAAGATCGTTTCACACTTTTCCGGCTTTCGAAAACACGGCGCCGGGTGCACGGCTGCCGATAGGGACTTCTGACATCTGCAGTCTGCGGTGTAGCCTGTGTCGACAGGCTGCAACGACAACAGCACGTCAGGCGTCCCTAAAGTATGACACAGGATAAAGAAATTGATCGCAGTAAAAAAATCCCTGTAATGGTTTTTTGTAGACGTCTAAAGAAAGGGAGAAATAGGGTGCAATGGGTTCATCCAATCAAGATGAGATGATCGATGCTGGAACGTTCTTTGTATGTTTTGTGGTCTTGGGAAACGATGCTGATAAGTTTTTCATCTATTTTAGGATGATTATGCTAACCATTAACGATCTGCATGTAAGATCGAAGGATTCAATCCACGCCGCAACACATCCTTCAGGGAAGGTATGAAACCTATACGTATGTTGGCTGTCACAATCAGGGAAAATGAGAAATTGTAAGTTTTATTGTAATTTCTGTTCCTGTTCCAAAGGACTTTAATATAATGTATGTAAAAAATATTCAAGGAGCAAATACAAATGTATTAAAATATAATATTGTAACGGACAAAAATCTTAAAATTTAGCACCGCGCGGGATTACCCGAGAGGTCGCCGGCACGGCAGCTCAGCGTGTTCGGTCAGAGGGTTAGCTGCCCTCTGTAATAAAAAAAAAATTGAGTTAATCATCAACAGCTGGAATTTCACTACTTCATCGTCTTCGAAACCGTCTAAGTTCGGAATTACGTCATTGAAAAACCACGTACGCATATCTGGTTTTTAATTCAAGGCACCGATTAGTTCAAATTGAACTAGATCTGGTCTGCTTGCTTTCCCTTTAAGCAGTGTTGATTTCTAAAATGTTTCAACGTCCACCGTGATAAAAACAGGTAGCAAGTATAGTTTCACGCGAGAGAACACAAAAGCGTTGGCGACCGCAGCAACAAACGTCACATACCGCCAAATGTGACCGCCAACGATGGCTACGCAGCCTGTACTCCATCTGTCGTCTTGGTTTGCCGTCACCGGCAGCCGGTTGTGGCAGTGGGGACGGCCGGCTTCACACAGCAGCAGCAAGGAAGTCACGTGCCGTTTATCAGGCGTCGGGCAAGTGTGAAATGTCTCGTGCAATGTACTTCCTGACAGCCGCGTACCGACGTCGTTTACACGGCAGCCAGACAAGTGTGAAACGACCCCATCGTGGAGGTTGGCAGCAGAAGACGACGAATAATAAGCGGACTAAGTCGCCCGAATTCTACCTACTTCTGACGATTCAGAGCAAGGGATCGCTGGGGGGCCGCGCGGGATTAGCTGAGCTGTCAAGGGCGCTGCAGTCATGGACTGTGCGGCAGGTCCCGGAGTAGGTTCGAGTCCTCCCTCGCGCATGGGTGTGTGTTTGTCCTTAGGATAATTTAGGTTAAGTAGTGTGTAAGCTTAGGGACTGATGACCTTAGCAGTTAAGTCCCATAAGATTTCACATACATCTGAACATTTTTTTGATCGACCGCTACGGTCGCAAGTTCGAATCCTGCCTCGGGCATGGATGGGTGTGATGTCCTTAGGTTAATTAGGTTTAAATAGTTCTAAGTTCTAGGGGACTGATGACCTCAGAAGTTAAGTCCCATAGTGCTCAGAGCCCTTTTTTTTTGCGCTGTCAACCGAATTTTTGCGGGAAATTTTTTGTTATAAAAGTTAGGTGAACATTTTAAGCGAAAAAATCTTAAAAATAGTCACATTTTCATCTACCGCAAACCGAAACCCTGTCAGTTTTCCAAGACAAGATAATGTTAGCTAAATGTGATGCACAATGGACCATTCACGTGGCAAGTAAGTCGCCCGTATGGTTCGTTACGGGAAACTGTTCGCTAGGTTTATAATTCACCTTGATGTCCTCGCTTGGTGCGAACTGTAGCAGCGAAGTACCGAGCAACGGTGCGCGGAGCGATGCTGCAGACCAAATTAGCTGGTGTAATAATTTTGCAAATTAATTCCTCTGATTTAGCTAACTTGTAATTTTTATTCTATAAAATAGCAGGATGAAAATCAAGAACTCGTAGATGTATTTCAAGAAGTAGATGTGAATAATAACTGACGAAATATTACTTCACAGTGAGTAAGGCTACTAATCACTCTTACATAAAAATTGCGTTAATAATGCTGGGCCAAATCTTCATTGCTTTAACTATTTCTGCTTCAATAACATTTCAAATAATCTGTAAATAACTACATTTCTGTCTGAAATGAACCATTGTTACTGTCCTCAGACGACACAGAGCATATCGCTTTCACTTTACACCACCGCAAGTAATCCACTCGAATATCGATGTGGACAACTGACCAGTAGAGATTTTCGGCGAGCAACGAGATATCTGTGTGAGCAGCGATGTGCCACCCGCAAGGCTGCTGCGTAAATGTACTCTACCACCACTGCTGTTGTGGAAAATTTCACAAGGCATGGGCCCTAGGTACATCCAAATGTAATAGACGAATAACATTGCTTAGCTGGGTGGTAACGTTTTTACCTCCCATGCATTGGGCCCGGGTCCGATTCACGGCCGGGTCGGAGATTTTCTCCACCCGTGGACTGGGTGTTGTCATTATCATCATTTCATCCTCTTCATCGGCCCCAAGTCGCCCAATGTGGCGCCAAATGAAATAAGACTTGCACTTGGCGGCCGAACTTGAATGGGACATCCCGACCAACAATGCCAAACGACCATTTCATTTCATTTACCACTTTCTACAGGAGTACCCCAAGATATTTTTTTTCCTTTATTGCTTTATTGATTTTCGATTCCCCCTCCCACAGATTGGGGGGGGGGCGGGGGAGGGCTGACAGCAGTTTAATACGCTGCTCCACAGCCGAGAGACGAGTTAAACAAACAATGGTAAGATAACAAACAATATATAAAAAATGCGATAAAAACACGACGTCGACGATGCGGATGAAGACACACAGTAAGTAGACAGGCACAATTAAAAAGACATGGCGACAGTCTGTTGTCTGTTCGCTCGAGTTAAAAAAAAAAAAAAACTAGCAACAGTATGGTGGCTGTTCACAACACTGACAGGGGACGCTCAGCACTGAACACTCACTAAAAACAGCGCTATAGGCGACACTATCCAGCAATCTATGTCTCATCCAAAACCATTCTGCATTCAAAAGGAGAGTAAAACTTTACCTGTTACCATTGACATAGCTTCCCTCTTAGCATATTCCAGCCGTACACCTTTCTATCAAACAACAAATCAGTATTTTGGTCTCTTTGTCAACACTGACCATGCTTGCCTCAGTCCTTTTTACTTGAGTTTTCTTTCTTCCATTTCACCTGCTAACTTTACCCCATTATTTATCTCTTTTCTCTGGACCAATCAACTGCTTCTCCAGATCTGATTTCACATCTGTATCTACATACACACTGTGCAAGCCACTGTATCATCCATGGAGGAGGGTACCTTGTACCACAACTAGTCATTTCATTTCCTGTTCCACTCACAAATAAAGAAAGAGAAATATGGCTTTCTGTAAGCCTCTGTAAAAGCCCTAGTTTCTCTTCTCTTGTCTTCTTGGTTCTTATGTCAAATGTGCATTACCAGCAGTAGAATCATTCTGCAGACAGCTTCAAATACAGTCATTTAAATTATCTCAATAGTGTTCCATTGAAAGAATGTTATGTTTCTTCCAGGAATTCCCACTTGAGTTTATGAAGCAACTCCATAATACTCGAATATTGATCAAACTTATCGGTAACAAATCTAGCAGCTCGCATCTGAATTGCTTCAATGTCTTCCTTTAATTCCTTCTAGACTGATACCATACCTTTTGTTACATGTCACTATGCACATTTGACAATAAAATGAAAAAAATGAGGAAATCACTTAACATAATGTTAATGAGACTGACTTAGCATTACTATGTTATTATTATTTTAACATTATGATTATTATTATTATTATTATTCTAAAGTGTGTACTGCTCATGTGCAATGTGTAATGTTAACTCACTAAGATGTCTTGACAGGTGAAATAAATTCATGAATGAATGAATAATGGTATGAAAGTAAGCAGAGAATGTCAACGTTTTCATTGTAAATAATGATTTTTATATGTCTTTCAGCTATTAGAATTGCTCCACCCCAAAGAAAGTCGGTGGCATAATTTGGGACGATGAGAAGTTTGCCACTTTTCTTAATCACCTTAGAGACAGTGCAGACCTTATTAGTGGCTTGCTTTTGGGCATTCTGGCTTATCACAAATACAAAACTGCCAAGACACTACTGCTACTTGTCATCAATGAGACTAGGTTTAGCAACAACATGCCGTCTTCACTCTGGCATTGCCAGTGAATTCTAATTGATCCAGTGCTTCTGCCTGATTGTGCACTATTGACCCTTTGGCTCCTAAATCTGCCAGAGAACATTTAAACAGCTAACATATGAGGAGGCACTGCTGGAGTTTAAACTTTGACTTGTTGACAGAATGCAGGCACTATCACAACACTGTATTCTAATCAACAACTAACAGCACTATGCTGCAGTTGACAACCAGTACATCTTCACTGACACCAATTTTGCAAAACCCCAGCTGAGGTGCCCCAACATTCCATGCTGCTGCTGACTGCTGGATGACAGCTAGACCAACCCAAACTAGGACTCCCCCCCCCCCCTTTACCAGCCTGAGTGCCCTTCACAGCCTTGGCAGACAAAAGTCATGTACCACGACAGCTGAGGTTATCACCCTCCCAGCTGGCCACTGACCTGACTTCATGTATAAATAAAAGCCATGCCGACCGAGTGCTTCCATGCCCAACACACAATAATACTACTGCTGATTTCACACTAGATTTGGGCAGGACACACAGAGCTGCAGGCAATCCTGTGCCGACACAAACTAATACAGCAACCTGACATAGGTGCATTGGGCCACTGTCCATAAACAAGATGCCTCTACACACCACAACAAAACAGCACTAATCATTTTTTCAACAGGCATATGGCTCCTGACCATTTGTCTATGACAGATGCCTGCACACATATTTCCTCCTCAATACTGAGGCCAATGTGACCACTCTATAACCTACTCTCATGCCTGCTACACTGTCTCTGTCACCACTGCAACGGCATGCAACCAATGACACTGTAACCACAGTTTCTGGACCTGCACACATCACACTCAATCTTGGCACAGATAAGCAAATACCTTGGACATTACTGGTGGCAGAGACAGCTGAACCAGTGCAGGGAGCTGACTTCCTCAGGAACTACCAACTACTGACAGATTTAAATAGTTCCCTCCTACTATGATGAGACAGCCAGTAATTGATCCATGGTGCGGTCAGTGATGCACTACTTGCTGGCACTACAACACCTTCAGTCATGCTGCCACCGCTCGACACCCCATTTGACCTGAAGATACAAAGTGAAGCACTTTCCAACCAGCTACACTTAAAAGCCAATTATGCATCATTACATCATGACAACGTCATATGTCTCACCACCAATGAACAATTATGGAGACTTTTGTTTCATTGTTGTCACTGTAGAGTCTTGTACCAGGGGAAGCAAGGGAGATGATGTTGTTTGGTGCCGGTATCCTCGTTATACAACACAACGGCACGCATATATTAACAGAGTTCTTTATTTACCAGAACAGAAAGGTACTTATGTGTAAGCTAGTCCATGTATTGTGGTATAAGCTCTTCTGTAATAGTCTGTGTTAGCCTCACTGTTGGTGAAGCACAAGTCCCACTATGAACACTATTCCAGTCACTATTTACTGAGACACACTCTGATGCTCTCTGACTGTGTCTGCGACTGTAACTATGACTGACTGGGCCCTCTAGTCTGCAGCAGCTTTCTAATCACTGGCGGTCAAGACAGCAGTAGCAGCACATTGCTTGCGAGTCTGTCTTTAGCCTCTCTCCTGATAGGTGTGCTTGATCCAGCACCTATTATTAATCTCCGTGAAACCTCTTTGCCGACAGCTGTGTTGGCGTGGCGACAGCTTACACCAGCACAACTCCCCCTCCCCCCCCCCCAAAATGCCTCACCATTGTCATGTAGGGAGGCTGCAAACAACAACTAGGAGGGAGGCAGGATGCTGGATGTAGAGATGAGCCAGAAACCATGACTGTGAAGGACGGTGTACTCCTGACCATAACCCACCATCTGGCTTGCGAGGCAACAGGAACATGCTCCAGAAAACTGCTGCCAGGGTACATGTCCAGGCTGATGGCATGTCCTGGGGTGATGATGGCTATGGCAACGGTCATGGCAGGTCCAGGTCCATTGGATCAGTGAGTGGGGACAGTGGGGGCGAGGGCACATCACCCATCCGCTACTCTTTGGGTGCCCTGGTGGCAGCTGCGAAGGCCACGTGGTCCTGTCAGGCTGTGAATCTGGGGGAAGAAAAGCAGTAGAATCATGAAGCAAATGACATGCACAAATTTGGCTCTGGTGGCCATGCTGCAAACCATTGAGACCTGCAATTAAGTACATAAAAGGGCCATTGCATTCCAGGGTCATGCCTCTTTTCTGTCGTCCATGGTTGCCATTAACCTTGAAAAGAACAAGATCTTGTGGTGCAAAGTGGTACTTGCAGAGCATTGGCAGCGCTCGACACTGCGATAGATGTAGCAAGTGTAGCAGCATTCGATGGCAATGGCCATGCAGAAATTCCGCCAGTAATGGTCCGTCTCGTGATAAGAGGTGAGAAAAAGTTCCAGCGCCTTTTCCTGGGTGTGGGTGGTGTGAAGCTTGGCCATCTGTTGTTTGATAGTGAGTATGGAGTGATCTGCTTCTCCGTTGGATTGCAGGTGAAATGGAGCACTTGTTAGATGACAAATGCCATTGCGTTCACAAAGCTGTTCAAAGTCACATGAAGTGAACTGTGGTCCATCGTCTGACACAAGTACTTCTGGCAAACCTTCGATGCAAAATATGGAGGACAACACTTGAATGGTGCTACATGATGTGGTTGAGTTCATTGGCACTGCAAATGGAAACTTGCTAAAAGAGTCTACCACTATGAACCAACAAGAGGTCCAAAATGCAATGTCAATGTGCACTCATTGCCATGGCGATTGCATCTTGTGCCAAGCTGAGAATGTTTGTGGTGGAGCGGATTGGTTCTCCACGTATGCGTAATACTGTGCCGTCATCTGTTCAGTGTGGGCGTCCATGCCCTGCCAAGAACAGTGCCATCAGGCTAGCTGTTTAGTGTGAAGAATTCACCAATGTCCTTGGTGGAGCAATCACAACACATCCTTTTGCAACACTTTGGGGAAAAGCACATGCAATTGTCCACTGTGATTTTGAACTAGAATCACACCTTGTTGTATCAAATGGTTATTCTGACATGCAAAATATCAGTGCACAGCTCAGTTATGGACATTGTTCAATGGATGAGGCCAAGACTTGTGAATGTAATGCAACAAAATTGTGATATCTGGGTCTGTTTCTGGTCCTGTGATATTTTTCTGTAGTGCAAGGGAAGAGATTCCAGCAATTCAGAGTCCAACAACAATATGGAAATTGTGAGACCACCTTGATGCAAAACACTTTGTTATTTGTTTACTTATTTATTCTCCAAACTAGTTTTGGTGACAAATTTCACTATCATCAGTGGGTTCTTTAAATCTTATTTATTGTATGTTATGGCATCAAGGCAAACTCACAACTCCCATATTATTGTTTATTTTATGCAAACACAGACCAAATGGAAGAGTTCAAAGATAAATTCAGAGTCCTGTGCAATGATTTGGCAACAAGATGTGGCAGATGCATCAAAATCAGAGTCTGGGCCAGTAGGAAGGTGAGATAGGGCTTCTGCATTGCTATGCTTTGCTGTGGGTCTGCACATGGTTTCATACTGATACTGCAAAACCACCAAAGCCCAATGTTGCAATTTTTGAGCATTGCATATAGGAACCAGTTTTGACGGATGAAATAAGGACTGCAAAGGCTTGTAATCTGTCACTAAAAAGAACTTGTGATCATACAGAGCTTCAGTTAACAACTTTGAGGCAAAAGGAATAAGTGTGTCTTGCACACCAATCCTGTGCTAAAGCAAAGCATTCAACCCAAAGGAAGAAGCATCAACTTGCAAAACTACTTGCTTGGCAGGGTCAAAATGCACTAAACACCTGTCACTAAGCAAGGTGATGATGATGATGTTTGGTTTGTGGGGCGCTCAACTGCGTGGTTATCAGCGCCCGTACAATTACCCAATCTTTGCTCAGTCCAATTTCGCCACTTTCCTGGATGATGATGAAATGATGAGGACAACAAAAACACCCAGTCATCTCGAGGCAGGTGAAAATCCCTGACCCCACCGGGAATCGAACCCGGGACCCCGTGCTCGGGAAGCGAGAACGCTACCGCGAGACCACGAGCGGCAGACACTAAGCAAGGTGTTTTTGAGTTTCTGAAATGCATCTTGACAGTATTTAGTCCATACAAAAGTATATTTTTGCAGTCAAAGCGATGCAGTGGACCATGATCTGAGAAGCTTTTTGTAAAAACCAAATGTAGAACATCATTTTGCCTAATACTGACTGCAGTTGAGACACATTGTGAGGAACAGGCAATTCAAGGATTGCAAGCAAATGAGATTGGAGGAGGTGCACACCCTGACTGTTTATCACATGACCTAAGTATTGTAGTTCAGTTTGCAAAAAGTAACTCTTTTTGAGATGACACTTGCGTCTTGCTTCTGACAACAGTTGAAAAAGAGTATGCAAATTGGCAATGTGTTCCTCTGGTGTAAGCCCTGAGACAACAATATCGTCAAGGTAATTTGAACAAAATGGCACTTTTGCAGCCAGCTGTTACAAGTAATGCTGAAAAATGGAGGGTGCAGCAGAGCTGCCAAAGGGCAAGCACAAATATTTGAACAGTCCTAAGTATGTATTTATTATCAACACTTTCTGTGATTCTTCATCCAATCGAATTTGCAAGTAGGCATCACGCAAATCTACACTCCTGGAAATGGAAAAAAGAACACATTGACACCGGTGTGTCAAACCCACCATACTTGCTCCGGACACTGCGAGAGGGCTGTACAAGCAATGATCACACGCACGGCACAGCGGACACACCAGGAACCGCGGTGTTGGCCGTCGAATGGCGCTAGCTGCGCAGCATTTGTGCACCGCCGCCGTCAGTGTCAGCCAGTTTGCCGTGGCATACGGAGCTCCAACGCAGTCTTTAACACTGGTAGCATGCCGCGACAGCGTGGACGTGAACCGTATGTGCAGTTGACGGACTTTGAGCGAGGGCGTATAGTGGGCATGCGGGAGGACGGGTGGACGTACCGCCGAATTGCTCAACACGTGGGGCGTGAGGTCTCCACAATACATCGATGTTGTCGCCAGTGGTCGGCGGAAGGTGCACGTGCCCGTCGACCTGGGACCGGACCGCAGCGACGCACGGATGCACGCCAAGACCGTAGGATCCTACGCAGTGCCGTAGGGGACCGCACCGCCACTTCCCAGCAAATTAGGGACACTGTTGCTCCTGGGGTATCGGCGAGGACCATTCGCAACCGTCTCCATGAAGCTGGGCTACGGTCCCGCACACCGTTAGGCCGTCTTCCGCTCACGCCCCAACATCGTGCAGCCCGCCTCCAGTGGTGTCGCGACAGGCGTGAATGGAGGGACGAATGGAGACGTGTCGTCTTCAGCGATGAGAGTCGCTTCTGCCTTGGTGCCAATGATGGTCGTATGCGTGTTTGGCGCCGTGCAGGTGAGCGCCACAATCAGGACTGCATACGACCGAGGCACACAGGGCCAACACCCGGCATCATGGTGTGGGGAGCGATCTCCTACACTGGCCGTACACCACTGGTGATCGTCGAGGGGACACTGAATAGTGCACGGTACATCCAAACCGTCATCGAACCCATCGTTCTACCATTCCTAGACCGGCAAGGGAACTTGCTGTTCCAACAGGACAATGCACGTCCGCATGTATCCCGTGCCACCCAACGTGCTCTAGAAGGTGTAAGTCAACTACCCTGGCCAGCAAGATCTCCGGATCTGTCCCCCATTGAGCATGTTTGGGACTGGATGAAGCGTCGTCTCACGCGGTCTGCACGTCCAGCACGAACGCTGGTCCAACTGAGGCGCCAGGTGGAAATGACATGGCAAGCCGTTCCACAGGACTACATCCAGCATCTCTACGATCGTCTCCATGGGAGAATAGCAGCCTGCATTGCTGCGAAAGGTGGATATACACTGTACTAGTGCCGACATTGTGCATGCTCTGTTGCCTGTGTCTATGTGCCTGTGGTTCTGTCAGTGTGATCATGTGACGTATCTGACCCCAGGAATGTGTCAATAACATTTCCCCTTCCTGGGACAATGAATTCACGGTGTTCTTATTTCAATTTCCAGGAGTGTATGTCCATGAGTTCCTCAGAGTGAGGTAATGGATAAGAGTCAACATAAATGCAGTTGTGACCGGAAGGGTTATGCAACCAAACGAGAGGACGTGCTCACTGACTAGCTTGAATGGGAGCAATTACATCATTGTCTTGCAATTCTTTCAATTCACTGGCTACTTTGCCTTTTAAAGCAACTGGAATGGGGCAGGCCTGAAAAAACTTAGGCTGTGCATTGTCTTTCTATGTAATGTGCTACAAAGTTATTAGTTTTTCCCATTCCTTCTGAAAATAGTTCAGGAAATTCTTTAAGCAAACTAGCGACATTCTCTTTTGGTGCAAATGTAGAGACTGACAGCACATTGTTATGGATGCTAAGGCCAAACAAATCAAAGATATCTTTACCAAATATGTCCTCACTGTCTTTTGACATCAACACAGAAAAATTCACTGTCCTAGTATGAGATTTGTAAGTGGCAGGCAAACTACACTGTCCAAGCACTGGAATTTCCTGTCTGTTGTAAGCAGTGAGGTGCTTGCTAGATTTAGAAAGGCATGGTGAGCCTAGCTGTTCATATGTGGCACAATTAAGCAACATTACTGATGCACCTGTGTCTAACAGAAAATTCACACAATGGCCACCAATTTGTAATGAGACAAATAGTGTGTTAGAACATCGTTGCACAACACTAGGGTGAGAAGTAGGCACAACATTAATCTTACTTTTGTCAGACCCTATTGCAGGTTTGGAAACCACAATGTTCACTGCATGTGCATGAGCCTGTTTTTTTGGGAGTGGGCAAATTTGGCATTTTTGTGCAGTTGCAAACAAACTGCTTGGACATGGCCTTTTTTTCCACATGTGTAACACATTGTATTACGTGATGGGCAAATCTGTCTTTTAAGGTGAGCAAAACATCTAGGGCAAGACTTCATTAAGTTCAGGTCTGTTTGCCTGTCTACACACTCATTGTTGTGGCTGCTTGGGGTGCTTGCAAGCAAGGGATGACTTGACCCAAAAAATTAGAGCCTGGTCAAACTTATCGGTCGCTATGGCATCCGAATGATAGTACTCTAAGACTTGCAACACTTGAGCAAGTGATGGATCAGAATACTTTAGGATCTGTTCCTGTATTCTACTATCAGGGACACTGAATGTTATTGCATCCCTAATCTTTAAATCACTGTAAAAGTTGCCATAACTACACTTAAATTTACACTTCCTAGCCATGCCCGTTAATTCTGAGCACCACTCATGCTATGTCTTTTCCAGCTTTTTCTGCAAGCAAAAAAGCTCATATCTGGCTGCAGCTACTTGGAGTTGCTGGTCATAACACTGAGTTAATGCAGCAGTTACTTAATCATAACTGAGTTCGTCAGGAGACACGGTTGGGAATAGTTTTTGTATTAACCTGAACACTGGGTACCCCACACTCGAAAGAAAGTATTATAGCTTGACAATACCTTGAGCATGATGAACTTGACAATGTGCTTGGAACTTTGTTAGGTATTTGAGCCATTCCACTTCTGTGTTGTTAAGTTGCGGAACGTTGGTATGCTGGTTGGCGGCATTTGTTGAGCTGGTCGGTCAGTCGGTTGTTGTTGTGCAGGCGACTCAGTTTGTGCAAACATTAGTTGTTTTACTGCCATCAGCAAGGCAGCAATTTGTTGGTTCTGAAATTGAAAAGCTTGTTTAGAGCCATCACATTGGCCATCTGCAGGTGAGGCACAGGGCCAGGGGGTGGGGTGTGAGGGAAGTGAGGTAGCCATGGTTTACACAAATACGTTATAGCAAAAATGCAAGCAAAGCCTCTGAAAAAAGAAATTTGATTAGTTCTGCAGCTCCCCTCCTGGTATACCTGCAAGAACACAACAAATTAGCAAAATGATCACCCCTGCAGATAAAACACAAGAGAAGCAATCAAAATCTTTGGCGAAGTTGATTAACTTCAATCTGCACAGAATTATATTCATCGCCACTGTAGAGTCTTGTACCAGGGGAAGCAAGGGAGAGGATGTTGTTTGATGGCCAGTATTCTCTTTCTACAAACACAGCTGCACCCTTGTATTAACAGGGTTCTTTATTTACCAGAACAGAAAGATACTCATCTTTAAGCTAGTCCATGTATTGTGGTACAAGCTCTTCCGTAATAGTCCATGTTAGTCTCACTGCTGGTGAAGTACAAGTCATTATTTACTGACTGAGACTGAGACTCTTGACTCTCTCTGACTGTGACTGACTGAGCCCTCTGGTCCACAATGGCTTTCTAATCACTGGTGGTCGAGAGAGTGTTAGCAGCACATTGCTTGCAGGTCTGTCTTTGGCCTCTCTCCTGACAGGCATGCTTGATTCAGTGCCTATTATAGATCTTCTTGCAATCCCTTTGCCGACCGGTGTGCTGGCAACAGCTTACACTAGCACAGAGACAAATCATGGACACCACCACATCACTACATACAGGCCAATAGCATCTCAACAATCTTAATAATCTCAACACTGATCACTAGCATGCCACTGCTACTACGGACACTTCTCAAGTTAGTGAAGTGACACAATCGCCATTTGAGTGTGCTCCTGAGAGAATGCTGTGTGACATTAAAAGTGACAGTAAATCACATCACACCCCACTTCCTGGACTCACTCCACGGTCCCGCATTAGACCACATACAGTCTGCGACATGTGGGATGGTACAGTCCACCACATTACAACTACACCAGGACCTCTGTCCATCACTGCCCCCAATCACCTAGTTCTCCACAAACTTTAAGTGGATAAATCTGTGGTGGACAAACTTTTGTGAGCTGACATAGTCAGGCCATCAGACAGTGCATGGGCCTCCCCAATCAAACTAGTTCTTAAAAAGTCCTTGGCGTGTATGTGGTGACTACCGCTACCTCAGTGCTTGTACAGTCATTGACAGCTACCCTATTCCAAATGCATTATTTTTTCCACACCTTGGCTGGGGCAAAAATTTTCAGTGTCATCAATTGCAAAACAGCATAGCTGCAAATTCCAATTGCAGACAAATGTGTACCAAAAACTATGATAACCATGCCATTCCTCTACATGCTGTACAGACTAAAAAATATGGCACAGATATGTCAAAGATTCTTTGATAATATACTGTTCAATTTGCCTTTTTGTTATGCCTATCTAGATGACATTATAATCTTTTCACAAAACAAGCAATAACACGATGACCACGTGCTTATCATCCTTGATAATCTGGCATCTCACAGGGTTGTAATATATGATGACAAGTGCCAACTTCAGCAACCTCATGCGGCCTGTGTCGGACATCATGTTGATATGTCTGGGATGCATCCTATTCCTGAGAAAACTGACCTGATCCACCTCCCAACAACTACCAAGAACTGCATGGGTTTTTGGGGGTCATATATTTCTACAGGAACCAATTGCCTCATTGTAAATGGCACCTCAGGAGGACACCGCAAATGCAGGTGGCCTTCGACAAAATAAAAGAGTACCTGTTACACGCCATGACCCTCACCCACCCATCACCCAATGCACGTCCAATTATCACTTCTGATGCTAGCAGTTATGAGATCAAGGTTGCTTTACAGCAAGAGATTGGTGAAATCACTCAGCTGCTCAGGTTTTTCTTGCACAAACTTACTGATGCCCAGAAAAAGCCATATATGAAGCAGTTTATCACTTTCAAGATGATGTTAAAGGAAGACCCCTTGCCATATATACAATATATACAGACCATTACCCATTGACAGATGCATTGCACAACTCATCAGTGGATTCTGAAACCAGAAGATCCCACCATCTAGATTTTGTAGCACAGTTCACTACCAATGTTCAATATGTTAAAGGTGCTGATAATATTGTGGTGGACTATCTTTCCTGTATCACAGTTACGTCTACCCATTTGGACTTCAATAGAATCACAGATGCACAAGTGACAGATTTCAATTTCCACAGCTTGTTTAAAAAACAAGACACCAGACTCCAATAGCAACAACACATGCTACCCAGTATGACCAAACAAGTTTGGTGTAAGTTTTGAACAGACATGTCTGATCAGTTATCTCAGAGCCATATCGTAGGACAATTTTTGACCTTCTCCACAAACTTGCACATGTGGATGTGCACCTCATCATGAAATGGTTTGCCTGGCCTAACATTAAAAAGGATTGTGCCACGTGGACCGGGACTCGCATTCCATGCCAGCAGGCAAAAACTGGCTCCCATGTTCAACCCTCCTAATTCCAAAGGTACAGTTCCAGCTTGCCCACATTGATGTTGCAGGACCACTCCCCAAATTGAATGGTTACTGTCACATTCCGTCAATGATAGATTGCAAGACACAATGGGTGAAGGCCTTGCTGATTCCCAACATATCACCAGAGACAATAGCAGAAACTTTTATCAACAGTTAAACTGCCAGATTCCGCTGCCCGGTCTCCTTAATGTTGGACCAGGTCAGTAGCCTCAATCCCAACTGATCAATAACTTATGCTACCTATGCGGATGCCATGAGTTCCACAAACTGCCTATAACCGTCATGGAATGGTGGCATCAGATGACAAAAGCTGCATTCGTATGCCACTCAGGATCATGGATAGAGGCTCTTCCATGGGTTCTTCATGGCATTTTCACAGCACATAAACATGACCTTGATGCATCACTCACTGAAATACTATACAGCAAGTGCTTCACACTCCTTGCTAAATTTGTAGCACATGAAACAGTCCTCACAGACCAGGTCTTACCAGATTTAGTCACACACTTTTGCACAAATATACAAAACATCCATATGCCACCCTCCTCCCACCATATGACACAATGAATATTTATTCATAAAAACCTAACCACATGTTCTCACATGATGCTACATACAACTGTCATTTACCGGACCATACCGAGTGCTGAAACATGATACAAACACTTCTGGTGTCTTAATTGCTGAAAAGCAAACAACAGTGTCAGTGTACCAGCTTAATCCAGCATGGATTTTAGCAGGCCTGCTACAACAGACTTTTGCTGCCTCACCACCTCCTACCTATTCATTAGTCAATTTCCAAGTGCATGTGAATCCCCACAGTTTTCTGGCTGATGACATAGCCATAACATTATGTAATACTGACCTTGTGATTACTGCTACCTACACGGACAAGTGGTCAGCTGCAAGCACTGTCACACACACTGTTTTGTGCACACCACTTCTGTACCACCAAAAGTTGACACAGCAGGACTCACTTCCTGTTTTTCAGCAGACAGTACACTCACCGCTATCACCCCAGTTTACACTGCCGATGGCCCTGCAATGGCTCCTTTGAATCCAACAATGCAAGGCAATGCTGCCAACATGCTTCCCTCTTCAAACGCCATCACAAAGTGAGCAACATCAGTTTACACTGCCGATGGCCCTGCAATGGCTCCTTTGAATCCAACAATGCAAGGCAATGCTGCCAACATGCTTCCCTCTTCAAACGCCATCACAAAGTGAGCAACAATTAAAGATGCCACTGAGACTACTTCCTTGCCTGCTGACACCAACTGCAGCAACCCATTAGTCACACCACCAACATCGTGCTTTGAGCTTGACCTGCACTCCCCACTGCATCTTGCTAACTACAATGTGTCTTCGATTGTATTCATCATCACACAGTTGCTCACATCACTTCAAACATATGACACCCCTCCACAGCCTCTCCTCATGCACTCCACACTACAGGAGGGAAGGGAGAGGTTCTGTGGTGGCATAACATCTTTATCTCTGTAAATGAGGATTACTGCCCCATGAGACAGTAAGAGTTAGTATGCTCTGTACGTTCATGGTACTTACACGTGTTATGTGTACACGCTTACTACTAAATAGTGGGGAAATCATATCTCTACATTGTTTCACTGTTCTGCTAACACACTGCCTGTACCCCATTTCCCACAGGAGTTTCCACATCAAAACAGGTTTAATAGTGTGCTGGAACTTATGTCATGCCTCAGTTACATGATTCATAACATTTGGAACACATTCTCACACTTTCACAATAGACTCAGGCAGTTTGGGAGGGGAGGGGTAACTGGTGGTGACAGGAAGGGCATTCAGCCACCCTCTAACATACATGAAGCTGAAAAAAAAACATGCCAAACCTATCAAGTTACAAGAAAAGACCAATCAGAAGAAGGAGGAGGAGGAGGAGAAGACTTATCAGTACACATTTGCAAACAGTCCTGCTTCTTTCTTGAAACCAAATCAATGTTCACCATCTTCTGCTGGATTTTGGTATACTGCATTTTTTACTAGAATATGATTTCAGTTTTAATATTGGGAGATCACATAGTAACAGAAACATAAAATATTTATGTTACATACTATGCTGTGAAAAGTGGAATATGGTAGCAACACTTCAACTGTTCTGGCAAAGAAATTTAATCATATATGAAATTATAGTGCCAGTACTCAATTTTGGCACACTTTTATTTGTTGCCTCCAGACTATGTTTATACGGTTTCAATGCATATGTCTTCTCTGAAATTCATTTGTTTTTTCTTGTAAATGTGCAGGGAAAGAATGAAACCCAAAGACCAAATATATATCCATTTTTCTTCATATTTTCATTCAGAACGAAAATTCAGAAATAATTCAAGTGACTAGATTCAGTTTGATGCCTGATGTAAACAATGTTCATGCTGTTTACTTTGTTCATACAGATAACTACCTCTTCTGCTAATCTTTTATGTCTGAACTTTATTTTGCTTCATTTAACTAATAATAACAGAAACAGATATTAACAATTTATTTATTTATTTATTTACAGCTCAAAACATGTATTTAACATGCATGGGCAATGTTACAATAATTACATTTAGATTATTGATACACAATGTATATAGATTACATGCTATTAAGTAAAAGATCATTTAAGTATATGTAACATAGCATTCCTGAGGTCAAATCATGTCAGCACCATGCTGTATGGGCACTTCAATATAAGCCATTTTTTTAACTCATTTTTAAAAATTCTACCAGAAAGCTGTTTCAGGTTATTTGGCAGAGAATTATAAAATATTGCTCCCTTAATGAATGGGGTATAAGTTGTTAGATTCAATCTTCTGCTCACCATATGAAAGTCTGATTTGTGTCTTGTATCTTAATCATGGATTTCCATATTCATGTTTGTCACTTTTTTGTCTTTTTTCACTAATAATATTGATTGAAACATATATACTGCATAGATAGTCATAATATTAAAATTAATAAACAGGTTTTTGCATGAAGTTCTGGGTCTTACTTTTGCCATAGTTCTTACTACTCTTTTCTGCAATACAAATACCCTTCTTATATTGTATTGGCTACACCCACCCCACAATACAATTCCATAAGATAGATGGGGATACACCAACCCAAAATACGCTATTTTTATTGCTTCAATATCTAGGTCTTGAACTAATTTTCTTTGGTATATACAGACTAGATGTTATTTTACCAGAGTCGTGATCTATTTGCTGATTCCACGAAAGTCTGTCATCTATATATATCCCCAGAAATTTACATTCTGAACAGGTATTTTCCTGAATGTCCTCATTTACAACAGTATTTTTATTTGAGCCACTTGTCTTAAAATAAATTAAATTAGTTTTGTTAATATTGACCCTCAGGTTTTCTTTTTCAAAATGTGTTTGGGCTTTTTCAACAAAATTCTGTACCACTGAATTTAGGCCATCATTACTTCGTGCCCAGCAAACCCCAGAGGTGTCATCAGCATACGTAGTAACACAATGACTGGTGTCTAATACTTTTGGGAAATCATTCAGGTAGCGAATAAACAAGAAGAGGCCCAAGATAGAGCCTTGTGGCACACCAAAATTTATATTTCTTATCTTTGATATTCTTTTTTCGATTACCTCTCCATTATCATACACAACTTCTGTGCATTGTTGTCTATCTTTAAGGTAAGATTCTATTAAAAGCAACAGTTTCCCACTGACACCATTACAAGCAAGTTTACTTAAAAGAGTGCCATGATGGACTCTGTCAAACACTTTGGAAAGATCTAAAAACACTCCTGCCATTTTGTAACCCGTATTTATTTTATCCATCAGACAGTGTACAAACTGTACTGATGCAGATATGGTGCTCCAGCCACTTCTAAAGCCATGTTGGAAATCTCCTATTGAGTTATTCGTATTATAGTGCTCAATTAAGATTTCTAGCATTATTTTTTCAATTAATTTACCAAGCACTGAGGTTAAGGCAACTGGTCTGTAGTTCTGTGGTTGCTTTCTTTCCCCTTTTTATATAAAGGTTTAACTATAGCAAGTTTCAGTTTCTACGGAAACACACCTTCTACAAGTACACAATTTATTAGATGGACTAATGGTCTGGATAACTCACCCTTGCATTTTTTCAGGAGAAAGGAGAAAATTCATCCCATCCAGCTGATCTTTTATTTTTTAGGCTGTCAATTACTTGTGTTATGTCCCTGATGGTTACTGTAGGTAGCTTACAAGAGTCCTGTTCCTTTTCCATATCATATTTAAACTGCCTTTTCTGTTTCACGCAAGTATCATTTTCAATAGCGTCTGTAAAGTAATCATTAATTATATTGCTAACTATATAAGGATCAGAAAAATTATCATTATGTATACTTAACTCTATATTATTAATTTTAGTTTTTGAATCAGTGTTCCTCATATCATTAACTACTGCCCAGCACGACTTTGTGACACAATCAGAATTTCTGATCTGTTTGCTAATATGTTCTACTTTCCTTCTCCTTACTTCCTTGCGATACTCATATTTATATTTTTTATAATCCTCTTTATATGAATCAATCACAATATAAGTTCGTGCTTAGGAGTCAATGAATATATTATTGATGCACTTGCCAGTGGGCTCTTACAACAAAATTACATGCCATTTGCTAGACTCATAGGCCAGAAAATAGTATATGATTCCCCTGTTTGATGATTATCCTGCAAAATATTGAGCCTGAATGTTATAACATTAAATTGGATTTCAAGAAGCAAGCTGTGGAGAGACAAATGTTAAAGAAAATGATAACACCTCCTTGTTGCACATATGGGAAAAATAATTTCCAACATGATGAATATGTAATAAATGAAATTAATGATAAATTATTGATAATTATTGAAAATATGAGTTCAGTGATTGTATTCTGCAAAACACTTGCATTTATTCATACATATATATTAACAGTTTTTGAAATCCTACATGCATCTGTGCACTGCCTTTTTTAATGTCATTATGGTCATAATATGAAGCTGCCAATATTCATGGTTATGTATGATTTTGTAAATGTAACAGTAATCCCAAAATTTGTCATGACATTTCAGGTACTGCTCTTTCTAATAAACACTATTAACATAGATAACTAACGTCTCCTTTCCTTGCTATTAATACTCCAGGACCTCCACAGTTCATTTGGGACCCCCCCCCCCTCTCTCTCTCTTTTTCATTAATATTGAGTTATATAGTGTATATAAGCATATTGATTATATTAATAAACTAATCATAGTTTGAATTTTTCAGCACATGACCTTGCAGGCAGTGAACAAGGTGGTTTCAGTGATCCATATGTTCGACTCAGTCTTATGCCACCTGTAGACAACCGTAAAAGACAAACAGCCATTCACCGTCATGATCCAAATCCATTTTTTAATCAGCATTTCAAATTCCCTGTATCACACCAGGATCTACAGGAAAAAACACTTGTATTGCAGGTAATATTTTCCATCAATTAATAATAATTTAGATAAAAGCAATAATAATTGTGCTGACATGAAACAAATAAGTAAACACAGTGATATTCATTGTGGATTACTGTTATTTAATAATGAACAGGTAGCAGAAAAAATAGTGTACATTAGTTGATAACAGCAGCCAAAAATGCAAATATTTTGAAAGAGTTTACTTTTCTGCATAATTCATTCAATCCGTCATTGCGTTTCTTAGATTCCTTCACAAGCAGAACTTTCAGGAATATGAAACAATTCAGGATATACAAAAGTAAAAATGAAACTTCTGTTGAATCTGTTAATTTTAGTAACATTAAGCTATCACACACTGCTGTATACTATATGTGCTTATTTGTAATTCTGGCACTCCTGCAATGTGGAGATGAACTCAGAGAATGGTACTGATATTATCTGCATGACTCATAAATACAACTTTCACAGGCACAAGCCTTGGGGCCATGGCCAACATATCACATGATGATATCTGTTGGCCTTCTACTATAAATAAATACTCGTCATGGTGATGGGTGTATCGAGCACTTCATATTTTGTTACTAAGTACTATATATCTCAAAAACTGTTTTTACCTAACTTTCTGAATGTGGGCTTTGCTTTCAGAACTTTTTAGAGTGTTTGGTGGTGTGACTTTCATTCATTATGCTCGTGTTACTTGTGGTCATAAAGTTCACTTTCTACTCATTTTTGGCTGTTGACTTGGTGTCAATCTCGCTATCCATATCCATATTGTTAGTGGCAGTGTGACATGCCTAGTTGATATGAGGCTACAAAACTTAAGTGGCAAAGAGTTAGTGGCAAAGTGTCAGTAGTACATGATGGATGCAAAGTTTATTGAATTGTAGCTGAAGCAGCTGATTCTTCAACGCCAATTATCAACAGCAAATTTAGAGACTGTTTGAGATACGACAGAAAGAACAGAGCTACCTGCAGAAGTGCACAGCAGAGCAGGATAATGTTCCATTATCAGCATCAACACACTGAAACTTACACAAGCATTTTCAGCATCTACTTTTCTGGCATTTGCAATTTGAGGAAAAGTTGGAATAAATATCTACAATGATTTCTACTGTGTTGCAAGAATAGGAACATTTCTGACACACATGTTCAGTCTGCTTTGTTATTGTCTTCTATTTGTCA
The DNA here is from genome assembly GCF_023864275.1 of Schistocerca cancellata. Lineage (NCBI taxonomy): Eukaryota > Metazoa > Arthropoda > Insecta > Orthoptera > Acrididae > Schistocerca > Schistocerca cancellata. Next base: position 513,411,898 of record NC_064628.1, on the reverse strand, counting down.
GAAACATGATCTGTGTCACAAACTATGACCACTCACAGAGGCTAGTTTCTTATCATTCAGTGTCTTGCGTAGTTTGTTCATTTCAAGATGTAACTGTACATTATGGTAGCTAGGCTAAATTTAGTCAGTGTCAGAAGACAATGAAACAGTCATATAAATCCTGATTGGCTGTGTGTCAAGTGGTGGGAGTTATGTCAGAATGGTCAGTGATGTGAAAATCCAAAGGCAGTGTTTAAAATAAATATTGAGTTTTAAAAAGATCTTTCTCATTACGGTATATCAATTGGGTATGCTCTCTGTAGAATGAAGGACCACTACACAATTAGGGTGGTCATGGAAGATGTCGTTTTGCAATGGGACAAAGTCCGAGAGAAATTAGGAGAGATAGGACAGGTTGCATGTCATAAATAGCTGGAGGCCAGAACCAGATAGAATGTTTGTACCTGGCCCAACACTGTGGCTGCATACTGCAGCCAACAGAAGATTTCCCTCTCACACTCCTTATTGGCTGTTCTGGTGGCATGTAGGGAATTCTTGGTCAGCATATTTTATGGGAACACTGCTTTTACTCCGTTGAAGAATATTTGAATTTATGAAGTGTTTTACATAAATACTTATGTATAAAGTGTATTACTGTAACCTTAAACACGTATGCCTAGAAATGACTTTCAGCTGTATACTTATAACTTGATTTATCCAATGTCTTATGCATAAGCTGCTTTGTAGACAACAGGACCAATAAATACAACAACAATGGTTCTCTGCTGAAATGACAATTCTACTCAGCACATAGGCCACAGACAAAAATTTGAGAGGAAGAAAATTTTGAATTAGCAACAAAAATTTATGATATCCCCCGGACCCAGATTGGCCAGGTGACCTGCACATTTTTTTCTCTCTGTAGAAGTTTTAGGGTATCTCATGCTTAAATATATGTTACTCTTACCTATGAAGCCCATGTTGAGTGCTTAATAGCTAAGGGTAACATGAGCAAGAAGTACCCAGAAAGTAGATTACCTTTTCACCTGCAGCAACAATGGGCAGGGTTAGCTTGGCGATGCAGATGTCTGAGCATTTGTCTGTTCAGTCAGCATCCAGTCATGTCAATATGAGGTTGGTGTCATTTTCTGTTATTTCCCGGTACAAGTTTTAAATGTGTGCCACAACTGGAAATCCCACTAGGTGGGAAGTGCTGTCAGTAGTAACATTTCTTTGTGGCTAAAAACCATAAACGATTTGAAATTTATCGGCAACTATGTGAAGTATATGGAAACAACATGATCACTGTGTATCTTGAAGTTTTCCCAGCGTATTGATTGGTCCATCATATTTCGGGCTTTCAGCCGGATCACGTTGACATCTTGACACGATATTTCGGCTAACAAACATGCAGCCATCTTCAGGTGAGTATGAGACTGAAGATTACTGGTGCGCGTCGTTCTATATATACCGAAAATTGGCGCGGCGGTGCCTGCGCAGTGGAGAAGGCTAATACCGCGCCCCCTATCTAATTTGGCGCGCTCTGCAGCAGAAGCGGGCTGCGCATGCATAGTGGTGTACCTACATTTGTGCTATCTGTCGTAAAGTGCCTTCACGCAGCTGAGGCGCGGTAGTCGAAAGTATAAAATCAATTTTCGTCAGCCGTCGCACTAGATGCAGACCAATGTCTCTGTGAAGCGATTAAATAAATTACAGGATCCCATGCTTTATCCATCTGAAAGCCGCCATCTCGATTAATAAGATCTTCTGCCAATCGTATCTCCACGGACTCCTTGATAATGGATTCCCAAAAAGATCTAGTTGTCGCTAAAATTTTTGTTCCACAATAATCCATGGAGTGTCCCGTCGAAATACAGTGTTCTGCTATGGCTGATTTGTTGGGTTGTAGTAGACGTGTGTTGCGTTCATGCTCCACGCATCTTTCCCGTACTGTGTGAGTAGTTTGGCCAATGTAGGATTTGCCACATTGACAAGGGATCTTATAAATACCCGCCTTCCTCAGACCCAGATCATCCTTCACAGAGCCAAGCAAAGCCGATATTTTCGTAGGTGGTTGGAAGATCACTTTAACACAATGCTTCTTTAAAATCCTTCCTATTTTAGAGGAGAGGTTACCCACATATGGAAGGAACGCCCTGGACCTGACCACCTCTTTGTCTTCTTCTTCTTGTTTCTCTTTACATTTCTTCTTTGTTATAGCTGTGCGGATTTGGCGTGTAGAATATCCATTCTCCCTGAAGACAGATTGCAAATGTTCTAATTCTTTAGGAAGGCTGTCCTTATCAGATACCACATGTGCCCGGTGCACCAGAGTACACAGCAAACCCATGGTTTGTGCAGGGTGGTGGCAGCTTGTCGCCTGCAAATACAGATCTGTGTGTGTGGGCTTCCAATAGACGGAGTGCCCCAAAGATCCATCGATTCTACGATTGACAAGGACATCCAGAAATGGCAGACATCTATCTTTTTCGACCTCCATAGTAAACTAAATATTCTTGTGGATAGAATTCAGATGTTTTAAGAATCCTGCCAGTTTTTCTTTTCTATGGGGCCAAACTACAAATGTGTCATCCACGTAATGCCAGAAGACTTTTGGTTTAAATTCAACCGACTCGAATGCCTTCTCCTCAAAGTCCTCCATAAAAAGGTTTGCTACCAGAGGGGACAAAGGACTGGTAGCAAACCTTTTTATGGAGGACTTTGAGGAGAAGGCACTCGAGTCAGCTGAATTTAAACCGAAAGTCTTCTGGCGTTACGTGGATGACACATTTGTAGTTTGGCCCCATAGAAAAGAAAAACTGGCCGAAATATGATGGACCAACATGATCACTGAAGGTGACAATGAAGCTGAACTGCAGGAGGGCTTGACTAACTGCTGAAAGTCTCAGGCAGCAGAATTTTATGGTAGTGGAATTTAAAAAACTTGCTTGTTGTTATGATAAGTGCCTAAATTTGTGTGAAGACTATGTTGGAAAGTAGTATTTAAGTATCACTTTCAAATGAATGAATCAAACATCATAAAAGATAAAAGATTACAAAGATTTACAATGATTAACTCTTTTTTATTGCAATACTGACCTTCACAGAGGCCTTAAGATGTTGATAAATGGTGTGGCTGCGATGGGGTGTCGTAAAATGGCCACAGGTGCTAGGTGACTGGGTTGCAGGGGGAGCAGTGAGCACAATTGTTAGTCTTGAATACTGGTACAACTATTATGAGCCTAGAGACTTGGAGATGCACATAGTATCCTTGAACTATGTTTAAAACATGAGGTTTGTGAAATTTTACATCTGAAAGGTATTTATGACATTTCTTGCTTGTTCAGTGGTGATATAGGCTAATTATTAATTGAAGTGTATGAATCAAGAACAGTTATTTGTAAAAATTGAAAAGAGCTCCCAAAAATGAAGACAAAGAAGGAGGAGGGAGGGGCATCTATCTCAACTTTCATCAAATGGTACATTCACATCAGAAAATGAAAAACCTTTTCTTTCTCAGTTACATGAGGATCCTATTAACCTGACTATATATCAGTATTTAAATAACTAAACCTAGCAAAATAAAAACATTTGTAAAAATGTGCATTTCAACATGGAGGAGTTTGTCATTACTGAAATTTAAAGAAAATAATAAAATATTTTATGTATCCTCACACTAAAATGAATTACTTCACAAACTCAACTCCTGTTTGCAGTACCGACTATGTTATAACTCTTAGGAGACCACTAAACTAAAGGTAAGTACTAGAGGTTGTATGCACTAGAGGTTTGTTAAGGTGAGAGGAAGCAAGCTCCATGTGCCCTCACGAGACAGGTCTTTAGTACTCTCACGAAAAACAGGTAAGTTCACTTCTAGATAAATCAAACACTTTTTAGACTTCTAATGCCACTGTAATTGTATCTAGGTATGTAAAAGTAACAGAATAATAGTTGTTGAAAGTACATGAAAATTGTTAAATCACATAATATTTGAGCAAAGTCAGTATCCTGGCAATAACTAAGGACTAGTTTCTGTCTAAGAAGACTGTCACTTATTCACACTAGATAACATCAATAGTTATTCAGACCAAATAATATCAAAAACATAACATCAACCCTGATGTTTTAGTTATAAGTGAACACTGGTACACAGATGAACTAATTAGTGTATGTACATCACTTTCCATGATCTTTTGCCCTGCCTTCAGTAGAAAAGAGAAACATGGTGGTGGGGTAGCTATCTTTGCAGCCAGTGGTAGTAATTATATTGTAATAGATGTAAGTGCTTTCAGCATTGAGGGTGTAATAGAACAGCAGCAATTAATTATAAGTGGGGGAAAGAGAACTTAATTATTATAGGCCTATACAGACCTGCATCTGGTAGCCAAGATAGTTTCTTTGATGTTCTTAATTACCTGCTTGTTGACATTGACAGTAAACACTGCAATAAAAATGGGTGGGTTAACATAATACTAACTGGAGATCATTGACTTGCTGTCCAATGACTCTGTATCTAAAAAACTAATGCTAATACTAGCTCAATTTCACTTAACATATCTGATAAACGAGCCCACTAGAGAGGTCAATAGTGTAAAATCATGCATTGACAACATTATAACTAACATGTCCCACTTTACATGCAGTGCATCAGTTCTGAAGCTTGCCATTTCTGATCACCATGCAGTACAGGTATTGATAGAAGCTGAAAATCTTCTTGTCAATAGAAAAGAGAAACAATATGTGACAAAAAGAATCACCAATGACGACAACGTCAAAGATTTCAACAGTTTCCGGAAAAGTTTACAATGGGGTGAAAAAAACAGCATTACTTTCAGTGATTTTTCATCAGATTTTTGTTATTGCTTCAATGTCTCATGTCCAGAAATGAGCTTTACAGTAAATGACTGCAAAAAGATACAAACAAATAACTGGATAAATCATGAAGTAAAAACAGCAAGAGAGAAACTTAGACTTTTCCAATATGCAATGATAAATAATAACAACAATAATAGACTAAACGTAGAATTTAAGAACTATCAGGATTACTATAAAGATCTTCTGCTAGAAACTAAAAGTAAATATGTAGCCACAATGTTAAGAAACTCTACTAACACAAGTTTAGCTGTTTGGAAAGTAATAAATAGCTTTAGAGATTGTAAGGACAGATCAACAAGTGATTTTACTATAAACCATGAAAGGCATATCATGAAATGTCAATGTCAGATTGCAGATGTTTTTAATGAGTACTTTTCTTCTGTTGGAAAATCTGTCAATGACCATTTTAAGAATCTTCAGCATAGATATAGGGGCATTCCAATCACACAAAGCATATACTTAGCCCCAAGCAATAACAAGGAAGTCAAAAACATAGTAATGTCATTAAAAAATACAAAATCAGCAGGCTATGATGGATTGTCTATGAGTTGATAAGATGCATAGACAACATATCTGATGCCATGGCCACAGCAGTAAATGATGTAATTGGATCAGGTTGTTTCCCAGAAAGTCTAAAGACAGCACAAGTAACCCCAATTTACAAGAAAGGTGATAAATCCAAAATTTAAAACTACCGCCCCATCTCAATCTTACCTGCATTTTCTAAGGTAGTCGAGAAAGTTATTTATACTAGACTAATGACATTCCTGAGTCAATACAATTTAATATTTGAAAATCGGAATGGCTTTATGAGAAACAAGTCAACATCAGTAGCAGCAGCACAATTAATAGACAAAATAATAGCGGCCATAGAGAACAAGGAGTATGTAACTGGAGTGCTCTTTGATCTAGAAAAAGCTTTTGATTGTGTCAACATCACCATATTATTTGACAAGCTGTGGAACCTGGGTATCAGAGGAACTGCCTATGAGCTAATAAAATCGTATATGAGCAATAGAAAACAATTTGTCTTGCTTAAAACAAACAGTGGGTCTTACAAATCTAAAATTACTGATATCAAATATGGAGTGCCTCAAGGTTCTGCCTTGGGACCCCTTCTTTTCTTGATTTATGTTAATGATGTACAGTCTTGTTCTCCTAACTGTACAAAAATATTGTATACAGATGACACATCAATAGTGCGTAAACACAAAGACTATGAGAGTCTGGAGATACTGTGCAACACTGTAACTAATGATATATCTAAAAAGAAAGATGATGAGACTTACCAAACAAAAGCGCTGGCAGGTCGATAGACACACAAACAAACACAAACATACACACAAAATTCAAGCTTTCGCAACAAACAGTTGCTTCGTCAGGAAAGAGGGAAAGACGAAAGGATGTGGGTTTTAAGGGAGAGGGTAAGGAGTCATTCCAATCCCGGGAGCAGAAAGACTTACCTTAGGGGGAAAAAAGGACAGGTATACACTCGCACACAAACACATATCCCAAATGTGTTTGTGTGCGAGTGTATACCTGTCCTTTATTCCCCCTAAGGTAAGTCTTTCCGCTCCCGGGATTGGAATGACTCCTTACCATCTCCCTTAAAACCCACATCCTTTCGTCTTTCCCTCTCTTTCCCTCTTTCCTGACGAAGCAACCGTTTGTTACGAAAGCTTGAATTTTGTGTGTATGTTTGTGTGTCTATCGACCTGCCAGCACTTTTGTTTGGTAAGTCTCATCATCTTTCTTTTTAGATATATTTTTTCCACGTGGAATGTACCCCTCTATTATATTCATATCATTAGTGTAACTAATGAAATAGTCATATAATAGAGGGAAACATTCCACGTGGGAAAAATATATCTAAAAAGAAAGATGATGAGACTTACCAAACAAAAGCGCTGGCAGGTCGATAGACACACAAACAAACACAAACATACACACAAAATTCTAGCTTTCGCAACCAACGGTTGCCTCGTCCCCCTCTTTCCTGATGAGGCAACCGTTGGTTGCGAAAGCTAGAATTTTGTGTGTATGTTTGTGTTTGTTTGTGTGTCTATCGACCTGCCAGCGCTTTTGTTTGGTAAGTCTCATCATCTTTCTTTTTAGATATAATGAAATAGTCAAGTATTTTAATGAAAGCCATCTAAATGTAAGTGCTTCAAAGACTGCAATGATGGAATTTAACACAAGGAAACAAATAGAATTTGACATGAAATTATCCATAGGAAATGACATTGTAAAAAAGGAAAAATGGACAAAGTTCTTGGGAATTACAATCCAGGATAGCCTCAAATGGGACATGCATATTGATTCCTTAGCATGTAAGCTGTCGAAGAATGTGTTTGCTATAAATATGATTAGCAAATATTGTAAGGACATGTGTGTACTAAAAACTGCTTATCATGCCCTATTTTCATCAAACTTAAACTACGCTGTAGAAATATGGGGTGCAACAACTCAAGCCAACCTAAGTACATTATTAATACTACAGTAAAAAGTTATCAGAATTATTTTTGGTGCCAAACCTCGAGAATCATGTTGGAATCTGTTCCCAAAATTAGGTGCGCTTACCATTATAGGTGTATACATATTGAAAGTTACATTGCTTGTGAAAACAATAAATCCAAATTTTACCTGTGACCTGCACCAGTACGATACAAGGTAAAAGTTCAGATACCATGTAAATAGCCACAGAACAGCTTTATATGAAAAAAATTCACTTCATGCTGGGCTGAAGCTAGCCAATGCCCTACCAAAAAGTCTCACAACCCTTCCTACTAACAAATTAAAAGATCAGCTAAAAAGAATTCTAATTGAAAACCCTTTTTATTCCCTAGATGAGTATTTTATCTGTATGAAAAGTGCTTCATAAGTATGTCAATCTCATAGTTTTAAGTAACCTACAACTAATATAATGTTGATAAAAACAATATTTGTAATATTGTGATTGTATACTACCAAATGTAAAATCCATCAAAATGTAAAATTTATTAATACAAACAAATCTTTAGTTTTGTAATTTATAAGCTGACGTATTCAGAAGAATAACCTGTATGATGTCCTGAAACTGTATTACTTCTAGGGATTGTATTTGATTATTCAATGTTGAATAAATATTATTATTATTATTATTATTATTAAAAACATTATACATACCTTCTGGTATGAAGCTTTGTTAAGGTTTTTTCTAAGTCCGTGACCATGGGTGATGTGTCATCTATAAATAGCGTGTTTCCGGTAGCTGACGCACAGTCGGCAGCATGCCTCGTCACAGGGTACATCATGTCTTTCCATGGAGGCCTACGATTTACAAGTCTATTTTGGATAACTCAATCTCAGACACTGGAAAATACGTTAGATAATAATGACCTACTCTTCTACATAGGGCACATAAATTAATAAGTTCTGCAATACCTGTGTACACAGGCACATTTGGAAATTTAAGGGAAGGTGAGGGGCATTATCCAGCCACAAAAACTTATTATTTAAATTTTAGTATTACTGTTGGCTGAAACAATCATAATACATAATCAAAAAGGCAGCTTTTCTCACAAGGCCTTATTGTTTTACAAAAAAATACAATAGCATTGAAAAATTGTAAAGTGAAATTTGTGCATTAGTCACCCATAATTATCTTAAGTTCCATGCAAGCGGCAACGTGAGTAAAGGATAAAAATTAGGAAAATAATTACAAATTTCATCTTCCAGGAGCTTTATTCATTATTGTCAGAAGGGTAATGTTTGAATGGGATCTTGCAAGGGGAGGCACAAAACTTTTCTCTATATCTTTCTTCATGTACCGAAACAAATCCTGCAACTGCTCCTAGCAGGAGTATGGAAACAATGAAGACACAGAGAACAGAACTCTGTGCTGACAATATGTTATATGGTGGTTAACAGAGTTGCACAGCATTTAAACTGTTGTGACACTGCTCATTCACACTCAACAATGGCAGAGAGGAAAGCGGGGCTCATGACACATTACACAGTACAGTGGGCACCACAAAGATTCCTGCCAATGTGCTAACTCATCATGCCTGTGAAAATGCACTGGCTGCAACATATGCTAGTGAGCTATGCACACTGTGAAATCTCCCTTTCTGAATTTCACATATGATTGCTGGCAGTGTGACTCAATAGATTAGTATTGGGTCTTAATGTCTTTTAAACTGTTCTGGTGCATAAAGGGTGGGTAATGAAAACAGAACTCACTACATGAGGGTCTAGGATTTGATTCCATTGTAGAGGTAATAGAAGGAACTGGCTGATTTTTAGAAATGGCCTGGGAAGATGTGACTACCTGCTCATTTCACAGTGGGTTTTCTGTAAATGAAAAACATTGCACTTTTCTTTTTGGTTCACATGCATCTCATAGAACTGAATACAGGAGTTCACAGGAGACAGACATATATAGAGGTTGGGTTCAGAGGTTACAAGTCATGGCAGGAGATGAACTAATTTCTATTTCATGTAGACAGCAGTTTAGAGTGCTTTATGATAATAAAGTATAATATAATTGCCCCTCCCTGCCCGAGCCTCCTCTTTACCCCCACTATCCATGGATAGCTTCTCCCATCAGGCATAGTTGGCTTTAAGCAGTTTGGCCCCTGCAGCCAGAGGTAGTGGTCATGTGTGTTTGAGTTGTGCTTGTGAAATTTATAGCTGTCTTTTTGTTGTGCCTATCTGCAACTCAACATCTCCTCTGCATTGTTAATAGAAATCCATCCTGTCATAATACTGCTATTATTCCATTCTGAATTTTCAACTGATTAATATAACTGGATAGATTAAAAAATCTACTCACCAAGCAGCAGCAGGAGAAAACACTCATAAAAGTTAAGGAAATGTGCAATCATTCAGAGCCAGTGGCTCCGTCTTTCAGCAGAAGGTTGATGGGTAAAGAAGATGGATGAAGGAAAAAGACTGTTGAGGTTTAGGAAATGGGGAGAATTACTGAAAAATCAACCAGAACTCTGGCCCTGAGGAAACATACCACACATGATGAGAAGGAAGGATATGATATTTTTTAAAAATTATTAGCTTTGTTGGTAGATTATTAAGATAAAAGAATTTTAGTTCTGGGAGTGAATTTTTATATGACAAGGGCATAGTTGTATCTTAACTTTTATTCATGTGGCTCATGAAGCAGCAAGATAAAGAGCAGTCCTATGTTTTATCATTACTGCCTTCCAGTGTGCGACTTGTAATCTCCCCCTCCCATGATTTGTTGTCACTACCATAGTCTCTTTTTAAAAAATACGAGAGGAGTAAGATTTACAATAAACATTTACTTATCTTCTTTTCTCATAGTTGGCTGCAGTTCTTCACATCTAGGGGTTGAATCTTGAAGTGGAAATTTTCATATTTTAGGATCTCATGGTTCCAATTGACATAATTAACTTTGAAGAATGCCTGCATTGTATTTTTTATTTTCACAAATATTTTACTCCCTTGCATTTTTCTGTATCACACTGTCTTTTTAATTTTACATTAACAAAGTCGAAGTTACATTGTTCTTCCCAAATATAAAAACACATCTGGTCACATCAGAGGCATGCCCACTACTACTTCACTCTGCGGTAGGAACAATGTTCTGACGGGCTTACAAATTTTCTTGACAAATGAAATTCAATTAATTTGTATTATTATTTTATAAATGAATCCAGAAATAAACTTCATAAATAGTATCAGATTGTGTAATTAATAACAGAAATATTAAGTGTACCAAATATTTCATAATTTCACATGTTTCTAGAAGAAAGTATAATTTAACTAAACATTCATAGCTAGTACATATCAACTGTAACAAAGGAAGTAAAGTAACTTCTTTTTACAGATTTTACCATGTAACATAACACATTGTATACAAATTATATGAATTTTTTTAGAAAAACAGCTGAAATAATATTGATCTATTCAAAATTCGAAAATATTTCTGGTGTGGACTACTCCTGTTGAAGAAAAGTAATGCTAGAGGAGGATGTCCCTTTATAGACAGCAGTTGACACCTATCCTCGTGTGGCCCTGCAATTCTGTATATTATAGTAGTGTGCAGGGCTGTGTATTAGTATGCAAGTACAAGGCTAACTAATAACCTCAAGAAATGTTGTGGTGAACATTGACTGTGTCCTACACATTCAGTCAGCTAATGAGTTGAAGAAAAAGATGAATATGTAGAAAACAGGGAGAAATATGTAGGAATCAGGGACTTGGCAAATAATAGGTTAATATTTCTGCACTAAGATATGTGGTTTTTCAGTGATAATTGTTTGAAAAAACAAAATTCAATCTCTTGATTGTAATCCATATCTATGTTTAGAATACAATGAGTATCAATTAGGTACTCAGAATTTATATATATATATATAGCTGACCAAGGATCAAAAGCAATTACAGCTGGTGGCTGTGTTAAATAACCATAATAGGGCTTCACCCTGTCAAAATGTACAGTTATAATGGGTCTGCTAATTGTAAGTCAGCATTCAAACGTGACATGAGTCACAAAATCAGGTATGGTCCCTCAAAATATTGGGAGAATTTCTTGGTTTTTTCCTTTTTAAATGCAGGTTTTCTCAGTAGGGCCCTGGCCCATGCCAGTAGAGTGGCATAATCAGTAAAGTGGTATATTTATTATCCCTCTTTACATGCCTACTGATTGCCATGGAATTATTCTGTTGTATCTTTCTCCAAACAGTTTTATGTCTCCTTGTTAACCTTTTAACTTTGCTTGAGTCATTACGCACTGGCAGCTTTTCCAGTCCTGCTACAAGAGTAGCTCATCTTTTGTCCGTACATAACCTCATAAGGGGTGTATGTCCTGTTGCCTCATGGATACAAACTGTCACAGGCAGATACAATGTACACAAAGTACTTATCCCACTAATTGTGAATTTTATTGACATAATAAGGAAGTCTTTTAGCTGTGGTTTTGTGCACATGTTCAACTCATCTGTTAACCTTGGGATGAAAAGGCGTCATTCTCCATTTTTCAACATACAGTAATTTACAGGTGAATGAGTAATGAAGACATGATATTCATCCCTTCATCTATTATTGTTGTATAAGTACTTCCAAAAAGTAGAACCAAATGTGTAACGAAAGCTTTGACCATTGTCTCTGCTGTCATGTCAGCAATCAGTAACAAAACAATGTGGCATGAAAAGTGATCAATAATCAATAATGTCTACTTATTTTCTTGCTATGGTTGTAAAAATTTTCTTATGATGTCCAAAGCTAGTATTTCAAAGGTTCTGGATGCCTCAAGTAATGCTTGCATGGGAATTCTGGGCTTATTTTGTTGTGCACAAGGGATTCAGGCAGATGCAATCTTCAATATTATGTATTGACCATTTCTGCAGCATTTTATTGCTGCTCAAGTCTTCATGCCACTTTCTGCTATGAAAAGCTTGAATTCTTTCTGGATACTGGTGGAATAAAATGACACTGAAGTGCTTCCAGTATTCTCAGTTGGGTTCCTCTTGGAGATTTACAAGACAAAATGGCAAGTTTGGACACAAATTAGAGCAGGGCAGCAAGTTGCAGACATTCTACACCTTCCTGCAGTTCCTGCAATTCAGCAATAAATAACTCTTCCATTTGTAACATATGGACTTTCCAACTAAGTGTATCCACATTTTGGTTCAGCTTTCTGTGTTCATGATGGTCCTCATAATCATATTCGCCCAGCTTTACAGCTCATTGCACCAATCGACTACTGGTCTTCTAAATTTAGAAGCCACAAACTCCCTTTAATCTCAAGTCAGCACTTAGTAGATCGCCCTGATACTGCATCTGAGACATTGATAAAGAACACTCCTCCAGTTTTAAACTGAAGTTAGCACTTATTAGGCCTGATGATACACTTCTCAACCATTCTACATGTTCCTCAATTATCTGCAAACAAACAATGATATATCAAGATACGCTAAGCACATGAATGGTGTGAATCCATACAATAAAAAAATCTGCAAGATTCTGAAAAATAGTGAAGGCATTTCTTAAAGGAAAAGGCATTCTGAGAAAGACTCATAAAGCCCAGAAGGCACGTCAGATGCCATGTTTGGTTTATCCTGAGGAACTGTTGATATCTGAAGTATTTTGAATTTCCCAGTTGGTTAAGTGTTTTGTCTATATGAGGAGGTATGTCTGGGATGGTTACACTATTTACTGCACCCATATCCATGCAGTGATGGTAAGTTATTCTCTCCAGTGATGCTTTTATTAGGTACTATAACAATAGATGATACCCAAGTGCTAGAGGAAGGCTGAACTATTCTCACATGTAAAAGTAGTAAGCTCACTTCAGTACCTGTGTTTATTAAAACTTTGACTGATTTGCCTCTAATGTTGCCCCTCACAATCATGTTTGCACCACAGTTAACACCTGAAAACTAATAGGATTAACAGGTTTTCCCAAGAACTCAGGTTGGCAAGGACACTAGGCTATCTTGTGTTTCCACACTTCTGGAACCACAAAATCCCACATGGCCCTGGCTTTGCCCATTATGTGAATGGTTGCAGTTGGCACTTATGTGGTTAATCTCTCTACAGTATGTACATCAAGGAGCACAACAGTTATTGGCAGTGTGTCCTAAGTGTTTGCAGTTTGTCTTCTTTGTGAACTAGCAGTAAACTAACAGCATGTTGCAGGCTCAGCTGATCCTACATAGCTATTAACTACAAAGCTTTTAGATGTGCAACCTTTAACTGAAACCCATCAGTCCAAGAACAGATTCTTCCAACATCATGCACATTTTGCAGAAATATGGCAAAATTCCCAGAGGTGTTCCCCAAAAATGAGAGAATTAAAGTACAATGGAGAAACTGTTTATTATGCGAGACTGCAATGTAGTTGGGCACCATCAATGTGCCTTACAGACTCATCAAGTGTTGCCTAAATGTTTGAGTCTTCTTTGTGAGCAGACGGTAGCTCTTAATTTGCATGTAGCTGTTCCTCCAATTCAACATTTATACGACTAAGCGCTGCTATCTGGAACTTTGTGGATCACCTCTGCAGAATTTTTGTCTGTGACCACATATTAAGCGACCGAGCGAGGTGGCGCAGTGGTTAGACACTGGACTCGCATTCGGTAGGACGACGGTTCAATCCCGCGTCCGGCCATCCTGATTTAGGTTTTCCGTGATTTCCCTAAATCACTCCAGGCAAATGCCGGGATGGTTCCTCTGAAAGGGCACGGCTGACTTCCTTCCCCATCCTTCCCTAATCCGATGAGACCGATGACCTCGCTGTCTGGTCTCCTTCCCCAAAGAACCCAACAACAACCCCACATATTAAGCATGTGTGTATGTGTGTATGTATTAAATTGGGGACCAAGAAACGACGAAGAGGCTTCATCTTGCTGTAGGACTCAGTGGTTCACAACCTCTTAACAGGCCACAGCAGTCCACCCACCCCACCACCGTCACATACTGAACCCAAGTCATTATGCAGTTTGGGCCCCAGTGGACCCCCCCTCCCCCTCCTTCCCCCCTGATAATGTCTCATGCCAGACGAGTGTAACCCTAAATGTTTGTGTGGTAGAGTAATTATGGTGTATGTGTATGTGGAAATGGTGTTTGCACTGCAATCGCAGACACAGTGTAACTGAGCCGGAATAAGGAGAACCAGCCCACAGTCACTGAGGTAGATGGAGAACTGCCTTAAAACCATCCACAGGCTGGCCATCACACCGGACCTTGACATTAATCCACTGAGCAGATTCATACTAGGGACCAGCATGCCTTCCTGCTCAGGAAGCAGCACGTTTGACCACGCAGCTAGCCGGGTGTGCTTATTAGGCATTGTTTCCATTCAAAACTTCAGACTAAATCTATTTATAAATGTGGAGAAAAACTGCACCATTTCCCTACAGCCCAGACACTGAGAATGTAAGTACAGTTCTCTTCTCCATTGTTTTCTGAATCCTTGATATCTTCAAATGGGCAGCATTGCCTGTGTGACACTTACAGTAGTTTGTGCAGCACAATGTGATGAGATGAGACATGAAGAGGATGGCAGTGTAACTTAGTATCCAGGTCTGTGGCAGTGCTGCTAAGCTTCTACACATCATAGTGTGGAGGCTGCAACAGCAGCAGTATGTGCTCACACTATGGCCCCAGACAGAACTGGTTGGCTTTCAGCTACATCTGTATGAATGGTAGTGGTTGTGCACCATGGCATGGAGGACTTTGTTGTGCCTAGACAATGTGTGGCCAGTACGGCCAAGGCAAGAATGCCCTGGTGCACAACTAGAAAATGGCAGCAGCATGGCACACAAGTTTGCACTGACTGCTTGGATTTTTTTTCTCACCACCCAACCAGCGTTAGAAGGAACCGCTATAGCCAAACATTTGCTGTGATTTCACAGCCTCCCTTTGGAACAAAAGGTGGGGGATCCCACTTTTGACACCAAATTATGGCAACTGGTGGTAGTTTATTTCAGGAATGGTCAGGAAAATGGGCATCCAAAGGGAGTAATTAACATAAAAAGGGAGTTTTAAAATCATTGTTACTTATATTCCCAATTATACAGGGTGGTCCAAAAGTCCAAAAACACCCTCATAAAATTCAAATGGAGGAAACAGAGTCCCTACACACGAGGAATGGGAAGGGAGAAACTTTATAGGCTATGCCACCAAAATGGCAGCTATTTTGAAAGCCGCCATCTTGGATTCAACTCCAGAATTTTAAATGGGAATGTGGTCATGTGACATATCAAACAGGTAGAGAATTTCACCAGAAAAACAATGCCGTTGTTATTTTAAATATAGCTTTATTGATTCTCGGGTTATAGCAAGTTACATGTGGCAGCAGTGGGACGCTCCACAGCATGTGTGTTAAGTGCCGAAGAGACATTACGCTGAAGTTACACTGTCCCAAGAGACCACCAACAGTCATAGGAATGGCTCGATATGTAGTCCATTATGTTGGATTGTTAATGTTATCCTCCAAACCCAGTCCTGATGAACTTAGACCAACACATCTGGCTGATTTGACCACACACATCAACAATGCACTGCTTTAGATGATGCAAATCCCATATTTTCAAAGAATAAACCAGTGCTTTGACATGACCCCAAAGATAAAAATCCAAAGGAGTCAAATCTGGTGAACGTGGTGGCCACTCCACAGCACCCCTACGACCAATCCCCTTTTGAGGGAATTGCACATGCAGGTATGCTCGCACATTGTGCCCATAATGTGGTGGGGCTCCATCATGCTGGAAGAATTCCGGAAATGTCCCGTCCTCCGTTAACAATGAGGGAAACACTTCTTCATCAAATAACCTCAGATAACCGTTGGCTGTTAACGTACCATCAATAAAAAAAGGTCCAATGACTTTGGTACCCCACACACCACACCAGACCATCACTTTTGGTGAGTTGACCATTTTGGGAGCATCAATCCAGTGTGGATTTGTGTCAGACCAGTATCTGTGATTATGCTTGTTCACTTCACCATTGATAAAGAAATTGGCTTCATCACTGAACAGCACCTGATAGGGGAAATGTGGGTTTATCTGCAGCTGCTGTGTCACCCATTCTACAAACTGTACCCGACAGTCTGGGTCATCCTTGTTCAGGTGTTGGAGCAGCTGAATGTTGTACGGGTGCCATTTGTGCCGCGATAAAATTCGCAGTATGGAGGTACGGCTAACCCCACATTCTTGTGACAGGCGACAAGTACTCTGTTGTGGACTCTTGCTAAATGATGCCACCACGCTCACTGTTGTTGCTTCATCGGTGGCGGATTTTGGTCTTCCAGTCTCTTCCTGCAACAGAGCCTGTTGCAGGGAATTTGGCCAAAACCTTGGCAACTGCGCTGTGAGTGATGGGCTGTCTGGTGGGTGATGACTGTTGAAATCCTCAGCAATGACCCATGTGCTTCTTTCTCCTGATATCAAGATGATTTCGGTGCATTCTTCATGTGTTAAGGACATTGTCATATGTAAATAAGGAAACAATGATTAAAATGTTAGCATGAGTAAATGATACCTAACAGTTAAACACATGCAACATATCAGGCATGGGATAGTCACTTTGCACCATTTCAGACTCCATTTTATGACTTCTCAGTATGTAATACTCATGCTGCCGAGTGTCCCACTGCTGCTGCAAGTAACTGGCTATAACCCGAGAATGAATAAAGCTATGTTTAAAATAACAGTGGCATTGTTTTTCTGGTGAAATTTTCTATCTGTTTGATATGTCAGATGACCACATTTCCATTTGAAATTTTGGATTTGAATCCAAGATGGCGGCTTTCAAGATAGCCGCCATGTTGGTGACATAGCCTATAAAGTTTCCCCCTTCCCGTTCCTCATGTGTAGGAACTCTGTTTCCTTGTTTGCTGTTCCATTTGGATTTTATCAGAGTGTTTCCATACTTTTGGGCCACCCTGTCGTATACAATTGGGTGTGGCCAGGGTAGAAATACTGACCACTTCTTAGTTAGGATGGTCATGGAAGTTGTCGTTTTGCAGTGGAACTAAATCTGAGAGCAATAAGGAGAGAGAGGAGAGGTCGCACATTGTGCTTAGTTGATGGCCAACTCTGGCCACGTCCTGCAGCTAGCATACAATTTACCTCTAACACTCTTTTTTGGCTGTTCTGATGACATGCAGGGGCACTTTGTCAGCACATATTATGGGAACAAACATCCTCTGCTGCTGTAATGATTATACATGGTATCTATGCCACAATAGTGGTTGCATGAATACTACAGATAAAAATTGAAGCAGAAGAAAATTTAAGAGTAGCAATAAAAATTCACAATGTGATACCTCCCACACTGTCTAAATGACTCACACAGCTGACCTAAAGGGTCTCAGTTGACATAATTTTCTGTGTTCACATTGTAAAATGTCTTATACTTAATTCTTTTATTTGGGTGTGATTGTGTGTCTAGCTCCCAACCAGGAAGTTTGAGATAGTGCTCTTAAAAAGTCTGTTATTAATGGGAGTGAGGTTCTTCACATCATTTGAAAGTGCATCAGAGGCACAACATGAAATAAACATTGACTCGCCAGCTGCCCAGTGTGCAATCAGTATTGACTCTGGCCTAATAAAGTACATCCTAGACACCGTCATTTCCTAAAGTGAATTGCTGATAAGAAAATGTTAGTATCTGCAGATTCCATGGCACCAACACACAAAAGTGCAAGTAAACTGATTAGGAATGCAAATAGAAATTTGTTAAAGTTGTGCACATCCTTTGCTATGTAAATCAATAAAAAAAATTATATTTCTTTCAACAGTAGCAACTAATATTTTCAGTTTGGACACCTTTACCAGCTGTGATTTTCAAATGTAAGATTCAGTTCACACAATCTCTAACAGTATTCCATTTGCACATTTGGAAGCTTCATGCATAGTACTATGATTTATTTTATGCTAATTAGATTTGTGCACAAAACTTTGAAGTGTATGTCATTGCAAGCTAATGCAACTCCTCATTTTTTCTAGGCTAGGCCCATGCTATTTGCTTTAAAAGTAATATTTAAAGTGAAACTTATAGACATCGAGTTATTATCAGTTTGAAATCATCTACTAACACTCAATCTGATGTAGATATTTATCTGATTGTAGTCATGGATGACCTACTGGCAGAGTTATCAGGAGCTAGGTCTATTCTAAATTAGACTTAGCTGATACTTACCTCCAATTATCCTCAAATGCAAAACCAAAGCATTTGTGATAATAAATACACCTTACGAACTATACCAGTAACATAAATTACCTTTTGGTATTGCAAGTGCTCCAGTAATATTTTGATTGTTAGAGTAGTTTATATAAGGTGTACCATAAGCTGTAAATTATTTAGACATCATTATAGTCACTGGAGCTATAAAGGAGCAACTGTGCAACAATTTAAAATGATTGCTTAATAGACTTAGTGCATTTAAATGTAAATTAAATAAGTACAGTTTGTTTCTTCTGACCAAACATTCACCAGCTCAGCCATACATTGAACAAGATGGTCACATGCCCACATCAGCCCATGCCAAGGTGACTGACAACCTCCCTCCACTCAAAGATTTGAAGGAGCACCAGTTACTTTTGGGCAAGATATATTATAATGACAAATTTATACTGAATGATGCACAAATCAGCTTCAAAAAAAGATGGTCCAGTTTCATTTATCTGTTACTTGTCAGGCAGCACTCCTGAAGCTAAATATGTGAAGTCTGTTGTCTGCCTGGTCACATTTGTACCAAGAAAACATTTAGTCGTGGTTACACATACTTCACAGTTTGTACTAGGCACCGCACTGCTATGTAAGTCCCCTGAAGGCACACAGTTCAACCAATGGTGAATTAAGCCAAACAGGTAATGAGGTATTGACTATTATTTACAATATCAAGAGATTCCACTCATTCTTATACTGAACAAAATTCCTCCTGGTCACCTACCAAGATCGCTAATTCCAGTTTTTGACCCTCAATGAAACTTAGCAGTTACGATGGTCCAAAGATTACAGGTGTGAGCTCTATATATAAGCACCTATTATTATATGATGCACTGGAGGCCCACTGCTGAATGCATCAGCACATGCCCTGTTGCATCTACTGATAAGTCCTGATCACAAATTTGATAAGCAAGAGGAAATTTTTCCAGCTTGATGAAAACATTATGAACATGCAGGACAAATTTGCCATGATAGACTCTAGGCTCACAGATCAGGGCCTGACACTCTGAAAAGTGGCACATTATATGAGTCTAGATTGTCCTCAGTGACAACCCAAAGGTTCCGCACTATATTCAATTTTTCTCTCCATGGTCCATTCCCGATCTGCTACAGGGCTATATGCACATCGCCTTTGCTTGGAGCTACGTGTTTATTTCTGATGGATGCTCTCTCTAATTTCCCATATGCTGCCCAGATGCCATCAGTGACATTAACTCCTATGCTCTGGGAACCAGGGAAACCTTTACTACTGAAGGAACACCACTCACCGTATTCAACAGTGGCCAACAGTTCAGATTGGACGAGCTCCATTCCTTTTACCTGACCTCTAGCCCTTTTTGTCCTGTATCAGACATGTCAGCAGAGTGATTGGTTAAACCATTCAAGCCCTTTGAGGAAGTTCTGATAGGCTTCCTCACTTCATGACTAATTGGAATGAAAGCAATGAAAACAGGACAGGAAAGATATAGGAAGGTAATAATGACTTCCAGCCACACAGTGCATTGCGGCAGTGCAAAGGTGAGAGCTGAAAAGTTTTGCTGGACCTGGACTTAAACCTGGATGCTCTGCTTCTCTAAAACAGTTGTCTTAACCACCTTGGTCAGGTGGACATGCTTCCCATCAGACCCAAATTCCCAACTTCCCACTCATTGAACTACAAATACTCCCATCCATTAACCTCCTACTCATATCTATAATTATATGAGTGTAATGGCTGTTTGATGAAAAACGTTTCAGTCTGTAAGTGCAACCAATGTCTGAACTTCTGCAGGAATCATGAATCTGCCAGTAGGAGGTTAATTATTGGAGGTTTCTACAATGTGGAGAGCAAAAAGTTGGGAATTTGGGTCTGACCAGAAGCATGTCCACATGGATGAAATGATGAAGGCAGTCATTCTCAATAAGGAGGAACATCCGGGTTCAAGTCCCAGTCTGGCACAAATTTTCAACACTTCCTTTTGCATTGCCACAGTGCCCTGTGCAGCTGTAAGTCATTATTTCTTACCTATCTCTTTCCCATCCTATCTTCTTTCCATGTTTTCATATGTTCTTCTTAATTAAGCAAAGCATGAGAGTTTACTACATTCAAAAAGAAATATTCTTATATGAAAAATGTTCTTTTTACACCAATGAACAATGGAGTACCTAGTGCCAGCATTATTTGTCTGCATAAATATGAAACATAATTTCAAGGAAAAGCAAAACCTTATTAGCATCTAACAATTTTATCCACCTACTCAAATCTGCAACAAAATGTCAAACTCCTGCTGAGACAGTCTGTAGAACAATAAAATACGCTTGTATTGGTAAACATTTGTATCAGATTCTACAAAACTCTCTAGCTGTGGTTATTACATTTCAAACTGCCAATGATGTTTTGGAGGGTAAAGGAGTGAGCTATAAGAACATATTTCATATTTTTTGGTGAGAGAAAAGCTTGCATCAATTTCAGCCATGTTTGATGAATGTTTAATTTACTTCTGTCATGTGACTTAACTGACAACTCTGTGAGGTTCCAGCATCTCACATTTCTTGCAAAGCTAATGTGACCATGTAAAACGCTATGGCCATGAATTTTCTGAAATGCCTCTATGGGAATAGCAGGGCAGTTGACATGTCATGTCCATTACAATTTTACAGAGGTGTTTATTCTGTTCAGATAGTATTACTGCTGGAATATCTTATGATCATCTCAATATTCTTACTTGAAAATCTCAAGACAATGGATCAAAAAATGTAAAACAATATAAGTGTAATATATGTGGCACCTTTTTGAAATTACTCACTTACATCTTTTTTACTACACAGTTATAGCAATATGACATATTTTTCACATTATTTATGACAACACAAATTGTTTCAGGTATTTGACTATGACAGATTTTCTCGGAATGATGTAGTAGGTGAAGTCAGGATGTCAATGGAAGATCTAGATGTGACATCTAGTGTTGAAGTGTGGGGTGAAATCAGCAAACACAAAAAGGTTAGTAATTTTAGAGTAGAACACTGTGTTATATGATTTTTCATGGTTCTGCAAAATATAATCATATACTATACACCATAATCATTAAGAGATAACCAAATCACAGTTACTAAAAGACAACTCTGTGAGAGAGACTGAAATATGCCATTGTTAAACCCCTCTATAAGAAAGGACATAGGAGAGATGTCAGTAACTAGTGACGTGTTTCACTGCTGACATCATTTTCCAAACTTTTTGAGAAGGTGATGTGTTCTAGAATAGTATCACACCTGAGCTACAACAATATCCCCCAGTAAATCAGTTTGGATTTCCGAAGAATTCCTCTCCTGAGAACCCCATTTACCTGTTCACTCGCCAAATTTTACAACCATTAAATAACAAAACAGCAGCAGTTTATATTATCTGTGACCCATTTGTCTGTGTGAATCACAATATCCTCCTAGATAAACTGAGATTTTATGGAACTGATGGCATAGCCAACCAATAGGTAATGTCACATACATGGTCCAATCACTTTAACGTAGCCACCACCAATTTGGAAAAACTTTTCACAGTTGGCAGGTGGCAGCACTAGCAGTTGATGGTATATAAAGCATGTCAGAGGGGGACATGGAAAAAAATGTAGTCATTGTTATGATATGAAAACAGAGTGATTTACTTGATGTCCAGACAGGCATGATCTCTGGCTGACAGGCCAAGGGTGGGAGCATTTCTGAAATGGCAAAGTTCATAGTCTGTCTGTGTGCTGCCAGGGTTCAAGTATACCATGCACAGCAAAATGGTGCTATCCAAAACTCATGCTGAGGCAACTGTGGTGCACCATGACAGGGGTGAATGACAGCTGCAGAGATGTATAAGGAGAATAGATGAACAACTGTTGAGCAACTGACTATCCAGATGAACCAAGGGGCTACCAACATTGTTTCCTCAATGACTGTTCAGTAAAAGTTGCTGCAAATAGTTGCTGTGAATGGGTTTCCACAGCAGGTGAGTGGTTCGTGGACCCATGCTGACTGCTGTTCATTGGTGACAAAAACTGGAATTTGCACACCAATAACACAACAGGGCCCCCCATAGGGGGCCATTTGAGATAAATCACATTTTATGCTCCATCAGAAAGATGGTCATTGGCATGTATGTCATGAAACGTCTGAAAGCAAACACCCAGCAATAGTCATAAGAAGTGTCCAATCTGGAGGGCATTCCCCGCATGATCTCATCATTCTGGAAGGCACAATGGATCAGTTTAAGTATGCATCTATCCTTGGGAATATCCCACTCAAGAATCCATGATACAATATCAATCAGGCTGTTCACACTAGGGAACCTCATCCAAGAAACCTAAGGCAGCTGGAGTTGCATGGCTCCACATCCCTGTTGGTATCTTCCAGAACCTCACTGACTCTCTTCCTGCATGTCTCATAGTGGTCTACACTGCAAAACGTGGTTATTCAGGCTTTTGACAGATGGTCGCATTAATGTGACTGAACAGTGTATAATCAAAAGAATGCAGGATACTGCACCTAGTAATTCAACCAGTTAAACAGGGGAGATTCCTCTGACTGGGGAGAAATTGCATAAGAAGTTCCCCAAGGCACAATCATAGTTCAGCTATTGTTCCTCATACAGTATTTTACGGACTATAAGACACAAATTTTTCTTCAAAAAATTGCCTCCAAAATTCAGGTGCATCTCATACTCAAAAATAATATAAAAATGTCCAGTGTTTGATTTAAAATGCCTGCCAGTCTTAAAAATGGCTATGTATTCAAGGCCACAGGAAACCTGTCTCTATGTGGTAATATTGGATTCAACTGACAAGCAGCAGTGTACCAATGCTACCAACATGAGTTGCGGAGACTCACATGTCTCCCTCCTGCCCCACCATCACAAAACCAGAACACTGTCTTGCCTACGATGCATTGCAGACTATAGTTCCACTGAAATTGAAATAAAAGTGATTTGTGTTATCAGTAACAGTACAATATTTTTGTTAATAGCTATAAATTGAAAGTAAAGGCATATGCAGATGAACATCGAAACAGATCAGCTGGGCAGCATTTTGGCCCTCCACCAACAAGAAAAACCATTCATGATTGGCGGGCTAGTAAAGAAGGACTGAAAAAAATGAGCATTACTTAAAGCGCAAATAGAGGACTGAATGCAAAATGACCAAAACTAGAAGATGATGTATTGAAATAGATTCAAAGACACCAACAAAATGGCATTGGAATTAATATAAAAATGATTCAAATACATGCATGTAAGCTAGCACTACAGTGGAACTTAACAGACTTTAAGGGTGGAGTGGTTGGTGCTACAAGTTTATGAAGTGTCATGGACTTAGCAGGTGAACCAAAATCAAAATATCTCAAAGAATATCACAAGAGTATGAATAGAAAATATTATTTCTCCATTGCTTTCTTATTCAACATTGAAAGAAAACCAGTGTGGAACTAAGCTAAATAGCGAATATGGATGAAACTTGTCTGACATTTGAGGTGCCAAGTGACACAACTGTTGCCATGAAAGGTGCTAAAACTGTGATAATAAAAACTAGTGGATATAAAAAACTACACTGTTGTCCTTTCATGTTGTGCTGATGGAACTAAACTTAATCCAATAATCTTTTTCCAAGCACAAAACAATGCCAAAACTTTCTGAGATACTACTAGGTCGTGTTGTTCGCAAAATGACAAGGGTTTTGTGGCCGAAGCTGGTATGAAATTATGCATTAACAGAGTGTGGGAGAGAATGAAAGATGCTTCATTGAAGAGGAGTTCTCTTCTTGTACTATATCAGTTTAGTAGTCATTTGAAAAACTCTGTGAAAGAGAAATTGAGACAGGGAAATACAGAGCTTGCTGTTATTCTGGGAGCACTTACTTCACAATTGCAATGTCTTGATGTCTCAATAAATAAACCATTTAACATGTATGTGAGAGAGGAATGGAACAGATGCATGAGGTATGAAACCTGACATGAATTCATGCCAAAGAGAGCTCTAAAATGACCTACAATCAAACAAAAGAAGGTAAAAAAGGTAAAGGTAAAAGGTAAAAAAATAAATAAGTCAAAAATTGATTGTTTTCAAAAACTGATTCAGAAAATGATTGTTTTTGTTGTTCTACAATCAAACAAGTGTGTCAGTGGATAAAACAGTTGTGGTCTAGAGTGACAGAAGACATTGTTAAATCTTTCAAGAAGTGTGGCATAAGCAATGCTCTCAATAGCAGTGAAGACCATCTTACAAATAAAGAGGACAATGATGATGATGATGATGATGAAGAGGAAGAGGTAGAACGACAAGAAGACAAAGAAAAAGTAGAAGAAGAATGTTGAGATGACAATTTTCAGGGATTTTTAATGTCAAATTGGTTTTATCAACTAAGAATTTTTTTAGTGTAGCTTCAATCTAATTAAAAAAATTGTAAAAATTTTATTTTAAAAAAATGCTTAAAATTAAGGTGTGTCTTATAGGCCATAATATTTTATAGTCCATAAAATATGGTATATGGAAACAATCTTCCATCTAATATACAACAAACAGCATTAGTTCTTTTTGCAGATGACACTAGTGCTGTAATTAATCAAAGCATAATTGCAGAAACATAAGAAATGAAAAAAATGCTCTTAATAGTGTCATTTACCTGTTTTCTGTGAATAGTCTCAGTTTTACAAGGACACAACATATTCAGTTCTGCACATCTAGAGGTAGGTGTAACACACAGAGAGAAAGTAATAAATAGGATAGACACTTCAAAAATTTTAGGTGTCCATACTGATGAGAATTTAAACTGGAAAAAGCACATTTTATAACTCCTAAAACAACTTAGTTCAGCCACATTTGCACTTAGAACCATTACAAATCTTGGAGAGAGACAAATCAGTAAGTTGATATATTGTGCGTATTTTCATTCAATGATGTCATATGGAATAATGTTTTGAGAAAACTCATCTTTAAGAAAGAAAGTCTTCATTGCTAAAAAACATGATATAAGAATAATATGTGGTGCTCTCCCATGATCATCTTGTAGACATCTTTTTAAGGAGTTTGGCATTCTGACTACTGCTTCCCTGTATATTCATTCCCTCATGAAGTATGTTGTAAATAATCCACTCATTTCAAAAGGAACAATGATGCACATAATTACAATACTAGAGGGAAAAATTAGATTCATAACTCCACTTTAAGTTGTCTTTAGCACAGAAAGGTGATCACAATACTGCAGTTAAAATTTTTGATCACTTACCCAAAGATGTAAAATGTCTGACAGATGAAAATAAAAATTTGAAAACAAACTGAAAAAGTTTTTATTCTGTAGAAGCAATTTTACTGTTGTAATGTGTAAAAGGTGGTGGATATGAATTACTAACTCAGGTCTGTATATTCAATAATAATAATAATAATAATAATAATAATAATAATGATGATGATGATGATGATGATGATGATTATGATAGTGACAATAAAAAAGAAAACCTTATAAATGTTCAGCACGTAACCATATTTACAAATTAATTTGTGATGAGAATGTAAAATGATTCATTCCACATTATTACAATTTATCATTCAGATGATCCATACAGCATGAAACTAACTAAGAATCCCATATTTTCTTGCATAAATCACAGTTCTGTGGCATTCATAGCTGGAAAACTTTCCAGACAATAGTTGAGCTACCAAGCCTACTATGAGATAAAGATCAAATGAGACTGTATTAATAAACATATATTTTCTACAAATAGCTTTTGTTTGCCAAAACCTCTTCTAACCACCATTCAACTGCACTTTTATACTGGCTAGCTTTGTGTCAACCAAGAAAACATGTAGACATCAAATTCTTTCTGCCATTTCAGTTTAATGTCACAATCACAGTGGATACCATTTCTCTTGAAACCCTCGGCTTCTACTGAATGCAGACTTGAAACTCCTGATAATCATTTCACACCACATGGATTTTCTGCTTCCTAACATAGCACTGTAGCACCAGCTTTCGAAGAGAACGTGATGCCAATCCTAAGTGGCCCATTCAGCATGTTGTTGGGCCCGTCTGTACTGTGCTCTATGGTGTCGTGGTTGCAAAGATGGACCTCGCCATGGACGTCAGGAATTAAGTTGCACATCATGCAGCCTATTGCGAACAGTTTGAGTCATAACATGAAGTCCTGTGGCTGCACAAAAAGCATTATTCAACATGGTGGCGTTGTTGTCAGGATTCCTCTGAGCTATAATCTACAGGTAGTGGTCATGCACCGCAGTAGTAACCCTTGGGCGATCTGAGTGAGGCATATTATTGACAGTTCCTCTCTCTCTGTATCTCCATATCTGAACAATATCACTTTGGTTCAGTTCAAAACGCCTGGACACTTTCCTTGTTGAGAGACCTTCCTGGCACAAAGTAACAATGAGGACGTGATCAAACTGTGGTATTGACCGTTTAGGCATGTTTGAACTACAGACAACATGAGCTGTGTACCTCCTTCCTTGTGGAATGACTGTAACTGATTGGCTGTCAGACCCCCTCTGCCTAATAGGTGCTGCTCATGCATCATTGTTTACATCTTTGGGCGGGTTTAGTGACATCTCTGAACACTCAAAGGGACTGTGTCTGTGATACAATATCTGCAGTCAATGTATGTCTTCGGGAGTTCTGGGAATGAGGGTGATGTAGAACTTTTTTTGATGTGTGTACATGGATCAACTGGTGCTGTCAGAGGATCATGTGGAAAATGGAATGATGCACTGTCATCAGCAATGAAAGTGGATTCTGCCTGCATGCAAATGATGGTCATTTGCATGTACAGCATAGATCTGGTGAGGGCTGTCTTGTAGAGTGCGTTTGTTCAAGACACACTGGCACCCAGGATGGTCTGGGGAGTGAAAAGCTACAACTCTTATTAACCTTCGGTGCTTCTGGAGGAGGATGCTAATTAGTGCTTGGTATGCGCAGAACACTGTTAGACCCATTCTCCTGCTGTTCTTGCAACAAGCAGGTGATGTGTTGTTCCAACAGGATAATACTCATACATACACTGCCCATGAATCTCAACATGCTCTGCAAGATGTACAGCAACTTACCTGGTCAGCACAATCTCTGGACTTGTATCTGATTGAGCTTGTGTGGGATTTGATGGGACGAGAAGTGACACATGTGACTTGTCAACCAACAACTCTTGCAGAATTACATTAATAGGAGAACCAGGCATGGCATACTGTATGCCAGCACAGTATTCACCGTCTGTATGATCAACTGGATGCCAGAGTAAGTGCCTGCATTGCTGCCTGTGGAGGCTGCACCACATACTAATTCCGGTGTTTCAGCATGGGTCAATACCTGGTACCTCAGAAGCACTTGAGCTACTGATCTGTAAATATGATCATTTCATGTACTTCACATGCAACATTTCAGCAATAAATCTTGAGTGAATTGTGTAATATATCCCTCCCTCACATCATCTGTTGATTGTCTCTGTCTTTATAATTAACTCTTTTAATAAGCTTTGAGAGGAGTAGGATTTACAATAAACTTTATACTTATCTTCTTTTCTCATAGTTTGCTCCAGTTCTTTGGTCCAGTATCTGATTCTTGAAGCTGAAATTTTTGGCATCATGGGTTATCATGGTTCTAATTGACATAAAAAAATGAGAAGTAAGCCTGCTATGTAATTTCTGTTTTCATGTTAATTTTATTCTCCCACATTTTTCTATATCACACTGTCTTTACAATTTCCACTTCAACAAAGCCTAAAATTACAATGTTATTCCCAAAAATAAAAACACATTCAATCACATCAGAGGGGTGCCCACTACCCCTCCACACTGCAGCATTATAAATTTTCTTGACAAGTGACTTTATATTAATTTCTATTATTATTTTATAAATGAATCCAGAAATAAATGTAATAAATTGCGCTAAATTGCATAATTAATAATAGAGATTTTAAGTGTACTAAATATTTTGTAATTTCAAATGTTCCTAAAAGAGAATAATTTCAACTGTACATTCAGAGGTTCATGGTGTGGGTTCCTATTGTCATGTCCTAGTTCATGAACCATGGGCAACGTATGAGTAGCCAAGTAAGTGGTCCTGACATTCGGGATACCAGTTACTTTGGAATAAGGCTGGGCATCTCGGACATATTCTGAGTCCTGGTCACCTTTGGGCTCAGACGGCAAAGACTACCAAATCCACCGGTTAGTCCCTCAACTGTTAGGGGTAAAAACTCAATGGAACCTGGGGCAAGTAAGGCTAGCAACCTGCTTCCTTGGTACTTTAAATATGATGCTGGCAACAATCAGAGCAAAATGCCTTGGACCTTTGGAGGTGATGGAGTCCCACCTCTAATTGACAAACCAGGAACTCCTAAGATACAACTCGGTGGCAAACGAATGGTAACGAGATGAGGAGCTATTAAAATCAATGGGGGCTACTCTGGGAAGAAGGTAGAGCTGGCAGAGGCTGCAAGTAAGATGGGGTTGGATGTTTTAGCTGTTAGTGACATTTGGGTAAGGGGTGAGAAAGAAGAGGAAGTGGGAGAATACAAGGTCTACCTGTCAGGAGTCAAAGCAGGGATAGCACAATGGGGTGTAGGGCTTTACATCAGGAAAGAAATGGAACCCAGCGTATTTGCGATAAGGTATGTAAACGAACGACTGATGTGGATAGATTTGACAGTGTCTAGCAAGAAAATTAGGATTATGTCAGTATATTCGCATTGTGAAGGGACAGATCGAGATAAGATGGATAGTTTTTATGGCGCACTCAGTGATGTAGTTGTTAGAGTAAAGGACAAGGACAGTGTTCTGCTCATGGGTGATTTTAGTGCCAGAATTGGAAATCGAACAGAAGGGTATGAAAAGGTTATGGGTAAATTTGAAGAGGATATGGAGGCCAACAGGAATGGGGAACAACTCTTGGGTTTCTGTGCCAGTATGGGCTTAGTAATCACAAACTCCTTTTTTAAACATAAGAACATTCACCAGTATACTTGGGAAGGCAGGGGAACCAGATCCGTCATTGACTATACAATAACAGATCAGGAATTCAGGAAGGCTGTGAGGGACACACATGTATTCAGGGGATTCTTTGATGACACTGATCACTATTTAATCTGCAGTGAAATTGGTATTGTGAGGCCGAAAGTGCAGGAGGTCAGGTCCATATGTAGGAGGATAAGAGTGGAGAAACTTCAGGATAAGGAAATCAGGTGCAAGTACATAACAGTGATCTGAGAAAGGTACCAGTTAGTTGAATGTAGTCAATTACAGTCATTGGAAAAGGAACAGACAAGGTACAGGGATACAGTACTAGAAGTGGCTAAAGAATGTCTTGAAACAGTAGTGTGTAAAGGTAGGATGAAGCAAACAGGTTGGTGGAATGACACAGTCAAGGCAGCCTGTAAAAGGAAAAAGAAGACGTATCAAAAATGGATACATACTAGAACTCAGGTAGACAGAGAAAGTTATGTTGAAGAAAGAAACAAAGCCAAACAGATAATTGCAGCATCCAAGAAGAAATCTTGGGAAGACTTTGGAAACAGGTTGGAGACTTTCAGTCAAGCTGCCAGAAAACCATTCTGGAGTGTAATTAGAAGTCTTCAAAAGGAAGGTAAGAAGGAAATGAAAAGCATTTTGGACAGGTCAGGAAAACTGCTGGTGAATCCTGTTGATGCCTTGGGCAGATGGAGGGAATATTTTGAAGAGTTGCTCAATGTATGTGAAAATGCTATCTGTAATGTTTCAGATTTCGATGTACAATGGGATAGGAATGATGATGGAAATAGGATCACATTTGAGGAAGTGGAGAAAATAGTCAATATATTGCAGTGCAATAAAGCGGCTGGGGTGGATGAAATTAAGTCGGAACTCATCAAATACAGTGGAATGTCAGGTCTTAAATGGCTATACAGGATAAATGAAATGGTGTGGGAGTCGGGACAGGTTCCATCAGACTGGACAAAAGCAGTAATCACATCAATTGTTAAACATGGAAACAGAAAAGATTGTAGTAACTACAGAGGTATCTCTTTAATCAGCGTTGTGGATAAAACCTTCTCAGGTATTGTTGAAAGGAGAGTGTGGGTATTAGTTGAGGACAAATTGGATGAAAATCAGTGTGGGTTTAGGCCTCTTAGAGGTTGTCAGGAACAGATCTTTAGCTTATGGCAAATAATGGAGAAGTGTTACAAGTGGAACAGGGAACTGTATCTATGCTTTATAGATCTAGAAAAGGCATATGACCAGGTTCCTAGAAGGAAGTTATTGTCAGTTCTATGAGATTATGGAATAGGAGGCAAACTTTTGTAAGCAATTAAAGGTCTTTACATAGATAGTCAGGCAGCAGTTAGAGTTGACGGTAAATTGAGTTCATGGTTCAGAGTAGTATCAGGGGTAAGACAAGGCTGCAACCTGTCTCCACTGTTGTTCATATTATTTATGGATCATATGTTGAAAACAATGAGTGAGATTAAGATATGTGAACACAAAATAAGAAGTCTCGCATATGCGGATGACTTAGTTGTGATGGCAGATTCGATTGAAAGTTTGCAAAGTAATATTTCAGAGCTAGATCAGAAATGTAAGGACTATGGTATGAAGATTAGCATCTCCAAAACGAAAGTAATGTCAGTGGGAAAGAGATATAAATGGATTGAGTGCCAAATAGGAGGAACAAAGTTAGAACAGATGGACGGTTTCAAGTACTTAGGAAGCATATTCTCACAGGATGGCAACATAGTGAAAGAACTGGAAGAGAGGTGTAGCAAAGCTAATGCAGTGAGTGCTCAGCTGTGATCTACTCTCTTCTGCAAGAAGGAAGTCAGTACCAAGACTAAGTTATCTGTGCACCGTTCAATCTTCCAACCAACTTTGTTGTATGGGAACGAAAGCTGGATGGGTTTATGTTACCTTATCAATAAGGTTGAGGTTACGGATATGAAAGTAGCTAGGATGATTGCAGGTACTAGTAGATGGGAACAATGGCAGGAGGGTGTCCACAATGAGGAAATCAAAGAAAAACTGGGAAAGAACTCTATAGATGTAGCAGTCAGGGTGAACAGGCTTAGATGGTGGGGTCATGTTACACGCATGGGAGAACCAAGGTTACCCAAGAGACTCATGGGTTCAGCAGTAGAGGGTAGGAGGAGTTGGGGTAGACCAAGGAGAAGGTACTTGGATTCGGTTAAGAATGATTTTGAAGTAATAGGCTTAACATCAGAAGAGGCACCAATGTTAGCACTGTAAAGGGGATCATGGAGGAATTTTATAAGGGGGACTATGCTCCAGACTGAACATGAAAGGTATAATCAGTCTTAAATGATGATGATGATTCAGAGCTAGTACACATCAACTGTAATAACAAAAATAAAGTAACTTCTTTTTACAGATTTTAGCTTGAATTACACTACATTGTGTACCAGATCATATGAAATTCTTTTAGAAAAACAGCTGACATAACCTGTTTAAAAAGTCAAAAATATTTTTGGTATCGACTATTTCTGTTGAGACAAAATAACGCTAAAGGAGGGTGTCCCTTTACAATTGGAAACCTCTAAAAGGGTGTATTAATTTTTTTCTGATGGTGTATATTAGCTACCTGGAAGTAATACATAGTTAGAACGTGAACTGTTACAAAAGCTTATTTGAAAAATGCTGGTGGGAAGCTTATAATGTTATTTACCATATTCTTGATGTAGATGAACAACCAACAGCTCTCTCTTCACATTACACTTATGTCCCTGTTATCATCTGCATATTTTACTGTTATATACCTCAATAGCTTACCCACTGGCTCCCCTCCAGCCACATAAATTTCTATAGGGACACAGGACAGAGCACAAATATCACTCTTACTTTGTCCTTGATCAATATCTGTCACATGTCAGTACTTTTTGTTGAAAAACACTTTTTTCCCCTTAACTAATGGATGGTGTGCATCACATGCCTGAAACAGAACAAAAATGTGTGGGTATGATGGACTAAGTGTTTATCGATTTGCAATAAAAGGCCTTTTCCAATGAGTATTCCTTTGATTTGGATTACAGTCATAGAAATATGTCAGATTGTGAATAGTCATATAAATGTGTGATGAAATGGTAGACAGAATCTTTAGATATGATAAGTGAGCCCAACCGTTCTGAATTGCAAGTCAACAAAAGCCACTATATCAGGTAAGTCATACAACCAAAACTGGTACCTTACCTTCAGAGCACTCCTAAAGGATACCAACAGAGTAATTAATGCTTGGCTATGTGTTGCAAGAAATAGTTAAAATTTATTTTCTGCATAAAACATACTACTTCTTTCCCAGATGCTTATTTACAAAAGGCTCTCTCTTATTGCAACACATGGAACCTTCACCAAATACTGTTTAATTTTGTTTTATTGATTTGTAATGTAATCATTCCTTTGCATCACTATAGGTTACATCCAGAGTAAACTCCATTCCCTCTAATGATTCCTTTATGGTGCTAATATTATTAATAAGTCCCATAACAAACAAGAAATGCATAATGAGAGCACAGGGGAATGAATGAATTGTAGTGAATTCCAAGACATAATAATTATCTCATGAAAGTGTAAGAGAATGTGTGCAGATTGGCAATTAAATCACCAGTAGTATGTGGTTCAGAATGTTGGCCATTGGAAAATCACAAGTCACACTGTACAGACAAAGATCTTTCAGTAGGGTGAAGGAAACAATGGAAAATGACATGTTAAGTATGAATAATAACATTTGAACTTTAATATGAGACCATTCACAGTAAAACTTCAAGTTTTTCACTCCCTGTCCACTAACAAATCACCAGAATATCGAGAATGATGAACATTAACATTGATGCGATCAACATTAAAGAGAAACCAGAAAAGGTGATTACAGGCTGTCTCTGTCCAAAGATAAATGCTTCAGAAATAATAGTAAATTATGGGAAAGCCACAAAATATTAAGTTCATAAAGCTAGTTACAGAATTGTAGTACATAAGTCAAATCTAACAGTTCCAATCACAGAAGTACACATTTAAGCAAAAATGAAAAATTTGCTAAATAGTTCTAAGACACATCAGAAAACTGAAGAGTTATGATATGCAAAAATGAGTATGTATGAAAGTAAATTACTCACATATAATGAAGTTCATCTGACTTATTCTTCAGTGTGTATAAAATGACACTGTGGACAGTGATCATAAAGTTACTCAAACAGGACAGAAAGAAAAAAATATCACTGATGGAATAAATATAGGAACAAATGAATAATTAGATTCATCTAGTAGTGACAGCAACATACAAAAGTTACATAAAACATAAGTAGATGGGAGGACAGGAGAAGACCAGTGATTAAAAAGAGGACGGAGAAAAATATTAGTGTTTTCATGTAGTGCCATAATGCAGCAATAAGAATAATGCTTGGGTGAGCAGAGTTCCTATATTGTTTCATTAACGTCTGTCTCATTGGAAATTGGTAGTACTTTAATTTTCACTGGACGTGGATTACACTTGTGCCAGCAGGCAAAGTAAAATGTTCATAAACTTTGTCTCTATTTGAATAGTTCCTGAGATTAATACTTGGGAATGTTCCCAAATTTTCTTCTGTTTCTTGTTCCTTAATTAACACTATAAGCAAAAATATAATGGTGTTAGATCTGAAGATCTTTGTGGCCAGATAACACTACTACCAAGAACTATCAACAGTCAAAGAAGGAGTGATTCAGATATTGGCCTCACTTTTGAGGTGGAATATAAAGGAGCTCCACTACAATGGAAGTACCTTGCACGACATGTGACCAGTGAAATGTCCCCTAGTTGTTGAACCAACATATTTTCTAGAAAACCAAATAATTGTGTCCTGTCAGTCATTGCTCCAAAATAATAAGGCCTGCTGAACATGTATCCAATCATGATGATGATGATTTTTGGTTTTTGGGGCATTCAACTGTGCAGTTATCAGTGCCCGTACAAAATTCCAACCTTTGCTCAGTCTAGTCTCACCACTTTCATGAATGATGATGAAATGATGAGGACAGCACAAACAGCCAGTCATCTTGAGGCAGGTGAGTGTCCAATCATGGCAACTATACACTTAATGATATGAATATAATAGAGGGAAACATTCCACGTGGGAAAAATATATCTAAAAACAAAGATGATGAGACTTACCAAACAAAAGTGCTGGCAGGTCGATCGACCTGCCAGCACTTTTGTTTGGTAAGTCTCATCATCTTTGTTTTTCAACTATACACTTACATCTTTGACATCAATGGATGATGACACATTGTAGGCAGAGGCCATGGGCATCACAGGTTTAGTGGCTCTGCCACAAGCAGCAGTAAGTATGCCATGAGACCACCAACCACACAAGTTAGCCACCTGGTGAACTACAATGATAGTAATGTTTCAAAATAACCCTGCTTTAGATCATTATCAAATATAAGTGCTATAGCTGATAAAGCCCTGTGATACCAGTAACTCAAGCTTTTCGTGATACCTTTTGAATCAGAACATTTAACAATAATTCAACAGTTTGGAAGATGTCACCCAACAAGTGGACATTCCTTGTGTATTTAATATATAATATAATGCTTATAAATATGTATAATACATGCGGTTAGTGTTTAAAACACAATTTAGCTATAAATAAATGCTACAATTATCAAAAGGGCATAAATTTACTTGCAGTTATATTTAGATTGCTGAAAGAAAGGAAGTTAATATCAAAAATAATTTTCTATAAGGAACTGAGAAGGTTACAATTTTTCTGTATTACATTTAATACTAACCAGGAATACATGGGCTTGTACACACTTTTCATCTGTAAATACCAGCATTTTAATCACTTGTGTGTCAGTTA